>NC_044310.1:53301681-55709181 GCF_007474595.2 Lynx canadensis
CCTGTTTCCGATTCTGTGTCTCCCTCTCTCTCTCTGCCCCTCCCCCATTCATGCTTTGTCTCTCTCTGTCTCAAAAATAAATAAACGTTAAAAAAATTATTAAAAGAAAAAAAGAGAAAGAATTATCAATGTACCAGCTCTCTCAGCCATGTGAGGACACAGGGAGAAGGCAGCCATCTGTAAGCCAGAAGGAGACCACTCACCAGGGACTGAACTGCCTTGCTACTTGATCTTGGACTTTTAGTCTTCAGAAGTGTAAGACATAAATCATTGTTTAAGCCACCCAGTCCACGGTATGTTGTTATAGCAGCCCTAGCAGAATAAGATAAAGTCTCAGAAACATGGAGCTACACAGCATCAGAAACTCTCTCTTAGAAGAAAAAGGTGTTCTGGTGGCAGAATGGTAATTAGTAAAAATAGAAAGAATGATGGGATTTGAAAATCTTCAGTGGATGCTAAACCTGGTAGATTAATGTTGGGTGAAAAAGACAATGTTTACATAGTTCAAAAAAAAAGCCTTCCTACAAATCATTTCTTAATTATAAAGAAAGTAGTATTTTGACAATGGAGAAATCGAGCAGATGCCACCTCAACCAGTGATCCACATCAACATCACCAGTATTAAGACAAACTGATATCGTGTGCTTCCTCATACAATGCATGGAAAGAACACAATACCACTCCTGTGGGATTCTGGCCAAAAAGTGTTTAACCTGCATGTAATCATGAAGCAAGCCAGACAAACCCCAAGGTGAAGGATATTCTCCCGGATAACTGTCTTATTGTTTTTTTTTTAGTGTCAAAATAGAGACAACCAGAGAAAGCTGAGAAACTGTTCCAGATTAAAGAGACGTGCCAACTATATGGAATACATAATCTGAAACTGGATTCCAGCTTAGAAAAATAAAATAGCTATAAAGGACATCATTGGGGCAATTAATGGAATTTGCACATGAGGCATGTATTGGGTAACAGCATGATATCAAATTTCTTTTGATCATGTTCCTGTGGTTATATAACAGAACATCCTTTTCTCAGCCAATATTCTGAAGTGTTTAGGTGTCTCCTAGCACATGACATCTCCAATTGACTCTCAAAAGAGTCCAAAAAAAAAAAAATCATACACAAATACTGGAGAAAAAAAGAGAGAGAATGATAAAGCAAATGGGTCTTATTGTAAACGGTGATGCTGTGTAAAGGGCATACAAGAGTTCCTTATATTATTCTTAGAAATTTGTTCTAAATATGAAATTGTTTCAGAAAGTTACAAAACTGTGCTTTTGATCTCAAACAAAGCCCCTCTCTCAAGGTTAATCTGGTGGTTGGGGAGACACTTCAGGTAATTACCATAGATTTTTCTTTCAAGAGTTTGAATTATTTTGCAAATCAAAATAAGAAACTCAGGAGAGTTCCAGAAATGCATAACACTAATTTCTATTGGAAATGTAATCTTCTCTTTTTCTCTAAGTGCTCATCAAACATCGCCTGGGTACTGGTCATTTTGTCAGAAGTGGTTGCTTGCAATGAGTCCTTTTGCAAAACAGAACATTTTATGACTCCAATTTTGTAAATGGAAATAAAATGTATGCAAAGAATAAAGGCTGAAAGAAACAATGAATCTACTGAAAATAATTTCAAAAGACTTGGCTCATTTTCTTAATCTTGATGTTAATTTTATAAGCATTCTGTACAGGAAGCTGAGTGACAGGACTGTTTAGGGAGAAGAAAGTGGGTATTTATTTTCTTTTTTAAAAAATATTTATTTATTTTGAGAGAGAGAGAGAGAATGAGCACAAATGAGGGAGGGGCAGAGAGGGAGAAAGCGAGAATCCTAAGCAGGCTCTGTGCTGCCAGCACAGAGCCCAATGTAGGGCTCAATCCCACAAACCGCAAGATCATGACCTGAGCTGAAATCAAGAGTCGGACGCTTAACTGACTGAGCCACCGCCCAAGCACCCCATGGGGATTTATTTTCTTATAAAGTACTTATAAATTTGACATCATATGGGGCTACTTTTTTCATTTATCAGTTTTCTAAATTACCTTTTCCACTCTCTATTTCTCTACATTAGACTGTCCACCAGTGTTTATTGGACACCTTCAAGGTGCTGTGAAAATAGGAAGACTGGGACATGGGTCTCTGTGGCAGAGGCCACTAGCTGCCTGCTCAACATCTATTTCTCTTTTTTTTAAGGTTTATTTATTTTTGAGACAGAGAGAGAGAGATACAAGTGCAAGCGGGAGAGGGGCAGAGAGAGAGGGAGACACAGAATCCAAAGCAGGCTCCAGGCTCAGAGCTGTCAGCAGACAGCCTGATGCGGGGCTCCAACTCACAAGCTGTGAGATCATGACGTGAGCCGAGGTGGGACACTTAACTGACTGAGCCACCCAGGTACCCCACAACATCTATTTCTTTCTCAGAAACAGATTACCTTTACTGTTGGGTGAATCAGTGTACTCAGCTATAAAATATTTCCCAGCCATCCTTGCAGATGTGGTGGCCAACGAGATATAAATGGAAGTTGTAGGTGAGACTTGTGGAAAAGCTTTTAAAAGTTTGACTGGGAGGCCCGTGCTCTCCCCTCCATCCTTTCCTCCATTGTGCCTCGAACACAAATATGATGACTGGACTTGCAGAGGTCAACTTGTAAACACAACAGTAAGGCCCACACTGTGGGGGTGGTGAAGGGAAGGGCAGAGCTGAAAGAAGCGAGGACCATGATACTCTCTTAGGGTACCACATTATCACCTGGCCTGCTTTCTCTGGACTCCATTTCTTTTAGGTGAGAGAAAAATCCTCTTCTGTCCTATCGAAGCCATCATCAGTCTGGATCTCTGTAACTAGCAGTTGAATGTAATTCTTAAATGACACAATTCCTGATTTCAAGAATGAAATGAGGAGAGAAGACTCGTGTACCCAGAGCACATAGAGAACACCTCTAGGTATAAGGTTAAGAGCCAGCAGAGGTAGAAAGAGAAAGAGCTTTAGAATCGGTTACCCCTGTAGTTCAGTCCTCAGCTTAACAATTTAGGGTATGTGACCTCGGTTTCTGACCCTTGGTTTCCTCTTTTATAAAATGAGGATGACAACAATTACCTTATGTAGTTGTAATGAGTAGAGAAAATGGGCCTGATACTTAATAGGTACAATAAATGATGGTCATAATTTATAAGGTAGACAAACACACAGAAAGATGCAGTCCGTATGCAGTGAAATGTTCAGGAAAGCCTTAGAGAATAAGTGGGGTTTTAACAGCAGTGAAGGATGGAAATGTTCAAGGTGGATAAAAGGGAAGGGTGTACCACATGGATATAGGGAAAGACAAGTACAGCACAGGTAAAGATATGGGGATTGGATGAATAGAACATATTTGAAAGTTATAAGGAGATCAGGTAACTGATACTCTGGAACTGAGGAACATAGAGCAGCATTGGTGGGGGGAGATCAGGGCAGCAGAGAGGGGCTGGGATCAGGTTGAAAGCGAAAGAGAAGATATGTGAGTTGATGCAAAAGAGCACAAGAGAATCCATAAATTTTATACAAAAGCAATGATCAGAACAGACATAATAAAAGCTCACTGCACTAAGGTGTTCAGTTATCCTAAGTGATTTTCTTTTAGAACAAGTGACAAGGAAATGAGTCAGAGTGTGCCAAATGGAAGGCAAATGTCTAATCCAAAAAGTAGCCATTAATTTAATGGAAAGATTGCCTAATAGCAAACATTAATCTAGTTGTTAGAAAGGTGCTGTGAGGTAGCTTGAGTCCACACAGCTTTCTTCCTGTGGTTTTTATATAAAATGAACTTTTGCCATTTGACAAAGGTGTTTTCCACTAAAAAAAAAAAAAAAAAAAAAAAGCTAATCAAGCCAATCAGACGAAATATGCTTCTTTGTACAAATCATAAAACACCAGCAGAAAGTTGCCCATTTTGATTCTAATGGTATCTTTTTCTCTATCCCATTTGAAAAATGTGCTTAGTAATGCCATTTGTTTCTGGCAAACATTTCAGAACTTTCTCAAGGTAAAAGTTAAGAGGCCCATTAACCAATCCCTCTACTCTTCGGTTTTCACAGAATCACCACATTGTACAATAAAGTTAAATGAGTCTTGCTTTCCCTATACGTTAAGGATGCAAGCTGGTAAACTAGACCAACCGTCAGGCTTCTTGCAGCTGTACTTCCCAGAGAGAGCCTACCCGCAAGTTCAAGTTCCAATTTGAGGAGTCTCTTCCTTCTCATCATCTGAACTACAGTATGTAATAGAACTGTAAACAAGTGGGTATAAAGCTTGGCTGAGTAATCACATCTCTGGGCTGTTATGCAAAAAGCAGGAACTTGGGAGTGAGAAGACTTGACTTTGAGTCCTGACTCTGCAAGCAAGGTGGGAGATCTTGGGCAAGACAGATTTCCTGACCCCCAGTGTCCTCTCCTATAAAACAAGGTTACAACCCTTTCCTACTTCAAGAAGTCCTTCCTTAGAAGAATGACATAAAATCATGTGTAAAAATGTTCTGAAGTCTCAAAGAATTGCAAATGTGTGATATTTTCAGTAGGAACTTAGAGTGCCTATCCACCCTGGTCCTTTCTTTGGGAAGAGCCCCCATCACACCCTTCCAAAGGGTGGACCTAGGGAACCATATTTGAAATAATCATGATGATGATAACTTAAAAACAAGAGCTACAGTTTGGGATGATGAGAAAGCTCTAAGGATGGAGAGTGGTGATTGTTGCACAACAGTGTGAATATACTTAATGGCATTGAATTGTACTGTTAAAAATAGTTAAAATGGTAAATTTTATTTTATGCACATTTTTCCACAATAAAAAAAAAACAACTTAGAGTCAACACATATTGAGGACTTCTTATGTGCCCTTCTTATATTCCTTGACAAGGAATATTTTATTTCATCTTCCCAATAACCTCGTGCAGTAGGTGCCACTGTTACACTCATTTTACAAATGCGCAGATACACAGGGAACTGACCCAAGGCTACATGCCTAGTAAGTGGTAGAGTTTCATTTGAATCTAGGCAGACTTCAGAGCCTTTCCCTCACCCTCTCCACCAATCAGAGGAAAGCACAAGTCATAAAATCAGGGGAGAATCAGATTATTTCTTAGGAATTTGATATAAGAGATACAAAAATTTTGATCAGATAGCGGTTGGCTCTGGACTTCTTTGCTATAGACCCAGTGTCTCTGGCTCCAAGCAAGTCAAAGCCCTGTGTGAGTCAGTTCTAAGGAAGCCAGGAGTAGGCAGAAAAAGGCAGTCTAAAGAAAACAAGAGACCAGAGAGGGAAGATAAGGAGTTCTGGATAACTTTCCAATTCCTATGTGTGCCTTGCATTTTGTATCTATATGCTTATCAACAAAACCTCTTTTACTTAGGCTCCTCCAATGAGCTATATAATTTGCAAGCAAATGAGTTCTAATTATTCTAATAAAGTATTTCAAGAGTGAAGAGAAGCTGTGTACGCAAAAAAAAAAAAATCTAGGGCACTGCTTTTATAATAATTAAACATTGGGAAGAACTGAGTCACCCAACAGTTAGGAAATAATAAATTATACAATGTCCATTCCATGGAATATTATATAATCATGAAAATGCACAAGCAGAAAACTGTATATAAGTGGAATAATTACAATAGGGAAAATATATCGGAAACTGTGATGGTAGGCAAGAAGTGTGTTGTGTGTATGTTTGTCTAAGTGTGTGTGTGTGTTCTATGTTGTCCAAAAACTGCATTAAATTTTTTTCATGCTCTTCAGCCAGCTTTATTGCACTATTCCTTTAAATCAAGTTTAATATACATTGAGATCTCACTCCTGTAAATGATGGGACATTTAATTTTCATGATCATTGAGGTTTCCTCGCTCTTTGTGTGATAAAGCATTCAGAAAGCCAGGAGCGGTGCTAGTTAGTACAGTGGTCACCAGTGTCGACAACCATTCCTTCTGCTCCCTAATGATGCTATCGAGTATGATCTTCCAATATCCAACAAGCATTAAGCTCTGAGTAGACTTAAGGATGAACCCCTCAGCCATTCACTCCACCAGTCTCAGACACTGCCCTGTGCACACCAAGCCACAATCCATAATGCCCAGCTTCCTTGTCTCATGCCTGCACTCGTTCCCATCCTTTCCTGGTTCTTTTTTTGCCTGTCCTAAAACTTCGCTTTCCATTGTCTTGGTTTTTTATTTAAAAAAGTAAGAATGTTGGGCGTGCCTGGGTGGCTCAGTTGGTTGAGTGTCCAACTTCCACTCAGGTCATGATCTGGCGGTTCGTGAGTTCGAGCCCTGAGTTGGTCTCTGTGCTGACAGCTCAGAGCCTGGAGTCTGCTTCAGATTCTGTGTCTCCATCTCTCTCTGCCTTTCCTCTGATCTCTTTCTCTCAAAAATAAATAAACATTAAAAAATGTTTTTAAATAAAAAAATAAGAACTTTATGGCTATAATTCACATACCATTCTACTCACCCATTTAACGCATATAATTCAATGTTTTTTTTTTATATATATACACAGAGTTGTTCAGCCATCACTATGGTCAATTTAGAACGTTTTTATCATCCCCCAAAGAAATCCCCTACCCACTATCAATCGTTCCCCATTTTCCCCCAGTTCTCCCACTCACTGAAGCCCTAGGCACAAAAGTCACATTAAGTTGTTAAGAAAAGTTAGAGGGCTCTTAAAAAATTCCCTCTCTTAAAATATTTGATGGAATAATCAAGTCTCAGAGCTGGAAATAATTTTAGAAGTCTTTTAGTATAATTTTTCACTTCTTACCTTCTAAACACTCAATGATGAGGAGCTCTCTGCCCTCCAGTATAAGGTAACTATGAAGTGGCTGCCCACCTTTTGCTCAAACACTTCTGGGGACAGAGGTGCCAAAGTGTCTTGGGTTGACTTGTTTTACAAAGTTCTCCCTCAGGTTGGTTTGTTTCAGTTGAGACACGATTTTACATGAGTTTCAGGTGTACAACACAGTGATTTGACAAATTTCTACATTACGCTACGTTCACAAGTGTAGCTACCATCTGTCACCATATAATGTTATTACAGTATCACTAACTATATTTCTTATGCTGTGTGTTTTATTCCCGTGACTTATTCATTCCATAACTGGAAGCTTGTATCTCCCTCTCCCTTCACCCATTTTGCCCATCGGTCCACACCCTCTCCCCTCTGGCAACCATCAGTTTGTTCCCCCATGTTTTATCTGTAGTTTCTTCCCTTTCATTCTAGGCCTATTAGGGTCAAGTCTATCCCTTTTTCCCCCTGATATTTCCATTTGTCACTGCAATAGACAATTGCTCTGAAAAGGCAATCACTCATCACAGCACTCTCCCCACTGGAAAAATACTTGAAAATTCATTCTTGGAGTGTCTTGGACCACAAGCTTCTCTGTGGGCAGAAAATGATTACCAGTGTCAGAGGGAAAAAGTAGACACACACGCACACACACACATACATGAACAGAAGGATAAAAAGAGAAGAGTGCTGGAAGACAGCAGGGGCCAATTGCAAATGGAAAACCCAGCAAAGAGGTCATGGGGAAAACAGCCCTGATTGTGCGAAGTGGAAGCTGACTCCCCATCCCCCAGCAGATCATTTTTCCCTTTGTCTCTAGAACAGGTGATACCCTAACCTTAGCTGTGTTATATCTTAGCATACCAGAGGCCCCATGGAATCAAAATAAATGAAAAGATTTCTCAAGCTGGTTTGGAAAAAAAATAAGTGGTTTGAATAAAATGACTACCTCCCATTTAAAGCTGTTAGCAGGATATCTGGGAGAACACTGGAGTAAGTAACATGCTGTCCAACAGGGATAGCCCCTGCTCTAACCAGTCATCATCAGCATATTTTTGATGGGAAAAGGTAACTGTGAAATACTTCAATGACAAAGAGGAAGGGGAATTTCTAGAAAATATAAGAGATTCAAAAATCTTGAGCAAATGAGACAAAAGACAAAAAAGCAAAACTATGGACAATATACCTAGCCACCCAGCCCAAGGAGACCCTCACTCATGAGCACGATATACACATATGTACCCATCCTCATACACACAATAGGAGGAGAAACCCAAATGTTTGCTGTCTTTGGAATTCTCATGGCAAATCTGAGTTTAGGCAAAAGTGAAGACCGCCCTGGATCTGAGCAAATCTTAAGAGGCAGCCACTGCTCCCCATTTTAGCCAATGGTGCTCTTACATTTGCCTGAGCCCTTCATAATTGGGCACCAGAATTTCAGGTTTCTAAATCACCGCCAGATCTTCTTGTCTGATCTAACTTTACCTGTAATGTAAGTACCTCTTTTGGCCTCCTGTTCTTTTAGGAAAAAAGCATCCTCAAACAGGTAAAGATGTTCTGAAGTTGGAAAGTAGGAAGAAAGTACTATAAACACAATAGGGAAGTGCCTTTTTGCTCTCATATGATTTGTCAAGTGATTTAGACCAGGTGGCTAAGGATCCCTTTAGCTTTCAAGGATATGTTTCGTGGCTTTTTGTTTTTGTTTTGTTTTTAGTTTATTTATTTTGAGAGAGAGAGAAGGAGAATGAGTGGGGGAGGGGCAACAGAGAGGGGGACAGAGGATTCAAAGTGGGCTCAGCTCTGTGCTGACAGCACAGAGACCAGTGCCAGGCTCGAACTCACCAACCATGAGATCATGACCTGAGCTGAAGTCAGATGCTTAACTCACTGAGCCACCTAGGCGCCACAGGGATATGTATTAAAGACTATATTTCAATCTTTGCTCACAAGAATGAAAAAAGTGCTACTTGGGGATGGCTTTAGGACTCTTAATCATTATTTACCAGAATCCTAGGTACCCTAATAGGTAGGTAACTGGTCATTTAAAAAAAAAGTTTTTATTTCTTTATCTTGAGACAGAGAGAGAGGGAGGGAGCTCATGAGTAGGGGGTAGGGGCCAGGCAGAAAGAGAGAGAGAGAGTCCCAAGCAGGCTCCACGCAATCAGTGCAGAGCCTGATACAGGGCTCGACCCCATGAACCGTGAGATCATGACCTGAGCTGAAATCCAGAGTCAGACGCTTAACCAACTGAGCCACCCAGGCTCCCCAGTAACTGCTCATTTTTAAAGCATTTGAAAGCATCAACCTTCAAGAGGTTTCTGTCTGGGCATCCGAGATCAGTACACATTTGCTAACATACATAGCAAGGGATGAGGACTGAAAGCAGGTTCTTCCAATCACTGCAGACAAGCACAGCCATGCAGATGAAGATATTCATCAAGGTCCCTTTTTCTCCAGATGCTCCAGTTTCAGGATCATAGAATTTGCCAATTTTAGTGCCTGACAACATCCAGCTTTCCACTTTCCTTCCTCAATGAACGGCATGCAAGAACCCACCAAAATAGGCTTGACAGCTGCTCATCAGGGAAAATCATTACAGCCGTTGCCCTCAGCTCCAAGTCCTGCACTTGGAACATGTATTGTAATCTAGCTCTTTATCAGACTGGGTTCTGCTTCAGCTTAATTTATCAGGCATACCCGGTGAAACCCATGTGACCCACTGATTAAAACTCTATGGGCAGCAGAGCCTAAAAAGCAAGGATTGGCATAGGAGGGAAGTGGAGGGCACAAGGCAGGAAACTATACAAAATCAGTAACACATTTTCAGAAAGTGGGGGGCTTGGGGAAGAGGGAGGAGAAATAAACAAAATGTCCCAATAATTTAATGACACAGCTAGAAAAGAGCATTTACAGCTATTTCAGGACTCTCCAACAAAAGGCTTTTCCTGAATGCCCAGACATTCATAATACCAACATAACTCTCAGGCGACAGCTCTGGCTGTAAACGTGGTCATGATGCCTTTCTAACAGCATGAGGAGAGCATAACAATGCTCAAGAGGCATCTGGACAGCACACAGCAAAAAGAAAAGCTGAACTCCCCTCCACAGAAGGCCATTAAAACACAAAGTTTGTCTATTACTAAGTCGCATTTTCCATTTTTCTGTTTTATAAAGTCAGAGATGCTGGAGGGTATATCAGTCCCCCAGGAATGAGTGCAAAGGGGGATCATGCAGCACAGGAATGTCTCTTCAGTGAGCAGATGGAAGGACTGGCTGGAGACTTCCCATCCATTTCACATAAACACACATCCGTGTTTGGGCTGTGGTTGTAAGGTCACTGCCAGGATTATTCAATATTGAAATAACAGACGGGCACCTGGGTGGCTCAGTCGGGATGCCTCTTGATATCCACTCAGGTCTTGATCTCACGAAAGTGACATCTCACTTTCATGAGATCAAGCCCACATTGGGCTCCATGCTGAGTGTGGAGCCTACTTAGGATTCTCTGTCTCCCTCTCTCTCTGCCCCTCCCCTGCTTACTTTCTCTCTCTCTCTCAAAATAAATAAATAAACATTTTTTAAAAGACATAATATTCTGAAACCACATAGACCACAGGTCCCCAGATTTCCTCCCCAGTCATTATGGATTGCCTCAACATGGCCAGGATGAGATTCTCCCAGCAACAGGATGCCAAGCCCTCCCACAGCCAAATAACCTACTTGCCACCATTTTTGTTTGCATCATCTTCCCACATGGGCTTAACTCCTTCTTTGAAGAGAAGGAAGCCACTATGACCTGTCAAGTTCCAGGGAGGTAGCACATGGTGGCTGTAAACCTCCGAGGATTGCTCCACAGGGTCAAAGGTGCCCATCTGTTTGATATTGTTTGCAGTTCTGTGTGCTGGTGGGATGGTGGCAGTTCTCCCGGGCCCCAGTGTGAGACGGGGATGCAGTGCTGGTCCAAGGACAATAGCCTTTCTCTTGCTGCTGCTCTGGCTCTTGTCTCATCCCATTTCTCCTTCGTACCATCTCTCTACGTGTCCTTTGTTCTGCTCACAGTCTCTGCTATCAACATCTTGCAAGGCCTGGAGCTTCCATGCTGCCACTGTCACCACTGCTTCCAGAAGTGAGTCTGTCACCTCTTACGTGATCATATTCAGGGCTGGCTTGGTGAGCGTGTGCACTATGCAATAGGCCCTGTGTTCAGAAGGTTCCCAGGCTTGGTTGAATGGTCTGCTGTCATCATCTTGAAATTCTTAATTTTTGGAACCAGGGGGTCCACTCTTCCATTTTGCATCAGAGCCCACAAGTTATGTAGCCTCTCCCAAGAATATTTCAAATAGCTTCATGTCTAAACCTCTCCATTCAGTTGGACATTCTTTTTTCAAGCAGAGCCTGCTTGAAATTCTCTCTCCCCTTCTCTCTCTCTGCCCCTCCCCCATGGATGCTTGTGCGCACGCTCTCTCTCTCTCAAAATAAACTTAAATAAAAAAGGCATTAAAAAGATGGGGGCACCTGTGTCTCAGTTGGTTAAGCGTCCAGCTTTGGCTCAGGTCATGATCTCACGGTTCAAGAGTTTGAACCCCATGTCTGGTTCTGTGCTGACAGTTAGGAGCCTGGAGCCTGCCTCAGATTCTGTCTCTCTCTCTCTCTCTCTCTCTCTCTCTCTCTCTCTCTCTCTGCCACTCCCCCATTCATGCTCTGCCCCTCCCCCATTCATGCTCTGTCTCTCTCTGCCTCTCAAAAATAAATTTTAAAAAAATGTTAAAAGTTAAAAAACAAACTGTGGTTTAGAGAGGTTACATAAATTGGTTAAGATTGTACAGTCCTAGGTGGCAGAGAACTCTAACCCAGGGCTGACTGATTCTTCCACACTATGTTCTGCTATGGTTTCTCCCAAGTTATTAGAGGCGCTATTTGGCAGCCTAGATGCAGCACGTATTGAGCTGTTACCATCTGATCTTACTGTCAACTAATTTTCATTTAAGGTGATTCCGTTGGGAAGGTCTCTTCGGATGCTGACTGAGCTACTCCCACGTGGCCATTTCCTGCCCCAGGTTCTTGTTCTCTGTTAGGTTCTTTCCTTAGGTGCCCTCCCACGCTTAGCCTCTATATTGGTTTCTAATTGCTGCTGTAACAAATTACCACAGATTTAGTGGTTTAAAACAACAAGTCTATTAGCTTATAGTTTTGGAGGTCAGAAGTCTGAAAGGGGCCTCACAGGGCTCAAATGAAAGTGTCCACGGAGACATGCTCCTTCTGGAGGCTCTGGGGAGGAGTCCGTCGTTTGCCTTTTTCCAACTTCTGGATGCTGCCTGCATCCCTTAGCTTGCAGCCATGACACTCCAAGCTCTGCTTCCATCATGTCTCTTTCTCTGACTCTGGCCCTTCTGCCTTCCTCCTGTAAGAACTCTGCGATGCACTGACCACCTAGATAATCCACAACAGTCTTCCCATTTTAAGGTCAGCAGATTAGAAACTCTAATCCCATCTGTGACTATAATTTCTCCTTGGCACACAACAACATATCCAGAGGGTCCAGGAATTAAGACGTGGACATTTTTGTCCACGTCTACACACTACACACACTCACACGCACACACACACACACCTAACTCCTCATGGGACCTGGATTCCAGGGCTTTCCCCTTCCTATAGACTCTGCTCACCTTCCTATGGATGCATTCTGGTTCCTCTGTGTTCAGCCCATAGACATTTATAAACCACCTATTAGGTTCTAGGCATTCTGCAAGACACAAGGGATACCAAGAAAAAATACATAGTCCCTGTCCTGAAGGAGCTCACACTTTAGTGAAGCTGACAGAAAAATCATGAAAGACAAGAAAATATGGCAATTACTGAGATAAAAGCACAGGAGAGGAAGGGGCACTCAGGATTTGGGGCTTGGGGATATGCAAAGATAGATCTTACTCCACCTGTTCCTGTCATAGGTACACAAGATTAAGCCAGTAGAATTCACCATGGAAGATAAGGATCTGGGATCTGGTCTCTGGCGTCTCTGAAGTATCAGTGCCCAGTGATGCCAGGCAGGGCTGGGCTGCTCAGAGACTAAGAAGCACAGGAACACGTCAATCTCCCTCTGTCCTCCTGAAGGCCTCACTTCAGCATGGGGTCAGTGGCAGCCAGGAGTTGCTCATTACCAAAGGAAGGAGGACTACTGCCAAGTGAAACAAGCTTATAGTATTCACAAGGATGGGCTCATCCCAGGTGGCGCATTCTCCCACTTCCCTCATCTGAACCTGACCTATAAGAAGGTCTTATTTTGAAAGTTGAAAAGGAAATAATTTGTTACATTAAACACACACAGATGTAATTTAGTTTCTCTCTGAGTCTCAAATGTGGAACGGGACGAAGGAGCAAGAACTTGTAAGCTTTCAATGAATTTGTTTGTTGTAGATACCCTATCATAGCCATTTCTTGGATGTGCCTGATGATTGACCTTTGCTTCTACTTTTATCATAAGAAACTCAGACTATCATCTGAATCTGTACTTCCTGCCCACAGACATGTCACAAGAACCGAAAGCCTTATTTCCAGCTCAGTACTGAACTCTACTGTCTCCTTTCAGAAGCACAGTGCATATATATATTTTTTCCCATTTTCCTATTTATCCTTCCTAACTATGACAAACCAGGCTCTCTTATTTCATACACACACACACACACACACACACACACACACACACACACACACTTCCTTTCCAGTGGTGCAACCAAAAAGCTACTTTGATGAGATTGAATTCATGTTAAATCAGGTGACTTTGTGAAATCCCTAGTGTTTGTACAGGGCTTTATAGTTGTTCTCGGCCATTGAGCCTTGTTGCTCATAACCACCTTATGAAACAGTGCCTTCGATGGGGGTCCTTTAGGTCCTAAGAACCTTTCGAATCCAGAGTCCCCTCTGAGAACACTGAGTAAATGTGGGCTTTCCTTTTTTTTTTTTTTTTTTTACTATGTTGAATAAATTCTGCCCTTCATCTACAGATGGCTAAACCAGAAATCAGTTGATTCTCTGCTTATAGTCCCATATATACTATATGACCATCAGCCTCAGCCTGAATACCTCTAGTGACATGGTTATCACCTCCTAAGGCAATCCCCATCTTTGGTTGTTTCTGACCAATTGGCAGACAGAGATGGCTAGACAGAGAAGTTTACAGATTCTTGTGGTGCATCTACAAGAGGGCCATGAGAGAGGATACCACCTTCATAGGGTTTGGTGTGGACCCATTACAGTTTCTCTATATTGGAAATGGCCAACCAACCCAATCACACCCTTTCTCTTGGGCAATAGGACTCTCTCGGACAGGGAGTCACAGAAAAGGTAGGTCACTGAATCTAATGTCTTTCACTTCCAAATAACACATGAGGCTGGTGGTTTATCCCAATCTTTGAAGTACTGGGACTTAGAGGTACTGTGGCTAAAAAAGACACTGCCTTGCATCATTATAACACAACTCCATTAATGAAGGGAATTTGGATGCTTCTCCTCCTTGAAACTTTAAAAAGTCAAATATAAGAGTCTAATTGTTACACTCATTCTAAAGGTGAGGAGCTGGAGTCTCAGGAAGATTAAGCATTCCACAAGTCTCCTGGCTAGGAAGTGGCACAGCTAGCCTCTGTTACCCCAGCTACAGATTTTGGTTAACTAAAAACAAACCAAAACAAAATACCTAACTGAATGTTTTAAAAAATTAAAACTAAACAAAATTTGTTAACATATGGTCTTAACATATGATAATAAACAAAACAAAACCCTATAGCACAACTTGGCTGAATCTCTGGGGAATGATGCCGAGTAGAAAAAAGCCAATTCTAAAGGCTACCTACTATATGATTCCGTTCATTTTTGAAATGACAACATTTTAGACACGGAGGCTAGGTTAGTGGTTGCCAGGGGGTGATGAGGACAGAGGTGGAGGCAGTGGTCAGCAGGCTTTGACTCTGAGCTGGGCAGTAGGGACACTGTTCCTTCTGTCCACTGGCTGAAGACAGAGCAAGTTTTAGGTCAAGTGTTCTTCAATGAGCCAACCCACAGGAAAGGCTGTGCTTCCCGGACAATTTTTCAACTTACTATCCACCCTAGAGAAATTGAGTGAAGTTATAAGTTTTTCAAATGGTTAGTGTGACATTAAGATTGATACACAGGTACTTGCCTGGGGAAAAGGAACGTTTACAGCAGCTGAGTGCTGCAGGGTCAACCAGACTTGCGGTTGACAGTGAAGATTGATGACAACCTACAAGCCATCACATCTGTTTTGTGAAAAGACAGAATGATCAGATGGCATGGGAAGTGGAGCCTGAGAAAAGAGCAATTCCAGCGTGGTGCATCTCAGTTCTTTCTGAGCTACTGGCTGCTCACAGCCAACAGGCCAATGGCAAGGGTAAAGATGTACAAGAAGTTTGGCAAATAGTGCAAGAGAGGAGTGAAGGGAAAAGAGACAGCAGAGGACACGTACAGGATTCACAGCTTGAACAGACTGTGTTTAGGCTCTGTCCCTTAGAAACGGTGAGGCTCTGAGCAAGTCTCTTAGTCCTTTGAGCTACTGACTCATTTGCAAAACAGAGCAAAGAACCCTTGCTGGCCTACATTACCAGTTGGTTGGGAGGAACAAATGGAGTAAGGTTAGTAATACATACTCCGTGAACACTTCCATTCTTCGCAAATGCAAAGATTAGTAATGTGATTGACAAGATTCCTACTAGTGGTCTCTAAATTTCTATACCTATGATTTGGCAAGTGAATTAATTCCACCTGAAGGCTGGAGGGTCCATGGCCCTCAAGTGAGCATCACTAAATGATCAGGTCTTGATAGCAGCCACTGCACTTACCATGAGTTCATGGATGGGGTGATACAATGGGAATGGAATAAAGCATGATGTCCCCCATCTGAGCTGAGCTTTAATAACTTCAGCTGGTTTCCTAGCATGCTTCCCTGACTGGCCCTTGGCCCAAAGCTATGCACATAGAGAGAATTAAATAATGAATGCTCATCTAATTTGATAAGGATTCTTGTTTTCCATTTAGGTAATTTGGGAAATCACTACTTTTGGAAATGCTGCATAGGAGAGGGGACACTATCATGGTGGGTGACAGTCTATCCAGAGACACTCTAGGAGGGAGGCACTTAGGGCTGAGCTGAAAAACTTGAGAAGTGGCATAGTGTGGCAGAAAGCACATGGGCTCTAAATGCAAGTAGCTGTGTGAGTAACCTAGCTTTGTCTTCTCTGAGCCATGGCTTCTTCACCTCCCTGTCAATGGTAATGACAATAATGCTCTCCTCCCAGAATTATCCTGAGGACTAAATGGTAAACAGATATGGTACAGCTGGAACAGAGAAGTAACACAGTAACTCGGATCCTTTCTTTCTTCAAAGGATAGGAAGAAGATATAACTCCTTTAAGATATCTTGTTCATGTTTTTCAGAGATAATGAGAACAGGCGCCTTGGATAGCTAAGCTTATCCTCTTTATAGCTCCTGGGAATGCACCTTAGCAAGCCTGGGATTTGGAGGCAAACCTAGATTCGTATTCATGCTCTAGCAATTACAAGCTATGTGATCTTAAGCATGTTAGCTAATTTCTCCCAATCTCTGTGTCTTCAGTGTAAGAGTTTAATAATATCTATGAATATGGTTGCCTAGAAAGTTAAATAGGTAGTAAATATAAAGTGTCTAAGACATTGCCCTATACGTAATTTGAACGCAATAAGCGTTTGTTCTCTCCATAACTATCTTGGGTGGGGCAGCAGGAGTGCACAGAGAAATGGGCAGAGCGTCCACAGACATCACTATTATTTTTCATAATCATCACTAATCCTTGGTTCCATCTGAGCAGTATGTTCTTCCCACTGGAGTTCCACAACAGGTCACACTAAAGGACTTCGGGAGTGTGGATGAGTCAACAGGGTAGTGTAATTGTCAAAAAACAATGGATGTAATCCCAGTACCACACCTGGATACTGAATGACACATTCACATTTGACATGAACGAGCTGGAGAGCACGCCGGGTGGGAAAGTGGCTGGAAAGATGCCACGTGAAAAATGTCCAAGGGACAGGGACAAGACAAACTGAAGGATGAGTGCAAATAAACCAATATTTGAAGGGCTGATAAGTGAAAGGATGATTTCATTGATTGTGGAGAGAACTCAGACCAGTGAGTAGAAGTTACTTGAGGATACAATTCCAAGAATTCTCTGGAAATGCAGCAGTCTACCAGTGGAACAGGCTGTCCGGTAAAGGAGAACCTGAGTCCCAGTGCTTGTCACTCAGGGGCAGAGGTGGGTAGGCTAGCATGCACATCCCTCAGGTCCTTCACAGCTCTGAAAGTTCATCTCAGGAGAGGCCTATGCTCCAACAGAAGGCCCATGCTCCGACAGAAGTCTTGAATTAGCAGGTCATTTATATATACCAGTTCCTTCAGCGTGTTGTAAATCTTGGGGGCACCACAACAGGATAGAGGAGAAAGACATCTTATTTACCTTAATACTAGCTATAGTTCCTAGTGTACATGAAAGGCCCAGTTTATGTATTTAACAAATACATATTACTTACCTACTCTAAGGAGGGTACCTGAAGTGCCAAACCAACCTCTTTCTCATGTTAAATGTTTCATTCCAACAATATAGTGTAGAAAGGAAGCTATTATCACCATTTAAAAACAGACTTTGAAGTTAAAAAAAGGAACAAAACGTTTCGTTTTTGAGCATATTATTTAATACCATGACCTTCAGTTTCCTTACAGGTAAAATAGGAATGATAGTGCTGTGTACCTCTGAGGACTGTTCATTCATTCATTCAACAAATACCTGAACACCTATTATGGACCAGGCCTGGTTTGACTTGCTGGGAACTTACATCATTGGGCTAAAAAAGACATACACATTCGTGGAGCTTATATTCTAGTTGGGGGGGGGAGGGGGACATGGTAATAAACACAGTAAATAAGTTTTTGGAGTATGTTAGTGTGAACATACTGTATAAAAGTACTATGAGAAAAGAAAGCAATAAGAGGGATAGGGAGGAAAAGGCAGTCTCTGTGAAATGATTAAGTAAGCTAATACAGTAAAACTTATTGCACGATAGGTTCAGTAGAAAGTCTTCAATCAGTGTTGGCTATTATTACTATGGAGACTTCTGAGCTCACATGGCCTACACTTTAATGCATCACCCACTCCCGATTTACTGAATAGGTGACATGTGTTCAAATCAAAACCAAAAGGAAGTGGATCCTGACACTGTTTTGAAGTGTCATTTTCAATGAAAATGTCATGAGTTTAGGGTTCTGGCATTACCTCATTTATGCAAGGTTGCTGATAAGATTCTAGGAAATACAGACATGCAGGAATTCTGGCTTGAACGGAATTTCATCAGCTAAGTGACCTAGCTTTTCTAAGCTTTAGTTTTTCCCTGATATTTGACCAGGGCTATTGTAACATTTAGTAATCACATATGTAAAATGCTGGGCACACAGCAGGTACAGTGAGCTTACATTATTATTATCATTGCCCAAACTCATCTGAATTTTTGGATCTTCCCTGTGTACAGAATGAAAAAACAAAGCTGTATTCCTCAGGAGGGAACATTCCACAATCACGTGTTACTAGGAGTTGGCCTAAGGTCACTTGCCATGAGAACAAACCAGGAAAACATAAGGAAGCGTTCAACTGATTGAATGCTCCGTCCAGTTCTCAGCCTTGCTAACTCCTTGGCTGCAGCCTTCAGAATTCCAGAAGATGCAAACAAAAGACACACTGATTCACTCAAAACAGTTCTTCGTACAAATCTGAGGGTTTAGCCAAAAAAACAGTCCAAAAGGATTTATGAAGTGTGCTTCCCTCCAGAGCCTGCAAGTCAAGGAGATCACAAGCTCCCTTTAATCAGCCCT
Source organism: Lynx canadensis (assembly GCF_007474595.2). Lineage (NCBI taxonomy): Eukaryota > Metazoa > Chordata > Mammalia > Carnivora > Felidae > Lynx > Lynx canadensis. The sequence continues at coordinate 53,320,396 of NC_044310.1, forward strand.
ATTTTCCTGGAGACCTCTGTAGCATCATCCCTCTGCTTCTTACCACTCTGATTGAGAGTTTTGGAAAATGAGAATTTAATTTGCTCCATGTTGAACTTTTTCTCATGGGGACCGCTTTACAAGGAAGGAGCGCTTTCTGCTTTTCCCTATCAGTCCCATTTTCTGCAAGTTCTGAAGTAAATGAAAACTTTGAAGTGTTTATTGGTGTTAGCACCTTTTCCACTATGTCCCCAAGACAAGAGGGCTATTTCTAGAACTGGAAGTCCTCCACTCACTCCTAGAAAGCACAGTAACCCCCTCTCTGCTGTTGGGAGACTCGCATCCAGCAATATAATCTGCCCCTTCCAGGGGTAGCTGTGACCACCTGACACTTGGAGAGGAAGTGGGCTTTGGTGGGTCTGAGTCAGTGCTTCTTGCACAATCTGTGGTGAAGGACCAGCTTGTTCCTATTTCCAATCCATCGTGGACTGATACTTTATAAAATACAATAAAAATTAATTGCTAGGAAAAAATTTAAAGGCATAAAATGCAAGCCACTGTTTTATTACCAGATTCAACAGTCATAAAATTACTCTGTCAAACTGCAAAAATTTTAAATGTTTATTCACAACTTCTGTATTTTATCCAGCTGTAGATTGCAGCACTGATCTGTCACTGGTGAGCCATGAACACTTTACTTGAAATGGAACACAAAGCCAACCTATCCCTTTCCCTGTAAGATGATATATTTAAGTGCTGGGGTTGGCACATGGGAATCACACACTAAATACTACCTATTGCTGTCCTCCCCAGCCTGGTGAGAAGAGGGGAAACATCCAGGAGACTGACATGGATGTCTGAGTTCCTACTCTGTTGCTATGACCTTGGACAAGTGTCTTCACTGTGCTGAGTGTTAGTTCCAAAATGTAAAATACATGAGATGATCTAGAACCGAACATCTAAATCAGTGACTTATGAATTTAACTGAAACCCAGAATGAAAAAAAAAATCATTATGTCCCAGTACACAAACCCACCAACATACACTCAAGCAGGCAACTGCAAAGTTTCATGAAGTAATATTATCCTTATCACATGCTATGCATTCTGATTTCTCTATTTTTTTTAATGCTGGTCAAGGGGCACATGGCTGGCTCACTCAGTACACCATGTGACTCTTGACTTCAGGGTTGAGTTCGAGTCCCATGTTGGGCATAGAACTTTAAAAAAAAAAAAAAAAAAATATATATATATATATATATATATACACACACATATATATGTTAAAAATAAAAAAATGCTGGTCAAGACATATTTGACTTCAAATCCACTACTTGAAAAACGCTACGGCAAATGATCTCTAGGGTTTCTATCTTTGATGATGGGATTAATGAGTAAATAGGTTCCTCTCAGTCATTTACAACTTGATTTCCGGGTAAGACTGACATTACCTAGAAGTTTTTGTTTAAGCCAACTGATTCTACATTCGGATAGTCTTTAAAAATTTTTTTTATTCAAGGGTAATTAACATAGTGTTATAGTAATTTCAGATGTACAGCATAACGATTCAACAATTCCATACATTTCTTAGTGTTCATCAAGATATATGTACCCTTAATCCCCTTTATCTATTCCACCCAACCCCCACCTGCCTACACTGGGATACTAAGTGAATCCATTGGTCATAAAGAATAATGGTCAAGGACCATTCTGTTCTCAATGGCTCAGTCGGTTAACCATCTGATTTTGGCTCAGGTCATTTCTTTTTTTTTTTAATGTTTATTTATTTTTGAGACAGAGCATGAGTGGGGGAGGGTCAGAGACAGAGGGAGACAGAATCCAAAGCAGGCTCCAGGCTCTGAGCTGTCAGCACAGACCCCGACGCCGGGCTCAAACTCACGGACCTTGAGATCTTGACCTGAGCCGAAGTCGGACGCTTAACCGACTGAGCCACCCAGGTGCCCCGCTCAGGTCATGATTTCATGGTTCGCGAGTTCGAGCCCCGCTTAGGGCTCTGTGCTGGCAGCTCAGAGCCTGGAGCCTGCTTTGGATTCTGTGTCTCCCTCTCTCTGCCCCACCTCCGCTCACACTTTGTCTCTCTCAAAAATAAACAAACATTATACAAATTTTTTAAAAATGGCCAAAGATGTGGGTGTCTTTGGCTCATACCTCTGGATGACAACCTAGAGGCATCACTGGATAACTCCTACCTGCCCTCATACAAGCTTCCTTCAGGTAAATGTACTGGGAGACAATTATGGGTAAATTTCCTTATTGGATTTTGTGGTCTGGCTAAAAGGCCACCTTCTTTCTGGAGAAGGGAGAAGGGACAACAGTGGGAGTTAACAGGCTGCTGGAGGTGTTAGGACTGAACTGGTATTTCCCTTTTTTCACATGTTAGAGGCAGCGGTGAGAAACTTAGTAGGAAAAGAAAACTGACATGCAGCTTTCTATGTGGAAGGATATTTTGTAGTCCTTTTATTCTTTTAATGAATAATTTTAACTTGTGAATTTCAACTTTGTCGAAGAATAAAAGATGAAGTTATTTCTAGTAACTTCTACTTTTGTGCTCTGTAGGACCTCCCCTTTCCTCTTGAGTAGTAAGAACATCTCTAATTGACCTCCCAGTCTGAGTTGCTAAGTGTTTCACTTGGTAACTTTAATCTCCTATTCAATACGAGTCTCTGTGCCTCTCTCCAGCAGAGGCAAGTCTTGCAGCTCTAGGGGCATGGGATGCTGGAGGAATGATCTCTCACCTGCATCCCTCACCTTCTCCCTGAACTTATTCTTATGGTTGGTTCCTTTCATGACTATCCACAGCAAATTTGAGAGCTGGTTGTGCAGAAATGACATCTTTTCAAAAAGCTCCACGTGAATGCTGGTTTGCCTCTTCATCAAGTTCAAAAAGGGATTCCCAGGTGAACCCCCCACCTGGCAGGGGTTAGTTTTTCTGACTGGTCAGATGCCCGCACTTTGGGATACTATCCATGTCCTGGCTTGCTCTTAGGGGGGTGGGGGGGGGGGCGCATCTGTTGACTCTGCTGAGAGGCACTACCAGGGTTCTTCTCAGGAGTTGTGGGGAGTGCTCTCCTGTTGGGTACCACCCAAAAGGCCAAAGTCCCAAGCCATTTTCTGTGGATTCACTTGAGACCATGGTGTCCAAGAAACCTCACATCCACATCCTACCAAATTTGTCCTCTTTCCACTCTCTCTATTCCTTCTCTTAGCTTCACAGAGTCTCGGCATGAGGACCTCTTTCTGGGATAACTGCTCACCACTTTTCAGACAAAAGATGATCTTCTGAAAGGTTACCCCGAAAGTTGACATCTCCCCCTCCTCCAGCCCACTTTACATGGGTGTGAGAGCTAAAGGCCATTCAAGAATTGGTTCTGCTCAAATACACCTTTTGAAAACACTCGGCAGGAAAATGCTGGCCACAGAGCTGCAGTTGTGACCTTAGAGAAGTGGGGATTTTTTTTTTTTTTTGGTAAGCCTGAATTTTATGTATTTTTTATATTTTAGCACAGTTATACAATGTTCTATTAGTTGGAAAACTGGATAGCTACAAGTAAAAGAATGAAACCGGACCACTTTCTAACACCATAAAATCAAAATGGATTAAAGACCTAAATGTCAAAAGTGGGGATTTTAAACATCTTGTTTTTAGCTGTGAGCTCTTCTCACCTCTTCTTAGAAAACAGGAAAGACTCCACTTAGCATCTCACACTACCTTAGGTTTCTACAGCAAGCCACACTGTAGGACCTGTGCCAGGCACTGTGCACACAGCAACGGGCACACACATGGCCCTTGCCCTCAAGGAACTCAATCTAAGGAGACATTACACACACACACACACACACACACACACACACACACACACACGGAATTGTGACAAGTGCTCTGGAGGAAAAACAGAGTGCCAGCCAGGAGACTGGACTTAGTTGGGGTATCAGGAAAGGGGTCTCTGAGGAATGGATATTCAACCAGAGGCTAAGAAACAACCAGGTGGTGTGAAAAGCAAGGGTAGCCCAGGCAGAAAATGCTTCTGAAGCCAGAAAGAGACTTCATTCCCCAAAGGATGGTCCAGTCAACTGGGTGCAAAAGATGAAATCAGAGAGGTAGATGATAGCCAAACTGTCCAGGACCTCCAGGTATGTTAAGGACAGTAGTCTTAGTCCCAAGAGAAAAGAAGGCCATCAGTGGGCTTTATTTGCTCCCATGATCAAATTTGCATTTTAAAAAGGTAATTACAGCTGCACACCTTGAAAGGGCATCAGAAGGCAAGAATGGAGTGGGGAAGCGAGCAGATATAGTGGCATGCAAGTTTTAAAGCATTTCTAGTTATGCTGGGTCTAACCCCTTTTCAAAGCCTTACCTAATCAACATTCAAGAGCAAGGTTGTATTAACTTACATTAACTTAATTTCCTACACTTTTCCTGTTCTGGGATCATACCCTCCCTCTTACCACTTGCTAGCTGTGTGGCTTAGGGACCGCCTATGAGCCTCCTCAGGTTCTTCAATTATGAATTAAGGAGCACTCTTCTACTCTGAAGATTTGCATTAGGGTGAAATGAGAGCCTGGGTACATGGACACTCCACAAACACAGACTCATCTCAAGCAAATAATCCTGTCAATTAAAAAAAGGAAAAAAGGAAAGCCTCTTCTACTGGATCTAATTAAACAAAATTCTACATACATAAATTATGCAAAATATTACCCAAAATGCATTTACTAGAGTGGCAAATTTTATGGTATTAGAATAGTAATATTGTAAGTCAGAATTTTTTTTTCTTTTACAGACAGCAGTGATACTAAAACGGTGAAGAAAGATTTATGTCTAGACATTATACTGGCAGACATTTTAATTAAAACTCCTTGATACCCTCCCCATAAGAAAAAGGCCATCTATATTCCCAATGACACAGTTTCCCAGAAATCTAGTCTTTATGAATATAACTTTGAGAACTGGCACCTCCCCAGAGGATCTAAACCTCCAGAGTAAAAACTATGCTATCTACAAAGGGGAGAGCAAATGTACCACCGCTCCGCTGTCTGATGCCCGTGGCAGACATCAGAAGATGTGGATAGGTGGGTACAGCACTCCTTTCTATGGAGCCCAGACACAGCCTCAGAAGTCCCAGCCAAGGGCTCTAGGCAGCTACCCCCACTAACCCAAAGATATTCCCGGTCCGAATGTACTCATTTTCAAAGTAGGGGGAAAAATCAAGCAATGAGAGTCTAAGTAACATACCTGGAATTTCATTTACAAAAAGCAGAAAAACAAATTCCCCACTAAATTGAACCATTCTCGACATCTTTCACATTTTTTTAAACATCACTATCCACCTCCTCATAAGCTCATGGAAAGTACAAGCGCAGTAATAGTCCAAACGCATAAAGATATAATCTGCTTTACTCCAGTTCTATAATGTGAGCTGTTTTAACATATATTACATCAGAGGCATATATTACAAAACAAAACCCTTTCAAACAATTTTAAAGAAATCCAGGTGAGAATGTTCTGGGTACATTCTCTGCCAATGGGGATCTTCATAATCACTATGTTTTGGATATGGAAGAAAAAAAAGTGGGTTGTTTTTTGTTGTTGTTGTTGAGTCCCTTAGTCTTGTTCATGCTTAATGCAATTTTGTGCGGTGAAAGATTAACTGAACAGGCAATGGTGAGAATGAACTATACGACAAGGATAGATTATGTAAATATGAATGCAGGTTTTTAAAAAGTTTTACTTACTTATTTTGAGACAGAGGGAGAGAGCATGCACATGGGAGAGGCAGAGAGAGAGAGAGGGAGAGAATCCCAAGCAGGCTCTGTCATCAGCACAGAGCCCAATGTGGTGCTCAAACCCATGAACCCGCAAGATCATGACCTGAGTTGAGATCAGGAGTCAGACGCTTAGCCGACTGAGCAACCCAAACACCCCTGGATGCAGAGTTGTTTTTTTTTAATGTTTATTTATTTCTAAGAGAGAGAAAGAGCATGAGCAGGGGAGGGGCAGAGAGAGAGAGAGGGAGACACAGAATCCGAAGCAGGCTCCAGGCTCTGAGCTGTCAGCACAGAGCCCGATGCGGGTCTTAAACTCACCAACCATGAGCTCATGTCCTGAGCTGAAGTTGGACGCTTAACCAACTGAGCGACTCGGGTGCCCCAGAATGCAGTTTTAAGGAAGCAATTTTTAGGGGGAAAATTTCTCTACAAGAAGCACAGAAACAGAAACCTTGCTGTCTCAAAAAGCAATTGATCCGGAAAAAATTAATGTTTAATAATGACACAAACTCCTGGCACTCATTAATTGGCTGGTTATTCAGAGAAGCTAACAGTGTACTAGGCATAGGAAAATATTTGAAACTGGTGTGGCAGGGTCAAGAGCTCAACCCCTGCTCCAACTTTGTGTGGTATGATCACTGTAGAATACTGCACGGGATCTGCATTTCCATGCAGCTCATGGCAGTTCCTACAACTACTATCTCATTTCCAAAGCATGACCCCAACTAAGAGCTTTGTGATGAAGCAGATTTTTTACCCATGGCTAATAAAGCATGATCCCTAAGAGAAGATTGTTGCTGCCTATTTCTAGTCTCTATGCTTTTACTTATTTTCAAATTTACACATGTAATAACAAACAGAACTCTTTCATGATCTATAGCAAGCTACAGAACACTCCTTTTAATGAGGCTGGTAATATTTGAGCCACAAGTCCAATTAGGAATCTTAAAACATTGATTTACTTAGGGATACTATAGCTGTTCTTTTCAGACCTTGAATTTCTAAATTTTGAGACTATGCCACACTTGAATGTTCCTTTAGTCATCAAAGTGGTCACATGTGTACACATAGCTAGGTGTATGTGTGTATATAATTCTTGACACATATCATGTAATGTTACATATACATATTACACCTATGTAATACGTGAAATATGTGTGCATATATACATATAAAGTATATGTATACATAAAGTATATATGATGTCATCTTACCACAGCTCCAAAGAGGTGGGCAAATGAGAACACTGGAGAATGGAAAGATCTGGTGAGTCACCCTGATTTCACCAGTAAATCCAGGAAGAGATGTCCCATCACCTCACTGCCTGTTGAGGCCCCTTTCCCATTTTGATTTAGTATTCATTGTTATGCTTCATTTCCTTTGTATTTTACAAAATTTTGGAACTATGCTAAATTATGTCAGAAACCCTGGAAATATGTCTAACAGTCTACAGTTCAGAGAAGTTTAAATGCAAAAGACATGAAAATTACATTTTAACTGCTTATTTGAAACTGTTCACACTGAAGACTAAGGAAGCAATCAACTCACTATTATTGACCGCAACAGTGTTTTTACCCTGAAATGCCTCCCATTTTGGTGATAGAACAGACATAAAATTTACCACTTTAACCCTCTTGATGTGTGCAGTTCTGTGGCATGAAATACGTTCACACTGTTGTGCAGCCATCACCATCCATCCCCACAATTTTTTCATCTTCCTTAATAACTCTGTACCCATTAAACATGAATTCCTTCCCCCCCAGGCCTGGGCAACAATTTTCCACTTTCTGGCATTAGGAACTTGACTACTATAGGAGACTCATCTCAAAGGAATCATACAATAGTTATTCTTTTGTGTCTAGCTCATTTCACTTAGCTATCATCAGGGTCCACCCACTTTTGTAGTATGTGTCTGAATTTTCACTATTTTTAAGGCTGAGTAATATTCCATGGTACATATACACCCCTCTCTTTATCCATTCATCCATCACTGCTTCTACTTTTGGGCTACTGTGAGTAAATGCTGCTGTGAACTTGGGTGTACAAATAGCTGTCTGAACCCCATCATTGGGGTATATAACCAGAAATGGATTGGAACTGCTCGATCATAGGGTATTTCTATGTTTAATTCCATTCTTACATACCTAAATGAGGAACGCAACAAATACACCAATCGAACACATTGTGTGGATTTTAATCAAGGCAGTGGAAAAACCCCATCAGATTTTCTTGCATCACACCTCACTTAACCTGTTGGAACACCTTACATCTATGAACTGACTTGAAGATGCCAAAGGCCTCCAGGCCTAGGCATGCCTTCCAGAGCTCTTGCCACAGACCAAGCCTGAGGCTTTCCTGTTGACAGGAAACAGGACCCAGTACAGCTCCGTCTGTAGAAGTGCCGAGGTCAGTCCAAACTACACCCAAAACTCAGCTCTGCAGCATCCCACAGGCACGGGTGTGGATCCTGGCATCAGAGCCCGGTAAGTATAAAACCTGAATTTTTATAAAACTAGTAACGGGAAAACAGGAAGATCAAAGAAGGTGGTGAAATCCCCACCGAGGCCAATGATTGCACAACAAGTCGCTCCCTGAGGCACTTTTTTCCACCTGCTGTAACACTAAAAATTAGGAATGTTTTAAGTTATTTGAGAATTCACCAATCCCAAAACTTTCCTTTATTAGAAGTTCTTCCAAGGTTTGTCAGAAATTCCGTTTAAGGAAGCAGGAAACTCCAAGGAATTTTAGGACTGATAGTGTAATACACGTTTGGGCAGAGCCATCATTCCCTATAATTCATCAAAAACATAGTCTAACATGCAGTTTATAGAGAAATTCTGAATGTATAATGACATGTGGAGGTACTGGGCCATAATGTGGTCAATGCTGTGGAGAAAAAAATTCAGGGCCAAGCAGGTAGAGTACAAGGGGTTACCCTAGGAATGGTCGGTCCCCTTTTGGGAGGGAAGAGGTGTTAAAGAGAACTGTGTGAACCAGCAAAGGAATGCAATGACCAGGAACATCTGAGGACCATGCAATGAAGGGTGAAACTGAACCTCTCTGGATGGGGACACAAGGCTTTGCCTCTCTACTCGCACTCCAGTTCCCCCCCCTTTTTTTTTCGGTTCCCCTTTTTAAGGACTTGAAATACATTTGGCCCAAGAGATTAACTGGGCTGTGCTGATCAGCGGGTAAGGTCTCCATATACTAAAAGGTGACACACAGCTCTTCCATCCCTCGCTCCTCTCGCCCTGTGGGACGCACACCCTGACCTCAGCAGGCTCAGTCATCTCTTTGCCCAAGAGTATGAGTGGGTCACTGCTTTGGGTTCCTCCACCAGTCAACTGCCCACAGGATGGTCAGATTCCCAGATACAGACATGAACCTCAGAAGAGGTTAAGAGGTCTCTGTTTAATGGACTGAACCTGAGCTGTATGAAATTACCTGAGCCCTGCAGCAGACTGTGATCTAACACATAATAAAGTCACGCACTTGGACTCTTGTCTGCTGCTGATCCAGGTGTACAGCTTCTGAAAGGGTCTTGAAGGATGTAGGAAACCCTGGGTTCTCTAAGATCCCCATCCCAAACAGCACTCTTCAGTGTAGGATGCAGGCTAAAGATGCATGCTCTGTTAAATGTCTTAGTGTTTTATGCAATCCTGATGCTGGGTTGGTATTCATAGCCTTATATCCCTGAAATCAATTTGTTTTAGATGTCACTGCAGAGTCGTCCTCAATTCTTGATAGAAATAAAATTACATTTTCACATAAAGGTGACAGCAACAATAACATATACACTTAGCAAACAGTTTTTGAATTAGAACTAAATTCTAAATTATTCCTGAAAGAAACAGAATGTGTCCCTACCCATTCCTTAAGCACAAAGATATAGTTTTATTCATGCAGTAATATCAGTGTTGTTCAGGGGTAACAAGATTAAGCATCCGACTTCTTGATTACCATGTCAGGATTTGTGGGATCAAGCCGTCCATCGGGCTCTGCGCTGACAGCATGGAGCCTGCTTGGGATTTTCTCTCTTCCTCTCTCTCTCTGCCTCTCCCCTACTTGTGCTCTCAAACAAATAAACTTAAAAATATATATAACAATGTTGTTCAACATGTAGGGCTTTCCTCTCCCTGTTTTAAGTTGAATTTCATTATGAATACCCAATATTGCCAAGTATCTAGCTATTCTAATTAGATTACCTCTTATGTTTATAAAAATAGCAAATCAATTGCTCCTCACAATTCCAGTGCAGCTCTTCCTGCCCACGGGTCTGGTCTTTGTGCTTTAATAAAAATACCTTTTTGCAATGAAAAAAAAAAAGGCAGGGTAGGGGGAGCACCTAGCTGGCTCAGTGGGTGGAGCAAGCGACCTGATCTCAGGGTTGTGAGTTCAAGCCTGATGCTAGGCGTAGAGATTACTTGAAAATAAAATCGCAAAAAAAAAAAAAAAAGGCAAAAATTTCTCTGAATACCACTTCAGAAATACTAATTCACACTAAGCATTCATCTATCTAGTAAACAGCATCTTAAAAGTTCCAAAGGTCTTAATACATGTCCATTCAGTGCAAGAGTCTTCATCCTGCCATGGAAGCAACTACCCAACTCCGACTTATCCCCACCATGTTACAAAACAAGGCAAAGACAGAGGGAATAACATACCCTATTTTCCAGGAGACGTACAATATAAGAATAGGGTCAGCAGGTTTCCAGGTCCCCCGCCACTGTTTTATGTGCCTGTTTCATCTTCTGTCTTCCTTCCTGGGCACGACGGGACTCCTTTGATGGAAGGCAAGATGGCTGCCATCCTTCAGTTATCACAGTACTGTACCTTTAGAATGGACAGCATCAGCACTGTGATAACTGAGCCAGGGCAGCCTGTCAGTCACGGTGTCGGCCAGCACCATCCTTTCTGGGTGGCTGCACGACTTCCTCCGAAGGCTCCCGTGAAGTGAAGAACTAAAAGATCCCCTTCTGGTTTGAGATGTGGGGAAGCAAAAGAAAGAGTAGGGTCATGGCCCAGCAAGTGGTGAGACTGAAATAGTAAAAGGCCCAGTTGAATCATATTAGAATGAAAGATGAACACAAGATGAATGCATATTAATGATGAGCAACCATGTGATTAAGCTTTCAACTCTGACAATACATCAAATATGCAGTAAGCTTCCCAGCTGTTTCAGTGTTATCTCTTCCATGCATGGATTCGCCAACTCTATCTCCCTGACCTCAATCACCCATGTAATAAATACTTAGTGAGGAACTACTCTGTTCCAAGATCTCTTCTAGATGTTCAGCAAATGCTCCTTGTCCTCAAAGTGCTCACAAACATAGCCATAATACTTCTCATGTGTCTTACATTTAATAATTTCCTATGTGCATTCTCATTTGGTTTTCACAACAACTCACATGGGGCTGTCCATGAATTATTCATTATCACAAAAGGTTTTAGAAATAGATTACATATCATTAGCCCATTTTACAGATAAAAAATAAAAACCTGAGCGGTTAGGTGATTTACCTGAGATCATGCCCTAAGTTATGATAAACTTGGGCTCAAATCCATGTCCAATGATCAAGCCCAGGGTTTTTTTTTCTCTACTTCAACCCGGCCATTCAACTCATCAACTGGATACACAATTTACACAAAGGGATTTCTGAAAACATTTAATTTTGGCTTCAGAGTTTTAGTTTTCTCAGTATCTCAGATCACGAAGCAGAAATTGGTGGGGATTTTATGCTTTAAGGAGAAATGCACGTTAGCAAAAAAGAAAAAAAATGACTTTGATTATTCTTACTCTCAGTTCCAAGGACGTACTCAAATTGATGACACTGATGACAATTATGTACTTAGCACACCTGCAGGGTGTTTTCCACTACAGTTAACGTCAATTCTACAGTTATGGCAGTGTAAGAACCACTGACAACCTCTGGAATGCATTAAAAAAAAAAAAAAATCAACATACACACAGATCACTTGCTTTGAAATTATCTGTACCTTTGAGCTGTACCATGAAGTCATTTGAGGGATGATTCTTACTTTTAATAAAAAGTACAAAAAGATTCTGAAATTGGAATTCAGGCTTTAGATTGTCAACTTATTAAAACTATGATTCACTCGGTTTTTTTCCATGTCAGTCATAAGATCTCAAGTTATTTCAATATGAGTGGAACTCGACAGATATTTGAAAAATAATTATGTTTTCAATTAGGCATTTTCTCAGTTTCAATGATTCATTATACGCAAATTAGATATTAGCACTGTACTTCAAATAAGACAGATGTTATGAGTCAATTCTTTAGATGAGAAGCAGAAAACAGGAGTACAGTGACTTTATGCACTATGAAACTGACCTTATCTTCAGAAAAGTAGCATCCAATGAAATAATCCACCTTCACACAAATTAAAACATTCTCTAAGTATCTAAAACTCAAGGAGGTCACAATGCCTAGGTTTTAGCCAACTGATGTAATACAGAGTTGAAACACGAGAGGGCAACGAAGCTTAAAAAAAAAAGTTGGATCTTGTAACCTTAGGTTCCTGGAAATAGCTGCACATTTTCACCCAAATTATAAACATCTGTTACATGAACAAAGATATTGTGATTACTTGAGAATAAAATTTTAGATAGCTGATCTGTCAAAGAGGATAAAAAGATTACCACCTAACATTTCCTGGATACAAGTTCTGTCAGTCCGGAAAAGAGGAGTACTTACTCTGAGACACTGAAGGGTGGACAAGTTATGGGAACAAATAAGCAGCCTTGATATACTTAGTGGTGAATAGACTGTTCTACACAAGGTTCAGTATTAATGTAACTGAACATCTAAATGTGAAGTACGCCAAGATGAACTTAGTTCGTATTGTACTGCAAAGCTGAAATTCACTTTATTTAGCTGTGACCAAAATCCACATAACTAAACATTTCTGGCACATTACATAAAAGATATTTTCTTATTTTTCTCTCACTTTAGTCTAAACTGGGATCAAAAAATAAAACACACACACACACAAACAAAAAAAACAACACCTCACAGACCAAGTGATAAAAAGCAAATTGTCATTATACTGTGAGTGGTTACTTACACTAATGCTCTCAGAATAATTCTAAAGCAGTTTCAAGGAAGAAAAATATGGGTTATTGTATTTTATAAATACTGATAAATAAACTTCAGAGATGCAAAGTCTTATTTCTTCTTGGAAATTATTCTTTATAAATGTCCATTTTAAAAAATCAAATCTGAAACATTTCTTTCTCAAGAGATTTTTCTTACAAAAATGGAACTGTTTTAATATTAAAACAAGTGACTGCAGGTACTCATGCTACATACCAAACTATACTGCAAAGTAAGAGAAGAAACAAAATAGTGATGTTTCCTACCGAGATCAAATTGATTTTAAAGTTCTATGATAAAAATGATGCAAACTGAGAACAATTTCTTCATGATGCATGCACCAAACATTATCAATAAATTAAGTACTTGTGGCAAACTGGTATAGTAAAGAACTTGCTTTTAAACATTGCAGAGTACTGGGGCGGCTGGAAGGTTCAGTCAGTTAACCATCTGACTATTGGTTTCAGTCCCAGGTCACGATCTCACCATTTGTGAGTTCAAGCCCTGAATCGGGTCTGCAGCTGGCAGTGCAGAGCCTGCATGGGATTCTCTCCCTCTTCTCTCTCGCTGCCCTTACCCCACTCAGACTCTCTCTCAAAATAAATAAACAAAATCAATCAATCAATCTTGGGGAGTATAAATGAACATACAAAGAACATGTCACATCTCTCTTACCTGTAGACCAAAAATGAAAATATGATTTTAAACCTTTAAATATCTGAGTAAATAACTGGAGGCACCATAAAATAAGCTGCTGACAATGCAAAGTATTTACAAAACACTTCAAACACAATAGTTTAAATAAGATTGTTTAATAATCCACCAGGCTTTTACTAAAGTGACTTTTTTTTCAATTTGAAAACCGAAATCCAACTCAATGTTATAAAATGTGTATATCTGACCCAACTGTGATGTTATAAAAATTTACTGTCAACAAAAAATGCTCAAATATCAATTACTGCTTTGTTAGAAGTACAGGAATGTACACATGCATATCACTGCAAAGCTCTGCTGTATCAACACTTTTTAAAAACTAACTTCTGCTAGAGATTGTTAGGAGACCTAGAGTGAGGGAATTACAGGTATTTTTTTTTTTTTTAAGGAGAAAAGAAACTGGCTAAAAAGGCAAAGAGAAGTCAAGGACCACTGCCCGGTGCAATGTCCACCCTGATTCTCACAGAGAAGCATTAACTGGGAGGCATTATAAAGGGAGTGTCATGTTTTACCCACTTCCAGCACTGACCTCCAAGTCCTCTCCTACCACATAACCCCAAGAGATCCATCTCAAGGAAAAGACCTATCAAAGAAGTATGTACACAATAACACAGAGAAAGAAAGAACATGCTTTCTTATTTATTTTAACGGGGATTTTAGTCCAAAAAAGCTACAGGAGACTAAAAATTTACAAATAAATGGATTATCCCATAAATTCTATCATTAACCTTTTCCTCGTAACACACACACTCCACATACACACTTTTAGTCCAACTGTCTATTCCAGTTATTTTGCTTTCTGATTTTGCTCTAGATTCCATTTTTTTCCCCAGAGTTTAGATTTTAGAGTCCGCTCACAAGTCCGTTTTATTCTGATTTCACCTCTGTATTAAATCTTTTTAAAAAATTTTTTTTCAATGTTTATTTTTTTGGGGACAGAGAGAGACAGAGCATGAACGGGGGAGGGGCAGAGAGAGAGGGAGACACAGAATCAGAAACAGGCTCCAGGCTCTGAGCCATCAGCCCAGAGCCTGACGCGGGGCTCGAACTCACGGACCGCGAGATCGTGACCTGGCTGAAGTCGGACGCTTAACCGACTGCACCACCCAGGCGCCCCTGTATTAAATCTTTTTAAAATAACTATTCAAAATGATCTACCTAAGCTAACCATCTCTAAACACCCTGTCTCTAATTAATCTATGACTTCCTCATTATTACAGCACTGCCATGTAAAAATGCCGGGTCTTAGATTTTGAAATTCCCTGAAGGGCCAGCTAACAGGGGCAATACCAAAGACTTTCACTGACCTCAAGTTCTAGAACGCTGAGCCGTTCCAGAAACACAATTAAACTCCTCTTTCCTGCAGAGTCCACCATTCTCAGAGCTTTTAGTCCTGCATCTGTAAAATAAACACATTTCTACTTGTAACATATGCCACAGTGATACTGCACTCATTATTAATATTAAACACTATTTCTTATACGAGCACACCTTGGAGGCATTACATGTCCAGTTCTAGACCACCGCACTAAAGTATCGCCAACAAAAGGAGTCAAAAGAATTTTTTGGTTTCCCAGTACACAAAAAGGTTATGTTTTTTAAAAAAAAATGTGTAATGTTTATTTATTATTGAGAGACAGAGAGACACAGAGCATGAGCAGGGGAGGAGTAGAGAGAGGGGGAGACATAGAATCTGAAGTAGGCTCCAGGCTCTGAGCTGTCAGCACAGAGCCCAACGCAGGACTCGAACTCACAAACCGTGAGATCATGACCTGAGCCGAAGTCGGTCACTGAACCAACTGAGCCACCCAGGCACCCCCAGAAAGGTTATGTTTATGCTATGCAGTAGCCTATAAAGTGTATGATGGCATTATGTCTAAAGAAACCATGTACATACTTTAATTAAAAAGTACTTTGCCAAAAAAATGGGGCGCCTGTGTGGTTCAGTCAGTTAAGCGTCTGACTTTGGCTCAGGTCATGATCTCACGGCTTGTGGGTTCAAGCCCCATGTCAGGCTCTGTGCTGAGAACTCAGAGCCTGGAGCCTGCTTCAGATTCTGTGTCTCCCTCTCTCTGCCTCTCCCCCACTCATGCTCTCTCTCTTTCTCTCAAAAATTAAAAAAATAAATCACTTTGCCAAAAAATGACTATCGTCTGAGCTTTCTGCAAGTCATATTCACTAATCACCATAACAGATATAATAAGGAAAAATTGTGAGAATTACCAAAACGTGACATAAGAGACACAAAGTGAGCAAACGCTGTTGGAAAAACGGTGCCAACGGACTTGCCCAACACAAGATTGCCACAAACCTTCAATTTGTAAAAACCACAGTATCTTTGAAGCACCATAAAATAAGGCATGCCTGTACTGTAATTTAATTTAGCACGGCTTATAATTATTTCTTCCAATCAGCAGTATTGTTCCTAAGGTCAGATATTGTTTTCTTCATGTCACTTCAAGACACTAATCACTCCTTTCCACAAAGTGCAAGCTCAACGGGTATTTGATTAACTGAACCTCATCACTTCCTAAGGATTCTCTAAATAGATTATCAACGAAAGTGTATGTTTAATTCCAGCTTCTATCTGTATGATCTTAAGCAAGGTACATGACTTTCTGTCATCTGTAAGAGGAGGGGATTGTTATTTAAATGGCTCCTAAGGGGGCGCCTGGGTGGCGCAGTCGGTTGAGCGTCCGACTTCAGTCAGGTCACGATCTCGCGGTCCGTGAGTTCGAGCCCCGCGTCGGGCTCTGGGCTGATGGCTCAGAGCCTGGAGCCTGTTTCCGATGCTGTGTCTCCCTCTCTCTCTGCCCCTCCCCCGTTCATGCTCTGTATCTCTCTGTCCCAAAAATAAATAAACGTTGAAAAAAAAAAAAAAAAAAAAAAAAAAAAAAAAAAAATAAATGGCTCCTAAGTTCCTTCCAGTATCTCATTAGACAAAACCAACCACCAAAGACAGCACTATCTCCATCCAGGTCATCATTATACTTTTTTCGGACGTAAGGGGTCAGCAGTCTTGTGGGCCCAATTACCACCAGTGGAGCTAGGATGGGGGGATGAGGGGGTGGAGGAGAGAAAGTAAATGAAGGAGTAAGAGAAAACAAATGAGTGGTATCACTAAAATGCCACCAGGTGTCACAATTGTTACTGTGTCACTTACTGTTGTTCTCTGATAGAGTTTGGTATGCACAGGCATCTTTTAAAACAGCACCTAGAGCCAGATGTGTGGTATCTAAATTTCACCATGACACTCCCACTAGCCTTTCTGGTCCCCTGCATGCTTGTATTGACCTTCCTGAGTAGGGCATGCCTCCCACATAGAAATCTGCAAAGCATTCACTATTAGGTCTTATGTACTAAAATAATTGACTATTGGGGTCCCCAAATTTCCACATGGAAAACAGCAAGGGGAAGTAGAGATTTCATTCAGTCATCTCTTCTGAAATTAATCCATGGACCAAAAGGAGCAATGTTATAAGCCAGTATTGTCCAGGAAAAGTAAAATGCAAACCATATTATGTATTTTTAAATATTTTAGTAACCATATTTAAAAAAAAATTTTAAACAGGTTAAATTAGCTTTAACAATGTATTTCTAAATGAAATATCCAAAATAGTATCATTTGAACATGTAATCAACGTAAAAATTATCCATGGCTATTTTACTTTCTTTGTAGGAAGTTTTTGAAAATGAGAATGTAATTTATACTTACGTCACATCTCAATTTAAACACTAAATTTTCATCAGAAGTACTTAATCTACACTTAGATTTCATGTTTTACAGTTTAAAAAGGTGATGCATATGCACAAGTTGTTTCCAAACATATTTAAGTTTTCCAATAACTGAATCAAGTATCAACTTTAAGAATTTACTGGAATTTGAAATTCAGTTCATTATCACAGCCAGACTGCAGGTGCTTGACAGGGATATGGAGCTAGTGGCTACTGTATTAATGCAGTTACAGGCAACCCTGTCTGTCGCCTCAATTTTTTAAAACATGAACCAGATTAGAAGACGTTACCTCTCCAACTAGCAAGTCCTTCTACAACACCCACCAGATGCTCAACTTAATGCCAAGTATTCTCTGCCCCACTACTCATCCTTAAATTGTCAATACTTCAGTGATGATCACTTATCAAGCAGCCCTTCCCAGAGACTGAACAATACTTTTCGCTCAGAGAGAAAGGCACATCTCAATTCAGGAAAAGAATGGAGACACTGACATTCAGAGATAGGCAGTTCAGTTCCAAGGTAAAGGTGGAAAATCCTGACATGGTTATTTCTTTGTCAAGGATGTTTGTCCCCCGCAAAAGTTAGTCATTGTTTATGATGAGCCTCTCATGACAGCTGTCACTGCACGCACCCTCACATCCTTCATCTTCCTCAAATGCTCCCTCCTAGCCTGCCTCCACAGTCTCCTTGATCTCTAGCAGACTTTTAGAGAACACTCTAGGAGCCCCACTTTAATTCATTCTTAAAAGTAATTGTTATTGTTGACACACCGAAACATATGAATAATTCAGTAAAAGAATCTCGAACCAGCCTATTAATCATTCATTGGTCTAGGTATCCAAATTATCTTGAGAAAAGTTTTTTTTTAATACGCATGGTAAGTATCCCCTCCACTCTTCCCCAAAGGAACCAATTACAAATACTACAGTTCCCTCCCTATGTCAAAGTTCAGTGTTGCTCCTGCAGCTGATTTAAAAGTTGATCTTCTAAAGGAGCTGGATTCCTAAGATAGTTCTATTTTGAGCCTTCTTCCTGTTCTGAAGCTAAAGTTGGAAGGGCTTAGGTGGTGATGTCATGAAAGAGAAACTGTTGACTTTTACAGAAGGGTCTTCAGCAGCTTGGGGCTGCTCATATGATAGAACCTGGTGGCGGAGTGGGGGGGATGTTCATTTCTCATCTCTTTCCTTTCCCTTCCCTTCCTTGTGAGTCCCAATTATTATTTAGCCAGCAAGAAAACAAGTTCAAATAAGCGTGCAAACATATTTACATGTTTTACTCAAAAACCAAGACTGAGAAGGAAAATGCCTCGTGCTGGGGAATAATGGTGACCACCTGCTTCTCCACTCTTCATCCCTACCTTCCCAAGGACCCACCACAGGACTACGGGCAGGAAGGGTAGGAGAGACAGCTGGTGAGAAGAATCAACGGATTATTATAAATCTAGGAGGATTGGAGAGGAAAATGCTGGTGGGGATATTCAAGACTGAAAGGAGACCCTTGGGTCCCTTCTCTGCCACTGCTTTCTCCTCCCTTTTGGAATGGTTGGGTTTGGGACTGGGTGTGTCTTCTGCTTGGGAGGCGTGTTTGGCTCTGAAGAACCAAGAGGGGCCAGGGTGGGGCCCAGGGAAAGGGAGCCAGAGACAGGCTGCTTTAGGCCGGATTCTGGGCTAAGCTCTTAGGGAAAGAAAAAAAGGGGCTGTGAGGAGAGAGCAGACAATTCCATTACACTACCTGGTGGGGAACAAATAACAGCACTGACCGAAGGAGGTCATCTCTCTCCATCTAAAGCCAGCAGTTGGCTAGTGGGGTGCAGGTCCAGAGGGAAGAGAAAATCTCAACACATCTGTAAACCACAACTTGCCTGGGTAGGGAGACGGATGTGCCCAGTGCAATCAGCAGGTGAAAGAAGCACTTTCTGGTCAATCCTGGGATGGGGGACTAGCTAAGAACTCTGGGGAACACGGGATTCTCTGGTTTTTCAGCTCACCTCTCCTCCAAAGCGAGAATAAGCACAGGTGTGGTCCTTCTCCAAAAAGGTGGCAGCTGGCATGCGGGTAGCTGAGTGAGGGAAAAGATTCCTTGGCCCGGGAAGGCAGGGAGAAGCCGTGGGTTCAGTTGCGGCCAGGAGCAGGCGATCTCCAAGTCCCTTCCCCCTTCTTGAAAACCGAACAGGACCGGCAGAAATTACAACAACGCACCCCCCCCCCCAATAATGTTTCTAATAAAAGAAACACCCTCCCATGCCTACTTAAAAAACTGCACTCTGGTTGATGAAAATAAACAGGTGAACCCGGAGAGAAGCGGGAAAAGACTGGAGATGGGAGAAAGAACGTACCGAGAAATCGAGGCTTCCTCGCCCTCCCTGCACACCCCCTCCCCTCCAGCCCGGGAGAATCTGCGTGGCAGGTTGCAAGCTAAAAATGCCACACTGACAGACATCCCCCTCCCCGCCTCGCGTCCATTCTCCCTCCTACCCTAGGGTCCAGCGTCCCGGCCTCGTGGTAGCGTCCGGTCCCTGGACGCCGCGCGGGGCTCCCCCTCACCCCGGACCGCCGCCGCCGCGGGGACTCCGTTCTTCCTCTCTCCTCCCTCCCTCCTCCTCCGCCTCCTCCTCGCAGACTCCTCCCGCCGGATCCTTCATGTAAACAACATCCAGGCTCTATTTACAGTCGCCGCCGGACGGCGAGGAACCCACGCCAGCACCCTAGAAGAAGGCGGGGGTGGGGGAAAAGCGAGTGCGCAACATTTACACACGCACCCCGCCCCGCCCCTCCGCGCCGCTCCCCTCCGAGGGGCCGGAGCTGGGCGTCGGGGGCCACCCGCGCCCTCACCCGACCTGCGACGCTGCACGCACCCCAGCGAGGGCCGGAGGATAACCGCGGAAATGCCCAGGGGCGAGGCCGCCCCCCCCCCCCACACACACACAACCCCGCAGGAGAAACACACACGCCTCAACAACAACAAACCCAGCCGGGCAACACACGCTCGAAGTCCGGGAGGGAGTGCGGAGCCCAGGCCCGCCCCGTGCCACCGCCCTAGCGCCCGCTGCCTACCCCGCGGCGGCGAACTGCTTGCGGTCCGGGGAGGCGGCTGAAGGCAGGCGCCCAGCGCCGGGCAGCGGCGCGCCCTCGGCCCCCGCCGCCACCCGGCCCGCCCTCGGCCCGCCCCCCGCGCGGGCGCCGAGCCGGCCGAGCCCCGCGGCTGCGTGTGCGTGTGCGCGCGCGCCGCGGCCAGCTTCACAGGAACGGCTCTCGTCGCCCCCGCCGCTTCCCGCGTCCCCGGCCGGCTCCGGCGCGCCGCCACACCGCGCCAGGAGCGCAGCGGCCAGCGCTCCGCCGCGGCGCACGGGCGCGCACACGGACGCAGACCCTCGGCGGCACGGAGCCCCGCGCGGTCGCTTGCGGCCCGCCGGCGCCCGGTCCCGCGCGCGCCCGGCCGCCCCCGTGCCCGGCCCGCCGCCCCCCACGCCCACCTGCGCCCCCGGGGGTCCTGGGCCCCCCCTTCCTTTGTTCTTCCCGCTATTTGCATGAGGATTATCTAATGACGCAGCAAGGCTCGCCACAACGTGACCGTCGCCATTTTTCTGTTTTTATTCTATCTCTGCCATGTGATAGATGGGGGGGAGGGTTTGGAAAAGGGAGAGAGACAGGTTTAAAAAAAAAAAAAACTTCCGGGTCTCATGACCGGGAAGGGAGAAAAACAAAAGGGAGACGAGAACGCAACTCCTGGGGAAGGATACGTGTGTGTGTGTGTGTGTGTGTGTGTGTGTGTGTGTGCGCGTGTGCGTGTGCGTGTGTGTGTGTGTGTGTGTGTACGCGCGCGCACACGGGCGCCCTTCTCTCTTCTGGTCCTAGAAGGGAGGCTCCCGCAGCGGACAGGGAGCATCCTCCCATCTAGGGAGCCCAGTGACCCCGTGGGTCCAGGTCGCACCCTCTAGCTGTGGCGAAGCGCGTCGTGGTCCCACAGTCGCTGCAAACGCTCCGCGAAGCTGTCAGCTTGGTCCCTTCTGGCCGCCTCCACTTGGTCTTCCACCCTGGAGCTCGCGCCCTCGCTCCCAGGCGGCTGTAAGGTTCTGGGTTACGTTCAGGGAAGTCTCAGCATAAACGGAGGAAATAATAAAGTTTAAAGGCTACTGGATTTCCTGAGTTTTAAGATAGTTTGTCTCGATGCTGTTGTTTATGACAACCGCGTGGCAACTCCAGACAGAATTTAATATTCCTTGGAATCCTTCCTTTCTCAACCCCCTTTTCTCTCCCCAAAGCCGGACACACCCTTACGTGGTGTACCAAGGGGGGGTGGGGGGGGGGTAGTTATGTGGGGACGGATCATTCGTCATGGCTTGATTTATTTTGTAAGAAATTTTTAGTAAGTGGTTTTTCAGGGCCAGGGAGCATTGTTTAAAGACAGTTGCGTGCAGCAAGGTGGATTCGTGTTACACTGATCGTATTCACATTTGGAGGACGTGATAGACATGTCATTCTCTCCCAAGTCTCGTGTTCACGGTTGCTGGAAAAAACAAAGTATTTGGGAGCTCTGCCACATTTTTCAGTGAGATATAAATTTTTTTTGTTTACTACTGTATTTCCTTTAGGCACTTTCACTTTTGTTTCTCTTGAGTTTCCTTTCTGGTTTCTTGTCTCAATTTCACAATTCGGTGCAGAAATGGACTTTAGAATCTACTAGGGTTCCTCGCTTCACAGGCGCAGAAACAAGGCCCCGAGCAATGATGCAAGTTGCGCCAGGTCACGTAATTAATTAGGGCGGAGCTTGGACTGAGCCTTGCTCACCTGATAGCTCTGTTAGAGGGGTGGAGTTGGAGGGTGGGGGATGGTTAGGGAGTGGGGGGAGGTGCTTAGTAGTGTTTGGCAGCCACTCTGCTCTGTAAAATTAACATCCTGGAAATTAAAGATGGAGAACACGACCAGATCATTACCTTCTTGGGACTGATGTCAACTGATTGCTTCTTCAAAACCCCCTTTCTTGTGTTTTGCCTCAACTACCTCTGTTAATTCAGATTTCACTTCGCTTCCCCCCCCCCCCAGAGTTGGTCATCTCACTGAACAACCTTACATGATAGTTATGAATTATTTCTATTAGAATCGCAGAGAAGATCACTGCCCCTTTGTCCACCCACTGTATCCTTTCAATATTTATTTCATGGTGCCCTTCACACTAAAGCTTACAGTTGCTGTATCTCCCTGAACTGAAGTGTAAGCTTTGAGGGCCAGGGCCATGCCATGTTAATTTTATATTTCTCATGGTTAGCACCCCGCCTGGCAATGAATAAGTAAATTAAGGCCTGATGAGGATTTTTTTTCCAGTAATTCCATCCTGACCATCTCTAGAAAAGTCCTACCATGTTCTTGGTGAAGGCAGAACACCAAAGATGTCTTTTGATTCTTACACTTTGCAGACCATCTTTGACAGACTTGTTATTTACAGAGCCAAGCAAAACATAATTTGTTTTCTCATTTTTTTTAAAGCAAATGCTTTCAACCCTCTTTTTACCATGTTTGGTTCCTCTTCTACAAATTCCTTCTAATCCATACAATTGATTATGCCAACACTTGCCTTTTAACTTTTGCTTTCACAGATCCAAAAGGTTGATAAAGTCAAAACTATGATTTAACCCTGCTCGGCAATTGGTTAAATCAAATGGCTGAATTCAATGGCCAAAGACAGCATTCTTATTGAGACTGATTCTTCCTGGAACACAGTGGGGAGGCTGGCAGTTGAGCAGTATGAAGAGGGCTGCTGAAAAGATCTCATCATGGACAAAAGTGCACATTTGTACTTTAAAAGACTGGAGAATAATTGATATATGCAATCATATTGATAGCTCAGAGGAGAGTCTGGATTGTCACAGATGAGTTCATACACATGCAGACCAATGAGCTTTCGTCGCATGTCTGAACATAAACTACAAGTATTCCTTTGGATGGGGCAAATGAAATTGGTATTACTGATGGTAACATCTAAAGTTTCATCCCAGATAATAACAGTATGATAGTCGTTTTAAGTGTAACAACATTACTTTCCAGCAAGGTGGAGATGGACCCTAATTATACTTAAAGTCACATGCTCCCTTAAGTACAAAGCCGAACAGAGAAAAAAGGAACATAGATCAAAAATACAAGAAATACCTCCATGTTTCTTCGAGACATGTACACTCACACATAATTATAAAGATCAAACTTTAGTCCTCTGGGGAACTACATGGTTGCTGATTAAAGTAGAGCTCTTATAGGCACTCTAACAATATATTCTTTATCTCTCCAATATACACTTAAAAAAATGACAATTCCTGGGGTGCCTGGGTGGCTCAGTCGGTTAAGCGTCTGACTTCAGCTCAGGTCATGATCTCATGGTTTGTGAGTTCAAGCCCCACGTCATTGGGCTCTACTGACAGCTCAGAGCCTGGAGACTGCTTCAGATTCTGTGTCTCCTTGTCTCCCTCCCCCCCCCCCCGTCTCTCTCTCTCTCTCTCTCTCTCAAAAATAAATAAATATAAATAAATACATAAATTAAATGACAATTCCTGGTGTGTGGACAATTCCTGGGCTTTGGACTCAGGTTCTGATCTCAGCTCTGCCGATCTATTAGCTGTGTCATCCTGGGCAATTTTCTCATCAGTTCTGTTTCTTTACTCATAAAACGAACATAATGTCACCTAGCTCAAAGAGAAGATTTTAGGATTGAAACTTAATCAGAATTTAATGAAATATACATAAACCCCCCACCCTGGTATGATGCTTAGAACATAATCTTCAATAACAGGTGGCTGTAGGGGCGCCTGGGTGGCCCAGTCAGTTAAGCGTCCGACTTCGGCTCAGGTCACAATCTCACAGTTCGTGAGTTCGAGCCCCGCGTCGGGCTCTGTGCTGACAGCTCAGAGCCTGGAGCCTGTTTCAGATTCTGTGTCTCCCTCTCTCTGACCCTCCCCCGTTCATGCTCTGTCTCTCTCTGTCTCAAAAATAAACATTAAAAAAAAATTTAAAAAAATAACAGGTGGCTGTAATAATTTTTTAAGTTGTATTTTTATTTACACCATATATTTCCTAGAATTACTCTTTTCCTTGTGGCTTCCTGCTCTTGAAAATTCAACAAACCGGGGGCACCTGGGTGGCTCAGTTGGTTAAGTGTCCAACTCTTGATTTCAGCTCAGGTCATGATCTCAGGCTTTTGAGATGGAACCCTCATCAGGCTCTGTGTTGGACATAAAGCCTACTTGGAATTCTCTCTCTCACTCTCTCTCTGCCCCTCTCCTCTTAAAAAATTCCACAAATCTCATATTAACAACAGTTCTTTGACTATGAAGATAAATACATCCTGCCCTCAGGAAGTTCACACTTTAGCCTTCGAAAAATACATAGAAAACTAACTATACTGATACTGGTGGACCAAAGACAAACACTTGACTTGTACTTCTTTATGATGATCTAACTGTGAAGTATTTACATAAGATCTGTCTTCACGAATACCCAAACAATGACAAAGCTTATGGAAACCCAAGCAATGACAAAGCTTATCAGGAGAGGAAAATGCCAAAAGACAAACACAAATACAAAAACAAGCCAAAAACCCCCAAACCCTCACATTTTCACATACATGACGATGATTACCTTCAAAACCCCATCCAATCAGACGATTCTGCAACTTTTGAAAAGTTTTCTTGTCCAGTGTAAGAGGCAGGATTCTTTTGCATTTGTGTGAAAACTATGCCAGATTGTACCTTTGAAACAATGTTGGAAAAGTGTAGTTAATAGAAAGCACTTCTGGTTGTTAATTAGTTAGGCCACTGTAATCAAGAACTATTTTCTGAGAAACTTATTCCCAGTCCTGGGTCAGGTGCTAAGGAAACAAAGGTGATGAAGATACAGACTTTGCCCTTAAGAAACTCATTCACAAATGTTTATTGGCTACTACTGGGGATGCAATGGTGAAAAAGATACTGAGCTTACTAGCATGAGATTGATACATACATGTTATCTTTACGGCTCTCTTAAGAAGTCTTTGATTGACACAGGGTTTGGGCAAGGCAAAAAAATATATACTCCACCCCCCCCCCGCCCCCACGACCCCCAGAACAGTCTTTGTTCCTCAAAACAAAGAGTAACTCTTGAAAAAAAAAAAAAAAAGTTTGGTCTGTGCAGCCTGAGTGAACCTTGGAATTTCACCAGCACTAGGCAGAATTGCGAAGTGAATGAAGTTAAATTCAATTCTCCTGGAATCTAGGCTATTTAAAGAGCTTTCTGGTCTCTCAGTTCCTGAAGCTCTGAACTCTGCTTTGTTCTCCAAAGGTTGATTCTAAGATGCAAACCTGACTGTATTACTCCCCTGCACAAAAACTTTCCTGGCTCTCCATTGTCTGCCAAGCATGGCACACAAGACCCTTCGTGATCTGGCTCTGCCAAACCTTCTCACCTCATCCTTCATAACACCCACGTGTGATGGTTGCCAGATTCAGTAAATAAAAATAACAGGATGCCCAGTTAAATTTCAGATAAGCAACAATTTTGGGGTATAAATGTGTCCCAAATATTGCATGGGACATACACTGAAAGGCTTTCATTATTTATCTGAAATCCAAATTTAAATAAGTATCCTATATTTTATCTGGCAACTCTACTCTTGCCAGTCTGATTGATTAACTTACCATTCCACACTAGTCTCTTCATGCCTTCGTAAGTGCCTGATAACCACTCCATTCTCCCCCTTAGCCACATGGTATGTTTCCATTTCTTTTCCTCAAAAGCCAGGCATGGAGTTCTGGAACCCTGCAGGTGTGAGCATGAAATCCAATGTGCTGGAGGTGGGCCTGGCTATCTGTGTGCTTTGTTTAATATCTGGGCTTCTGCCCCAGTTCATGTTCTTCCTTCCCTTTCTCCCTCCTGGAACTGGAGTTCTGCCCTGAACCCTTGGCTGGGACCCACACACAGTTTTTCACCCTTGCCAACTTTCTCCCTGAGGCTTGTGGGGCTAGATCGTTTCTCCCAGCTGCTGGCTGGGCTCCTGACCTAAACTGGATGGATTATTGAAAACTGCCTCTGAATGCTGCCACCTTCCTATCTGACCTACTACAAAGGATGACAAGATAATTCAAAGGAGATTAAGTTTGTGAGTGTGGTTTGCAAACTACAAAGGCTCTATGGTGGTAATTTCAAGCTCTTCACCTGGTCCTGTGTATAAAAGCCCTTCTTTAAGATGCTCTGGATTTCCCTTGTTTCTGCTCATGCCTAGTGATATATGATGCTGAAAATGACGTGGACATTTTCCAAATGTCCTGTAACTTTGATTAGTGCATTCAACCACACCGGCTATTTCATTATGAATGGATCTAGACCAGTGGCTTTAATTTTTAAAATTTTAATTTTATGATCGAAGACACCCTCTTTGGAACTTCATCTAGAGTGTCACAAACTATGTCATACCCCGACTATGTGTAATGAGCTCTGATATTTTCTATTCCATGTCACCTTTTAAAAATTGGTCAACCCACCAAATTAATTTCATAACCCACTAATGGATTGTGACTTGCATTTTGCTAAACACTGAACTGCACTATCCATTAAGATTTCGTGTATTAAGCAACCAGCCAGGACAATTGTTACACAGTCTACCTCGTTTGGTGCTATCTCCGGTAGGAACCACCTTGTCCACAAAAGGAGTTGAGGCCACCTCACCCAAGTAAGTCATAGTTGCTCCTGCTGATAACATCAGCAAGCTGAGTATTGCAACCAGACTTTCTAAACTGCTTGAGGTCAGTATATATAATTCCTGGCAAGGCCATCTATAGACAAGGATAGCTGCAAAATCGTCACAAATAGCAACTACATTTATCTTAGAATAGAGGGGTATTGTTTGGGGGCAATTCTTTCTCAGACTTTAAAAATTATTCCTGATTGGTTTAAAGAGAGTTTTAGGTTTCTGAGGTTTCACATTAATTTCAGATATAATACAGAAATGAAAACGGTCTCACTCACTGCTATCATTTTGCTTCACTCTCCTCTCACAAAATGATGAGCAGGTTAATCTGATATTCAGACAGATTTCAGAAGCTGGGCGACAGTAGATTCCAAAGAAAATTGGGAAAATATATAGGAAGGAAGGATGGTTCAAATGGAATAGAAAGAAAACTAATTATCTAAGGAATCCTTAGGATACAGGTAGTCAACCCAGCTGCTAGAATTCAGGACTTTCTCCTACTCCCTACCTTCTTTGTTTACTCGGAGCCGCTTTATTCATTTTTCTTTGCAGTAGCATTTTAGTTTTGTTTGTTGGCCTTGAAAAAACAAGTTTCAGATCAATGATGGCACAGAAGCTGGACTGGAGAGAATTTAAGAGAGAACAGGAGAGGGGCGCCTGGGTGGCGCAGTCGGTTAGGCGTCCGACTTCAG
This sequence comes from Lynx canadensis, assembly GCF_007474595.2. Classification (NCBI taxonomy): domain Eukaryota; kingdom Metazoa; phylum Chordata; class Mammalia; order Carnivora; family Felidae; genus Lynx; species Lynx canadensis. The sequence goes on from NC_044310.1 coordinate 53,348,123, forward strand.
CCAGGTCATGATCTCGCGGTCCGTGAGTTCGAGCCCCGCGTCGGGCTCTGGGCTGATGGCTCAGAGCCTGGAGCCTGTTTCCGATTCTGTGTCTCCCTCTCTCTTTGCCCCTCCCCCGTTCATGCTCTGTCTCTCTCTGTCCCAAAAATAAATAAACGTTGGAAAAAAAAAAGAGAGAGAGAACAGGAGAACAGGAATTAGAGGCAGCTAGTACAGTATAGACAACTGTTTGGCTGTGAAAGATTACAAAGAAGTAAGATGGTAACCAAATGAGGGAAATATAACCAAGGGGAGATTTTCCTTTGCTTGTCTTTAATGTGCCTGAAATGATTCTTGTGTATACCAATGGAGATGATGCAGTAGAGGAAAAATTCGTGATGTAGGATAGTGGGGGAGGATTGGCTGACTGGTTGTTCCTGAGTCAACAAGAGGGTAGAATCTAATGCACACAGGGAAGCCTGTACATAGGAGCCCTGAGAGTGCATCCTGACTGAGAGGAGGTAAGGCAGGGCCTAAGGGGGCATGCGTATAGGCACATGCGGCTGTGGTGAGAACAAGTGGAAGTTGTCTTCTGATTCTTCAGTTTTCTCAATGAGGAAAGAAGCACAGTCATCAGCTGGGAGTGACCACGGAGAAGAGAGAAAACGGTCCTTTAGCAGAAAGCGGATGTAGTAATGGAGAATATAGGAAGGTGAATGGATGAAGGGGATGTGGGATGTTAGCTGGCAAAGAGCAAGGGTCTTCTTAAGTTCTTGGTGACGAGTTTAAAGTGAGACCAGTAGAGGTGGACAGTTGGACTTGAACAGTGTTGTGATTTTGCCAACCAGTATGAGAGGTTAATGCAATCAAGGAAGTTGAGGGAATGATTGTATTTACCAACTCTGAATTTTAAGCTGAGCAAAGAGGGAATAGAGGGCCTCAAGGTACAAATACCCTGTAAAAACAAAACAAAACAAACCAAAAACACGACAAAGTGCCTAAGATGCTCCTCCTTCTGGTCTTTGCAAGACTGGCTCCCTCTTGTGGTTCAGTCATGTTCTAATATCACCCTTTTATTCTGAGTACTTAAGGTACTTTCTTTCTACTTCTCCCCGCTTCTCTCTCCCCCCTCCCCCTCCCTCCTTTATTTCACACTACTAGAACATAAGTCCCAGAGAGCAAGGACCTTGTCGATATCATTCACTATTTTATAGACACAGCACTTACTTGAACAGGAAAATCCAAAAGGTACTTGATAGAAGAATGATGAATGCCTAGGATATGATTTTAAGATCTCCACCGTCCTGATATGCCCTTCTACATGTGCTCCTTTTTGTAAATTTTCACCTTCCAACCTTCCTCCAAGAGAAATAAAAACCCCACCAGGGTTAGAGCTGCCTGCAAAATCATCCCTTTCAAGTCTTCCACGAAGTCTTCAGAGGGTGTGGAAAGGAAAGTTCAAGGACAGTTTTACCAGTTATACAGGCACCAGCTATTTCAAAGGTGAGCCAAAAGGGGTGCTATGAAGTCATAATAGCTTTCTGTTTTGTTTTGTTTTGTTTTGTTTTGTTTTGTTTAAACCCTCTTTATAGAGGTTCCACTTAGATACCATAAAATTCACCCATTTTAAATGTAAACTTCATTGAATCTTAGTGCGTTTATATAATTATACAGCCATCACCACAATTCAGTTTTAGAGCACTTTTATCACCACAAAAAGTCGCCTTGTGCCAGTTTGCAATCCATCTCTGCTTCCACTCAGCCCTAGGCAACCACTGATCTTTTTCTGTCTCTAGAGTTTTGCCTTTTCTAAAATGTTCATGTAAATGGAATCATACAATATGTAGTCATTTGTGTCTGCCTCCTTCCATTTAGTATAATGCTTTTGTTGTGAATAATATTCCGCTCTTTAGGTACACAACATTTTGTCTATCGATTTACCAGTTTGATAGACACTGTTTCCAGTTTGGAAGCTGTTATGAATAATACTGCAACGAATATTTGTATGAGTCTTCGTGTGGACATACATTTCCATTTCTTTTGGGTAGATACCTAGGAGTTGAGTTGCTAAGTCAATTGATAAGTCTATGTTTAGCTTTTTAAAAAGTGCCAAAGTTTCCCAAAGTGGCATTTACATTCCCACTAACAATGTATGTGTTTCTCTATATCTTAATGAACGCTTGGTCAGACTTTTTTGTTTCAGCCATTCCAATAGGTGTGTAGTGACATCTCATTGTGCTTTTAACTAGCATTTCTCTGACGACTAATGATATTTAAACATCTTTACACATGCTTACCTGCCGTTTATATATCTTCTTTGGTGAGTGATTATTCAAATATTTTGCTCATTTCGCACTGGATTGTTTGTCTTCTTGTTGCTGAATTATAAAAGTTCTTTATATATTCTGGATTCAAGTCCTTTATCAGATCTGTGTTTTGCAAATATTTTCATTCTGTTAATTGTGTCTCTTGAAGAGCAAAAGTTTTGATTTTGATAAAATCCAATGTGTTCATTTTGTCTTTGATTGTTCTTACCTTTTGTGCTATATTTATAAAGAACTCTGCCTAATTCAGGGCTGCAAAGATTTCATCCCATGTTTTCTCTTTAGTTGTTATGTATGGTATAAGGTAAGGGTTGAGTTTCATTGTTTTGGCAGATGCTTATTCAATTGCTCCAGCATCTATATTGAAAGAACTATCTTTCCCATTTAATTACTTGGCATCTTTCTCGAAAATCGATTGACTCTGTAAGTGAAGGTCTATTCCTGGACCGTCTGTTCTCTTCCTTCTATCTAAATGCCTATTGTTTCTTGATTATCATAGCTTTGTGGTAAGTTTCAAAGCCAAGTAAAGTCCTCTGACTTTTTCTTTCTTTTTCAAAATTATCTTACTTTCCCAGGTTCTTTGCATTTCCATATAAATTCTAGAAACAGCTTTTCAGCTTGCACCAAAAAAAACAAAAACAAAAACAAACAAAAAAAAACGCCTACTGGGATAGTCATAGATATTACATTGAATCCATACATCAGTTTGGGAAAATTGCCACCTTACCAATATTGAATCTTCCAACCCATGGATATTGTATATCTCCTATTTTTGTAAGTCCTCTTTATTTTTTTTAATGCTTATTTATACTGAAAGAGAGAGAGAGAACGTGCGAGCAGGGGAAGGGCAGAGAGAGAGGGAGAGAAAGTATCCCAAGCAAGCTCCACTCTTTCAGTTCAGAGCCTCGTGTGAGACTTGAAGTTACAGGCGGGGAGATCATAACCTGAGCCGAAATCAAGAGACAGACGCTCAACCACCTGAGCCACCCAAGCGCCCCTATAAGTCCTCTTTAATTTCACTCAGCAGTGTTGTGTAGTTTTCAGTGTAGAGATTTGCACTTCTCTTATTAAATTTATTTCTAGGGGCAACTGGGTGGCTCAGTCGGTTAAGCATCTGACTTCGGCCCAGGTCATGATCTCAGGTCCGTGATTTCAAGCCCCACGTCTGGCTCTGTGCTAACAGCACAGAACCTGAAGCCTGCTTCAGATTCTGTGTCTCCCTCTCTCTCTGCCTCACCCCCCCTTGCACTCTGTCTCTCTCTGTCTCTCAAAAATGAATGAATGTTAAAAGAATTTTTTTAATAAAAAAATAATTTTCTTTCTAGGTACTGTATTCCATTAATGCTATTATAAGTTGAGTTCATTCATTTTATTTTATTTTTTTATTTTTTTTTTCAACGTTTATTTATTTTTGGGACAGAGAGAGACAGAGCATGAACGGGGGAGGGGCAGAGAGAGAGGGAGACACAGAATCAGAAACAGGCTCCAGGCTCTGAGCCATCAGCCCAGAGCCTGACGTGGGGCTCGAACTCACGGAGCGCGAGATCGTGACCTGGCTGAAGTCGGACGCTTAACCGACTGCGCCACCCAGGCGCCCCAGAGTTCATTCATTTTAAAACCGCTTATTGATAGTTTTTAGAAATATAATTGTTTTTTGTATATTGACCTTGTATTCTATAATCTTGTTAAACGCATTTTTTTAGCTTCTTTGCCAAGAAAAAAAATTTTAGACATTTTGAATCATAATAGACAAATAAAATTGTAATTTATTTTATTACTTAATATTAACTAAATGATATTTGCTTAATAAATTAATAAGTTAATTAAAATTAGCTTTCATACTTAAAATGTACAATGTGATGATTTGATATACATATACATTATGAAAGAATTCCCACCAATGAATTAACTAATACACCCATCACCTTTCGTTAATATACCATTCTTCTTTCTTTTTTGGTAAGAATACTTAAGTTTTACTGTCTTAGCACATTTCTTCTTTTTTAATTAACTTATTTACTTTAAGAGAGAGAAGAGAGCAGGGGGAGGGGCAGAGAGCAAGGAGAGAGAGAATCCCAAGCAGACTCCACGCTGTCAGCGAGCTCCATCTCATGAACCGAAGCGTGAGACCAGGACCTGAGTCAAAATCTTAACTAGATGTCGATGCTTAACCAACTGAGTCACCCAGGCACCCCTGCAAACTTCAATAATTATACAATACAGTATTTTCAACAATAGTCACCATACTATAAATTAAATTCTCAGACCTTATTCATCTTATGACTGAAAGTTTGTACCTTTTTACCAGCATCTCCCTAATTTCCCCCATTCTGTAGCCCCTGGAACTGCCATTCTACTCTCTAATTTTTTTTTTAATTCCAGATATAAATGATACCATGCAATATTTGCCTTTCTCTTGTGGTTTCTTTCACTTAGCCTAATGCACTCCAAGTTCATCCATGTTATCACAAGGCAGGACTTCCTTCCTTTTTAAGGCTGAATAATACTCCATTGTGTGTGTGTGCATATATACATTTCCACTGTGTGTGTGTGTGTGTGTCATATTTTCTTTATCCAGCCATCATTGACAAACACATTGTTTCTATGTCTTGGTTATTGTGAATACTGCTGCAATGAACATGGGATTAGAGATCTCTCATTGAAATAGTGGTTTTGTTTACTTTGGATATGGTGATTTTATTTTTAATTTCTTGAGGGAACTCCATACTGTTTTCCATAATGGCTAGACCAGTTTACATCTCCACCAACAGTGTGCAAAGATTTCCTCTGTAATTTTTTACATATGTAATCATATTGCCCAAGAATCACAATAGCTTTTAAGTTCTTTGCTTATTGCATCTCAGTCAACCCTCTCCCTCTAACACCCAATCCTATAGCCCTAAAATAGCCTCATTCTTGATAATGTCAAACACTGTGAGAGTAGGCTAGAGGATCCTTAAATTCTTCCTAAAGACTGGAATGTTCCACTAACTGTTGTGTTGACCTCCATCTGTGGTAATCTTCCACATTCACTTTTTGCACAAAGATAAACATGTCACAAGAACTAAGTGCTTGTGTTCATGAATCTAGGATTCTTTTCCCCTTTGCTCCTATGACTTTCCTGTATCTTTGCTTCAACTGTTGACCAAGCATCCCATGGGCGTCCCTACTCTTCTTTTGAAGTATGATAATACATTTAACCTGATTAAAGTAAAATCCTTGTTGGGGCACCTGGGTGGCTTAGTTGGTTAAGGGTCCGACTTCAGCTCAGGTCATGATTTCACAGTCTGTGAGTTTGAGCCCCATGTTGGGCTCTATACTCACAGCTCAGAGCCTGGAGCCTGCTTCAGACTCTGTGTCTCCCTCTCTCTCTGCCCCTCCCCTGCTCATGCTCTGTCTCTCTCTGTCTCAAAAATAAATAAAAACATTAAAAAAATAATAATAATAAAGTAAAACCCTTGCCAGGAAGTTTTCTATCTCTAGTGATGATGCTTTTGTCTGCCCTGACCTATTACCTTTTTAAAGTTTATTTATTTATTTATTTTGAGAGAGAGAGAGAGAGAGAGAGAGAGAGCAAGAAAAACCAGGGGAGGGGCAAAGAGAGAAGGAAAGAGAGAGAATCCCAAGAAGTCTCTGCCCTGTCAGCACAGAGCCTGACACAGGGCTTGACCTCATGAAATGTGAGATCATGCCCTGAGCCTAAACCAAGAGTCGGATGCTTAACCGACTGAGTCACCCAGGCACCCCTATTACTTGTTTTGTAGTAACTTTGAAAGGGCATTCTTGTTTTTAAATTTCCAAAAGCTGTGTGTGTGTGTGCATGCGCAGGGGTGGGAGCAGATACCTAGTGGTAGCACCTGGCTGTCATCCAGTACTCAAGTCACACTCTCAGTCATCTAAACTCAGTGCAATTCTTTTACATGTATCACTATTAATTCATTTTGCCTCCAACTGATCTATTTTTTGGAACTGTTTAGGACTCGATGTTTAATTCTCTCGCAATTACATCTTGTTAGATTCAGCTCATTTTTCCAGACCACTGAGATCCTGTGCATCCTCAACTCTACCATCCAAGATAACTTACCCCACCAAATTCATGCTTTCCCATATTGGGCAGTAAATCACAGTCTTTATCCAAATAAATTCTGATGAAAAGATCAGAGGGGGACAGTTTACTGTGGCCTTGGAGACCTTCCTTCTAGCTCCTTGTGATAAACAGCACTCTTTAGGGATGGTTGCTCAGCTAGTTACACATTGATGTATCTGTGCTTCCTTTCCCTCTACTGTAAAATGATAACTTTAGTACCCACTCATAGGGCTGTTGTAAGGATTAAATGATTAAACACTCGCAATATACTTAGAACAGTGCCCACCGCAGTATATATGTTCAGGAAGGTGAGTCATTATTATTGCAGAGGAAAGGGCTTTATCGTCAATGGCTTGGCCTTTATCTTCATCTTTTCATTTTGTAGTTGTGTACCCTGAAACGAGTTATTTAACTTCTCGGAGCCTCAATTTCTTCATTGTAAAATAGCTGTGAGAACAGTGCCTTCTTCACAAAGTTGAAGGATTAAATAATGTAACATAGGGTGTTTAATGCAGTGCATGACCCTCAATAAGTATTTGCTGCAGTTGATTCCTATTGACATTTATCTTGGACAATCTCCTACCTCTATTCTCTTACCAAGATATCTCGAAAAGCTTGACGATCTTCAGATACATTATGTCTATAGCATTCCTCTGATCAAACTATTTGGGAATTAAATAACTAGCTTACAGAGTTATGGTTCACTTAACTCATCTTTTAAAAAACCCTAAAATTCTAAAAAATACAAGCAAAATAATTATTTAAGTTTATTTTTTAATGTTTATTTTTGAGAGAGAGATAGATTGTGAGTGGGGGGAGGGGCAGAGAGGGAGAGAGACACAGAGTCTGAAGCAGGCTCCAGGCTCCAAGCTGTCAGTACAGAGCCTGACAAGGGCTTGAGCCCACTAACCACAATATCATGACCTGAGCCAATCGGACACTTAACCAACTGAGTCACCCAGGCGCCCCGCAAAGTAATTCTTTAAATGTTTAGATTATTAATCTTGGACTGATTTCATGATACCCTAGACTTATATGTTATATATATGCTGTATTACAGTTTATAAGAGTACCTTGAGGACCCTTGGAAAGGTTGTGATCATTTAAAAAAATTTTTTTCATGTTTGTTTATTTTAGAGAGAGAGAGTGGGGGAGGGGCAGAGAGGGAGACACAGAATCTGAAGCAGATGCCAGGCTCTGAGCTGTCAGCACAGGGCCCAACCCGGGGCACAATCTTATGGACCCTGAGATCATGACCTGAGCTGAAGCCAGAAGCTTAACGACTGAGCTACCAGGGACCCCAAGATTGTGATGATTTTATACACTAGGAAGCATAGTTTGATTATTCAAAATGATTATGAAGGTATATATTTGGTTTTATTAGTGCTTTCCTCTTTGATTTCTTTGATGCTGAGAACAGCTCAGGCACGCAGCCACCAATGAGAGCTGTTTCTATGAGAAGATGGTCTGCCCCACAATGGTCGGCTGAGATGTGGCATCTCGGACTCACCCTGGTGAAAGGCGGATACCGCTTGCCAAATCACAACAGTCCTTACTGTGTCATAGGAAAAGAAGTCCCAAATCTCAAAGGTACGATTTCCACAAAACAAACAATTCAGAAGCTAATGCCTTAGAGCAACTAAGAATCAAGGCTTGATTTTTTTATGTAGTTTTTACAAATTACTATGTGTCAGATTTTTTAGAAAGTGTCTGTGGAAGCACAGTATAAAACCTTGCAAATCAAACGCACTTGTATTTTATTCATCGTGCTTTTTTTTTTTTTTTTTTAAATTTGGGCACATTACGTATCTTTTTGGACTCTCAGGATTTCTTTTCCAAAATGTAGATAATAATTACCAAAAGGATTGTTCCAAAGATTAGATGATGAGTATAAAGTGCAGAATATAGTGTCTGGCACATGGTAGATATTTAATAAATGTTAGTGCTCTGCCTTTCTTTTTCGTTGTCAGTGGTGATCTAAAAAATATGAATAGAGTGGGAGAAAAAGTATTTTTTTTAACTTGGCTCAGGTTTGACTTGCCTCCTTTCAAAGACACAAATAGAGTCCTTTATTTTGTTTAGTTTTGTTTTTTTTTTTTATTTTTTTTTTAATTTTTTTTTTTCAACGTTTATTTATTTTTGGGACAGAGAGAGACAGAGCATGAATGGGGCAGGGGCAAAGAGAGAGGGAGACACAGAATCGGAAGCAGGCTCCAGGCTCTGGGCCATCATCAGCCCAGAGCCCGACGCGGGGCTCAAACTCACGGACCGCGAGATCGTGACCTGGCTGAAGTCGGACGCTTAACCGACTGCGCCACCCAGGCGCCCCTGTTTAGTTTTGTTTTTAATGGAAACACCATGGTAGAGTTTTCAGTTGTGGAAGGTGAGGCCCTCGTTGGGGAGCTTTTAAAAAATCCTGGTGTCTACATTCTATCCCCAGACACTTTGATTACTTGGACTAAGGTATAGCCTAGGCATTAGGATTTTGTTCAGTACAATTTAATGCAATAAACTGCACATTTCAGTCAGTTTTGACAATTGATTATTCTCTTATAACCACCACCCTTATTAAAATAACTTTCCCATTACCCGGAAAGTGTCCCTTTCTTGTCACTTTGTCCCACCTCCACCCTCGGTAACAGAGACTCTGATTTATATCAGCAGAGATTAGTTCTGACTGTTTTTCGAATTTCATATGGAATTTGCAAATAGAACCAAATAGTATGTACTCATTTGTACTCAATGCACCATTCTTGAGATTCATCAATGTTGATATCTCTATCAGTGGTTCTTCTTGTTATTATGCACAAAATGCCACAATTTGCTTATCCATTCTCCTCTTGGCTGATATTTGGTTTGTTTAATGGTTTCACTGTATGAATAAAGATGCTATTAATGTTCTTGAATAAGTCTTTTGTGAACATACGTTTGCTTTCTCTTGGGTATGCTTAGAAGTGGAACTCCTGTGTTTTAGGATGGGTATATTCTTTATTTATTTATTTATTTATTTTAAAGTCATTTTATTTTTATTATTTTTTTTTCAACGTTTATTTATTTTTGGGACAGAGAGAGACAGAGCATGAACGGGGGAGGGGCAGAGACAGAGGGAGACACAGAATTGGAAACAGGCTCCAGGCTCTGAGCCATCAGCCCAGAGCCTGACACGGGGCTCGAACTCACGGACCATGAGATCGTGACCTGGCTGAAATCGGACGCTTAACCGACTGCACCACCCAGGCACCCCAGGATGGGTATATTCTTTATAGTAAACTGCCGAACAGTTTATCCAAGTGGCTGTACCATCATATATCCCACTAGCAATGTATGCAAGTTCCAGGTGTTCTACATCATTGCTAATACTTGGGATCGTGTCATCCCTTAAAATTTGGCCATTCTGGTTGGTATGAAATGGTACCCTATGGTGGTAGTGGTGGTGGTGGTTGTTAATTTAATTTCTTTATTTTAAGCAATCTCTACACTCAACTTGGGGCTTGAACTCACAACCCTGAGATCAAGAGTCACATGCTCCACAGATTGAGCCAGCCAGGCATCCCTCATGGTTTTAATTTGTGTTCCCTGACGAATGATGAGGTATCCTAGGAATTTACGCAGTATTTTCACAGACACCTATGGTTACTATTTTATGTGCTTACTAATGATTCATGTATCTTCTTTTTTGAAATGTCTGTTTTGAAATCATGTCTTTTCTCCATTTTTATTTACTTATTTTTTTTCCTAGAAGTTATCAGCATTTATTTCCTGGGTCCTAGTTATCACTTATCTTGGTCGAAAGGACAGAGAGTTGATCAGACAGTTTTGAGCACAACAGCCCTTCTCTAGAAATGGATCTGCGGAGCTCCATGAGGGAACAGCAAAGCTGCATAGATGGCCAGTTTAGCTTACAACGCCTTCTAAAAAAAGAAAAAGAAAAAGAAAAGTCAGCTCCCTCCCTCTCTGCTAAAAAAAAGGTTTAAAGTTTTTAAAAAGTTTAAAAGTGTTTTTTTAAAAAAGGGGTACGAAGGTAATGACCCAGAAGGTTGAACATGGAGAAGCGGAGACAGAGCTGGGATGTGGTTGCTGCCCAGGCCGCCTGTGGGGGCACATTCCTGGTGGTGGTGGGGGGGGGGGGTTGTTTACCCGGGTGCCCACTGAATAAATCTCATCCCGCAGCCACAAGGTCATGAAAGTGTACCAGTGCAAGATGAGAGGTGGTGGGCAAGTGGAACCTGAGGGTGCCGGTGGAGAGCCTTCCCGGGGTAGGAGCCTCAGTGGCCTCTGGGGGTGCCTTTTCACTCTGGCCTGGCCTGGCCTGCCTGAGACAGGGGCACAGAGAAGAGGCAGCCGGGCCAGTGTCAGGGCTCCCTGACCAGGCAGGGACAGCAGGTGTCTCTTCCACCCTCCATGGGCATATCAGACTTAAGACAAGGTGGTCTCATTGTTGCTCTCAGGCTGGTTGCTAGCTTCTCTGTCTGGGGTGTCTGCCTCTGCCTGTCCATCTGCCCCCTTGAGTGCCAACTCGCCCATGTCTTCTGCCAGCTGCCTCACACTCACAGCCTCCGAGTCCCCCTGGATGTCAAGACCTTGTTCCAAAGGCCTGGCCTGGTCTGTCACAGGATATGCAGACCGAGTAGGAAGACTTGACCCCCATCATGCCTGTTTAGTTTCTTTTTCTTACTTGGCATCTCTTCAGATTTTCACCGTTGACCAATGAGTATGGAAATTCTGGAAGGCTCAGTAGCCCTGAAGCAGCCCGACTTGAGCAGGTATTTATTTGATGGTAGGGGTGGGGGATGGGGTAAAGGGCTCATGTAGGAGCTTGAGTAATTCTCCTTCCTCTGCCATCAACCCTTTCTATCATTTCACTTTGAGCCTTGTTCCTTTTCTTCTGGAGAGATTTGGTAATGAAGCCTTCACTCTCAGCTCCAGGCTGGTTCTTTTCTCTATTAACAAAACAAAACAAAACAAAACAAAACTGGTTGTCTTTTGTTATTGATTTAGAGGAATTCTTTAGCTGACTCCTGTTTGTGCTGCCCTGTACCTGCTTTTGTTATTCTTATACAGTCAGGAAGAGTTTGTAATTTACACAGCCTGGTGTTGGTACCGCTATGAAGAATGAAGGGGAGAAAGAATATGGGCGTGCAGAGGTACAAAGAGTCAGAAAGGAGAGCAGCCTCAGAGGTCTGATAGTGTGCAGAGTGGACAAGAGGAATCAAGCTGGTGGCAGGGAGGCCAAGTGAACCATAGAAGGAGACTTCCAGCCACACTTAGGAGGAGCAAGACCACAGAAATCTTGGTGGAGAGGTGTTGTAACTTCCACACGGCCCTGAGAACAAGGATCCAGATTTTTTTAAAAAATGGAGATATTTATATATACTTACTCTCTCTCTCTCTCTCTCTGTATATATATATATATATATATATATATATGGAAACATCTATATTTACCTATAGAGATTATAGAGATATATAGATATATAGAGATATCTCTATTTTATATATATACACACATACAATATGTGAAGGTATATACACAATATGTAATATATAATATAAAAAAACAATATATAAAATATAAAACTATAATATATAATGTGTAAAAATATATAAAATGCCAGAAGACTGGCATGCTTCTGTGTCAAAGATACAATTCGGGCGCTTTTATAAGCAATTCAGAAGACAATATGTGGCTCAACTTCTACCTTGCTGTGAACTCCCCAAATGTGGCAACAAATCCTTTTAGAGTTTCTTAGAACAGAGAAAATCCAACTGCAATGCTACAGAATATTGGCTTCTCTCTTGTGTTCTTCTTGGTTCTTCTCTCAGCAATCTTTTGCTGTGGTTTCTTAGGTTACAGGTACAATTAGTGAGTGAAGGCTTTAATGTATGGGTAGATGCTTATTATTATTATTATTGGCTTTAATGTGACTATGGCTTAAGTCTTATTTCTGGACTTCAGTCATTACTGTCATCGTTAGATATGCTGATCATCAGTCATTCCAGGGCCAAAACCAACAGAACACCAGCAACTGAAATTCCAAAGACAATATGATCAACTCTGTTATTCAGGAACTCATTAATTCAAATCCCCAACTTAGAATTTATTAGAATTCCCCAATTGGATGTGCATTCGAGTTTAACTTTGTTGTGTCAGTAGCAAAAGACTTTGCAAAGCAAAATAATAAGCAAGAACAAGATTGCAGGAGGATGTTCACCCAACTAAAGAAAACAGTAGGATGAGAACATTGGGAACTCATTAGAAGTTTCCATTTACTTAAACAATTAGAAGCATGCACACACACACAAAGATACCACACTGTATTTTGCCGGTTTATTTTTCTCTCCGTTTTCCTCGTTAGACAGGGCTTTGTTGAGGGATAGGAACAATGTTTATGCACAGAACTATGTTAGCTAAATGAGTACGTCTTTCCATGCTGCATGGATGATTTTGTTGTTAGTCATACCCCTCAGTTCTTTACCTGTGTGTGTGTGTGTGTGTGTGTGTGTGAAACTTTGTCAGGAGGGTCCACTCAACCAGAGTTACTAGTGTAAGAGTTTTGTTGGGGATAATTGCCTGTAGAAGATACAAGGGGGGGAAAGCATCGTTGTGCTAGAAGAGCCTCAGACCATGATGTAGATCTGAGAAAGTCTTGGAGAATGCACAGGGAATCTCTGGAATAAAGATTGCCCATTAGAAGAGTGCCATTTCGGGCAAAAACAGCCAGGCCCTAGTATCTCCACCATATTTAGTTGTTGGCTGGGGCTGCTGAAAAAAAAGCATGGCCTCAGCTCAATAGCTGAGACAGATCCTGAAGAGGCCCACAACCAGAAGCTGTCAGCTAACTGTACTCCTGGTAGGCAAGCATCAACTTCTTTCTTGAAGGAAATCTGAGTGCCTTTGTAGTTGCCACAACTCCCACAGTAATAACTGTCCCTCATAACACAAGTTCAGATATGAGGCAATTGACCTTGCCACGTCCCAAATCATCACCCCATCTCTCCTCTGAGAAGGTATGTATAGAAAACAAAGAAGAAGGTATGCATAGGAAGGCAGAGAGTTCTGTTTTACAAAGGCAGCCTGATGTCCCCAGTATTGGGTCACCCAGTTGGAGAGTCTGCAAATTGTTACTGTTATTTACCACCAGTTGCAAGTCCCAAACACAGCCAGGGCAGAGACAGGTTGGGATGGCATCAACCGAATACTCCCTGGCTGGCTCCTCTGGTTTGCCCTGGTCATTTCAGTAACCTCACAGCACCAAGGCACCACACCACACTTAACACAATGGAATTTTAGCTCCAAGGATGCTATGATGGGGCTTTATTCTAATCATAATGTGTATCTTTATTCTTAATTATACAACTCTAGCTTGCTCTTTGTAGAAAATGTAAACAATGCAACTTATTCTACAGAATAAAGTAAAACCATTCGTAATATCACCTTCTAGAGACAATTATTAGCGATTCTGTGTTCTCTCTTCCAGTCATGTACGTAACAAAATATCCCTCCTTTTCGTCGATTTGTCAAATGTCACGTACATGTCTCAAAGACAGATGATTCTTGTTCATTCTTTAGTGCATCTAGAGACCTGGGCTGAGAAGTTCCTTGTGCTTCTCAGAGGGCAGAGCGGCTTGTAGGAGGGAGAGTGGGCTGGGGGAGGCGGAGGAGTTAACTTCCAAAGCTGCATTTTTGCTTTGGGCACTCTTTGACCAGTAGACCTAAGGGTCTTGGAATCTCATGATGAAAGGATCATTTTCTTCTCCTTGGCTTGGAGTCAGGCTGGGCTTGTGGGTGTTTTGGGGTCTGGGAAAAACACAGGGCTAAGGCAAACTTATTCCTTGGGTTCATCTATGTGTATGACCATCCCCCAAGCCACTGCAGGCAACTGCAGACCACTTTACCTAGCTAACATTTACTAAGTGCCTACTGTATGATAGAACATTTTTCTTGCCCTCAAGGAGTATAAAGCATAGTGAGGGAAACAGGAAAACTGAACTTTAATTTTTTTTAATGTTTTTATTTTTATTTTTGAAAGAGAGAGAGCGTGCGCGCGCGCGCACACACACACACACACACACACACACACAAGCGGGGGAGGGGCAGAGAGAGAGGGAGACAGAATCTGAAGCAGGCTCCAGGCTCTGAGCTGTCAGTGCAGAGCCAGACGCGGGGCTCCAACGCACGAACTGCGAGATCATAACCTGAGCCAAATTTGCACACTTAACTCACTGAGCCACCCAGGCATCCCTTAACTTTTTTTAAGTGAGTCTATGCCCAACACGAGGCTTGAACTTGTGACCCTCCGAGATCAAGAGTTGCATGCTTTACTGAGCCAGCCAGCCACCACAGGAAAACTGACCTTTAAAATATGTTCTGATATCTACTAAGCAGTAGGATGTACATGTGCAACAAAAGAATAAAGGAGGGAGTGTTTATCTGCATCATATACGTCTGGACTTGATGACTATGTTGACTTTCACCAGAAGGGACTATCAAGGCTGAGACAATGCCACGTGTAGAGACAAAAGAGTGAGATAAGTGTAGGGAAAAGGATGATGCTTAGTGAGAGGGGAGGGGCAAGGGAGAGGCAGGGCTTTGTGGTGATTGATTTCATTGCATTAAAAAAAAAGCAATGATTGAATGCTAATTAGGTGCTGGACTGGGAATACAAAGTGAAATAACAGAATTTTGGGTAGCAGTCTTGTTGAGAATGAACCTGGAAATGTTGATTGAGACCTAGTAGCATCAATAATTCTGGGAGTTCCACTAAAGCAGCTCTCAAAGTCTTTCTCAAGCCAGTTACACATTTAGTAATCCCAAATTCTTGGTCTTCCCATCAAAGAGAATTTAAATCTGAAATAAAAATTAGCCAAATAATTTAATTTATAATATCTCTTTTTTTTTTTTTTTAATTTTTTTTTTCAACGTTTATTTATTTTTGGGACAGAGAGAGACAGAGCATGAACAGGGGAGGGGCAGAGAGAGAGGGAGACACAGAATCGGAAACAGGCTCCAGGCTCCGAGCCATCAGCCCAGAGCCTGACGCGGGGCTCGAACTCACAGACCGCGAGATCGTGACCTGGTTGAAGTCGGACGCTTAACCGACTGCGCCACCCAGGCGCCCCTATAATATCTCTTTAACAAACTGTAGAACATGTAGTTTTAAAACATATGCAATGCATGGCGTGCCTGGGTGGCTTAGTCGGTTAAGCATCCGATTCTTCATCTTGGTTTAGATCAACTCATGGTTCGTGAGTTTGAGCCCTGTGTCAGGCTCTGTGCTGGGATTCTGGCTCTCCCTCTCTCTCTTTCAAAATAAATAAGTAAACCTTAAAAAAGAAAAGAAAAGAGAAAGAAAGAAAGAAAGAAAGAGAAAACATATCCAGTGCACACATATTGTTATGGGTTGTATTATATCCTCCCAAGTTCATTGAAACCCTAGCCCCCAGTATCTCAGAATGAGACTATAATTGGAAACAGGGCCTTGAAAGGGGTGATTAAGTTAAAATAGGCCAATAGAGTGGGCCATAATCCAATCTGACTTGTGTCCTCACAAGAAGAGGAAATCTGGACACAAAGAGACAGCAGGGGCATGCACAAAGGCAGGACCCTGTGAGGACCCAGCCAGAGGGCAGCTATCTATCAGCCAAGGAGAGAGGCCTCAGGAGAAACTAATCCTGCTCACACTTTGATCTTGGGCTTCCAGCCACCAGAGCTGTGAGAAAATACATTTCTGTTGTTTAAGCCGCCCAGTCTGTGGTATTTTGTTATGGCGGCCCTAGCAAACTGATAGAGTCCTGTTGCTTTGCAGGAGTGTCCATTTTGGTGGAGGAGACAAAGAAGGCAAAAAACAACAAAGGGGACGCCAGGGAACCATGGGCACGCAAAGGTGGGGGACATCCCAGTCAGACTGAAGAGGGTGGTGTCAGGAAGGAATGTCTGGAAGATGTGCCCCAGGGAGCAGAGTCCTGGGAGAGGAGGAGGGAGGAAGTAGGAGGAAGCAGGAGCCTCTGCTCCTGCAGAGGATGCAGAGGCATGGGGACAGGAAAGAATATGGCACCTGAGGGACAGGCGAGTCAGCTGAAACACAGTGATGGAGAAAGTGGAAGTGCTATTGTATGATTCTGACACAAGCACATCGGGACCTACAGGAAGGAGATGTTATTAATGACAACAGTGATAATATTTTTTATAGTACTTTACAGTCTGACAAAACACTCCCTTATGCCTTATCTGTCTGTGTCAACAGGAGGGCTGAACTATTTCATACATGAGGCAAATGAGGGTCGAGAGGCTAAATGGTTTGGCTGCAGCCTTCCAGGAAGTTAGTGTCTAACGCTCACGGCCTTTTCTTCCCAATTCTCCATGGGATGGAGTGTCAGGAGCTGTGTTTCCTTGCCTCTGACCTTGCTCAGGGCTATACACAGAGCAGTGTGGGGACAGGAGTGGCTTAGGTTTGGTGGGTCCTACTGGACAGGAAGGACCTGGCCAAGTAGAGTCCCATTTGCAACAAGACCACCACATCCTAAACACAGTGCCTCCTGGAGAAGAGTCTGGCCTCTGTGGAAGTGCTTATCTCCTCGTTCATTCTGTCCCTAATTAAATGGTGATTAAGGTCTCCTCATCTGCCAAATGGAGACAGAGTAATACACACCCATAACCAGCACTGGGGCCCTCCCTGCCTTTCATGCAGGACACCTCCTAATTCCAGGAACCCCAGCCAGAGATGGATATTGGGGCCCCCTCTGGAACTGCACAACTTTGTAGGGGTATCTTCTTAGGACTGATGCCTTAGAGAGGTGAAAGAAGAATTTAAAAATGTAAGGTGTTTCATATAAGTAAGATAGTCCTTTTATCAGTTTGGGATGGATTGTGCTTAGGACCTGGGGTAGGGGAGAAAGAAAAGGTTTCAAGCAGGCCTTCTCCCTCACTCCTCACTGTATCCCTATAGCAAATACTGTACGTACCCCCCCCCATACCCTTTGGCCTTAACCGCTGCCATAGTCTCTGGTGCCCGCATCTCTTTTCTAGAGAACGTTCTCTAGATGCCAATGACCACTATGCCCTCAGCTGCTGCGTGCTGGGACCACCATGCGGTTAATGCCCCCTGGGAACAGCTCTCAACCATGGTCTAATGGAACTTGGTGGATAAGTACCCCAGTTCCTTCCTCTCTTACCAGGGTAACTACACTGATTCCCAGAGTTCTCCAGTCAAATTAAGCTCTGGTTGTCTATAGTGACGACTTGTTTAATATCACAATTTTTATTGGTATCTGTTCCTTCTCCGCCTCACTTCTCCACTCCTCTGCCAGTGTTTCCTGGGGTCACCTCCTAAATAGACAACTCACGCTCTGATCCTTGTTTCATGGTTTGCCTCTGGAGAAACCCAAACTACAATGACCTTCTCTGTCCAATGGTTTTGGTGTGTTTTGTTTTGTTTTGTTTTTGCTGCTTTGAGCGTTATGAATGGGGATGCGGAGGAGAAAAGGGAAAGATACAGAAATATAATTCATCCATTCATGTATTTATACATTTTTCACTCAGTAAATACTTATCAAGTGTCTATTTCATGCCAAGCACCATGCTGGGAGAGCTGGGGCGGAGGGTAGTTAGAAATCTCATTTCCCAGAGCTCTCAGAAGCCATCCATCACTCAAACCCCATCTCATACACCCTGGCCAGCACTGCCTGGGAGATGGAAGCATGTGAAAGGGGTAGAGCCTCAAAAGGGGAGGAGAAGACAGAAGTTCTGGGAGTGTGTGGGAGGGGAATGACAAGAGTAAATGAAGGCCGGTGGGTGGGAATGAAACTCAGTCCTGAAGCAGCAAAGGCTTGGGGTGAGTACACATGTCACCTTTTGAGGACCCGATTCTTGGGGGCATCTACTGTCAGGGCTGACAGAGCCTCAGAGGTCACAGGTAGATCTCCTTTACTTTACTCCTTAGGAAACCAAAGAAAAGACAAAGTGATTCCCCCAACTCCTTATACTGTGAGTGTTCTTTCTCTTGAGGGAAATAAGGCTAGATCAGTGTTTCTTAAAGTTTTAATCATTATTGCCCTGAAACCTTTTTGGAGATTTTTTCCTAATGATGCTTCTCCAGTGAAATCTTAATACCACAGATATATTGTACATCAGTTATATACTATGGGTCTGTTTGTGTGCTATAGACATAACAAGGGGAAGATTATTTTCAATCCCCAAGAACCGATATTTGCTCCCTTGGGGGCGATATTGCCCTGGTTGAGAATGCATGGGACAGAGAGACCAAATGTGGTCAGGTAATAACCTGAAGCCTTGAAATTCCATCAGAGAAGCTGGATTTGGTGTAATAAGTAATAGGAAGCCATAACAGGTTCTTGAGCAGAGGGATGCAGTGAGGAAAGAGGTGGACAGCCTACCCCACATAATAGTATCCATCAAACACCCTGGGCAAGCTGCTCTCCCAGCACTGTCAATGTCATTAAGAAAAAGGCCAGCATGGCTTTCTTATGCCCTTATAGACAATTGTAAGTATACATACAAACAATTATTTATGAGAATTGTGATATGCTACAAGCAGTTTTATTTTATTTTATTTTTTGTTTTATTTAACCAACATTTACATAGTGCTTATTATGTTCCAGATGCCAGGCTAAGCACTCTATAAATATCAGCTCATTTAATCTGATGAGAGAGGTATAATTATTATACTCATTTTACAGATGGAAAAACTGAGGCACAAAAAGTGTCTTGCCTAAAGACACATGGCTTGTAATGGTAGAGATGAGATTCAAACATAGGCAGTCTGGCTCCAGAGTCAGTGTTCTGAACCACTATACTATGATTTGTAAAATACTATCTATTTGGGCAAGGTGTAACCATAATTCTGTCTACACCCAGTGCGGGGTGCCAATATAAATTCATGGACATCTTGCAATACTCTAATGGAGCCGAGGACTACAGCTGGAAACTGGAGGGCTAGTAGATTTTTAATGTCTGTTTGACTCTAAAGTTTATAATCTTGGTAAAATTTTTCAAAGGGCATGGGAATTAAGTCTGTCTCAACATCAGCTGAAGTAACCAGAACAAACCATCTGACCTCAGGCTCCCTTCTCAGCATTGAGCAGAAGAGGCACCCTACTCTCTGCTACATGCAGAAGAAATGTAACACTGAGGCTGTAACTAAGTCACACATATGAGTCTCTAGTGAAGGACATATGTGCCCTTGGACTTGAAACTGGAGAGACAATAAAACCAAAGACATCAGCTCATGTTTTACTATTTGGCCACCTCTGTACTTTCTCCTTTCCACCCTTTGTTACCAATGAATGAGATAGATTTTTTTAATGATAATTTTAGCTTACAGAGGACTCATATACCTGCTATAATCTGTACTTTTTTCCTTTAATTAAAACAATATCTGTTGTCTTTTAAACCAAAACCTGTTTTCTCTATGTGGTCTTATCCTACTGCTTTAGAAGGGAGTCCAAGATAATGAACAATGAACTAAATCCAGAAGAAATTCCTCTCCAAACCTATCTTCTTGTTGCTGTCCTGTCCATATATTTATTGAACACCTACTATATGCCAGGCACTATGGTAGATGCTGGAAATATAGAGGTCAGCAAGTCATTACTCCTGTCTTAATGGAACTCACAGATGAGTAGGGGAGGCAGATATGTACAGATATCACTGCCATGTGGGGGATATATTAATACATGTACCGCATGCTCCATGATATTTTCAGCCTGCAGACTTTTGCACATGCTATTCCAAGACTGGGGATGTGTTTCCTTGGCATTTTGGCATGCTGGTTCCTGTGGGATAGAGCATAGAGCACGTAGTAGAGAGACATCAGAGAAAGCTTCCTGGAGGAGGAATATATAGGCTGAGACTTAAAGATTAGCACAACTTGGATGTCAATGCTGGTCTCCTTGGCTGAGTGGGGTACCCGCCCGCCTTTGTGCTCCCTAGCCTCCTGTCCAAACTCTTATCCTAGCAAAAAGTAAATATTTACGACTGCTGAGTAAATAGCATGCATCAATATCCTATAATTTCTATAAACTAGTTACCTTCTCCACAAGACTGGAGCTCTCCAAGGGAAAGGAGAGTGTAGGATTTATCTTTTTATCTTTGTCAGTAAGGAAAATGCCTTGCCACGACAAGCCCTCGCTGTGTTTGCAGTTTCAAGGATGGGTGGAGGCATGGGTGGATGGATGGGTGAGAGGTTGGGTAGATGGGAGCACAGGAGAAAGTAAATAACAGTGCTCAAGTGGAGGTATGTGGACAGGTTGGATAGGAGGATCAGTGGCACTTTTATAGAATGATGACTTTGAGTTGAACTCCAAAGAATAATCTAGTGTAGCGCTTTTCAATGTCCAGTGCATTCAGAAATCACCTGGGGATTTCCCACCTGTAAGCAGGCTGTAAGCAGGAAGATGAAAGAATAGGGGCTGGAAGACACCTAGGACTGGTTGTGAAGGTACGAGAAACCAGGCTTTCACAGAGACTCGAGGAAGCTTAAAGCAATGGACATGGCACCTGAAGCTGAAATGAGTGAAAAGCAGGCAGAGAAGACAATAATGTTCCTTGAATACTTAGGTATCTCTCTTTATATCCTAATCTATACCCTCGCCTGTACCTAGCCATCACACTACATTATATCCTCTCAACAGCTCTGAGGAGATGCAGAAGATAGAGATCCTTCCTTCCTTCCTTTCTCCTTTTTTCCTTCCTTCCTTTTTTCCTTCCTTCCTTCCTTCCTTCCTTCCTTCCTTCCTCCCTCCCTCCCCCCCTCCCCCCCTCCCTCCATTCCTCTCTCCTTTCCCTCTCTCCTTTCTATCTTTCTTTTTTAAGTTGCTTAGTTCACTATGGTATCATTCTTTCAATGTGACACAGGTTGCAGGTTCAATCCCTGTTGAAAATCACACAGAAAACATGGTTTTGGCATCTCAGTTTATGCCATTGATCACAGAGAAAGAGAAACATAGATCTTAAGTACTTGAAAATGAATAAAATATATTGAACTAAAAAAAAAAGGATATGGAGACTCAGAAAGTGAAGGTCACTTGTCCCAGGTCTTACAACTAGTGACAGCTAGGATTCCATCAAGAGTTAAGTAGGATGTGAAGACCCAAATAAGTAGACAGAGATTCAAGAATAGCTCTCAGTCTTGGTGAAGAATTCAAGTATAAATGAGAAATTTGGAGTCCTCATGCAGTTGCAGAATCTGGGGCAGGAGATCATGATTCTGGAGGGCTGGCATCTGAGGGTCGCTGAAGCAGGGTCCTGAGGCTCCTAGCACATTCAGGGTGGAGCCCAACCCCAGATTCCCAGATTTCTGTAAAGCTAGGGCTGGAGACAGAGGAGCCCCTTCTGTCCACGTGACAGAGGAGCCCCTTCTGTCCAGTGGACAATGCCTGCTGAAGAAGCCCACGATGAGGAGTAAAGAGGGCTGGGTAAGACAGGAAGAGGGAGTAGAGGAATATTTTATTTAGAATAAAATTAGAATGAAATTTATTTAGAATATTTCAGAAGTGAAAAATGCCCTTACTTAAATTTTAACAGATTTCCTATCTCTTGCCATAATAAAATCACAACCTTCTTGAGACATACACACATAGATTCTTTTTGAACAACTCAATACAAAGGTTCTCCCCAACCCCATCCATTCATTGAATGTTAGAGACTACCTGTTTAATTTCCAAGGACTACAACTTTCTTTCTTTTCTTTTCTTTTTTTAATGTTTATTTATTTTGAAGGAGAGAGAGACAGAGCATGAGCAGGGGAGAGGCAGAGAAGGAGGGAGACACAGAAGCTGAAACAGGCTCCAGACTCTGAGCTGTCAGCACAGAGCCCAATGCGGGGCTCGAACTCACAAACTATGAGATCATGATCTGAGCCAAAGTCAGATGCTTAACCAACTGAGCCACCCAGGCGCTCCTAAGGACTATAACTTTCAACTAAGAAATGTCTAAAATAAAAATGTTTGTTTTAGGAATGCAATTAATTTACTTAATTTGTAGTTAGCAGTATTGTTCCAGCCCATTACTTTATGACTCATTTAGTCACTTTATCAGAAAAACGGGAGACCTACTTAAACCTCTATGTTGTTGTTGTTTTTTAACATTTATTTATTTATTTTGAGAGAGACAGAGAGAAAGAGAGAGAGAGGGAGCATGAGTGGGGAGAGAGAGACTGAGCTCCCCAGCATCCCCTAAAACTCTACGTTTTGTGCAGAGCTCTGTACAAACTAGGAATAAGTGGGAACTCTCGAAGTAAACATAAAAATATATTGTGTCAAAAGTCAAAATGGCAGTGCTGAGAGTGAGATCCATGCGCGGGAGCTCCCCAGGTAGGATAGAGAACATGACAAGTCCAGGGAGGAGGAGAGCAGGACACTGAAAGACCCGCGGGTGAAGAGGTCACAGGCATTGTGATGGGAATAGTTCTACAGAAACAGAAGCTGCAGCAGGTGCCCGAGGGTTGGCAGGTGGTGACAACAAGGTGGGTGGGTGGTGGGCAACATGGTGGACGATACAGGACCCGCTGCTGGGGCTTATAGGGTCCTGGAAGTGTCTCTTAATTCCTTTCACTAAGAAGTTTACAACTGGGACCTGGCGACACACCATTAGGATCGTTATGTTTCTTTTAGTTAAGCTTGTGTGAATCAGGCATTGTTCTGAGTACTTTTACAAATAGTAAGCCACTTCATCCTCTGAGGGAAGTATTGTTACTATCCCCATTTTACTGTCAAGGAAACTTAGTCATACAGAGAGTTTAGGTCACTGCCTGAGCCTTAAGAAGCACGTAGTTCACTTGAAACACTAAAGCCCAAAGAGGTGAAAATATTTGTGCAAAAGCCAAAGAGAAGCAGGAAGGGTTTAGAACTCCTGTGTCCTGAGTCTCAGCCCAGTGCTTTGGAAACATAACATCTTGCCCCCTTGCTCAAGTGTAAGATTTGAGAAACAAAAGCATCATTTCTTTGACGCCTTCTCTGGTCCTCTGTGTCTCCACTAAACTTGGCCCGGACCATCTGTACACTTACCCCATTGTCCTTCAGAGGTTTGTTCTCATGTTCCCTACTAGACTGTGAGCGGCGCCTGGGTGGCAATCCTCTTTTCTGTATGGGCAGCGGCCGAATACTGCCTTTGGCTCATACTAAGTGTTTATTGAATGAATGAACGGATTAAATGCCCCCAAACCCACCTTCATTCTTTCCTGACTGCTGGTGCTTGGGATTTATCTTCCCGATGGTGTGGAAGCCTAGTCTGGAGGCATCGCCTGCCCTACCCGGTGGTTGTCTGTCTCATCAATGTTTCATAACTGCAGGCTGCGTGTTGCTCGTTCCGGGGCCTGGCACTATGCCAGGGAGATAGCCGGCTGAGCGGTCTTCTGCAGAGCAGCCTTGATCTTCCGTTTCTCCGGTTATTTTAGTTCCTGGGTCTTGTTTTCTTCATATAAGCACTAGAAGTTTCATAGATTCGTCTTTGTCTCTGCTTTTCAGATCGGATGCGATGTCGAGTGAGTAAGCTGCATATATAGCGTAAGAACTTAAGACAGATTTATTTTGAGTAAACTGATAATGTATCACACATTAGCTATTTGCTACATACCTTGTATCCATTATCTCATGTAATCCTCAAAAACCTTATGTGAGAGAGGTGCTGTTATCCCCATTTCACAGAGGTTGAAAACGGAGGCTTAGAGGGGCTAAGTGACTGATCCAAGGTTACACAGCCAGTAAATCTTTCCTAGGGATTGTTGTGAGGATCCTATGAAATGACAGAACACATTTTGCACTTAGTCTAATAATGACCATGCATGGCACTTTTCTAGAACCTGCATTTTAGGGAGCAACACCTGAAAACTTAAGATCAGAAGAAAAGAAAGGAAGAGAAGAGAAAAGAAGAGAAAAGAAAAGAAAAGAAAAGAAAAGAAAAGAAAAAAGATTTCTAACAGTGTAAATCAAGGCATCACCCAGTGAACATGCTCCTATTATGAACAGCAAGGGCCCCAAGATCTTCCTGAATAAATAGGGCTCTGCCTGTAGGAAATGTGATCTGATTTTTCCTCTTCCTTTGCCATGGAAAAATTCCACTCCCACCGCGAGCGACTCCTTTGGCTAAGAGCCAAGAGGCAATCAGGCTGCCTTTTTCTACTTTTCTCCTCCCCTAGAACACAGAGTTCTGTTGGACCATTCCAGAGCTGGGCTTCCACAGCCCTCCGTGCTGTTACTCAGCAGGCTGGTCAATTGAAGAAAAGATTTCTGCAGTCCGGCCAGAGGATGTTAGCCTCCGTTTTTCCCTTTTTCTCCAGGTATACCGCTATAACAAGCTAACCAGGGGAGCCTTTCAGAGGAGTCAAAGGAATCTTACTTCTTAGAATGGTTTTTAGACTAAAAGCATCAGTTGAAGACTTTCATCTTCAAAGTCTGTGTGTGTGTGTGTGTGTGTGTGTGTGTGTGTATGTTTAAAATTCGGGTTTTCACTCTGAAGTACAAATGTAAAGCCAGCTTGAGGCAACACATCAAACAATACCATTGTGTAAAACAGTCAACAGTATCCTCTTCTGCTTAATCTGCTGCCTCCACTATAATAAATGTGAATATTTCGGTATGTATCTGTCACAACCTTATCTATGTGTGTGTGTTTCAATATATCTATGTACACATACACTGTATACATGTATATATATATTCATATATTTAGAGATTTTTGTCATGCTTTTTTGAAATGAGACTGTATAAACTCATAAAATAACTTGCTTTCTCTTCATCTGTGTTTCATTCACATGTCTCTGGACAAATACATATAGATTTAACTTATTATTTTTATGCATCATATCCATAGTTTGTATATACCACATTTTATTTATATATTCCTCTATAATACATATCCAAGTGGTTTCTGGTATTTTTGTCTTTTGCCCTTTCAAATAATACATTGCGTGTCATGTATTGATGTTCTTATTTATTCATACTTTTTGTTTATAGAAGGTATTTCCAAAAGTTGAATTTCTGGGTTCACCTGAGGATTTTAGATATCACTGAAGAGAAAGACTCCATGCCTAGCAAAACACACAGCCCTTTGGTGATAGCTGGCTTTTCCCTCTTTGTTGGAAAAGAGGCCTGGAAAAATAATGTCCCTTTCTCTTCCTTCCCCACACCATTATTCTCCTGCAGTAGAATGGGCAGGGATAATATATCCTTTGTAATACAGAAAGGAATAAGAATTACCAGTTTGCTGGGTTATTAGAGGATAGAAGAGAGGCCCAAATTAAACAACCATATATTCCTCCAGTAAGTCTTTCATTCCGTTTTTTCTCCCTTTATGAAAAGGCAGGTAATAGGGAAAAGGATGCAACGAATGATGGATTGTGCATTACTGGGCTTTAACAGGCAAATAATTAAATGATGGCACCTGTAAAACCATCGACTTATAGGGTCTGAATAGATCTTCCTTCTCTTTGTAGATCAGAGAAAAGAGGGAACAAGACGAATGAGATGAATCAAACATAAGTCCTCTTTCATTATTAATTTTCAGTTTTCTCATCCTACAGACTCATCAGAGTTCAAGGTTGGAAGGGGCCCCAGGACATCTAGCCTATTTTCCCCATTGTGTCTGGCCTCATCCTCCTCCTAGTTTTTGCATTCTTCTTCAACACATTTGGACTCAATTATTTCTCTCTTCCCTCCATGCCTTTTAGAAGAATATTTATTATAAGATCTCAAGCTAGATTCTGGGGACAAAGAAAGACACAGACCCTGGTCTCGAAGACCTTACAAATAAGGGGAAGAAAAATCAGCTGAGTTAAAATTATAAGGGAATGACCAAGATGCATGCAAGTATTAAGGCAACGCAGAATGCAGAGGAGAAGCACCTAACTAAGCAACAGCTAGGAGCGCAGGCAGTGAGAAGAGGCTAGTAAGAGTAAGCTGTGACTTTAAGATTGAATACAATTTGGGACACCTGGGTGGCTCAGTCGGTTGAGCATCTGACTTCGGCTCAGGTCATGCCACAGCTCCTGAGTTCAAGCCCCACTTTGGGCTTGCCACTGTCAGTGCCGAGCTGGCTTCAGATCCTCTCTCTCCCTCTCTCTCTGCCCCTACCCCCCCAAAATAAATAAACATTAAAAAAAAAAAGATTGAATAGAATTTTTCCAGCATTGACTGTACAGAAGGTGAATCACATACAAAGGCATGGGCATCAGTGAAAACATGACAGATTAAGGTTGTGTTTGTGATTGGTTTAGAAAAGAAGAAATATATTTTGCCTGCGTGGAGTAATGGAATATGAGGTTGGAGAAGTGGTAGGGCCTAAACTTGAAGGACCATATGTTCCTTCCTAAGAAGTGTGGGTTTCATTCTGATGGAAATGAGGAGAATTTTAACTGTAGAAGTGACAGGACTGGATATGTAGTTCATAAAGATCATTC
Source organism: Lynx canadensis (assembly GCF_007474595.2). Classification (NCBI taxonomy): domain Eukaryota; kingdom Metazoa; phylum Chordata; class Mammalia; order Carnivora; family Felidae; genus Lynx; species Lynx canadensis. The sequence continues at coordinate 53,374,924 of NC_044310.1, forward strand.
TAGATTCAGTGCAGAAAATAACGTCAGGGGATAAGAGCCTGGAAGCAGAGAGACCAGTTGGGAAGCTGGCAAGTTGGTAAGAAATGGCAAGAAATGGGGGAGGATCTGCATTACTAGTGACACTGGGCACAGAGAACCCAATAGTAGATTGAATAGACTGGTCCTATGACTCTTCGAACATGGAGGGAAAGGCAGTAGGACATATCTTGAAGACATTTAGGTTTCTAGCTTAGGCAACTAGGGAGATGGTGCTTCCCACCAATTTAGACAGGGAATACTATGCAAGAAGCTTCTTTAAGTGAAAAGGTAATGAGCTCATCTACAGTCATATTAAGTTTGAAGTTCCTAGGATATACCCTAGTGGAGGTGTGCATAAGGATCAGTGCATGAGTTCAGAAAAGAAGTATGGGTTAGAAATATGAACCTTGGCTTCATCAACATGTGAGTGGTAGCTAAAGCCAAAGTCATGACTGAGATCACTCAATGAGAAAAATAGAGAGTGATTAGAAAAGCAGATCAGAAACAAAGCTGTAGGAAAATAATGCCCTGTTTAAGAATTAGTTGCCATTTGCTATAACAGGATGAAACTGGAGGACATTATGTTAAGTGAGATAAGCCAGACAGAGGAAGATAAATAATGTATGGTATCACTTATACGTAGAATCTAAAAACAAAACAAAACAAAAAAGCAGATTTCTAGAAACAAAGAATAGAATGGTGGTTGCCAGAAGCCAGGGGGAGGGGAAAACGGGAGGAGGTGGATCAAAGGGTACAATTTTCAGTTATAAGGAGAATAAGTTCTGAGTATCTGCTGTACAGCATGGTAACTGTAGTTAATAATACTCGAAAGTTGCTGAAAGTAGATTTTAAGCATTCTTACCACAAAAAAAGTTAACTATGTGAGGTGATGGTCGTGTTAATTATCTTGGTCTTGGTCACCACGTCATGCACTTTAAATATATACAAGTGTATTTGTCAATTATTCCTCAATAAAGTTAAAAAATAATTAGATGATGAGGAGCTCAAGCACAAGAATGAGATGGGATAGACAGAAAAACAGTGAAGAAAACTAGATGAGAATGGCATGGTAAAAGACAAAAGAGAATTTTCAAGATGGAGGAGGTGGTCAACAGCTGGTGAATGTTGCAGTCACATAAGGTTAATATAGATAAATGCCCTTTGATTGGATTTAAGGATTCCATTCCCCACTCTCATTTGGCTATTTGCTTTGAGATCTTTGTACTTGCTATTCCCTCTTCTTGAATTCCTCTTATCCCCCAGATATTTGTATGTCTTATACTCTAATTTTGGTCAGATCTCTGCTCAAAAGCCATCTTCTCAAAGAGGACTTCCTTGACCACTTTATGTAAAATAGCACACCAATCTCTTTATAGCCCCTTATCCATGAGAATTTCTCATCGTGGCACCTAACTCTACTTGACATTATATTTTTAAATTAATTGTCAACCCTACTAGAAGGAAAGTCTGTAAGTACAGTGATTTTGATTTGTCTGTGGCTGCATTCCCAGTGTCTGACACAGAGTAGGCCTTCAATACATATAGTTGAGAGAGTTAAGTGACTGAATGGTCATCTTGATAAGACAAATTTCAGTGGGTGGTTGGGCAGAAGTAAGATTGCAATGGGCGAAGGCATGAGTGACAGTTAAGGAAAAGGAATCATGGAGTGAACACAATTCTTTCTAGAAGGGAAGGAGAAAGAGCTCAGGATATGAAAGACTTGAACTCGAATAAATAATCAGAATAGGAAAGCAGTAGTGAGAGAGAAGTGGAAAATACAATACAAAAGAGGAGATAATTGAGAGGATGAGATTCAGAGCAATGGTGAACCAATTCACTTTGTGTGGGTGGAAGGACTTCTCCAGCAAGAAAAGGAAGAACAATATAAAGGTGAGTTTGGGAGACATGGGTAGTTCTATTCAAATGGCTACCATTTATTGAGCACTCATATGCCAGGAGCTGCCATTTTATTATATCCAAATTACAACTATGCAAGATATACCGTTTTACCTTCCAGAAAGCTGGGGGCAAGGAGTTAGAGTTAGTTTATACAGTTAGTAAGTAGGTTGCAGAGATGTGACTCAAATTGCAGTCTTCTAATTAAGATTTTATTTCACATTCACAGTGCCTTTAGTAAACCTTTCCAAAGTTGAGTAACATCACTCCAGAGTCTCATTCTTTATTCCCTCCTCACCCATTGGGACATCTGCCTTTTAGCCTTGATATTTTTTGTATAGTTTTGACTGTGTCCCTACTTTTATTCATTCTTGTGGACACTATTTTTATGGCCAGACCTAATTCCTTCCTTATGAATCTGCATTTGCATTCATTCTCCCAGGGTCTGGTCCTCCCCACTGGACGAATCTAGCTCCAGCTTCCAATTCCTCACTGCTCTGAGTAAATTAGATTGTTTTTAAAATAATAATAATAACTAGATGTTATAGTGTGTCTACTTTATGCACTAAACATCTATTATTTCTAATCCTGAAACTCCAGGCAGAGTATAGAGAGAAAATGGACTTCAAACTAGGGTATGTGTACCCTGCAAGTCAGAAAGACTTCCAAGGGGGGATAGGCATGGTTACTTTTAAAGAAATCGATTTTCAAAAAGAAAGGAAGGAAGGAAGGAAGGAAAGGAAGGAAGGAAGGAAGGAAGGAAGGAAGGAAGGAAGGAAGGAAGGAAGGAAGGAAGAAAAATTTTCAGGGGCATCTGGGTGGCTCAGTCAGTTAAGCATCCAACTCTTGATTTAGGCTCAGGTCAGGGGATTGAGTCCCGCGTTGGTCTCCATGCTTAGCATGGAGCCTGCCTGAGATTCTCTCTCCCTCTCTCTCTGCTCCTCTCCACCACCCCTTAAAAACAAAAGAAATCAGTTTCAAATCCTGAGCTGTCACGTGCTGGTCCCAAATTAATCTGCCTAAGAAAGTGACCTGGAAAAGGTACAAGTCCTCTTTTCCAACACAGCTCTTCATCACCAGTCCTCTTCCCACTTCAAGAAAATAAAGGTGTGCATCCCACTCATGTCAATTTTGGGGGGGCACATTACTCTCAGGATATTTGTAAAAATATCCAAACAAAGAGACCATTCAAAATAGCAGTGAAGATCCTGGGACCTGAAAGACCCTAATGGCTGGGTATCAATTCCTTTTTCAAGCCAGATGGTTTCTGATTTTTTTGTTTGTTTGTTTTGTTTTTAACAAAACTGAAGGAAAACCTAATCAAACTGATAGTTGATGGATCATTAAAATTAGTTTTGATGACATGTAGCTGTGTTTCTTGACATACAGCTCAGAAGTAGTTCAAAAAACTGAGTAACATCGCTATAACAAAACTCCTTCCTTTCCCATCTACTTTATTGTATAAACATGTTTCTCAGTTCTTACATCCATAAAAACAAAAAACAAGAATAGAATTGAAGTGCAGCCTTCCCCATTCTAACAATAGCTTATATTAATCCAACTAATTGAAAAGGCAAAAACAAAACAAAACAAAAACTTCCAAAACAAAAATAAAACAAAGCAAAAACAAAGCATAACCAGCTCATTTAAAAATGGATTTCTAAAAAAAAAAATAAAAAAAAAAAATAAATAAAAATGGATTTCTGGGGGCGCCTGGGTGGCGCAGTCGGTTAAGCGTCCGACTTCAGCCAGATCACGATCTCGCGGTCCGTGAGTTCGAGCCCCGCGTCGGGCTCTGGGCTGATGGCTCAGAGCCTGGAGCCTGTTTCCGGTTCTGTGTCTCCCTCTCTCTCTGCCCCTCCCCCATTCGTGCTCTGTCTCTCTCTGTCCCAAAAATAAATAAACGTTGGAAAAAAAAAATTAAAAAAAAAAAATGGATTTCTGGGGCGCCTGGGTGGCTCAGTCGGTTAAACGTCAGACTTCGGCTCAGGTCATGATCTCACACTTTGTGACTTCGAGCCCCACGTCAGGCTCTGTGCTGACAGCTCAGAGCCTGGAGCCTGCTTCAGATTCTGTGTCTCCTACTCTCTCTGCCCCTCCCCAACTTGTGCTATGTCTCTCTATGTCTCTCAAAAAATAAATAAATGTAAAAAAAAATTTTTTTAAATAAAAATGGATTTCCAATAAAATTTGCTTTTAATTATTTATCAAAATTTCAATATATGTATTTTTTAAGTTTGTTTGTTTGTTTATTTATTTATTTTGAGAGAGGGAGAGAGAGGGTGAGCAGAGGGAAGGGAAGAGAGTGAGGAGAGAGAATCCCAAGCGGAACAGAGCTTGACATGGGGGCTTGATCCCACCAACTGTGAGATCATGACCTGAGCCAAAATCAAGAGTCAGACGCTGAGCTGACTGAGCCACCCAGGAGCTCTGATCAATATATGTATTTTTAAAAGAGGCATGTGCAAGGATGATCAACAAATGACTTTCCTACATAAAATAAATCACAATAGAAAACAATTTTGAAGAAGTGAAGGAGAAATAGGAGTCCAAAAAGAAAAGGGAAAATTGCCATCCATTATGGACCTGCTCATGTGTTTTTAAAATAGATAATGTGGGGGCGCCTGGGTGGCGCAGTCGGTTAAGCGTCCGACTTCAGCCAGGTCACGATCTCGCGGTCCGTGAGTTCGAGCCCGGCGTCAGGCTCTGGGCTGATGGCTCGGAGCCTGGAGCCTGTTTCCGATTCTGTGTCTCCCTCTCTCTCTGCCCCTCCCCCGTTCATGCTCTGTCTCTCTCTGTCCCAAAAATAAATAAACGTTGAAAAAAAAAATTTAAAATAGATAATGTGGATATGAACTTACTTTTAATTTTAAATTCCACTGGATACATCTTAAAAAGTGATGCAGCTCTTTCTCTCAGTCCCAGATTGAACACAAGTTGTAAGATGCCAGTCTAGTCTCAAAATGGAAGTAAAACCAGGGTGCCTAGATGGCTCAGGCAATTGAGTGTCTGACTTTGGCTCAGGTCATGGTCTTGTGGTTCATGAGTTTGAGCCCTGCATCGGTTTCACTGCTCTCAGTGCAGAGCCTGCTTTGGATCCTCTGTCCCCCTCCCTCTGCCCCTTCCCCTCTCACACATTCTCTCTCTCTCTCTCTCTCTCTCTCTCTCAAAAAGAAATAAACTTTAAAAATAAGAACAGATAAAATCTCTACCTGATGGCCCCCTCCCAGACTCCAGCAGCCACCAGAGGACGAGGAACCAGAGTAGTTGAGAAAACTCTCTACTGGTGGTAGGAGGTTTGAAACTACAGATAACAGTTTAAGAGAACATTTTGAGCAATGAGGCACACATATTCATTGCGTGATGAGACCTCCAACCAAAATGTTCCTGGGGCTTTGTGACTTACTCTTATATTAAAGAGTTGAATGCTGCAGTTTGCTTAGACGAGGTTGATGGGCATGTAGTGGAACCAAAGAGATTGTTTCTAGAAAGGATTCCCCAAAGACTGGTGCCCATCTAACAGTGAAGAAAAATTTTTGTTCATGGTATTAAAGAAGATACAGAAGAGGCGTGCCTGGGTGGCTCGGTTGGTTAAACGTCCAACTATGGCTCAGGTCATGATCTCATGGTTTGTGAGTTCAAGTTCTGCATCAGGCTGTCTGTTGTCAGCTCAGAGCCTGGTTCAGATCCTTTGTCCTCCACCCCCACCCTCTTTCTGTCCCTCCACTGCTGGTTTTCTCTCTCTCTTCCACCCCGTCAAAATACATAAATAAAAAAAAAAGAAGATATAGAAGAATATAATTTTGAGAGACTACTTTGAAAACTGGTAAGATCGAAATCACAGAAGTTATGGATGACAAATGGAGTAGAAGAAAAAGATGATTTGCTTTTGAAATTTTTGATTACACAGTTGATAAATTCATTGTTCAGAAATATTACACTATTAATGGACCTAACTGTGAAGTGAAAAGGCTCTTTCTAAAAGTACGGTCTGTTTGGGGCACCTGGGTGGCTTAGTCAGTTGAGTGCCTGACTTCAGCTCAGGTCATGATCTTGCACTTCTTGAGTTTGAGCCCTGCATCGGGCTCTGTGCTGACAGCTCAGAGCCTGGAGCCTGTTTTGGATTCTGTGTCTCCATCTCTCTCTGCCCCTCCCACACTCATGCTCTGTTTTTTTTTCTCCCTCTCTCCCAAAAATAAACATAAATAAATAAATAAATAAATAAATAAATAAATAAATAAAAGTACAGTCTGCTAGATCACAAAGAGGTCGCAGGGGAGATCTGGAAACTTTATGTATTGTGGGGAACTTCTGCCATGGTGGAGGGCACTTTGCCCATGGTGGTAACTTCAGTGGAAGAGAGGGCTGTGGTGATGGAGCTGGTGGCAGCACAGATAATTATGGATGACATAATGGGACACATAGTGGATTTGGAGGTGTTGGTGGCAATTACGGCAGATATTGTCCTGGTTATAGTAGTTGAGGGGGTGATGAACCAGGTTGTGCAAACCAGGTTAAAGGATATGGTGGCAGTGGTGGAGGACATAATGGTTACGATGAAGGAGAAAATGTTGCCATTTTGGTTTTGGAAATTATAGTGGATAACAGCAATTAAATTACGGGCCAGTGAAGGGGGGTACATTTGGTGAACAAGTTCAAGCAGTCCCTATGGTAGTGGTGGTTGTGGATATGACAGTAGAAGGTTCTAAAATCTTTGCAGAAAAGGGCTTCCGCTCTTAGGGAGAGGGAGCATAAGGAGTTGTCAGGAAAATTACAGGTCACTTTGAGCCCATTGTCCCAAATGCATTAGAGGAACTACAAAAATCTGCCGGGAAAGGAGAGATGGCCATCCGTAGCCAGAAAAGTTACTTAGATGGGAAACCTAAACTTAATAGCCCCTTAAGTAAGAAACTTTTTGTCAGGTCTGTCATTGCCACAGTTTGCAAAAAGTGCAATTAGTGATTAACGCAATGCCGGTCAATTAGATGTACATTCCTGAGGTCTTTCATATGTTGTAGATTTTCCTATTTTTTAGTTGCATCATGCATATTGCTCTGATTTGTAAATTGTGCCTGTGGTAGAGGAATCAAAAATTAAGGAATTAAAAAAAAATTTTTAATGTTTATTTATTGTTGAGAGAGAGAGAGACAGAGCATGAGCAGGGGAGGGGCAGAGAGAGAGGGAGACATAGAAACCAAAGCCGGCTCCAGGCGTTGAGCTGTCAGCTCGGAGCCCAATGCAGGACTTGAACCCATGAACCATGAGATCATGACCTGAGCCGCAGTGGGACACTTAACTGACTGAGCCACCCAGGTGACCAAAAATTAAGGAATTTTTAAGTAACCCCACAAAGGTGATGCCATTTTTAAAAAATGTCAGTATTTATAATACCCAGGAAATTACAGCCTTTGCAATTACTTCAACTAATAATAAAAAATAAAAAATTCAACATCAAAGTTGCAAGATGAGTAAAAACATTGAAAGACCACAGGTAGAGGGGAAAGGGCAGGGGCTTTCCACAGGAGAAGGCATAAAGTCTGCCTGTCAGTGGTGTGTCCTTGGGCTAGTGACTTTACCTCTCCCATTTCAGTTTCCTCCTCTGTGCATGCTGACGTTAAAATGCATTTCATAATAGCACACACTTCCTATGCAGGATTAAGGCAGATAAGACACATAAAAGAGCCTGAAATGTGGTAGGTAGGTACTCAGTAAATGTTACTTCTTTCTTTCTTACATCAGTGCTGCAGGAAGTTATTGATTGATTAATTCAAAAGTTATTTTTAGCAGCCACGTATCAGCCACTCTTCTGGGGACTGGAGATATGGAGTGAATAAGGCAAACAAGGGCCCTAAGACACAGGTAAGAGTGAGCTCTCGGAGCCAGATTGTCTGGATTTGAATCCGCTCTTCGCTAGCTGTATAACCACTGACAACTCACTTAATATGACTCTGTTTCACGCTCTGTAAAACAGGAATAATAGTACCTTGAATGATCTGGGTATTGAATTGTAAAGGAGTTAGCAATGTACCTGGTACATCATAAGCATTCTGTGAACGTCAGCTATTAATGTTATTCTTCATGAAGCTCATACTCTTAATGTGGAGAGTGGGGAGAGACTAAATGTATGTATTTTACAGGTAAAGAAACTGAGGTTCAGAAAGGTTAAGCAAACCACCTAAGTCAAATAGGTAGTAGGGGTGGAGGTGAGACTTCGTCCTCTGTTCCATTTGACTTCAAAGCCTACACACTACTTGTCAGGCAGAGTGGACTCTTTCATGACACGTCTTCTTTAGGACATTCCCTGCTATAGAATTCTATTGGTGGGCGAAGGAATTTTAGAGTTTCAAATTGGAGGTCTTAGAAAAATCCAAGAACACAATTTATAAGCCTCCCGAGCCCTTCATTATCTCAGGTCCATCAGGTGCGAAGTCTAGCTTCTGTCCCTTTGGGTAAAACAGAGCATTCCTTGGTCCATCAAACAAGTCATCTGGAAGGAAGTCAGAATGAGACTCAGGAAACGCATATTGCATACAGGCTGTGATTGCCTTACGTTCAATATAGTATCCACTGGCCATTTATTTGTTTCACATTTTACAACAGTGCTATGTTCCAGTCACTTTCATGCACGACGAGGACCCCAGGTCAAATACAACAGTCTCTGACTCTTCACAGTTAGTGGAGTCCCACACCTAAAACCAGAACCCCTAGCACAAAGCGCTACAGCCTACGATAACGTTGATAAGAAAAACCAGCCATAGGACTCCTGAGAAGGAAGCAATTAACTGACTAGAAGGGCCAGGTGGGAAGAATACCCTGGGGCCAGAAATGGGTTCTGGAAATCTGAGAGGGAAGGACACTCAGATGAAAGGGACCCGAACACCCTTGTGCAGGAAGGAATTCTGTGGTGAGGCAAGAGGGTGGAGCTCTGTGAGGGCAGGGACTTCCCTTATCCACTCAGATGCCTAAAAAGTTGCCCGGCACAGAGCGCTACTCATTAATTACTTGTTGACCAATTGAATGCTAAAATCCTGTGTCTACTCCCAGAGATTCTGACCAGGGAAAGGGCCAGTGTTCGGGTATGTTTTAAAAACTCGCCAGGTGATTCTGATGTACTTCCAGGTTTGGTACCACTGGATTAAATGAATGACCTGAACCAATAGAGATGAGGAAATTTACAGTTTTCTGTAGATCATAAACTGTACTCTTTGAAAACAGCTTAGATGAAGGTGCTATGGTGCTTTCCTGTTTTACAGAAGGGGAAATGTAGGCTGCCAAAGATTAAGAAGAGATAAGCCGGGGCGCCTGGGTGGCTTAGTCGGTTAAGCGTCCAACTTCAGCCAGGTCACGATCTCGCGGTCCGTGAGTTCGAGCCCCGCGTCAGGCTCTGGGCTGATGGCTCAGAGCCTGGAGCCTGTTTCTGATTCTGTGTCTCCCTCTCTCTCTGCCCCTCCCCCGTTCATGCTCTGTCTCTCTCTGTCCCCCCAAAAAATAAATAAACGTTGGAAAAAAAAAGAAGAGATAAGCCTTGGCAGGTATGGTGAAATTAATAGTAGAATCTGGGCAATGGGTATATAAGTGTGTATAAAACATTTGTTTCAATTTAGATATATTTCAAAATTTTTTCTTTCTTTCTTCCTTTTTTTTTTTTTTTTTTTTTTTGAGAGAGAGAGAGTGTGTGCACAAGCGGGGGAGGGGCAGAGGGAGGAGAGAGGGATTCCTAAGCAGAGTCTGCCTCTAGTGCGGAACCCAACTCAGGGCTCGATCCCATTACCCTAGCTGAAATCAAGAGTAGGATGCTTAACTGACTGAGCCACCCCGGTGCCCCTCAAATTTTTTCTTTTCTTTCTTTTTTTTAATAGGGGAATTGATAGTAGTTTTGTCACTCTCCACTCTTTCCTTTTTTTTTTTTTTTTAAATGTTTATTTGCTTTTGACAGAGAGACAGAGTACAAGCTGGGGAGGAACAGAGAGAGAGGAAGACACAGGAACTGAAGCAGGTTCCAGGCTCTGAGCTATCAGCACAGAGCCCAACGCAAGGCTTGAACCCATCAACATGAGATCATGACCTAAGCCAAAGGGGGGACGCTTAGCCGACTGAGCCACCCAGGTGGCTAAAATTTTTTTCTTAATAAGATGTTGAAAAAAATTAGCTTAAGCCAGAGATAAAACATGCTAATTGAGTCTCATTGAGAAATTGGTAAAAACTTGAGTGTCATTTAGTCCAGAATTCTATTAGGAAGCAGAGGCCTTCCAGGTAGAAAGGGGAGTGGTCCTGGGGTGGTATGTTGGTCTCGGCTGGAGCAGAAGCAGAGGGTTTTGCTGAAAGAGCCTGGGACGTCACTTCAACCAGGTTCAGTTACCTTGGGTAATTGGTGTGGTGTCTTTGAACCTTAGACTCCTCATTGTTAAATGAGAGTCACATTAATAGAGGTTTTAAGTACCAAATTCACAGAGCCATTGTGAGGATCAAATGGTATACATGGTAGAAATCAAATGATTTTTAAAGATAGATACAGAGACTTTCAAAGAGATATGGTGGCTCAGATCATTTTAAGGAAACCAGTTTCTGGATCTTGATTTCCTTATGGAATTCTGCCCAAAGGGATTTCTCTGAGGAAATGCTGACTGTTGACATGTTATGTTAGTTTTCCTATCTCAACTCCCTTTCATAATCCTCCTTATCTCCTTTGATAAAATAAAAAGGTATACTTGGCCCCATCTTATCATATACCTTGCACTGGTTGTAAACACCCCCCGGGCTCCACAGAGACCATTCAAAGTACTGGTGTAGGCTAAGCTCTTTTAATCCAGACAGTGTGTCCTCAAAGTAGGGCTTGTGTTTGTCTTGATTTATCCACATCCTGTAAAAGAAAGGTGGCATGTTTGGATTTTTTTTTTTTAAGTTTATTTGTTTGAGAGAGACAGAGACAGTCTGGGTGGGGGAGGGGCAGAGAGAGAGAGAGAGAGAGAGAGAGAGAGAGAGAATACTAAGCAGGCTCTGAGTTATGAGCACAGAGCCTGATTTGGGGCTCCAACCCATGAAGCTGTGAGATCATGACCTGAGCCAAAACCAAGAGTCCAAGGCTTACCTGACTGAGCCACCCAGGCACCCCAGGATGTTTTAAATCTAGTTCCACTATGGAATAAGTAGGTCATGATGACAATTTTTGCTTAACAACCTTAGCCTTTCCATCCTCTTTTTGTCAAGGAATCTATCACTTCTGACTGAGAGTCTTGTGACAACAAATAAGCAAAAAAGGGCGGCATATTGAGAAAAATATTAAACAAAATAGCACTTTACATACTTTATTTCATTCAGGAACAAATTCTCAGCAAGGTTCTCCCCTCTCTTTGAATTCAGAAGTGAGCTGGTTGTCATGGGGATGTGTCTTAACATGTTTATTTGAATAGAAGACATGTAGTCGGATCTTTTGTGACAGAGAAAAAAATCTGATTTGGCCGGTTGGTTTGACAGTGAAGGGTGACTTTGCTAGTTAGGTGGTAGCTGGGTCTTTTCCATAAATCAAATGAGCTAAAAATACTGCACCAAGGTTTTTGAATAAAATATATTTAAATCACATGATTTAAGAGAGAATTCCTTGTCAAATTTTTTTATCACTCAAGATATTTTGGAATTAATACTATCTTCATTTTCTAGTCTTTTCTATACATGTCAGGTTAACCAAAATGCCTCTAGATGGAAAAGTATGATTTTAATCATCATTGATAATTCTTGAGAAAGCCTTTTTGATAAACTTTTCAGAAATTCAGAGTGAACGGGTCTCATGACTAGGTGACAAATGCTTTTGCAATTCAGGTGCTTTCTAATTCTTTGCTTGCCACAGAATTGAGGGGAAAATCAAGTTTCTGATAACAAATGACTAAAAAACACATTAAATTTTTTTAAATTTATTTTTTAATTTAATATTTTTTAAATTTACATCCAAGTTAGTTAGCATAGAGTCCAGCAATGATTTCAGAACCAGATTCCTTAATGCTCCTTACCCATTTAGCCCATCCCCCCTCCCACAACCCTTCCAGCAACCCTCTGTTTGTTCTCTATATTTAAGAGTCTCTTATGTTTTGTCCCTCTTCCTGTTTTTATATGATTTTTGCTTATCTTCCCTTATGTTCATCTGTTTTGTATCTTAAAGTCCTCAAACAAGTGAAGTCATATGATATTTGTCTTTCTCTGATTAATTTTGCTTAGCTTAATACCCTCTAGTTCCATCCACATAGTTGCAAATGGCAAGATTTCATTCTTTTTGATTCCCGAGTAATATTCCATTGTATGTATATACCATTTCTTCTTTTTTTTTTTTTTTTAATTTTTTTTTTCAACGTTTATTTATTTTTGGGACAGAGAGAGACAGAGCATGAACAGGGGAGGGGCAGAGAGAGAGGGAGACACAGAATCAGAAACAGGCTCCAGGCTCTGAGCCATCAGCCCAGAGCCCGACGCGGGGCTCGAACTCACGGATACCATTTCTTCTTTATCCATTCATCCATCGATGGCCATTGGGGCTCTTTCCATACTTTGGCTATTGTCAATAGTGCTGCTATAAACATGGGGGTGCATGTGTCCCTTCAAAACAGCACACCTGTGGGGTGCCTGGGTGGCTCAGTCGGTTAAGCATCCGACTTCGGCTCAGGTCACGATCTCACGGTTTGTGGGTTCGAGCCCCGCATCGGGCTCTGTGCTGACAGCTCTGAGCCTGGAGCCTGCTTCGGATTCTGTGTCTCCCTCTCTCTCTGACCCTCCCCTGTTCATGCTCTGTCTCTCTGTCTCAAAAATAAATAAAAACATTAAAAAATTTTAAAAATAATTAAAAAAATAAAAAACAAAACAGCACACCTGTATCCCTCGGATAAATACCTAGTAGTGTAATTGCTGGGTCATAGGGTAGTTCTATTTTTAGTTTTTTGAGGAAACTCCATACTGTTTTCTAGAGTTGCTGTACCAGTCTGCATTCCCACCAGCAGTGCAAAAGAGATCCTCTTTCTCTGCATCCTCTCCAACATCTGTTGTTGCCTGAGTTGTTAATGTTAGCCATTCTGACAGGTGTGAGTCAGAATCTCATTGTGGTTTTGATTTGTATTTCCCTGATGATAAGTGATATTGAGCATTTTTTCATGTGTCAATTGGCCATCTGGATGTCTTCTTTGGAGAAGTGTCTATTCCTGTCATTTGCCCATTTCTTCACTGGATTATTTGTTTTTTGGGTGTTGAGTTTGATAAGTTCTCTATAGATTTTGGATACGAACCCTTTATCTGGTATGTCGTTTGCAAATATCTTCTCCCATTCTGTCGGTTGCCTTTTAGTTTTGCTGATTGTTTCCTTCGCTGTGTAGAAGCTTTTTATTTTGATGAGGTCCCAATAGTTCATTTTTGCTTTTGTTTCCCTTGCCTCTGGAGACATGTCAACTATGAAGTTATTGCAGCTGTGGTCAAAGAGGTTGTTGCCTGTTTTCTTCTCTAGGATTTTGATGGCTTCCTGTCTTACATTTAGGTCTTACATCCATTTTGAGTTTATTTTTGTGTATGGTGTAAGAAAGTGGTCCAGGTTCATTTTTCTGCATGTCGCTGTCCAGTTTTCCCAGCATTTGCTGAAGAGACTGTCTTTATTCCATTGGATATTCTTTCCTGCTTTGTCAAAGATTAGTTGGCCATATGTTTGTGGTCCATTTCTGGGTTCTCTATTCTGTTCCACTGATCTGAGTGTCTGTTTTTGTGCCAGTACCATACTGTCTTGTTGATTACAGCTTCACAATACAGCATGAAGTCCAGAATTGTGATGCCTCCAGCTTTGGTTTTCTTTTCCAAAATTGCTTTGGCTATTTCTGGTCTTTTATGGTTCCATACAAATTTTAGGATTGTTGTTCTAGCTCTGTGAAGAATGCTGGTATTATTTTGATACAGATTGCAAAAAAAATTTTTAATGTTTATTTATTTTTGAGACAGAGACAGAGACAGAGTGTAAAAGGGGGAGGGGCAGAGAGAGAGGGAAACAGAATCTGAAGCAGGCTCCAGGCTCTGAGCTGTCAGCACAGAGCCAGACATGGGACTTGAACTCATGGACCAGGATATCATGACCTGAACCTAAGTCAGATGCTTAACTGACTGAGCCACCAGGTGAACCGCTACCACCCCCCCCACCCCCCCACCCCCGCCAAATGCATTTTAATGACAGATCACTCTGTGGTTTTTGGAATATAACTTGGAAGGAGTTCAAATAAGTGAATGGTATTGCTTCAGCAAAACTCCTCCAATTCCCATCCTTTGACTTTTGTAAACAAGTTTTCTCAATTCTTACGTCTATAAAAATGGAAAATAGAACAAAATTAATGCTGACTAGTATTTCAGTCTAGCAATAATATTTATATGAACTATAGTTTTTAAAATTATAATTTATATTAGTAAAAGAGGCTTTTATAATAAAACATTTTTATTTCATATTTTTGATCAAAATTAGTAATGCATTAGTCATTTTGATTAGTAGTACATGACTAACAATTTTGACAACTTAGTTCCTATAATCAAATTCTTTATTTTTTTTAATGTTTATTTATTTATTTTTGAGAGAGCGAGAGAGGGAGAGAGTGAAAGAGAGAGAGAGGGAGCGCAAGCACAAGCGGGTGAGGGGCAGAGGGAGGTGGGGGACACAAAATCCAAAGCAAGCTCCAGGCTCTGAGCTGTCTGCGCAGAGCTTGAACCCACTAACTGTGAGATCATGACCTGAGCTGAAGTCAGGCACCCCAGTCGGTTCTTTAAAATAGAGTGTAAGGGGGCACCTGGGTGGCTCAGTTGGTTGAGCGTCCAACTTTGGCTCAGGTCATGATCTCACAGTCTGTGAGTTTGAGCCCTGCGTTGGGCTCTGTGCTGACGGCTCAGAGCCTGGATCCTGCTTCGGATTCTGTGTCTCCTTCTCTCTCTCTGCCCCTCCTCACTTGCCCTCTGTCTCTGAAAAATAAATAAATGTAAAAAATTTTAAAAAAATACAATAAAATAGAGTGTAAGATCACAGGAAATTATCAAAATTAATTTCCATCTGTATAGATATTTTTATCACCAAATATGTTAGGGTAGTTGAGAAAAGACTTGCAAAAATGAAAATATATTACCTCACAATAAAATTGGGAAAGTAGGATGGACATGTTGGTTTGAGGTGCAAAAGAATTGGTGTAAAAAATTGAGTAGAAGAGCTTGTTCCCATAATTTTCAAGAGGATGATGGTGGCTATTGATATGCTATGGTATTTACATTCAAATACATTTAAGAGAGTGATATACATTATATTTTAAAATTTCAGTCTTATAATATGGCTGGAAATTACACCTCTTGCCACTTTTGCATTCGTGATGTACAGTTTTAATAGTTGATGTCAACATGTGTTGGGGTTACATGTTTCAAAATTATTTTAGGAGATACTGAGGCACAAAGGTTCAAAGACCCTTGAAACAATACATGTGAAAAGAAACCCTCACCCCTCACCAGCTCCACCCCCTCCTGTGTTTCCTGGCTTAGTGAGGGGTGCCACTTTCCCTTGGCCATAAAAGTCATAAAACTTGAGCAGCATCCTTACTTCTCTTCCCTTACATCTGACCAATTTATGCTATTTCTTAGTAATTCTTAGATTCATTGCTTCTATCTCCCCAGCCTCTGTGTCTCCTAGAATATTGTTAACATCTTCTTAATTAGTTTGCCTGACGTTAGCCTCAATCCATTCTGCTGGGGTGTCTGCAAGCAGGACAAATTTATCTTCCTAAAATTCAAAATCAATTATGTCACTCTTGTATAACTCAGTGGTTTTCCATTCTCTTAAAATAAAATCTAACTCATTAGGACTATATAGAAGTCTTCTGTGATTGACTTCTGCCACCTTTCTTGCTTTTTTTATCCTTACTCCTTTGTTCCCTAATCTCTAGTAATTCTGGGTGTTCTTCTCCCTCTATATCCCATATCCTTGATGTCATTCCCTCTGTCTGGGATACATACACTTTTGTGCTTTTGACCCCTTGGCTGATGCATCCTCCAAACCTAACTTCAAGAATTATTGTTCTTGCTGGGTAGGCTCCCTTGCCTCTCTCAGACAGACTTAAGTGATTTCCCCTTTTCTTCTGTTGGCTATCCACCTTTCCTTTTTTTTTTTTTTTAAATATATGAAATTTATTGTCAAATTGGTTTCCATTATCCTTTCCTTTTTCACTTTTCCTCTCCCTCTCCATGATTTGAAGGATGACCTCTCAAAGAAATTACTTGTATCCAATTCCTTTTCTCAGGATCTGGGAGAATCCCAAGCTAAGAAAACTAGATTCCAGGAATACAATAGTGAGCTTTCATCATACACACCTTCATTTATTACTTTGCATGAAAATAGTCATGTAAGCTGCAGAAGGACAAGCGTTTTGTCTCTTTTTAAAAAAAATTTTTATGTTTATTTATTTTTGAGAGAGAGAGAGAGAGAGAGAGAGAGAGAGAGAGAGAGAGAGTGCAAGTGGGGGAGGGGCAGAGAGAAAGGGAGACACAAAATTCGAAGCAGGTTCCAGGCTCTGAGCAGTCAGCACAGAGCCCGATGCAGGGCTTGAACTAAAGACTTGTGAGATCATGACCTGAGCAGAAGTCCGACATTAACCGACTGAGCCATGCACATGCCCCAAGTGTTTTGTCTCTTATTCACTGATATATCACAAACATGTAGACCAGTGCTTAAATCATAGTGTTGAATAAATAGTAGTGATAGTATTTACTGAGTGCTTACTCTGTGCTTGATAAATGATTTTTTTCAGAAAGCATTTAATCACCAAGAAATCTTATGAAATAGGTATTATTCCTCTTGCAGATATGAGAGCATTAAGATTAACCAATGGAGGGGTGCCTGGGTGGCTCAGTCAGTTAAGCGTCCAACTTCAGCTCAGGTCATGATCTCACGGTCTGTGAGTTCGAGCCTCACATTGGGCTCTGTGCTGTCAGTTCAGAGCCTGGAGCCTGCTTCGGATTCTGTGCCTCCCTCTCTGCCCCTTTCCCATTCATGTTCTGTCTCTATCAAACAACGAATAAACGTTAAAAAAAATTTTTTTTAAAGATTAACCAATGGATCCAAATCAACCAGGTTGTAAATGGTGGACCTGGTTTCTAATTAAGGTCCCTTTGACACTAGAGCCCATTCTTTCAAAATTTTGGTTTTGATTTGTTTTACTTTTATTGTTATATGTCTGACTCCTTCATTAAACTTAAAGTTTATTAAAGGCAGGAACCCCGTTCAAGTCTGTATCCTTGACTTAACAAGTCTGTATCCTGGAATATAGTAGGAACTCAGTAATCTTTGTTGAATGAATAAAGTGAAACCTGGCTTATTTATATATACTTATGTTAAGGATGAAAGGACAATGATGTTTTCTGGAGCCAGTTAAAGAAAAGTCTTGAATATAGCATGAGGCAAATCATTCTTAGGATGCTCCCAATTAAAATTCCTTTGAGATTTTAACTTCACAACCAACTCAACCTGGACGTCATTTGACTAGTTTTAGTTTTTGGAGATGCCTTCCTTGTTGAATTCTCCTTCATCTGAGAATATAACCCATTTATTTGTTTGTTTATGTATTTGTGTATTTATTTATTTATTTATTTATTTATTTATTTATTTATTTATTTATTTATTTATTTTTAAGTACACTCCATTCCCAGTGTGTAGCCCAACACAGGGCTTGAACTCACAACCCTGAGATCAAGACCTTAGCTGAGATCAAGGGTCAGATGCTTACTGACTGAGCCACCCAGGTGCCCCTCTTTCTTTCATTTAAATCGTTCCTGACCAGAGGCATCTAAACAACTGCTAAACCTGGGACACCTGGGTGGCTCAGTCTCTTAAGCATCTGACTTTGGCTTAGGTCATGATCTCCTGGTTCATGTATTCAAGCCCCATATCAGGCTTTGCACTATCAGATTCCCTCTCTCTCTCTCTCTCTCTCTCTCTCTCTCTCTCCCTGACCCTCCCCCTTGCATGCCCCCCCCCAAAATAAATAAACTTCAAGAGAAAAATAAACAACTTCTGAACCTGAATTCCTTGTATCTGATACTCTGTTAGTCAATGAAAATAGGGACTCTTAAGCACTGTTGTGTTAACAGGGCTGATTTCGTGCCTGGCGTGCAATGGAGACTGCAATAAACACTGTTAAATTAATGAATGAGGCAGAATTAGAGTAGGAACTGTCTAGTTTTCAGTGATTATCCATGAACAATTATGAAAGACATCTTCAGAGTTTTAGGTCAGTATGAAGTCATAATTACTGGGTTTGCCAAAAAAAGCAACAATTTCAAGTTTAGATTATATGAAATTTTAGCAAAAAGAATTGTAGTCTTTCAACCACAATGTGAAAAATTGTAACTTTAAAATTCTTCTGTGACTAAAATTAATATTTATTTTGAGCTTAAGTTAGAATGCCTTAACTATAGGAAGTAGTTACCTTAAATGATATAGAATTTATCGGCTAATGTAAGAGGAAGCTCAAAGGTAGGGAAGAATTCAGGATTGGTTCAGAGGCTAAATTATGCCATCAAAGACCAATTTCTTTTCATCTTTCTGCTCTGCCATCCACGCTGTTGGCTTCAAACTAATGCTAGTCCCCCTCATGACTGTAGGGTTGCTGTCAAAATTAATTGGGCTACAAAGACATCTTGTTTGAAAGAAAGATTGATGGATTCCCATTGGTTGCTGTGAACCTTCCCAGAAACTTCCATGCAATTGCTTCTGCATGATTGGTCAGACTTGGGTCACTTATCCATTCCTGAATTAAGTAACAGCAAAGGGTAGTTGAAATACTCTGGGACCAATCAGATACAACACTGGAGTCAAGGTCAATTCCTCAAGCTTCATTAGTGGTATTCAATGAGACAGAAGGAACAGATTCTGGGGAGCCAACCACAATGTCCAACTCAAAACATCAGTTTTTGGTAGGTGGTAAAAACCTCATTTCAGTCAATTCAGTGTCTCTATGCTTTGCCCCAGTTTTGGTGGAGAGTGGGAATTTGGAATTGCCATAACTTTGAGGAAGCATTCTGGTCTGGTTGTCACCTATCCGCATCAGCATTCACTGAGACATTGTTGTTTACATTGGTTTTCAATCACACGGGATCTGTCTCTCTTTCTTTCCTTCTCATGCCACTCTCTTGAGTAAATGGAATTACTCTGCTGAGGCACATGTGAGATTATTTTCCATGTCCATCTGCCTAGTCAGGGATTTTAAACTCAATTGCCTTTATAGAGGCAAGTCAGTAAAATAGACCAGGTGTAAGATAACAGGGAATAAGGACAGAAAAACCTAGAGAGGGTATGCTCCACTCAAAGTCATTCAAAATCAAATTATTTTAAAATTCTGTGCTTGCCAAATAAGACCTGCTCATAGACCCTATTGTCTGTGATACACTTCCCTCTGGCGTCTTGCCCTTTCTCTAGGTCCTGCCTGGGAAAGGGGATATAAACCTTCCCTGCATTTGGATCTTTCCAGCCTGTCTCCTTTCATCCTCCATGCTGGGGCTCAGTC
This sequence comes from Lynx canadensis, assembly GCF_007474595.2. Lineage (NCBI taxonomy): Eukaryota > Metazoa > Chordata > Mammalia > Carnivora > Felidae > Lynx > Lynx canadensis. Next base: position 53,394,378 of record NC_044310.1, read on the forward strand.
CTGGGAAGTAAACAGGTGTGCACATTCTTTTTTCCCCCAAGGAATCATTCCCACTTAAATTTCCCTCTGACTCTCCCCTCTCTCCAACCCAGGAGAGTTTTCCTAGTCCAGGATATGGGGAGTAGGAAGACTTCAGCCATTTACAGATTCCCAAATCAATTGTATTATATAAGCACAAGCATGTTTTCCACTTCTCGGGGCTTAGCCCTAACCTCAAACCCAAGAAAAGACTCTTGGCTTCTCTTTTCTACTACACTATTTCTTTCTAAGGTGATGGGCATAAAATTCCTTAGCTGTTACATGAAGAGGGAGAAGGATCATGGGTGGAAATATGGGAAAATATTATCCTGCTCTATAGTTAATACTGCTATGTGGTATATTTGAAGATTGCCAAGATAATAGATCCTAACAGTTCTCATCACAAGGAAAAATACATTTTTTTCTACCTATATGAGAGGTTAGCTAAACTTATTGTGGTAATCATCTTACAATATATGTAAGTCAAGTCAATATGCTATATACTTAAACTTGCATACTGCTTTTTGTCTGTTATATCTCAATAAAGCTAGAAGAAAAAATAAAAATACACTATCCTGCTACAGAAGAAATATAGTGTTCAGAACAAGAGGCTGCTTATCAGACTACATCTGGAATGTCTTATGTATTGCTGTGTACGTCACCTTAGAAGGAACATATTCATCCAAAGAATACCCAGTGTGTGAAGGGATTCTGAATCACATTATGTGAGTATAATCAATAAGACTTCTGTACAACATTCAGCATCCTAGGCTGAGAATGTAAAAGTCAAGATAGGCTAGCTTATGATGTGACTGACCTCAAAAATCTTGGTGGCTTAAGGGGTGCCTGGGTGGCTCTGTCTGGTATCCAGGATTCTTGATTTTGGCTCATGTCATAATCTTGCGGTGGTGAGATCGAGTCCCACATTGTGCTTTGCCCTGACGGCGTGAAGTCTGCTTGGGATTCTCTCTCTCCCTCTCCTCTGGCCCCTCCCCCATACTCATTGCCCTCTCTCTCTCTCTCTCTCTCTCTCTCTCTCAAGAAGAAATACACATTAAAAAAAACTCTTGGTGGCTTACAACAATAAATATTTATATTTTCCTCATGTTACATGTCCATCATGGTTCAGTCTTTTGTAGGGAGGTGAGGTCATCTTTACTGTGGGACCTAAGCCATTTGCTGGCCATTGTGGCAAAAAAGAAAGGAACAATAGGAACGCTGGCTTTTAAAGTTTCTGCTTTCATTTCAAAGCAAGTTATGTGGTCACTCCTGAGATAACAGGATGGGGAGGGAAATCAGAGATCATGTGGAAAGTCCCGTATCATTCTGTTTGGGGATCCTCTATGGATCATCTTAACTCCCAGGAATTTGTGTAGTTCAAAACAAGATATAGTAGATGGCATAGTAATATTCAATAAATACATATTAGCTAGTATTGTTATTATTACATTTCATTAAGAAGGAAAAATTCTTTCCATATGTTGTGTATCTATAAATCTTTTGAGGATAAACAGGAGAACTTCCTAGTATTCCTTACTCAAGCAGCAAAAGACACACTGGTCTGTTACTTGCTAGTAGGATACCATATTACTTAGGGAATGGCTGAGTAATTCAGAATATTTAGCATAAAGAAGAGACGCTTCAGACAGGACAAGCAGCTGTTTTCTTTTTCTTTTTTTTTTTAACTTTTTAATTTATTTTTGAGAGAGAGAGTAGGGGGAGGGGCAGACAGGGAGGGGAGACAGAGGATGCGAGGCGGGCTCTGTACCGACAGCAGAGAGTCCGATGTGGGGCTCGAATTTAAGACCTGAGAGATCCTGACCTGAGCCAAAGTCAAATGCTCAGCCAACTGAGCCACCCAGACACCCCAAGACCTCTGTTTTCTAATATATGAAAGTCTATGTGAAAACAAATTACACACACAGATAATGTGAGGGTCCTGAGAAGATAGCCCTGGTAGTAGAATAAGTTTGTCTGGTATGGCTTAATTCTTCCAGGGACCTGTCTTTAGTGCCATGAAGCACATTGTGCTTTGTGGGAGTTGAAGAAAGATTAATAACGAACTTATATAATGCTTACTCCACGCCAAGTGTTGTTCCAAGCCTTTGCATATACTAACTCATGTATACACAACAACCCTATCAGATCGAAACTACAACTATTCCCATTTTTCAGGTGGAAAAAATGAAGCACAGATTAAGGAACTGCTACGGTCACACATCTGATAAGTGGTTGAGCCAAAGACTGAACGTGTCAATCTGTCTATAGAGGCCACTCTCTTAATCCTTGTGCTGAATTGCCTTTCTATACTTGGAATTCACTTGGAAACCCTTATCTATTTGATCAGTCGATCTTAGAACTGGTCATCTCATTTCTGACCTTTGTTTCTCCTCTGGGTCTTCTGTGCAACTCTTCAACAAGATACACTTTTATTTATTTGTTTGTTTGTTTGTTTGTTTATTTATTTATGTTTATTTATTTTTGAGAGAGAGAGAGAGAGAAACAAGTATGAATCAGGAGGGGCAGAGAGAGAGGGAGATACAGAATCTGAAGCAGGTTCCAGGCTCTGAGCTGTCAGCACAGAGCCAGAAGCGAGGCTCAAACTCATGAGCCATGAGGTCATGACCTGGGCCGAAGTCAGATGCTTGACTGACTGAGCCACCTAGGCACCCCCAAGACACACCTTTTAAATTATACTCCCTTTCTATCTTTCTGGTTTATCTCTCAAAATGACTTGTCCATAGTGACCTCTCAGACAAGTGGGGTCTATGATCTGGGTTGGGGATCTAGGAGCCATGTTTGGGACTGGTATGGTAGAGAGGTGTGGTAGTGGCAGGTGAGGACAGCTGGAACTTGACACTAGAGTTGGCAGGCTGGCCTGCGGTCATGGTGAAGAACAAAGTGGGAATGCCATTTGCGAGCCAGGTCAATAGTGAGCCCAGTGTCAGGTCAAATGGGTCTGGCAGCAAGACCAAAACCTGGGATACAGCAATGATTTGGCAACAGGTTGGCAGCAAGGACGTTGACGGATGAACTGGCAGATTCAGGAAGGGAAGATGTAAGTTAAAACCCAAGGAGATTCCTGAGAGGGAAGTCCTGGTGGGAAGAGCCTTTCATAGGTACCTGGTTGTTCAATCTGGCTCTTGAGGAAACCAAGCCAGTCAGGGCATGAGTGACTTTCTCTTTGTTAGTATTTCTCTATAGACCAGCAATCTGGTGCAGAACCCTCCTGACAGCCTCCTCGGACTCTCTTCACCCAAGTACTAGGGAGACTGAGCAGGGTGTAGTGGTTATGTGGTTTGACCCTGATATCTGGGTTCAAATCCCACTTCTTCCACTTACTGGCTCATTACACTGAAGGATGAATTACCTAACCTTAAAGTGTCTCAATTTCTTTATCTGTAAAATAAAAAGATAACAATGTTACTCCAGAGATCTCCGAATCAGCATTGCACAGTGATTAAAGAGTATGGGCTCTGGAGTCAAGATGCTTGATTTATGTCCTTCATCTTCCACTTATAGCTATAAGACCTCAAGCAAGTTACCAGATCTCTTGCTTCAGTTTTAAGGTCTATAAAATGGACACACAATAATGGGCGTGACATAGGACTTTTGTAAGAATTAATATGATATATAACATATATAGTCTTTACTGCCCTTATCAGAAGATCAAAGTTAAAAGGCTCCCACAAGTGGGATCCCCTTTACCCACCCTGCCTTGGCGGAATAAACTCAGTATTCAGTTCTGTTGGAACAGGAAGAACATGCATTCCCTCAGGCAGTTAACTTAGCACACAGGAAAGACACACCCAAAGGCATTTCATCTCCAGACACGCCTACTAACCCAGAGGCAAATTCTAAAAGGAACCCTGCTGTTGATGGTGGTGAGGAAGGTAGAGTGAAGAGAGGATTGACACAGGCTTGTCCTGCCCACTGCCAAATATATAAATCAGAGTGAAGTTCTGAGCAAGACACCATCATTGTATCATTATATTTGGAGGGTAGAGCATAACTGATGGTTACTGTGCTTTCCAGGATTTCACAGTGAAAAGACCAAAGATGGTAGTTTCCCATCTTCATCTCTTGACAGAGGCCCTCCATTACAGACTGTTATTTCAGGAGCGATTTTTTTTTTAATGTTTATTTATTTTTGAGAGAGAGAAAGAGAGAGAGGGAGAGAGAGACCGAGTGTGAGCAGAGGAAGGGCAGAAAAAGAGAGGGAGACAGAGAATCCGAAGCAGGCTCCAGGCTCTAAGCTGTCTGCACAGAGCCCGACGCGGGGCTCGAAATCACTGACCACGAGACCATGACCTGAGCCCAAGTGGGATGCTTAACCGACTGAACCACCCAGGCAACCTAGGAACGATTTGTAAAGGGTCTGTTGCTCATGGAAAATAACGGGTCATGCCAGGTAAATTGCAAGAATGTTGATTTCATTCATCCCAGTTCCTTTTTTAACTTCTTGGCTTAAGAACGTGTGTGCACACATGAGCATGGGTGTGTGTGACCGAGAGAGCAAGCTTGTAGAATAAATGCTGCTGCCTCTTTTCAGTAACTGTTAAGATGTTATAGGTTAATAAGCATGTGAGCTAGTAAAATTTGGGGATGATTCTTTCACTCTTAAGAATTCACTATAGTCACAGATAATGCCATGTTAGTCTTTTATTCACCATTTATTCTCTCAATACAACCTTATGACTTCTTGAGTATTTAATAAGTGCCTGCAGGGAGAAGGCAGCAGGTATACCGGGACTGGTACTTTGTCCCTTCTTCCCATTATTTTCCAGCTTTTTTTTTTTCCCCCCTGAATCTTGACATGTCCAAGTAACTAGCCTTTCTTCCATCTCTTCAGTGAAGCTTCATGGAGGGCAAAGAGAAGCTACTTTATGTACTCATTCATTCAGCAGTGAGTCAGTTGTTCAGTGCTATTTGCTCTTCGTGTCTGTACCTAGCTATGTGGAGGCCATGATGAAGCCACTATGTTCAAGGAGCCTATGGTCTCCAACAAACACAACAGAAGGAAGCCTGAAATGATTTTAGAAAGATAGTAATGAAGAAGTGATAGCTAGAAGAACAGCAGGGGAATGGGGAGTCTAATCTTTGAAGTGGGATCAGTACCTTATCTGTGAATTGTGGTTGGGGTGACTGCATCATTTGAAAAGTCCTAATGAGTTATATTTCAAAGGTATGCTTTTTTAAGTTTATTTTTTTTAATGTTTATTTCTGAGACGGGGGTGGGGGGGTGGGGGGAGAGGCAGAGAGAGGGGTGGACAGAGCATCTGAAGCAGGCTCTGTGTTGACAGGAGAGCCCGATATAGGGCTCAAACTCATGAATGGTGAGATCGTGACCAGAGCCAAAGCTGGACACTTAACCGATTGAGCCACCCAGGCATCCCTCAAAGGTACACTTCTAAGTACATTAGAGTATGTGACATACATCCTTGATTATGCAAAAGATAATATGACATGAGACTAGAGATGATTCTAGGTGGCACATGGATTTGGCTTCCGTTAAACTGGCTTCAGTTTAATACAATTAAACTGAATATTAAGAAATTCTTCTCAGTATTCTCTTTCTAATTCTATTTTGAGCTATGTAATTACAGATAAAGTTTCATAACAAAAAGTTTCATTTAGATGCTGTATGTCTTAAACGCCTGTCTATGACTTGGTGAACAATCCCCTTACTTTTTTTTTTAAAATAAGGATTAAGTTCAGAAATTCAACAGGCTAGATTGGTAGATTCCAGCTAGAATTTGCTAGCCTTATTTTTCTCATATTATTTTAGTGTGTCCCTTTATTTATGGTTAGTGAGTTATATTCAGTTTTTTAAAATAAATTATTTAAACAAATTGAGTCGATATAAAGAAACATGATAAGCGGATAAGAACCAAGGCAGTACAAGGTCATAGCAAAACTGTGAAAGTAATATGGAAATGACTCAAGTTTACTAAACAAGGACACTGCAGTCTAGATAAGAGAATCTGAGGAAGAAGTGTGTAAAATGTGATCAAATGTAGACTTTGTATTACTGTCCAGTGAAGTCACAGAGAGCTCTGTGCCAGGGTTTGAGGTTGAGTATGTTAGGAGAAGGGGAGGGGGAGGTTTGCCAACATTGACAGAGTACTTATTGCAGGCAAAGTGCTGTATATTTTTGAGGATAGAAAGATGAATAAAATTTGGACTTACTCTCAGAATGAGTTTACAGTTTGTCTCTAGAGGAGACAGACACGTAGATGTATATATTCTTTTGTACACTATGATAAATAATATAAACAGATTTAAAACCCTAGGCAAAGGAAATAGGAAGAAGTTGATGATAGGAGTGTATGTGTGATAAGAATAGCTACCATTTATAGAGTATATTCCAAGGGCCAGGAAGTTTACTAAATAACTTTGTCACATTAGCTCATTTATTCCTCGCAATTTGGGAACTGAGATCAGAGAAGCTAAATAGTTGTCCCAAAGTTAATAATAGTGATGATGTTCATGACTGAGTCCTTATTATATGCCCAGCACTGTGCTAAATCCTGTATGTACATTAATTCATTTAAGCCTCCCCACAAGCCTAAGAGGTAAGAATTAGCTCCCTTTTACAGATTAGCAAACCAAGGCTCACAGCAATCAAGAGACTTCAGAGTTAGTGAATGGCGCTGTTGCAACTTAAACCCAGGGATGTTTGACTCCAAAACCCATTTCTTCCAGTTCTACTGCTTCCAATAAGCAGCTGAGCTGTGGGACCATGAATTGGCCGTGCACGGGGAAGGTTCATGGATGGCTCTTTTGTGAAATGCTAGGTTCAAATCTCAGCTGGGTTTCTCTATTGAGTTTACCTATGTCACAACTCCTTCTGTTTCATAATATAATCTCCTAAACTCCTAAACCACTAAATGCTAGGACTGCATGAGTGGCTAACACTGCTCCATGATATTATAAGGTGATGTTGGTAAAGACATTTCAAAAGTAGGCAAAAGAACTCGGTGATAGGGAAGGTTCATCCAGTTTGTGAGGACTAGAAACTATTTCCTGTGTGAACTCACACAATCCCGATGCTTGATAAATACAAAGGAATCTTTGGGAGTACTAAATCCAATGTCCTCATTTTAGAAAGAAAAAGAAACAAACAAACAAACAAGCAAACAGGTTAAGAGCCAAAAGTCCCATAGCAGGCAGAGGAATTAAGAGCCACACATCTTCCACGTCTCAATGCTCAATGTGGTAGACCATTGGTTTTCAAAGTGTGGAAATCACGGTTTTCCAGCGCTAATCTCCAGACCCACAGCCTCAGCAGTATCTGGGAACTTGTTAGAAGTGCCCACCTCAGACCCACAGATTCGGAAAATGTGAGGAAGGAGCTCAGCAATCTATTTTAACAAGCCCTCTGAGTGATTCTGAAGCATGCTCATGTCTGAGGAGGACTGCAAAGTATCTGCTATATATTATACAGCATATGGAGGGAAGAAGAGGCAAGATTGAAGTCACTCCCACATTCCCATAAGCTCTTCTCTCTCTTTGTTCCCAGGTGAAGGGCTGAAGGGGTTCAGGGTAACAACCTCCTGATGTCTACAGCAAACTCTGAGATATTTTTGACAAGGGGATGAGCCTATGGAACAAACACTGGCCTGAAGTGGGTGGCCTCGGTGTGCTCCCAGGTAGCCAGAGACTAGCCACTGTCTGGCTGTCTGTCTATGGAGAACTTACTAAAGGAGAAGGGCTGAAGATGCCAGGGAGGGGCAGAAAGGAATACTCTGCCACACTCTTCCTCACCCAGCCCCCAACACAAACAGTGCAGCCAGGACTCTAGAGGAGGTTCTTCTCCACTCTCTCCCTCCGCGTCTGTGAGCCATGGGTAGTTGCACTGAAAATCCTGCACTGATTTCCTGAAAGGCAGGAGGCCTGCAGAAAGAGGAGGGGGCAGGGGAATTTGCAAAGGTTTTTGGCAGGCACCTGTGTGTCCCTTTGTAAGATTTTTTATCCTGAAGGGATGATTTTTATCCGAGGTGAGGAAATAATAGAAATTGATTTGCACTTTACCAATGTCTCTGGCGGTTGCATTGAGGATAGACTAGCGGAAGCTAGCAGCTTACATGGGCTGGCCGTTATCACACTAGTCTCAGTGGGAAATGGGGGCCATGTGGGGAGTGGGAGCAGATTTAAGAGAATATGGATGGGGATACGCAGGGGGAGGGAGGGAGGAGATAGTGCCCCTGGGACTGAGTGAATTGTTAATTGTAGTGCCAACATCCTGGGCCCTGAAGTCCTGAAATTAGTAGGCTCTAAAAACCCGAGCCCAGGTGAGTGACCATTTCCTCCTTCCTTCTTCCCCAAAGAGCCTGGGCTTTGGAGCCAGGCAGATGAGGGTTCAAACTCCCGCTGCACTCTGGGCAAGATTCCACCTCTTTGATTCACAGCTATATGCCAAGCGCCTAAAACAGTGTCTGGAACACGGTAGGAGATCAACAAACGTTTGTTGAATGAATGGCGATACTCCAAGCCTCCTTTCCTCATCTGTGAATATCTGGAACGGTTGTTGAGTAAGGAAACCACTAGCCCTGAACTTGACGCATAGTAGGCACTCAACAAGTTGTATTTTTCCTTCCCCTTGACAGTAAAAACGGGGTCCCCGGGCGAGTGCAAGAGGTGGGTCTGAGTCCTGGCGCCCCCCGCAGGGTGGTGGGGAGCACGTGGGCTGGGAGGGCGGGGTGGGAGCCGAGCGGCGGGAAGGGGAGGGGGCGCCGGCCGACAGCTCGCGCGGAGCCGGTCTCCCCGGCTTACGTAAGGCGCGAGTCCCGCGCGGCCGGCTGGGGCTCGGAGTGGGGGCGGGCGGAGGCGGCGCCGCCCAGCGGGATCCGGGCTGGAAGCCTCTCGGAGCGCCGCGTCCCAGCCGAGGTGTGTGTTTGACTGCTTGGGGTGGAGAGACGTCGGACTCGGGTTCCCCGCGGCGGGGAGCGCATCCGTCCGCCCTCGGCGGAGGTGGGCGCTGGGCGGTCCGCGCGGGCGGCGGGGGCCGTGGCGACTCCTGGGGATTGACAGCCGCTGGGGAGGGGCCGCGGCGCAGACTCAGCGCTGCCCACGTGCGAGGGTAGGGGCAGGGGCTCAGCCCCCAGGCCGACCGGTGCGTGGGGCGACTGGGGGCGCGCTTGGAGTCACCGCCCCTCCCGGCGTCCCCCTCGGTGGAGACTGGCGCGGGGATGCCAGGCCGCCCGGCCCCTTCCTCGAACGCCGCGTGGGAAACGAAAGAGGAAGGGATAGAGGTGGGCCTGGCCGGGCCGCCCTCAGAGCCCCCGAGGCCGACCCCGCCAGGGGCGGGGACTCCGGACTTGTCCTGAATCGCGGCGTGGGGGCGAGGAGGGCGGGGATGGGTAGCGTGGCGCCTTTCTCCGCCTTCGAGCCGGCCCCGGCGCGGGGCTGAAGGGAGGGGTTGTCTCAAAAGTCACTCCTTCCCCCTGCAGGGGCGCCCGGCGAGTCCCCGCGCGAGCGGAGAGTGTCAGAGGCAGAAGCAGAAGCCATAAAGTTCCCCGGGCTTCTCTGAGGCCGCTGTCCGGGTTGTCCGTTTGGCCGCCCCCTCCCTGCCTGGCGAAGGCAATGGCTTCCAAACTCCTGCGCGCGGTCATCCTTGGGCCGCCCGGCTCGGGCAAGGGCACCGTGTGCCAGAGGATCGCTCAGAGCTTTGGTCTCCAGCATCTCTCCAGCGGCCACTTCTTGCGGGAGAACATCAAAGCCAACACGGGTGAGGGGTGCGGGGGCGAGGGGCGGGGGTGAGCCGTAGCGGGATCGGGTTGGGTCGGGTCTCCTCGGTCCCCGGGCGCCCTTCCCCCGCCCGCATGTGGTCGTGCAGGCTCCTACGTGCCTGGGAGCATGCAAACGGTGGCCCGCGGTGGTGCGGCTTAACCGCGCCCCAGGAGGGTGCTGAGGCTCGCCGGGAGGAGGGTGGGAGGTGCATGCTTCTCCTCTCCTCGCCTGGACTCCTCTTGCCTTGGGGAAAAGCCTGTAACCACCCAGCTGAGGGAGAACCAGACAGCTGAAAACCCCGAGCTTCCCTCTCGCCCTGCTTCCTTAAGGATAAGCCCTCCCAGCCCACGCGTCCCCGGGGAACTGGGGCGTCCCCCCCGCTCTCGCCGCCCACCTGTGGGAGTCCGGTCCCGCTGCGCTCTGGGGAACCTGTGGCGCCGCGGGGTCCCCAGCCGCGCACTGTTCCTGCCCCTCCGCGTCACCCTGGGCCTCCGGGCAGAGCCCTGGTGGCTTTGAAAGGCCTGTCTGTCCGCTGCCGCCTTCTAAGGTAAACTCTCACCACTAACACCCCTCCTTCGCAAGCCGGGGCCTGGCCGTTAGGAGACTACGTAGTAGGAGACTCAATCTGAGAAATTACATTTTGAATCCAGCTTCCCTGGAAATGGCTTCTTGAGAATGCCTCCCTTGACTGGCGTCGTGAATTTGGGGATGTAAGTCGCCTGATCGCTTAGTCTTTCAATAGGGCCCTTCACCCTTCTCCTTCCACCCCCACGGCAACCCCAGTTCCTGATGAATTGGCATTGACAGGCAAGAGGTAGCTGTTGCGCCGCTGGTACATAACCTTTCTGGGATGCATATTCTCATAATAAGCAACTCCTTTATGAAAACTTGTTATTTGCAAACGGGAGCTTCTCTACCGCCCTCAGCAGTGTCCGGGGTGGTTAATGCCCATCCGTGGGCTAATTACCCAGGGATCTTCATTACAGAAGCGCAGATTAGTTTCAAGAGGACTGTGCTGGAAAACAGCGTAAAACCTAGGAATCTAGGAAATATCTCAAAGGCAGAGTTTTATTTATCTCTTAAACATTGCAAAAGCAAGCTTTTATTTTGATTTTCAAGAAGACTCGCCCGCTGCCCCTCATCTCTCAGAAGGAAAAGTTGTGTGTACCAGGTTGCACCTTGAATTTTCTCTTGCCTCAATTGGGTCTGTTTTAATTTTAATACCACTTTTCAATGCATTTTATTCTTTTTGTTTTGGAATGCAGTTTGGGGGAAGAGCAGTGTGAGAGGGAAGGCTGGCTCTCAGCCGGAGGGTTTTGTGATTGGCTCCAGCTTCTCCGTGGTAGGGAGCCAGAGACTTGGTCAGGGGAGGAAACGCTTAAGTGGCATTGGGCCCGTTTCTTAGCATTCTCTCTACCTGACTTGGGGACTCGTTTCCTTCTGGCCTGGAAGACCTCACCCTGTCCATCCCAGACTGGATTAGTGCCCTTTCCATTTTTAAAGAGAATGTGATAGGAAGTGGCTTACTTCAGAACTTTCTTAGAGGTTTTGAAAACTTTCCACTTGCTGTTTTCCCTTATTCTCACTTTTTTTTTTTTTAAACTTTGTTTGGTTTTTGGATTTTAGTTTCTGTTCTCTTTCACACAGCTTCATTTTCTCCAAGTGTTTCTCCCTACAGTATGACATGACTACAAAATGTTTAGATTTTCTTTTTCTGTTGGGTACCAAGTAGTTTTTTATAAACCAATTTAAAAACTGTTTATCAGGGAAAGAGAAGAAAAATGAAGGACAGCAATTTGTTTTCAAAGTGGCTTGTTTCTAGTGGACTTAGAGGGTTTTCTTGGATTATTTTTCTCACAGAAGTTTCTTAGAGTCTCACAGTCTCATTGCCTGGTAAACAAAACATTCCACGGTATTTTTCTTTTGCCTGTTTGCTTTTAGCTAATTTCCTGATAGAGAAACACAACAGCTCCTCTGTATGTATACCTTTATAGTTGGAACATTTGAAGAAGATGAGGAAGCATAACAGAACCCCCGGAAAGAAAACCTTGGTAGGAATTCGAGTTGGAAAGTAGCTCAGGCCATCTGCTCCAACCTTGATTCCGGAATACTCCTGTCCACATGGCTTTCCTGCAACCACTGCCTGCTGAAAAAATGCTCTTCCAGGGAAGTGCTACTCATTGCTTCTGGAAGTCTTCCCTTCCTTACCTGCCCTGGCAGAATTCATTTCTTTCCTCTGTGCGTGGCTTTGTTGATTCTGTTGCTGCTGTCACATACAGTTACAATGCATTACAGCAAATGTCTGTCTGATTCATCCTGTATTTACCAAGTACCTTCTATGTGTCAGACAGTGTTCTAGGTACTGGGGGGCTGTAGCAGTATTTAAGATAATCATGTGTCACTTGTCACTTCTAACTTCACCATGTTCCAGTACCCTCTGAAGAGACTTCAAGGTCAGGGATATGGCAAAGTACTTAATGCATAACATAGAAAGAGTTCAACAGGTCTTTGGGTCACAAATTCTGTCTACTATCCAAGAGTCAGATAGTCTCCAGCAATTGAGTCCATTCTGTTCAGTTTTGATTTATGGTAATAGTTTGTGCCTACTATGGATCTGAGATTAGTCAGTCTCATGATAGCTGTCACCCTTTGACTTTGTCTAATTGGCCTGAAGCAGTGTAGGCTGAGACTTAATCAAAGACTTTATTTGAAGACTCACACCCAAGTCTTTGGTTCTCATTTTCTTTCTTTCTTTCTTTCTTTCTTTCTTTCTTTCTTTCTTTCTTTCTTTCTTTCTTTCTTTCTTCCTTTCTTTCTTTCTTTCTTTTTTTTTTTTTAATGTTTATTTCTGAGACACAGAGACCGAGCATGAGTGGGGGAGGGGCAGAGAGAGAGAGGGAGATGCAGAATCTGAAACAGGCTCCAGGCTCTGAGCTGTCAGCACAGAGCCCAACTCGGGGGCTTGAACTCATAAACCGTGATATCTTGACCTGAGCCGAAGTCGGTTGCTCAGCCGACTAAGCCACCCAGGCTCCCCAAGTTTCTCATTTTCTTTAGTGTATGCATTGCATGAGTAAATAGAAGGGAGAATTATAGATTGCCAGGAGGTGGGTCCTACATTCTGTCATAAAGAATATTAGCTTTTCTGTGTATGTGTGTATATGTGTATGAATGTGGGTGCACACACACTGCTGGTGCTTAGTGGTGAGTCTTATTAAAACTTTATTAGAAGTTTGCTAGAGACATTAGTCTCCATTTGTTGAGTGATAGTGGCTGAAACCTCCCTCTGAAAGGATGTGAGAATCCCGTTTTAAGGGTTGGACAAACAGTGGCATTTAAAAAAATCACCTTATTCTGTACTGGATCTCCTATCTCAAGTACAGGAAAATTGGCAGATTTCCATTTGGAAGCATCCTGGACTTGATTGGGTGAAAGAATGTTCGAGAGCAAACGTGTTTCTGCTCTTAATTAATATTAACTGCAGCTTTTGCTGGGGTTTGCATATGGGACCAGCATTCCAAATTAGACTATGGCCTGAGCCTCTTTTCTGTGAAAAGATGACCTAGTTCAGAGGGCTCTGGATTTTTTTTTTTTTTTTTTTTTTTTGCATTTGTTAAGTATAAATGTGTATCTTATGTAAGAGTGAAAACTTCTGAGTCTTGGAGGATAGAGAGGTTGTATCTAGAGACTTGACAGAGTTGAACAAGATAGCTGAAACAAATTTAAATAGTTGTTCTGTAGGATATTAATAGGATTTCTGGGATATGCTATGTTCCATTTTTTTTTCTAGCTTGGTAAGACTTGGGGTATAGCTCGGGTCAAGGGTCTGACCATTTTGGAGGATCTGTCTATTCCACAGGTCCACTCTACAATGCCTGGTTTCTTTGAGGGTTTTTATGGGTGTTGAAAGAACAATTTGTGACTTGAGTAAGGTGTCCCCTGAGAGTACATCTGCTTTGGCTACATGAACAGCGGAATCTAAGCAGTCTTCAGTGTGGTCTTCTTTTTTTTTTTTAAGTTTATTTATTGATTTTGATAAACAGAGTGAGCTAGTATGGGTGGGGGAGGGGCAGAGAGGGAGAGAGAATCCCAAGCAGGTTCTGCACTGTCAGCATAGAGCCCAACAGGGGCTTGAACTGGTGAACCATGAGATCATGACCTGAGTCAGACACTCAACCAGCTGCCCAGGTGCACCCAGTGTGGTCATTTTTTTTTTTATTTTTGAGAGAGCACAAGCAGGAGAGGGGCAGAGAGAGGGGGACAAAGAGTCTGAAGCCAGCTCTGCCCTGACAGCACAGAGCCCGATGTGGGGCTTGAACTCATGAACTGCAAGATCATGACTTGAGCCAAAGTTGGACGCTCCAACTACAGAACCACCCAGGTGTCCCCAGTGTGGTCATTTTTTAAAAGGAGCTTTAGTTGTACCTTGTGGAAAATTTGGAAAATGTGAATTAGATTTTATCTAAAGGGCACTAAAAAGCTATTGAAGAGTTTTAAATAAGATAATGACATGAAACGATTTACTCTAAAAGTTGAACTTTGGGATGCTGTGTGAAGTGACTCCAGTTAAGCTAGAGTGATACCAGGAAGACCAATGTAGATGAGGAGAGTGGACCATGGCTTGGGTTGGGGGGTAGTTGTGAAGGCAGAGAGAAATGAAGGGCTTTAGGATGCAAATGAAGGCAGAGCTTACGGGGGATGAATGAGCTGGTGGTGAGCCGTGATGGAGAGAAAGCAGCCCAGAGATCAGTCCTGGGATTTTGGCCTTAGCACTTGGGTGAATGTGCCTTAGGGTTGAACTGGAGTGTGCCTAACCACTCTGGTGTGGAACATTTGGGTTACTTGCTGTTTAATAATGCTCTTATGAACGTCCCTGCATGTAAATCATTCAGCAAATATATTTTCCTTGGCATAGGTTACTAGAAACAAAATGACTAGGGGTACCTGGGTGGCTCAGTTGGTTAAGCGTCTGACTTCTGCTCAGGTCAGACTTCTGTTCACTTCATGATCTCATGGCTGGTGAGGTGGAGCCCCGGGTCTGGCTCTGTGCTGACAGCTCAGAGCCTGGAGCCTGCTTTAGATTCTGTGTGTGTCTCTTTCTCTCTGTCCCTCCCCCATTTGTGCTCTCTTTCTCTCTCTCAAAAATAAATAAAATTAAAAAAAAATTTTTAAAGAAAAAGAAATAAAATGACTGGATCAGAGTAGTTTTTAAACTGTAGAAGAAAGGAATTTTAAACTTAGCTTATAAGAGTGCCTGGCTGGCTCAGTCAGTAGAGCACGCAACTCTTGATCTCAGGGTTAATGAGTTCAAGCCCCATGTTGTGTGGGGAGCCTACTTAAAAAAAAAAAAAAAATTAGCTTACAAGCCTCTAGTCAAGGGCTTGGTTGAAAAGTAGATAATAGGTTCTAAATTATTCATGTAGTTTTTGGCTTACTAAATATTTAAGTATAGACATGGGTACACATACATTGATACATATGTATTTAAACTCTCCTTGTTTTTCTGGTTATAAAAATAGTACTTGTAAGTTATCAAAGGTTTAAAAAAAACAAGAAAAATAAATAAGACAAACACTTGTAATCCCACTAACTGGAAGGAAAAATACTGTTAATACTTTTAAAAACAGTATATCCTTCCAGACTGAATTTCAAGAATAAACTTTGTATTACTATTTTGAAAATTGCTTGCTTTATTGCACAACATATCATTTATTATTTTCTGGTGCAATTACAATGTGTTCTTTAATATGAGCTTAGTGCCCCTGTACTCTTTTAATATAATTTTTATCCCACTTTTGTTTTTTTGGAAAGGTAATATGTGCAGATGGTAAAATTTTCAAACTACACCAGAAATGGTGTGGAAAGTCTCTCTCCTCTCCTTGACCGGTGGTTCCCCAGTTACTCTCTATAGGAACACATGTTCCCTGACCCATGGTTCCTCTCTCTACCAGGATACCTACTAGTTACTTTTCTTGAATGTTCATCCAGAGAATTTATGCATACATATATAGCATATATATAGATGGCAGTAGCCTCTTTTTTAAAAAGTACAAATTTATATTTTGTTTTTCATATCTTTCTTTAGACTTAGCAGTATAGCTTAGACATGGTTTCTATTAGCAGGTATCAATCTATCTTACTCTTTTTGAAAAATGGCCACATACTCTTTTTTTTTTTTTAAGTTTATTTACAGAGAGAGAGAGAGAGAATGGCTGAGAGAGGGGCAGAGAGAGGGAGAGAGCGAGGATCCCCAGCAGACTCTGTACTGTCAGTACAGAGGCTGATGTGGGGCTTGATCTCACAAACCAGGAGATCATGACCTGAGCAGAAAATCAAGAGTCAGACGCTTAACCAACTGAGCCACCCAGGTGCCCAGACCCATAATTTTATGTTACAGTTGTACCATAGTTTTTCTAACCAGCCATTCTCAGACATTTTGGTCTCACATTTAAAACTCATTGAGGGGGACCTGGGTAGTTCAGTTGGTTAAGCACCTGACTCTTGATTTTGGCTCAGGTCATGACCTCACAGTTCCTGAGATTGAGCCCTGAGTTTGGCCTGGGGCTGACAGTGTGGACCCTGGCCTGCTTGCTGTGCTTTCTCTCCCTCTTTCTGTCCCTTCCCCCATGCATACTCACTTAAAAAAAAAAAACAAAACTCATTGAGGGGTGCCTGGATGGCTCAGTCCATTGAATGTCTGACTCTTGATTTCGCTCAGGTCATGATCCCAGGGTCATGGGATCAAGCCTTGACTTAGGCTCTGTGCTCAGTGGAGGATTAAGATTCTCTCTCTTTCTCTCTCTGCCCCTCCCCCACTCTTTCTAAACAAAACAAAACTCACTGAGCACTCCATAGAGCTTTTTTTTTTTTTTTTTTAATTTATTTATTTGTTTTCAGAGAGCACCCTCGAGCAGAGGGAGAGGAGAGAGAGAATCCCAAGCAGGCTCCATGCTGTTGGCACCCAGCCTAACACTGGGCTCAATCTCAGGTTTCATGAACTGTGAGATCAGGACCTGAGCCGAAATCAAGAATTGGATCCTTATCTGACTGAGCCAGCCACCCAGGCATCTCAATAGAGCCTTTTAGATGGATTATACTTCTAGCTACTAACTATATTAGAAGTTAAAACTGGGAAATTTAAAAAAATGTTTGTGAATTCATTAAACATGACGATAAATCCATTACATATTAACATTTCTATGAAAAATAACTATTTTCCAAAACAAAATCTGAGAAGAATAGTGTTGTTTTCATCTATTTGCAAACCTCTTCAACGTCTTGCTTTGTAAAAGAAAGCTGGATTCTTCTATCTGGTTCTTCATTCAGTTTGTGTGCTGTGTTGTTTTGGTTAAAGTACAGAAAGAATACTTGGCTTCACATAGATGTGTAGTTAGAGAAAAGGGGAATTCACAGACCCCAGAAAGGGTGTTAATGGACTCTTGGGGTCCTTGGACCTCACTTGGAGAACTGCTGATTTAACTAATCTTCTGTTGATGGAATTTAGGTTACTTACTGTCCTTTGGTATACAAAGCATGCTTGACTAGGACTTGAATGTCCTAGTAACTATGTCTTTCAGCAAATATGTAAGTGCCAAGCAGTGTTGACTTGTGGGATACAAAGAAGGGAGACAAAGTCTATTTCCTGAAGGAGGTTGAGGCAGGTAAACAAGGGTAAGGTAATAGAGGCTGAAAGATGTACATGTGTAGGTCCTGTGGGATATGGGGTAGTATGGCCAACCTAGCATTGAGAAGGTGGTGAGATTACGGAAGGGTTTCTAGAGATGATTCCCGAGCTAAGTTTTGACGGATGAGTCCAGCTGCCAGGTGAGGAGATGGGATGGTTGTTGCCACCATATAACTGGAACTCCTTTCAGAGCTCGTGTATGGTCCACAAGAGATCATTGCTCTTGGGGCTTGATCACACCTGTGTGTTACCATTTTGGCCTTTATTCATCTCTTATTATGCTATTAAAGGAAAAGGTTGCTGTGCCTGCTACATATCACTTTTTCCAGTTTTCATTACTTGGTGCTTATCTTTAAGATACACACAAATATATTAGCATCATAATTTATGAAGCTTTTACACTTCTGCTCCAAACTTCCTAGAACTCAAGTGATGGCACCTGATCATGAAACTCATAAGTTGGGTACCAGACTATTAGCTACAAATCTACCCATTATAGAGGACATATTGAATTGCCTATTTCCTTTAAAATCTACCAAGTAAATTGTTAAATGGTATTAGGCTACTCTGGTCTTAAGCAATCTGTGTAATGCATGTTGTAAGAAGATTTAAGGACTAGGAAATTGTTTTTCTTGTAAACTTTTAGACAGTATTCTTTTACACAGTGGGTCAGATAGCTCAGCTCTTTTAGCAAACTAGATTGTTTTTTAAAGCATGATCAGGTAGTAGAGGCTTTGAATTATTCTGTGCCCCCCCCCCCCCACACACCTTAATGTTTAGTTCTCAAGTTCACCTTTAAGACATGGTCCAAAAGGTCTCATTGGTACAGTTTCATGAAGTACAATTAGATGGCTGATGTTATATTTTAACAGTCCCATGTCCAAGTTCCAAGAGTTCTTGGTACTAGTTAAATGACAGACCTGGCAGCAAGCATCCCTTATTTAGCCAGAGAGGCTGATGATATTGAAATAATGCACAGTCACTCCTGTTCATCAAATTCCCAACAAGCTAGAAATCAATTGTTTTCTGTTCTTCAGCACTTTGTTATTGACCTACGACCTGTGACTTTGGCACTTTATAATTCCTGCCACTTGGTCATCATAACTAACATTTGCACTGGTCGAGCATGTGCTAGGCCCTGCACTGGCTAATGGATGTATCTTATTCTCTAGTCTACACACAAATCTACAGAGCAGTTGTTACTACATCCTTTTGCAAATGAAGAAATGGGCTCAGAGAGGTCGGATTACTTGCTTTAGGTCAAATAGCTAGTAAGGTAGAGAAGCTAGTAGTCAAACTTGGGACTCCATAGGTAGGGTTAAACTTCCCATTATGTCATGCTGCCATCCAGGTACTCCAGTACATAGTGAAATATCCACTTCATGTCTTATAAACAGGACACGGAACAATGGATGGCCAGGGCATCATTGCAGCTCAGCTCTCCACAAGTACACTGAGGTCAGCAGGTTCCAGGGTAGTCTAGAGGTATGTGTTTTGTTGTTCTGTTCCTGAAACATTTAAAACAAAAATCTAAGGAAACGCTGACTTCCTCCTCCCTCCCCAAAAAAAGAACCCCAAAAGGTCTAAAATAGAAACTTTATGCAACTGTGAGGAGGTAGAAATTACCGTTCATTGTAATGGTAAGACTTCTGGAATAATACCTGAGCCTGCTGTTTCGTTAGTCATTTGGCAGATGTTTCTATGCCTACATTAGGTATGAGGAGGCATGCAGAAGAACCCTTGAGGCACTCACCATTTCGGGTTCAAGTTCTAGGTTTCGCATTATGTTCCCATGAGTCATGGTGGGATGTGTGTGGGTGAAGTGTTGTGAGGTCATGGACAAGGTGGGAAGGGCATTGTTCAGGTGCACCTTTCTCCTGGAATGCCTTTCACACTTAATCTCTCAAAGTCTATTTTCAGTCTCATCGCTTCTGTGAAGTTTTCCACAGCTGTTGCAGCTACATACCATTTTTTTCTCTGAAATTCCTCTTATACCCATCTGTATCTATAATATGGCATTCATTATCATCTCCCTGTAAGGTGATCTGCTTTGTAACATCAGTTATATAGTCTCTAACCATCTCAATAGTAAATTCACTAGTGTCAGTTTAGTTCAACAAACGTTTTGATTGCTTGTTATGGCAGGAGGGGAGATGGGCTATAAACAAGGGAAAAATAGTCAAGGTAACCTTGTATACCTTGTGCTTTAAGCCTTGTATGCTATATAAGTATTCCCCCCAAAATATGATAGTGCAGTGATGGAGAATGCCTGGGAAGGCCACTTTAG
The DNA here is from genome assembly GCF_007474595.2 of Lynx canadensis. NCBI lineage: Eukaryota > Metazoa > Chordata > Mammalia > Carnivora > Felidae > Lynx > Lynx canadensis. Next base: position 53,414,099 of record NC_044310.1, read on the forward strand.
ACTGTGGGTTGGAGAAGGCCTCTCTGAGATGATGTTTAAGCTGAGCCCTGAGTGAGGGTAGGAGCCAGGTGTGTGAAGATTTGGGGGCAGAGGAAGGGCATGTGGAGAGACCCTAGAGTAGGAGTGATTAGGATTTACATTTCTCTAAGAACTAATGATAATTGAACATCTTTTCATGTGCTGTTGACCATTTGTACATCTTCTTTGGTGAATGTCTATCCTGTCCATTTTTTAGATGGCCTCATATGTTCCTTCTGTGTTGAGTTCTTTATATATTCTGGATACAAGTCCCTTTTTATTTTTTTAATTTACTAAAAAAATTTTTTTTACGTTTATTTATTATTTTGAGTATTATTCTGTCAGCACAGAGCCTGGCACGGGGCTCAAACCCACAAACTGTGAGATCATGACCTGAGCCAAAGTCGGACACAACCAACTGAGCCATCCTGGCACCCCATGAGTCCCTTTTTAGATATATGACTTGCATATATTTTCTTCGATTCTGTGGGTTGCCTTCTTACCTTTCTTGATGTTGTCCTTAGAAGCACAAAGTTTTAAAATTTGATGAAGTCCAGTTTATCTGGTTTTTTTCTTTTGTAGCTTGAGGTTTTTGGTGCCATTGCCTAATCCAAGGTAAAGCCCTTGTTTTTAAATACGGTACTGACAATCTGATTCATATTCTATTCTGCTTGAAGAAATATACTATTTTTGTTTGTTTTATTTTATTTTAATTTTTAGTTTTTTTGAGAGAGAGCAAGAGAGAGTGCATGCAAGAGGTGTAGAGGGGTAGGGGGAGAGAGATTGGGTATATTAAGCAGGCTCCACACTCAGCACACAGCCTATTGCGGGGCTCCATCCCACAAACTTGGGATCATGACCTGAGCCTGGGATCATGACCTGAGCGTGGAATCATGACCTGAGTCGAAACCAAGAGTCGGAAGCTCAACTGAGCCACCCAGGCACCCCCATTCACATTTTAAATAGATCACTCTGGCTATTTGTAAACTAGATTGGAAGGTTCTAGAATGAAAGTAGGGAGAACAGTTAAGATGTTAAAATGTCAACAGATGGGTAGACTTCAAATATCAGTAACTACTTGTTAAATTCGGCATATTCCAGTAGCATCCTGTTAATAGGAATCAAAAATGGTCTCTACCTTTAAGGAGATGACAAGGTAAAACGTACACCCAATTAATTGTTTATTAAGGCAGATTATACTGAGTGCTATTAAAAAAAATGAATGAGGAGCAGCTGGGGTGGGCTCAGTTGGTTAAGTGTCTGATTTCAGCTCAGGTCATGATCTCACAGTTTGTGAGTTTGAGCCCCACATCGGGTTCTCTGCTGTCAGCACAGACCTCTGTCCCCCTCTCTTTCTGCCCCTCCTCTGCTTGCACTCTTTCTCTCAAAAAATAAACATAAACATTTAAAAAAAACCATAAAAGAATGACAAATTTTTTATAAGAACACTGAAGGGGTGCCTGTGTGGCTCAGTTGTTTAAGTGTCCGACTCTGGATTTCGGCTCTGGCCATTATGTCCTGGTTTGTGAGATCGAGCCACCCCAGGTTGGGCTCTGTGTAAAGAACACTGAAGTCATTTGTATAAACTTACAGAGTTCTTTTTGTATTTCCAGTGTCTGACATACCGTCAGACAGTGTTTAATAGTTGTTTGATCTATTTCTGGATGAAAAAGTCCATGAAAGCTGTGGGAGAGATGGTGTTAGAACTGAGCCTTGTAGGATGGATAAGGTACTGCAGGTAGAAAAATGGGAGCAGGGTGTTTTTGATGGAGGGATCATATATGAGAGGAGGTGATTACAATTAAGGATATTTTGATTGAAACCTAGAGGTGGAACAATTACAGGCATGAAAGTTAGAATTGTCCTTTGGGGCTTTCATGTAATTCCACATTGAGTTTATAAATAGGAAGGTGGTTCGGAATCAATTCCTTCCTCAAATTCCTTTAGGGGTATGATAGCTGTTTTTCATAGCAAAGTAGGAGTGGATTGTAGGGGAGAGAAAGTGGAGCACAGCTAAGGTGGTGTCACAAACAGTTTAGATAGGTATAAGGTAAAAGTAATGAAAACGGGAATTTGGGAGAAGCTGCAATACCTAATATGACTCTGTGCATGGGAATGGCAGTGCCAAATGCAACTCTTTAAAGGGATGAGTTTCAGTGATTGTGGGGGAAAGTGGACCTAGTTAAAAGGAAGATAGTCCAGGGTTGATGATAATGACAAGTTTAACATACCTGCAGGAAGTTCCAGGTGCAAGTGTCTAGTGGATTTTGGCATAGCGAATGATAGGCACCGGCAGTTGGCTCTGTGGCCTAGAGGAAATAAGGTTGGGCTTTGGAGTCATACCTCTGTCTAAACTTCTTATGGGCTTAGTTAACTTTGGGGAGAGTTAATTAACTTGATTTCCTCAGTTGTAAGAACCCCACCTCACAGGGCTGTTTGGGAGGATCAGATGGGGTCATCTGCGTAAAATGCCTGACAAGTAGGAGGGTTCTCTCTGTGGTTTCTTCCCTCTTCCCTGGAGTAGTAATACTTTGATTTCATTTAAAATCTTCTGCAGTAAATGTGGTGCTTTGAATGGAATCACTGGCATAATCTAGTGGGATTTAGGCAATATATAGGTGTGTGTGTGTGTGTGTGTGTGTGTGTGTGTACGCGCATGCACCACTCAGCTGCTCAGCAGAGGCTACAAGCACTCATTGTTTTTAAACTATTAATTGTGCTGACCTAATTTTTAAAACTGTCTTGTTTCCATTCTTGTCCAAAGAAAAATACTTCCACTAAATTTCTTTGTGTGCCTCTTTTGGAAGACTCCTTTGGGAAGACCCAAAATTGCTTTTTAGAAATTTTGTCATCATTAAGATGGACATTTTTCTAACGTTACCTGTGTGTCTGATTGGATAGATTTTCTCAAGGTCTTTTAATGTATTGGGCTGCTGATGTATCTGATTTGACTTTGGCTTTGCTTTGTTTTCCTAAATTCTGACTTAACTGCTTCTGTATTTTTTCTTCTGCATGACCTCTGTAGATCTTGGTAAGAATAGCTAATGTAGTTTGCAGGAGAACTATAAAATATTGATTGCATATATGAGTACAGCTTCCTAATTTTCTTAAATGGTAACTATAAATACTGTCTCAGGACACAGTTTATTTTTTCTATAAGGGAGATTGATTTTTAACTTGTATTACTTCAGTGGCTTAGTTTTAAAAAAATCAAGAATCTAGCTTAGAATACAAAGAGCAAGACCTCCTTCCCATTGAGCTCATAGTTTTGTTTTAGTTTTCTAGGGTTTTTGGTAACTAAACACTATGCACAACAATGAATGTGTTAAGTTTAATTATTTGTTCCTTTTCTTAATGCCTTAGAATTGGAAGGAATTTGAGTTCTTCTGTCCAAGTGGCCATTCTGTGCTGGGTCCCTTCTCTAGGAGCTGACAGCCAACTCCCCCACTGGAGAAGGGCTTTTTCATTGTTGGATGGGCCTAATTGTTGGAAGACTTTTTTCTTTATACTGAGATGAAAGCCAGTCCTTGAAACCATCATCCATAAGCTGTCATCCACTTGTCCAACTTGAGTCTTTTGGTGTCACACAAATTAAATCCACTAACTCTGCAGATAATTGAAAATAGTTGCTAGGCACCACTTCCCGGACCTAAGTTGTCCTCCCCCCGGCCTCCCATCCAGAAGAATAGCTCTGGTTACTTCAACCATTCTTTCCAAGATAACTTTTCTAAATTCTTTTCAGCCTGATTTCATTATGACCCTTTTAAACTCTGATGGCTACCTTCAACAAACAACTGACTAAAATGGTGGGATCATTGTAGCTGTAGTGGCTTTACTTCTAAATCTACTCTCTTTCTAAGTTTTTTTTTTTGTTTGTTTTAAGTTTATTTATTTTTGAGAGAGAGAGAGAGAGAGGAAGAGCAGGGGAGGGGCAGAAGATCCGAAGGGAGCTCTGTGCAGATAGCAGAGAGCCTGATGAGGGGCTTGAACGCACGAACTGTGAGATCATGACCTGAACCAAAGTCCGACACTCAACCAACTGAGCCACCAGGCACCCCTCTACTCTCTTTCAAATGAACACATTATTTGGGAGTATTTCTGAACATTGTCCTGCAGTGCACACTGTGGCTCAGTTAGCTTTGAAAAGCCGACAGTATTTGAGGGTATCTCAGAACCTAAGCACAGACACCTGGTACTCTAGGCTACTCAGATCTGTAGCCCTGTCCTTTGAGTGAGGGGTCAGATACTCTCTCTCTCCCTTGGTTCATTCTGAGCACTGAGATGGCTTAAAGTATTAGGGACAAGTTAGAAAAATTTGGGAGTTTGGTGGAATTACCACTTAGCCTAAATATTGCAGGACACTGATCAGTGATGAATAGATCATGACTAAATTTGCCCAGATTGTCATTAATTATAGTTTATTTGGATAGTTTCTACATACTGTTATATCCTAAAATCTAGGACTGTATGATTTTATGCTGAATGCTTTTGTGATACAAAACTCTAAGAGGTGGTATGTTTGTCTTTAAGAATTTGGGCTCAGGGCGCCTGGGTGGCTCAGTCGGTTAAGCATCCAACTTCAGCTCAGGTCTTGATCACATGGCTCATGAGTTTGAGCCCCGCATCGGGCTGCTTCGGATTCTGTGTCTCCCTCTCTCTCTGCCCCTCCCCCTCTCATGGTCTGTCTCTCTCCCCTTCAAAAATAAACAAACATTTTAAAAAATTAAAAAAAAAAAAAAAAAAAAAGAGTGTGGGCTCCGAACTACATAGCTGGGTTTGGAATCTGACTTGGCGACCCTTACTCTACAATCTTGGGCAAAGTAACTAACTTTTTTGTGTTTATTCATTTATAAATGAAAGTAATGGTGAGACTACCTCACTAGATTTCCTCGTGAGTATTAAGTTAATGTGTGTTGGTAGGGCTGAGGCTGCGGTAGGGTGAGGTGAGTAAAGCACTGTCCTCGAGTGAAAAATTTAAGGGGTGCCCATTAAACTCAATAAATCAGTGGTAGTGCAATAGAATGAACAAAATACAAGAATTTAAAATAAAAACCAGACCTGACAGATTGAGAAAGAATTGTTATGGATGAGAGTGAGTTGTTTAAATGCAGGGTTGGATTGATTTTCATCATAGATTTTTTTGCACTAATTTTGGTATTTTGAAATATTGCATTAAAATATTATCTTAATGACTAGAGTTTGGTTTTTTGTTGCCCTCTTCCATTTTTTTTTGCCCAAGGTGAGTGCCTCACCCAGCTGATCCTAGTTGTAGGCCAGTGTGTTAGTGTTTGTTTTTAGTAGTTGATTGCAGTGTTAGTTTTGTTAAGGAAATACATTTAAGATCCTTGCGGAAGGATTTTTCCCCCCCAGCTTATATGTTTCTGTTAGGTTGTCTCAGAACACCAGTCAAAATCTATCTTGTCAAGGTTAGTTTTAGATTTGAATGTCATGTTACAAACACTGCTGGAGCTCAAACCCTGGAGAATAAAAAATGCATGCACTTAGCTTATGTCTAGAGGAATCTAGCCAAACCAAACAGCACTGAAATATTGCATTTCCTTAATGGCCAGGATTGTGAAAGACAGCCACAGATGGTTGGCTGAGCCATAGCTGGAACTACTGTTAGTCGGCGTGAGATGTTCTAAGTGGCAGAAGCCAGGAGCCCAATGCGGGTGGGAAGTGGTGTTTCTAGAAGTGAAATTAAGATGATAGAATCTTTCCGTAATTCTGGTTCTGATCCAGTTTGCCTTTAGTTATATAGACCTGATTATAAACATGTTTTGGAAAACTGTTTCATCGTTACTGGCCAGTGAAAGGCAAAAAAAGTTGTAGGATTGATTTTTAAAGCGTGTTGTTCTTAACAGTTGAAGTGTTACACAAGGCAAGGCAGCTGTCTGTTAGGACATCATCCCTCTTAAAGTGCCTACTTGCTTGCTTTTTTTCTTTCTTTTTTCCTTCCTTCCATCTTTTTTCTTTTTGATACAGATTCATCCAGTGTTGCTTTCTACACAAAGGAGAAGTAATTGCTCTTAAGAGGTCGTATAAACTGGATGTTGATATTTTGCGTAAAATATGTGGAGTTAAGTAAACGAATAATCATGATAGCAGTTATTGTTTGCTTTGATTAGGTTTAAATTTACCCGAAGACTTTATCATTTTGTTCTGAGATTGCGAAGAGATAGAATCCAATTATATACTTGAGAAGTGCAGTGACTTGAAAACATCACCTTATTTTGCTGGTTGCTGCCAGACATTGCTGCCTTGCTGTGGCGGGGTGGCTCTGTTGTTTTGAGTTTGGTCCTTTTTAGAGACTCCAGATACCTTCTGGCTTTATAGTTAAAAAAAAAAAAATCGGAAAAAACTTTTTTTTAATTTTATTTTTATTTTAGACAAAGAGAAAGGAGTGTGAGTCGGGGAAAGGGGCAGCGGGAGAGAGAGTGAGAATCCCAAGGAAGCTCCAGACTCAGCACCGAGCCCCACACAGGGCTCCATCTCATGACCCTGGGATCATGACATGAGCCAAAATCAAGAGTCAGACGCTCAACCGACTGAGCCAGCCAGGCGCCCCAAGAGGTGGAAAATTCTTGTCTCAAAAAAGTGTATGTCACCTCTGTACCAATTTTTGGAGAACAGCTGTGGCAGCTGCTTTGTTTTCCTCCTTTAATTTGGCAGGTGGAGAAAGCATGGAAATTTCAAAGTGAGTTCTAAAATTAGAAAGTCTGGTGGAGCATTCACTTTCATGTATACGGTGTTTGGAATAGCAGTGTGTGGCAGAAGAAGATGTAGAGACTTGAGACTTAGGGGTTGAAATCGAGCAGCCAGTACATTGCTGGCAACATACGAGACAAACATCTTTAGATATCTAGGAACTCATATTTGGAATAGAGGCAACTATGGGAGTCAGTCGTCTTACCTGGAAAGTGATCCTTGGTTTAATGGGCAGAGTTTAATATTTCCTATTGGGCAATTTACTGATGCAGGCTGGCTGGGCCTGAGGGTCCTTGGCTTCGTGCAGGATAGAAATCAAATGAGAAGAAGTGAGAGCAGAGTTTATTGAAGATATAGAGAGAGCAGATACAGATAGAGCATGTGGGAGCCTCTGAAAGGAAAGGAGAGAGACTGTCATCTCGCTTGAGGTTTGGGTCTTTATTGAGGACAGTGGTTTGGTGGATGTGCCCTCTCAGGCACCGAGCTAGGTGTCCTGCATGAGTCTTTTATGCCCTGGAGCCCCAGGTCTTGGGGTCAGGATGTTTGCAGTCAGTGGTCTTGGAAAACCTTCATGACATCCCTGTCTGCCCAGTCACTCCTTAGATGTTACCTATTGTGCTAGAAGACTCCAAAGAAATCATTAAGTCCTTTAGGGAGAACATACATTATCAGTACCATAAGCCATGTGTAGGGTGGGGTACAGGTCCTAGCAAGAATAGAAGCAGGAAAATGAGCCCCCAAAACCCCAGGTTTTTGTTTTTGTTTGTCTTTTCACAAGATCCCTTCAGTTTCTCTGTCTCATTACCAGCTCATATTTAGATTGGTTAGACTTAAATTAGGTGAAGACTTCTAGAGTCCTAAGATGAAAATGCAATGTTTTTTTCTCTTCGTCTTCACTTTCTTTTCTGCTTCTAGGCCAGCTTGCACTGAGTTTTAAAGAGACTTGTGAACCACAAATCCTGGTGGTTGGTGTTGAGTCATGATGTGTGGCGTGGGAGTGACCGCAGTGCATGGGACAGGTGTTCTCTCCCTGTGAGGGTGATTAGTAACACTGGGTAATAGTCTGTGGTCATGGACTGGTCCTCCATCATTTTCTATTGAATCAGAAAGACCTGGGCTCTCACCACCTGCCTCGTGGGCACACAGCTCTTTACTCCACCGCTTATGGTACTGGCCACTGTCCCTAATTACCTCCTTCTCAGATTTCATGCTTCTCTAGGATTCTTCACTTCTGCTTTTCAGTCTTGTAAGGGCCTCCCTTTTCAGCATTCTTTTCATCCCATATTGGACACTACCCAGATTTTCCTCTCCCAAAGGAGAGGTGGTCCTATTGAAGTTTTGGCATGATGATTAGAGTCTGCCACAAGCAGCATCTTGATGTGGCATGTTAGACACCACTGTGCCCAAACCTGTCAGCCATTCTTCACACGCTTCATTAGCTCCACCTGCCCATACCCTAGTTGAGAGTTAATTTGTTACCTTCTTGTTCTTTCCCTTTCTGGAGAATTTGCTCTTTTTCTGTCTGCCCAGCTTTCAGTCCTCTAATACCTGTTACTTGCTTATCTAGAATAGTTAACCTCTTTACCATCTACTCCCAAAATAAATCACAGTCCCACCTTTGTTGAGCTAAAAAGTCGTTAAATTGCTTTCCCTGAACAAAGGACCTGGAACAAAGCATAGACAGATGCTTTAAAACTTCAGTATGTGTGTGTGTGTGTGTGTGTGTGTGTGTGTGTGTGTGTAATCTGATTTAATTTTTACATAAAGTTCCTTATATCCCCTCTAGTAGCTCTAAGAAAGAGAGTAGTGTTATTTGGGGACAGACCCCAAAGAGTCAGGGTTTATTATTTTTTCTTGCTACATTTTATTTTGCTTTTCTTTCCTCCTTTTTCTTTTTTTAAAATTTATTTATTTATTTTTGAAAGAGAGAGAGAGCAAGGGAGGGGCAGGGAGACAGAGAGACAGCATCTTAAGCAGGCCCAATGGGGGGCTCCATCTCTCCACCCTGAGATCATGACCTCAGCCAACGCTTAAGTGACTGAGCCACCCAGGCACTCTGTTTTTTCCTTTTTTAAAAACCCCATCTTTATTTATTTGCTCATTCAACTTAAAAACTATTGAAGGAATCCTTTGCTCCCTGAGGCTCAGTTTAAGTCACTCAGCTGAACAAGACCTGCCCTTGCGGTGTTCTCATTCAGAAGGGGAGGGCAGATGGTTGAACAAAGGATTCAAGGGTGGGAGGTATTGGAGGGAGAGACAAATTGTTTAAGGAAGTGGTAGCAGGCTCTGGAGCTGGGGGTAGAAAGCCCCGCACTGATCTGACCTGTGATGTGTGCAGATTCTCAGATCCCCCTTCAATGGGAAGCCAGCCTGCAAGCTGCTGAATCACTTCGTATCTCCAGTTATTCAACTACAAACCAAGAATAATAATGGTACTGCTTCCTAGTGTTGTAGGAATGAAATGAGATAATGAATATATGAGATTAGAATAAAATTTGGTCCATTATTTAATTTTTTTTAACATTTTTATTTATTTTTGGGACAGAGAGAGACAGAGCATGAACGGGGGAGGGGCAGAGAGACAGGGAGACACAGAATTGGAAACAGGCTCCAGGCTCCGAGCCATCCGCCCAGAGCCTGATGCGGGGCTCGAACTCCCGGACCGCGAGATCGTGACCTGGCTGAAGTCGGACGCTTAACCGACTGCGCCACCCAGGCGCCCCTATTTAATTTTTTTTAATGTGACCCGTAATAGTGTTGACATAAAATTTGAGGCCCAAGATGGAACCTGTGCTGTCTGGTGTGCCACGTCAGCAAAATGAAACTTAGGTAACCTTTGTGCCCCTACAAATGCTCCACTTGACCAGAAAAGCAGTGTTTCCAGTCAGCTAATCCCCAAAGGCGATGCCAGCTCTGGGGCATCTCTTCCCAAAGATGGTTGATTCTGGGCCCCACCCAATCAGATACTTTCTATTTTTTCTTGTGCTTTATCCTACAAAACCTTCCTACCTTCCACCTCTTTTTGTAGTTCTCTGAAAGGAGACTGTCCATGTGCTGTTAACCTAAATTGTCTTCTTTAATCAGTAGGAATTCGCTTAAGCTTACAATTGAGTATATACATACAAATACATAAAACCGACACACGTCCTAAATTTTATAATATTCTCCCTTTTTTGTGTACAAAATGCTTTTGTACACAAAATACTTTTTCAGTTTCAAAAAAAATAGTGATCTTGACAGCAGTTGGACAACCACTGGTCTAGCACTTAATAAGTGTTTAACGAGTGATGCTTCTGCTATTTTTTTCCTATTACATTCTTTAGTTTAATTAGTTACCTGTTTTATTCAAATTGGATAGCTAACATACAGTGTAATATTAGTTTCAAGGGTACAATATAGTGATTCAACACTTACATGCAACATCACAACATGCTCATCACAACAAATGCCTTCCTTAATCCCCACCACCCATTTAACCTGTTGCCCCCCCCCCCCCCCACCTCCCCTCTGGTAACCAGCTTTGTTCTCTATAGTTAAAGTCTGTTTCTTGGTTGGTCTTTTTCCCCCCCTTTGCTTGTTTTGTTTCTTAAATGCCACATATGAGTGAAATCATATGGTATTTGTCTTTGACTTATTTCACTTAGCATAATACTCTCTAGCCCCATCCATGTTGTTACAAATGGCAAGATTTCATTCTTTTTTATGGCTGAGTAATATTCTGTTGTATATGTACACCACATATTCTTTATCTATTCATCAGTTGATGGACGTTTGGACTGTTTCCATAATTTGGCTATTGTAGATATGCTGCTATAAGCATTGGGGTGCATGTGTCCCCTTATTAAAAAAATTTAATTAGAGAGAGCGCGAGCAGGAGAGAGTGGCAAAGGGAAAGAGAGAGAGAATCCCAAGAAGGCTCCATGCTCAGTGCAGAGCTTGATGTGGGGCTTGATCCCATGACACTGGGATCATGACCTGAGCCAAAATCAAGAGTCGCTCAACAGACTGAGCCACCCAAGCGCCCATCCCTCTGAATTAGTTTTTTTGTATTCTTTGGGTATATACCTAGTGGTACAATTGCTGGATGGAAGGGTAGTTCTATTTTTATCTTTTTGAGGAAGCTCCATACTGTTTTCCACAGTAGCTGTACCAGTTTGCATTCCCACTAACACTGCAATATACTATTATTAACTATAAGGAGTAATCTGTACATTTTATCACCATTACTTATGTATTTTATTACTGAAAGTTTGTACCTTATGACCACCGTCACCCATTTTGCTCACCCTCACCCTGCATTCCTCCCTGCCTCTGCTCTGGCAGCTACCAATCTTTTCTTTGTACCTATGATCTTGTTTTGTTGTTGTTGTTGTTGTTGTTTGTTTGTTTTAGATTGGATATGTAAGTGTGATCGAATGGTATTTGTCTTTCTCTGTTTACATCTGAGTTATTTCGCTTATCAGGATGCCCTCAGCGTCCATCCATGTTGTCACACATGGGAAGATTTTATTCTTTTTTATGGCTGAATAATATTCCAGTATGTGTATGTGTGTGTGTGTATACATACATACATATGTATGTGTATATACACACACATATATATACACTCACACATATACATATATCTCATATTTTCTTTATCCATTCATCCGTTGCTGGACACTTAGATGGTTTCCATATTTTGGCTATCACAGATAATGCTGCAGTGAACATGGGGGTGCAGATACCTTTTCAAGTTAGTGTTTTCATTTTCTTCAGATAAACACCCAGAAGTGAAACTGCTGGACCATATGGTAATTCTATTTTTAATTTGTTGAGGAACCTCCATACTGTTTTTTACAGTAGCTTCCCTCTGGCATTACTACTGCTCTTGTTCTTCCTGGGTGTTCAAGGATGATTGCATGTCACCCTACCTTATGACCCTCCTGGGAGCCCTGTCATAGAAGTGTTAGCATCAGTTGTTTCCCTCCTCCTTGTCTTTGTAGGACTGTCTGCTGTCAGCCCATGGAGGCTGGTGAGCATGGCACATCTTTGGTGTTGCTGTAGTTCTCCACCAGAGCACTGCCAGGAAGCTGTGAGATGGAAGGGTGTGGAAAAGAGAGAGAGGGAGGGGGGGAGAGAGGAAAGAATCCCCCATGGGCAGCATAGCAGTGCACCCTGTTTGAACAGATGGCACTGGAGGAAACAGCAGCTTCCCTTATGTTGACCTGCAGCCAAGATCCTGCACAGAGAGGCAGCCAGCAAGGTGCCTGGTGCAGCCAGATCCACACCCTGGGCCTTTTGCAATGGGAAGGAATTCCTTTTTATGTTGCTTTAAAAGTGAAATTCCTCCCTGTCCTCTGAATGCACCTAGTAATTGAGTTGTGATAAGGTTACAAGGGAGGCAGAGAAAATCTAGAGAGTCATGAGATTTGAAAAGTATGATCCTGCTCAGGGCTGAAAGTGCCTGGTATGGTGGGTACCAAGGCAGACTTGAAGAACGTGAGCTTGAGATGGTTAAACACTGTGAGTCTAAAACTCATCTATGATTTTGGCAAACCTTTCAGATTACTTGCCTTTTCCCATTTGTTCCCTTGCCCAACTTCTGTTCTTCCATCCCAATCTGCTTTTTTCTCCTCTGCTGCTTATATAAGCCAGCATGTGGTACCGTGCCAGATGTTCATGGTATGTTTATAAATGCATGTGTTCCTATTCTGGGCCAAAAACATTCTCCTGACATAGGACATCCAAAATTTTTTGGCTTATAAAAGTCCAATATCTTTTTCTTTCACGATTTATTTAAATTCTTAAAATGAGGTTACTGCACTATTTTATTCTTTGAATCAGTATGGAGTGTCAAATAATAATTGATAAGCTGGTGTGGGCAGAAAGCTTAAGGATAAAGAATCTGCTGGATTTCCTTTGTGCTTAGATACCGGATCACCTTTTTTCTCAGCACTGTGAGCCCCTCCCCTACCCAAAGTCATGGCTTTTGTCCATACATATTTTTAATCTTGGCTATTATAGAAACACATCCATTGGACCCAGGGTACAGAATTAGACTAAGTGAATGTACGTATGCAGTCTGGCTAGAGAGAAAAGAGCAAATAGGCCAAAGCACTGGCCCTTATTCTCAGGATGTCTTGCAGGCAAGGTATGATGGAACACTAAGAGATGGTGTAGGCCTGAGGTCTGGTCGGGATTCCACTCCTCATATGTCAAATGGGTGTAATGACCATGAAAGCAGGGAGATGCTCCTTAGTCTGTGAAGTCCATCTCCTCTGCTCACTTAGAATCTTGGTGATTGAAAGCACACTGGTGTGGTTGGACGCATACTGGGGAAGCTGATCCTTCAGCCCCAACACATACACAGAGCCAGGTAAAGGAAATTGAAATTCTACCTCCAAGATGGCAGAGCTAGAAGGGTCCAACAGCCTCATGTAGGTGAGGAAACTTGAGGCCATGATAAGTGAAGTACATTGATATGTTCAGTCCTGTGGGCAGTCCTTGGGAGCAGAACTCTTAACAGCCAAGGCTTCTGATTTTCAGCCTAATACAATTTTCAGCCTGATACAGTTCCTTGTATCATATTGGCTCTTTGTCTCTTGATGGAGCCATTCCAGTGTGTTTAAAAGGGTATTGTCCCATGGTAAAAATGCAGATAGAAAGAATAAGTAAACTATATGATCTCGCTTATATGTGGAATATAGAAGCAAAACAAAACAACTCTGAGCTCATAGATACAGGGAATAAATTGGTGGTTGCCAGAGGTGAAGGGTGCGGAGGAGGTGGAAAATGGGCAAATGTAGGCCAAAGGTACAGACTTCCAGTTATAAAATAAGTCACAGAGACGTAATGTGCAACATGGCGACCATGGTTAGTAATGCTGTGTCACATATTTGAAAGTTACTAACAGAATAGATCTTAAAAGCTCTCATCACAAGAAAAAAACATTTGTAACTATGTATGGTGACGGAAGTTGACTAGATTTGTTGTGGTAATCATTCTGTAGTATTTACAGATATCCAGTTATTATGTTGGACCCCTGAAACTAATATGTTATATGTCAGTTTTACCTCCATGAAAAAAATCACATTACATATTTTTTCACTTTCAATCTCACAATTAGTGGTAAAGAGGTGCACATTTGTACTTTACATAATTTTGGGTTCAAATCTAGGTTAAAAGAAAAATCTTTTTACTATTAACCTTCTTTTGATCTAGGGAATGATTGATTATATAGATCATAGATTCAAATAATGTTAGCTACAATTTTCTGTGGTTAAAACACCAATACTAATTATCCCCATGATAAGCTAGATTTTGTACCTTAAGACTAAATGGCAAAGGACAAGCTTTGAAGATGGGTACTTCGTGCCAAGTCACTGTTCCTCAGGAGAGACCTGTGGTCAATGACTTGATCTCTTCGGGGTCTTAGTCTCATTATGTCCACAAGAACAAAGAACAAATAGGATGGAGGTCTTACTTCATAGTTTCAAAGTTTTGTATTATGTTATATAAAATGAAATAGAACTTCTTTAGCAATAGTTTACAATCCCTAATGTTTTGTGATTTATCAAAGAAACTCTTTTGGTAAGCTTATCTGTGTCACACAGACATCCAGTTTCATCTCAAAAGGAGACATCAGATTTTGGGTAGTCTAGCCTAGTATAGCTTCTCACTTGGGGTGACTTCCATGCACCTGCCTGTTAGTTTGAAAATCAGTTGTTTTCCTCATGTTAAACTTTCTGCTTCTTCTGTTTAGAGAATATTTTTAGTCTTAATCTTAGAAATCTATAAGAGTTGACTCATATACATTTTGTGGGTGTTTAAGAATGTCAGATAGCGTTAGGAGGAGCAAACATCCACTTGTTGGAACAGATCCTTTTTCGTTAAGAGGTCAGGCTTGGGATCCAAATGCAGTCTGTGGTAATGATCTTTCTGCACCAGCTTGAGTAGACTGAAGCAATAGGTGTGAGAACCATTGACAAAAGGGATGGAATGTCCATTTATGTAGCTAAATCAGATAACAGTGTTTTGCTTAATTTAGTGATTTATTTTACTCAGTTATTCAGTGCCAAAGAATTAGATGGTAAGATAACATTTAAAGGAAGCATTGCTGCACATAGTTTTTACTGTGTGATTGAGAAGGTTTTTCTGAGTCTTAATTGCCTAGAAGTCGTGACTGTGGTTAGTAGGACTGTTGTACAATACAGTCCACAGAAGATATGGCAGGGGTAGAGTGAGATGAAAGTTTACCAATAATCCGTAGGACCTTGGAGACGGGAAGATGGAGAGTTTAAAGATCATGATACTTTTTCATCTCAAGTGGTACCTATTGATGGTTAAAATAAGATAGTCTCGGGGCGCCTGGGTGGCGCAGTCGGTTAAGTGTCTGACTTCAGCCAGGTCACGATCTCGCGGTCCGTGAGTTCGAGCCCCGCGTCAGGCTGATGGCTCAGAGCCTGGAACCTGTTTCCGATTCTGTGTCTCCCTCTCTCTCTGCCCCTCCCCCGTTCATGCTCTGTCTCTCTCTGTCCCAAAAATAAATAAACGTTGAAAAAAAAAAATTAAAAAAAAAATAAAATAAAATAAGATAGTCTCTAGCCTCAAGGGCATTACAGTCTTGTATGGAGGATTTGTAAACAACCCCACTTAACAAGAAGAGTGAAAGGTAGACACAATATGTTTGTGCAGACTGTGACCTGCATGGGGTGTGGAGCAGAGACATACAACGTGACTGGAGTCTTCTAGCCTTTAAGTGGCAGTGCCAGGATTTGAACCTAGGCAGTCTGGCTCAAAAATGTATACTCTTGGCCATTATATTAGGTTCAGACTTTTCCTCATAGTTACCAAAAGCAAGTGTCAGGGAGTAATTAAAAATCATGTCTTTTTGTTGTGAAGGAAAAGAAAGCCTGGCTGTGAGCAAGGCCAATTGAAGGGTGGATATCGGACATCTGAAATGAGTCATTTGAATTAGTGCCAAAATGCCTTATATTTAGGAATTTCTTCCATGGTTTCTCTAAAGCTCTTTGATATCTTTTTTTTTAAGTTTATTTATTTTGAGAGAGAGAAAGCACAAGCAGAGGAGGGGCAGTGAGAGAGAGAGAGAGAGAGAGAGAGAGAATCCCATGCTGTCAGTGTAGAGCCTGACTCGGGGTTTGATCTCACAAACCACTAGATCATGACCTGAGCTGAAATCGGGGATCAGAGACTTAACCGACTGAGCCACCCAAGTGCCCCAGGACTTTCATATCTATTCACAAATTTTTTTTGTAAAGTTTATTTTCTTACTGAAAGAGATTTATCAAAATGATATCAGTGATAAACAGTTTATGGAATGAAGATTTTCTTCATTTTGTAAGTACTCTAGTGCCAAAATATTCTACCAAGTAGGGGAGATAAGGAACTTGTGGTTTGCAGAATCACAATACTACAGTTCATATCTGACCATGCCTTATATAGGGAGTGTGTGTGTGTGTGTGTGTGTGTGTGTGTGTGTGTTGGCATTCTCAGTGACAAAAGTTTTGGAGAAGGGATGATACTGGAGGCAGGCAATGGTTTCTATTGATTTTAGGTAGCATTATGAAGAAATCAAGCTCTTTTACAGGGGCCTTTCACTCAGCATTTTCTAGCTTGAACAATGAAAAGAACATTGAGTAGTTATCTGTTTCTGGTGATTAGGCAGGCATCTTGGGAATTTGCTGCTATGTGGACATTTGTCCTGCTCTATCTTCTGTATCCAGTTTGCCCTCACTTTATAGGCAACCAGAACAAAATAGGGTATGTAGTGTGTATATGTTTCAAAGGATAACAGTTGTTTATCTACGACTCAACCTAAGGGATAGAACGTTACCAGTACCATAGAAGCCTCCCATATGCCCTTTCTCCATTACTCACAACTGCTATCTTGCATCTTACAATTATTATTCTCTTGCTTTACCATGAAAATATAATATATAGTTTTTATTTATTTATTTTGGAGAGAGGGAGAGACAGAATCCCAAGCAGGCTAGGCACTGTCAGCGCAGAGCCCAGTGTGGGGCTCAAAATCATGAGCGGTGAGATCGTGACTTGAGCTGAGACCAAGAATTAGGCACTCAATCGACTGAGCCACCCAGGCTCATATATTTTTGCCATGTATGCATGTATCCCTCAGCAGTACTTCAAGGAATACACAAGTTTAATTTTGTGAGTTTTAGACTTTTATAAAAATGGGCAGATTATTTGGGCAAGAAAACATAAAATTAAACCTTGTTTGTTTTTCTTTCTGGTTGTGTCGGTAAAAGATAGGAGATCATTCTTAGAGCTTGATTTTGTTTTGAAATAGGCCAAGTTGTCAACTGTTTGATGCCTGGCCAAGCCATCAGAAACATATGAGAGATTACTTCTGATGTTCCATTGTTTGCCTGACATGTAGGGAAATATGCTATAGCATGGCACAGAGTTTAGTTGCTTAGTAAATACTTTTAAGTGAATGGCCGAATTATAATTGCAAGATCAGTGAACTTAGGACAACTTCCATGTAGTTGTTTTTGATATTTCTTTGCAACTGAACTGAATGTGGAAGTCCTAACTGGGAAAGATCTGTTCCAATGTAAATTCTTAAATTTCGAGTGCAGATAAGTAGCTGAAGTATTTGTACTCAGATCTGATTGTTATGTCATGAGTAGCTACCTCTGTTAACAAAAGTTTACTTAGCTCTGGTCCTCTAGGGAATGAATGGAGTTGGAAGGACCAATCAATTTTCAAGTGCATATATTGTTTAAAATCTTTATATATTTATTTTGTGAGAGAGTGCAAAGAGCCCAGCATGGGGTGGGGTTCAATGTCATGAACTGTAAAATCATGACCTGAGCTGAAATCCAAGAGTCAGATGCTTAAGTGACTGAGCCACCCAGGTGCCCCTCAAGTGCACATTGAATGTCTGTTTTGAAAAGGTGCTGCAGAGACAGTGGTTGGTGTACCAGACACATTCCATACTGTATGGTGGTGCAGACTGGCATGAGAAATACAAACGTGATGAATGCTACAGAGCTGGAGGACAGGATGCCATGGAGTATATAGAGGGGACCTAACCTCAGTTTGGGGAAGCTGAAGAGAGAAGAGAGACCTGGGGCTGGACGGTAGAGATGGGCTGGGGTGGAGCATGTGAGTGAAGGGAGAAAGCTACCAGGCTGCTTGAGGGTAGGTGTGGGCCAGATCTTAGAGGGACTTAGAAGCCACTGAATGGGCAGTAGAGCTGATTCGTTTTAAGTAGAGACTCAACATGATCAGAGGTACAAGTTGGTCCATTCTGGCTGCAGGGTGGAAAACAATGGCATGAGGTTGTGGGATGTGGGGGAAAATAGTGTTAGGAGGAAGCTACTGATTATTAAATCCTATCTTTTGATCAAAGCCTAGCCTTAAAGGGGAAATAAAATCAGTTTGAGATTTATACCAGAGGCAAAGTGACATTTAGAATTTCAGTAGCCTAATTATGAGCCCTCTCTTTGATGCTGTTTATTTTCCAAGGTTAAACTTGAGGTTAAATGCAGAGTCCTTTGGTTAAACTTCTTCCTTTCATCTGCACATGTGTCATGGATTGCTAAGAACAAAGTGCTCTATTTCAGAATAGTTCCTTTCCAGCTCCCACTGTGGAAGCTTAAGGAGATTTTTCTCCAGTATTAAAAAAATTTTTTTAACGTTTATTCATTTTTGAGAGAGAGAGAGAGAGAGAGAGAGAGCGCGCGCGCGTGCGCGCGCGCGCGCGCGCGAGCACGAGTGGGGGAGGGGCAGAGAGCGAAGGAAACACAGAATCTGAAGCAGGCTCCAGGCATTGAGTTGTCAGCACAGAGCCCGACACGGGACTCAAACCCACAAACCATGAGATCATGACCTGAGCTGAAGTCAGATGTTTAACCGACTGAGCCACCTAGGGACCCCATCTCCAGTATTTATTACTATGGGAACCTGGTCAATCGCCTGGAGGTACTCTCATAATATTGTGCCCCCCCCGCCCCCCTCCAATGACTATGTCCCCTGGAGTTTTTGTCTATGCTTCTAGCAATTCCTCAATTACAATTTAGGATTTCCTACCTAGCACTGGTTCCTGAGGTGCTTTCCATTCGTGAGTCTCTGCTCAGGTAAGATGTGACTCCTTTATTTGCCTGTCTGTCCCTCTAATCTTGGGGGCAGTAGTTTGCCCCGTGTCCTCCCCTCTCTTATGGATCCAAGAGAGTTGTTTGTGGTTTGTTTTTCAATCTATTCAACTTTTTCTTCCTCTAAGGACAAAGTGGCTGTTTCCAAGTTCCTTACATGCACACTAGGGCATACATTGTTGTTGTTGTTGTTGTTGTTGTTGTTGTTGTTGTTGTTGTTGTTTTTGAGAGTACGAGCATGCATGCAAGTGGGAAAGGGGCAGAGAGAGAGAATCCCAAGCAGGCTGTGCACTGTCAGCGCAGAGCCTAGTGTGGGGCTCGAACTCACAAACCTCGATTGTGACCTGAGCCAAAGTCAGAGGCTTAACCAACAGAGCCACCCAGGTGCCCTCAGGGCACATACTTATTAACAAGTAATTATTTGTTCATGAGTCTGTTCCACTTCTCTCCTAATTAATAAGCTCCTTGAGGTCATTCCTATATCTGTGTCTGTAGTGCCTTGCATGGTACCTGGCCTGTAGTAGATGAACAAAAAATTTTGGTTGGTAAGTGGTATGTTCCTGGAGACGAGAACCTTCACGTGTGGTTGTCCGTGATTGGAGTCACCTGGGTGGACTTGTGGTAAAATGGGAGGCTTCTTACAGGATACTGGTGGGGTCATTGCATAGCTGATTAGAGGCCTGTGGCACCAAGCACACTTGACATTGTTGTCCTGATGTTGGCACTTTCCAGGTTGGTCATTGAGATAAGAGGTACGACAGATATTCAAATGAAATAAAAAGACCTCATTTGCTTTTGCTTAAAGTATTAATAGTAATTGAGGTTTGATCCTGTAAGTTGATTATCTTGAAGTTCTAATCCTTGCCTTTGTTAAAACAAATATTTTTGTCTCCATTGTTAAGAACTAAGGGAGTCTGGTTGGTTTTCTGCAACTCTGGACTGGTATTTCAGGGATAACTCCTTACTGGTCAAAGGTGAATGAGCTGGCATTTGGTTTGACCAAATTCATTTAGTGTGTGACCAATAACCTATTACTATTTCACAATATATTTATATGGAACTGTACTAGCAAGTAAGAGCCCGTATAACTTAATTGTGATAACTGTTATTTAGTTTTTCTGCCCGACAGAATGAAATTCTGTAAAATTTGGCTGTTTAAAGTTTTCAGTGGGTTAACACCCAATTCCAGTGTTTAGGTTCTAAGCTCTAAGCTGAAATACCAGGTTGGTACGGTCTGCCGCAGGGTAGATGCTTAATCAGTATCAACTGAAAGAATATTTAGTGGGTTCAGAAAGTATGTATGTATGTATTTATTTTTAATGCTTATTTTTGAGAGAGAGAGAGCACAAACAGGGGAGGGTCAGAGAGAGAGAGGGAGAAGAGAATCTGAAGCAGGCTCCACACTGTCAGTGCAAAGCCCAACATGGGTCTCAAAACCGTGAACCTGAGCTGAACTCTGACACTCAACCAGCTGAGCCACCCAGGCGCCCTCACAGAGTATTTAAACTATAAAACCCACCATACCATGTTCTCCAGTTATCCCCTCCCTGAATAGGGAACCATTTACTTCCTGTTTCATGACACTATCTGTTTTTCCCATGTTGAGTTGATTTCTGTTTGGAGGTCATTCAGTCTCTGGAATGTTTAAGCTGGCTGTCCTGAGTATTTAGGGTCCTGTTGAATGGATTTTGTACTACCTAAATATGCATGTGTGTGTTCTCATGGATTTTCTAAAGAAATGTCATTTGCTTAATTGGCTCTCCTAGTTATTCAGAAAAAAATATTTTCTTATTAACTAGTCTTAAGACAATTCATTATAAATCTAACATCCTCCCCATTGAGCAGCTGACAATGTTTTGTTATATTTACCGCCCTGAGTACAATAATCTGTGTCACTCTGTTAATGTGACAGTGGTAAATTTTAATTTTTTTAAATGTTTATTTATTTTAGAGAGAGAGAGAGAGTGCGAGTGTGTGCCAGGGAGGGGCAGAAAGAGGGAGACAGAGAATTCAAAGCAGGCTCTGTGCTGTGGTTCTGTGCTCACAGCACAGAGCCCCATGTGGGGCCCGAATTCAGGAACCCTATCATCATGACCTTTAGCTGAAATCAAGAGCCGTTTAACGGACTGAGCCACCCAAGCACCCCTGAAAGTGGTCAATTTTAATGTGAAAGAAATGAGGCCAATAAAAATACCTTTTCTGTATCTTGGAAGTATAAATTTTAGACAGATGACCAAGTTAACAGGTAGTCTTAAGTTGCATATTATCTTAAAATTTTAAGTTTGGTATTTCTTAAATACACAACTTAATAGGTAGTCTTAAATTCTGACAATTTGTATATTACCTGATCTAGTTGGGAATGGAAAATATATATTTTTCAAGGTTACTAAGATTATATCTTATTTTAATTTACATTTAGCAATTGAATGAAATAGGTTAAGCTGCATTGCCACAATACTTATATTGTAAAATAGGTGGAATATTGATTTTTTATAATGTATTTAACATTGAAAATGATAATATATATCTATAGATATACTCACATAATTTTGTAATATATTACCATTTTGTAATCTGACACTTTCTCTTTTCCTTTCTGAGGAAAGTTTTTTCAAATGTGGTCTTAATCACTCGTGTTCTGTTCAGTCTTCTAAACACATGATGGATTTTCTTTTTGGTTGTTATGAAGCTTAAAAAATGCAGAACTGTTGGCCTGTTTTTGGCACTCTAAATTTATTGTTTATTTTTGAAAACTTTCTGGTGGTTTATGACTTACTCATGTGTGCGTGCATGTGCACATATGCGCATCTATATATACACTGAGGATTCAGAAGCTGCGTAAGACTGTGTGTGTCCACAGCCTTTCTTTGGAATACTACTTGACAAATTGGAGCTGGTATGTGTGTTATCTATTTAATGATACTACTTTCAAGCAAGCTGACAAAGGCAGATGAAGGTCCCGGTTTTCTGAATGGGCCTCTGTCTTTATCAACATCTTATCTCCATTTGTTGTTGTAGTGAGATCTTCATTCAGATGCAGATACACTGTCTGTTTTGTTCTGGCTTTTAAACTTTCCAGGTTTTCATTTGGGTGGGGATTGAGGTGTGGGGGGGTAGAAGTTTGATTTTGTATCAGATTAGATGGATGTGTTGTCTGTCCTGCTCCAGAGAAGATCCAAGACTGCCAGTAGTTGGGAAAGTATGTTGAACTTAGATCTTTCTCTTACTTAGTAAATTAGATTAAAATGATTCTGGAAGTCTTCCACAGAGTTATTTTAAACTTGGAATTGCACAGTCTATGTTGGGTTAGCTCAAGGTGATGTAGGCAGGCTGGGCCTGAGGATCCAGAGGGGATCCTGCAGGAGTGACCAAGAGGGTCCTTGGTTGGCTTCGCGCAGGATAGAAATCAAATGCAAGCTGGTAGGAAGTGAGAGCAGAGTTTATTGAAGATACAGAGAAAGCAGATACAGACGGAGCTTCTGGGAGATTCGGAAAGGAAAAGCAGAATGAGTCTCATCTTTGCTTGGTGTGAGAAGTGAGATGATTCATTTTCAAAAATACCAAATAAAAGTTGTGCTGTCTAGTTAACAATAGGTTTACAATCTATTGGAAATATGTACGAACCCCTTTCCCACTGCACAATGGAGTCCCCAAACCCGTAGACACTTCACTTCCTGGTTCTTCTTCCCCTCTCCATTTGGTGGGCTTATTTTTTGCGGGCTTTGCAATGAGTATGTGCCAAAGAACTCAAGTCTCTGCATCACCTCAAGAGATGTCCATTTGTTCCAGTCAGACTACTTTTCGGCCTCACATGGGCATCAGTGACTTCTGGGTAAGACTGTAACCTCTGTAGTACTCAGCGAAGGGACTTCGCTCTAGGAGATAAATGCCTGCTGTAACCAGACACCAGCTCTTGCAAAAAACGTTGATCAAAGCCTAGCTTCTCTGTGCTCCAGTCTTCGCGTCCCTCATTTGATTGGGGCAGTGGGCTTATTTCTCACACTTGGGGTCTGGGCTTTTAGTTGAGGATGGTGGTCTTGTGTCCCTGTCCTCAGGCATCCAGGAACCGGTCAGAGCTGGGAGTGCTTCAGGTGTCCTTCATAAGTCACTTATGCCCAGGAGTCTTGCTGTCAAGGTGTGTAGAGTCAGTGGTCTTGGAAAACCTCCATGACAACCCCACCTAATCACTCCTTAGATGTTATCTATTTTGCTGGAAGACTTCAAAGAAATCATTAAGTCCTTGACCTTTACAAGCAGGACATAATAAGGCATGTGTAAGGCAGGGGTGCAGGTCCTGAGAAGAATAGAGGTAGCAAAAAGCAGTCCTTTATGGGGTCCCTTCAGTCTCCATGTCTCAAAGGTATTCTCTCAAGGGGCAGAATGTCTTCTAAGGTTGCTTCTGCTTTAGTGCAGTCTATTGTCTCCTGCTTGGATTATTGTCACAGGCTCTTTGGCTTTCACCACACCAACCCAATCTAGAGGTCACAGTGTGGTGGGCACGTGACCTGTGTACTCACACAAGGATTTGCACTTAGTTTAATGCTTTGCTGTTGCCATTTAGAGATTTCTAATTTTTGAACAGGAAGTCTCCATATTTTCATTTGCACTGGGCCCTGTAAATGCTGGTCTTGGCTGTGGGAATGGCATTTCTAAAACTACATGTTAAAAAAAAAATCTTTCCCACTTGTCTAGCTGCATCTCTCATGATGCTTTTCTCTGTACTTGAAGTTCCTCCAGGTATGCCAAGCAGCCCCCTGCTTGGTGGCATTATTGGCTCATGGTGTTTCTTTCTCCTCATTTTCCCTATTCGACCTTGTTCATCGCTATACATGATTTAAAATACTGATGAAATAAGACTGAGCTGTGAAACCTGACATGGCCATCTCAACTAGTACTGATCATACTTTGTCTCATATCTCCCTTGAAAAAGTTGGCACATGGCAACAATTCATTCATTCATTCATGCAACAATTCATTCATTCATTCATGCAACAAATTGTTATGGAGTTATCTCATACATGCCAAGCTATATTCTAAGTACTGAGGGTATGGCATTGAACAAAGTACCTCAGTTTTTCTGAATGAATTAATAATATTCTTGTTGGGGGAGGTAAAAAGTGAATTGATAAATAGATCAATATATAATATGTAAGATCTGGGGTTGTAGAAGACAATGAAAAGCAAGATAAGAGACTAGAGGGTGATAGGGATGTGTGTCTGTCCTTGTGCTATTTAGATGGGGTAGAACGCCTGTTTGAGGTAAGATTTATCAGAGATCTGAGTGAAGTGGGGGCTTGATCCATGTGAAATTCTTGGGGAGAGAGTGTTCTTGGCAGAGGGAGCAACAAATGAAAAGTTCCTAAAGTGAGCACATGAATGTGATTGTCAGAAAACTACAGGGAAGCTGGTGTGGCTGGAGTAGAGTGGACAATGGAGAGGAAGTAGGAGATGGCTTCAGGGAAGGAGGGCCTGATTACACAGGGCCTTGTAAACCAAGGTGAGGGCTTTGGCTTATACTCTGAGTGAGATGGAAAGGTCCTGGAGGATTGCAGTTGGCTTGCATTTTCAAAGGTTCACTTTCCTATCATTTATGCAAAGGAGCCATCTCAGATGCTACTGAGAAGCGAAGTAAGCTAAGAATTGAGAATTGGCTGTTCAAGTAATGTAATGATTTGTTTGGTTGACTAGTGTGCAGAAGACCCCAGAAGCAATCTGTTGATTTTGTGGCAGGTCACAGATTGCTATGAGTAAAGGACCCACTTTGATCTTATCTCAGAGATTCTTTATCAGTGTGATTCTTTGGCCAGTTGTCTCTTTTTCACTATGTAAAGATTTGTGCAGTGGTCTTGGAGTATAACTCATTGCTTCATTTTTTTTTTTTTTTAAGTTTATATATTTTGAGAGAGAGAGAGAGCAGGGGAGGAACAGAGAGAGGGAGAGAGATCGGACCCCAAGCAGACTCTGTACTGGCAGCGCAGAGCCCGACATGGGGCTTGAACTGATGAGCTGTGAGATCATGACCTGAGCTGAAATCAAGAGGCAGATGCTTAACTGACTGAGCCACCCAGGCGCCCCAAATATATTTAAAATTTTTTTTAATGTATATTTTATTTTTGAGAGAGAGAGAGAGAGAGACAGAGCACGAGTAGGGGAGGGGCAGAGAGAGAGGGAGGAAGAGGATTCGAAGCAGGCTCCAGGCTCTGAGCTGTCAGCATAGAGCCTGATGCGGGGCTGGAACTCACGAACCGCAAGATCATGACCTGGGCCTAAGCCAGCACTTAACCGACTGAGCCACACAGGCACCTCCATTGCTTCATTCTTTCAGCTCTGCTTTTTACTAATCTGTGGCCTCTGCTTAACCACCAGGGCCATCCGGGGCCATGGTTGTGATTTCTTTCCTCGCAGTGTCATCGCTTGCTCTGCAGCCATCTTCACAACAGTTACTGTTGCACTTTTATGTTTTGATCATTTGGCTTGGATATGACAGACGCTGTGGAAATGTAATGGCAGGAACTTCATGTTCAATTAGATATAAAGAATGGGGGAAGTGAAAAAATCAAGACAACTGGTGTTTACTCTTACATGACATCTGAGGAGAGTAATGTTATAAATACCAGGGCAAGAGCATGTGGGAGGGAAAGTATGATTTTGACCATGATAAGTTTGAGGTGTTAGAGGGGGTACATATTGCACCATCTAGCAAGTATTTAAAGGCCTCAGGGGCATCATTTGGCTACTGTTCTGCATTAAACTCCTGAGTCCAAAAGTATCCCAATACCATAAATCCTCACCCAAAAGGACCTTAAACATTAAGTGGCCCAATCCCCAACCAGTTTTCTGAATCTCTCTATAATATCCCGTCTTAGGCAGTCTTTGAATCTCCATTCAGACATTCCTTAGGCCATTTTTTCTCTATCCATTTGTAATTCCCATAACAAGTCCTAATTGTAAGCCCTGGGGATTAAGTAAGATAATGCCCTTTCCATGTGTCAAGTATCAGGATATGGGCAAATTGTTTTCATGCCCTTCTCTGGGTCTTCTCTTTTCCAAATAAAATGTTTCCTATGCTTTCACTGTCTCCTCATGGGATATTTGGAGACAATTCACATCTTGGTCTGTTATCTTGGAAGATGTCTATATATATATATATATATATATTTGTTTGTTTAAATCTGTCTTAATGTTTGGCAGATGGGACTAAGAACAGGGCTCTGGCACTGGGCATTGTATGGAAACCAATTTGACAATAAATTTCATATTAAAAAAAATAAAAAGGAAGCTGGCATTAAAAAAAAAAAGAACAGGGCTCTGCGGTTGGCCTGACCATTGCAGAGTAGGACAGCACCAATCTTGTCAGTTACTCCAAGCATACCTTCAGACAGTGATTTTCCTGATATAAAACATACATAGTATACAGGTATTACCAAGAGAACAGAAAGCATATGTTCACCCAAAAACCTGTACGTGAACATTCCTTGTAGTGTTACTCATATTAGCCAAAAAGTAGAAACAATGCAAATGCGTATTAACTGATGTATATAAACAAAATATGGTATACCCATACAGTGAATGATCAACCATGAAAATGGATGAAGTACTACTTGAAAACATTATGCTAAATGAAAGAAACCAGACACAAAATACCACATATTGTATGATTCCATTTATATGAAATGTGCATGATAGGCAAATCTGTAAAGACAGAAAGTAAATCAATAGTTGCCAGGGGCTAGAGGGAGGAGGGAATGGGGAGCGATTGCTAATGGGTACAGGGTTTCTTTCTGAAGTGATAAAAATGTTCTGAAATTAGGTAGTGGTGATAGCTGCACAGCTAAAAATTACTGAGTTGTACACTTTAAAGTGGTGAATGTTAATGGTGTGTGAATTGTATCTTAGTAAAGCTGTCATAAATATGGGTATTACTTCCTATCTGAAGGTGAGGATCTTATGAGGATTAAATGAAATAACACATACAAAGTGCTTAAAGCACAGTGCCTGGTGTAATATGTTTCTTCATATGTTAACATAGTATGTTACTTTATTAGTGATGAATATTGTTGCTCTTCATGAAAATAACACTGCTTAAACATTGGTAGGTAAGCTGCAACTTTTATTCACTGCTCCCTTTGTGCATTATTACCTGTTACCTAGTATAGAGTTAATAAATACTTTGTGAATGAATCTGTTTTTGTTCATATGCATGTTTAGCCACATTTGCCAAAGTGGTTGTCTTTTGCTGTTGTTCTTTGCAGTGTGTTACTGAATCAGCATCATTGGATCTAACTTTGAGCTTGTAGTAGTAGCAATCAGAGCCAATAGTTTGAGCCAGTAGTAGTAATCAGAGTGATATGAATCTCTTGACAGTGCATATTTCAGAGTTGGAGTTAGGAGTATTGACTCAGTTGGGGGAAGGAAAGGTTCTACCTTGAATTCGAGGTGAAGGTAGGGACAAAGTGATTCTTGAGCTTTTTTGCAGTAACATAATTCTGCTTTATGTTTTTATGAGAACATAATTGGCCTTTCTTAAAGTCAACATCAAATATAGGCAATATGCTAGGTAACAGTGCAGTGAATATCTTCTTGGGGGCACTGGTGGTTGAAATTGTATCAGTCACTTGAAATGTAAATTAATATTTATTATAAAAGCATAAAATATGGTCCTATTTAATAACCATTGTGAATGCAGCCAACTGAATAAAAACAATAAAGTTCGAATAAATAAATAAATAAATAAATAAATAAGCATAATTGGCCTGTCAAAAACGTGGTTCTTAATGGTTTATTATCAGTTCTCTGAAGAGTAGAGGACTTCATCTTGTTTTAAAAAAAAATCCGTTCCTAGAAACTTAACAGATTTAAACTGATAATTTGTTCCACTGAACCTAACCCACAATTTCCACATATAAGAAATGATTTTAAAATAAGATAGAAACATTTTTTCTTTGAAAAAAATTTTTTTGAAAAATTCACATCCTTTTATATATGTTAACTAACTTGGATGTAAATTCAAAAAAATAATAATAATAAAAATAAATTCACATCTTTTGATAAAGTTGGCATTCTACTAATAACACTGAGTTGCTTCTACAACTGTATCAGCAAGGTGCCATCTACTTATACTGAGGTTCATGAAGAGAAGTTTTTGTTTGTATTATCCAGCATTCTTTCTAAGCCCAGTGGAAATGTTTTCCTTTGGTCTCTAAGGAATGGTTGTGCTCCTCAGCTTCTTTCAGCCTTCTGCATCCCATGAACCATATAGTTGATCACATTTCCTGGCTGTCGTAAACCGTTGGGGGGCTCAGTGTCCACTTCGCGGCTCTCACCTCTGGGAAGTTCCAGGACTTCTGTCCTGGCCTTTCACGAACACCCCTTCCTCTGGACTCCCAACTTTTGTTTCTTACTTTTCTCTTCTAATTTATAGAAATACTCTTTTATTTTTATTTCTGTTTGTGTATATCTTATTTATCTTCAAAAGCTGCTTTTATAATTCTTTGGGAGACAAGGCTACCATTGTTGAAACCAGTATTCTAAAAATTACCCCCAAAACATCTACCTATAACTTTCCCCTCATACCAATAGGGAGGAATGGAAGAGAAGGCAAAAGGAGTTTGTAAGCTTTTCTTTTTTTGAAGCTTTTTTGAGTGTCTCTTTTTCCTGTTTTTTTTAATAGAAGTTGGTGATATGGCAAAGCAGTACATAGAGAAGGGTCTTTTGGTTCCAGATCATGTGATCACACGCCTAATGATGTCGGAGTTGGAGAATAGGCGCGGCCAGCACTGGCTACTAGATGGTGAGTTGAACCTGTGGGTAAGCTGGATTTCTGTGACTAGTTGGTTGTGCACGCTCCCTTTATTTCTGACCCATTGCAAAATACTTTTTCTTCCAAGCTTTCAGTCATTTATTAAGGCATATTCCAATTTGGCAAAATGATAGAAATTCACTGTGATAAAGCGTTTTCATTTCTGTCTCCAGACTACCATCCCTAGAGCCATTGACTTGAAGCAAACCTTTACTGAATTCCCTTTACTGTTACAGTTTCGATGGTGCTCATTGTTTCCATGACTAAGTTGTCATAGGTATGACGCATCTTAAATCAGAGGTTCTTTCATTCATAATAGGCCACACAAATTACACCATGAGTTACCATTTTTCATCTGTCAGGTTAACAAAGATAGAAAATTTGAAGATCTTTTATCGAGTGTAAAGGAAATAAATATTATTGAGAGTATAAAACAGGCAACCATTGGAGGACAGTTTAGCCATCTTTATACTTTTTTTTTAAGTTTATTTTTATTTATTTTGAAAGGGAAAGAGAGAGCATGTACATGTGAGAGCATGGGGGAGAGCAGGAGGGAGAGAAAGAGAGAGAGAGAGAGAGAGAGAGAGAGAGAATCCCAAGCAGGCTCTAAGCTGTCAGCACAGAGCCCAACGCAGGGCTCAGTCTCAGGAACTGTGGGATCATGACCTGAGCCGAGACCAAGATTTGGACACGTAACTGACTGAGTTGTCCAGGCACCCCAGCATTCTTTATATTTCCTGACTCAGCAGTTCCCTGCCGGATTTCTTCCTAAAGAAAGGTTGTCAAGGTTGTCTATTCTCATCATTATTTGTAACTAGCAAGACACTGATAACAACCTAAGTATCTATCATAGGGATGCCTTAAAAATTAGTATGTCTGTTAACCGAATAATGTGTACCTATGTGTTGGCATGGATAGATCTCTAAGATGCACTGCTGAGTGAAAACAGCTAGCTGCAGTGGAGTCTATATCATATACTATTATTTATGTAAACATGGAAGGATGCTGTGGTATTTATTACTCTCTCCATGTAGAAATACATGCATAAGCTCTCTTTGAAAGGATATTAAAAAGACTGACATAGTCTTTGATACTGTTTGATTTTATTTTTTTTTTTTTTTGAGTATGTATTTAAGTAACACCTGGACCTTATTTAAGACCTCTATTAGAGGTTCCTAAACTTTTTAGGCAAATAGGCCCCTTGATGACAACTATGATATTTCTCCTAGGAAATGCCTGCAGATGCTTACACACAACATATTACACAATTCTCCATGAAGCTGAAATTCAGAATCTTCTACTTTAAATTTTAAGAAAAACAATGGACTGGGTGGATTATTTCTTATTCTTGAATAGCAAGATTCCTGGGTACAATAAAAATAGAAACTTGATGAGCATGCTACTTTCTAGGACCACAGAATGGCAGAGAATGAGATTTCTCTATGAGGAACTTGTTTCCATTGCAGAGCGGTTTTTAGTTCACACAAGGCACTCAATCCCATATTAATTTTGTGAAACTGAAGCTTCAGGAAGTTGTGACAGTTGAAACCTTGATGTTTGCCAGCCACAGAGAAGCCAGATGAATTGCCTACATTTAAACTATGAGATTGGCTATATTTCTCCTAAAGTCTGGAACCATGAGTCTCCAAAATGACTAGTATGGTGCGGTCTTTATTGTCTATCGGTGTTTCTCAAAGTGTGTAGTGTGCAGTGTTAGTAATTGCTAGACAAGAAAGCAGATGTGTCAAGTTAAATATTAAAAATTGCTAGCATTTATTGAGTACTTATTGTGTGCAAGCATTGTTTGGAACACCTGATATTTTTTCATTCAATCCCTACAATACCGTAAGAAGTAGATACTGTTATTCCCATTTAATAGATTAGAAGACTGAGGCAAAGTAGGCTTTAGCTAACTGCTCAAAGGTAGTAAGTGCCAAAGTCAAACACATTTTCTTTACTTTAGGACTTCATTGAAACTTTAATATAATGCAATTTAACTCTTCACAGAAGGAGACATCATGAGGCATTTTCTGAATTTATTTGATTTTAGAATCCCCCACCTCATTCCCAACACTCACCAAGAACCTACAGGGTTTGTTCTGTGGAGCATTCATTGTGAACTACTATTTAACATATATTCCTCACTTTGTAGGTTTTCTGAACAGTTGACTATAAAGTAGATCATGTCTTTCTAGACTTTGGATTTAAAAATTTGTAACTCTGTTCTCATGGGACTAGAGGGAACTGGTGGATTGAATTAAAAACTTTTGCTGAGAGAAAGGCTATAATGTCCTACAAAAGGCATCCTCTTATTCACTGGGCAATAACGAATAAAACTCCTCTTGTGTGTCAGAAATTACTAGGTGCTGTTGATAAGATGCTAAGACACTGTCCCTATCACAGTAGGGGAATCAGTAAAATAGTTACTGATAGCAGAATAGAAGCATATATATGTGGTACCCCGCAGACACAGAGAAGAAAATTATGTTCTGGTAGTGAGAGGAGGTATTGGAACAACGTTATGGAAAAAGAGATAAATAGAGGTTCCACAGGTTGATGAATGGGGGTTGGAAGGCAGATGTTCTCTGCAGAAGGGCATGTGAACTAGGTAAGAAAAGGATGACATAGCTTAGTATTTTCCTGGGCCTGCAAGCAGAGGCACGCAGGGGAAATCCTGGAGTGGATGGTGTTTGATTCAGTACAAAGATGGTGGAACCAGAAATTGTTTGCTCCCGGGACCATTGAAAAGTTAATTAGGGCCATAACATGATCAGATTTGTGTCTCAGAAAGACTGTTCTGTTAGCAGAGGAGAGAGTAGGTGGTGGGGCAGGGACGAGGTGGAGGCTAGAAGCCAAATACAAGACTGTTGGAATATTTGGACCATGGGATGTTGAAAGCCTGAATTTGGGCAATGGTGGTAGGATGGAAAAGAGGCACCATCCAGGAGAGAATGGATTGAGGGGGAAAAATTGACAGGAGTTATGAGTGAGGTTAGCTACTACAGCACTGTGGGGTTTTCTTTTTTGGTGGGGAGGTAAAGGAAGGGAAGGAAGGAAGGAAGGAAGGAAGGAAGGAAGGAAGGAAGGAAGGGAAGGGAGGGGGGGAGGGGGGAGGGGGGAGGGAGGGGAGGAGGGGATGGGGAGGAGAGAGGAAGGGAAGGGAAGAGAAGAGGAAGAGAAGAGAAGGGAAGAGAGAGAAGAGAAGCAGAGAGCATCGCTCTCCTATACTCCACCTCCCTCTCCTCTCCTCACCTCTCCTCACCTCTCCTCTCCTCTCCTCACCTCTCCTCTCCTTCCTCACCTCTCCTCTCCTCTCTCGTCTCTTCTCTCTTTTGTCTTCATACAGGGCTTGGATTCAAGAAGAGTGTGGGATCAAGACCTGAGCTGAGATCAGGAGCCAAACTCACTTAACCAGCTGAGCCACCCAGGCACCCCTGGAGTTTTCTTTTCTTTTTTAGAGATTTTAATTTTTCAAGTAATCTCTATACCCAACGTGGGGCTCCAATTCACAACTTGAGATATAGAGTCCACATGTTCTACTGACTGAGCCAGCCAGGTGCCTCCTGGCTTTTATTGCTCACGGAGGTTTGCACTTTTTGTTTCTTGACTGTCATCACCTCCTTTGCACTTCTCTAGGCCACTTTAATTTCTCCAGGCACGACACATTGACTCACAAAATGTAGTCCTCCACAGTGTGTAGGTGTTTGCCATGATGGGTAAACTTTGACTTTGCCACCACCTGACTATAATTTCTCTGGTTTAAATTCTTTAATTGTAAATCTTGTCACCTTGCAAAGCAGACTTCTGTAATTTTAGTGTAAACTTTGTTTTAAAAAAGGATTGTCTATATTAAACTCCTTTGGAAAGGTGGTTAGTGTAATAACCACTAACCCCAGTTAGGTGCCAGACTGCCCGTTTGAATCCCAGCTCTGCCATTTACTGACAGTCTGTGACCTTGGGCAAATTGTTTTACCTCTGTGGGCATTTTATTCCTCATGGAAAACAGGGATTAGGAAAGGGTTTGTAAGGATGAACTGAATATATGTAATGTTCTTAAAAGAATGCTTGCCATATAATAAGTGCTATATAGATATGCTATATATCTGTCCTAAGTGATATACAGGTCCTGAATGTTTTTTTTTTGTTTTTGTTTTTTTGGTGACTACATGAAGTGTTAAGTACAGGAATAATTTAAAAAATATTTAGCCATGTGAAATTGAAGGTCAGTTTTAGTTATGGAATGCTTCTGTGTTTTGCTTTTGCCATAACTATTCCTCTCAGGGAGAATAACTAAAGTTCTTTTACATCACAGGCCTGTTTTTAGTGAAGTGCGTCAGTATCATGGCTGATTTAGTTTGTATCTTTCTCCTTGAAGACCCATCTGGTCACTTTTTCAGTTGTGATTTTCCTTTAAAGCTCTGGAATAAATCCATTTGGCAAAGTGAGGAGTGTTAAGAATGCCTCATTCTGTGTTCAGCCTTAAACTCCTTATGTTACAGGGCACATGCTCTGTGGAGGACGTGCCTGTTGAGTGTGCTAAAGGTGATTGAATGTGCAAAGGTCGAGAAAAGAATTCTGGATGACAGATGACTCATCATCTTGGTCCATATGTCTGTAGAGAGGCATCTGCAAATGGTGGGTGGAAACAAGTAGAGTGGACGCCAGCCAAGGGAAGGCCAGGAGGGGTTGGTGGATGGGGTGCCTGAGTGCTGTGTGGTTTGGTCAGCTATGTCCTTGCTAAAGATAGTTCAGCTCTACCTTACCTTTGCAGTTTTCTCTCCAGCTGAGTAAGAAACACTGTTTTATGTGTTAATACTTGTATATATCTGTGGGGGGCTTTTCTCCTTTTTTCTTTCTCTCCCTCTATCTTTTATGTCCTTAGAAGTTGAATGTATGAGAACAGTTTTAAAAAGTTTCTTTAATTTTTAAGACAAATATTCTACTAGAAGAATGGAATGTGCTGCAAGCTTTCTAATTTTGTTATAAAACCATGCATGTTTTTTTTTTCCAGTTTCATATAAAGAAAGTATTTACTACTTATTAGGTGAAATAACTAGAGAACAGTAACCATCTCTTTAAAACAAATATAAATTCTTCACTTTTTAAAAATAGGGCTGGCAGCTGGGTGGGGCCGGTAGGGAGATGTGTTGGTAATAGGGGTTTTCATTTCTAAATTTGACTGCCAACCTGTGTATTTAAATAGTAGCCTGCAAGTTCTCAAACTCCTTCCTAATTTATCTACAGGTAACAAGAAGTAACAGAATTGTCTACCATACGATTTTAGGTGAGGCATCAAAATATTTAAAATTGGTTGTCACAGTTTGGTTTCATAAAAAAATATTAAATTTTAGAATAATGAGTGGAATATAATTTAAGCCTTTCATCGGAATAAAGATCCCTTTGGAATGAGAGTTATCATTCAGTCTGTGGTTGTATGTTTCATTTGTGGTTCAGCACAGTGTCGAATGCTAATAACTAGGGCTTTCTGTAGATAATTCTGGAATTTTTTTTTTTTTTTACCAGAAGTCAGAGTTGCTTGAATGTGTGCAGTGTTTGTGTGTGTTTGTTTGCCCTGAGAGTTAAATGATCTCAGATCTGCAGTATTTCCAAGGTACATACTTACTCAGAGCCCTTGGTAACCAAGTAAATGGTGGATGGTAGGAAACCAAACTACATATGATAGCCATGTAGCCGTAATAGTCACCTCCAGAATAGAACATCTGTAAAATTCTGTTTTTAAAACAAACTTGACATTTTTTATCATCTTCTTGGAAGAAGGAATTATACCTGCTTTTGATTATACTTTGTAACATCATTACTAAATATTCAGATATTCTTCAATGAAAGGATTTGTAGACATGTCATTAATTTCAGGTTGAATATTGTACTAGGGGAGAACACATGACTTCACCAGGGGAAGATGGGCAAAAAGAAGAAATGGTATCTGTGTATACTTTAAATGAAACTTAAAAAATAAATCAATGAAACTAAACAATAATATTGGTCGAGTTACACAGGAAAAGACCATTACTTAGCAGGGTTAGGTTATGAAAAGTCATTTTGGTCACACCTGACTTGAAATTTAGCACACTCTCATCTTGTGCTATACCTTATCCAAAGAGCGGAGCCTGTTCAGACTTTATGTCTAGCTATTGATTTCATTAAAGCTAGTGCAGCCTCTTTGTTAATGGTCCCAGGTGATTGTGCAAATTTCTTTCGGTTCTAAGTCTTCATAATTTTTCCTACAACTGAGTATTTATTGAGCACCAACTCTGTGCCAGGCACTGTCAAGACACCACAATAGAGCAACATAGTAGGTGGGACCTGGCCTTCTTGGCATTTAGAATCTAGTGGTGATTCAGCTTTTGTGCTGCCCTAGGCAATGAGGATTGCCTTTGATTTCTGTGATTTAAATCTAACCTATAAGAACTTTGTTTTTATTCTATGACTTCCCTACTTTCAATGTCCTTGGTGTCTGTATGAGCTCAGAGGATCGGACTGAAAAACATGGTAAAATAAAGCCTTGGGTATCTTCTCTTGTTCATTTGGTTGGATTCTGTCCTGAGACCCTGTTCCCATGTCCATTTCTGGTGGCTTTTTTCTTCTGCGTGATCTGACTGCTGTCTTGGGATGGGGAACAATTTTAATATGGCAGGCAACTCTGAGTTTGTTTATTTGCCCTGTGTTTCCAGAGAATGACTAGATTTTAACAAGTAAGCATTAAGGGCCATATGGAAAACATATGTATACAGATATTTGAACACACCCTAGAAAAACTTGGTTCAGAGATCAAAATGCAAATTGAGTTATACATTTTATGGTGCGTCTTGATGAGCTTGGCATTGGTCTGTCTGAGGAGGGAATAGCATATTTTCTGAGCTTAGTCCAGGAGGAGCAAATGCTGAATAAATAACTGCAGTCTAGGACCTTGGGAACCCCAGTGGAGGGGGTGAAAGGTGAGAGGTAGCACCCAGGAGAAAGGAACTGACCCTATCTTAGGGGTGAGGGAGGCAGCTGTTAAATGGAAGGCTTCCTGGAGTAGGTGACAGCAAGAACTAAGTTTTGAAAGTGAGAATAAAAGCTTAATCTTCTAGGTGGAGGGATCACTATATGCAAAACAGCATGGTGTATTCTGGAAACCACAGGTAACTGGATAATTCTAGAGCTGAAAATATGAGCATATGAGGTCAGAAAAGTGGGTAGGGGCAAAAGTTAAACACTTCATGAAATTCAAATACAGGGCATTGAATAAACATCAAAGTCAATACTAATTTTTTTTTTTACATTTATTCATTTTTGAGAGACAGAGCACAAGCCGGGGAGGGGCAGAGGGAGAGGGAGACACAGAATCCGAAGCAGGCTCCAGACTCTCGAACTGTCAGCACAGAGCCCGACGTGGGGCTCGAGCTCACAAACTGCGAGATCATGACCTGAGAGAAGTTGGACGCTTAACCGACTGAGCCACCCAGGCGCCCCAACATCAAAGTTAATATTAGAAATGAGTTAGGAAGCTTAAAATGTAAAACTTTGAGTTTGAAAGAATAACTTATTTTTTAACTTTTTAACCAATACTTTAAAATTAACTTAATTTTTAACATGTTTAGATCTACTTTAGGTATTAAACTGTGATTTCTCTCTATTTGGGCATGTCTCATACACTTTAAGATACACTTAGCCCCTTTGCTGTTGCCACTTAATTAGAAGTCTATAAAGTAAGGCACAGGATGAAGCTGTCTTCAAATCCTAATTTTAGATGGAAGGAGAGCCTCCTTCCCTAATTTATGAAACAGGTATCTTGGGAATTGGATGGATTGAGAACATTCATTGCAAAGCTTTATCCAAAGCATCTAAAGCATACTTTGCCAGGTTTTTTTTTTTCAAATTAAAAAAAATTATTTATTTATTTCGAGGGAGAGCAAGAGCACAAGTGTGGGAGGGACAGAGAGAAGGAGAGACAGAATCCCAAGCACTGCTCCATCAGTGCAAAAGCCCAATGTGGGACTCAGACTCACAAACTGTGAGATCATGACCTGAGCCAAGGTCAAGAGTCAGATGCTTAACTGACTCTGCCACTCAGGCACCCTTTTTTCTGGTTTGTTAATGAAACAATTGCTGGGCATTTACTAAATACACAGCACTATATCAGAACAGTAATGTGGTGGAAAAAGCGTGGACTTATAACTGAGTATCATTATGTAATTTATTAGCTGTGTAGTCTTGAGCAAGCAAACTTACCTTTCTTGGATTCTTTTTCCTCATCCATAGAATTAGTAGCAGTATGTATGGCATAGGTTCGCGAGGATTGGCTAACAAATATGACGCTCTTAGTGGAATCCTAAAACGTAGTAGGTGGTCACATGATAGTACGTGTTATTATGTACCGATGTTGTATATACATACAACCACATGTTGATGCTGATACAGATGTTAGAACTTAGCATTTCATTAATAAATGGCTGATAAACTTAAAAATGTCATTTTAATAAGCAAAGATCATCATATTCATCCCTCATTAAGTACACCTGGGGAAAGTATAACTAAACAAAATTCCCCAGCCTCCATTAAACCTTACCTACTAATATAAAACAAAACAATATAAAACTCTGATGACTGCCCTAGTACTAGGAAGAAAAACCCAGATTTTGTGAAGGTGAACAAGTTGATTAGGGTTAAGAAGAGAGTAAGATGTGGGAAAAGTGCAGAGAATTTAATTTTATCATTTGACACCGACTTTATAAAAATGGTACATGATTACTATAAAGCATTCAAGCCATATGGCAAAATATAAGGGAAAGGAGCTAGTCACCTAAAATCCCAGTAGCCAGAAATAATCAGGGTTAACAGTTGAGAACCTGGTCATTCTAGACCCCTCCTCACGCACATAGGTACCTGAAAGTGTGTAAGTGCGGCTCCCATACTTGATGTACTTTTAAAAATATTTAATTTTACTTATGTTTAACAATAGCAGAGCTAAAGTGAACCTGAAGGAATTATTACTGAATTTCAGATAAAATCTTTCTTCATCACCCAGGATATTCTTGGGAGAGCTCTTTAAGATTATGAAAGCCATTAGGAGTTGACATATTTGTTTTTTTATTTCATACTTCAAATTGAGACAGAGAGATATTGTCTTTCTTCGGTGAACAGTAAGAGGATTAATGTACTTAGGCTTCCTCCCACCTCTTTTCCCCTCCCTCCGTCTCAGTTTTCAATGGTTTTTGTTGCTAAAATCTATTATAAGTTTTCTTCTGTAACCTGAATTTCCAATTTTTTTTTTTTTGTCTTACATCTAAAAGATTTAAATGAATTCTGTGGCCTGGTTTTCTCACACAGTACCACATCTCTGTTTCTTTTATTTTGACGATTCTTCTCGTTACTTCTGTGAATAGACTAGAAACCATCAAATTATACACTTGAAACAAGTGAATTGTTTGGCATATGAATTATATCTGAATAAAGCTGTGCTACTTTTTACCACAGCTTTTCCATTCATCATTACCGTGGTGAGCTGGATCTTACTGGATAATTTCCTCCTGCTGTTCTTTCCCTCCTTCCGTCCCTCCGTTGTAACAGAGGGGCTCATGTGATGCCCTCTTCCCTGAGTTTTCACGTTTGAGAACGTCTCCTCATCATTCAGCAGGTTTAGCTGGCTGTGATATTCCTGAGTGACCCCTGTGTCCTTCGGCACTTTGCAGCCTCTGTTTCATCTTGTTCCGACCTGGATTATTTCTCTGCAAAGCCCTGAGGCCAGTGTGACTTTTGACTATGATTTTTTTTTCTTCCTGCATAGGCTTCCTGAAGAATTGTTTCCTCATACTTGAAGTAAATAGACCATCTCAGTGTTGTTTCTTGTCCTCCCTCCTATAGGTACTGTGTCCTTTTGATCTCCAATTCAGTTCTTTTCCTTTCAGGAAAGTTCTCCTGTATTACATCTTTTTTGTCCTTTTGTTCAGTTTTTCTATTTTAAGAAAATATATCCACTTACAGTGGATATTATTGAATATTCTTTGTGTTTATCATATTTTAAAGTTTCATGTTTTTTGTGTTTCCTTTTGCCTTCATCTATGTTCAGACCTCTTTTCTTGAGGGCAAGGGAGGGCAAAACTTTGTTTTTATTCCCTAATGACGTCACAGTTTCCTTACGTTTATGTGCTGTGTGTGCTAATGCTGCCAGGCCTTTGCACTCCCTGTGCCTTCTGCCTGCAGCACTGTGCCTTGAGATGGTTATGAGGATGCTCCATTCACGTCTTTACTCAGATATCCTCTCCTTGCCGAGTCCTTCTGGTACCATCCTGTCTACCCATTTCGTTCTTTCTTCTTACCTTACAATCATGTAACTTACAGATTGATCTGGATGTTGATATTTTATACCTTCCTGTACCTACAATTATGTTTGACATGTAGAAAAAGCTTATAAATACTTGCCTGATGGTAGGTCTTACCTACCATGTATATGTACACCATATACCTGGGAGCTGAGCCCATGGTGGGCCATACTCAGCCTCTGTTCTTTTATTTGGGGCAAAAATGCGGGCCTGTGGTAAAATCATTTACAAGTTCCTTTTGTCTCAAGTGAGATATAGTGGGACCAGTTTTCCTTTAATTTGTTTATATTGGGACTTGGGTCCCCATATAACAGGTAAACAAAATTCTTAAAGAGAAGGGCCTTTAAGCAAAGGATTTACAGTTAACAGCTCCTTCCTCAGTGCAGTATGCATATTCCTTTACTGGCAAAAGGGCTCCATAATTTTTAACTTGTTTAAGAACACAGGTTATAAGCTATGAGTTTCATCTATATCCTTAAACAGGAAAAATCGTTGCACTGATGCCAGAGGACCTCAACACCATTTGGGGATTTCCCCAAGAATCCCTGCCTAATAGGAATTCATCTTTTAACTAAGCCACTTAGAAGATCCAAACTTATGGTTTAAACCCAAATTTTCTGTAGTATGTCTTCTATCAGTGGATCCCGAAGTAGAGATTATAGCATGTCCAGGTTTTTAAATCATTTACTACTAACCTATGAGCTCCTTGAGAGCAGGCACTATTTATTACAACTCTAAGATACATAATAGGAGAGTTCCAAGTGTCCCTGGAAGATTTCAGTGAGCAGGAAGTAGGTCCTAAGCTCTCAGCACAGTGGGAAATGTGGAGCTCACAAAGTGATATGATATAGCTTAAGCTCTTGTTTGCCAACATCTGGAGCACAGCTGTGTCTTAGTCTTTTCACCATCTGTTAATAAAAACTGGAAGAAGTGGAATTTGGAGGTCTTGGATACACATACAAGTAAATATTGTGCAAACAGATAAGGTAGTTATAAGATGTAAAACGGAAAAGGCCTTCAACTTGCAGGTTTTGACGGTGATTAATTTTAAGTTGCTAGTGAGGCTTCTGCTTGGTGGTATGAATAGTTTGAATGCCCTTGCGTTAGGGAAGACTATGGTAGAATAACTACCTGCTTTGAACTTCAGTTAATCATTCAGTGATTAATTGTGATGGATTATGGCTTACATATTTTTAACTTGGTTCTTGCTTTCCCAACAGCTGGGAAGAGATGGCTGGTCAGAAGCAACCGTGTTGGCCCCAGATCCTAATGCACATAGGAAGGGGGCCTGGTGTTGTGTGGCCTTTTCTTTTTTTTTTTCAACTTTTTTAATTTTATTTTTGGGACAGAGAGAGACAGAGCATGAACGAGGGAGGGGCAGAGAGAGAGGGAGACACAGAATCGGAAACAGGCTCCAGGCTCTGAGCCATCAGCCCAGAGCTCGACGCGGGGCTCAAACTCACGGACCGCGAGATCGTGACCTGGCTGAAGTCGGACGCTTAATCGACTGCGCCACCCAGGCGCCTTGTGGCCTTTTCATACGTTGCCAGTCCCAGGCGGATGTTAGAAGTTGCCCTTTAAAACTGCTCTTCTATTTCCATCAAGCAGAGGGCTTGCTTTTCTGCCTGGGAATGTGGTGGTGGACTCTGGCTCCCTGCCCTTCCTCTGGAATGAATGCACAACAAATTAGAAAAACAGAAGTGTCCTAGTTCCCCATTCCCCTCCACTGTCTCAGCTTGTTGCTGTGGCACCTCCTGCTTCACCGGCCCTCCCTCAGGCTCTTGGCATGGCTGAGAGGAGCAGATGCCAAGGCCCGGTGGCTGGCACGTCAGGGATTTAGCGACATCTTCCTGCACATGGTGAATCTTTTTTTGGGAGGGAGGCTGTCTAAAAAATAACCTGTAGGCACCACAATTAATGATATAGCATGGTGGATTGTGGGAGAAATTTAACTGCATGAAATTTCAGCTTTCAACATGGATTGGCTATTTGATTAAGCAGGACATGGTAGCTTTTCTAGGCTACGAGGGAGAGGGGACAGCTTAGTATGGAAGCATGAGGTAGGTTTTCTGTACTCCTGGTGAGAAACCACGTGATGGAGTGAGCAGTCTCGTATGTGTCATTACGGGGAGGAAAGCAAGCTCTCTGGGCTTAAATGTGTTCATTATTTTGCTTTGCCTGTTGGATTCTCTGGTTTCCTCAACAATTAATGGAATATATTCACTTGGATTAGGTTATCTAGGGAGACTGGGATTCTGCTTGTTAGTCATTTAGAAAATATGTGTTTCAGGATTACTTTTAGTGAAAATAAAAGTATACCACAATTTATTGCAGTTCTTTCTAAATTGAAGAATTATTCATGCTGCCACCTGTTGACAGAATTAGAGTGTACATCTAGTCTACTTGGTCAGTAATCCCTGCCTACCAGAATACCAAATCCACATGAAATCTGACTATTCTGTGGAATCTGACTGTTCCACATGGAACAGGGGCTACAAGCAAGCATGTTTAAAGAATACACACCCACAGCTAGAGTGGCAAATTCTCTTGGGCCCACCTGTGTAACCATAGCCTGTCTAGTCTGAATCTCTTAGAAGATAACCTCTTAGAATGTACTTTTGAATGCTTTATGTATGCATGCATCTAAGTACTTTCATGTCAAGAATGGCTATTCTTATTTAGAGGCAGATTTTCCATTACAAGATTTACGGGTCATGCTTTAAATTCCATACATCTGCTAATTATTTGTTTCCTTTCAGATTCCAATATCCTTGCAATTTGAGACACCAAGGAATTAAATCTTACACCATGAGTAGATCTTTGGAAGAGAACACGGATCAGTGGATGTCAGATGTTAACTAAAGAGCAAAATACCCACATGTTTCCTCACCAAAGTTAAAGTGAACATCTCATGCCCTGATACTGGGACACTCTTGGTTGATAAACAGTTTTCACAGTCTTCATATTGTGATCCTCTGACAATATGTTCACTTAAAAAAATATATGTATGTGGTTGGATAATGGCTCTTTGCTAAAAATGGTTTAAAATGTCCTGGTCAGGTTGTACCTTATCCGACAGTCTGTTCTTGGCAGCTGATTGATGTGAGAATTACATCTTTGATTTGTTCAGCCCAACTTGAGACACTGATATAAATCACTTCAAAGGATGCTGCCTTTTAGGACACCATTTCATATTGTGTGCCCTGAAGCTTTACATTAGGATGTGTAAGCTGAAGAATATTCATATCTTAAGAGTCTTGTAGACAGATAACCGCCTCTCCTTACTTCGTGGAGCCTTTGCCTTCTGCCTGACCAGGGTGACACAGAGCCCCTCTCTAGGACCTGTGATCCCCCAGGTTTTTGACTCTGCACCCCAAACTTCTGTGAGAGCCCCAGCCCACTGCCAGGGCCTTTGTGACATCTTCAGAGATTAGGACACCACACCTGCCCTAACAATTACGCTATTTGAAGCTAGTCACTTCCAACTGGGTCTTTTATGTCTGTGATACTTGGTTATTAAGGGAAAGGTAAGCCATCCCTCAGTGTCCTTTTTTCTTCTTTATCCTTTTCTCTTTCTCCATTACTCATTCTCCTCTTCCTCCCCCTCTAAGTCTTTACTTTTCCACTGTACCCTCTGGGATTTTCTTTCCTTATAACCTTCTCCACCTTCCTCCTCACACCTACTCTGACTCCGCAGAATACCCTACCTTCTGCCTTAAAGTAAACCTGGGTCTCCCCTTCACGTGTGACCTTCCTGTTACACCTCCTGTTATTGAGGAGACTTGTTCTCTTATATGAACATACTGTGTTTGGTGATGGTGATGGCACTATCCTGTCTCCCCACTGCTCCTTTCATACTTTTATAAAGGTTCACACTTACCCGTCATGTCTTTCTTGTTATCAGACTTGCTGTCTGTCCTTTTACCTCCGGTCCCACATGGTCTTCATTTTCCCTCAGTGTTGGCTCTTTGCCCCACTTGCCACACCTCCCCCCACCCTGTGCCAGCCGCTGTGCTAGGATTTACATACAGAAATTTGTTCCTCACAACTTTCTGGATTGGGCATTACCAGGCTCACTTTATGGGTGCAGAGAGGTGGGTAACCAGGGTCGCAACGTGAGCAGGTGACATAATTGCACCTCAAACCAAGGCAGTGTGTCTCTGGAGCCTGTATTTCTGTCTGCTAAGCTATTTTTCCCTAGTGTGCTTCATGTCGTGTGTACCTTCAATGCCTGTCAGTAGGGAATTGGTTAAATTGTGGTTCATCCAAACCATGGAGTACTCCACAGTTATTAGAGCAAGAGAGCAATGCGTATGTATGGAAAAGAATCTCCAAGATCTATGAAAAGAAAAAAGCAAGGTGCAGAACATTTGTGTATGTGTGGAGAGAATCTGACATGTCTGTGCCTGCAGCACCCCGAAGCCACGCAGGATTTGGATTTCTCCAGTCGTTTGGTATACTGACTGCTGTATACTGTATACTGTATAGTAGACTATTGACTACTGTAGCTGTCACGAGCAGGTATTTCTCACAGGCTGCGCTTTTCCCCGTGGGAGGAAGGCAGCATCGTGTGGTATGTGATGTGTGATTCTGGAGTCAGCACTTGGTTCTTTTTTTTTTTTTTTTTTTTTTAATTTTTTTTTTTTTCAACGTTTATTTTTTATTTTTGGGACAGAGAGAGACAGAGCATGAACGGGGGAGGGGCAGAGAGAGAGGGAGACACAGAATCGGAAACAGGCTCCAGGCTCCGAGCCATCAGCCCAGAGCCTGACGCGGGGCTCGAACTCACGGACCGCGAGATCGTGACCTGGCTGAAGTCGGACGCTTAACCGACTGCGCCACCCAGGCGCCCCAGCACTTGGTTCTTAAATGTGTGGTCTTGGGCAAGTCACTTAACTTTTCTGAGCCTCAGTTTTTACAACTTTAAAATGGGGATGATACCCATCTTGCAGAATAATTGTGACTTTTCAGATAATATTTATTCATTGATTCAACAAATATTTATTCAGCACCTATTATATGCCAGGCACTGTTCTAGGCACGAAGGATGTAGCAGTAAACAGCTTTAAAAGTTCTGCTCT
The DNA here is from genome assembly GCF_007474595.2 of Lynx canadensis. Classification (NCBI taxonomy): domain Eukaryota; kingdom Metazoa; phylum Chordata; class Mammalia; order Carnivora; family Felidae; genus Lynx; species Lynx canadensis. The sequence goes on from NC_044310.1 coordinate 53,458,149, forward strand.
CATTTAGGTAACATCCTAGTGAGAGTAGAAACACTTACAAAATAAAGTAGATCATATGCTATAAAAGATGTTGAAATCTATGAAGAGAAAACCGAAAAAGAGGGGTGGGTGTGAATAGGGGTGCCGTGGGTGGGGCGCAGGTTTAGTTGAACAGGATGGTTAGAAAAGTCCTCACTGACAAGGCATGTTTTGAGCGAAGACTTGTAGGAGCCGAGGGCACACGTAGATACCTACAGCAAGAGCGTGTCATGCCGAGGGGACATAAGCTACTTGTCCAAGGTGGGAATGGACTTGCCGGTTTGAGAACAGCAAGGATGTCAGGTGACGTGGGGTGACGGACAGGGATGCTAGGTGAGAGACGTAACAGGAGCGAGAGTAGGCCGTTTAGGCCCTGCACAGTTTCAGATTTCCTTCTGCATAAAATCTATCTGGCACAGCAAATAGTGGCCGTGATGATGAGGATGCTACCAGGATGCTCTGCTCTTGGGGTGGAAGTAAGATAGATGGGGTGACGTTTAGGATTCTTTCAACAATTATTTTTCATACTTGTGGAAGAACAGCATAGTGTAAGAGAGAGGGGGCACTTCCAAGACCAGAGACCTGATCCTCAATCCTGTTCTGCTGCTGATCCTCACTGAATGCCAGCTTCATCTGTTACACGGAGGGTGATTGTTCCTGCTCTGCCCACCTTATAGGGCCGATGTGCAGAGTAAGAGAGAAGTAAATTTCTATAAATGCTTTGTGAACAGCAGACTACAATACATAGGAAGCACACAGGGTGTGTTTGCTGATTGGACATGGACTCAGGAGCCACTGACAGTTGCCTCGTCTGTGCGAATGTTCCCCAAAATGAGGCACTCACTTAACGAGAAAGACTACACAGCTGTCACATTTCTTTTTCACGTTTATTTATTTACTTTTGTGTGTGTGAGAAAGAGAATGGGAGCAGGGGAGGGGCAGAGAGAGAGGGAGAGAGAGAGAGAATCCTAAGCAGGCTTTGCGCTGTCAGCAGAGCCCAACGCGGGGCTTGAACCCACGAACCACAAGATCGTGACCTGAGCTTACCCGACTGAGCCACCCAGGCGCCCCAGGCCGTTACGTTTCTTCACTTGGATTCCGTGTTATAGTTAACGCAGGCTGCAAATGGATTAGTTCCTTGGAACTTAATGTCCCGTTGCCACATCAAGGTACACGTGTATTGTCAGCAGCTTAAGGCTGAACCTTTGCACTGAATTTACCAGTTTCACTTTCACCCAGATCAGAGCTCATCATGATGACGTATTGAACTGGATCAGGAAAGGAGACTTAAGGTGCTTTACTATTCAAAAAACCAGGTAGGTGGTGTGCCAGGTTCAGAGCTTGCCTGGCACGAGCTCCCTTTTGATGGGTGGGTTCCAGAATGTGCAGTCTGTGCAGGCTAATAACTAGAGGTGCTGGGCTCTAGTTATGGTAGAGAGCACAGAGCACCAGTGACTCCCCAAGCTAGCAAATCTCAGGAAAGGAATTAAATAGAAGCCACCTGGGGGATGAGGACCTTTCCTTCACGCTGAACTGGGAAACCAGTTGAGCTCCCAGGAGAGCTCTACCTAGAGCAGCAGCGGCCATTTATTGAGTGCTCACTCTGTGCCTAACACTTTACATATTAAACATTCTAGAAAGATTGTCTCTCTTAATCCTCAAAACAGCCATGCAGTAGGCATTACCTTTTGTTATGGACTGAGTTGTGTCCCCTGCCCCCGCCGCCTTAAATTCATCTGTTGGAAGTCCTGACCCCTAGTACCTTATAATTTGACTCTTTTTTGGAGATAAGGTCACTGGAGAGGTAATTAAGTTAAATGAGGTCATGAGGGTGGGCCCTAATCTGCAATGACTAGTGTAGTGTCCTTATAAGAAGAGGAAGTTAGGATACAGGCACACACAGAGGAAAAATCCTATGGGAGACACAGGAAGAAGGAAGCTATCTGCAAGCCAACGAGTGAGGCCTCAGAAGGAACCAACCCTCCCTGACACCTCGATCTCAGACTTTTAGCCTCCAGGACCATGAGACCTTAAATCTCTGTTGTTCAAGCCACCTGTTCTGTGGTAGTTTGTTATGGCGACCCCAGCAAATTGATACGCCCTTGTTGTATATCTGGGAAAACTAAGGACCAGAGAGATTACACAAAGCTGGTGGATGTTCTTGCAGTTCTGGCTAGGGAGAACTGGGAATGAAGTCCAGGTGTGTCTGGTTCCAGACACGTCCCACCGAGCCCTGAGGTTTCTGGCTTACTGCTGCTTCTCCTCACTTTTGAAACCACAGCTGGCATCCAGATCTTTGCCCACTGTTCTGTTATACTGTACTTTCCCTTGCCACACCACTTTTTTTTACAGGTAAGATCCTGGACAGGAAGAGCATAAACAGGTGGCTTGAGTTAGGGGCTTAGTGAATCTGGAAAGATTTGTCTCTGGGAATTTCCTTCCCAGTTCCCCTCTTGCCATGAAACTGAGGTAAAGAGGATTCTCTGCAAAGTGTTTTTGTACCTGTTTAAAAGAAGTGTTGAAACTTCCCCCGAATGGGATAGATACAAGTAGTTAGTTTTGCACTTACACTGTTGCTGTCACTGAGAAGTTTGGTGGTTCTTAACCAGTCTGAGTCACCTAGATAACTTTAAAAAAATACCTAAGTCCTGCTCCTGCTCCCAGATGATCCATTCTAGGAAGAATGGTATGGAATCTGAGTACCCATAAGCTCTTTTTCCCCCCTTGTAAGTCTTCCCTGATAATGTTGATGTGCCCCATCAGATGGAGAACCCTTAAAGTTGTGGAATGACTTATTTCTCTTGTTGGTACTTCTGAACCATAAAAATGGTTGCATTCCAACAACATTAGCATCTTAAAATATAACTCTTACATTTTAGCTTTCATTATGTAGGCTTCTGTATTTTCCATGGTTCTTTCAACTTTAACACATTTTGAGGATGGGAGGCTATGATAGGAGCCACTGTCCTAACAGAAGACCTCTAAGCCACAAGAATTAATGATTCTCTGGTCATTAGTGGGTCTGAATGTGAAAGCCTAGAAGGTAGACACTACCTAACATTTTTGAAATCTGTTTCGAGTTTATTTGGTACACAGTTGCATTTTCCACCCATTCCTCCAGAGGGCACCAGAGTTCAGAAACAGTTGTGGGGGAGTTGAACAGACTGGTCTTCAGGCTAGAAACTTTAGCCGATAAGATTTGAGCTTTTATTTGTGGGAGGAACTGTGTATTCTCTTTAAGAGCTTCCTATTCTTTGTTGACGCTGTACTCAGTTTCTATATTTTATGCAAAGGATAAAGAACAATGTTTTATTGTCAGCATAGTGGCTAGTGATGCTGAGAACCCCAGGACAGGGACTGAGGCTGAGAACTCAGGTCCTCAGAGGAGTGATTTCTAAAATTCTTTGTGCACAATTTTCAGTAAAAATGTTTACTTTATATTTTCAGTATATGGATATGTGTGAATTATGTGCATATACAGTTTTACTACCATATACCTTATAAAATGCACTCTCCAAACTAGAATCTGAAAAACAGTGAACAAAACAATGCAACAGAGGCTCTGTTTTCTTTCATACTCTAGCAAGGGTCCCTTTGGAAGCCACTGATTTAGAAAATGACTTTTCCTTGAAAAAGGATTTGGGGAAAGCATAGAGATTGATCTTGGGGTTGTTTTGGCTGCAGGCCTCTAAATCTAACTCCAGTTGTCAATTTGAAAAAATTTTTTTATTTTTGAGAGAGAGGAGAGAGCATGAGCAGGGGATGGGCAGAGAGAGAGGGAGACACAGAATCCAAAGCAGGCTCCAGACTCCTGAGCTGTCAGCACAGAGCCCGACATGGGGCTCGAGCCCACGAACCATGACATTATGACCTGAGCAGAAGTTGGATGCTTAACTGACTGAGCCACCCAGGCGCCCCTCCAGTTGTCACTTTGGAGCCTTCATGAAGCGTGGGCTCTGCAGGGAAAGCTAGGACCTGGCAGTCAGGGAAAGAGTGCCCTTCTGGGGAAGGCTCACTGCCCTCACTTTGCTGGAATGTCCCAGGTACAGTGCCAGAGAATAACAAAGGGAGTAAGGCGTATCTTAAATCCCATTTCAGGAAACCCATCTTCTAAAGCAGACTGTGGTGCACAGTGTAGGGGAACTTAGGCTAAAGTTGACTAATAGACTTAAGTCTGGGGCTCCAGGTTTGCTACCAAAGTTCTCTCTGCAGCATCTCCAGTCTGACCTAGAGTGAGCTGTTGGAGAAAGGGAGATGGAAAAAAGGACCTGGTTAAGGGTATGTGTAGTATTCAATAAGGAATTTGGTGGAAAAGTAAAGGAGGCATGGTTTTATCTGGACTCTTCTGAGACTCCTTGCCTACCATCCAACCTATGTAGCCATAGATTGAATTGAGCCATGAGGGCCCACTTGGGGCCAAATCTTGCTCCTTGGTGGCCCAGAGAGTATCACGTTGTTTTCTGCCTGGTAGTTATCATATATTTGAAGCTCCAGGATACATCCAAGTTGCTGTGAAGCCCCAATTCTAAAATTAAGTTTCTTTTTGAACTTAATAATCAAAAGAGAGGCCGCTTAATAAGTTCGTATGTAAGCAGTCAAGCCATTCCATAATAGACAGAAAAAATTACATAATGAGTTTACAGAGCTTGACAGAGTCCTATAATTTCACAGAATTAAACTGGGATTTTAAAGTAAGGCAACTGGTCAAATAAGTATGGCCACTGAACAGAAGACTAGAAGACAGCTACCCTAGTGTTACATGGAAATGTTTGCCCACTGTGTGCCAGTGTTAAGGCCACGTCTCCACAGTGTGCTTGACCTTAGGCAGATACAGTTTGACCTTTCATTTCCCTAAATGTTAAGTAATCGTAACTTGGTCTAACAAATTATATTGAGATTTGAAAAAAATCCACTTAGCAGCTCTTTATTTAAGGGCAGAATTTTGTTTCCATTCTGAAAGCACTGTATGCTCAATTAAAAAAAATGAGAAACTAGAAGAGTAGAAAGGAATCCCCCATCTTCCCACTGCAAAGAAAACCACCATGAATGTACTTCTTGTATAGTTTCCCAGTGTGTGGGTGCCTTTTTTGTGAAGATGATGCTTAGCCAGAGAGTCACTCTAGGAGGAGGGAGACAATGCTGGGCTATTGGCTCAGGCAACACCTGGGCTGCAGGATTAGAAGTACCTATTTCTAGGGGTGCCTGGGTGGCTCAGTTGGTTAAGCATCTGACTTTGGCTCAGGTCATGATCTCACAGCTCGTGGGTTTGAGCTCCACGTCAGGCTCTGTGCTGACACCTTGGAGCCTGGAGCCTGCTACAGGCTCTGTCTCCCTTTCTCTCTGACCCTCCTACATTCACTTTGTCTCTTTCTCTCTCAAAAATAAATAAGCATTTAAAAAAATTAGAAATAACCTATTTCTCTGTTGAAGCCAGTCCAAATGCATTAATGGGTCATGGGAGGACAGCATACAAGAATGTGAAGGCAGTTTCTTCTGGGAGCCTGTGATTACCTTGTGTTAGCCATGTGATAGCTAATGAACTGAGATCTGCCCTGCAAGATAAGCTTTTTCCCACCTCTGTTTGAACTTGCCTTTTCTTTCCCTGTCATAACAATAGAGTTGAACACATGCCCCAGGTTTGGTGCTCTCTATTCTTGTGTCTTTTTGGAAAAGATGTAACTTCATCTTCTGTAATAAACAACATCACAGGTTAGACACTATGGGGACCGTTGGATAATTTTCCTTATTGGAGAAATTAAAAAATAAGCTCCAAGGGAAGCCTGGAGCTTCCAGTTTCTCGCACCCCCCCCCCCCCCCCCCCCCCCCCCCCCCCCCCGTCTACTGCAGAGCAATCCTTTTATCAAATACAAGAGCAAATTACTAGAAAAATTAAAAGAAAACCACAAATTCAACCATAAATTTTAGATTCACTAGGCTTGAAATTACTGTGGAATTGCTATAAAATTCCTAAATGCTTTTTCTCATTTCTGTGGTTACTGTACTAGATTGCAGACCACATGTTGAGTTTTGTAAGAGTGGGGAATGGAGAAAAAAATATATACATGTATATGTATATATAATTTTGGGGATAGCCTATGAATAATATACTTATCAGCTGTTAAAGCTATAAAAGGACACAAATATAATTTTGTTCCTTCACTTCTTTAACAGAAGAGGCAATGGAGGTGATATAACTTGCCTAGGGTTACATGAGTAGTTAAGAGCAAAGCTAGAACTGGTTTAGTGTTTTTTTTAGTTTAGTATACTCTCTGCTTGTGTCATGTGACCCCTTAATCTTTCAGTGTCCCAAATGCCAAAACTGGGTTTTAAAGTAGCCTCTTTTCTTCTAGCATTAAATTTAAGGAGGTAGACATAAATGTCTGATAAAAACTTCATTCTGGGTGACATATGTATAGATTTGATTATTCTGTCACTGAAAATATTTCATTGACTCATTGGAATTGGGAAATGTCTTGCATTTGATATGTTTTGTTTTTGGCATTTAGGTTTTCCTAGGACATTAGTACAGGCTGAAGCCCTGGACAGAATCTGCGAGCTGGATCTAGTGATCACTTTGAACATTCCATTTGAAACACTCAAAGACCGTCTCAGCCGACGTTGGATTCACCCTCCCAGTGGAAGGGTGTATAACCTGGACTTCAATCCACCTCATGTGCATGTAAGACTATACAGGGCCCTTTGACAGAATGACAAGAAAGAGGCACAGCATTTCGGTTGTAAAGTATAGGAAGGATATGAATAGATGATTCAAAAAAGAACAAATCTACATGGCCAAATGTATTTGAAATTTCTCATTCACTAGTGGTCAAAGAAGGCAAATTCAAGTTTATAACATCTATTGCTGGTGGGGATCTGAGAAAAATGATACTCTCATCTTTATCAGACCTAGTATTTGTAGTCTTTTTAAAAAGCAATCTAGCAATGTACATTAAAAATTTTTTTTAATGTTTATTTTGAGAGAGAGAGAGAGAGAGAGAGAGAGAGAGTGGGGGAGGGGCAGAGAGAGAGGGAGACACAGAATTCGAAGCAGGCTCCAGGCTCTGAGCTGTCAGTACAGAGCCTGATGTGGAGCTTGAACTCACAAGCTGTGAGATCATGACCTGAGCTGAAGTCGTCACTGAACCGACTGAGCCACCCAGGTGCCCCTACATTAAAATTTTTATTTCATTCAACCCACCACTGGCAGTATAGGTTATGGAAATGAAAGCACTAGCAGGTAAGATCATGTACACAGTGTCGCTTATTCCAGTGTTGATTTTAGGGAAAAACAAAACAATCTGAAAACAAAAATGAATGCTCATTTGCAGGGGATGATTAAATGAATTAGAGAATATCTACGTCTTGTAGTCAGTAAAAAGAAAGACTTTGTACTATATACTTTGACCTGAAGAAACATTTCCTCCAGGTGTATTACTGAATATGAAAAGCAAATAGCACAATGATTCCATTTTTGTAAAACAGTGACTATCTTTCTTTACACATATCTGTTTGTGTGTGTGTTTATAAGTGCTCTCTGGCTTCATAAGACCAGGGATAAATGGTTAACACTGGGTCTGGATGAAGAACTGGGGTTAAAGTGGGCGGGGTCATGGGAGAGATGGGAGTAAGGATGTAAAGGGGGAAGACTAGAGGAATAGCAAGTTCAAAAAAACAGCATGTTTACATAAAATAAGCATGTATAAAGGTACATGTTTAAAGAAACTTCTTTATTTTTTTAAATGTTTATTTTATTTTTGAGAGAGAAAGAGTGTGTGTGTGCAGTGGGTAAGGGGCAGAGAGAGGGGTGGGGGGAGAGAGAGTCCCAAGCTGGCTCCATGCTGTCAGCATAGAGCCCAATGTGGGGCTCGATTTCATGAACTGTGAGATCATGACCTGAGCCAAAATCAAGAGTCAGACGCTTAACCGACGGAGCTACCGGGTGCCCCAAGAAACTTTTTAAGTTAATGAACTCATTTAAAGAATTACTGTTCTTTCTGGTAATGATAGGAATTAGTTCAATATGATTCTTAACTCCAATTATGGGGAGGCAGATAGTATTATTTTTAATCCTCCAAATGTGAAAGAGGTGACAGTTGTATCTTATTGGATTAATGTGTATGGAATAGGTAGACCTGAATATCGATAGAGTCAATAATTACTACAGAAAACCATCTTCAAGAGGGTAAGGATGCCTTCCCAGCTCATGAGCGCCATTGATAAAGTTCCAGTGAGTCTTATTCATTTGGGCGAAATGAACTAGTTGCCTTTTGAAGTCTTTTTTTTTTTTTTTCACATTTGTTTATTTTTGAAAGAGCATGAGTTGGGGAGGGGCAGAGAGAGGAGACACAGAATCCAAAGCAGGCTCCAGGCTCGGAGCTGTCAGCACAGAGCCTGATGAGGGGCTCGAACCCACGAACCATGAGATCATGACCTGAGCTGAAGTCGGTGCTTAACTAATTGAGCTACCCCAGTGCCCCAGAAATCTTTTTAAAAATATAGTAAATACTTCTGGAATTCCTGTATTAGGTCCCTTCCTCCTTTCTTTTTCAAGAAGCTAGTAGAGGGGGAAAAATGATGGAGGGGAAAAGAGGGTTCTGAATACGCACTGAAGTCCAACACAGATGCTTCACATTTTAGCTCCTCCTAGCCCTGCTGAAGCAAAGATTCTCTTAAAGTTTGAGAACCTTTAATATTAAGTTGCTTTCCAAAGACTGGGTATACTAAAAGAGCACCTGCAGTTATTACAGTGCTGCCCCCAAAGTCAGCAGTGGAAGTGCTAGTCTGGGCTACCTCTACCAGCCACTGTGGCCAGGCTGTCCTGGAAGGAGGGATGCTGTCACCCCAGCATCATTCTGCTCGTTCTAGAAGTAGTTGTTGTATTCACTGGTGCTCTGAGGTCCTAGAAATGACTTCTGAGCTTTGCAACCATAAGTAAAGGAGATGAAAGTAGAGGTGATGTACAGCTTTCCCCCACCCCCATCTCTCCTTTTGTGTCAGGGTAACAGCCATGGAATACACATGTGATGATTATGGGGCTCACCAACAAATCATAAGCATAAATTATGTACCCAAGGCCCTGAACTGTAATGGAATTTTAGTGTGTTTCAAATTTATAGCTGGTTTCTGATTATCCAGTTGAGTTGCCTGAACCTTTTGGTTCTGCTCTAGCCTGCCTTTTGACAGATTTATTTCATGTGACTATCTCCTCTAGTGGGTAATAGCCGTGGACACAGGAGGCAAGATCTTCTTATGTGCACGTTGCCATTTTTAAGTAGATATGTTTCCTGAGAAGGTTAAAATATGTCAAAAATCAGGTTCTTAGAATTGCAGCTTTTCAGTTCTCGGAATGTTTGTTCTTGTTTATCATAGGTATATGATTCATGCCTATTTAATCTACCTTTAGGCAAGTCATTATGTGATCTAGTAAAATAGCCTGAGTAAGATTAATCTCAGAAAAGGATTTGAAAGCTAGCAGAGGTAGGAGAGAGATACCTTCTCCTAGATCAGTGTTCTCCTAAGTAAACCACTTGGTTCTTTGAGATGATTTATTTTCCTTATTAACAGCTCAAACTTTATTTTTTTATTTTTTATTTTTAAAAAAAATTTTTTTTTTCAACGTTTATTTATTTTTGGGACAGAGAGAGACAGAGCATGAACGGGGGAGGGGCAGAGAGAGAGGGAGACACAGAATCGGAAACAGGCTCCAGGCTCTGAGCCATCAGCCCAGAGCCCGACGCGGGGCTCGAACTCACGGACCGCGAGATCGTGACCTGGCTGAAGTCGGACGCTTAACCGACTGTGCCACCCAGGCGCCCCTAACAGCTCAAACTTTAGAAAGCAAGGCAGTTTTAGGAATATTTAGAGGGCCAGAGTGATAGTGTCTAAAGGTCGTTTATTGTTGGGGGAGGCAGCATGGAGTTTTAAACTATAAATTGAAAATATCATTTATCAGTAGCAGTGTAACATGTTCAGAAAGATCTGAGAAGTTAATAAAGATTTCATGTCAGCTCTCAATGGATAAGGTTAACATACTGTTAAGAGTGTTATTTCTTTTTTTCAACTACTTTCACTATTACCATTGTCATCAGGCCTAATTCATCATGTGGGAGGGGTCAAAGGTGAATACATGGGTTTTGCATAGGAAAGTTTTTCGTCTATGGAATGGCCCAGCTATTGGCTGTATTAACTGGTTTCTCTGGTATTTGTAGGGGATTGATGACATTACTGGTGAACCATTAGTCCAGCAGGAGGATGATAAACCTGAAGCAGTTGCTGCCCGGCTAAGACAGTACAAGGATGTGGCAAAGCCAGTCATTGAATTATACAAGTGAGTGTGCTTCAACATTTTCATGGCGGAGGGCCAATTAAAACAGTATGGTGCCCAGTGGGAAGGACACTGGACTGAGGTAGGGTAGTGTTTCTTTAAGCTAGATAAATCCTAAAGGCCCAGTTCCTCCCTGCAGGTCAGGTGAAATGTTGGGGGTTGTACATGGGAGATATAGTCCAGTTCTTTTATGCTGAAATTCTTGTAATACAAGGACCGAAACCTGATCCTCTCTGTCTGGTTGTAAAATTACGTGTAGAATTATATTCATCTTTCTTTTTAAGGAGCTGAAATAATGGTTTATATTTTGACACTCCCACGTATGTCATTCGGATGGAAGATTAGAAGGGACCTCTTGACTAGCTATGTCTAGTAGGGAATTTAACCAAAGGAAAAAAAAAAGCTAAAACTATAAGGTACAGATGGCAGATTCATATGGTTCCGGGCGCCAGGCAGGTATTGGAAATGAGTGTCAAACCTGGTATGGCTGTTTTAATCTGGGCAGGTGAGTGACAGTTGAACTGTACAGCTGCTGTGTGATGTTCAGCCAATTATTACCACAGGGGCACTCAGACCCAGAGTGGCTAGTGATACCTATTTCTCAGGAGAAGCAGAAATCTGGCTTTGCGTGTATGTGGGAGCGGGGTGTGTGTGTGTGTGTGTGTGTGTGTGTGTGTGTGTGTGTGTGTGTGTGTAAATCCCAATTTTTAAAACTATTAGCAACAGATAACATTTTTTTTTTTTTCCAACGTTTTATTATTTATTTTTGGGACAGAGAGAGACAGAGCATGAACGGGGGAGGGGCAGAGAGAGGGAGACACAGAATTGGAAACAGGCTCCAGGCTCTGAGCCATCAGCCCAGAGCCTGACGCGGGGCTCGAACTCCCGGACTGCGAGATCGTGACCTGGCTAAAGTCGGACGCTTAACCGACTGCGCCACCCAGGCGCCCCGCAGATAACATTTTTAACAGCGTGCAAACCAAACAAAACCCAGTTGCAGACTGCATTCAGGACAGCTGTCTACAGCCTCCACTATAAATCAATTTCTGACCCTTCAGCTCCCAAATAATTTAGCAGGCCTTTAGATTAGAAGTTCCTGATCATGTTACTATGATCTATCCTGTGTTTTGTGATCTGTTGTAAGTAACAAGGGTTTTATAGTACCAAAGTTTGTCAATGATCTGTTTTGTTTTGTTTTAAAATTTTTAATGTTTATTTTTGAGGGAAAGAGAGACAGAGTGAGAGGAGGGGTAGAGAGAGAGGGAGACACAGAATCCGAAGCAGGCTCCAGGCTCCGAGCTGTCAGCACAGAGCTGGACACGGGGCTCAAACTCAGGAACCTTGAGATTGTGACCTGACCCGAAGTCAGATGCTTAACTGACTGAGCCACCCAGGTGCCCCAGTGATCTGTTTTTTGAAAGTGTGTACTGAGGCAAATTTGGTATTGTCCATATAGTGTTATTCTTGGATATGTTTTTCTTTTTTTTTTTTTTTTTTAATTTTTTTTAACGTTTATTTATTTTTGAGACAGAGAGAGACAGAGCATGAACAGGGGAGGGGCAGAGAGAGAGGGAGACACAGAATCTGAAACGGGCTCCAGGCTCTGAGCTGTCAGCACAGAGCCCGACGTGGGGCTCAAACTCACGGACCGTGAGATCATGACCTGAGCCGAAGTCGACGCTTAACTGACTGAGCCACCCAGGTGCCCCTCTTTTTTTGTTTTTTTTAAGAACATGTGAGCCACAGAGAGGGGCAGGAGAGAGAGAAAGAGAGAATGTTAAGCAGGCTGCATGTTCAGTGCGGAGCCTGTCAACGTGGCTCAGTCCCATGATCCTGGGATCGTGACCTGAGTCGAAATCAAGAGTCAGACACTCAACTGACTGAGCCACCCAGGCGCCCCTCTTTGATATGTTTTAAATAGGAGAAGAAGAGGTGGCATCATGCTAGGCATGCCAGAATTGTAAAAGCTGTGGCCTTATTTAAGTATCCCCAAGTGCAGGTGTTGATACATTTGCGGGGGCTGCTTTGGCACTTAGCAGTGTGTGTGATAGACCATGAGATCATGCTTGCTTTATACTCAGGATCTTCACCTGCCCTAATATCATGTTAAAAAGAAACCTAAGGGTCGCCTAGGTGGCTCAGTTTGTTAAGCATCTGACTTTGACTTCGGCTCAGGTCATGATCTCACAGTTTGTCAGTTCGAGCCCCACATTGGGCTTCCTGTTGTCAGTGCAGAGCCTACTTTGGGTCCTCTGTCTCCCCTCTCTCTGCCCCTCCCCTGTGCATTCTTTCTCTCTCTCTCTCTCTCTCTCTCTCTCTCTCTCTCTCTCTCTCTCTCTCTCCCTCTGTCTCAAAAATAAACATTTTTAAAAAAAGTGAACCTAAAATGCGTTTATGTGTTGGATTTTATTTTTCAGGAGCCGAGGAGTGCTTCACCAATTTTCTGGGACAGAGACTAACAAAATCTGGCCCTATGTTTACACGCTTTTCTCAAACAAGATCACACCTATTCAGTCCAAAGAAGCATACTGAGCCCGCCCAATGAAGAACCAGGAAGATGTCATTCATTCAGTTGTATGTGTAGTATTGGTGCCGTGTCCAAATTAGAAGCTAGCGGGGATAGCTTGCAGCGTCTTTTCTAGTCTAAATGGTGAACTGAAATGAAAACAAATGAGGAGAAAGAGTTAATGAAGAGGCTCTTCTCTGCCTTTCTGATGAAGGGTCACCCACACATGTCTAGGATGTCTCTGCACGTCTCAAGCCCTTCACAAGAAAGCAAGTACAGGCTGGATTTCAAAGGGTGTATAACCCAAACTCTAGCTGATTTCTGACCATCACATTGTTGCCATAGTAGCCTTTTAACATGTGATGGTGTTGGCCCCTGGTTCTCCCTGCCCCCCCAAAGGCTATTGAACCACAGCACCAGGTGGCCTGAGAATGCCAAGGGCAGTAGCCCCGGCCTTGTCCCAAGTTCTCTGGTATGTGCCCTTCCTGGTGACCGTGCGATTGAAGCCAGTTGCTCTGTGGTCACTTCTCTGGCCTTGAGTGACTGTCCACAATTAGCTTTTCTGTTCGGAGTGATACCTTTTTCTGCCTCCATGCTCTGTAGAGTCTCTCCTTTTTCAGACATCCTGGAATGAAAGGATTTGGCTTCTAGTATTTTTATTAGACTGTATTTTGGTACATCTGTTTTCTCCCTTCCTAGACTATGAAGTAATAGATAGTTACTGCTTTTATCTCTCTCAGATTCCTTTCTAAGAGCCGAGAGTGAGGGGAGGGTGTCCAGATGCTTCTTGCAGCAGGAACTGAGCTCTGCAGAGGGTCTACTTACGCTGCTGGGCTGACCCTCATGAGTTGACACTGCTCTTTTCTTTTATCATGAAAAATAAAATCCTCAAAGTCTTTGGGAGTCTTCAGAAAAATGGGAGATACTACATACATGTTAAAGAATCATATCTTGTGTATAGAAGTAATAAGACCATATGGAATTACTGCACTAAAAGAATAGTTTAGCTTTTTATTCAAGACAAAAAAAATGTATTTTGAAATGCTGCTAAATATTGATGCTGACAGTGTTTTTCTCCTGTGAGTGACCCAAACATATTATAAATAGTTGGTAAAGGGAATGGAGCCTGTGTGTTGAGGAAAATGTTGCACTAGCTGTGCCCAGACTGAGTATGACAGCTTTGTGATTATGGGAAAACAAATTCTTAATTTTTTTTTCTTTCTATTCCAAAGATGCTTTCTGTGGGGTGGCCATTAAGTCTAGAAATATAGATGATACAATTTTGTCATTCTTTGTAATGTAATATCAATAAACCATTTATTAAAGATTTGCCTGGTTTCCAGACTTGGTGGCCACCTAATGTAATTCTGGCTCTCCTCTGGGAAGGACAATGAAATTTATTCCTGTTGCCTTAAAAATAAATACCCCTCTTCATGCATCGTGATTGTCCCTAAGGAGGGTTCTTTGCTATTCCTGAGAGTGACTTCTAACTCCTCATACTGAAGAGAAGGGGGGGCGGGGAGCCTATTTCAGCACGCCTCTGGTGTTGCAATGCATTGTTTATTTTCTGAAGATGTCCTGGAGAATCTCCAGTCAATTCCCTGGCAGGTGTGTTCTGTATGGTAATGGTTGCATCTTCCTTACAAATACTGCCCCGCTCTTGACAGTTCCTCTCCTCTATACCTTCGTGAGAATGTTCTTTGACTACCTTAGTGGAAACATAGACTGGTCTCCTCCTCATTCTCTGAATCACCATGTTACTTTTTGGGTGTATGCAATGGAGATGCCCAGTTCAGGTCTGTGAAACATCAGTGCATGATATGGACTTCTAGTGCTTTAGGAGAGCCGTGTTTGAATGCCGGTTGGTGGGGACAGGGTGAAAATCAGACCTGTAGGTAAAGCTCAGGTTTCCTGGGGCACCAGGTACGGAGAAACAAACCTGATATGAAGAAAGTTGCACAATTTAGACTAGTACTGCCATGGAGACAATTTCTAAAAACTAGGAAAAGTAGAGAGTTAAGGTTGTTTTATGGGTAATTCAGGAGAGGAAAGTGTGTGTCCTTTTGGAAGTAGAAAAATCTACATGACTCTTCCTTTACTTCTCTTTGTGTTTAACAGACTCCTTTGGAGTTTTTGAGAGAGTTATGGGAAATGGCTGGTCCCTGATGCCATACTCTAGTTCTCAATCCTTCCCTCCTCTCCTCCAGCAGAATAGATAGTTATAGTCAGTGTGGGAGCCTCTCAGTGTCTCAACAGCATTTGCTGTTTCTGTGCTTGGTGAGGGCCCTGTGCTTGGTGAGACCAATAAAAAAGACAAACACCTTTTCCATGCGTCTTTGAAAGATGATACTTATTTCATGTTCAGTGGTCTAAAAAGTCTATTTCAGATTTTCTTCAACAAGCTCTGTAGCATTTTCTCCAGTAATTTTGTAAAAAATTAAAATTCTCTTGAAAATATTTTGATAAAAGCTAAAGGGACATCTTTTCTTGGTTTTTCTTCTACTGCCACAGATACGGTTCCTTCACAGTTCTGCAAAGAGAGTAATTTGGGTGTCTATAAGATTCCTACCGGTCCACATATTCTGTGGTTTAGCCAGTTGTGAATTAATACTGCTTTTCATTCTCTGAACAGGCTTCCCACTTACTTAGAACTTGGAGACATTGCTGTGTTTAATATCCTTTAACACTAAGGCAGACATAAAATAAGTATCATTTACTGAAGGCCTTTGGGCGATAGGTAAAGTTCTAGGACCTTAGCAAACACTCATTGAATCTTTCAAGCATCCTTTGAGATAGGCATGAGGCCATGTTTATGAACAAGGAAGACAAGGGTCAGAGATGTGAAGTATCTTGCCCAGGCTCTTGCTGCCAACAGACAGTCCAGCCAGGACTCACACCCAGGTTTTCCTGATTCTGCAGCCTGAGTTTGCTCCTGGATGTTAACTATCTGTGTCCTGTCCCAACCAACCTAGGGTGCTGAGCCTGCTTGATTTTGCTCGTATTTCCAAGTGGCCTCATCAAAAGTAGCAGAAGTGACATTCAGCTCTATATGGGACTGTTCTCCCCCTCCCCGCTTTGCTTAAGCAAAGGGAGCTGCTAGAGGAAGATCTGAGCCTTTGATCTTCTTTCCTAACTTCTCACTTATAAAATGAAAGGCTGTTGAAATAGGCTGGGCTTGGGTCCAGGCTAATCTGTGGAGGGGTCAGGTTCCTTCATGTTCCTCACCTACCTATGCTTTTGGTATCCATGGTATTGTACCCCTAAGGGACCTTAACACTTCAGCCGCCTTCAACTATAGTTCTCCCTGTAGATCTGGGCTTCTGGGAGTTAGATGCTACTCACTTTTCTTCCCTGATACCAGGAGAAATCACTCCCTCACTCCCACCCCTAAATAAGGCCCTGATGATAAACATCCTTCCTGAAGTGCTGGCAGGTGATGGAGCCCCCAGCATACCATCTTGCCTATGTCACATTGCATATTAACATGATCCTGAATGCTACATTCACACCTTTGCCTGCCATCTGATGTGGCACTGCTTGTCATGCACAATTCTGGCGGAAACCAGGGAAGATTGGCTTCCTGTGTTATCCGCCCTGCCCAGGGTCACTCCCCACCACCCTCCAGCAGCCAAGCTCAGATGAGCTCCAGCTTTACCCAGGGTGTGCCCCTCCCTTTGGTAGGGAAGGAAAAAGGTAATAACAGCCAATGGATAAGGGGGATTCTTGGAAAGAGCTACTGCTGTGGCTTCGCCCACCTACCACTTAAAAATGTTGTTGAGACAGGATGGTTTTAGATAGATGGGTGCCTGTGCAAAACCATAAATAGGACTGTTAGAAAATTTAGTTCACTAAACTGATTTCAGTATTTGACTTTAGCTGTTTAGCAGTTTAAACAGCTTACCAGCCTGCTGGGGGTCCTGCTTAGGTCATAAAGACCACAAATTTCAAATATGTTAAGGCATAGGCATTCCTAGTAGTTCCTGTTTATTGGTACTTAATGCTAAGTGCATTATGTGCATTGTCTAATTAAATCTGCAGTAGTTACCCTAACGTAATAGATGTTTTAGTTATCTTGCCTCTGTGTAAAAACTGCAATCATTCTGTTCACTTAAGTTTGTATTTTCATGTATCTATAGGGATTAATCAAGAAATCCAAAACGGCCTTTTTTTTGTACCTTTTCCTCCTTTGAGTTCCCCATTCTAATTAATAGGTAAAGCAGTGTTATTTGATTGTACCTGGAATCTTTGCTTTTGGCACTCTGGTGCTGAGGCAAGAAGTGGGCACTCAGTGGGTCTTGGTGGTAGTTGCACACTGTATATACAGAGAGCATATATCTCATCTGCACTCTGCTGAGTTACAGGATCTCGGGAGACATTCATATCTACCTGATGAATTTCATTTATTACCTTTCATTTAAAACACAGTATCTTTTTTTGCTGCATTTAATTTTGCCAGAGAGGCAATTCATAAGGCCAAGTTGTGTTCTTAGTATGAATTGCTTTCTTTTTAATTCCCCTGCATTTTTAGTAACTCCCTGGTCTATTTGGTGTCTCAAAAGGAGAACCTAGCAATGCAGCCTGTTTGTTGTTGTTGTTGTTGTTGTTGTTGTTGTTTTTTAATACGGGAGTGTGGTCTAGTCATAAGTTATCATCCCTTTCCACATATAACTGATCCAGTCTGGTTTCTAGATGAAAAGTGTGCAAGAGCAGATGTTGGGAAACCCATGAAGCCGTATTTCAACTATGAAGAAAAATATACTTCCTGCATCTGTTGAGATATACTATAATTACAGTTGTTCATGAATGCCATACCTTATCTTTCTTTTAACAAATTGCACAATTCTTGCCAAAATAAATGCCATTATTCTGTATGCTTCAGGGAAATTCCCCCAATTTGATCAGTGAGCGTGTGTGTGTGTGTGTGTGTGTGTGTGTGTGTGTGTGTAGGGAGAGGGAGGGAGAGATGGTGAAACATTTCCAAGGGGACAAGAGCCCTTGGATGGCATGGATGTGCATTCCTTCCGGGTAATAATTACGCTATTCCAGGAAACAGCATGTGTCTTCTTGGAAATAAAGATTTCCTGTCTGTAACTTTTGCAAGTTACACCAAGTGCACCTTGTGATTCTCCCTGGGGTTGGTGTGTGTCTAATTCCATTTCATAAAACCTTTCTTCATTTTAAAGCTTTGGCTGTGAAGTCAGAAATGTGCTAAATAAAAACAAACTGTTTTGTATTTAATTTAGAGAAGGGTAAAGGGAAGAAAAAAAAAAACTCAGTCTTTATGTAAGCTCCAAGGTGTTAGGGCTTAGAGGGTTTTTCTAGTTTTATGAGAATTTGTACTACTGATTTTTATATATTCCTGTTTTTGAGATGAACAGATCTCTGGGGAAATTGTTGCATTACAATGGCGTTTCACTGTGACCCCTCTCAAGCTCAAATCTGTTCTCTTAAGCCAATGACAACTTGTCACTTCGGTTTACTGTCCTGTGAAAAGTCAGCTCCAGTTTCCCAGAAGTTGTGTGTTTACGATGAGTCAGTGCTTTTCTTCAGTGAAAGTTGTCAGCCCTCTTGATTTGGGTGTATGTGCTTAATTCAGAGTATCTAAACCTGTAGTCTAATCTGTACATGCTCTCCTAACTGTTAATTGTTATTGACTATTTTGATTATCTTGCTTGAAGATTGATTCCTACTTTTTAATTTGATAGAAATAAAGTTTTTTTTCCTGCTTATAACTAGTGAATTAATTTAACATTTGTATTGCTTTTTACACTTGAGAGTATACATCTTCATAGCTCTTCACATTTATGCTATTCTGTGACCGCTTCATTATCAACATTGTTATCTCCAATTTGCAGATGAGGAAAATAGTGAACACAGTGTTGCCTGGATGAGGTGACAGTTGGTGGCAGAGCAAGATCATGAGCGTAAGCATTATGATCCCCAGTCTCCTTTTCTGCAACACCATGTTGCCTCACTTTGTATACATTCAAGCACTTTTTTTATCTAGCACTTCATTCTTTGCATATTTTCATAAACATTCTTTAGTTTTGTTCTTGAAACAACTGGATGATGTGAGTAGATTCTCCCCCTACCTTGCAGATTAGGAGACTGGATCAGAGGATGTGAGTCTAAGATCATAGTGTCAAGGGCCAACTCAGCAGAAGCAGGAAACTCAGGAGACCTGGCTGCTGGATGCTAGAGTCATGGAGGAAATACAGCCAGCCTCTGCAGAAGCCTTCCTGCAACTGGGGGGTGGGGGGGGGAGGGAGGGGGGGAGATGGGGGATGCCCTGGCTTCTCCCAACCTCACATTCTCCTGTCTCCTGCAGGGGCTTCCCCTTAGCTGGGTTCCAAAGCTCACTGACCTAGAAGCCTGAGGAAATGTCCCACAGGCCTCCATGCCCCTAGAAGGTGAACCGGATATGGTGGCTATGTGGTAGATTGTATCAAAGTTAAAGCCATTCACTCTTTAGGAGAATTTTACTTTTCTGCCCCATGGCTTTATGTTTGGGCATACTGACTTGCTTTAGCCAATGAAATACAAGCAAAAATGAAGTGTGCCACTTCTGAGCGGAAGCCTCAGGAGCCAGAGCATGGTCACCAATCTCTTTCCTTCTCCAATGAGACTGTCAGTCTCCTAGGGCTCTTCTTTCAACTGGGATCCTAAAATGGATGTGGAGCAAGATTAGTCCATGATGGATTAGTACTGTGCATGAGAAATAAGCCTTTGTTTTTCTCATCCCCTGGGATTTGGGTGGATTTGGTACAACAGCATAATTTAGTTCAAGCTGACTGATAGAAAATGGGCCCAAGACTAGTATATCATGTCATCTAGTTATAACTTTGATTCTCCTATCAAGCACTATTAGGCTCTGGGGATGCAAAGATGAATAAGACCCAGTTTTTGCCCTTGACTTCCTTAGTCTCCTGGAGGAGATGGAAATATATTTAGATAATTATACATAACTGTTGGGATTATTCACTGGATTATAATTGAGAATATACAGATGTAGTAACTTTTTCAGCCAGCCAACTAGTCCAAGGAAGAACTAATATTTAAGCTGAGTGATGGAGGAAAGAGGGAACCCAAGCAGAGGGAATGGTATGTGGGCAGAAATATGAGCACATAGGCCAGGTGGAGGTCAGACAGGTATGGAGCAGGACTGGGGAGATAAAGGTAAGATTGAGATGTTTGGGGAAGTTGTACTGACCTGGTCTTAACTTTGTTTGTAGTAGACAGTACAGTCTATGCCAGAAAGTGACTCATGAGATTTACATGATAAAATTGTACTACAGATGTGAAGTAAGGTGTGACTGAGTTTAACAGAAAGGGATGGTTGGATTATAACGAGTATGGGGTGCCTGGGTGTCTCAGTCGGGTGAGCGTCCGACTTCAGCTCAGGTCATGATCTCGCGGTCCGTGAGTTCGAGCCCCGCGTCGGGCTCTGTGCTGACAGCTTGGAGCCTGGAGCCTGCTTTGGCTTCTGTGTCTCCCTCTCTCTCTGCCCCTCCCCTGCTCATGCTCTGTCTCTCTCTGTCTCAAAAATAAATAAACGTTAAAAAAAAAATAACGAGTAAAGAAGGGTTAAATGTCTCCAGGGGAGGGGTGCCTGATTGGCTCAGCCCTTAAGCATTCCGTTCAGGTCATGATCTCATGGTTCACATGTTCGAGCCCTGTGCCAGGCTCCACGCTGGCAGTGCAGAGCCACCTTGAGATTCTCTCTGCCCTTCTTCCACTCATTTACGTATGTGCACATGCACTCTCTGAATAAACTTAAAAAAAAAAAATGTCTCCAGGGAGAGATTGGAAACAACAATGAAACGGGGGGTGAGTATAAGGCCGTAGGAAGTGACAGAAGCTGTGGAGACAGCAGTGCACTGCTTTTTCTCAAGGGAGAGTCACTGCTCAGCTCCAGCCAATTGTTGTTCCTGGGGATGCTGGCAATGCTACCCGGTCATTCAATTTAATTAAAACAATGACAACAACAAATACATTGCACAGGCTAAACTATATTAAGCCAATCTGGGACTAATGGTTTAGACAGAGACACACCGGAAGTTAGGAATGAGGGTCATAGTGGCTCGATAGGTGTCTATGAAGTAAGAAGGTAGGATATGTGAAGGCAAACGAGTATGAAGGTGAGGACTGTCTAACTTTGAGGAACAAAAAAAAAGTTGTGTAGTTGTATAGTATTGTGGTTTGTCAGAGGATACCACCTATTCAAATAAATCACTTGAGTTTTTTACCCTAGAGTTCAACTGAGTGTGATTTTTTTCCCTTAATCCTTTTCAGCCAGTGAATATGTAAGCATCCAATAATTAAATGAAAACCATACCCATACTTAAGGAAACCTCCTTAAACTGTGTATGTGTATTTTAAATATGTGTGTATGTATGTATATATGTATATATAACGCATGTGTGTGAAACAATTATATCTATGTGTATATATGCATATGTAATAGGAGGTAGCTAAAATTTATTGAGGGTTTGCTCTGTGGTGCCAGGCAATAAGCCAAGCCTTATGTACAGCTAGAAGTAATGAACCTGAGGTTCAGAGAAATTAAGTTATTCAAGATCACTCACCCAGTAAGTGGTAGAATGAAGTCTTCACTCCAAGTGGTCACTTATGATTACTCAGTTGTTCTTACTCATTCTGACTCTCGTTGCCCAAAGGGACCACAGTTAAGCGCTGTGCAATCAAGGGACCTGTGGCCTTGGGCAGGAATTCCAGGAGTCAGGGTACACCTCCACTTGGAGGTAACTAGACTTGAGCAGTGTTGAGTCTCTCTAGTGGCCAGCTTTTCTCCTAGCCAGAATCCTGTGGCCAGTCCCTTTGATAAGTCTCTTCCCTCCCATGGAAGATTAGATCTAATATTACACCGGGAGCTGACACTTTGCATTCCCCCGTTTAGAGTCATGTACCTTGAGAAAAGAATAAGTTTTCCTGACAAGGAAAAATCAGTGATACCAAAATGAATGCTACATATCTAGATCAGTCGGAACAGATCAGCCACTCTTGTCACAGTAATGGCCCACATACACTGACCACTCTAGATCCACTATGTCATATGCACCAACCATCCTGGGTGCACTGACCGTATCGGACTACTACGGACATGTTGGCCACCAGACATAACAACTGCCCTGGACATATCATATGCACCTACTGCAATATGGAAACAATGTATCATTGTGACAGGGTCAGAGAGAAGGGGTGCAGGCTAAAATTGCTTAGAGACTTGAATGAACCATCTTCTGTATTTTATCTGTATAAGACCCTCCGTTGCGTTTCTTCATTTGAAACAAAACAAACAAACAAAAAACCCAGCCTAATTGTCTAATGCTCACATGAAAGCCTCACCTAAAAATTTACAAATGTTGGCATTTATCAACTGAGGTTAGATAGCTAGGACTCTTTGAACATAGATGTCTAAACCTTAATCTTTCTGCACATCTTCCAAAAACCACATAGACCAAGGAAGGCAAATAAAATCGCAGTTAACTCACCACACAACACAATTATATCTACTGCACATAGCAGGAAATAGAAGACTGCAAACCCCCTTTTCATTTGAGTAGGAAAATCGATATCTGAAATCAGACCAGCTATGGACCTGTGTGGAAGTGGAGAGGTAGGAATTATTTGGGGAAAGTATTGAGAGGGCACAGCTTCTGGGAGACAACAAAGGAACTTGAAAGGAGTAGCTATCTCTTAAGAGATCTGGTGATTAAGAGGGAAGAATAAAGAAGTTTGTGGAAATTCAGCGTTCTACAGAAATAAGATCTTCATGAAATCTGACATACTAAACTCTCCCTAACACCCCTGCACACCCCAAATAAGAGATGCTTTTCATTAAGGAAATTGCGTTTCACTGTACCAACTGAAGAGGGTACTCTTGAACTAAGAAACTAGTAAGTCACTCAGATCCTTCAACTCCATCTGTAAATACACCTGATTCAGAAAAATCCAGAAGTCTTAAAAATGAAGAGGAAAAGGCAGCCAACATCCACACAAAGTTACTTTGAAAAGGAAATTAATTAGAATCAAAATTCTTCAGCTGATGAAAATACTCAAGCCCCAACCCTGAGGCAAGAAGAAACTGTATCACAGCTCTCCAATATGAGTCAAATACAGTTAGACAATCAATAACAGATTTGAAAAAAAAACCCCACAAGTCAGAAATTCACAAATGGAGATGAAAAGTGGGCACAGAACAAAAAATTTGTGAAACAAGAATTGCCTGACTACAGAAAAGGGAGTGAAGAAAAAGACAATGGTCTTCCAAATTAGGACCAAACTGCAAGGTGCATGAAGAAGAAAAGATTCAATAAAGCATACATCGGAACATGAAATGAAATTTTCCAAGAGAATTAAGCTAAGAAAAAGTAAAAACCTCAGAAAAAAAATAATAGCTATAGAAGACAAAGAAGATCTAACACACCTATAATTGAATTTTCTAAGAAAGAAAAACAACAAGTCAAAACCAATGTTTAAAGCTATAGTCTAATAAAAACATATCAAAAGATAAATAAATGAAAGAAATCCTGAATCTACATATTAAAATGGTACACTGTGGAACTGTGGGAACTTAGAAGAGTCAATTTTAAGACATATTCTACCATACCTAGGAAAACATATCTGGGCTCCCAGGCAAAGAGACTAAGTGATTCAAACACAAATTAAAACCACAATGGGGCAACATTGTCAAGGAAAGAAAGTGTACTAAGGATTTTATGTACAGCCAAGCTGACTTTCAGTTATCAAACAAATGTGGCAAAAAAATGTTTATAGTTGCTGACTCTGAATAAAGGGTACCAAGGATAATATTCTTTTAACTTTTCTGTAGATAGATACTTTTCTAAATATTAAGTTGGGGAAAATGTCTTAAGTTTAAAAAAGTATTGCCTACTTATTGCTCTCTTAATTCCTCTCCCCAGCCTCTGGCAACCCCTAATATACTTCTATCCGTGGATTTGCCAATTCTGGACAATTTCATATAAATGGAGTCATATTAGTGGCCTTTTGTGATTGGCTTTTTCACTTAGTGTAATGTTTTCAAGGTTCATCCATGTTGTAGCATGGATCAATAATTCACCCCTTTTTATGGCTGAATAATACTCTATTGTGTGGATATACCACATTTTTTAAATTCATCAACTGGTAACACTTTGGGTTTTCCCACATTTTGGCTATCATGAATGATCCTATAAACATTTGTGTACAAGTTTTTGTGTACACATATGTTCTTAATGCTCTTGAGTATTTAAGAGTAAACTTACTGGGGTCACATGGTAAACCTATGTTTAGCTTTTTGAAGAACAGCCAAATTATTTTCAAAAGTGGTTGCACTATTTTACATTCCCACCAGCAATGAATGTTTCATTTTTTTGCACATTCTTCTCACTCGCTTTTTGAGAGAGAGAGACAGAGAGAGAGAGCAAGTGCACATGAGCTGGGGAGAGGCAGTGGGAGAAGAAGAGAGAATCTTAAGCAGGTTCCACTCTCAGCACAGAGCCTGACATGGGGCTTGATCCCATGACTATGAGATCATGATCTAAGCTGAAATCAAGAGTTGAACACTTAACTGACTGAGCCACCCAGGTGCCCCTCAACACTTGTTATTGTGTCTTTTTGATTATAGCCATCCTTGTGGATGTGAAGTGTTATCCCATTGTGGCTTTGATTTATATTTTCCTAGTGATGTCTAGCATCTTTTCATATTTTGTTATTGGCCATTTGTATATGTCTTTGGAGAAATATCTATTTAAATATTTAGCCCAGGGGTGCCTGGGTGGCTCAGTTGGTTAAGGGACTGCCTCTTGATTTCAGCTCAGGTCATGATCTCATGGTCATGGGATCAAGCCCTGCATTGGGCTCTGCACTGACGGTGTGGAGCCTGCTTGGGATTCTCTCTCTCTCTCTCTCTCTCTCTCTCTCTCTCTCTCTCTCTCTCTTTCTCTCTCTCCACCCCACCCCCCACCCTCCCCTACTGGTTCTCGCATGCTCTCTCTCTCTTAAAATAAATAGACACTAAAAAAGTATTTGTCCATTTAAAAACTGGGTTGTCTCTTGTTGTGTTTTAAGAGTTCTTTATATATACTGCATACTAGACTTTTCAGATGTAACATTTGCAGTATTTTCTCCTATATATGTATGGGTTGTTTATCACTTTTGTGATAGTGTACTTTGAAACACCAAAGCTTTTAATTTTGATGAAGTCCAATTTACATACTTTTTTTGTGTTTTTGGTGTCATATTTAAGAAACAATCCATAGTCACAAAGATTTTACATCTATGCTGTCTTATAAGAATTTCATAGTTCTTACATTTAGCTCTTTGATCTAATTTGAATTAATTTTGCATATGGTTTGAGGCAGGAGGTCTAACAATTTTTTTCATGATGTGCAGATATCCAAACACCACTTGCTGGAATTATTATTTTTTCTCCATGGAGTTGTCTTCATAACTTGGTTGAAAATCCACTGACCATAGATATATGATTTTATTTCTGGACTCCTAATTCTATCCCATTGATCTATATGTCTGTCCTTATGCCAATACACACAGTCTTGATTACTGTAGCTTTGTTGTACATTTTGAAATAGAAAACATGAGTTCTCCAACTTTGTTCTCTTTCAAGAATGTTTGGCTCTTCTGGGTTCTTTGCATTTCCATATGTATTTTACAGTCAGCTTGTCCTTGCCAATTTCTGCAAAAAAGACAGGTGAGATTTTGATAGGGATTGTGTTTAGTCTGTAGATACATTTGGGGAATATTGCCATTTTAACAATATAGTCTTCCAATCCATGAACATGCGATGTCTTTCTATTAATTCTTCAATTTCCTTCAGTGATATTTTGTGATTTTTACTGTATAAGTCTTACATACTTTAAAATTTTTTATTCCTAAGTATTTTGTTCTTTTGATGCAACTGTAAATGAAATTGTTTTCTTAATATTTTCAGATTGTTCATTGTTAGTGTATAGATATATAATTGATTTTTGTATATTGATTTTGTATCCTGACACACTGCTGAAATTCTTTTTTAGCTCTAATAATTATTATCTTTCATGTTCAAATTGTCCCAAACTTGGCAAGTAGGATCCTTTTCAAGATGTTATTTCTTTTTGATATAGCTCCATCCATGTTTGAACACTTACTTGATTTTTGGCATAAGATCTCAGAGATATCTTGCATTTCCCTTCTAAGACCTGGTATTAGCCATTTCTCCACAGAGCTCTAGTTTCTTTTAGTGGGGTATGATATTTAGAACCACTACGATCTTGGTACCAGCTGTGTTCGTTGTTATTGTAGTGACATTAGACAGAATTAAGAATACAGTAAAACCCTGGATTGTAAGTAACTTGTTCTGCAAATTTTCCACACGACAAACAAACATTTCTAATAAACTTTAACTTGATAAATGAGTGATGTCTTGCAATACAAGTACTACATGACACTGAATATCACATGATCACAACTGAGCCAATGGCAGGATTGTGGGTGATGCTCAGATGCTTGGTCTCCGTGTTTGGCAGAAATCAGTGATTTTTCAGAATATTGTAAAGTGCCCACAACTGGCACTAGTGTATTTTTTGTCACTTCAAAGCATCTATGGACAGTCCTTTGCTTTTCCATACAAGAGTAAGCTTAGGAATGCTTTGCTTCATTCTAGGTCAGGTCTGCTGCCTTATTGCCAGTTACATTAAATACAATATATGACAAGAGTTTATTAATAATGTACTGTAGTCAACATCCGTATGAGCATATATAATGGCCCCCTTGCAGAAAAAGATTCCATTGAGCCAATAGATAGCAGCGATTCCGTTAGTGATAGTGAAAGTCATCCTACACAATAATCCTCCTCTCTCTTGTCTCTCTCAAACCAGTCACAAAGGTTTTCAAAGGTAAGTGCAGGTTGATTTGTTTATTTTTCATATATTTTGTATTTTCTTTATTATTTTGTATTATATTACAGTATTATAATCATTTAAAAAAATGTTTTTGATGTTTATTTTGGAGACAGACAGAACATGAGTGGGGGAGGGGCAGAGAGAGAGGGAGACACAGAATCCAAAGCAGGCTCCAGGCTATGAGCTCCAGGCTATCAGCACAGAGCCCGATGTGGGGCTCGAATTCACAAACTGTGAGATCAGGATCTGAGCTGAAGTCTGACTAAGCTCAACTGACTAAGACACCCAGGCGCCCCTGTAATCATTTTTATATGAATATTTTTGGGTTGTAGAACAAATCATCTGAGTTTCCATTATTTCTTATGGGGAAATTCACTTTGATATGCAAGTGCTTTGGATTAACCAGCATGTTTCCAGAATGAACTATCCTTGCAAATCAAGGTTTCACTGTATATATATTTTTTCTGTTTTTTACTTTTTGTTATTTTTTATATTGCAGTGTAATTAACATAAAATGTTATATTAGTTTAGGTGTACAATATAATGATTCAATAGTTCTATACATTACTCAGTGCTCATCATAATTAAGTGTATTCTTAATTCCCTTTATCTATCTCACCCATGCCACCAGCCACCTTTTGCCTGGCAACCACCAGTCTTTCTCTGTATTTAAGAGTCTGTTTTTTTTGTTCTTGTTTTTTTTCTCTTTGTTCATTTGTTTTGTTTCTTAAGTTCCACATATGAGTGAAATCATATGGTATCTTTCTCCATCTGACTTATTTCATTAGCATTATACCCTTTAGGTCCATCCACTTTGTTACAAATGGGAAGATCTCATTCTTTTTTATGGCTGAGTAATATTCCTGTGTGTGTGTGTGTGTGTGTGTGTGTGTGTGTGTGTGTGTACCACTCTTCTTTATCATTCACCTATCATGGGCACTTGGGTTGCTTCCATATCTTGCTACTGTAAATAATGCTGCAGTAAACATAGGGGTGCATATATCTTTTCAAATTAATGTTTGTTTTCTTTATGTAAATATCCAGTAGTGGAATTACTGGATTATATGGCAATTCCTTTTTTTTTTTTTTTTGAGGAACCTCCAAACTGTTTCCACAGTGGTTACACCAATTTGCTTACTTATAGTGCATGAGGGCTCCTTTTCTCCACATCCTCTCCAACACTCGTTATTTCTTATGTTTTTGATTTTAGCCATTCTGACATGTGTGAGGTAATACCTCATTGTGGTTTTGATTTGCATTTCCCTAATGATTAGTTATGTTGAGCACCTTTTCATGTGTCTATTGGCCACTTCTATGTTTCCTTGGGGAAAATGTTTATTCAGGACCTCTGCCTATTTTTTAATTGGATTTTTTTGGGTTCTTCTGGTGTTAAGTTGTATAAATTTTTTATATATTTTGGATATTAACCCCTTATTAGATATATCATTTGAAAATATCTTCTCCCATTCAATAGGTTGCCTTTTTGTTTTCTTGATGGTTTACTTTACTGTTCAGAAGATTTTTATTTTGGTGTAGTCCCAAATAAATTTGATTTTGCTTTTGTTTCCCTTGCCTCAGGAGACCTATCTAGAAAAATGTTTCTATGTCTGATGAAAAGAAATTACTGACTGTGTTTTCCTCTAGGAGTTTTAACTCTTTAACCCATTTTGAGTTTATTTTTGTGTATGGTGTTAGAAAGTTGTCGTTTCACTCTTTTGCAAAACCACTAAGATCTGGGCACCAGGTATGCTCATGGTTATTGTGGTGACATTCGACAGAGTTCAGAAATATATATATTTATTTAAGTTACAAGTTCATACAGTATTTTCTTTTTTCTTGAGCGTTTTTAAAAAATATTTATTTTTGAGAGAGAGCTTGCGTGGGGAGGAGCAAGGAGAGAGTGGTGACAGAGGATCCAAAGTGGGCTCCATGCTGACAGCTTGAGCTTGAGCCCACAAACATTGATTCTCTTGGCCTTATGCATATGATATCTGTATAGTTTTACTCATTTTCCACTTCTTTTTTTAATGTTTGTTATTTTTGAGAGAGAGAGAAACAGTAGGAGAGGGGCAGAGAGAGCGGGAGACAGAGGATCAGAAGTAGGCTCTGCACTGACAGCAGAGAGTCAGATGCCGAGCTCGAACTCAGGAACTGTGAGATCATGACCTGAGCCAAAGTCAGATGCTTAACCAACTGAGCCACCCAGGAACCCCTCCACTTCTTAATTCTAATTGTCTTCTCTTGCCTGATTGAATTGGCAAATATTTTCAATGCAGTTAAATAGTAGTGGAGACAATGACATCCTTACCTTGTTCCTGATCTTAGAAGGAATGCCTCTTGTGTTTCTCCATTAAATAGGAATTTTAAATTTTAAATTTCCTCTGCTTCAAAAGTTGTATATGTCTCTTCCATTGATTTTTTCCTAAGGAGTTATAATTACATGACTATATTATATTCCATTGATTTCTGTTTTTATCTTATTTCTTTCTTTGTACTTTCTTTTGGGTCAGCTTGGCTTTTTCTAGCCTTTTGAGTTGAGAATTTTATTCATTTATATTAATTGTATCAGTTTTACATGAATTTAAGGCTATAAATTTTTGTGCAATTATTATACTGATGTATCACAAATCCTGAAATGTAACATTTTTTCTTTATATGAATTATATGAACATTTTCTTTTCATGAATACTTGAAAAGAAGGTGTGTTTTCTATTATTGAACATCTTCATTTAAGGAAAGCTTTAAAAAGTTCAATTATTATATTTAAGTGTTATATCTGAGAAAAATGAGAGTATTATTCAGGATTATACTGCAATATATTAACATTATCTAATAACTTTTTAGATCTATTAGAACTCTAGTTTGGCTGATTACTTTTGTCTGTTAGAAGTCTGTACTTCTCAAAGTCCTAAGAAGATGGGATGTGCCAGTTGGCCAAAACTAGAAAAAGGAAGAAAATTTCATATTTTAAAATTATCCTGAAATGTTCTTCTTTTTATGCTCTACCACTTATTCCTTTGTTGTATTTTTTTTCTGGAGTCAAAAAGACAGTTCAAAGAGTGATGTGAAGTTTCATTTTTGTCTTTGTTCTTACATTTTAAAAATTACAGAAATGATATGTGTTTAGTAAAGAAAAATGGGGTGGGGTATAAATTAATAATAGTCCCATTGCCCAAGTATAGCCATTGTTGACAGTTTGGTATTCCAATTTCTTTTCATCTGTGTATACATTTTCCTCACATATAGTTATAATAATAATTATTATGAATTTATATCCTTTTTTCTTATTGACATTATAGGGAAAGAATTTCCATATATTAACATATTATTTTCCTAAATACTGTTTTTAGTACCTTCACATGTGGACATATCTATTCTATGATTGGATTTTTAACACTTTTGCCAAGTGAAAATCTGTTCTTCTAATTTATGAACAATACAAATTGCTATATAACATTCACACAGTACAGAAAAATATAAAATTATGCCCTTAATTCTTTCACCTAGAGGGTGAACTCTGCTAATATCTTCATACCCAATTTCCTGTATCTCCTTACTTATCATAAATGCGATCACAGTTTACTAACCTATAGCCTTAAAAAAATTTTTTTAATGTTTATTTATTTTTGAGAGAGAGAGACAGAGTGTGAGAGGGGCAGAGAGAGAGGGAGACACAGAATCCGAAGCAGGCTCCAGGCTCTGAGCTGTTAGCACAGAGCCCCATGCGGGGCTGGAACTCATGGACTGCAAGATCATGACCTGATCTGCAGTCGGACGCTTGACCGACTGAGCCAGCCAGATGCCCCTATAGCCTTAAAAAAAAAAAAAACAAACAAAAACAACTCAACAGTGCTGTTAACAATAACAACAAAACCCTTCCAGTATTATTTTGCACCAAAGAATGACCTTGTATAAGATGACAATTTTTTTGTTTCAAATTTGTAATATGAAAATTTCCAAACATTGGTATTGGTAGAGAGAGAGAACAGTTCAATGCATTCCATGTAACCACCATCCATCTTCAACACTTACCAACTCTTGGCCAATCCTATTTCCTTTATATCCTCACCCATTTCCCCACTCTCAGATTATCTGTGCTTATTAATTGAATCCCAGGCTTAATGATGACTCAGAACTTCATAAAGTCGTGCACAGTTTTTGAGACCCTTTGTAATCTGGTCTAACTTTCCCACTGCATCTTTTGCCACATTCCCATGAGCCTGATACTTAAGTTATTTCAAACTAAGATGTGGCCACATCATTCTTCCAACATGCCTTGCTCTGTGGGGCTTCTGTGTCTTTGTATATGCTATTCCATTTTCCTGAAAGGTTTCTTCTTTTCTCTGTCAAACCTTTCTTTATCTTTCATGGTCCAGCTCACATCACCTTATCCATGCAGGCTTCTCTAAAGTCCTCCTATGAATATTCCTGTACCACTTTGTACTACTTCTGCTTTTGCCTTATCACACTGCACATTCTGAGCAAGTACTGAAGCAGGGTGGGGTCCAGCCTGCCACAGGGCCTGATATGAGGAAAAAACTTGGTAAACAGCGTCCACTGGAAATTTTGAAAAGTGTGCTTTAAGTTGACTTAACCATTTAAATCTATAATGATATTAAAAGAAAATATAAAAGATTTAGTTTTATAATACTGAAGTGTAAAGCCATTCATAATTAAGACATTTATAAAATAAAAGATCAAGAGCCCTGACTACAATAAAGAGTTAAATTTCATGTACAGGAAAATACTCTAAAGAATTAAAAGAAAAGTGACTAATGTGGAGGAAAATCTCACAGTATTTATATTGATATCCATAATGATATCCATAAAGAGCTCCTACAAATCAGTAAGAGAGAAAGCCAATAGAACAGTGAGTGAAAGATATGAACAGATAATACACAGAAGAAACATAAATGGTAAATAAACACGAAAGTCATTTAAACCTCTCAAGTAAAGCATCTTTTCATGTGCCTGTTGGCCATCTGGATGTCTTCTTTAGAGAAGTGCCTATTCATGTTTTCTGCCCATTTCTTCACTGGATTATTTGTTTTTCGGGTGGGGAGTTTGGTGGGTTCTTTATAGATTTTGGATACTAGACCTTTGTCTGACATGTCATTTGCAAATATCTTTTCCCATTCCATCAGTTGCCTTTTACTTTTGTTGATTGTTTCCTTTGCAGTGCAGAAGCTTTTTATCTTCATGAGGTCCCAATAGTTCATTTTTGCTTTTAATTCCCTTGCCTTTGGAGATGTGTCGAGTAAGAAATTGCTGTGGCTGAGGTCAGAGAGGTTTTTTCCTGCTTTCTCCTCTAGGGTTTTGGTGGTTTCCCGTCTCACGTTCAGGTCCTTATCCATTTTGAGTTTATTTTTGTGAACGGTGTAAGAAAGTGGTCTAGTTTCATTCTTCTGCATGTTGCTGTCCAGAATGGATACAGAAGTTGTGGTTTATATATACAATGGAATACTACTTGGCAATGAAAAAGAATGAAATATGGCCTTTTGTAGCAACATGGATGGAACTGGAGGGTATTATGCTAAGTGAAATAAGTCACACAGAGAAAGACAGATACCATATGTTTTCACTCTTATGTGGATCCTGAGAAACTTAACAGAAGACTGTGGGGGAGGGGAAGGAAAAAAAAAGTTAGGGAGGGAGTCAAACCTTAAGAGACTCTTAAAAACTGAGAATGAACTGAGGGTTGACGGGGTGGAAGGGAGGGGAAACTGGGTGATGGGCATTGAGGAGGGCACCTGTTGGGATGAGCACTGGGTGTTGTATGGAAACCAATTTGACAATAAATTTCACATAAAAAAATAAAGCCCTCAAGTAGAGACTTAAAAACAAAGAGAACAATGTAAACCATTTTTAGCTATCAAACTCTCAAAATTAAAAATATTAATAATATTTAGGATTGTGAGGTTATGGTGTAAAAGCAAATTCATATGCTGTCACATGACACACAAATTGATAGAATCATTTTGCAGGGTAAATTGCCAGTACATATTAAAATTAAAAATTCACATTCCTTTGATCCTATTATTTCATTTCAAGGAATCTATCCTCTAGAATACATTTTGCATAAAGTTATATACAAATGATATCCACTGAAATCTTTATTGAAGGAGCAAAAATTGGAAATGACCTACATATCTTACAGTAAGGATATGATTAAGTAATAATAATAAATCATAATCTACACTTTTATGGAATGCTATGCATCAGAAAAATTTTCAGATATATTATTAATGAAAAATAGGAACAATATGTAGATTATGATGCCATTTATGTAAACAATACTGTATGTCCATGTGGTGGATAGTAAGTCCGTAACTCAGGTGTAGAAGACATAGAACTTCTCTTATTCGTCTATACTTCTGTCTAATTTCTGTTTTGAATCCCCACCACATTGACTTTGTAGCTACACTCTCAATGAATCTGAAGTGTCTTGTTCCTTTTCTGCAGGTTTGTATCTGACTTCCAAGGATATAGCCAAAGGGACAGCAGTCAGCCCATCTGTCAATGCAGGCATCTAGTGAGCTATTCATCTCCCTGTCTGATGCTTGTTCATCCAGTTCACATGAGTGTACCTGTCCTGTCAGCCCCAGAGGTTCTGTTGTCTGCTCCACCCTGCCCACGGGCACGATAGCATTCTTCAGGCCCAGGACTTGTTTTGTTGCATTTGCTGTCTGTCAGGGCACTGGAGTACCTGAGAAACTGTCTACAGGCAGCTGCTCAGGATGCTGCCTCAGAGACAGGTCACCGAGCCCTTCATTTCAGGACCCTCCAAAATCTATAGTCTTACCATTTTCTTTCAGTCTCCCTATTCTCCACTTACCAGGGAATGACCTCCAAGGTGGGAGAGTGACACGTGGGCCATTCCTGTGTCCTCAAATCTTCTACTTTACTTATGTTTTTCTAAGAGCTTTGCATATACTGGGATTCATCCTCATTCCAAGGGTTCTAAACCTTTGAAAAGCAAAGCCAGGGGAAGACCCTTATATCCCATATACTTGTTTTTTGTCTTCCTTCTGTCACCATGGCAATGAGCACAAAAAAAGCCAAAGTGTTTGAATTGGAGAGTTATGACAAGGAAGGAATTTGGTTAATATTTCTAAATGTTTTCTTGTGATAATTTTTAAAAGTTATTATTTGTTTGTTTTGAGGAAGAGAGAGAGAGAGAGAGAGAGCCAGCAGGGGAAAGGCAGAGAGAGACAGGAGAGAAAGAATCCCAAGCAGGCTCTGTACTGCCAGCGCAAAGCCCCATGCGGGGCTCGAACCCACGAACCATGAGATCGTGACCTGAGCCAAAATCAAGAGTTGGATGTTCAACTGACTGAGTCACCAGGTGCCTCTCTTGTGATATTTTTTTCTTGTACTTATTCATATTTGGAAATGTAGAAGAAAGGTCTGGAAAGATATCTGTTAAATAGTTAACAGTGGCTTTCTGTGGGGAGGGCTGTGAAATGTGGGAAGCTTCAACCTTGCCATATGCCTGCAAGGAGAGAGCCTGACATTTGTGAATCCTGTTAATGACTCCACACAACCACAAACTAGAGGTTTGAAGCAAGTGACATGTACAAAAGAGACTCCTCCTTTTCTTCCTTGTTTGCTGATTCTTTATAAAGAGAGTAGGCATCACTTCTCTTTCATGTCCTTCAGACCAAGGATATGATTAATAAGTCATGGGTTCATCAAATGAGTTTCTGATCTATATCTAATTTTCAGTATTCTTCAGTGGGCCCCCAAACCCTATTTTATCTCTATTGTTTCAAACTTGTCCTGTGTTGAATTTTGTCACCAAAGCTGTTAGCGAGTAGTAAAGTCCATTGATACATTCTCTTTTACCATGTGTGACTGTCTGTTGGTTGAAGTCTAAACCTAAAATGAAGGAAGGGGGAAAGCAAAGGGTCAGGATCCAGTAGAACATGTAGTCCCAGATCAAGGCTCCTGCAGACATTGGTGGAAGGGGAAGCAGATCCATGTATGTGGAGCGAGGTCACACTGCTTTCATCATACACAGGACTCTGTTCTTGGCCTTGGATGCTTCAGTGACTTGGAAGTAAAATCATATTGATTACATTTACAACTAGGAGAGAAGCACTGTCTGGATAAAAGAATCAAGATTTCAAAAGACCTTGAGTCTAGGTCAAAACAACAAAATGCACTTTAATGGAAATGAATGCCAACTTCCACATTTAAGCTTAAAAAATTCATTTGCAGAAGTATAGAACGAGAGGAACTTGGCTTAGTTGCAATTGTTATAAAAAAATTCTGAGATTTTAGATGACTGTACACCAGACTCTACACTATCCTAACGTTAAAAAAATCTTACTCCCTGCAAAACAAGTGAAATGGGCTTAGCTCCTATAATAGAAATGTAGTATTGTGTTCAGATTAATGGAGATCATCATATCATTGTTCTCGGCACTGGACATGCTTCCAGATATAACAATAAAAAATATGAATAATATGTAGATTATAATACCATTTAGGTTAAAAATGTGTGTGTGTGTGGTACACATGAACTTAGTCTTACATTTACATATCAAAATTTAGTTGCAGAAGTAAAATCTTCATATGTGTTTTTGCTTTTAATTTAAACCCAAGTTAGTTAACATATAGTGTTATAATGATTTCAGGAACAGAATTTAGTGATTCATCACTTACATATAACATCCAGTGTTCATCCCAACAAGTGCCTTCCTTAATGGCCATCGCCCATTTAGCCCATCCTCCCACCCACAACCCCTCCAGCAACCCTCAGTTTGTTCTCTGTATTTAAGAGTCTCTTATGATTTGTCTCCCTCTTTGTTTTTCTCTTATTTTTCCTCCTTTTCCCTATGTTCGTCTGTTTTGTTTCTTAAATTCCACATGAGGGAAATAATATATTCGTCTTTCTCTGACTTATTTTGCTTAGCATAATACATTGTAGTTCCAGCCACATTGTTGCAAATGGCAAGATTTCATTCTTTATGATCACTGAGTAATATTCTATTGTGTGTATATATATATACATATATATATGTGTATATATATATATATATATATATATATACCACATCTTCATTATCCATTCATTTCATTGAATTTCATTCATTTTTAATGAATTTTTAAAATAATTTTGAAAATTTTAATGACTCCCTCCTCATGGCCATGTATCTTTGTAGACATTGAATATCCATATTTAGGCAGTATATGAAATATTTCGGAAGATTCCAGGTTCTACTTTTTATAAAGATGTTATGAAAGAAGAAAATATTCAGAGGATGGTGAAAAGGGCAGAGAAAGAGCAAAAGGAGGGTGTGAAGGTGAAGGACCTGGGGCTGGGTGTCCAAAGGGGACAAGAGTGCAGATTCCTTAGATATCAAAGGGCTGTAATGAGCAGCCCAAGGCAGAAAGAACTAAGGCGTGGGACTAAATGCTATAAAGAAGAGAAATCTAAACAAGGCAGGCCTGTAACGGTTACAACTATCCCATTATGGATAGGGCTGAGTTCCCTCTCCACTGTGTTCCCTGCCAGCTGGGATGATGATGATGGTCATGTGAACAATAATGGTTACTATTTATTATTTACTGTTTTTCACACATTATCTCATGTAGTCTTCCAACACTGCTATGAGGCTCAGAGAAGTAAGTAAATTGCCCAAATTTTTGGTGCCCACCCCACAAATCCACAAAAGAAGGGACAGTCCAGTATGTCTATATTTCAAACACTTTTTGCTCTAATCATTAAAATTTCTTAGCAAAATAATAGTTCAGCTTGTTTGAATATCCAGCATACAGTTTAACAACAGTAAATGTTCAGTGTACATGAGTTGAATAAAAGAGAATCATCATAAATGGGCATGAAACATAGTGTAATAAGAATAGGCTTTGAAAAAAAAAAAAGAATAGGCTTTGGAATAAAATACACACAGGGTCCTGCCATGGTTAGAGAACTTGCGATGAGCCTAATGGGCGTGAAGCATGTTTCTGTTTTGTCTGTCCAATAGAAGTTTCTGCAATAGAAATTCTGTAACTATGCCATCCATGGGCACCTGGGTGGTCAGTCGATTGAATGTCGATCTTGATCTTAGCTCAGGTCATGATCTCACAGTTCAGGAGCTGAGGGAAGGTGATTTGGGGGTTCCTCCAAACCCCCCTCACTCTCTGTTCCTTCTGCCTCACTCTCTGTTCCTAATACCTACTTAGTTGACTTCTCTCCCTTTAGGTCTTTGCTCAAATTTTCTCTCTTAACCAGGTCTACCATGACTACCCTATTTATAATTTTTTTTCTATTTTTTTCTTTTTATTTATGTATTTTTGGGAGACAGCATAAGCAGGGGAGGGGCAGAGAGAGAGGGAGACACAGAGTCTGAAGAAGGTTTCAGACTCCGAGCTGTCAGCACAGAGCCTGATGTAGGGCTTGAACCCACGAACTGTGAGATCATGACCTGAGCCAAAGTCAGATGGTCAACTGACTGAGCCACCCAGGCGCCCCATGACTACCCTATTTAAACTGCGACCTATCCCTGCTCCTCCTTCCCCAACCAACATTCCTGGTCCCCCCACCCTGCTCTATTTTTTCTTTTATTCATACACTTACATCTTCTACCAAACTTCAAAGCTTACTTATTTTGCCTACTGTTTATTATCTGTGTCCCCCATCTTCCAATAGAATGTAAGCTCCACAGAACAGGAATCATTATCTGATTCATTCCTTATGAATCTGAAGAGCCTAGGA
The DNA here is from genome assembly GCF_007474595.2 of Lynx canadensis. Classification (NCBI taxonomy): domain Eukaryota; kingdom Metazoa; phylum Chordata; class Mammalia; order Carnivora; family Felidae; genus Lynx; species Lynx canadensis. The sequence continues at coordinate 53,495,636 of NC_044310.1, forward strand.
TAGTATCTGACATACAGTAGCTGATGCTTATAGAGTGCTATAAATAAATAAGTCATGTTTGTAAAATTCTTATCACTGTGCCCAGTACGGAGTAGTAACAAAACAAGAGTTCACACGTATTCATTGCCATTGAGTGTTTACAGACCTAGGAGGTGGGCTCTATTATCTCCATTTAGGTGAGAAAATGAGGCACAGAGATGTTAATGCAACTTTCTAACATCACTCTGCCAGTAAATTGTTGAGGCAGGATAGTGTGGCACCAGAGTCAGGCCTTTTTTTTTTTTTTTTTTTTTTAAATTTTTTTTTTTTACATTTTTATTTATTTTTGGGACAGAGAGAGACAGAGCATGAACAGGGGAGGGGCAGAGAGAGAGGGAGACACAGAATCGGAAACAGGCTCCAGGCTCCGAGCCATCAACCCAGAGCCTGACACGGGGCTCGAACTCACGGACCGCGAGATCGTGACCTGGCTGAAGTCGGACGCTTAACCGACTGCGCCACCCAGGCGCCCCGAGTCAGGCCTTTTAATAGCTATGCCATACATCTCTCTCAATAGACATCATTTATATTTTTAGATCAATTTAAAAGTGAATCAGCATAAAATTTTTTTAAGTTAATTTATTTTTGAGAGAGCACAAGCAGGGAGGGGCAGAGAGAGAGAGACAGAGAGAGAGAATCCCAAGCAGGCTCCATGCTGTCAGCACAGAGCCCGATGTAGGGTTCAATCCCACAAACTGCAAGATCATGACCTGAGCTGACATCAAGAGTCAGACACTTAACCAACTGAGCCACCCAGGTGCCCTGTGCAAGAACATTAAATTGCCAAGTAAACTAGACTCAGTCCAGGTCTTTGAGGCCAAGCATGGTCCTCTTTTCATATTAATGGGAGAGAGAAACACAAGGTTTAGTTTGAGCATTGAAGGTACTTTAAAAAAGGTTTCTTATGGTTTTGATCTGTGATATTATGGTTTTTTCCTTGAATGATTACCCCTTTCTGTGCCCATTTTGCCATTTCATGAGCCTCTTGCAGAACCCCAATTTCCTGAGAGTAAGCTAATCACTAATTGGGAGATCCTGGGCATTCACTTGCTGGTTGGAGTTATTTTTTGGCTGGTGAGAGCCTGGGCTAGCTCGTCCCTGAAGATGACCTCAAATAATTCTGTCTTCCTTGTGTGGGCTCACCAGTCCTCCTATTAAGAGGCAGAGCTTATGACACCTCTCTAGAACAGCTGAGCCTGCGACTGATTTGATTAATAGAATATTAAGCAGGAGGTACTTTTTGGGAACATTTGAGCCAAGGCATCTGGAGATTTTTCAGCCAAGTCTTTGAGAAGCCTAGCAGTTTCAGCCTTCTCCCATTTGGAACCCAGCCATTGTCCTGTGAGGAGGTCCGAGCAACCATGTGGAGAAGAATCGAGGCTCTTGGCTAAGCACCCAGCTGACAGCCAGCACCATTTGTTAGCTACGTGGATGAGCCACCTGAGACGTCGACCTGCAAGCCCCGAACAACCCCAGATGACGTCATGTGGAGCAGAAGTGAGCTGTCCCTTTTGAGCCCTGCCCAACTGCAAAATAAATGATTGTTGTTGTGTTGAGCCATTAAGTTTTGGGGTGGTTTATTACGCAGCAAAAGATAACTGAAATCTCTTAGAAGTCCTGAAAACATTTTACATGAGCAGTTTCTCCTCTCATACAAGGTCCCACTGCTGAAAATGTCATGGTTGGGAAGCTTTATGTAGGTATTACTCTTTAAATCTTGACTACATCATAATGCCATAAACTTGGGAGAACTGTGGACTGAAAAATAAGTTTAAGTGGGGCCTGCCCTTAATTGTTTCCTATACTAACAATAGTCCTGTTAGAATTGCCACTAGGGTAACTAGAAACAACACCATTAATTCTACTGGTTCCAAAGATACCTGAGATGCCTTTAGGCTAGACAGTTTCTTTTATATTCTGGAGCCTTCTGTAAGGGAGGACTGACAACAGGACCCCTCAGGCATAAGAGAAGAGAGACATAGAATTAAATCATGAAGTTTAAAAGATGTGACTTTCACCAAAAATCAAGACCTTCTCATCCCTCTCTCTTTACACACACACACACACACACACACACACACACACACACACTTCTTCATTGAAAAAGAAGATGCCATTCTGTTAAAATTTGTCATTGACTCTCTAAATGGACACAGTATTATAATAAGCTACCATATATTTTGCCTGTTGGGTTCATTACATGTAATAATAAAACACTGCAAACCTCTGAGTTAGGTGCTATTTACTGCCTCCATTTTACAGATGGGGAAACTGAGCCTTAGAGAAGCTGGGCAAGTTGGTAAGTGGCAGAGCTAGGATTCACACAACTCTGCCTAGCTGGAAAGCCTAGGTTCTTTCTACCAGCCCCTGTCCCCCTTCTCTCTCTCTCTCTCTCTCTCTCTCACACACACACACACACACACACACACACACACACACACACAGGAGAATCTTGTATTCCATTGACTTTGAGGACTGTCATTTTCATGTTTCTGGACTTAGCTTTGTAAACACAATGACAGGAATGGAATTCAAGGTTTCTTTTCTTTTTGTTTTTGTTCCTACACCCAGTGATCCAGTTGTACAAATAAGTGGGCTTGTTTTGCATTTTTGACATTTGAAAAGAAATTCCATGTTGCTAGTGCTCATTAACGTGCCTGAGGGCACTTGGGTGTTTCTACTTAGATCTTCCTTCAGGCTGCATTCTTTTCCCATGGACTCCAGGGACTGGGGAGAAGGCTCCCCACTGGATCTGCCTGGAGCAAGCTGTGACTGTGGGAGCCAGAGGCTTTTGGCCTTGTTTCAGCTCTGAGCTGGAGGAGTGCCATGAAATCACATGATGTTTGGACTAAAAGGGCAAGCCAAAGAATGTCTTTCTCATCCTGCCCTGGCCAGTGAAATCCAAGCAGTGAGCAAGTGGGCCCCAAGTTGCTGCTTCGGTCCACTGGACAGGCCAGCACAATGGAAGAGAAGATGAGTCTCTAAGACAGGCCCACTGGGGCTCCTGTCACTTGGCACAATTCCAAAACCAGTGAGTGAGAGTCAGGACATAAAGGGAAGGATGGTGGCAGATCCCAGAAGGAAATTTTTAGATTATCTGATTAAGTCCCCTCCACTAAAGGGAGCGAGGGTGGTAGTGGTGATTAAAGAAGTATAAGCTAGGAGAAGGGACCAATATTTTACAGATTATTGGGGTAATCAAGACTAGGTTCCAGGTGTCCTAACCCCAGGGCCAGGTAAGAGGACCCAGGAGCAAAGGGCAATCCTAGTCTAGGCTATGAGTTGGTGGCATGTGGCCACTATTCCTGAGTAGCACTGTTAATTAGATCACTTCTTCCAGGGCCTGTTTCTTTAGACTTTAGTCTGGATGCCATGGGGAGTGAAGGTTGGTGCAGAAGAAAAGTCAGCTTGTTGCTGATAGAGAAGATACTCGCAGTTTCCATGCTCTTCCTGGTCTCTTCCACTTTCCCTTCCTTATTGTGTATCTTCCTATTCTTCTGGATTAGAAAAAGAATAATATAGGACTGTCACATTAGTACTTTTTGAGTGTCATTTATCTAGACCACTAAGGGCCTCACACCAAACGAAATGTTAATCTAGCCTTTCTTGACCGACCTGAGTCGCTGTGCTCCTGTGACCTTTCGAAGTCCTCCTGGAGACCTAGCAGATGGTCCCTGGCTTCCCACAGTGAGCCAGGGCTCATGATTCAGTTGAGTGTAGCCATGAAGGCAATCTAGGTTGAATCCTGGCTCAACCTTTTTTTCGATATTGGAGCAAACTATACTAAATTGTAGATATGTAACTTTTTTAAAAAATTAAAATTTTATTTTAAAAATGATTATAGGTTCACATGAAGTTGTAAAAACTAAAACAGAGATCCCACAATCACTTGTTTTTAATATAATGGTAACATTGTGCAAAACTCTAATCTAAAATCACAACCAGTATGTTGACACTGACACAGTCAAGGTTACAGTAACAGTTCCATCACCACAGAATTCCCTGTGCTGCCCTTTTATAGCCACAACTACCTCCCTCATTCCTTGCATCCACTATATATTCTCTATTTCTATAATTTCTCCATTTCAAGAATGTTCTATAAATGGAATCACACAGTATGCAAGCTTTTGGGATTGGTTTTTTTAAGTCAAGAAAATTCTCTGGAGATTTATATAGTTTGCTGCCTGTATCAGCAGTTTGTTACTTTTTATTCCTCAGTATCATTTTGTGGTCTGCAGGTACCACAACATGTTTAACCATTCACCCATTTAAGGACATCTGACTTGTTTCCAGTTTGGGGCTATTACGAACAGAACTTGTATGTACATTTGTGTATAGGGTTTTGAGTGAACATAAGTTTTCTTAATTTCTGAGATGGGTACCCAAAGAGTACAATTGCTGGTCTTACAGTAGTTGTTTGTTTAGTTTTATAAGAAGCTGCTAAACTTTTCCAGAGTGTCTGTACCATTTTACATTCCTACCAGCAACGTATGACTAATCCAGTTTCTCCCTTTACATCCTTGCCAGCATTTGGTGTTGTCACTATATTTCCTTTGAACCTTCCAATAGGCGTGTAGTGATATCTCGTTATGGTTTTAATTTGTATTTCCTTAATGGTTAATGATGCTGCATATCTTTTCATGTGCTTATTTACCATCTGTATATCCTCTTTAGTGACATATCTGTTCATGTCTTTTGTGCATTTTCTAATTAGATTTTTTTAATGTTGAGTTTTGAGAATTCTTTATTTATTATAAATACGAGTCCTTTGTTGGATATGTAGTTTGCAAGTATTTTTGCCCAGTCTGTAGCCTGTCTTCTCTTCCTCTTAACAAAGTCATTCACAGACCAAAAGTACTTAATTTTGATAAGGCCCAATTTATTGATTTTTCCTCTTATGGATCACGCTTTTAGTAACAAGTCTAAGAACTCTTTGCTTAGCTCTAGATACTAGAAGATTTTATCCTACTTTGTTTTCCCAGAATTTTTATAGTTTTACATATCACATTTAAGCCTGCAACTCATTTGACTTGATTTTTGTATGAAATTTGAGGTTTAGTTTTGAGGTTCATTTTTTGCCAATGGATGTCCAGTTGTTCTAGCATCACTTGTAGAAAAAGCTATCTTTCCTCTATTGGGTTGCTTTCACACAATGTCAAAAATCACTTGGGCATATTTATGTCTATGGGTCCATTTCTGGGTTCTTTATTCTGTTTCATTGATTTATGTGTCTATCCCTCTGACAACACCGCACTGTTTTGATAATTATAGTTTTATTGTAGGCCTTAATATCAGGTAGAGTAATTCTTACCACTGTATTTTCTTTTTCTGTGGAACTTACAAAATACACCCACGTATCTTTATCCAGATTCACCTATTATTTACATTTTGCTGCATTTCCTTATTACTTGCCCCCCTACAAACACACACAAATGTGTGTGTGCGCACATATATATATATATATATATGATACTTTACATATATATATACTTTACATATATATATATATATATGATACTTTTCCCCCTAAACCATTTATTATTTTTTTTTAATTTTTTTTAACGTTTATTTATTTTTGAGACAGAGAGAGACACAGCATGAACGGGGGAGGGGCAGAGAGAGAGGGAGACACAGAATCGGAAGCAGGCTCCAGGCTCTGAGCCATCAGCCCAGAGCCCGACGCGGGGCTCGAACTCGCGGACCGCGAGATCGTGACCTGAGCTGAAGTCTGACCTGAGCTGAAGTCGGACGCTCAACCGACTGAGCCACCCAGGTGCCCCTCCCCTAAACCATTTAAAGCTTAAGTTGAATCCATCATTACCCTTTATTCCTAAATACCTTAATGTGTATTTAGGGATATTTTCTCACATAACCACAGTGTACTTATCAACTCCAATCAATTTCTCATTGGTAAACACTTTATCTACTCTGCTATCAATATTTCGATTTTTTTGAAAGTTGGCCCAGATGATAAAAGCCTCCAGTACTTGGTGTGGTCTAGGGCCAGGTATTTTTGTTGCCAGGTCTCCTCTTTTAACCTAGAACATCTCCACAGCCTTTCTTCATCTTTTAAGATGTTGGAAGAATACTGTACCACCCCCGCTCCCACTTTTTATTTTAATGTTTATTTATTTTTGAGAGAGAGTGAATAGGGGAGGGGCAGAGGGGGGGCAGAGGATATGAAGCGGGCTCTGCACTGACAGCAGAGAATGGATGCAGGGCTCGAACTCATGAACCCTGAGATCATGACCTGAGCCAAAGTCGGACGCTGAAGGAACAAATGAACTGAGCCATCCAGGGGCCCCTACCGTTCCCACTTTTAAAGTACAGTCCTCATTTGGAGTTTACCTTAGATTTCCCTATGATTAGATTCAGGTTGTGCATTTGTGGCCAAAATATTACAAAGCTGATGTGCCTTTCTCTAGTGTAACACATCTGGAGGCATTTACATTTTATCTGCCTCCTTTGGTGATTTTAATTTTGATCACCTGGTAAAGCTGTGTATGACATTTGGGCCTTGAAAAATGGCAGTTTCATGATTCAACAGGCATACAACTTTTATTAAGGCTTTATATGTGTAACCTGTCCTCTCTGATGCTGTTTGTTTTATCTGTAAAGTGTGGATATTAATAATTTCTCTCCCCCTGAGTATCTTTGGGAGAGTTAAATAAGGTAATGTATGTAAAATCTGGCACATAAAAACCACCCCATAAATATTAGTTATTCTTAGTGCAGCCAGGCAAGCGTTAAGGGATATTGATTTCGAGCTTCCTCCCAGACACTTCCAATTACAAGTAAAATAGAGACAGAGACAAAGTAGTGTGGGGCAGGGGGTCTCTGCTCTGCCATTTTGGGTTCCTCAATTGTAAAATGGGAAAATGCCTCCCACCCCACAGGATGCTGTGAGGTTTAATAGCATGTATGTAAAAGTGCCTAAAGTGACATAGAATGGGTTCTCAAAAAATCATGAGCTGTTGTAAGAGGAAAGTAGGAACATCTGTTAGATTTAAAAAATACATATTTTTTAAATACAATTGTGGGATCATTCTGAGGCAACGGGAAGGTATGAAAAAATACAGCTAGAGCTCAGAACTTGGGAAACGTCACCATTTACCTCTGGGCGGACGACTTATAACCTCCGCGAGCTTCAATTTGATCATTTGCAATTTGGGGATAAAATCAGCGCACCTCCCCGGGGGTTCCGGTGTTAAGCAATGATGCCTCGCGGGACCTGGCACTCCATAGACGTCTCTTGACTGAAGGACGGGGGAACTAAAGCGTTCACCTGCAAAGCCGCCGGGCACTCCGGGCTTCCCTGGGGGGCGTCTCGAAGCAGCGTCCGCGCGTCGGGCCGCAGCACCCCGCAGGCTGGGCGCAAGGCGCCACCCCCTCCCCCCATCCCCACCCCGGCCGCAAGCTCCTCCCCCGGCGGCCGCGTCCACCCCGGCGACCGCCCGGCACCTGCAGAAGCGCGGCGGCGGGGGCAGCGCTAGGCCACCCTTGGGCGGCGGCGGCAGCGGGGGAGGGGCGCGGGCGCACAGATGGGAGCAACTGAGAAGGGCGGCAAGAAGAGCCGGAGGCTGTTTTCTTCGCTGCGGCCGTGGAAGGCGACCCGGCGGCTGTGGAGGACGCGCTCGGCTCCCAAGGCGGCGCAGGGTGAGTGTGGTCCTGCCGGGGGACCTGTTACCGCGCGCGGCCGGCGCCTCGACTGCAGGGGGGCCGCGGTGCCTCCCGCAGCCGTAGGCGGCGGCTCGCGCCCACCTCTCCGCCCCCTGGGACCTGAGGACCGGGGCGGCGCTGCCAGGATGACCCTCGGCCCCTGTGACAAGACCACCCCCCGCCCCCAGCTTTCCCGGGGCTGCTCGCCGAAGTGCGGGGGCCGGTCTGGCGCTGTCCCCTCTCTCCCTCCACCCCTTGGCCCCTTAGGCATCTGTTGTTGGGCCGGGTGGTTGCAGCTTGTTTCCCGCAGAAACCCCTGTGTGTCCGTTTGACCCTGGACAGAAGGAATTCAGGGTGCCTTGGGGACACGGTTTACTCAGGTTTGTGTCTCGCCCGACACCTGGCCGGGTGCCTGCAATGCAGTAGCCTTTTGGGGGAATGAATCCGGACCCAAGGCTACCTTCAAGGTCTTCTCCATCTAGACCCACCCCCTTTCCAACCTGTCTGCGGTGATTCCCTGTTACCGCCTGAGCTCTACTCCTAAGAAACTACTTCCCAAACGCATTCCACCCTGTCCCCACGAGGGCCTTAACTCACATTTATTCAATCACCGATGCACTCCATTCATTGTGGCCACAGTTTTTATTGCGCTCTTGCCGTGTGCCAGGGCCTGGAATGAACAAGGTAGGCAAGGCCCAGCTCTTGGCACTACTTCTAGAGGGGGAAACAGACATGACACACATAAAACGGCTTAACATCCCCATTACCAATTGCTGTGTGTGCTGGGAAGGAATCCCACAGTCTGCTGGGAGAGGGAAAAAGGCAGAGGCGCCCTGGCTTACACGGCCGATGGATGGACAGGGAAGACCTCTCTGAGGCAACATGATTTAAGCGGAGACCTGAAGACTGAGTAGGAGTTACTCCAGCATGGAGCCTGGGGTGAGTGTTCCTGCCAGAGAGAAATACAAGTGGGAACATTCCCAGTGTGCCTGAGCCTAGCAAGGGGAAGGTGAGGGAGGCAGGACCTGGATCAGGGTCTGGGTAGGACATGAGGAGGAGCTTGGTTTTTCTTTTTAAAGTGAGCCGGGAAGCTACTGAAGTGTTCTAAGCCGGGACATGACCTGATCTGCTAGCTCGCTGCCTTGTGCGTATTTGTAATGGCCATCCATTCCTTATTCTCTCAGCCCGCCTGTCCATCAGGGGTGCACAAATGCCATTTTCTCTGTGAAGGCCTTCCTCAGGTTTCTGCCACCTGTAACCTCTTCTTTTAGTATGTCCTCACCTCTACGGCATCTGTCACTGTTCATCTGGTATTTTAGATTCCACGTGGGCAGGCTCTCATCTACTTCATCTTTATATCCCCTACCAGGCTAAGTCCGGGCTTGGTACCTTCTAGATACCTGTTTGCTAGTATGTGTGTGAGTGTGTGTGTGTGTGTGTGTGTGTGTGTGTGTGTGTGTGAGTGTGTGTGGGGGGAGGTGGGGGTGGGGTAGGTTCTGTCTTGTTCTTTCTGTTTCCATCATCTGAGGATTCTTTTTCTGAGAGACTGACATGTCTTGATTTCTAAAATGGCCGACCTGACCCAGGGCAGAAACTACATTGCACCAGGGCCCTGTCATAGATACAGTGGTCACCCCACCCACCTCCACTGCAGGATTGTTTTGAAGATTAAATGAATTGATGAGCTGAATGTGTTAATCATTGTAAAGTGCTGGCACACAGTAAACATTCTAAAACTAAATTGGATGAGGAGCAAGAATTGTCTTTTAAATATTTATTTATTGCATTAGAAAACAAGCTTTTCTATTGTCGGTCATTAGAGCAACACTGGCTTGGTATGGCCATCTTGCTGGCTTTCAAAGAATGGGTTATTACTTTTAGTCAATGCACAATTAAATTCCTTCCCCACTGCCATTGAACTGTTGTTGAAACTTCATAGGCTTGAAGGCTGACCGCCCCTTTTCTTTAGTTTGCCTGAGGAGTCAAAGAGGAGGGTCATTGCAACAAGTATTCCTTGAGTGATAATTATATGCAGAGTGTAATTCCAGGTGTTGTGTGAACGTTTATGAAAGAGGACTAAATGGACATTCCCACTGTAGTAAAATGGATTAGAATAAGTTTTCTAGTTCTATAGTGTTTTTTTTAATGTTTATTTTTCTGAGATGGAGAGCACCAGCAGGGGAGGGGCAGAGAGAGAGCGGGACAGAAGATCCCAGGTGGGTTCCACACTGACAGCAGAGAATCCCTGCAGGGCTCAAGCTCACTAACCCAACTGTGAGATCATGACCTGAGCCCAAGTCGGTGCTCAACCGACTGAGCCACCCAGGCGCCACTCTAGTTCTATGGTTTTTAAAGCCAGGTCTATACTGTGTACATAGCTGTCCTGTTCTCTCTTCTCTGTTTCTGTCCTAGAGTTCACCCATGGCTTCTTAGGGCTCATTGCCATGCCATACCTCTTGTTTCTTAAGTAAGATCTTGGTCAATCACTATATTTCTCTATTTCCCCCTCTCCTTTACAACCATTGTAATGTCTTACGTTATGTACTTTACAGCTTATAGAATAGGTCAACTATAAGATCTTGTTTCATTTTGACAGCACCCTGGAAGGAGGGAGGGCAGATGGTGTTTATTTCCCCCATTTTATAGATGAGAGGGTGAACCAAGAGACAGTGACTTGCGGGAGGCCATATGGCTGGTGAGTGGCAGAGTCAGGCCTGACTGCCCATACATTCTTTCTGCCACATCTCCCTCCACGAAAATGCAGAGAAGTAAAATCAATAAATATCTTACAATGAAAGAAATCCATATCCCAATTTTATTTGATATCTTTTTTAAAGGTGGTCTGAATTTCTCATAATGATGGGGCATCATTTCATAATTGATAGCCACCAATTTGGGCATCTAGAATCATATACTTTGGTGCCAGACTCTGATTTGAATCTGCCATCAGTAAGTGGCACAGTGATAAGCCGTATGATCTTGGGCAAGGTGCTAAATCTTTCCAAAACTCAGTCATGTATCACATATGTAAATAAAATAGAGATGATATAAACATAAACAAAAGAGAGATGGTAATTCCTATGTCATAAGTTACGGTGATGATCAAATGAGTTAATGTATATAAAGTGCCTGGGACACAGCTCACAAGATGGTAGTTATTATTTTTATTAACATTAGTTCAGAGAGTCTACCATACAATCACATCCCAACGATGGTTAGTCACGAGGCTGGAGAGCTCAGTAACCTGTGGGAATAAAACATGGCAGGAAGCTCGTTAGGGGCAGCTGTTCCTTCTGTACTAACCAGGAAGTCTTCCACACCACCCTGTTTTTATTCCACCAGGGTTGCAAGTGAGAAGTAGTTTAGCTTTGGGGGACTCTTGGCATCTTTTCAGCCTAACACTGTGTCCTGAATGCAGCAGATATTCAATAAATTGTGTTTTTAATGAAAAGATCCTTTCGGATATGGAGGTATATCCAAAGAGAATGCACCTGAAATTTACCATATGATCATTTGTGACTGTAAGTAGGATAAATACCTAGAAGGACAATTACTGGGTTAGAAGTATATGCTTTTTTAATTTGGAAAGATAGCTGATCTCCATACATGTGCTAATCTCGTTCCTACCAGGAGTGTGTACGATTCTTGATTCCTTACATCCTGTCAGACTTTTTAATGCTTGCCCATTTCATGAATGTGAAATGGTACTGCACTGTTGTTTTATATTAAATTTCCTTGACAAATAATGAAGTCAAGATCTTTTCACATGAATATTGGCTATGTGTGAATAAGGCCTATTCATCTCTTTTCCCATTTTTTTTATTAAAAAGTTTTTTTTTTAATGTTTATTTATTTTTGAGAGAGAGACACACACCAAGCACGAGCAGGGAAGGGGCAAAGAGAGGGAGACACAGAATCTGAAGCAGGCTCCAGGCTTTGAGCTGTCAGCACAGAGCCCAACGCAGGGCTCGAACTCATAGACTTTGAGATCATGACCTGAGCTGAAGTCGGATGCTTAACGGACTGAGCCACCCAGGTGCCCCTCCCATTTTTTTTTTTTTTAACTTGATGGTTTGTCTTTTTCTTATTCACTTACAGTTCTTTAAATACTCTGGATACTGGTGTACCTGGGTGGCTCAGTTGGTTAGGCATCTGACTCTTGGTTTCAGCTCAGATCACAATCTTATGGTTTGTGAGTTCGAGCCCCAGGTCAGGCTCTGTGCTGATAGTACAGAACCTGCTTGGGATTCTCCCTCTTTCTCTCCTCCCCACTCCCCACACACTCTCTCAAAATAAATAAATAAACATTAAAAAAATAAGTAAATACTCTGGATATTGATCATTTGTTGGCTTATATGTCCAAACAACTTTAAAAAATATACCTAAGAATTCAAGCTTTTCCTAATGGGAATATGAAGAAGCTGTTTCCAATGGAAATTAACCCTCCAAATGCTTCCAGCCTTTCTAAAAGAACTACATTTTAGGCAAATATCAAAACTTTTAGGTTACAGAGAAGGAAGTGAATAGTTGGTGAAAGTATTTTTTAAGAAGTAGACCTTGAAATAATGGAAGAAAACTGGCTCTGAGTTTCTCCCACCAGAAATTACCTCCCCCCCAAGCCTTGGTGGGGCAAAGAGCCCTTTCCTGAGCTGTAGTCTTCCCCAGGAAAGACAGAGATTGGAACTATAGCCAGTCTCTGTCAGCATATGTGCTTTCCAGGACAAGTTACTTGGAGAGGAGGACAGGTGATCTTCAGTTAAATTCCTCACTGCCATTTTCTAGCCATATGCCCCTAAAAAAGTCACATTGAGTGGAGATAATGATTACTACCTAGGGATATTGGAAAGATCAAATGGGATCATAAATATGAAAGGTCTATGTAAATATGAGGATATTTGCTAGGCTCTGTGAAGTAATCAACACTGTGACAGACTGGAAAAGACTCACTGACCTGTGATCTTTAGGCTCTCTTTCCCCCCCTAGCATCTGTTCTGCATACAGGTGCATGATTGTTGAACAGTGGTTATCCAAGCGTGGTCTCCAGAGTAGCAGCATCAACATCTCCTGGAACTTGTTAAAAATGCAAATTGTTGGCTCCCACCTCAGAGCTACCAAATGAGAAACCAGAAGTAGGGTCTAGCAATATGTTTTAAAGTTGTTTTTTTTTAAGTTTATTCATTTTTGAGAGACAGAGTGAAAGCAGGAGGTGGGTTGGAGAGAGACAGAAACACAAAATCTGAAGCAGGCTCCAGGCTCTGAGCTGTGAGCACAGAGCCTGACCAGGGGCTTGAACTCACAAGCTGTGAGATCATGACCTGAGCTGAAGTGGGACGCTTAACCAACTGAGCCACCCAGGTGCCCCTAGAGATCTGTTTTAACAAGGCTTGCAGTAATTTTGATGTATGCTAAAGTTTGAGAAACTCTGGCCCAGTGGGATCTGCAAAGGCTTTAAAGTCAGCAAATGTGGGTTCTAAATGTTAACTCTCCCATTTGCCATGAGTAACTTCCAGCATGAGCAAGTTACTGGGCCTCTCTTGGGCTTGCAAACTCTCATCCATAAAAGGAAGATGGTATCACCTCCCTCACAATGTTGTTTTGAGAAAAAAGTATCCTAGCTGCACTTCTTTTTAGTTATGTATCCTTTGGCAAGTCACTTTTCATTTCTGCCTCACTTTTTTCTCCTCTAAAAAAGATGGAATGGCAAGTGTTAACACAACTGCACTGCTTGCTGTGTGCCAGCCACTGTTCAAAACCTGTGCATATTTTTATGTTATTTAATTTTGATGGTAACCTTGTTTTACCACCTCTGTTTTACGGATGAGAAAATGGAAGCACAGAGAGGTTAAGTAACGTTTCCAAAGTTATGCACTGGGATGCAAAGCCAGGCAGTGTTCTGTGAAAGTCTTTGCTTTAAACACAATGCTTGGCAAATAAATTCCCAATAAATGTATGAAGATGATGTTAAGAAGAGTGCCTGGGACAGAGCTGGTGTTCCAAGTAGCAATTCCTTCTTCGTTGTCTTGTAGCTTGGCTTCATGCGAGCCTACCTAGCTTTTCTTACAGTCATGCTGCCCTCCTCTGTGGTGGCCCTCATCACAAACCTTCCTCCACCCCCAGTCAGCAATTTTTCTCTCTCTGTTTCACCTCCTTTATGGCCAGACAGATGCTCTGAGCAAACCATACAGGGGCTTGGCTGGATGGAGGAAGATTGAATGTGGCAGTGCCTGCCATCACCACCTCAGCATGTTTTGGGAATGGATGACTAAGCTAGAAGAGGGTCGGGGCAAGTCATTGAAAGGTCATTAGGTCTGCCTAATTTGGAACATAAGCTTCAAGTCTCTTTTGCTCTCAAATTTCCAAGAGAACGTAAAAGATCTTTTTTGCTCAGTTTTTCGTCAGAGTAAAATTTACAGCTAGGAAGTTGAACCCACAATATTAACAGCCACATTTTCTCTTTCGCTTTTGTTTGAAAGGGACAATAAAAAGCCTTATTCTTGTTCAGTTCAGGGTTTCACTCATTGTTCTTGAAAATTCCATTTGGTCTTGCTCTCAAGATGGCCTCCCTTACTGGGCATGAGTCACTGGTCTGGTGACTCAGAAGTGGCATCAACCAAGACAAGGCCTGTGCAGAGCTGTGAAAGGACTTGGTGGCCAGTGGAGCCTGTCTGAGCTTTCGCTAAATCCAGTTATTGAGATAGGGGATCGTTTCCATTAATGGTTGTTTACAGTGCTCCTTGGTACCAGCTTATTTAAAGTGTGGGGTCTGTCAGAGACATTGCTTTATTTTGGAAAGCTCCAAGGCTTGAGCCCATTCTTGTCTGGGTGGGACCTTGGGGTTTACTGTGGGGTAGGACAAGGCTTCTGAGAATTCGCCTGACCCTGCTTGGACTGGCCCCAGAATCAGAGGTCTAAGGCTTCTATAAATATTGTAGCAGGAGGGGAAAATAAAGGCTCAAAAAGAGCCTTTGAAAAGGACTTTGAACCTCTTTCCACTTAATTTTCTTTTAATTCAATTAAGGATGGATAGAGAGATGAACAGATACGTGATAAAACAAATAGAACAAAATGCATCATGCAATGCTTCCAACTTTTTTGTATGTTTGAAACTTTAAAAAATTTTTTTCAATGTTTATTTATTTTTGAGACAGAGAGAGACAGAGTGTGAGTGAGAGAGGGGCAGAGAGAGAGGGAGACACAGAATCTGAAGCAGGCTCCAGGCTCCCAGCTGTCAGCACAGAGCTGGATGCAGGGCTTGAACCCACAAACCGTGAGATCATGACCTGAGCCCAAGTCAGACGCCTGACTGAGGCACCCAGGTGTCCCTGAAACTTTTCAAAATTCAATATTGGGTAAAATGTTAGGTACCCTAGAAATGACCACACTCTTGGAAAACATTGCTTCCTTTTTAATATAAATGGCAGCCCTTTTCTCACTTCCTTGTGTTTTTTCCTGGGAAGCCTACTTGATTAAAGCTCACCCCCTGGAGGGAACAAAGGCCTTTATGCCAAGGCCTTTATATCCTTTCTGATGTGTAACTCTCACAGTAGCCCTACAAGCTAGTTATTATTTTCTGCATCAGGCGCAGAGGGGTAAATTTGACCCAGGTCACAAGGTAGTAATATTAGTCTAATGGCATTTATGGAGCCCTCACTTTATGTGTCAGGCTCTGTGCCATGTACATATATATATGTATATATGTGTGTGTGTGTGTGTGTGTGTATGTGTGTGTATATATATGTGTGTGTGTATAGGTTCCATTATTATCTGCATCTTACAGATCAGGAAATGTAGACAGAGAGAGGTGTAGGAAAGTGTCCTGGCTTACTTTAGGGGCCAGTAAATGACAGAGCCCATGTTTGAACCATCTCTCCTGCATTATGGCCCCTGCCCTTCTATTGAAACCCAGGCAGGCAGGCGTTGGCATTCCTCTGCTTAATCACTAAATCAGCATACCTTGTAGAAACCTCTTGCCCTGAAGCCACAAGCTTCTTGAGGACAGAATGCTTTGCTCAGCAGCTGTGTCATTCATTCCCAGTGTTCAGGGCAGTGCCTGGCACAATGACTATTTATTGAATGAAAGAGTGCACAAATGGTGGCCTCTCACCACCTACTTCTTGTCTTCCCTCTCTGGCCCTAAAGTGCTCCTAACTGGGCACATTTTGGCTGTCCTGGACTTGGTCCTTGACAATGGAGTTGCCTGTTTCTTTGACGTGGTCAGTGCACCAACATGGTTCATTTGGTGACCAGCAAGGAGTTCCAGTGAAGGCAGATTTTCCTCTCTGGTCTTAACTTGTCAAAGAGGAGCATAAAGGTATTACTCACTGCCAAGGAAAGATGGGAGCAAAAACCAAATACTAAAAATTTCCCCAAACTTTCAAGGAGTCTTTACAGTGTGGTAGCTAGAAATCAACTCCAGGACCCCTAGTGGCCAGGACAGGTTTTTACTCTGCAGCTATATTTGACTCTTGGGCTACAATGACCAGATGAACACTAGCAGTTAGTTCTCTTAGCCCAAGTATGTTGCTAATTATACCTTGCTTTTATATAGGACTTAGTGTACCAAGTACCACATCTGTTCTCCCTTTTGATCTTCTGAAAAGCCTTGCACACACACAGGACACATATGATTAGCCCTACTTTACAGATGAGGAAACTGGTGCCAGACAGGTTGTCACCTACCCTACACCACTCAGTTAATAGTGTGGAGACAGGTCTTCAACTCTCTTATCTTGACTCCTGCTCCAGCAAATTTTCCACGTCAATATTGTGTTTCACCCAGCAATTTCTGGGGATGAGAGCAACAGGTAGGTGTATTTCTTGTTATTGCTCTACTCACAACTTAGTGAGGTCCTGAATTGGGTCAGTTAATGTTTTTGGAGCTCAGCTGACTGATCTATAGTGGGGAATAACCACTACCCATCACCTACAGAGCAACTACGGCAGAGGAGGTCAGCTCAGGTCATTATCTCACGGTCCCACTGAAGCAGGTCTGAACCTGCTTCAGATTCTGTGTCTACCTCTCTCTCTGCCCCTCCCCTGCTCACACTCTGTCCCTCTCTTTCTCTCTCAAAAAGAAATAAACGTTAAAGAAAAAAAAAAGGACAATGTCTGAATGAAGATGTTCCAAAGGGACTATGATGACACTGACCCATGTTTCATAAAATAAATACCTCCTCTAGCCACCCTGTCTAAAATGGCATGTGTGTTACTTCATTTTTCCTCATGGCATTTATTTTTATTTATTATATATTTATATTTGTTTGTCTAGTGTCTGTTTGAATACCCCCACCAAAATGTAACAGCTATGAGCAGGATTTGGTCTGTTTTCTGTACTCTTGAATCCCTAACAGATGGAATTCTACCTGGCACAAATAAACATTTGTTGAACGAAGAAATGAAGGAATGAATCCTAGCTATGTAATGATTAAATTGGATGATTGAAAGATTTGCTTGAATCTTCCTTGGTCTCTAAGAGAGGGCTTTTATGGTCTCATCCCCATTTCTGGCTCAGCTTTAAGAATCAACTTACACCTGGATAAACTGGGTTCAATAATACGTGTCCATGCAGCAGACACAGGTCACCATACTACGCTGTAGGTCTCTGTACTGTAACAGCCTGTGGGCAGCTTGAGGACAGGGACTGGTCCCCTTCACTGTTGTATCCTCACTACCTAGCATAAGGCCTGGTCCACAGAGAGGTGAAAGAAATATTTGTTGAATGAACGAATATGAAAGAGAAAGCACAGGTCTCTCAATTCCCTCCAAAATTAAGGTCTCTGTTTGAGAATATGCTGGGCACATGGCACATGGCACAGACATTCACCTTTCAACCGGAACCAAGTCTCTAGAGAGCCGAGGAGGCACTAAGCAGTTGGTTCCCTAACCTTAGAGAAGGAAAGGCAAGCCTAGACTCCAGATCCAGTTCCATGCCATGTTTTGGAATTTGTGTTTACGTCGGCCTTCATCCCCATCCTTTCAGCTCCAGCATAAGCAAAATTATCACCCCGCACACTGACTTGCATGCAATTATCAGAGCTCGGGTGCTCTTCCGTTGAGGGACTTCGCCCCTGAGATCGCTGACTTTCTGTGAATGACAAATCAAAAGTCAGGTTTGGAGAACCAGCCCGACTTTCCTGCTCATTTGCAGCAGAGGGAGGAAAGAGAGAATGAAAGATTCTGAAAATAAAGGTAAGGGGTCAACTGCAGAGGGGAGGCTAAAAGATGCTAGGGATGAGATGTCACTCCACAGATATATTTAGTTTGTATTAATGGCTGACTACAAATTACTGTGTATATGTTAGTTTAAAATTCTAGTTATATAATAAACATGACTTTTTTTTTTTTAATGACTGGCTTTTAGTTTCCAAATATTGTGTCATTCAGTTTTCCATATTTGTGCTACCAAATAGAACAATATTTTTGCATTCTTCATTTAATCCTGGCTGGGTTACAGATACTTCCATTTCACAGATTTTCTTATAATAGCTCCCAGGATTTTGACAATTTTATTTTGGGAGAGTTCACAATAGTTAATTAATATGTAGGCTTTCGATGCATTATTGCAATTGGAATATCTGAAATACTTCGGACTTCTGCAGTTTGGGTTCACAAGAAAAACGTTGACAGATAATTCCTTAACGTCAATCCTTTAGGGAGGACCCAACGGAGAGCCATCATTGACCTTCAGAACTGTTTATCTTGCAGAGATATTCGGATGCAAACTACCCCCACCCCTCCAGCCTCCAGCCTAGAGACGTCCCTGGTACCTTACCCCCTACCCTCCAGCCCTTCACTCTAATTCTGTCTGAGCCATGGAGGGAGAGAGAAAAGGATTTAAATGAAAACTCAGGGAAGGGCAGGGCTCACTAAAATGAGCCAACCAATTTTTTAGTTCAACAACGGGGATTCTGGAGGATTCTGATGTTTTAAATTCTGAGGCTCCTTAAATTTTCTGCCGCAGTTGGGGGAGGAGCGATAGACCCCAAGGTCTCCGGAGGCTCCACGTGTTCCCAGACCCTGTTTCCGGAGGGAGCCCTTCCTTCATGCTGCGTTGCTCCTGTTCCTTGTCCGGGTGCCGGTGGAAGGCGCAGAGGGGCCAGGCTCCTGGGGAAGCACACCCCCCTTCCCCCGCCTCCCTTCCAGGAAAGCTCCTGGGAAGCCGCCGCAGCAGAGGACGCCATCTCCGCGCCACCGTACCCAACCCCTGCTTCCCGAGCGCTAATTTTAGGGTTTGCCGGCCTCCCTTTGCCCCCCCCCCCCCCCGCGGGCTGTCGGTTTGCTCGCACCGGAGCCACTGCGCAGCAGTTAGCACCCTACCCTGTTTTCCCTGTGCGCTCTGAGTTAAGGAGGCCCCAGCATTTTGCCCTTGGGCACCCGGGCTGGGGTGCGCAGGAGGAGTCTGGCATGCCGCGCCCCGGGGAGGTTACTTGCTTCCACTGGGTCTCTCTCCCACGCGAAGTTGTTTGGGTGACGGGGGAGACGACACATGCCCCCAGCCTTTTCCTTCCTGTACGCAGGGCCGCCCGGCTTGGGCTTCCCCAGACCAGTTCCCAGCTGCTCTCTGGCTTGTTACAAGATTCTTACCGTGTGGTGGCCAGTGATGTTTATTACACACCAAAAAATGAAAAGGAAAAAAAAAAAAAAAGCCATAAACAGCCTGAGGCCAGTGAGGAGACTGGCATTTTAATCCACTAAACTGTAATGAAGTCTCCAAGCAATGCTACTTTCTGTAGTGAAGCTTTAAAAGAGCCAGGGGTAGCTGATGTTGGTAGTTATCAACATCTAATAGGCTCTGGATCATTCACATCCATGTATTGATCTGTGTGGTTTTGATGTTCAAATTTTAATTAAGCAGCCATAGGTGAGGGAAAAGAGCTATGTAAGCATGGGCCTGGCCAGTGGAAACAGGGCCTCTCCACTGCCGTTTCCTAAGCCAGCCTCTGGTGAACAAATAAAACCTGTGCCTATGTAATTAAAGTATTTCAAATGAACTTGAGAGTGTTGGCTTCCCCTGTGTTGATTTCAGTCAGTGGCCAGAGAAAGGGTTTTTGGAAAGAAAAAAAAAATTGCTTATATGCCATGTCATGCTAGGCCATGCTCATGTTTTAGAAAAGTTAAGACTGCCTCAATTGGACGCTCAGGATGAGGCTAATATTCAGCACGGTTTGGAATTTTAACAGTTTCTCAGCGTGTCAATGTGTTTTAAGGTTCACGTCTCTCGCTGCTTTTTGAGGGGAGGTGGTATTTAGAATTTTTGTTTCCCTTTGTTTTGGAAAGAGCTTTGAGGATAGTTAGGTTCGGGCTTGTACCACCTAACTTATTAAATGTGACCAAGGACAAGACCCTTTGTTTCTTTGGATCTTAGTTTCCTTATTTCTAAAATGAAGAAATGTTAGACTGGATCATTGCTCTTACGATTGTGGGTGGTAAGAAAAGAATCTAGTGAGTCTCCAGCAGCATTTTAGAAAGATGACGTAGCACAGAAGGTATCAGACACCACTGCACCCAGTGAGGGTAAACACTGTTTTCTGAAACTTGTTTTAGATTCTGTGCTTGTTTATGTATGTAGGTATGGGCTGCCTTGATATCGGGTCTGTTTCTTACTGTGAATCCCAGCCGAGAGTTTGAGAAACGCTGAAATACAGCACAGCGTATTAACGTGGTTTTCCGGGAGTCTGTGAAATGCAGTCTTCTATATGCATGTCCATTTTGTTTATGTTTGAGGAGAACGTCAAGAGTTTTCCTCAGATTTTCAGAAAGTTCTAAGATCCCCAACAGGTTCAGAATGATTGTTTTTTTAAGGTCTCCCAAGACCCTTCCAAGCCAATTTATTAATGATCGTAGACTCTTTCCAGGGCCGGGAAATAGGTGTGTGTTGACAGAGACCAGCTGAGTATACAGTGTGAGGTGGCCATGCGCATGCGCGCGTGTGCGTGTGCGTGCGTGTGTGTGTGCGTGGCATCTGTGCCGGGTCGTGAGGAAAAGGTGTGACCATGGTAACCAGACCATGAGAGCTATTTCTAGGTTCCAGAGTACCAGTTGGTGACCTGAATATGAAACGTAAATATCTAAAAATTAGTGTTTATGCTGAAAATACCACAGAAAAACTATTACAACGTTGTGAATTGTTTCGGAAGACTGAAAACAAAGAATCCGATAAAATCTGAAGAGATTGTCAGGGGAAAATAAATTATCCAGGTATTGGTAGGCAGAAACTGAATTTTTATAAGCTATCCTCACATGACTAATGTTCAGTAAATGCGGAGTTGGGATTTAACAAATGCCTTTCTTTCTTCTCCTTTTGGGACATCTTGTCTTAAGACGGTTCAGTGAGGCTTTTAAATACAAAAGGTATTGTATAACATTTGCCCTGCATATCTCAAAATGGTTTGTAAGCCAAAAGAAAATATTATGTACGAGGCACCTAAGAAGAAAATAGTTGAATGCATTAATAAGTAGATATTGGCAAACTTGACAGTTAATTAATAATAATAACCATAGCTGCTATTTGATGAACAACTAGTATGTGAAAAGCTCTCTGTGAGGTGCTTTATTGTCACAACGCTGTAAGGCAGGGGGTATTGTACATGTAAAGAAATGGATTCAGAATTTTGTAGAGGGACACATAGTAAGTAGCAGACTTAGGATTCAAACCCAGATAATTTCACCTCCCAGATCATACACGTGGTAGTCAAGGGCTTGAGCATAAGTCACATGGTGAAATTGCATACTTACTACTAAAATTTTCAACGTCGTCTATTATTAGAGTTAACTTACTATAAAAAGGCATAGGAGAGCCGTGAAAAACGATGGCTTTTGACTAATTTTCTGGATTGTGTTTATTTGGAAAATAGGCGTTCCAAGTCAGCTTGAAATTTCCCTTTTATTTTTAGTCAGTTCTCTGAGTATTTTATGCAACAAGGTTTTAAAAGTAGTGATATGAAGGAATAGGAGGGGAGAGTTTGAAAATTTGGTTGGGAAAATTTTTTTTTCTCCAAGAGTTTAGGGCAAAAAGTTCTTTTAAACTTTGTTATTTTTCCATATTTTATCTCAGAATAACAAGCATGACATTTTTGGAGCAAATGAAGTTATATATAACATTTTAATGTGGTAAAACCAGGTGTAGAGCATTGTCTAGAGCATTGTCTATGCGGGCAGTTCTTGAAAGAATCTGATTTTTCAGTGAAAGTTATTATAAAATCTGATTGAGTGTTTGAATATGGACAGACCTAGACTTCTGGGTGCTAAATATTAAGAAGACTGTGGTGTACATCCTGTCAGTCCATAATCCAAACACAGTAAGTGTAAGGAAATCAAAAAATGTTGTGACTTTTCTTAACCACTATGACTGTGTTGATACTTTTAGAGGAAACTCAAATTCCTTCAGGGATTTTTGTCATTGCTGCTTGTGACTTGGGTAGGTTGGAGAAATGATATGTTGGCTGGGATGATCTGTAAATGGTTGACTGGTTTCTTAGTTTTCAGGGCTAGCATGTGATAAAACTGGGTTTTAAGGCTGGTCTCTACCAGTGGTTTTCAAGTGGGCACAGTACTGCTTTCTGGGGGACACACTGGAAGTAAATAGGGGCTCTAGAAGCATTCATTGGGAAGAAACCAGAAATGTGGTAGATGTCCTGCAATGTTCCGGACTGTTGCATTCAGTGACCAATTATCTTGTGTCCTGTGCGACTTTCGAATGTTTTGCTGAACAGGTAAGTGAAAACCCTCTATACTTTTCTAAGCCTAGAACATGCACTGGTTTTACTCTGAAATATATATACACTGAAATTTCCAGGATTACAAATGCTGTGTAAATTGAGGAGAGATTATGCTTAATTTTGTTCAGAAAAACTACTTACCCAAAGCAATGCTGCTTGTATTTGAGAAACCAGTAGAACGCACCTGTCTCGTTCAGTCTACATAGAAGTACATGTGTGTGACTACGTTATTATATATTCTAATATAGTACTGCTTGAGCATTTGCATATTGAAATCCATTTGAGTTTTTTTTTTTAATTTTTTTTTAACTTTTATTTATTTTTGAGACAGAGAGAGACAGAGCATGAACAGGGGAGGGGCAGAGAGAGAGGGAGACACAGAATCTGAAACAGGCTCCAGGCTCTGAGCTGTCAGCACAGAGCCCGACGCGGGGCTCGAACTCACGGACCGTGAGATCATGACCTGAGCCGAAGTCAGATGCTTAACCGACCGAGCCACCCAGGTGCCCCCATTTGGGGTTTTTTTTGAGTTTATTTATTTTTGAGAGAGTGCACAAGTGGGGGAGGGGCAGAGGGGCAGAGAGCAAGGGACAGACAGAGAGAGACAGAGAGAGACTCCCAAGCAGGCTCCGCACTGTCAGCACGGAGTCCGATGTGGGGCTCACATGACCAGAGCTGAAACTAAGAGTTGGACGCTTAACCGACTGAGCCACCCAGGCGCCCCTGTTTTATTATAAATAACGTTTCTTTTACTTCTCTTACATTATAGTTGGCGTATTATATATATTTTTAATTTTGTGTATTATATATATTTTTGTTTAATTTTGTTTAATTTCAGTTTCATTTTGAGATACTACACAGGGAAATACAAAAT
This sequence comes from Lynx canadensis, assembly GCF_007474595.2. NCBI lineage: Eukaryota > Metazoa > Chordata > Mammalia > Carnivora > Felidae > Lynx > Lynx canadensis. The sequence goes on from NC_044310.1 coordinate 53,518,925, forward strand.
ATTTTTATATCTACATATATTTGTGTTATTCAGGCTATATAAAATGACTTTATTTTGACCTCAATGATTTTAAAGAATTTGAGCCAACATTACAACTTTTGAAGATTATATATTCAATTCTATATTTCTGGTTCCTTAAAAAAATTAGAACAATCTACCACAATGGGATTGAGCTGAGCATAAACTTCCCTCTTTATGGCAGAAATACTGGGATATAGATGTGATAAGTCTTCTTAGAAATGATGTCACTGGTAATTGCTTTTATTTATGCTACTGTAACTGGTATTTTAAAATTTTATTCTCTATTGCTTGTTGTTAAGAAATATAGCTGATTTTTATTTGTTGACCTTATTTCAGTGGCCTTGCCTAATTCACATATTAATTTTAATAGTTTTTAGATTTTTACAGGCAGTTATATTTCTGTGAATAATGACAATTTTATATCTTCCTTTCCAATGCTTAGACTTTTCATCACTTGCATTATTGCACTAGCTAGGGTCTCTCTCACTATATTGAATAGAAGTGGTGATGGTGATTATCCTTATTTTGTTCCTCATCTCAGAGGAAAAGCTATCAATATTTGACCATTACTTAAATACAATATTTGATGCAGGATTTACCTAGGAACTTTTTTTTTCTGTTTGTTTATTTTTGAGGGGGGATGGTGGCAGAGAGAGAGGGAGACACAGATTCCAAAGCAGGCTCCAGGCTCTGAGCTGTCAGCACAGAGCCCAATGCGGGGCTCGAACTCACTAACTGTGAGATCGTGACTTGAGCCAAAGGCAGATGCTTAACTGACTGAGCCACCCAGGTGTCCCACTTGGGCATTTTTAAAATTCAGATTAGGAAAGTTATCTTCTATTCTTAGTATGCTAAATTTTTATCATGAATTTTATCGAAAGTTTTTTGTGTTGTGATATCATATGATTGTACTATTTTAATTTGTTAGTATGAATTACCTGTTTTTTATTTATTTTGAGAGAGAGAGAGAGAAAGAGAGAGGAAGAGAGAGAGAGAGAGAGAGCATGAATGGGGTAGGGGCAGAGAGAAAGAGGGAGAGAGAGAATCCCAAGCAGGCTCTAGGATATCAGCACAGAGCCTGACTTGGGGCTCTATCTCACAAACCTCGAGATCATGACCTGAGCCAAAATCAAGAGTTAACGCTCAATGGACTGAGCCACCCAGGTGCCCCTACGTTGATTTCTTTTTTGAGTATTAAATTAACTTTGCTCAGCTTAGTTGTGATATGTTATCCTTTGTTCATATTGCTGGATTTGACTTGCTAATATTTTATTGAGGAATATTTTTGTTCACAAGAGAGATTAATCTGCAGTTTTCTATTGTTGTGGCCCCTTGCCAGGTTTGGACATCAAGATTTTGCTGACCTTATAAAACAAATTAGGAGATGTTTCCTCTTTATTCTGTTATCTGGAACGGTTTTGTAAGATGGTATTATTATTTACATGTCTGGAAGAATTTACTGGTGAAACCATATGGGCCTGGAAATTTTGTTGTAGGAAGATTTTAAAATATGGATTCATTTATTTTAATAGATATATATTTATTCAGATTTTCTATTTCTTTTTTGTGTAAGTTGTGTTTTTCTAGGAATTTGTCCATTTTATCTGAATTTTCAAATTTATTGGTAAAAGTCTTTCTTTATATCCTCTTAAGATCTTAATATTTGTAGGTTATGTGGTTTATTCCTATTTTTTTGTTGATGTCAGTATTTCTCTCTGTTCTTTTTTATTTATTTTTATTTTTTATTTTTTTAAATTTACATCCAAATTAGTCAGCATATAGTGGAACAATGATTTCAGAACTAGATTCCTTAGTGTCCCTTACCCATTTATCCCATCCCCCCTCTCACAACCCCTCCTGTAACCCTCAGTTTGTTCTCCATATTTATGAGTCTCTTCTGTTTTGTCCCCCTCCCTGTTTTTATATTCTTTTTGTTTCCCTTCCCTTATGTTCATCTGTTTTGTCTCTTAAAGTCCTCATATGAGTGAAGTCATATGATTTTTGTCTTTCTCTGACTAATTTCTTAGCATAATACCCTCCAGTTCCATCCACGTAGTTGCAAATGGCAAGATCTCATTCTTTTTGAATGCCGAGTAATACTCCATTGTGTATGTATGTGTGTGTGTGTGTGTGTGTGTGTGTGTGTGTGTGTGTATATATATATATATATATATACACACCACATCTTCTTTATCCATTCATCATTGATGGACATTTGGGCTCTTTCCATACTTAGGCTATTGTCGATAGTGCTGCTATAAACATGGGGGTGCATGTGTCCCTTCGAAACAGCACACCTGTATCCCTTGGATAAATGCCTAGTAGTGCAATTGCTGGGTCGTAGGGTAGTTCTATTTTTAGTTTTTTGAGGAACATCTGTACTGTTTTCCAGAGTGGCTTAACCAGCTTGCATTCCCATCTCTCTGTTCTTTATACTTGTAATTCTCATTTTTTTGATGCATATGGCCAAGGTTTTGTGAATTTTATTTATCTTGGCAAAAAGCTAGTATTTTTAATTTGGTTGTTCTTTTATATTATAAATTTGTTTTCTATCTCATTTCTTACTTGTATCATTATTATTTACTTTTACACTCTTTGATTCCAATTTTCTGAAATTTTTTCCAGTTTCTTAAGATAGAGGTTTACATCTCTGATTATCAGTTTTCTTCTAAAAAATATTTTCATTTAAGTGTTTTGGTTTTTCTCTAAATAGCTTTAGCTGCATGCTGTTAGTTTTGTTATATCATGTTTTTATTGTCATTTAGTTTAAAATATTTTATAATTTTTGTATTATTTAAATTTATATTGTTTAAGTTTAAAATATTTTCTAATTTCCATTGTGGTTTTTTTTTTTTTTTGACACACAGGGTCATGTAGAAATGTACTTCTTTTTTAAAAAAATCATTTATTTATCTTAATTCCAGTTAGTTAACATACAGCGCTATGTTGGTTTCAGGTGTACAATATAGTGATTCAACAATTCTATACATCACCCAGTGCTCATCAGAAGTGCCTTCCTTAATCCCCATCACCTATTTCATGCATCCCCCACCCACCTAGAAATGTACTTCTTAATTACCAAGCACTTGTGGAGTTTCTAGTTTTTTTGTTTTTTGTTTTTGTTTTTTTTTTTTCTTTGCTATTTGTTTCTACCTTACTTTACCTGTGGTCAGAGAACATACTTTGGATGATGTTAGTTCTTTGAAATCTGTTGCAACTTGCTTTGGGCCCTGTATATTGTCAACTTTATATATGTATGTTACATGTCTACTTTAAAAAAATGTGCACATTGAGGTTATTTGGTTCCATGTTCTGTATATGTCAATTGTCTCAATTTTTAAAATCTTATAGCACAGATCTTATGTATCCTTTTTTTTTCTCATTCTGTTTGTTGAGAGAGATTAAACTGTCCCATTATGACTTTGGATTTGCCTGTTTGTCTTTTTATATTTGCTAACTTTTGCTTTATTTAACTTTGAGGCTGTGATTTTAAGTGTGTACCATATACATTTAGAATTGTATATTTATTGTGAAATGTCTCTCATATCTAGTAATGCTTCCTATGTTAAAGTCTATCTTTCTAATATTAATGGAGCCATCCAGTTTTTTTGGGCTATATATACAATATGGTATATGTTTTTTGTTTTCTTTTTTTTCTTTCTTTTGAGAGAAAGAGCGTGTGCACATGTGCACACATGCATACACAGGGGAGGGACAGAGAGAGAGGGAGAGAGAGAGAATCTTAAGCAGACTCCATGCTCAGCGTGGAGCCCAATGTGGGGCTTGATCCCATGTCCCTGTATCATGACCTGAGCCGAAATCAAGAGTCAAATGCTTAACCAACTGAGCCACCCAGGCAACCTTGTAGATCTTTTTTCATCTTTACACCTCAATTTATTTGCATTTATGTTTAATCTACATCTTTTGTAAGCAGCGTATAAATGAATTTTTGAAACTCCAGTCTGACAGTTTAGTTCAATTATTTAAAGCATCTAATGTAATTATTGATATATTAAGGTTTATATGGCTACCATGTTCCTATTTGTTTCTATTTGTGTCCTATCTGTTTTACTTACCATTTTTTTTCCTTTTGCTTTCTTTTGGATTGATTAAGCCTTATTTTAACTTTCTCTTTTTCCCCTCTGCTAGCATGTTACCCGTTTATTTCTATTTTACTTTTTGTGTATATGTGATTAGTCCAATCCTACTTTTACTTAATCACATTCCAGACAAAGGTGGGCTCTGAGGATACTTTAACTCTATTTACCTTGTCTTCCCTTCTCAATACCCCCTCCCCTCTTGTGTCTTTATTATAATTAATTTTAATTATATATATTTATGTATGTATATTTATTATATATATTTTTATATACATACATATATACATATATATATTCAATCCTCCATGAGACATATTGTTTTTTAGTCACTCTCCATTGAGATTTACTCACATATTTACCCTTGCCATTGCTTTTCATTAGTGCAGTATTTTCCCTCTGGTATCTTTTTCCTCTGCATAACAAACAAACAAACAAACAAACAAAAAACATTTCTTTTAGTATTCCTTGTAATGCATATCTGGTATAAAAGAATATTCTTAGTTTTTTGGTCTGGAAATGATTAGTTTTGCCTTTACTTTTGAAGATAATTTCAATGGATGTATAGGATTCTGGGGAAAAAGATCCTCCCCCTCATCCCCAGCACTTTAAAGATTCCATTCCAGGGCGCCTGGGTGGCTCAGTCTGTTAAGTGTCCAACTTCAGGTCATGACCTCGCAGTTTGTGAGTTCGAGCCCCACATCTGGCTGACAGCTTGGAGCTTGGAGCCTGCTTCAGATTCTGTCTGCCTGTCTTTCTGCCCTTCCCCCATTCAAACTCTGTCTCTCTGTGTCTCTCAAAAATGAAAAAAAAACGTTAAAGAAAAATTTTTTAAAGATGCTATTCCATTGTTGCTGGCTTTCTTTCTTGGAAAATTAGCTTTTTTTTTTTTTTTTAAGTTTATTTATTTTGAGAGCGAGAGAGAGCACACTCACAAGTGGGGGAAGGGCAGAGAGAGAGGGAGAGGGAGAATCCCAAACAGGTTCTACATGGTCATTGAGCAGAGCTCCATGCGGGTCTCGAACTCATGAAACTGCAAGATCATGACCTGAGCTGAAATCAGGATTTGGACGCTTAACCAACTGAGCCACCCAGGGAGCCCTGGATACTAGTTTTATTGTTGCTGTTGATGTTGCATCATTTTTCCTTGTCAATTTTTAAAGACTTTTCTTCATATATTTGGTTTTCAGCAGTTGTCCTAGGTATGATTTTCCTTCTGTTTATCCTGCTTGGGGCCTTCAGCCCTTCTTGAATCTATGTGCTTGATGTTTTTTGTAATTCTCATGATTCTCTGCCACTATCTTTTCAAATATTGTTTCTGCTTTGTTCTCTTCTCCCATTTTGGGACTCTAATTACTTTTATGTTAGAACTTTTTACTCTCTTCCATATGTGTCCGATTCTATTACCTATACTCCTATTCTTCATTTCTCTGTTCTATTTTGGGGCTCTATCCCATGACTGTGAGATCATGACCTGAGCCAAAATCAAGAGGTGGACACTTAACCAACTGAGCCACACAGGTGCCCTGTAAAGACCATGCTTATTAACTCCTATATTTGGGTCACTTGTGAGTCTGTTTATATTTTCTGCTTTTTTTTCTTGGTTTTCTTTCTTCGTATGCCTGGCAATTTTTTAAAAAATTGTATTCATTTGAGAGAGAGGGAGAGAGACAGAGTGAGAGTAGAGAAGGAACAAAAAAAGGAGACACAGAATCTGAAGCAGGCTCCAGGCTCTGAGCTGTCAGCACAGAGTTTGACGTGGGGCACGAACCCACAAACTGTGAGGAACCTGTGAACTGTGAGATCATGACCAGACCTGAGGTCAGACGCTTAGCCAAATAAGACACCCAGGCGCCCTGCAATTTTTTGTTAAATGTCTAATATTGTGTATGAAGATGTTCTGGATGATGTCATCTCCTTTATGAGAGCATTTACCCTATTCTTTGCCCACAGTAGAAAGATCACCTCAATCTAATCAAGCACTCAGTCTAAGTGTGTTTTGCAGACTTTGAAGATTTGATCTACTTCTGGGTTTCCTAGGCCCCCAGGAGTACTGATTGAGAGCCTGAGATGTTTCCCTCAGCAGGTCCTAAACTTAATTTTTTGTCTTCCTGATACTGTGAGTCCACCGAATACTCTCCACGACCCAAAGTGCTCGTTCTGCCTTTGATTTCCTTGGCTTCTGAGTCTCTTATCCTGTGCATCTCAGTTAACAATACTTCAAGGAGAAAGCTCATGTCAGGTTCACTTCTTTGAGCCTCTCGAGGATACGCCTTTTCAGTCCTGAACTCCGCTTTTTTGTTGCTGCAGCCCCATAAGAATGTCAAAAGTTCTGCAGGCTTCTCTGCCTTTTAGCAGCTGCCCTCTGCCTGGCTTCTCAACTTCTTGCCCCATGCCAAGAACTGGCAAATACCCTACAGAGAAAAATGGGCTTTCAGAAAGCTGGGCTTACCTCAGTGTGCCTCATGTCTCCCCAGGATCTGGATCCTTAAATCTTGACTGATCAGTAGCTCTACCTTTGCTTCAAACAGATGTTTTTGGATTTTATCTGGCTTTCTGATTGCCCTCAACAGAACTATTGGTCTGCTATATTCCACTCTGTTATAGCTGAAAGTTGAACCAGACCGTTTGTTCTGTTTCATTTATTTTTTATTTATTTATTATTTTTTAAAAATGTTTATTTATTTTTGAGACAGAGAGAGAGCATGAACCCGGGGGGGTCAGAGAGAGAGACACACACACAGAATCTGAAGCAGACTCCAGGCTCCGAACAGTTAGCACAGAGCCTGATGCGGGGCTCAAACCCATTAACTGTGAGATCATGACCTGAGCTGAAGTTGGATGCTTAATCAACTGAGCCACCCAGGCGCCCCCGTTCTGTTTTATTTTATTTTATTTTATTTTTTTAAATTTTTAATTTTTTTCAATATATGAAATTTATTGTCAAATTGGTTTCCATACAACACCCAGTGCTCATCCCAAAAGGTGCCCTCCTCAATACCCATCACCCACCCTCGCCTCCCTCCCACCCCCCATCAACCCTCAGTTTGCTCAGTTTTTAAGAGTCTCTTATGCTTTGGCTCTCTCTCCCACTCTAACCTCTTTTTTTTTTTTCCTTCCCCTCCCCCATGGGTTTCTGTTAAGTTTCTCAGGATCCACATAAGAGTGAAAACATATGGTATTTGTCTTTCTCTGTATGGCTTATTTCACTTAGCATCACACTCTCCAGTTCCATCCACGTTGCTACAAAGGACCATATTTCATTCTTTCTCATTGCCACGTAGTACTCCATTGTGTATATAAACCACAATTTCTTTTTTTTTTTTTTTTTTTAATTTTTTTTTTTTCAACGTTTATTTATTTTTTTGGGACAGAGAGAGACAGAGCATGAACGGGCGAGGGGCAGAGAGAGAGGGAGACACAGAATCGGAAACAGGCTCCAGGCTCCGAGCCATCAGCCCAGAGCCTGACGCGGGGCTCGAACTCACGGACCGCGAGATCGTGACCTGGCTGAAGTCGGACGCTTAACCGACTGCGCCACCCAGGCGCCCCACACAATTTCTTTATCCAATCATCGGTTGATGGACATTTAGGCTCTTTCCATAATTTGGCTATTGTTGAGAGTGCTGCTATAAACATTGGGGTACAAATGCCCCTATGCATCAGTACTCCTGTATCCCTTGGGTAAATTCCTAGCAGTGCTACTGCTGGGTCATAGGGTAGGTCTATTTTTAATTTTTTGAGGAACCTCCACACTGTTTTCCAGAGTGGCTGCACCAGTTTGCATTCCCACCAACAGTGCAAGAGGGTTCCCATTTCTCCACATCCTCTCCAGCATCTATAGTCTCCTGATTTGTTCATTTTGGCCACTCTGACTGGCGTGAGGTGATGTTCTGTTTAATTTTAATGTGGGCTCTATTAAAAACTAAAAACAATGGAGCAAAAAACCCCCAAGATATCAATGATATTCTAAACATCTTCTGTAAATAATAAAGGGTGGGTGCAATTGATAGTTACAGTTTCTTGCTTTTTAAAAGTGTGTCAGTATCTTCTTTCCCCATATTTTCTCTGAAATGTATATACATTTGTGTGCCTTGTTCCAGAGAATATGTGTAACTAAAAGACTTTTTCATTTTCCCGAGTCTGGTCCTCCATCCAAATGTTTAATATTTTTGTGATTTTATGATTTGGAATTGTTAACTCTTACCTCCCAAGTTCTCTGTGATTCTAAAATTCACAAAATAATTTGAATGCTTACATTACCGTAAGTTTTAGAAAAACTGATTCAAATATTTTACTATAGCTGAGTAGGTGTTTTTTTCAAAGTCCTTGTCCAGATGCAGGGTCATGCACAGTGCTGGCCACACCCATGAGCTTCATCTTGCTGCCCGTGTCCTCAGTTTCTCGAATTCAAGTTCAGTTCATTCACTCGCTCATATTTTTTGAACACTTGTGCACTAGACTCCTTCCTTCTCAAATACACATTTTTATAGTTCTAGGAAATAGGTCAGGGCAATAAATAGCTCTCCTCAAATGTGGCATAAAACTGAAGGGTGACTGAGTGATTGGTGCATTACCCATTTGTGGAAATGTTTTTCATGTTTCCTCAAATTTCCTGTTAAAATCAAACAAGCTAGCACACATTTTTCAGTCTTTTCAGATGTGTTTCCCTACTCCAGTACTGGTAATGTTCTATTCCTTATTTTGGCTACTGTTTTTTTAGATCCATTCAGTTTGTGAAAATTCATAAAGCCGAACGTGATTGGATCACTTTTCAGTATGTCTGCTGTACTTGAATAAAAATTTTTGAAAGAACTAACGTTTTCATGTTAAATACAAAAAAGGAAGTGTCAAGGACAGAAGAGCTTAAGAATCACTGATCAAGATTGTCCTCCAAATCCCTAAAATGATTAGGAAGGAGGGAACCAAAGCTTGGAAAGGGGAAGCTGCTTGGGGGTGTGCAGGGACTGTCAGCTAGGTTTCTTACTCCTGGTTCTGTCTTGCTTTTCTAGGGGGTTGATTCAGAAAGAGGACAAGGAAAGATCCAGCCTTCACTGGAGCTGGATGACATTCTCAGAACCCCAAATGTACCTCACATGAGTCAACACTTAACTCCCCACCCTTTTCCTGCCCTCTTCAACCTCTTCCCTGGTCATTAAAAAACAGACACTTTTATTTCGTGTGACCTTGAAGATGGTTATTACCTAAGAATCACTTGACTACATATGCTTAGAAAAAGGTAATTTGTGTCTGTGAAATCTAACAGGATCCCAGCACAAGGTACTTTGTTTCCCTTTTAAGCCATTTTTAGTTTGGTGCGTGTGGTTTAAATTTAGAATACTTCTTCCAAACTGGGGATGGGGGTGCAGAGATTGAACCCAGCTGTGACTCTTGCTGCTTGGAATAAATGGGAAAATATGGGAACCAGTGTTAAAAGGAGAAGATTTCAAAAGAAGGGGCTGCAAGGGAGGGAAATTGCCTTAAATGGGATAAAGGAGGGGAAGGAACAGTGGTTGGTATCTCCTCTTTCCTTCCTACTCTTGCAAGATTTGGCCTACTGAAGATGTGGTGAGGATGTTTTATTTACACACACACACACACACACACACACACACACACACACACACAGACACATAGCCCTTGGAATTGATAGTGGATCATTAAATCATCCTGGATTCATTTTACTTTCTCAAAGACTAGAGTTTTCAGTTCCCAGCATGCTGTTCCTTCTGTCTGGAATGTATTTACCCTCCTCTTTCCAGGCTTAGCTCTACTCTTTCAGATAATAGCTTACTCTGTGAGGCTTTCTTTAACTCCACATCCCCTCCGCATGCCCTGCCTTATAGCATACTTCCAGAGCATCCTGTGTTTTCCCTTTCATGTCACTTCTCATAGTTTTAGTTACTAGATTAAGTTCTGGCACACCATCAGCCCTCCGTACATACTGTAAAATGGAAGGAAGGAAAGAAAAGGGAAGAAGGGAAGGAGGGAGGGAGAGAGGGGCAGGAAAACAAAACAAAAGAAAAAAGAAAGCCATGTTTTGTCCCTGCTCTTAGACTAACAAAGTGGGCAAGTTCCTTAACTTCTGAGCCTTAGTTACCTCATTTTATTTTTTTTTATTTATTTTTTTATTTTTTAAAATTTTTTTTTTCAACGTTTATTTATTTTTGGGACAGAGAGAGACAGAGCATGAACGGGGGAGGGGCAGAGAGAGAGGGAGACACAGAATCGGAAACAGGCTCCAGGCTCTGAGCCATCAGCCCAGAGCCTGTCGCGGGGCTCGAACTCACGGACCGCGAGATCGTGACCTGGCTGAAGTCGGACGCTTAACCGACTGCGCCACCCAGGCGCCCCAGTTACCTCATTTTAAAACTGAAATAGTAATACCCAACTTATAGGGTTGTTGTGAAATTAGAAATAATACATAAAAAGCACCTAGGACAGTGCCTGACACATAGTCGGACACAGGACTGACTCCATTCAGTGTAATTAAAATGTATATATGTTCTCAAAAGAAAGTATGAAAATTCAGAAAAGCACAGAGAAAGCTGTAAAACCATCTATTAATCCATACTTTAGAGACCACTATAAAAATTTGGATGTATCCCTTTTCTGTGCATATCTTTATATTTCCATATATGTGCTTTATCTTGTTGAGGTCATATTTACTTTTTTCCTATATGACTGCTCAAACATCTTCCACTTTTTAGTATCTGCAAAATACTGCAACATTCAAAATATTTCACAATAATAGATAGGCCTTCAGTTGTTATAAGAAGATTTAGGGGGCGCCTGGGTGGCTCAGTTGGTTAAGCATCCAACTCCTGATTTCAGCTCGGGTCATGATCTCATGAATCTGTGAGTTTGAGCCCTGTATCAGGCTCTGCTGTGGCCGTGCAGAGCCTGTTTGGGATTCTCTCTCTCTCTGCCTCTCCCCCGCTTGCTCTCTCTCTCAAAAATAAACAAACTTTAAAAACAAAAGAAAAAAAAGAATATTTAGAAACTGGCACTTTCACCTTTCAGACTCTCCTTTTAACAGAACCATGTTTAATTTAGGAGAATAATCCAAATGGCAGGGTAGACAAATCATATATGGGATAGGGTACAAATTGATATATATATATATATATATATATATATATATATATATATATATTTGTTTACATAACCTTTCTTATTTATTTTGGTGACTTGGAGGATTTTTTGAGATGTTTCAATAAATGAGGAGGCCAGGGAGAATGAAAACTCCATTTACCTGGAGGTTCAGAGGCCTGAATTTTTTCCTACTTACAGTCCAGTTCCCAACGCAACTTGACTCAGTGACTTCACATTTGGGTCTTGTTTTCCCCATCTACGTAAATGAGAGAGTGGGTTTTGATATAGAGATTTTCAAACTGGGCTTTCTCGAGTGCTAGAGTTCTGTGGAGATTTTTTTTTTCATATGGGGTAAGATTTCCTTTGAGGAAAGAATTGCACGGCTTAAAACAAACAAAGAAATAAACAAACACCAAAAAATTTAAGTTGAACATTTCTAATAATATTCCAATGAGCTCTTTTCTTTTTTTTTTTTTTACTGAGATATAATTCACATACCCTAAAATTTGCCTTTTTACAGTACTATACAATAAAGAGGTTTTTTAGTATATTCCCAAAGTTGTGCAACCAATCACTGCTAATTCCATAACATTTTCATTGCCTGCAAAGAAACCTGGTACCCATTCATGCTCTTCCCTCTTTTCCCCTTTTCTGCAATCCCTGGCCACTGCTAGTTCACTTTCTGTCTCTATGGATTTGCCTTTCTTTGACTTCTCATATAAATGGAATAATACAACATGTGGTCTTTTGTGTCTGGCTTCTTTCACTTGGTATATAGTATTTTCAAGGTTTATTCATATGGATAAGTACTTCATTCCTTTCTGGTCAAGCATTTTAGGAATTTTTTTTCCCCCAGGCTTGGAAGAAAAGTTGATCAGACTACTAGAGGAAGTCCCATAATAGATTTCTTTATCTGTACTGTTTGTTGAGAGGTAAACCAATTTCAGTATTTCAGGCTTTTAAGTAGAAGGCTCTATTTAGTGCATGTGAAAAACCATTTCAGCTCTCCACTCCCCCCATCCCCACCCCAACACTCCTTAAAGCCACGAAATAGATATACTGATTGGTCAGTTTTGTTTTCCTTCTCTGGGTCTGGGGGAGTCTTTTATTGCTGAGAATGTATGAAGTGATTCTTCCCAATTCAGTTGGTCAATTAAATGTACTCTTTCTGAATTTTTAAAAATTTTGTTTATTTTTGAGAGAGAGAGAGAGAGATAGAGCATTAGTGGGGTAGTGGCAGAGAGAGAGAGAGAGAGGCCCAGAATTTGAAGCAGGCTCCAGGCTCCAAGCTGTCAGCACACAGCCCTGACACGGGCCTCAAACCCACAAGCAGTGAGATCATGACCTGAGCTGAAGTCAGTTGCTTAACCAACTGAGCCACCCAGGTGCCCAGGGATCTACTCTTTTTGAAGACCCCTTTCGAAGAGTAACTACTAATGTGAGGTCTACCACTATAGATTACTTTTGCTTGTTTTTGAATTTTATGCGAATGGAATCATTCAGTACCGAATCTTTTGTTCTGGCTTCTTTTTCCCCAGTGTTGTATTTGTGAGATCATCCGTGCTGTGTGGTGATTGTAGTACATTCTCATTACTATACAGTATTCCAGAGAGTAAATACACCACTTTACTTTTTTCATTTTAATTTTGACAGACAGAAATTTAGGTAATTTGTGGTTTTGGCATAGTACAAAAAGTACTGCTATGAACTTTCTCTTTGTGTCCTTTGGTGCACTTATTTCTGCTGGCTGTGTGCTAAGAGTGAAATTGCTAGATCATAATGGACATGTACATTAAGCTTTGGTAAATACCACCAAACAGTTTTACAAAGTGATTGCACCAAGTTTTACTTCCATCATCAGTGTATGAGATTTCTAGTTGCTCAACATCTTCCCAACATTTGATATTACCTGTTTTATTTTTAGTTTTATTTTAGTGATTCTGGTGGGTGTGTAGTGTTCTATCACTGTGGTTTTAATTGCAATTTCTATGATGAATCTGAGATTAAACATCTTTCCAGTAGTTGATTGGACATTTGTGTATAGTTTTTTGTGAAAAGCCTGATTATGACTTTTGCTAAAATTTCTGCTGGGTTGTCTGCCATTTTCTTATTGATTTGAAAATTTCTTATTGATTTACATATTCTGGAAGTGAATCCTTTGGATATATGTGTTGCAAAAGTTTCTTGCACATGTGGCTTGCCTTTTCTCTCTCTTAATAATGTCTTTTTTTTAAATTTTATTTTTTATTTTTTAAAATTCATATCCAAATTAGTTAGCATATAGTGAAACAATGATTTCAGGAGCAGATTCCTTAATGCCCCTTACCCATTTAGCCCATCCCCCCTCCCATAACCCCTCCCGTAACCCTCATTTTGTTCTCCATATTTATGAGTCTCTTCTGTTTTGTCCCCCTCCCTGTTTTTATATTCTTTTTGTTTCTCTTCCCTTATGTTCATCTGTTTTGTCTCTTAAAGTCCTCATATGAGTGAAATCATATAATTTTTGTCTTTCTTGACCGACTAATTTCTTAGCATAATACCCTCCAGTTCCATCCACGTAGTTGCAAATGGCAAGATTTCATTCTTTTTGATTGCCGTGCAATACTCCATTGTGTGTGTGTGTGTGTGTGTGTGTGTGTGTGTGTGTGTGTGTGTGTACACCACATCTTCTTTATCCATTTATCCCTCAATGGACATTTGGGCTCTTTCCATACTTAGACTATTGTTGATAGTGCTGCTATAAACATGGGGGTGCATATGTCCCTTTGAAACAGCACACCTGTATCCTTGGATAACTTAATAATGTCTTTTGACAAGCAAATTCTTTAATGTATGCTTTATTAATTTTTGCTATAGTTAATACTTTTGGGGTCTTGTTTAAGAAATCTTTGCTTGTCTTAACATCATAAGGATATTGTTTTATGCTTTTTTCTAGAGGCTTTATTATTTTAGAGTGTTTTTATCTAAAAACTTTTAAAATTCATTTGTTCGTATGTCAGCCTGCTCTATTAAAATCACTAAATAGATGATGTTTAAAAAACATTAAATAAATTTAGATAATGACTTTGCCACAAACTCCCTGCCTGTATGATCTTTGGCAAGGCAGATTAGCATTCTGAACTTATCCTCAACTATAAATGGGATTAATAGTATCTACCTAAAAGTATTGTTGTGAGCATCACATGTATATGTATACATCTATATGTAAGGTATTAACAAAAATTCAGCTGTTATAAAAGACATTTTGGGGACAATTTAGGACATTTGAATAAATGTTAGGTATTAGATACATGGGAGAATTATTATTAATTTTGTGGTTGTGTAGGAGAATGTCCTTATTCAGAGATGCATGATGAAGAATTGAGAGATAAAGTAATACGATGTCTCAATTCATTTGCAGTAATTTCAACAAAAAGAAAAAACCCTCAAATATCTAGATAAAGCAAACTGGTAAAATGTTTTCAGTTGTTGAATCTAGGTATTAGATATGTGGGTATTGTGAAATTCTTTCAACTTTGTAGTATGTGTGAAAATTTCATAATAAAATGATCAGGGAAAAAGTTAGTTATTAGTGAAGTTATGGCAGGGGTGCCTGGGTGGCTCAGTCAGTTGAACATCTGACTCTTGATTTTGGCTCAGGTCACGATCCCAGGGTCATGGGATTGAGCCCCATGCTGGCCTGTGTGTTGAGCATAGAGCCTGCTTAAGATTCTCTCTCTTTCTCCTCCCTCTACCCCTCTCTCCTGCTCATGCTCTCTCTCTCTTTCTCTCACTCTGTCTCTCTCAAAAAAAAAAAAAAGGTTGTAGCATTCTATTATTTAACATTTTTTCCCCAAAGCAAAAAGTACATAAGGACATAGTTAAGTGGATTTTTTTTTTTTAATTTTTTTTTTTCAACGTTTATTTATTTTTGGGACAGAGAGAGACAGAGCATGAACGGGGGAGGAGCAGAGAGAGAGGGAGACACAGAATCGGAAACAGGCTCCAGGCTCTGAGCCATCAGCCCAGAGCCCGACGCGGGGCTCGAACTCATGGACTGCGAGATCGTGACCTGGCTGAAGTCGGACGCTTAACCGACTGCGCCACCCAGGCGCCCCAGTTAAGTGGATTTTAAGTAATTGACTTTGTTCTCTTAGAAAGGAGATGAAAATGTATTAAGAATAAATGTGAATTCAAGTATTGCCACCTTGAGTGGGATAAAGCTGAGCTATTTCCATAAAATAAAGGCATTGCTGAGACTATAAGGAAGGAGAGGGTTAGGAAAGGATCTAGGATGTACTTAGTGCCCATTAAACTACTCTGCTAGATGCTATAAATATCACCTTTAATTTAAAAAAGCAACTCTTTGATGTAGGTAATATTAGAAATGTTCAACATGTTTTGAATAATTTGGCTAACACAGCTACTGGATGGTGGAGTCAGGATTTGAACCCAGATCTGTGTTTTGTCTTTTTCCTTTCCTCTCTCCCTCCCTTTCTTGTTTTTGATGAAGATTGTATTGTTCTGTTTTGTTTTTTATTTTTTTTAATGTTTATTTTTAAGAGAGAGACAGAGCACGAGCAGGGGAGGGGCAGAGAGAGAGGGAGACACAGGATCCGAAGCAGGCTCCAGGCTCTGAGATGTCAGCACAGCACAGAGCCCAACGTGGGACTCGAGCTCATGAACCGCCAAATCATTACGTGAGCTGAAGTTGGACGCTTAACTGACTGAACCACCCAGGCGCCCCTTGTTTTGTTTTTTAAATGCATGCTATGCTTTTCATTGTAGAAGCTCTATAAAACACATATTAATCATTTAGGCTTGCTGCATAACAAACCACTCAAAACTTAGTGGCTTAAGACTATATTTATTCAGCTCACAGTTCTTTTGGCCAGGAGGTGGGCTCTGCTGGGCAGTTCTGATCTGGGCCCGTCTTGGCTGTTGTCAGTGAGGCTTGCTTGCTGTCATGTGTGGGATGACTGGGCCAGTTCTTCTATGAAGCCTCCCAGCCTATGGCAGACTAGTTTGAGGTCATTCTCCTAGGGAAGGGGAGGGGAGTCCAAGAGAGCAAACACGAGTACACCAGGCCTGTTGGTTGGGTCTAGGCTTAGAACTGGTACAATGCCACTTCCTCTCTTAGTGCCTTCCAATAGACTGGGTAGTCTAAACAACAGACATTTATTACTCACAGTTGTTAGGCTGGGAAGTCCAAGGTGCCAGGAGATAAGATTCCTGGTAAGAGCCTTCTTCCTGGCTTGCAGAAGTCCACCTTCTTGCTGTGTCCTCACATGATGGAGAGAGAAAAAGCTCTCATCTCTCTTCTTTTTATAAGGAAATTAGTCCCATCACTGGGGTCCCATGCTCATGACCTCACCAATACCTAATTACCTCCCAAAGCCCCTACCTCCACATAACATTTGGGGCTACAATAGATGAATTTGGGGGGGACACAGACATTTAGTCCATAACACCCTCTGTTGTTCAAAGAAAGTTTTAAGGCCAGTACAGATTCAAGGAGTGAGGAAGTAAACTCTACCTCTTGATAAGAGGAAATGTGAAGGAATGTTGCAAAGTGGTGTAGATGGCAAGGAGTGGCAGTGGGAGGTGGGGGATGAATGCAGCCATTTTTGCAAACAATCTTCCAAAACATACAAAAGCAAGCATCTTTTAAATAATTCTAAATACTACTATGAAAGTATAATTACTGTTAGTATATTGGTGTATTTCCTTCCATTGTTTTGTCTGTGCATATATAGAGACAGACCTTTTTCTCTTGTAAAAAAGAATATGATTCATATCTAGAATCTGATTTGTGTTCTGATAATTTCCCTTAACATTATATTGTAGGTATTTCCCAAGCATTAAATATTTCTTGACAGTGTGGTTTAATCTATGATGCATAGGAAGCCAACAATAAATTTCTGTGTTCTAGGCACTATGTTAAGCACTTTCACAGTTATCTTGATTAGAAGCAAGTTTCTTGTTAATTTCCAGGATTAATAATCTGCTGCTTCAGTGAAAAAACAATGCATTTTATGTGATGAAATGATCCAGAGAAAATTATAATAGTTAAGATATTATCAGCAATTCCCATTTTTCCTGTGAAAGCTTAGCCTGTCAACTATAACTGCTGAGGAAAGGGCAGTCTCCCCCTTGTAAATGGTGGGAAGATTGGGACGCTGACAACAGATGAAAGTTTGTGCTCTGCATTTCTCGCTGATGCTTAAAGACACCAGTTTGCTGGACTAGTTCAGGTGTTAAAGTTACATTGTTGGCCGTTGAAGACTGTTTTGGTGAACAATTTTATTTGCAAAATTTTTGATTTTGATTCTGTGAACAGAGTGATAGCTAGTTAGACAAAAAGGTGTAGTGGAGGGAACACTTCCACTTGTGATAGTAAGAGATTCATGATGCTCGTGAATCAATAGATACAGAGAAGTTGGGATTGTTCCCATATGAGCACCTCTGTCCCATTGGCAGGCTCTGTGTCCTGAGTGATCAATCAGAAAATATAGCACCCATGCTCCAAGGCCATCTGTCCAACCCTTTCATTTTGTAGGTGAGGCCACATCATTATTACTTATTTGATCTGGCTGTATTTCAGAGTCATGTTGAGCATCGGTTCTTACTGTGCAGTTAGCATAATGTGATAAGGAGCATAAAATTTGGAGGCCAAAGACCAAGATTCAAGCCTCGGCTTTCTATTTTCTAGCTGTCAACTATGAGCAAATTACTTAATTTCTTTGAATTTCAGTTGTCTCATCTATAGTTATAAAAGCTTCAGTCTTCTTAGAGTTACTGTGGAGATTGACTGAGACAATTTATATCTGCACTAATACAGTAGCTACCAGCTCCCAGTGGCCTTTGAGCACTTGAAATGTGTGGCTCATCCAAATCTAGACGTGTTGTAAGTGTAAAATGCACACTGGGTTTTGAAGCCTTGCTTGAAAAAATATAAAGTATCTCGCTGATTACTGATTTCAACATGTAGACTACATATTGAAATGGTGATATATTGTGTTCCTTGAAGTAAATAAAATATATTAAAATCAATCCACTTGTTTCTTCTTCTTCTTCTTCTTCTTCTTCTTCTTCGTCTTCTTTTCTTCTTTTCTTCTTTCTTCTTTCTTTTTTCTTTTTCTTCGTGGCTATGGGCACCTGGGTGGCTCAGTCAGTTAAGCGCCTGGCTCAGTCAGTTAAGCACCTGGCTCTTGATTTCATTTCAGGTCATGATCTCATGGTTTGTGAAATCAAGCCCCATGTCAGGCTTTGCACTGGTAGCCCAGGGCCTGCTTGGGATTCTTTCCCCCTCTTTTCTCTCTCCCTGTCTCTCTGCTCCTTTCCTGCTCTTTCTCTTTGTCTCAAAATAAATAAATAAACATTAAAAATTTTTTTTAAATGTGGCTACTAAAGATTTAAAAATTATATATATGGGGGTGCCTGGGTGGCTCAGTTGGTTAAGCATCCGATTTGGGCTCAGGTCATGATCTCACACTCTATGAGTTCAAGCCCCGTGTCGGGCTCTGTGCTGACAGCTCAGAGCCTAGAGCCTGCTTCAGATTCTGTGTCTCCCTCTCTCTCTGCCCCTCTCCTGCTCCTGCTCTGTCTCTCTCAAAAATAAATAAACATTAAAAAAATTACAAATAGAACTCATATTTGTGGCTTGCATTATATTTCTACTGGTCAGCACTACACTGCCTGGAAATTCCCTGTAGAACATAGTGTACAGAATAAGTGTGAGCTATAGCCACAAAAAGTATGGAAGGTTTGAATCGGTAGGGATTCTAAGTGATAGCATAAGATTATTATTTTACTAAATTTCTAATGCAAGCTTTATTTAGGCATCTTAATTTTTCCTCTTAAAGTGTAGCAGGGAAAAGAGAGGAGTGATAATCCAGCTATGTAAGCAAACAGTAACGCCAGTACATTAAGATGATGCAGGCATTGTGCTAAGTATTGTCTTAGGTGGGATTCCTTTGGTACGTGTGGGCCTCTTGAATTCTTAGGATATAACTGCTGTTTTTTTTTTTTCTTCTCTCTTCCTCTCAAATTTACTTCTTCCTTCTTGACAACAGTGTTCTCTCAGTTGACTTATCTCCCTCCACATTTCACAAAGTGTGGCTCTTACTACTCCTGACCGTCATCCTTATTCTAGGAGAGGACTCAGACCTATTCTCCCTGGTTTTAAATTGAAAAGTCCTGTGAAAAGGCCAGGTTGACCTAGCTTGGTTTCAGTTAGCTATCCCTGGGCCATGGCTCTAATTCCAATGCCAGATGAAGAAGATTTCCCGGTGAAAGACTTGGTTAATAAGAGATTGAGTGTATACTGCACCTACCTTAGGTAATTTAATAAGTACAGCTATTCTGTGGGGTAATACCTCAATTTATAAATGAGGAAACTAAGGCTCAATGATGTTATATATTTTGTCCAAGTTCAAACATCCAGGCTGGAATCTCAGATCTGTCACCAAAGCCCATGTTCTTAACCACTACACTGACAGAATTTGAGAAAATTGGGTTGTGTTGACTTAAGTTTTACTGAATTAGCAATTTGCTATTTTCTCCCCGACCAAACTGTTTTCCACTGAAATTTGTGATAGGAATGAGGGTAAGGCAACTGGCCCCACAGTAACATGCAGTAAATCTTTCCTGAATTGAAACCTATACTCCTGTGCTCTCCAATCTTGTATCCAAAGCTTTAAAGGTCACAAAAAAGGTCTACCATAATTATCTTTGTAGTAATGAGTTTAAAACAGATTTATCACCACTTGGGCATTTGCTTTTGTAATTTTTGATCATACACTTTTTTCTTTTTTTTTGGTGCCTGTCACATAGTTGGCAATAAATATTAGCTACTGTATTTACCATACTAGCAAATGTTAGCTATTATATTTACATTAATAAATGTTAGCTATTATGTTGATTACATTAATACATATTAGCTACTATATTGTTAAAAATCATATCCAATTATACCTTATAACATTTCTAATATCATTATTATTTTTTGCAACAGCTTTATTGAGACCTGATTTATGTACCATATAATTAACTCATTTAAAGTGTATCATTCAGGGCTCCTGGGTGGCTCAGTCAGTTAAGTGTCTGACTCCTGATCTTGGCTCAGGTCATTATCTCACGGTCTGTGGGATTGAGCCCCCATCTGTGCTGACAGTGCAGAACCTGCTTGGGATTCTCTCTCTTCCTGTCCTTCCGCTGCTTTCTCTCTCTCTCTCAAAATAAATAAATAAACTTTAAAGGAAGTGTATCATTCAGTGGTCTTTGATACCAGAGTTGTGCAGCCAATCACATACTTTCTTTTGAGAACTTTTCCATCTCATTTTTCACCAACACATGATTTCCTACAGTCTATACAATATGGGCATAGTGATTTCAGAGGCAAAGATGAAAGGGCCATCTTCTGTTATTTATAAACAATACCTGGCCCAAAGGAAATACTCTTTAAAAATGATGATCCAGGGGCCCCTGGGTGACTCAGTTGATTAAGCATCTGATTCTTGATTTCAGCTCAGGTTGTGATCTCACAGTTCATGATATTGAGCCCTGCTGTTGGGCTATGTGCTGGCTGACATTGCAGCAGCTGCTTGGGATTCTCTCTCTCCCTCTCTGCTCCTCTCCTTCTCACGTGCATGCACTCTCTTTCAAAATAAATAAATTTAATAAAATCAAAAATAAAAATGATGATCCATAAGTCTTGCAAGAAGATGATCTTGAGTATGTGAATCTCCTAGTCAGGTTAAAAAGTACATTTCAAACAAAAATGATTTTTTTTGAATGTTTATTTTTGAGACAGAGAGAGAGAGAAAGAGATCATGAGCGGAAAGAGAGGGAGACAAAGAATCTCAAGAAGATTCTGTACTATCAGTGCAGAGCCCGATGGCAGGGCTAGAACTCACGAACCATGACATCATGACGTGAGCAGAAATCAAGAATTGGACACTTAACCTACTTAGCCACCCAGCTGCCCCCAAACAAAAATATTTCAAAATACTATAAATCTAGGCACTTTCCATTACTCAGTAGAAATGGTTTTATTTACATAGGAAACTAGCAATAAGTGACAGTACTGGCAGAATCCATATTAAGCAGTGCGGTGGAAAGCTAAGAGCTCTGACCTGTGCTGGTCAGAAAGCCAGCCAGTCCCTTATATGTAGTTCTGATGTGTGACGTAGTAACAAATGCAGTGACTAATCTTCATTGGATGCTAGGCAGTATACAGAGCAACTTTCCCTTATGTCTTTCATGGACTCTTCTCGGTGGCAGTGATCATTCTTCTATTTAACATGTATATATCCGTGTCTGCATTGTGTCAGGCATGGAGTTAGAGCAAACATGGCTGTGCCATCATGAAGTTTATAATCTAATGTGGGAAGTCATAAATCTAACAGGAAATTTCAACACAAATTAGTGTGTTATAAGTGCTATGTTAGATGTACAGTGTTCTGAGAACTCTGGTTTTGAGAACTTCGTTGGTTTCCTTGGGGAAGTGCTATCTATGCAGGGATCTGAAGGGCAAGCAGGAATTGGCCAGACAGGGGATCATAAAGAAGCTTTATGTTTAGACTTAGAATGGAGAGAGGGGCAAGTGGTGAGGGCTGAGTAGCTTATCTTAAAATGTGAGGAGTTCATGATGTTAAATACCTTAGACAGAGGGCAGCTGGAAGCCCTCAAATGGTTTTAAGCAGCTGAGTCACATAATTGGATTTGCATTTCAGAAAGCCAAAAGTGAATCAATTTGTTCACTTCCCGGTCTCAATATTCTTATCTTTAAATTGAAAGGAATATCCTGCCCTTTATAGCTCCGTCCAACTTTAATATTCCATAAATTTCTGCTATCCTGGAAAAACAGAATTCCATGCTGATTTCCACATCTTTTGGGCAGCAAGGCCTTACTAAGATTATGATTAGTACTTGAAGAAGTGAGGTATGTGGGGATAGGGGTGAATGAGAGTAGGGACAGGAAGCTGAATGGATGATATATTATTTCCACTGGGAAATAAGGAGACAGAAAGGTTAGGCAGGTTCCTCTGATAGTCTCCTGAAAGGGAACTGGTGGGTGATTTTCATTTCTCAGTACACAGTGGAAGGGCACCTTGCCCCATTACAATATAATGAAATATGATGTCCCAAAAATTAAAGTGCTTCATACTGAGATATTTACTGATGAAATAACAGAAAGTCTGGAATTTGCTTAAAGGTAGTTAGGGATTTATACATATAAAACATGATTGGCTGTGACTTGGTAATTGTTGATGCTGAATGATGGGTACAAAGGGATCAATTATATAAATTCATAATTTGTATATGTTTGAAATTTTCCATAGTAGTAAAAGATAAAATAATAAAATAAAGATGCTCTGACTTATTATCCAAATTCTTTATTATTTTTAGCATGAATGGAGAAAGAATCAGACTCTCTCTCACTTGTTCATATTGAAATAGACTCAGGACTACTATATCATAGCACTGACACTTTGCTTTAAGTTTTGTATCAACTTTAATGGCTTAAAATGTTACAGACTGCATTGAGATTATGTGGGCAGATCAAAGACAGAGAATTACACCCCACAGAAGGAGCACTTCTTCTAGGGATTTCATTGATGACATAGGCAGAGCTCTGTGGCTCCGGGCTGGGTCTGTCTAAGAAGGCAGTCTCTGGATAACAAGGTGAGGTGGAGAAATCACTGGCTTTGGAGTCAGGCATAAGAGACTCAGCTATGTGTCAGTTGAAGGATAGTGACAAGAAATAACAAAATAGATAACTTCCATTGTATTGTGCTAAGCTCTTTATGTACTTTATATCATTTGATTCTAATGACTGCTCTATGAGTTAGATGCTACTATTTTACAGACGAGGAAGGTGAGGCATAGAGAACTTATTTGTCCATGGTCACATAGACTAAATAATTGCCAGTAAATGTTGTGGCAAAAAAACAGCTGAAATCCAATGGTTAAGTTGCATTTTGTGTCACAGTGAAGATTACCTTTGGGTGCACATCACAGAAAAAAGCAAGTAACAGTGGCTTAGAACAAAATAGTTTTATCTTTATGAAGTCCAGAGATAATCAGTCCAGGGTTGTCATGGTTCTCTGGAAATCAGGTTCCTTCTATTGCTTCATGTGGAAGTCTTCAACCTCAAGTTTACTTCATGGTCCAAGATGTGTGCTGGAGCGTCATATTCCAACCAGAAGAAAGGGAAAGGAATGGAAGAAGAACATGAAACCCACCTCCTTTTCAAGGATGCATACTAAAAATTGCACATATCATTTATACTTACATCACAAAATCATTATTATTATACCACAACTTAGTCTCATGTGTATACCTAGCAGATTATAGAAAACTTGCTTCTGGCAGGTTCAAGACATGAAAGATGACTGAGAAATATGTTTGTTGTAATAGATGGCCATGTGCCCACCCAAAGATCAAGGTTAGCATAGAAGAAGATGGAAAAGAATATTGAGGATCACTGACAATCACTGTTTAGCTCACGCTCAGCTGTGTGTAGAGCTCTGGTCTCCATGGGTATGGTAATCCTTCTCAAAAGACCTTTCAGGTTTAAATGGGTAAATAGATTAAAATAATAATAATAAAACCCCAGGCAATTTCGTGCCCAGGAAATGCTAGTTTTTTCCCCCTTCAGTGAAATATGATTAAGTGGGTAGCAGTGGTTTGGTGCCCTGGACACTCAACACCCAAGGAATGGATTCTACCCACATCTAAGGTGATCATTGTTTTCCTTATCACCATCATATAGGATTTGTCACATGCACTAGGGCTCAACCTTTAGGCACCAAAGGGTGGTTACAGAGAATAAGCACCTACATGTTAAGGATCTTGAACATAAAATCATATATAATGAACTCAGGGTCAAACATGGGGATATCTAAGATTTAGGGAAACTTTTACTTCAGTGTAGATTTGTACTTGCTTTGAGGAGCTATTTACCACATGAAAATTTTCAGTTTGTTATTCCTTAGACTGAGAGCAATTGAACACAGGGCCAGTTTACAGTAGTCTGTCAGTGTCTGTCCATTTAAGAAGCTGATTTCCTTGCTCATAAAATGACAAATGAATGAAACAGGTGCTTCTATGAGTTACTCTTGAAATGGTAATGTAGGTGTTACATTGTTAAACCATGAGCGCGTCCTTGAAAAGTCAAGGGTAAATTGAATCTTAGCAAGTGGAGCTGCATTTTAAGTGAGCTTACTAAGAAGAAACCCATGGTGAATTTTTCTGTAAGTTAAAGATGGCCTTTCAAACTTTCTTTTTTTTTGCATTTTCATTCGGTTAGCAGATACTGAACACCGATTACTTGGCAAGCACGATGTTAGGCCTGGTAAAATGTGATGAATGTTGTCTTTAGCTACCAGAGGTGCTCAAAATACCTGAATTATAAATAGACAAGTAATATTCTCAGGTTAACAGATAGTCAAATGATAGTAAAATTTGTTGCATCAGTTCTAAAACAGCTTTTAATATATTAACACTTGTGCAATCTTGAAACCTTTTAAAGATGTCATATGTATATCATAAGTCGTGTATTTTTCTTAATGCTTTTCAAAATGGACGATTTCTTAGATTTGATGAAATGCAGCATTTGAGTAGGGCTTTAGTGTTAATTATGTGCTTTCATGGACCTTATTTCATTTGATTCTTTCTGTGAGGGAGGACAAGTAGTCTCTTCAACTTCATGGAAAGGGAATGTGGCTCTGAGTGGGAAATTAGATTATAGAACACCTACATGTGGAGAGTCCTGAACTCATAGTTGTATTTTTCTTCCCAAAGAAACAATGTCTTTTTAATCTGCATACACATATATTTATACATGTACACATGTGCAAACACAATGGGGGGATAACCTTCTTTCAAAGTGAGGGGCTTTCTTTTAATGAATATGAAGATTATTTTTCCTTCTAGTGATTAGAACTAGGCCAAAGAGTAGCCAAGTATCAATTTTCAGGAGCACAATATATCAAGTCCTCTAAGCCAGATAGTTACAAAACAAGATTGCCTATTGGGAAGCCACATACATTGAAAACTTGCAGGTTTCACTGAGCAGAACCTACCCTGTGGATAGTAAAGCAAGGGGAGTTCTGGTAAGGTGTCCCAGCCATTTTTCACTGGCCACCCTTAGGTCAGATCCAAGAAATGACCCAAAGAGCCATCCAGCATTCACTTTGACCACTGGAATTGTCCCCTCAGACTGGTGCAGTGGCCAAAGCATAACCAGAAAGACTGGATTTTGAATACTGATCACTAGCTGTATGAACTTGGGCCAGTAATTTAACCTCTCCAAGTTTGCCTTAAAAAAAAGGGTAACACCTTTGCAGGTGGTTGGGAAGGTGGAAATTATGGTAGATAAGGTACCTGGCAAATGGAAAGTAACTAGTGACAGTTATTTTTATTACTGTTAGAGATTCAAGGAGGCACAGGTTTGGGGGTATTGAGTTATCTTAAAAAAAAATGCCCTGGCTGGAAAATTTGTCCTGTCTTGTAGGAGACCCAGCATTCCATCAGACATCAGGAACAGACAACCTCATCTCCAAAGAACTATTGTAGGAATAGTTGAGGTTTTCTTCTATTAAATATTACCAGCTCACTCAGTTTTTCCAGCATATTTCCTCATCTCTCTTGTGTATTGCTCTATGTGTAACTCTTGACAGCTGCCACTATTTAAGCATGTGTTCTGTAGTAAAACCTTGATTAACTGGGACTTAAAACTGGAACACTTAAACGGTCATGGTTTTTCCCTCTGGGCTTCATTTGGAGAAGGAAGGAAATGACAGCTAAAGTTTTGAGAAGGATAGGAAAATTTGAGAACTAGCAAGAATCCTGTAATCAACACCTTCAGTTTTACTGCTAAGAGGAGAACGATTATCAAGGCTACTCTGCTGATTAATAATAGAGTCAGGAGAGGGTTCCAGCCCATTGCTCTTTCTTCTGGACTGTGGCCTAAAGATGTGGCTTTTGGCATCTCTCTTGGTGCTGTTACTCCTATAGTTCTGGCCACTACTGTAGAAGTCTCAAATTCAAATGCCTTCAAGGGCTGACTGATGGTAAGAATGAGTGGGGCAGGCTGGGTATTTCACATGGGGAAGTGGTGGTGAACTATGGCACTCAAGCTGGAGCCTATGTACCTTCTGTGGAGGCATGTAAGCTTACAATGAAAAAAAAAGACAAACAAAACGTGTTTGGGGGCCAGACATGGCCTGTTGGTCCTCAGTTTGAGCACTTTGCATTGTTTATATCCATAGACCTTTATTCAATAAGGACATAATCTGAATTATATACCTGAGGCATGTTGCCAAAGAGAGTTTCAATGCTATTCATTGATTTATATTAAAGCATTAAATTGAAGAAATGCATTTTATTTTATTTATTTTTAAATTTATTTTATTTATTTCAATTAATTAATTTATTTTTTAATTTACATCCAAGTTAGTTAGCATATAGTGCAACAATGATTTCAGGAGTAGATTCCTTAATGCCCCTTACCCATTTAGCCCATCCCTTCTCCCACAACCCCTCCAGCAGCCCTGTTTGTTCTCCATATTTAAGAGTCGCTTATGTTTTGTCCTCTTTCCTGTTTTTATATTATTTTTGCTTCCCTTCCCTTATGTTCATCTGTTTTGTATCTTAAATTTCTCATGAGTGAAGTCATATGATATTTGTCTTTCTCTGGCTAATTTTGCTTAGCATAATACCCTCTGGTTCCATCCATGTAGTTGCAAATGGCAAGATTTCATTCTTTTTGATTGCCGAGTAATACTCCAGTGTGTGTGTGTGTGTGTGTGTGTGTGTGTGTGTGTGTGTGTGTGTATATATATATATATATATATATATATATATACCACATCTTCTCTATCCATTCATCCATCGATGGACATTTGGGCTCTTTCCATACTTAGGCTATTGTTGATAGTGCTGCTATAAACATGGGGGTGCATGTGCCCCTTTGAAACAGCATACCTGTATCCCTTGGATAAATACCTACTAGTGCAATTGTTGGGCTATAGGGTAGTTCTATTTCTATTATTAATTTTTTGAGGAACCTCCATACTGTTTTCCAGAGTGGCTGCACCGGCTTGCATTCCCGCTGGCAGTGCAAAAGAGATCCTCTTTCTCTGCATCCTCACCAACATCTGTTGTTGCATGAGTTGTTAATGTTAGCCATTCTGTCAGGTGTGAGGTGGTATCTCATTGTGGTTTTGATTTGTATTTCCCTGATGATGAGTGATGTTGAACATTTTTTCATGTGTCAGTTGGCCATCTGGATGTTTTCTTTGGAGAAGTGTCTATTCCTGTCTTTTGCCCATTTCTTCACTGGATTATTTGTTTTTTGGGTGTTGAGTTTGATAAGTTCTCTATAGATTTGGGATACTAACTCTTTATCTGATACGTCATTTGCAAGTATCTTCTCCCATTCTGTCGGTTGCCTTCTGATTTGCTGATTGTTTCCTTCACTGTGTAGAAGCTTTTTATTTTGATGAGGTCCCAATAGTTCATTTTTGCTTTTGTTTCCCTTGCCTCCGGAGACGTGTTGAGTAAGAAATTTCTGTGGCTGAGGTCAAAGAGGTTTTTGCCTGCTTTCCCCTGGAGGATTTTGATGGCTTCCTGTCTTACATTTAGGTCTTTCATCCATTTTGAGTTTATTTTTGTGTGTGGTGTAAGAAAGCGGTCCAGGTTCATTTTTCTGCATGTTGCTGTCCAGTTTTCCCAGCACCACTTGCTGAAGAGACTGTCTTTAATTCATTGTATATTCTTTCCTGCTTTGTCAAAGATTAGTTGGCCATACGTTTGTGGGTCCATTTCTGGGTTTTCTATTCTGTTCCATTGATCTGAGTGTCTGTTCTTGTGTCAGTACCATACTGTCTTGATGATTACAGCTTTGTAATACAGCTTGAAGTCTGGGATTGTGATGCCTCCAGCTTTGTTCTTCTTTCTCAAGATTGCTTTGGCTATTCAGGGTCTTTTCTGGTTCCATAGAAATTTTAGGATTGTTTGTTCTAGTTCTGTGCAGACTGCTGGTGTTATTTTGATAGGGATTGCAAGAAATGCATTTTAGAAACCTGATCATACATAATCATTTTTGCATTTTGCCACAGAGAGAACAGAGCCAGAACTCTTTGTTGTCCAGTTATGTAGGCAAGTGCATTCAGATGTCACAGTGGGTAGGACATTTACAATTGGGACCCTAGGACCCCTTACTACTGCTATACATAGACATTCAAACATTTATAATTAGAACCCATAGTGAAAAACACATTTATGTCATTATTGAGGAGAAACACAAACATACTTTCACCACACAAACTCAAAACAGTAGTTCAAGAAACCATATCTTACCATATGCCAAAAACCGATGTTTTCTGACCTGTTTCATTTAATAATGGTAATGAATTGCTAAGTTTATTTTATAACCTAGTAAACCACAACGTACAGTTTTTAAAAAAATCACTAGACTAGGTGACACAAATGCATTTTATTTGTTAATTTATTCACTACTTTATTAATTCAGTAGATATTTACTCAATCTCTAGTGAGTGTGAGGTGCTCCTTTAGACATCATGAGGGATACAGACATTAGAAAACATGGATTTTGTCCTCAAGGAGTCTGAAATCTAATAGGAAAGAGATGCATAAAAATATCTAAAATGTCAAGGCAGAACAATTTCTACATTATACATAACGTTTTTATATTAGCCTAATTTTACAGATGGGAAATTACATTTTTTTTTTTAAAGTTCCTTATCCTTGGGGTGCCTGGGTGGCTCAGTTGGTTGAGCATTAGACTTCGGCTCAGGTCATGATCTCACGATTCATGAGTTCGAGCCCCGTGTCAGGCTCTGTGCTGACAGCTCAGAGTCTGGAGCCTGTTTTGAATTCTGTGTCTCCCTCTGTCTCTGCCCCTCCCCTGCTCACACTCTGTCTCTCAAAAATGAATAAACGTTAAAAAAAATAAAAAAGTTACTTATCCTTATAAAAACAGTAGAATGATAGTGATAGCAGATAACATTTGTTATGCACTAACTATATGTTAGGTACTGATTTAATTCTCACTACAGCCTTATTCTGATTGTACTATTCTTATGCTCATTTTACAAAGGAAGAAAGTGAGGCAGAGAGGTTAAGTACTTTAGGAGATACAGCTAAAAGAGTCTGTAGAAATAGGGTTCAATCCTAGGAAATATGGTTCTAGAACCTCAGTTTTAACCGGTATGTTATACCTGGAAATTTAAAAGCACGGATCATATTCCCAGATGGGTCATGGCATATATCATCTTCTACTCCCACCACAAAATATTGTGACATCTGTTGTGATGGGAGAGTATTTTGAGGGGGTGGACGTGATGGGCAGGAATAGGGCCTGAACATTCCTCAGTGTGGATAACCTTTACCAAGTTAGTAAAAGTGACTTACTAAGTCAGCAGTAGAAAAGGCAAAGGGAAAGAATGCTACCCCCAGATCCCTGAAGAGGACATCTAATTCTTTGGCTCTGTTCCATATGTGAGGTCGTATTGTCGAGATAAAATAAATTGTGGAGCAATCTTGCTTTTGGAAAAGCAGGAGAGTTTGGCTCTAAATGTTCACCTTGGATTTTACCAGTGCCATCTCCCTTCCTTAAGCACAGGTCCTCATTCAGAATAACACAGACAAATTTCCATTAGTATAATCCTGGAAAAAATAATACTGTCCTTTATTGAGCATCCCCCAGGGAAGAACTAGGACTATTGTGCATTGAGGACACAGCCGTGCCCAAGCCAGCCCAATAATAGTGATAATAGTGAATATTTGTTAAGTACTTACTCTCTATGTGTTAGGTACTAATTTCTTACTTCAACTATACAGTGATGCTGTTTTTACTATGCTGTATTTTATGGAGTAGAAAAGTAAGCTCCTCGTGCATAAGTGAACTCTTTATGAATTTGATCTTTAGGATAGTAAAGACAATTTTAGTGTCAAAATTGGTGTGTATTCCAATTTAAGCCCCAAACTAGTTTTTAGACTGTTGTAAATTAACACAGTTATTGTATTTTCCTGCCTTTGTATGTTCTTTATATCCTTAATTTTGTAGGGTCATTAATAGTTACTCCTTTAAAAAAAATGTTTATTTATTTATTTTGAGAGAGAGAGCAGCAGCAGAGGGGCAGAGAGAGAGAGAAAAAGAGATCAAGGGTTTTGGGGGGGGCAGAGAGAGGGACAGAGAGAATCCCAAGCAGGTTCCATGCTGACAGCATGGAGCCTGACGTGGGGCTCATCTCACAAACCATGAGGTCATGACCTGAGCCCAAATCAAGAGTTGGGATACTTAACTGACTGAGCAACCCAGGTGCCCCAACAGTTATTCTGATTAATTTTATTTATGTTAAATTAATGTGAAGAAAAAAATTCAGTGGTCCCTTTAGCCCATTCATGTTTTTCTTTAAATTTGCAAACTGGGGAGATAGATATCCAAAAATACAAAGGCATATGTTTCATCTTAATTTCTTCCAGCAGTATGTCTGGAACTCTCAAAACAGTTGAACAAAAAGAACTGAGAGAGCTCTTTTTTTTTTTTTTTTTATTTTTTTTTCAATGTTTTTATTTATTTTTGGGACAGAGAGAGACAGAGCATGAACGAGGGAGGGGCAGAGAGAGAGGGAGACACAGAATCGGAAACAGGCTCCAGGCTCCGAGCCATCAGCCCAGAGCCCGACGCGGGGCTCGAACTCACGGACCGCGAGATCGTGACCTGGCTGAAGTCGGACGCTTAACCGACTGCGCCACCCAGGCGCCCCAAGAACTGAGAGAGCTCTTTTTGAAAATAATTATTTTTCACTTTTGAAAAGTGGTCATGTCTAAATTCTCTTAATCCAGTGATTATAAATCCAGAATTTGGCAAGGCATATGATGGATACTAGGTATTTACTCTCCCTGTGTCTCAGTAATGAATTAAGAGAGAAGGAAAAGTGCAGAAAAAGATGATTTAAAATGTTATTGGAAAATATGTATTTACTAGACTTCATAGAGTATTACTTTAGTCAAGTACATAAAATAGCTCAATCTGACAGATTTGGAAAATTAAAAGTATGAAATCTGTGTTTAAAATTTTATTACAGTTTTAACTGCTCTCACTCAAGTTGTTTGATCTTGTAAATGAGCATTAACTGCAATTTGTGATTTGGGTCACACCAGACCTTTTTCAGATACTGCACTTTGGAAAGCAACTGGTCAGGGAATTGAGGTCTTCCCAGAGGGACTGGAGGAATCTGCAGCATTCTTGGCCTCTACTGATTCGTCCTATTCTTCTAAGACTTTGTGTTTGGGTGGTCCTTGAATAGGCAAATGTCTTTCAATCCAATTAATTTATTTTATGTAGATCTATGTAGAGCTAGAGTTTCTTGGAAACTTAGGGTCCCAAGTCATTTGGACCCAAGCCTCTTAGACGTTGTTTGATTTCATGTCCTTAAGTGATCAAAATAACAGCAAGAGAAAGCCACGAAAGGTGAGAAGGCAAAAATGCCTTTGTGTATGGGCTTAAGCAAATTTTATATACATGCACTTTTTTCTTGCTGATCCGTGATGAAACTCTGCCAAATGACTTTTGAAAAGCTCTTTACTTAGTCATTGCAAGTCCTAACAGGGAAAAGTATCATTTTAAACCAGGATTTTACTTGAAATGATAAAAATGAGAGATACTTCTGCAGTATTAGTAATTCAGGTGAAAATGAACATTTGGCAATTGCATTTTGAGACTTAGAGTTATGTCCAAGTTTTGCAAGCCATGAAACATATAATGCTGGGGTTCTCTTTAAGAATAAGAATATAAAATCACAAATATAAAATTAGGTGCATAACCTTGCAAAGGGCTTCTGCAAGAAAGGGGTTTTGACCCTTCAGCTTGATTAACTTTGTGATTAATTCTGCACTGATAATGAGTGACTGCTTTCTTTGTTTTCTGAAAATTATGAAAGAAAAAAGGGGGAGGGGCTAGAGAATGGAAAGAAAATCCTTGTCTAGCTTTCTTCCTAACCATCCCCTCAAGCCAACTGAGTGGTATAGTCCTTTCTCCAGGTCCCAAGGTAAATGATGTCAGAACTGAAATTGCACCTGATTCGACCTCCCCTCCTCCCCCAATTATTCGTTCAACAAATAGTTCCTGAAACAGTCACATCTACTCCCAAGGTGGAATGGACCCTGTCTCGTACTTAGAATAGCCAGCTTTTTGAAATCTCACTTAGGGATCATTCCCATTATCCTAAATGTGCAAAATACTGCTGTTTCTTTCTGTGTTAGCATACATATAACTGGCATTTAACATGCGTTCTTTTTCTGTTCAATTAAGTTACAAGTCAGTCCTCCAGGACGATAACCTTTGATATGCCGAATCTTCCAGCAAATATAGGCTAAGTTATACAAAATGGGCGTGTCTGGATTTTACCAAGAGACCCCCTCGTCCCCAAAGCTTACCAAACACAGACACCCAGCCTCTTTCTTCTTTACCTCGCGCGCGAAAACACCCACTACCCGGGTCGTAGTAGTTCCCTCCCCCTTCCACCACGCCCCATTTTCAGCCCTCAGCCCCCCTTCTTCAGAGTCTCCCCTCCCTTACTCTCTTTTCTTCCCTCCCCGTGGGCCAGCCGCGCTTGGAGCTGCCCTGCTGCGCGGCGGGGCGACGCGGCGACACCTATAGGATTGCTTCCGGGCACTCCCCAGCCAGAGGGTGGCTGGCCCGGGTCCCGGAGCTCGGCAGGGCCGGCGGCTCCGCGGCGGCGCCGAGGACGCGCGCACCCGCTAGCCCTCCCGCCCGCGCCCTCTTTTTCAACCTCGGTCGCGCCGGGCGCCCAGAGCCTCTCTTTGCCCAGGGCGGTGGCCTTGCCGCGTGCCCCGCCAAGCTCTTCTCTGGTGGCCGCTCCCTCTTTCACTCATCTATGCGTCATGTCGGACACTTGATGGTTTTTTTTTTTTTCTTTTTCTTTCTTTCTTTCTTTTTTCCTTCTTCTTTTTTTTTTTTTAAATTCCTCCTTCGAGCCCTTTCCACCTTCCACCTCCCCTTCGTTTCCCAGGTTGATTTTTTCCCCCCTCTTCTCTGGGCTTGCCCATGAGTCTCCTCGGGAGCTACCGGAAAAAGACCAGCAACGATGGTTACGAATCCTTGCAGCTGGTGGACAGTAACCGGGACTTAAGTGCGGGAAGCGGCGCGGGTGGCGGCAAGCAGAGAGTGAACGCCGGGGCGGCGGCGCGGAGTCCCGCCCAGCAGCCTCAGGAACGCGCCAGCACCATGGACAGCTCAGGTAGCGCTGGCGGCGGGGTGCGCCCCGCTGAACTCCACTGGGTCCTCCAAGAGGCGGCCCACTCCGCTAGCCCGAGGCTCCCACCTCAGCCTTGGCCTGGGAGGGGCAGGGATGGAGCGAAGGCATCTAATACCACCAGGGTGTCGCGTCTCTAATTTCTCTAGTTCCTGGAGCTAGGAAACGTTAGATCTGTCTTGAGGCCCAGTGACTGTAGCGAGCGCCTCTTAATCTCTCTAGGCTGCTGAATACACCAGCTGGAGGCGGGGAGAGGAGGGGAAAGGGGAGGGAAGGGGTGGAGGCGAGAAGGGAGAGGGTGGCGCGAGGAGCCACTGGGAAGGAGGGCAGGGAGAGCAGCTGCCTTCACTACCCAGCTGGATGAGGGGGAGAGGTGAAGGAGCAAGTGCGTTGAATGTTTTTGCAGCCTGCAGACGGTATTTATTCCAATTATTATTCTCGTAATGCTGATGTCATTTGCAATTCTGCAAAGCTGTGCCTCTTCTCAATTTGGCTGTCTGCTAGGGTTAATGCTGTTACCTTTCTTGAGCAATTTTTACCTTGAGCAAATTTTTATCTAGAGATCTTTTACACAGCTTTAGGCTTTGTACGATGAAATTTATTTCATCGGATATTGACTTTGATCTTATCTTTTTTGCATTGAGTGTACTAATATATCATAAACTTTACATGTAAGGAAAATGAAAATGCCTCTAAACTTTGTATCTGGGCTTGCAACCTTCGTTTATAAAGCATTTTGACAAGTTGGATTTCTCTCTGTTGGAAATGCTCTTTTAGTGATTTCCATAGCAAAACTGTCATTTAATATACGTATGTTGGACCAGGGGTATTATTATAGCTGTTTGCTCACCTTTTCAAGGAACCAGGATCAGAGGATTGTTTACATAGAGATAATTTATAATTGAAGTGCTCAGTGTTTTGTTCTACACAGGTAACTTTAATATATTGGACAACTGAGGAATCCAGAGGAAAGATTCATGTT
The DNA here is from genome assembly GCF_007474595.2 of Lynx canadensis. Taxonomy (NCBI): domain Eukaryota; kingdom Metazoa; phylum Chordata; class Mammalia; order Carnivora; family Felidae; genus Lynx; species Lynx canadensis. The sequence continues at coordinate 53,553,412 of NC_044310.1, forward strand.
GGGTTTTTTGGGAAGTAATGAAAAGAAAATTTAATTCCTGCACTTTGGAAGTAAATGCTTGTTTCTTTTAATCGTGTAATGGCTCTCCCTGGACTACCATTTTCTATTTTACTCATCCCATAGGTGGGATAAAATATTGTTTACAGATGTTCAAGTGTCCTGGCCTGAAAACATATTTTACCCATACAAGCTCTTACTGAAGTTAAATAAGGTGTTGGTGCAGTGTTTTCTCAGGACCATTTTAAATTAAAGCTAAAGTTACCCAAAGGGACTAATGGTTCTAACAGCTTTGGTGTTGATGTTGTACACGGGTATTTGATTTATGATTTTCAAATCTTTGATAAAGTCCAGAGCATCTTTTGCCTGGATGTGATCTCTTTTAAATCTTAAAAAAAAGATTCATGCATTCCAAATGATGCCATCATCCTTTCTGGAACGTAGTGGACAAGTACACGCATGACTGAAATGGAATGAACAGTTTTCAAATGAGTGAGGGAGAGCCCCACTTCTGGAAAATGAAAGAAATATGAAATTTTGTGTAGTTTTCACTTTTCATAGGGATTTTTGTTTTAAGAATTGGAATTTGTTTTTAAAGTTTGTTACATCCTAGAATAAATTTAACACCTATTTCCTGAGTCTGTTATATGCCAGGTACTGTGCTGAGGACACTTCTGGCCTTTAGGGGGCTCATATAATAGTAGTAGTAACTCAAACACACAGCAGCCTATATAGTAAGTTCTGGATTTTTGAGGATTGTCTTTTTTACCAAATCACTTTTTCAATAGGTTTAGAGAATAAAAATGAATTGATAAACTTTTATGATGGGAAAACATTTTATTAAGAATATTGTTATCTCTAAAGCACTTTGCTAGGAGTTGATTCTTCAATTTGATCAAACTAGCCTTGTATGAAGAGGTTGCAGGGATTCCTCCCTTTCCCCACTCCTCTTTCTGCTTAGGGGAATGTTGTGGCTGCCTTAGGGCAGTACTATTTATCTTCTGACTATTTTGATGCATAATTGCAATCGAGCGAAGTCTGGGAGGATGCTCTTTGTTCGGTTTGGATGAACGATTGGGTCCTGAGAGTGGGGTTTCTTTTAGTGGGTAGCAAGTTTCATTGACTAGTGCAACTATATCTATCTTGTCTAATTATAGTTCTTTCTATTCAGATCCTCAAAGAGTGGCCTTGTGCAGTGTAAATGTATCCATTTGTTTAAGACATTTAATTAAACTCATGGATCATTTCTAAAGCAGCAGTGATCTACCCATTTATTCAACTCATTGTACTGTGACATGCTAGATAGAATAGGTGGTTCATGGGGCTTTTGTTCTAATAGAAATGTTTATGAGTAGAAAAAGTATGTCTAGAGGATTTAAAAATAAATCTACAGGACTTAAAGCTTAGTTTTAATAATACCCTATGCTTGTATAACTATTTATAATAGGTAGAACATTTTATCTTTATCTTTCTATCTATCCATCTATTTATATCCAAGTTAGTTGGCATATAGTGTAAAGATAGTTTCCGGAGTAGAATTTAGTGATTCATCACTTACATGTAACACCCAGTGCTCATCCCAACAAGTGCCTTCCTTAATGGCCATCACCCATTTAGCACAATCCTCCACCCAGCACCCCTGCAGCAACCCTCCGTTTGTTTTCTGTATTTAAGAGTTTCTTATGGTTTGCCTTTCTCTCTGTTTTAACCTTATTTTTCCTTCCCTTCTCCTGTGTTCATCTGTTTTGTTTCTTTTTTTAAAATTTATTTGAAGTTTATTTATTTTTGAGAGAGAGAGCGTGAGCACATGACGGAGTGGAGGCAGAGAGAGAGGAGAGAGAGAATCCCAAGAAGGCTCTGTGTAGAGCCTGACATGGGGCTTGAACGCACAAACTATAAGATCATGACCCAAGCTGAAATCAAGAGTCTGACACTTAACTGACTGATCCACCCAGGTGCCCCATGTTTCTTAAATTTCACATATGAGTGAAATAATATATTTGTCTTTCTCTGCCTGACTTATTTTGCTTAGCATAATACATTCTAGTTCCATCCACATTGTTGCAAATGGCAAAATTTCATTATTTTTGACCACCGAGTAATATTCCATATATATATTCACACACACACACACACACACACACACACACACACACACACACACCACATCTTCTTTATCCATTCATCAGTTGATGCACATTTGGGCTCTTTCCATACTTTGGCCATTGTCGATAGTGCTGCTATAAATGTTGAAGTGCATGTGCCCCTTTGAATCAGCATTTTTGTATCTTTTGGATAAATACCTAGTAGTGCAATTACTGGGTTGTAGGGCAGCTCTATTTTTAATTTTTTGAGGAACTTCCATGCTGTTCTCCAGAATGGGTGCACCAGTTTGCATTCTCACCAACACTGCAAAAGTGTCCCCCTTTCTCCACATCCTTGCCAACATCTCTTGTTGCTGAGTTGTTAATTTCAGCCATTTTGACAGGTGTCGGGTGGTATCTCATGGTGGTTTTGACCTGTATTTCCCTGATAATGAGTGACATCAAACATCTTTTCATGTGTCTGTTAGCCATCTGGATGTCTTCTTTAGAAAAGGTCTGTTCATGTCTTTTGCCCATTTCTTCACTGGATTGTTTTTTGGGTGTCGACGAGTTGGATAAGTTCTTTACAGATTTTGGATACTAACCCTTTATCTGATATGTCATTTGCAGGTATCATCTCCCATTCTGTTGATTGCCTGTTAGTTTTATTGATTGTTTCCTTCTCTGTGTGGAAGCTTTTTATCTTGATGAGATCCCAGTAGTTCATCTTGGACACTTATCTTATTTCGTTTCCCCAGAAATCTATTAGGTAGGGTAAGTGGCATATGTCTAGTCTTAGAGATTTGATATCAAACATCTGCACTATTGTTACTAGCTGTAGAACCTAGAAAAATTTTAAGCCTCTTCCCCATTTATAAAAGAATCATAATAGTTGTTCTTAAAATAGAGCTTTTAGTTTGAGGCTTAAAACAACATTAGGATACATTTGCAGTTTTTCTTTGTGTTGCTGTCAGTGTCTTTCCAATTAGATGAGGAAGCTTATTCTTAGAGATGGTAGGAGACTTGTTCAAGGTAAAATAGCTACTTAGTTGACAGCAAGATTCAGGTTTTCTGACTCTGAGCTCTAAGTTTTTCTCCATTGAACGGAACTGTTTTCCTGTGTAGGTAATAATATCAACTAATTATTGAGATGGAAACAATATTATCTCCTTGGATTTCCCCTCTGTTTTTAAATGAAAGAGTGACAGATGTTCACAGAAGTATAATGACTTTCTAAGTCAACAGACTCTCAAGTGGTAGATTCCAGAGCAGCCCCTAAGCCAGAACTGTTTCTAGAGCTGTCTGCCTGCCCTGGCTCACTTTCTCTTCATTTGAATTATTCTTTAGAAAAGATTGTCATTCAAAGGTCATCCTCTCATTTCCCAGATGGCACTGCAGCTTTCCCAGTTCATTAGCTCAAAACCCCATATTTCTTTTGTGCGCATTTCACCTACCATGGAAAGCAGAATCCACAAATGTAGAACTCCCAGTCTTGAGTCACTCAATTGTTCCAACATTAGGCTTTACTTACCAAGTTTGTAATGACAAGCCATAAAACAGAAGTCCAATTAAAAACTGTTTCCAGATTTTAATGGGACTTAAGAGTATAAAGATAATGAAGAATGCTAAAATAAAATTCTTTCCTGTTTCGTATAAATCTGATTGAAAGCAAAAATTACCTTTAAAAAATCCTATTCTGTAGGATGTAGTGTTTAAACACAGCATCTACATTTTATTTTTTAAATTTTTTTTCAATGTTTTTTTATTTATTTTTGGGACAGAGAGAGACAGAGCATGAACGGGGGAGGGGCAGAGAGAGAGGGAGACACAGAATCGGAAACAGGCTCCAGGCTCCGAGCCATCAGCCCAGAGCCTGACGCGGGGCTCGAACTCACGGACCGCGAGATCGTGACCTGGCTGAAGTCGGACGCTTAACCGACTGCGCCACCCAGGCGCCCCAACATCTACATTTTAAATCAGGCTTTCGGGGCACCTCGGTGGCTCAGTCAGTTAAGTGGCCAACTTCAGCTCAGGTCACGATCTTGCGGTCCGTGAGTTCAAGCCCTGCGTTGGGCTCTGGGCTGATGGCTCAGAGCCTGGAGCCTGCTTCCGATTCTGTGTCTCCCTCTCTCTCTGCCCCTCCCCCGTTCATGCTCTGTCTCTCTCTGTCCCAAAAATAAATAAACGTTAAAAAAAATCAGGCTTTAACATTATGAAGTATTTATTTGGATAACTTCATCCTCCGTTGAAAGAATATAAGCATATATGTGCTAATATCCCTTTCTTAGGAATACCTGTGCATTTAAGGGTCTTGTAAGGTGAAGGGAAAGTGACTTACTAATTTATTTAATGTGTGGCTAAAGTTTGAATGTTTCTGGATAGCCATTTAAGGATGCATCTGTGTCAAAGTTCAAATTTGCTTGGAGACTGCCAGGTTTCATAGACTTAAAAGGGGAATCTTTTGAATCGAGTTTTAGAAAGATGACCATATAGTCTATGATATGCACCTTCTGTGATGGAGCTATCACTGCCTTTGAGGCTATACGTTTCCACTATTCTCATCCTTTTATTTAAGCAAAATTGGACTTTTTGCTCTCTAGATACAAAATAAATCCAATCCCTTACCCACATGGCCACCCTTAGAAAATTAGAGAACATATCCTGTTTCTCTTCTTAGTCCAGTTTATTTCTTTTTTTTTTTTAATTTTTTTTCAACGTTTTATTTATTTTTGGGACAGAGAGAGACAGAGCATGAACGGGGGAGGGGCAGAGAGAGAGGGAGACACAGAATGGGAAACAGGCTCCAGGCTCCGAGCCATTAGCCCAGAGCCTGACGCGGGGCTCGAACTCACGGACCGCGAGATCGTGACCTGGCTGAAGTCGGATGCTTAACCGACTGCGCCACCCAGGCGCCCCAGTCCAGTTTATTTCTAATCATACATATATATGTATATATATACGTGTATATATGCGTGTGTGTATATATGTATGCATACATATATACATGCATACATATACATGCATACATACATATACACATATGCATGCATGCATACACATATACACATATACATACATACACATATACATATATACATGCATACATACATGCATACATATACATGCATACATATATACACATACATATATATATAAACGTGTGTGTATATATAATATATAATTTTTTTAACTTTAGTAAGGTTTTTTAGTCAATTTTTATTATAAAAGTTTTTATTATATAGGTTTTCCATGCTCTTGTTAAAAAAAGAATTAAGGGTTACAGAAAAGAATGCAATGGAAAATATAAAAATAGGGGCACCTGGGTGGGTCAGTTGGTTAAGTGTCCGACTTTGGCTCGGGTCATGATCTTGCAGTTCATGGGTTTGAGCCCTGCATCAGGCTCTGTGCTGACAGCTCAGAGCCTGGAGCCTGCTTCAGATTCTCTGTTTCTCTCTCTCTCTGTTCCTTCCCCACTCGTGCTCTGTCTGTCTCTGTCTCTCAAAAAAATAAACGTTAAAAAAATTTAAAAAAATAAAAATAAATGTCCATAGGATTGCAAATGAAGAATTTAGTGGTGAATGTTTCTGTTTGCTTCTTTCTCTGCAGTAAGGAGAAATAGGGGTGTCTGAGGTAACTGAAATGAATATAGTTGTTTTTCACTTTGAATCTTATAAATAAGATATCTCTCTTGACTTACATATAACATAAAGAATTTTAAAATGCTAGAAGTAAAGGAAGGCAGGAAAAGAAAAGCAGTATTGACTAAGACTGATTACATCCTTATATGACACCAATATAGAGATTGGAGAACAATATAATTGGTACCACTTTATGACTTCATGGAATAATATCTTGCCAATGAAAATATATCCCCACTGCTCTCAGGATAAAGCCCAGAACTGGACTTTATCTTAACTGGACATCGGAAGCCCATCATGGTACCTCTGCAAGCCAGCCCAGTAGAACTTCTTGTCCTTTCTCCCCTGGTGGGTCCTCCCACCCCCATTTCTATGCTTTCATGTACACTGTTCTCTCAGGTTAGGCAAGCTTCTCCCATAGCCACCTAGATGTCCACTTTTCCAGGTTATTTTCTACTCATTCTTCAGCTCCTTTACCCCTGGAGGCTGCATGGGATGACCATTCTCCCTGCGCCTCCAGCAGCTTGTATGTCCCTGCCATACCTCTCATCACACTGGTTTGTGATATGTTGCTTGGCCTATCTTTCCCTCTAGACTGTAAGTAAAGTTCAGAACAGGGCTGTGTCTTACTCACCTTTGTCTTCTTGTCACTGCGTGGCACTGATAAATACTCGAATGAATAAAAGCATGAACTGATTTTGAATTTTTAAAAAGGGCATTTTTAATGAAATGTACCCATCCAACTCAAAAAATAAGCATACAGCTAGATTTTAATAGAAATGAGGCCAGACTTAATAGAAATGAAACTGTTGGCAGAAAGCTAGACCAACTCAGTAATGAGCATTTTTCATATGCAAGGACACTAGAGGGGAGAGAAAGATAATTAATACATAGTCCCAGACCCCCAAGAGATTTCTAATGTGGAAATGTAAAGAAATAATAAGCTTACCAAAAGACTGCTTTTTTGACAAAAAAACGCATTGTATTATGCCATTCATCATTAAGATAATTTTTTAGCAGAAAAAAACCAAAACTAAATGTGTATAATTTTTTTTAATGAACTAACAATAGATGATTTTTATCTGTAGATTTGTGTGTTTCTTCATCAGTATCACAAGTTTGGAATCTTCACTATTATAAGGTTTATTATTAAAAATTTTTGGGGTGTCTAGGTGGCTCAGTCAGTAAGTGTCTGACTCTTGGTTTTGGCTCAGGTCATTATCTCACCATCATCAGATGGAGCCTTGTGTCGGGCTCTATGCTGACTGCGGAGCCTGCTTAAGATTCTCTCCCTCCCTTTACTTCTACCCCTCCCCTGCTTACCCTCTCACTTTCTCTCTCAAAGTAAAAATTCTTTGTTTCACCTTTGGTCATCTGCAGTTGTAGGTAAGCATTATGGTAACCTTTTATAACCTGTACTCACCATTTTGAACTCCTTTTGGAAAGAGTCTATAATTTTGAGGTGAATTAAAGAATCCTGGGGTTTATTTTTTTATGTTTATTTTATTTATGAGAGAGAGCACAAGGGGCAGAGAGAAAGGGAGACAGAGCCCAATGCAGGGCTTGAACTCACAAACCCACGAGCTGTGAGATCATGACCTGAGCTAAAGTCAGATGCTTAACCGACTGAGGCACCCAGGCGTGCAAGAATCCTGGAGTTTAAATTGTACATTTCCTTATTGGCTCAGGAGAAAACTAAATTATAGTTATTGTATACTAAACAACATTTCTTGAAATTACTTAGAAGCTTTTGACAGAGCAGTTCAATGTCTGAATAATAAGTTCTTCATGGTCCAAGGAATTAGGAAATTTCATGACATGTGCCAAGAGATCTGGCAATTTCTACTTCGTTTATTGGCTTTACTTGACATCTACAGGCCATAGCCTAGTCCAAAATAGCTTTTTATTTCAGTAATACATCAAAGCATAATTTAAAAAGGTACCAAGGATAAAAAATTAAAATTCAGCTGTGTGTGATGTTAACAATGCAAATAACCCCACAAGGAAGCAATCGGATGATTCAGTGCTTGCTACGCAGGTTGGGTTTGCACATGCAGAAAATTACTGTTGACATGTTCAAGTGTAGTACTATACCTGGTGGCTGGCGAGTTTGGCACGTGTTACAGCCACTTTCTGATTTTAGAAATGTTATGCTGTAGCCTGGGTAGCTTGGTCGGTTAAGCGTCCGACTCTTGATTGGCTCAGCTCATGATGTCACAGTTTGTGAGTTCTAGCCCCACACTGGGCTCTGCACTGTCAGTGCAGAGCCTGCTTGGGATTCTCTCTCTCTCTTTCCCTCCTCCACTCTCTCTCCCTCTCAAAAATAAATAACTAAATTTAAAAAAAGAAAGACGTTATACCGTAAAAGAAGTGCATTTCAGAATTGGGTATATTTGGCAAAAGGCAGGGCGAATAAGTGGTATAATAATAGACACATATAGTACTATGGAGTGCAGAAGAATGATGCTTAATTTCAACCAGTGCGACTAGGGAAGGCCAGAGTAGAAAGTGCTGTTTGAGCGGGAGGTCAGTAGGTAGACAAGGAAAGGAAAATTGATTTGGGCTGAGATTTAGGGCATAGTGGCATCATCATACATGCATGGTGTGTTGAAAGAACTACATTTAGGCCTGGAAGCTGGAGCCTATATGGGTTGGAAGAGCTACGGTGGATGGCGTTGGGAATACAGATTGAACCTAGATCAGGGTGAGCCAGCTGAGAAGGTTGGACTTTATTCTGTAGGCAATGGGAGGATCCTGCAGATTTGGGAGAGGGGCTGAGGCAGGGCTGAGTTATCCACAGGCATAGCACCTAGGGATCAGAATAATTTTAAGGCCAAGAAAAATGTTTTAATTTTAATTTCTTTTACAAAGCAGAATAAAATAAATGAGTATAACTGTAGGGAATTAAGGAATTCGTTTTCATACCAGTGCAGTGAGTGGTGCCTGGGTGTCTCAGTTGGCTAAGCATCTCACTTCGGCTCAGGTCATGGTTTCATGGTTTGTGAGTTTGAGCCCTGTGTTGGGGTCTGTGCTGACAGCTCAGAACCTGGAACCTGCTTTGAATTCTGTGCCTCCTTCTTTTTCCGCCCCTCCCCCACCATGTTGTATGTCTGTCTCTCTCTCAAAAATAAATGAACATTAATGTATATAAATATATAAACATAAATATATATATTATATATATATATACACACACACATATATATATACACACACACACACACATATATATATATATATATTTTTTTTTTGTTTTTGTTTTTGTTTTTAAATGGAGGAATGAGCACACAGGGGCAGAAGTGCCTAGGGCCCACAAAGGTCTTGCTGCAGTTCCAGAGAGAAGACTGTAATAAGTGAGCACTGGAGACATTCTGCAGCTGCATAAAAGATGGACCCCATCTGTGGTTCCCAAGTGTGTCCTGCCTGCATTAGATTTTCCTGAGATGCTGGTTGAAAACACAGGTTCCTGGGCCCCAGGGATTTATGATTTAGGGAGGGGGCATACTGACAGAGGGGGTGCATGTACCTGGGGGACAGGGAGAATAAGTAAATGCCCATTAGGTTGATGACCTGAGAAATAATGACAGCCCAGTGAAAAAAAGAAAGAAGTAGGTCTGGAAAGCATTGCACAAAAGAATGGACAGACAGACAGCTAAAAAGTGGAAGTGGAAAATGTGACCAGGGGTTTTCTATGCATCGTGAGCATACTAGAGAGAGGGCTGGATATGCTGTCAGGTTGGCACAAGGTTTCACCAGGCTTTCAGCTTTTTTGGTAGGCTGCCCATTAGGCTGTGCAGATCTCCATGGGAGTGCTGTGGAGGAGGTAGGAGGCAGGAGGAGGGCCTGTGTTTGCCTAGCGGAGGAGTAAGGTAATCGGTGGAAATGCTAGAACTGAAATTCTGTGGCACTGGGCTGACTCCAGGCCAGTGGCCGGAGGCCAGGATGGTGTAAAGTAGCCAGCCTGCCCTTATGCCCATTCTCAGGGGCAAGCCCCAGGCTCTGGGCCCTTTCTTGGTGATGGAGGCACGTGAAGAAAGCTCAAACACCAGAGAAACTTGCAGGATGATTATTGAAGCAGGAATTCTTGGAAACAGACAAATGCCTGAAAAAAAGCAACACCCCGACCCCCAGAAATTCTCAAGGACTGCCTTGTGTCAGCCTTTGGTCACTTGAGCATCACAGCAAAAATCAGCAGGCTGACATTTCTCTTTGCTGCTTATTCTCCCTTCGCTGTCTCTCTCTTCTGTGATCCTTCTTCCCAATATTCTCTTCCTTCTGCCTTCTCTTCCTCCTTCTCCTGCATCTTTAGCTTCCTTGCCCCCCTCTCTCTTCTTCCCCTCTCCTATCTGCATGTCCTCCCCTTTTCCCCAGTAAGTGAGTCAGCATATTGGGGAGACTTGGAACCCCATGCTGTAGGAAGGTGTGTGGATGACTGTAGTTCGGGGGGTATTTGTGTGGGGGTGTACATGTGTGACTTAGATCCCAGGCTGCTTGCTGCTTGTGATCCAATGAGTGTGAACACTGGTGTCACTTTCCAAATTGGGTAATTGCATCTGACCTACCTAAAATTTCACTTGCTGTTTCAATTAGCCAAGTGTTCTGCACTGTGACTTGGTGATGAGAGGTTTCATAAGCCTCCGTCCCAGAGGTAGCTGCATTTCATTCAGATGAAGGAAAGAATTTTACTTACTAATTTGCAGCTAGGGAGTGCAAGATAATAACACACCATTTCCCCCTCCCTGTCTCTCCTACCTCACCCCTGCAGGAAAGCAGATCTTTCTCTTCCCTTCCCCTATTGCTAAAACCTAGATAAATGGCTGTATTTTCAACCCTTTCAAGTCCAAATTTGTGGATGCTATTGAACAGTGGGGATATTAGGGAACCATGAGTTAGAAACCCTAGATGTAAGGTCTGGCTTTGTCATTTATAAGCCAGACGTTGTTGTCATTTATACCTGTGACGTTGGGCAGGTAATTCAAATGAGAAAAATCAGACTGACCCTGCCAGTTTCATAGGCAAGGGGGAAATGTGGGAATGTGGAGGAAAACACTTTGTGGTGGGTAATTCTGCATTCATTCATTTCATAAATGTTTCCTGACCGCCTGTTATATGCCAGCACTGTTGTAGCCATGGGGATACAGTGGGGGACGAGACAGATAAGACTTCGGTGCTTATGAGCTTATATTGTAGAGCACAAGACATACCATAAACCAGTAACCCAAGATAAAGGATTATAAGGTATGCTAAATGCCACGGAGGGGCTAGAGTGAGGGAGAGAAGAACTCAAGGTGGTGGTGGGGAGGAGGGAAGCCTAATTTACAGAGCATGATCCAGTAAGGCCTTTCTGAGGAGGTAGTATTTGAGGTGACATCTGAAGAAACAGACACAAACAGGAAAAAGAGACAGAGTGAGAGAGAGAGAGAGACAGTGAGAGAGCGAGAGCTGTATGTAGAGCATTTCAAGTACTAGGTTCAGCAAATGCAAAGACCTGGAAGAGGGGCCAAGGTCTGCAAAAGGATATGTGACTGTTAAAACCAGCACTTAGTGAGCTGGGAGGGAAGGGGGACAAGTGAAGTGTGAGTTGTATTTGTAAGAGACCATTTTGTCTGCTTGCATCAGGAAAGGATTTGAGGTTCCTTCATAGCTTCATAGGTATTCGAGACTGTAGACAGGATTTATATGCCAGAGATGATATCAGTGACTATTACTGTTCAACATTAATGGTCAACTTTTTAAAATTCAAATGAACTAATGTTCTCATAGCATCTTAGTGTTGACAACATGTTTTTCTATACTCTATCCTACTTAGTTCTTAGAATGTTGAATGTCCCAGTGAAATCGGTGGCATTAACAAGATTTTAGAGATGGGAAGCTCTGTAGAGGTCAGTGAGCTGATGTGCATCTAAACCAGCAGCAGGCTTCAGGTCTTCTAACATACTGAAGAGTGACACATTTGCAGAGGAAGAGAGTTGAGGTCTTGGGCACCCTGTGGCCAAGATCTATCAGCTACTTTAAATGGAGACAAGTTGGAGGAATATAACAGTAAAAACTGGATTTTAACTGCTAAGAAAATTGGCTTAGGTTGCCTTGAAATGGATAGCAGTGGGGCACCTGGGTGGCTCCATTGGTTAAGCATCTGACTTTGGCTCAGGTCATGATCCCATCGTTCGTGAGTTGGAGCCCTGCATCAGGCTCTGCACTGGTAGTGTGGAGCCTGCTTGGGATTCTTTCTCTCCCTCTCTCTTTGCCCCTTCCCCACTTGCACATGCTTTCTCTCTCTCTCTCAAAATAAATAAATGAACTTAAAAAAAGAGAAATGTGTAGCAGCATTTCACTTTAATTATTGGTCTTAAAATCCAGCCACTAAATCCCCTAATGGGGTAGGAGCCTGGCTTTGTCTCTCAGTGTGCCAGGAGAGAACTGTCTCCATTATGCCTCATTGGCACACAGATCCTGGGAGGCTTTCACACACTGTCTTGTTTTGTGATCATTTGCTGTTGTAACAGAGGACAGTTCTATTTCATATGTTGCTTTGTTTTCAGTCCGTTGCATGAGAGCTGGGCTTCTTGTCTCTTAAAAAGCAAAACCAAACCCAAACAAAAGCTCTATTTTTGTTTACAGCAAGATACATATTTATGAAGAAAAATTATAAAACAATTTAGTAAGTCGTATAAAAATGAAAATAAAAGTTCATTTCCTTCCTTCCCACCTTTTAGTTTTACTCTCCAGGTATAATTAATATTAATGGTTTCTTCTATGTACTTACAGAACTTTCTATGCATTTTAAGCTTATACGCAACCACATAGACACATGCAGATTCCTGCACACTGACACATGTTTGCATGCACATTCATGCATAATAAATACCTGTATATTCTTGAACCCTTCTATACATGCTATTATAGAACTCGATGTTTACTTAACACTATGTATTGGATAACTTCGTGCAATAGTATCTAGGGATATACCTCATTTTCTCTAATGACTGCTTTGAATCCACTGTCCCAATTCTATTGGTGGGAAGCAAATATCTTTTGAGTATGTATTTATGTATATGGTATATGTGGTACACCCATGGGATAAATTCTTAGAGGTGGAGCTGCTAAGAAAAAGAGCACACACACACATCACATTATGATAGATCTTGCCAGGTTACTGTCTGAAGAGCTTTGTACTAACTTAAAATTCTACTAACTTAAATTTCTACTAAAAGTATATACAACTGCTTGTTTTCCCAGAACCTTGTTAAAACCGAATGTTGTCATGAAACTTCTTAATCATTGGCAGTCTCATAAGTGAGAAATTGTGGTAATGGTTCATTGAAACTGGCATTACATTTTGATACTTCCTTGAGTTATTTTTGTCATTGGAATTGGGTTTTAATTACTTTTTATTACATAGGTAATACATATTTATGGTGAAACAATTTGGAAAATGCAGAAGAGCACCAAGGAAAAAAATAACTGGTAAGCTTGTTTTCTGTAGGTGACCACTATTGACATTTTGAAATATGTCCTTTTGTCTCTTATCTGTGCAAAAAGTATAAATGAAGCGATGGTGTTACCTTCTTTGTTCTTCACTGACTGTGGCTACTTGTTTTCTGGTGAAATATTGCAATACAGCACTGGGTTTGGAGCTAGTGCTTGTTCAGACTCAAGTTTTGACATCACTGATGAGCTTTGTGACCTTGGGCAAGGCATTTTACTCCTCTGAGCCCCTCTGCAAAACAGATAATGTCTTTCTTATCTGATTGGTAGGAAAATCAGATGGGGTAAGGAGTAGAAAAGTACCTAGTGTATTCCCTGCCCTATAGTAGATGCTTCATAAATGTTGGCTGTGTCGAGATGTTGGTGTGAAGTAAGAAAGTAAGACCATGTTGGCAGTATTTTATTATCCTGGGGTTTCTCCAAGGTAGATCTTGTTTCTGTCTTCATTCTACAAGGTTCTGAGCATTTTCTTCATTATATTCATATTGGGATTGTTTATAAGCTTTGAGTCAATTTGTGGTCACCGTATAGTCCTCATAAATGTGTAGCGTATTTCTTACTACAACTCTTGGTTGAGGCAGTTCGCAGGCTTGATACATGATGGGGTGCTCAGAATAGCCCAGTTTAAGGAGAATTTCTTTGTTGGTGGGGGGGGGGGTAAGGATGAAATGAGGAACTTTCTAAGGATGAAAGGAAATTACCACTTATGTTCTAAGTATAACTAGGCATTGCTTATTTTTATCTTTATTTTTTCTCCCCAGTGTTTCCACAAAAGCTAATTCATGTAAAGACATGGTTCCCAGTGAGGGGCTAGTTTATACCTCCCCCAACATGGGACATTTGGCAATGCCTAGAGACACTTTTAGTTGTCACACTTGCAGGGGTGGGTGATGGGTTGTTACTGGCATCTAGTGGGTAGAGAGGCTGCTAAACATCATACAATGCACAGGACAGCTCCCCACAGCAAAAAATTGTCTGGCTCAAAATGCCAATAGTGCAATGACTGAGAAACCCTCATACAAAAGAAATGAATATATTGATTATGAGTTGAAGATGGTGAACTTGGTGAAGTATGTGTCCATGGACCCATCAGGTACTGTTCAGCACTACATATTAAACTGTATCTAGAAGGAATTCTTCCTGGCTTCAGGGAGATCCTTCACTTTTCAGAGAGATGGTGTGGAAAAGGTCTAAGCTGTGAAATAGTTCTTTGCCTAGGGCTATTCCCTAAAAACCCCTGAAGTCCTAGAGAGTTCAAGTTCCTGTCTCAGTTTTTTCAGAATCCAAGATACAGTTCCTTTGTTCATTCAAGCATTTATTCATTCAGAAGACACTATTAAAGTAACTATTAGCCCAAGTAGTGTGCTCTGAGATAAAAAGAAAAAGAAACAAAAGCCATAGTATCTCCCCTAAAGGAGCTTAGAAGACATTATTGTGTTTAAGAACTCAGATCTGGATCTGTGATTCCTAGGTTCCTGCCTCTGCCATCTGTAATCTACGTGATTTGAGTCCTCATTTTAGGATGAGGTTAAGAATATCTACTTCATTTTATTGTTGTGATGATTAAAATGTTGATAAACTGGGTATTTTTTTCCTCAAATTTTTATTTAAATTCTGGTTAGTTAACATACAGTGCAGTACTGGTTTCAGGAGTAGAATTCAGTGATTCATCAGTTACATACAGCACCTAGTGCTCATTACAACACGTTCCCTCCTTGGTACCCATCACCCATCTAGCCCATGCCCATGCCCAACTCTCTCCATCAACCCTCAGTTTATTCTCTATCTTTAAGAGTCTCTCATGGTTTGTTTCCTTCTCTTCTCTTCTTCCCCCCTCCCATATGTTTATCTGTTTCATTTCTTAAATTCAACATGTAGGTGAACTCATATGGTATTTGTCTTTTTCTGATTGACTTAATTTCACTTAGCATAATACACTCTAGCTCTATCCATGTCATTGCAAATGGCAAGATTTCATTCTTTTTGGTGGCTGAGTAATATTCCATTGCGTATATACCACATCTTCTTTATCCATTCATCAATCAGTGGACATTTGGGCTGTCTCCATAGCTTGGCTATTGTTGATAATGCTGCTATAAACATTGGGATGCATGTACCCATTTGAATCTGCATTTTTGTATCCTTTGGGTAATTACCTAGTAGTACAATTGCTGGATTTTAGGGTAATTCTCTTTTTAACTTTTTAAGGAACCTCCGTACTGTTCTCCAGAGTGGCTGCACCAGTTTGCATTCCCACCAACAGTGCAAGAAAGTTCCCTTTTTTCCACATCCTTGCCAACACCTGTTGTTTCTTGTGTTGTTAATTTTAGCCATTCTGACAGGTGTGTTGTGGTATCTCATCATGCAAACTGAGTATTTAGAACAATGTCTAGCTCAATAAAATTTCAGTTGGTTTTGTTATATTTATTTTACTACTACTACTACTGGAATCTTGGAGCTTTATGGATTATCTAGTTTAGGATTTTCAAATTTGATTAGTACTAGATTCCTTTTCTCAATAAAGCATTACCCAGACTACCAATATAGGAAATATTTGAAAACAGAGCAACTCTTTTTATTTTATTTTATTTTATTTTATTTTATTTTATTTTATTTTTTTTATATATGAAATTTATTGACAAATTGGTTTCCATACAACACCCAGTGCTCATCCCAAAAGGTGCCCTCCTCAATACCCATCACCCACCCTCCCCTCCCTCCCACCCCCCACCAACCCTCAGTTTGTTCTCAGTTTTTAACAGTCTCTTATGCTTTGGCTCTCTCCCACTCTAACCTCTTTTTTTTTTTTTCCCTTCCCCTCCCCCATGGGTTCCTGTTAAGTTTCTCAGGATCCACATAAGAGTGAAACCATATGGTATCTGTCTTTCTCTGTATGGCTTATTTCACTTAGCATTACACTCTCCAGTTCCATCCACGGAGCAACTCTTTTTAAAGTAAGGATAGGAGGCTGGGACACTGCTTTCTTGGGACCACTCTCCTCTCTCTCATAACTGCCAAAGCTGAGGCTGTGGAGATTCCACTTTGACAACCACCAGTCTCAAACAGTTAACTCATTTTTAAAAATTTTTATTTAAAAATTTTTTAACATTTATTTATTATTAAGAGACAGAGCATGAATAAGGGAGGGCAGAGAGAGAGGGAGACACAGAATCCAAAGCAGGCTCCAGGCTCTGAGCTGTCAGCACAGAGCCCGACATGGGACTTGAACTCACACATTGCAAGATCATGACCTGAGCCAAAGTTGGACGCTTAACCAACTGAACCACCCAGGTGCCCCAAACAGTTCACTCATTTTAAGAGTGAGGTACCTGAAGTCTGGAGAGAAGAAATGATTTAAATGAAGCATGAGGCAAATATACGAATAACTTTCATGTACATGTGTCAAGCACAGAAACAATGTTCTAAGAGGGAGTTCAGAGAGGGCAGAGACAGGATCCTTGGTTAGGTTGTATTTAGAGTCAGTGTAAAGATTGGGTAGGATTTTTAAATTTTAGATAAGGTAGGAAATAGGGTTTCAGGGGAAAAATAGAGTGATAAAGGGATGGAAGAAAAAGCATTGGAGTTCTTACCCATATCTTAGTAAATTGTCTTTGGTTGCAAGTAATAAAAGCTTATTTCAAAACATCTAAATTGAAAACCAAAGGAAGGGGGCTGTTGAAAATTCACAGGGTACCTTCTGGGTCCCAGGACCAGGATGTGGAACTCAGCTTTACTTGCTGAGAGCCTTCTGACAGCTTCTCTCTTTCTTGTGCTTCATGGTTCTTGTTTTACCCTCACCTGTACATTTGCTTCATTCTTCTTTCTCTCTCTGTAGACCAGTTTTCCTGTCTTCTTTGTGTACATGGATACCCCAAACATGACAAGTTTATACATCACTAATTCAAACAATCAGTCTCTATGGACCATCTGTCTCTGAATCTCAAGCTCTAAATTCCAAGAGGGAGAATCCAGTTGGCTTAGCAGATGTTACTTGTGTACCTCTCATCCAGTAGTTGTAGCCACAGTAGGGGATGTGAGCAACCTGTCTTGTCATGTCAACATGGTTGGTGAAGCCCTACTCAAGGATGAAAAAGGAACAGAACTGACCCTCGCGCTGTTCCTTTAACATCAGTTGCAGACAGGCATCTAGGCAACTATAACTAAGTATGTGCAAGAGAGAGCAAGAGTGTGCATGCACTGGGAAGGGGCAGAGGGAGGGAGAGAGAGAGAGAGAGAGAGAGAGAGAGAGAGAGAGAGAGAATCCTAAGCAGGCTCCACACTCAGCACTAAGCCCAGCATGGGGCTATATCTCATGAACTGTGAGATCATGATCTGAGCCGAAATCAAGAGCTGGATGCTTAACTGATTGAGCCACCAAGGTGCCCCTAGAATGTACCAAAGTCTTAGAAACTTTTTTCCTCTATAATTTCTTCATTTATGCTTTTTCTACTTTATTCTTCAAGGTCAAAAATGATTTAGAGCAAGATTGGTGGCTCATTTTTTTTTCTAAGCAGCTTTTGAAATTGTACTGTGTCCTTGCTTCCTAAAGTGAGAATAGGCACATAGTTTTCATAATTATAAAATGATTTATATGTGACTGTGTGTTTGTTTTAGGAGGACTGTTTGGGCAGATGATTTCTAAAATGCTTGCTGATTCCAACATTTTGGTGTTTAAGGACTTGTTCTCGTTCATCTCAGTAATGTCAGCAACCAGTCAGATTTAATTTATTGTAGAATTACTTATAATAGGAGAAATCTAAAAACAGCCTAAAATGTTCCAAATAAGGGAATTGGTTCAGATAATTATGATATACCTGTATGGTATTACTAAGTAACCATCAAAACATAATTGTTAGGGGTGCCTGGGTGGCTCAGTCAGTTGAGCATCTGACTTTGGCTCAGGTCATGATCTCATGGTTCGTGGGTTCAAACCCCACATTGGGCATTGCACTGACAGCATGGAGCCTGCTTTGGATTCTCTGTCTCCCTCTCTTTCTGCCCCTTCCCACCCCTCAAAAATAAATATATAAAAAAATTTAAAAACAAAATTGCTTAAGGAATTTTTACTATAATGGGAAGATCTTTTAAATATAAAATATGTGGATTAACAAGGAGCAAACTATGTTAATTAAACTATAAAACCACACATATATATATATATATATATATATATATATATATATATATATATACATATGTATATATACATACAGGAAAATCATTGTAAGGGTGTATACTAGTCTAAAAATGAAAGAACGAGATCAAAATATTACAAAAGGATATTTGGGTCATAGGGTACCAGTAATTCCAACATTTTATTTTTTATGCATTTTGCTAAAGTTTCAATAGTAAATTGATATTTCGTAACTGCAATTTTATATAACTATATTCTTTTTCTGTTGCTACTTTCATAACTGAAATTTGTATTGAAGTAATTATAGATTCACATGTAGCTGTAAGAAACAATACAAAGAGAGCCTGGCAAACTTTGCTTATTTCTCCCAATGGTAATATTTTATAAAACTGTAACATAATATCACAGCTAAGATATTGACGCTGATGCATTCCATCTCATATTTCCTTGGGGCATGCATGTGTGTGTGTATGTGTGTGTGTGTGTGCGCACGCGTGTGCACATTCTGTGGTATTTATCAGTTGTGTGAACTCATGAATCCATTACCACAGTCAAGATACTGAACAGTTCCAACAGCACAGGGAGCCCTCCTGTTGCCTTTTGTAACCACATCACACCCACTCCACTACTAGTCTCTTAAAAATGTGTGCAGAGCATGTATTTTATTTTGCTTTTTCATCTGAAGCCATAATTGTGGAACCTTAGACTAGGACAATTAGCAGTCCTGTAGTCACTCAGAATGTGGGAGCTTTGTAGGTTTGAAAGGTTTCATGATTCTCCACCCTTCTTCAAATATATTATCAACCTGAATTCTTTCTACCCTTTGCCCCAAACACCTTTTCCTCAGTAATGTCCATCTTAAGTTAGCTATAATTTTCTGTGGAACCCTTATCTGACCTCTGGGTCAGATGGTTCTCCTCCATGCCCTGATTATACTCTGTGTTTAACATCTTGTGATACTCTTACCATCTTA
The DNA here is from genome assembly GCF_007474595.2 of Lynx canadensis. Taxonomy (NCBI): domain Eukaryota; kingdom Metazoa; phylum Chordata; class Mammalia; order Carnivora; family Felidae; genus Lynx; species Lynx canadensis. The sequence goes on from NC_044310.1 coordinate 53,572,726, forward strand.
TAATTGCTTGTAGATAACCAAGAAATTTTGGATGGGTGGATGAGGCTTGGATAAGAGTTCTTTTTCCGTTTCTGATGAGTCTCCAACTGCCAGCTGCCCTTCCTCTTCTACTCTTTGCATTGCGTTTGATCCTGCTTGCATGACACATCATGTCACACCAAGTCCTGGCTAATTTGGGCTGCGCAACTATGCACCCTGTCCACAAATTCCAGCCCTCTACCTACTGGTGCTTCCACCAGGATGACTGACTCCCATCTTCTGTACTCCTCACATTTTTCTCTTTTCTTCCTCCGTTTCTAAAGCTGATGTAATACTGATGATAACTGCTATAAAGAGCTGGGGGCCTAACACAGTGCTCTGTGCTTGCCATGTATTATCTCTTTTCCTACAATATACTTTAAGTTATGTTTTACTATTCCCATTTTTTAAAATGAGGAAACTGAGACTCAAAAAAAAAAAAAGGTGAATTAGGGCACCTGGGTGGCTCAGTCGCTTAAGCGGCCAACTTTTGATACTTGCTCAGGTCACGATCTCACTGTCAGGAGATTGAGCTGCTCATAGGGCTCCACACTTCAAGATTCTCTCTCTCCTTCTCTCTCTAACCCTCCCCCACTTGCTCGTGCACACCCCCTCCCCCGTCTCTCTCTCTCAAAATAAATAAACTTTGAAAACAGGCAAATAACTTGTCCAGGATCATATAACCAAGTAAGTGACAGAATTGGATTGAGATACAGGACCGTCTACTATAAAGCCTGCTGGCCTGACCAATCTGTAAGAAGGAGCTGAGTCTGTTTTAACTCCATGGTCCTCCCCAAACTCAGCACTTCCTCTGGAAACCTATCAACTCTCTGGTTGAATCCTTCTAGTCAGGTAACTTTGGACTTTGGAAGGCAGCCATTCTATTTCTAGATGAGAAGCATTGCTAGAAAGTTGTCTTTTTTTCTTGTTAAATACCCTTTATTTAATTTTTAAAGTTTTTTTTTTTAATTTTTTTTGGGGGGAGGGGCATAGAGACTGGGAGAGAGAGAGAATCCCAAACAGGCTCTGCACTAACCGTACAGACCCCGATGTGAGTCTCGAACTCATGAACCATGAGATCATGACCTGAGCCCAAGTCAGACACTTAGCTGATTGAGCCACCCAGGCACCCCTAGGAAGTTGTCTTTTGATGTTCAGTGGCAATCTGTCCTTCACTTTCACAGTGTTGTGTCCAGGTGGGTTGTAGTTCTGTCCTGTGGTACAATGTAAATTCCTTTGAATCTGTAGATCCCTTGTGGGATGGCCAGAAGGTATTTTAATGATTTTCTGGTCTTATCTGTTACAGATGAGGAAACTAGAGTGCAAAGAGAGGAGCCCTGTTCAACTTACTACACTTGAGTTACTTGAAATCTAATTCTGTTGCTCTGGCTTACCTTTCTCCTTCTTGATCTTACACTCTTTCCTCTTGAGATGGGTTTTTCTGACCTTTCATTGCCCTAGTCATTGTCTTGTGGACACTCCTCAGCTGACCACTGTCCTCTTGTTTCTGGAACTGACCTCAATATTCTAAGTTTGAGTTGATTGCCTAAAACCCTAAAGGTTAATTCTGCAAGTAATTATGAGAACCTATTCTGTGGGTTACTTTTACATTTGCCACTGAGATCTCTGCCGCAAACATTTTTGCCACATAACTAATTGGCTATAAGGCAATTTTTCCATAAAAGATAAAAAAAATTACTGGCTGACAGTTTGGTTTGACAGTTTGGCTTTTTCATCAAACTGGTTGACAGTTTGGATTCATTTCTCTATTGACACATCACTCCCATTTTCATATCATATAATTCTTAGCTCTTATAATAGTCTATATAGTGGCATAGAATTTTGTCCTACATTTCCCATAGAGTTCTGGAATGTCTATAAATAGATTTGTGACAGTATGCCAAAACAAACAACAGTATAGAAGGCTTTCACAATGCAATAAAAAGCTTGGTTACAAATAAGCATCCTAGGGGCGCCTGGGTGGCGCAGTCGGTTAAGCGTCCGACTTCAGCCAGGTCACGATCTCGCGGTCCGTGAGTTCGAGCCCCGCGTCAGGCTCTGGGCTGATGGCTCAGAGCCTGGAGCCTGTTTCCGATTCTGTGTCTCCCTCTCTCTCTGCCCCTCCCCCGTTCATGCTCTGTCTCTCTCTGTCCCAAAAATAAATAAAAAACGTTGAAAAAAAATTAAAAAAAAAAAATAAGCATCCTAATATTTGGAAATGGGTACCTCCCTTAATGAAGAAATTTTAGCAAAAAAAGAAAACAGTGTGATGTCAAATGAAGAGATGAGTCAACAAGCAAAAAAATGTATAAATGATGAATGAACAACTTCAAAGGCAAGTGCTTAGGTATAGTCCACGAAATAAAATCAGTTACTTGCGCAGTATTGACATGAATCTACACACATCTTAAATTCATTCTTTTGTATTTTGCAATGAAGTCTTTTTGTTTTTCATATTTCATTATGTAATTTTAAGTGAATGTCTTTTATTTTTCATGATTTTATATTTTACAGCAGAATTGCCTTATGGCCAATTAGTTGTATGATGAAAATGTTTGCAGCAAAAGTGCTTGAGACAAAGAAATCTATGGCAAAAATGCTTATGGTGCAAATATCATGCACATACTTTGTGCCAGGCACATTTCATAACTCTCCACCACATTCTGCCATTATTCTTCCTCTCTACAATATTTATGAGGCGACAGAGCTTTGGCTGCATGTAACAAAGGCCATCATAACTATGGCTAAAACTGATGGAAGCTTATTTCTTGCCCATATAAAAGCCTGATCTGGAATGGCAGCTCTACTCTATGAAATAATGAGGGTCACAGGCTTGTCTGTCTTAGTATGTTTTTTAGGATATTACTCTTTTCCTCCTTCTCCAAGATGGCCAACCAACACGTTTGTTTTCCAGCCTACGTCTTCCCTCTAAGAAACACCCTGGAAGTTACATTCTCACTTCCATTCACATCCTGTTGGGTGGAACTTAATCACATGGTCACGCCTTGCTAAAGGGAAGCATGGGAAATGTAGTCTTATTTTGGGAGGCCCCATGACCAGCTAAAATATATTACTAAGGAAGGGGAAGGGGAACTAGATATTGGTTTAGCAGATAGCAGTCTCTGCCACCCCTGTCCTCATGTTTCAGCTCCAGGAAAACAGGCCTCAGGTTGGTACTCCAAAGCCACTACCTTCCGGGCTTTTGAAGTTCCATTTCTAGGAAAGATGACAAAGCAGGACTCCCCCAGTGGAATTAAGAGAAATTCTCAGGATTTCATGAAAGATTGAAATTCAGAGTCTTTGGTGAGGAGGTCACAATGGTAAAAATGGCTATCATTATTCAAACTTACTAATTATTTTCTATGCTTGTGTCAATGCTTAACATGCATTATTTTATTCAATTCTCAGAGGAATTTTGGGAGACAAGTACCGTTATTAATCCCTAATTTACAGATCACATTTTCAGAGAGATGAAGTAACTTCCCCAAGCTTGCATAACAAATATGTGGTAAAACTGCCACCTCTGGTGGTGTGCTGGTGGCCTGAGGTCACTGCTCTCTCCACTTTGATGCCCGGCAAAGCAGAGTTGCTCATTAACACTTCATAAAGCCCTCTCATGTTCTTCATAATAATCAGGTACTTCTAATTATAACCTGAGCAGGAACTGTTGTTTTAAATAGGTTATGAGCCTCATGTTGAAGGGATGGGTCTTACATCCTTTTGCTGAGTCTGAGCTCAGTAAAGAAAATAAAAAAAAATTGGTGACCAAATTGGCAAAGGCTGTTGTTCCTGTGCTCCATCTTGATGTCAGTAGTGTTCCTTGGGATATTTTCTTTTGCACGAGGAAACTGAGGGGCAGAGATTACAGGATTTATTACCTATGGTAGGGCTGGGATTTGACTCCACGTTGGTCTGAGAGGACCAATCATTTATTCCTTACAATCATTTAAAGAGCCAGGAAGAGGTTCCTGAAGGAGGAATAGTAAAAGCAAATGCCCTGAGTGAGACAGAGGCAAGAAATAAACTGGGATCTTGTTTGAGCCTTATATATTTTAGAGTTTGTTACAGAAGGGGAGATGGAAGCTCATTTTCAGTGGTACCCCCAACCCACCCCCAGGGGAGAGTCAATGGCTATTTTGGAGAGTATCCTCAGTGATGTTGGGGTAAATGCGATCGTGCTTGTCAAATTTTACTTTCCTTAGGTATCTTCGGAAGAGTGATCAGCAGTTTCCTTGATGAAGTGTTGTTCGTTTTTGCTTCATTGAACTCACCTTTGGAGGTAGTTACATTGGCAGTGTTCCTTTCTGAATTCTTTAGGGATCTCCAGGGGCTTTGAACATAGAAATCAGTGATGTTTTTGATATTAGCAGTGGTTCATAAAAATACTTGGATCGCCCTTTGCTTTAAAAATCCACTCAAGCCTGTAAAGGATGGAAAATCAGATGATTACACCAGAGCCTTAAACTTGTGACTTATAGAAAAGTGGAGCGTACTCAAAGGGTGTTCTATTGGCAGAGGTGCTGAGCTGCTCTGAAAACAATGGCAGATTCTTTTATTTACAGTGACTAGAGCCTCACAGATGTGCATCAACTGGCAGCAGTCCATCCATTGCTAGCAGATTTGCACATGGTTCCAGTTTGGACACTTAGGTTCTTAACGTAATGTTAATTCAGTCATTCGTATTAAGGTTTGTAACATACCAAAGAGTTCTTAAACAAAAAAGCGAGCAAAAACCCTCCACAATCCCAGTAATTAATTGTGGGAATTTGATAGTACATTCTAGACTTATTGTTTGCCTAGGCTCAGCAGAAATCCTTTTGATGTACTTCCAATAACAATAAAAATAACAGCTTGGTGAAATAAATGGACTCTTAGGTGAAGAACTGATGTTCTGGGAAGAGCTCTATCTTCTAATCGCATTGCTCTTTGGCATTGTCCATGAGTATAAACCATCAATGCCTTATTTTTGGTTGATGAAGGGCTTCCACAGACATCATTTTACTTTATTTTTACAACTGCCTTGTGAGCTGAGTATAATTATCTTCATTTTGTGGCTGGGGAGAATGAGGCTCAAAGGGGTAAGTGACTTGCCCAAAGTCACAGCATAGCTAGCAGGTGACAGAATCAGGACTACAAACCAGATGTTGTGTTTATAGGCACAACTTCTAAAAAAAATTGTAGCTTTAAAATCTTAAAAAACATCAGTGCTACTTTTAGAACAATGGCTTAAGGATTTCTTTTCTCCATGAATATTGCTTCAAATGTTTTAAGGAAATAACTGCAAATTCTGTTCCATACTAACCTTGATAACACTTTCTGTAATGTTCCTGGGTCTAGAATTCCTCAAGACTATATGATTTTTCCAAAGCTGCAGTCTTTAATATTGATACCACATTAAAGGCAGAGCCTGGAGAATCATTATTATGGATTTGTTGATTGTTTACATGGCATTTTATTTTTTATTTTATTTTATTTTTTGGTAGTTTTATGGTTTTATTAATATAGTTTTTTTAATGTTTACTTATTTTTGAGTGAGAGAGAGAGAGAGACAGAATGTGAGTGGGTGAGGGGTAGAGAAAGGGAGACACAGAATCTGAAGCAGGCTCCAGGCTCCGAGCTGCCAGCACAGAGCCTGACACCAGGTGCGAATCCATGAACTGCAAGATCATGACCTAAGCGAAGTCAGGTGCTTAACCGACTGAGCCACCCAGGTGCCCCTGTGGTTTTATTAATATAAATACAATGTGCACATAAGCTGTCTATTCATTTTATTTGGTGTGCAGCCTGGCATTGGGGTTGGTGACTCTGATGGCCAGCTGCTCTTTCCGCAGTGGCTTTGCGGTTCTTGGAGGAAACATTGTGAGCAGTCTCTGTACTGTAAGATTTGTTGCACATCAGCAGCACTTCAAGTCCTTGATGTTGTGGACTAGGAACTTCTGGAAGCCACTGGGCAGCATGTGCTTTTTCTTCTTGTGGCTCCCATAACCAATGTTGGGCATCAAGATCCAGCCTTTGAATCTTCTGCTCACCCTATCGCCAGTGCCTCTGGGTTTCCATAGTTGCACTTAATTTTTTTTTTTTTTTATGAAATTTATTGACAAATTGGTTTCCATACAACACCCAGTGCTCATCCCAAAAGGTGCCCTCCTCAATACCCATCACCCACCCTCCCCTCCCTCCCACCCCCCGTCAACCCTCAGTTTGTTCTCAGTTTTTAACAGTCTCTTATGCTTTGGCTCTCTCCCACTCTAACCTCTTTTTTTTTTTTTTCCTTCCCCTCCCCCATGGGTTCCTGTTAAGTTTCTCAGGATCCACATAAGAGTGAAACCATATGGTATCTGTCTTTCTCTGTATGGCTTATTTCACTTAGCATCACACTCTCCAGTTCCATCCACGTTGCTACAAAGGGCCATATTTCATTTTTTCTCATTGCCACGTAGTACTCCATTGTGTATATATACCACAATTTCTTTATCCATTCATCAGTTGATGGACATTTAGGCTCTTTCCATAATTTGGCTATTGTTGAGAGTGCTGCTATGAACATTGGGGTACAAGTGCCCCTATGCATCAGTACTCCTGTATCCCTTGGATAAATTCCTAGCAGTGCTATTGCTGGGTCATAGGGTAGGTCTATTTTTAATTTTCTGAGGAACCTCCACACTGCTTTCCAGAGCGGCTGCACCAATTTGCATTCCCACCAACAGTGCAAGAGGGTTCCCGTTTCTCCACATCCTCTCCAGCATCTATAGTCTCCTGATTTGTTCATTTTGGCCACTCTGACTGGCGTGAGGTGATACCTGAGTGTGGTTTTGATTTGTATTTCCCTGATAAGGAGCGACGCTGAACATCTTTTCATGTGCCTGTTGGCCATCTGGATGTCTTCTTTAGAGAAGTGTCTATTCATGTTTTCTGCCCATTTCTTCACTGGGGTATTTGTTTTGCGGGTGTGGAGTTTGGTGAGCTCTTTATAGATTTTAGATACTAGCCCTTTGTCCGATATGTCATTTGCAAATATCTTTTCCCATTCCGTTGGTTGCCTTTTAGTTTTGTTGGTTGTTTCCTTTGCTGTGCAGAAGCTTTTTATCTTCATAAGGTCCCAGTAATTCACTTTTGCTTTTAATTCCCTTGCCTTTGGGGATGTGTCGAGTAAGAGATTGCTACGGCTGAGGTCAGAGAGATCTTTTCCTGCTTTCTCCTCTAAGGTTCTGATGGTTTCCTGTCTCACATTTAGGTCCTTTATCCATTTTGAGTTTATTTTTGTAAATGGTGTGAGAAAGTGGTCTAGTTTCAACCTTCTGCATGTTGCTGTCCAGTTCTCCCAGCACCATTTGTTAAAGAGGCTGTCTTTTTTTCCATTGGATGTTCTTTCCTGCTTTGTCAAAGATGAGTTGGCCATACGTTTGTGGGTCTAGTTCTGGGGTTTCTATTCTATTCCATTGGTCTGTGTGTCTGTTTTTGTGCCAATACCATGCTGTCTTGATGATTACAGCTTTGTAGTAGAGGCTAAAGTCTGGGATTGTGATGCCTCCTGCTTTGGTCTTCTTCTTCAAAATTCCTTTGGCTATTCGGGGCCTTTTGTGGTTCCATATGAATTTTAGGATTGCTTGTTCTAATTTCGAGAAGAATGCTGGTGCAATTTTGATTGGGATTGCATTGAATGTGTAGATAGCTTTGGGTAGTATTGACATTTTGACAATATTTATTTTTCCAATCCATGAGCAGGGAATGTCTTTCCATTTCTTTAAGTCTTCTTCAATTACCTTCATAAGCTTTCTATAGTTTTCAGCATACAGATCCTTTACATCTTTGGTTAGATTTATTCCTAGGTATTTTATGCTTCTTGGTGCAATTGTGAATGGGATCATTTTCTTTATTTGTCTTTCTGTTGCTTCATTGTTAGTGTATAAGAATGCAACTGATTTCTGGACATTGATTTTGTATCCTGCAACTTTGCTGAATTCATGTATCAGTTCTAGCAGACTTTTGGTGGAGTCTATCGGATTTTCCGTGTATAATATCATGTCATCTGCAAAAAGCGAAAGCTTGACTTCATCTTTGCCAATTTTGATGCCTTTGATTTCCTTTTGTTGTCTGATTGCTGATGCTAGAACTTCCAGCACTATGTTAAACAACAGCGGTGAGAGTGGGCATCCCTGTCGTGTTCCTGATCTCAGGGAAAAAGCTCTCAGTTTTTCCCCGTTGAGGATGATGTTAGCTGTGGGCTTTTCATAAATGGCTTTTATGATCTTTAAGTATGTTCCTTCTATCCCGACTTTCTCAAGGGTTTTTATTAAGAAAGGGTGCTGGATTTTGTCAAAGGCCTTTTCTGCATCGATTGACAGGATCATATGGTTCTTCTCTTTTTTTTTGTTAATGTGATGTATCACGTTGATTGATTTGCGAATGTTGAACCAGCCCTGCATCCCAGGGATGAATCCCACTTGATCATGGTGAATAATTCTTTTTATATGCTGTTGAATTCGATTTGCTAGTATCTTATTGAGAATTTTTGCATCCATATTCATCAGGGATATTGGCCTGTAGTTCTCTTTTTTTACTGGGTCTCTGTCTGGTTTAGGAATCAAAGTAATACTGGCTTCATAGAATGAGTCTGGAAGTTTTCCTTCCCTTTCTATTTCTTGGAATAGCTTGAGAAGGATAGGTATTATCTCTGCTTTAAATGTCTGGTAGAACTCCCCTGGGAAGCCATCTGGTCCTGGACTCTTATTTGTTGGGAGATTTTTGATAACCGATTCAATTTCTTCGCTGGTTATGGGTCTGTTCAAGCTTTCTATTTCCTCCTGATTGAGTTTTGGAAGAGTGTGGGTGTTCAGGAATGTGTCCATTTCTTCCAGGTTGTCCAATTTGTTGGCATATAATTTTTCATAGTATTCCCTGATAATTGTTTGTATCTCTGAGGGATTGGTTGTAATCATTCCATTTTCATTCATGATTTTATCTATTTGGGTCATCTCCCTTTTCTTTTTGAGAAGCCTGGCTAGAGGTTTGTCAATTTTGTTTATTTTTTCAAAAAACCAACTCTTGGTTTCGTTGATCTGCTCTACAGTTTTTTTAGATTCTATATTGTTTATTTCTGCTCTGATCTTTATTATTTCTCTTCTTCTGCTGGGTTTAGGCTGCCTTTGCTGTTCTGCTTCTATTTCCTTTAGGTGTGCTGTTAGATTTTGTATTTGGGATTTTTCTTGTTTCTTGAGATAGGCCTGGATTGCAATGTATTTTCCTCTCAGGACTGCCTTCGCTGTGTCCCAAAGCGTTTGGATTGTTGTATTTTCATTTTCGTTTGTTTCCATATATTTTTTGATTTCTTCTCTAATTGCCTGGTTGACCCACTCATTCGTTAGTAGGGTGTTCTTTAACCTCCACGCTTTTGGAGGTTTTCCAGACTTTTTCCTGTGGTTGATTTCAAGCTTCATAGCATTGTGGTCTGAAAGTATGCATGGTATAATTTCAATTCTTGTAAACTTATGAAGGGCTGTTTTGTGACCCAGTATATGATCTATCTTGGAGAATGTTCCATGTGCACTCGAGAAGAAAGTATATTCTGTTGCTTTGGGATGCAGAGTTCTAAATATATCTGTCAAGTCCATCTGATCCAATGTCTCATTCAGGGCCCTTGTTTCTTTATTGACTGTGTGTCTAGATGATCTATCCATTTCTGTAAGTGGGGTGTTAAAGTCCCCTGCAATTACCACATTCTTATCAATAAGGTTGCTTCTGTTTATGAGTAATTGTTTTATATACTTGGGGGCTCCGGTATTCGGCGCATAGACATTTATAATTGTTAGCTCTTCCTGATGGATAGACCCTGTAACTATTATATAATGTCCTTCTTCATCTCTTGTTACAGCCTTTAATTTAAAGTCTAGTTTGTCTGATATAAGTATGGCTACTCCAGCTTTCTTTTGGCTTCCAGTAGCATGATAAATAGTTCTCCATCCCCTCACTCTGAATCTAAAGGTGTCCTCAGGTCTAAAATGAGTCTCTTGTAGACAGCAAATAGATGGGTCTTGTTTTTTTATCCATTCTGATACCCTATGTCTTTTGGTTGGCGCATTTAATCCGTTTACATTCAGTGTTATTATAGAAAGATACGGGTTTAGAGTCATTGTGATGTCTGTATGTTTTATGCTTGTAGTGATGTCTCTGGTACTTTGTCTCACAGGGTCCCCCTTAGGATCTCTTGTAGGGCTGGTTTAGTGGTGACAAATTCCTTCAGTTTTTGTTTGTTTGGGAAGACCTTTATCTCTCCTTCTATTCTAAATGACAGACTTGCTGGATAAAGGATTCTCGGCTGCATATTTTTGCTGTCTAGCACCCTGAAAATCTCGTGCCAATTCTTTCTGGCCTGCCAAGTTTCAAAAGAGAGATCAGTCACGAGTCTTATAGGTCTCCCTTTATATGTGAGGGCACGTTTACCCCTTGCTGCTTTCAGAATTTTCTCTTTATCCTTGTATTTTGCCAGTTTCACTATGATATGTCGTGCAGAAGATCGATTCAAGTTACGTCTGAAGGGAGTTCTCTGTGCCTCTTGGATTTCAATGCCTTTTTCCTTCCCCAGTTCAGGGAAGTTCTCAGCTATTATTTCTTCAAGTACCCCTTCAGCACCTTTCCCTCTCTCTTCCTCCTCTGGAATACCAATTATGCGTATATTATTTCTTTTTAGTGTATCACTTAGTTCTCTAATTTTCCCCTCATACTCCTGGATTTTTTTATCTCTCTTTTTCTCAGCTTCCTCTTTTTCCATAACTTTATCTTCTAGTTCACCTATTCTCTCCTCTGCCTCTTCCATCCGAGCTGTGGTGGTTTGCATTTTGTTTTGCATTTCCTTTAAAGCGTTTTTCAGCTCCTCGTGACTGTTCCTTAGTCCCTTGATCTCTGTAGCAAGAGATTCTCTGCTGTCCTGTATACTGTTTTCCAGCCCAGCGATTAATTTTATGACTATTATTCTAAATTCACTTTCTGTTATATTATTTAAATCCTTTTTGATCAGCTCATTAGCTGTTGTTATTTCCTGGAGATTCTTCTGAGGGGAATTCTTCCGCTTGGTCATTTTGGATAGTCCCTGGTGTGGTGAGGACCTGCAGGGCACTTCCCCTGTGCTGTGGTGTATAACTGGAGTTGGTGGGCGGGGCCGCAGTCAGTCCTGATGTCTGCCCCCAGCCCACCGCTGGGGCCACAGTCAGACTGGTGTGTGCCTTCTCTTCCCCTCTCCTAGGGGTGGGATTCACTGTGGGGTGGCGTGGCCCGTCTGGGCTACTTGCACACTGCCAGGCTTGTGATGCTGGGGATCTGGCGTATTAGCTGGGGTGGGAAGGCAAGGTGCACGGCGGGAGGGGGGGCAGGCTTAGCTCGCTTCTCCTTAGGTGATCCACTTCAGGAGGGGCCCTGTGGCAGCCGGAGGGAGTCAGATCCGCTGCCGGAGGTTTGGCTCCGCAGAAGCACAGAGTTGGGTGTTTGCGCGGAGCGAGCAATTTCCCTGGCCGGAACCGGTTCCCTTTGGGATTTTGGCTGGGGGATGGGCGGGGGAGATGGCGCTGGCGAGTGCCTTTGTTCCCCGCCAAACTGAGCTCTGTCGTCCGGGGGCTCCGCAGCTCACCCTCCCTTTGTCCTCCAGCCTTCCCGCTTTCCGAGCAGAGCTGTTAACTTATGACCTCCCAGACGCTAAGTCGCGCTTGCTGTCGGAACACAGTCCGTCAGGCCCCTCCGCTTTTGCAAGCCGGACTCGAGGGCTCTGCTTGGCTGGGGAGCCGCCCCTCCGCCCCGGCTCCCTCCCGCCAGTCCTTGGAGCGCGCACAGCCTCACCGCCCTTCCTACCCTCTTCCGTGGGCCTCTCGTGTGCACTTGGGTCCGGTGACTCCGTTCTGCTAATCCTCTGGCGGTTTTCTGGGTTATTTAGGCAGGTGTAGGTGGAATCTAAGTGATCAGCAGGACGCGCGGTGAGCCCAGCGTCCTCCTACGCCGCCATCTTCCTGCGCCTCCCAGTTGCACTTAATTTTGAGATATGGGTCTGACTGGTGCCAGATGAACTTCTTGATCCTCTTGGGCTTCACCAGAGGTCTGAGGGTGGCCATGATGCTGGGTAAGACAAGGCTGCCACTTGTGCAGGCAGCACTGAGGAAGAGACGGGGACTCCATGACCTAAAAGAAGACTCCCAGATGAGATCATACTTGCAAAATTTTCTAGGCAGACAGGAAGACTGCAAGTGTAAGGTGCAATCATGTTTGATGCTAGAACTAGGAGAACATAGACTACAAAACCCTTAAGCCTGACAGCCTCCGGCAAGGTGGTAAATCATGTGAGGTCTCTTAGAATGGCTTTTTTTGGGATAAAACACAAAATGTAAAATATGCAGAGTTGTTGCCGGAGAGAAGACAGCAAAATACTCTCGTGACAGCACAGGGAATCTCTAAAAGCATGTACAGTGTTCAGAAGAAAACCAGAGGATGGGCTGTTTGGAGAACCGCATGTGGATTCCTGGGACTGGAGCAAGGAGCTGGAGAATTAGGGAGGAATGTAGGAGGTGAGACTGTATGAAGCTCCCAGGTCATTTGAGCTGCTGTTTCCTGGAGCACCTACAAGTTTCTAAGAAGGGCTGTGATAAGATTAAGTTTGTGTTTTAATGATGTCTCTCTGGAGAGGACTGAAAGGGTTCCAGACTGGCAGTAGGGAGACTGCTTAGTAGGACACAGGCTGGGGATGGAGGTGGCCTCAACTAAGGCGCTAGCCAGCTGTGGGTTTGTACAAGGTGGGATGGATTTGGTGTTTGCCTGTAGGAACAGGAGGAGGAGACAAGGTTCCGCTCAGATCTCTTTGTATTCACCCATTTTTGACATAAAACCTTTGTTGCCACTGGGGCTTTTGCAGTCAATCAACAGAGTTTTGTTGATTCTTGAACAGAGTCTTTCCAAATAACTACTCCCACCCCAAGCTGCTAATGCCCTTGGGGCTTTTTTAATTCAAAGAACCTTGTGGGCAAATGATGGCCTTATTTGTGTATGTCCATATCTCTTTATGCAGGGACATTTTATTCTAATCCAGGAGGAAACATCTATCTTAAGTGACTAACTAGAAGTATAGTGGTTCAGCTTTAGAAGGTGATAGACCTTCTAATGTATATACCATAGAAACACCAAATCACATGTGTCTCTTTAAAGATAATAACAGAAGTGGTAAGGAGGTCTATCACTAAAATTTGAAGGCCTGTTATATATAATTTGAGGCTCCCTGTCACCTACAAGACAAAATTCAAGTGTCTTAAAGGGGCATACAAGCATTCCATAGCGTGTTTCCTACCTACCTCACTACCCTGTGCTCAACACTCAGTGAAATATTGCTGACTAGTTGATAGTTCAGAAATTAAAAACAAAATTAACATGTTCATTAAGCCAGACACTTTGGGAAATAACGGTGTCCCCAAAAACTACGTCTATCCTTTTATGGAGCTCCTTTTCTAGTAGGCAGAGACAGAAAAAAAAAAATATATATATATATATACACACACACCAGGAGGAAAAATAAATTAGAATATGGAGATTGGGGGTGCTACTTTATTTAGGGTGATCTAGAAAGTCTCTCTGAAACAAAAGAACATTTAAGCAGAGACCTGTAGGAAGTGAGGAAGCACGCCAGGTGCATATCTGGGGGAAGAGTGGAATAGTAAGTACCCAGGCCCTGAGACAGCTCTATGTTGAACAGAGGTGCAGTGTGGCTGCAGCGAAGAGACAGGGAAAGAGACGTTGGAGATAAAGCTGGAGGGTGTGCAGAGCTCCACTTACAGAGCCATGCAGGCCATTGCAAGAACTTTGGTTTTTACTCTAAGTGGGGTGGGAAACCGATGGAAGATTTTAAGCAGAAGAGTAACATAATTTGCCTTATTCCTTAGAAACTTGTTGCTCTTAGTTTAGCAGACTGCAGGGGGGCAAGGGTGGAGGCAACGATACCAGTTAAGAGGCCACTGTAATAATTCAGGTAACAATTGATGGTGACTTAGGTCTATGGTTGGTAGCAACATAGGTAGTGAAGAAAGGTGGATTATTTCTTTTTCTTTTTTTAATGGTTTTTTTTTTTTTTTTTTTTTTTTTTTTTTTTTTTGAGAGAGACACACACAGAATGTGAGCAGGGGAGGGGCAGAGAGGGAGACACAGAATCTAAAGCAGGCTCCAGGCTCTGAGCTGTCAGCACAGAGCCCTACCTGGGGCTCGAACTCACAAACTTAGATCACGACCTGAGCCGAAGTCAGCCACTTAACTGACTGAGGTCCCCAGCAGCCCCTTTTCTATATTCATGTGTGTCTATAAAATATTGCATTATAATTATGGCATGTAATGTATATAATACGTAAATACATACAGCTTCCTAATTGCAAATATATATAAAAGTAGGAAGGGGAAACAACAAAAGTAGAAAGGGAAACGCATGTCCTTGTCACTTAGTTTCAACAGTTATTGACTCATGATCAATCTCATTCTTCTCTACCTGTACCCGCTTCTCTGGATTATTATGATGTAAATCCCAGCTGTAATGTCATTTCATCTTTTAACATTTCAGTGTGTCTCTAAAATATAAGGTCTTCCTTTAAAAACATTATCACAGTGTCCTCCTCACATCTAGAATGTTAATAGTAATTCCTTCATATCATCAACTATCCATTGTGTTCAAATTTTCCCAACTCTTTTAAGTAGGAGTCTTATTTTTTCCTTTCTACACTTTAATAAGGACCCAAATAGTGTCCACACATTGAAGTTGGTTGACAGATCTCTTGGTTTTCTTTACCTTCTGAAATTTCTTCTCCATCTCTTTTTTTGTAATGTCTTTGTTGAAAAAACCAGGTTATGTGCACTATAGATTTGTTTCAACACCCTGATTTTACTGGCTGCATCCGTGTGGTATACAACCTATTCCTCTGTCCCTGTGTTCCCTGGTAGTTAGATCTAGAGGTTTGATCAGATTGAGATTCAGATTAGATTCTTGCAAGACTGTCTCACAGGTTGTGTTTTGTATTTCCATTGGGGGTACATAATGCGTGGTTGTTTCTGTTTTCCTGATCACTGTCTAGTTCCATTTTCTAGGAGTTGTGAAGAGTGAATTCTATCATTTCTTCTCTATTTGTTAGCTGGCATATTTCTATGAAAAGAAACTCCCCTCATCAGATATTTGGTGACCCTGAAATACAGTTCATTCAGCAAAGGCAGGAAAAGGCTCAATTCTTTCCCTTTATTTTTCAAAAATAAAGAACTGGTTCCCTAGTCTTCTCCAAGGGTGACGAATGAAGTTTTTCTCTCTCTTTTCCTCTTTATCTTACTGTTATGAACTCCTGTTTGTAAACATATGATGTTTCCATCCATTACAGTTACTATTCTTACTGATGCTCAAGTAGACCCATCTTTGGCCAAAGCCAACCTCTTATGTTGGTGTCTGAGTCTTTTTGACACACTGTGGTAGTCATCCCCTCTTTCCTTTCTTTCTGATATCACAAATCAGGCTCATTGTGTACATTTTCTGCTCCAATCCTCGTTTTTTGTTTTTTGCTCCAATCTTTGAATCAGACATTTTTTGAAGGGCTCTAGTTCCTTTTTTTTTCAGTAGGATTTCATTTTTAAAAAATTTATTATTAAAATTTTTTTTTTCAGGAGAATTTAGTGATTCATTACTTACATATAACACCCAGTGCTCATCCCAACAAGTGCAAAGGGTCTAGTTCTATATAGAGGGAAATGACGTTGCAAGACCACGTTCTTGTAATGGGTGCTCACTGCTACCTAGTTAGTCGTCGTGTCTAGCCCTCTTCAGTGGACAGAGTTAGAAACAGATTTTTTAAAAAGATAAAACACATCATGGATTACTTATGATATTTCCAACTCAAATTCAGGATTGTGGAATTTTTACTTAATTCCATCAGTTTTTTACATCGTTATGTCTTATGTCTGTATCTCTTTTCTCCCGTTCAAAAATCCTGGTTCTCAGTTATACCAATATAATTACCTATTTTACCTTTTGCCATAATTTACAGTCACAGAATAACAATACCAACACTACCACCAAACCAGTTTAAGGTTGTAAAAGGTTGTTTGGTTGTTTTGTCTTATGTTTTGGTCTGGATATATTTCACTTGAAGACAGTTACTTTGTGTCTTCAAGTCATTTGAGGTAGTTTCTGTCTGTGTGGTAATTGGGCTCATTTGCCTCACTTTGCTCTCACTTTTTAGGGGTTGCTTTTAAATTCATGTTTGTAATTATATATTTACTTAGTTTCAAATTCAAATCTATCAAAAAAGTTGTATTCAAAGAACTTCAGCTTCTATCCTTGCTCCTTATACCCTGTTTTCCACTCCATAGGTAGTTTTGAGTTTATCTTTTCCTTTGCAAATATGAGGCGTGTGTGTGTGTGTGTGTGTGTGTGTGTGCATGTATTCATTATACATCTATATATAGATATATAGATATATTTACATACATATCTACGTATCTCCTGTGTATAACATTGGCCTTCCCATGTGGTATATACTCTTTTTGTTTATGTTTATGTGATCGGTAGACTGGCAGCAGCTTGATGGCAGAGGGATCATGCTTTCTTCTGTTTTCCCACCACCCAACACAAAGCCTTTCCCTAAGTAGCAACTTAATAAATACGCAAGTAAATGAGTAGACTGGGTGTGACACTAGGTTCTTTTATGGGTTTTGTGTCTGATATTCAGAATAACTCCACAGGGTAGATGTTGTTATCCCCTTTTACAGATGAAGAAACTGAGGCACAGAAAGGTTCAAGCAGCTTATCTAAAGGAATAGCTAGTAAATTGCTGAGCTGGAGTTTGGACCCAGGTCTGTCTGATGCCAGAGGCATGCAGCCCCACCTGTTGTCTAGGTCTGGATCTAGATGTATTCATTCAAGAAATCATTGTGAGACACTGTCAGCACTTTGCCTTTATTAACTGTGTGACCTCAGCAAGGAAGACTGCCTCTTTCTGTTTCCACATCTACAGAACACAAGATGGTAATTTTATGTACCTCATAGGGTTGTAAAGCTTTTAGAATAATCCCTGGTACATAGTAGGCACTCAAATGTTAGCTGATTTTGTTACTGTGTATTTTTACTAGCAGGATGCTAGAATATTCTCTGCACTGTGTATGCAGTCTTGTCTAACCCACCCAGCTGGACTTCTAGGAGCTTACAGTTAGTTAAAAAGGTGAGATGCAGATGTTTAAAGGTTACAAAAAAGGGCACCAAGGGAATGGTCAGTTTGAAATTAGTGCCAAGTGCAGGGAAAGAGGACAGAAGGAGCTAGCAGCTGGCCAGTCTGTTACATAACAGCCCCCAGCAGGGCCTCCCAGACAGAAATAGAAAACAGGAGTCAGGATCCAGATTTGAATGCTTTTGTTTGACCAGTGCCGCCCCTGGTGGCAGTTAAATTTCAACTCCGTGTCCAATTTGGTAGTGCCCTACTGGTTCCTTGCCTGGTAGCGAATTGCACACTCATGTTGTATAGAGTCTGTGAATTATGGAGTCACCAGTGTTACGAGACCTTGTGGAGCAGCTGATCCCATCTCCTTGTTTTACAGAGGAAGAGATTTTGCCCAGAGAGAGTACGCTGTCTGCTTCAGGGCACACTGGTATTTGGAACTTGAACTCCTTTGTTTCTCCTCCTGAGCCAGAGAATACAGATTTCCAAATGCCTGGGTTCAGGCCAGTGAGGGAGTGGACCCTGATGTGGACGTGCGTGGGAGAGTGTTGGCTCCACCCCTGTGCTGTGCCCATCATCCTATCCTTGGGCAGTCCAGGCTTCCACCCCTGTGATGAGCCCAGTGACAGTGGCTGCTGAGGGAACGGTCGGGAAGCCCTAGGGTGTAGCCATCTCTGTGCCTGGTTTGTGTTGGACAAGGTCTTCCTGGGGCCCTTTCAGATGTACCTCCCCCAAGCGCTGTTGGTGATGGCACTGAGACTTCTACTCTTGTGTCGAACAGGGGAAATGAAGAATGTGCTAGTAAAAGGACGTGGGATTTAGAGCCAGGTAGACCTGATGCGTGTTCTTATGCTGCTGTTTGTTCGATGTGTGACTTTTATCCAGTTATTTAACTTCAGCGAGCCTCGATTTTCTTCTTTTTGTTTGTTTTTTTTTTTAATTTTTTTTTAACGTTTATTTATTTTTGAGACAGAGAGAGACAGAGCATGAACGGGGGAGGGGCAGAGACAGAGGGAGACACAGAATCGGAAACAGGCTCCAGGCTCTGAGCCATCAGCCCAGAGCCCGACGCGGGGCTCGAACTCACGGACTGCGAGATCGTGACCTGAGCTGAAGTCGGACGCTTAACCGATTGAGCCACCCAGGCGCCCCTATTTTCTCCTTTTTGAAATGGGTATAATAATATCCCCTTCAGCAGGTTGCTGTAAGGTTTCACATATGGTAGCCTATTTAAAGCACCTGGCAGATAAAAAATGCTCAGTAAATGATAGCTCCTTCTCTCCCCTCTCCATTTCTCCCTCTTTTCCCTCCTCTCCTCCTTCCCTCCCCCCTCCTTCTCCTTCTCTCTCTTTCTCTCTCTCTGTGTCTCACTTTCTCTCCCCCTCTCTTCCTGCCTCCCTTCCTGCCTCCGTCTCCCCCAACCCACCTTCACTTAAAGCTGCTTATCCTCAGTGAGGAAGTTTGGCATACTAGGCTTCTTATGTTGGGCAGGTTATGTAACTTCTGTGAGCCTCATCTCAATACCTGTAAAGTGGGATCAACTCAGCCTTTTTTGTAGGGTCTCTGTAAGGGTGAAATGAATCGGTGTGTGTGAAGCATGTGGCTTAGATCTGGGACATAGGGGGAGCCCAGTGAAGATTAGTTTCCCCCAGGGTTGCCACATTTGCATGTACCACTGTGCTATATACAGGCTTTTGCCAGTGGTCAGGTGGGGACTGAGACCAGATAACAAAAAGCTGTTATCACCCTTTTCCAACATGTATAAAGGTTTTGTTTAAGCTGGCTGTAATCTCATTTCCTCCTTGGAAAGAAGGAAACCAAACCTTTCAAATGCATCCACTAACCCACTCTTTTACCATTCTTTGGGTTTTGCGGAGGACATATTATTCATGATGGAAGGCCACCTGCTTTCAGCCTCTCATGTTGTCCCTCTTTGACCAAGACTCTTTTTTTGTGGTTGTCAGTGCCCATCTTTGAAATCTCAGAGCCTGTGAACTCTGATTATGTTATCTGGGATCTAAAAGGCACCAAGGGAGACCAGGCACCGCTAATGATTTATCCTCTCTCTCAGCCATAGCCTTCTCAAAGAAGGCTGTGACCATGGGTTTGCTAGTGCTAATGTGCTTTTATACCTCAAAGCACCTTGACAATGGGCAGTGCTAATGTGCTTTTATACCTCAAAGCACCTTGACAAAGTCTGTAGAATGGTTCTCTGGGGAAGATAGAGAGCATGTTTGCAGGTTAGCTCTTTGAGCTCTTACTCTTTCCCTTTCTGGGTGCCCTGGCTGCCATTTCTGGAACGCTTGTGCATGTGGTTGGTGAACACAAGAAGCAAAGTCTGAGTAGCTTTTGACCCTGAACACTGTGTGTGCCTGTAGGGCGAGTAGCATTAGGCAGCTAGAAGGGGCTATTTAAGAAAGGGCATTTTTTTTAATTGAAATATATTTGACATATAACATTATGTAAATTTAAGGTATATAGTATGTTGACTTGATACATTTATATATTGTAATATGATTGCCATTATAGCCATAGCCCTTGTATCATGTCACATAATCATCATTTCTTTTTTGTGACTGAAATAATTAAGTTCTAGTCCCTTAGCAAGTTTGATTATAATAGTGTCATTGTCTATATTCACCATGCTGTGCATTAGATCTCTAGGACCCACCTACTACTTCTTGCACGTTTGTATCTTTTAAACGACAAACGGAAGCATTTGTCTACCTTCTCTACCTTCCAGCCCCTGGTAACACCATTTTACTTTCTGTTTTTATGAGTATGGCTTTTTTTAGATTCCACATATAAGAACATCTTTTTTTTTTTAAGTTTATTTATTTATTTATTTTGAGAGAGAGAGCAAGACAGAGGCAGAGAGAGAGGAAGAGAGGGAATCCCAAGCAGGCTCCGTGTTGTCAGTGCAGAGCCCGATGTAGGGCTTGAACTCACAAACGTGAGATCATGACCTGAGCCAAGTCAGGCACTTAACCAACTGAGCCACCCAGGTGCTCAAGAAAAGAACATCTTAAGCCACTGCCAGCATCCCTTTTTATGACCACCAAGGTCGCATGAGAGACCATAAGCACAGCTAGACCTTGGCTTTCCTCTCCTATCAAAGTCTCAGAAGGCAGTTTTCATTTATTTGTGCCTTTTGAGCACCTGAGCTTTCTCAGTTTTTCCCTCCTGAGTATCTGGTGTTAAAAGATATCCTTCGATTATACCAGAGCACACATCAGGCCTGGATCTGGCTTCTCTATTCTCCAACAGTGTTTTCCGCTTTGACCATTTCCTTTTGTGTCTTATGCTTTTAACAAAATATCATGAGAAGAACATGGGCTTTGGAGGAAGACAGACTTGGAGAAGAGCTGTGGCTGTGTGACCGTATTTCTGTCTTGGGTCCTCAGTTTGCACATCTGTAAAAGGGGGATAGTAAGGTTTACCTGGCAACATCATGTGAGCAATAAATGAGATAATGGATATAACGCTTGTAGGACCAATTCCCAGCAATCAGAAGGTGATTAATAAATGGTAGCTACTGCCATTTTTTTTTACCTTGCAGAGCTTCAGAGCAATTGCTGCAGGTTTAAGAGTGAAGTGGAGCTCTTGATTTCTTGATAGACTTAATTCAGTTTGATTCACTGGACTGTTTTGCACTGTTTACCCTGGTAGGTGTCTTACTGGGTGCTTGGTACAGAGATACAAGCTAAGCACTGTCTATGTTTTCACTAGGCTTTTCTTGCTGATTCTCAATTAATTTGTCTTGTTGCAGCTTCAACAAAGGCATTCCCCCACCCCTCCCAGTAATTCTAAGCAACTTTGTCTGCTCCTTTGAAGGTTAATTTGACCTTCAAGCCTTTGGGGACTTGAGGACCACTCACCTTCCAAGTCTCACCTCCCACCCTCTAACACACCCTCCACATCCTCCCACTTCCCCAAGGAAACAGCATGATATCCTGGTTCCAACACATACCACAGTTGGTGCCTTAGTTAGTCACCATCTTAGAGTCCCCTCCTTCTCTTCTATAGAGGAGACTGTAATGCCCATCTCTCAGTGTTGGGTGAGGATTCATGCCTGTAAATCTTTGTCCTAAGAGCAGATGGACTCACATAGACCAGACTGCAGGAAAGAGACATACAAGAATCCGCAGCTGCCAAATGCCAAGCAGAGACAGAAGCTACTTTGAACTCAGGAAGGTCCTGGGTGTATAGTGACTTGTCTGTGCTGTTTGTGGTGCCTTTTCTGCAGCCAGCAGAAGAGAAGCACATGGCTCTTTCCCGTCCCCTCCAGGCTCCTTATAGTAGTGGATGGTGGCAAAGATGGGATGATGGTGGTGGTACTTACTGAGCATTTCGTGTGTGTGTGTGTGTGTGTGTGTGTGTGTGTGTGTGTGTGTGTGTAGCAGTTAAAATTATTATCTCAAAATTAATGTTCAGAGAGGTTACATAGCACCCTTGAGCATGTAGAAGACAGGGAAGGTAGCTGAAATGATGCCTGTGGTTCCTCCAAACCTGACTTGAGACTCTGTTCATGGTTGGGTAGCTAGTATGCCAGGGAAATACCAATTTTATGTCTGTCTTCTAAGCAACAGCCAATGTTTGGCTTAGTTTTCACTGGTGTATTTCAATTGTCTTCCTGCGGGTAGAGAAACAGGTCTTGGAAAATTTAATCTAGCTGCCAGCGCTATGCCTAGAATTCAGTTAAGTCCATAATTTCCAATTAATGGGACTTTATGCCAAGACTGAGGTCATATCATTAATCTTGCTTTTATCTTAGGCTTTCCACTGTCATGATTTATAGTGAAGTTCAGCCAGTCTTGTCAGGGTTATAGGAGCATAATTAAGCCAGAAAGGCAGCCAGAACAGCTAGTTAATAGTTAATAGTTAGTTAATAGCTAGTTAATAGAGCCAGGAGGGACCCCTTTGCTTGGTAAGCCTGTCTCGGGCAGCATGGATTTCCAACTGGATTTCCAACCATTTTCTGGATTTCTGATCTTTGTTTAGTTCAAATCCCCATGTGGTAAAATCTTCAGACAGGGAAACGATTCCACTGTCCCAGTTGGTGATCCATTGTGAGCAGTGTTCTAGTTAATTTAATGCCACCACATATACTTCCACCTTACGTTACCATTTAAGTGTAATGAACAGTAGGCTTTTACAAATGGTGGCTTTAATCTTTGTGATGATTCTATGAGGAAGGTGTCATAGGCTTTTTCTTTGCCTAAAGTTTATACAGATAGTAGATGGCCTTTCCACTAAATTGGTGGAAGAACTTGGCAGTTCCTACATGCAGACCATTCCTAAGTGCTTGTGTCTCTCTTTTTCTCATGGTTGTTTGCCCAATAGGATCTTGCCCACTTTCCCCTATGGGAAAAAGAAGATAGGCATGCATGGGCAAATACTACTTATGATTGCTTTCCAAGTGACAGATGCTTTTATGACATAATGTCATTATCTCATTTAAACCTCATAACACAAATTGAAGGAAGATATTTTCTGCTCCCTTTTACAGTAGAGGAAACTGGGGTTTAGAGAGATTAATTAGTCTGCCTATTGTTGCACAGGAAATAAAGAAGGTCAGTGTCATGAATCCAGATTTGCAAAAGCTTAGCTCCTTTCAGTCACATCGTTTGTACCAAATGCTTCTTCCTTTTTCCTTGTTCTCTAGGAGTGCTTATTGTTGGGTTGACACTCTTTGGGATAAGTAGCACATAGAGGGTCATTTTTTGAAAGCAGAAGGTCCAAAGAGAGGTTTGGAACCAACCTACTGTCTAATAGGTAAGCGTGTGCTCTTGAGATTTAGCCCACATCTGCTGTGTGCCAAGTCCAGACCCAGGTCTGTCCAAGTACTGGAAGCCAAGCCCTGTCATCGCCTTTGATTGAATTTGCAGTGTTTGGTTTTCCTACACGAGAGGGGAGTGGTCAGACCTTTATGAGAAGGTCTCCATAAGCCAATTCCATGCCAGGTGCTTTGTCCTTGACAGTAGTGAGACAGAAGGGTTGTGGGTTTTCTTTGCCCTTAGGTAACAGATGTTCTTCCCATTGCTTGCTGTGGTTTGGTTTTGTTTCTTTGCCTTTTTTTTTTTTTTTTTTTTTTTTTGTTTTGTTTTGTCTTTTGTTTGTCCCAGGATTCACCTTCAGAATGTTTCTGCATTCTCTATTTAGTTAGCATTTAGATGTGTCCTTACTCTGAGTTCACGTTAGCCTCATTGAGCGTCTTTATGCTTGGCACGACTTAACTACAGAGGCTCCCACTAACACATTTATTTGATAATTAGGTGCCGGAGGTACTGCTCTGAAATTTCCTTCAGGTGCCCTCAGACAGAATTATGGCTTTTGAAATATGTCCTAAAGGATGTGCTATCCCTGGGGGATTCCACTTGTCTGAGGCAATATTAATCTGCTCTGGGAACAGCTTCTTGGACATCTGCTGATAACCATTTTTTATCATTTGTTATGTAAGTGTGAGGACCAGATTCCATAAGCAGCTATACAGAGAGCAGTAAAATTCTTGCTCTTTAGCTTGACCTTCAAGTATTCTGGGATCTCAGCACCACCCCCCACCCCCCTTCCCAGTCTCTCCTCCCTCTGCCTCTGCACACCCTCCACATCCTCCCAGCTCCCTGCAGGATGTCCCCGTTCCAGGACTTGCCTCAGGTACGTTACTCACCATCACACAGTGCCCCTTGCTTCCTCACTGTTTGGTGGACCCTGGGATACCCGTGTCTTTGTGCTCTTAGTGTGGATCCCCAGGTCTGTTATAATTGGTGCCCAGTTAAGATCTGCTTCCTTTTTATCTATGTCCCTTTAGCCCGTTTCCACCCAAACTGCAAATCAAATACCACATCTTCCATAAAGCCTTCTTCTTTCCTACTTCCAGTGACGAGCATCCCTCTCTTAAAGCTGGGCATAAGCACTTCTGAACTCCTGTCCACTTTATATGTATATATATATAAATAATATTTAGTGAGTCTGAGCAAGAGACAAGCAGTTAACAATTCTGGTGCAGCTCTATGAGAGATATTAGAGAAAAACACATTAATGACTTCAAGACTATGTTTCAGTGTTAAGTGGAAAAAATGGCGGTCCCAAAATGCAGATAGTATGAGCCTACTTCTGTGTACGTGTATACAGAACATACAATATGTATGTGTGCATGTACATAAAAATGTAGAACTAAAAATGCAAGGATACACGGTTCTCCAAAATGTTAACAGTGGTTACCCTTATTTGTTTTCTTATTTTCCCCTTTGCTTTAATTCTGTTTGTTTGTTTTTGTTTGTTTGTTTGTTTTGTTTTTGTTTTAGTGGACCTCGGGTGCAGAGAAGTGAATTAATCATACTGCTTTATGGTCTTTAAACTGCACGGATGCCTCTCTGGTTTGATTCTAGATTCTAGATTTCTTTTTTTTTCCTCCCCATCCTATCCTCATTTTTTAGCCATCTATTCTTTTTCTAATGCTCTGGATATGTGTCCTTGCGTGTACCTAAATTTTCCATGTTGAATATGACTGACCTCTGTATTACATACATCTTACGTTATTATGTAATTATATATGTATATTATGTATGTTATATAACAAAATACAATATAACATGTATTTTATATGCTGTATAAGAAAATGCAATATAACAAAAAGTTATATATATAACATATATACGATATATATATTTAAATCTGAATGAAAACCTTCGGAAACTGAAATTCACATCCTCTGTCTCATACCTTTTTCCCCCTTTCCCTCCCTTTCTTTCAACCTCACCATCACGTACACACATGCAAAAGAAAATTTCTTGAGCAGTTGTACTTCCAGCT
The DNA here is from genome assembly GCF_007474595.2 of Lynx canadensis. Lineage (NCBI taxonomy): Eukaryota > Metazoa > Chordata > Mammalia > Carnivora > Felidae > Lynx > Lynx canadensis. The sequence continues at coordinate 53,597,757 of NC_044310.1, forward strand.
CTAAAACCCCAGGATTCTTTATCCTGCAGATTAGTTGATCCCTCCCTTGAGCTCTGTGCTACATGGTTAGGCATAGAGTTCTCACTCTGACTTGTCCTGAATAATTGAGCATGCTTCCCTCCCTACTTCTTACTACAGCACTGCACTTGAGAAGAGAATGGCCATGGCAAGGCAGATAATCCTATGGGACCAAGGATAGTATTTTGTGGTGATTCCTTATCTTTTTCCAGACAGTCTGGATGCTATTCAAGTATATGGCAATGGGGACATAAACTTTAGAGCTAAAGGGGTGTGTGGTGGTGGTGGTGGTGTGTGTGTGTGTGTGTGTGTGTGTGCATGTGTGTACATCCACACACATATACATCAAAAACTTATTGAATGTTTACATTTTAAATATGTGAAGTTCATTGTATTTCAATTTTATATATGTCAATAAAGCTGTTTTTTTTTAAGTTAATTGTAATGGTGTTTGGAGAAAATCATTTTATCTTTCTGATATATCTATTTGAGGCATGGGAATACATTGCTAATATCCCATTGAGTACTGAAATATTATGAGTGTAACTTGCTTCCTTTCATGGCCCAAGCAGGACTTCCACTTATGTTCTGATGAAATGAAAAAAGCATGGGTATTGTCATTAGGTAAACATTTGTATACCCTAGCTGAGTAACCCTCTGTGAATGAAAATGCCTCTTTGAGACACATTTTCTTATCTGAAAAACAAGAGCAAAAATATCTCTCAGTATTGCGTGGGAGAGTGTACGTTCCTAGCCTAGCACTTAGATTGTAGTAAGGTTCCTTTGGCTATGTGTGACATACGTGTGTGTTTTGTGTAGTGTGTAGTATATACACATCGACCCTGATTTTGTAAACAACAGACAATATCCATCTATGATAGTTGCTGTACCTCTGGAGAACAATGGTTGGATCTTTGTTTAAGAAGTCCACTTGCAGTGGGAACTCCAGGATCTCTATCCAGGAGGGGCTAAGATGAGACAGCCTCATGGAAGGAAAGGGGTTGAGAAACTCATCTTACAGCTGCATTTGAACAGCAAACAATGCTTTTCTAAGATTCTGTGAATATCTGGGGGTTATTTGGAAGGACTGTTAGAATTCTCTAAGCCACCTTTTGAGATTTCTGTTGTCTTCCCTCTTTCCAAAAGGAGAACTGAAATGTTGATTTCAGTGTTGTTTGACTTTTGCTTCGCAGTATTCTTCAAGCAGGCCATCAGTCCTTTGCTATCTCTGTCCTCCCTCACAGACAGGGTCAGATAACAGTGAGGATGTTTTCTCTGACTCAACAAGAAGGCTAGTCATTAAGGGAAATGTCATAGTCCATTTAATGCAATTTTAGCTCTGACCTTTTGGTTAGAGAAGGGAGAAAAAAAATTGATAACCCCTTACTTCCTGGAGTTGAGAGGCCATGTGGTAAGCAGAACCCTTTCTATTTCTTCAGAGTTCTTTTAGAGGTTCTGATCTTGCTAAATAGATTTGATCGTTACTATTTCATAATGGTGAACCTCTTTATTTGGTTCAAGTAAGTGTTTGAGAGTAATAAAACAAAATCTTTCACATAGATCTCTTTTTCTGGCACACCGTAATTAAAATATTTGTTGAATCAAATTAAGCAATATCCACGTATCCGTTGTTTTATATGAGAGTATATAGAATTTGGACTGACAGCTGTAGCCTGATTCCAGTGATCCATGCGGAACAAAATGTGTTACATCCATTTAGCTGGAATTTCCCCAGCATCAACCCTGTGCCTTGCTTTTATTCTACACAAAGTCAATTTTGGTTTCATGGTAGTCTTCATTTTGATTGCATTTCTCATTCTTTCTTCTCTCATCATTCTTTCTTTTATATGTTGGATTTTTTCGGTAAAGAGTAGCTAGTGATGATTATTTAATTATCTCCCCTTATCTATCTGAAGATAAAAATTTCTCCTTGGCCTTTTTAAAAAAATTTTTTTTAAGTATTAGCCTTCCATACAGTAAAGCTCTTGTTGAGTTTCATGAAATTCCCATCTCTCAGGCAAGAATGCTCAGTGGGTGCTTGAAGATATGGTACTGCAATCAGAAATTCAGAGAAGTGTGAGGGGACAGTAAAAGCATTTGGTTTTATTTGCTGTCTACATTTAGTCAAAGGCCAAGTCTCTGCCAAGTTGAGCTGCTTGGTCTTTCTTGCCACCCCTTCCTTCTTCTTTCTTATTCCTGTATTCCACAGCAGCCTGGTTTCATATACATTTATTGAGCGCCTTCTGTGTATCAGGTATTGTGCCAAGATTTTAGGGGGCTGTAAAGAAGTGAAATATTGTCCGTGTTATTGAAGACTCAGAATCACTGGGATTGAGTGTGGTGGGTCAGACCCACTCATAAATAATTCTTATTTAAGTCAGACTGCCTAAATTCTAGGATGGGGGCCCAAAGTGAGGTGGGAGAATGGGGCCATGAGAGACAAAGTTCTTTTAAAGGATGTCAGGATGGGAGGTATATAAGAGCAGAGGCTTTGTTTGGATCCAGCCAAACTTGGGTTCCATTTCATTCTGCCACGGCTGGGACTAAACTTCACCAAAGCCTCAGTTTCCTCATTGGGACTCCTACCTGCCACTGTGCTTAGTGTGAAGGTCTAACTCCATAGTTTATGGAAACTGCTCAGCAGAGTGCCTGGAGTATGTGTTTAATAGACGGCCTTTTAAAAAAATTTCAGTCTAGTTAGCATACAGTGTTATATTAGTTTCAGGTGTACGTTATAGTGATTCAACACTTCTCTACATTATTCAGTGCTCATCAAGATAAATGTGCTCTTAATAGGTCTTCACCTTTTTTACCCACCCCCCCCCCCACCTCCACTCTAGTAACCATCAGTTTGTTCTCTATAGTTAAGAGTCTGTTTTTTGGTTTTGTCTCTTTTGTTCTTTATTCTGTTTCTTAAATTACACATATAAGTGAAACTATATGGTCTTTCTCTAACTGACATTTAATTTAGCACTATTCTCTAGATCCATGTATGTTGTTGCAAGGGGCAAGATTTCATTCTTTTTATGGCTAAGATTCTACTGTGTCTGTATACCACATCTTCCTTATCCATTCATTTATCAGTGGACACTTGGGCTGCTTCCATAATTTGGCTATTGCAGATAATGCTGCAATAAACATAAAGGTGCATGTATCCTTTTGAATTAGTGTTTTCATATTCTTTGGGTAAATATCAGTGGAATTACTGTGTCATATGGTAGTTCTATTTTTTGGGAGGCCCTTCAAACCTTTTTCCACAGTGGCTGCACCAGTTTACATTCCTACCAACAGTGAAGGAAGGTTCCTTTTTCTAATACATGACCTTTTAAAAATGATGATAGTGTCTGGGCTGTCTGGGTGGCTCAGTCAAACGTCTGACTCTTGATTTAGGCTCAGGTCATGATCTCATAGTCATGAGAACAAGCCCTGTGTTGGGCTCTGTGCTGAGCATGGAGCCTGCTTAAGATTCTCTGTCCCTCTTTCTCTGCCCATCTCCCCACATGCATGTGTGCACATGCACATGCTCTCTCTCTCTCAAAAAATGTTTTTTAAATGATGATAGTGTTAGAGTTTTAGAATTGGGGGGGGAAGTATAGCTCCCTTTTATTTTCTAAACAAATATGTGCACATATAGCTATTTAGCAGGTGATAATATTTATAACACAAATCATTCTAATTTTCATTTCTTTGTTGTTGATTTTGGACATTCTCTAGAGTGTCCCTGTCGCTAAATGTTCACCATTGCTGAGCCGCTGTTTGACATAGGGAATGGCATCAGATCCTTCCAGCGGCTTCCCAATTAATTTGATTGTCATAAGAGCCCCAGGACCTTATTCTGGTCAAAGAAGGGCTGGGTGTACCATTGATTTATCAGGGCCGTGATGCAGGTGGATACTAGCACTTCCTACATGGTCTGGGCCCTCAAAGCCCGAATTGTTGGCACCACCTGTTCTGTGGCCTGTGCCTGCCAGCGCTGAGCTCTCTGGAACTGCTAGTAGGAGCACACATGCCCAGGCCTCTGCCCCCACTCATTAAAGCAGCTGCCAGATCTGTCCATGTCTAGGATGGCTGCCGTGCAGTGACTTGTAGTTTTCTAAGTGACTTACAGTTTTAATAGTTCATACTGTGTGCCAAATAGTGTGGAAGTATTTCAGTATTTCAAAAACCAGTACCACTGAATCTGTGTGAACCTGGATATTAGCATAGCACATAATAGTTTCCCATACCAGCCACCAGATCACTTCAAGATGAGACAAGGAAACCCCAGAACTATGAAGAAGTTCACCTCTGTTAAACATTCAGGATACCGAACTACTGCGAGTGAGGAGTTTACATGTGCTGTAGCTGAAGCTCTGGAAAGAGGTTCTGTCCTTGTTGTCCAGTCTGGCTTTATCAACCCTGACACTGAACGGCATGATCTTTTTTTGCTGAGCCTGTGAAATTTTGCTGGAGACAGCCTTTTTCACCACTTAATTCTTTCCATTCCCCAGAGCCGCCTGGTAGCTATCATTTACTAAGGGCATACAACACAGCAGGCAGTATGCTAAGGGCTTATAGAACTTTCTTGTATGGTCCTCACCACAATCCTATGTGATATTCTCTTAATGCTTTCCGTTTACAGATAAGGAAACCAAGACTTTTATTAGTTGCTTAACTTCTGCAGGCTACACAGCCAGCTGTAGCAGAAGTTGAATCCAAACCAGGTCTAGCTGCTTAAAGCCCATATTTGACTGTGGTGGCTTTGTTCCTTTCCTAGCCTCTTGTTGGCACAAGGAATATTGTTTTTTTGGTTTTTTTTTGCTTAAAGTTATTTATTTTTCTGTGAAATTGCTATATTTAATTGGATTCTTGTGTATTTTGTGGCAGGCAATCCAATGACTCATTTACATGAGAGCTGAATTTCTAAGAATTAAAATAAAAATTCCTGGTTGTTTTAGAAAATCTCACTATTTAAAAATCACATTGGGGGTGCCTGGCTGGCTCAGTCAGTAGATAATGTGCCTCTTGATCTTAGGGTCATGAGTTCGAGCCCCATGTTGGGTGTAGAGATTACTTAAATAAATAAACTTAAAAAAATCATGTTGACATGCATGGCCTCACTTGATCCTTTTGATGCCATGAGACATGTAGGAAAGTTTTTGTTCTCAATTTGTTCCCATTTACAGAGGGAGAAGAGGTCTGAGAGGAGTACAATATCATGCTTAAGGCCACAGAGTTTTTAGGTAGAAAAGTGAAGTGTTCAGTCAAGACCTGTCTCCCCAGTGTCAGGCTTTTTTCTAAGCTGTCCTGAACTAGGGTGTAAGAGGAATAAGGTGTAAGCAGCCTTTGATTCTGGAAGCCAGGGCAGTGGGCTTTTTCATGGTAGATCTAGTTATTATCCCCTATGTGATCCATTTCTCTAATTGCAGGAAGCCAAGAGCTGAAAAGTCTGCTATAAACAAGGAAGGATGAAGCCTTCTGTGATGATGACACTGGTTCTCTGCTTCTTGCTGAGTGTCCTGGAGAAGGAATAGTGTTTTCCTAGGATAGGAGCTAATAGTGCATCTCTGCAAGGTCCCAACTTTGTAGAAGGTAGGAAAGGACATTTGTGGCATTATAACAAATAAGTACAGAAAATCATGTTCCCTTTGTGAAAAGGAGCATGAACACGAACAGATAGATCATCATGTCAAAATTCAGGTTTATCAGTCATCCCTCAAATGGGCTGAACGCTATGACAACTCAACATGACTAGACCTGGATGACAGAGGTGTTCCAGAATTGAGAAGGTGATGCTCTACAGGATTGTCTTTGTGGAGGCTCAGAGGACCTAATGAGAAAGGCTGATAGCCCAAGAACTTCAATTTTGCCAAGGGTCCTTTGCCATCTCTTTCCTGTCCTGATGTATTGGATTAGCTTGAGTGTTCTCACCAGAGCTGAGACAGTTACTACCCTGATGAAGCAGGGTCTTGGGTCTTAGAAAAAAAATCAGGTACTGAAGGATACTCCTGGCAAGTTTCCATCCCACTTGGAGAGTGAAGGCTCCACACAGGGCTCTTCGAGGGCTTGTGGACAGTGTTGGCCTCCATCTTACAGGCGGGGCTGAGAAATCGTTTTGTGGCCATGAACTCTGATGAATTGTACACAGAGGATGGAGGTCTCCACAGCCACTGAGGACTGACATACTGAAGCTTAACAGCATAGCATTTGGCTGTTGTCTTTATTTTATGTAGCTTGTTTTTTTGCTGTAAAACTTATTAATGTGAATTATAGAAAATTTAGACATTCTAGTTCAACAACAACAAAACATCACTTATCATTCTCTTACTTAGATATCATTGCTGTAATTATTTTGAAAATGTAGCAGCTAAGAGCCTAGACTATGGAGCAGCCTGCCTGGGTACAGATTCTGGCTTTACTATCTCTGGGACCTGGGGTGGGTCACTGATGTGTCTTTGCTTCAGTTTCCTCATGTGGAACATAGGGACAGCAATGGTATCTCCTTCATAGGGTGGTTGTGAATATAAAGAATTTCGATTAGTGCCTGATACCTAGTAGGCATTCAGTAAGCTTGACTTGTTATTTTTATTTTATGTTCATTGAATTGTCTAAATTCTTTCTCTAAACTCAAATAATCTTCTTTTGCAAAAATGAGATTTGACTTTGTGTGTTTTGTATCTTGCTTGTTTTTTACTTAATTCTTTGTCATGAGCCTCTGTACTTTTCTACAAAGTGGTTTCAATAGCTAATTTTGTGGCATTGTTAGAGGTGCTCACCCACTTCTCTTACTGTGGGAGAGGTACATTATTTATAGTCTCTCGCCTTTATAAACAATACCTCAGTGAATATCTGGTTTGCTAAATCTTTGCATACCATCCTTTTCTTTTGATGGCAGTACTTTATGGGGGAGCCTCCTTTCTTGGGGGCCACTAAGCAAAGTTGTATGCAGCCTAGGGTGCCATGGATACATATTTATGTGAGCAGTAGGAGCATACACGGAGAATGTTCCAGGTTCTAACGAACAGCGCGTGCAGCCTTGGAGATGGTGAGAGTCTGATTTTTAGATGATCAAATATTTGTATCTTTTAATAGGTTGGTACCATGGAGCTCTGTTCTAGCACATAATACAGGTCTAAATTTTCTATAATTTACATTAATAAGTTTTACAACAACAAAAAAAGTTACATAGAATAAAGAAGTTCATAATACTTCTCATAATAGTATTTTCTTACGGCTGACAAATCATTAAGATGTTAATGAAAAGTAGCCACGCCTACTTATCCTATTTCATAAAGTCAGTTAAGACCAGCCTTAACACTTGTGCTAGTCTTCTTAAAAATATATTCTATTCCAAATAAGTATTAAACCAGCTCAAATATTTTTTGGAATGAAGCATGATATAAATACAGACAAATAGCTAACTCACAGTCCAGTGGGAAGCAGAGATTCTCTCCCAAGAGATACAAGCTTTGTGTCACTCACTCTCCAAGGGAGAACCACTCAGATTCTACCTGTGGTGAGTTCCCATGACTTGGGAGCAGTTGGGATGCTGTGTCTTGTCTCCTAAATTAGGAATCCTAGGAAAAACTTGTGTATCCTTAGAAATGACACGGGACAGGGTGCAGTTTTTTTTTAGCGCTGGTCTTTGGTGGGTTTACATTTTAAAATGACAAGACAGCATAGAATAAGAATCTACTTGGAGCCTTCCGGGCACAGACCTGGATCTTTCTCTTTGGATGGCACTCTCATGCTCTATCAGCTCTAACCTCGCCACCTCCCACCCTCTAAGACCCACAAATCCCTGAGGAACCTTTAGTAAACTCAGGGTGTTTTCCCACTAGTTGCCATTTAGTCATAGCATTTAGAAGTATGTTGGAGGTGGCAAGGTTTGGGTTCCTCAGAATGCAAGTATTTTCAACCAGCTAGTGCAGGGATTAGAAAACTTTTTCTAAAAAGTGCCAGATAATAAATACTTTAACTTTGTGGACCATGAGGTCTCTGTGACAGTGACTCAACTCTGCCATAGTAGCATGAAAACAGCCACAGACAGTATGTAAAGGAATGAGTGTGGTTGTATGTATGAGTGTAATAAAACTTTACTTATCGATACTGAGATTTGACCTTCAAATAATATTCACCTTATTAAACATTTTCTCCTTTGACTTTTTCCAACCATATAAAAATGTAAAAGCCATTCTTATTTCACATACTGTACAAAAATAGGCAGCAGACTGGATTTGACCCATGAGCTATAGTTGGTCAACCCCTGATCTGCAACAGCTGTTATTTTTCTTCTGCCTTCTGTGTATTACTTTCTGATTTCACCATTTCCCTCTACTGTGTCATTTTTTTTGAAGCCCCTCTGTGCTTTCTCTCAGCTGAGACTTACATAGCCTTTGGAGAATCTATTCTTCTGGCCCTCATGTAGCTCATCAGGGAAAGCCAGAATACCTACCTAAAAGAACCATTAGGGCAAATTCAGATGACGTCCTTCTTCTCTTTTTTGTGTCCTAATTTGACATATAATATGGGTATATAAAGGCTACAGGTAGATTCTGCCAAGTGGGTCTGGTTTCTGCAGGGCTCTAAGGTTCTAATCAACAGTGGGTGCAGCCTTAGAGATGGTGAGAGTCTGATTTTTAGATGATCAAGAATATTTATATCTTTTAATGGTTGGTACCATGGAGTTCTGTTCCAGCACAAAACAATAAATTATATTTAAAAAGAAAAAAAAAAGAGTCCAAGAGAGGTCTGAACAATCAATTTGGTGTCATCTCTTAGAACAATGGTATATAACAAGGGTATTCAGGCTGGAGTAGAAACTTTCGATGGAAATGGGGGAATTACAAACATTTTATACCACTCTATCCTCAATATATTTAAAATGAAAACACAGTACAGATTTTTTATGTGAGGATGTGTTTAAAGGGAAATAATATGCTCTATGTCATAGAGAAACAGAACCCAGGAGGACATTCTCTGATCTGTAGTTATAGTCCTAATCTGTGGGGCTGCCCATCAGATCAATTGCTGGCATTTTATTTAGGGCCGTGAAGCAGTGGGGGCGACACAGGCTGTCTGCCTAAATAATGAGATTGGTTTGGTTGGTCTGACAGATGCCATGATTTATGGGAGTGTTTATTGTGGGGACATCTGCTGCCGAGGACAGCCAGATGAAAGGCATACAGGCGGGAGGTGGAGGAGGGCAAGGAACAGGGGAGGGGTGGTTGTGTGCAAGGCAGGTAAAGACCACCCCAAGTACAGCTGTTAGAACGGAGCTGCTATGAAGCTGTAAAATAGTGGGAGATAGTAGAAGTAGCCTGGGCTTTGGATTGTGCAGATCTGGCTTTGAATCCCTGGCTCTGCCACTAGTCAGCTGAGATTTTAGGACAGTTGCCTCCTTTCTTTGAGAGTTCATTTCTTCATGTATAAAATGGGGATAATAAACATTCTACCTCTTTCCCACTATGTGAAATTGTGCTAACAAAAAAGTCCAGAGTTCCTGTACATAGGGGAACTCAGTTAGTGGTAGACATCATTCATATTTGTCCATGTGTCCACTTGTTTGTTTATTCACCAGCATCGATTGTTCTTTGCAATTTCTAATAGAGCCGTATTTTCAAGCAGATGCCTAATGGTGACTTAGGCATTAATGGCTTTTGTGATGAGGATGAAAGTACACAATAGTCAGCAAGTATTTATAGGTATATGTATTGCTATTCAGATGGCACATAAGAGTTTAGTGGGAACCTGAAGTATGATTTAAAGAACAGCTGCCTGGGGCTGCCTGGGTGGCTCAGTTGGTTAAATCTGACTCTTGATTTCAGCTTAGGTCACGATCTCACTGTCCGTGAGATCAAGCGCTGCGTTGGGCTCCATGCTGACAGTGTGGAGCCTGCTTGGGATTCTTTCTCTCCCTATCTTTCTGCTCCTCCCTAACTCACACTCTCTCTCAAAATAAGTAAATGAGCTTAAAAAAATATAAAGAACAGCTGCCTGGCCAATAAACACAGTGAAAGATACACAACTTGCTAACTGGGGAAAAATCATAAAACAAGACCAAAATGAGATATTGCTTCACACTCACCAGGTTGGTAAAATTATAAAGTCAAACAATAACCAAGTGTTGTACAGCACTACTAGTAAGAGTTTAAACTGATATGACTACTCTGGGAAATAACTGGTCAATATCTAGAAATCTGAAAATGTGCATATCCTTCTTGCTAGTAAATTCTACTCCTACATATAACCTAGAGAGAATCTCCTGTATATAATCAAGGCAATGTGTTCATAACCACATTGTTTGTTATAGTAAATGACCCGACCGTCCATCAGTGGGGTAATGGATCATACTTTAAGTGAGATAAAGTTACAGGTAGCACCATCATAGAATAATTTTAAATCATAGTGAGGAAAGAAAGAAAATTGCAAACACAAAACCATTTATAAACAGCTTTAAACATGGAAAACAATATTAATATATTATTAATGGATAATATATGGATATTACTTACGGATAACTACATATATAATAAATGTTTAAAGAAATTTGGAATGATACATATCAAAATCAGAATAGTATTAGGGAATGAAAGAGGGATGTGATTGGAAGGGTTGCCTAAGGCTCAAATCCAAACCCTACCACTTACTCACTAGCTGTGCACCCTTGAACAAGTTTCTTAAACTCTCTGCCTCAGTTTTCTGATCTGTGAAAGAAAATAATATCTTCTTCACAGGTATGCTTTGAGGATTAAATGAATAAATATTGGTAAAATGCTTAGAATAATACCTAGCAGATAGTTCAGTGTTACATGAGCGTTCGTAATTATGGTTCTCATTACACGAATCTTTTATCTTTTATTTATTAAAAAAACCTTAGATATTACAATTTTTCATTTATAAATGTTTCAGTATTTATTCTGGTAAGTGAAGACTGTTGTTGAACATAACTACAGTATTATTACCCCTAAAAAAGTAACAATAAATCTTTAATATCAAATACTCAGGAAGTGCTCAAATTCCAGTCGCCCCATAAATGTGATTAATTTTTTATAGTTTGTTTGGATTAAGTTCCAAACAAGATCTGATATGTCTTTTTAAAAAAATTTTTTTAATGTTTATTTATTTTTGACAGAGAGAGAGAGAGAGAGAGAGAGAGAGAGCATGAGCGTGAGTGGGGGAGGGGCAGAGAGAGAGGGAGACACAGAATCTGAAACAGGCTTCAGGCACTGAGCTATCAGCACAGAGCCCAATGCGGGGCTCGAACACACCGACAGTGAGATCACAACCTGAGCTGAAGTTGGATGCTCAACCAACCAATTGAGCCACCCAGGTGCCCATTGGCTGATTTGTCCCTTAATACATTTTGATCTATAGATTCCTCCTCCAACTTTCCTTTTTCTTCCAATTTATTTTTTTCTAGCTTTATTGAGGTATAGTTGATATATAAAAATTACACACATTTAATGTATACATTTTGATGACTTTAAATATGTGTGTATACTTACGATACTATTACCACAATCTCCAAAAATCTCCTTGTGAAGTATTTTTTTTATATGAACACTTAACATGAAATCTGTCTTCTTAAAATATTTTATTTATTTTTTATTTGAGAGGGAGAAAGAGAGCATGAGTGTAAGTGGGGGAGGGGCAAGGGAGAGGAGGAGAGAGACTCTCAAGCAGGCTCCATGCCCAGTGCAGAGCCTGAGGTGGGGCTTGGTCCTGTGACCCTGGGATCATGACCTGAGCTGAAATCAAGAATCAGAGGCTTAACTGACTGAGCCACCCAGGCACCACCCCCCTCCTTAACATATTTTAAAGTCCATTATAAATATTACAGTTTAAAATAAAGTAAATAAATATTACAATTTTTAAAAAAGAAGAGATGTCATCATATAGTTGAAAAGTGAATAATGATTAAAAATAACATAAGAATTTCAGGGTGTGACATAATAATAGTTAGCTGCAGTCTGTTGGCCCCTAAATATATTAGGTTCTATGCTAATAGTTTTATATGCACTTATTTAACCTTTCCCTATGAAGAAGGCACTATTTTTATCCCAATTTTAGAGTCAGGAAGAAAGAGGCTTATAAAGACTGTTACTTCCAGGGTGTCTGGGTGGCTCAGTCAGTTAAGCCTCTGACCCTTGATTTCAGCTGAGGTCATGATCTCACAGTTTGTGAGTTCAAGCCCTGGCAGTGCAGAGCCTACTGGGAATTCTCTGTTTTCTCTCTCTCTCTCTCTCTCTCTCTCTCTCTCTCTGTCCCTCCCCTGCTCTCTCTCTCCAAATAAATAAATAAACTTAAAAAAAAAAAAAAGACTGTTACTTCCTTCCCAAGGTCACACAGGAGTAGCAAGGCTGAGCCAGAACCCAGCTGAGAATGACTCCTGCTCTTGACTGCTAGGCTGAAGAGGCTACCTGGCCATTGTTTACATTAGCCTCCTCTATGCAGGTTCCTTCTTTCTTCCTGTATCAGCCTTTGTAAGCTAAGTTGTGTTATGATGAGGAACATTCCCAAAATGGAATGGGGGTGCTTCTAATAATAAAGGGTTGGTCATCACTCATCCTGCATGTTCATTGAAGGTCAGCTGGGAGCTCTGCCACACAGTTTCCTATTCCAGGACCTGGGAGTCCTGGACAGAGCAGCCATGATCTCAAACCTTGCCAGTCGCTAGGGCAAAGAAAGAGAGAGACAGGGACAGAAACACAGAGAGGGAATGAGAACTATGGGGAGTTTCACACTCACAGTTAAGTGCTGTATCCTGAGTGACACACAGTACCTACCTTCACTGACATATCATAGACTAGAGTGGTGGTTTTCAACCAGGGGTAGTTTTGCCTTCCAGGGGATATGTGCCAATGTCTGGAGACAATTTGGGTTGTCCCAGTTGGTGGCAGTGGGGTGCTACTGGTGCTATCTAGTGACTAGGAGCCAGGGATGCTTACTCTACAATGTACTGGGCATCCCCACCCCCATAGCAAAGAGGTATTTGGCTCTAAATGTCAATGGTGCCAAGGTTGAGCTAACCACAAGGGACCAGAAGGTACAATTTTGTGAAGCTGTAAGGAATGAAAAACTGAAATAGTTGATAAATAATACTGATGATCACCATGCATCTAAAAACTGTTAAAAGGCCCCTGAGAGGTTATTTTCCATGATGGACGTGAAGAATGACTTAGCGGGAGAGGCATGAGATGAATCTTCTAACACATTCAACTCCCTCGCAGGGCAGAGGAGGCCCCTGCACACACTTCTAAGCTAAGCTGCTCTTCCTCTGATGTGGGCATTGTCTCAGAGAAGTATAATGAAGGCCACATGGACAATTACATTTTTTCTAATATTCATGTTAAAAAATGAGACTTAGCAAAGCGCTTCCCTTGGTCTCCCAGGCCCAGCAGCACTGAAGTAACCCAGAGTCAGTAAGTTCTGAGAGCGAGCATAACTTACAGGAATATCTTTCCTGGTCTGCGTATGTTATGGGAATGAAGAGAGATCGTGTAGTCTGTGTATCAGCTCCATTTCTGTTTTTCATTGGCAGGTGCCTCATCCCCAGACATGGAGCCCAGCTATGGGGGAGGTCTCTTCGACATGGTGAAAGGAGGTGCAGGGAGGCTCTTCAGTAACTTAAAGGACAACTTGAAAGACACCCTCAAAGACACATCTTCCAGAGTTATACAATCTGTTACCAGGTATGTGCATTCTTCCCAGTTAAGTTAATGGACCTCCGTGCCTCCAAAGGATCTGGTTACCTGGTTACCAGCCAACTGATTTTCTGGCTCAAGGACTGTCAATTTTGTGATATAATTGCATGGAATCTGATCAACCAAGCAATGTCACTGAAGCCATAAAGTTGAGGCCTTCAGAAGCTACAAGCACAGGCCAGGAGGACTCAGTGCATTTTTATATTAAAATATACTGGTTTCCATCCCTGTCTTTTGAATCCAGCATCCTGGGTTCTAATGCATTATCTGCCCTTGTTAACCATGTGATCTAGGCAATTTAATTAACCTCTCTGAGCTTGACTTTTATACTCTGGTAGGATTCATATCTTTGGTTGGTTTGAGAATTAAATGAGAAGTTAAATGAGATAATAATGCACATGCAATCTGAAAAATACTCATTGGATTGTAATGGAAACATTTATTTTTTGTATCTTAGTAGCTCTTTGAATCTTGTTTAGTGGAAGACATTTTCTACCCTTCTGCTGTATGAAAATTCTTACAAGCAGGCCATATGAATTCTATTTTATTCTTAGGTATTAGAAAATTCTAAGATCACTTTAGGTTGTAATATGCAGTTTTGAATCATAAATTCAAATGTCAAGCCCAAAAGATTAATCAAGATTTTAATCTTTGTTCAAAGGCAAAATTTATCCCTTACCAGCAATTGCCAACCAGGGCCTGGTGGACAGAGAAAAGATATCCCTTGTTGTTTCTCCATCACTTCCTTACCTACCCTCTCACTGTTCACACTTACAGGAGATGTTCAAGCAGGCAAAGAGGCTGGAATAATCAGTGTTAATGAATAAGCACTGTTTTCTATTCTGAGATTGATTCTGTTCAGGAAGTGTCACCTACAAAGGGTATTGGGGTACATCAGTTGGAGTGGTAGATTTACGCTCCTGAGGGTATGGGTTGCTTCTCTCAACAATTATCCTTTGTTAGAGAGAAGGCCTTGAGCTAAGTAAAAACGCCTACTGGATGAAGTGTCCAAGTCATGATGGGCAAGTGATCGAGAGGGGGATATCCTGGCATATTTGGATCACTTTAATGAGCACCCTTTCCTGTCTTGCTTTTAGCTACACGAAGGGAGATTTAGACTTTACTTATGTTACCTCCAGAATTATTGGTAAGTTTCTCATGTTTATTAACAGCTCAGCTTTCAGTTGCTGCTCATTGCAACAGCATACCCATTTAACCGATATTCTCTCTCTGTGATCCCTCCTAGTGATGTCCTTTCCTCTGGACAACGTTGACATAGGATTCAGGAATCAGGTGGATGACATCCGAAGCTTTTTGGATTCCAGACATCTTGACCACTACACGGTGTACAATCTGTCACCCAAGTCTTATCGAACTGCCAAGTTTCACAGCAGGGTAAGGAGTTTTAGCACTGGGATGCCATGGTTGAAGATGTAACAGGGTATTTTTCCCTTTAAGAGATATCCTCAAAGCATTTGTCCTCAGACACACAAAGCTGATAAACTATACACTCTGGACACTTCTAGCCACGAAGTATTTATTAGGCTGCTACAAAATATTTTGAAGATTTTCCTTGGGTGAGGACATTTGCAGGAAAAGTTTATCTGTCAATGAGATACCATATAATTTGGGGTCTCAAATCACTTGTGGCTGTTTGCTTAGTTGTTAGGGCACATTGCTCTGAGGCTCAGTTGGAGATGGAGCTGCTATGGAGGGCAATTGGTGACCCTTCTACTGTAACACTAATTATGCCCTTAACCTTCCCTTATTGCTACTTAGGTGTCATGATGCATCAGTGTCGCTAGACCAATATAGACACCACTCAGTATAATGGAAATAGCTCTCTGACATTCAGTAAAGGTGCTTTTTTCATAAGTAGAAAATAGCACACAAACAGTCCACACTGTGGGTTTGGTAATACTGTTACTAATATTTGGAGCTTTTACACTGTCCTCTGAGGTGGATGGAGACCTGGGGCACAGAGAACTAAGGTGACTTGTCCAAGACCATTACCACTAGCAGGTGGTCTAAGGCTTGTTTGTGTTCTTAACCATTGCTCTGGGCCGACACTATTACTTGGGAAAGCTGGCTTATCCTCTTAAGGAACTTTTTGAATAAGGCAGGGAAATATTCCTAGTTTCTGACTGGTTGAGAAGCCATGAGTGTTGGCTTAGGTTTGAATCTGATGTGAAGTCTGATCTTTCTGGTCAGGGAATTCTCGATTTATTCACTGAATTAAGGCTTTTTCTCTTTCCAGAACATTTTCAAATATTTTGATTTAGCCTTAGATGTGATTGGTTTTGCAACTACATCTGGGTCTATTCCTAAATATAAAGGGTTTTCCACACAATGGACCCTTGAAAAGTGAAAATTTATTTTAAGTAAGCAAAATTATAGCTGCCTGTCCATCCTGTGTATCTCAGCTTTGATGTTAGAACACATTTTGCTCCAATTTTAGTTGCCATTGATAATCTTTGGGTTTCAGCTTCCAGATCTGTAAAAAACACAGGAAGGTTGGTCTATATGTTCTCTAAAGCCTCACCTGCCCTAATGTTCAATGACATAAGGGACAGTTTTGCTAAGGACTCTCTTTTCCGTGAAGGTTCCCAGAATAGGCAAGAGGAAACCTGGTGGTTCTCAAATGTTAGTGAGCAACAAACCACCTGGAGGGTTGGGCAGACACCCAGGCCCAGAGTTTCTGCTTTAGCAGCATAGGAGAGTGATGGGAATCTGCACCTGCTAACAACTTCCTGGGCGCCACTCCAACTGCTGCCCTGGGGACCACTCTCGAGAAGCACTGATAAAACCATTCTGAAGTAGTTTGGTCTAAATTGCCGCTCTATAATGGAGATTTTAAATGCAGCTCTTTTAAATTCCCTATAATTAACTGCCTTTCCCACTCTTATCCCATCTATTACCTGATTCAGAGCAAGTGAATTAACATCAAACAGAATGTGGGTAGATATTCCATTTCTAACTCAGATGCAAATCTTTTGGATTGATTTCTATTGTTTGAGAGTCAATGTCATCATTTTCATAACTGAAGAACTGTGGAACACCCTTCACAATATTCCATAGAAATTTTATTTAATCATGGAAGATCTGTGATAATCTGGAAAAATTTCCCTCTGAAAGTAAATAAAGATATAATTATCATTGTAGAAACATTCATATGTATGAAGATGTCTCTTTGTGTAGTATTTGTTTTTTCTTTTTTTTTTTAATTTTTTTTTAACGTTTATTTATTTTTGAGACAGAGAGAGACAGAGCATGAACGGGGTAGGGTCAGAGAGAGGGAGACACAGAATCCGAAACAGGCTCCAGGCTCTGAGCTGTCAGCACAGAGCCCGATGCGGGGCTCGAACTCACAGACCGCGAGATCATGACCTGAGCCGAAGTCGGCCACTTAACCGACTGAGCCACCCAGGTGCCCCTGTTTTTTCTTTTTAAGTTTATTTATTTTTGAGAGAAAAAGTTCAAGTTGGGGAGGGGTAGGAAAAGAGAACGAGAGAGAGAGAGAGAGAGAGAGAGAGAGAATCCCAAGCAGGCTCAGCACTGCTGGCACAGTGCCTGATGCAGGGCTCAAACCCATGAGCCGTGAAATCATGACCTGAGCTGAAGTCGGATGCTTAACCGACTGAGCCGCCTAGATGGCCCTTTGTGTAGTATTTGTAAAAGCAATCTCTATAAAGATATTTAAAGCAAGGCATCCATTAGTGCAACTGCATATTTTGTGACCAGTCTTAACAGTCTTACCAAAAGACCAGGACTTACATATTGAACATCTGTCCTGGGCTGCCCTCATTTGCTCTAGAAGAGCAGGAGGGATGTTTATTTTATTTGCTACCTAGGAGCGTGCTTGGCATGGCTAATACAGGTTTCTCAGAAGAATGAATGTGCCAAGAATTGTTAAACATATAGATATAAAATAAATATTTGGTTTTTGTTCTCAAGACACTTAAGCCTAGCTGAAAAAGAAGCCAAGACATGCTAAAGACAAATGCAAATAATACAATCCATACTAAGAGAGTTTGGGGAAAGGAGACAGCAGTGAGAGCTGGACCTTAAGGCATGAATAAGTCTTGCTTACTTATGACTGTAAGTGAAAGGAATAGGGTTATTTCCTCTCTGTGCAAACCGTAGAATGTGTCTTACGTAGCTCTTCATGATTTTGTCTTAGCCCTGCCTCTCCAGCTTCTTTTCCACTGTTCTCCATGGCCTAAAAAACTCTATACTCCAACCAGGGAAGACACATGCTGTCTCTTTGCATGAGCTACTCCCTCTTCCTAAGAGGCCCCCATGCGACACCCCTCACCCATCCTAACAGCCTAACTTTGCTAAGGGGAGGGTTTCAGTATACCACAAGTCTTTTCCAATTCTTTTCTCAGAAACACAGGCTTGCACTACCTCTTTAGCCTCTCTCAGATAGTCCTAGAACTTGGCAGAATGCAACTGGACCCTCCAACCTAACTGGTTCTCTCAGCCCTCAGTTGTATCTCAGGAAGACAGCCCCCAAACCTTAGTATTTTCATCTGAGCTCTGTTTTGGATTTGGCTGCATCTCTTTTCCAGGCCACAGTCCTTTCTCTCCCCAGCACTAATGCTGTGAATTGATTTGCATCTCATTATTGCATTAGGTTCTCATCTTCCAGTGCATGAGGGCTAGAACCATTTCTTCCTCCTTCCAGGATAATGGAGTTCTAGGTCTGCAATTGAATCTTATTTTATTTTTAAAATATTTTTTTAAATGTGTATTTATTTTGAGAGAGAGAAAGTGTGAGTAGTGGAGTGTCAGAGAGAGAGAGAGAGAGAGATGTCCCAATGTCCCAAGCAGGCTCCACAGTGTCAGCACGGAGCCCAACGTGGGGCTCGATCCTACAAACTATGAGATCATGACCTGAACCAAAATCAAGAGTTGGACCCTTAACCAACATAAACCAAATCTTATTTTATTTTATTTTATTTTTTATTTTATTTTTAAATTTACATCCAAATTAGCATATAGTGCAACAATTATTTCAGGAGTAGATTCCTTAGTGCCCCTTACCCATTTAGCCCATCCCCCCTCCCACACCCCCTCCAGTAACCCTCAGTTTGTTCTCTATATTTATGAGTCTCTTCTCTTTTGTCCCCCTCCCTGTTTTTATATTCTTTTTGTTTCCCTTCCCTTATGTTCATCTGTTTTGTGTCTTAAAGTCCTCATATGAGTGAAGTCATATGATTTTTGTCTTTCTCTGACTAATTTCACTTAGGATAATACCCTCCAGTTCCATCCATGTAGTTGCAAATGGCAAGATTTCATTCTTTTTGATTGCCGAGTAATACTCCATTGTGTATATATATCACATCTTCTTTATCCATTCATCCATTGATGGACATTTGGGCTCTTTCCATACTTTGGCTATTGTTGATAGTGCTGCTATAAACATGGGGGTGCATGTGTCCCTTCGAAACAGCACACCTGTATCCCTTGGGTAAATGTCTAGTAGTGTAATTGCTGGGTCGTAGGGTAGTTCTTTTTAGTTTTTTGAGGAACCTCCATACTGTTTTCTAGAGTGGCTGCACCAGCTTGTATTCCCACCAACAATGCAAAAGAGATCCTCTTTCTGCACATCCTTGCCAACATCTGTTGTTGCCTGAGTTCTTAATGTTAGCCATTCTGACAGGTGTGAGGTGGTATCTCGTGGTTTGGATTTGTATTTCCCTGATGATGAGTGATGTTGAGCATTTTTTCATGTGTCGGTTGGCCATCTGGCTGTCTTCTTTGGAGAAGTGTCTATTCATGTCTTTTGCCCATTTCTTCACTGGATTATTTGTTTTTTGGGTGTTGAGTTTGATAAGCTCTATAGATTTTGGATACTAACTCTTTATCTGATATGTCATTTGCAAATATCTTCTCCCATTCTGTTGGTTGCCTTTTAGTTTTGCTGATTGTTTCCTTCACATTTTTATTTTGATGAGGTCCCCATAGTTCATTTTTGCTTTTGTTCCCTTGCCTCCAGAGACGTGTTGAGTAAGAAGTTGCTGCGGCCAAGATCAAAGAGGTTTTTGTCTGCTTTCTCCTCAAGGATTTTGATGGCTTCCTGTCTTACATTGAGGTCTTTCATCTGTTTTGAGTTTGTTTTTGTGTATGGTGTAAGAAAGTGGTCCAGGTTCATTGTTCTGCATGTCGCTGTCCAGTTTTCCCAGCATCACTTGCTGAAGAGACTGTCTTTATTCCATTGGATATTCTTTCCTGCTTTGTCAAAGATTAGTTGGCCATACATTCGTGGGTCCATTTCTGGGTTCTCTATTCTGTTCCATTGATCTGAGTGTCTGTTTTTGTGCCAGTACCATACTGTCTTGACGATTACAGCTGTGTAGTATAGCTTGAAATCTGGGATTGTGATGCTTCCTGCTTAGGTTTTCTTTTCCAAGATTGCTTTGGCTATTCGAGGTCTTTTCTGGTTCCATACAAATTTTAGGATTATTTGTTTTAGCTCTGTGAAGAATGCTGGTGTTATTTTGATAGGGATTGCATTGAATATGTAGATTGCTTTGGGTAGTATTGACATTTTAACAATATTTGTTCTTCCTATCCAGGAGCATGGAATCTTTTTCCATTTTTTTGTGTCTTCTTCAATTTTTTTCATAAGCTTTCTATAGTTTTCAGTGTATAGATTTTTCACCTCTTTGGCTAGATTTATTCCTAGGTATTTTATGGTTTTTTGTGCAACCATAAATGGGATCGATTCCTTGATTTCTCTTTCTGTTGCTTCATTGTCAGTGTATAGGAATGCAACCAATTTCTGTGCGTTGATTTTATATCCTCCAACTTTGCTGAATTCATGAATCAGTTCTAGCAGTTTTTTGGTGGAATCTTTTGGGTTTTCCATATAGAGTATCATGTCATCTGCCAAGGGTGAAAGTCTGACCTCCTCCTGGCCAATATGGATGCCTTTTATTTCTTTGTGTTGTCTGATTGCAGAGGCTAAGACTTCCAATACTATGTTGAATAACAGTGGCAAAAATGGACATCCCTGTCTTGTTCCTGACCTTAGGGGGAAAGCTCTCAGTTTTTCCCCATTGAGGATGATATTAGTGTTGGGTCGTTCATATATGGCTTTTATGATCTTGAGGTATGCTCCTTCTATCCCTACTTTCTTGAGAGTTTTTATCAAGAAAGCATGCTGTATTTTGTCAAATGCTTTCTCTGCATCTATTGAGAGGATCATATGGTTCTTGTCCTTTCTTTTATTGATGTGATGAATCACATTAATTGTTTTGCGGATACTGAGCCAGCCCTGCATCCCAGGTATAAATCCCACTTGGTCGTGGTGAATAATGTTTTCAATGTATTGTTGGAGCCGGTTGGCTTATATCTTGTTGAGGATTTTTGCATCCATGTTCATCAGGGAAATTGGTCTATAGTTCTCCTTTTTAGTGGGGTCTCTGTCTGGCTTTGGAATCAAGATAATGCTGGCTTCATAGAAAGAGTTTGGAAGTTTTCCAAATCTTATTTTAATAAATGTAGATGGCATGGGGTGCCTGGCTGCCTCAATCAGTAGAAGATACACCTCTTGATCTTAGGGTTGTAAGTTCAAGGGCCACGTTAGATGTAGAGATTACTTAAATCTTTTTTAAAAAATTTAAAAATTAATGTAGGTGGCAGACTCTTCCATAAATACCAGTGTTGGAAAAGACCAAACATGAGACTGGTTTTATTTGTAGACTCACAGGAGTCCAGCTCTGTCTATATCCCTGTGTCTTGAACCCTGAACTAAGTCATTTTACAATTTATTGTGTGATATGTGTTTTGGAATATGGTGGTGGTGGCAGAGACAGGCTGTTTCCATGAAGATTTCACTTTGCTGAGGGGAGTCATTCTATATTTTGATTAGCTTTTATGCTTAGAAGCCACATGGTTTGACAGGAATTGGATGAAATAATCAAATAGCAGCTTTCTTAGGATTTGCATGTGTAACGGAATGTTAGAATAGGATTCATATTTAGTCTCCATTTTTAGCAGAGACCCCAACTCAATATATGCCAGATTGCCCTGCTTTCAAAGCAATGTGCTAGAGTGCCTATTCAGAACTGCACAAGAGGTATTGAACATTAGTTTTTTTGTTTGTTTGTTTGTTTTTTTAGTCTTCTTAGCCAGTTTCCACCTTGAGGAAATAAAAATTACCAATGTTGACAGTAAAGTCCTGGAGAACAATGAGATGCATTATCTAAAACAGGTATTCTTGATCTGAGTTAAAGAAATATGGGTCCACCTGTGTATTTAGATCCATGGATGGGCTTCGGAGAGTTTAATCATTTCTTCTAGCACCCCACTTTTTTTTTGATGGTAAACTATACATGACACAAACTTAACCATTTTGACAACCTATAAGAGTACAGTTCAATGACATTGAATACATTCACAATGTTGTGTAACCATCACCACTGTCTATACCCAAACCTTTTCCATCATCTCCCAAATAAACACTGTACCCATCCACTCTGTAGGTGCATGTAAACTGGTTCACTTTCTGCACAGGTTTTGAGCTCTGCTCAGAATATCAGGAACCACTGCTTTACACATTTCTTGGTATTGCTGTTGGTAAGAAGTAGAAAACCAGGTGAATGGCCACTGCATGTTGCCTGGTCCTAAAGTTCTTACGTTCTGATCGCACTCCAGCACCACTTGGAGTGTCCTTCCTCCTCCTCTCAACCAGGAAGAAAAGTATGCTGAAGGAGCCCTGTTAATAGCATAAAAAAATAAACCCAGCTGATTCCTTTAGACTTTTCCTTCATTTTGATTGTTTCTAAACTACATAATCTTGCAGGATTTCTTCCCTTTTGAGAACAAATTGATTTTTGGGAAATATGCTATCAATTTCAACTTTGGGAAATATTCCCAATTTTTGGGAAATATGCTATCAATTTCAACTTTGATGGATGCTATCAATCCATCTTTTGTTTGTTTGCTTTCCTTTTCCTTCCAAAGCTCACCAGAGGTCACCAGAGCTCCCAGTTGTTTCTGCTGTGGTTTGCTGGTTGGTGAGAGGTGACTTTACAGGTTATACTTCATCTCTCCCTCTGCCACCATGCTTCAGTTTTAAGGAAACTGAAAATATGGCCATCACTAGAAGCCATAACCACCCACAAATGTGAGGTGGAATTGCAGTTAATAATCACCATCAGACTGTGTGATATAATAGAAAGTACATGAGTCTTATCAGTAATTTTTATTGAGATGACAATTTTAAGCTTTAAAAATTACCCTAGGTTCACATCTCAGCTGTTCCTCTTCCTGGTTAAATCTCTTCACTTCACCCGAGATACCATTTTCTCCTGTATGAAATGGGGATGACAATACGAATACCTACCTTGCAAATACTTAGAAATTCTTTTCTGTAGTTTTGCCATAACGAATAAACTTGATAGCAGTGTCTACCCTATAGTAAGCATTCGGTAAGTGGTAGTTATGATTGATGTTAGTAATACTAAAATGCCACAGTAAATGATTGACTAAAATCCCCCTGTTTTCCAAGAATGGTGTAGATTCTTAAAATGTGGTATGGCTCTTGAGTCTGATTCTCTGTAGTACATTTTGCTCTTGTGCTTGGCAGGTGGGATGCTTCTGCCATCGATGAGCCCATGCTTGGGGCAATGGAGAGAGAAAAATCAAATGGCATCCGGCTGTGGTGCTGTTTTGGCTTCTTTCCCAACTGGGTGGTATCATGGCAGCCTGTAATCCATATGGCATTTTCTGATGCTTGGCAGCTCTGGGAGGTGTTTAGAGAGACTGGAGATGGCATCATGAAGTGTCACATGCCCAAGGATTGTGCTGCTTATTGCCTGAACTTGTGAACCCCAGGGAGACACAAAAATAGCTTACAGTGATTGAATTCCTTAAAAATTTTTTTTGGTTTTGTTTATGCTTTAGTGTTTTTTTCCCTTTTAGACAGAGTACATGCTTTTAAAAAATTCTAATTGTATGTTTGCTTAATGGTGTATAATTATAGATCAAGTAAATATGTAATTATGGAGTACTTTAAATTAATATTATTTACTTGATTGATTTAATGATTCTGGAGCTTTTAGCCTTTTGTGCTGAGAACAATTTAGCCAACTTTTAGCTGAGACTCATTACAGATATTGACATTTAGTGTTTGTATGGTTGACATACAGTTTCTAAAAGGTTTAAAAATACTGTCTGGAAAAGCAATTGTTTCATATTTTTCCATGATTCCAACTTACAACAACAGCTAATTTGATTCATCTGCCCCTTCCTTGAGATATTGTACCTGTAGACAAATCTTAGTATGAGAAGTGATTGCCAAATGGGGTTCATTCCTTTGTTCTTTCAATCATTCGTTCACTCAGCAAATACTGAGCATCTTCCATTCAACTAACACAACAACTCTGTGGTTACAAAACGAGTAAGTTATGGTGTCTCTTCTGGTGAGGCCTAGTGTCTAGAGGGGGCGACAGAGGTGAACAATTAATTTGAACACAGTTTGACAATACGCTGGCATTTACTGCGCTTATGTTGCTCTACTTAATTCTCATTACTCTTGTAATGTCCATTTTCACTTTACACACAAGAGATTGGGGCTCCAAGAGATCAGAAACTTGACTACAGTTAATCAGATCATAAGTGGTAAAGCAAAGGTGAAAACCCGGCCTGTGGGTTTAACCATGGTGCTCTACTGATAAAAGCTGTAATAGATGAAAATGGACAAGGGCATGGGTACGAAGAAGTAAGGTAACTAATTTCTGCCTCTGGGTGTTAGAGAAACTGTCAGTAACAAAAGAGCACTTGAACTTGGGTTTTAAAGGATGAATATGAATTTACTAAGGGAAGAAAAGCATTGCAGACAAGAAGCAGCTTGTACAAGTGTACATTTTGTTATTTCCCTGATGGCAGAATTTATCTTACCAACTCTTCTTTTTTTTTTTTTTAAACCAATATATCATTTCTGTTCCTTGAGAACACAGCAGCAGGGAATCCATTTGGTGGTAAAGAATGGGCCAGAAACAGTCTTAATTCATGTTGGGTAGAAGGGGCAAGCTGTTCCGGAGTTTAAACTGGCAGAGGCCCAGTAGTGGGTCACCCTAGATTGTTTAGTAGCTGTGTCAAGCATTTCAACTACTTTGTTTAATAAACCATACCTGTCATTGCCAAAGGTATAGGTAAGTGAGTACCTGGAAGCACCCCTGCCATTACCCTACAATCATCTTGTAGAAAAAGGTACAAATTAACCAAAAAAATGGGCCTTCTTGGCATTCCCAGAGAGAGAAACTTGACTAGCGATTATCTGGTTACCAGAAAAGGGTGAACCAATAGATTGCTCCTGCCTCCCTTTGCCCACTGTTAAACATTAGGGATTTGAGATATTCGTTGTTGTTGTTGTTGTTGTTTAGGCCAGTAGTGTTGCAGAGTACTTTCTGATGACACCATCCATATAAAATCTAGTCTTTTTTCAGAATTCCCTACATTAGCAACCAGCCTAAGCCGCCATCATTCCTGACTTGGGCTCCTCAGCAGCCTCCTGACTGCTCCCCCCGGCTACTCTCATGTCATCCGCATCCATTCTCTGCACTGGCTTAAGAGGTCTTTGGAAAATACAGATGAGAGTCACTCCTTCTTAAATATTCTCCCAGCTGCTAACAGGACCTTGAATGATCTGGCCCTTCAGTCTGCTTTTTTGCCATATGGGATTTTATTCATTTTATTCAAACATAGCTGGCTTTATCTGAACTCAGGGCTTTGTACTGGCAGTTACCGGATTTGATACTGATGATAATAGCTAATATTCCTTAATCACTTTGTGCATGTCAGGTACTGGGCTGAGCCCTTGAAATACATCCTCATGTACTAACCACACCCTATGAGGCGGGTAGGTAGGTGCCACTCACCACATTTTTGAAAAAAAAAAAAAAAAGGTTAAAAGAGGTCACAGAGTTTGTTCAAGTCTAAACTTCTCATTTTTTGTTATCTAAATTAGTAAATATCTAATCATTTGGGACTCATACCTAGTATTTTGAGGCAAATGATAATCTCTACCAGTATAGTCTTGTCCCGCAATGATTTATACTCAGAGGACCTGGGTTGCTCTCCTGGTCCTGACTGGCAGCATGACTCTAGACAAGACAGACTCTGAGAGTCTGTTTTCTCATCTGCAGAATGGACATCATGTTAATACCGGTCTTGTACGATTGTGATACTGCTCAGAGCCAAACAGAATTCCAGGAACATTGCCAATGCTCTGTAATGGGTTAAATGAACACGTGTGTTAGATGAGTGAAAATACTGAAGGTTGCCCCATGGTGTTGTGGATTCCTTCAGTAAGACAGAAAGAAATAAGAGCTCTGAGCAAGTGTAGTTTGGCTCACTCTGCAGCTCTTTTCATGTTCTCATGAGAGCTGGAATAAAATTAGGGATAGTGCAGGATTTATAAGATAATACTATAATTAAGTATCCAATAGGCAGGTCAAAACATTGTATTCTTAATAGAAGTTAAATGCATTGTAACCCTACAGGATTAAAAAAAAATCCAAATATGTAGTTTAAATGGTCTATTTTTAATTTAAAATATACCTCAAAATTTGTTTTTATACCTTTACTGGAATGGAATCTTTTAACTAAGAAATTGCTATATTAAACAACTCTTCTTTCTGTGTTTGAACCCTGTTCACACCTCTTCCTGGCTATATTAAAAGAGAATGTGGTATCATATTCCAGAAGTTGTTTAGTGTGATAGCTGCGTATGGAGAGGAGTCACTTGGGGAATTCATTTCCTTTTGCTCTGTTCCCTTAGGTCTCAGAATGCAGTTGGCCCATTAGGCAGGCCCCCAGTCTGCACAACCTTTTTGCTGTGTGTCGGAATATGTATAATTGGCTACTACAGAATCCCAAAAACGTCTGTGTTGTCCACTGCTTGGTGAGTAACCTTTGTTGTTGTCATTTGTGGTAGTTGGGTTTGGTTTGGCCAAATACAGCTGGCTCTATAGAGGCTGGTGAACAGGTAACATTTAAGCTGAATAAGCTTTTTGAATCCCTACTTAGGAATTAGGGGATGTGAGGGATATAAAAATGAGGGAAGAATTTATTCTTCTTGCCTTAAAGCTTGAGTAATAGTGAGAGAGGCAGATACATACACGTAATACAGGGCCTCTACAATGTGCTAAATATTATAAAAGAGGTAGAAACGAGGACTGTGGGTACACAGGCAAAAATACCATTGAGTTCTGTGTGAATGAAATTGATAAACACATTGGAATATTTATCTTTTTGTTTTTGAGTGAAAATGAAGTTAAGAAGACGCCTATGCCTTTGTAAGTAGTCACATAGATTGATTGTATTTTACAGCAATTTCTAGTGGGACTGATGAATTTTCCGACCACTGACTTCTTAGAGTCCCTTCCCCCAACTCTTCTCTGGTGGCCTCTTACCTATGGTTTAAAAGTCAACATCTGGTAAAACTCTTTTTGACTCTTGAGTATTTTCACTGTATGGACATTCCCATTGTATATCTGAATGTCTTCTGTGGCATCTAATATACTGCATCATCATGATCTGGTGGTGTGCCTGTTTTCCTACTAGACTGTGAGCATCTCACAGGCAAGAACTGTGTCTCCTTTACCTTTGCACCCCAGGTCTGAGAGGCTTGAATAAATGATTGAATACATGGTCAAGTGAACACACAAGTGGAATCTGAGCATAAATACTGGAATTACTCGTTCTTTTTTTTTTTTTTTAAAGTTTTTTTAAACGTTTATTTATTTTTGAGACAGAGAGAGACAGAATGTGAACGGGGGAGGGTCGTAGAGAGAGGGAGACACAGAATCTGAAACAGGCTCCAGGCTCTGAGCCGTCAGCACAGAGCCTGACGCGGGGCTCGAACACACAGATCACAAGATCATGACCTGAGCGGAAGTCAGACACTTAACCAACTGAGCCACCCAGGCGCCCCTACTCATTCTTCTATAAACTTCAGGGTGTATTTTTTTTTTTTTTTTTTCTATGTGATTACTTGATGATCTTCTCCCTCCTTCTTGAGAGCCAGTTGGCTAAAAGAGGAGGAAAGTGAAAGAACATATTTTCTTCTTTCCATCTCACATCCCCAAACTCTTGGCAACAAAGGAAAAATTTCGTGTCCATGAACGGCCAAAGGGTTTTCCTGTCAGAGGCACAACAGATTGTGCATCAGAACAGATTCCTTTCAGGGACTAAGCAGCTTTAGGCACTTTGGTGATTTTGTCTTCACGCAAGAAATTTCTAAAAGTCCAGAGAGCCAAAGTCTGACAGCTTTGTAAGGGAAGATGGCTCAAGAGAGAGAAGAGGCTTCCAGTTCTTATGATACAATCTTGAAGAATAAAAAGCCAATGAAGAAGAAAAAGAAGCAAAGGATTATGACACCATTGCTGCTCTCTAGCTCACTGAAAAAGGGTACGCATGAATCAGACATCTGCACCAAGTCTTTGGGAAATGGAATTGAAGCTGGAAATGGGAGCTTTTACTTTTGTCATATATATTTCTGTTTTATTAAAAATGATAAGCATATACTCATCTTTTAATAAAAAACTAATTAAACCGTTAAAAAGATTTGCATGGTAGATAAAAGGAGGGGGACACATCCAAGAACCATGAATCAGTTAAGAGTACCAGGAAGGCTAAATCTAAAAGAATTAAGATTAAGAAAAATGTCTTAAAAAAAGGAAAAACCTGTCCTTGAAATAAGGACAATAACAAATGCTTGAGGCACATGATATAATCTTAACTCTTTTATTCTGTTTTCTTTGTCAGGGGAGCAAATGTCAGGCTAGGACAGTAGTAACAATGATCATTAAGACAGAGCTGATAGGTAGTGAGATAGTAAAGGAGCCTCACAGTACTTTAAAAATAATCCACTCTCTAGACTTAAATTATGTCTCAGAATGCTGAGAGCACTTGGAAAAGCAATCATGGATTCCTTATGTAATATGAGGAAACAGGAAGAAGAGGTGCCAGGCAAACAAAGACAGGAGAGTTTTTCCAAAATACGGAGGAGGTTGATCCTGGAAAGTTACAGGCTGGTGAACCTGATGGCACTTTAAGGCAAAAGTCTAATATAAATCTTTGCACAGATGATTTTAAACTCTTGGGAAAAAGGAGTCTTCATTGGTTCATTATGAATGTGCATATCAAAACAGCTGAACTTTTACAAGACCAATAGACTAGTAGGGATAGCTTATTGTATTCCTGCAAGGTATTTCCCAATTTCCTATAATCAAGATAGAGAAATTTGGGCTAGGTTATTATACATCTAGTTGGATTGTGGCTCAGTACTTGCTTCCAAAGGTAGGTGATTAATGGATCAGCATCTTCCCAGGAGAAGGTTGCGTTTGGTTGCCCTTTTAATTAAAAGCAGTGATGAGGATGTGAAGATCAAGCTTCCAATATTTCTCAGAAATGGGAAGGTCATATAATGAATCTGGATTTTAAAAGCCTTTGCAGGTTGGTTGTTTAACGGAAACTAAGAATGTGAAATTAAACACAGGATAAATGTGAAGTCCTGAATCTTGTTGTAAAAGATTAAATATATTTGTCTCTTAGCTTAACACATCATTTGAAAAAGAACTGGGGGTTTTAGTAGATAGGAAAATCAATAAGAGCTTAGGGTGTGACTTAGCCTGCATATAAACTAGTTTGGCCTAGGATTATGTTAGTAAAAGCATAGTGTCCAGAATAAAGGAGATGGTATTTCCTCTCTAGTTGGTTGGAGTGCACCTCATATTTTGCATTTCACATCTGGGTAGCACATTTAAGGTTGTTGTTTTAAAATGGGTCTGTTCAGAGAAACTTCACCAAATGATGTTTCTTAAAATGGAATATCAAGTGAGGAAGAATCAAATAAATTATATATTAGTTGGGGTCCTTTAGAGAAACAGAACCAATATATAATGCATTTATTATAGGAATTGGTTCACACAGTTACAGAAGCTGAGAAGTCCCACAATTTGTTTGCTGTCTGCAAACTAGAGAACCAGAAAAGCTGGTGATGTAATTCAGTCTGAGTCCAAGGCCTGACACAGGGGCTCTGATGTCCCAGGGAAGAAGGTAGACATCTCAGTTCAGGAAGATAGAAAATTCACCCTTTCTCTGCTTTTTGGTTCTATTCAGACCCTCAACAGATTCGGTGATGCCCATGCACATTGGTGAGAGTACATCTTTTTTTACTCAGAGTCAAACGCTGATCTCTTAAAAAAATTTTTTTTAATGTTTATTTTATTTTTAAAAAAAATTTTTTTTTCAACGTTTATTTATTTTTGGGACAGAGAGAGACAGAGCATGAACGGGGGAGGGGCAGAGAGAGAGGGAGACACAGAATCGGAAACAGGCTCCAGGCTCCGAGCCATCAGCCCAGAGCCCGACGCGGGGCTCGAACTCACGGACCGCGAGATCGTGACCTGGCTGAAGTCGGACGCTTAACCGACTGCGCCACCCAGGCGCCCCTGTTTATTTTATTTTTGAGTGAGAGAGTGAGAATGAGCAGGGGAGGGGCAGAGAGAGAGAATCCCACGGAGGCTCCACACTGCCAGCACAGAGCTTGTGTGGGGCTAGAACCCACAAACCTCAAGATCGTGATCCAAGCCGAAGTCAGACACTTAACTGATTGAGCCACCCAGGCACCCTGAATGCTGATCTCTTTTCGAAACACTCTCATAGACAATTCTAGAAGTAATGTTTTACCAACTGTCTGAGCATCGCTCAGCCCAGTCAAGTTGACACATAAAAGTAACCGTCACAGATTGGGTGTGCCTTTAACCTGGAAAATAAAAGAGTTGGTGGAAGGGGAGGATATTTCAGATATGTATAAGGCTACCCCGGGAAGAAAGAAGTAGGTTTACTCCTTCCTGACAGAAGAAAAAACGAGGATCATTGAGTGGAATAGACTTCAACTCAACATATTCAGGATGAAGAAGAACTTTGTAAGCTGGGCTGGGCTTGGTTTCTTCAAGTAGCAACAAGCCTCCTGTCACTCAGAGTGTTCTAGAAGAGCCTGGGCCACCATCTGTTAGGAATGTTACATGTATTTCTCCACTGAATGTGGTTGAATCATGTGAAGCTTCTTTATTTTGTATGAATCTAGAAACATACTTTGGGTAAAATATATACATAGCATATTCCAAAGAGCAGTATTTGCCTAATCTGTGAACTCTACCTCCGGCTTGCAACCAAGAGACCTCAACTACTAGTTCTGATCCTATGAGTCCAAAGTTACTTCGAAGATTAGACTATTTTCCCATAAATATATGCAGATCAAATTTATGTTGCTTGGTTTCTTAGGTTAGTAGAGAGTCAGTTTTACCCTAAGAATAAGCCTTCCTTGCTGCTTTGTGATTTGAAGAGCTTGGGACAGAGTTTGGTTTTCAAGTGAACACATTTTATTTTAAGTTTATTTATGTATTTTGAGAGAGAGTGAGGGAGAGAGAGAGAATCCCAAGGAGGCTCTGTGTTGTCAGTGCAGAGCCCAGTCCAGGGCTTGATCCCACGAACTGCAAGATCATGACCTGAGCTGAAATCAGGAGTCGACACCTAAGTGACTGAGCCACCCAGGTACCCTCAGGTGAATAATTTTGAACTGAAAATCATTCTGTTAAGAAGAATTCTCCCCATTCTCTCTTCCCTCCTTTAACTGCAAGTACAGCCATTCTCTGTGGTGAGTGGCCGACTGGGCCACGTTTGTGACAGGTTTATGTATCTTCCTTGGCAGGATGGACGGGCAGCATCGTCAATTCTGGTTGGTGCTATGTTCATTTTCTGTAATCTCTACTCTACTCCTGGCCCAGCCGTTCGATTGTTATATGCAAAGCGACCCGGAATCGGACTGTCGCCATCCCACAGGAGGTAAAGTAAGCTAGATGCAGGGTAGGCACAATTTCTAACTGGTATTGTGCACTTAAGAAAAGGGAAACCCTTTTTAGGTAATGGACTTATTATATTTCCGTTACTTGCAGTTTCTTCTTTTTTCTTATTTATTTATTTAAAAAATGTTTATTTATTTTGAGAGAAAGTGTGAGTGGGGGATGGACAGAGAAAGAGGGAGAGAGAGAATCCCAAGCAGGCTCTGTGCTATCAGCACAGAGCCCAACGTGGGGCTTGATCCCAAGAACCATGAGATCATGACCTGAACCAAAATCAAGAGTCAGACGCTTAACTGACTGAGTCACCCAGGCACCCCTTCTTTTCTCTTATATAATTTCCCCTTCTTACTTTTTTTGAGTTAAAAGTGCTTCTGATGATAAATTCTAAAATTTTTCCAAAGCCGGCTTTTAGCTGATAAACTTAACCTGGCAGATCAAATAGGAACAGATATGCCAATGTGAAGTTAGTATAAAGCTCCCATAAGCCTTTTTCATTTAATAAATTACCCCTTTACCAGTTCTTTGGGGGGGGGGGAAATACAGTCATGTCACTAGATAAAAGTTTTCATAAATTGTTGGTTGCATTCTCTTTTGGTAGTTAACGTTTAAGAATTTAACACAGTAAATTGTTATTATAAGTTAGTAATTTACAAGAATAGACTTCATAGCCAAGATTGATTGCTTCTTTGGTTTGGTGTGCTGCGTACCCACAGAATGTCAATCTTCTGTTTCAGATACCTGGGCTATATGTGTGACCTCCTAGCAGACAAGCCCTACCGCCCTCACTTCAAGCCTCTCACGATTAAGTCCATCACTGTCAGTCCAGTCCCTTTTTTTAACAAACAGAGAAATGGATGTCGTCCTTACTGTGATGTACTGATTGGAGAAACCAAAATATATACGACCTGTGCAGATTTTGAACGAATGAAGTAGGTCATGATACTTTTCTTCACTTCTTCTTAGGAATTGCTCATTTCTTATCTAGGTTGAATTATATTCTTCTTGTGAGGAATACATCATTGTGAAAAGGCTGATATTAAAAAAAAAAAGTTCTATGTAGGTACAATCCTAGAAAAGCATAAGTAAACCAAGGAATGCTATGGCTCCCTCTCAAATGGAAATACAAGCTAAGGGACTAACATGAATTATGAGGGTTAAGACAGTGGTGGGGACAGAGGACCTGCATGCTTAGTTTCTAGGTGAGCAGCTAGGCAGATGGTAATATAATGAAAGAAGTTACAGAATCCAAAATAAAAAGCAGGTGCCAGTAGGAGGTGGTAGGGGGTATGGAGAAAAGGGAGTAGATGGTGACATAAAATGAAGTTAGTTTGGAATAGGTTGAATTTGGGAATTGGTATCTAAGACCCTCACAGAGCATGGCTTTGCAGTTTCTATACTGATCTTGGTTGGACATTTTTGTTCCCTCTGTCTCTGCTTTTACTATTAATTTAAAGTTAGGAAACAACAAGTATATCAGGGCTAAGTGTATTTGAGGATTATGAGATCTGCAGAGTAGGGATGGGCAGTCAATTTATCTGAAGTCCAGATGGGACGGGGGGGGGCGGGGTTTACCATTAGACCAACACCATCCTATGGCAGAACCAGTTTGCACCCATGGCTGTGCTCCTGACTCTGCTTAAGATAGGAAATGGTTCTTGGGCCCAGTCTTGGGCAATAGGTCCTTTGGCTTGAGCCACAAGACGACTATACCTATGTGATCATACAAGATTGGACTCTTTCAATGTATATTTTTGTCTCTGTTTGTAGAGAATACCGTGTCCAAGATGGAAAAATCTTTATTCCCTTGAGCATCACTGTGCAAGGAGATGTGGTTGTTTCCATGTATCACTTGAGGTCAACCATTGGGAGCCGACTACAGGCTAAGGTATGGTTTCAGGAAGAATCATGGCATAAACTCTTCTGAGCCTTCAATAGGGTATTTTATTTTATTTTAAAAATAAGCTCATAAGCCCAGCATGGAGTTTGAGCTCATGACCTCAAGACCAAGAGTTACATGCTCGAAGCACCTGGGTAGCTCAGTCAGTTAAGCATCTGACTCTTGATTTTGGTTCATGGGATGGAGCCCTGCGATAGGCTCTGCGCTGACAGCATCGATCCTGCTTGGGATTCTCTGTCTCCCTCTCTCTTTGCCCCTCCCCTGCTCACACTCAGTCTCTCTCAAAATAAATAAATAGAAGTTAAAAACAACAGAGTTCATGCTCTACTGACTGAGCCAGCCGGGCATCCCTTAGATGAGGAGGATTTTAGAGTATATTCTCTGTATCACTTTGGGCTTGAGTGACTGTGGTTTTAGAATTAGAAAGAACCTTTAAAGATTATTTATGTCTGTTTCCCTCATTTTATAGGGAACGAGACTCAGAGAGAATGTGATTTGCCCAGAGGCCTTGGCATGATGACTTTGCCAGAAACTGACAGCTCTGGAACTTGTACCAAACCTTGAGCTTTAGAAGCTCATGCCCTTTTTTATAGTGTCCCATTTGGATCAGTGTGAGAGGAGATATTTCTATTAAGGATGTAGGATTAAGTAATTATAGTTTTTCAATGTTTTATTAGAATAACATTCACATAACATAAAATTCATCCTTTCAATGTGTACAATACAGTTATGTTTAGTATTTTCAAAATACTAAATACAGCACCACCATATCATTCCAGAACATCATCATCCTCAAAAGAAACCTTATACCTATTATCGGCCATTGCCCCTCCCCTCTTCCATCCCCTGGGCAACCACTGATCTACTCCCTGTCTCTAAGGGTTTGCCTCTTTTGGACATTCATGTAAATGGAATCTCATTCAATAAGTGGTTCTTTGTGGCTGGTTTCTTTCACTTAGCATAATATTTCTGAAATTCATCCATGTCGTATCATGTATCTGTACTTCATTCCTTTGTATGGCCAAATAATATTCCATTGTGGCTATATCACTTTTTATTAATCTCTTCATCAGTTGATGGGCATTTTGGTCATTGCCTCTTTTGGGATATTATGAATAATGTTATAAGTAATTGTATTTTAATTCATCAAATATTTGCCAAGTGCATGCTCTGTGCCAGCCATTGCCTTAGGGGTATAGGATTGACAAGAATAAGACTGTCCCTGCCCTCAGAGAGCTCAGCCTAGCAGGAGAAATTCACCACATGTACGAATATCCACTCACATAGTAGAGGTAGGATGAGATACTATAATGGGAGTGGTCTGCTTTAGTCATTGGTGGCTACAGAGAGGATATGAACTTTCAAGGTGGCCATTGAAGGATGAGTTCATTAGGTTGCAGCAGGGGCATCCTGAAGAGAAGGAATGGAATGAGCCAAAGTATGGCAGTATGCAAGAACATGGGACATTAGTGGAAGAGGCAATGGCTTGCCAAAGCAGAGTTCATGGAGATGAGAGGCTAGAAATGATGCTGGGCCATTTCCAAATGGGGAGGTCTCTTAGTGTTCATAATAAACAGAAGCTCCAATGTAGAAACAGTTGAAGGTGCATGGCTCCCCAAAGTATAATTTCTTGATGCAGTTAGTCCCCTTTCCCTGGTTGATTGTCACGTGCTTCTCTCATGTATTTGTAGGTGACCAACACCCAGATATTCCAGCTTCAGTTTCATACTGGATTCATACCACTGGAAACCACAGTTTTAAAGTTCACCAAGTGAGTGCTACTTGGACTGAAATCCGTTTTCAATATAAGCAGCTGGGAAATGCTGGAAGCCAAATACCCAGGGTTCCTTTGCTCTGTGCTGCAGCAACCCTTGGAATCTTGTGCTGCAGGACTGTTGAGTGTAGCTTAACAACACAGAGAGCCTGGTTGCATTTCACAGCTTGCGGTTGGGTATAATTTTTCTTGAGCGCAAATGGATCAAAGACTTCAAATAGAAAGGTCTAAAATTCCATGTGAGAGAACAAGACTGAACAAAGAGGAAACAAAGTATCAATACTGTGGCCCTTTGCATCTGTGTATCCCTTTGTGTTTTTCAACAGTGATGGCAGTTTAATCAGTGGTATGATATGAGCAATGACCCTTGAGACAGGATGCCAGGCTATAGCACTAAAGCAGGGTACCCTTCTGTACCAGAGAATGAACCTTAGTCGCTTTATTATAATGTGGTTTAGGGAACTCAGAGGGATGGCTGAAGCCAGGGTGATAGGTGGGAGTTGTGGGAGTCAGGGTAGGGGTAGACATTCAAGAGTTCAGGGTGGCAGCTGGGGACTATCTCACTATGTTAACAACTAATTTAGCCTTGCCTGGGCATACTGGCTGGATCTATTGCCCTACTTCCTAACATGTTTTTATATGCAGTAATATCCAAATTCTTTAGTTGTACTTATTATTCTCCCCCTTTCCTCTAGTGAGGCCAGAAGAGTAAAGTACC
Source organism: Lynx canadensis (assembly GCF_007474595.2). NCBI lineage: Eukaryota > Metazoa > Chordata > Mammalia > Carnivora > Felidae > Lynx > Lynx canadensis. The sequence continues at coordinate 53,633,731 of NC_044310.1, forward strand.
TTATCTGGTTAGTGATTGATTTTTCCCTAGAAATGAGTCTTAGGGTTAACCTGAGTCAACCTACAATGGTTTCTGTGCTGAACATCATACTGGATCCATTGTTTTTCACTGATCTTCTTCTTTTAAATTGCTATTTAGACCTGAATTGGACGCATGTGATGTACCAGAAAAATATCCTCAGCTATTTCAGGTGACTCTAGATATAGAACTACAGCCCCACGACAAAGTGATAGACTTAACCCCACCATGGGAACATTACTGCACGAAAGATGTCAATCCCAGCATCCTCTTCTCTTCTCACCAGGAACATCAAGAAACTCTGGTCTTAGGAGGTATGAGTCACCTGGTGGTTTTGTTTTCAGGACAAAGCCTCTGTGTTATTATCACTTTGACTTATTTCCTATTTCATTGATGCTGCATGGCCTTTTCTCTTGCAGGACAGGCTCCAATAGATATCCCTCCGGACAACCCCAGGCATTTTGGGCAAGGTGGCTTCTTTTCCTCTCTCTGTTGGCAAGGTACTTCTAAGCATTTCTCTAAGTTACGTGGTTAGATACTTAAGTCATGTGGTGATTCTGTAAACATGGTTTGTTCTCAAAGCAGCTTCAAAAAAAGAAGCATTTAGAAGTCATCCCTGTTCTTCCTTACTTTACACCCTCCCTGCTCATTCTTTTTTCAAATCAGGCAGTTTGAAATTACCTCTCTACTTTGAACTTCATGGATACTCTTAGACTGATGTAAAAGGCCATTTAAAGCTGAATTCTACCTTTTCTTTCTATGCTGTCTTTTGGATTACATCTTTCCTGGACTTATGAATCAATGTGATATTTTCTAGGATTTCCCTTTATGCTGCTGACACACAAATTAACATAAGACTCTATCTCCTGCCCTTGAGTACATATCCTGAAAATATAAAATCTGGCATTTCCCCCAGAGGGATCTCGCCACTAGGAGGGCAGATCTAAGCTTCTCCTGGTGCAGAAATACTTTGGGGATACTTTGCCCATATGTCTCTGCTACATGCTTTAACAGCCATGGCAAAAATTGGTCTCAATCATAGTTTCCTTTTCCACCAAACCTGGACATGTTTTTAAAATCTCTCCAACATAACACTTCAGATTGCTGCCATCAGTAGACTGGCAATGGCATTCTATCCATACACATTTGCCTCCTTGCTATAGAGTTTGCTGAGGTTAACTGCAAGATTGAATGTAGAATTGAATCGTAAGGACTTTCTGTAAGAAAGGGTAGGAAAATAGCTTTGACAACGCTCTGGTTAGAGTTTTCTGGTTGACCTTTCTTCACTGTGCGAACATGAGACAGTATTCCTGTTGCCTATGGAATTTTCCATGTTTTGTGAAAAAAAAAAAAGTTCACAAAATTCCTTTGAATTAAAAGCCTTACTTTCAGAATTTCCTCCTGGGAAATGGGAACTCAGAGGGATGGCTGAAGCCAGGGTGATAGGTGGGAGCTGTGGGAGTCAGGGTAGGGGTAGACATTCAAGAGCTCAGGGAATTTCCTCCTGGGAAATGGGACCAATAACATAAAAAAATTGGAAAACCCAGTGAAATCTAGATAACAGGTTGACTCCCCAGTTTCCCCCAGTAACAGGTCCCCTACATCTTCCCTTCCTCACATAAGGGCTTTTAATTAAACTTCACTTTTTCCTCTCCACTGACATTGTAGTAATTTAGAAGTCATTCCTGTTAGTAGGCTCTGAAATAGGTTTTAGCAGAAATGCACAATTTCTTATCTGAACTTCACAGAAGTATTTCAGGAATGCAAAAGTTTTTTAATTTTAGGCGATATGGGATATAAATGGTATATTACTCAGCATCCCCAGCGGCATCTCAGACAACTTGTAATGGAGCGTATTAATGTTTCCACAGTGAAACATGTAAAAATAATCACTTTGGGTGAGATAAATGAAGAGTATACATATGTACGTATCAGTTCTGGTCAGATTTTTCCACCAGCCAAATTTGTTCCAGACTTAGGGAAACCTTTCCCTTTTCATAGCTTTTTGCATTTCAGAATCGGGAATTAGGGATGTGGATCTGCCCTTGATTTAGAATGTGGGTCTACCTAACATTAAATAACCAAGTTTCCTTGAAGGATCTGTCTCAAGGAGGGCCTGGAAAGTCACCCATCAGCCTCTCCATCCCTTCCCCAGAAGAGACCTCTTCCCTGCTGCCCACTTTATGCTGAATGTATCGCCGTCCAGGATGGTATAGGGACCATCCTGAGCGGAATCTCTGTGGCTATTCACTGGTTAGGTGTGTGGTTGGCTTCTACTCCTGACTGTGGGAGGAAGGCCTTGCTTTTGGCTGCAGGCCACATGAAAAAAAAAAAAAAAAAAAAAAAAAAAAAGGAATCAGCAAAGGATTAAGAAATTATGGGACTTTTTTTTTTTTAATTTTTTTTTTCAACGTTTATTTATTTTTGGGACAGAGAGAGACAGAGCATGAACGGGGGAGGGGCAGAGACAGAGGGAGACACAGAATCGGAAACAGGCTCCAGGCTCTGAGCCATCAGCCCAGAGCCTGACGCGGGGCTCGAACTCACGGACCGCGAGATCGTGACCTGGCTGAAGTCGGACGCTCAACCGACTGCGCCACCCAGGCGCCCCATGGGACTTTTTTTCAAAGCACCTAGAAGAGTACCCGGAAGATGATAATCATAATCATAAACACTTAGGTACTACTTAATATTGATCTGAACACTTTCTGTTTATCATCTCATGTAGTTCTCACCATAGCCATTGGAGTTAGGTACTATTGGTTACCCCCATTTTGCTGAGGAGGAAACCAAGGCACAGGGAAGTAAAGTAACTTTCTCAGTGTCACAGAGCCAGTAATTAGAGCTGGGATTCAAACCCAGCCTGTCTGGCTCCAGACTTCCTGCTTTTCCCTGCTCCACGATACTGCCTCTCAGCTGCTCAACAAAAGGTGATTGGATGATGGGAAATACATCCAGCAGTTTTCTATTGGTAAGGGTCTGAGAGCATTGTTTGCTCAGGGCTGCTGCCTCTCTCTTTCAGAGTTATGTACCAACTCTAACTCACAAAAATCAGTAATGCTGGTACCAGTAACTAACTATTTATTGGCATATTGGCCTTCCTTAGATCAGAAATCGGAAAAATCATTCTGTGAGGAGGACCATGCTGCCCTAGTGAATCCAGAAAGTGAGCAATCGGATGATGAACTTCTGACCCTTTCCAGTCCACATGCCAATGCTAGTGGTGACAAACAGCATGGAGCTAAAAAGCCCAGCAAAAAGCAGCAGGAGCCAGCTGCCCCTCCACCCCCTGAAGATGTGGACCTTCTGGGTCTAGAAGGATCTGCAGTGAGTAAGAACTTCTCTCCACCAGTGGCTCCTCCCACTAATTCTGAACTGCTGAGTGACCTGTTTGGAGGTGGAGGTGCGGCGGGGGCTGCCCAGGCTGGACAGTCAGGGGTGGAAGACGTGTTTCATCCGAGTGGACCTGCGTCTACCCAGTCGACACCACGCCGCTCTGCCCCCTCCACCTCTGCATCTCCAACCCTAAGAGTGGGAGAAGGTAATTTTTTCCATATTACACTAAACCTCTCAATTTTGAATTGGAACCTTTGGGTGAAGCAGGTAGAATTGAACTTTCCTAATAAGCTAGACTTTTCTGGTCTCCCTGAAAGTCCCTTAGAGGTCTCTGTTTTCAGTTAATGGGGAAATGTCCATTTTGGTAGGACAGTGTAAGAGTGAATATTTGAGCTCTTCGCCCTTTCTTTGGTTTTTTTGTTTGTTTGTTTGTTTGTTTGTTTTCCTCCAAAGCTTCAATCTCTGAGCTGCTTTAGTTACTTCTTATTGGAGATGTAGATTGATGAATTATTACTAATAATAACAGCTAATATTTGTGGGCTACTTACTATTTGCCAAACATGGAATTTAACACTAAACACGATTCAGTTATTATAAAAATCTGGCAGTTAGGTGCTTTTATTATCCCTATTTTTTAAAGTTTATTTATTTATTTTGAGAGAGAGAGAAATAGAGCACACAAGCTGGGGGAGGGGCAGAGAGAGAGAATCCCAAGCAGGTTCTGTGCTGTCAGTTGAGAGCCCAACGTGGAGCTGAACTCATGAACTGTGAGATCATGATGTGAGCTGAAGTCAAGAGCCAGACACTTAACCTCTGAGCTACCAGGCACCCCATCCCTATATTTATAGTTGAGGAAATGGAGGCTTAGGGTCAAATTAGTAGCATACATTTATAAGGCTAATCATTGGTGAGGCCAGGGTCCAAAACTGGGCCATTTGACTTGAGAGCTCCCTCTTAGTTTTTCTGTAATGTCTTCCTGGAACTGTAATTTTCTAAATCCACTTTGGTTATGCAAGGGAGTACTTGGTTACCTCAAGATATATTTAAGGGACTCATGCCAGCCGCACAGCTGACTGTAGCAGATGAGCCCTTGCCAGTTGGTGCCCATGTGGTTCAGCTTCACTCTGCTCATTGCTGCAGACTTGACCTTTCTTGTGACTAATCATCTGCAATTTTTTGAAATTTGCAAAACACAGTAGATGGCTAAGCATTTTAGCTGCCCCTTCTTACCTGATATCACTATTAACCAAGATGACATCATATTAGGAAGAGTAAAGAGAAATGTCTCAACTCTTCACTCATATGGTAATCTGCGGGGACTTCCTTTCCCAAGCTAATCCTTCAGTTCTCAGAAGGCTCTGGGTGGTCTTGATTTGTAGTAAGTAGTTCAGTTGGAGGCATTCTTTGTAAGAGTGAGTCTTAAAATCCTGGAATGTGGTTGCTGAGGCTCAAACTCCTACATTAGTTATTGATGGAGCCACGGTGGTATCCAGGCTGTTTCTTCTATATTTGGCTTCCTTTTATCCAGTTCTTACTCACCACAGTGAATTAAAGGTGTCAGGGAAGAAAAATCTGCAAGATCCAGACTATCATAGTACTCAGTCATGTTTCAAGACCATGTACCTTGTGTGACTTTATTTAATTCATCACAGTCCCATGAAGATAGTTATGTTCTGGTGTCAGAGCTAGAAGGGATCTTTGAGAGACATTAGTTAAATCTGTGCCTCAGGTTGTAGATAATGAAATTGAAGCTGGATATATTGATTGACTTGGCTTTCTGAACCTCAGTTTCACTGTCTATAGAATGAAGATAATACTACTGTGTGATAGGGAGAGACTGAGAATCAGCTGAAGTATTTTTTATGAAAGGCAATGTAAACCCTAAGAAATGATACAATATTAGTTTTATTGTGTTGTTGCCAGAGATCTCATCTGCTGGCTTTGTTCTAGTCTTCTTAGTATATTCACAAACTTGTCCTCACTTCTCTAAATCTGCATCTAGTTTCTAGCAAGTTATTGAGAGGCAGTGTTTTGGGAACAGCATTTGAGTTACATAGCAACACTCATTTCTCCTCTTTTTCACTTTCAAGCGAGCCAAAGACCACTAAAAACATAATACTAAGCAAAGCCTGGTCAGTGAGGTTTTCTAATGTTCACCTTAATAGCAAACCCCTCCTGCCTGGTATTTGTCCATTAATTTATTGAATATAAGCACAGCTTATTCATTGGGCATCTCCTTTGGTCCAAACATGGTTTTGCCACTTATGGAGGGCCCAAGAAGCCCTCGTTTATAGTGTTGACAGATCTTCCAATGGATAAATCTACAGTCCTCCTTTGTCCACAAAGATGGGATTCTTCCTGAGGTCAAAAATCCTTAGGTTCCATTGTTGGCCCTGGAGGAAGTTTTAAGGATAAGATGGGCCTGTGGAGCAGCCCAGAATGCAAGCTTCATCCCAGTTTTTCAAATATTTGGCCTAAGGCCTGGCAATAGTGGCAGCTCTGGAATATTTATTGAATGAATGAACTCACAGGACAAAGAAACACATTTTTCCTTTTTTTTTTCTAGGTGCCACCTTTGACCCATTTGGAGCACCTTCTAAACCATCAGGTCAGGATTTGCTGGGTTCTTTTCTGACCACATCTAGTGCTTCCAGTGACCCCTTTCTTCAGCCTACAAGAAGTCCTTCACCTACAGTGCATGGTAAGAACATATTTTATATTGTGTTCTGTGGAACATAGTTTTCCACAAAATAACAATAGGTTCTCAGATATAAAAGCATCCAGTAGGTGTTTGTTTTATTTTGTTTGGGGAAGCCTATATAATGCATCTCTCTTTTTTTTTCTTTAAAAAATTTTTGTGGGGCGCCTGGGTGGCGCAGTCGGTTAAGCGTCCGACTTCAGCCAGGTCACGATCTCGCGGTCCGGGAGTTTGAGCCCCGCGTCGGGCTCTGGGCTGATGGCTCAGAGCCTGGAGCCTGTTTCCGATTCTGTGTCTCCCTCTGTCTCTGCCCCTCCCCCGTTCATGCTCTGTCTCTCTCTGTCCCAAAAATAAATAAACGTTGAAAAAAAAAATTAAAAAAAAAATAAAAAATTTTTGTAATGTTTCTTTATTTTTGAGAGAGAGAGAACACACACAAGTGGGGGGAGGGGCAGAGAGAAGGAGACACAGAATCCAAAGCAGGCTCCAGGCTCTGAGCTGTCAGCACAGAGCCCAACATGGGGCTTGAACCCACGAACCACAAGATCATGACCTGAGCCTAAGTCAGACGCTTACCCAGCTGAGGCACCCAGGCGCCTCTCTCTTTTGGAAATTAACAATTAAGTTAACATTTTATTTTATTTTTCAGAATACAATCGTTCTATTTAAATTCAAAATGAAATGTGTAGGCCTATAATTTTTGCAAAAGAAAGGAGAGAAAACACATTTGTTTAAAGCAGCCTGTCAAAAGATGGTATGTTTGGGAGGGAAATATTATTGGTATCTTTAGATACCTTTACAAAGAAAACTCACAACCCTCTGAACTAAGTAGATCAAATATTTTTATTCATTTTAGAGAAAGATACTGAGACAGATAACTATTGACTTCCTTAGGATGAAGTATCTAGTTAAAAATAGAAAATATACCAGAACTTTTTATCTCTTAATTCCCAGGGTGATATATATTTTTCTCAACTCTGCTGCCTCACTCTGTGCCCATGCAAAATACCAACAACTCCTGCTTAAATTAAATCCGTATGGACATTGAAGTCCAAAGTAGTATCAATAAACAGGTTAGTTTTAATAGCCTTCGAATGGTTGCAGAACATATTGTAGACACTGGATTTGAACAATTAGAATTTAATCATTTTTTTTTACCATGGATAAAAGTTTATTATTTTATTTTATTTTATTTTTTAAAAATATAATTTATTGTCAGGTTGGCTAACATACAGTGTATATACAGTGTGCTCTTGGTTTTAGGGGTAGATTCCTGTGATTCATCGCTTACATACAACACCCAGTGCTTATCCCAACAAGTGCCCTCCTCAATGTCCATAACCCATTTCCCCTCTCTCCTGACCCCCCATCAACCCTCAGCTTGTTCACTGTATTTAAGAGTCTCTTATGGTTTGCCTCCCTCCCTCTTGTTTGTAACTATTTTTTTCCCCTTCCCTTCCCCCATAAAGTAGTTACATTAATATTTTAAAAGCTCTGGGATATCTTGAGCACATGAAATGTGGCTAGTCTGATTTTAAATGCTCTCTAGGTATAAAATACACACCAGGTTTCAAAACTTAGTACAAAAAAAGAATGTAAAATATCATTAATATTTTCATATTGATCACAGAAGATAATATTTTGACTATATTGGGTTAAATAAAATGTATTAAAATTAATTCCATCAGTGTTTTTTTAAAATCTTTTTTGATGTGACCACTAGAAAATTTTGAATTCCATGTGAAGCCCACTTTATATTTCTCTGGTATCTACTTGTAAGTGCAAAAGGGTATCATTTAGGTAACTCTGATTAAAACTGGAGCTCTTTAAGTGGAGGGCAAATGACTTTGAGCTAGAGAATTGTAGCTTATACCTGATGTTGAAGGCTATGGAACAGTACTGGCCTCAACCTGGAGGGTGAGGTCCTGTGGAAGGCACCTTGTGGAAGGAGCTCGCCTGGTGAATTCAGTCTAGTCATCAGCTTGACTTCTTGGAAGCCATGCAAACGCAAACAGAAGATGAATTGTACAACTTTGGTCAAACTCTAACTTCACTAAACATGAGAACTCATTCCAGGAATAACTTTTGTGGGTGATTTCCAATTGGTCTTAAATCTCAAACTATTTGAAGTGGGTCCACCAGACAACATACAAGAAATTCACCTCTCACCCTTGAATAGTTCCCACTGAAGAGAATCTCCTGATTGGAAGCTGGTTACTTTGGGATGAAAGATGCAGGGATAGAGGTTAAACCTATTGTTTTTGATCACTTATTTAAAATGTAAGTCATGTCATTGCTGTGCTGAAAATGCGTCTTTATGCCACTCAGCATGGAAGTTAGAGTCCTTAGATGGCCTTTATGGCCCTATGTGCTTTTGACCTGAGTGGTGTGACCCATATCCTCTCCCTCTTGCCCTCTCCATTCCAGCCATACTGTCTTCTTGCTGTTGTACCGGCTGTCCCCTCTTCCCCAGGCATTGGTGTGATGAATTTCTTCACCTCCTTTGATCTTTCTCACCTGGCACCTTCTCAGTGGGGTCTACTCTGACTGCTCCATTTCATATCACAAGTCATCCCTGTGCCCGGACTCAAGATTTTCCTTTCTGCTGTATTGATCAACTTCCAAAATCCTCAATAATTTACTTACATGTTTTGTTTCTTTTTTTGTTTCCCATCTCTCCCCACTAGAATATGAGCTCATAAAGGCAAGGAGTTTAGTTTGTTTTGTTCATTAATGCTTCACTAGTGCCTAGAAGAATTATTGGTACACAGTAGATGTTATCTATCTTACCATATAATATGTAAATATAAAATGAATTAACTCATTTTTTTCCTAAGTCTCTTTGAGACATAGTTAGTGATAGTGTTAATAAGGTTATGTATTTTCCTGACTTTAATACTTTGAACTTATTATTTTCATAAGGATACTATCTTTTGTGTCCCCATAGGTATGGATGTTCATAGTTCAGCATGACAATTCTGGACTCAGTTCTCTGTTTTTTGTTAATTGGTTAGAAGATGTTTATCACCCACTCGAAGCCAGTTAGCACCTCTTTGTTTTGCTGCTATACTTCTTGTTTTGTCCTGTGTCATGCCAGACTGAAAGGAATTTTCCACTATCCTTTCTGGAAAAAACAATTATTCCACTGTTAGCGGGTCAGTTGCATTATCTTCATACAGGATAACATATAGGTCAGACTCAGATGTCATATTAGGAGGTCAAATTGCCCACCTCTGACTTCTATAAGGTACCACTGATCTCTTCTGAAAATCAAGAAATACTTCCTGCCTTTGAGTTCTACAGATATTTATTGAACATCTACTCTGAAGAGAACAATCACTTGGGGCATAGTGTGGAATAGAAAGTAAATAACCATAATTAAAAGCAAAATAGAGATTGAAAGTGTTAGGTAATTACCTTTCCATTTGTATATTCCTATATCTTCAACAGATTTTAAATTTCTTGAGGACAATGTCTTTTAGTTCTCTGTTCCCTTGTATGGTGCCTTGCATATGGTAGATGGTCATAAAGATTTGTGGGCTTGATTAGTAACAAAGTTGGGGTTCTAACAACTATTTATACATACTAGTTGAATATAAGACTACGATCAGAAGTTAAAGAAATTAAATAGCAAGTGTTAGTGAAATTGTTTGATTTCTATCACATTTTTTGTGGGTTACTATGGTAGAAGAGGAATAGAAAGGAAAGAACTCTTCTGGCTGATAAGGACATGTTCTTTTTAACTTAATGATGGGAAAGTACAAGAAGTCTTGTACAGACAAATACAAGACTTGGTAGTGCTAATTTTGGTGCTCTGGTGGTGGTGGGGTGTGTGTGTGCGTGTGTGTGTGTGTGTGTGTGTGTGTGTGTGTGTTTAGTACTATTTGCCATGTAAGTTTAATGTTTGCATTTTACCCACTGATTTTATGGACAGAACCTACAGATGCCTTAGAAATAAATTCTTTCTTATGGGACCTTGTTTCTTATTTGGATTTTATAGGTTCAGGAAAAACTTACTCTACCAATGTGTATTCCTCTAATATACCTGATTCTTTGTAGCTGAACATTTCTTTTAAATCCTGCATTTGGAATTTTGAGAGGGGCCAGCATGATTTCTTTTGAAGCTGCAGTAAATTTGTTTTGAGTGACAGTAGACTCTCTCTGACAGCAGCATGGTGGATGATGTATAGTTGCTCAGCACATGTTTTGACTGACTCATCATTCTTTGTTCAGTCACAGCAGAGGAGAAAACAAAATTTCAGTTCTAAGCTGATCATGGCTCTCCTACACTTATTAATACCAGCTTAAGGCAAATTGAGCTTAAGTTTCTTTTCATCTTTTCTTATTGGCCACTGACTTTGTGTTAAATGTAGAGGTGGGACACACAAAGGTGAATAAGATAGTTCTTGCCTTCAAGGAGCTAACAATTTAATGGAGACAGACATATGCACAGTTATAATTCGAAGTGTGGATGGAAGTAAAATATAGGTAAGCCAAAGAAGGAAGAGTAACAAAGAGTATATGGGTTCTACCAACTGTCACGTAAGTAACCATACATGGAGACCCAAAGATATCAATATTGCAAAATGTTTGGAGCGCTCAGAAGGAGATGAATCATGTGGGGCCATGGCAGTTCACGCAGGCTTCATGGAAGGGACAGTATTTATCTGTGTGAACTCCGAAAAGTGGGTTCTCAGTTATTTTGTGACGATTCTTTCTCTTCTCCCCATTTCTTCTGCAGCGTCTAGTACACCTGCTGTGAACATTCAGCCAGATGTTTCGGGAGGTTGGGATTGGCATACCAAACCAGGTAAAAGTCAACAGGTTATTTTTGTGCGTATTTAGCCAACTGCTAAAGCATAATCCTTCACTGAGGCTATAATGAGTACTTATAGAGTATCATATAGCTCACCTATGTAATTTCCTAAAGACTTACATTCTCATGGAGGTTTTCACACTGTCTTTGATGGCATGACAATAGTGTGTTTTATACATTATTTATAACTATTCTCAGTTTCATTTGCTGAATGTCTGTCTTGACAATAGAATTAGACAAATCTGGGTATACAGCTAACTCAACCACTTAGCGACACTTGGATTTTTTTATAAGCCTGAACCTCTGTTTTTTAAATCCATAAAATAGGGTTTATAATTCTTGTCCCACACAGCTACATGTTTTTTCTAATATACATTTTTTTTAATTTTAAAGAGAGAAAGAGAGAGGCTGGGGGGTCAGAGGGAGAAAGAGAGAGAATCTTAAGCAGGCTCCATGCTCAGTGCGGAGCCTGATGTGGGGCTCAATCCAACAATCCTGGGATCATGACCTAGCCAAAATCGAGAATCGGATGCACAACCAACTGAGCCACCCAGGCACCCCTGTATAAGTGAAATAGTTCATATGAAATTTTCTGGCATAGAGTAGGTACTGAATAATCTGAATAGTCTTCTTTCTTTTTTTAAAAATTTTTTATGTTTATTTTATTTTTGAGTGAGTGAGAGAGAGAGAGAGAGAGACAGACAGACAGACAGACAGAGTATGAGTGGGGGAGGCGCAGGGAGAGAGGGAGACACAGAATCCAAAGCAGGTTCCAGGCTCTGAGCTGTCAGCACAGAGCCTGATGTAGGACTCGAACCCATGAACCGCAAGATCATGACCTGAGCCAAAGTTGGCGCTCAACCAACTGAGCCACCTAGGTGCCCCTGAATAGTCTTTCTCAACAAAGGGTTTGTTTTAGGGCTGAATTTGTCTGTAATAAATAAATTCTCTTTCTCATGGCTAGTATGGTATTTCTTGAGAGCCATCTTCATGTGATTGCATTTCCAATGCTGTGCGGGTTAACACACATACACACACACACACACACACACACACACACACACACACTATATGTTTATCACAGCAACTTTTTGGAGCGGTTGCTGTTTCTTTAATTTAACCAAGGAGAAAATGTTGAAGCTCAGAGAAGTTAAGCAACATGCCAAAAGTTACTCAGCTAGGAAGTGGCATTCAGAGCCAGGCCTGACTCCAAATCCCAGAGGAAATAATGGAGTCAGGTGAGATGAGAGGTTAACATTGGATGTAGTAGTTTGCAGGGATGGTTAGGAAATGACATATGCCTCCTCTGTTCCCTGTCCCTGCTCCAGGCCACTACTCACTAGCAACTTGTAACATCTTTGCAAACCCTGTCCTAATTTCCCCTAAGAGGTAAAATGAGCAGTAGCCCTGGATTTCTGAATTCCAGAATTCAGCCTCCGACAACTAACTCATTTTCAATGATTTTATTTCCTTTTCAGGAAGCTTTGGAATGGGAAGCAAGTCAGCTGCCACCAGCCCAACAGGATCCTCGCATGGCACGCCCACGCATCAAAACAAACCGCAGACTCTGGATCCTTTTGCTGACCTTGGGACTCTAGGTATGAACTCAACAGGTTAAGATATTAGTAACATTTACTTATGGCTACAAAGCCTCACATCTAAATCTTTGGTGTTACGACAAGCTGATATTGTTACCTGGGACCTAGAATAGTACGTATTCTTAAGCAATGCTCTAAAACCTGAGACTGGCTTTTTAAAAAAAGGAAACAGGCCCCAAGTACTGGGTTGGAACTAACCCCTATAAAATAGTTTGTCCAGTGCCTAATTTTGGTTTAGTAGCATGAGTACAGCCAGAACTTCCAGGAGTACCTCACAACACAGTTTGGCTACAGCAAAGGTAATGAATGTGTACGGAAATGCTGAGAGAAGAGGCCAGTCGTATAGATTTGTGACGTATAGGGCCAGCCATGCACAGGCCTTCCTGTAATGTTCCTCCTGAGATCCTCACACTGGCATCCCTCTTCTCTCCACTGACTACAGTGCTCTCTGCTTAGTTTGTAAAATTCCATACAGAAAATAGACTCTGTATAGAATTCTCAAAGTGTTTTTCATCATATGTTGATCATTTTTGAGGGATGAGTGTTCCATGAGCAAGTGATTTTGGAAGCGCTAAGTTGCTAAGTTCTGTGGACTTGGATTATTGCAAAAACTTCTGAGCATACCTGTTCTTGGTGAGGTTCCCCAAAAGGATACAGTTTGTAGGGTTCTCATCTATCTCACCAAGGAACCTTTTTTCAAGGAACAGCTTGTTGGACTAGCATATTATGAAACCTTTTCTTCGTCCTTTTTCCTTTCTTCTCCGTGCAGTGCAGAGTTAAATAAGGGGGTGGAGATAGCCCTCACACACAGTTTTGAATTGGCCATATTGATAGTTTAGATTCTCAAGAGAGCCCTTATGAGGCATTTAGAGCTAAATTGTCTTAAGGGAATAAGAACGTGACTCCATTTTTGCCAGTAATTGTATTGGAGTCTTAACCTTCCATCATGCCCTCTTTAGAATTGTTTTTTCTTTTAATAACTCTTAAAATCATTTTCCTTTCTCTCCTTTTCCTTTCTCTTCCTTCTTAATGTAAGTTTCAAATTTTAAAATAATAACAGGTGAAATTCTACTTCAAATAAAATCTTATTCACTGTTCATTTTTTTATTCATTCCACAACTATTTACTAAGTGCCTTCTGTGTGTTAACATTGTCTTAATAAAAACCAACCAAACAAGAAAAACCAAAACAACATTCCTGCTTTCCTAAAGCTTATATTCTAGAAGAGGAATGAAATAGTAAATGAATAAATATGTGATATAATGTCAAATAAAAATAACAATTAATGTTTATTGGGGCTTTACTGTGTGCCAGGCACTATTTTAAGTGTTTTACATTTCATTTAATCTCCCCAATAATCTTTTTTTTAATGTTTATTTATTTTTGAGAGAGAGAGAGAGCGAGCAAGCAAGCACAAGTCAGGGAGGGGCAAAGAGAGAGGGGGACAGAGGGTCTGAAGCAGGCTCTGCATTGACAACATAGAGCCTGATGCAGGGCTCGAACTCATGAACTATGAGATCATGACCTGAGCTGAAGTCAGACACTTAACCAACTGAGCCACCCTGGTGCCCCTACCCTGAATAATCTTTAAAACAATTGTTTTAAGTTTATTTTGAGAGAGAGAGAGAGAGAGAGAGAGAGAGAAGAGAGAGAGAGAAAGCACACGCATGAGAGGAAGGCAGGGGGAGGGGCAGAGAGAGAGGGAGAGAGAGAATCCCAAGCAGGCTCCATGCTGTCAGCACAAAGCCTGATGTGGGGCTCGAACTCATGAACTGTGAGATCATGTCCTGAGCCAAAATCAAGAGTTGGATGCTTAACGAGCTGAGCCACGCAGGCACCACCCCCCAATAATCTTTTGAAGTAGAGACTGTTATCCTCATTTTGCAGATGATGAGGAAACTGGGGCACAAACGATTAGGTCACACTCCTGAGTCATGGGTTTTCAGCACCATGATGTCTGGCTCTGGAGCTCACACTCCTAAGCCCTGTGCTAAGTGCTATGAAAGAAAAAAAGCAGAGAGGGATGGTGAGTGATAGATGGCCTGGGGTGTTATTTCAGGTATCAGGTGGTTAGGAAAGGCCTCTCTGAAGAGATGATCTTTATAGGAAGTTCCTTTTAAAAATCCAGCATCACATCTTGCATTTAGACATCATGTCATTTTAGGCAACTTTAATCTGGAATCATTCCTTTGCCTTTTTTTTTTTTTTTTTTTTTTTTTTTGCCTTTCATGACATTGATCCTTGAAGGATAGAGGCCAATTGAGAAAGTCTCAATTTAGGTTTGGTATTAACTTTGATCACTTCCCTAAGAGGGTATCTGCCAGGCTTCTTTATCATAATGTTATTATTTTTTCCCTTTGTAATTGATGAGTTAGCTGGAGGAGATAATTTGCGACTACCCTATATGAGAATATTCTATTCTCTATCTGATTTAGCTACTGGTTTTAGCAGTCATTAATGATTCTTGCCTGAAGCAGTTATTACTGCAATGGTTGCAGAATTGTGATTTTTCTGATTCTTCCCTTCTTTCTACATATATTAATTGGCACTGTAAAAAAAAAAATTTCCTTTTCTTTCTCTCTCTGTCTCTCATCAGAATGGCCTAATAGATTCTTTTTTGATTCATTACTGTCATTATTTTCTCTAATGTTCATGTCTAAGATTTGGTTTGGTTTGTGAAATCCCCTCCTTTTTTCTGGATTCTGTGTTCTTTTCACTCAAGTTCATCATTTTTTGAAAACTTTCTTTCTTAACGGCACAAGATGTTCTAGGCTTGTTGTGAAATGTTTTCTCCCCAGTCCTAGAATCAGTCATTCCCCAAGGAATCCTTGTTCCTTTTTGTGGAGAATGATATTCGGAAACCAGGATCTGTGCACTAAGTGTGTTCATTGGTACTGGGGTGGGAGTCATTGCTCTGCCTTTCAGTAGCTAGATAGAGATAGGAGATGCGTGGATATAGCTACATATATAATCCCATCCAATACACAGGGGGCTCCTTTGCCTTGCCCTTTTCCACATATGTATTTTCCATTTCCCTGGATCTCAACAACATTAATTGCCACACAACAAAAATTTCAGAATAGTGACACCCATATCACTACAACAACCAACCTGTTGGGAGGAGTTCAGGAATTCTTTGTCATTTTTGAAATGTAATTAATTCTTACAGTCGCTGGGAAAACTAGTTTCCTAAATTCCTGCATGTTTCAAGTCACGTAACTTAGGAAACTTAAGTGACTTTCCTAAAGCCACACAATGAACAGGTGTATAAGCAGGGCTACAAGCCAGAATTTTTGACACCTAGGCAGTTGCTTTGAAGATTAAAATCAAACTTCCAAATTACATAGCAGC
Source organism: Lynx canadensis (assembly GCF_007474595.2). Lineage (NCBI taxonomy): Eukaryota > Metazoa > Chordata > Mammalia > Carnivora > Felidae > Lynx > Lynx canadensis. Next base: position 53,649,548 of record NC_044310.1, read on the forward strand.
AGTTCAGAAAAGACAAAAGACAGTGTCCTTCTCCTAAAGGTGTTTTCACATTGAGCAATTCTGTTCCATACAGCAGTGCCTTAGTTCCTCCCATAGACATTCTGATCTAATTGGTCTGGCGGTGGCCTGAATATAGGGAGTTTTAAAAGCTCCCCAGGTGATGGTAATGCCCAACCACAGCTGATAACCAACTGCTGTAGCTTTTAATGAGGATAGCAGTAGCCTCTGGGTTTAGCAGCTGCTTTGCATTTTTGTCAGTTCCCTGCTCCGATAGCATTAAAAATTAAATTTCTGAACATGGGAAGAGAAGATTCTGGAAGAGTGGGCATCAGAAAGTCCTACAATGTTGACGAGCCCCTTGAGAACAGGATCTGCATTTGTCTTTTCACCACCGTGTCTGCAGCCTAGCGTGTGAAGGATGTTCGATAGTGTTTTATAAATGAATGAATAAATGGCAGTGTAATGGGAATAAGGAAGCTTTTTTTTAGTGTTTAGGCGTTTCCATATTTATTTAATTAAATAATGTATATATATCAGAAGGAAGATAGTAAGCATCCTTAGACTGTAAAATGAAATTCCAGTGCAGAATGAATACCCAGCCTAAGGTGTATGTTGATGTGCTGTTGGCAGGAGGGCCCAGGTCCTCATGAAGAGACGCTTCATGCTAAGTTATGCACTGACAGGGGGCAATGTCAGAGCTTCTGTCGTCACCTTTTCCTGTTACCAAGTATTTATTAAGCCCTTATGATGTTTCAGTGTATTCTGGGCATATGAACTTGCATTATATTATAATGTATAATGTCTCTTAATTTGCTTAATTCATGGTTTGTGAAATATATTCATATAGCCTTTGTGTCTTTATGGTATACCTGTAACATAGATGTAGTTCTGGTTTTACAAATGAAACTGAGACTCAAGGAGGTGAAGTTTTTTCACTGAGCTCCGGAAGAGCAGGGATTCTCCATAGACCATATTCCCAATGCCCAGTACTTTATATGGCACACAGATGCTCTGTAAATACTGATGAGTGAATGTACGAATGGATGAATAAGTATGTGCATGAATGGGTGATAAAGCTGAGACTCAAACTCAGATTGACTCCAAGTTCCAGGGTCCATTATACAGCATTCCCACTGGGGAAAGAAGGAGGAGCCCCAGATCAAAGTAAAGGGAGAGATCTCTAGAAAGAAGAGATGGTAAGGGATAAATTGTAGTGACAGGCTCAGAGATTTGGGGAGGAATTAGGGATTATGGGTGCAGCAAATGAGCATGACATTTGGAGGAAGGATGCCTATAGTCAAGACTCAGCTCCGTTAACTAGATCATGAGCAAGTCAGGAAACTTCTCTGAACTTTGGATTTCCTCATTTTTAGAGTGGGGTCAGTAGTACTACCTACCTCCCTAAGAGTGTTGTATAGACTGAAGGAAGTAATAGACACAAAAGTATTTTGTACATGCATATTAGTTATTTTATTATCACTGTTACTTTGGGTTTGGTGCACGAAAGGCTTCCTAGAGATCACCACATTTCAGTTTCTCATTTTACCTCTTTAAACACAAGACACTGTTGGTCTTTGTATTTTGGAAACAGCCCAGCACAAATGCAGTGAGTACTTGAAAGTTAGGAGATTGTGGAATCAGAATTCTACTTAAATTCCTGGCACAAAGTAATAATCATTTTTTTAAAGCTTGAGTAAGATCCTTTGCCCAGTTCAAAGTTGCCATAGTGCTGGCTGTGTTTATACCCCTGCAATGAAATGCAAGAAGTGTGAAATTGAAACCTACTTGTGAATTTTCAAAACATCTTTGTTTACTCACGGGCACTAACCATGTTTGTACTTACAACAAACAATGATTAATCGTGATCATTGAAGTTTAAGTAGTGCCTTGATGAATGAATGTATTTTCTTTTATTCTCTCTTCTTGTCAATTCGGTAGTTGTTATTTTTTTTTTCCCAGTGAGAAATAGAATGTGCTTATAAGGTGGGAAGGAGAGGAGACATGGCAGTGTGGGAAAAGACAGGGCTTTTCTGGCTTGGAGTCCAAGACTTGGATTCAAGTCCCAGTTCTGCCACTGCTGGCTGTGTGACTTAGAGAAAATCACTCAGCTGCTCTGAACTGCGGTTTGTATATCTGAAGAAAAAGATGGGGTTATTAATATACACCTAGAAACATCACTGTGGGGATTCAAGGAAATATATGCCTGCAATTCCTTTAATTATTAGGAAGGTTAATTGTGCCATCAGTCAAGGTAATTTCCACTAAAGTCACTGAAAACAAAAACTTGGGACATAGAACTAGAGGTTACTCAAAACAGCATTCCTCTCTCTCTCTCTCTCTCTCTCTCTCTCTCTCTCTCTGTTTCCATAGGTAGTTCTTCCTTTGCCAGCAAACCCACCACACCAACTGGACTGGGTGGAGGATTTGCGCCTCTCAGCTCACCGCAGAAGGCATCTCCGCAGCCTATGGGTGGAGGGTGGCAGCAGGGAGGTGGCTACAACTGGCAGCAGACACAGTCCAAGCCACAGCCCAGCATGCCCCACTCCTCTCCCCAGAACCGACCCAACTACAATGTGAGCTTCTCGGCCGTGCCTGGGGGGCAGAATGAACGTGGGAAAGGATCAGCTAATTTGGGTAAGGGTGATGGCGTGTAGCCTGACTATAGGGTAGCCTGTGTTGTCATGCTACCTGTATGTGTGCCTGAAGAAGGAGACAGAAAACAATTCCAGTATTTTCTGAGTCCATCTTTCGTTGTAGAGATACAACAGGATCCCTCCCTCCCACTCTGTGCCTGAAGCACCTGGGTTTACCTTGCTCTTGACACTCATCACATCATTTTGTGACTTAGGCTAGTGCACTTGTCTGTCTCTTTCCACACTGACCGCTGATGGAGAGCAGGTATGGTGTCATGTGATCATTAGCACCTAGCTGAGGGCTTGGCGTGCAATAAGCACTAAATGAATACTGAATGGATGTGAGTGGTGGAGTGGCTGGATCTTGAAGCTGTTATTCCTTTGGAAGAGGGGGGAGAGGAGAAAGGTTGGGAGCCTTGTAAGCTCTGTGTTCACATTTGCCCTTGGATCCTCATCAGAGGAGGGTGTATGTCTTGGGACATTTATCTTGCTTATGCTCTGGTTGGCAGATGTTTCAGATCACTGGGTTTCCTACATGGTTTTTTCCTCTCTTCTGAGAAGAAAGTTAAAAGAACACAAAATGGGCCAACAGCTAAGGCTAGAGGGTACTCTGGGTAGGATTCAGTCTCTTCTTTTTTCTTTTTTTTGAATGGGATTCTTGGTAACAAGTAAAAAAATACTGTATTTTGCATAGCAGCAATGGTTAAATTTGAGTTTGTCAAAAGTCCTGTTATATTTCCCATCTCAATTGATTTGGTCATACTCAAGAGCTGAGTCTTTAGGGGCATGGTGAAGAAACAGGCCTTTCTCTCTGTAGAACATGGAAAAGGAAATTCTACTTTTTCTAGTAACTGTAGCTAACGTTGAGTGCTTGCTGTATGTCAGGTGCTGTTCTAAGTAGTTTCACGCATTATTTCATATAATCTTCAAAACCAACTCCATGTTGTAGATGAAGAATCTGTGACAGAGATAAATGAAGTAATTTCTTAAACCCACACAGCTGTAAGTGACAGAACCAAGATTTGAACCCAGGCAATTCAGCTCCAGAACCCCTCCTCTTAACTGCCACACTCTACTTGATACGACACAGGTACCTTCTCAAAATAATAACATGACAGGGACTCTTTTGCCGGGAATATGTAACATCACGTTTGTTCTTTGGTTCACGATGGGTATTGCTTGCACAGTTCCATAGAGTCTTGTGGCTCCCCCTCTATTTTTATTTTGAGTAGATGTAGGGTAATTGTCAGCAGTCGGCAGATATTTTTGTAGCATCTTAAGTGTAGAAAACTTTGGGAATTATGGAAGTGAACAAGACAGGCAGATTCCCTCATCTCAGAGCACTTGCATTTAGTGTGTGCATGTGTGGGTGTGTGTCCAGAACGTCTTACGGTATAGAGATGGCAAATGGCTTTCAATCCAGATGTCAACTTTGGTTGATGGGCATTGACAAGCATGGACTGCTGTGCTTCGGTTCTGTTTTGTTTTAATTTAATAAACATTTAAATAATCAGGCACTATTCTAAACTCCTGAAAATGTTAACTTCTCAATTCTTACAACAACCCTGTGAGGTAAGTAGTATTGTTAACACCATCCCTGTTTTACAGATGAGGAAATTGAGGCCAGAGGATAATAAGTAACTTGCCCCAGGGTCCCACTGCTGATAAGTGTAATTCAAGCCTGGGGAGTCCAGCTGTAGAGACTTTGCTCTTTGCCATCAAGCTAGGCTGCCTCTCCAAACATTGAGAAAGACTGTGAGGCCACAGCCAGACTTGGAGGAAAAGAGCAGTATGATGGGCTAGAGCTGTCAGTGGGTAGGACTAGAACTGGGCATGGTCAGGAAAGTGGTGGCATCCGTGGACTTCAAGTACCAAAACCCAGTGTTAGTTCCATCACTGATACTAACTAGTTGTATAACTGGGGTGGGTGGGGTGGGGGTGCACCATGAGTATTTTCAGCTATAAAAAGATGATATGGTGGAAATGGTGTTATGGAGTTGGATTTACTGTAACAATCCAGCCTTGAGTTCTAGCTTTGCTGTGGATATGGTATATGATTCTGGAAAAATCTCTTAGGTTCTTCAAGCCTCATTTTCCTCATCTGCCAAATGGGCATGACAGTCTCATACCCTACTCATTGGGTTAAGTGTAAGAGGATTAATATATGTGAAAGCACCTTGAAGACTCTTAAGTGTTATGAGGTGATATGATTTTATGTTTAAGAGTAGAGACTATAATGATTTCTTTTTAAAACTTATATTGCAGAAGGGAAACAAAAAGCAGCTGACTTTGAAGACCTACTTTCTGGTCAAGGTTTCAATGCACACAAAGACAAAAAGGGGCCTCGGACAATAGCTGAGATGAGAAAGGAAGAAATGGCTAAGGAAATGGATCCTGAGAAATTAAAGGTGTGTGAGCTCCTGCCCCAGGGTGATTATTCTGTGTGAAAAAGTCCTGTGACAAGGTTATGGGTATGGAGCCTTCAGTGTTCCTGGTTCCCAGCTTCCTCACTGCTTCCCTCCATCCACTTTCAGCTAGAGCAGTTCTACTTTTATCTGTTTTGATTCTAGAAGTCTAGGTAAGATTGGATTTGCGGAAAAAAGAATATTTCCCCATTAAAAAAGATTTGCCAACCAGCTACTCCCAGTTTAGCTTGGAAAGAAAAGGGTGGTTTCATTATGTGGATGTATTGTGTGAGGTAGTGGAAGAGTTTTTGTAAAGATCAAGAGAATTGGAATGTTCTTGACAGACAGAGAGGTTGAATTCCTATGTGACAAAATACTAAGTATGCTGATGCCAGAATGAACTGGGAGATGGGGCTCTAATCTGTTACCGCATTAAAGGGTTTCCAAAACCAGGACTAGCACAGCCAGTCCATCTTACACATTTTGAAAAAATGTAACATATTTCCAGACAGATTTGAACATTTGTGAAGGATACATAGATTCTTAGATTCTCTTTTGCATACAATATAGGATCCTTGGTTTGCATTTACTTTTTGCTTCATGTAACACTACCGAGACTTTCTGTTTCTTCCAAAGCTCTGTGCTCCATCTTGACAACATTTGTTCACTAGGCAAACTCTGACAGTTTTTTCTATGGAAGAAAATAGTTTATGTCTTTTAAATGATGCTCGGTTGTTTAGTTGGTACATGGTATTTAGCTGCTTGGGAGAGTAGGCATTATTAACCTTGGCTAAACCATTCATTCACCAACATACACACTGAGCTCCTACTATGTGCTAAATGCTGGTGTGTTCTTATAAACCCTTCAACTTAATCACCTCATTTGTGCAACCTGAGAAGACTCAAACTGTGAACATTCATATTACTACTTGGATTAATTCATTTAACAGTTTTCGAGTTTTCTTTTAAAGCTGTATTTTGAAGCAGTCATGTTATTTGTCTCTTGAGTTATAGTCTTGGTAAGAAACAGTACCTTTTCTCAAACAGCTCTGCCTAATGGCAAGGAAAAACACACACACATGGGTGATTATGATAAAATTTAGCACATATTAAGATAGAAACATGTTTAAGGGATTAGCCCAGAGAAATCCCCCCCCCCACCGGGATATTTATTTAGTGTGTGTGTGCCAGATACTATACCAGACAGAGGCAGATAGCAGAGACCAAAATGGACACGGTCTGTGCCCCCATGGAGTTCATGCTTTAGGAGTGAGATTAACTCTGGGGTGGGGTAGAGAGGAAGGGATTCAATCTCTCAAAGGCAAATGGTATGAAATTCCTGAGCAGGCTTTTAAAGGATGATGAAGGGTTAACAGGCAACCCAAGGTAGGAGGTGAAAAATTATCCTAGGTAGAGAAAACAGCTTGGAGCATGCACAGTGCCCCATGTGGTTAATGTTGTTGGGGCAGAAGCCATTTCCAGAGGCTAAGTGGAGACCTTAGGGACTTGAAAACATTTCTATTTCCTAATTCCCTCTGCGTTTACAGATTCTGGAATGGATTGAAGGTAAAGAGAGAAATATCAGAGCACTTCTGTCCACGATGCACACTGTGTTGTGGGCTGGGGAGACCAAGTGGAAACCAGTTGGCATGGCTGACCTGGTAACACCTGAGCAGGTGAAAAAGGTATACAGGAAGGCTGTGCTGGTGGTGCACCCAGATAAAGTGAGTATGATCCGCCCTGGAAGAGCACTTCTCTGCTCCTTATTTCATTAGCTTATGACCATGTATTAAAACATTATACTCTCAATTTTCTGGTTATTAGTCCATTTAAATGATAAAGTCCATGGGCTAACATCAAGTATTTAAACAAATAGTTATACTTTATGAAGCAAGAGAAGAAATTAAACTATATATTACAATAATGGAATGGGAGGGCTTTCCCTAGGTATATGATTTATCACTGACTAGTTTTTTTTCCAATTTTTAAATAAAGTTTATTTATTTATTTTTGAGAGAGAGAGAGAGAGAGAGAGAATGCACACACACGAGCGAGGGAGTGGCAGAGAGGGAGAGAGAGAGCGAATCCCCGGCAAGCTCCACACTGTCAGCATAGACTATGTTCAATGCGGAGCTTGATCTCACGAACGATGAGGTCATGACCTGAGCTGAAATCAAGAGTCGGACGCTTAACAGACTGAGCCACCATATGTGAATTTCTAAGGGGAGAGAGTTTTGGGGAGGTTATAATAATCAGGATCACATAGAGTGAGCTATAAAATAAGAAATGGCCTAATAGAAAAACATTTCAATTACTTACAGCCCACATCTTAGCAGTGAAAATTTTAATACAAATAAAATTTCAGTCTGTCGTATCTAATGTGTTTTGCTGTTCTTTTTTCTTTTTTCTACAGGCTACTGGGCAACCCTATGAACAATACGCAAAGATGATTTTTATGGAGCTCAATGATGCCTGGTCTGAGTTTGAAAACCAAGGTCAAAAGCCCTTGTATTAGTTTTTGAGCTTTTCCATTTCTGCTGCAGACCTGTGCTAATGCTTAGTGTGTGTCACAGTTCTGAAGTTTTCACAGGTGAACCAAAAACTCCAGTAACATGTATCCAGTACTAAACTGTTAAATTACTCGTGAATTAATTACTCATTGATAAGGAATGTGGATGTTTATTTCCTCAAGTCCCCAGCATAAAAGGTCCAGAGCAGGGAAGGAACTTTTAGTCAGAGGACCTTGTGGAGTTCCTACATTCCAGCCTGCCCTTTGGGGGGCAGACTCAGCATTTTGTGGGGAAATGGAAACCAGAGGCCACCAAAGGCATAACACCCATCTCATTGTATGAGAATAGGATTAATGAGCAAAAGCTATGATAATAGAAGTACATGGTGGATTTTAACTAATGGTTTTTAGATTTTCTTGGAAAGATGTCATTAAAGCCATGGCTTTCCATTGACTTCAGGAACACAACCACCAAGTATTTTATTTTTGTGGAAATTTACAATGGTCTTTAGCATAATACTGTATACGTCTTTGGGTCAAGAGGACAATGTAAATTGTGGGAAGTGATTGTATTACAATCCAGTGATTGCCAACCCTGGATAAGCTAAAAATTAGTGCAAATGCTGACTGAAGAAAACAGGGACTCTGTGGAGAGAGAAATCTTTGTTCCTGGTCAGAAAGTTGGGCTGCTACCTTCCTCTCCCTAGAAAACTGTAGTTGCTTAAAGAAAATGTCTTAAGGACGTAACTTCAACTCTAAACCTGATTTGGAAGAAACTTATCATTTTGTCATAAGGCTTCATGCTCTTCCTTTTGCTTAGCCAAGAAAATATTTTTAGCTGGAAACAGGTTGTAAAGCAGTTTGGCACACCACAACGTATCAGGACCAGTGTCTAGTAAGGAGTCCCTGTCCTCTAGTTTTGTGAGTGGTTGTGGTAAGAGAGTAGAAAACAACACAACACCAGTGATGAGACAGGTGCAGTTGGAGCGGGAGAGCTGTGCTCACCTTCGGACCGGACCGAGTCAGATGGCTGGTCAGGATTTGCTTGGAGGGACCATGTTCTCCTCCCCACCTGTTGAAACTGGATCCCTTGGATTATTACAGTGGGGGTTAGCGTTTTAAAAGTAGTCGGGGGTCTACAGGAATAACATTCATGCAGGGACATCTGTGAAAGCAAAGTAAGAATGAAACCTTTGCAGACTTCACACTGGTTGGATTGCACTTCAGTGTTTTGGCTGTTCCTCATTTTGAGGGATCAGCAGTTGCCATCCTGTGACTTGAGGGGGATCTCTTTTGGTGTGCACATCCATGATGTGCATAGTATATATATGCAAAGCAGATGGGCAAAAAGATTTCCATGCTAATCTTAAAAGGTTCATGCTCAATATGGTGAAAAGCTTTCAAAAGTTGTTTTTAAAAGACAATCATTTTTTGTTCCTATTTTAATTTTCTTGTGGCAAACTGTACCAGAAAAGCAGCATGTCAAAAATACTTCATGTTCTGTATAGAAATCTCTCTCTTTTTTTCTTGCTTGCTTGCTTTCTTTCTCTTCCTCCCTTTCCTTTTTTTTTATTATAAATATTTATTATTTATTTTACCCTTTACTGACAATGTGAAGCTCACAGAAAATGTTCTCCTTTTAAATATACAGCTGTAAACCGTCAAGGTAACCATAACAAACTAGGTGTTATTTATTAACGTATTATGAAATAATGTTTGAACCAGTATGTGCTTGTCTTATTTAAAATTGGAATGTGAGACATGTTGCTGTGACCTGGTTTTTTTTTTTTCTCATTCACATTTGTAGATATTGTGTGAACTACAGTATATAATGATAATAATTAAAAGGATATTATGTGAATGTCACGTACATTTTGAAATGATAGAACTCTATTAGCTTTGTATCATGTTTGGATAATTCATCAATGTTCACAGTTTAAAACATCATTAAACATTATGTAATTAGCAATGAGAAAGAATCTTACCTAACTTATTAAATTTGGGATTTCCCTCATCTCTTTTCCAGATACATTATAATTCTGGACCCCTATTTATCTCAAAACTCTTAACATATGCAGACCAACAGATTTTTGCATTCCTTTTAAATATCTGGTTGTGACAAAGCTTGTTGTTGATCAGATTCACTGTTTCATTCATGTTATTGTAATATATTTTTTGTTTTGTAAATAAGTTACACACAACAAAATGTGATTGGTCTAAAATATTTGTAATGTATATTAAAAGGCTCAAAAATATTTGTAGAAACCTAAGTTATTTTTGCACTAAATATAACCTAAGTTATATTTGGGAATATAATGACAGGTTTGAGTTATATCTTCTGACATGATTCGCTTTTTAGAAAATTAACGGGAAAAGAGCATGAAAACATTTAATACATTTGCACCGAAACGTAATCTGATAGGATTTCTGGATTTATACATTAACCACCTCCACTACCACCCTTTCCCCTACACACACACACACACACACACACACACACACACACACACACGATCATGCTACATAAACACTATGTTTCAAAAAGAATTGGCATAGAAATCCTGGTCTCCTGGATAGAATATTAATGAATTTTCAAAGCTGCGTTTGTATGCTGAGGCAAAGAAATTGATCTTGGAAGTCTGGGACTTTGTCATAGTAAACAGGACTGACCCTTGAAAAATGCAGGGATTAGGGTTTCTGACCCCACATGTAGTCAAAAATCCATGTATAACTTTTGATTCCTCCAAAGCTTAGTTAGTAATAGCCTACTGTTGACTAGGAGCCTCAATGATAACATAAAGTTGATTGACTTCATATAAATGATAACATAAAGTTAATTGACACATATACATGTATACATATATATACTGTATACAGTATAATGTTCTGTATTTGAGAATATTGTATTCTTACAGTAAGATAACCTAGGGAAAAGAAAATGTTAAGAAAATCATAAGGAAGAGAAAATACATTCACCGTACTGTACTGTATTTACTGAAAAACATCCACGTATAAATGGACCTGTGTGGTTCAAACCTGTGTTGTTCGAGGGTCAACTGTATTTCAGTTCTTAAGGATAGAAGCAGCATGTTCATTTGGAAGCACATGCTGCAAAGGAAAAGCATTTGAATCATTCTTTTACTGTCTCTGTCTGGAAGAATGTTCAAGTCGGATCCTAATGCCACTGATGAGACACCATTGTATAAGGACTGAACACAAACACTAAATTCCATAAACAGTTATCACAGCAACAGGACAGTTTCCCTACTGGAAACATCTATGGGGAAATTTAGGTCAAGTAAATAGGTTTTGGTTGTTCTAAAATAAACCATGATTTGGCATAATGATATGGTATTGGTTTGAGACCAGAAAACTACATTTAAATCCTGGTTTTTTACTTCAGGGCTGTCATATTCAACAACTTTGTTAAACTAAGACTTAATCCTATCATATGTATAATAGGGATATTGGTAGTAGCCCTACAATGGAGGCATTAGGAACTGTATATAAACTATTATCAAGTACTCATTAAATAGTAGATATTGTTAATGATCTGTAGAACAAAGTGTATCCTTGCAGATCAGCATTGGGGCTGGAATTATATCGAAACTTCCAGTTGGTTGTAGGGAGTAACACAAATAGAAAAAAGCATCAAAAGAAACTTGTGCCTTGGCCCTTATTTCTATATCCTTGGAATGATAGAGTTCTGTCTCCCTAAAATGGCAGAGATTTGAATTGTAGGTTTTGTAAAGGGAATGGCTGTGTGAAAAAGGGAAGTGGTTGAGCGGGAGGGAAACTAACCCTGACTAATTTCAACAGTAGCATCACCTTTGGATTTAACTTAAGCACTGATTTGAGAGCCTACCCCAGTATAGATATAATGCCACTGCATCTATCTGGCAGGCACTGCCCTAGGTGCTATTATATAGATTTGTTTTCTCATTTAATTCTCAAAAAATTCTGGGAGGCAGGTTTTGTAAATCCCACCTCAGGAAACAGAAGCATGGAAACATTTACCCAGAGCTGGGGTTTGAGGCTAGATGTTAGGATAGGGAGAGATGGTTCTATGGATGGTGAACTTACCTGTTAATTCAACCAATATTTTGTGTAAATTGTATGCAAGATACTAATAGAAATGTAAGGGAAAATCAAAATTAACAAATGGATTTGATTTCCCTGTTAAACATAAGAGGTTGTTGTTTTTCTAATTACTACAACAGATTTATATGGAGTAGTATACGCACTGTCTGACTTTAGAGTTGAACAGTTTTGAGTTTTATCTCAGATTCTTTACTTACTAGTTCCTATTTGAGCCTCAGTTTTCCCATCTGTAAAGTGGAGATAATATAACCTACAGTGTGAGAGAACTGAATGCAAGGAGAGAATATGACGATTTAAAGTAGTTCTGAGAGAATATGACGATTTAAAGAAGTCCTAGGCAGCACGGTAGAGGACATGGCTCTTATACATCCAAATCAGGGGTACGTTTCAGCTTCTAAGGTTTTATGTACTTTTTTGGGGACTCTTTTATTCTTGATGAAACATGGAATGGGTAAGTGGAAGAACAATTTTTCAGTGCAACATCTGGCAAAAGGAAAGCAGATGTTCTCAGGAGATGGTTAGAGCTTCTGGAAAGATGGTTTTCTCTTCATAGTGTTTAGTAAACTGGAAAGGACAGATGGTGTAGGCAGAAACCTTGTTGAAAACTGTGATATTGTGATTTATGTATGTGATCATTCAGATGACCAAAGTATATATATTTGGTCTTCATCCACAGTTCCTGGCTTACAGCTCCCCAAACCCTTAGAATTTCCGTAAATGTAGAGAGTGATAAAGATTTCATTATGTTTGGAAATCGCCTAAGGATCAGGGCTGGTTGCCAATTGAGCCAACCACATTTTTAGAGGATTGGTACTTTCAGTCCTACCTCCTGAACTCTGGGGAGGAGAGAGGGACTGGCGGTTGGCTCAATCGCCAATGTCCAATGATTTAATCCATTGTACCTATGTAATGAAGCCTCCATGAAAACCCAAAAGGACAGCGTTCAGAGAGCTTCCAGTTGGCAAACACCTGGGAATGTGGGTAGAGGGGACACACCTAGAGAGGGCTTGGAAGCTCAGTGCCCTCTCCCCACACCTTGCCCTCTGGCAAGTTATTACCTGTACTTCTGATGGACTGGCTATACATCAGAGGTTCCCAGGACCTCCTCCTCATGTTTGATTAGTTTGCTAGAGCAGCTCACAGGCTTGGCATTATAGTGAAGGAACATATGGCTGACAGACAGTTCCCCCTGAATACTTTCACTGCTGTTAGAAAGGAGTAATACTCAAAAGCGGGAAAAAGACATTCTGAAGGATCTTGAGTAGATTGCAGGCTACAAAGCAGAGTACAATGTAATTCTGGATCTGCAAGGGTCTGCAATGAGCCGGGTATTAGCAACACAATGTTTTTAATAACTACCTTCCATCTATGACGAGATATGGTAGGGGCTAGAAAAATGAACTCATAGGTAAACATGTTGAGACAATAATAGTTGACTGTACAGTTTTGAAAAAGTAAACTTAATGGGGATCCTGAAAGGTGGCGGTGATGAGAATTTGTACTTCTCAAGCAGCCAAAGGAACCCCTTTATCTTTCAGTCTCTTTGAAAATTAAGAAAAAGCAATAGAAAGGGGGCAGTAGTTCCTGGTTACAATGAGGCATAAGTGGCCTGTAACCCAACCTCCTCCAAAAAGCTGGCAAGCCCTACCTTTTCTGAGCCTCTTTCCATTAAGGTAAAATGAAGCACTTGGATCAAATGGCTTTTAAGATCTCCTCCAGATTGTCCCCACCAAGACAGAAACTCTCTATTCCCGTGAGGAAGAGTAAGTACAAAATGGCCCTCTGAGGTTTAAATTGGTCTTAGTTACCTGCAGACTTTGAGGTCCCAAGGTGTAAGAATAATAACTATTTAAAGGTTCATGAAAGCTTCAGGAGCAAAAGAGGTTATTGGTCTTTGTGTCTCTAAATAAACCAGGGTGTAAGAGAGAAAACGAGTGTTTGAAAAGTGCTAAAGTTCATATTAAGCAAGGCAAGTCCATCTTCGCAGAAAGGTCTTCTACGGACTTGTTCTCTGGTGTTCCCACCCCCAGCTAAACCGGCTGCAGCCACAGCCTCGGAAACGCAGACGGGGAGGCGCGCGCACACACACACACACACACACACACACACACAAAAGCATCTTGGGGCTCAGAGAAAAGTGCTGCTCAGTAAACGAGTGTCCTTTCCTTCGCTACCGGTTGTAATTTCCCCCCTTCCGTCTCCCCATTTTCTCGGTCTCCACCCTAAGGCCGAGATTCCTTGCAGCCAGGAACCGCGATTGCTGGGCCTCTGTAGCTCAGGACCTGCACTGGTTTGGCTGCCTTGGAGCGTCTTGGCCCGCGGACCCAGCAGTCCCGGAGGAGCGGAGGCCCCAGCCGACAGATTGAAAAGGATGGGTGTAGGGCAGGTTAAGAGATTATGCGTAGGGCTCAGGATCTGGGAGAAAGGCTCCGGGAACAAGACCCGGTTTACAGGCTGAGAGTGCATTTCCGGGGCAAGCCTAGGACCAGGATCACGGGGTAGGCGGAGCTCTGCGAGCCGGGGGAGGAGTTGTGGACGATCTGGGCGGGGCTTTGCTTGGGGGGAGTGGGCTTAGGACCTAGAGGGACGGGGCTCTGAGTGGAGGGGAAAAGGCGATCGGGACCCTCAGGGTGGGGTACTGAGTGGCGTGTCAGGGAGTAATCGGGACTGGCAGTGGCGGGGCTGTGCGTGGTTGGAGTAAACTTGGAGCCCACAGGGACCCGCAAGGGCCCGGCTCTGCGTGGCTAGCTTGGACAAGCAGGGGCGGGGCTCTATGTGGCTGGGTAGGTAGGAATAGCGACAGGCAAGGGGCGGGGCTCTGCGTGGCAGGGCTGGCCGAGACGGCACAGGCAGGGGCGGGGCTCTGCCAATTGGGTCTTGGACGAGCAGGGGGCGGGGCTCTACATCGCGTGGCAGGCGGAGATGAGACCAGCAGGGGCGGGGCTATGGGGGCGGGGCTGTAGGTGCTGGAACCCGCAGGGGCGTGCTCTGTGTGGCGGGGCGGGAAGGATCGGAAACGTTAGGGGCGGGGTTCTGCGTGGAGGGGAGGGGTTCTGCGTGGAGGGGCGGGATTCTGCGTGGAGGGGCGGGGTTCTGCGTGGAGGGGCGGGCCCGGGGCCCGTGGTGCGACCCCGGGCCGGGTCTGGGCGGCCGGCCGGCCGTGGCAGGAAGCCGGAAGCAGCCGCGGCCCCAGCTCGGGAGACATGGCGGGCGTTAAAGGTAGCTGGTTCTGCGGTGGGGTGTCGCCGCCGTCCCGGGCTAAGCCTGGAGCTGCGCTCTCAGCGTGGGGCGGGGAACGGCCTCCCCCAAGCCTGCTGCTCTCCCCTTCTCTCCGGGGGCGGAGGAAGCGCTCACCCTCTTCCTTCGCCCCGCGGGATGCGGGTGGAACCTCACTGGTCTGCACGCTCCTGCCGGTCTCTACGGGACCTTCCAGGCGAGCCAGGAGCGGTGCCCTTCTTGGAGACCCGGGTAGACCAGGAGCATCACCTCTAGGCTCCTCAGTACTTCAGAGCGTACCCCCGTCCCCATCTCTGCTCAGTTTTAAACGGACTGGGTTTCCATTTCCCGACATGTCCACCCTGACGCCTCTCCTCCCTCTTCCTGCCGCTCCGCAGTTTCCAGTTTCTTCTAGAGCAGCCATTGTCTCCAGTCTTCTCGGCCCCGGGGTTCTTAATGCTTTCGGTACTGATGAGTTTTCCTAGTTGGGCAGAGTTGACTGCAGGCAACAGAAAGCCCACGGAAATGCTGTATTTCTCATAATTGTGGAGAATAGATTGGGTGGAATGTTATCGCTGCTTTCTTTAGTGTTTATTCATCTATGGACAGACAAGAAAGCAGTGTTTGTACAGAGAGTGTTCAACTACAGGGGCAGTTGAAAAAGGAGGTACCAAGAACGCCGCTTCCCTTATCTGTATGACTTGAGAGAAGTGGGGGATGGCAGCGGTAGGAGAGGCTATTGGAAGGCTTCCTGTTATTTTGGTAGGAAACCATTCGATTTCTGATGTTTGAATAGAGTAGTGTAACTTGTTTCTATGTTGGAGTTAACTTCCATCTTTGGAATTGGTAACCAAAGATCTTCCTAGTTAATCAACATCTGTTATAAACATGTATAGGATATACTTGCATGCATGTGTGTGCACTCTGAAATTTATCTGAGTATGTGAGCTATTAGCAGACACATTGTATCATTTTTTCTGGCTGACTTTTATATTCACCATCAGTTTAGTAAATGTGATTTACTTGGACAGTGTCCAGTGTGTAACGTGTCCATTTGAAGACAATGCAGAAAAGGGGTGACCGATAGTATCCCAGTACTGGACTGCGCTGTGCTTAGTCATGCCCAGAAACTATCAAGTAATGATACTGTTTATGTGTGAATGTGTTAGAAATTGTGATGTAGTGAAAAGGAAGACCATGAAATGGAAAAGGACTAAGGGAAGGAAGCTACAGATAGTTCACTAAGGGGTGAACTATCTTACAGATTGAGGGACCATTGTATGCCTGTGACTTGGGATAAAAAGATAAAAGTTATTTTTGGGTGACAAAACTGGAAATGATAATATTACTGTTGAAGTGTCCAGGGTGTCCTTAGATAACAGGAGGAGCACAAAGATGGTGTTACGGATTAAATTGTATCCCTCAAAAGGTATGTTCAAGTTTCTAACTCTCCAGTATCTGTGAATGTGACCTTATTTGGGAATAGAGTCTTGGCAGATGTTATCATTAACTTGATGATGATACTGGATTAGAGTGTGCCCTAATCCAATGACTAGGGTCTTTATAAAAAGGGGGGGGGGTCAGAATTTACACATGGAATCACAGGGAGAACACTGTGTGGAGACAGAGGCAAAAATTGGACTGATATAGCTAGAAGCCAGGAAACATCAAAGATTGCCAGCAACCACCACGAGTTAGGAAAAAGCAAGGAAAGATTCTTCCTTAGAGCCTTCAGAGGAAGCATGGTCCTGCCAATACCTTGATTAGAGACGTCAAGCCCCCAGAAGTGTGAGAAAATAAACTTCTGTGGTTCTAACGGTCCAGTTTGTAGTACGTTGTTAATGGCAGCCCCAGGAAACTAACACAGATGGGATAACTTAACCCTGCTCTGGGGAGAAAAAGGCAGTTCTTGAATTGAATCTAAATCTAAATCTAAATCTAAATCTAATCTAAATCTAAATCTAAAAAAATCAGTAAGGTGTCACTTGGCTAAGGAGGGAGCAAGGACAGTTTTTCCAAGTGGGGAGAATTGTGCCAGATCAACTCGTAGGCTGTGAAAGTGGCTGTGAAGGGGTGACACCAGCGTTGTGTATTTGAGAGATCGCTGTCTGCTGTGTGGAAGATGGATTGGAAGAATCAAGGTTGGAGGCAGGCATGAGATGGTGAGGGCATGCACCAGGGCAGTAGTAGAGGGTTCAAGAGAAGAGGGTGGGTATCTTAGTCCTTTAGGGCCGCTCTAACAAAAATACTGGAAACTGGATGGCTTATAGAGCAAACATTTGTTTCTCAATTCTGGAGACTGAGAAGTCCAAGATCAAGGTGCCAACAGATGCAGGGTCTGGTGAATGTCTGCTACCTGGTTCATAGACATCTCACTGTGTCCTCACATGGCAGACAGGGCAAGGGAGCTCTGGGGTATCATTTATGAAGGCACTAATCCCATCCATGAGGGTCCCACCTTCATGACCTAATCACCTCCCAAAAGCTTTAAGTACCATCACATTGGCAGGAGGATTTAACATGAATTTGGGGAGGGAACACGCTCATTCAGTGTATAGAGGTGGTTTTGAGTGACACTTGGGAGGTTGAGTCACCTTAACTTGGTGATCTTCTGTAAGACAGAAGGTGATGATAGTGTTGGTTGGTCTTTCAGGATAGAACTTAAAGGGAAGAATGTGTTTGGAAGGAGAGGGTGGGATGTTTGGGTTTTATACATGTCGACTTTGAGGTCCTTGTTGGCTACCTGGGCAGAGAAGTCCAGATTGGAGTTGGAGGTGCAGGCCTAGGTCCCAGGACCTGTTCTGGGCTGCAGCATCAGATGTGGCTGGGCCCTCATCATACTAGGGAACTTTGGGTCAAACGCAATGTCTCAGCAGAAGGACAGTCTAAAGAAATGAAGTTGGATTCCTTGTTAGCTCCAACTTTAAAATATGGCAGAGGATGTTGATTCCCCCCAAAAAGAAAAAAGAATCAATCAACTGGAGATATTTGTGAACCTTGAGAGATGGGTGTCACAGACCGGAAAGAAGAGGTCTCTGGTTCCTAGCTTTGAAGAAGGGAGTGATACAAAAGGTCAGGCACAGGGAAGGGATAGTGCCAACCAAGAAAAGACCATCTGTAATGAAACAATATGCGAAAAGTTCCTTTTGTACATTTTTCTTTAAAAAGTGACATGTACGACATGGAAGAGTACAAAAATTAAAATTGGCAGTCTTGTGCCCTAACGTCTGTATACTTCCAGATGTTTTTAAAAAGCACCTTCGCATCTTCCTATAAAACAGTCTCCCTAAATCTCTTAAAGTAAAAGGAAGCAATCAAAATGTTAATTAATTTAGTGAATGACTAATTGTGAGTATTAGGGATTTTTTTCAGAAGAAAATTTGGCTAAATTGTGTCTGATGCTTTGAATTTATACCTTTAGCAAAGAATATTGCTAAAATGAGCAAGTACCTTCATCAGTCAGCATTTATTTATGGAACACCTTCTTTTGCCAAACACTTCACATGGATTATCTCCTTTACTTCTCATAAGCTGCTTGATAAGGTGGCACCATTATTCCCATTTTATAGGTGAGAAATTTGATTGAAAGAGGTTCAGTTTCTCTCCAAGGTCACACAGCCAATTGGTGGCAATGTTGAGATTTGAACCCGTATTGGTGACTCAGAGCTCAGGATTTTTTTTTTAACAGCCTTGATACTCTGTCTCCCACTTAGCAGCATGACAAGGACAAATAACGTTCCTACCCCCTCAGCGATTAGTGTTGAACAGATGTAGGGAATAAATATTTTATTTGGTGGATACTACTTGGGAGTCATTTTCTATGAAAACATGAAAGTAGTCTTCAAATACTTGAAGTACTGGGGTTGGGAGAGACAGAATGATCAAAGGGCATATATATATTACAGTGAGGCAGTTTTGGATATAATTTGAAGAAAGGATTTTCAGCATTTAGATACTATCAGAAGGAAATGATATGCCTCAGGCAGTAGTGAGTTCTCTTCACTGGAGTTGTGCAGACAAGCTGGTTGGCCTCTTGTGACAAATAGAGGGAATTTATATATTAGATAGGGGTTGGAAAATGCTTGAGACCTTTCTCACCTAGTGATTTTAAAGTGGTGGACACAGGCAGTCATTTGCTAGTCAAATGTGATGTCAACTAATGAAATGAATCACTACATTTGCGTAAATTGGGAACCTTTTACTTCTTTAAGTGAATGTTTTTGTTTAAGATATAACTCACATACCATAAAATTAACCTTTTAAAAGTGGAACATTCTATGGTTTTTAGTTTATTCACAAGTTTGTGCAACCGTCGCTACCATTTAATTCCAGAACATTTCACACACAACCCCGCCCCATGCCCCAGAAGAAACTCCATACCCATTAGTAGGCACTCCCATTCCTCCCCTCTTCCCTCAGGTCCTGGCAACCACTGATTGGGACCTTTTAACTCTTGGTTTTATTTTTCACAGCTCTTGTGGCATTATCCTTCAGTGGGGCTATTGGGCTGACTTTTCTTATGCTGGGATGTGCCTTAGAAGATTATGGGTAAGTGTTCATTTCAAAAAGAACTATTCTTGTTTTTGTGCGTTTGTCACTGTTCCTGTGAGTGTTAGCAAGTTTAGTGAATTTAGCGCCGGGCTCTAACCAATGAGTTAGTGAAGTCCAGGTCCATTCGTGGGTCAGTTATATTTGTGCAGAGAAAAGCTCTTTTTAGACTTGATGTATTCATTTAGTAAGCATTTCTTGAACACCTACTCTGGACCCGCTGGGGATATAAAAAGGAAAAGATACAGTCCTGTCCTCAAGGAGCTTGCAATTTGAGTTGTGCCTGAGAGGCAGACAGGCGTCGGTCTAGTCCAGAAGATGACAGCTGTAGTGGAGACATGTGCACAGTACACGGAGAGCTTTGAGAAGGTGTATCTGAGTTTCTCTGGGAGAGTCAGGCAGGGCTGCAGAGAAGCGGTTGTCTTTAAGTTGAGACTTTGTGTCTAAATAAGAGTTTGTGGGGCTGATGAGTTAGGGGAGGGCATTCCAGGCAGTGGGAACATTCACCAAAATGTGTTTATTCAACAACTCTTGGTTGAGTGCTTACCACATGCCAGCCACTGTTATGGGAACTGGAGATTAAGAAATAAGAACAAAGGTCCTACTCTCTTAGAGTCTGTGTTGCAATGGGGGAGATGGACACTAAACAGATTTAAAAATGTCCATTCTATCAGAGGTAGAAATGTTATGAAGAATAAATGATAAAGGGCACAGAGACTGGGGAGAGGGTGGTCAGGGAAGGCCTCTCTGAGAGGGTGACTTGTGAGCAGAAATGCAAAGAAAATAAGGAAGCAGGCCATGCCAGAAACTGGGGAAGGAGGACTTCAGGCAGTGGGAAAGTCATATGCTCAGGCCCACAGACATTAAGGCATAGAGACTCTCCAGGAAACCACATGTGGTTCATTATGGTAGAGCATAGAGTGTAGCTGGGATGAGCAATAGAAGGGTTGGTCAAGGATGTAGAGTCAATCAGTTTTTAGGGCACTGTATGTCATGTAAAAGAGGTCAGATTTTACACTTCAAGCCATAGGAGCTGGAAAAATATCCTGAGAATAGGTTTGGAGGGTTAGGGGGTTTCTGTTTGAAAAAAGTCAGTCTGGCCAAAATGTAAGAGTGGATAGCAAGGTGCTGAGACTGCCCTCAGGACACGCAGTAGGGCACTACTGTCATAAAGCAAGCAAAATGTCGGGCTGTGGCAGTAGGAATGAAATGAAAGGAAAGAGAGAGATCTAGGTGGCAGAACTAACAGGTTTTGTTAACTGATGTCAGGGTTCAGCAGGGGGAGAGGGTTCTGGGATGCCTCCCAGGTGATTGGTTGAGCGTCTAACTGCACAGGAGATGCTGGGACTAACTTAAACCAGCTGGAGCTAGTTGTTGGGACATTTGATGAGTTCAGATCTCTCACCCCAGTCCTGGCCAGAGATTGTCTAAACACAAGAGGGAGCCGGTTGTAAGCAATAACTTCTATTTGTCCAGAGTGTTTGCAGCTGTTACCAGAGTCTGGTTTTTAAGGATATAAGGTATTATCCTCATTTCTAGCTGGGAAACAAAAGCCCAGCGTGGTCAAAGACTTAACCCAAGTCACACAGCATTAAGTGGCAGAGATTGGACTCATGTTCTCACTCTCTTGACCATTATTCTACAACCAACTCTAAATCCAGGTGTTCTAATTCTCTAAGATCTCTATAAGGTTTTAAAAAAAACGAGCCATTTACTGGTACTACAAAGAAATTAATTTTATATTTAATGATGGTGACCCAGGATTATCCGGTACATCAGGAGTCAGCAAACTGGCCCACAGGCCAAACGTGGCCTGATGCCTGTTTTTGAGATTAAATGTTTTATCAGAATACAGCCACATTCATTTATGTACCATCTCTGGCCACTTCTGCACCACAGGGGCAGAGTTGTGTACTTGAGGCAGAGACCCTGTGACTTGCAAAGTCTAAAATATTTACTATTTGGCCTTTGCAGAAAAAGTTTGCCAATCTCTGGCCTACACGTTTTCTGAATAGTGTATATTTAGTACCCAAATTTTGTATGTAAACAAGGTTGCTTCTACATTAATAGTTCTCATAGTTGAATATTGATCGCTTACTATGAGTGGGAACACAGTGCCTTAGATTGTTGTACAGAAAACTCTCACTATATTCTAGGAAGTTAATAATTAAGAGCTCCTGGCTGTGGGCATGTCAGGTCATAGCTGGGTCTCTTCCAGACCTCTTCTTGTCTCTGTATCTGTGTTTCCTCACTGGTAAAATAAAGGCTTTGAACTAGATAATCTCTAACAGCCCCTTCAACAATATTATTTGGTGATTCTTGAAACCCACTATAATCCCTATAGTTTAGAATTAGGAGTTAGAATTCAGTGTGTACATCTTGAGTCCTCTTGATGAAGGGCATTTCCCCTTCTTGCTTTTTGGTTGCCATCCCGTACTCCTAGATCTGTGGCTGAAATAAGCTTTCATTACAGTCTAGCTTTGTCACAACTTCTGCTTAGAGGTGCTGACTGTCGGGGTGGCCCTCCGTGTATTACTGTGATGTGGATATTTTAAAGTGAATAGAGACTTTCCTTTTTTTTTTTCTCTCAAGGAATGAAGCATAATAAACATCTGACTGATGGAGAAAAATATTTTTGAAGTATTTATAGAGCAAATGTAATTGAAAAGCAGATGACAATTTTTAATAAATACAAAACATTAAAATTTGGGAAGAAAACTTTTTTGCATTATGGTATTATTATGTCTTATAATAAAGATTAGAGTATATCTAAAGTTTGTACTGGTAAGCATATTTAGTTTTATGATTTCCATACTTAAAATTCATTTTGTTCATTCAGTAAGTGGTAATGGAATACCTCATCTCGGCCCTGGGGATAAATGGTGATTGATTGAGACAAATTAGATTCTTGTTCTCATAAACAAGGAAATATCAAATAGGGATAAATGCTGGCAAAAAGTCAAGAGGGTGATGTGCTCAAGGGTAACTTGAAGTATTTAAAATGGATGGTCAGTCTTATTTCACTTAACATAATATCCTCTATGTCCATCCATGTTGTCTCAAGATCTTGTTCTTTTTTATGACTGAGTAATATTCTGTATTCCATGTATATCTTCCTTATCCATTCATCTGTTGATGGACTCTTGGGTTACTTCCATATTTTGGCTATTGTAAATAATGCTGTAGTGAACATAGATGTGCATATATCTTTTTGAAATAGTGCTTTTTTGTTTTCTTTGGGTAAATATGCAGTAGAGGAATTCCTGGATCATATGGTAACTCTCATTTTGTGAGGAACCTCCATACTATTTTCCACAGTGGTTGCACCAATTTACGTTCCCACCAACAGTGAATAAAGGTTCATTTTTCTCCACATCCTTGTCAACACTTGTTATATCTTGTCTTTTTTTTTTTTTAAGTTTATTTATTTATTTTTGAGAGAGAGAGAGAGAGGAAAAGAATGAGCAGGGGAGGGGCAGAGGGAGGGAGAGAGAGAATCCCAAGCATGCTCTGCACTGTCAGTGTAGAGCCCAGCATGGGGCTCAAACTCATGAACTGTGATATCATGACTTGAGCCGAAGTCAAAAGTTAGATGCTTAACTGACAGAGCTACCCAGGTGCCCCCATGTTGTCTTTTTTTTTTTTTTTTAATGTTTATTTATTTTTGAGAGAGAGAGAGAATAAGTGGAGGAGGGGCAGAGAGAGAAGGAGACACAGAATCCAAAGCAGGCTCCAGGCTCTGAGATACCAGCACAGAGCCCGATGTGGGGCTTGAACCCACGAACCGTGAGATCATGACCTGAGCTGAAGTCGGACACCCAAACGACTGAGCCACCCAGGCGCCTCGCCCCCATGTTGTCTTTTTGATACTAGCCATCTGACAGGTGTGAGGTGATATCTCAGTGTAGTTTTGATTTGCATTTCCCTGATGATGAGTGACGTTGAGCATCTTTTCATGTGTCTGTTGGTCATCTGTATATCTTCTTTGGAAAAATTCTATTCAGGTCCTCTGCCCATTTTTAATTGGATTATGTAGGTGTTTTTTGGTGTTGAGTTGTGAAAGTTCTTTCTATATTTTGGATATTAGCCCCTTTTTGGATGTATCATTTGTAAATCTCTTCTCCCATTCAGTAGGTTGCCTTTTCATTTTATTGATGGTTTCCTTCACTGTGCAAAAGCTTTTTATTTTAATGTATTCCCAGTAGTTTGATTTTGCTTTTGTTTCCCTTGCCTGAGGAGACATATCTAGGAAAATGTTTCTAAGGCTGATGTTAAAGAGATTACTGCCTGTGTTTTCTTCCAGGAGTTTTATGATTTCAGGTCTCACATTTAGGTCTTTAATCCATTTTGAGTTTATTTTTGTGTGCGTTGTAAGAAAGTGGTCCAGCTTCGTTCTTTTGCATGTAGCTATTCAGTTTTCCTACTACCATTTATTGAAGAGAACAAATTGGGGTTGAGCAGAATGTGAGGGCAGTGGGAGATGCAGGCTTCCAGTCATGGAATGACTAAGTCACAGGGATAAAAGGCACAGCATAGGGAATATAGTTAGTGGTATCATAATAGCAATGTATGGGGACAGATGGCAGCTACACTTGTGAATATTGCATATTGCATAGAGTTGTCGGCATCGCTGTGTTGTACCCCAAAAACTAAAGCATCAACTATACTCCGATAAAAAATAAATAAAATTGAATGATCAGGGAAAGCCACTTTTAGGAGGCCTCTCAGCTTAGATTGCACAAGAAGGAGCCAGCCAACGAGAAGACAGGGAGGAGAGCATTCCAGGCAGAGGGTTTGCTAGTGCAGAGGCCCTAAGATGGGGATGAGCTCAGAGTGTTTCAGGAACAGAAAAAAGGCTGGCGTGGCTACTGACTGAGTATATAAAGAGAAGATGGCATAATGCAAATGGGAGAAGTTGGCCAGATCATGGAAGGCTTTGTAGGCCAGGGAAAGGAATCTGGGTTTTACTAAGCCACTGAAGGGTTTCCAACGTGTATACACTCAGAAGATCTCTGTTGAGTTAGTGGGTGCTAAGTGGGTGCACTGTGTTGCGTTCTATAGGGAAAGCAAAGGTGACTGAGTGAAGATTCTGCCTTCAAGAAATTACAGCTCAGGAATAACAGAAAACAATAAAGATTCTTGATTACACATTGTGTAGTTGTTTTTTTTTTTTTTAACACAGGGTAAGGTATCGACATACTAATGGACTAGTAATTTTTAAAAAATTTTTTAAAAATTTATTTATTTTGAGAAAAACAGACACAGCACGGGCAGGGGAGGGGCAGGGAGAGAGGGAGAGAGGGAGAGAATTCCAAGCAGGCTTCACGCTACCAGCACAGAGCCTGATGTAGGGGCCTGAACCCATGAAACTGTGAGACCATGACCTGAGCCGAAACCGCGAGTCGGATGCTTAACTGACTGAGCCACCCAGGCATCCCTGGACTAGTAATTTTTAATCATTGCACCTTACCTGTTCCTGGTATAAATCATCTCATGTACGAGCATTGACCATTAAATTAATAATTGTTTGACCTAGACGCTGAGGATAATTCTAACTTTGAAATGGCAGCATGTCTTTACAATGTAACCATAACTTTTCTTTTTGGGTTTCTTCTGGGTCCATCCGACAGCGTTTACTGGCCCTTGTTTGTCCTGATATTTCACGCCATCTCTCCCATCCCCCATTTCATTGCCAAAAGAGCAACGTATGACTCTGATGCCACAAGTAGTGCCTGTCGGGAGCTGGCATATTTTTTCACTACTGGAATTGTTGTTTCTGCCTTTGGATTTCCTGTTATTCTTGCCCGTGTGTCTGTGGTAAGTTTTGTTTTCTATTGTTTTGCTCGGTTGTTGCTGAGTTTACTTCAGAACATCAGTTTCACTGCCATTGCTTAGGCTTAATTCTCAAATCCAGATGTGTTTGTAGTTTCTCTTTTCCATTTTAGATCTCCCTATCGGTGCCTTGGCTATGTTTTCAGAATGCTTTCTTTGTCTCTCTTACAACTTTTAGCCAGGGCATGTGATTTCTTGCTCTTTAAACTGTTTTCTGGAATTGTGCTTATCAAATCCTTGCCTCTTAGGGCGATCCACAGAGAATGTAATAGCAATGCTTTTCTGGTTCCAAAATGAACATCACATCAAATTCTTCTGCATATAGGATCGTGAACACAGTTTCCAACTCAATACTATAGGCATATTTTAAGGGACACCTACATGGTTACAAGAAGATACAGTGAATAAGATGCCATCTTCATATCCAGTATAATTGTTTTCTTTTTGTCTCCAAAACACACATTGTGGGTATAATTTATTCACTTCTTTCTTTTTTAACATTCACTGCTTTTCATGCTACTTGCTTTTATTCCCCCTAACTACATACTGTTTCAATTTCATGAAACTCTTATTTGGGGCATTGGATCTTGGGGACATCTGCTATTTGTAAGATACCAGGAATAAGAGCCAGACATTGTCTGTGTCCCAGAGGCACAGAAACTAGCCTGATGGGTAAGTATACTATGAATGTATTATGTGTGATAATTGAAACATGATCACACCACCATAGGAGCACCAGGAAGAGAGAAATTCCAACTGGCATTTGATGTAGGCCTCAAAGGCTAAATAAGGTTTTGATTCAAGTAGGGAAGGCTGTTCTATGGAATGGCACCCAAGTGTGAAAATGCAATATGTGGAATAAATAGCAGTTCAATATGGCGGAGTCAAAAGGACGTGATTGAGAAGGAGGCTAGAAAGGTTGGGGAAGCCCACTTGCGCAGGCTCTTGAATGCTATGCCAGTTTGAACTCTATTTAGATGAGAAGCATTGGAGCTTTTTGAATGCAAAATCTTCAAGACCTTACTCTCCTTGTGCTGTAGACTAATATTTAAGTTTGGCTGTAAGGATTTCTGTTTTATGAAGAAACTTACATTGATGTTTTCTTTCTATTGCTTAAATTAAAACAAAATGCCCACTAGAGGGTACTCTCATCCCCTACTGCGCCTCTGTAGAACCATCTGCCACGCTGGGAAGCTGTTTTCATTTGTATGCAGATTATTATTTAAAGTCTGTTCTTGCCTAGAAAAGAAACAGACCAATCCATAATTCTCTGCAACTCCTGTTTTCCTGAAAGGAGGCAATGGGTATAGATCTTTTAGTACCTGGTATTATAATTAGACCCTTTATATTCTGGGTGCTTTTATTTTACTTAAGGCAATCATTGTCTACTGAAAACATGTTGAGAAATATGTCTAATGGGGAAAATGATAAGGATGATACAGACTTAATTATCAAGCATCACGAAGTAATTAGGCTAATTACTGAATAGTTCACTGTCTCCTGCCTGTTAGGTTATTAAGCCTTTTAGCAGTTTTATGTAATATTTCATTGGATGATTCTAATGCAGAAAATAACAGATTTTCAAAGAGTATGATATGAAGAAAGTAAAGATTTAATCCTCTTTCCTTGTGTTTCAGATCAAATGGGGAGCCTGTGGCCTTGTGCTGGCAGGCAATGCAGTCATTTTCCTGACAATTCAAGGTTTTTTCCTTGTGTTTGGAAGAGGAGATGATTTTAGCTGGGAGCAGTGGTAGCACTTTATTCTGATAAATTGCATTTTATTTCTTAGAAGTCATGCTATATGTATTTGTGTGCACATGTGGCCTTTTACTATGAAATTTCCTATGCTATTTTTTTATACCTTTATATCATGTTCACTGTAAGAAGGACTACAGGAGAGAAAGCTCAGTTTTGTTTCCAGCTAATAGACCTCTCCATGTACTCAAGTTGAATTATTTTATTTGTTTGGCTCTTCATATAGTCATGGTGCTCTCAGAAGATATATTAACACAGTCTTGTACACAGCCATTCACTTGTGTGATGCATTTACATATTTTGCCTGGGGATGAGTGTGGGTAAGCAGACAGCACTGGAGCAAGTCTGTTTTACTCAGGACTTCCAAGATATACTTGTGGCCCAGAGAGACAGAGCGGCTCTGTAGACCCTTGCCTCTCGAAGTGTGGTCCATAGAGCACCTGGCATCTCTTAGGAGCCAGTTCATACAGAATCAGAGGTCCCCCCCCCCCCCCCCCCCCCCCCCCCCCCGCCAACAGATCCAGTGCATTTTAGATGAGCTCCCAGGTGAATTACATGCACATTAAAGTTTGACAAGTGCTGTCACAGGGGAATAAGTATCACCTCTAGTGTCCTTGTCTTCCCTTTGGCCGAACCTCTTAACCTCTCTGGGTATTAGCTGCTCGTTTGTAAAAATTGTTTCACCTGCCTTCATGTTGAGGCCTACTTCAGAGTCTCTCTGGTATTTGTGAAATGTCCAAACCTGTATTGTTCCTCACATTTGTGGAATTGTTCTCAGTAGGGAACAGTTATGTCTTCACTGTCTGAAAGGCAATAGCTCTTTTCACAGAGCTGGGGAAACAGAATAACTGCAAGGTAACAGAGTAACTGGGCTGTACCGAAGGAGGCCAGGCTGGAACCAGTCCCTGCTTTAGCAGGGGGGCAAGAGCAGATAGGTAATACTTTCTAACTTCCCTTTATAATCACACACTTCTCCCCAGCTCCTTCTCTGTACTGCGTTCCACCTCCACCCCCCCTCCAAACCAACACACTCCCAGCAGTTCTGATTTGCCTTTACTTCCTCACGGCTCTGACTTTTCCTTCCTACAGGAACAGGAGCCAAGTAAGCAAACAGAGGGTGCCCAAAGACGCTACTTACTGTCTTTCATGCCTTGTAGATCTTTTTATATATATGTATAAAACCCCTCTGCCACTTTTAAGTGAATCATTGTGAGTACGTGCCACGCTAGATCCTGTAGTCAGTTTTTCTAGCTCAACTTTTGGTCCAAGATCTGTAAAGAAAAATATGGGAACTAGAACCACTTGATGAGAATACAATGATTTTAAAGGATTATTAATGTGTGATAACTTACACGCATTGAAAACACTAAAATTTTGAAGTTTGGAATCTGAGGAATTAGCATATCTTTTCGTATTCTGGAATGATCTGGGACTAGGAGAAGATAAAAGCGAAACCTAAAAGGATAATGTGCAGTTATATTGTGGCCTTGTGCATAATTTTATGTTTTCTTTTTTTTTAATATATGAAATTTATTGTCAAATTGGTTTCCATACAAAACCCAGTCCTCATCCCAAAAGATGCCCTCTTCAATACCCATCACCTGATTTTATGTTTTCAAAGTTCTTTGTGCATATAGAATTGTTGACGTTATTTCCAATATTTATAATTAGAAAAATTATATAGACACTTTATAATTTTAGCCAGCGTTTTTAATAACACTTGCACTTACTTTATTGTAATAAATTTCTCTTTTAACACAAAAGAAAGTTTAATTTCAAAAGTCTTTATTCTGATGTAGCCTTGCTTAAAAGATAAAAAAAAAATAAAGTAAGAATCTCTTGGTGTTCTGAAATGGGTAGTTTGAGCAATACAGGAATAGCAGTACATTTTAAGATATCATTTTGAATGTCTAGTTGGCTTGTAATAGCATTTCTTTTCCTAAAACGGAAATAGTGTTTAATTTATACTCCCTTTAACAAAAGTATCTTTGTTGCTTATACATATTTCAGATTTCAGATAACCCAGGTAGCCTTAATATGTAGCCTTAAATAAAGCATTGCCTCTTGATTGTACTTCCAGAATGATATAAAGTACACATAGAGAATATTTGTAGCCATTCCCTAATAATGGAATGGTTTATTGAAGTGATAGATTGTTGGATTTGCTCTGTGTCTGAAAACAAACATTTATTTTTAGTGCTTAAGTGTCATTATAAATGCCAGTGGGAAGTATTGCTATGAATGTACAATACAGAAGTTTCCTTTTGATGACACACATGTTGGGCATTTCTTTTTCCTTATAAAAAGTTCATTTTTTTTTTCCTGTATGCCATAGAAAATATTTTGGAGATTCAAAGCACATTGCTTACATTCTAAAACTAAGAATACACATAAAGAATTGCTGACAAGTAAGTAATCTTATGAGGAAGTTCTTTATCATGTTCCACACAACTGGTTTACAGGCAGACTTTGAAACACTTGCGCACAGCAAGTGGGAGGTTGGTGATTGAGTGCCAGGCCAAGCCTTCTGAGGGAGGCTAACCCCTGATGTAGTTGACTTACAATGCTCAAGGTACCTGCCTGAGTTTTGGGTCTTGGAAACAGGGTAGCGTGGACAGGGTGGAGAAAGGAAAGCGGAAGTTTCCACCTCTTTTCCTAAGAACAAAGGTCTTCAAGTTTTGCAGCACTTTCCATCCCCTAATGCCCTTGGGGTCCAAGTACATTCCCTTGAGTTTTGTTGGCCTCCTCTCCTGACAAGGGGCCTTCCTCCCAGCCTGCCCCACCTCCTGGGGCTCCTCATTTTCCCAGATCACCCACCTCTCTACTTCTACCCAGTCCATTTTCTTATTATAGCTGATACAGTGCAGTGTGAAGAAGAAAGCAGTCTGGTCTACCTCTTTCCCAGAAAGAAAGGAGGACTTGTGCTCATCTCCCCCTCATCTGGAGCCCTTACCAGTGCCCCCAGTGTGTAGTGACCACGCCTGTGGCAGCTGCAGTTTTGCAGGGGAACGCCTTGGAACCCAACGGCTCATTCACAGAAAATGGTAGTGTTTCCAAGTACAGTGAAAAAGCATCCCAGCAGTTTATAGAAGGGTAATATATGGGTTAGGGGCAAACCTCTCATTCCTCACCCCTTCCTCTGGGTGGGTTCTCAGCTGGTCGTACTTTTCATGGTTGTTCCTGTTCCTCCACTTGTGGACTCACAGATTTTTCTTACAGTCCTCAAGAAATCTTTACCTCTGAGGTATTCCCTTCATGAAGACTCTTCTAGAGGCCACAACGTTTCATTAAGTTAATACCATTCCTTATGCTCTGAGGGAAATGCTTAGGAGATGTCACAAAAATATGACAAGTTTGCAAAAAATCCAGATTTTGCACCATAATTTGACCAAATTTTATACGGATGCTAGCATTTTCCAAGCATAGTAATTAGTTCACAACTAGAAATTGTTATTTCTGTAAATGGATGTAACTTGTGTGTTTTAATTTTTTTTCCCCATTCTGCCTCATGAAATACCTTATTTGCAAAAATCCCAGTGCATAATAGCTCATTATGCTATTACAATCACAAGGTGCTTTGTAGTGGCCATGCTACCGGAATAGAGCAGTGATACGTGTAACCCCCAAACATGATGTGAACGATCTCCAGGACTGCTTTAGGTTGCATTATATATGTATGATGAGGACGATTATTTTTTAAATAAAACTTGTTATTTATACTTTCACAAAGACTTTTATGTACGTTATTAAATTAAAATGTTTAATTTTTAGCAGATTGATTTCCCCAGTGTTTTTGTTTGGATAATCTTAACGTGCATGTGACTAGTGTTGAGCCTGTACTTACTGCGGTTGAAGAGAAGCCGTCCAGGCATATGCACAAACTGGAAAGAACCCAGGCCCTAATTACACCTGTGTTGTGGCTCACAATCCTGTGGGGAGACGTGGCTGTCGAGGCGTGCTTAATAATTCGCTGTATTGGAAAAGAGAGAGCACTTGATACTTTAAAAACACGCTGTACATACCCTGAAGAGTCTTTTTTTGTGCACTACAGAAAAAGAATGAACTGATGTAAAATACTACTTAAGGAGTAATGTATCCTTTTGCACCGAACGTTTGGGGAAGAGCTGGTGTCTTTCTCACGGGGTGGGGGGGGTGGGGGTTAGGCAGCTAGGTGACAAACGGAGCTGGTTATTTCTTTGTTTCGCCCAACTAAGTGTAAAGCTAAAGTTTTAGTAGAAATTTAATAATACCAACATACCTATAAAATGCCGATAAAAAGAAGCACAGTTCCCAAGGAAACTTCTCTGGTCCAAGGGTTTGTACATACGCATTTTCATTTAGAAAGCACACTGGATGCATGGAGATTCCTCTGGGGCTGGGAATGGGTGCCTGGAGAAATCACGCACCTGGTATTTATCAGCATCTCCTGTTTTGAGATTAAAAAAAAAACAACAACAAAAAACAGCACACTTTCCTATTTGTTTTTTGTTAGCTAAATGTGAATAAAAAGGTCTTGTCCAGTAATTGTAATTGGAAAGTTATCTTCTCCTTTGTACTTCCTAAAATGGCTCTTAAAAATTTCCACTGAAGTTATCAGTTTTTGCAAAAAGAAGTAGAAAACAAATGTCTGTTTAAAAAAAAAAGAACTAAAGTTGGTGAAGAATTTAAATTTCAAGACTTACCCCACATTTTTTAAAACGTGTAACTTTGTAGAGAATGAATTCCAATTCCTTTTAATTTCTATGTAGTCATCAGGCATAGTGCAAAATTAATAGATGATCATTTTGAAATAATTATCCCTGTTCAATATTGTCCATGTAGGCAAAGTGGTCCTAATCTTGAGGCTGCACAGTATCTTTATTGTTGGTGATCTCTTTATCAAAATTTGGGTAATTATAGATGTGTCACACACTCTAATTATTAGATATTATTATATCAAAAGTTGTGCCTTCATTTTTTTTTTTTTAATCCTCGGAATAGCTTTAAACCGTCAACTCAACCTGAGCTGGATAACTATTTCACTTAATAATTTAAAGCATAAATGCATCTATGTTTCTGCTTCAGTAGTATGTCCTCGCAGTTAAGAAACACATTTTATCGCCATATTCCTCCTATCAACATTT
Source organism: Lynx canadensis (assembly GCF_007474595.2). Classification (NCBI taxonomy): domain Eukaryota; kingdom Metazoa; phylum Chordata; class Mammalia; order Carnivora; family Felidae; genus Lynx; species Lynx canadensis. The sequence continues at coordinate 53,681,670 of NC_044310.1, forward strand.
ATCAACATTTATCTCCTATTTTTTCTATAGCTTAACAGTAAGGGGACATTGAAGGTTCTGGGGCAAATACACAGGCTCTTTGAAGGTGGGGCCCTAAGACACATCAGAGATATATGCAGGATGTCACATAAAACATATTTTTGAGGGCTAATTAGTGGCATGGGGAGCAACAGGATTAACACACTTCCCACAAATTTAATTTGGAAGTTTAATTTATATATGTATAAAATACATTAAGGAGTAAACTTCATTTATGCAACAAAAACCCATCCTCTGTATCTGTACTCACTGACTTGGTGAGCTCATGCTGTCTCGTGGTTTTAAATACCTTTTGTAGGCAACTGGCACACATTTTAATCTCCAGCCCAGACTTCTCTAAACCCTAGAGTTGTATAACCAACTGCCAACACAATCTCTCCACTCGGATGCCTAGCAGGCATCTCAAACCCAGCATGTCCAAAATCAAACTATAGACACCCTGGTTCAGTGTCTCAGAACAAAAGGCTTGGAAGCGTTTCAGAACATATTGCACATCCCACATGCAGTCCATCAGGAAATCTTGTCACTTCTAGCTTCAGAATGTGTTCAGAGTCAAAGTATTTCTTATACCATCACTGCTAACACTGTGGTTCAAGGACACTATCATATCTTGCCTGGCTTAATGCACTAGTCTCCCGACTGCTGGGTCCCCTGCTTTTGCCTGATTTCTCCATCAGACTAGTCTCAACACCACAGTCAGAGTGAGCCTGTAAAATGTAAAGCAGATGTCACTCCTCTGCCCCAGTGTCCTCCCATCTCACTTTAATAACAAAAAGACACATAATCCAGTTAAATGAACAAAGGATCTGAATAGGCATTTCTCCAAAGATAGGCAAGTGACGAATAGATACATGAAAAAAAAATACTCAACATCATGAGTCATCAGGGAGATGCAAATCAAAACCACTGTGTGATATCACTTCACACTTCCCTAGGATGGCTAAAATAAAAAAGACAGACAATAACAAGTATTGGCGAAGATACAGAAAAATTGGAGCCCTCATAAATTGCTGGTGAGAATGCAAAATTGTGTAACTACTGTAGAAGATTTTGGCAGTTCTTTAAAATGTTAAATATTGAGTTACAATATGACCCAGAAATTCCATTTTCCTGGGTATATTGCCAAGAGAGATGAAAACATACATCATACAAAAGACTGTACACAAATGTTCATAGCAGCATTATTGGTAAGAGTCAAAAAGTGGAAACAATCCAGATGTTTCTCAACTGATGAGTGGATAAAGTGGTATATCCATACAGTGGAATATTTTCAGCCATAAAAAGAGATGAAATACCAATACATCCTACAACATGGATGAGCCTTGAAAACATTATGTTAAGTGGAAAAAGGCAGTTACAAAAGCCCACATATTGTATAATTCCATTTACCTGACATGTCCAGAATAAACAAATCCATAGAAATAAATTATAGGCATGTTGTTGCCAGTGACTGAGGGAAGGGAAAATGAGGAATGACTCTAGTGGTCACAGAATTTTCTGGAGGTGATGGAAATCTGGAATCAGTGGTGATGGATGCACAGCTCTTTGAATATACTAAAAGTCATTAGAATGTATATATTTTTTAGTTTTTTAAATTTTATTTTAAAATTAACATAAGCAGAGGAGAGGGGTAGAGGGAGGGAGGGAGAGAGAGAGAGAGAGAGAAAGAGAGAGAGGGAGAAAGAGAATCTTAAGCAGGCTTCCCGCTCAGCATGGAGCTTGATGTGGGGACTCAGTCCCAGACCCTAGGATCATGACCTGAGCCGAAATCAAGAGTTGAAGACTCAACTGACTGAGCCACCCAGGCGGCCCTGGACTGTGTACTTTGAAATGGTGAATTGCATGGTACTTGAATTTCATCTCAATTTACAAAAATCATAAAAAACAGTCAAACAAAGAATAAAAGGTAGGAACAACCTAAATGTCTCATCAACTGCTAGGTGCGGTACAAACTTTTCATGGCTGATGAAGTGGTTCTAAATGGATTGTGGTGATGTTTGCACAACTCTATTAAAAACTGTTGAATTGGTGAGACGTGAAACCATCAAAACTCTAGAGGAGAAAGCGGGCAGCAACCTCTTTGACCTCAACCGCAGCAATTTCTTGCTTGACACATCTACAAAGGCGAGGAAACTAAAAGCAAAAATGAACTATTGGGACCTCACCAAGATTAAAAGCTTCTGCACTGCAAATGAAACAATCAACAAAACTAAAAGGCAACTGACGGAATGGGAAAAGATATTTGCAAATGACATATTGGATGAAGGGTTAGTATCCAAAATCGGTAAATAACTTACCAAACTCAACACCTGAAAACCAAATAATCCAGTGAAGAAATGGGCAGAAGACATGAATAGACACTTTTCCAAAGAATACATCCAGATGGCCAACTGACACATGAAAAGATGCTCATCACTTGTCATCAGGGAAATACAAATCAAAACCACAATGAGATACCACCTCACACTGGTCAGAATGGCTAAAATGAACAAATCAGGAAACTACAGATGCTGGCGAGGATGTGAAGAAAGGGAAACCCTCTTGCACTGCTGGTGGGAAAGCAAACTGGTGCAGCCGCTCTGGAAAACAGTGTGGAGGTGTCTCAAAAAATTAAAAATAGAACTACCCTACGATCCAGCAATAGCACTACTAGGAATTTACCTAACGATACAGGAGTGTTAATGCATAGAGGCACAAGTACCCCAATGTTTATAGCAGTGCTTCCAACAATAGCCAAGTTATGGAAAGAGCCTAAATGTCCATCAACTGATGAATGGATAAAGAAGATGTTGTTTATACATACAATGGAATACTAGTTGGCAATGAAAAAGAATAAAATCATGCCATTTGCAGCAACATGGATGGAACTGGAAAATATTATGCCAAGTGAAATAAGTCAGAGAACGACAGATTATCAATGTTTTCATTCATATGTGGATCTTGAGAAACTTAACAGAAGACCATGGGGGAAGGGAAGGTGAAAAAATAGCTATAAACAGAGAGGGAGGGAGGCAAACCACAAGAGACTCTTAAATACAGAGAACTAACTAAGGATGGGTGGGGTGGGGGGGGGTAGGGGAAAATGGGTGATGGGCATTGAGGAGGGCAGTTGTTGGGATGAGCATGGGTGTTGTATGTAAGCCAATTTGACAATAAATTATATTATATAGAGGGAAAAAATAAAAACGAATTGTATACTTTAGGTGAATTTTGTGGTATGTGAAATATATCTCAATAAAGTTGCAAAATATAATGAATGAGTGAACTCTCTGAAATACAAAAATAGTATTATTCTGTTATTCCCTGGCTTTGTGGGGAAAGATCTTCAGGAATCCAGCTAACACCAGAATAATTCAATTTATGAGGGGGTTTTAATTTAAACCTGTGTTGTCACTTTTCTAGATTTTGTAGAATTTGTCTCATTTCTCAGATTGTTTTAAATTTGAAATTTTAAAATTTATTTTTATTTTTGAAACACTTCTTTTTTTTTAAAGGAGGACCCAAAATTGTGTAAGTGTCAGACCCCACCAACCTTAGGACACTCCCTGATCATAATAGTGATCAAAACAGACAAAAATACTTCCCATATAGAACTTATATTTCAGGGGAAGAAGAATTAAAACTAGATAAAAAAAATGAAATATATGGTAGGTGCTGTTGGGGAACATGATCAAAAAAGACATGACCACAACTGACCCATAAGCTCGACCCGGATTCTTGGAGGCTCCTCACTCCCTCCCCTTCCCTTGGGATGTGGGTTCCACTTGCCTTCCTTGCTCCCAGTGGCTGCTCCAAGGACATAGCCTTGAGATGGTGATGTGATGTTGAAAACACCTACACAGTATACATGACCGAGCCCAGTTAGGGCCTCTTTATAAGCTTTTAAGATTTGAAGGTCAGGTACAGGGATCCATTTCTCTGGCTACTGCCCAAGACAACCCTTTATGGAAGTTCCCTTTGCTATCATTAAAATTGCCACCTACTGACCTGAAGTGGCTGCCTCTTTCTTTGGTCTCTCCCTGCCCTCTGCATTAGGGGGGCTGGTTTCAGATTACACCAGGAAAACTCCTGAGAGGGTCATGAATCTACAGGTGCTATGGTGGGGAAAATATAGTAGGGAGGGCAGATAAATAGAATGTGGGGCCTTGTGGCTTTAGATAGGGTGGCGTGAAGCCATTGTAGTTCAGACCCAAAAAAGATGAGAAAGAGAGCAAGGGTTCAGAGGGCAAGTCAATCTTTGTACACATCCTTAATTAGTTCTTTAAGATGCTTTTCCAGAAACCCTAAGGTGGGTTGAAAAGTATATGCATTTTTTGGTGGTACCAAATCATCTTCTTGTTCAGCAGTTCTTTTTTTTTTTAATCTTTTGTAATGTTTACTTATTTTTGAGAGAGAGAGAGAGAGAGAGAGAGAGAGAGAGAGAGAGAAAACAGCGCAAGCAGGGAAGGAGCAGAGAGAGAGGGAGACAGAATCTGAAGCAGGCTCCAGGCTCTGAGCTGTCAGCACAGAGCCTGACGTGGGGCTCAAACTCATGAGCCGAGCAGTGAGGTCATGACCTGAGCTGAAGTCGGATGCTCAACCGACTGAGCCATCCAGGCATCCCTTTTGTTTAGCAGTTCTTGAGAATATTCTCCCCCTGCAAAAATATGTGTTTTCTTATTTTAAAAGAATTACTAATTTATTCAGAAAAAAACCAACTTCAATGTTATTTTAAATGGAACATACATTTAAAAACTGGTGATAGTGAATTGTTTTTCATACTTATTATTCTCTTTCTTTTGTGAATCACATGTATTTTAGGGCGTTTATCTTTTTATGTTTTAATTTTTGTTTAGAGAGAGAGTGAGGGTGTGATTGGGAGAGAAGAGGAGAGGGGCCGAGGGAGAGAGAGAATCCCAAGCAGGCTCCACGTTCAGTGCAGAGCCCAATCTGATCCCACACCCGTGAGATCATGACCTGAGCTGAATGAAATCAAGAGTGGGATGCTCCACCGACTGAGTCACCCACACGCCCCAGGGAATTTCTCTTTTTTATGGATTTGTAAGAATTCTATACATATTTAGAATCAAAGTATTGTTTTTCTTCTATTCTGCAAATGCATTTTTTAAATGACATAATCATCTAGCAAAATGTAGTCCTGGGTTGCCTGGATGGCTCATTTGGCTGAGCAGCCCACTTTGGCTTAGGTCGTGATGTCACGGTTTGTGAGTTTGGTTCGTGAGTTCAAGCCCCACATTGGGCTCTGTGCTGTCCCACAGAGCCCACTGGGGATCTTCTGTCTCCATCTCTCTCTGCCCCTTCCCTGCTCACACTTTCTCTCTCTCTCTCTCTAAATAAGTAAGTAAATAAAGAAAGAAACATTTTTTAAAAAGGTAGTTCTGTGACTTTAAACTTTATGTAATTTTCCTACCCACAGAACCTTTTGAGTTTTGTGTAGCCAAATACATTAATTTCTTTCCCTGAAGATCTGAATTTGTGTGTGTTCTAAGAAAGTTCTTGTCGGGGCGCCTGGGTGGCGCAGTCGGTTAAGCGTCCGACTTCAGCCAGGTCACGATCTCGCGGTCCGTGAGTTCGAGCCCCGCGTCGGGCTCTGGGCTGATGGCTCGGAGCCTGGAGCCTGTTTCCGACTCTGTGTCTCCCCCTCTCTCTGCCCCTCCCCCGTTCATGCTCTGTCTCTCTCTGTCTCAAAAATAAATAAACGTTAAAAAAAAAAATAAAAAAATAAAATTTAAAAAAGAAAGTTCTTGTCTATTTCAAGAGAAGAAAAATACATTCCCCTAAAGCATTTATGGGTTCATTAAAGATACATTTATCTTTAACTCGCCTAGAATTTGCTTTGGTAAATGATAGGATGCAAGACTGGTATCTCTTTACCAGGTATCTTAGTTGGTTAACAAGTTGGCTAAGTAATGTGTTCAACTTCAAATATCACCTTTCATATAGAATAAAAATTTATTTCCACCTATCTTATTTCTAGATTTTCTCTTCTGTTCTTCTTTGACTTCTATGTATTCCCGAACTGAACCGGTACCACATTTTATAAAAATGTATAGCTTCATAATATGTTTTTAAATTTGGTAGAATAAGTCTGCAGTGATTTTTCTTTTCATTAAAAACAAAATTCCAGCTACCTTTGGCATTTGTAGGTGGAGAATGAAGAAGTGCCAATAAAATAGCTCTTGATCTATCTAGGAAGGGATGTGTTAGTTGGGGTTCTGACCAGGTCATGGCCATTGCTAAGGAAGGGAGTAAGCGTCCCTCTTAGATGGTTGAGGCAGTAGCAGTTTGTACCTGAACTGTAGTGACTGAATTTTGAAGACGAATGAAGGCAATGTCAGGAAGGCTTTTCTGTGTTCTCTTTTTTTTTTCAACGTTTTTATTTATTTTTGGGACAGACAGAGACAGAGCATGAACGGGGGAGGGGCAGAGAGAGAGGGAGACACAGAATCGGAAACAGGCTCCAGGCTCCGAGCCATCAGCCCAGAGCCTGACGCGGGGCTCGAACTCACGGACCGCGAGATCGTGACCTGGCTGAAGTCGGACGCTTAACCGACTGCGCCACCCAGGCGCCCCTGTGTTCTCTCTTCTTTATTTTTCTACTCTTAATACATTTTTTCATTATGAGAAATTATCCTGAGGCAAGTTGGAAACTGCTGAAAACAGTTAATTGTTAGGGGCTTTTTAATTCTACACCAAATCAATCCTATTACAACCCCCATTGTGTCTGACATAACCCAGGTGATTCTGTAGGTGCCGAATCTCTTGTATTTCTGGGCGGCATTAGCAATTAGAGGAACTTAAATGAACATGTTTTATCAGGTGACATTGATTTTGCTTTGGCTTTCTGTATTTGGACTGAGAAATATTTTAATCAGGACAAATACAGGTAGCACATAATAGGAACTCTGAACATGAAATAGCAATTTAATTGATAGGGAGTTTCTTAGAGAAGGAGTCATGTAGTAAGATTATTTTAGATAGCTTTAGCTAAACATAGGTTTAGGAGATTAGATTATGACCTATATGTTAGCCTCTGCTTTTCAGTCCTTGGTAATTAAGGACTATGTGGTGTCTTATTAAAGGTGTGTTTCATTGATTTTCAAGTTTGCCTCTCTCAACCCATTGGGAAATTCTCAAGTTCGTCCTTTTCAGTTTGTTTGGGTTTGACACGACTCTTAGCAACATGGGAATAGTGTCTGAACTGATAATTAAATTAACTCACAGGTAGTCATAATACCACACAATTTATCCATTCAAAGTGCGTAGGTCAACAGTTTTTAGTATATACACAGAGTTGTGCGACCATCATCACCATCAATTTTAGAACATTTTCATCATTCCAGATGAAATCTGTACCTGAGAGCAGTCACCCATTCCCCAACTCCCTCATGTCTGAGCCCTAAAAAACCACTCACCTGCCACTTTCTGTCTCTATGGAGTCATCTATTCTGGACATTTCACATAAATGGAATCATGTAATTTATGGTCTTTTGTGACTGGCTGTTGTCACTCAGCATGTTTTCCTTCTTTTTATTCTATGTTATTATTAAAATATAGTTGGCATTTTCTTTTTTAAAATATTTTTTATTCATTTCTTTTTGACAAAAAATTGTCAAATTGACAAATAATTTATTGAAATCACTTATTTTTGACAAATAATTGTCAGATAAGGTGAACAACACAATGTTTTGATATACGTATGAATTGTGAACTGATGACCAAAAACTAATGAACACATCCACCACCTCCCGTAGTTATAATTTTTGTGTGTGTGTGTGGAGAGAACACTTGAGATTTATTCCATACATGAATTTTAATATACAATGCATTATTAACTATAGTCACCACACTGTACATTAGGTCTCCTGAACGTACTCATCTCGTAATAGAACACTTGTACCCCTTTGACCAGCATCTCTCTGTTTCTCTCACCCTCCCCTGCTACTCCCAGCACCTGGTAACAACCTTTCAATACACACACACACACACACACACACACAGACACATATATATACACACACATACATACATACATACATACATTATATCTTCTTTATCTAGTCATCCATGGATGGACATTCAGATGGTTTTCATATCTTGGCAATTCTGAATAATACTGCAATAAACATGAGAGTGTATATTTCCTCCGGATATATACGATACAAAAGTATTGTATATGTATAAAAGTGGGATCACTAGTTCATATGGTAATTCTATTTCTGATTTTCATTTTTTTTAGAGAGGGCTAAGGAGTGGGCAGAAGGATAGGGAGAGAGAGAACCTCAGGTGTGCCTATTTTTTATTTAAAAAAAAATTGAAATATAATTGGCTCAGTTGGCATCTGGCTCTTGATTTCAGCTCAGGTCATGATCTCACAGTTGATGGGATTAGGCCCCACATCGGGCTCTATGATGACAGTGTGGAGCCTGCTTGGAATTCTCTCTCTTCCTCCTAAAGCAAGGAGCAAGTTTTCTACCTCTCCAGTCATTGATCCTTATCCATCATGAGTCACTGCTGAGATACTCATTGCCTCCAGTTACATGATCTTTTTAGGATCAGTGGTTTCTGCATCTTTGGGGCCACCATTGGTGCAAGGGCATCTCTAATGAGGCTTTAAACCAGAAAGCTCCTTTCCCTTTCAGGTCTTTCCACCTTCACAGGGTACTTCCAGGGATTAGGGCATGAGTCCTTGTTGCTTAAGGGATTGACTTAAAGGGATTGAAATTAATAGACATCCTGATTGTCAGGCCTGTAAAAGTTAGTTAAGACAGTGTGATATTGGAAAAGAGACATTCATATAGATCAATGGGACAACATCAAGGATTCAGAAATAGGTCCACACATATATGGTTAAAATGATTTTTTATTAAAAAAATTCTAGGCTGAGAAGACAAGCAGTGAACAGGACAAATTCTTCTTCCTCATGGAGCTTACCTTCCAATGGGCAAGACAAATAACTAAATTTTTAAAGCTACCAGATATTTGAGTAATAAACGGTGAATGCTATGAAGATATAAATCAGGATAAAGGCATAGAAAATGACTTGCAGGATGGGCTACTTAAATAGGGTGGACAGAGGACTGTTGAGCAGAGACAGGAATAATAAGGAACAAACATGATATGGCCTATCTTTAGGGCACAATTCTGTTGTTTTGTTGTTGACTCATTCTTTCAATACTTTTTTGCTGAGCATGTGCCAGATGTTATTCTAGGTGCTGGGGATATACTAGTGAATAAAATAGGCAAAACCTCCACCTCCATGCAGTTTACTTTTTTGTAGGGGAAGCAAAGAATAAACTATACAAGCAAATCAAATATATGATATGTAGTGGAAATGCTAGAGCAAAACTATAAAGGAAGTATAAAGATGATGTGTGTGAGTATGCCTGTGGGTGTGCCCTGGTGGTGCTCATTTAAGATACAGTGCCCAGAGAAGGCTTACTTTGGACAAGACATTTGAAGGAAGTGGAGAAGACATATAGTTCTGGGGTGGCAGTGGGGAAAGACGACCCAAGAAGAGGAACAAACAAAGTGCAAAGGTCCTAGGGTGGGGCTCTCATTGTTGGCTAGCAAGGAGCACTCAGGGGAGGAGTGAAGGGTGCATCGGGGTTAAGATAGAGCCTACAGATTATTGCAACTTTGACTTTTACCTAGAGATGACAAGCCAAGAGAAGGATTTGAGCAGGAGTAGCATGCTATGACTTGTCTCAATGGGATTCCTGTGTTTCAATTAGAACTATTTTATAAAGAAGGAGAGAGAGAAAACAAAACCCAATTTGCTTTTACAAATTAACTGTGTGTCTTTGAAAGAAGGAAAAAAGAGACCAACAAACCACAGAAAACATAAATAAATGCATTTTGTTCAGGGACAGAGGGCTAAAGCAATGACTGGTGAATCAGAGGCATAGAATCAGTTATGTCCAAAGTACTCAGGAAATGGCTTCCTCCCTAATTAGATCCACGTCGTTAACCTCTGTGGAGATAAATTTAGCAGGCAGTAGGTGGAATGAGATGAGTTCTCCTGAAAACATGTTTCCAATGAGGTTGGCAAAGAATGTTGTGTAAAACCAAAATAACCCAAACTGTAACCTAATAATGTTGCCTTTGGTGAGCTACATCCCCAGCAGGGACCACTTGGCTTGTCGGTTCCTGAGGCGCTAAGATTGAAGATGTTAACATTTGATGTAGCCGAAGGGGCAGGGATACAGCGGTGGGAGAGGGTTGGAAAAACCCTGAGGCATACCGACGCTTCGGTGCTATCGCCCTCTCGTGGCGACTCCAGGAATTGACTTTGGTGTAATTAAGTCATTTGCCGCCAGGACTCATATATTTGGTTAAGTTTAAACGGTCAAAAAAAGAAAAAGTGATTTCTCAGTATTACCCCTTGGATTGCATTCATTTAATTAATTAAATGAGCTGGGGGAAAGTTGCCATTTTGTAGGCCAGCAGCACAACGTTTAGTTTTTGTTTACTTAAACTCAGAGGAGCCGTTTGAGTGTCAGGAGCCTTGGCCCACGGCTGCGGAGAGGGGTTGAAATGTTTTGCATAATAAAGCAGGAGGAATTTGGGCTTTGCCTCAGAATGTGGAAGGGCCTGTGGTTGTGGCGAGTAGGGAAATACGCGGAAGAAGTGCTGGGGGGGGGGGGGGGGGACAGAGAAATCCAGCTAGAAGGGCTGGGACCTGAGGCTGAAACAGTGCCCAGGAGGCGTTTCTTTGAGGCTGACAGTCCAAAGACTGCCTGCCTGCCTGCCTGCCTGACTTATTTATTTAGTTAGTTTTTATTTAGTTTTTATTTTATTTTTAAAAATCTTTAATGTTTATTTATTTTTGAGAGAGAGAGAGAGAGAGAGAGAGAGCGAGCGAGCTTGAGCGGGTGAGGGGCAGAGAGAGAGGGAGACACAGAATCACAAACATAGCAGGTTCCAGGCTCTGAGCCGTAAGCACAGAGTCCAATGTGGGGCTTGAACCCACGAACTGAGGGATCACGACCTGAGCAAAGTCAGACGCTTGACCCACTGAGCCACCCAGCTGCCCCAGCCCAATGACTTTTGAGAACCAAGGCTCCATAATAACCTTTCAGTTTTTTTGCCGGACAGCGGTGAAGCCTTCCCTGCTTCACCACGACCCTCTCCCTTACCCAGACTCCCAAGCCTGGGATGCACACTGTTGTTGACACTGGTGTTTTGGGATATAGAGGAAAGGGGGTATTTAAGAAAAGGAGAATGGATGTTGTGGCCAATGTGAGCTAAGAGAGAGGACAGCCATCACTGTGTGAGTCACTGGGTAAGATAAAGAATTCAGAACAAAATGACCAAGAGGTGAGTGGGAGAAATGTAAGCCACCCCAAATGCCTCAGAAATGTTTGTTGGGGGAGGACCCTGCTATGTGTGTGCTGAGAATCAAGCCAATTTTGTCTCGTTTTGTTTTAAATTATGATTATAATGACAAATTTTAAAGTTATAACATGGAAAGATAATCCACCCAATTTTATAGACTTTGGGACACTGAGGTGATGATCTTTTGGTTATATGGGTGTATTATTAGCTAGCGCTTTGCTACCTGCAAGGATTTGGGACTCTGCCTTGAAAATTGTTATATGAAACATATAGCTTAAAAATATAATGAAATTCTTAGCAGCGTTATTTATAAGAACTCAAACCTGGAAATAATCAAATACCCATCAGTGGTAGAATTGATATGTAAATTGTAGAATTCTCATGTGGTAGAATGCTGCACAGCAATAAGAATGAATGGTCTCTAGCCACATGTGAAGCTCTGAATGAATCTCACAAACATAACGTGGAGTGAAAGAAACCAGATCCAAATGGGTACATATTGAATGATTTCCTTTAGAAACAGCACAAAAACAGGCAAACTAACCCTTGCTGTTTACTCTGGGGGCTATGGGGCTATGGTAACAGCAGGAGACTGGGAAGGGGGCTCTGGGAATACTGAAATGTTCTGTTTCTTGATCTAGTGGTGGAGACAGAGCAGTTTTAAATTTGTGTAAGTTTATGAAGTTATACATTGACAATACGTACACTTTTCTGTGTGTATGTGTAAAGGCAATTTTGTTCCTCCTGTGCTCCTCTACTCTCACGGGACACCACACTCTGAATACTTCCCACACCAACCACTTCTGCCAACACCAGCTGGGTGTCCTCCAATTTAAGTCAATTCAGACACTGTCTACCCGAGATAACATCAGATCCCACAGGTTGAGGGCTCAGTCCCATAAGATTGTCCCACCCCCTTCAGATGTTAATCTCAGGTCCAGGTTATTACTTCAGCTTCTGGCAGATTGGCTAAAAAGCAGAGGTTCCCTTGATCTCTTCTTTGGGTTCAGTTCATTTGCCAGAGGAGGTCACAGAACTCAGGAAAAGTATATATTATCAATTTATTATAAAACGATTCAACGAAGGATAAGATGGAAGAGGTGTGTGGGGCAGGGTGTGTGGGAAGGAACATGGAGCTTCAGTGCCTTGTCTGAGTGCCACTCTCCAAGCACCTCCATGTGTTCGCCAACCTGGAAACTCTCCAAACCCCGTACTTCTGGAATATTTATGGAAGCTTCATCACGTAGGCGTGATGGATCATTAACTCCACTTGCAGCCCCTTCCCTCTCTGGAGAATGAGGGTGGGGAGTGAGACTGAAAATGCCACGCTTCTTATCATGGCTTGATCTTTTTGGTGACCAGTGCCCACCTAGGAGCCCTCCTGGAGCCCACCAAAAGTCACCTCATTAGAACAAAAGACACTTATCACCCTGGAAATTCCAAGGCATTTAGGAGCTCCATGTCAGGAACTGGGGTCAAAGGCCAAAGATTAGAATAAAAGATGCTGCTTGGGGCTCGTGGGTGGCTCAGTCGGTTAAGCGTCCAACTTCCACTCAGGTCATGATCGCACAGTTTGTGAGTTCGAGCCCCGCATCGGGCTCTGTGCTGACAGCTCAGAGCCTGGAGCCTGCTTCGGATTCTGTCTCCCTCTCTCTCTCTGCCCCTCCCCAACTCACGCTTGCTCTCTCTCTCTCTCTCAATAATAAATAAACATTAAAAAAAAAAAAAAGATGCTGCTAGTGCTCTTACCACTTAGGACATTTCAAGGTGTTAGGAGCTCACTGCCAGGAACCAGGGACAGAGACCAAGATACTATTTTTTCCTTTTATCTCACCAAATGATATACCTCAATAAAAAGCAAAACAAATAACAAACAAACACCTTGGGAATGCAAAGATCAAGTAAGTGTGCCCAAGGAAGCTGAGAAAAATTTCATGGAAGGGACATTCTACTCAGTTCAACACACACTATTGAGGGATTATCGTGCACGGGAGACCATGTACTAGAGACTGTGATGTATGGATGTACAAGGACTCTCTGAATCGCTGACTTACAGGGAGGAGGCATCAGCCATGATCCTGAGGCCCTCCCGCTATAAGACGGATAGACATGTAAACATTAATAGCAATAGTCCGATTCTGGCAGCATGGTTAATTATGCTAACTTCTATCACTTGTTCCACATTTTGCTAGACACAGAAGGGCTAGAGAGAGTGAAAAAGAATGAACAAGTCATTATTTGCAGGTTGTACTATTATTTACTTAGAAAATCCAAGAAAATCTATAGATTATTAGAAAAAATATTTATCAAGCTTATTTTATACAGATCAACATAAAAAGCAATTGCTGGGTGCCTGGGTGGCTCAGTCAGTTAAATGTCTGACTCTTGATTTTCGCCCCGGTTGTGATCTCACAGTTCATGGGATTGAGCCCCATGTCAGCTCTGTGCTGATAGTGCGCAGTCTGTTTGGGATTCTCTGTCTCCCTTTCTTTCTCTAAATAAACAAACAGAGGAAAAAGCTATTTCTTTCCTATGTACCAGTTACAACTAATTAGAATACCAGTTTCTAAAATATTTTTATTAAAAAAATTTTTTTAATGTTTATTTTTGAGAGAGAGAGAGAGAGCATGAGCAGGGAAGGGGCAGAGAGAGAGGGAGACATAGAATCCAAAGCTGACTCTTAGGCTCTGAGCTGTCAGCACAGAGCCCTGCGCGGGGCTGAACTCACAAGCCGTGAGGTCATGACCTGAACTGAAGTCAGGTGCTTACCTGACTGAGCCACCCAGGCATCCCCAATTTTCTAATAGGAAAATAAATCTTTCCAAAAAATGTGCAATGCCTCCTTAGAGAAAAATGTCAAAAATTTTGGGCAGGACATATAAGTATGACATGAATAAAAAGATATACTATGTTTAAGTATTAAGGCATTAAAGAGTAAGCACTTAGTAAATATTGATATGTGGTTGAATGAGTTCATTAATGTTGGAAAGGACCATATCTTAGTCCTTTGTTTCGGTATCTTTTCTTCACATAGCACCGGACTAGTACCTGGCACACAGTAGGGACTCAAGATTATTGAAAGGAAGAAAACAAAGGAAGGAGAGGCAAGGAGGAAAGGATGAATAACTTAAAAAATTTTTTTTAATGTTTATTTATTTTTGAGACAATGCGAGAGACAGAGTGCAAGCAGCGAAGGGGCAGACAGAGGGAGACACTGAATCTTAAGTGGGTTCCAGGCTCTGAGCTGCAGCCCAGAGCCTGATGCAGGGCTCGAACTCACGAACCGTGAGATCATGACCTAAGCCGAAGTCGGACGCTTGACTGACTGAGCCACTCAGGTGCCCCAGGATGAATAACTTTAAATGAAAGGGTGGAATTGGGTCAAAAAAGTTAAACATTTTGAATTCTTTGTATTCTATTACAATCTTACATTTGCAAACATCCACTTGCTTCACTGTGATAATGTGTGTTTGTACAGTCATCTGTAGTTTACAAAGCTGTTTCATTTCATGTTTTCATGTAGTTCACAAAGCAACTGTGAAAAACCAGCATCATCACTGGGAAATCTGGAGGTTCTCTAAGTCTTAGATCAGAAATAACCTGGCTATTACGTAGATCCAAGTTTTCTGACTTCAGGGGCCGTGACTTAGTACTATACAAATGCCAGCCTCAATGGACAGTGAGTTAGATGTGTGGGTTATGGATTGTTGCCCTGAGGCACTTTTGAGAGTGGAAGTAGGCACCATTCATTGCCCTGGCGCAACAAGTGTAAATTAGGATGGTCTGGGCACATTTGAGAGGAAGTCACTCTAACTGGATGAAAACTGGGTGTAAGTTAATCCTTCTGGGCAGCACAGGTCAAAAGATCTTTACCAAGTTATGGAGATTGTAAATGCTGCCCCTGGCTACATTTAATGAGTTTTGATCCAAGTCAATAGTAAATAACTTAATAAAGAGCAGCTTAGAATTAAAGTTTGCTTTTTGTAAGAGGAATGCCACCTGCTTGGAGAGGTTAATATGCCGCATGTGGGGCAAAGTTAAGTGTCATTCTTCCTTTTGGCCTTCTAACCCCAAATGACATTTCTTGTTCATATGTCCAACACAGTGTGAGTAAGCTAACATTGGGAGCTGACTGTAATTTTATCTTTCTTCTTGAAGTCTTTAATAATGTGAAGATAATGAATGGATCTGTGAGTAAACTCATTACTAGGAACAGTCAATACTTGTTTTCCTGTGAAGCTTTTGGTGATTGCATTAACTGAATAGAGGGTTTTCTTTAACTGCAAATCTTTCAATACATAGTATTAGCAATTTTAAGTTAGAGGTCACTAACTTGTAAAGATGTTGAACTTAGTTTTTTTTTTAAAACCATGTTCCATTTCTGCAAATAAACAAGAAAATTTCAACTTAAAATAGAAGGCTGAATCAATTGCTCAATTACATGTTTTAAAGTAACCCACTAGCTCTCTAACAGGTGAAACTCTTAACATTGTAAGTATATAAAGCATCAAATATGCAGATTTAATACAAAAACATTAATATTATGTGGTTGATTCTCTTCAACATTTCTATGCTTAATTTTAAATCTTTCTGAGGGTAACGTTTATTTCCGACTAAGAAAAAAATTACATCACCTCAAGTAATTTGGGAAGATACTATTTAGTCAAATGAGATTATATATAATGACCAGAGATATTAGCTGAAGTGCTGACTATATTCTTGTCTGAAGTACCAATGAGTAATTTCACTTGGTTAAATACTTAGAAGCAGATTTTCTGGGTTGAATGGTAAATGTGCATTTAACTTTCTAATAAACTCATTTTATTTTCCAAAGTGGCTATACCATTTTGCATTCCCACCAGCAATGTAAGACAGTCCCAGTTCAGCATGCTTAATAGTACAAGAAATTGTTAGTTTTTAAAGTTTAGCCTTTTTAATAGGTATGTAGTGATATCTCATTGTAGATTTAATATGCATTTACCCTAATGAATAATGATGTTGAGAATATTTTTATAGACTTACTTATGATATCTGTGTCTTCAGTTGGGTGTTTAGGAAATCTTTGACTCATTTCTTTATTGGGTTGTTTGACTCATTAATATTGAATTTTGAAAATAATTTTGTCCTGGGCTTGTCTTTTCATTTTCTTAAGAGCATCTTTGGAAGAACAGAAATTTTAGATTTTGATGAAGTTTAATTAATCAATTTTTTTGATTGATCATGTTTTTGGTACCATCTCGGAAGGCTTTGCCAAACCTAAAGCTGTGAGATTTTCTCCTATGTTTTAGAAGTTTTATACTTTTAAGTTTTAGATTTAGGTGTATGGTCTATATGAATTAATTTTTTTGCGTAGGGAATGACTTATGAATCGAGGTTCTTTTTTTATTTTTATTTTTTGTATATAGATATCCAATTGTTCCAGCACCATCTGTTGAAAAGTCTATCTTTCTCCTTGAATTGCCTTTGTGTATTTATAAAGAATAAATCAACATATGTGCGAGCCTGTTTCTGGACTCTACAATCTGTTCCATTGATTTTTTTATGACTACCATTTCACCAATACCACACTGTCTTGACTAATGTATTTCTATGTATGATAAATGTATAATGTAATATATTTCTATGAATATATCTGAAAATCAGATAGTATGTTAGGTTTCACAAAAAGTCATGCTGGGATTTAAAAAAATGTTTATTTATTTTTGAGAGTGGGAGAGAGAATCCCAAGCAGGCTCCATGCTGTCAGTGCACAGGCTGAACTCAGGAACTGTAAGATCAGGACCTGAGCCAAAATCAAAAGCAGGATGTTCAGCCAGCTGAGCCACCCAGGTGCCCCCATGCTGGAATTTTTATTAGAATTGCAGTGAATCTGTAGATTGGTTTGTGTAGAATTGACATCTTAACAATATGGAGTCTTCTGATCTATGAACATGGTTTGTCTCTCCATTTATTTAGGTCCTCTTTGATCTCTTTCACTAGTATTTTGTTTTCAGTGTATAAAGCTAGTACATATTATATTTATCCCTAAGTATTTTATGTTTTTTATGCTTTTAATTTTTTAAAATTTC
This sequence comes from Lynx canadensis, assembly GCF_007474595.2. NCBI lineage: Eukaryota > Metazoa > Chordata > Mammalia > Carnivora > Felidae > Lynx > Lynx canadensis. Next base: position 53,699,114 of record NC_044310.1, read on the forward strand.
CATTTCCAATGTTTCATTGCTAGTATATAGAAATAGGATTTTTTAAAATCTGACTTTTGTGAGTTTGAGATGTCTTCCAGACCACACTCAAATTTAATAGTTCACTAGAAGGACTCACAGAACTCAGCAATATTGTCACAGTTATGGTTTATTACAGCAAAAGGATATAGATTAAATTCAGTAGTGGAAAAGGTTTATAGGGCAGGGGTCAGGAGAGATGACGTGCAGAGTTTCAACCTATCCCCTCCCAGTGGAGTTGTGTGGACAACATTTATTTTTTCCAGCCACAGTATGTTATAATATGCTTACGCAAGCCAGAATTCTTAGTGGAGATTGACCAGGTAGACACAGCTTAACCCTGTGGGGCTAATGTCGTCTCCAGCCCTTCTAGAGTTGGGGATGTTTCCATGTGACTCAAGACTCCCACCAAAAATCACATTGTTAGCCCAGACCACCTGATGTGGTAGAAGGCCCTCACCGTAAGTCATAGAGTTAGCCTAGACTATCTGGCTTGACCTATGACCCCAAGTAATCAAAGACCCTTCTATTAGGCAGAACATTCCAGAGGTTTAGAGGTTACCTCCTAGGGGTCAGCCAAATTTATCTTTAGGCAAAGTTAATTCTTGACTAGCTAATGTTGTTGAGCATCTTTTCATATGTTTATCAGACATTTATATGTTTTCTTTGGAGAAATGTCTGTTGAGATCCTTTGTCCACTTTTAATTGGGTTATTTATCATTTTATCATTGAGTTGTAGGAATTTAATACATTCTAGATACAGGTCTTTTCTCAGATAAATGGTTGGCATTCTGTGTGCTGGTATTGTCTTTTTACTTTCTTGGTGATGCCCTTGAAAACATAAAAGTGTTTAATTTTGGTGAAGTCAAATTATGTTTTCTTTTATTTTTTGTATATAAAAAAATGTAAATATCATTTCTTTAATAGGTAGAGGACTCTTTGAGTAATCTGATCTTGAATGAGCTTTGTCAGTTTGTGTTTTTCAAGGAATTTTTTTGTTTCATCTAAATTATAAAATTTATGAATCTAGAATTGTTTGTTGGATTTCCTTATTATTTGCTTAATGCCTGTAGGGTATAGAGTGATACCCTCTTTTCTCCCCCTTTCTTTTTGTTCAGTCTGTTTAAGGTTTATCTATCTATCTATCTATCTATCTATCTATATATTTTTTGCCATAAAACTAATAGGGAGTTTCCCTTTGCTTCCATATAAATTTAGCTTGGTCTTTTTGAGATAATCAGGTTTTGTTTTTCTTTTTTTTTTTTTGGTATTGAATAGCAGAACAGATCCAAATTAAGAGATAAAGAACTACTCATATAGTTTCAAAACTGAAGTTGATAGTACATTTGTATCCAATCTGAGTAACTCTCCACAGCTTGAGTTTTTAGATCTCAAATGCTAGTATCTAGTGTAAATGCCTGACATTAAGCTTTTGTTTGCTGAGGCATCAAAGGATATCCGTCTTGAATAAACATGTTGTCAGCTGTATGACACAGTTACCAGCAAAACAACCAGACAAGGGAGTGGGCTCCCCGCCCCATACACCCATGAAGTTCCCTGTTACAGAAAGTCCTGGCTCACCTAGATAACTGACTTTGTGAGTCTCCTGTCCAACATCCTAATTCCTGCTCTTATGCTCTTAATGCTTTAAATTAGCCAATGAACCCATGACACCCTAGACATTCTACACTCAGACTCTAATAAAGGCCTCAGATCCATGCTCTCTTTCTCTACCCATGATCTTGGTTTGGCCTTTGGGTGTGCTGTACCCTCCAGGACTTGTAGCTACAAAATCTTCCTCAAAGTTCCGTGAAGGCTTTTGCTGATGTGTGTCTTTCAATCATAAGAATCTCAAGGGTTGGTCCAGCCACAACATTGGCTCCACTGGGGAAAATGTCTGTGGGGCTCACGAGGAGTAATACAGGTCCAGGCAAGTGCCTCAGGCATTCCTAGCCTAGAGCATCACCATCAACAGGTTAGAACAGATACAGCATTGGGTAGAGCTGCATAGCATTATACAGCCTATATTATATGAATGCCTGTAGAATTCGGGCTTATAAAACTTGTATGGCAAACAAACTGAAATGGGACAACAGTGTGATACTGCTTACCTGCAGAGGGCCAGGTATAACTGCAAACATATTCTTCATGGTGATCGCTCTGATCCATGAGATTGGAACTGTGGTAGTAACAACATTCTTTCATCCAAGAAAGCACAGTGCAGAGAACAACTTTGATAACTGTACATAATCCCTAAATCTCAAATTTAGATGAAAAAATTTAAGAAATTAATCCACACTGAGGGACACATTAGGATGATACTGGAGGGAAAGTCTTTCTGTGAGCTTCTGGAGGGTGCTTTAGCTCTCTTACCTCCCAGAGTCACCATAGTAGTAGAGTTGACCCTTAAACAATGCAGGCGTTAAGGGCATTGACCCCCATGTAGTTGGAAATCTGCTTATAACTTTGACTTCCCCCCAAATTAACTACTAATTAAGTAGTTAAGTAGCCTGATCTTGACCAGAAATAACATAAACAGCCAATGAACACTTATTTTTTATGTCATATATATTATATACTGTATTATTATAATAAGGTAATGCTAAATAACAAAAATTCTGCTGAATAAATTTTAAAGATCAAATTAATCAATTCATGAATCAGGCATCATCCCATCTAGCAAGTAGAGGGGAGCTCCAAAGGGTTATAGAAAAGGAGAAGTTTTTAAAGATAGAGGAGTGGAAAAGAGGAAATTATTTGCAATGGATCTATTGTTTTTTATTTGGCAAAGTTGCCCTCTCAAGGGGAATGGCATATCAGTAAATTTCCTAGTGCTAACCAGGAAATTCCCATGTTGACTGGTTAAAGGTTACATTTCTGAGGGGTTAAAATTACAGTTAGGGTAGGGACCAGGCTAGTCTTGGTTTATGGACTTGAAGCCTTAACTTAAGTGGCATCAATTTGGGCCTGTGGTTTAAGCTAGAGAAAGGAGAATGTTGTTAAGAAAATCATAAGGAAGAAAAAATACATTTATAGTACTGTATGGTATTTTTTGAAAATAATCCACGTATAAGTGGACCTTTGTAGTTCAAAACCATGTTTCAAGGGCAAACTGTACCTTCATTTATTCCTTCTTGAATGTTCTTCCTTTCTTTATGTAGATCCAAGTTTCTGGCCTACACTGTCATTTTTCTTCTCTCTGAAGAAACATTTCTTTCAAAGCAGATCTTCTGCCGACAAAATCCCTCAGTTTTTGTTGATCAGGTAAGTCTTTATGTCTCCTTCACTTTTGAAGGATAAAAATATATCTGTTTTGCTAGATACAGAATTCTAGGATGGTGATTGTTTTTCACTCAACACTTCAATTAAATGTATCACCACACTTTCATCTTGTTTATGTGATTTTAAATGAAGTCAGTGTAATTCTTATCCTTGTTCTTCTAAAGGTAAAGTGTTCCCCCACCCATTCTATCTTCTTCCAAGATTTACTCTGTCTTTGATTTTCTGCAGTTTGGATATGATATGCCTGTGTGTAGATTTTTTTGGTATTTATCATGCTTGGTATTCTCTGAGCTCCCTGAATCTTTGATCTCATAACCAAGACGAGGTTAAGAAGACATGATGACTAAATTTAACATAATATTCTGGTTAGGATCTTGAGAACAGAAAAAAAGGTATTAGGCAAAAAAGGAATATGAATAAAGCATGGGCTTTAGTTAATATTCAAGTATGAATAGGGGCGCCTGGGTGGCTCAGTCGGTTAAGTGTCCGACTTCGGCTCAGGTCATGGTCTCGCATTTTGTGGGTTCAAGCCCTGCATAAGGCTCTGTGCTGACAGCTTGGAGCCTGAAGCCTGGAGCCTGAAGCCTACTTCTGATTCTGTGTCTCCCTCTCTCTCTTCCCCTCCCCCACCGGTGCTCTGTCTCTCAAAGATAAACATTAAAAAAAATTTTTTTTTAATCATGTATTAACATTGTTACAAATTGTCATAAATGAACCATACTAATTGTCACAAACATTAAAATTGTCACAAATGAACCATACTAATAATGTAAGATGTTAATAACAGAAAATATGGTCTGGGGTATATGAAAACAATCTGTATTATCTTAAACTTTTTGTGGATCTAAAATTATTCTAAAGTAAAAAGCTTGCTAAAATAGTGGATGGCATAGGAAGAGTAATAGTTTTGTCCTGCAAACTAGGAGAAAATAGAGTTGGAGCAAATTCACAAAGTACTAGGACCTGTATTCCTCTCTGCTGTGGGAGGAAGGAGATGACATTTGTTTCAGAGAAGGGCTAAGCCAAATTGGGATATCCAGCTTGTTTCTGCTCTCCTGTCTCATGGCTCTTCCTGGGAAGAAAAATAGCTTCACAGAGCCATGTGTACCAGAAGATTAGAGTTGCCAGTTTCTTGGTGCAGGGGTGGTTGTGTGCAAACTCAAATGCCCATAGCATCCAGTTAGGTGGTTTAAATGATTAAAGGAAGCTGGGTATAAGAACTGTAGGAGGGCCTGGAAATGCAGCAAATAGGAGAGACAAGCCTTACACAAAAGAGCAGCTGCTGCTCAGTGCTGGTCAACTTTTGCTCTGCAGCAAGGTCAGTTCAGATGCCTTATTTACTGATATTTCAAATGAAGCTGGGAATCCAGGTGAAAAAACATTACATGTAATAGTCTACTTTTAAAACATTGGTGAATTTCAGAAATTCTTCTTGTAAAGCATTATGCATACCCAAACTATATTGAAAGAAATACTTCTGTGGACATGGTCTATAACCTGAGCTCTGATGAGCCAGGTGGACCAATCTAGGGGAGTCAGAGCTTTGTGTAAAGTGTGAGGCCAGTCTGGGTCCTGGGCTGTCAGAAGAGCTCTGCTCTCCTTCTTGAAAGTTTCGATAATATAGAGAACAGCTGTATGGCATCCCTGGCAAGTGGCATGAGCAGAAAGTCAAGGCTTAGAACATCACAGGGTATGTCTAGGAGATCGGATGATTGAAGATTCATGAAGAGGGGAAATTGTTGGCCTTGAAAGTCGGGTTGGAGCTAGATTATGGTGGTCCTGGGCATTTGGACACTATGCTATTGGCAACATGTGACTAATCTCTGGCTTCTCTTGAAAGAGCCCAAGGTGGAAATCAGAAACTAGAATGAGAAATTGGCCATCCACACCTGGACTTCCCAGCCAGGAGAAAGGCAGAGTAAATGAGTGTACTGAGTCTAGTTAGAAAAATTGGATTCAGGTGAAAGAGACCATTCCTAACAAGCAGCCAGAGAGTGTTTATGCATATACCCTTGTGTAGTTGTTTGATACATACATAACCTTTCTAACTGAGCTAGGTGGGCCTGTTTGGGGTCATCAGAACAGCTCCCATGGGCACCCCGGCTTTGTACCAATAAGGAGGGTTAGATTCATCCTCATTCTCTTTCCTGTCTCAGTGCCTCTTTACCCACCCCCCACCCCCAAGGATTATTACACTGATCCAGAGCTTTTGAAATGGAGAAACCTATGCCTGACCTGTGCACACAGCACACAGCAGTGATATTTAATGTAAGATTAGATCAGAGTCAGCCAGGAAGCTTTCTTAGGTATGGGACACAGCCAGCAAAATGAAAAAGGTTTATCTAGGGGGGAGTTTTTCCCTCTCTGCCTGGCTGTCCTTTCTCACCCTCCTTTCTCACTCTCCTTTAGGCATCCTTTCCCCTCAAAAACATAGTCCATAATGTCTGTTTGAATTGCTTCAAATTCCACTAGGCCACTAGATGAACACATTCCTCCCTAAACAATAGCATTATATTTCAAACTCCTTTTGTTCTAATCCTGGCATTTTAATAGCCCACAAGAGGCTGCAGTAACTACCCTCACCTTACCACCATCACCAAGGAGATCAAATATCATTTCTAGGATTTATTATAAGCCCCCTGTGGTGAAAGCAGGAACCAGATTTCAAGAAACTGCCAGTTACTTATTTTAAGTAGGATGTTGCTAATGGTTGGCTGGTCCTTTCTAACAATCAGTTAAAGTTGGTGTTTTTGTTACTTCTATCCATTGGTTCTAGTTCTGTACAACGACACAAATCAGAGTAGCTCTAATATAATCATAATTATATGAAAGAGCATTTCTTAATAACAGAAACTATCAGCAACATTGAAAAAGTTGTTATATAGTGTAAATCCCTACTGGGACCCTGTCCAATCCCTGGTCCCTTCCCAACAAAGCAAACAGAGGAAAATTTCTTTTCCCTCTAATAGAGGGAAATTTGCTTATGACTTTGCCATTAAGATTTATAATGAAAACTTTTTTTATGTGTATATTGTAGGAATGAAACTTTATGTGAAAGCTTAAACAATGATCATTTTTGATATCCAAATGTGTGTTTTTTTCTATCCAAACAATAGCATGGGGAAAGTCCTACCCTTATTTCAAAAATGTCCAAAATTGTTTTATAATAAGTAATTTTCAACATTTATCAAGGACTATTTGAAAATTTTTAATGTTTCTTTATTTATTTTGAGAGAGGCATATAGCATGAATGGGGGAAGGGCAGAGAGAGAGAGGGAGAGAGAAAATCCCAAGCAGGCTTCACAGTGTCAGCACAGAACCCAATGTGGGGCCCAAACTTTGAGATGATGACCCAAGCTGAAACCAAGAGTTGGACTTGCGACTGAGCCAACCAGGTGTCCCAATCAAGGACTATTTGAAGTCAAGCATGGTGAATAAAGTGGATGTTTGGGACACGTGATAATCATTTGGGGAGGGGGCAGTAAACAGGCCCGAGTAGCAATCAGGACAGTCTTCCTTAATGAAGTTCAAAAACAACTTCTGAAGGTGATTCACACAGGGGAGCTCCAAAGGTGTTCTTGTAAATGGCAGTAAAGAAAGACAATACTCATGATGACTGGTAATCAAGTAATGCTGGATTAATGAACTATTTATTTTATATCAAACTTCCTTTGCTCATATAAAAGTTTCTATTTATTTATTTTTTTGGTCACCCTTGATTTGCCTCTGTGTGAGGAGAACCATGATTAAGGTAGGATCCATTCATTTATTCAGTGACTGCTTATTGAGCACCTTTTTTATGCCAGGCACTAAGGGTAAGATGAACAACACTGTGGGTTTGGTGCCTGCTTTCATGGATCTATGGTAAGAATGGGGTTTAAGATCAGGGAATGGAAAAACAAAAAACAAATCTTCAAGGCAAACCAACTGGAAACCACTGCTATCAGTTAAACATGCCCACATTTTGAGTTAAATTTTTACTTTTTCTCCAAAACATTATCTTGACAACATTATAGTCCTAGGAAGTATTAGGGAGTGCAGTAATGAGACTGTGGTAGGTCTTATGCCTTTATAATGTTTACATTTCTTGTGACCTTTGTGCACGAATGTTTTTGCCCATGTGGCCAGTCAAAAAATGATCTGGTTGACCTGTTTTTCCAAAAGACCTTTGATCAAACCTTTGATGAACAAACAGAGAATGATGTCTTCAAAAAGGATCTACCTACAAAGTTCTATAGTGTCATAATTTTTAAGTACGAAATGTGGACTAAAGTTGAAAAAAAAGCAGTAGTAAGGGACTGAGTTAAACTTTTAACTTTCAGAGGAGACTTACCAGAGTAAAAATTTAACATTGAGTTATCTTTCTTTGATTTAATGTCATAAAAAGTTAGCATACACTAGGGGCGCCTGGGTGGCTCACTTGATTAAGTGTCTGACCTTGGCTCATGTCATGATCTCATGGTTTGTAAGTTCAAGCCCCACATCAGGCTCTGTGTGGACAGGCCAGAGCCTGGAGCCTGCTTTGGATTCTGTCTCTCTCTCTCTCTCTCTCTCTCTCCCCCTCTGCCCTTCCCTGCTCACTCTCTCTCTCTCAAAAATATATAGACATTAAAAAATTAAAAAAAAAGTGTTAGAATACACTCATTCATTCACCAAATATTTATTGAGCACCTAATGTATGCCAAACACTATCCTAAATATTGAGACACAATAGAAAAGAAGATAGAACTGGTATGTTACAGTTTAATACATAACTACAAATTTTGAGGAGATACAGAAGAAAACTGGGAGAGAACACAGAGACCTAATGCAGGGTAGACAGGGAAGGCTCTCTGAGGAAGTGATGCCTTTAAGCAGAGACCTTGGATGAGTAGAAAATAATCTGGTCAAGGGTGAGGGGAAGAGATTTCCAAGAAAGAGGAGCTGCATGTAGAACAGAGTATATTGTGACTTTAATACATTTCATATTGTGAAAATTTTCCAAAGTTCAAAATAGAAATTCAGCATCCCATGATATTAGCAAATCTCATCACTTTACTTTAGACTGGCCAGAAATATGTCAGGAAGAAAACTTCAAAGAGGTGGATTTCATTTTTCTGGCTTGTAAACAAAATGCTTAAAAAACACTTTCCCAACACTTGAGGTTAGTTTATAATTACCCTTTTTCATCACCCCGGATAAATTTCCAGACTTTAGTAACATAATAAAACCTTTTTTTCCCCTGACTTTGTAAATAAATAAGCTACAGTGAAATCTGGTTCAAAAGGTAAAGCAAAGAGCATCCCAGGTCTTCCAAACATCATGTAAATTTGAGCTACTATCAGACATTCATTAAAAAAAAAAGAAGAAAATCAGTTCACCAATGGCATGCTATTGTGAGGAAGTAAAAGGAAGCAACTCAGACCAGACACTGTGATTCATTAACAGGGCTGTCATTTGGGAAAAGGGGTGAAGGGTGCAACGTAGCCAAAGAAATTAACAATCAGTCACTCATTATTCTTTTTTTTTAACTTAATTTTATTTTTTTTGAAATTTACATCCAAATTAGTTAGCATATAGTGCAACAATGATTTCAGGAGTAGATTCCTTAATTCCCCTTACCCATTTAGCCCATCCCCCCTCCCACACCCCCTCCAGTAACCCTCAGTTTGTTCTCCATATTTTTGAGTCTCTTCTGTTTTGTCCCCCTCCCTGTTTTTATATTTTTTGTTTCCCTTCCCTTATGTTCATCTGTTTTGTCTCTTAAAGTACTCATACGAGTGAAGTCATATGATTTTTGTCTTTTTCTGACTAATTTCACTTAACATAATACCCTCCAGGTCCATCCATGTAGTTGCAAATGGCAAGATTTCATTCTTTTTGATTGCCGAGTAATACTCCATTTATATATATACCACATCTTCTTTATCCATTCATCCATCGATGGACATTTGGGCTTTTTCCATACTTGGGCTATTGTTGATAGTGCTGCTATAAACTTGGGGGTGCATGTGTTCCTTCAAAACAGCACACCTGTATCCTGTGGATAAATGCCTGGCAGTGCAATTGCTGGGTCATAGGGTAGTTCTATTTTTAATTTTTTTGAGGAACCTCCATACTGTTTTCCAGAGTGGATGCACCAGCTTGCATTCCCACCAATAATGCAAAAGAGATCCTCTTTCTCTGCATCTTCACCAACATCTGTTGTTGCCTGAGTTGTTAATGTTAGCCATTCTGAGAGGTGTGAGGTGGTATCTCATTGTGGTTTTGCTTTGTATTTCCCTGTTGATGAGTGATGTTGATGAGCATTTTTTCATGTGTCGGTTGGCCATCTGGATGTCTTCTTTGGAGAAGTGTCTATTCATATCTTTTGCCCATTTCTTCACTGGATTATTATTTTTTGGGGGGGTGTTGAGTTTGATAAGTTCTTTATAGAGTTTGGATACTAACGCTTTATCTGATATGTCATTTGCAAATATCTTCTCCCATTCTGTCGGTTGCCTTTTAGTTTTGCTGATTGTTTCCTTCTCTGTGCAGAAACTTTTTATTTTGATGAGGTCCCAGTAGTTCATTTTTGCTTTTGTTTCCCTTGCCTCCGGAGACATATTGATTAAGAAGTTTCTGCGGCCAAGATCAAAGAGGTTTTTGCCTGCTTTCTCCTAGAGGATTTTGATGGCTTCCTATCTTATATTTAGGTCTTTCATCCATTTTGAGTCTATTTTTGTGTGTGGTGTAAGAAAGTGGTCCAGGTTCATTGTTCTGCATGTCGCTGTCCAGTTTTCCTAGCACCACTTGCTGAAGAGACTGTCTTTATTGCATTGGATATTCTTTCCTGCTTTGTCAAAGATTAGTTGGCCATAAGTTTGTAGGTCCATTTCTGGGTTCTCTATTCTGTTCCATTGATCTAAGTGTCTGTTCTTGTGCCAGTACCATGCTATCTTGATGATTACAGCTTTGTAGTATAGCTTGAAGTCTGGGATTGTGATGCCTCCTGCTTTGGTTTTCTTTTTCAAGATTGCTTTGGCTATTCAGGGTCTTTTCTGGTTCCATACAAATTTTAGGATTGTATGTTCTAGCTCTGTGAAGAGTGCTGGTGTTATTTTGATAGGGATTGCATTGAATATGTAGATTGCTTTGGGTAGTATTGACATTTTAACAATATTTGTTCTTCCTATCCAGGAGCATGGAATCTTTTTCCATTTTTTGTGTCTTCTTCAATTTCTTTCATAAGCTTTCTATAGTTTTCAGTATATAGATTTTTCACCTCTTTGGTTAGATTTATTCCTAGGTATTTTATGGTTTTTGGTGCAACTGTAAATAGGATCGATTCCTTGATTTCTCTTTCTGTTGCTTCATTGTTGGTGTACAGGAATGCAACCGATTTCTGTGTGTTGATTTTATATCCTCCAACTTTGCTGAATTCATGAATCAGTTCTAGCAGTTTTTTGGTGGAATCTTTAGGGTTTTCCATATAGAGTACCATGTCATCTGCCAAGAGTGAAAGTCTGACCTCCTCCTGGCCGATTTGGATGCCTTTTATTTCTTTGTGTTGTCTGATTGCAGAGGCTAAAACTTCAAATACTATGTTGAATAACAGTGGTGACAGTGGACATCTCTATCTTGTTCCTGATCTTAGGGGGAAGGCTCTCAGTTTTTCCCCGTTGAGGATGGTATTAGTGTTGGGTCATTCATATATTGCTTTTATGATCTCCAGGTATGATCCTTCTATCCCTACTTTCTTGAGGGTTTTTATCAAGAAAGGATGCTGTATTTTGTAAAATGCTTTCTCTGCATCTATTGAGAGTCAGTCATTCATTCTTTCCATTTCTATTGTCCCCTGTTCAATGAACTCTACTCTTCTGGATCTTTTTGTGATGACTATAAATAAAACACGTATGGGGCACCTGCGTGGCTCAGTTGGTTAAGTGTCCAACTCTTGATTTCGGCTCAGGTCATGATCTCATGGTTTGTGAGTTCAAGCCCTGCATTGGGCTGTGCGCTGACAGCATGGAGCCTGCTTGGGATTCTTTCTCTGCTCCTCCCCTGCTCTCTCTCTCTCAAAATAAGTAAACATTAAAAAAATAAAACATATATGATTACTGATGCCAAAGTCACCTGCTTAACAATATGAAGGGCCTGCCAACCTGGGATTACAAATTGTCCTTTGCTTTGATAGGCTTTTGTAAAGGGCATGTCCTTGAACCCGCTGGGGAGTGGGTAAGATGCTGAGGTGTCCCCATGCACACTCACCCACTGTTGCATTTCAACACATGGCTCCCGGCTGGTTGGTCAGCACATTTTGTAGATGAAAGGAAGCACATAAGTTCGTATGTAGTATCTCAACTTTTAAAGGGACCTCAGAGAGCATTTAATGTTAAAACTCATCTAATGTAGTGCAGTATTTTCCTAAAGTGCATGTATAAATTTGACTAACTGCCCTCAGTTCACTATTTCACGAGGTAGCTAATTCTCTTTCCAGCAGCTGCCATTTTAAAAGTTTCTCCCTAATATCAAGGTAAAGTCCATTTTCCATACTTCCATGAGGAGCAGTAATAATACTATCTCATGAACACTTCTAGATAGCAGAGCTGGGCCAAGAGGCTTCCCATGCCTTGTTTCTAGTGCTCCCAGCAGTAGTGGCCGGAAGGATCCTCCTGGGCATTTTACAGATGGGGAAACATATGGTCACATGGGCAAGACAGGTGGATCCAGTCGGGCTAAATCCAGTGCCTAGGCCCCTTCCTCAACACCATGGTAGTTCTGATTTCAGAATAGTGTATTTGAAGGCATCTCATAAACTCTTTTTGGCTTCCTTATTCATACTTCATGTGCTGCTTTCCATTGCTCTCAGGATAAACCATGACTAGATCTTTATAAAACGTATATATGGATGAATCTAAAACTTATACATGCCCAGAAAACTGCACATAGTACTCCAGTTGACATGTGAGTTTTGCAAAGAGACTTCCTTTATTGAGTCTTTTATTAATGGCATTTGTATGTATGTATGTATGTATGTATGTATATTTTTAGAGAGAGTGGAAGTGGGGGAGAAGCGCAGAGGGAGAGAGAGAGAATCTTAAGCAGGCTCCATACTCAGTGCAGAGAATGGCATTTATTTTTAAAAGTAACAGTAGGGGCTCCTGGGTGGCTCAGTTGGTTAAGCATCCGACTTTGGCTCAGGTCATGATCTCATGGCTCAAGAGTTTGAGCCCTGCATCGGGCTCTGTGCTGACAGCTCAGAGCCTGAAGCCTGCTTCAGATTCTGTCTTCCTCTCTCTCTGCCCCTCCCTCTCTCTCTTTCTCTTTCAAAAATAAATAAACATTAAATTTGTTTTTAAAAACTAACAGTGGCATATTAGTTAAGATAGAGATGGAGGTAGGTTTAACCCCTGGCTTTAATACTGACAAGCTGTTAAACTCTGGGCATTTTACTTCCCTGATTATTAGTTTTCTCAACTATATCATGAGGATGGTGATGATAATGACGCTTACTTTTTATAATTGTTGTGAGAATTGACATAATGCAGCTAAAAAACTTAGTCTGAGGCTCACAGCACTATATATATTCAATAAATGATAAACATTATTATTATTATTTCTTGCTTTGCAGTAAACCAAAATCCCTGTGACTGTTATCAAGCTAGGCTTTCCCTATACCATGTTTGTAAAGTTGAATCTTATATATATATATATATATATATATATACACATATACATATATATATACATATACATATATATGTATATATATATGTATACATATACATATATATACATATACATATATACATATACATATGTATGTATATATACATATACATATATTTCCAGCTTGAATCTTGTTTCTGTCATTTGATATATTAGTAATCCTTCCCAGTTTTGTGTTGCCTGAAAATTGGTAAACATATTTTCAGTATTTCATTAAAGTTGTTGCTAGAAGTGATTACACAGTGAAATTTATGTTCCCATTTAGTTAACTTATACTGTTCTATGTTTGTTCCCACTTACTTGTTTCCACTGTTCTCAGGATTTAATACATGTTCAACAGCTACATGTAGGATTTTCCTTGTGCCTTTTAAAAATCATACACTTGTTATATCCCCTCGTGATCCCCTGAGTTTTAAGCCGCCTCCAACCTATGATGCTGTAGGTCTCCCGATATTGACATAGCTGAATCTATTAACTAACTTCTAGAGTGGAAACCAGACACCTGGGGTTCGTACTAGCCTTTCCATCTACGCACTTTAAGCTCTCTGTGGCTCCATTTTTATACTTATAAACCTGAGCAAATATTTGCCCTTTCCTTCCTTTCAGTGCCATGGTGAAGATGAAATAAATAGTTGTAAAAGAACATTGCGTTCTTCAAAAAGCAGTGGCATACCATTTACAGATAAATTCCTCATCTAGTCACTATCAAAATAGCTAAACCACTAACTGTGGGCAGGAGAAGCCCCTGAGCAGCAAGCTAGTGTGGATGACACCAAGCCTACGTGTTTGTCATCTGCATTTCACTCGGGGACCCGGACTCATTTAAAGCTTCATTACACACATACGTTTGACAGGCTTGGCTCCTTCATTTCCTAGTCCATAGTCAAGTAGAGGTAGGTAAATTGAAAATAGCTGGGGGTAGGGGCGCCTGGGTGGCGCAGTCGGTTAAGCGTCCGACTTCAGCCAGGTCACGATCTCGCGGTCCGGGAGTTCGAGCCCTGCGTCAGGCTCTGGGCTGATGGCTCAGAGCCTGGAGCCTGTTTCCAATTCTGTGTCTCCCTCTCTCTCTGCCCCTCCCCCGTTCATGCTCTGTCTCTCTCTGTCCCAAAAATAAATAAACGTTGAAAAAAAAAAATTAAAAAAAAAAAAAAGAAAATAGCTGGGGGGATAAATTGAAAGTCTCAAAGGGAGGCACGTTGAAGGTAGCAAGAAACAGATAATCATTTTAAAAGAAAAAGAGAGGCAAAAGAGCTACACAAATTAGAAACTCGGAAGTACAGAAATCCAAGACCATTAAGTAAAGGGGAAAACCAGCCTTGAGCTGCTGAGTAGATTCCAAGAACATCACTGGATTATAATCTAGTACTGTCCGTGGTGTTCAACATGATCACTGATTTCTGTGTTGGACCTCTGTGTTTTCACGTGCCCAGCTTTCATTCTGCTCTCTTTTGGAAGCAGCACTGTGGCCTTTGGAAAACTCCTTTCTCATGTTGTACTCTGTCTCAGAAGACCCATCACCTAAAGTGTCCTCTCCTCTCCTGGACAAGGCTGAGTGTCTGGTCTAAGCAGATCAGTAGCTTTCGGACAGGAATTTGCATGTCAAGCAGGGTAACTCATAGCTTTTGGGGGTGCTTCATCCTGGGACCCTGAATAGATACTTTATTTTTCCTTCCACACAGACCCTGGGAACTGCAATGGTTCCTGACCTTTTCAAGATTGGTTATCTAATTTTCCTTTAATTTGGGGACTACTCTGAAACATTCCAATAAAATATTTAGCTTAAAGGTACTTTTACGCTGCTCACAGTTCGTGATCTCTAATCGACACAGATTCATTAAAGGAAAGGCTCAATTTCGTTCCATATGCAGTGTTTAAAAAGCCCCAGGTATTTGTAATAAAAATTTAAAATATTTCCATCTGACTCTGTTAAAATAAATTTTAAGTTATTTAGCATTAAATGGCCATTTTCATTCTAAAGAATTTTCTCATATCCTAACCACACCAGATAAATGAGTTGTGATGCCATACAAATCCAAGAAAAGACTGCATTTTATTGTTAAGTTTGAGTATGTCTCACTTAACTCTTTGTCTCAGCATGGTTCTGGTTAGCTCCTCATTAAAATGATGACTGATGTCATAAAAACAGCCTGAGGGTACATTTTAAATGGAAAACTTTCAGTTGTGGTTCAAATACTTTGAACGTTCAACAAGTATCTACAGCTACGTTCTGGGGTACAGCAGTGAGCAAGATGGACACAGACCCAGCGCTCATGGAGCTTGTGGTCAAATAGCTCAGTAAATGTATTCAGAATGAAAGGAAGAGTGGCCTTTGCTCCAAACAAGCTCATTGCCCAGGGCTCTGGCCATGTATTTCTCCTGCCTAGAAAATCTAATAGCTGACCTTTATCCACATCCTTTACGTATCTTCTCCCCATACATCCCATTCCTTTTTCAAGGTTAAGCCTCTCACAATAACAGTGATGATAGCTAAACATTTATTGCGCAGGATGTTAACCTCTTTATTTGGACTACATTATTTCTCATGGTGCACTATGAGATATTTATGTATGACTCTGCAGTAATCTAATTGATGGGATTTTAGGAAGACATATATATATCTATATATATATGTATATGTATGTGTATATACATATATTTAAATTTAATATATATTATATGATTATAGTATATATTATATTTTAATATTATATATGTGTGTATACATATATATATACACAAATTAATTAATTAAAATATTGAATTCATTGTGCTCAGTTTACTGGGATTCTTTTGACCATAGAACCTGAAATATTAGGTGGGAAGGTGGGAAGCTCTTTGATATCTGCTGTGCATCAGAATTGCCTGGGGAAGGTTTTTTTTTGTTTTGTTTTGGTTTGGTTTTTTTGAGAGAGAGAAAGAGAGAGAGAGAGAGAGAGAGAGAGAGAAAGAGCACACATGTAGGCAAGCAGGGGAGGGGCAGAGGGAGAGAGAAAAGAGAATCTTATTTTTTCTTTCTATAATTTATTTATTTTTTATAATTTACATCCAAGTTAGCATATAGGGCAACAATGATTTCAGGAGTAGATTCCTTAAGGAATCCCCCCTCCCACAACCCCTCCAGTAACCCTCAGTTTGTTTTCCATATTTAAGAGTTTCTTATGTTTTGTCCCCCTCCCTGTTTTTATATTCTTTTTGCTTCCCTTATGTTCATCTGTTTTGTCTCTTAAAGTCCTTATATGAGTGACATAATATGATATTTGTCTTTCTATGACTGACTAATTTTGCTTAGCACAATACCCTCTAGTTCCATCTATGTAGTTGCAAATGGCAAGATTTCATTCTTCTTGATTGCCGAGTAATACTCCACTGTGTGTGTGTGTGTGTGTGTGTGTGTGTGTGTGTGTGTATACCACATCTTCTTTATCCATTCATCCATTGATGGACATTTGGGCTCTTTCCGTATTTTGGCTATTGTTGATAGTGCTGCTATAAAAACATTGGGGTGCATGTGTCCCTTTGAAACAGCATACCTGTATCCCTTGGATAAACACCTAGTAGTGCAATTGCTGGGCTGTAGGGTAGTTCTAGTTCTATTTTTAGTATTTTGAGTAACCTCCATACTGTTTTCCAGAGTGTCTGCACCAGTTTGCATTCCCACCAGCAGTGCGTAAGAGATCCTCTTTCTCCACATCCTGCGAATATCTGTTGTTGCCTGAGTTGTTAATGTTAGCCATTCTGAGAGGTGTGAGGTAGTTTTGATTTGTATTTGCCTGTTGATGAGTGATGGTTATGAGCATTTTTTCATGTGTCGGTTGGCCATCTGGATGTCTTCTTTGGAGAAGTGTCTGTTCACGTCTTTTGCCTTCTTCACTGGATTATTTGTTTTTTGGGTGTTGAATTTAATAAGTTCTTTATAGATTTTGGATACTAACCATTTATCTGATATGTCGTTTGCAAATTATCTTCTCCCATTCTGTTGGTTGCCTTTAGTTTTGCTGATTGTTTCCTTTGCTGTGAAGAAGTTTTTTATTTTGATGTGGTATCAATAGTTCATTTTTGCTTTTGTTTCCCTTGCCTCTGGAGATGTGTTGAGAGAGAAGTTGCTGCGGCTGAGGTCAAAGAAGTTGTTGCCTGCTTTCTCCTCTAGGATTTTGATGGCTTCCTGTCTTACGTTTAGGTCTTTCATCCATTTTGAGTTTATTTTTGTATGGTGTAAGAAAGTGGTCCAGGTTCATTTTTCTGCATGTTGCTATCCAGTTTCCCCAGCATCATTTGCTGAAGAGACTGTCTTTATTGCATTGGATATTCTTTCCTGCTTTGTCAAAGATTAGTCAGCCATACGTTTGTGGGTCCATTTCTGGGTTCTCTATTCTTTTCCATTGATCTGAGTGTCTGTTTTTGTGCCAGTAGAGAGAGAGAGAATCCACGCTTAGAGCAGAAACCAACCCGGGTCTTGATCCCATGACCCTGGGATCATGACCTAAGCCAAAATCAAGAGTCGGATGCTTAACCAACTGAGCCACCCAGGTGCCCCTGGGGGAGTTTATGAAAAATAGAAATGCCTAAGTACATCATTCTCAAAAATTACAATTAATTAAAAATACACAAGCATACACATATAGAACACAGCACAAAAAATGACCCCAAATCCTACCTTCTTAAGATAATCACAAATAGTACTTTGTGTGTTTCCATTGGGTCTTTCTATTTTGTGGCTCTAAACTTTTAAACAAAATATTGGGGTAGACATAGCCTCATCACTGAGATCTTCTCTTTCCACCTTACTCCATTCCTTTCCCCATTATGCTTAAGTTTTCTCTAGAATTTCTGACCTTCTATTTGTTCATGACATCTTAATTCATTTATTTTTCTCCACCAGAGGAACCTATCTTCTTCTCCTATCCCCAACCCTCTAGAATATCAGTTTCAAAAGGACAGAGAGTTTTGTCTGCTTTGTTCATTGCAGTATCTATAGCCCTAGAAATGTGCCTGGCACAGAGAGGATGTGGAAAATGAATGAATGAAATTGACAAAGTGCCCTTCAATAATGCTATACTATTTCCACTCCTACAAGAAATTTAAGGCAGTGTCTGTGTCAGAGAAATATTTTTGATGGGTAGGACTTGGAGGCACCACTTGAATGTTTCCTAGGATCTGTGGAGGGTATCGGGAATCAGGAGCTTACAACACGAAAACAAAGTATGATGTCTGGGGCCACTGGGCCAACAGCAGATGCCATACACAAGGGAAATGCCATGTTGAAGATCCCACCTGCCCTCGAACAGGCTCAACAGGAATATTTTTAAAAACATGTGCAGCTATTGGTTTCAGTACTTGAGCACCTAACTTGTCTACATAACAAATTTGGGAACTTGTTCAGGACTTTGTCCTGGTTCCTTTGGTTCACATCTTTCTACCATCCAGATGGCCTAATTCTTAAACTTTTTATGAGCAGAGTACTGCTTTCAGTGCTATTTAGTCATTTCTCACAGCTCTCTATCCTTTAGAACAGCTTTTAAAGTTACTTGGGCCATTTTGGGTATAGGACATTGGATGACTGGTTTTGTGCACCTGAATAAATGGAAGCTTTCTTGGTATTATTAATGTTCAAAAATATGCAACCCACACTCATATTCTTCAACTGGAGATTGTTTTGAAGTCATTTTTTAATCACTGAATTTCTAAATCAGAAAGTATATTTGAAAATAGAAATTTAGAACTAAATACAAAGAACAGCATGAAGGGCTTTTTATAAAAATTAAGAGGGGCAATGAAGTGTAGTGACAAGGCACCAGGGCCAAGGCCCAGGAAATCTGAGTCCCATGGGCTTCTCTGCCCATCATTAGCCCTGCTAGTTCCCTACTTAGTTGGGAAATGAGGCTGCTCATCCTAATTCCCAAACTCTGTTATGGGAACTATAGATATGTGAATCATAGTGAAAACTGGAAATGTTTATTCAATTGAAAAGGCCATGCTAATCTTAAATACCAAAGAATTATGGTAGTTTAGTAGAAAGAGGGATTCTGAAGAATTCTGGAGTTGTTTTCCCAAACTGTTTTGTATGGAACATCACTTCAGTGAGGTGTTTAGTCAGCTTTTGATGACTGCTAACCTCAGTACCTCAGTGGCTTATCTCCCATACACATTTATTTTCATGCTCACTGTCTGCAGTTCAACCACAGTGAAGCTGGTCTAGGCTGGGCTCCACTGCATATTAGGCATCAAGGTTGTGGTCACCGTGTCTTGATTCCAAGCTACTGGTTGGGTTCAGATCTTCTCTATGTGTCTATCATTATTCTAGTACAAGTGGCTAACCCAGACAGGTTCTCCAGGCTGAGGCAGAAGTGTAACAGAGAAATAATCGGTGCCAGAATATCTAAGGCCTCTAATGTTGCATTGACCAAAGCAAGTCACATGTCCAAGTCCAATGTCAATGGGGTTGGGAAGGATACTTTACCTACAGTGGGGGCAGAGGGAATGACTGTTTGCTAAATATTAATCCAAGCTTTCACAAATGTCTTTAAAAAATAGGAACATGCTTAAAAGAGCTTAGAAATGTCTTAGACGATTCCAAAATACAATGCCTTATTAAAGGTTGTGAGGACTCTTGTTCTAAATAAAATCGTTTGATTTTGCTTAGCATAGTGATAGCCAAATTTATGTGACCGTAGTAACTTTTGCCTATACTTCACAAAAACCATTCATGTTTCATGACACTGGATTTGTGCCAAATACACTTTGGTAAATGCTGTTCTCAAGTTTGCATTTGAATGATTGTCAAGCGTACCAGCTCTGGATCAGATAGACCTTCCTTTGACTCTTGGCTCTGGAACTATTTTTAAGTGTCTGGAATTCTTGTGGTAGACAGTAGTTTGCTGTAAAGTTGAGTTATGCTGCTGAGAAGTGGATGGTGGTACCACCTGTGCTAAAGTAGCGACAGGAAAGAGGTGAGCTCTGACAGATTAGGCCAGGTAGGGTCTGGTTGAGAATTCTCATGATAGGTTCACAAACCTGGTAAAAATAAAAAAAATACTCTGCCATCATGGTCCTGACTAGGTAATAGAGAAGATAAAGCCACATCCCGGTAGAAGAAATGATAAATATGTGATTTGTAAGATTATTTTTACCTCTTTTCATTCCCAAATATCTTTCACACCTATTTGATGATGCCTAGAATTCTGGTTGAAGCAACGTTCTACATTATAGAGCGAAGGAGAAGATTTTGATTTAATAATGAAGTATCGTATTATGTCATAAAGTATAATTAGCCAATGATTAGCCAACTGATTTAGGTTCCAGCTCAATTTGGAGAAGAGGAACAGAATGTTGGTAAAGAAAAGGACCCAGTAATTTGAAAGGAGAGTGTTAGGGTCTGAGTGTTTATGTGCCCCCCAAATTTATATGTTGAATGTCTATGTTACCCCAATGTGATGGTATTGGGAGGTGGGGCCTTTCAGAGGGGATGAGGATTAGATGGGATCATTAGGGTGGGACTCTCATGAATAAGATTGTGTCCTTATAAGTGTCACAAGAGGGTCTGTTTTCTCCTTCTCCCACATAAAGTCACAAGTAGAAGTGGCCGGTTTGTAACCCAGATGAAGGCCCTCAGCCGAACCTGACTATGCTGGCACCTGATCTCATACCCCCAGCCTCCAGAACTGTGAGATATAAATTCCTGTTGTTCATAAGCCACCCAGTCTATGGTATTTTGTTTTAGCGCCCTGAGCTAAGACAGAGGGAAAGAACCCCAGAGAGTCAGTAAGAAGGAAAAAAAGAAGGACGCACTGCAAAGACATATTTGGTCAGAGCCACTTGAGGACAAGTAGAACTTTGTATTAAGGTCCTTGTCCCAGGCCCCATTCTACTTGGTGAGGTTTATTTTTTTTTTTTTTTTTTTTTTTTTTTTTTTTTTTTTTTTTTTTTTTTTTTTACTTGGTGAGGTTTAAAGACCTGTGTTTATTTAATACAGACTTCTTACAAAGGATCTCTTTCCCCAGAGGATGTGCGAAGCAGCGTTGCTATAGTTTCCACAGAATCTCAGTATGTCAGAGCAGGCAGGATTTTGATGATTATGTATCTGAACACTACAATTTTACAAACGAGAAAATTAAGGCACAGCAAGGAAAGTAAAGCTCAGAATTATTCAGCTGGTAGAGATAGAAATGGACCTACCTCTCAGAGCTCACAGTTCAGGACACATTTAATAACAACTGCATTATTAAATAATAAGAGTGATAATGATAATGCCTACCATTGATGAAGCGTTCATTACAGCCAGGCATAATTCTAAGTACTTTATATGCATGGTTTCTTTTATGCCTCATAATAACCCAATGAGGTAGGTATCTCCTTTATATAATAGGAGGGGCGCCTGGGTGACCCAGTTGGTTAAGTGTCTGACTCTTGGTTTCGGCTCAGGTCATGATCTCACAGTTTTGTGAGCTCAAGCCCCACGTTGGGCTCTGTGCTGGCAGCATGGAGCCTGCTTGGGATTCTCTCTCTCCCTTTCTCTCTGCCCCTCCCCCATGCATGCTGTCTCTCTCAAAATAAATAAAATTAAAACATTTTTTAAAATAAGAGGAGAACAGAGCACAGAGGGGCTAATAAATTTGCACCCAGGGTTACCTGTAAGTAAGTGACAGAGATAGGACACATCAGAAAGTAATTTTCAAAGCAACATCTGGCATACACCAGGTCTTTTTCCAGAAACATCCACCTGATGAAAGGGCAATACTGCATACCTCTTCATTCACTCAGACAAACAGAAAATGGGCTTAAAGGACATGTTTCTTGATCTTCCCTGTGTCCACCATCAAACTCAACCATCCTCTTCATGCCAGATGGACATGAAACTACAAATCCCCTGAAACAACTGGGGAGAGAGTAAAAGAAAATTAGTAGCCGCTACTGTATTCTAAACAGCTAACTCCCAGGAATATTGTCCTGAAGATTTGAGTTGAAAAGAAGAAACTCACTCTTAGTGGATGGGTACTTAATCAGTTCAGATGGCTTAAAGATAAAAAAATTAAAATCAAAAAATAAATAAATAAAAGCAAGCTCAGGAGAGTGGGATTGTGGAATAGTGTGAGCGGGCTATGTTCACCATGTAGAGCACAGGCAGTCCAGACAGAGGGAAGTTGACTAGGATTAGGAACTAGACTTTGGAATGAGAGCAGTGGCAGTGAATCTGCCCTTCGGTTGCAGATGTAAGAAAGGTAGCCAACATCCATACCAAGAGATGACAAGTAGGACCCAGGGGAGATCCACCCAGCCTATGCTATTGGAACCTGGAGCTTGAATAGGTCTTGCCTTGTTCAAGAAGTAGAGAAGAGAAAATCAATTAGAATGGTTTCTTGGGTGGAAAAAACTGTGCAAAGAAAAAAAAGCAGTATCAAGAAGATTTGGAGGAAAGAGTACACATCTCAAAACAAGCTACTCTAGGATCCAGAGGACTATTTAAGAGATAGTTTGTCATCCTCAGAAAAATACAGGGAGATATGGTATCTGTGTGCCAGGAACAGAAGCACTTCGGACAGTGAGCTGGATGGAGATGAATGTATTAAGGAGGGACTGCAATAAAGCTAAATATAATGGAAATAGGATAACACATTCAAAATTTCTAGAAACAAACTAAAAAAGAATAGTGGGCTCTGAGGAAGCCTTGCAATAAATGGTAGTTTAAAAGGAAATTACAGTGCTTCTCCAAAGAAGACATCCAGATGGCCAACCGACACATGAAAACATGCTCAACATCACTCATCATCAGGGAAATACAAATCAAAACCACAATGAGATTCTGACTCACACCTGTCAGAATGGCTAATATTCACAACTCAGGCAACAACCTCATGGAGGTTCCTCAAAAAACTAAAAATAGAACTACCCTACGACCCAGCAATTGCACTACTAGACATTTACCCGTGGGATACAGGTGTGCTGTTTCGAAGGGGCACATGCACCCCCATGCTTATAGCAGCACTACCAACAATAGCCAAAGTATGGAAAGAGCCCAAATGTCCATCGATGGATGAATGGATAAGGAAGATGTGGTATGTATATACAATGGAGTATTACTTGGCAATCAAAAAGAATGAAATCTTGCCATTTGCAACTATGTGCATGGAAGTGGAGGGTATTATGCTAAGTGAAATTAGTCAGTCAGAGAAAGACAAAAATCATATGACTTCACTCATATGAGGACTTTAAGAGACAAAACGGATGAACATAAGGGAAGGGAAACAAAAAGAATATAAAAGCAGGGAGGGGGACAAAGCATAAGAGACTCATAAATATGGAGAACAAACTGAGGGTTACTGGAGGGGTTGTGGGAGGGAGGATGGGCTAAATGGGTAAGGGGCACTAAGGAATCTAGTTCTGAAACCATTGTTGCACTATATGCTAACTAATTTGGATGTAAATTTTAAAAAATTAAAAAGAAATTTAAAAAAATAAAGGAAATTACAGTGGTGCCTGGGTGGCTCAGTTGGTTAAGCGTCTGACTTCGGCTCAGGTCATGATCTCTTGGACTGTGAGTTCAAGCCCCATGTTGGACTTTGTGCTGACAGCTCAGAGCCTGCTTCAGATTCTGTGTCTCCCTCTCTCTGCCTTTCCCCCCACTCTGTGTGTGTGTCTCTCTCTCAAAAATAATAAATAAACATTAAAAAAATTAAAAGGAAATTACCAAATGCCTACAGGTAAATGATAATGAAAGCATTTTGTATCAAAATTTGCTGAAAGTAGCTAAAAGCAGAGGAAATTTATAGGTTTGAGTAGATTTTCTGAACAAAAAATAGAAATACTGAAAAATAAGTTAGCAAAGGTTTTTAACTTAACCTAGAAAAAGAAGAGTAAGCTAAAGAAAAAACACCACCATGCAACAAAAAACAAGAACAAATAATAAAGATAATACAAAACAGAAAGGCAATAGAGAAAATGAACAATACCGAAATATGATACTTTGAATAATAACCATCACAATACTAACAAAAAGAGCTAATACTTAGCACTGACTGGTACTGTTTTAAGTGGTTTATTCATGTTAGCTCCTAATCGCCACAACAGCCCGGTGAGTGGCTTGTCAAACATTCCACAACTAGTTAATGGCAGAGCCAGGATCCAAACCAGAGGGTCTGGTTTACTCTTCAGAAGACAGAAAAACTTCTAGCAAGCCTGATGAGGAGAAAAGCAAAGAGATGAAGAGGCAAAATACACAATAAAAAGGGTGAGAGAAAAAAAATAGTTTCAACAGCTAGCTTATAATTCAGTAGATTTGTATTTATTTTCCAGGGCTGCTCTAACAAAATACCACAGTCTGGGTGACTTAAAGGACAGACATTAATTTTCTCACCATTATATTGTGGACAATAAATAGAAGTCTAAAGTCAAGGTGTTTCTCAGTTTGGTTTCCCTTGACTTCTGTCCTCAGCTTGCAGATGTCCACCTTCTTACTGTATCCTCATGTGTTGTTTTCTCTGTGTGAGAGCATACGTGCTGTCATATTTCTCTGTGGATCCAAATTTCTTCTTTATATAAGGACAGCAGTCAGATTGGATTAGGACCTACCCTAATGGCTTCATTTTGACTTAATCACCTCTTTGAAGGCCCTGTTCTCCCAACAGAGTCACATCCTGAGGTACTGGGTGTTAGAGCGTCAACGTATGAATTTTCTGGGAACACGATTCAGCCCATAATAGCCTAGAAAAGTACATTTCTGGGTGGGGGTGGGGGACTACTAGCCTAAGGTAAAGCAGAAAATTAAATACATTAATAGCAGTATGGTTATCAACCTCCCTCTTTTACTCCCCCACTCATCAATGAATTGAAACCTTGTTGGTTTTGCAGGTGAGCTCAAACACATTAACCAAGAAACAGAAAATCCTGGTATTATGTAGTTTTCCCAGAAAAAAAAAGATAAGAAGAGTTGACCAACTTATTTCATTCTAAATGTAGATAAAATAAGTATAAAAAAATTATAGGCTTCATGTTCAAAACATAGCTACCAAAAATCCAAACAGTATACTTGAAAAAAAACCCAGCAATGTCAATAAGACATTATTACATCTTTAAAAAATATATTATTTATTTTTGACAGCAAAGAGAGAGGGGGATCTGGGGGATGGGGAGGAGAGAATCCCAAGCCGGTTCTGTGGTGTCAGTGCAGAGCCTGACTTGGGGCTCAATCTCGTGAATGGTGAGATCATGACCTGAGATGAAATCAAAAGTCAGATGTTTAACCGACGGAACCACCCAGGCACCCGAAGACATTAATACATCTCAATCAAGTTCAATTTATTTCAGAATATAAACATGCTTTGACTTTGGAAAAGTCTGTTAATAACATTCACAGCAACCAATTAGAATATAAAAATGATTTTATCATCTCAATGTATGTAGGAAAAGCATTTGATAAAATTCAGTGTCTGTTCATATGCTATCATTATTTTTTATTTTTTTAAGTAATCTCTACACCCAATGTGGGCTTGAACTGATGACCCCAAGATCAAGAATTGTATGCTTTATTGACTGAGTTGGCCAGGCACCCCCTCAGTATCTGTTCATGATTGAGGAGAAAACCTCATATAAAATTAGAAATAAAGGGAATTTCCATAACCTGAGAAAAGGTATCTCCCCCAAACTTACAGCAAACCATACTTAATGGTACAACTTTAACACATGATCTTTCAGGTATTTGTGTGTGTGTTTTTCTTAATTTTTAAAAAAAGTTTTTTTAAGTTTATTTATTTTTGAGAGAGAGAGAGAGAGAGAGAGTGCAAGTGGGGGAAAGGCAGAGAGAGAGGAAGACAGAGAATCTTAAGCAGACTCTGCCCTGTCAGCATGGAGCCTGATGGCGGGTGGGGGGTGGGTGGGTATTAAATTCAAGAAACTGTGAGATTATGACTTGAGTGGAAACCAAGAGCCAGATGCTTAACTGACTGAGCCACCCAGGCTCCCCTGGTATTAGTTAATGCTACAAACAAAACAAAACTAACAAGAAAATGGAAAGTATTAAGTATTACAGAGAGGAAATTACAGCTGTGAGAAATTTATATGATCATTTACATAGAATACCTGTACAATCTAGAGATACATTACTAAAATTGATAAAAAAGTTTAGATATGTTGTTGGTAAAATGTAATACACAAAAATCTATTGTATGTCTATGCAACAGCAACAAAAACTTAGAAAATAGTTGAAATAAAAAGATACAATTTGATTTACATTAGAAATTTTATACACATACACAGGCATGCACAAACATATTCCTGGAATAACCTAAAAAAACCACATCTTTGTGGAGAAAATTTTAAAATTCATTAATAGAAGGTAAACCATATATGTAAATTAAATGGACTATCTTGAAGATGTAACATCTACTCAAATGAAACAACATATTCAATGATATTAAAGTAAAAATCTAGGGGCACCTGGGTGGCTCTGTCAGTTAAGCGTCTGACTTCAGCTCAGGTCATGATCTCGCATACATGGGTTTGAGCCTGCATTGGGCTCTGTGCTGACAGCTCAGAGCCTGGAGCCTGCTTTGGATTCGGTGTCCCTCTCTCTCTCTGCTCTTCCTCTGCTTGCTCTCTGTTTCTCTCTCTCTCTCTCAAAAATGAATAAACATTTAAAAAAATTAAAAATAAAAGTAAAAATCGAAAAATTATTTGTGCTGTCCTTGAAGGCTTGAGAGAGCAAAGTTTGAAAGCTGGTTTTAAAATTTATGTGGAACACTGAGGGCCCAAGAATGGCCAAAATAGTTCTGAAAAAGAAGCAGCAAATCTTATTATGATGTTATATTAAATAAGAAATGTGATTGGTGCAAGAACTAAGGGACCGAGATACCAATGGAACAGAACAAATTTGATATATAACAGAAACTAGTGGAAAAATGGTATGGTCAACAAATGGATTGAAATTATTAGAAAAAATGGAATTGGACCTCTACTTCACAGTAAACAAATACTGATTCCATATCTAGCAAAAATGTAAATGTGGAAGTCAAAGCTAAATAAAACTTTTAGAAGAAAGTATAAGAAAATGTCTATGACTTGAAATAGGAAGATACTATTTGAACAAAATCTAAAGAGTACAAACCATAAAGATTGATGCATGTAATTGCCTTAATTAAGAATTTCCATTCATCAGGAGACGCCATAAAGACAGCAGAAAGGAAAAGAAGTGGAGAAGGTTTCACATATCTGTGTGAGTGTGTATCTGGCAAATAAACTCCATAATTAGTATTCACGATATACAGTATTTATACAAATCAATAAGAGAAAGACAAAACCATGAACATAGACTCATGAACAATCTTGGAAATGCAGATTAAAACCATGATGAGATACTATTTCAGGCAGAAGCCAGATATTCAAGATGCTGGCAGAGAGAATGAACTTGAAGTGGAGCTATATTCACTAGTTAGAAACCACTGGGGTTTAAACTCTTTATTTAAAAGTTAGGCTGAAATTCCAGCCCCTTCATGCACTGTTTGACTTTGAATGATTTGCTTAACTCCTCTAAGTCTTACTTTCCTGAACTATAAAACAGAGAGAGTAATGAGAAAACACATGTAAAGCAGTCAGCACATTGTCTGGCATATAGAAGGATAGTCACTGCATGTTCATTGTTATGTAAATATTATATCTAGTGTTTGTTGTATGGTCACTGTGGGCGGGGCACTGCATTGGGCTAAGTGCTTTGTGTGTACTATTATCTCTTTTAATCATACACATTGTCATTATATTCATTCTACAAATGAGGAAACAGGCATAAGTAGAGATGAGAGAGCCAGGACTCAAACCCACATCTCGTGGGCTCTGAAGTTTACATGTAAAATTCAGCTTCATTGTCTCCCACTGTTACCACAGAAAGCATCTTAGGTAGATATAGATGAGCTTCAAGGTCACTTACGTAAATCCTTCATCTCCATCATATGCAGGCGCGCGCGCACACACACACACACACACACACAAGCTAGACTATTTAGTTCCCTTTCTGGTTAGAAGTGTCATTTTTCAGTATTGTTATAAAAACAGATCAGTAACAATAGATCCTATAGTGCTTCTATTGCCAATTTATACAGTCAGCCTACAACATTACTTATAAAAATGTTCTTTTGGAGCCACTGTGTGTCTCTGAACATTCCTGCAATGCCATCTGTACAGAGTGTATCTGAGAAGAATGAGGGTGGAAAATAACATAATGAAGCCTAGTGGGAAGCCCTTTCTCTGAGCTAAACTGGAGGTTCAGATGTGGTATTATGTTTCCGAACTCTGTTCTCTGAAGCTCCATTTTGGAGTCTTAGACTTACAAGGGACTTTAGCAAATACCTTAGTTCCATCTTTTCTTTTTTGCCAGAATCACTGACAATATTCCTGATAGTTCTCCCATGTACCATAGTTGGGGATGGAGACATAATCTCCTGGGAATTTTAATTTCTGGACCCCACCAATGGTTAGATAGCACATTCTTCTGTCTTCAGTTCTATAACTTTCATTCTCTGATGAGTTCTGCCTTTGAAAGCAGCATAGAATAAGTCTATATTTTATTCATGACAAATTGTTAAAATTTGAAGACAACAATCAAGTTTCCTTTGTGAGACAGGTTTCCTATGTGAGAAAATTGGGTCATATTTTGTGCTCCATTACAACTACAGTGTGTAGAACAGTGTGGGAAATAAAGTAGGTACTCCTGAAATGTCTTGATGAATGACTGAATGAGTTTTCTCTTTTCTACACTAGCAGCCTCAGACTCCTGAACAATTCTTCTTGAGGCAGGGCTTCCAAATTTCTCATAGACTTAGTGATCCGTCCATGAACGTGGTCTAGTTTCTTAATATCTTTCATAAAGTGACTGCAACAGAAGATTCTGTTTCTTTGAATATGAAACATGAAATGTGACTCTTTTCAAATGTGAGCTCATGTGGTTGGGGACCACATGTCATATGTAAAGAAGTAAATGAGTGGTTGAATGAATAAATGCTTAAAGGCTACTCCAGGTGGTTATGGTGTTACACTGGGCCCTGCCATGCTTGAACACAACTGGTTGGGATTAGGGTACATAATATGATTTTATTTGGGCCAATTAGATTCCTCTCCCGGGAATTTGGAAGTTCTGTCTCTAGGGAGAGAAGTTGAAAGGCCCAGCATTGAGTATAAAGGTAGAGGCATGTGTAGGCACAGCCTCATGGAGTAGAAGCAAGAGAAATAGTGCGGGTCCATGGAGAGAAACACAGAGGGAGAGACACATTCCTTGGCTGCCTGTGAACCACATGGTTTCCCAGTGCCTGGCTCCACTTTCCACTAGGGTCAGCTGCCTTCATTCTGTGAGATCTCTGAATCCTTAGCATAATCCCTGTTCCACCTTTACAGATGGACACACACACATATGCACACACATTGCATAGAACAGTTTATTTGACCTAATGTAACACTAATTTTTGACTCACATTCTGCCTTTGGACAACTAAAATACCTAGATCTTTTCCCATGAACTGCTGTCAAACTTGTTGTGTAATAGGGTTTTTAGAACGTTTATTCATTCACCCATTCATTCTACCACAGTACATTAAGTAACTACTATATGTGAATATACTTTCTATCATTTAGCTATTGGCCTGTCAGTTGTCACTTTGTGCTGTTGACAAGGACTGTTGCCTCTAATAATCATCCCTTTCTATTTACCTCTTATCAACAGTGAAATGAAAAAACAAACAGGTTGCCAAATACCAAGCTGTGAACGGTAACAGCAAAATAAAGGTTCTTAAGCTCTTAGTGTGGGCACGTGCAGGGATGATGCAGTGCTCAAAGTACATGATGTTTACTATATCTATTTTGCCTGCAAAGAGAACATTTTGCCTGCTTTTTGTTTTCCTTTTAGATTCTGGGTTGTTGAAGGTGTAGTAAATAAATATTGGGTAAGTCGAGTGTTATGTGTGTATATATATATGTATACACACACACATTTCACGCAAGTTTCTATCTAAATATATGTACGTAGCTAGGGAAAATGAAATAAGGTTTCTACCAGAATCCAACAGTGAAGAAGATTCGATGACATTTAAATAAATAAAATTGGTTAGATTTCTAGACTGGCAGATGTACTTGGGACTTTGTCTCTCTAATTATGCATCTTGAATGAAACCAGAGATTAGACGTGGCCATTCATGGCGCTCTTAATTCATCCCTTCCATTCCACTCTTACTTCAATCAAATTAACCAACCTTTAAACACGTGCTTTTAAGCTGCCTTTCTCCAATTCCAACGTGTATGCCTTCCCTTAGTCCTCATCCCTTGTGGGTTCAGTTTTAGGGGTGAGAAGGGACATGAGGAAGAAGGCACATTTTTTTTGCTGTAGTCCAAATGCCAGTGTGGTAGCCAAGTTTATACTTGGTCCATCCTCTGTTTTCATGAGGAATAAAAATGGTATGGCGCCAAACTAAGGGATTTCAATCCTGGCTCTGCTACCTCACGCCATACTTTCCCACAGCTCTTTTAATTTCTTTGCACTTCAGTTTCTATATATCTAAAATGAGGTTAATACTACCAACTTACAGGAATTGCCGTGAGGGTTAAAACAATCAATGTCTATAAAATACTCATGTAGCGCCTGGCACGCAGTAAGTGTTCAATAGATGGTAGCTTTTATTGTTGTTTGTATTAACTGTGAGATTCTGCTGTCCATGACCCCAGAGAGAGATACAGAAAACAATGTGCAAGGCAGAGGACCGAGAGAAACATTTCCTAAGAGCATAGTACATTTTCTGGGAATTCAGATGTTAGTTTGAAAAATCTTAAAAATTTGTCAGTGGTAACACAACTTCTTTAAAGGCCTGTCCTGGGGATGAGTGTTCCTATGAGTCCTATCCCAGATTTCTTTCTCTGTGAGCACAAACTCCCTCGTGCTTCTTAAATTTCTGTTTTCTTGGTCGAGAAATTCTGTTTTCCCTAATGCACCATGGGTTTTCTCAACTTTCCCCCTTCCAATCCTGGGAATTTCAATCTGGGCTGTGGTGAGAATGGTATTTCGGGGAAAGGCACATGAGAAATGACAGTTCTTCAGAGTGAACACTGTGTTTTAAGACCCAGAATAACTGTTCATCCTTCTTAGACATTTTGTGGGAAATGGCCTATCCTGTGTGTGTTTAATGATAGAATCTAGGAAAAAGTTCTTACTAGCCATCTGCCAGGCCCTTCATGGCCGAAGTGCTTGTATTTTGCCCTCAGCCCTCTTGGATGACTTGGAAGTACCTTCCAACCTCCTTTCTGAGTGAGTTTCTTTAGACTTCAACTAAGAAGTAGAAAGGACTGTGAGCAGAGAGTTGATTCCAAAAGTGTAAATAATTGATCAGGTTTGTGGAACACTGGGCCAAACTTGCAGGGTGCCTGAGGAATCAGATGCCCATTGATTTTCAATAATAGGTACAACACTATTGGGGGAGCAGGGGGTTAGATAGACCAAGTGACCACCCACCAAGTGATGACTCTAAGATAAAAACTGGGGGCACCTGGGTGGCTCAGTCGGTTAAACATTCAACTTCAGCTCAGGTCATGATCTCATGGCTCGTGACTTCGAGCCCTGCTTCGGGCTCCGTGCTGACAGTCGGAGCCTGCTTGGGATTCTTGCTCTTGCCTTTCTCTCTGCCCCTTCCCTGGTTGTGCTTTCCCTCTCTCTAAAAATAAGTAAATAAAAATCTTAAAAAAAACACACACACAACACTGTTGGCTAAGCAATATACAGTTGTGCATATGGTTGTGCAAAGTGTTTCCATATCCTTACCTAAAATAAGTGCTGTCGTTGGCCTTAGAAATTTGCTGTTGCTTGTTCAGGTGTGAAGTGGCTGGTGTTTGTGATATACTTAAAATCTCTCTCTTTTTTTAGATGTTTATTTATTTTGAGAGAGAGAGAACTGAGGAGGGGCAGAGAGAGAGGGAGAGAGAGAATCCCAACTCACAAACTGTGAGATCATGACCTGAGCCAAAATCAAGAGTGAGACACAACTGAGCAACCCAGGTGCCCCACTTAAAATACCTTTATTGTAAATATTATTTACAATATATTTATTTTCCCATATATACATACTATATCAAGTGGGTTAAGGGAGTCTTAAGAAGAGGCTCCATTTCCAGCTAACAGGTTCGTGTGTCTATTTGTTGTTAGATTGTAAAACTTCAGAAAAATCTCAAATGCTCATGTTTCTCTGAAGAAAGATGAGATTTCTTAGTGAATATCCCACTAAGTAACTGACTATTAAGTAACCAAGCATCATCTTTATGCTGTAGTTTAAGATTTCAAAGAGAAATGTAGTCAGGTATATTAATGTAATTCACTCTCTAACATTGTCTGCTAGGAGAGAGCCACTCTCTTCTCTGATTGACTGTCAGGGGAACCTCAGGATATCTCTGGTGTAAAAAGCAAACATCCTTTTTAGCAAATAGCTAGATATTATGGTAGGAAGTATGTAAATCATCTTGCTTATTTTACCGTCCATCCGGGCAGAGATGGAAACATTGTGAGCTGGGAACATTGAGTTTCCTTTTACCTGTATCTTTGCCTTTTAGAAGGTATCTGTTAGGAGTCGTTAAGGTAAATGGATTGCTTCTAAACTGTGAGCTGAGCTATAGGGCAGCATTTCTATTTACTTAGCTTTTTTTTTCTTTTTGTATTTGCTGTTGAGAAAAACGGAGTAGGATCTAAGCTGTTCATTCATTAAAGCATATAGTTTGCTTAGAATCCTTTTTAGTTTAGCTGAGAATACTGTTCATGGCTGTTTCAACGTGTATAGCTAGATAATTTATAAACTCAGTTTCATGTCCGTTATAATCTACTTATTGGTGCTCCTTTCTGTACTGTATTTACCAAGCTCAACCATAGTTTATACTTCTAATGAGAAAGATTTGCATGAAAAAATCTTTTCTATGCACAGGTAGGGGTAGAAGATACATTTTCTTCTCCCTCCTTTCCCAAAGCACCCAAGCTCCAAATTTCAAGATCATATATTCTTTCCCCACTTCTAATCTAATATTAAATCCTATTGATTTTGTCTTCATATTTTTTCTGTTTATTCCCCATTTCCTGTCACCATTGTCATGATCTTAGCTCAGGTGTGTACTAGGCCTTAGCTTCTGGGAATACCAGCCATAATCAAGATGAAACTTCATATTGGGTGCAATCTTCTTACTACCTGAGTCACTGCAAAAGCCTTAAGTAGGTCTTTTATGTATTCTCTTTCTAAATTATATTAAAAACACTATTGCCAGTTTAATTTTGTTTAATGCTTCATTCTGGTTTGAAAGACCCTAATAGTGTGGCCTTAGTTCCCTGCCAACCCCCCCCCCCTCCCCCCAGGGTTATTTCACATTAATTCTCTTAATTTTCTTCTTTCTTTCTTTCTTTCTTTCTTTCTTTCTTTCTTTCTTTCTCCTTTCCTTTCCTTTCCTTTCCTTTCCTTTCCTTTCCTTTCCTTTCAAGTAAACTCTATCTCCAACGTGGGGCTTGAACTCACAACCCTGAGATCACAAGTTGCATGTTCTATTTATTGACTGAGCCAGCCAGGCACTCCACTCTCTTAATTTTCTTAATTCTCTAAATTTTGGATACATTCATCTATTAGATATGTGACCACAATCCCTGGCCTTTCCCAGCTTCAGTGGTTATGTTGTTCATTTCATACAGAAATGCTTTTTTCCCCCTCGTCCCATATGACAAAATGTCTTCATCTTGTAAAGCTCACTTTATTATTATTTTTTAATTTAAATTTTAGTTAGTTGACATACAGTGCAATATTGGTTTCAGGAGTATAATTCAGTGATTCATCACTTACATACAACACCCGGTGCTCATCACAAGCGCCCTCCTTATACCCATCACCCATCTAGCCCATCCCCCACTCACCTCCCTCCATCAACTCTCAATTTGTTCTCTATCGTTACAAGTCTCTGACGGTCTGTTTTCCTCTCTTCTCTTTTCCCCCCACCTTTTCATATGTTCATCTGTTTTGTTTCTTAAATTCCACATATGAGTGAAATCATATGGTATTTGTCTTCTCTGATTGACTTATTTGGGTAAAGCTCATTTTAATCCTCCTTCCTCTTTGTCTGGTCCTTGGAATTTGTTCTCCAGCATTAGCCCTTACTATATAGCTATCCAGTCTCTGCCCCTACACATTCTGAATTGCTTGCCTAACAACTTAAAAAGGGAGCCAGAGGTGCCCAAAGCAGTCATTGGAATTGGGCCAGCATACACTCTGAAAACATTATTTATTTTGGGGACAGAGAGAGACAGAGCATGAATGGGGGAGGAGCAGAGAGAGAGGGAGACACAGAATCGGAAACAGGCTCCAGGCTCTGAGCCATCAGCCCAGAGCCCGACGCGGGGCTCGAACTCACGGACCGTGAGATCGTGACCTGAGCTGAAGTCCGACGCTCAACCAACCGACTGCGCCACCCAGGCGCCCCCCTAAAGTGGATTTTCTTAGGCAGAATCCAGTCTTGCCCGGGGCCAAGCCAGAGGGAGGTGGTCAATCAATTATCTTTATTTACACTTTTTTTTTCCTTTTTAAAATAAAAAAAAAGTTTCAGTTGTGTGAAAATACATGTAACATAAAATTTACCATTGTAACCATTTTCAAGTATATAGTTAAGTAGTACTAAGTATATTCACATTGTTGTACAACCAATCTCCAGAACTCTTTTCATCTTGCAGTCCTTCTTTATATTTTTAAATAGCTATTTACTTGTTTGCTTTATTTACCTTGCCTATTAGACTGAAAGTTTCTTGAGGATAGGGCAGTGTTACTGAGTTTTGTATCCCTTATCAAACTGCCTGGTATGATCAATTAATAATTGCTTCATGAAGTTGAATTGATCTGTTTCCCCTATATTCTCACCTAACGTGCCTTCCACAAGAGCCCTACTCTGCTAACAGACCTGGATCCTGCCATCAATGAAACAACAATTTGAAAACATTTCCACTTACATAAGCAAGGGAGGTGAACGTCCACAGTTAGAAGTTGGCCTAAGGAGGTTTTGCTTTAACTGCTACAGGGTGCTGTTGTCTTTGTTCTGAGAGGTAGGATGAAGCCGTTTTATTTATTTTAAGAAGGCAGAAAGCCAGGAACACATAATTGAAAGGAAGTTTCTGTGCTGGCATATTATTATTCTAACTAAGATGGTAACAAATAAATTGCAACTTCCTTTTGTTTGAAGTGGTGGGCAGGAACTGGAGTTGAACATTTTACACTCATGAAATTGCCAAGTGACAGCTACTTTCACAATTCCTTTTTTGAAAAAAGGCCTATAAATTAGCACTCTTCTAGGCATATGTTTCATTACATAATTGCCTCACAGAATTATACTGTGCATGTGACTAATGTCTCCAGGTTTAGGGGAGACCCATTGTGTTCCTGCTCCCCTTCATACCTCTGAAGACTCTCAGAGGGCTTATGTCTTTTAACTGTTTTTATACATTTATTTATTTTGGGGGGGGGGCAGAAAGAGAGGGAGACATAGAATTAGAGAATCCAAAGCAGGCTCTAGGCTTTGCGCTGTCAGCACAGAGCCTGACCTGGGACTCGAACCCACAAACCGTGAGATCATGACCTTAGCCGAAGTCAGACGCTCAACTGACTGCGCCACCCATGTGCCCCAGCTTGTCTTTTCTGGTCATCTTGTTCTGATTTTCCACTTCTGAAATTTTTCTTTTTGCTTTGCATTTTGCCTCTTGTGGCTGTTCTCTATCCTCTAGCCAACATGTGCCCCAAAGCATCCCATTTTCCTTGATTTCTCAAAAATACCACTGGTGTTGTCTAGAAGAAATACTTAAGTGGAAAAAAAGGAAGTAGCACAAAGGTGGAGCTTACTTACATCATAATGGTGGAGAAAATTTTAAATTAGATATTCGGAACACTGTTCTTAAACTTCATTAGCCATTCCTACCACTGGAAGTATTTTGGGGACTGACTTCACTCTTCAGTATCCATGGTCTCCTGCTATACCACTGATTACTTCCCATTTCCTCCTCAGTCTCCTTCTGCTAGTCAGTTCTTAGAATATCACATTCCCTCCAAATTTAGTCCACTGTTTATCTTGTCCAAATTTCTATCATGCCCTAGGACTGCCATTCCATAATTATAATGACAAACAGTTTTTGTTCATTTTTACTAAAAAAAGATATTTATCTCCTTAAAAGTAATTTAGTTTTTCAAAAACTTTTATTTTAGAACAGTTTTATATCTACAGAATAATTGCAAAAATTGCAAAAACAGAGTTTCCATGTACCTTGCCCCTAGTTTTCTTATTAACATCTCACATCAGTATGGTTCATTTATCAGAATCAATGAACCAATATTGACATATGACTACTAACTCAAGTCTATACTTTATTCATATTTCCTTAATATTTTCCTAATGTCCTTTTTTCCCCTAAATGCCAGGATGACATTCAGGATACCACTTTACATTTCAATGTCTTGTCTCCTTAGACTCTTCGTAGCTGTGACCATTTCTAAGACTTTCTTTGTTTTTGATGACCTTGACAGTTTTCACGAGTAATGGTTGAGTATTTTGTAGAATGTCCCTCAGCTGAGATTTGTCTGATGTTTTTCTCCTCAGTAGACTAGAGTTATATATTTTTTGGAGGAAGACCCTGGATGTAAGTAAAGAGTGATTTTTTATTAATATGGCTTATCAGTGTTGATGTTGACCTTGATCACTACTTATCGCTAATAAATGTACAAGTGAAGTAGCAATGGCATGAGAAGAACAGCATGGTAATCAGGGGTCATATATTTTGAGAAAGTGAGTCCTAATCACCCACCATTTAAGCTACCTAGACTAGTAGAGATGCTAGCTGAATAAAGGGGATTAAGAATAAGGAGTAGAATTTTTCACAGAACCAGAACAAACAATCCTAAAATTTGTATGGAACCACAAAAGATCCCAAATAGCCAAAGCAATCTTGAAAATGAAGGGGAAAAATGGAGGTATCATAATTCCAGATTTCAAGTTATAGTACAAAGCTGTAGTAACCAAAATAGTATGGCACTGGCACAAAAATAGAGACATAGATCAGTGGAACAGAATAGAGGGCTCAGAAATAAACCCATGATTATATATGGTCAACTAATCTTTGAGAAAGGAGGTAAGAATATGCAGTGGGAAAAAGACAGTCTCTTCATCAAACAGTGTTGGGGAAACTAGACAGGTACATCCAAAAGAATGAACCTGGATAGCCTTCTTACACCGTACAGAAAAATAAACTCAAAATGGATTAAGGACCTAAATGTGAGACCTAAAACCATAAAAACCCTAAAAGAGAGCATAGCCAGTTATTTCTCTGACGTTGGCCATATTTCATTTTTCTAGATATGTCTCCTGAGGCAAGGAAATAAAAGCAAAAATAAACTCCTGGGACTAAATCAAAATAAAAAGCTTCTGCATAGCAAAGGAAACAATCAACAAAACTGAAAAATAACTTACTGAACAGGGGAAGATATTTGCAAATGATGTATCCAATAAAAGATTAGTATCCAAAATATATAAAGAACTTGCACAATTCAACACACAAAAGAAAAATAATTCAATTAAAAATGGGCAGGAGACATGAACAGACGTTTCTCCAAAGGAGACAACCAGATAGCCTACAGACACATGAAAAGATGTTCGTTATCACTTACTGTCAGAGAAATGCAAATCAAAACCACAGTGAGATATGATCTCACAACTGTCAGAATGACTAAAATGAAAAATAAAAAACAGCAAGTCTTGGTGAGGATGTGGAAAAAAAGGAGCCCTCTTGCACTGTTGGTAGGAATGCAGACTGGTGCAGCCACTGTGGAAAACAGTATGGAAGTTTCTCAAAAAGTAAAAAATAGAATTGCCGTATGGTCCAGTAATTCTACTGCTGGGTAAATACCTAAAGAATACAAAAACACTAATTCAAAAGGATATATGCACCCCTATGTTTATAGTGGCATTATTTACAATAGCCAAGATATGGAAGGAGTCCAAGGGTCAATCAATAGATGAATGGATAAAGAAGATGTGGTGTAGATATATACAATAAAGTATTTCTGAGCCATAAAAAAGAATGAGATCTTGCCATTTGCAGTGGCATGGAAGGACCTAGAAAGTATAATGCTAAGTGAAATAAGTCAGAGAAACACAAATACCATATGATTTCACTAATGTGGAGTTTAAGAAACAAAACAAATGAACCAAGAAAAAAAGAGACTAACAGAACAGGCACTTAGCTATAGAGAACAAACAGATGGTTATCAGAAGAGAGGTGGGTGGGGATGGGTGAAATAGGTCAAGGGATCAAGAGTACAGTTAGTTATCTTGAGCACCGAGCAACTTATAGAATTGTTGAATCACTCTACTGTACACCTGAAACTAATATAACACTGTATGTTAACTACACTGGAATTAAAATAATAAATAAACAAACAAATAAATAAAGAATAGGAAGTAGAGGAAGGTGATAAAAATCAATTGTGTTTCAGGGCGCCTGGGTGGCTCAGTCGGTTAAGCGTCCAACTTCGGCTCAGGTCATGCTCTTGCAGGTCATGGGTTGGAGCCCCGCATTGGACTCTGTGCTGCCAGCTTGGAGCCTGGAGCCTGCTTCAGATTCTGTGTCTCCCTCCCTCTCTCTGCTCCTCTCCTGCTTGTGCTCTTTCTCTCTCCTCATACATAAATAAACATTAAAAAAGAAAAAAAAGAATCAGCTATGTTTCAAGGACCAGCTGCAGTGGCAGAAGCTATAGTTTGTTCCACCAACTTTCTTCATCTTGTAAGTTTTTCCAAGGAGGAAAGACCAATTAGAATTCTGGAAGAGTTCTTCCCAGATGAGGTAAATTCATTATGTGAAGCAAATGGATTCAGGCAGCGTGAGAAGTGGATTATAGTGGATGCTGTGTTTTGCTATTCGGACTGTTGACTAATCAATGTAGATGATACAAAGCCCTCTCCCCTGGCCTCAATTAGGGATATCTCAGAAGGGTCATCCCAGCTTCAGTATTCCTTGTGAAATTGTCTTAGGCACCTGTGGCAGCTGTATTGTTTTTCTTCTTTCCCAGCTGTCCAGTCCTGCTTCTCTTACTCCCTTGGAGATGGTGTTCTGTGGAACACTTCCCGATAAGCCACCTGCATGCAAATCTCTATCTGGAAGTCTGTTTCCTGGGAAACCCAACCTCTGACACACAATGAAGAGACCTGAGGATATACAAAATTATTTTAGCATGTCTCAACATTCTCTCTACTGTATTACCTTAAACCTTAAATGGTAGGAATAGTGCGTTGAAGAAAAGAAAATAAAGATGGCATAGGGAAAAGATGAAAGGATTGGAGCCTTGTAGTAAGAGTGAAACAGAAGTCAGAAGACATAATTCATAATGGACTGAGCAGTACTCCGAGTCTTAGAAAGAGATAAAGTATGATG
The DNA here is from genome assembly GCF_007474595.2 of Lynx canadensis. NCBI lineage: Eukaryota > Metazoa > Chordata > Mammalia > Carnivora > Felidae > Lynx > Lynx canadensis. The sequence continues at coordinate 53,738,538 of NC_044310.1, forward strand.
GAAGTCATCCTGGAAATTATTGAGGGGATTGGAAGAGAGTAATACTGAGGTGCTGTATGGACGAGCTTGATGAAGAAAGGAATTATCAGGTTCACTTTACACTAAACTAAATGTGTAAATGCTAATCAGCACACAACGTCTTGGTGGGTTTTTATTTCCTGTGAGGTCTCAGTCTGCCTATTTTTGCAGTGTGAAAGATTCTAGATGGTCTTAATGGGAGGATTTCGGTCCCATCCTACAAAGTGGGGGTGGGGAGGTAGGTCAGCTGGTGGAGAAGTGAGTAGATGGGATTTTTAGTTTCTGTTTTGTTGCTAGAGGTTAGGATGACTTAACTGTTGCTTATATCACACTTTCTTCAAGTTAAGTGAAATGCTGTCCTGTCAAAGTGCCAGAGTCATGCTGTCCCTCCTAATAGATCCCAAACTGCTGGAAAATTCAGTGGAGCTCTTCTCTGTCACTTGAATGATGGCACTTCAAATGATAGATTCTTTTCCCCTTGGTCTCACTGTCATAGTGATCAGTTTTTCCTGATCTGAGAGTCTTTGGCACCTCAGTGTGCTAATAGCAAATGAAATTGATCACATAGATGTGTTATGTGCTATTCAGCTAGTCTGTGATCTTTGGGAGGCAGGGTTCTACTATGTTCATTGCTGGTTGTCCAGCCCTCTGCTAGATCTTGGCTAAGAGTAGGTGCTTAATAAATTCATTGTATGACAGAGTGAATTTTGAGCAAATCACTCAGTGTCTAAGATCTTCTGTTTCCACATCTATTGAAGTGGTAAGAAAAGTCTCACTTTACTTTCATTATCTATGCGAAAATGTTTTAATACTTAAAAAGAAGCAATCACATGTAAAATTAAGTCCATTATAAAAAGCCCTGAATTGAATGATTTAGATTTAAAAAGGAACATCTAGCCCACTCTCTCATGCAGCATAGATTTCCTTTCTGTTGTATGCCTGACAAATAAGCTTCTGCTTAAGTAGTTCTAGTGCCTGTAACCCAGTACATCCTCGTAAGCCCTAATGTTAGAGGTCTGTAGAGCAGCAATACATGAAATTTAATCCTAGGATCAGTAGCATCAGCCCAAACTGGGATTTTGTTAGAAATTAAAAATCCCAAGCTGTATGCCAGACTTGAATCAGAATTTACATTTAACAGGCTTTCCCAATACTTTATATGCATATTATAGTTTGAGAAGTATTGCTCTAGAGTTTTTTTGTTTCTTTGTTTTTAGTATTGATTTGAAAGCTTAGTTTTATACTATCCACTTATTAGTCTCAATTTAGTTTCTTGCAACTTTGCGTGAGTCTAGTCTCTAAGTTATTCCACATGGGAACTTTTCAAATCTTTGAGGCAGAATCCAGGTTGTTTGTTGGCTGGACTCTTTCTAAATTGTGCAAGGCTGGAAACTTTCCTGTCCTGAGCTTTCCCATGGTCCCTTTGTTCTGTAGAATTGTTTCAACAAGAATATCAGAGCCTGCAACTGAAGGATTTATGAAAGCAAAGGCAGGCTACCTCATCCTTTTGCCTGTGGAATGGAAATGAACAAGAAAGAACAATTGAGCTGATTGTTTATACATTCAATCCTTAGGGCATATAAACAGGATGCAACCACTTATCTCGCCCTTATTGATTGTTTCCTATAGATTGTGGCATTTTCCTAAATTTTCTATCTTCTTAGGGATAGTTCTTCAAACTCAGTGTTCTTTTTTTCTAAACTAAAAACACCCTGTTCGTTCAACTGCCTCTTGCATGGCTGGGTTGAAATGTAAACTTTTTGAGAGAAGGGGATGAAGGCTTACTCATGTTTTGTTTGTTTGTTTGTTTTTAATTTCAGGTTAAATCACTGCTTAGCACATAATATGCTTTTAATAAGTAATTTTTGAATACACAAACGAATTAATGAGTGGGGGAATGTGGTTGCAAGACCTTGGTTGTCATCTTTGCAAAACACATTAATGTGTCACTTTCTCTGACAAGATGTGGCATCATGGATTGGACAGAATACTCCACATGTTGCACGACTATCTGAGAGCAGTGGTATTATTAATTCCCCTAATTTAGAATTGATGCTGAGATGAGCTCAGCCTGATCATGACAAAAGAGACTATGACTGCCATCATTATGGTGGTTTGGGTTTAGAAAGCCAAAATATACATCTACAAAGTTGATTCAACTTATCAACAAGATGGAATTTGCTTTATATGACATTTTTAGAGTTCTTTCCTTTTGGACCTGCGGGGCTTTCCAACGTTAGGAAGGCTAACTGCAGAGGTCTTTTTCTCCTTCTCCCTTCCATCACTCTTTGCTTCCTCGTTCCTCTAACTGTATCTGAAGCTACTTCCCTCATCTGAAATCACTTTTTGTCTCAGTATCACTACGAAAAAGACTATGGATAGAGTAGTAAATGCAGAGTAGATGGATAAACATAATGATCCAAGAAAGATGATAGTGAAATATGACATTTGCTGGTGTTGGATATAATAACCGGTAGAAACAGAGGAATGGGAAAAACAGACTGGCTCCTTTGCCATGGCAACGATGAGTGCATTTATTATATAAACAGAAGGAGGAAAGGCAATTATTCGGTCCCTGTGCTTTTCTCTCCTAATCCCCCAGTTCTCCTGTTTTTAGTTTAGATTCTCAAAAGATGGTAGCCAGTTATCTTGCAATGACATTGATCATTTCCTTCAATGCCTGAGATGTGCAGGAATACACTTGACTTCCCAATATTTTATTATTAAAAATAAATAAATAAAGGATTTCTTTAAAAGCTCATCAAAGGATAGCTTGTGTTCTGTTTCATCAAGCATTGAAGCATGCCCTCTTTAAAAGTTTGTATCTTTATTTTGATACAATAAACTTATAAACAGGAATCAAGGTACCATTTTCTTTCCAATTCAGTATCATTAGAACATTGTCTGATTCATTCATGTATGTCTCAGGGATAAATGGTCATCAGTGAGTGTCTGACAGGGAAACACTAAGTGATTCTAGTTTAAAAGGAAAATCAATGTGCACTGAGTAGCAGTGCTTCAAAGATAGTTCAAAAAGGTACTTTTCAAAGGTACTATGTCAAAATGCACCTGGCGTCCCAGGTACTGGTGGGAAAAGGAAAGTTATTAAATGCTTATGATAGTGAAACAGTGTGTTTTAGGAGCTAGAAAATATGGGAAAATAGATGGGAAACGATATACAATCCACACAGTGAGTTTCCCAAAGAGAATGGCTGTGTTTTCACAATATTCTTCCCTTTTTTTTTTAACGTTTATTTATTTTTGAGACAGAGAGAGACAGAGCATGAATGGGGGAGGGTCAGAGAGAGGGAGACACAGAATCTGAAACAGGCTCCAGGCTCTGAGCTGTCAGCACAGAGCCCGACGTGGGGCTCGAACTAACGGACCGTGAGATCATGACCTGAGCCGAAGTCAGCCGCTTAACCAACTGAGCCACCCAGGCGCCCCTATTCTTTCCTTTTTGAAGGAGGTGGTGCCAAATTGAAGTGTGCAGAGTTTCATTTAATATACTTTCCAAATAGTATCTAGAATTTGCAACATGAACTGTAGGATAGGTAAGTTGATGAGGCAAGAGTCCTAAAAATAAACCAGATTTCTGGGTACAAATATTAGCCCCACTATTTATTTGTTTTGTGTGACTTAGGATAAGATACCTAATGTCTCTGAGTCATAGTTTCCACAAATGTACAATCAGGACAGTAAGCCCTACCAGAGAGAGGAATTGTCAGATTTAGCAATTAACCTATATAATGCAGCCAGCTGAGCACCTGGTATATGATAGGGCTTCAAAAATAGGAACTATATTTCCATTCTCATTGTCACTTTAGTTCAGATCTTGGGAATGTCTCTTCCGGGCATTCTAGTAGCTTCCAGTTTTCCTTGTCTATAGTCCTCTCATTTGTCCATTTTTGCTTACTCATTAGTATTTATATACCATTTTCCATACAATCTTCTTTAACTTATACTTAATATTGTACCATGTCCCAATTTCCAGAGTAGAGTTCATACTTCTTAGCATAGCATTTAAGGACATCCGTGATCTGACTCCAAATAACATCTCCTTTATAAAGACCTTATGTACTATTGTCCATTTCCTCTGCATGTCTTGAATTTTTTTCTCTCCATAATTTTACTCACTTTCCCCCTCTAACTACAACACTTTCCATTTTTACATATTGGAATCCTATTTATGCTTTAAATTCCAGCTTCAATGCCATACCATCCATGAAATTTTCCTTAATCCTTTAGCCAGAAGTGATCTCTCTACTGAAACTGCTTAACAATTCTTTATATTAATAGTAAATGCCTATGCACTTGCATAATGCTAAGCTCAACAGATACTTACAATTTGGATATTATGTAACCTGTCTAGAGTAGTTGACAATACAAACAACTCCCCATCCATTTTCTTCTTTTGACTTCCAAAAGCTGGGTTTCTTACTTCCTCTCTGGCTTCCCCTTCTCAGTCTTCTCGGTGGGTGTATTAGTTTCCTAGAAGTTGCCGTGAAAATGTACCACAAACTGGATGGCTTAAAACAACTTACATTTATTATTTCCCAGTTCTGGCTTCTAGAAGTCAAAATCAAGATGTTGGCAGGTCCATGTTCCATCTGAAGTCTCTAGGGGAGGATCTTTCTTGACTCTTCCAGCTTCTGGGAGCCCCAGGCTTTCCTTGGCTTATAGCAACATAGCTCCAGTCTCGGACTGAATCTTCACATCTTCTCTGTCTGCAACATTCTTTTCCTGTGTCTCTACTTTCTCTTCTTATAAGGGCCCCAGTCATACTGGATTAAGGCCTATCCTAGTTGAGAATGACCACATATTAATTTGATTATATCTGCAAAGACTCTATTTTCAAATAAGGTCACATGTATAAGTATTAGGTGTTAAGACATAGCTTTCTGGGAAAAACAATTTTACTGATAACAATGGGGTTCCCATCTTTTACCTCTTTTTAAAAGTATTAGGGCTCTTCAGAGTGATTTCCTAGGCTTCTCTCAGCAGTAATTTAAATAATGACAAAAACTAAAAGAAGTTTTTAGCACCCAATGTGGTGACTCTCAAAACCCAAGAATCCAAGTAGGATGCTCAAGATATAGTTTTCTGATGTATTTTCCTAGACTACAGCTACTTTCCCTTAGCTTTTCCTTTCACAGCACATTTACGATGGATTCTTTAAAAAAATTCAATGAGTGTTATTTTTAAAAAAGAGAAGAAGAGAATTTAATAAGTCAACATTGAAAATGTGAAAGTTATGGGGCGCCTGGGTGGTGCAGTCGGTTAAGCGTCCGACTTCAGCCAGGTCAAGATCTCGCGGTCCGTGAGTTCGAGCCCCGCATCAGGCTCTGGGCTGATTGCTCGGAGCCTGGAGCCTGTTTCCGATCCTGTGTCTCCCTCTCTCTCTGCCCCTCCCCCGTTCATGCTCTGTCTCTCTCTGTCCCAAAAATAAATAAAAAACGTTGAAAAAAAATAAAAAAAAAAGAAAATGTGAAAGTTATATGAGATAGATATGCACTGGTCCTCACCTTTTTTTCCTTCACGTAGAAAACAAGAAATGATTCCCCACTAGGAGCATAGTTGTTATGGACTACTGAATTTTTTTCTCCTCCAACATTTGTATGTTGAAGTCCTAACCTCCAATACCTCAGAATTTGATTGTGTTTGGAGATAGGGCCTTCAAAGAGGTGATTAAGTTGAAATGAGACCATTAGGGTGGACCATAATCTAATCTGACTGGTGTCCTTATAAGAAGAAATTTGTACACATTCAGAGACACCACCCAGAATGTTAATACAGAAAAGATTAGAGAGATGAAGGTGGGGTTTGATAAGGAGGGGAGGGAGAGAAGGAGAGAAGAGGAAAAGAAGAAAGAAGAATGGAAGAAAGACCAATTTGTTGGTATCATTTGTGTCATGCTGAGATTCGACTACCCCTGCACATTTCAACTACATAAGTGAATAGATACCACCCCTTCTCCCCATACCCTTTTTCTCCTTATGCTGATTTGGGATTCTGTTAACTTGAATGCAAAGCATCTGACTAACCCATCCTTCTTACCCGTTTTGGTTCTTTTGTTTACATCTTCTATTGAGGTGGCATTTCAGAGGACATCTTTAGCAGTATGGACATTTATCTGACCTCTCACAAAGTTAAGTAGGTGGAAAGGTATAGTTCCAAGATTTATCACCAGATTTACCTGTGATTTATCCACCACAAAAATTACTGACTGCTCTTTGTGTGATCAGTATCTTGAGTTATGAGTAGCCTTGAGGAGGAGAATGCCCTGAAACTCTCTTTTTGCAGCCCTCATGGGTAGACACTCATCCTATCCCTAACTGACGCTTTTCTCAAACCTTTTGGAATAGAGCATCAGCCCCTAAACTTTATTGCACATTGAAATCATCTGGGAAGCTCTTAAAAATCCCTAAGTCAGACATCTGCTTTGCAAGAAAGTTTGGCAGTTTCTTATAAAGCTAAATATAATCTATCATATGATCCAGAAATTCCTAAGTGTTTACCCTGTTGATTTGAAAACTTATATCCACACAAAGCCTCCATGTAAAATTTATAGCAGCTTTACTCATAATCAACAAAATCTGGAAACAACCAGATATCCTCCAGTAGGTGAATGGATAAACAAATTGTGGCACATACATATAGTGAAATACTATTTAGTAATAAAAAAGAATAAGTTATCAAGTCATTCAAGATACAGATGAGTGATAAATGCATATGTGAAAGTCGGCAGTCTAAAAAGGCTATGTACTGTATGAGTTTATAGCACATTCTTGAAAGGCAAAACTATAAAGACAATGAATGGATTAGTCATTATTGAAGTTTAGGGAGGGGGAAGGTTGAATAGGTGAAGTATCCACGAGCATAATGGTGGTGATAACTTTCTGTGTGATACCGTAATGTTGGGTACCTGATACTATGCATTTGTCAAAACCCATAGATCTCTGCAACACAAAGAGTGAACCTTAATGTATGTAAATTAAAAAAAAAATCATTTGGGAGGTCAAGGGATCCCAGGACGGAATATAGAATATGACAAAACAATCTAAATATGTTACAAATGTATGAACAAAACCTCACTGCCAGGATTAGAGGAAAAGTACATTGACCTAAATAGCCTTGGAAATGAGTGGCAGCAACTAGAAGCCCAGAGGAAAAAGGAATTGTACATAAGCACTCTAGTCTGGTTGATGAAGTTTCCCATGGGGGAATGGACTAGCAGTTCTTTTTTTTTTTTTTTTTTTTTTTTTTTTGAAATTTATTGACAAATTGGTTTCATTCAACACCCAGTGCTCATCCCAAAAGGTGCCCTCCTCAATACCCATCACCCACCCTCCCCTCCCTCCCACCCCCCATCAACCCTCAGTTTGTTCTCAGTTTTTAAGAGTCTCTTATGCTTTGGCTCTCTCCCACTCTAACCTCTTTTTTTTTTTTTTTCCTTCCCCTCCCCCATGGGTTCCTGTTGAGTTTCTCAGGATCCACATAAGAGTGAAACCATATGGTATCTGTCTTTCTCTGTATGGCTTATTTCACTTAGCATTACACTCTCCAGTTCCATCCACGTTGCTACAAAGGGCCATATTTCACTCTTTCTCATTGTCACGTAGTACTCCATTGTGTATATATACCACAATTTCTTTATCCATTCATCAGTTGATGGACATTTAGGCTCTTTCCATAATTTGGCTATTGTTGAGAGTGCTGCTATAAACATTGGGGTACAAGTGCCCCTATGCATCAGTACTCCTGTATCCCTTGGATAAATTCCTAGCAGTGCTATTGCTGGGTCATAGGGTAGGTCTATTTTTAATTTTCTGAGGAACCTCCACACTGCTTTCCAGAGCGGCTGCACCAATTTGCATTCCCACCAACAGTGCAAGAGGGTTCCCGTTTCTCCACATCCTCTCCAGCATCTGTAGTCTCCTGATTTGTTCATTTTGGCCACTCTGACTGGCGTGAGGTGATACCTGAGTGTGGTTTTGATTTGTATTTCCCTGATAAGGAGTGACGCTGAACATCTTTTCATGTGCCTGTTGGCCATCTGGATGTCTTCTTTAGAGAAGTGTCTATTCATGTTTTCTGCCCATTTCTTCACTGGGTTATTTGTTTTTCGGGTGTGGAGTTTGGTGAGCTCTTTATAGATTTTAGATACTAGCCCTTTTGGACTAGCAGTTCTGAAACCAATATACACGTATACCAGAATTAAACAATTAAGTAAATGGATATTAGGAGCCTACAGGTAGGCAAGAGGAGAGGCAGGAATGATCCTCTTGGTTCTTGATAAGAGTTAGAGATATTAGTATGAATTCTACGGTATAGGTGTTTATATATAGAAATATTTATAGATATGTATCTATATGGGGATTAGCTATATGCACGCATATCTTTTTGGTCTGTCAGATGAAAGGGCTTAGAAACAAGGACACATACATACCCATATGTTTATTTCTAATACTATTGTCCAATGAAAGGAACCAGAAATCCTTGGATAAATGGCTGACTATAGAGGAAATACACAAGATGAGCCTGGAGCATCTTATGGTGCCAGAAAGTATGGAAGTTCCAAAAAAAAAAAAAAAAAAAAAAAGAAAGAAAGAAAGAAAGAAAACCAAACAAAGGAAAACAACCACACACACAACAGTTCCCAGTGATGGGGTGTACCAAAGGGAAACAAGAGCCAGTGAAAGGAGTTCCTAATGACCAAAAATGGAGCAATGTGAACAAACAAAATAAATAAAATGGCACTGGATTCTAATCCAGAATATAAATAAATATCTATGAATCTATATTGATACAAATAAATGCTTAAATCAATAAATAATCGTGGCAGAAATAGATCAATTTCCCATGCAGAACTCCGAATAATTTATGTAAATCCTTTGTCCTCAAGGAGGAGGAGCCTGGGGTGCCTGGGTGACTCAGTCGGTTAAGCGGTTCAGGTCATGATCTTGTGGTTCATGAGTATGAGCCCTGTGTTGGGCTCTGTGCTAACAGCTCAGAGCCTTGAGCCTGCTTCGGATTCTGTGTCTCCCTCCCTCTTTGCTCCTCCCCTGCTCATTCTCTGTCTCTCAAAAATAAATAAACATTAAAAATTTTTTTTCAAGGAGGAGGAGCCTACTTCCCACTTCTGAAGTGTGGGCTGTGCATGTGATTTTCTCCCAGAATACAGGGTGGAAAGGAAAACAAACAAGTACTTTTACAGCAGAGAAGCCTGGTAAATAAACACTGTGTCTCTCAGGTGATCAAGGTCAACATTAACAGTGATAAATCATATTGATAGTATGTACTCTTGACATGATGTGATGAGAGTAACACTTTCCCTCTGTGGTCTTCCTCCCTATATAACATAGAAGCATAGTCTCATCATCAGAAAAACATTAGACAGACCCAAACTGAGAGATATCGTACAATATACCTGACCAGTACTCTTCAGTACTATAAGGCCATCCAAAACAGGAAAATTCTGGGAAATGATCCCAGCCAAGAAAAGCCCAAGGAGACATGCTAAAATGTATTGTGCTATCCTGGATGGGATCCAGGAACAGAAAAAGAGCATAAGGTGACTAATGGAAATCTGAATAAAGTATAGATGTTAGTTTAAAATTATGTATCAGTATTTCAAGATTGAGTCATTGACTGTGATCAATACACCATACTAAAGTAAGATGTTAATTATAGGGGAGATCAAGTATGACGTATATGGAAACTCTACTATCTTTTTATTTTTAAAAAAGTTTTAATATTTATTTATTTTTGAGAGAAGGAGAGAAAAAGAGAGAGAGAGAGAGAGAGAGAGAACATGAGCAGGGGAGGGGCAGAGAGAGAGGGAGACTCAATGTCCGCAGGGAGCCTAATGTGGGGCTCAGACTCATGAACCCTGAGATTATGACCTGAGCCAAAGTTGGACGCTTAACCTAATGAGCCACCCAGATGCCCTGGGAACTCTATCTTTACGGCTTTTCTTTAAATCTAAAATTCCTAAAATAAAAACTGTTAAAAAATATCCTTTGCAAAGTTTTACCTCTACCAATTAAATCAGTATTTCTGGGGTGTAAGCCAGGCATCAGTATTTTTTTTTTTTTTTTTAAGATCCCAGATGATATCAACGTGCAGCAAAAGTTTGGGAAACTCTCTGGTAGGAGAAGTCTCTGAGGCCGGAGGCTATTATATTTTGGCATTCAAAATGTTCTGAACTAAATAAAAATGTCAAGTGTTGCTTCTATTTTATAGCTTTGTGAAGTTGAATTTTTAATGAGTGTGATAAAAATAAAGTACTAGAACAAGTTGCCCATTTGAACACCACTTGACGTTACGCTATTAGATACTGAGCCACTAAATGACCAGTGTATCAAGCATGTAATTACAAGTAATATTATATCTTAAAATAAAATTTCTCTTGTAATTTTCCTGCAATTGAAATGAAAAATGACATTCACATGTACACACTTTGCTCTGCCTGGTCCCTGGCCCCTCCACCAGAGAATGTCTATATGCTCTAGTGGACCCACAGCCCCATCCATATTTCACCCTTTTTGATCTGTTCCGTGCCCCTAGAGGCTGTCTGTGGACTGCAACACCCAGGGCCCCTTGCCCTTGATTTCCAGTTGAGTTTAGGCAGGATGGAGGAGATAGATGTGGTCTTTTTAGCTTCACTCTCTCCATTCTTCATCATGGCAGGCCATGGCTGCCTTTGTCCCAGATCCAGCTCCTGTTGTCTCCCGCTCTCACTTGGCTCCAGGAACACTGTTCCCTTTCCCCACCCCTTCAGGCCCCAGAGAAGTAATGGCTTCCTGCTGTGGCTATTTCTGGGTAACTCATATTCCCTGTTGGAATTTTTAAAATTTTGCCCACACCTCTGTAAATAGTCACTTGAATGAAGTACTTTTAATTTAACCCCTCTAAGAGTGCCATGTGCTTCTTGTGAGAATTCTGAGTGATACAATCAGTGTATTGTTGTCTACTCTTTCTTCTTGGGAATGATGACCGCCTCCCCCCACTTTTTTAACTTGACATAATATACTGCTTACTTCTTTGGCCTTAAAAATGCTCTTTATTTTGTAAAATGGTACTGATAGTAGAGAGCATTATTTTCCCTAAATCCTTTCTTGGCAAAAGAAAAAGTTGGCAAGCCTGTGCTGGTTCACCACACATTTTTGAAATTTCATTTGTGAAATTTCATTTTTGAAATCCAGAGCCTGGGAAGCATTGATCTAAGTGAGTGTTTGACTTTGAAACATGAAGGGAATTCAGCTGTATTTCATCTTACCACAAGAATCTTACAAATCTGGGGCAAGTGGCCAATGTGAAGATGTCAAGGCAGGCACTCAAGTTTAGTTGTTTACATAACAGGGTCTCAATCCTGGTAAAGAGGGAAATAGTATCAGGGGAAAATAGAAGGAGGTTTAAAAGCCAAAATGGTTGTTTTCTGCATGTTTCGGTATTGCATTTCACTGTCCCTCCAACGGGGGAAGCAAGAGAGGAGAGGGTAAGAGCGCACCTGGAAGTTTAAACAAGACGTTTACAGGACTTTTCCATGAAGTTTGAGTGACTAAGAACTTTTATGTTCACAGATCCAGAAACGTTTGTATTTGCACTAATCCAAGTCCTTTTTATTATAAATAATTGCAGAAGCTCATTTATAGATGACTCCATCACTAAGCAACGGGCTTTGGATGTTTGTATTTGTTGGTGTTTTAAATTCAATGTGTTTCATAATGTCAAGTACAGCCAATTTGTAATTGAAACAAAATTTCCAAAGTACCCAACGTTTGGGCAGGGTAGAAGAACATAGGGCGTTATTTATCGTAGTTCAGTCTCCTTGACTTTAAAATTCTTCTTTGTTGGGAATGTAATATCCTCTTTTGTTGTGTCATATCACATTTAATTTTGACTGCAGAGACATTAACACGTGACTTTTTTAGCTTTCGTCTGTTTAAAAATATATTTTTTGTTTATGTTCTCATTACTTCTTTTCTGTGTTTAGCTTGAGAAAAAGACACAAAGTAGTCTTTTGAAATTCATTCTTTCCTTTATGCACTTTTAAGAAGGAATTTAAAAGGGCCAGATAGCTTAGTCATAGAGAGAATTTTTTTTATGCAGTTATAATCCAAACAGAAGCTACTGTCCATATTTCATGGAAGAAGAATTGGCGAACCCAATAATTTTCTTTCTCTTTACATTTCTACATTTGAAACAAATTAATAGAGACTTTAAACACTGACTTATTTCTTCTTTTATCTGATAGTAGAACCCACTGATGAAAAACTGGGGAACGATCAGTAGCCATGTTTCCCACCTCGGGGAGAGACATAGTAAAAAGGAATGAAACCCACTCATACTGAGCAGCAGAGAGAAGAGATGGAGAAGGCTAATGGTAGTGTTAGAGTTCATGAAGACCAGCTATGTGTCTGCTCTTCTGGTTGTTTAGTTGCTCAACTCTTCCTGATTCCATGAAATAAAAATGCCCATTCTTGGCTAAGCTATTATATTGAGTCAGCCATGCATAACTTGAATTAGCTTAAGCAAAAGGAGGGAATTAAGGAAAGATCTTGAGGCAGAGTTGATCAACTAAGCTTCATGAAGGCAGGAGAAAGCTCTCTGGGAGGGACTCAGAGCCGTGGTCCAAGAGGTGGGTACCATCAGGATTCACTTTTCCCTCATGTGACCCCTGCCCCTCTTCTTCCTGGACATCATGCTCTCTGTGGAGGAATGTTTTGATATATTACTTGCTATGTTTTTCCCCAGTACTCTTCGTTTATTTTCCCTATAACACTTTTTCATCGTGGGCATTTTTTTGTGTCCATTGCCACAGGAGATGTGATAATAGACTGTGTCTTGAGTCTCAGAAACACAGACTGGGAGTGAATTCAGACTCTGCAGACTAAGAGAAGTATCCTAAATTAGGGGAAAAGAAGAAAGCCAAGGGTGAAACAAAGAGAGCTAAGTTGGTACACCGTTCAGAAAGAGGCCCTGCATACTGTTAATGAATCCTTCACTAATCAACACCCTGTGAGTGTCTGTGTTGTTTGGTGTCTTAAACTGAATGTGTTTTATAATATCAATTACAGCCAATCTATAGTTGAAACAAATTTTTGAAGTATCCTATGAAGTTTATATCTGAGGGCTGAGCTCAATGGGGGAGCAACAGACACTCTCAATGTGTGGGGGAAACCTAAGAGTGGAGAGGATCCAGAGTAGAAAGAGTGGTTGCCCTTTATCCTAAATAGAAGTAGGGATGGAGAGAAGACCCTAATGGCTTGGCAACTTGGGATAGCATGGGGCAGCATGTCTGTGCAATGAAGGCAGTCAAATCTGAAGTAGCCTTGCAGAGTTCTGACTTGACTCACTGAGGTGTAGGGACAGTAGCATCATTCCTGAGAATAGCATGGGCATGCTTGTGGGTTAGAAAGCCTTGCCAAGGTGGCCATAGCCCAGGTAGTGGTTGGAGAATATTTCTCGATTCACTTCAGAAAGGCACTAGGGGAAAGCAGGGAGAGTCATTGATCCTGAAGTGACCTTTGGCATGGACCCATGTAGATCAACATCTGAAAAACAGACAGGATGAGGAGTCCCATGTGAAATTCAATACCTGACCAAGGATCAGAGCTTTTGCTTATATTGGGCCCAGCTGATGTTTCTCTTACTGTCTCCTGCTTAGAAGTTAGAAGAGAAGTTAAGGGAAAAAAGAGGAACCTGAACTCATTGAGGTTTGGTTTCTATCCATTGGTAAAACAGGATATCACTGGAGAAATGGAGTTCAGTTGCATACAAAAACTGTCACATTTGCTGAACACCTGCTTGCGTGGCCTGATTTTCAAATTATGTCTTCTCCCCCAGGCTGAGATCTTCCATGTGGCAGAGAACCTGGCTGCTGGAAGCTGCCGCTCACAGCCACACTTATTCACCACCATAGGAGGGGAAAATGCTGCTGAACCCTTTGACGCCCACCCCTTGATCCTCCCGACCCAGCTTCTGTTTGAAAAGCTTCAGAGATCAATGTTCACTACCCTTCTATTGGTGTTCCCACCCCATAGAACTGTGATATACTATGACAAATCCTCCTTGGGTTTAAGTCCCTATGGAAAAGTGGCCAGTATTTCTGATAGCCTTGGTGACTGGCACACACATACTATAAATGAATTTTCACATAGCACAAAGCCATGTGCAAGGTGGCCTCTGAAGCCAGGATGCTGTAGCAGATCCATGTGCTTGGAATCCGAGGGGCAGCAATTCGCTACCAAAGGAAATACTGTGACCAGAGGAAGAGAAAAGGGGGAGCTGGCTGGGAAAATAGTAAGTCTCCCCCACAGTCTGTACTGGGTAGGTATCTAGTAGGACCACACTAATAAAGGCTTCCTGGGGATGCCTAGGTGGCTTAGTCAGTTGAGCGTCCGACTCTTGATTTTGGCTCAGGTCATGATCCCCGGCCATGGGATTGAGTCCTGCATTGGGCTCTGCACTGAGCTTGGAGCCTGCTTGTGATTGTCACTCTCCCTCTCTCTGCCCTGCTCCCCCCCTTCTCTAAAATTTAAAAAAGAAAAAAATTAAGGTTTCTTAATATCACATTGATATGATGAAGGTAAGTAAAATAATTAATAAGATACCGTGTCTTTTATGACCCATTGGTTCAGGACTAGAAACTGGGCTCTGAAACAGAATACAACAAAACAACAGTGACAACAAAAACACTTAGCCTTTTCATTGTAAATGTGTGTAAACTCTGTAGCAGTTCAACGATGAGATTTGGTTTATAGGCCATGAATGGGCCTGGTGGTTTTTGCACTCAAATCTCATTATATGCCTGCAGAGAACAAAGTGCTTTGTGCTATGTGAAAATTAGTTTATAGTATGTGTGTACCAATCATCAGGATTATCAGAAATACTGGCCACTTTTCTTTAAGGTCCGTAGGGACTTAAATCTGAAATGCATTTCTATGAAAACTTCATTTTGCTGCATAATTCTGAAATGATTCTAGCCAACTGTTTATTCATAGCAGCCTTTTCAGGCAATAGTCTAGGAGTAATTTCTCTGCATGTCTTCTTCTCCTTGTCCTTCTTCTTCTTTTTTCTAAATAGGCTCCATACCCAGTGCAGAGCCCAACATGGGGCTTGAATTCACAAACCTAAGGTCAAGACCTGAGCTGAGATCAAGAGTCAGATGCTTCACTGACTGAGCTAGCCAGGTGCGCCACAACATTTATTTTCTTAACTTGAGTTCTTATTATATTCTTTCAAATGCAAGGAAATAATAATTACTTTGGCTTAAGTATAAAGTCTGGAGAATTTTGTAATCTCTTTTACACCCTGGTACCATTTCTGATAAGGAGGTAAATAGATGATAAATATATGAATATAACACTGTGTATCCTGACAAAAATACTGACAATGCAAAAAAATAAATTCCTTGAAGAAAAGTCCTATTTTAGTCCAAGCTCTGGTACTAATTTTAACCTTAGAGTTAAGTAATTTGTATCCTTGGTACTAAATTGTAAGCAAACAATCCAATTAACTTGCCTTTCAACTCGAAACAGTTTTTTGATCACAGCTGAAATAGCTACTATGAATTTCCTTGCTGTTATGTAGCTTTTTAGGCATTCAGGATAATAACATTTCCTCCACATTGGAGCCAGTAGCATCCAAGGACAAGAAAAAGTGTTCCAACAGATTAGGAGCCTAAATGAGTTACAAACTGGGGCAACTGCCCAGTGAGCAACAGCCAACAGTACCTGGGCTGCCCTGGGCTTTAAGGTGTATCTGAAAGGATCTAGATCTTGGGAGTCATTTCCAAAGAACATGTAATCTCACACAGATATTTTCAAGTAGCTTTCTTTGGGGGGGGGGACTATAAAGTAACATATGATTATTCTGGATCACTTGGAAAGGTAAAAATTAATGACTAAACAAACTCATCAATTTCTCAATCGAAAGATACCTCCTGGTAACATTTTGTCATATGTCTCCTCATTTTTCATGTGAATATATATTTTAAAATTCATTGAAATTATATTACATATATAATTTCTATGATATATATTCTACAGAAATTTAGAATAAAATTTCTTTCTGGTATGCAAATTTTAAATAGTACTGTAGGTAAATACTCATTGTACAGTAATTATCCATAAAATAAAACATTTTTTGCTCTTGTTCTTTTTAATGAAACAAATTGAAAATATACAATTTGTCTATTTATTTTATTTTATTTTATTTTATTTTATTTATTTCATTTTCGTTTTTAAGTTTATTTATTTATTTTGACAGAGTGCACATGCACCCATGAGCTGGAGAGGGGCAGAGGGAGAGGATTCTTACGCAGTCTCCACTGGTCGGCCCAGAGCCCACTGTGGGGCTCCATCTCACAACCATGAGATCATGACCTGAGCCAAAATTGAGAGTTGGACATGTAACCAACTGAGCCACTGTGGAGCCCCAAGCCTCTTCTGTTTTAGTCCAATGCATATTCATTGAGAAATCCAAGATACTGTGATAAACTTTTAGGGGATAGAAAACCAAACATTAATAACAATACATCATTTGCCCTCAAAGGCATTTATGTAGGTATATACACAACTAACTGGGTGATGATAAAATGGACACAAAATAAATTTCTAAGTGATCATGGACCATAGCTACCATAGCTCCAATTGGAGAGCTTATAGGGAAGAGTCAATTTAGTTGGATCTTGGAATATTGGCTAAGATTTCGCCCAGCAGATGGATGATGGTAATGGGTGATGGTTGAAAGAGGGATGTTGCGGAATGGAGTAAGAACATTTAGGATGGAACAGCATGAACAAAAGCAAGAAGTGGAAAAAAAAAAAGCAAAAGTGTGTTTAGGTAACTAGGAGTTGTCTTTAATAGTGGGAGAAAATATTGGTCAATTAAATATCAGAATGAATTTGAATACCAGAGTGAGTTTAATCTTTAAACTGTAGGCAGAGGAGAACCACAGACACTTCTGAGCAGTCCATAAAATGATGAAGTCTGTATCTTAAGAATATTATGTAAGACCTAAAATTCCTACACGGAATGATACATGGCCATTTGGGTGTAGGTAGGTGTTCAGGTAACTGTTTGGAAAATTTAGAAACTGTTTAGATATTTAGAAAAATATCTTTTTTTAAAAATGTAAATTGTAGTTATGTTTTTTTCTCACTGCACCCCAAGAATACTTGTTTAGAACTCTTAGAAGAGCATAAAGGTGGCGACGGCGGGGAGGCAGGAGGGGGAAAGGCACCAGCCAGCAGCCGGGCCAGCGCTGCTCAAGTTTCACTTTTAGTCTGTGGGTTTGCTCCACCGCCCCGCGTGAGCTTTCCCGGGATAAGTAGCGTTAGCGGGCAGGGAAGAGCTGGGCGCTGCACGGGTGGAAATGACGGATGGGCCTCGGAAAAGAATGAGCACGGCTTCCCTTCTTAGCTCCTACCACTATCCTGGAAGCTGCCAGAATTCTGGAGTGTATTTCCCATCGAAAGTGTGAAAAAAATCAATGGACACCCCAGGAATGGAAGGTGGTTTGCAGACGTGTTACCTTGGAGGCACTGTTTGAACCAGAAAGCTTTCCTGTAGAACCATACCGTGGGCCACTCAACCGACCCTTGGGTAAACTCTAACTGCTGTACCCCCACACCATCCCTTATCAGCTTGAAGAAGCCAGTAAGGTCATCATCCCTGTTCCCTAATGGCAGGAAAGGTGGCCGAGGTGGGTCCCTGGATCACCACAGCAGAGTGAAGCCAGCATCTCAAAACTGGGAGTTCATTCCTGGTCCATCAAGCCTGTGCAAGCTGACTATACAGAAGAAGCAATCTGCAACTCCAGAGGCTCTGGGAGACTGCAGCCCTGCTTTAGTCACTCCAGAAGCGGACTAATCCACGCATGGCAGAAGCCTGAGGAGTCGATGGTCCGGTGGAACAAATAGACTGTCCATATTTTCTATATCTGTTTCCTTACTGTGATGCACTGTGACCTTTTGTCTCTCACTGTTATTGTGATTCTTGCTCTACTTGTCACCACAGAATTGGCAGAGGCCACCCTGGCCAGCTGGGAGTGTGATGAGAGGTTTCTGATAGCACTCACCTTCCCTTTGTGGATAGGATGCTTCGTTGGTACCAACATGAAGAATCAATGGCCCTGGGAGGCTAGAGAATTAGTTCCCTGCAAACCTTATAGTGGAACAGAATACCCCAGTCCTACTACTGGGGTTTGGCTCCACAAAAGCTCAGTTATTGGGAAAAACTGTCTTGCCCAGTGGGGCAGAAATTCTACCATCTCTGTTAGGAACTTGACATGCCTAGAGCAAAGATTTTATAACTCAACCACCTGGGAAACCCAATGGTAGGGGTCCCCAGAGCATCTTGAGCCAGATCCCCACCCCCTGCCTAACTTCTCTCATTTCCGAGAGGCCTGGGACAATGTCCACACAGCTATCAAATGGCAGGCCACAGGTGGACTATACTGTATATGTGGAAAGACAGCCTATCCAGTACTTCCTTCAGGCTGGTCAGGGTCATGTGTGCTGGGAACTATTAATCCATCTTTCTTCCTGCTCTCACTTGCCAGAGGGGAACATTTGGGAGTCCAAGTGTATGGGGACAGGGAGACTCAAAGGAAATGACATGCCCTATAGCAGTGCTAGGAATTGACCCAAGGGATACAAGAGTGCTGATGCATAGGGGCACATGTACCCCAATGTTTATGGAAGCACTTTCAACAACAGCCAAATTATGGAAAGAGCCTAAATGTCCATCAACTGACGAATGGATAAAGAAGATGTGGTTTATATATGCAATGGAATACTACTCGGCAATGAGAAAGAATAAAATCTGGCCATTTGCAGCCACATGGATGGAACTGGAAGGTATTATATTAAGTGAAATAAGTCAGTCAGAGAAAGACAGATATCATATGTTTTCACTCATAGGTGAATCTTGAGAAAATTAACAGAAGACCATTGGGGAGGAGAAGTGGGAAAAAAAGTTACAGGGAGGGAGGCAAACCATAAGAGACTCTTGGATACTGAGAACAAACTGAGGGTTGATGGGGAGTGGGGGAGAGGGGAAAGTGGGTGGTGGGCATTAAAGAGGGCACTTGTTGGGATGAGCACTGGGTATTGTATAGAAACCAATTTGTCAATAAATATATTTATATATTTAATATAATATTTCTATATAAATAAATATATTTATTTATTTATTATTATTTTGTAATGTATATTTATTTTTGAGACAGAGAGAGACAGAGCATGAACAGGGGAGGGTCAGAGAGAGAGGGAGACACAGAACTGAAACAGGCTCCGGGCTCTGAGCTGTCAGCACAGAGCCCGACACGGGGCTCGAACTCAACGGACTGCGAGATCATGACCTGGGCTGAAGTCGGACGCTCAACCGACTGAGCCACCCAGGCGCCCCAAATTATATTTAAAAAAAGAGAAAAACAAGAAAAAAGTAACAAAAGCACAATGGTAAGTGTACTTGGAAGAGGCACAGGAGCCAAGTGAAAGAGCCCCCAATGGCCCAAACTAGAACAATTTGAATAAAATATTAAATAATATAGTATATTGTATTATAACTGAAAGTATAAAATATATACCATGAACTGATACTTATATAAATAACTGACTGAATAAATTTTAAAATGGGAGAGAATAGAAAAATCTCTTGTGTGGAATTCCGAATAATTTACATAGACACACCCCTCTCAGGAAGGTGGAGAATAACTTTTCAGTTTGTAACTATGGACTAAATATACTGACTTCCTTAAAAAGAGTACAGTATGGAAATGGGGAAAAGAGTAACTTAGCAGTGGAGAAAGCTGAAAAACACCTACAGCCAGATGATCAAGGTTAAAACCAACAGTGGAAAATCATGTTCATAGCATATACCTTTCATATGATGTGATGAAAATGACACTTTAACTCTGTGGCTTTTCCTAAACCTCAAGCCCACAACTCCAGTTTAATCATGAGAAAACTATCACCCAATCCAAACTGAGACACATTCCACAAAGTACGTGACCAAAAAATATATGACTAAAAAAGTGCTCTTCAAAACTGTCAAGGTCATTAAAAGCAAGAAAAGCCTAAGAAACTTTCACAGCTAAAAGAAAGCTAAGGAGACAAGATGACTATATTAACATAGTATCCTGGATAGAATCCTGAATAGAAAAGGGACATTAAGTAAAAAATGTTAAAAATCTAAATAATGTAATGACTAGTGAATCAGTAATCCATCATATTGGGTTTCTTAGTTGTGACAAATGTACCATACTAACACAAGATGTCAACAATAGGGGAGACTGGTTATGGTGTATATGGGAACTCTGGGCTGTCTCTAACTTTTTTTTATAAAATTAAAATCATTCTAAAATAAAAAGTTTGTTAAAGAAGTAAAAAAAAAAGAAGAGCATAAGAATTTACTGATGTATTTTAATGTCTAAACTTCCTTATTAGGAGTATTTGTTTTCTTATCATTTATAACTTGACAACATAATGTTCATTTGTTTTGTATATATTTGTTCCCTTTGTCTTTCATAAAATCATTTATTCATTCAAAAAACATTTATGGAGCAACTTTATGAGTAGAATATTGTATTATATAATGAGGATTATAGAAACTGTCTTCTGGATAATTTGGACTAAATTCTGGGCCTGGAGATAGCATTTTAGTAGGAGGAGTTTTGAGTATCATTCCTTTCAAGATAAAATTGCTAGCATTTCTAATAGCTAAACTTCACTAGTTGATACTCATTGTCCTGTTTGTTAATATTTGGAAACTCAGATTTTGTTTATTTGTTCTTCAGTCTCCTTTCTAAATGTTTAAAGTGTTTTTCTTTTTTGCTTTTTACTACTAGAGTATTCCATATCTCTTTGACATTACTATGGGATATGGAATATATAACTGATCAATATCAAGGTAAATTTGCTAAATACCCCTATACCCGCAGATACTAATGGTTCCTGTAGAGTACTGGTGCCCCAAACTTAAAGGATTTATGTACAATTAATGTGAAGGTTACAGCAGAGCATATACATTATAAGCTGTCAAATTACTTAGTAGTTCTTTGGCTGCTTAACTGAACTCATTAAAGTCAAACATGCATATGTATGTTTAAATAACACTCCACATCAATTAATTTTTGTTTCAGATTTACTGATTCACCCCAATTATCTTGAAAATAAGATACACACACACACACACACACAAACACACCACACACACCACACACACACACACACACACACACACACTTTCTATTTACTTGTTTATTGCAATACAAAACAGATGCAGGCATGGGTGCCTGGTTGGCTCAGTCGATTAAGTGTCTGACTCTTGATTTAGGCTCAGGTCATGATCTCATGGTTTGCGGGATCAAGCCCCATGTCAGGCTCTGTGCTGACAGCATGGAGCCTGCTTGGGATTCTCTCTCCTCTCTCTCTCTCTCTCTCTCTCTCTCTTTCTGCCCCTCCCCTCCATGCAATTCCTCTTCCTCTCTCTCAAAATAAAGAAATAAACTTTAAAATTTTTTAAAAATAGCAGATGCAATAGGTAAAGCAATCCTCATTTTTGGAGGGATTGTTCATGCTCTGTGAATGGTAGATCAACTCCCTGGATAGTAGGTAACATTTTTACTACATAACTTGTTTTTTACAGCCCAAAACCTCTTCACGTAAATACTCTGAAGTTGCAGCTCCAAGCCTTAGATTCTTTGATATGTGCAGCCCTAATTACCGTCACTCTGATCTAAGGTCTTTCCTACCCAGTGTCGTCCTGCAGTATTTCTGATGGACAATCCTTTAGTCTCTATTTAAAAATACCTACTGATGAAGAGCTCATTGTCTCACTGGTAGCCTACTCTGCTTCTAATGGCTATGATAGCTGGAAGTGATTCCTTTGATTTGGTTTAAATCTGGCTACCTGTGCTTTCCACTTGCTGATTTTAGTTGGCTTACAGGGTCTATATAGAAAAATCTATCACGTCTTCATCGTTGTCTGTTCAGTGTTGGAAGTAAACTATCATTCTTGCCTTTCTCCAAAAGCTAATTATCTCTGATTTCATTTGGCATGCCCGTTAAAGCACAGAGTTCTCTTTCCCTACCCCAGAGACTTTTGTTCATTAGGTCTATGATGGGCCCCAGGATTTTTGTCTGTTTTGTAGTACAAGCTGTGTAGTTTTATCAGCCTGTTTCCTGTACCTAGAATTTGGGGGTCCAGCAGCTTTTTCTATCTCTTTAAATACAAGCTGGCAGAATTTCCACTGTATAAAATTCTCAAGAACCTTATAGGTGTCCTATGTATGTTACAAGGAATTCACTCCAGAAAAGAAAAGGCTTATCCATAGATCTTCCCTAGATAATACCATTTCTATTTGGGGGATATGAGGGAATTTATGAGTCACATACTGAATCTCTTCAAAGAGCCACTGTGTGACTGAATACTCTGATTTTTTTATTCCTTCTGAAGTATTAGCAAAAGGTTGACCAGCCATATTTTTGGCCTTCCTGGCCACAAATCTCTCAATGTTTGTACCTTTCAGAGACTGGCTGAGCCAAGAATTTCTCAATCATCAAATCCTGGTTCCTTTTTGTTTAAGAATTCTTTTTTCAATTTATTTTTTCTTCTTAAATTTTACTGTAGGTAGCAGGAAGAAGCCGGGACACATCTTCAACACTTTACTTGGCTATCCCCTCTGCTATATGTCCAATTAAATTGTATCCAAGTTATGCTTTCTACAAAACTGCAGGACACAATCCTGCTAAGCTTTCTGCCACTACATAACAAGGATCTCCTTTCCTCAAATTTCCAATAACACGCTCCCTGCTTCCTTTAAGTCCTCACTAGCAGAGTTGTTAACAACTGTCTTTCTACTAATAGTCTAAGACAGGGTAGGCTTTTTCCATCATGTGTCTCAAAATTCTTCCAGTTTCTGCCCACTGACCAATTCTAACACCATTACCACATTTTTTGAGTTTTTGTTATAGCAGCGCTCTGTTTTTAGTCACTAAAATCTTTTGGAGTTCAACTAGAGAAGCAGAACCAGTAGGAGATACATAGTAAGATATTTATTGCAGGTCATATGTGGTTGTAGGGACTAGCTAGGCAGGTCCAAAATCCAGAAAGCAGACTGTCAGGAAAGGCAAGCTGGACTAGTCATGGTCTGAGGCTTCTGTCCACAGGTGGAATATCTTCTTCAGGGAATCCTCAGCTCTGCTTTTTCAGCCTTCCAATGGACTAAACCAGGCCCTCCATGATTATTTAGGATAATCTCTCTTGCTTAAAGTCAGTTGATTATGGACTTTAATCACATCTACAATATATCTTCATAGCAACACTTAGTGTTTGATTGTATAACTGGACACTGTAGCTGAGTCAACATAACAACATCAAAAAGACTATCACAGGGGCACCTGGGTGGCTCAGTTGGTTAAGCATCTGACTTCGGCTCAGGTCATGATCTCCTTGTCTGTGAGTTTGAGCCCCACATCTGGCTCTGTGCTGACAGCTCAGAACCTGGAGCCTGCTTCAGATTCTGGGTCTCCATGTCTGTCTGTCTGTCTGTCTCTCCCTCCCCTGCTTGTGCTCTGTTTCTCTCTCTCTTAAAAATAAATAAACATTTTTAAAAAATTAAAAAAAAATACCGTCACAGTATCCTATATTATACTTCTTTCACTCACCACAACTGCCTCCTCATACACACAACAAAGTAATTTTCACTTGGATGTTCAGGCTTTAAAGGGATTTCTTCTCAGAGATATCTTAAGAATCAAGATAAAATATTTCTATTTTATTGGCTTGTGGCACACAATAGTTCTTCAATTAGTGGTGACAGCTTTATGAGCTTCAAATTATTTCTCCATGAGGACTTAAAAGTTCAATGTACATTAGATATAAATTTCTTTTTGTTGGAAACAGCATTGGCAGTGTTTTAATAGTCTCTTGCCTTGCTGGATACCAGCAGCACTGATATCACCTGGGAGCTTATTAAACATGCAGACTCTAGGGCCCCACCCCAGCACTACTGAATCGGAATATATGTTTTAAATAGCCCTCATCTGATTCAGGTGCACGTTAAAATTTGAGAAACACTGGTCTGCTGCAATTGCCTAGTTTCTTAACTGTTACCCCTGACATTTGCCTTTTTCTGTCACACTTCACATACCCAGGATGTGCTTTCCTTCTACAAATTTGAAAATAATTCTGGAGTCTAAAAGTTTTCAATATTTCATCATACATGAGGTTAAAGTCCAAATGACCTTCAAAATCCACATGGCCTTCAAAGTTCTTCCTATTAGACTTCTGTGTACTTTTCCAGGTACACTTCTCTGAACACACCCACCGCTACACTACTGGGTGTGATTGTAGTACCTTGTGATGTGTAAGGTGCTATGCCTTTTCTTCTCTGTGCCTTTCTTTCCATTCTATGTTCCACTGAATGGAGTGCCCTACACCAACCTGGCTGAACTATGGGAATCCTCCCTTGACTCCTTGAGGGTATAAAGGACCCATGCTGTTGATCTTGGTAATTGTACCTGATAACATAATAGATACTGATTATTTGTTAAGAGAAAAATAAATGCTCAGAGTATGACAACCCAAAATAGTTTCCAGCGATGCTGTGAAAGATAAATGTGGTTAACAATAAATAAACATAATAGAGTACTAGGTAACAAGTCCCGTTATAAAGGCATAGTTATTGTCTCATTGCATTTCATGAGATTTCAGAGGGGGTAATTATGATCGACTACATTTTACAAAAAAGGAAACTGAGACAGAAAGAGGGTAGAGAACTTATTCAAATTCTCATAATTAATGTGCATAAAAAATAAAACCAACTCAGGCAATTAGGTTCCAGAGTCTATGTGCTTGCTATATGGCCTTGGATGCATACAAAAATATTTTTCACAGTCTTTTATAAATGTAAGTGTTAAAGATTTGTGTGGTAATTACACATATAATCAATAGTTATGATTGTCACTTCAGTTTTGAAAACTTTATAGAAACATTTAGCACACCGTAGAAAGGGTGAAGTACTGTTTTAATTAAAACTACATTCAGTTAACAGCAAACCTTTTTGAATGTCTATTGTATTGAGTATCTGTGCTTTTTTGCCTGTTTCCTCTTCAGTAAGGGCACCCTAGTTTTATTTTGGGATACCACTTTTCCCCATTCTAAGTCATTTGGTTAGGGTGAGTGAGATCAACTCTCCTCCCAATCCCTGTTTTCCAGGAGTGCACAGGTGGCTCATACCTGGATGGCCATCGTATTCCAACTCATTAGCCACTGTGACTGGTGAAGGGATTGGCCTATGACCCAAGGAAGCCCAAGAATAAGACTCAGTTTGGTACCTATTAATATGCTGGTTGATTGTCTAAAATTATAAGAGGGGAAAAGTGAGAAGGGAAGTCAAAAAGGGAAGAGGTGAACCAGGAGAGAGTGGAGTCACTGAAATCATTGCAAGAGTTTTAAGAAGTGATGCATCAAGCCTGTTTCTGATTCTGTGTCTCCCTCTCTCTCTGCCCCTCCCCCCGTTCATGCTCTGTCTCTCTCTGTCTCAAAAATAAATAAACGTTAAAAAAAAATTAAAAAAAAAAAAAGGGGCGCCTGGGTGGCGCAGTTGGTTAAGCGTCCGACTTCAGCCAGGTCACGATCTCGCGGTCCGTGAGTTCGAGCCCCGCGTCAGGCTCTGGGCTGATGGCTCAGAGCCTGGAGCCTGTTTCTGATTCTGTGTCTCCCTCTCTCTCTGCCCCTCCCCCCGTTCATGCTCTGTCTCTCTCTGTCTCAAAAATAAATAAACGTTAAAAAAAAAATTAAAAAAAAAAAAAAAAGAAGTGATGCATCAATATTATGAAATTACTAGTTGAATAATGTTTGTTTTTGAAACTATCAACCAAATACTTAGACAAAATATTTTATTCATTTTAAGTAACTATTACTTCAGTCATGATTGACTGTTCCCAGCAGGATCTGTTTCTGTGTAAATAGGCATATTATTGATTAAAAAAGAGAAAATAGATAGATATCTCATTATTTTCTTTTTCAAATCAAAATTTTTCCTTTAAGGACTTTTTCTTCACTCAAGAAAATGCTGAATGAGTCAGAGTGTTAATCTGTTTTCTCTAGTAAATCCTATCTTATTATAGACATGTTTTTCAGTGTGGTAATAATTGCCTAAAAGGTTGGTAGTGATTTATTTATACCCATCTACTCATTCAACAGCTCTTTATCGGCTTCAGATATGCAGCAGGCTTTGTGCCAGAGGGAATGAGACTCAAAGGTGCCCCCTAACCTAGAATATAAGCTCCATAGGAGCCCCTGATGGAGAGCCTGCGGCCTAGTAGACATTCAGTATTGGATGACGTTATCAGAAATCCATACCTACAGATGTGGGGTGTATTTCTGTAGTAATTTAACAATGGTAGCTGCTGAGAGCCACGGTTGGCCTTTAAGTATCACCTGTGACTCAAACATGAATTTCGGGCTTGGGCCTCTGTACTTCTTTTCCTGATGGTAGTTATTCCACGTAATGCTCGGGTTTGATGATACTTATTTTCAGTAGCTTGCAATGAAAGGATAGATTATACTTAGTATAAATATGATTTTGTATAATGGTGTTGAAATGACACCCTGATACCACAGCAGACAATGAATGTGGTCCCTCTTAGTTAGTGTGTTGAATGGTGGCTTCCCCCGCAAAGTATGTCCACATTCTAAATCTCAGAGCCTGTGAATGTGACCTTATTTAGAAAAAGGGTCTTTGCAGTTGTAATTAAATAAGGATCTTGAGCTGAGATCATCCTGGATTATGTGAATGGTCCCTAAATCTGATGACAAGTGTCCTTGTAGGAGACAGAAGAGAAGAAGACATGGAGGAGAAGGCCATACAAAGATGGAGGCAGAGATTGGAGTGATGCAGCCATAAGCCAATGAATTCCTGGAGCCACCAGAAGCTGGACTAGGCAAGGGAAGTTTCCCTCCTAGACTTTTGGGAAGGAGTGCGGACCTGATTTTGGAGTTCTGGCCTTCAGAAGAGTGAGAGAATAAATTTCCTTTGTTTTAAGCATTAAGTCTGGTCGTTCGTTAAGGCAGCCCTAGGAAACGAATATGCTAGTTCATAGGGGATTATCTAATTAAGGATTCTGTTGTGTTGTTTCATTTCACAATAATTTGGGGAAGTCAGTATCTCTACTCCAATTATTGTCTCTATCTAATGGAGACATTTGTCTCTTTGTGGTTTGATAAAACCCAAAGGTTAATGCTTCTAACCACAGTGCCCCAGAAAGTCCATTCAGGGCGCAAATAGGAAATTTCTTTTCTTTTAAAAAATTTTTTTAGTGTTTACTTTTGAGAGAGAGAGGGAGCACATGAGCAGGAGAGGTGTAGAGAAGGGAGACAGAGAATCCGAAACAGGCTCCAGGCTCTGAGCTGTCAGCACAGAGCCCAGTGTGGGGCTCCAACTCACCAACAGTGAGATCATGACCTGAGCCAACCGACTGAGTCACCCAGGCACCCCACAAATAGGAAATTTCTGAATGAAGTGGCTTCAACAAGTGGTCTAGAGATCTAAATGCTCTTCATAAAAGTGTCACTGATTCTGAGAGGATATTCCTATGGGTCAAGTTTCGTTTAACAAAGCTCACAAGTTGATAAAGCGGCTGGGCCAGGAGCCAAGACACGTTGCTTCTGGCCCTACCCATCTCTGGGCTACTTTCTCGCTGTGTGTCTGATGCATCTTCCTATGAGGGTATTAGGCAAGTTCATTTCTAGAGACCTTTGAAAATTAACCATCCACCCAATCCAGAGTATGTCCACTTCCCTTTATTCTTTCTTTCTCTCCCCGTTGGGTTCCTTCATATCACCCCTCATAACTGGTAATGTTATGAACACTTGCTAGTCTGTCATTAGTCCAAGTTGAATGAACATCATAATTGTACGTAGCATGTTGTCTGACCCATAGTAGGCCTTCAATAAAAGTGTATTAATAAATAGATTAGGGAGTGAACGTTTTGAGTGGAGACTTAGGAAATGTCTATTACTTAGGGGCTGTATTCTGTTCAAGGACGGATTTTGTTTGCTTGGTTTTTTTTGCTTGCTACATCGAACGCCATTAAATTTCAGGACTGCAAGAGAAGTAAAGTGGTCATTTAGTCCAGCCTCGCACAGACGCGTAAGTGCCCTCTTCAGCCTTCCTGACAGGCATGACCAACATGCTTGGCGGGAACATCCTTGGTGACTTGGTGACAGGAAACTCACTACCTCCGCCCTTTGCCAATTTGCTTTCCTCTCCCATCCCTCTCAGTTATTGCAATCTTTGCTGTAGCATTTTGCGCCCCTGATGCAGCAGAGGCCCGCAAGTCTGGGAGTGGGAGGAACCCCGCTGGAACCCCTAGGCCCAGCCGGGAGTCTGAGAAGCCCCAGCTGGGGCTGGGGTGGGCGCGCTGCAGCTAACTGCTGAATGTAGCAGCGGCGCCGCCTTCCTGCTGGGATCGCCTCGCCTCTCCGCCTCCCTCAGGCAGGGGGTCCTCCTTCTCAAGCTCGTCGCTGCTCCAGCCCCAGGCCCACGGCCACGGCAGCAACGTTCCTCTTCGCAGCTCCGGTCACCTGCACGGCCGCCCTCGCCGCTGGGGTCCGCTGCCCCCGACCCGGAGCTGGGGACCAGGGCCCGGGGCGCGCGCGGGCGGCCGCGGGCTCTTTCCTCCCTTCTCCCCACCCCACGCGCTCCCCCTCGGCCCCTCCTCCCCACGCTCCGCTGCCCTGCGCCCTCCGGAGAGTTGTCCGGCACCTTGGGCGAGGAGTTCGGAGCTGCCCCGCCGCAGAGCCCGCGCGGCCCGCACAGCGCGAGCGACGCAGGGGCTGGAGCCCCGCTGCCGCCATCTCTGCCTTCTGTGTGGGTTGGACCCCGGCAACGAGGTGGGACCCGCTTCTCTCTCCTGCACCCCTTACTGCCACCTTTCCCGCTCTCGGACACTGGAGGAGCGGGACGCTGGGGCCCGCGTGGCCGGCGGGGAGCCCGCGGGCCACTTGGGGGCCGGGAGTCAGGGGACAGCCCGGCGGCGCCAGGAGGGGCCTGCGCCCGGGGGCGGTGGGAGGGGCGGCAGGGGCTCTGGGTTCCCCCCCACCCCCCGGCCGGGGAGCGGGAGGCTCCCGGGGCGGGCGGAAGACAGGGACGCGCGGCTGTCGGCCGCCGGCCGCACGTGGGCGCGCACCTGCCAGGCGCCACCGAAAGGCTGCGCCACCCAGCCAACTTCTTTTCCAGGTCTCCTTCCTACTTTGGAAACTGAAAGGACTGCGACATAAACCAGTAAGCCCTGGGGCTCGGGGAAGGGTTTGTTGGTTTGGCTGCCCAAAGAACAAACTTGTGCTTCAGGGGTGGTTTAAATGCCAGCTTCTCTTTTTCCCCCTCTCCCGCTCTCCGCAAGCAAATGTAAAAAGCGAAACAAAATACACCCAATCCCGACCAAAGCACTTATTTAAAGGGATTCTTAGAGGTGAGAAAAATAGACCTAACTGAGGAATCATTGGGAACCCCAGGTACGGTGAGGCCGTCTAAGAAATCGGTTGTTGCTGGTGCTATTTCTAGAACTTGTGTTTGCAAACAGGCTGGCTCTGTTAAGCCTGAGAGTTCCTTCTGTTGAGGGGCTGCCTGGAATGCCCTCTGTTAACACGTATCTCTGTAAGTATTAAGGTATATTGAAACAAATACTCTTTCAGAGTCAGAATATCTGGATTTTGACATGATTTGCCGTTTATTATCCGTGACAGCTGTGGTTAGCTTCACCTCTCTGGGCCTCATTTTCCTCATCTGTCGAATTAGAGGGAGTTGATATTCTAGGGGCCTTTTAAAATACTTCAGGTATTTTCCAACTTAAAAATGTATAATTCTGTGACTCTTTAACATGTCACAAACATTAGTAGATTCATAATTTCATGAGCATTTGTTTATATGCATTTATGACTTGTGCTTTTAGGGTTTTCCCACCCCAAATCAAGAGAAAAACGCTTGGGGCGCCTGGGTGGCTCAACTGGTTAAGAGCCTGACTTAATTTCAGCTCAGGTCATGATGTCACAGTTTGATGAGTTTCAAGCCCCACCTCAGGCTCTGCCCACTGATCTGCCTGCAAGCCTGCGTGGGATTCTCCCTCTCTCAGAGAGAGAGCTCTCACTGTCTCTCTCAAAATAAATAAACTTGAAAAAAAGAGAAAAAGGCTTATAAAAGAGTTCAGAAATGTATGGTTTATATGTAAATATTTAGATCATCTCTCACTCTAAGGAATTATGTTCAACTTGAAGGCAATATTTATGACACTGCAACCGAAACATGTGGCCTTAGCACTGCACTTACTCTCTTTTCAGTATATTTGGAGGAAGTAAAAATTGTTTTGGAGGAAAACGAAATTGCACCTTTCCTATCAATTACTCGTCTTGACCAACATTTGTTACTTTTTAGCATAAAGTTGTGTGCAGAATATTAAAAAAATGGTTTCAGATCATTTCAGAACCTCTTTGAAATTAAGCTCAATAGCAGAGATGCCAATTTTAGTAATGCACTTTAGTTGTCTTGGAATGAAGCCCAGAAAATAGCAAAGGTTAACTAAATAGATAAACCAGAAATTAGGAATTGACACACGCACACACGCATGCGCACACACACACATAACAGTTGTCAGAGAAGTGTGTGCTACAGTGTCAGTGAGCCTTTTATTTACTTTTGATAAAAACAAACAACAGACAGCCGTTGGTCTGTTTAAGCGCACAGAGGCTGTGAGAAAGAGGGGCTTTTGTTGTTACTTGTAATATCAAATTATTGGAGATGCAGTCATCAGTAGTTAGATTTAAAAGTGGGGGCACCTGGGTGGCTCAGTTGGTTGTGCATCCGACTTGGGCTCAGGTCATGATCTCACGGTTTGTGAGTTTGAGCCCCGCGTCAGGCTCTATGCTGATAGCTGGGAGCCTGGAGCCTGCTTCAGATTCTGTGTCTCCTTCTCTCTCTGCCCGTCCCCTGCTTGTGCTCTGTCTCACTCTGTCTCTCAAAAATGAATAAATGTAAAAACAAAAAATTAAAAAAGAAGAATAGATTTAAAAGTGTTTCAGCCTCTTTTTGGTGGCTTTGATGTAAAATAAAATAATGTGTTCCCACCCAGCCTGTGCTGCGCATGTAGTTTGGGAGAGTGGAATGGATTTGAAGTACACTGTTCTTCTATGAACACAGCCACTTATTTTCATTGCTTTTCCCCCTGTGGGCTGGAAGTATCATCTGTCAATCTGGCATTTGTCTTCCTCATATTTTCTGGTGAAGTAGATGATCATCTCCTTTAAGAGAGATGCTCAAAGAGTTACGTGAATTGGTTGTTGAATGACTAGAGAGTAGTTGAACTCAAATACCCTGCCTTCTAGGCGCTTATTGGAAAACAGTAGGTGGATCTGACTGCTTAAGGTCTACAGCCAATTCATTCACGGCTTGGGAGTGTCCCCATGGTTGGCCGAAGCACTGTTCATCTTTTGTGATGAATTTACCAAGAAAAAAACCAGTCATGTCTTTACACTTAGATCACTATTATATAATCAAATGGTTTTTGTTTGTGAAAAGCAATCTCTCTGGGGGCCTTGGAAATAAAACTCTAAAATATCCAGAAAAAAAAAAAAGAAGACTTGTCTTGGCAGGTACTGTATTGCATTTTTTCATACTGAGAACCAAACACACATACGAAAAAGAAAAAAAAACCCAAAACCATATCCTGTGGAGTTGAAAATGAAGAAAAGGGCTTATGGTCTCCTCTAATTCTTAAGATTTTATGTGATTTACAAATTCCGCTTTTAATTAAAACAGAAAGGCACAAATGTTTACCTATTGGACAGACCTAGTACATGTAACCTTTTGGAGGTTCAATTCAAATTTGGCCTGGTTATAATTTGGAATATTTCCTCTCACATACTTTTTATTAAACCTTTTGTGACGCAATGGTGATATTATCTGTTGTCTTTTCACACACGTGATCTTATTCATCTTTAATTTTTTAACCATTTGAATATATATATATATATATGACATATATAGAGAGAAGGGGTACATAAAAAATGTGCTGGTTGACAAATAATATAGCACATCATTCCAACAGACGATGATAAGGCAAATACCTTATCATGAGTGAGAGAACATGCCAACATCTAGAAACTTCTTGCTTGTTTCTTCCTGATCACAAATTTAGTTTTACCTTAAAAAAAATGTTGTATTCACTTAAGAGGCATTCTTTCATGGATTCTCTTGCATTATGTCTTTGTGAGATTAAGCCATTTCTTCATTCCCCTTTAAAGCAAAAACTGTTTTTTTAAGTTTATTTCTTTTGGGGAGGGAGGGGCAGAGAGAGACAGAATCCCAGCAGGCTCCTTGCCGACAGTGTAGAGCCCAACCCAGGGCTTCCTCTAAAGAACCATGAGATCATGACCTGAGCCAAAATCAAGAGTTGGATGGCTTAACCAACTGAGCTACCCAGGTGCTCCAAAATTGATGTCTCTTAAATATTTGGTCCTAGAATCCATGACTGTCTCCTAGTATAATAGGTCTTCTCTGATATATGAAATGTAAATTTTGTCTGATGTTTTTCTTAGGAGTTCTTGAACATCTTCTTTATTACAGGAACCACATATTTAAAAAATTACTTTAAACCATATCTTTAAAACATTCATTGTCTGTTTATTGATGCCAGATAGACATAAACTTGACCTTGAAACAGATTTTCAAAATAATATCTCCATTGGACTGTAATTCACATTCATAATGTTCATCTTTTTATGGATACTATTCACTGGTTTTTAATACATTAACTGATTTATGCAACCATCACCACTATCTAATTTCGGAACATTTTTATCACTCCCCGCAGAAACTCTGTACCCATTAGCACTCACTCTCCAACCCCCCTCCTCCCATCCCTCAAAATCACTGATTTACTTTCCGTGTTTACTGATTTGTCTATTCTGGATATTTCATGTAAACAAAATCATGGGGCCTTTAGTGACCAAATTCTTTCACTGAGCATGTTTCCGGTGTTCATCTGTGCTGTAGCATGGGTCAGTACTTCATTCCTTTTTTATGGCCAGATAATATTCCATTATATTGGTATACTACTTTTTGTTTATTCATCAGTTGGTGGACATTTGGGTAGTTTCCACTTTTTGGCTATTATGAATAATGCTGCTATTAACATATGTGTGCACATTGTTATGTGAATATATGTTTTTATCTCTTTTGGGTATATACCTATGAGTGGAATTGCTGAGTCATATGGCAACACTATGTTTAACACTTAAAGATCTGCCAAACTGTATGCCAGAGCAGCTTTCATCCTTTTATATTCCGCCAGCGGTGTGACCCTTGAATCTACATTGCCAACATGCCAAGCTCATTAGACATAGCAATATTGGATACATAGCAAAAATTACTGTCAAATTTAAGTTTCATGGGCTTGGAAGTTTAAAATCTTTTTCAGAACTGTGAACACTTAATATGTTCAAGGTAGACTATAAGAAATTTTTGTGGATATTGATTCTCATTGAATGAAAGTCAGCAAGTCACACATTCTTCTATTAACTTAGTAGGCTTATGGGTACCAAGTAAAGTCTTCCGCAAAGTCAATATAGTCTGCTTTCAGTTAGTGCAGTCTCTCAGTGATCTGCTCCACTGGGAGTGAGCTGTGGCCCTGGCTAGCACAGCATGGAGACTTGCCCAGGAGAGCACAGAGGTTGGGAAGCCCCTGCCTGGTGGGCGAGTGGATGATCCTGAAGATGAGAGTCATGTATTTGAATCACACTAGAGTACTATGGACTAGCAAAAGAAGATGACCTAACTAGAGACTCTCTTAAGGGGCATTGTGTTACTCATCTTAAAGTCTTTGCCAATTAATGGGAAGAAATCCAGAAACAATATAGACTTATAAATGTGTATTCATATGGGTATAATAGTGAATGAGAAAGAGAAAGAGAAGGAGTAGGGGGTAGAGAGAGAGAGGCTTTACTCCTGGGCCAATAATTTCTTTAAGGTTTATGGGAACATAAACATTTTTATCTGTTTTTACTAGATAGTGGCTAAAGATTTGAGATAAATAGAGCTTCAGGAGCTTCTATACTGGTATTATAATAGGCTTTAAAAATGTGAACTCATGTTTAAGAACAGCTGCTACCAAATATTTGTTTTGTGAAGGCATAGGACAACTTAGTTTTTCTCAGAATTATATTTTCTCATTTTACTTTAACTAGCAGCTGTTATTTGGGTGTCTAAACCTATGAAAATTGAGAAACTATGAACATGAGATCATTGAACAATTAGATTTTTGTATGCACCAACGAAATTTTTGAACCAGTCTGGTCAGTGGTCAGGAGATGAGAGAGAAAATAAATTATAAGCACACATAGATACACACACACACACACACACACACACACACACACTGTCTAAGCAGAGAGAGAAAACATACTGATGTATAGCCAGTAATTGTAGTTGCTATATTATTAAGATGCTATCTTTTGGAATTATGATATATACCTATCATGTTAGACATATGCAGGAGGTAGCTGGCTGTATCTCTAGTGAGCTGAGTGTCTAATAACAGCACTGCTAGTCACAGATTTTATTTGCAGGGAGAGAAGGTTTTTGCACAGAACAAGCAGGATGTAAAAAATGTTCTTTCTGTGTGAAACAGTCATCTGGGCAGGCAGTTTCTTGGTCTTTTGATTCTCAATGTGCAAATCAGTTCTCACATAGGAGTTCCTATTGTCTGTGATTGATATTCTTTGGCTTATTTGTTTTTACGGACCATAGGTCCTGTGGGTATCTTTCTTCTAATACTTAAACTATGTTTCATATGCCTTCCTGTTCTTCAAGGGGGCAGTCAACTTGACCCTCTTCTGTGGCACTGGTTATGATTTCTCCACACAAGAAGTAATCTGTCTGATTTCTCCTAATTACCACTCTGTCTAGATAGTTGTAATTCTGTAAATCTAGACATCATGGATTTTTAAGATATACTACCATTTTTGTATGTCCAAGAAAGAAAAGACTCTGCCTATATATTTGACAATGATTTCTCTTTCTTTAGAATTTTTGTCTTATATCTACTGGAAGAGCTCTTTTAGAATTATTTAAATAAAGATTTTTGTTTAAATCGTATCACTCTCATAAGAAAAGTACAGATCAAAGAAATTGGTTAAGGAATTCTTTTTCATATTCAGAATCTGGTGGGTTTTTTTAAAAATTGCTTTTCAACTCAGTGCTGTTGATGTCAGTATTTTTCTAAACGGTAGTATATTCTGGGTTATCAAGAGTATTTGTGATATAGCACTTTATAAAACAATGCTTCACTGTTGTTTCTTAGATTTTCTACCAGTGTGGTCCATTTTGCAGATTTTATGCTGGCTCTTTATATGATCTTCCCATAAGATGTTAACATAAGGTTTTCAGACAATGCTCAGGGCTCCTATTTTTCCTCAAATGGTCTTTAAATAGTTTGTTGATCGAAATATTGATGGGTTAAAATTGTCAAGTCTGTCAGGAGGAAAGCGCCCCAGTTTGTCTGTAGGCAATCAATGACAACTAGATCACAGCTGCTACTAGGCTATCGGTAGTTGTGAGATGACATTGATTTTAACAAAGATTTTGATGTCGGAGGTTTTAAAATATTGTGAACCTTAAAATAAGAAGAAATACAACACTCCTGTCTTCTTTTGTATTTGTTGGAGTTCAACTAAAATTTACTTCTGTGAACCTTTTGTTGGCCCCTAGGACTTTGTTAGTAGCTATTTTCTCTGAAATCTC
The DNA here is from genome assembly GCF_007474595.2 of Lynx canadensis. Lineage (NCBI taxonomy): Eukaryota > Metazoa > Chordata > Mammalia > Carnivora > Felidae > Lynx > Lynx canadensis. The sequence goes on from NC_044310.1 coordinate 53,774,367, forward strand.
ATAGCCCTCTATTTAATTGAAAGGACTAAATAATAATTATACATGAAAATAATCCATGTGCATGGTGACAAAAACCTACTGCAATAAAAAAAAAGTTCTAGTCCCCCTGCCCCTCTACCGTCACTGTGCCAGCGCTGACCTTGGGAACAACGAACTTGATCCATTTCTGGTTTTGGTTCTTAGACCTCTGACTACCTATGCTGGGCTAAATAATATTCTTTTAGGGACTTCTTTTCTTTTCATTTATCAACTTTAAACAGACACCATCATGGAAGAGAATTTAGCCTACTAATTTTGCCTTCTTTCTTTCTTCATTCCTACATATAATTATATTAATTTTCTGAGTGTTTTAATTGGTTACATTTGTAATTCCCTCCACTATTTCTGTTCTATTCACTACAGACATTTTCTGTTGACTTCCTACAGTATGAGGTTGGGTTATTTCATATTTCATAAGCCTTCCCACTATCTCTCCTTATATAAATATGCCACCCAAGTTTTGGAACTGTATAGTGAGAATATTGTTAGTATTTCATGTTTAGTATTGTAATTAATTAAATCTTTTGTTTTTGTGTATTGGCTGAGCCAAACAGTTGAAAAATTGATAAATAGCATTAATGTTATTATGACCTTGTAAATATTACTCACTACAGAATCAAGAAGCGTTCCAGGATTCATTTCATTTTAATATCACTGCTTAGCTACCCAAAGGCAAATATTCCTAGAATCAAGGTTGAAGCCATTCTTCCTTCTTTCAAATGGATTCTTTAATTCCAGCACTTAGTCAAAATTATGCCATTTGGAGACACCTAGCTGGCTCAGTAGGTAGAGCATGCAACTCTTGACCTCATATTCATGAGTTCAAGCCCCACATTGGGTGTAGAGCTTACTTTAAAAAGGAAAATTATGCCATATTTTATTTTGGTTCATATTTAGATCAGGACTTTTTGTAAGCCTTTTCCAATAAACTTTTTTCTTATTGGGACAAGGTAGGTGGGCCTACTTTATTATATCCTTAATTTTTCAGTTTTTTATTCATTCTCTTTATTTTTTTGGAATCCATTTCGTTCTTCTTTTTGAAGTCCATGAACTCATATTCTTATTTGGCCTAGTGGCTACAATTTTGAAATAGGACTTCCTTTTTTCCCCTTGTGCTATTCTGTGTTTCTGTTTTTTTTTTTTTTTTAAAGTTTATTTATTTCTTGAGAGAGAGCAGGGGAGGGGCAGGGGGAGAGAGAGAGAGAAAGAACAAACCCCAAGCAGGCTCCACACCGGTAGCATGGAGCCTGATGTGGAGCTTGAACTCCCGAACTGTCAGATCATGACCCGAGCCAAAATCAAGAGCTGGATTCTTAACTGACAGAGCCACCCAGGCGTCCCTGTTTTGTTTTGTTTTGTTTTGTTTTTTAAATCAAATTTTGCCGCTTCAGAATCATATGATGTATTGAGTTGTCTCAATTCCCGCCTTCCTTCTGGCTGTTTACTTTCGAGAGTCATCTGCTATCTGTACTGGTCATTGTCAAGTCTGTACTCATGAGTTCCTGAATCTTTAGTCCCTGAATCCCTTTTTCTTGGTTACTTCTCATTTTGCTGGACTATGTTATAAAATTATTTCTGAGAAAGAGATTTGTAGGATATAAATTTTCTAAGTCATTGTGTTATTGAAAATATATTTGCTGTGCTCTGATACTTGCTTGACGGGCTAATAGCATTTTCCACTGTAAATCATTTTACATCAGGTGTTACTGGATTATCTTCTAGTGTTCATTGTTTTGGTATGAAACATTTGCTTCCATTCTGTTTCTCATACCTTTAGAGGTTTTTTTCTTTTCTGGAAACGTTTCCTATCTTATCTTCTTTGCTCTTGCAATTTCTTAGTGATATATTTAGCAATGGGTATTTTTCTATTCCTTCTCTTTGGACTTGGTGGACTTTTCTTTTTTTTTCCTCCCCTCCACACCCCCCCCCCCCCCCGCCTTCAGTTTGAAGACTTGTGTCTCTTGTCAGCTCTGGAAAAGTTTTTCATGTTATTTCATTGATCATTTTCTCTTTATTCTCTTTTTCTAGAAATACTGCTGACTGGATATGGATCATTTGAACTTTTCTTTTTTTAAAACATTTTTTTCTCTTTATTTCTTTTGGGGGAAGAGTTAATTATGCAAATGTGTTTTCTAAGATTTCTATTGAAAAATGTTTTCACAGCTAAGCTCTTTCTTCCTCTGATGATTCCTTTGTCAGAACAGTCTTTGAAATTGTGGATGCAAGGTCTTCTGAAATGTCCTTGAAGACACTCATGAACATTTGTTAAAGCTATTTTTTCTGCTCTGATTTATCTAGGTCCCTGTGGTAGGTTTTCTTTTTTCTTTCCTTCTTTTTACACAATTTTTCCATGATGCTGATGTCTTCCTGTCTCCATTCAGCATGGCTGTTAAGGAGAGAAATAGGAGGAATGTGAATTCTGTGCATATGGGCAGTGTTTGTCAACTTTTAGGCTTTCTTTTAAGCACTTGAGTGGGGAGCTACCTTTTGTGCTGAAGGCCTGTGCCCCTAAATGTCACAACATGTAAGTTTGTGTGTGTGGTGTGAAGTCTGTACTAAAAGCCCAAGTTATCCTCAAATAACTTATACGTTTTAGCTCTTTAACATATAGAAGTATACGGAACAAGTTTTTGTCTTTTGGCTATTTGTCATCTTTGAGTATTTTGTCTATGTTTGGGGAATTCCTCACTTTATAAATCCATATTTTCCCAAATTTCCTGGCTGCCTACACACAGACTGTGAACTATTCTTTATCAATAAGAGGTGTTCATGCCAGATCTTAGATCAGAAGTGTGGGATATGGAGGAGCAGATGGCCTCAGAGGAACTCAGAGGTAGTAGGCATCGAGATTTCAGTCATGACGTGCAATGCCTTGGCGTGGTGGCAGAGCTGTCTTTTCTAGAGCAATTTACTTGGGATTTTGGGTGTGGTTCTTGGCTGAATGCTTTATTAGGTTTACTGGATCTCACTGAGGCTCAGTGAGGTACCCAATAATCTTTAATAATTTTTTATTCTATTTAAACTACCCTGCTTGTTTATAAACCACTCCTCTGACAATTATAAGGAGTTAGATTTGGCTGCTGTGAATTGTTTATAAGGAGATCAAGAAGTCAGATATTACATCTACAAACCAAAGCCTTCTCTTCTTTCAGCCCCACGTCACCCTGCCCTTTACAATTCAGAACACCTCCAGAGTTTTCTAAATAAATTTGTTTCTTCACTGATGACAGCTCTTTCCCCAAATATCCTAGGTAGTCACTTCCATCATTCTACTTTTTCTTTGTCTTCCAGAAATGTGTTTAAATCTCTTTTTTGCTGCTGGTCCCCTCTCATTTTCTCTGTTCTAGTGGGTTGATAATGATTTACTTTCTGTAATTCTAAAGGCATCTCAGGAATAAGAAAATCAGTTTATTCAGTTTATCGTCTTGAATCTGAAGTCCCATGGTACTTTATTCATATTGGTATTATAAAATTTGACATGTAAAAAGGTCATAAAACAATGTTACTTATTAAAGTATATGATGATTTCTTATTTATTTTTATATTTCTAGTACCCTGTGTGGTAACATATTTTACCAAATATTTAGTTAATATTTAAATGAGTTAATTTATATAGAGATTTTTAAATTACTTTGTAGGTAAGATGCCTATTCTGACTGAACTTTGTTGACTTTATGGCACTTAAGTCTGAGAATCATAGCTCATCCCTCTTCATTTTCAAGGAATTAATTTGCAACAAGATCACACAGTTAGAGTCATTAGAAATTAAAACACTTGAAATTAAGTTTTCAAAGTGACAAGTGCTTATGCCAAGATGATGAAAGTTTTTTTTTTTATTTTTTAATTTTAGAGGTGGAGAGAGAGAGAGAGCATGCGTGTGCATGCTGGGGATAGAGGGGCAGAGGAGGAGAGAGAAAATCCCAAGCAGGCTCCACACTCAGGAGTCCAACATGGGGCTCAATTCCATGACCCTGGGGTCATGACCTGAGCTGAAATTAAGAGTGGGATGCTTAACTGACTGAGCCACCCAGGCACTTCTATATTATGTTTTGATCTTCTAAGCTTGATTTTAAAAGTTGAGCAGGGGCACCTGGGGGCTCAGTTGGTTCAGTGACTCACTCTTGGTTTTGGCTCAGGTCATGATCCTAGGGTCGTGGGATCGGGCCCCACATCGAGCTCCATGCTGAGTGTGGAGCCTGCTTGGGATTCTCTCTCTCTCTTCACCTCTGTTCCTCTACCCCCATGCACATACTCTCTTTCTCCCTCTAAAATAAGAACAAATAAATAAATAAAAATTAAAGAAAAATTTAAGTCTTTGACAACTACGTAATGGGAAGAAATAACATGACCAATTTCTGTCCTAAGTGAAGAAATAAAAGTAAACAGAACTAAGATAACAAGGTTAGTAGAGCTAGACCAAGCTATATTTATTTTGACCCTTGAAGAAATAGTGTTTTTCATTTATATTTAAACAAAATACTTAAATGTTGTTTTTTAAGTGAAAGATGGGTGCCTCTCTAGCAGAAAGTAAAAGCAAGAATTAGTGGCAGATGGAACTCATTGAGTTTACTCATCAAGACAACAGAATTGTCAGAATTGTTTTTCTTACTCATAAACTTTTCTACAAACTAGAGACTTTGTGAGATCATTAGAGCAAGTTGTAAATAATTTTTCTTCCCACTCATTCAAACATTAATTGAGACTATTCTGCTTTATATTTAAATAGAATTTTATACATAAAAATACACAAAGAATTTTCCATGATAGTAATAGCTGAAGAGTTAGTGATATAATATGCTTACTCTGTTGTATTATGAGTCAGTTAAGTGTGCAACTTTGGCTCAGGTCATGATCTTGTGGTTCGTGAGTTGTAGCTCTGCATCAGGCTTTTTGCTGACAGCTCAGAGCCTGGAGCCTGCTTCAGATTCTGTGTCTTCTTCTCTCTCTCTGCCCCTCCCCCACTCACACTCTGTCTCTATTTCTCTCTCTCTCTCAAAAATAAAAATTAAAAAAATTACAGAAAAAGATGAAATTTGAATTACTGCCTGCACATCCAGGTATTATGGAGGGATCATTTAGATCAGACTGTGGATGAATCTTTGTATACTTTATGGAGATTTCAAATAAAACACATAAGTGTTTTAACTGTCAACATAGAATGACTACATTCCAGAGGGAATGTTAGGCAATATTATCTCAAACTCCTCACAATTCGGTGTCTATCAATTGCTCGATTCATAGGAGCTATACTTATGGAGGATTGATGGAGGAGTGTGAACTCTGTTCATTTAGCTACATCAGGACTTAATATGGGAGCTTTGAATAAATTTCAGAAAATTTGTTAACCCTCTGATATTATAGGTGTAATTTTGTATATATATGTCTCTTCCTGGCAGTTGGTACCTTGCTCTCACAAACTTCTCAACGAGATGCATATTTAAAAATGGTTAAGAATCACCATTCTGAAATTTTCTCTGGAATTAAATCTGGTTCTCAAAGATGGGTTTTTATTAGAATGCCTCTTTAATTTTTTTTTAATTTGAGTATAGTTGACACATAAAATTACATTAGTTTTAGATGTACAACATAGTGATTCAATAAGTTTATACATTATGCTATGTTCACCACAACTGTAACTACCATCTGTCACCATATAACATTATTACAATATCCTTGACTATATTCCTTATGCTATGACTTTTATTCCTGTGACATATTCATTCCATAACTGGAAGCCTATATCTCCCACTCTCCTTCACCCATTTTGCCCATCCCCCCAGCTCCCCCCTGGCAAACATCAGTTCTCTGTATTTAGAGGTCTTATTCTACTTTTGGTTTGTGTATTCATTTGTTTTGTTTTTTAGATTCCACATGAGTGAAATCATATGGTATTTGTCTCTCCCAGTTTAACTTACTACACTTAGCATCCATGTTGTAACAAATGCAGGATCTCATCCTTTTTTATGGTTGTATAATATTCGTGTGTCTGTGTGTGTGTGTATCACATCTTTGCTGTCCACAGAACACCTCTTTTAAAGATTGCTGTTATTTTCTTGGTATGATGCTACCAGCCTATTTTTAAGAATATATCAAGAAAGAGTCGTATCATGCATTCATTCACTCACTCATTCAGTGAGTGTATAGAGAGCCCCTACTATGTGAGAGTCAGGCTTCTATGTGAGAAGGATATAATGATGAAAGGAAATAGTAAAAAAAGATCCCTTGGTCTAGTGGAGTTTATATTCTAGTGGGGAGAGTTAAACAATAAACAAGAAAAATAAGTCATATTCACATTAGACAGTGCGAAGTAATAATAAGAAGAAAATTCAGCAGATATGACATGCTGGGTTGAAATTGTAGATGGGCTAGTCAGGAAAGGCTCCTCTGAGAAGGTGACTTGAACAAAGAGAAGAGCAGTGGTTGATGAGGTCAGAGAGGCAGTAGAGATCCAGGACCTTGTAGTTCTGTGCAAGACTTGGACTTTTACGCAGAGTGAAAAGGAGAGTACGACTGTGTTTGGGGTAAGACAGGCATGATATGACCTATGTGTTAACAAGACCACTCTGGCTGCCGCATTGAGAATAGACTGAACTGGAGAGTAAGGGCAACAGCAGGGAGACCAGTTAGGAGGCCCTTCCGACTGTCCAGGGAAGAGATAATGGTGACTTAGAATAGGGTATTGGCAATGGAGGGGCTGAGAAATTATTGGATTTTGAGGTTCACATGAAACTCTGGTACTGTGAGAGTGTTCATGAGGATGTTACCTGTTTTGAAGTTACTCAGGCAAAATTTCTTTCTGTTCTTACTGTTAGGATTATTTGAACATTTCCCCTAAGCTGTTGGTTACGTTTTATTTTGAGTACTCTGAATTTGTAATTGACCAATTTGACCATAAGAAAGCATAAGGGAAATCAATAGCTTATCTTTAAATTTTTTTAACTTTTTTTTAATTTTTGAGAGATCACAAGCAAGGGAGGGGCAGAGAGGGAGAGGGAGGGGGAGAGAGAGAGAGAGAGAGAGAGAGAGAGAGAGAGACAGAATCAAGCAGGCTCCAGGAGAGAGAGAGAGAGAGAGAGAGAGAGAGAGAGAGAGAGAGAGAGAGAATATCAAGCAGGCTCCAGGCTGTGAGCTGTCAGCACAGGGCCTGATGTGGGGCTTGAACGCATGAGCAGTGAGATCATGACCTGAGCTGAAGTCCGAAACTTAACCAGCTGAGCCACCCAAGTGCCCCAATAGCTCATCTTTAAAAACCGAATTCAAATTAATGGCATTTTGTGTATTATACTTATTTTGGCCACCTTACCATTAGTTTTCCCTTTACTTGATTTTTTTTCTCACAGTTTAAAAACTTCTGTTCCTTTTTTTCTGTTTTATTTGTATTTTTGCAAATCTCCTTATTATTCATTTCTGGTACAGTGTCGGTCATTTAAATATTTGTCTCATTGGGTCTGTGTAAGGTACCACCTTTCACACTCTCTTCAAGGTTTCATCTATGCCTTTTTCATATCTGTGATTATTTCTCTGTTATGTAAGAGTGAAACCTGACTACCAGAATTCAAACCATCAGAATAGTTTGTGTTTTGCTTGGAACATTAAAGAAAATAATGCTTGTCTTATATAAGCAAAAAAACTCTGGTCTGTTTGGTCAGTTGACTCAGCAGATCAGTTGAGTTAAAAGTGAGTCAAATCTGTTGTTGGACTGAATTACTTGTCACCAGTCAGTTCATTCAAAACACTTAGTTAAATGATATGTTGTATCTATGACACATCCTGATTATGAAACTTGCTCTTGGGTTTATTTTATGAGAAAATGTTGTACCAGAAACAGGTAGCAAAAAAAAAAAATTCATATGATTAGATAATGAGGATTCCAAACACTAAACTGATTTTTAGAAATCCTGAAGACACACTGTGATGTCAGTATATAAAGAACCAAACTTCTGATGAAAAAGCAAGAGGCTGAAAAACAAATTGACCAGACTACAAAATGTTTATACTCATCCATTTTCCTCCTGAGAGTTATTAAGTTGTGAACTAAACAAGTACGTTTTTCTGTTTACTCATCACATGGTACCAATTGTCAGTAATGACTTATGAGACATCTTTCTTACTTGATATTTGAAAATATCTTTGTGTAAAGCTGTGATTTCTATTTTAAAATAAAATCTCTCAGAATCATGAGCATCTCTGAAAGGGATTGTTGAGCTCATCCATCAGGAGGATTTGTAGATGAGGAACTTGAGGTCTAGAGTGTTGAAGTGCCAAGTCCTACAGCTGGTCAAAGACTCTAGATTGACATTCAAGACTCCTGACACCTAATTCAGAACTTTTTAACTCAGATTAACTTTTGTGTAGTGAACTGAATCCCCAGTTTGAGATAACAAAAAACCCTGGAACAACAAAAGCCTTTATGGTTTCATTACAAATTGAATCCCAATAGGGGCGCCTGGGTGGCGCAGTCGGTTAAGCGTCCGACATCAGCCAGGTCACGATCTCGCGGTCCGTGAGTTCGAGCCCTGCGTCGGGCTCTGGGCTGATGGCTCGGAGCCTGGAGCCTGTTTCCGAGTCTGTGTCTCCCTCTCTCTCTGCCCCTCCCCCGTTCATGCTCTGTCTCTCTCTGTCCCAAAAATAAATAAAAAACGTTGAAAAAAACCAAATTGAATCCCAATATATTAAAATTATGCTACCATTCATGATATACTGGTAAGAATAATCTCATTCATGATGTATTTAAAAATGAGGAGACTTCATGGGAAAGCTTATCTCTTGAAGTCACCCTATCATTTGGATATATTAAGCCATCAGCCTTTCCTTGAATTACTCTAATAACTCTCCAATGTGAATATTGCTTTATCTGCAAATAAATGGTGGGAGTTTCCAAAAACATACTGGAAAATTTCCTCCTCTTTTTTTTGAAACAAATGTACAGTGATTACCTATGCTATAACTGTTTGACTTTGTAGTATCATAGTAAAGATAAAGGCTTTAGAAAATAAGAGAAATTTAAGAACTGAGCTATAAAAAAAAGACTGTGCTATTAATGTTAGTACATATTTAACATTATGAACACTTTTGCTCAGTTAAAAATATAGTCTTATCCTTTGATGCCTGTCCTCGTTTGTCATGGCATAAAGGAACATTGAAAAATTGATTATGCTGTATATGAATATGTAGCTTATATTTTAACTGTGTAAGATAGCAGGTACACAGGAGTAAACCTTTAATGTGTAGCTATACTTTAATGCGAGACAGTTCTCTGATATTGATGCAGAGTATTATAGAGGATTAAATTTAAAGACTTGTTCATAATCCTTTTCCTTTTATATTTTCCCAGACAGCTTATATAGATGTCAGGTGTTTTTGTGCATGTGTGTGTGTATGTATTTGTTTTCGATGTACTGTTTTTCAGGTCTACTCTCTGAAGTAAGATGATTTGTCAAAAATTCTGTGTGGCTTTGTTACATTGGGGTAAGTTATCTGCTTTTTAAATGTCCGTATATAGGAGATTTTGCTGTTGGAGATATTGTTTCTTTTATTGGCTAGCAGAATTTCCTGTCCACAGTTCAGAATTCTCATGCTTATGATTAAAAATACAAACCAAACAAAAGCATAAGTGTGAAAATAAAAACACTTCCCAATCTCCTGGGAATAACCTGATGTGTAGCTTTCCAGAACCATAACACATACAAACACACACAATCCATATCTATGGTTACAAAAATAGAATTGGTCTATACATATTGTTTTTTGTTTTTTTCTACTTAATAGTTTTTCAATTTATTATGATAACATTTTTTTTACTGAGTGTTTACTGATATGCTTATTCATTTAATGGTTGCACAACAATGATCTGTATGAATATACTTTAAATTATTAATTTATTTCACCAATTCCCCATTGATAGACATTTCTTTTACTGTAGCAAATAATGCTGCATTGAAATCCATATATCTGTATCTATATCTTTGTACATTTGGAAGAATATTCCTGCTGATTAGTTGTTAAGGAGGAATTCTCTATTACATAGTATGCACATTTTAAAATTTGATGAATACTGTGAAATTTTCTCCACAAAGCTTTGTAGCATTTGTGGTACCACCACAGATATATGAACGCCAGCCCATTGCATTTCTGTCAAAGATGTATACTATCATTCTTTTGTCTTTTTGCTCTGTCAGATAAGCAAAACATAGCATCCCATTTCAGTTTTATTTATTTGGCTGTTTGCGAGGTTGAGCACTGTTTATGGACCATTTATATTTCTTATGTGATTTTCTAAACCATATGCTTTGGCCATTTTGTGGTTGGATTCTGTCTTAGTGATTTTTAGGATTTTCTAAAATGTAATTGATATTTAGTACTGTATTAGTCAGGGTTTTCCAGAGAAACAGAACCAGTAGGATTTATATATAGAGAGAAAGAGATTTATTATAAGGATTGACTCACAAGATTGTGGAGGTTGAGAAGTCCCGTGACCTGTAGTTGCCAGGCTGGAAACCCAGGAGAACTGATGATACAAGTTCCAGTCTGGACACTGGAAGGCTTCAGATGCAAGAAGAGCTGATGTTTCAGTTTGCGTCCAAAGGAAGGAAAAGACTGATGTCAGTCAGGCAGTAGGAGTTCCCTCTAACTCAGCCTTTTTGCTCTATTCAGGTCTCCAATCGATCATGAGGCCTGTCTACCTTACGGAGGGTAATCTGCTTTACCCATTTTACTGATTCAGTTGTTAAGTTCATCCAGACATCCTCACAGATACACCCAGAATAATGTTTGACCAAATGACTGAGCACCCCATGAACCTAGACAAGTTGACACATAACCTTAATCATCAGAAGCCTGTAACTATTTATTAATATTATGCAAATTTTTCTTCCTGCCCATTGTTTGCTTTTTAACTTTGTTTTTTTTTATGGTACAGAAATTTATGTATGCATACTAACACCCTTATGCATGTGTAGAAAAAAGATACAGTGACACTTAAATGTTTTAATTTTAATTTAGTAAATGTAGTATTATTAAATTATAAATGTATATATATCAGGTGATAGTCAAAACTTTAGTTCTCTATCAAGGAGCTGTTTAACTTGGTGATAATATTTAAAATATGTGACTATGACAAAATAATGGATTTATTCTCAAATGGAAGGGACATGCCGTTTTAAATGTTATTTCACATTAGAACTCCAGTAGACAATGACAAGTATAATGTTATAAAGGGATATTACCAAGGGATGGTGTATACCTTTAAAATTTCCATCCTGAATACCACCAGAAGAATGCTTTCAGAGTTTAAATGTATACTAGTCTCCCTCCTATCCATTGCAGGAATATCCTCAAGAGAAAGCTTATAGATTTTTTAAAATGTCTTGATTTTAACTAATAGTATGCTTCTGTTTGAAATTAGTCACTCATATTGCCAATGAATTTTGAGCATACTATTCTCACTTGTTTCTGACCACACTCTAGAGATATTCTGACTTAAAAAAAACCCTCAAATCATCTAATTTAGGTTATGTTCCATTTTTAAAATTAAAGTCAGGCTACTTAAAAAAAAAAAAATTTATCTGGCAACCATATTAGGAGCTCCTCAAGCTGTCCAGCTATGTGTCAGTGAGTTCTGAGCATCTCCTTGGCTAATCCAAACTGAAGGCACTCTTATGAGCTTCTCTACTAGTTTTCCTTGTTGTGCATACTGTTCTTTCTCATTGTCGCCATCTGTATATTTACAGCAAATACCCAGGATAACCCCACTTTGACAGATTTCAAAACAAAACAAAACAAAACAACTATGCCACAAGGGACTATCTAAAAGTAGCAACATACTCATTCTCTCTTATATTCTCTAGCTTTTATTAGGCTCCACTCAACGTGTTTCACATTGGCTTTCCAAAAGGTTTGTTGTTTGATGAAGTCTTGTGAATCAGAAGAGTTCTTGGGACGTTGTTACCATGATAACATATGCCTTCAGAAATAAATTCTGGTTTCTGTTGTTTAGGGTTCATCTGGAGGGAAAGAAATATTATTTGCAAAACAAGCATGCAAAAATAGAACCATCTTTTAATTAAGCTGATTCAACAGTCATTATGTGTATGACATTCATTATTACATTTTAAATTTCAAAGACTTCTTTGAGGATTTTAGGCTCATTTCAGTTCAGCCAACTGAATCTTCCATATGCAGCTAGAAAATAATGCTTTTAATTAATACCAACAAATATTCATGGTTTTGTAAAACCAAAGAAATAACCTATTTTATTTTTTATTAACATGTTCTGATTTCAGAAACATATATTGGAAAGATTGAAGTCCAAAGGAACACAATTGTAATGAGGGGTCACAGTCATATTTGGCTTAATTTAGGCATCTGATATATTCTTATTTTATCTTTTTTTTGCATATGATACATTTTAAATTTTTTTTATTTTGAGAGAGAGAATGAGTGTATGAGTGTGGAGGAGGAGCAGAGGAAGAGAGAGAGAGAGAGAGAGAGAGAGAAAGAGAGAGAATGAGAATCTTGAGCAGTGGGGCTGGATCTCATGAGATTGTGACCTGAGCTGAAATCAAGAGTTGGATGCTTAACTGAGGAGCCACCCAGGTGCCCCTACATCTGATACATTTTTATGTTAATTTATTTTTATGGAAAAGTTTAGAAACCAAACTTTAACAGTTGTTACCTACATATTGCTTAAATATTTTTACATGTTTTACTTTTATAGTTTAAAACATCGTTTTTGTGAATTTGTTTTTTAAAAATTGCTATTTTCTTATATTTTTACATTTACCCTAATTCTTCAAAATTCTCATTCCATTCAAATCCATGCTAAATTCTCAGAATTCTCATTCTGTATTAGTTTGTATATGAGGCAACACAGCTGTTGTATTATTTGAGTAGCTTGTAAAAGAAAGAATTATTGAGAATTTATTATTATATTTTCAGACAATTCCTAAAAAAATAAGTACCACTTTTGAGAGTTTTTGAGTATGGGATTATATGATTATTCTTAATTTTTTTTATGTCTAAAAAGGTGAGAATTGTCTTTAATCAGCAATGGAATTTTCCTGTCTTTGTACATTGATTCTTGGAGAGTGCATTAAGGACATGCCTTCAATGATGTCATATATTTGAGGATCATGGGCAGAAGAGATCATCCAGCTGTCCTGATGTTGAATGCAAACTCTTTGAAAAGCACTCATAGTGCTAACATTTTGGTATTATTCTCTTTAAGAAATACTAAAACAGGGGTGCCTAGGTGGTTCAGTCCATTAAATGTCTGATTTCAGCTCAGGTGATTCGCGAGTTCAAGCCCCGCGTCGGGCTCTGTGCTGACAGCTCAGAGCCTGGAGCTTGCTTCAGATTCTGTGTCTCCCTCTCTCTGTCCCTCCCCCATTCATGCTCTCTGTCTCTCTCAAAAATGGATGAATACACATTTAAAAAAATAAAAAAATATTAAAACAGAACTTTAATACTTGTTTATATAATTGCATATTCAGATATTTCTCTCTTATACTGGAAGTTCATTAGAATATTTTTTTAGAAAAGGTAATTGAAATATTGAGCTATAGTTTTTTAATTAAAATATAAATATAGAATGCTAGATTCATGAGGAAAATGAAGCATGAATTTCCAAAAAGAGGTGCTAAGAGTGAAGTTATCTCTATGAACTAATGTATAATACATTGTGTAATGGAAACCCAGAGCTGTGCATTAGGCACGGATTGGGCAATAAGTTAAATACTACTGAGCACTACACGGTTTAATCTTAGATACTTCCTATTTATGTCTTAGTCAAAGTGATTAATTATTTTTCTATGTGTCTTTTTTAATACCCTGACAGAATTTATTTATTTGATAACTGCATTTAACTTGGCATACCCAATTACTCCCTGGAGATTTAAGTTGTCGTGCATGCCACCAAATACAACCTATGACTTTCTCTTGCCTACTGGAATCTCAAAGAACACTTCAAATGTGAATGAACATTATGAGGCAGTTGTTGAAGCTAAATTTAATTCAAGTAGTACCTACTTTTCTAATTTATCTTCCAAAACAACTTTTCACTGTTGCCTTTGGAGCGAGGAAGATAAAAACTGTTCTGTACATGCAGATGACATGGAAGGGAAGGCATTTGTTGCAACAGTGAATTCTTTAGTTTTCCAACAAATAGGTAAGTATTTTAATGTTGTGAGCATTAGATGTTATTTTAACTGTTTTAAACAAAATGTTTTCGTTTTCTGAAACTTGTGTAAAATAGAGGTCTTATGGATGGAATTCTTAACACATATCATCATTTTATATTAGTAATAAAATTATGATTCGTTATGTGACCAAACTAATGAGCCCCAAATTATTTCATATGTTATAAAAATAAAAGAAAAATGTAATGAGGGAACTCTTACCTATACCCTGTAAGTCAGTTTTTTGTAATCTTCTAAGTTTGCCTTATTTTATTATTATTATTTTTTATTTTAGAGAGAGAGCATGTGTAGAGGAAAGGGGTAGAGAGAGAAAGAGGGAGAGAGAATCTTAAGCAGGCTCCATACTCAGCCCAGGGTCCAATGTGGGTGCAATCCCATGACCCTGGGATCATGACCTAAGCCAAAACCAAGAGTTGGATGCTCAACTGACCAAGCCACCCAGGCACCACTAAATTTGCTTTAAAATAGAAAAATCACCCCTTATTTTGTTAAATATATTAAATATTCAAAACATTCAACTGTTGAATTAGTTAAAAATTTTTTTAAGATTAAAAAAAGTTTTTAAAGTAATCTCTACACCCAACATGGGGCTTGAACTCACAACCCCGAGATCAAGTGTTGCATGCGCTACAGGCTTAGCTAGCCAGGCACATCAGAAGTAGTTAAATTTTAAAGCATTTATGAATAATATTTGTTCAAGGAAAGAATCTCTCTGCAGCCAATCCATGTTTTAAATCAAGGGGGTTTTGTTGTTCAAGTATAATGTACACTGAATGTAGTTAGCATAACTAATAATTCTACATCTGGAAATCTAAACAACAAAATTATTTCCAAGCCTTCTGGAAAAGCTAACAGAACAGCATCCATTGACTCAGTAATACAAAGAGACCTACAGTATGAAAGTAAAGGCAAGCATAAATATAGCACTTCTGTTCAGGGTTAATCAGAATTTCTCAACCTCAACCTTATTAACATTTTGGGCCTGACAATTCTTGGGTATGGGGGGGCTGTTCTGTGCATTGTAGGATGTTTAGCAACATCCCTGGCTTCTACCTAGATACAAGTAGCTCCTTCCCCAGTTGTGACAATCAAAACATGTCTCCAAACATTGCCAGATGCCCCTGAGGGCCAAATTGCCACTGGTTGAGCATCACTGATTAGATGGAAGAAACACTCTGGTTTATTGAAATCAGCTTAAGAACAAAGTATAAATATGCAATAAAATCAGAGTTTTAAAACAAGTTAGTAGTAATAACTCCCAGTGTCTCCAATGGAGTCCATAACCATTGATTAATAAAATTCACTTAATTTTTTATTAATATGAAACATTTTTTTAATGTTCATTTATTTTTGAGGGAGAGAGAGACAGAATGTGAGTGGGGGAGGGGAAGAGAGGGGGAGACACAGAATCCGAAGCAGGCTCCAGACTCTGAGCTGTCAGCACAGAGCCCAATGCAGGGCTCAAACCCACAAGCCGTGAGATCATGACCTGAGCCAATGTCAGATGCTTAATTGGCTGAACCAGCCAGGCGCCACATAACATTCACTTAATTTTAATTGAAGCATTTTTTTTTTTAATTTGTAGGGGAACTTAACTAGCCATTCCAGCAATTCAATGGATATACCAAGCATGAACTTATTAAGGCAGGGTCTTTGTGATGAGCTTTGAAATGATCAAAAAAATGTTAGTACTTTCTTCACTTTTGAAGAGAAATGATTATGATGGTATAGATTTTTTTTTAAGTTTTATTTATTTTTGAGAGAGAGAGAGGGAGCACGTGCAGGTGTGTGTTGAGGCAAGGGAGGGAGGGGTAGAGAGAGAGAGAGAGAGGGAGGGAGAGAGAATCCCAAGTAGGCTTCTCGCTGTCAACAAGGGCCTCTAGCCCACAAGCCGTGAGACTGTGACCTGAGCCAAACAGATTGAGCCACCCAGGTGTCCCTATGATGCCGTAGATTTCAGTTTTACACACAAATAAAGCTTGCATAACTAGTCACTTCTCACTTTAAATTTTTGTAACTGAAATCGGTAGGTTAAGTGGTGGTTACCGAGGATTTCAGCTGATTATTCTGCCACACATGCTGTTTACTTCATAATGGTTCAACACTGTTGTAAAATCCCTACCAGCTAGAAATCCTTCAAGTTTGGGGAATACGTTAGTGTTGTCTTAAGTGAGCCATTATTTATGATTGTTGCTATTCTTGCTTTTTAAATTACAACCCGCCAATAATTTATTGCCAGGTGAGTTTTTCAGTGCACAGTGAAAGTATGCCTGCATCAGTTATATCTGGGGCCTGTAATTTACAATAACAAGAATTTAAGACATGAATCACTGTTCACATGTGAATCACTTTGCTTTTATTGCTAAAGCAGACACATAAATACTGCTCCACATGTGCTTGTATCTTGATATTGAATATTTTCTTTTCTCTTAGAAAGCAAGCATGAACTGAACTAGGTGACTTTTGAGGTCTTTTGTCCTACTTAAGTAGTTCAAGATTAAAAAAATAAGAAGAGTTTGAGAAGCAGTAATTGAATTTAAGTCTCTTACTTTACCAGAAAGGAAACTGAAGGCCTAAGGGACTAGATCACTTGGGCAGATACATACCACTGGTTAGAGCCGGTTCTTTTTCTCTCAGAATAGGCAGTGGAAGTTGTATCAGAACACTGGTAAATTTAATTTAGTTCTTCTCTTTCACTGAGTTGTTCAGAATGTTTTTCAGATTTAATGTAGTTTATTTTTAATTCAGGTGCAAACTGGAACATACAGTGCTGGACGAAAGAGGACTTGGAATTATTCATCTGCTATATGGAGTCACTATTTAAGAATCCTTTCAAGGCTTATGACCTTAAGGTCCATCTTTTATATGTTCTGTAAGTACCAAATAAATTAATTTGGAAATTTCTAGGACATAATTTCTTTTAAATGCAAGAGCTTCCATACACAGAAGTGGATTATGAAAACTCTCCTATCCCTACATTTCCTTTTGTATCTACGGGAATAGATTCTGAAAGAAGTATGAACTCAATTCAGGGGTCTTAGATATTTGAGTGGAGGGGAAAAACTTGTTACACGTTTCTTTTTCAGGTAGATTTTTTCCTTCATATTTGATCATTTTATTCGCTTAAAAATAGAAGTGCTCAATATTTATTTGTGCTAGCTAGAGAGCCAAGATGGTGGTTTGAGATAGCCATACACTTAGAATTCTAGCTAACACATCATTCAAGTGTTCTAGTAATTCCAGTGATAATACATATCATTCCTCTGTAAATTTTAGCTCTTTAAATTTTTTTTCTAATTTGTCCTTTTGTGGGATGCTCAAGGAGAAAGAGACTCATTTCCTTCAGTTCTGCAGTTATTGGGATCATACCACTGAGGGGCGATATGCTAGAAACTGTCCATATAAACATGAGTCAAATAGAATAGTAGTTACCAGGGACTAGGGGTAGGAGCAATGGGAGGTCCTCTTTAAATAAGTATAGAGTTTCAGTTGAGGAAGATGAGAAAAGTTCTGGAATTGGATTTATATTACCCAACAGTGTAAATGTACTGCTGTCACTGAACTGTATACTCAAAATGATAAATTTTATGTATATTTTACCCCAATAAAAATAATTTGAAAAGAAAAACTTATAGATGCTGAGAAAAAAAGATAGTAATGATTTCTGCCTTTGAGGCATCACAGGCTGGTGGTTGGGGCAGATAGGTATAGGGCTTCAGTTTTAGTGGTTACTGTTGTCTGTTTGGGAGGCACATGAAGCCATGGGAACACAAGATTGTTGTGGAAGCCTTAGGTGGGGATAACTTGTGCAGCTGAATTCTAATTCTAGATAACTGTAGAAGGCCCTGCTAGCCTTTGCTTCTTTGTGCAATTCACATTAAGGCGAGGATCCTGAAGGGGACTATCTGATTGGTGAAAAGGTGCCCTAGCTGCCAGTGTTTCAGCGGCACAAAATTCTGGGCAGCCAGGAAACCTAGAAAAATGTGCAAAATAGAAATGACTGAGCTATAAACCTCTAGAGTCCCCCAAAGTAGTGGAGGTTGTAAAGTGGGAAGGATAGAGGAATAATGGGTAATGCACAGCCAAGGGTGGGCATTTAAAGGACAGGAGAGAGTGAGCTTGCTTCTAGATAATGACCCAGCAGGGAGGGAAAGTTTGAAGATATAGTAGAAGGGGGACTATTGAAGATCTATAACAGAGTGTGAATATTTAAATAAACAAGTTCCAGGAAAAAAGCACAGGTGAAAGGTTGGTCTTAAAATGAAGGAAGCTCACCTCAACCTTGAGTACTGAGGAAAGAAAGGAAGCACTGTGGTAGATAAAGATATATTTGAAGTTTGGAACAGAAAATTTCCTGTTTTATTGAGCAAAATAGGTTTTAGCTCACAGAAAAGAATTACTTTGCAATGTAGCACATTCCTACGATGACCTAAATATTTTGGATGGTGATCAAAAACTCACTGGGTGCCCATTCAAGAGAATTTCAGATATTGTCAGCAAGCTAGGGCAGCATGCTTGGTTTAAGAGCTCTGTGACCATGTGCAAGTATTTACATTTTGTTATTGTCAAAATCTTACTATTATGTATAGACTATAGTTAAGTCTTGAGGTCTGCATTTTTAGAAAAAAATATACATGAATATATTGGAACATTACAAAATTGCATAGTAACTTAGTTACAGTTGAGAATTTTCACTTCACTTCAGTCAGCCAGGTAACCATTGGTCTATTCATTACATGATGGTTTTTCTGGGTCAGACTCAGAAAATGAGAAAATTATGATAAATTAACTAGATTTTTCAACTTACTCACATGATGAATTTAGCAGATTCTTTTGACCTGCTTTTGTTTTGAACTCAATTTTCTAAAAATATCAGTACAGGAAAACTTGTCATAATTGCATGCAGTTGGAGGAACATTGTGGGTTTTTTTCTTACTCCTTTTTGCCATATTAATTGTTTTCTCCTTTGTATGATTGGGTTAATATATCCACTTTACCAATTGTCAATGCTGTTTCTGCCTTAAATTCTGTGTTGTCTGCATCTCTGGGCACTGTATCTCTAAATAATTTAAATAAGACTCCTCAAATCATGAGGAAGAGATGGTCAGTTTAATGAATAAGACTTCCATGGAAGAGAAAACCCATAAAGGTGGTTACTGTAAGAAGAGTTTTTAATCAAAATGCCCTTCTGCAGACATTAGAGTTCATGAGAGAAATCTTTCAAATGCTTCCATGTGTAAATAAGAATGGTTTTTAAAAGGAACCAAAACCTAACATTTATAAGGGATTTAAAGCCCTATAAATATGTCCCTTAAGGGAAAGCATTATTTGAGCTCAGATATTAATGTTTGTCAAAGAATCCAAAGGAGAGATACCATAGAAATAGGCTACTTCTTTAGACGCTTTACCTTTGACCTGGGAGAAAAATCCTACTGTGTGCACCAGCCACTGAGTTCAGTGTGAGGAACCATGTTGAACAACTCAGACACAGCCCTCACCCTTCTGGAGCTAACAGTAAAGACAGAGAACATAATAATTTGAAAGTGCTGTGATGTAATAAACATAGGGACTTGTGAAAACATATACAGGTACTAGAAGTTATCTGCCTGGGTTACAAGGGGGCAGAGAATGAACCAGGTAGAATGAAGAGCATTTGCAAAGTCCCACAGTCACATCTGGACATTGTGGACAAGAAAAGTTAAGTGTGGTTGGGTTGTAAAGCTGGGGGATGGTGAGAAATTGAAGTGGAAGAATAAGTAAGGGTCATCCAAGGTGTTTAGACTTTTGTAACTGCTAATACCTAGTTTACCTTGTCTCTTTACTGTTACCCTGTCACCATTCTTTTTTTTTTTTTTTTTTTAAATTTTTTTTTTTTCAAATTTTATTTATTTTTGGGACAGAGAGAGACAGAGCATGAACGGGGGAGGGGCAGAGAGAGAGGGAGACACAGAATCGGAAACAGGCTGCAGGCTCTGAGCCATCAGCCCAGAGCCTGACGCGGGGCTCGAACTCACGGACCGCGAGATCGTGACCTGGCTGAAGTCGGATGCTTAACCAACTGCGCCACCCAGGCGCCCCTCCCTGTCACCATTCTTGGTGATTTCCACTTCTATATGGATGATCATCAATTTCTTAAAGGCTTTTCTTTCACTATTCTTATTTTTTCACCTGACCTGGTTCACCCATTCTTGTGGACCTACTATAGACCTTGTCATTACTGGTAAGCATGCTCTGTCTATAAGTTCAGTTTCAAGGATCCCACTCTTTGACCATCCCCCCCTCCTCCTCACCTTAGGCTTATTCCCTCTATTACCTCAACCTCAGGAATAATGAATTCTCCATGTTTCTTGGCTCTGTCCTCTGAGGTTCTTTTTCATGAAAGGCTGCATATCTCTGCAGCCAGGGAGTTTTCTCATATGCTTCCTGTCAACACAAGTTTGGACGTCCAATGGCTTCGTTTCATTTTGTATCCTTTCAGTCTAGGCTAGCAGTGTGTCTGCTACTGTGTTCTCTCACAAGACCATACAGCCTTCTGTGGCTCTCACTGGGGTTCACCCCATTAGACAAAAGCCCACAGATCTCTAAGCCCTGGACTTTGCTTAGAAGCCATTGCCTAGTGTTAACATCTTTACCCTCTGGAGAGGCCAGGCATCTCATAGCTCTCAAGTCTTGGTTTCTTTTGTTTAACCATCCTTTACTCAATGTGTACCTCTCCTCTTGTGGCAAGAGGAAACCAAGAGGCACCTTCAACACCTGCTTGGAAATTTCCTGCAGCAGATCACCCAGTTCAGTAGGTAGACTGTGCTTCCCATGTAACTGTGGATGTGTGACTTAGCTGTCTGCCTTTACATTACATTCTCTTTCCTCCAGTTTCCAGTCTGTGTTACTCACTTCCTCTTGTGCCCTCACTGGAACTGTCATCAAACTCCACATTTCCACTCACAGTCTATTCAAGACAATTTAGGCTTTCTTTATCACACATCTCCAAATTTTTCTAACCCCTGTCCATCACCTGGTTCTAAAGCCACTCCCACATTTTTAAAAAAGTTTGTTATGTATTCTGAGAGAGAGAGAGAGAGAGAGAAGCATGAGTGGGGTGGGACAGAGAGAGAGGGAGAGAGAGAATCCCAAGCAAGTTCTGCCCTGTCAGTGCAGAGCCCAACATAGGACTTGAACTCATGAACTATGAGATCATGACCTGAGTGAAAATCAAGAGTTAGATGCTCAGCCTATTGAACCATCCCAGCACCCCTCATAGATTCTCATTTTATTTTATAAGCTATAATCAGTTATTTTCATTTTTTATATTATTGGTCAAATTGCCCCATATTTGACCACTGGGAACTTATTGAAGCTGGCTCCTGTGTCATTTTGATCTGTCCCACCTTTTTTTTTTTTTTTGAGGACTTCCTTACTCTTTAGTGCTACAGGATGCTTCAGGTTGATTTTATACTTTCCTTGCCGTAATACTGGAGTCAGCCATTTCTCCAAGGAGCCCTGCTTCCTTTTTATTGGAGAATGGTATTTACAAAGCAGTATCTGGGAGCTAGATGCTCATTGTTACTTGAGTGGCATTGTTGAAACATCTGGGCCTTCCCAGATACGTGTATGTATGCACTAGATACATGTATGTACGTACACAATATATGCAAGGTTTATATATAATATACACAAATCTATATTTCTGTATCTGTATACACATATATTAAGAGTAGGTATTCATACTAACATTTCCCATTTTATTACTTTTTAAAGCTTGTTTATTTATTTATTTAGAGAGTGGGAGTGTATCAGCAGGGGAGGGGGAGAGAGGGAGAGAGAGAGAATCTGAAGCAGACTTTTCACCTTCAGCGTAGAGCCAGATGTGGGGCTTGAACTCATGAACCTTGAGATCATGACCTGAGCCAAAACTAAGAGTTGGATGCTTAACTGACTGAGCCATCCAGGTGCCCCTAATATCTCCCATTTTAGCCCCAAACCATAGGATACATTCTAGTCTTCCCTTTTCCTTTTTTCCTTTCTTCACTCCTTCTCTTCCCTTCCCTCTCCCTTCCTTGCCCTTCTTTCTTCTCTTTCTTCCACCAGTAAGAAACCTGGCTTCCATTTCCCACGATATATAACCCATTTGCTCAGTCGTAGAATACATGTAAAGTAGTTTTGGAATTGGTAACCTATACCACTGTGAAAAACAAGCATGCTAACTAGAGTTGCTAGTATTTGTTTACACTCATTTTGCCTGTGCTAAGGCTAAGGGTTACAAGGTCAAAATACTGTGTTCCAAAGTTAATTAGGATATCCCTCCCCCTCTACCCACATGGTTGTATTTTTAATTCGATATACATTAAGGTTCATTTGTTTTTGTTTGCAGTCTTTCTTTTTCTTTTTTCTTCATCTCTTTTATCCTTGTTGATTTTCCATTTGTTTGGCACTATCTTACATTTGAAGAATACTTCATGTTTTACAAAATGCTTCTTAAACTTGTCTCCTTGATGAGATTTATCTAGGCCATTACTTCTCACTTGGAGCTAATTCACAAGATATAAAGTGGAACCAGTTATTTGCATTTCAATCAAGTTCCAGGTGATACTGATGCTACTGGTTTGGGGCTAAACTTTGAGAACCACTCATCTAAGACTTCTTGAAAACAGATTCTTTAGCACCAGACCTACTGACTTCTTCATGGAGGGTCTAGGAATCTAGTTTTAACAAGTCTCCAGGTGATTATGATGACGAGACCAGTCTGGAACACTAACCTGGTCTTTGAAACTTTGGGGATTGGCAAAGTAGATTTTTTGGGTAACATTTGTATAGATTTGGTAAAATTTGTATAGATTTAAAGTGACCTGTTCAAATGATATATAAAAGTAATACTGTTTTAAACAATTCCTATGTATTGGTTTGTCTACTGTAGTTTGCTCTCAGTTTATGTCACAGTCAGGAACTTGGATGGCACCATTTGATGCTATTTCTGTAGTAACTTAGTGTAGATCATTGCTTAGAGAAGTTTTAATATATTCATGGAAAAGTAATTCTGGGAATGAATAATTTGACAGAAGGTCAGAGGACAGAATGTGTTCTCTGTAAACCACTGTGGCTACCAGAAATGAACTTTCAGTAATAAATATTTGTATATCTAACTTCTGAGTAGAAAAATTGCCCAAGTGATGAAATTTGCAAAGTAGCCAAATGTAAAATTTGAGAAAAAAATTTTTTTTTACTATTTTCACTTCTAAGTAAAGTTTACTCACATATAGAGATTAAATAAATAGTGGCACTGAATTTATGTGTGTACTGGCAAGATATAAGATATTTTGCTGCATAAAAAGTTTTCAAGGATTTCAGAAATTATTAAGTTTTGGATATTTTAAGCCAAAGTATCTCTTTCTTACTTTAAAAATTTGATCATCATTTTAATCCTTATACATTAAAATGATCAAAATTTAGAGTGTTGTTTGATGTTCACAAATAACTTCAAACTTCTTTTGGAAGGTAAAAGAAGTTCTTATGCTGACTTTGACAAATAACAAAGGCTTTGACAATAACAAGGCTCATGTATTCCAGGTTTCACACAAACTTTGAAAAGCTTATGCTCTCACACATATGAGAAATATCTAATGTTTTACTCACAGAAAAAGTAATTTGAAATAATTCTCTAATTCTTTAAAGTTCTGATCTATAGAAATATTGAGATGATTCAGATTATAATAAGTTTTTAGTTGTGGCTACCGATGTCTCTATGAATCCCCTAAATCAAATGGCAACAGTAACAGTGAAATGTCTCCTGTGATAATAAGATATGTTGGGCATAATGAAGTGAGCAGTGAGCATGTAAGCATAGGCTTCAAATGAGTTTCAGGTCTGTATGGTCTCCAAGCCTCAGTTTCTTATTCAGTTTCTTACTTACTTTTTCTTTGAAAAGTTGAATTAGATCGTGATCCTCCAGCTGTTTTTATGTCAATTGTAAATATGCTATATAATGAAATTTGATATATTTAATGTGGATTCTTTATTTTTGTGTCCTTTGCCTTTCAAGTACCCAGCAGTAAGGAGTACAAAATGTTTTTGGCCAATAGCTGGGTTTGAAAAATGTTTTCTTTAAGGGCCAGATAGCAAATATTTAAAAAAAATTTTTTTAATATTTATTTATTTTTGAGAGAGAGAGAGAGACAGAGACAGACAGAGCATGAATGGGGGAAGGACAGGGAGAGAGGGAGACACAGAATCTGAAAGAGACTCCAGGCTCTGAGCTGTCAGCACAGAGCCCAACATGGGGCTGGAACTCACAAACCGTGAGATCATGACCTGAACCGAAGTTGGACACTTAACCAACTGAGCCACCCAAGCACCCCCAGATAGCAAATATTTTAGACTTTGTGGTCCATACTGTCCCTATCACAACATTGTAGCCATATGCAAATATATAAATGAATAAACTTGAGTATGTTAATGGACATTGAAATTTGAATTTTATGCAATTTCCTTGTATCACAGGACATTCTTCCTCTTTTTTTTTTTTTTACCTTCTGAAAATGTAAGAAACCATTCTTAGTTCACAAGCTGTACAAAAAACAAGTTTATTTGGCCTGTGGGCTGTAGTTTTCTCACCCCTGTATAGAACACTTTGAGAATTAGTTTTAGATTGATTTTTAGAGTTTCATGATGGGGTTATCTGTTGTGGTAGTTTGGGAAATTTCTGAATGGAAATGCTTTTTTAAAAAAATAATGAGTTTGTTGCGAGCAGGTGCCGGAGGAAGATGGCGGCGTAGGAGGATGCTGGGCTCACCGCGTCCTGCTGATCACTTAGATTCCACCCATACCTGCCTAAATAACCCAGAAAACCACCAGAAGGCTAGCAGAACAGATTCTCTGGAGCCAAGCGTAGACGAGAGGCCCACAGAAGAGGGTAGGAAGGGTGGAGAGGCGGTGCGCGCTCCATGGACTGGCGGGAAGGAACCGGGGCGGAGGGGCAGCCTGCTGGCCAAGCAGAGCCCCCGAGTCTGGCTTGCAAAAGTGGAGGGGCCGGATGGAGTGTGTTCGGAAGCAAGCGGGACTTAACATCTGGAAGGTTATAAGCTAACAGCTCTGCTCGGAGATCGGGAGGGCTGGAGGACAACGGGAGGGAGAGTTGTTGAGCCCCGGATGACAGAGCTCAGCTTGGCGGGGAACAAAGGCGCTCGCTAGTGCCATCTCCCTCGCCCATCCCCCAGCCAAAATCCCAAAGGGAACCAGTTCCTGCCAGGGAACTTGCTTGCACCACGAAAACACCCACAAACACCCAACGCTGTGCTTCTGCAGATCCATCCCTCCAGCAGAGGGTCTGACTCACTCCCGGTGCCACAGAGCCCCTCCTGAAGCGGATCACCGAAGGAAAAGTGAGCTGAGCCTGCCCCTCCTGCCGCTGTGCACCTTGCCGATCCACCCCAGCTAATACACCAGATCCCCAGCACCACAAGCCTAGCAGTGTGCAAGTAGCCCAGACAGGCCACGGCACCCCACAGTGAATCCCGCCCCTAGGAGAGGGGAAGAGAAGGTACACACCAGTCTGACTGTGGCCCCAGCAGTGGGCTGGGGGCAGACATCAGGTCTGACTGTGGTCCTGCCCACTAATGCAAGTTATTCAAGACAGCACAGGGGAAGTGCCCCACAGTCCCGCACCACTCCAGGGACTATCCAAAATGACGAAACGGAAGAATTCCCCTCAAAAGAATCTCCAGAAAATAACAACAGCTAACGAACTGATCAAAAAGGATTTAAACAATATAACAGAAAGTGAATTTAGAATAATAGTCATAAAATTAATCGCTGGGCTTGAAAACAGTATAGAGCACAGCAGAGAATCTATTGCTACAGAGATCAAGGGACTAAGGAACAGCCGGGAGGAGCTAAAAGATGCTATACATGAGCTGCAAAATAAAATGGAGACAACCACAGCTCGGATTGAAGAGGCAGAGGAGAGAATAGGTGAACTAGAAGATAAAATTATGGAAAAAGAGGAAGCTGAGAAAAAGAGGAAGCTGAGAAAAAGAGAGATAAAAAAATCCAGGAGTATGAGCGGAAAATTAGAGAACTAAATGATGCACTAAAGAGAAATAATCTACGCATAATTGGTATTCCAGAGGAGGAAGAGAGAGGGAAAGGTGTTGAAGATGTACTTGAAGAAATAATAGCTGAGAACTTCCCTGATCCGGGGAAGGAAAAAGGCATTGAAATCCAAGAGGCACAGAGAACTCCCTTCAGATGTAATTTGAATCAATCTTCTGCACGACATATCATAATGAAACTGGCAACATACAAGGATAAAGAGAAAATTCTGAAAGCAGCTAGGGATAAACGTGCTCTAACATATAAAGGGAGACCGATAAGACTCATGATGGATCTCTCTACTAAAACTTGGCAGGCCAAAAAGGAATGGCAGGAAATCTTCAATGTGATGAACAGAAAAAATATGCAGCCAAGAATCCTTTACGCAGCAAATCTGTCATTTAGAATAGAAGGAGAGATAAAGGTCTTCCCAAACAAACAAAAACTGAAGGAATTCATCACCACTAAACCAGCCCTACAAGAGATCCTAAGGGGGATCTTGTGAGACAAAGTACCAGAGACATCACTATAAGCATGAAACATACAGACATCACAATGACTCTAAACTCATATCTTTCTATAATAACACTGAACGTAAATGGACTAAATGCGCCATCCAAAAGACATAGGGTATCAGAATGGAGAAAAAAACAAGACCCATCTATTTGCTGTCTACAAGAGACTCATTTTAGACCTGAGGACACCTTCAGATTGAGAGTGAGGGGATGGAGAACTATTTATCATGCCACTGGAAGTCAAAAGAGAGCTGGAGTGCCATACTTATATCAGACAAACTAGACTTTAAATTAAAGGCTGTAACAAGAGATGAAGAAGGGCATTATATAATAATTACAAGGTCTATCCATCAGGAAGAGGTAACAATTATAAATGTCTATGCGCCAAATACGGGAGCCCCCAAATATTTAAAACAATTACAAACATAAGCAACCTTATTGATAAGAATGTGGTAATTGCAGGGGACTTTAACACCCCACTTACAGAAATGGATAGATCATATAGACACACGGTCAATAAAGAAACAAGGGCTCTGAATGATACATTGGAACAGATGGACTTGACAGATATATTTAGAACTCTGCATCCCAAAGCAACAGAATATACTTTCTTCTCAAGTGCACATGGAACATTCTCCGAGATAGATCACATTCTGGGTCACAAAACAGCCCTTCATAAGTATACAAGAATTGAAATTATACCATGCATACTTTCAGACCACAATGCTATGAAGCTTGAAATCAACCACAGGAAAAAGTCTGGAAAACCTCCAAAAGCATGGAGGTTAAAGAACACCCTACTAAAGAATGAATGGGTCAACCAGGCAATTAGAGAAGAAATTAAAAAATATATGGAAACAAACGAAAATGAAAATACAGCAATCCAAATGCTTTGGGATGCAGCGAAGGCAGTCCTGAGAGGAAAATACATTGCAATCCAGGCCTATCTCAAGAAACAAGAAAAATCCCAAATACAAAATCTAACAGCACACCTAAAGGAAATAGAAGCAGAGCAGCAAAGACACCCCAAACCCAGCAGAAGAAGAGAAATAATAAAGATCAGAGCAGAAATAAACAATATAGAATCTAAAAAAACCAGTAGAGCAGGTCAATGAAACCAAGAGTTGGTTTTTTGAAAAAAATAAACAAAATTGATAAACCTGTAGCCAGGCTTCTCAAAAAGAAAGGGGAGAGGACCCAAATAGATAAAATCATGAATGAAAATGGAATTATTATAACTAATCCCTCAGAAGTACAAGCAGTTATCAGGAAATACTATGAAAAATTATATGCCAACAAACTGGACAACCTGGAAGAAATGGACAAATTCCTAAGCACCCACACACTTCCAAAACTCAAACAGGAAGAAATAGAAAATTTGAACAGACCCATAACCAGCGAAGAAGTTGAATCAGTTATCAAAAATCTCCCAACAAATAAGAATCCAGGACGAGATGGCTTCCCTGGGGAATTCTATGAGACATAGAATACCTATCTGTCTCAAGCTGTTCCAGAAAATAGAAAGGGAAGGAAAACTTCCAGACTCATTCTATGAAGCCAGCATTACTTTGATTCCCAAACCAGAGACCCAGCAAAAAAAGAGAACCACAAGCCAATGTCCCTGATGAATATGGAGGCAAAAATTCTCGACAAGATACTAGCAAATCAAATTCAACAGCATATAAAAAGAATTATTCACCATGATCAAGTGGGATTCATTCCTGGGATGCAGGGCTGGTTCAATATTTGCAAATCAATCAATGTGATACATCACATAAAAAAAAAAAAAGGATAAGAACCATATGTCCTGTCAATCGATGCAGAAAAAGCATTTGACAAAATCCAGCATCCTTTCTTAATAAAAACCCTTGAGAAAGTCGGGATAGAAGGAACATACTTAAACATCATAGAAGCCATTTATGAAAAGCCCACAGCTAACATCATCCTCAATGGGGAAAAACTGAAAGCTTTCCCCCTGAGATCAGGAACACAATAGGGATGTCCACTCTCACAGCTGTTGTTTAACATAGTGTTGGAAGTTTTAGCATCAGCAATCAGACAACAAAAGGAAATCAAAGGCATCAAAATTGGCAAAGATGAAGTCAAGCTTTCACTTTTGCAGATGACATGATACTCTACATGGAAAACCCAGTAGACTCCACCAAAAATCAGCTAGAACTGATACATGAATTCAGCAAAGTTGCAGGATACAAAATCAATGTATAGAAATCAGTTGCATTCTTATACACTAATAATGAAACAACAGAAAGAAAATAAAGAAACTGATACCATTCACAATTGCCCCAAGAAGCATAAAATACCTAGGAATAAACCTAACCAAAGATGTAAAAGATCTGTATGCTGAAAACTATAGAAAGCTTATGAAGAAATTGAAGAAGATACAAAGAAATGGAAAAACATTCCGTGCTCATGAATTGGAAGAATAAATATTGTTAAAATGTCAATACTACCCAAAGCTATCTACACATTCAGTGCAATCCCAATCAAAATTGCACCAGCATTCTTCTTGAAGCTAGAACAAGAAATCCTAAAATTTGTATGGAACCACAGAAGATCCCGAATAGCCAAAGTAATATTCAAGAAGAAAACCAAAGCAGGAGGCATCACAATCCCAGACTTGAGCCTCTACTACAAAGCTGTAATCATCAAGACAGCATGGCATTGGCACAAAAACAGACACATAGACCGATGGAATAGAATAGAGACTCCAGAATTGGACCCACAAAAGCATGGCCAACTAATCTTTGACAAAGCAGGAAAGAATATCCAATGGAAAAAGACAGTCTCTTTAACCAATGGTGCTGGGAGAACTGGACAGCAACATGCAGAAGAATGAAACTAGACCACTCTCTTACACCATTCACAAAAATAAATTCAAAATGGATAAAGGACCTGAATGTGAGGCAGGAAACCATCAAAACCCTAGAGGAGAAAGCAGGAAAAAATCTCTCTGACCTCAGCCATAGCAATTTCTTACTTGACACATCTCCAAAGGCAAGGGAATTAAAAGCAGAAATGAACTTTTGGGACCTCATGAATTAAAAAGCTTCTGCACTGCGAAGGAAACAATCAACAAAACTAAAAGGCAGCTGATGGAATGGGAAAAGATATTTGCAAATGACATATTGGACAAAGGGCTAGTATCCAAAATCTATAAAGAATTCACCAAACTCCACACCCAAAAAACAAATAATCCAGTGAAGAAATGGGCAGAAGACATGAATAGACACTTCTCTAAAGAAGACATCCAGATGGCCAATAGGCACATGAAAAGATGCTCAATGTCACTCCTCATCAGGGAAATACAAATCAAAACCACACTCAGATATCACCTCATGCCAGTCAGAGTGGCTAAAATGAACAATTCAGAAGACTATAGATGCTGGCGAGGATGTGGAGAAACGGGAACCCTCTTGCACTGCTTGTGGGAATGCAAACTGGTACAGCCACTCTAGAAAACAGTGTAGAGGTTTATCAAAAAATTAAAAATAGATCTACCCTATGATCCAGCAACAGCACTGCTAGGAATTTACCCAAGGGATACAGGAGTGCTGATGCATATAGGAGCACTTGCAACCCAATGTTTATAGTAGCACCTGCAACAATAGCCAAATAATGGAAAGAGCCTAAATGTCCATCAATGGATGAATGGAGAAAGAAGATGTGGTTTATATATACAATGGAATACTACTTGGCAATGAGAAAGAATGAATTATGGCCTTATGTAGCAATGTAGATGGAACTGGAGAGTGTTATGCTAAGTGAAATTAGTCATACAGAGAAACACAGATACCATATGTTTTTACTCTTATGTGGATCCTGGGAAACTTGACAGAAGACCATGGGGGACAGAGAGGGAAGGAGGGAAACAATAAGAGTCTCTTAAAAACTGAGAATAAACTGAGGGTTGATGGGGGGTGGGAGGGAGGGGAAAGTGGGTGATGGGCATTGAGGAGGGCACCTGTTGGGATGAGCACTGGGTGTTGTATGGAAACCAATTTGACAGTAAATTTCATATTAAAAAAAAACCCAAAATGGTATCTTATGAGTATATAGCACTTTAAAGTTTTCAAAAATCCTTTTATGTTATCCTCTTTAATACTTACAATAGCCTTGTAAAGGTGAGTAGTGCAGGCATTTTTCTCTGTTTTACTGATTGTCGAAACCAAAGCTCACAAAAGGAACTCTCTGACTATGGCTCATAAGCAAACAGGACTTAATTTTAGGTCTCAGTTTAATTTAGTGTGCTTCCCACAATAGGATTATCCCTTACACAGCGCCCAATAGACTGATTTGCACCTTAAAAGGCCTGGAAATGTTGTTTCTTGATTGATTTCTTTTAGGTCTAAAGTAATACTAAAGTCTATCTCAGGAAACATGAAAATCTATCATAATTCACAACATTTAATACTAGGGGTATATGTATGAATGATTTGGGCCCATTTCTTTCATGTTGTGTTTATATCTGAATTTTCAGGTATGTGCTAGTTAGCAGAGTTTCTAAAGCATTGCTTTCCCTGCACTAAATTTGTATATTTATCACTTATAGTTTTTCCCTCCAAAAGGGCTGCAAGATTTCTGAAGGCAGTGGTCATGTCTAAATATTAATACTCTCTCCTCATTTGCAAGGTTTTTTTTAACCTTTTTTAAAAAAGTTTATTTATTTTCAGAGAGATGCACAGAGAGTGAGAGCAGGGGAGGGGCAGAGAAAGAAGGAGAGAGAGAGACAGAGAGAGAGAATCCCCAGCAGGTGGAGCCCATCATGGGGCTTGAACCCACGAACCGTGAGATCATAACCTGAACAGACACCAAGAGTTTGACGCTTAACCAACTGAGCCACCCAGGAGCCCCTATTATTATTGAGTTTTGAGAGATCTTTTTATCTTTTGGAGACAAGTGCTTTATTAGATAGATGATTGGGAAATGTATTCTCTCAGTCTGTGGCTTGTCCTTTTGTTGTTTCATAGTGTCTTTCTTTCAGAGGAGTTTTCAATCTTGAGAAGAGTCCAATCTATGAATTTGTTCTTTTATGGATCATGCTTTTGGTGTTGCATCCAAGGACATGTTACCTTACCCAAGGTCACAAATTTTTTTCCCCGTGTTCTCTTCTAGACGTTTTATAGCTTTAGATTTTATATTTGAATTGATGACCCATTTTGAATTAATTTTTGAATCTGGTGTGAGTAGGGATTGAAATCTGTTTTGTTTTGCATATAGCTGTCCCATTGCTCACCACCCTTCTCCACAGACCTGCTTTTGTACCTCTCTAGAAAGCTGGTTGTCCATATAGGTCTTCGTCTCTATTCTGTTTCATTCATCTATTTTTCTCTATACTAGTACTCTATTGACTTGACCATTGTGATTCCAAAGCTATAACTTCTTGTTTTGTTATTTTAGTGGTTGCTTTAGGATTTGTAATACAGGTTTTTAACTCATCACAGTCTAACTTATGTACCTCCGAGGAATATTATACCACTTCATGTGTAGCATGAGAACATTACAACTGCATACTTACATTATGTCCCGCACTCCCAAGCTTGGAGCCAATGTCATATGTTTTACTTCTATCTGTTATAAACCTTACACTACATGGTTATTATTTTTGCTTTAAGCAGTCAGTAAATACCCTTTTTTAAAATCATGATTTAATAAATACGCTCTAGTTACAAAGATCTGAGGATAATGTTGTTTTGAAAACTGGATAGTTTCCACAGACAAGACATTTTAGAATAACTGAAAAAATTCAAGAATCTGTTTTCCAGTGATTTTTTTTCTATTTTCTTGGAAAAATATAAACCCTTCTTATTTTTGCTAATTCTAAACTTCATCCCCCAGAATCCTCCTTATATTAATTTGGACAAAGTATTGATCCTAAAATAGGTATTAAATTTTTTAGAAACCTATGGTAAAGGAGTAGAGGCTCTAAAAACTAGAGAATTTTCATTACTTGATCTTGAAAGGATTCTCCTTGTCTTTATCTTCAGTACAGAACAAAAATAAATGTGTATAGGCTTTTAAAATATCCCATTTTAACTTTCTCCACATTATTTTTTTAATTTTATTTTTTTATTTTTTTAAATTTACATCCAAATTAGTTAGCATATAGTGAAACAATGATTTAAGGAGTAGATTCCTTAGTGCCCCTTACCCATTTAGCCCATCCCCCCTCCGACAACCCCTCCAGTAACCCTCAGTTCTCCATATTTATTATTTTTAATTTTAATTTTAATTTTTTAAAATTTACATCCAAATTAGTTAGCATATAGTGCAACAATGATTTCAGGAGTAGATTACCTTAGTGTCCCTTACCCATTTAGCTCACCCCCCCTCCCACAATCCCTCCAGTGACCCTCAGTTTGTTCTCCATATTCATGAGTCTCTTCTGCTTTGTCCCCCTCCCTGTTTTTATATTCTTTTTGTTTCCCTTCCCTTATGTTCATCTGTTTTGTCTCTTAAAGTACTCATATGAGTGAAGTCATATGATACTTGTCTTTCTCTGATTAATTTTGCTTAGCACAATACCCTCTAGTTCGATCCATTTAGTTGAAAATGGCAAGATTTCATTCTTTTTGATTGCCGAGTAATACTCCATTGTATGTATATACCACATCTTCTTTATCCATTCATCCATCGATGGACATTTGGGCTCTTTCCGTACTTTGGCTATTGTTGATAGTGCTTGCTATAAACATGGGGTGCATGTGTCCCTTCGAAACAGCACACCTGTATCCCATGGATAGATGCCTAGTAGTGCAATTGCTGGGTCATAGGGTAGTTCTATTTTTAGTTTTTTGAGGAACCTCCATACTGTTTTCCAGAGCGGCTGCACCAGCTTGCATTCCCAAGTAAATACCCTTTTAAAGTTATTTTCATTTCTTTGTGTGGAACCTGTCTTCCATCTGCTATCATTTTCTTTTGCCTGATGGATTTTCTTTGGCAGCTTTTATAATACACACTTGATGGGTGATGAATTCTTTCAGTTTTGGTATGCTTGAAAAAAACCTTTATTTCATGTTTATTTTGAAAGATATTTTCTCTGGATATAGAGTTTTACGATCACAGTATCTCTTTCCTTTTTGGTATTTCACTATTGCTTCAGTACCTTGTTGCTGGTATTATTTCTTTTAAGATTTTTTATTATTTTTAAGTCATCTCTATACCCAACATGGGGCTCGAACTTACAATTCCAAGATCCAGAGTCACATGCCCTACCGATGGAGCCAGCCAGGTGCCCCTGTGCTGATACTCTTTCTAATGGCTAACCTGCTTTAACTCTTATGTTTGTGTCTCTGATATAATGCATCCTTTGTTTTTTCCTAGATGCCTTTTAAGCTGGAGGCGCAGAAGTTTTTGTCATACATTTTAAGTAAATCCAGTACATGCCACATCTACACTAATATTTATCTCTTCTTTTTTCACATAGGCCTGAAGTGTTAGAAGAGTCACTTCCGGTCCCCCAGAAGGGCAGTTTTCTGACTGTTCAGTGTAACTGCAGTGTTCGTGACAGCTGTGAATGCCATGTGCCTGTGCCCACAGCCAAACTCAACCACACTCTTCTTATGTATTTCAAAATCACGTCTGGTGGAGTAATTTTTCAGTCACCTATGATGTCAGTTCAGCCCATAAATGTTGGTAAGTTGTGTATAAAAGAGATAATAGATCTAAACATCAGTCACACAAGCAGGTTAAAAATTGCTCACAAAATGTTTTTTTTCAATAGTTTATCTTGCTTTCGAGCTGTAAGGATGGTAAATGTGGTATGAGGAACTATTAAGAGTAGCTTCTAGAATGTTTTAAGCACAATATAGATATCTCTGCAGTTGTTAAATTCTTTCTTAAAAACATTTTTTCTTAAATCCTGGATCTGTGCAATGGATACGTGTCGTTTGGTTATTTCTGTTTTCACTTATCAGATAATAATTTCCAAAAATAATGAGAAGCTTGTTTTTTACCTGGATTTCTTCCTTCAATAAATATTTCTCAGAGGCTCATGTGTGTCAGCCACTGACCTAAGAGCTGGGGAAACAGTGGTGAATGAGACAGAGTTTCTGCCTCATAGACCAGAGACAATATTAAGCAGACAGGGATAGTAAAAAAGTAAACAACTAAATAATTTGCTGTACAAATCTGATTATAAGAAAAACTCAAGTAATAGGTTATGGCCCAGATTTTTAGTGCAAAGATTCCCAAAGTTTCTTTTGATCCACTTGAACATATAATTACAAATATGAATAAGATAGGCAAGTGTTCACTTAATGTGTTTATTAACTCAGTTTTGTGTATGTATGTATATTATATATAATATGTAATGTAACAGTGTTACTATTTTCCACTTGTATTTCTTGAAAGCATTGTATACAAACTTCTTACATGCATCATTGCATCATTGTTTTTGACATCACAAGAGCCACTTTTCCAGGCATCTCACACGGTTTTTCACATAGCCTCACCTTCATTTCTTTCTAAGTTACTGAGCATGACATCTGCATATGTAGATTTGCATATGACATATGACATATGAATGCATATGACATCATATTTTAACATTAGGACTTTCAAATAATTTGTCTTCTAGGGATATATTTTTGGTCTCTACAACATAATTGTGATGATGCCTGAACAATTCCATCATGAAATTATACCACAGGAAAAAATATACATAATATTTATAAAATACTGTTATGTTCTCTTTTCTTTTTTTTTTTTTAATTTTTTTTTTAACATTTATTTACTTTTGAGACAGAGAGAGATAGAGCATGAATGGGGGAGGGTCAGAGAGAGGGAGACACAGAATCTGAAACAGGCTCCAGGCTCTGAGCTGTCAGCACAGAGCCCGACGTGGGGCTCGAACTCACGGACCGCGAGATCATGACCTGAGCCAAAGTCGGCCGCCCAACCGACTGAGCCACCCAGGCGCCCCTATGTTCTCTTTTTAAAACTAATTCTCTCAGGTGATTTTTAGAAGCACCTGGAGCCAGAATTGAATTGCATATTTAAAAAAAATAAAAGTTAAGATGAAGTTCTATGATAGACTTTATAAGAAACTTAAAAAGAGTTTTGTTTTTTTTCAGTAATGATTTTTGAGGAAAAAAAAATCTTTCCATATGCTTGGGCATATATGATAATGTCCCAAAATTTTAAGTTCCATAAAAGAATTAAGAGATGGAGAGTGTCAGGTGTAGTGACTATTATTTTAGCTATGGAGGTCAAAGAAGACCTGTTTTGGGAGATAGCAGTTGGGCTAAATGAAAGAGAAAAAACTGTGT
The DNA here is from genome assembly GCF_007474595.2 of Lynx canadensis. NCBI lineage: Eukaryota > Metazoa > Chordata > Mammalia > Carnivora > Felidae > Lynx > Lynx canadensis. The sequence goes on from NC_044310.1 coordinate 53,810,484, forward strand.
AAAAATCCAGAGCGAAAGGTGCTCCATGCAGGAAAAATAGCACCCATGAAACCTCTGAGATGGAATGAGCTTGGCAGTTGGAGGAACCAAAGAAAAGGCCTCTATGTTTGGGCTGAATGAGGTAAGGGAATATCTGGAGATGTGGTCGGAGAGTTATTGGGTTCATATCGTAGGCCAGAGTTACAGAGTTGGATTTTATCCTAATTGCACTGGAAGCTTTTGAACCAGGAGAGTGATATGGTCAGGTATATGTGTCTGTGTGCATGTTTAAAATTTGCTCTGCATATGGAGAAGAAAGTTGATGGGGAAAAGAGGAAGGATAGTTGCAAGAATGGAATCAGAGGGCTCAGATAGGAGGTTATTGGAATGATCTAGTTGGTTTAGGGATGTAGCAATGGAGAAGAAAGAAATGGTCATAGTTGGAATTTATTTGGGAGATGGTGCTATCTGAGATTTCTAGTGGATTTGGTACGAAGGAAAGAGAAGAGCCAAGGATAACACTCAGGCTAGGACCAGAGCATGCCAGTGAATAGTGGTACCATATACTGGGATGGGGAGATTTGGGGAGGATCAGGTGTGACACATTAATTTTGAGATGCTTATAGATACCCAAGAGATGCTGAGTAGGCATTTGGGCATATGATCCTAGAGTTCAAGGGAGATATATACAGGAGTATTTGGTGCATAGATGTTTATGGGATTGAATAAGATCAGCCACTTAGAGTTCAGCGAGGGAAAGACTGAGGCAGTCAGAGGGAAAAGAGGAGTAAAAGAACATGGTGGCCTGGAACCATGCAGGAACAGTGAGCAGATATGTGGAATGCCACTGAGAGGTGGAGTGAAATGGATCAGACAGCTGATCCTGGGTTTGGAAAAGGGTGGTGATCTTGATAAGAGAGAGCGCTTTCAGTGGATTGGTGAGGGGGTAGACCTGATCAGAGTAGGTTGGTTAGGAAGATGGGACACAAAGTGGGCGGAATGAGTAGTGCCAATGCTTCCAAGAGATATTGCTGTGAAAGAAGCAGGTAGGTGGCAGTATATCTAAGACTGGGGACATAGTTGGTTCAGGGAAAGATTTATTTTTAGATTTCTAATATTAAGGAATATATCTATACAGGCAGGAAGTGTACAATAGTTTATAATTTTATGATTTCTGTTTGATGGCTTTGTTTTGTTTTCTTTTTGGTCATGAGAACTCAGTGAGTTTCACCTATTGTTTCTAGACTTTAGTGTTTATCTGTCCCTGCTTTAAAATAACTAAAATTTGTAATATGTCACATAAAATGAAAACTTTATTAATTTTGATTCAAGGAAAAGAGAAAAACTATGTCTAAATTCTTGAAAATACAGTGTGTTAAGGGACGCCTGGGTGGCTCAGTTGGTTGAGTGTCTGACTTTGGCTCAGGTCATGATCTCATGGTTTGTGAGTTCAAGCCCCATGTCGGGCTCTGTGCTGACAGCTCAGAGCCTGGAGCCTGCTTTGGATTCTGTGTCTCCCTCTCTCTCTGGTCCTCCCCTGCTCATGCTCTGTCTCTCTCTCTCCTTCAAAAATAAATAAAAACATTTAAAAAAAATGAAAAGAAAATACAGTGTGTTAAAAAACAGTAATGTGCCATTTTAGTTCTTGAAAATGAAATGCAAATCAGTGTTTCAATGTAATGACTATTTCTATGTATGTAAGTTCTGCTAGTTAAAATCTTAAAAACACAAGAGATGTGCAAAAAGGACAAATTCATTATCTGTTTTCCATCATTTTGTCATTTTTTCTAATTTTAATACATATTTATGAATATTCTTTTATTTGTTAATTTCAAAAAAAAAATCAGGAATCCAAGTATAGATGTTGTTTAGTAAACTTTTTTTAAAATTTATTCTTATTTATTTTGAGAGAGAGATAGAGAACAAATAGGGGAGGGACGGAGAGAGGGAGAAAGAATCACAAGCAGGCTCTGCGCTGTCAGTATAGAGCCCGATGCAGGGCTCAAACTCACAAACCGTGAGATTATGACCTGAGCTGAAGTCAGGAGTCAGACACTTAACTGACTGGGCCACCTAGGCACCCCCAATAAACTTACAATACTAACAGTATTAAACATGTTCAATATTCTTCTCCATTATCATTTTTAATGGCTATATAGAGCCCCTTATAGGGATGAGCCATTATTTCTTTAGCCAGTCTTTTATTGTAAGATGTTTATATTGTTTCTACAAATAATTTAAAGGTTATGTGTTTTTAATTTTTCTTTTTAATGTTTATTTGTTTTTGGGAGAGAGAGAGCACACAAGCAAGGAACAGAGACAGGGGAGATGGGTTCTGAGCTGTTAGCACAGAGCCTGATGCAGGACTAGAACTCATAAACTGTGAGATCATGACCTGAACTGAAGTCAGATGCTTAACTGAGTGAGCCACCCAGGTGTCCCAAGGTTATGTGTGCTTAAAACTACACACACACACACACACACACACACAAAATCTATACACAAATGCATATACATACATAAACACATGCGTATACATACAAACTCAAATCATTTACTAAGCTAAACATATTGTTAGACTATGAAACTCTATGCCCATTTCTGGTGACAAGCCAGGGCCTGCTAATGCTATGTTTATTGCATGTAAAATATGCATGCTGTGGGTTATTTGAATTGGTGCATCTAGATTACTGTATTTCCAAGTTAATAGGTTTGCTGAAGTTTGCATGCATATTTGTGTGAAGTTTTACCTGAAAACTCTGTATGCATTTTCCAAGTAGTGCTCTGCAAAATGCTGTTTTTCTTTGTCACCCACTAAAACAGTGGGTGAGTGTGGTAGGGAGAAGCTTCAAAGAAGTTTGGGGAATGCCGGTTTAAATAAAGTTAACAGACTTTTTTACAGCAGGAATTCACGTTTATCAAAACAACCTCATTTACTGATTTACAGTTTTTACCATTTAGGGAGAAGGAAAGGAAGATGTGTGGATTGTTATGGAAAGATACAAGGAGGAGACCTAATATTTTGGTTCTGTAATTAGCCTTTGCTTAAGGTTACCTTTTAAGTAGTTAAAAGATTAGGATCTGCTAAAAATTCATTTTGACTTTATTTTATGAGTATCATGAAAATTGCTTGACTTCAAAATATTCTCTTTTCCTTAAGTGAAGCCTGATCCACCATTAGGTTTACATATGGAAATCACAGACACTGGCAATTTAAAAATTTCTTGGTCCAGCCCAACATTGGTACCATTTCAACTTCAATATCAAGTGAAATATTCAGAGAATTCTTCAACAAATATGAGAAAAGTAAGTATAGTTTAAATTGGAAAAAATTTTAATGTTTATTTATTTATTTTGAGAGAGAGACAACCCTAATGTGGGAAGGGGAGAGAGAGAAGGAGAGAAAGAGTCCCAAGCAGGCTCTGTGCTGTCAGCACAGAGCCTGATGTAGAGCTCGAACTCATGAAATCATGAGATCATGCCCTGAGCCAAGATGCCCTGAATCGAGATCAAGAGTCTGATACTTAATGGAGGCAGCCACTCAGGTGCCCCAGTAAGTATATTTTAGTAAACAAAATGGAACATCGAGAAGCAACTGAAGATACGGCGCTTTCCAAGTCCCATCTCAAATGCCCTTTGCTTGCCAAATGTACATGGCTCTTCTGGAGCAGAACCAGCTGTAATTTAATATTATACTTGCTTTCATTTAAGATCAGCCTAGGTCGGGGCGCCTGGGTGGCACAGTCGGTTAAGCGTCCAACTTCAGCCAGGTCACGATCTCATGGTCCGTGAGTTCGAGCCCCGCGTCAGGCTCTGGGCTGATGGCTCGGAGCCTGGAGCCTGTTTCCGATTCTGTGTCTCCCTCTCTCTCTGCCCCTCCCCCGTTCATGCTCTGTCTCTCTCTGTCCCAAAAATAAATAAAAAACGTTGGAAAAAAAAAAAAAAAAGATCAGCCTAGGAAATAAAGGACCATATGAACAGCATGTCTGCATCTTTGGTAAAATGCTTTTAGAAAAATTGTTTGATGTTGCACAGTATCTCTTATGTATGGATCCATGTTATATATTGAGGGGTATGACAAATTCTTCCCAGAATTTAGTCCCAGAGAAAGTTCCACTTCCAAAAAGAGTTTATGTATAGATTACCATCTTTCTCTGTCTCTTCCCTCTCCCTCCACGCATGCACGCACACACGGCTAAAGGGCTATAGAAAGTCCAGTTACAGAAACTTGGATTCATGATCATAATCCTTTCTGATTTTACAATTCAAACTTACTTTTTTTATTGCTCAACATATTTGTTTACATGCAGTGCATGCATTTGTAGTGTAAAGTGTGTCAAATCCCTTTTGCATCGTTTCAGTGTTTATTGAGTACCTAATAGGTGCTAGGAACTGTTCTACGGGCATCAGGATGCACTTGGTGGTAGAACAAACTGGAGAGGGGAGCTTGAGGGTGCTGGTGGAGATGGTAGGTTGTAGCATTAAGTGGAGGTGGGGAAGACCTCATTGAGAAGGTGACATTTGGGCAAGGATTTGAAGGAGGTTCGTGATGGAGATATATGGGGGCATTAGTTTCCAAATAGAGGAAACAGCAATTCAGAGGCCATAAGCTGGATGAGAAGCTAGAGGCCAGGGGAGTGAGTGAGAGCAAGAGTAGCAGTGGATGAATCAGAGAGGAGTAGGAGAGGAGAAGAAGGAGGTCATAAGGAGCGTGGACTGTGCATGGAGTTTGGCATTTTCCCTTATGAAATGAATTGTTATATAATTTAGATATAAAAACTGTCTTTTTAACTCTGGGCCAGTTTTTTAAAGACTTTATTTTCATGAAGAGCAGAAAAGGAATCCTTAGTGCCACGTGTGGGAAAAGCAGAGTTAAGGCTTCTCTGGGCTTCAGCTTTCTCATCTATAAAACGGAGATAATAGAATTTGAAATATAAGTGATCTGCTATTGTGTAATACATTCCTAGCGCTTTTCACCCTTTCCCAGTTTAAGAGGCCAGGGAGTTCAGTAGCTTTGGAGTACATCATTGGAAAACTGAATTTATTTGCTAAGCAGTTCTTAGTAGTGGTTGTCTTATGCAGAATTAAGTCTCTTGGATATCTGCTCTCTAGTGTATAAACTATATTTTGATTCACTGTAGCTTATCATCAAGTTCAGGTTTTTAAATTATTTGTGCCCTTCTCTGTGAAGCTTTATTCTAGGAATGTTTGTTATTCTCTGTCCACCCCTGCTCATTATTTCCTACCATGTGTGTTTATTAGAGATGTCAGTGGTGGCTTAAAGCTCTCCACTGACTTCAGCTGTGTCTCTCAAATTTCGAAAGGTCAATATTCATTATTATTCAGGTAAAAATATTTCCTGTCACTGTGATTTTCTTCTTGGACTCATGGGCTCTTTAAACTTTTATTGACAAATATGCAAATGAATTCCACTGGGGCCTGCTAACTGTTCTGTAAGATTTTAATTCTTTGAAATTTGCTAAGACTGCTTGTCATCAATTTTGATAAAGGTTCCACATGAACTTGATGCTCTGATGTTTTCAAATAATATTTAATAGGCTGATGAGATTGTCTCAGCTACATCTCTGCTGGTAGACAGTGTGCTTCCTGGGTCTTCATATGAAGTTCAAGTGAGGGGCAGGAGACTGGATGGCCCAGGACTCTGGAGTGACTGGAGTGCCCCTCTGATCTTTACCACACAAGGTAGGATTGCTAATAGTGGCTCCTACTGAGAGGAGAATATGCTTCCTGATTTTTTCTTTGGCCTGTTATAAGCATCTTAAACTTTGTGGCAGTCAAGGAGGAATGCAATATTAATGTTTTATTTAAATTTTGACAGGTTAATTTGTTAATGAAAACTTGTGTAAAGGTTCCCAAGTTTACATTCATCCATAGTAGTGTCTTGCTGAATTATTCTTTCTTACTCAAAAGATAGAAAGATAGAAAAGATAGAAAGGTTCCAAATATACAAATTCAGAACCTTACCTATATTGATGTTTTTTGAATTTACATTTAGGTATATGTTTATTTATGTCAGATATGTTTATTTGACATAAATTTCAAATATTCAAATTTTATTTAATTATTATATTTTACATAATAAATAATAACATAATAAAATAATTTTTTCCACTCTAGATACTTGCTTTTGAGAGTTTTCACTGTTAATTTGCATATTTTGAAAGTTAAGCTTAACATCAGAAAAACTGTGATTTATTCAGAACTACCTCGTGAAGTTGGGGTGGTGTTTTACAAAGAGGCCCGGGAGCCTTAGAATAGTGCAACCCTGTCACATGCTAACTTGTGACCATAGGAAGACACTTTGTGGACCTTTGCCTAGTTGTCTGATCCATCAAAAGACCAAAATTATTCCTACTGAAACTCATGCAGGTTGATTATGGATATATAGAGACAAGTGCTGTGTAAATCACTGAGAAGATAGTCAACATATTTAACTAAATAAGTTCATGTATTGATTGCTTACTATTTAAAAAGCATTGCTTAGTCAAAAAGTCTGTAGCATTAGTGGTTTAAGAGCACTGACTTTGGAGTCCAACAAGTTTATAGAAGTCCCGGCCCCACCACTTATTTGGAAAGTTTCTTAACCTTTCTATGCCTCCTTTCCTCATCTGCAAAATAGAGATGTCTTTATATGATAGAATGGCACAATTCGCCTAATGTCTGCACTGAATTAGAGGATTCTCACACAGCAAAGTTGCAAAAAAAAAAAAAAAAACCACAAAAAACAAAATCAAACAAAAAAAGCCCCTGCTTCACAATGTATTACTTCTATTGACGTTCATTGTATTACTGAGCATAGCTCAAATAAGTGAGGTCACTGTTACGGATTTGGAAAGCTGCCCTTAATATTTTCTTGTCCTGACCCTTAGTAAGCACTCAGTAAATAGTAGATGCAACCATAGTTTATAAACCACAACTCGATATTCAAAATCTCAGCATCTAATAAAGGTGAGAGGTTGACATGATACATAACTAATTGCATGAGCAAGGTTGTCAGAAGAGCTGACCAAGTGCTAGGCAACGGGAAGGATTGGTTCTCTCTAGGAAAGTCAGGAACCTTGTGGGAACAGATTTAGAAAACATGAATTTCTCATCACTTTTCCTCAAATAATTATTGAGCAATGTGTGTAATATGGTGCTGACAACTCAGCTTTGGGATTATTTCCAAGGAAGGTCAACTTTTCTACCTTCAATTATTTATTGTTGATTAACAGGACTTAATGACCAGCTGTGAGTTATGTAACAAGGAATGAATTATAAATCAAATTTTAAAGACTATCCCATGGAAGTTTTTACAACAGTGGGATGGGGTGAAGTGGGTAGAAGAGGAGAGAAGTGGTCTGGAAACCTACTCTGAGTGACCGTATGGCCCCTTTAACTACCTTCTGGTGAAATGTTTCTCTTTGAGAAAAAAATGGCTTTCTTCTTTATGATTTTACTTCTTAATTAGATCTGAAAATGTACCCTTTCTGAAGAAGAGGGAAATTCTAAAAGAATCATTGTTATTTTTAAAGCTTGCTAATATTCAACATTTTGAATATTCATACATTTATGCCTTTTTAGAATAATGGCTCTTAGCAATGTTATATTTTTAGTGGGACTAATATGAAATTTTTTTAATATTTATTTTTTTAAATATATTTTTTTAAATTTTATTTATTTATTTATTTATTTATTTATTTATTTATTTATTTATTTATTTATGAGAGAGAAAGAGAGACAGAGTGAGAGCAGGGGAGGGGCAGAGGGAGGGAGATGCAGAGTCCGAAGCAGGTTCCAGTCTCCCCACTGTCAGCACAGTTCATGTCAAACCCATGAACCGTCAGATCATGACCTGAGCCTAAGTCAGATGCTTAACCGACTGAGCCGCCTAGGTGCCCCTAAGATGAACATTTTGATCGATTATGATGTGATAGTTATTTGTGTTATATTTCATGTAAGATTTTGTTTTAGATTGTTCAGGTCAGGTTTTTTAGACCTTTGGATGGACATAGGGTTAGTTCTGTTTTACATTGTGCAAAATCCTTTCATACTACTATTACTTTCTTAGTTCATGGTCATTATGTGCAGGATTAAATTTGCTTGGTTTCTGAATATGTTGGACCACATTCTTATGCTTTTGTGCATAATATAAATAAGATTTATTAATATGTATTATAAAACACACACATAGGCATATATATGCCCTTCCCTCTGCATATATTTAGTGTTTTGTGTACCTGACAGTAATAAAGATATGTTTTGTTGAGAAGAAACTTTACCAATTTGTTTGCTTGTACAGTCTCTAACAGTATTACAATTAACACCTATCCTTTTACTTATTCACCACAGGTGTATCCCTCTAGTGACTTTAGACATCCCAAACAGAAATGTCTGAAAATAAGTTAAAAATAAAGCCAGACAGTGAGTAAACAGCTGCCCCAATGGTCAGAATTTGTTGATTTAGAAATAAGTGTAAAAGTAGCTTACTAGTTTAACAGACTTGGATGGCTTAGTTGCCAGTGAGTGGTACCAGGTAAATATTAAGGGAAAGATAGAAACTTGCCAAATAGAAAGTAGACTAGGGACACCAAGAGTGGGGAGAAAAGCCTACACACTTCAGTAGCTCCCAAGCACATTTCTGTTACAGTATCATCTTCTGTAATGATGTAATGATGGGTGCTGAATCATAAATCAAAGGTACAATTAGGTTCATACTTCCCTACTGAATAATAATAATAATAATAATAATAATCATAGTAATGACAGTTACAGGGTACTTCCTGTGTTTCAAGCACTGCTCTAAGTGCTTTACATGTATTAGCATTTTATCCTTTTGATGCCCTGTGAGATAGGGTATTCACCTATGTCTCCCTGATACTCCCTTTTTACAAACAGAGCAGTTGAGATTTAGAGAGGTTAAGTAACTTGTAAAAGTTGGCACAATCTAGAGCTGGCAGGCCAATCCCAGCGCTCATGTTTGTACACACTAATACAGTGATTAAGTGCATGATGTATATTTATGCAAGATTTCTGGTGTCACTAAAAATTGATACTGGGAACTAATAAGCAGTAAACTTACATCGAGCATTTTAGTGGGACCTCTCATTTCCTTCCTGGTTCCTGATAAACGAGGTTTCAGTGTTGCTTAGGTTGTTCAAGTTTTAGTTTTGCTGAGTTTACCTTCACAGCACTTTCTACACCTCACGGTGCTTACTGCACTTGAGGCTTGTTCTTGAGTGCTGTGCAGCAGTGAAGTATGTTTCTCCAAACTCGGGAGCTTCCTATTCTTATGTAAAAGGATTTGGATCCTTCTCCCTTAAATCTAGGTATTTAATATTATTAGATTATCTTCTGTTGCTCACTGCTAGGTGCTACAATGACATCCACCAAACAGAAGTATTCTGTAAGTTTGAGGCATTAACTTATTTAGCATGAGTGAATTAGCATACCTGCTTTATCATTTCCAAACACTTTGGATTTTATTGATTTTTCTTTTTTTAACAGAGGTTGTCTGATGTATTGTTGCCAGAGCAAACAGAATGCTAATTATTAGTACCTTTATAGTTACTATTTTGTAGTCATTGATTTATTAAAGCTGTACCTACCAAGTACACAGTTAATGAAGCATTGACCATTTCTAATCAAGGAATTCTTACAGATTTTTTGAAAATGAATTGGCTAGGTTCTTTCTTTGTAGCTATTGGGAGACCTTGGACTTTGAGAAGAAAACCCAGGACCCTCGCAGAACTTAGGAAGGCTAACAATGTTCTAATCAAGGAATTCTTACAGATTTTTTGAAAATGAATTGGCTAGGTTCTTTCTTTGTAGCTATTGGGAGACCTTGGACTTTGAGAAGAAAACCCAGGACCCTCTCAGAACTTAGGAAGGCTAACAATGTTGCAGTTGAGTTACGCCACACACTTAAAACAAGTTTAGAAGTGCTCATTCTTGTAGTACCTTTCTTTTTTTTTTTTAATTTTTTTTTCAACGTTTATTTATTTTTGGGACAGAGAGAGACAGAGCATGAATGGGCGAGGGGCAGAGAGAGAGGGAGACACAGAATCGGAAACAGGCTCCAGGCTCCGAGCCATCAGCCCAGAGCCCGACGCGGGGCTCGAACTCACGGACCGCGAGATCTTGACCTGGCTGAAGTTGGATGCTTAACCGACTGCGCCACCCAGGCGCCCCTGTAGTACCTTTCTTAATTACATTCTTGTGCTGCCGAAGAAGAGGAGAAACAGATAATTTCTTCATTTCATACTTGGCAGTGCTTATAATGTGCTAGAGAAAATATTTTTCCCTCAAAGGAAAATAGGAAGTCTGCTTTGAAAATTTAAAAATCTATTTTCTGGAGCTATAATAAACACACTGTAAAATAACTTTAACTATAATGTTTTGATTCAGGATTTATGTTCATGTAGGTAATTCACTAATATTTATCAAAAGATTTTCCTCTTTTAATGAAATTCATTATTTTAGACCTTACAAAAGTATTGGTACCTGGTCATCAGAAGAAAATTATTATTTTCTCGTTTTACAAATTAAATGTTGTGGAGTATCTTACATGAGAATAAAATATATATTTATATTATTTTAAAAATTAAATATTCATTTACTTCATATCAATTTCTGTATATTCAATGTAAACTTTACACATCATCAGGTTTTTAATAACCTGCTTTTCTTTTTTGTAAGCTAATATCTTAGTATTTAATCATGCCAAAATACTATGACTTTAACTGCATTTCTTGATTAAGCCTTACTGAGGCATTCAATTTTGAAGTGAAATGGTTTGAGTTTTTCATTATCTTTAAACATAAAAGATTCAGCTTAGCTTTTGAAATCTAATGTGTACTCTTTAAAAAAATAAATTACTCTTAAAGTTTTGAAGCCATTCAGTAATGACATGTGGAGCATATTGAAAATAGGTTAATGATTTTTCAGATCTGTGCTAGGTACTTGCGTGCAGTAAGTAATGTACTAATGAAGCTTGAGTGCCATCCTAGGCTAGGGTTAAAAATCTAATGGACTGTCTTCTGTCTAGTGATTTCATGCTACTAATTTTTTTCTTGTTTATGCTTGACTGCAAACGTACAAAATACAAATGTTTTGTATGGATTCTAAATACAAAGACCATGGAGTTTAGCCCGCTATTGCAAAAAAGAAAAAACTTAAATATAAAAATCAATGAAGTTTTTAATTTTTGTTTTTGGGGGGTAATCCAGATGATATAAAATAATAAAAATCAATGAAGGTTTTCGTTTTTGTTTTGGGGGGTAATCCAGATGATATGAATAGAAACATATTCATATTCTCTCAGAAGAAAATGTCTTATTGTGAATTGTACAACTGAAATACACTGTTTTTGTAATGCACTGTGGCAGAAGTGATTTCTTCTTATGTAAACAATCACTTTTATTGTTTCTAATTAAAAATATAGATTGTTTTATTAAATAATAAATTCTTTTATTAAAAATAAAAATATATAAACATTATGTAAACAATAGATTATTTTATTAAAAATAAAAATATATTGTTTCCAACAATAGGGGACCAAAAAAGTAGTATGGAATAGTGTAGAGGCATTAAAAAATAATAATATTTTAGAAAAATATTGGTTCCTCTTATCCTTAACCACAGCATACTGGCATTAAATAACTTTAAAACATTACAGACCAGTATTTAAGGTTTACCTGTTTTGGTGCATTGGGGCATTGTTGATTTTACATTTCCCTAACTAGTTCTAGCTATTTATTTATTTATTTATTTATTTATTTATTTTTAATGTTTATTTATTTTTGAGAGTGAGAGACAGAGAGAGAGCGAGCAGGGGAGGTGCAGAGAGAGAGAGAGAGAGAGAGAGGGAAAGAAAGACGGAGACACAGAATCTGAAGCAGGCTCCAGGCTCTGAGCTGTCAGCATAGAGTCAGATGTGGGGCCCAAACTCACAAACCATGAGATCATGACCTGAGCCAAAGTTGGATGCTTAACCAACTTAGCCAGCCAGGTGCCCTGTCCCTAACCAGTTCTCTTATTTAAAGCTTATTTTTCAGCTTTACCTGCTGATTGAAATTTTCATATATCCAAATGAGACAATAGCAACCACCATTTATTCTTCAGAATTTTGCCTTTACAGTGATTTGATTCAAGAACTCAGCCTAGGTTTCACTGATTCATAAGGCACAGTCTGATGAAAATATGTCATTGTGGAATTAGGTTATATTTCATTTAAATTGATTTTCTGCCTGTCAATTAGCAAGTGACAATTACTCATTAAATACACTTTGTAATAAGTTTCTATGTTTAGAAAATACTGAGACAGGGGCGCCTGGGTGGCTCAGTTGGTTGAGTGTCCGACTTTGGCTCAAGTCAAGGTCTCACAGTCCATAAGTTCAAGCCCCACATTGGGCTCTGTGCTGACAGCTCAGAGCCTGGAACCTGCTTCAGATTCTGTGTTTCCCTGTCTCTCTGGCTCTCCCCCACTCATGCGCGCGCGCTCTCTCTCTCTCTCTCTCTCTCTGTCTGTCAAAAATAAATAAAACATTAAAAAAATTTTTAAAAGAAAATACTGAGACATTTTTGGAAGTTTAAGTGATTTGGAAATGGGAATGCCTGGATACTACAGAATTGTACGTAAGCAGGCAGTACAAGTTATACAGTCTCTTAGTGCACTCATTTTATTTTTGGCAGTGTGATCCTGATTGCATTGTGAATCTTCTCTATGTAGCATAAATTCCATACAGGATGTTTTTGTTCTTCATCTGATATCCTCCCTTTCTTCTCTTATTGCAGATGTCATATACTTTCCACCTAAAATTCTGACAAGTGTCGGGTCTAACGTTTCTTTTCACTGCATTTATAAAAATGAAAATAAGATTGTTTCCTCAAAAAAGATTATTTGGTGGATGAATTTAGCTGAGAAAATTCCTCAAAGCCAGTATCATGTCGTGGGTGACCATGTTAGCAAAGTTACTTTTCGCAGTTTGAAGGCAACCAAACCTCGAGGGAAGTTTACCTACGATGCAATATACTGCTGCAACGAGCATGAATGCCACCATCGCTATGCTGAATTATATGTGATTGGTAAGAATACTGAACTTCCCTTCATTTCCTTCCACAGACAGATTTTTATTATGGACCCTATATTAGAGTCCCATTGATAATGTAAGGAAATTTTATTTTCATTAAAAAATTTGTGGTGATTTTGCTTTGTATTAATATTTTAATGTGTTTTAAATAGATGTCAATATCAATATATCATGTGAAACTGATGGGTACTTAACTCAAATGACTTGCAGATGGTCAACCAATGCAATCCAATCACTCGTGGGAAGTACTTTGCAGTTGAGGTATCATAGGTATGTATTATTTTTGCTGTGCTATTATTCTATGGATATGGTGAGATAAAACTTTTTATAGAAATATCATCAGAACAGTAGTCTAGTAGACGTTCTTCCTAATAGAGGAAGGTACTATATACTTAGGAAATTGTTGAGGGATTAGGTGATTTTTGAAAAAACTTACATTGATAGAAAAAATATAACTTGTTTTTACCTCAAATTATTTTTCTGATAATCAGTTAATTTTCCATAATTGCCTTTTAATTATTGAATGAAATCCAGGAAGAATTGGCTTCTGTACATTTTAGTTTGACTTAGAGAATTGGCCAGAGGAGAATATCCATGATTATAGAGGTCCAGTATCATTTGCTAAAGATAAATATCTTGGAAAAAAGTCAGAAGTTGTTGCACAAAGATTCTAAGAGATAATATGAATGCTTTCAGAAGTAGGAAAGGTTAAGAAAGAAATGCTTAATAAGGAGTGAAGTGTTATGATAAAGAGTAATTTATGCTTGTTTATTTTTGTGCTTCCCTGTTTTGAAATGATTCCAAGACATCATCTTCCTGTAGTATCATCTGAAGTAATAGAACTGTTGATTAGGAGGAGGTAGATACATTGTTATTTTTATAATCTCTCTCAGTAGTTTTCAGTGATATATACTGCTCTCAAACACGCTGTCTCAATTTGTGTTCATACTGGGGCCTTCCAGTTTGTATCCCTTGTCCTCATTTCTTCTTTTTTTTTTTTAAATGTTTTTATTTTTATTTTTGAGACAGAGAGAGACAGAGCATGAGCCGGGGAGGGGCAGAGAGAGAGAGAGAGTGAGTGAGAGACAGAATCCGAAGCAGGCTCCAGGCTCTGAGCTGTCAGCACAGAGCTTGACACGGCGCTTGAACTCACGAACTGTGAGATCATGACCTGAGCTGAAGTCAGACGCTTAGCCAACTGAGCCACCCAGGCGCCCCTACTCATTTATTCTTAAAATCTAAATTTTCTACGTGAAAAACAAATCCCCATCCTCAAATACTGTGATCTGAATTCTGTCCCTAAAGTGACTAGTCTATTCTTTAAAAACAAAAATTTTTTAATGTTTTATATTTTTGGGAGAGAGAGAGCGTGAGCAGGGGAGGAGCAGAGAGACAGGGAGACAAGGAATCTGAAACAGGCTCCAGGCTCTGAGCTGTCAGCACAGAGCCGGACATGGGGCTCAAACTCATGTACCGGGAGATCATGACCTGAGCTAAAGTCGGGCGCTCAACCGACTGAGCCACCCAGGCACCCCATGACCAGTCTATTCTTATGTAGTGGTAGAAAAATGGGGCAATTTCTACATTTCTTACATGGGAATAATAGCTGGCTTCATCTTACTTGATAGTAGCATTTTAAAATCAATAGAATGTTCATGGGATGCCATTTTACTTCTATAATCTGTCTTTACGTTCCTTCCATAACATTTTCACATGAAAAAAGGTGTTTGTGGATGATCATCACATAAGCTCTGTACCTCAATTAAATCACTAATATTTACAGAAGAGTATGAAACTCCTGCATGTACTGTGGCGAGTTTTTTAAACCTAAGCCTCGACTTCCTTGTCTGTAAAATGGAGTGAATAATAGGACTTACAAGGTTTCTGTGAGAATTAATGATAAATTCCATTTAATTATAGTTAAGTGATAGAATTTCTCCTGGTAAATATTCAGTAAATGGCTATTGCTGTCATGATGACAAAGATATAACCTTTGCATTCCAAATGGAGCATTACTGTGTTTCTGTACATGGTCACGGTTCTTTTTACTGCAGATGACTCCCCATGCCTTGTTCTCATCTCTCTCCTCTCCCCACTAGCACTCATTCACACACAGACACCCCAATGATTGTAATTTTGAGGAGATAGGCAGGAAAATGTCACAAAAAATAGAACGAGAAACATAAGAATGTAGGTTTTTCATTTTCTTGTAACCTCCTTCCTCCATTTTTATGGAAACAGAAAATGCTAATTTAACCACTTAAATACCATGTTCAGAGCAAATAGTGGCAGAAGGGCTATTTCAAAGAAAAGGAAAAATGCTTCGTATGTTCTGAGGTAGAGTGTTGATTGGGACACAGTTATAAAAATTGCTTTCTTAATTTTCTTCTCCGAGAAAATGCATTATATATTTAACTATATGATTCAGATATAAATCAAAGATTGGTATTGTTTTCATTGTAATGCTCCGAACTGGAAAATACTAGGACATTGTCAATTAAGCTATAATTTACTGTCATCAGTTATGTCTTCAGTTTCTGGTGGAATTTAATCCATATTTAAAGTGTAAGGGATTTATCTTCCTTCCCATCTCAGGAATGCTCCAATACTACTTGTGATCTATACTTTTAAAATGATAATCACTTAAATATAATATTAACTTAACTTTCAGTGTTGTAGGTTCTACCTCTACTTGGATCCGTAGAGAAGGAATACCAATTATTTTATTTGCATTTCCACTTAGTATCTAATAAAATATTTAATAAGGTTTGTTGTCGTTTTTATGGAAATACATAAAATTGTGATACAGTGGGGAAATCAAAAATGCATTTCCAATAAGAACATCTATTTTAAGTGGAATAAAATCTATGGCGTTCTCTCATATATCTTAACGTTTTCATCAACGTTGTATATTAACTGAGTGTTCTCGTATCTTTTAAGGAGCAGCCTTTACTGCTCTGATGTTCCATCTATTCATCCCATATCTGAATCTAAAGATTGCCATTTGCAGAGAGATGGTTTTTATGAATGCGTATTTCAGCCAATCTTTCTATTGTCCGGCTATACAATGTGGATTAGAATCAATCACTCTTTGGGTTCACTTGACTCTCCACCAACGTGTGTTGTTCCTGATTCTGTGGGTATGTCAAACTGTGTTGTGTGTCTTCATTTTTATTAGCAGATTTGGATTCAGGTTGATTCATGGTAATTGTTGTGTTTTACCATTTTCAGATAACACTATTTTTAAACAAAATTTTGTGTGTGTTTATAGTGGAATTGAAAAGACAATCAACCTTAGAAAGTTTTACTGTTTTTATTTTTTTAAGTTACTTATAGCACAATGTTTTTGTAATAGGAATACTTTCAGCATATAATTTGATAAGTTATATTGGTCATTGGTAATAAAATGTAGCAGTAATATTATTGTAAATAATGCACTACTTTGTTTTTCTCCCAATGTACTTATGAAAACATTTGGTGTTTTTAATTTAGAAATTTAATTTGCATATTGTGATGGATTTTGTAATCTGAGTAGTCATAACCAGAGAGTTTAATTTGTGAGGCTGTGTAGGCTACTGAAAGATTCAAAATGACTACACTGAACAAGAAAAAAATAAAGATGATATCCATCATGATATTTTTAAATACGCTTAAAAAAGATCCACTGATTTCAAAGGATTAAGAATATATTGAAAAGTATAATATATCCCTCCAATATTGCTGCAAAATCTTTGAGAAATGACCTATTTATGATTATGCAATAGAGGTAAAACAATATCTTTGGTCCTATATACTATTTTATTGGGAAATTATGCCAAAAATCAGTATTTGATTCGTTATATTTTCAAATAATTAGTACACATCTGAATTAAAACCTATATTTTGTTAAATGTATGATAAAATCATAATATTTAGGGTTTTTTTTTATTACCACAGATTCCCAATTAATTGATTTCCTCCCCCACGTGCGCGCATGTGCACACACACGCACATGCATACACACATACTATTTAGTTTGGTTCCACTTAAAGGGATTTTACTGTAAGGAGTACTTCTCTGGTACTAAGTATCTTGGAATAGCATGGAACCCTCCTGCCACTCTCTACCCCACAAACACGCACGTTAATAACTTCACATGTAATATATGACACTATGAATTCAGTTCTGTATGTTATCGGAACAACCTTTGATGTTATTCTTTTCAGTACTAAAATAAGGAGTTTAAGTTAGGCTTATACTGCCTACTTAGTACTAGAAAACAAGGTGGAGATTCAACTTTAGGATCCAAATGCCAGTTCCATGTGTTACTAGCTTTGTAAACATGGGCTAGACATGTAAGTGCCCTGTGACTAGTTTATCACCCATAAAATGTGGAAAGCTTCTCCTTCCTCCTCACTGTGCATGTTGTAGGGATCATGCAAACTCTTGTACTTCAAAGTATCCTTTCTGCAAACTAGATATTCATGGAATATATCCATATGATATCCATATGATTCAGTCAAGTAAGGTCACAGATTGAATGTCTTAGCATCTCTCACATATTCATACTTCCTTTTCTGAGGAGGAATTAACTTTTCAGGAGTTGAAATGTATGTCATCTTACTGTTGGTCAAGAATGTCTTCTTCATATATGAAGAATTGGATAAGCATGAGAAACATTAGAAATGAAAAGGTTTAGAGGTTTTGGTCATCAACAGTCTTAAGGTATTATAAGTGCAGAGCTTCAGAGTTCATATTACTGTGCTGGGATGTTGGGACTTTTAGTTCCCAAATATGCTGAGTTTGCACATTGACTTGTACTATTTTTTTTTAATCTCCTTTGAGAAGGAGATACTGCTTTATAGAGTATAAAAGATTATAACATCATGATAATGTTTTAAAAATATTCTCACTGTTTAAATTACTGTTATACAGTACTATTTTTAAATTTTCTAGTGAAACCACTGCCTCCATCCAGTGTGAAAGTGGAAATTACTGTAAAAATTGGATTATTGAAAATATCTTGGGAAAAGCCAGTCTTTCCAGAGAATAATCTTAAATTCCAGATTCGCTACGGCTTAAGTGGAAAAGAAGTACAGTGGAAGGTACATTTTACCTAGAAATGTCTTCAGCTTGCCTCACTAAATGTTATTTCTTATAAGTGTTTAAGAATTTTATTGCATAAGATTTATTTTATTGGCACAAATGTACATCTTCCTGTATTCTGTAGCTGTTTTTATTAAGTAGATATTTCTATAGGTTTAACCCTTTAAAAGAATTGTTTTCATGTTTTTTTTTGAGAGAGATAGAGATAGAGAGACAGAGACAGAGAGAGAATGAGTGGGGGAAGGTCAGAGAGAGAGAGAAGGGGCAGAGGATCTGAAGCAGGCTCTGCGCTGGCAGCAGAGAGCCCAATGTGGGGCTCAAACTCATGAACCATGTGATCATGACCTGAGCTGAAGTTGGGCACTTAACTGACTGAGCCACCCAGGCACCCCTAGGTCTAACCCTTTAAAGTTATGACATTTCCTGCAACCCATCATTTCCCAAAATGAGTTTGACAGAATATTGAAATATTCCTTGAAAAAAGATTGCATGGATGAATAAATGTAGGAACCCCTGTATCACTGTGTGTTCCTAGTACAGAACTGCACTGGGTTACATATTAAAGGTTTAGAGAGGTCCTGCATCAAAGTAATATTTGTGACTTTATTTTATTCTGTGTTTCTCAAACTCAATTTACCAAGGAACTCTTTTTCCTTTAACATCTAATATTCCTTAGTACAGTTATGTTCAATGGGACACATTTTGGAAGAAGCTGCTTTTACCAAACAACTAAAACCACACCCGTAGTGGCAAGTGTGCATATGGTGACAGGCCACGTCAGTTTTCAGATGGCAGCTGGCAAAGACCCAGGAATATTAGGAACCCTAATTATGCCTTTAGATCATCATGATTTTAGTAGAAAGGAATGTGACAGTTTACCATCTTATCGAAGAGACTATCAGAGATATCACTATGTAACCACTCAGTTAAAATTATTAAGAATTTCTGTGGGTAGAGGATTAGTGGACAGAGATTAGTAATAGAGTTGAGAACAGCTGAGAGTGAGGTTGCAAGTAGGTCAGTCCAAATCTTGGCCTGAGAAGGAGACCACAGATGACTAAGATAATCCTTCACTTGAAGGAGCTCAAGATCCAAGTCACATAGTTCTATAGCCAGAAAACACAAAGTCAGCCCTCTGTTAATTTTGGAATAGTATTAAGGTTTTAAATAGAATGCACTTCAGGGCCCTTTAGCTACATAGGTGTTGGTAATGATTACTCTAATGCTTGAGTTTATTTTACAGATGTATGAGGTGCATGATGCAAAATCCAATTCTGCCAGCGTCCTGGTGCCAGATCTGTGTGCTGTCTATGCTGTTCAGGTGCGCTGCAAGAGGCTGGATGGGCTGGGATATTGGAGCAATTGGAGTAGTCCAGCCTACACAGTTGTCACAGATATAAAAGGTCTGTAGAGATTTTTAAATGTGTCTTAAAAATGCACGAGGATGTGCGTTTCCAATAGGACTAAAAACTATTCCTTCTGAGAGCACATGTACAACTTGGGCTCCTTGTCCTTCTGCAGTTCCTACCAGAGGACCTGAAGTTTGGAGAATAATTAATGAAGACACCACTAAAAAAGAGAGAAATGTTACTTTACTTTGGAAGGTATTCCTGCTTTTTATATTACCCTTAAATTTTATTTTTATACTTATGAAAGACTTGATTGTTCATAATCCTGTCATTTTTTAGGCTCTGCAGTCCAATATTTCATTTCAGTTTTGAGATGTGATTGCAGAGAGCTACAATGTGCTGGCATGGAGTTAGGGAACTTCATTCTGTTCTCAGCTGAGTATATTACAGCTAGGTCAGCATTATTTTGGCAAAGTTGCTTAGATGCTTCAGCCTCAGTTTTCTCATCTGTATAAATGTAGAGCTGGACTAGATGATATCTGATAAAATTCTACTCCCCACCTACCCAGATTGTTCCACACCCCGCAGACATACATGTGTATGTGTTTGTGTTTATTTTTTTTCTGTTATTTCTGATTTTGAGGAATCTCGATGACAAAAAAAAATATATGGAGAAACACTTCCAGTCAACTGTATAGAGTCGTTTTCGATGGGTTTGTAAGGCATTGGCAGCACTGAATCTTATTTGAAACAGGTGGCAGTAATGGAGGAAGTGGGGTGTATTGTTAATGCTCTGTAGAATGGAAGAACAGAATTGGACTAGATATATATTTTACATGGAATCATCAGTGATCTGGTATGATTTTTTTTTAAATGATCGGGCAGAAATTCTGGGATGCCGTATACATGGTTCTGATAGCCTCCGTTACTTGAATTAGCAACGATTAAGAGAAGAAGAGATAACAAATGACACTGGGGTTAACATAAATGATGATTAATATCTTTTCAGCTCTTTCTTGTTGTTGCTTTACAGAACCAGATGGTTACTCGTTGTTGGTTTTTCAGATGAGGAAACTCTTGACTCTCTGCCAGTCTTTCTTTTCTCTAAAATTAGTGTGAAACTTCTCAGTAGAAAAGTGTCCTAATTGTATCATAATTAATTATACTTAAATGATTTATTCCCTGAGTCTTAAGGAAAAAAATAAGTTTCCTGCGCTGTATACCCATCCCGATGACTTCTTTGTGTCTCTGTCAGACACCAGCCCTCTCCTACCTCACCTCCCCATACTTCAGCCTTGAACTAGACAGGGCTTGCCCTGGTCTGCCCCTGCCTCCCAGTGGGAAACGTATAAGAAGAGTTCATGAGCTTGGTTGATATAAAAAGCACGGGAGCCCTTAAACTAATCAATTTTCATGTTTACTGCAGCCTCTGATGAAAAATGACTCATTGTGTAGTGTAAGAAAATATGTGGTAAAACATCATACTTCCCGCAATGGAACATGGTCAGAAGATGTGGGAAATCACACTCAATTCACTTTCCTGTGGACAGAGCAAGCACATTCTGTTACAGTTCTGGCTGTCAATTCAATTGGTGCTTCTTTTGTGAATTTTAATTTAACATTCTCATGGCCTATGAGCAAAGGTAAGAAAGGGTACAGGGTGGTAAACCTGTGCCCCTTTCAATATTTAATTTTTACAAACTCCTCCCATTCTAAATGATCTTCCAAGAAGCCTGCAGTTCCCTGAATCTGTAAGTCTGTCTCCTGTCTTTAATTTCTTCTTTTCTGAAAAACAGCAAAGCAGGTTGTACCCTGGTTATATAATATGGTCCTTGGGTTTTCATGTGGTAGAACCATGTTGAAATAATATTATGATAAATGAGAATATTCTAGTAAATCTAATACCTAAACCTTTTGGATCAATGCAAGTTGTATGTGAATTAATCTCTCTCTCCCTGCCTCTGTGTGTGTGTGTGTGTAAAAGTAAGTACAGGTACATGTGTGTATTATATTTATTACATACATATGTAATAGTATGACATATGGATGCAAGTAATTGTTCAGACTGGAAAATTTATCTGTTCTTCATTAAAAAAATTTTTTTAACATTTTTATTTATTTTTGAGACAGAGAGAGACAGAGCATGAATGGGGGAGGGTCAGAGAGAGGGAGACACAGAATCTGAAACAGGCTTCAGGCTCTGAGCTGTCAGCACAGAGCCCAACGTGGGGCTTGAACTCACAGGCCGCGAGATCATGACCTGAGCCAAAGTCAGCCGCTTAACCGACTGAGCCACTCAGGCACCCCTGTTCTTCATTTAATACAAGTGATGAACTGGGGCTCTGTGGTGGCTCAGTCAGTTAAGCATCCAACTCTTTGTTTTGGCTCACAGTTCATGAGTTCAAGCCCTGCATCAGGCTCCACTCTGACAGCATGGGGCCTGGGATTCTCTCTCTCTTCCTCTCTCTCTGCTCCTCTTCCATGCTCTCTCTCAAAATAAATAAATAACTTTTTAAAAAAGTGATGAACCTTCTTTAATTAATTTTGATATATTTGATTAGAGAATTGAGAACTGCCTTTAATAGGAGTTTCCAATCTGCATTACATATTCAAAGTGTAACTTTTTAATGGAAAATTCAAATCTCTTGTATCTCTACTAATCTCTTCCATGAAGTCTTTGCTTATTGCTTTGATTAGGTATGTCCTAAATTGGGGTGCCTTCTACCTTTCTTAAGGTATTTTATATCTTGCCTTATATTAATGATTAGTTTTGTACATATAGTGTAAGCTTCTTGTAAGTTCCATAGCATCTACACAATGTTTTACACTAAAAATATTTTCCATCAAGATGTTCTAGAAATATTTATTGAATGCTGCACTGTGGTAGGTGGTGGGAACTCCAATGTGAGAAAAACTATAATGGTCTCAGTATCCACAGAGGCAAATCAACTTTTTGATTATTTAATTAACAAATAATCAAATAATCATACAAGTTGATGCTTATTTACAAACTGAGATAAATGTTCCCAGGAGAGGAATATAATTTTATAAAAGAAAATAAAATAGGAACCTGACTTGGTATTGAGGCTTAGAGAGGCTTTCTTAAGCAAGCAGTATAGGAATGAAACTTCCCCAAAAGAGCATTGGCTCTTGAGAGAGGACGAGTCTGACGGAAAGTCCTTGTGGCATAGGAGAGGACATGAAGGAATTTTATCCTCACATATGGAAATACAGTGGAGGATTTTTTTATAAGTAGGCTTCATGCCCAGCACAGAGTCCATTGTGGGGCTTGAACTCACAACCCTGAGATCAAGACCTGAGCTGAGATCAAGAGTCGGATGCTCAAATCACTGAGCTACCCAGGCACCCCTCCAGTGGAGGCTTTTAAGTGAGACTCTGTGAGGAGGGTGTTAAATGATCAGATTTGTTCTTTGAAAGCACAACTCCATCAGCAGGAGAGAAGAGTTTGGAGAGAAGTAGAGAGGATGATTAATAAGCTTGGGCAGTATTACAGTGGCGAGCAACTTCCTTGACTCTATCCAAAATCCCGTTTTTGGTTTTTCCTCAATAGCATATATTCCCACATCTTTCTGCATACATGACTCTGTGGTACAAAAATAATTGTATTGTATTTATTTATATAAATATCAGCCTTCTCTTCCTTCTCCTTTTGTCTAATAGGTTATATGTGCCTTGAGGGTATTTGATTTTTTACATTAATTTTGAATTTAAAAACAAATTTCCTTCTTTTCCCCTCAGTAAATACCGTGCAGTCACTCAGTGCTTATCCTTTAAACAGCAGTTGTGTGTTTCTTTCCTGGAAATTATCACCCAGTGATTACTCTCTGATGTATTTTATTACTGAGTGGAAAATTCTTAATGAAGACAGTGAAACTAAATGGCTTAGAATCCCTTCATCCTTTAAGAAATATTATATTCATGGTAAGTTTGCTGTACTTTAATAAGTTTCTCTTATGGAGTAGTAGGAGAGTGATTATTAATTCAAATAACATAGCCAGTTAATGAAAACTTAAAAAATATAGATGATACTGCCATCTTACTACATATAATTCTATCCCTTTATCATAAACATTCAATTCTATTTCATTTGATCCTTTTAAAATATTTTACAGTTGTAATCATATCATCTATCAACTTTTTTTCTGATTTGTTCCTTTGATATATCACAAGCATGTTTCTCTTTTCTCCCCAATCCTTTTAACCATATTTTTAATGATCATATAGGATCTTATTCTAAAGTCTACTTAAACCATTTATTTTTTTGAGAACATTTATGTTGCTTCTAGCTTTACCTTTTTTTTTCTAGACTATTTTTTAATGGCTTTTACTATCTACCACCAAATTGTTTTCCCAAATATGTGTACCAACATATAATGCCACTAGTGGAGAGTGGGAATGCCAGGCTGAAGGTCTAAAAATGTAGGACTTGGTGATGTAGGCAATATAAACTCCCCAGAGTAGACCAGTTGCCCCAGGAGGTGATTAAACTGCATAATACAGTATCTCCAAGTCTGAGTAAGGTTGAAGTAGGGAAGCTAATGATTACCATGATCCGACAATACAGTATCACTCCAGAGACTTATACTTCAGTTGCATTCCAAAGACCCTAGCATCAGGACACATAGAAACAATTGATAGAGAACTAAATTCAGTTCATTACCACTGTGGTCCAGATGATTATTTTCTGTGCTTTTATTTAAATTATGGGAATATATAATTTAGGCTTCAAAGAGATTGATCCCTTGTGGAATATTTATATATTATCAACATTTGTAAAAATGATACATCACTGATAGATTTGTTTTGAGCTTTGTTATACAGATCGTTGTTCCCTTGATGGGGGGCGGGGTGGGGGGCTGGATAAGCACGGGGACTCCTGGTCCCTGCCCCTACTTTGCATTTCATAAGACTTTAGTCTCACAGCTGCCTTGAATAGGGAAACTAAGTAAACTAAATGCATATGAAAGAGGAATGTTGCTAGCTTTGGGGATATGGGAGAGGAGGTAGGGCATATTGTCCTGGAAAGGGAAACTGGAAGCTCATATCCTATGAGCTTGAACAAATTGGTAATCATTGGAACGTGCCTTTGAAAATTGCAATCTTCTGTCTCTGGGTAATATTTTCAAAAATTAGTTACAAAGTATTGTCATTACTAGGAGAATTTGGAATGCTTAGGTTATTTTTGAAACTTGCTTAGTCATCAGTTTCGATCCATAAATAACTAAATTTCTAGGTGTGGAAATATAGGAGAGTCACCTAAAATTTTTTTATATAAGTTTTAGTCATTAATATTAATTCAGTGGGAATGACCCTTCAATAAATTTTTCTCCTCAGATCATTTTATCCCCATCGAGAAGTATCAATTCAGTCTTTACCCAGTATTTATGGAAGGAGTGGGGAAACCGAAGATAATTAATAGTTTTACCCCAGGTAAATTTTTTCCTTTTGGTTTCTTTTTACACAGATGTGTGGTTTCCTGCTCAGTTAGCAGTTATATTGCCATCTTTTTACACAGATGTGTGGTTTCCTACTCAGTTAGCAGTTATATTGCCATCTGATTATATTCTTTTTGATGAAGTCATGGAAGAGTCCAGAGTCTTACATAGATGTGTCAGGGAGTGATTGCAGTAGGAGTGTATGGTTCCCTGGTGGTAGTAAGAAGGAGAACAGCCAAGCATGGTATTGTATTCTCGTATTGGAAATTAAATTTTTCAGTCTCAAATTGGATAAAAAGGTAATGGAAACAAAATAAAGGGAGATATGCAGCTGTACAATAAAATACATCATCAGAAAGACTACTTGGAAAAATAGGACTTTTCTGTACAATTCATATAAATGTATCTACCCCAAGTAATATGTTTGGGGGTATATACTTATGATCCTTTAAATTTTAATCAGTCTTTTAAAGGAAACATTTTGTTCCCTAAAAATAAAACTAGAAAGGTAGTTATAGAAATAAATTCACTGTTCCTCTTAAATTTCTGATTCATCTTACCATGGTTGGAGTATTAACATTTTGATTTTGCTATTACTGTTCACATTGTCTTCAAATTGAAGCAACCTAATGATGAAGTTGAAGAGAGAAATATTTTTCCTGGTTTCAGAATTAAAATAATTATAAAAATTCATTCATTATTTGGCAAATACATGTTGGGCACAAGAACTGGGGATTGAACAGTAAACATCAGTCTCTGTACTCATGGAGCTTAAACCCCAGTGCTCTAATGGGAATGACAGTAAACAAATCATGTATAATATAACAGCAGATAGAAGTAAGTGCCATGAAGCAAAATAAAAGTAAGATGAGTTAAAGTGTGGTTCTTTAGGGGCTCCTTGTTGCGGGGGGGGGGTGGTCTCAGTAGGGTAAGCGTCTGGCTTCAGCTGAGGTCATGTTCTCATGGCTTGTGAGTGTGCGCTCTGTGTAGGGTTCTCTGCTGTCAGTGCAGAGCCCAATTCGGATCTTCTGTCTCCCTGTCTCTCTGTCCCTCCCCCGCTCACACATTCTCTCTCTCTTTCTCAAAAATAAACATTTAAAAAAAAGTGCTGCTTTAGTTAGGATGCCCAGAATTGGTCTTTTTCTCTGCGCAGATGACATTTAAGTCAAGACCTACAAGTACAAAAGAAGACATTTCAGGCAAAGGTTAGCAAGTGCAAAGTTTCTGAAGAGCAAGTATATTTGGTAGCTCGAGAAAAGCAAGGTCAATGTGTATGTAGTGAACAAGGTAGACATTGGCAGGTGTTGTAAGTAGGCTTCTCTAGAAGCAGATGCTGAGACAGAGTCATCAGAACTTTAATTGGTACTTTGACTTATATAACCTAAGGTGATCAAATGGAATTGGC
The DNA here is from genome assembly GCF_007474595.2 of Lynx canadensis. Classification (NCBI taxonomy): domain Eukaryota; kingdom Metazoa; phylum Chordata; class Mammalia; order Carnivora; family Felidae; genus Lynx; species Lynx canadensis. The sequence goes on from NC_044310.1 coordinate 53,836,849, forward strand.
AAAGAAATAATTTTGAAAAAATGTTTTGCTAAATTACAGTAAACATAATTCTGAACAAAATAATCATGTTATTAATGTGACCATAATTATAGTTTATCTTTTTCTTATTTTTATATCTTTAAGTAATACAGATTTATGATAAAATCAGAAAAAAAGTCTATTGTAATTATTGATACAGAAAGATGTCATTATTTTCTCAAGCTTCCGAATCGTGTGAATTGTATGTCTTTTTCAGATGATATTGAAAAACGCCAGAATGATGCAGGTCTATATGTAATTGTGCCAATAATTATTTCCTCTTCAATCTTATTGCTTGGAACATTATTAATATCACACCAAAGGTAATGTATTTGATGTGAAAAATCTTTATGAAAAAAGCCCTTGAGAATATTTAAACCTTAATTTAAACCCCAAATCAGAAACATTAAAGTATGCTAGATATGTTTATGTGTATTCAGTATACAATTACGATAGCCTAAAAAGAAAAGGCCTGTTTTCAGGAAACCACATTCTGTTTTGCTAGTACCACATAAGCATCATGGAAGAAATTCATTATTTATTTATTTATTTATTTATCCATCTATCTATCTATTTATTTATTTATTTATTATTATTTTTTAATCTTTATTTTTGAGAGACAGAGAGGGAGAGTGTACACGAGCAGGGGATGGGCAGAGAGAGAGGGAAATAGAGGATCAAAGATCTGAAGCAGGTTCTACATTGAGAGTGGAGAGCCCAATGCAGGGCTCAAACTTACAAACTGTGAGATCATGACCTGAGCTGAATTTGGACGCTAAAATGACTGAGCCACCCAGGCACCCCAGAAATTCATTTTTAAAATGTAAATACATTCAGGAAATAACAGGCTTATAACAGGATATCCTAAGCAGTATGTTCTCAGATACGGCAAAAATGACTTTTAGAGTTGTAGATTTTGGGTTGAGGACTTTTAGTGATGAAGATTTACCTGGAGTGGACAGTTCATTTTTAAAAATCAGCACTGCACGGCTCCCCAGTTTGGCAAATAGCCTTGTTTGGCAAATAACCTTGAATTTCTTGTGGTTCTGTGGGTGCCCCATCCCTGTGTGCTGAGAGGTCCGGACCAATGATATTATTTCACACATGCCAAATCTCTACAGAAACTTTTGTCTTATAGCAGAAAAGAGGGACAGGAGGTTTTAGAATCTGAATATATCTTTCAGTCAAGTGAGCTGATGAGGCCATATCAAGTGGAATTGTTTCTGAAATTCAATCGATGGCCACTTTTAATATATTATTTTCTCCAAAAAAAATCCATGCCAAGTGTTCAGCACAGTGCCTGTCATAGAGCTTTCAAATAGTGTTGGTTATTTTTATTATTATACTGGTTATTAGATTTGATCTAGACAGAACGTTGTGGAAATCTTCATGGGATAGTATCTGAAATGAATCAAGCCCTACTGAGACATAAGTGATTAATTTCTAGTTTGTGCACTCATTAACTGTGAACATTTTCAGTATGAATGTTTTGTTATTTATCCTTTGCAGAATGAAAAAGATGTTTTGGGAAGATGTTCCAAACCCCAAGAACTGTTCCTGGGCACAAGGACTTAATTTTCAGAAGGTCCCTTTTTCAATTTTTTTTAACCCAAAATATATAAGATTGCATTTAAATGCTATATGCCTTATATAGCTTCAAACATTATTAAGGTTTAAAATATTTTAAGGGTATGGTTTAAGTCTTATTGTATTCATTTAAATATGGGTTCTCTTTAATTTAATTACATATTTTTAAGAATAGCAAGATGCAGAGATTTAAAACCAGCATGAAACAAAATTCAGTAGGTAGTTTATCATGTGGGCATTAAATATATATCTGTATCACAGTATATAATAAAATAAATATTAGAATGTTAAGAGTTAAATATGATGAAGAACAGATATTTGGATATACTTTTTTGGTATAAATTGATTGTCTTTAGGTAAAAGCTGGAATCAATATTTTTAATCCCTGTAATTATTTCCATAATTATTTAAATCAATTAAAAACTATAAAAATAATTGTGGCCTCAAACACCACAACCTGAAAAATATAATTATCATAATAAAACTTACATTTAAGTACATTGGTTTTTTTTTTCAAGCTAAAGTACTTTATGAATTAGCTACAATAAAATAATTTGTACTTACATCTATGATAGAATTTCTTAGAAACCTCTAGTGTTTAATATTTCATTAGTTCTTGTAGTTTCCCTTGAAGCCAGGTTGGTTTTCCACCCATAAAATTGAGAAAATAGAATTCAGTTTTCATGTCCAAATATCAACATGCTGTTTTAAATATCAGTCATATGGAGGTTATTAAGCAGTCTCAATGATTGCATCTTTATTATTAGTCACTGTTGAAAAGTCTTCACTGGTTTCCTTTTAGCTACAAGATAAAGTACAGTCCCTTTAAGCTAGCACTCAATGACTTCTGTCTACAATCTGTTATCAACTTACATAACCTATCTCTTCTGTCCCTGGGCCTTGGTCATGCCTTTACTGTTCCCTTTACCTCTACAGCCCCACCATGTCAGTGAAGACCTTGCCCTTCTAGGCCCCTTTCCCCAAACCTTCCTTTAACAAAAGTAGTTCAGAATTTCTCTCCCTCTAAGTTCCCAGAGCATTTTACTGTTTAATTTCTGTGAAAAGTTCTCTGAATTCCTGGGGAGTATTTTACCCCTCACAAATATTGACTGACTTCCTGCTGCATGTGAAGTATGAAATTGAAGATTCAGTAAAGCATTGCTGGTAATTCATAAGAGTGTCTGCTTATATATGTGCAAATCACTGAGACATAGTCGTATATGCTTCAATCTGCAGTATCTCAGTTTCCTGTAAAATGAAGTTTAATAGAACTTACATCATAAGATTGTTTTGGGGATTGAAGAAGATGGTACTTGTAACATAGTTAAGTTTCAATAACTATTAGTTATCATTATTTTACATATTTAGATGTTTTAAATTATTATTCTTTCAGTTACACTGTGGGGTAAGTATCATTATCTCCGTTTTATAGAAGAAAAAACCTGAAGCGCATAGTGATTAGGTGATTTATTTTAGAACCTGGCTTGGCTTGCCTATTTGTCTCACAGTGGAGCCTGCTCCATTAGTTCTTTTTCTCTCTAGCGGTGGCTTTCAATTTTTTTTTTTTTTTGACCATGACCCACAGTAAGAAATATGCCTTACCTTGCAGCCCAGTACATGCATAGATGTAGATATGCAAAACTGAAAAAAGATGTCAAAGTGATTTTATTATATGCAGTGCTATTTTCAAAATTCTGTTTTGTTTTAAAAAATACTGATTGCAACCCAGTACGTTTATTTCACATACTAATGGCCTATGACTTGAGGTTAGAAAAACACTGCTCTACAGCTTATCGATGAACAAATGAACAAATATGTAATATTGTAGATATAACAGTGCAAACAATTAAATTGTAATCTTTCAGCAGAAATTACAGTCTTTTTTATATTAAATATAATTTATTGTCAAATTGGTTTCCATACAACACTCAGTGCTCATCCCAACAAATGCCCTCCTCAATGCCCATCACCCACTTTCCCCTCTCCCCCACCCGCCATCAACCCTCAGTTTGTTCTCAGTATTTAAGAGTCTCTTATGGTTTGCCTCCCTCCCTCTCTGTAATTTTTTTTCCCCTTCCCCTCCCCCATGGTCTTCTGTTAAGTTTCCCAGGATCCACATATAGGTGAAAACATATGGTATTTGTCTTTCTCTGCCTGACTTATTTCACTTAGTATAATACCCTCTGTTCTGTTCACGTTGCTGCAAATGGCCAGATTTCATTCTTTCTCATTGCCAAGTAGTATTCCATTGTATATATAAACCACATCTTCTTTATCCATTTTTCAGTTGATGGACATTTAGGCTCTTCCCATAATTTGGCTATTGTTGAAAGTGCTGCTATAAATATTGGGGTACAAGTGCCCCTGTGTATCAGCACTCCTGTATCCCTTGGATAAATTCCTAGCAGTGCTATTGCTGGGTCATAGGGTAGATCTATTTTTAATTTTTTGAGAAACCTCCACACTGTTTTCCAGAGCAGCTGCACCAGTTTGCATTCCCACCAGCACTGCAAGAGGGTTCCTGTTTCTCCACATCCTTGCCAGCATCTATAGTCTCCTGATTTGTTCATTTTAGTCTCTTTGGCCTGAGGTGGTATCTCAGTGTGGTTTTGATTTGTATTCCCTTGATGAGGAGTGACATTGAACATCTTTTCATGTGCCTGTTGGCCATCTGGATGTTTTCTTTAGAAAAGTGTCTATTCATGTCTTTTGCCCATTTCTTCACTGGATTATTTGTTTTTTGGGTGTGGAGTTTGGTGAGTTCTTTATAGATTTTGGATACTAGCCCTTTGTCCGATATGTCATTTGCAAATATCTTTTCCCATTCCATTGGTTGCCTTTTAGTTTTGTTGATTGTTTCCTTTGCAGTGTAGAAGCTTTTATCTTGATGAGGTCCCAGTAGTTCATTTTTGTTTTTAATTCCCTTGCCTTTGGAGATGTGTTGAGAAAGAAATTGCTGCGGCTGAGGTCAGAGAGGTTTTTTCCTGCTTTCTCCTCTAGGGTTGTGATGGTTTCCTGTCTCACATTCAGGTCCTTCATCCATTTTGAGTTTATTTTTGTGAATCGTGTAAGAAAGTAGTCTAGTTTCATTCTTGTACATGTTGCTGTCCAGTTCTCCCAGCACCATTTGTTAAAGAGACTGTCTTTTTCCCATTGGATACTCTTTCCTGCTTTGTCAAAGATTAGTTGGCCATACATTTGTGGGTCCAATTCTGGAGTCTCTATTCTATTCCATTGGTCTATGACACTGTCTTATCTTCAGACCAGGTAGCACTAGTTTTAAAGATGATCATTCTCTTTATAGAAACTTCACTTTGTTTTGAGTCCATCTAGCCCCATACCTCTCTCAGCTATGCACTTACTCGCTGTAAGCCCTTACTCCCCTTTCACTAAACAGAAGTCATGATATTTTTTTAATTTGTAAAATATTTATTCCTCTCCTCTCTCTTCCATTGTAAATTCATATAGTAACATTTTTGTAGCTATAGGGATATTTCAGACATATATATTTATTTGTCGTTCATTCATTCATTCAATAAGCACATAGTGAGTATTTATATGTAAGTCTAGGATATTGCTTGGATCTTGGAAAACAAATTTTTAAGAGATTTTCCTTAGTATCTGGGAAATAAGACAGATCATAAAGGAGTGGCTGGGTGGAAAGCAGAATAGAAAGAACTTGTCTTCTTTACCATCTCCAAAATAGTTGATTCATTTTAAAATTCATTAATTTCACTCATTCACTCATGGGCTATTTATTGAATACCTATTCTTTGCTAGTCACTATGCAATATCTTCAGGTTGTAATGACTAGAAAACAGAAACTCCTAGAGTGAATGGTCTAGTGGGGAAGATAAGCATCAATCAATGATAATGAAAATAATAATAATATATATATGATCTATATGATATACTAATAATTATAAACAACATGTTGTTAAAGAAAAGGATCCATTTTGCTGAACTTAGTGTGTGGGATGGATGGGGACGAGAGGGTGAAGGTAGGAAAGCGACAATTGACCTAAGCTCTGGAAGATGCGTAGTCATTAAATAGATTTTGTGGTGGAGAGGTAGAGCCCAGGCAAAGCCACCTGCAAATGTAAAGCCCTGAGGTAGAAAGGATCATAGCACATTCACAAACTGAAAATAGGGAGATTAAAAGACAGTGTAGTTTTTAATTACAATGTAATATTTAATTTTCTTAAATATGAAGGGTTCTTTCTTTTAATATGAGCTTTTTTTTTTTTTTGGTCAGAAAAACTACCTATATAAGCAAAAATTTTAAAGCTTCACTATACAAGTATATATGAATGCAGAGAATAACCATCTCACTGTCGCTTTAGGGGAAGCTAAAATATTCTGTCTTCAACATGTGAAGCTCTGAAATCTTCCCTATGCACCACCATGAAAATGGTTTCTAAGTGTTTACCAGGGCAGGGAAATGATCAGGCCCATCTCAGCAAATGCAGTTTGAGCCTGCACCAAATGTCTTTTCCTTTCCAGAAAATGGTGTGTGCAAAGGAACCACTTGATGGGTAGAGGTCGGGTCAGTAAATATTTGTAGACTGTGTGCTCCCCTGTCTCACATGGACATGATGAAAATGAGCACAAAGCTGCAGCAGATCATCTGACAGACATTATATACAAGGAGACTGAAATACCACTAAAATTTCCTATGTTCTGGTAAAATAAAGAAGTGTGAAGAATTTTTAGGATACTTAAAGTGGGTGTGAATATCCTTATTTGTAAGACCGATTTTTCCCCCCTCTGCAGATATTTGACTTTATATAATCTTATAAGATATTATTTGAGCACAACTAGTCCTTAAGATGCATAATTTATTTCTAGGGATTAATAGGTACACAGAAAACATAATCAGGAATAAAGGAATTTTTGGAATATAATGGCCATATTTGAAGAGTGAAGAATATAATTTCAAAGGATTTTACTAATGGTAAACATTTAATCTTCTAAAATTCAATAACTTAAGAAAAATCTCATTTTCTACTTTATCTCCTAAATAACTAAAAATAATAGTTTTTAGTCTAATAGAGAAAAATAATATAGTGTAATTCATACTAATTTCTAAAAAGGGTACGGCAAATTTACTATTGGCTCTTCACTTTCATATTTTATTTTATTTAATTCTCATAGGCCTAACCGTCTTAAATTTTATGATGACCATACTGAGTCTCAGAGTGGTTCAGTGGCTTGTCTTGATCATCTATCCTGTACTTGTATAAACCTTCGTTAAACCCAGTCCATTGGACTCAAACTGCTACCCTTGCCATCAGTTCCATATTAACAAATGTATTACTTAATTTAACTAGTGCCATTAATTGTACACCTAAAAATAATTGAAATGGTAAATCTTATATATATTTTAACAAAATTCTAAAAATGGGTAAAAATCTGAATAGACATTTAAAAATATTTTTAATTTTTTTTTTCAACGTTTATTTATTTTTGGGACAGAGAGAGACAGAGCATGAATGGGGGAGGGGCAGAGAGAGAGGGAGACACAGAACCGGAAACGGGCTCCAGGCTCTGAGCCATCCGCCCAGAGCCCGACGCGGGGCTCGAACTCACGGACCGCGAGATCGTGACCTGGTTGAAGTCGGACGCTTAACCGACTGCGCCACCCAGGCGCCCCTAAAAATATTTTTAAATGTTTATTTTTGAGACGTGAGTGGGCAAGGGGTAGAGAGAGAGGTAGACACAGGATCCAAAGTAGGCTGCAGACTCTGAGCTGTCAGCACAGAGCCTGATGCAGGGCTCGAACTCACAAACTGTGAGATCATGACCTGAGCCGAAGTCGGACGCTTAACTGACTGAGCCACCCAGGAGCCCCTGAATAGATATTTTTGCAAAGAAGACATGTAAGTGAAAAATAAGCACTAATGCATATATGTTCAACATTGGGGAAATACAAGCCAAAAACACAAGATACCACTTTACACTGGCTAGAATGGCTATAATCAAAAAGATGGTAAGTGTTGGTGAGAACATGGAGAAATTAGAACTCATACACTGCCAGTGGGAAAGTAAACTGATGCAGCCCTTTCTGTGCTAACAGCACAGAGCCTGCTTGGGATTCTCTCTTTCTCTCTCTGTCTGCCCCTCCCCCTGCTCATGCTCTCTTTTTCTTGAAGTAAATAAATACACTTAAAAAAAATGATGCAGCCCTTTTGGAAAATGGTCTTAATGGTTCAACATAGAGTTACCATATGACCCAATAATTCCACTGCTAGGTATGTATCCAATAGAAATGAAATCATGTATTTACGTGGAGATTTATACATGAATGTTCATAACAACATTGTTTATAATGGCCAAAATGTGGCAACAAGCCATATTTTTTAATATCCATCAAATGCTGAATGGATAAGCAAAGGGTGATATATCCAATTCTAAAACAAAAGGAAACAACAAACAAAAAACCCACAACGTGTTGCAAAGCAAACACTGTGGTAGTCCATTGTTGTTAAAAACAATGACAGTATTTTTTAAGGAGATAATTTTTTATGTGAAATATTTTCCTTAATTTGTTCTTCACATTCAGATTACTTTGAGCATTGGTTTTTATGAAAGTAATCTATACTTGTAATTCTTTAGATATCCATCCTGGTTTCTAAAATATTCCCTAAAAGTAATCTCTTCCATTTTTTAAGCTATCATTCTCATTCCCTTTTGTTTATAATTAATCAAAAATCCATATTTGCCTCATATTTTTTTATTGATAAAAGTTAAGATAAAGTTTGTCCTGCTTATTCCTCTCATTCGTTTTGGTCCCTCCTTCCCTTTTTAGGGGCACCGACTTTCAAGAATATAGTATGTATTTGTCTAGTTTGTGCTTTTGTACTTTACTGTATCTGTATATGTGTATCCATGACCAATGAACAATAATACTTTTGGCATTAATTAATTAATGTTATCATGCCTTCCATGTCATTCAAAAATTATTTTTGTTCTAAGCATTGTTTTTTGAGATCTTTCCATGTTGATGCCATTAACGGAGTTCAGCTATGTGGACTGGCCGATTGTATTCCATCCTATAAATATATCATAATTCATATGTCCATTCCCCCTATGGATATTTAAGTTGTTTGCAAACTTTTTCTATTCATTACAAACAATGCTGCTGTAAACATGGTTGTTAATATCTCTTTGTTCTCTGGGGATGTATATGTCCCATTATTTAAAAAGATAAGTTTTTGCATGAGCATGTAATCAATGTGCATGGTTTAATAGTGAAATAGTATGGAAGAGCATTTGTTGCAAAGTAGAGTGTCCTCCTCCATCCCTACCTATCCTTAGTCTTGCTTTCCAAATGCCGTTACTTTAAACTGGTTTGCTTTTAACTTTTCTGGCAAGTCATCTTTATATTTCTAAAAATAATATGCTTACACCACTACGGAATGTAGACATGATCAATTGGTTTCTGGCTATAATGAATATTTATTGATACACATACTTTTCCTTCCGTTCTCCTTTCCCCACGCTCCTATGACATACTGTGTTGTCGCTTTTTCCCCATTTTTTTCAGTAATTACTCTGCAACCTCAGAAGAATCTTTTTAAATTCCATTTATTTCCATCAATAGAGGCCACTTGTAGGAGCTCCCCTTCTAGGGAGCTTTATTGTTAAATAGAGACATTAGCACTCTTACCTTCTCTCTCCACCTCCCAGTCTATGTAAATAGAACTCTTCGCTTTAAGTCAGGATTGATAGCATGTTTTGTCCTATAATCATTGTAAAAAACACAAAGTCAGTAAACTGCATTTAGGTGGCTATGGGTATGTAAACACTGTTCCGTGAAGAACAAGTAATATACGTGATGACATTTCTTGGTAGTTCCAATGTCACAGGAGAATGTTTTTTTAAAAGATATTAGAAATATTTCACCTGTTGGTCAGAATTGTGCCAAATTTTAGTTGGCTTCGTTTTTAGTTTTTATGGGGTTGTTGTTGCTTTTTCTAGTGTTTCTAATTGCCTTTATAAAAATGTAATGTTTATTTTTGAGAGAGAGACAGAGGGTGAGCAGGGGAGGGACAGAGAGGGAGACACAGAATCTGAAGCAGGCTCCAGGCTCTGAGCTGTCAGCACAGAGCCCAGCACGGGGCTTGAACTCAGATCATGACCTGAGCCAAAGTCAGATGCTTAACCGACTGAGCCACCCAGGTGCCTGCTAATTGCTTCTTTCAAAGTGTTTTTGAATGTCTGTGTGCTGCTATTATACAAACTTTTTCACTGGACACCTTTTCCCAGTGTATTTTGCCCAGGAAACCCTATATCCTCCTACTTCAATCCGGATAAGGTGTTTTCTATAATTTCTACGAGCCATCACCCAGAATTTTTCCTTAACTGGTTTCGAGTGATTGCTGCTTCCTAAGTTCGTTTCCTTCCTCTTTCTTGATTAACTACATCCTTAAGTAACCTCCTAAGAAATGTTATTTGCTAAGTCAGAGTCTCTTCATGCCTGAAATTCTTTTCATTGTGCCTTCATTGATCATTAGTTTGGTGGAGTAGCCATTTCCAGATTGGACAAACCTTTCCAATTCAACTTTGAAGCAATTCCTGTCTCATCATCTAGCACTCAGCATTGCTTCTGAGAAGTCAGATGCCATTCTAATTTTTACTCCTCACTGGTTACTTGCAGTTTTCTTGCACTTAAAAATTCTCTCCATTTGTGTGTTCTAAAATTTCAGCGATGGATCTTGGGAGGTTCTTTTTCATTTAACTTGGTCACCATTTGAAGACACTTTCAATTCCATGCCTTCTGTCTTATCTAAGAAATTATATTATTTCTTTGTGATTTCCTCTCTTCCTGTTTCTTTTGTTTTCTCTTTCTAGAATATGTATTTGTTAGATGTTGAGCCCTTTGCATAGATCTTCTATATTTCTTATCACTTTAATATGTTCTTTTGTTGTGTTTTGTTTTACATTGAGACCTTGCCATATCCTATTCTTTTAGTGTTTCTGTTGAACTTTTATTTACTATTACATTTGTAAATTTGCAAACTTTTTTTTTCAGAGTATTTTGTTCTGGTTTTATATATGATATTTTCTTAAATCTTACTAGAAGGACCATTTTAAGGATCATTGTTTGTTTGAAAAATTCTCTTTTTTTCCCTTTTCCCTGAATTCCCTTTCTGCCAGGATCCTATTTTCTTCTTGTTTATATTGGCTTTTCTTTTTTTTTAATCTCAGACTTTCCCTAAATATCTAGTAATTATTTGGTTTCCTTTAATGTTTTAGAATGAAACTGTAGATGAGCTGATTGGGAGCCCAATGTGTATAGGCAGGGATTGTTGCTCTGGGTGGGTAGATAGGGCTCTGGCTAGCTGAGAAGAAAATGTACTCACAGTCGCTACTACCCCACAGCTGCTTAGTAACTCCCAGGAGAGCTCCTTAGTTGCTTTTGAAAACAAAACCTCAATTTGGGTGTGGAAGGTAGTTCTAATATAAAGGCTCTTCCATATACAACAGAGAACTGGAAGAGCCCCATTCCTTCATATCTTCTTTTACCTGCCATTTCTTCACTCATTTCTTCACTCAACTCACTCATTTACCTGCTTTTACCTGCCATTTCGTCACTCACCATCTCAACTGGATTCAACTGGGAAAACTGCCTTTCTCTTCAGCCACAGCCTGCTCTGGAGATACTTTGGTTTGTAGCTTTCTTTGCTCATCCTCGTTGGTTTATACTCTTCTGGTTGTTTTCCATCTTTTAGAAGTGAATTCAAAATCTTATTCCCTCTTGCCTTCTCAGGTTATCTTCTGTGTTGTGGGTATATATTTGTTGTTTGTGTACTTTTATTGTGACAGAGTTCTACAAAGATGAGAGAGAAATGTGTTCAACCTGCCATCTTGAACCAGAATACTGTGCTACACCATTTCTTTTCATACTTTAAAAGTCAGAATCTTAAAAATAAATTAAAAATAAAATAAAAATAAATATATAAATCAGAATCTTAAACAAAAGTTGAATTCTTGTAGGAAAATACAATGACGCAATAGACTTGCTTTTTCTTCTAATGCAAATTTCATAGTGTTTAAAAGACTGTAACCAATTTGGTTATTTACCTTTCTCTTTAGCAGTGTTGCCTAATCTATCATTTTCTTCCTCTGAATCTAAATCATCTGTAATTTTTTTGGGTGGAGGGGGATCTAACCCCGCTTCTTTGTTGTCTTCTTCACAAGAGTGTACTCCAGTTAACAACTTACTTTAGAAGTGAGAAAGCTAAAGCCAAATAGATTTTCCCTTGTGATTCAAAGACTATCCAAGATTCCTCAGTCTGCTCTAGGCCTCCAAAGAAGAAGCTCAAAGACCTGCAGCTTCCCAGAATACCAGCCTCACAGATCTGAGGCAGAGCAACTCTGAAATTGGTCTTGCAGAAGTGGGTAGAGCTGGTGTGGTTTTGAGTTGGAAGTTCTATTTAGGAGTACACATTACTGGGCTTAGAAATACCTATCTCACTCCCCTAAAATATGATTTCAGTTTTGTTTACTTTCCTGTTCTTCATATTTGTTATATGCCCATGAATTATAAGTAGCCAGAGGAGAGACTGAATTAATCGGCTGAAATCTAACATAGCAAGTAGAAAAAGCAAGACAAATAACATGTTTTCCTGCCTGTTTGCAGTTAGCATCTCTTTTCATTTTTCCATTGTTTTATAGAAAGTTTGTTAGACTGGAAGAAAATAAAGAACTAAGTTGGGGTCCTCACTCTGCTCTAATTAGCTCTGTAACTTTAAGCCCCAATTTGTTTATAAAAAAAAAAAAAAAAAAAAAAAGGGAGACTCATGGACCAGATGGTTTCTTAGATTTTTTTCCCCCTAGATTAGATTAGATTTCCTAGATTAGAAAAATCATGATAATGGTCCATTATTTCAGCTCTTCTTTCTCTTAATTTTTGAACTTTTGTTTTTACTCCTCTACTCTTTTCCTCTTTCTTGTTTCAAGCTCTCTAATACTTCTCCTGCTCCTCACTCTCCCCCGCCTATTTATCTTTCCAGCTCTTTGTTCTTTCTCCTTATTCTGTTATTATTGTATAGTTTTTCCTTTTCTGGGGTCACCAAGACTGTTCTTAGAGTGTGATATTAAGGCATGCTTTACGGAAATAGAAAAGGCTACCTTAGTTCAAAATTTTACTCTTTCCTAAAAAGGTACATTACTGTAGTATCACAGAAGAATTGATAGTCCAGAAGCCATGCCTGAGAGAAAATGTTTTTGAAATATTTTATCTTTTGTTTCTGATTTTTTGTTTTGCTTTCTTATTTTATTTTATCTAAACAGAGAATGGATATTCTTTGAAGCTTAATCATGATCACAACTGATGAACCCAATTCTTCCCAACATTCTGTAGAGTATTAGAAGATTTTTACATTTTGAAGAAGGGGAGACAAATCTAAAAAAATATTTGGTTGAACTATTGAGAACTAACATATAGTGGATGATGCTGATTTAGAACTTAAATAGAAGGGTAAATTTGGGGTCAAGATGTAGGTCTCAGTCCACTGCATTTTGAATATATGCTTACTTTTCAGGTCACATGAAGTTTAACAAGTAATATTCATGGTGTCTGGCTTTTGATTTATCATTTGTATGGTGGTCATAAAACGTTAAAAACTATGACTGTTGCTCTTCCCATGGGTCTATTAGATATTATCAGATATGTAGTAGACAGTGCTGTAACTAGATGAAAGCTACAACTTCTGACACATAACTTTGCAAACACAATGAATCTAATTATAAAATACAGTAAAACTATTTAGCTAATATTTTCACATCCCAAATTTTCCATTTTATATTCTTCTCTAGACATCTGAGCTTATAAACTGACCCACTTGGGTGTTGTTTTGAATGTCTTCAAGCTTTTATGTCTTTCTAACTTTGGTCAATCTGGGGATTTCTATCGTTGGTATCCTTGCAAATGGCTTATGTGCTAACTTCTGTTTCAGTTCAAAGAAAGCCAGAAGTTAGGGCTTGTGCTGGTCACAGGCCAATGGAAGTTACAGTTCGTATCGGGATGACCTGACATATCCAGGTCAGACTGACCAGATCAGAAAACACATCAGTCTCCAATTCAGCCTCTTTGGAAATTCCTTCTTAAATTTATTTACACTGAACCACCCAAAGCCTCTGGCAGGCATAGAAGTACACAGTGATGCAAAAAGGGAGCTTTTCCAACAAGTTCATGGCAAGGGTAGGACATTTCTCCCTGGAAAAAAGACCCTTGCTGTTTCTATGATGCTAGCATACTAAGTGTGTTATGTTGCTCACATTCAAAATAAACCAAAGCCTCTGTTTGATGAACCTAAATAATATTCAGATTTAGGTAAAGACAGATCACTAACATTTAGATTTCACTCAGAGTTTTATTTGATTACCAAAAAAGACACTAAAAATGAGGAGCAATGTGTCCTTTTCCCCTTCATTGACTTTGAATAGGTATCATTGGAATGTAAAATCAAAGTGTGAAATTATGAAAGAATATTTTTTAATTCCTACCAGCTGAATACATACTTAATATGTTCCCAGACTGTTCTAAAATCTTTAAAAATTAGGTGCATATAATGATTAAGATTTTATAATGAACATACTTTTAATAAATGTTTGTGACCCATTGATGAAATATACCTCAATAATATATGGGTATGTGATTTCTTATTAATTATCTTCCATCTGGATGCATTTGAAGACATGTAAATTATTTGGTACCAATAATTAGTTACCAGTTATAAGGTTTTAGAGGACATGAAATATGCCAGAGCCATCATCTGAAGAACATATATGAGTCTGCGTGCTATTGGCTATTTGTGTGTATTTTTTTGTTTTCATGTTGATAGCATGTAATTCCTTTATTTGGTGATCTTATTTTCTAGGTTCATTTAAATTTTAAGAAATTCAAGACACACAGAGTAGCAAGTTTAAGAAAAAACAATATGAGAAAATAAATATTTGAAGCAAATCATAAAACTAATGATAAATTTCTGTCAGAAAAAAAGGCATAGGAACAGTTTTCATATATTATGTTCATAAAAGAGAAGGTTGTATTAACATGATATTTGTCATTATGTAGTATTTTAAAATCTATATAAATGTATTCCATTTTTTATCATATTTAGCATTTGATATATTTATTCTTTATGGTTATAATCACAAATATATTTCATTTAAGAATTTAGAACTGTGCTAATGAATTATGTTTTTATATGAAATATATTTGCCATTATGAAGAATAGTTGGGGATACTGTTATTTCAGGGAATAAGTTTGAATTCATTCTGGTAGTTTAAAAATTGTAAAATTCAGGGGCACGTGGGTGGCTTAGTCGGTTGGGCGTCCGACTTCAGCTCGGGTCATGATCTCACAGTTCGTGAGTTCAAGCCCCACATCGGGCTCTGCGCTGACAGCTCAGAGCCTGCAGCCTGTTTTGGATTCTGTGTCTCCCTCTCTCTCTGCCCCTCCCCCGCTCACACTCTGTCTCTGTCTCCCTCAAAAATAAATAAACATTAAAAAAAATTTTTTTAAATAAAAAAAATAAAAAATAATTGTAAAATTCAAAAGGTCAATCATATGTATGTTTCACAAATTGAACACATTTTCAGTAGCACGTCCTTTAGTTGCGTTAATTTTTCAATGTGATGTGTCCACAGTGTTCTTTATTTTGCACTAATTTTTCAATATGTTTACATTGTATAAGTTGAGCTTTTTACACACAGATTCTTGATTTGTAGCTGCTTGGCAGGATTTTTTTGTTGTGATGTAACCAGCATTCTTATAAAAGATACGATGTGCATTTGTTTTGTGTCTTTGTCTTCATTCCACATGTTCCGTGTGTATTTTTATGTGAAGTTATCTATAAGGAATGGTGACTTAAGAGTCTGTGATCATCTCTTTTACCATCATTGTTTTCAACAAATTGGTGTTAGTTCCTGTCTTCTGGTGATCTTAAGTAGATTTTCAGTATCGTGTAAGGCAGATTAGTCTCAACAGTCACAAATAGTTCGCCTTTACATCATATCTTATGTCATGGCGTAGATACTCTAATTATCTTTGGACTAGAGGGTTTGTTCATTTGATTTTATTTCAATTACTTTTTCATTTGAGGTTTAAATTTTTCAGTTTGTGGAAACCTAATTTGCTGTAAAACATGAGGAATTCTTCAGAAGATATGCAGCAACCAATCTTTATTGAGACCTAAGCACTTTCAGACCCTCTCTAATTTATTCCTCACCGCAATGCCAGGAAGTAAATATTGATAGAACACATTTTTTTTTTTAATTTTTTTTTTCAATGTTTTTTATTTATTTTTGGGACAGAGAGAGACAGAGCATGAACGGGGGAGGGGCAGAGAGAGAGGGAGACACAGAATCGGAAACAGGCTCCAGGCTCTGAGCCATCAGCCCAGAGCCTGACGCGGGGCTCGAACTCACGGACCGCGAGATCGCGACCTGGCTAAAGTCGGACGCTTAACCGACTGCGCCACCCAGGCGCCCCGATAGAACACATTTTTACAGATGAAGAAACCAAAAGACAAAGAAGTTAATGTACTTGTCCATGGTCATAGAAGTGGAAGGACTCAAACCAAAGTCTATCTCATCCCACTTTAAACACTAATTTATGTCTCTCCCTTATGATTTTTGACATATCCGTTTCAGTCCAAAACTAGTTAATGTGTGCTTGACTTACGTCCTTTGGTAGTAAACCTTTTACACTTTCGTTTCTGCAATGATGTCGTAGTGAAGAAAAATAATAATAATAATAATACAATTGAGCGTTAAAATGTGTCTTTTCTTTTAGCCAGAAACGTTTGAGCATCTTTTTGTCAAGCATACAGAATCAGTGATATTTGGTCCTCTTCTTTTGGAGCCTGAAGCCATTTCAGAAGATGTCAGTGTTGACACAACATGGAAAAATAAAGATGACATGGTGCCAACAGCTCTGGTCTCTCTACTTTTGGCAACTCCGGATCTTGAAAAGGGTTCTATTTGTATCAGTGACCAGCACAACAGTGCTGACTTCTCTGAGCTTGAGAGCAGCGTGGTAACCTATGAGGATGAGAACAGGAGACAGCCCTCTGTTAGATATGCTACCCTACTCAGCAGCTCTAAATCAAGTGACATTGATGAAGAGCAAGGGCTTATAAACAGTTCAGTCAGCAAATGCTTCTCTAGCAAAAATTCTCTGTCCAAGGATTCTTTCTCTAACAGCTCATGGGAGATAGAAACCCAGGCATTTTTTATATTATCAGATCAGCATCCCAATATAATTTCACCACACCTTCCGTTCTCAGAAGGATTGGATGAATTTTTGAAACCTGAGGGAAATTTCCCTGAAGAAAATAATGGTGAGAGGTCTGTCTATTATTTAGGGGTCACCTCAATCAAAAAAAGAGAGAGTGGTGTATTTTTGACTGATGAGTCACAAGTGTTGTGTCCGTTCCCAGCCCATTGTTTACTCACTGACATCAGAATCCTCCAGGACACTTGCTCACAACTTGTAGAAAATCATTTCAGTTTAGGAACTAATGGTCAGAAGACTTTTGTATCTTACATGCCTCAGTTTCAGACTTGTTCTACTCAGACTCGGAAGATAATGGAAAACACAATGTGTGACCTAACTGTCTAATTTCATTCAAGAAACATCTCAGATGTATGTTACAGTGAATCGTATGAAGTGTATGTAATACAGTCCACCATGGTTGTGGATATGGGAGAGGAAGGAAAACTGTCAGAGTCAAACTTGAAAGTGAGTGTTTCCAAATTAAAGGTATCTGTCATTGCTCAGTAATATTGACAAAAAAATGAGAGTCTTCAAGAGCCTGGCAATGTAGACTGACTCTTCTAATGATTTCATTAACAAGCTACGCTAGGAAGATCTCCAATGGTTTGTTTCTAGCTAGAAATGAACCCAACAAATACCACCTTTGGCGAACATTAGACCTGTGTAGAAAGAGCTAATCTTCTCGATTATACCTAAGTTTGAAAGACACTGTGGGATGTAACTTGTTTCAAAGGTATGGTTGTTTTATCTTGAGTTGTCTTTGTTTTCAACTGATTCACACGCGCGTGCGCGCGCACACACACACACACGTCTATACATAAGAGGCATCCTCGTACATTTTTGAAGTATGTGATATATTTGTATTTGTGCCACTTGACTGTGTGATTTTAAGATTTTGCAATTTAACAAACTTGCCTTGAGCACTTACTCTGTGGTAGGCAGTCCGCTAAATGTTGCAGATTTAGATCTGGCCTGGGGGATATACTTCTGAAGACTGACAAGTAAGCTGATCTTTATGTATCGAATATAACCATGCAATGATACTACCTATCAGAATGGCAATACTAGAATACAAACAGTATTTTGATGACAACAAAAGCATTTTGAAAACATAATGTGTGTCTTAACGCTTCCCTATAAAAGATGTTGCAGTGGTTGCTTTCTGATACAGTTAGATGACTAAATGCTACTGTATATCACTCTGGAATTATTGTCTTCCCTGATTCCAACTTGCTTGTACGCTGTTTTTTTTCCCTCACTTCTCTTTCATATAACCACCCACTGTGTTAAAGCTTTCCATATTTTATCTCAATCAATTATTAAAATAATTGTATGAGACATGTACTACTATAACACCCTTATTAAAGATTAGAAGATTAAGTAATTTTCCCAAGGACACAGAGTTAGTGTATAATGGAACCAGAATCCAGATTTAAACCCAGATCTTTTAATGCTAGTGATTATGTTTTAAACCTATACCTTACATTGCCGTCCATTAAAAAAATGAATCACAAGCAGATAAAATTTGTTAAGTGGATATATAATCCTGGGTGAAAATGAAGTGAGAATTACACAGATGTTGTTTTTGCCTTTAAAGACTTTAATATTTCTTGTTTGTTTCAGTTTTTGGTATGGCAAGAAAACTCCGAGACAGCATTTTGAGCAACAAACTAATCAAGAAACCTGCAGAGATAGATGTTGAGTGTCAATAAATCAGAATTTCAAGATGATCAGTATAATCAAAATACATACTTTAGTACTCAGAAATATGCCTATTAGATTGCTAAGCATCACCAGTTTCATACTTGGCCTGAGAGAGGATCCTGCTGATTTTACTGTTACCCTAGATAAAATCCTACACTCCATCTCTATTCTAGTTGTGGCCATATGAAATGAGAAGTTCTAGACAGTGACAAAGATCTCAGGTCCCAAACAACAGGTATTTTTTTTCACACTTCATGATCATTTGCCAATTAGAAATCAATAAAGTTGTTTCATGCCATAAGGATTGTTGAGATATCTCAGGATCTCACATACTCATCAACAGATAGGTGACTCACAAGAGAATGGTAGAGGGCTCACATCAACTCACTGAATTATGAGTGTGGTATGAAAGCCTTAGTTCTATACAAAGATAAATTGAGAGAATACATTTTTGTTTCACTGATGTTTTAAGTGGTTTACAGATTCAGAAACAAAGAAATTATTGCATGTATGGAAGTTCTGGCAAAATTGACCATTATTTTTAATGCTGCTCATAGAATATAGAAGTTGTATTGAGGATGCAGTATAGGAGAATTACATTTTGCTCCATTCTGCATAAAGTTAGAGATTAAACAATGAGCATGTCCACTGAGACACAACATTCTCCTGTGGCCTGGGACCCATGACTATATGACTATGGGGAAGAGAAAGTGACAGATGTTCCAAGCAGCCTATGATTTCACCATGCTATATGTATGTGGCAGTGAATTCAGAAGTCCCAGCAACAGTGTAGTGCTGCAGGTCTGAGTTAAAGGAATTTAGTAACAATATATTAACGAGATCATTGATATCCCGGTGCACAGTTCCAAAAACAAATGAAAACATCTCAAGTAGTGAAATGCCAAGGGAGTTGTTTTCATGGAGAGGGCTGAATGGTAGAGTTTGGCCTATTGGTATATATAGATTTAGATCCTATGTGTTGTCAGTGTGTTAGGGCTCTGATTTTCACTTTTGAAAGTTTGTTTCACTGCATATATCACTATACATTATTGGGTCTTTATGAATATTACCTGTCATTAAGTAGTGGGTTTTAATAAAAATATAGGTAAATTTAGAACATTTTATACTTCAGGATGGTCTGATATTTTCCATTTCTTTCCAAAGATTCCTTAAAAAATTTTTTTAAGGGAGAGAAGAGCTGAAATATGGATTTGCACTTTTAAACTTAGGATAAATCTGGAATTTGGAGTATTTCTCTTAAGGCCTTGAATTGCAACACAAGTTACCAGTCTCTCTAAATCTGAACTTGATGAAAAGAAATTCAGAAGTTAATAATTTGGGATATGGCCTCAAGGTTCAACATAAGACAAATCACTTGTCAGGGCTAATGAGATTATACGTTTCCTATGTTAAACCCCCTAAAACAAAGAAGAAAAATCAAGGTGTAGTTATCAGTAACAGCAGGGGCCTCCCACGGAGCCCTGTGTTCCCATTTGGAGATGGGCTACATATGGACAAGAGGAATAGGAACAGATATTCTTTTATGTTTAAGCCTCGTCTCAAGTGGTAAGAGGACTTGGATGAAATTTGCAAACCAGTGGGTGATTCTGGACCTATAATAAGGTTTTATGGCACCGAGCATGAGCTGCGTTTATCTTCTCTCTTCCCTTTCCAATAAAACCAACTCCCTCTTTCCAAATATCAAACATATGGTCACATTCCCTTAGGAATATTCACTTTGACTACACAAATGCTGAGAGAAGAGAAACTTCCTTCACAAACTGATGCCAGATTCCAAAACTACTTTGGTTGGCACGGGATACAGGCTAGGCCATCAGAGCTGTGCCCATGGGGACCACGTGGGGTTGGACAACGTGCTAAATGGATCAAGACATGCTGCAACCATATGTCACCTAGACATGGATGGAAAAAGACCTCTTTCCAAATTTCTTCCTGTAGTTTTAAAAAGAAATGTACTCCACTGTTCATCTTTTGAGGGTCATCTTGATAGTTAAGGACTCTTCTAAAGTGATTATTATTGAGAAACCACACTGTCAGATGTAAAACACAAAATTGTCCACTCTATTATGAAAAACTGCGTTTGAGGAAAAAAATGCAAACATAGTCACCAAAGAAAATGTGAAGAAGCATTTACAAAAGGAAACTAGAGAAGTCAGTAGTTTTGCCTTATCTCGCACAACTAAATTAAAACAGTAAAGCACGCCTGCACGCAGTCACAATGTTGGGGGGGGGCAATTTAGAATACAAAGGTCTTCATTAGAACTGAGTCATGTTACTTGTTACTTGTATGAGCATCAAAAATGGTTTCCATGGGTGTTTATATTGCACAAATTATTTTTATACAAAGTTTATCAATCAGTATTTATTTTGGAAAGCTGCTGAAGAGGTCTATTTTTCAAAATTAACTACACTTCAGATGTTTGGCATTAAATTCAATTTTGTGAGGCCCTTGACAGGATATTTTAAATAATGGTCATTCCCTGGAACTGAGAAAGAATTTGGAAAATATCTAATTTTGTAGTGAAATACCTAGATTGCAGACATTGTACAAACGTGTCATTAAAGTTGGTATCAGTTACTACTTTCTTTTAGTCACCATTGGTACTTTAATAAATGTTATAAGTGTTGAGAATCATATTATAAAATGTAATTAGTCTGATTCTCCTTTATGTTCCTAAAGTCATAAAGAAGGAAGATAATTTATGACTGTGAATATTTTCATTTTTTTATCATTATAAGTCATGAACGATGTCAGAATTTTAAGAAATGGAAAGTCCAAATAGAGTTATTATGAATTTAAGTTATTTTAGAATTACTTCATCTATTGTATGATTGCTTTTAGTAAAGATTTGAAAATATAAAGAAGTAATCTTTGTAGTTTATGTCAATAGTTAATATAAAATTTTTATACATTGTTAGCCTTTATATCTTCAAAATACTTATATAATGCCTTGGCTTTGAAAGGGATTTGAAAACATTTTAGATGCAAGTATTTCCCTTTATTGTTACCGTCTCTGGTATCTACTCAATATATCACCCCACACCAGATTTTTCCTGGCATCATAGCCACTTGTGATAACAAATTACTCATTTTAAACATAAAGAGCTCTTTGGTTCGATTCTTTATTTCCTTAAGAAATCTTGATTTAGTGATCTATGAATATTTGTCATTTAGACTTCAAGCAATTTGAATTTTTAACCACTTTGAGGGCTAGTATTCAGATACATTCTATTTCCTGCTTTCTGATGTTAAAATGTGAATAGAACAAAATACACACTGGAAAAATTTCAAACAGTACAGAGAACTATAAGATAAAAAGTATAAGTGTCTCTCCCCTCCCAACCCTCAGTTCCTATTCCCCCAAATATCCTGTTATTATTAGTCACATATCTTTTGAAAAATTTATAGAGTTGCAATTGTATTTCGCTTGCTGTCATAAAATTACCCCTTTCCCTTAATATAGCTTGGTGATATTTCCATATAAACCCACATATACCTACTTCATTATTTGTAGTGGTTTAATACTGTCCCTCTGTATCAAAGTACAATGATTTATGTAAACAGTTTACAATTGGCGAACATTTGTGTGTGTGTGTGTGTGTGTTTTTTTACTATTTTTTTTTTATGTGCAATGCTGAACTGAACATTTGTGTATATAATTGCCTTGGCATAGTTTTGCAAATCTACTTGTCAGGACTATTGGTTGCAAGTGTAAGAAATCAACTCAAATTGTCTGAGTATCTTTTTGATGTGTTAATTTCATCTTGAATGAAGTTGAGCATATTTTCACATTATAAGCCATTCAGTTTTCTCTACTTTCATATTCTTTGCCTATTCCTTATTGAATTATTATCATTTTGTTGATTTCTTGTAATTATTTTTTACATATGTGATCTTAGTTTTTCTTAATTGAGATACAGCTTATATACTGTAAAGTACACAAGCCTTTGGTGACTTTTTACACATTTCCCCTTGGAGTATTTACCCAGGAGTAAAATTGCTGAATGCAGGCTAGGTCCTAATTTATCTTTAATAGATACTGTAAAGTAATGGTTGAACTAACTTACACTGCCATCGGTAATGTAGAAGGGTCCTGCTGTTTCAACACTGATAGTGTCAGCCTTTGAATGTTAGCCATTCTGATGGTTGTATAACGGTTTCTCGTGGTTTCAGTTTGTGCTTCTGTAATATGTGACGGTTTTAAGTAATATTTAACTAATCCCTCTCTTGCCATTTTTGCTATTTTTGTCATATATCTTATTTCCATGTATTTCATAAACATCTAAAGTGTTGTTGTATTGTTGATTATAGCAGTAAATAGTCTTTCAAATTTGCCCTTTGTAGTGCAGTCTATTCCTTCTTGCATCTCTGTGCTTCCATCTGGGATAATTTCCTTTCATCCTAAAGAAGTTTCGTGTCCTGTGGATCAACTCTGACTGCTTAATAACTACTTTTTCTGGTATTCTGTGCTGTTATTTGGGGATGAATGTTTTTAACTTATTTGGAATTAATTCTGGGATAAGGAATGGAATGATTATCTAGCTTTTATTTTTCCCAAGGGGCTACTCAGTTGTCACAACACAATTTGGTTCTGGGAGAACAATCTCCCCCCCCCCACCGCCCTCCCCCCCCCACACACACGTAAAATGTCACATTTATCATTCATTATTTAAATTTTTTTTCAACGTTTATTTGATACGAGCGGGGGAGGGGCAGAGACACAGGGAGACACAATGCAAAGCAGGCTCCAGGCTCTGAACTGTCAGCACAGAGCCCGACATGGGGCTCAAACTTATGAACTGCAAGATATTAACCTAAGCCGAAGTTGGATGCTTAACCAACTGAGCCACCCAGGTGCCCCATCACATTTATCATTTATTAATTCTCAAGTATATTTGTGTTTATTTCTGGGCTTCCTATTCTTTTTCATTGACTATTCAATCTGTTTTCATCTGGTACCAAGTTTATTAATTACCATCAGCTACTCAATATGTTTTAATATCTGGAGGGCTGGATTCCTCAGCCCTGCTCATTATATTTCATTGATATTCTTTCTTGAGCAATTTTTGTGTCATTAAGCTTTTGTAAAAAAATAATCCTGTTGGCATTTCAACTGTAGTTAAAAGTATTGAAAAGTATTATTACAATGGTATTTAGATGCCCAACATTGCCTGTCAATTTAAAAACGTTCAGAGGAAACTGTTACTTGTATCTTCCTAAATAATAGAAATAATTCATATCATACCTGCAGTATTAAATTCTTCCAAGAATCCGCCTTTGATACTGTGGAATAGTAATGTGTAGGTGCTCTAAACTTCATGCTTTAGATGTGGGGTTATAAGTAGGGTGATTATGCATCCCACTGTACCTGTCCAAGTCTTCCTTTACACACACACACACACACACACACACACACACACACACATATATATATATATATATATATATATATATATATATATAAAATGACCCTTTTTACTCTTATAAGTGTTCTAGTTTTGACAAACAAAATATATGGTTATCATATAAAGGACTAGCCCTCCGACAATATTTGTCACTGTTGCTTTTATCTCTTTAATGTACCAGTGGTTATCAAATTTGTTCAGGTATAGAACATCTGGAAATGATGGTGCACTTTAAAGAACATGAAGATACTGCTTTAATTCTCCCACTGCAACATCTGAAAACAACTATCTATTA
The DNA here is from genome assembly GCF_007474595.2 of Lynx canadensis. Classification (NCBI taxonomy): domain Eukaryota; kingdom Metazoa; phylum Chordata; class Mammalia; order Carnivora; family Felidae; genus Lynx; species Lynx canadensis. Next base: position 53,861,170 of record NC_044310.1, read on the forward strand.
GCAAATAGCTATTATTTGCATATATGTATCTATTCCTCAAAAGTAACCTAAAAGCTTTCTTTATCCAGCAATACAGTATGCTAGATGAGAAATCTACCCTATTATATAGGATATCCAAAAAAAATCACTAGATTAAAAATATCATTTTAATGCATGGTTGCATTGAAGGAATAATAGGTAAAGTACAGAGGAGTATGCTAACATTGGAGTCAACTGATCTCCATGACCTATAGCCTAGTTTTGAGAGGGAAACATGTCAGAAGAAAAAGAGTGGGGAGACCTTTCATAAATAGAAGACCTCAGAAGTAAAATCATGCCCTGCAGAGAAGGATGGTAGGCTTATATTCCTATCTCAGCCATTGATTCTGACCAAATTGAAAAGATAAAAAGGAAAAAAAAAGCTACATGCTCTCAAGTTTGTATCCACTCAGATTTTTATCCTCAGATTTTCATTCACATGGATTTTGGGCTGGAATCTATACCACTTCTGTGGTCCAGAAAAAGAAACAGAATATTTACTTTCAAGAGCCCCAGATTGGTTGAGGCTTTAAGGTACATCACGGAAGCAACTATGAATAGTCTCTGGGTAAATCCACCTTCAACCTAGACCTAGAGGACATCAAAATTCCAGGGAACATATGGGTATTGACAAAGTCACTTACACAAGGACACAGACCCCATTAGCGAAAGTCAGCTGGAACAGCAGATGACAGTATCAGAACCACAGAGACGAGAAAACCAAGCCAATATGCTGGGGAGGGCAGAGGGGAAAATGGAAAAGGTTTGGTTCTTAAAGCAGCATTGAGCTGCCTATCAAAATTTGTGAAATACAGTTAAAATACTTCATCTGTAATATACACCGTAACATGGGTGAATCTCAGCATAATTTTACTGAATGAAAAAAGCCAGACCAAAAAAGGAAAAGAGTACTTACCAAATGATTTTATGTATTTAAAATTTGAGGAAATTCAAAGTAATGTTAGAGAAAGTAGATCAGTGTTTGCCTGGAATGGGTGGGTTGGGAGAGGTGAGAGGGTAGATTGCAAAGGGGCATACTTAAGTCAAAGTTCTGATCCATATAACATGATTGGATAAGATGTATACCACTTCCAGGATGGAAATGTAAGATCTAGTCCTACCTCCTCTGTTCTCTCTTCTCCCTTCTGACTAGCTGGAACCCATGATCACCCATTCCCCAAAATGTAGATGAAAATAAGGATGTAGAGGATAATGAAGCAGGAAACTGTGTCCCTGAATGGCCAAATGAAGTGGAGTTTAATGTGTCCCTCAAATGTTCCCCTAGACTATAATGTGAGAAGAAAATCAGCGTGTCTCCTTTAAGACACTGAATTATTGTTGGGTGTTTTTGTTAGAGTAGCCTAGCCTTACCAAATGGTTATTGAGTTGCAAATTTCAATGACATTATTTTTTAATTTGAGGAATTCTTCTTCAAGTCTTCTAGTCATTTTTAAAAATTGAAATCCAAGTTAACATAGAGTGAAATAATGATTTCAGGAATATAATTTAGTGATTCATCACCTATGTATTACACCCAGTGCTCATCCCAGCAGGTACCCTCCTTAATGCCTATCAGCCATCACCCATTTAGGCCATCCCCCCCCCCAACACCCCAGCAGCAACCCTCAGTTTGTTCTCTGTATTCAAGAGTCTCTTGTGGTTTGTCTCCCTTTCTGTTTTTATCTTATTTTTGCTTCCCTTCCCCTATGTTCATCTGTTTTGTTCTTAAATTCCACATATGAGTGAAATCATATGATATTTGTCTTTCTCTGACTTATTTTGCTTAACATAATACACTCTAGTTCCATCCATGTTGTTGCAAATGGCAATATTTCATTCTTTTTGATTGCTGAGTAATATTCTATTGTATATACATACCACATCTTCCTTATCCATTCATCAGTTGATGGACATTTGGGCTCCTCTCATACTTTGGCTATTAATAGTTCTGTTATAAACACTGGGGTGCATGTGCCCCTTCAAATCAGCATTTTTGTATCCTTTGGGTAAATACATATTAATACAATTGCTGTGTCCTAGGGTAGTTCTATTTTTAATTTTTTGAGGAACTTCCATACTGTTTTCCAGAGTGGCTGCACCAGTTTGCATTCCCACCAGCAGTGCCAAAGGGTTCCTCTTTCTCCACATCCTTGCCAACATCTGTTGTTGCCTGAGTTATTAATTTTTAGTCATTTTCATTATATTTTGTCAATGTTAATTAGTTAGTTAGTTAGTTAGTGAGTTAGTTTTATTGAGGCACCTGGGTGGTTCAGTTGGTTAAGCGGCTGACTTTGACTCAGGTCATGATTTCACAGTTCGTGGGGTTGAGCCCCGCTTTGGGCTCTGTGCTGACAGCTCAGAGCCTGGAGCCTGCTTCAGATTCTGTGTCTCCCTCTCTCTCTGCCCCTCCCCTGTTCATTCTCTCTCTCTCTATCTCTCTCTCTCTCTCTCAAAAATGAATAAACATTAAAAATTTTTTTAAAAATCTCAACATCTATTTTTAATGTAACTTATTAGTAATTGTCTTATATTCTGTAACTGATAATGCCAACATTTGAAGTCCTAGTTGAAAAAAAAAATGAAGTCCTAGTTCTTCTAAATTGATTATCTCTGCTAGCTCTAACTCATAGTGACTTGTTTACTCTTGTATATATATTTTTTAAATTGTGGGTTTTTAATTATGGAATCAGTTGGCTGTAGTTCATTTTTGGAATCTTTAAGAGATCTGAGTTAAGGATCCTTTCCTTAGAGTGGGTTGCATATTCTTCTGCCTGGCATCAGGGTACTACCAATCTTTTAGAACTTCAGTTTCTCAGCTTACAGTTTCATCCACCACACTGTAAATACAAATTCGAATTCTAGTTCCATGTCTCTCATGAAGAGGCTTATTAGAGCTACATATTTTTTTCCTTTACCTAGAGATGTAAGAAAGACAGGCAAATTTTTATGTTGGTTTCCTTGGACAGAAAGAAGGTCCTAGTTTTTTCCTGAAGCTCTCAGGATTAGCTCCCATTGTTTGCAATGACAGAGCCTCATTTCCCAGTGCCGTATAAGCATTAACCATTTGGCCCTGGGATAGGGTTGTCAGATAAAATTCAGACCACTTAGTTATATTCAATTTTCAGATAAATAATGAAAGTTTTTTTTAGTATGAGCATGTCCCCTCCAAATATGTATTTTTTCCCTTGAAACTCAAATTTACCTGGGTGTTCTGTATTTTTATTTTCTGAATTTATTATCCAAATTTTGGTTTTCATGTCTTTCTGGTTTCAAGAATTTTTCAATCTATGTCCAAGACTTTTGGCCTTGAAGATTTCATTAACTTTTTATCGGACAGTAGCTGTTTTGCGGTGGGATATCTGTCTGAGAATATCTAGTCTACCCACTTTCTGCTTTAAGTATACAGATACCTTCAGGTTGTACTTTATTCAGTCTTAGACCCTGTCTTATACCTTAATATGTTGCATATTTCTGAGTAAGAGAAGTTCTTTTGATTTCAAAGAATATTTATGCCATTTTAAGGAAATAAGTATTTATTTTCAGAAAATAACCTTACCCAGCTAGATTTCCTGTGGTGTGTTTCCCAATATTCTGGGAACAATGAAGCTGCAAGAGAGACACTTTAGCAACCTTACTATTTCAAACCTACCACAAATCTCCCAAACTCAAGAAATTTTTATGTGCTAGAGTCTTTCCTACTCACCACTTTGAGTTGGTTGCAACTGAGTGTGAAATTTTTCACCTCTGCAGAACTGATGTTATTTCACAGAACAAATGAGAATACTTTAGGTTTACTTAAAAAAAAAGTCACTCTTAATTGCCTTAGACTGAGGGCCTGGGCTCCAGGTCGGCCCCTCTTCATATTCCAGCCCCTCTTCGTAGTCCATATTCCATGATCCACAAGCACCTACCTATCTGGATAAGTACTTCCACTCGAGATTGGAGCTGGAGCTGGGTGTCAGTCGGAGCCTGAGGCAGTGCCAGACGATGGTAACTTCATTATTTCTGTCCCAACCCCACTCAGGCTGCCTCTTGTGGCATCTCTGTTTCTGAATAGGTGTAGATTCAAGCGCTTCTCTGCATTCCCCAGTCTAGACAACAGAAGAAGAGAGTAATTAGTTTCAGTAATTTCCAGCACTACTATTGTACGGTCTTTATGCTTAGATGCCTGTGGTTCTTGTCACTGTCTCTCACCATGGAAACAATTACCTGTTGCCTCTTCCCTGGGATGGGAGTGGGAGGGAACTTAAGGTAGAAGGTCCTCCTGAGTGCCGTGTGCTCTACAGCATCCCCAGACCCCTGACATACAACATCATTACAGTCTTCAAACTTCCCAGTGTTGTCAAAACATCTGAGGAAGGGATGATTCCTATTTCATAAATGAGGCCATTCAAGTAGAAAAATGCTGTAAGGAATTGAAATCTTGGTGAAGTGGATGAGTGGATGAGAGGTTCATGAGAGGTGGTTATTCTTCCTGAACTGGGATGTGATACATCTGCAGTAGAGGGCACCCAAGGTGAAAAATGTTAATTATTTTCTCCAGGGCAACTGACCCACTGGAGTTCTTGTAGCAAATCAACAGCTTCCAGTTCCCTCGTTTTTCCTTGCAGCAAAGTCAGCAAAATGTGCTCAGCACTGCCTGGTACAACACTGTGCTGCATTCTCTGGTCATAAAGTCTTGGCAAACAAACTGCTCCCAGTTGAGATTTACAGCTGGAGTCAATAGCTCAGCCAGATGTATAGGCCAAGAGTGCTGGAGAATAAGGAGATTAACAGAGGTGCTATAGCTGTGGGGACTACAGCGCAGTAGAAGAGAGAGAAAAGTTTGAGGGAGAAATATCAGGCCTAGGAGGAAGAGATTCATGCCAGAGGGTACCTGGGGGTATAAGAGATGCGGGTCAGCTGTGTCACCCTTAACGTGGTCAGAAATATATACACCTAAAGCCAGAAAAATATATGACTCTAATGCATTACACATGAGAAAATTAGTTTTCTAAAGTAAAAATCCCTTATAGATATGTAATGTTAGTCCTGTTTAAAATAGCTAACAAATTAGGATCATTACCTGTGAAATGTTATGTACTTAAGGAGTAGCATGTTTTGGGAGGCATATGCCAAGGAATGTACACATTGCAAAATGTAGCCTTTGGCTCTGTAGTAATGGCAAGATGTTAGTGGAAGCTGAAATTTAGCTTTGGATGACCTGGTTTGAATCAGGTCAGGACGGTGTTTTTATAGGTTTGTGTTGTCTGCTTTATCATAGCTAGGGTATGCATCAGCTCTCTAGACGAACTCGTCTGTACACGGTGTCGATTCCCTAGGACTTGGCTAAGGTAGGTGCTCATGCATCATGGTTGGGAAATGCAAAACATGAATTTTAAGATGCAGGGACCACAGGCCCTAATTGTTAATAAAACTAAATCCTTACCCAGACATCTGATGAAGCTTCCAAACTATGAACACAAAGAAAAGATATTAAAAGAAACCAGAGAAAAAATAACAATCTATAAAAGAATGACAGAGACAAGCTAGAGTGGAAACCAGAATAGAATAATATCTGTAATGTCATGAGAGAAAATAACAATGTACTTAGCGTTTACCATGCATAGACCTTCACTGGAGGAACCACCGTATGATACTGATAAGAAAGAAATGGAACGCAGGACAGAGTGAGATTCATCAAATAAATTAGTAAGCATGTGGGTAAACTGACTGTATCAAACAATAATAAAGATGTTGACTAATTCACAAGGAGAAATTTCTCTATGAAAGGATAACTTTGCAAATATTTTGTTGATATAGACACTACAATGTAAACCTTAATCCTTATCACAAATTCATAACTTCTCCCAAGAAATCAATAAACCCAAATAGTGGGACCGCTAATAATCCTCAGGCATTTCTCATGTTCTAGCCTAAGAATGAGCTCATCCTCAGATCTTTAACCAAAAATATTCTTTCCTCTTCTGTGGTATCATGCCTGCTAACTTGATAGGGAATATAGAATTGCGAGATTGTTCTAACCACAACTGATCCTAGGGCCTCTAAAAATGAAGTAGATGGACAACCTCGTAAGGTGTTGCTGGACATATATAGGAAGAAAATTGGGGGTTTGCTGAGAAGACATGAGGACCCACTGTAGAGATTCACAGCTTCTTACCAAGTTCCTAGAACTAAGTCAGTTTGCAGAACCAAAGACTCCCAACTGAGAACAGCTGTAGCCATTTATCAAATTAATGGTGCAATGGGGACAGGGAAATCCTCAGTTCTTCCAGGGATGATTATATACTGGGTCTGAATTTACACTGATTCCCAGAGATCAGAAACACCCCTGTGTTTCACAGGATAGAGTTTATGGAGATCACTGAGAAGTGGAGTCTTGGCCTGAGCCTCAGATTTATCTTGTGCTTCTTTACCCAGTCCCAGATTATATAGTGAAAATATACTTTGTTTGTAACTGTCAGAATCACCATGTTTGTTTTCTGTCCCAAGGAGTGGGGGCCATTATGGTTGGAAAGGCCAAGGGAAAGCCCTTGGATCTCCTCCACCATCTAAGGGCAATTGCAAAGATAAATGCCACCATTAACCACCTGGGAGCTGCAGTGGGTACTCCTACCAGATCTGAAGCTGAGGGTTCTTATCCTCTAGAAACTGATGGTCTCCCAGAAGGGTGACAGCTCCCACCCAAGTCCTTCAAACCAAGTAGATGACTACACAAAATGTAGACAGCTTTCCTCCCAAATTCAATGAAAAAAGATATTTATTCTCATGCTTTAATCTTTATTCTTTTGTTCTTTATTTTCCTATCTTCTTTCTTTTGCTAGTTTAAGGCTACTTTTAAACACTCTGATTAACTTCCTGTCTTTCCTACCTTCCTTATTTGTGCCACCTTATCACTGATTCTTAAGTGCCATCATCTGGCCCCTCCCACACCAGTATCCTTCCTTGAATAAATTAGTAAGCATGTGGGTAAATCAGGAACCCAATTCCACTGCATCATACTGTATGGTCATTTCCAGCCTCAGCCTCAGAAAACAGTCACCACAGAGCTCTTCCAGATGCAGGTGCCCCTTCAGGAAGACAGTGTTTTTGTTGTTTTTGTTTTTGTTTTATAACTTACATCCAAATTAGTTAGCATATAGTGCAACAATGATTTCAGGAGTAGATTCCTTAGTGCCTCTTACCCATTTAGCCCATCCCCCCCTCCCACAACCCTTCCAGTAACCCTCAGTTTGTTCTCCATATTTATGAGTCTCTTCTCTTTTGTCCCCCTCCATGTTTTTATATTCTTTTTGTTTCCCTTCCCTTATGTTCATCTGTTTTGGCTCTTTAAGTCCTCATATGAGTGAAGTCATATGATTTTTGTCTTTCTCTGACTAATTTCACTTAGCATAATACCCTCCAATTCCATCCATCTAGTTGCAAATGACAAGGTTTCATTCTTTTTGATTGCTGAGTAATACTCCATTGTGTGTGTGTGTGTGTGTGTGTGTGTGTGTGTGTGTGTGTATATACCACAACTTCTTTATCCACTCATCCATCAATGGACACTTGGGCTCTTTCCATACTTTGGCTATTGTTGATAGTGCTGCTATAAACATGGGGGTGCATGTGCCCCTTCAAAACAGCACACCTGTATCCCACGGGTAAATGCCTAGTAGTGCAATTGCTGGGTTGTAGGCTAGTTCTATTTTTAGTTTTTTGAGGAACCTCCATGAGGTTGTTGCCTGAGTTGTGAATATTAGCCATTCTGACAGGTGTGAGTCAGAATCTCATTGTGGTTTTGATTTGTATTTCCCTGATGATGAATGATGTTGAGCATTTTTTCATGTGTCGGTTGGCCATCTGGCTGTCTTCTTTGGACAAGTGTCTATTCATGTCTTTTACCCATTTCTTCACTGAATTATTTGTTTTTGGGTGTTGTGTTTGATAAGTTCTTTATAGATTTTGGATACTAACCCTTTATCTGATACGTCGTTTGTAAAATCTTCTCCCATTCTGTTGCTTGCCTTTTAGTTTTGCTGATTGTTTCCTTCACTGTGTAGAAGCTTTTTATTTTGATGAGGTCCCAATAGTTCATTTTTGCTTTTGTTCCCTTCCCTCTGGAGACGTGTTGAGTAGGAAGTTGCTGCGGCTAAGACCAAAGAGGTTTTTGCTTGCTTTCTCCTCGAGGATTTTGATGGCTTCCTGTCTTACATTTAGGTCTTTCATCCATTTTGAGTTTATTTTTGTGTATGGTGTAAGAAAGTGGTCCAGGTTCATTGTTCTGCATGTCGCTGTCCAGTTTTCCCAGCACCACTTGCTGAGGAGACTGTCTTTATTGCATTGGATATTCTTTCCTGCTTTGTCAAAGATTAGTTGGCCATATGTTTGTGGGTCCATTTCTGGGTTCTCTATTCTGTTGCATTGATCTGAGTGTCTGTTCTTGTGCCAGTACCATACTGTCCTGATGATTACAGCCTTGTCGTACAGCTTGAAGTCCGGGATTGTAATGCCTTCTGCTTAGGTTTTCTTTTTCAAGATTGCTTTGGCTATTCAGGGTCTTTTCTGGTTCCATAAAAATTTTAGGATTATTTGTTCTGGCTCTGTGAAGAATGCTGGTGTTATTTTGATAGAGATTGCACTGAATACGTAGATTGCTTTGGGTAGTATTGACATTTTAACAATATTTGTTCTTCCTATCCAGGAGCATGGAATCTTTTTCCATTTTTTTGTGTCTTCTTCAATTTCTTTCATAAGCTTTCTATAGTTTTCAGTGTATAGATTTTTCACCTCTTTGGTTATATTTATTTCTAGGTGTCTTATGGTTTTTGGTGCAACTGTAAATGGGATCGATTCCTTGATTTCTCTTTCTGTTGCTTCATTGTTGGAATGCACCTGATTTCTGTGCGTTGATTTTATATTCTGCAACTTTGCTGAATTCATGAATCAGTTCTAGCAGTTTTTTGGTGGAATCTTTTGGGTTTTCCATACAGAGTATCATGTCATCTGTGAAGAGTGAAAGTTTGACCTCCTCCTGGTGGATTTGGATGCCTTTTATTTCTTTGTGTTGTCTGATTGCAGAGGCTAAGACTTCCAATACTATGTTGAACAACAGTGGTTAGAGTGGACATCCCTGTCTTGTTCCTGACCTTAGAGGGAAACCTCTCAGTTTTTCCCCATTGAAGATGATATTAGCGTTGGGTGTTTCATGTGTGGCTTTTATGATCGCGAGGTATGATGCTTCTATCACTACTTTCTTGACTGTTTTTATCAAGAAAGCATGCTGTATTTTGTCAAATGCTTTCTCTGCATCTATTGAGAGGATCATATGGTTCTTGTCCTTTCTTTTATTGATGTGATGAATCATGTCAATTGTTTTGTGGATACTGAACCAGCCCTGCATCCCAGGAACAAATCCCACTTGGTCGTGGTAAATAATTTTTTTAATGTATTGTTGGATCCGGTTGGCTAATATCTTGTTGAAGATTGTTGCATCCATGTTCATCAGGGAAGTTGGTCTATAGTTCTCCTTTTTAGTGGGGTCTCTGTCTGGTTTTGGAATCAAAACCATGGCTTCATAGAAAGAGTTTGGAAGTTTTCCTTCCATATCTATTATTTGGAACACTTTCAAGAGAATAGGTGTTAACTCTTCCTTAAATGTTTGGTAGAATTCCCCTGGAAAGTCATCTGGCCCTGGACTCTTGGTTTTTGGGAGATTTTTGATTACTAATTCGATTTCCTTACTGGTTATGGGTCTGTTCAAATTTTCTACTTCTTCCTGTTTCAGTTTTGGTAGTGTATGTTTCTAGGAATTTGTCAATTTCTTCCAGATTGCCCATTTTATTGGCATATAATTGCTCATACTATTCTCTTATTATTTTTATTTCTGCTGTGTTTGTTGTGATCTCTCCTCTTTCATTCTTGACTTTATTTGTTTGGGTCCTTTCCTTTTTCTTTTTGATCAAACTGGCTAGTGGCTTATCAATTTTGTTAGTTCTTTCAAAGAACCAGCTTCTGGTTTCATTGATCTGTTCTACTGTTTTTTTTTTTTTTTTTTTGGTTTCAATAGCACTAATTTCTGCTCTAATCTTTATTATTTCCTGTCTTCTGCTGGTTTGGCTTTTATTTGCTGTTCTTTTTCCAGCTCTTTAAGGCATAAGTTAGGTTGTGTAATTGAGATCTTTCTTTCTTCTTTAGGAAGGCCTGGATTGCTATATACTTTCCCCTTAGGACTGCCTTTGCTGCGTCCTAGAGGTTTTGGGTTGTGGTGTTATCATTTTCATTGACTTCCATATACTTTTTAATTTCCTCTTTAACTGCTTGGTTAACCCATTCATTCTTTAGTAGGATGTTCTTCAGTCTCCAAGTATTTGTTACCTTTCCAAATTTTTTCTTGTGGTTGATTTCGAGTTTCATAGCGTTGTGGTCTGAAAATATGCACAGTATGATCTTGATCTTTTTGTACTTGCTGAAGGCTGATTTGTGTCCCAGTATATGGTCTATTCTGGAGAACGTTCCATGTGCACTGGAGAAGAATGTATTTTCTGCTGCTTTAGGATGAAATGTTCTGAATATATCTGTTAAGTCCATCTGGTCCAGTGTGTCATTCAAATCCATGTTTCCTTGTTGATTTTTTGATTAGATGATCTGTCCATTCTTGTGAGTGGGGTGTTGAAGTCTCCTACTATTATGGTATTACTAATGAAGAGTTTCTTTGTTTGTGATTAATTTATTTATATATTTGGGTGCTTTCACATTTGGTGCATCAATGTTTACAACTGTTAGGTCTTCTTGGTGGATAGACCCCTTGATTATGATATAATGCCCTTCTGCATCTCCTGATACAGTCTTTATTTTAAAGTCTAGATTGACTGATATAAGTATGGCTACTCTGGCTTTCTTTTGTTGACCATTAGCATGATAGATGGTTCTCCATCCCCTTACTTTCTATCTGAAGGTGTCTTTAGGTCTAAAGTGAGTCTCTTGTAAACAGCATATAGATAGATCTTGTTTTCTTATCCATTCTGTTACCCTGTGTCTTTTAATTGGAGCATTGATTCCATTGACGTTTAGAGTGAATACTGAAAGATATGAATTTATTGCCATTATGATGCTTGTAGAGTTGGAGTTTCTGGTGGTGTTCTCTGGTCCTTTCTAATCTTTGTTTCTTTCAGTATGTATGTATGTATGTGTTTATATTTTCATCTTTTCTCCCCTCAGAGAGTCCCCCTTAAAATTTCTTGCAGGGCTAGTTTAGTGGTCACAAACTCCTTTAATTTTTGTTTGTCTGGGAAACTTTTTATCTCTCCTTCCATTTTGAATGACAGCCTTGCTGGATAAAGAATTCTTGGCTGCATATTTTTCTGATTCAGCACATTGAATATATCCTGCCACTCCTTTCTTGCCTGACAAGTTTCTGTGGATAGGTCTGCTGCAAACCTGGTCTGTCTTCCCTTGTAGGTTAGGGACCTTTTTTCCCTTGCTGCTTTCATGGTTCTCTCCTTGCCTGAGTATTTTGTGAATTTGACTATGATGTGCCCTGTTGATGGTCGGTTTTTGTTGAATCTAATGGGAGTCCTCTGTGCTTTCTGGATTTTGATGTCTGTGTCTTTCCCCAGGTTAGGAAAGTTTTCTGCTATGATTTGCTCACATAACCCTTCTACCCCTATTTCTCTCTCTTCCTCTTCTGGGACCCCTATGATTCTGATGTTCCTTTTTAATGAGTCACTGATTTCTCTAATTCTTAAATCATGCTCTTTTGCCTTAATCTCCCTCTTTTTTTCTGCTTCATTATTCTCCATAATTTTGTCCTCTATATTGCTGATTCTCTGTTCTGCCTCATCCATCCTTGTGGCCACAGCATCCATCCATGATTGCAGGTCAGTTATAGCATTTTTTTATTTCATTCTGACTCGTTTTTACTTCTTTTATCTCCACAGAAAGGGATTTTAGTCTGTTTTTGACTCCAGCTAGTATTCTTATTATCGTGATTCTAAATTCTGGTTCGGACATCTTGCTTGTATCTGTGTTGGTTAAACCCCTGGCTGTCGTTTCTTCCTGCTCTTTCTTTTGGGGTAAATTCCTTCATTTTGTCATTTCGAAGGGAGAAAAGGAATTAATGAGGTAGAAAAATTAAAATTAAAAAAATATTAAAATTAGAAAATTAAAAACACACACACACAAACTCGAATAAATGATGCTAGATCCTAGGTGTGTTTTGGTCTGGGTGTTGAAAGTGGTTTGACAGATTAGAGAAAAAAGGTGGGGAAAAAAAAGGAAATCGTTTGAGAATTTAGTAATTTAGTAATTCTCAAATTAGTTGAGAATTTACTCCACTGAAGTAGACTAAAGTGAAATGATGGAAGTAAAATATAATTTGAAAAATTTACACAAAAGTAAAGAATATAGTAGAAAAAAATTAAAGAAAAATATTTTTAATAAAAATTAAAAATGAAAATGAATTTTTTCTCTTATTGTAGTCAAGAAAAAAGAAATGAAAAGAGAAAAAAGAAAAAAAAGAAGGGAATCATTTGAAAATTTGAAAAAGTGAATACACTGTAGTAGACTAAAATAAAATGATGGAAGTAAAATAGAATTTGAAAAAATTTGCACAAATGTAAAAAATATAGTAAAAAAATTAAAGAAAAATATTTAAAAAAAATTGAAAATAAAACTGAATTTTTCCCTTTCTGTATTCAAGAAAAAGAAGTGAAAAAGAGGAGAAAAAAAAAGAAAAGAAAACTCAATAGATGGACCTGGTAACAGATTCAAATATGACTGAAATTACTTTGTTTTCCCCTAGAAATCAGAGTATGTTTTCCCCTAGAAATCGCTTTATAGTCCATAAACTAAGCAGGCGGTGAGACTTGTGTTCTTGAAGAGCGAGGTTGACCCAGTTGGGCGGGACTCCATGTAATGGCTCCGCTCTGCACCAGATGGCGCTGCTAGCCTACTGAGGTGGATTGTTGCAGCACTGGTAGGTGCGTATGCACATGCGCAGGAGCGGTGAAAATGGCATCACCCAGCTACCCAGTCTCTAGTATCGGAACTCTGTTCTCCCTGATTAGCAATCGCGCAGCCGTCCTCTGTCTTCAGTTTTTGTCCACTCCCCGCTTTTTCACTGTCCATGACCAAGTCCCAGGTAGTACCTCTCTCCCAAGTTTTGTCTCAGATGTGGCTGTTTTCTCCGGCCCCTTACTTCTGAAGGAATGTGGCTTTGACCCGTTCCGCCCCTCTGCGGAGGGTCTCACTGAGCAATGGCTGAATGCTGGCCGCACCCAGGAAAGTTCACAGGGCCCTGCTGCTGCTGGTGTCCCAAGACTGTGGCCAGGTGCCAGCCCGCCCCAGAAAAAGTTCGCAAGATACTGTAGCAACAGTGTTTCAGGGATTATGGAAGATCACAACACACATCTGGCACCAGGCTTCACCCTTAACAACCTTGTTCCAGCACCAGCAAATGTGGCCATTTTCTGGGGCCTGCTGGGACCAGGTGGCTTCAACAGTCTGTACCAAATGTACTTCCACCAGTGGAACCACTTTTCCCCATGTGTCCCGAGAACCTCCAGGACCCCACTCTGCTCCTGGGGATTCGCCCTTCCCACCAGAGCACCACCAGGTATCGAGCTGAGCTGCGGAGTTTCAGACTCTGTGCTCCCCCTGTTTACAGTCTTTTTTTTTTGTTTACAGTCTTAATGGAATTTAAACCCTCTCCTTTCTCCTTTCTTCTTTCTCCTTTTTTAGTTTAGTCCCTGTGGCTGTTTCCAATTCTCCACTTTCTCTCCAGCTGCTTTTGGGGAGGGGTGCTTTTCCCGTATCCTCCCTCCCCACCCCGCTGTCTCTGTCCTCTCTCTACCAGCAAAAGCGGCTCCCTACCTGCTGTGGCTTCTCACTCCCCAAGTTCACCTTTCCGTGCCGCTAACCTGCTGAATTCTGTGGTTCAGGTTGTGCAGATTGTCGTGTTAATCCTCAAATCAGTTTTCTAGGTGTGCAGGATGGTTTAGCATTGGTCTCACTGTATTTCATGGATGCGAGACACACAAAAAACTTCCATGCTGTTCCTCCATCTTGGCTCCTCCGCCTCAGGTAGACATTTTTTAACTGGTGAAGGAGTATCCTCCGGTCTTTAGAGGAAGGTATGACAAAGGTATGCACATAATAGATCCATTCCAGCTTATCTATTTCTCTAAGACTTTGGACTCTCTTTTTTCAGAAGGATGTCAAGGAAGTAACAGCCAAACTGCTACCACCCCTGGGCCCCAAAAGATGAGTGCACTGAGCTCCCGCCAGAGAACATAATAAAAGAAAGAGCCACTATGAGAGAAGCAGTGAGCCTAACTGAAGTTGAGGGACACAGAAAGCTGGAGGCCTTTCAGCTCTAGACAGGGAGAGAACCAAAGGAAAAACTACCTCTATGTTGTTCCCCTCCCCTCCCTCCACTTTCCTCCCAGAGGTTCAATTAGTCAAACCCAACCAGGGAAAGAAGGCATGGAACCCTGTTGATACAGTCCATACAGGTTAGCTTTCTGCAAAGAGAAGTGTGGGAAAAGAGGGAAAGAATAGATAAGGAAGCATAGAGAGATTTTTTTAGTTTCCTCTCAGCTGAAAAAAGTAGAGATTCATAAGTTTGGTGTTTTTGTAGAAATAAAACTACATTTCTTCCAACTTGGCAGGAATGTGTAGATATAAAAATGAGCTGCACTAAAAAGAGAACAAAGCTAAAGAAAACCCATATACAAAGAAGTACACACCAAAATCCTTGTCAAGAGGTCAAATACATTAACCAGGATAAGAACATGGTAAAGTCAGATTCTCAGAACATGGCAGTCTGGTTTTCACTTAGTACCTGTCAACTATAAATGTTGTTCTCCCCATGTTTTGCATGGGTCCCTGACTCACTTCAGGCAGGGCTCTGCTTGAATTAATTTCCTCACCTCAGAGACCGTTCAAGACCAAACTATTCTAAAGTTGTGACTTTTCAGATCATTTTCTTTCTTTTCATTAAAAAAAAAAACTATTCTCTAACTAAAGTTATATTAATGTTTATTTTGCTTACTTTCTTGTTTGTATATTTCACTACCATATAAGCTTTTAAGCTTTAGGAGGGCATGGTATTGTTCTCTCAATTATATATCTTTGATGCCTAGGACAGTGCCTGAAACAAAGTAAATCCATCATTTCCCTCCCCAAACAAATACATATGGAATTGCCAGAAGCCATTCTTGTCTTCATGCATGCAACTCAAAATATTGAAAATGAAGTTTACATTGTAGTTATTTCCAAATCTTTGCTTGATAAGTACTAAGAAATATCAGACTTGCTGCCATAATTTAAAGCTTTGTTTGATTGTGTTTGTTTTTGCTTGTTTTTGTTTTTGTGTTGTTGTTTTGTTTTGTTTTGTTTTTAATTTTTGGGCAATGTGTTTTTGCTGGAATATGAAGTCTGTGACTTTCCTGTGCTGCAAACACGTAAGAGCTGTTGAATGTTGACAAGCAACTGTGTATGTCTCCCATGCTTTGTATCATTCTTGAGTGATGACTTGGTCAATGGACAATAAACAGTATTATCAAGGAAAAAAAAATCTCAGAATCACAATTCTCCTTACCACATCTTAAGCCAGGTGCATTTCAAAGGCAGCCAATTTCTAGGTATTATTTTCTGCCCACTGTGCTGTCTGTTCAAAAGCTCAGAGTAGCACACAATCAAAATTTGGAGACTTCATAAACTTGATCAATTCTTTGAAAGACACAAATAGCTAAAGTTTAGTAAGAAAGAAATACTTAACTGACTAGTTCTATATCTATTAAATAAATTGAATTTGTTCTTAAAAATCTTCCCACAAAAAAAAAAACCCCTCTAGGCCCAGAGGTTTTCATTGGTGAATTCTACAAAGCTTAAAGGAAGAGATAGTACCAATTCTGCACAATCTCTTCCAGAATAAAGAGAGGAGAAAATACTTCCTAACTCATATTAAAAAGCTAAAACGCCCTAATATCAAAACCAGACAAAGCTATTACAGGAAAGAAAACCACAAACATAAGTAGAGACACAAAATCTTCAAGGAAATATTAACAAATCAAGTGTTTTACTTATATTTATACCTCCAGTATCTATGATAGTGCCTGGTACCTAGTAGGTCTTTGGTAAATTTTCACTTAATGACACTGAACAAAATTTTTGAGTGAAATGTTTAGGACAAAGAAGTGTTGACACTGCTTTGGGAGTTAAAAATAAATTAACAACAAAAAAACTTTGGCTTGAGAGTCATTCTCTCTTTTAAACATTTGAAATGACACACCTCCTTATAATAGATGACCTCTTTATTCATCTCACTTTATGTTGTCTTGGATGGGGCAAGATCACTGGCATTTACTGAGGACTTTCCTATGGGCCAGTGTTGTGCTGGTGACTTTACACCGTCCTCTTATTTTAATCCTCATAATGGTTAATAACCCCAGCGAGGAAATGGGGGCTTAGTAAATTTTCCAACAAGTCAGGACTAGTAAGTGGCTGAGTAAGGAAAGGAATCGGGCCTAAAGGCATATAAATATCCAAAGCAGCTTATCAAATAGTGTGCTTCTCATAGGAAAGCTCTCCTAACTGGGGTGTGAAAACTGGAATGGCTGTGGGATCCTTGGATTCCAAATCTCCAAGGGTTTAGGAAACAGTCCTGGGCTGGTCCCGATTTGCGTTGTGCTCTGCTGCCCCCTGCTGGTCGTCTGTAGGAAGGCAAAAAGTAGCTTCACACTGTCGTTGCTCAGCTCACTCTGCCAGCTCAGGCCAGCAGGGTGACTACAGCGTCCCCTGCAGTTCTTCTGAAGGAGCTTGTTTTAGACCCTTGGCTTGTCCGTTTCTTCAGGTGTTTCAGAAAAGTTCTGAGTAAAGGACCTCTGCCTCAGAGTCTCAAGTTCCAGCCCACCAACAGGATGCAGGCAGGGAGGCCTCTCCCCTGGGTCCTTGAAACCTCTGATATAAGGGAGATGGATGAGGCGCCTGGGTGGCTCAGTCGGCTGAGAGTCCCGCTCTTAATTTCAGCTCAGGTCATGATCTCACGGTTAGTGGATTCGAGCCCCACATCTGGCTTTGTGCTGACAGCAGGCAGAGATTGCTTGGAATTCTCTCTCTCCTCTCTCTCTCCGCCCCTCCCTTGCTCACAGTGGGCTCTCTCTCTCTCTCCCCCAAATAAATAAACTTTAAAAACAATAAAGGAAGTGAATGGTTCAATGGGGGGCGCAGCTGTGCCTGACTGTCGCCCGTGGGCATTTTTCAAATGAGACTTTTTAACTTTTTTTCCTTCTTCTCCTTCACCAAACCTCCCCCACCCTGGCCCCCCGTCTTACCACCCCCAGCCACCCCAGTCCCCTGCAAAATGCTTGTTCCCTGCAGTCCACTCATTTGGAACACACTGAGAGCCTGAAATCGTCCCAAGGATTTGGGGCCTTCTTACTGGCTAAAACTAGGACTCCATTGGCTAAAACTCTGCCCATGGACTTACTCAAGAGAAAGCCCCCTCATTTGGGGTGTGTGTACCACTAGAGAGTCTACAAGCAGCTGACCTGGTTATACTAGGGCCTCAGCTAGGTGGGTCGTCGAAGTCAGCAGGGTTCTCAGACTTAGACTCCATATTGTTCAAGGAACAGTTAGGGAAATGGTTAATGGACACTATCCATTAACGACTTTAGAACACTGCCCATCGTCTTTTCACCCGGAATCTGGGGAATACATATATTCACACATATGCCAAGAATATAAAATTTCTGGTAAAAGACCAAATATCAAACAATATTTGTCTGAGGGTGATGAGAATATTTTTCTATAGGGAATATTTATTACTGGTGTAATATTTTTTAACTAAAAAAAGTTCCCTAAGCAGAGACCTACATTCCTGGGACTTTTTTGCTGTGGGTAGGATGGACGTGGATGTCCCAGGCAGGAGATGGGAGGGCAGAAAAGGGCAGCTGTGTTTCAGTAACGCAACCCACATCAGCAGTCTGGAGACAGGGGCAGAGCTCTTTGGCCTCCCTAATGCCATCGCTTGGCTGGGCTGGCATGTTGCTGGCTCTGGAGTCTAGAGATCTAACACTGTCCTCATGTCCCTGCCTGTTCTCATTCCGGCCTCACCCACGATCTCCTGCCACTACCTCTCTCCCTAGTCCTCCTCCCTCGTCGTAATTGCCCCGCCCTCACTCCAACCTCTTTTTCCATTGCCATGAGAAATGATCTCAAGTAAGTGGCTAGAAACAGACGTTACAGGTGTCGCCCACTTTTCAAAAGTCTGCGTTATGCCACTTCACTTTTATGAAAGACCAGTGTTAGTATCTGTTTTTGAAAGCCGAGGGAAATCCAAAGAGGATTTTTGCTTCTATGAAAAACAAAAAAAAAGTGAAAAATGAAAATAGCCTTCAGGGTGTATTTGACAGCCAGCCTGAATGGAGGCAGTGTGCACAGCGGGGAGAGTGGCGCCACCCAGCGCCTTCCCTCAGAACTACACTTGGAATCTCCATGTCAAGCCACCATAGCTTTGAACTGTGTCTGTGAGCATCTGTGCTTTATCTCCATTGATTCTGTGCGTTTCTTGGCAAGATGTTTCCTGATGTATCCGAAAAGCCTATGAGAGGTTATTTTTCGGGTCTGGGAGAGCTCAAAACTGCTTTCATAAAAATTAATGGTAATTGCTTCTTTGCTTTATGCCATAGAAAGGTTTTCATAGGAACTCTCTACTTTCAGATAGTGGGGAAAACCTGTGTCTGTTCAAGTATTAAGGGAGGGAAGGGGGGGGCAAGGACTTTTTTTTTTTTTTTACCACTGGAGAGGCTTGTGTATATCAACATTTTTTAAAGTTTATTTATTTTGAGAGAGAGAGTGCACAAGCAGGGGAGGGGTAGAGAGAGAGGGAGAGAAACAGAATCCCAAGCAGGCTCCACACTGTCAGCACAGAGGCCCACTCACGGCTGGATCTCACCAACCATGTGATCATGACCTGTGCAGAAACCAAGAGTCCTACACTTCACTGACTGAGCCACCCAGGTGCCCCTGGATGTCAACATTTAAGACTTATTAACCTGTACAGTTTAACTTGAGCTGAGAGGAGCTAAAATCTAGGCTCTCCCCATTAGCAACTGAAACACCACCTAAGTGAAATCAAACTCAACTTCTCCCCACTCTCAGCGGATACTTCTCTGCTACCCTTTTTGAAAACAGGGACATCATCCTAGAAACTTAAGCATAAAATCTGGGAGTTCCCCTTTTTTTAAGTTTATTTATTTATATTGAGAGAGAATGAGAGAGCGAGAGCCAGACAGCAAGCAAGTGGGGAAGGGACAAAGAGAGAGGGAGACAGAGAATCCCAAGCAGGCTCCCTGCTGCTAGCACAGAGTCTGACATAGGGCTTGACCGCATGAAACCACAAGATCACGACCTGAGCTGAAACCAAGAGTCTGACGCTTAACAAGTGAGCCACACAGGCACCCCCTGGGAGTTACTTTTGACTCTTCTTCCTCTCTAAACAAGTGTCCAGTCCTGAAGATTCTATCTCTGGGTCTACCTTCTCTCCTTCCCCCTGTGGCTTCCCTGCTCTGTCTGTTGCCTCTGCTCATCCCACAGCACTAGGCTCCTAAGCTGTTTTGACCCCCTAGTCTTCCCTTGGCTCATCCATCTGGCTCCGAGATACCTTTCTCATCAATCTGAGGGCTAGTTTCGGCTCTTCCTGCTAAAAGCATTCACAAGTAATCCAGCATTGACCAAATAAAATCTGAATTCCAGAGGTGGGCATGTAAGTCCCCCCACAGTCTCATCCCAGGCTTATCACCTGCTCCTCCCCTCCTGGTAACCTAGCCAAAATTTGCCATCAGCCAAATTTGCCTCTTGTTTTCTTGGGGCTAGAGAGCTGTGTGAGACATGGTGCCTGTTCTCCAGCCACTCCAGATCTTGTTCAAGAGGCAGCCTGCAGTGTAGTAAGTGCGCAAGAGAGCCATGCCCAAAGCTCTGTAGGAGTCCAGGCTAGAGAGCATCAGCAAATGGGAGTCAGCCAGCCCACTTGGGCTGCGGATGGCCAGTGGGGGATGGGTGGACATTTAGCCACGCAGATGTGCAGAACTGGCAGGTGCTACTACAAGTAGTCTAGGCTGGCTGGAGCTTAGTTCGCCTGAGAGAAAGCAGTTGAAGGAAATGCTGGGGGCATAAGAACAACAGCACCAATGCTACCATCATCCAAGGGGCTCTGTATTCTGCTCAACACTTTCCGCAGGCTGTCCTATTTACTTTTTTACAAAACCCTGAATGTTGGTATAGTTTGTTTTGTTATAATATGGGTTACTGTAACAACAATTAACCCACGCATGATTGGAAAAATAGGGAAATGATTTCAGTATAATGAAGTTGGGTTGGTTGAAACACGATTTCCATGCCAGGAAAAGGGAATTGGAAGAGTAGGAGTAAAATTAGAATTTCCAGCAGGAGATGAGAAAGCCTTCAGCTCAACTATCGCTTAGGCTGGGTCCCCTACTATTCTATTTTAAGAAAATTAAAACTGAGAGCCTGCCCCTGCGCTCCCTCTCCAGAGAGCCCAGCTTGCACAGGCTCCTGGCTCATGACAGGTACATGTCCCTCTCGGTCTACATTCTGAGTTCCTCTGGCTCAGAGCTCCACTTTTGTCTCCATTTTCTTCGCTCTTATAGGATAGTATCTCCGCTCTGTAATTTTATGTTTTAAAAACATCCCCGGAAGCAGCCTTCACGTGTACTGAATACCTGCCTTGAGCGTCTGACTTACCTCCTGAGATTCCAATTATTTGTTTTTGTTCGTTCTCTGGTTGCCATGCTTCACAGCTTTGGAGAGACCTGCCCAATTTTAAATTTCCCTTCAGTCCTTTTATCTTTAGTGTGTGACTTTGGTAGAACATGAGGTTTCTGAGGATCATCTATGTAGTGTCACAGGAGAGATGAACTATTGTATTTCCATTTTGTGGAAGAGCAAATAGAAGCTTAGATGCATGTAACTGGCTCTTGTTTGCATAGCTGGTAAATGGTACATCTGCATTTTCCAGCTCGAGCTACATTGTTTTGTGGATGCAGATTATACAGGGTCTTGTATGCCATGAGGGCTGTTTTTTAAATATCTGTTATCTGTCTGCAACAAATCTAGCCTCTTCTACATGATCTGTGGTGCTGGGCCCGGGACTTTGCAAATTGCATTTCCTGGACTCCTTTGCCAGCTGCTTTTCTGTTAGGTTTTGCCGTTGGGAGGTACTAGAAAGAGGCTGGAGAGGTGGGAGAAGGAGAAAGTGGATTTCCTCCCTGTTTCCTTATGCGGTCCATGTTTCTGTAGTTGGCTCCACTTTCAATGCCCCTTGGTTGCCGGCAGCAGCTGGCTGGCAACTCTGCTGGCAATCAGGGAACCAGCCACCCCATGA
Source organism: Lynx canadensis (assembly GCF_007474595.2). Taxonomy (NCBI): domain Eukaryota; kingdom Metazoa; phylum Chordata; class Mammalia; order Carnivora; family Felidae; genus Lynx; species Lynx canadensis. The sequence goes on from NC_044310.1 coordinate 53,882,576, forward strand.
TCCTTCACCAGATGCGCCTGAAAATCCCTTGATAATCCAAACCTCTGCTGGACCCTTCTCCCTCATTGATCTGAGTGCCAGCTTTCCAGAGCTTCCTTCAAGAAGCCTGAATTCCCAGCTCTTTAGTTCTGGAAATACCATCTTTTTCCTTCAGGTTCCTCCTTCCTGGCAGTAAGGTTTGCTCCCTGCAGTTCTTATTCTCTAGAGGTGGCCACATTCCCTTTTTGCTCCTGAAGCCTTCCCACACTTATGTCACCAATCCCCAGCATCAAATGCCTTCTCTTTAAAATATTTAATGTGTCCTCTGCGTCCCTGAGCAGATACCGACTGTTACCCGTGCTTATGAATATTTCTCTGTTGGGAAAGGTCAGTCTTCGAAGGCCTTTAGACAGGAAACTGACTCCTTGCTGCAGATTGGACTTTCTTTCATTGTTCGGTGATATTTAACTCTGTTGACTTCTCCTTCCTTTAAACATTATACCTTCTTGTCTTTTGTAATGTTATACATTCATGGATGCCTCCTACCTTTGTAGCCACTCTTTCTCAGCCTTTTATGAAGACTTCTTCCTTTATCCTGATGTTTGCTAAGGCCTTGATAGTGGCCATTTTATTTCTTCAATCTACACATTTTCCCCAGAATAGCTTATCCATCTGCCACAGCCTCAGTTAGTATCTATCTTCTGATAACTTACACATTCCTATCTTCAGCCTAGACATTGCTCTTGGGTTCCAGACCCATTTATTCAACTGCTCTCTGGAATGTCTAGTTAGATGTCCCTCCAGTTAGCGATAGATAGCCTGTATTATGATGGTGGGGTTCTGGTTTCAATCTAGAGCATGGCTGGAAAGCCCTCCTGCATCCCCCAAACCCAACTAAGTTGATCATTATCTGTTTCTCCTACTAGCCCTTCTCTCCCCCGTGTTCCTAGCGTGAGTGGCTAATTTGAGTTTGTCCAGTTATCCAAATCAAAAACCTGGGTGTCTATTTCTATTCTGGTGCCTGCTTCTCTTTCATGTCCCATATACAAAAAAGTCCTGTAGATTAAATCTCTTTCCTCAATTCACTTACCTCTATCATCTTGGTCTCTACTCTTATGTGTCCTACCTACCATAACTTCCAACAACCTTCTTACAGACATCTTAGCTTCCAATTATGCTATTTTAAAATCCTATTTCCACACAGCAGTTAGAATAATTTTCCCCCACGTAAAAAATCTAAGCAGAGTCTTTCTTCTAATTAAAATTCTCAAGTTTCAATCCTACCTTTATTTTTTATGTTTTTAAAGTTTATTTATTTATTGAGAGAGAAAGAGAGGGCACAGGGTAGGGGCAGAAAAAGAGGGAGAGAATGAATCCCAAGCAGGCTCCATGTTGTCAGCACAGAGCCAGACATCAGGCTGAAAACCCATGAACCCACAAACTCTGAGCCAAAATCAAAAGTTGGACACTCAACTTACTGAGCCACCCAGCCCCCCCTCCCACCCCTACCATTCCACCTTTAGAATAAAATACAAACTGCCTAAAGTAGCTTATCATACCCTTTACAATCTTGTAAAGGTGGTAAAGTGGAATGCCTCCAGGTGAGGGCACTTCCTTGTTTTTGTCTGTGTTTTTTTAAAGCAAGAAAAGTTGCCATTGAAAAGCTTCCATGTTTAATGTCTGGAGGTGTAAATGGAAGGCATCATTAGGAGCAGATATTGCTTTGGGAAGAGTGACTTGGGGGGTTGGGTAGTCTCTTTTACTAACGTAAATGGTAAGTAATCTTGTGCCCATGGCCTTGAGGGAAGGCATAATAGGAGTTTTGAAACTTGGCCATGGCTGCCTCTCAGAAGGCACATGACTGGTCTCTAGGGTGGAGGTCAATAGGTGTCACTGAATGGCCTGGAAACAAAAGGACGGAAGTTGACCTCTTCCCTGTTGAATTTAAAAGCTATTAGAAACTCTTTGATGAAAGGTGACTTTGAATGCTAGAGGGCTTTCTGTGGAAGGATATCCGGTTCCTGTCCAGTTTTAATACCTATCAGAAGAGGTCTGGAATTAGCAGGAGGATGGAATGACTCATCTCATGGGTGTCAAGCCAGCGTCTATGCTCAACCGTATCAGTGCTTATGCAGTGGGACCATGAACATTTGGGCCATTTTTACAAGAATAGCTGATATTTTTGAAGCCAATGGCATGGACTTCTTCTCTCCATAGAAGTGGCTACATAGTTTGTGAGGCCCAGTGCAAAATGGAAATGTAGGACCCCATGTTCAGAAATTATTGAGAATTCCAAGACAGCAGAGCATCAAATGGAGTGTGGGTGCTTCTGACCATGGGGCTCTGTGTGGCCGCAGTGACCTTTGCCAGGCATCTACCTTGTGAAGTGTTTACATTGGACACCTTCTAACATGGAGTGGGGAGCAATTTGTCCTTATGAGAATTGATACTTGCTCCAAGTAGAGATTTGACCATGTCACCTGTGGTATCTCTGTCAGCATCACCATCTTAGGGTTTATGATCTATTGATACAACAGCTGATATAATATCTGATTTGATATTGCTTCAGACGAAGGGACCAAATTGCTACAAAGAAAATGCAACAGTTGGCACATGACCACAAGATTCATACTATTGCCCTACCACTGAAAGCAGGTGTCCCAGTAGTACTGGAATGGGCTTTTGAAGGCTTAGCAAAAGCACTAGTCCTGGGAGAGCACCATTCACTAGTGGTGCATTGTCACTCAGGATGTGCTAAGCAAATCAATGACCAATATGGTTCTTTGTCCTCAGTAGCTATGATAGGTGGATCCAGGAAGCAACAGACAGAAGGATGTTTGACCTCATCACTTCCAGTGACTTAGATGGGGTGTCTATGCTTTCTGTCCTCATAACCTTGAGTTCTGTTATGTTAGGGATCCTGGTTCCCATGTGAATGGGATTGCCTCTCCCTAGGCATGCCTCCGCATAGTTTTCTGAGTTGGAAACTACCACCTGGCCACTTGGGGCTCCTCATGCATATAACCTATTCAGCAAATAAAGGAATTACTTTATTGTTTGATATATTGGGCCCTGATGACTGTGAGGTGGTAGTATTGCTGCAATGCAATAATCGGCAATATGAAGGAGTATGTTTGGAACTCAGAGAACTCATTGAATTTGTTCAAGCCTTAAGATCAGGGGTTGATAATTTTTTCTTGAAGAGTCAGAGAGTAAATATTTTCAGCTTTAGAGGCAATATGATCTTTGTCATAACTACTCAATTCTGCTGTTGTAGCAGTCATAGTAATACATAAACAAATGAGACTGGCTGTATTCCAAAAAAAAAAAAAAGATAATTTACAAAAATAGGCAGCTGGCCCAAAGGCTACATTTTGCTGACTTCTGCTCTAGATTTAACATCAGGTAACCAAGAATTACAGAGCGTAGAGGAAGATGTCAAATGATACCATGAAGATGCATTCAATTCAGACTGTCTATCCCAAGGAACAATGGAAAAAGACTGAATTTCCCTGAAGTATGTGCTAGAAGCTTGTGTGGAATTCACATTTGGGGTATCCCCCCCGCACCCCCAGCCTCGTCTCCAGGCAGGGTTAATAGGATGGGCTTTGGGGTCTAGCAGAGTGTGGGATGAGCTCTGCTCTGCCAGTTATTTGCAGCAGGATCACTTAAGTCACTTAATCCTTATTTTAAATTGGTGATAATTATGATAATGATCTAGGTAGTAACTGGGAGATTAACTGATCTATGCAGGAAATCTCTGGCCCATAGTGGATTCTTAACGCATATCAGATCTTCTCCATCCCTTTAACCTTCAGTGGGTCTTCACTGAATATTCACCCTATGCTGCTAAAATGGTCTGTATATCGAAAAAGCTAAGTTTAGTTCTGAGACTTACCTGATGGCAAAGGTGGAAGTTCACTCTCATACATACAATCTCAATGGGAGTGAAAAATGGTCAGGAATAAGGCAGACAGTATTGTACTTATTAATGGGGATGGGCTGGGGGGGTTAATTTGCTAAATAGAAGGAATATCCTTTTCTAAAAAATTCTATGAGCAGAAATGACACAAAACATTTTGTGTCATTTTCTTTGCCTCCTGGCTTTTGTCTTATCTTTTCCTCTGGACATGGGGTGCATTGCTGTGTCCACAGGTAGGTATGCATTTAGGCCTCAGCCATAAGATTTCCTTCCTGTCAGATAGATGCATATCCCCCAGCAAGTGCCTGCGTTATCATAATGAAAAAGGACACTCAGCAAGTTCCCTATTTATAACATTATCTTTCCTAGAGGTATCTTGACTGTGCATACATATCAACAGCCTTAAAATGGCCATACTCTTTAACTTGAGAACTCCAATTCTGGGAAATTATTCAAAGGAAATAATTAAAATGTGCTAAAAATGGATTAAAAAACATGCTATTTACAATTTGAAACGGAATGTTATGTAGCTATTACAAATGTGTTGTAGAAGAATAATGACATGGAGAAATGTTCATAATGAGTTTATTTATTTTTTTTTAATTTTTTTAACTTTTTTTATTTTTATTTTTGAGACAGAGACAGAGCATGAACGGGGGAGGGGCAGAGAGAGAGGGAGACACAGAATTGGAAGCAGGCTCCAGTCTCTGAGCCATCAGCCCAGAGCCCGATGTGGGGCTCGAACTCACGGACCGCAAGATCGTGACCTGAGCTGAAGTCAGACGCTTAACCGACTGAGCCACCCAGGCGCCCCATAATGAGTTTATTTTTTTAATGTTTATTTATTTTTGAGAGAGAGAGAGAGAGAGAGAGAGACCAAGTGGGGGAAGGGCAGAGAAAGGGGGAGACACAGAATCTGAAGGAGGCTTCGGGCTCTGAGCTGTCAGCACAGAGCCGCATGCAGGTCTTGAACCCATGAGCCTCGAGATCATGACCTGAGCCGAAGCTTGACGCTTAACTGACCCACCGGGGCAGTCAGTTAATTTTCTGAGATAATTTTCTGGTCACTATATTGACCTAGAAGGAATTTACTGAAAAATTAAGCAAACAGGCATTTATTTGGACAATTAGAATTGCAATTTGGGAGACACAGATTCAGGTAGAAATGTGAATTGTCTTCCGAGGAAGTCAAACAGGGAGCAGAGTTATAAAGAGCAGTTCTCATTTAGGTCCTCTACGCAAAACACGGATTGAGACTAGGTTAACTGGGGTTTACTGGGTTAAGAGGCAAATGAGGGATTGAAACTTGTCAAATAGGGTTGGCTCCATTTAAAAAACAAACAAACTGTAGTTGACCCACAATGTTACTTCAGTTTCAGGTGTACAACAGAAGAGTTGAAAGCCTATATATTACGCTATGCTCACCGCAAGTGTAGCTACCATCTGTGTTTTGCCTCCTTTAAAAAAAAGTGAACAATGGGAGTGATTCAGGTGTCCTGGTGACAAGGGAGTTGAGTCTAGGCTGAGGGCTTGCAGTTGGCAAAAGTTCAGAAACTGCTCCTGCCTTAATGGTTTCCCAGCCCTACTTTAAAAGAGACTCTCTTAGCTAGGCTTGCGCATTCCATTTTGAAACATTTTGTTATTATTTAAAACTCAGCTTGGGGCGCCTGGGGGGGCTCAGTCAGCTTCTGACTCTTGATTTCAGTTCAAGTGGTGATCTCAGGGTCTTGGAGTTGGGCTCTGGGCTGAGCATGGAGCCTGCTTCAGATTCTCTCTCCCTCTTCCTCTGCCTCTGCCTCGCCCCCTGCCCCTCTAAAATAAAAAACAAAACAAACAAATTAACAAAAACTCAGCTTAAATATCACTGATTCCCAAATTCTTTGCTCAGACCCCTCTGCGTTTAAAATATCTTGGACTAAAAAGACACAAATGCACACTCGTTTAGCGCTTACCACAGGCTAATAAGCACTATTTGAAGATTTTTGTGTGTATTGACTCATTTACTTTCCACCACAGCCTTGCTTTGGAGCACACAGATGACCTCACTAGTACAGACCAGGTAATTCAAGATTGATTGGTATAAGATGCCCCTCCTGGGAGAGGTTGAAAGTGTAATTAAGGTAGATATAAAATCTCAGTTTGGTGATGTGGGCTTAGCACAAGTGATTCCATTTGAGGCCTGTTCTCTTTCTGTCTTAAACCTCAGTAGAAGCCAAGGGATGAAGCAGCTTGCCAAGATCACACAGCTGCAAATGGTTGAATAAGAATGTTAGGAACGAAGCAGTCTGACTCTAGAACTCATGCTGTAAACGTCCCCGCTCACCTGCCCTCTGCCTGCACGTGTCTCTTACCACAACGGGTTGCATTGCTGGTTTGCTTCTGTGCACTCTGTGCTGTCCTGCACCGTGAGCGTCTCGATGACACCAGCAACTAAATCCCCAACACCTTCAGAGGTAAATGTTTATTGCATATATAAAATCACCAGTGAGACTTACCAAGCGTTGAACTAAATGTTTTATTGTGATAAAGGAGAAATGGAAGGAAGGGGAGGGGAAGAAGGAAAAAGGAAAAAGAAGGGGAAGAAACAGAAGAATAATAATGAAAAGAATAGAGAATGGATTTAGAGAGGAAAAATACCTGTGTCTAGACTCTGGGGCCCTACAAATGATAGCCTACTCTCCGCTGTTTGGCAGAAATCCTAGTTTGGTGAGTTTCAAACTTTTTTTTCTAATTTTATTTTTTATTTTTTGAAATTTACACCCAAATTAGTTAGCATACAGTGAAACAATGATTTCAGGAGTAGATACATTCCTTAATGCCCCTTATCCATTTAGCCCATCCACCCTCCCACAACCCCTCCAGTAGCCCTCAGTTTGTTCTCCATATTTTTAAAAATGCGGCAGGCTTTTTTTTTTTTAATCAAGTGAAATTTGTACTGAAGGCTAACATGTAAAACAGATGCAGCTGGGCATGGAAGCGAGCTTGTTGTATTCATTCACAGAATTCCTGGCTTTTTCCAGTCTGGCAGCAGCCCTGAGACACCTCTGAAGAAATATTAGGATCTGAGAACGGTTTGAAAGCCACTGACTGAATTCACTTCTGGATGGTGGTCACAAGTGTGCCTCTGTGAGTAGAGCCCTTATCTCCTATAGGATCAATGTTAATATTTCCAATCTGTTTCTGAGATACCATTTCATACCATACTAACTCCAAAATCAGTCATTAAAATAAGGGAAGGGAAAACGAAAGTTACATAATATGGAATTTACATAATAAATGTTCCCTTTGGAAGACTTTCTTCTATGTGGGTTTTATTGGCTGAAGAGGTTTTTGTTTTATTTTCAAATAACGATACAGTGATTTTCTACGTTACTCAGTGCTATTATGGTACGTGTACTATTAATCCCCTTTATCAACTTCACCCATTCCCCGACCCACCTCCCCTCTGACAACCACCAATTATTCTCTGTATTGAAGAATCTCTTTTTTTGGTTTGTCTCTTTTTTCCTTTGTTCATTTGTTTTGCTTCTTAACTTCCACATGTGAGTGAAATGATATGAGTATCTTTCTCTGGCTGACTTATTTCACTTAGCATATACCCTCTAGATCCAGCCACGTTGCTGCAAATGACAAGATCTCATTCGTTGTCTATGTATATCACCTTTTTTAAAAAAATTTTTTAATGCTTATTTATTTTTGAGAGAGACAGAGCATGAGCAGGGGAGGGGCAGAGAGAGGGAGACACAGAATCCAAAGCAGGCTCCAGGCTCCGAGCTGTCAGCACAGAGCCCGACACAGGGCTTGAGCCCACAAACTGTGAGATCATGACCTGAGCCAAAGTCAGACGCTTAACTGACTGAGCCATCCAGGTGCCCCACCACATCTTTATTCATCTGTCAATGGATACTTGGTCTGTGTCCATATCTTGGCTATTGTAAATAATACTGCAGTAAACATAAGGGTGCATATATCTTCCCAAATTACTGTTTTTGTTTTCTTTGGGCAGATATCTAAAAATGGAATTACTGATCGTAAGGTAATTCTATGTTTTAGTTTTTGAGAATCTCCGTACTGTTTTCCACAGTGGTTTCACCCATTTGCATTCCTATCAACAGTGCACAGGGTTCCTTTTTTTTTTCCACATTTTGGCCAACATTTGTTATTTCTTGTATGTTTGATTCTAGCCATTCTGACATGTGTAAGGTGGTATCTAATTGTGGTTTTGATTTGCATTTCCCTGATGATGGGTGATGTTGAGCATTTTTTCATGTGTCTGTTGGCCATCTATATGTCTTCTTTGGAAGAATGTCAAAAATGGCCTCTGCCCATTTTTAAATCACATTACTGTTATTCGTATTCTTATATATTTTGGTGTTGAGTTTAGAAGTTCTTTATGTATTTTGGATATCAGTCCCTTATTGGATATATCATTTGCAAATATCTTCTCCAATTCAGTAGGTTGCCTTTCTTGTTTTGTTGGTGGTGTTCTTTGCTGTGCAAAAGCTTTTTTATTTTGGTGTAGTCCCAATAGTTTATTTTTGCTTTTGTTTCTGGCTAAAGAGTTTTTTTTTTTAACTTTAGACTTCAAAGAACTTCTTTGCCTGATAAATATTCTTACAGCAAATATAGGCAGTTGCACTGCTCCAGGAATTTTTAAACTGTTTTCAAAATTAGTATTATTTATTCTGAAATTTAATATATATATTTTTTCTTTTAGAGAGAGTGGGAGGGAGGGGCAGAGGGAGAGAGAGAGAATCATAAACATGCTCAATACCCTGTGCAGAGCCCAACGTGGGGCTTGATCTCACAATCCTGGGATCATACCTGAGCTGAAATCAAGAGTCAGACACTCAGTTGACTGAGCCACCTAGACATCCCATCATATAGCCTTTATTTTTTTTTTTTGTATTTTATTTTATTTTCACCACTTTTGGACTGTACATTTTAACCAGATTTATTAGGCAAGGCAAAGAAATATAAGGCATATAAACTAAAAAGCAAGAAGCAAACCTGTGTCTATTTGCAAATGGTGTGATCATGTATAAAGAAAATCCCAGGGTAAATCCACTAAAAAACCTAATAAAACACTTCTAAAAGATCATAAGACATAAATGCAATGTACAAAAATCATTTTGAGTTCTACACACCAGCTATGGCATTCTCAAAATGAATGTAAAGCAGTTCTATTTACAATAGCCTAAAAATTGAAATAGTTATAATTTTTTAATGTCTATTTATTTTTGAGAGACAGAGACAGAACACGAGCAGGGGAGGGGCAGAGAGAGAGAGAGAGAGAGACAGACAGACAGACAGACAGACTCCGAAGAAGGCTCCAGGCTCCATGCTGTCAGCACAGAGCCTGATGTGAGGCTTAAACCAACGAACTGCGAGATAATGCCCTAAGCCAAAGTTGGATGCTTAACTGACTGAGCCACCCATGAGCCCCTAAAATAGTTACAAATTTAATAAAAGAAGTGCAACACTTGTACACTGAAAATTATAAATCCTTATTGAAAGATAGGAAAGATCTATATTTGTAGAAAGTCAACCCATGTCCATGGGTTAGAAGGTTTAATATTGTTAAGATCACAGTATTTCCCAAATTAATCTTCAGATTCTACATGATCCCTATTAAAATCCCAACTGAATTTTTTAACATTTTAATTTATTTTAATTAATTAATTAATTAATTTTTAATTTTTTAAAATTTAAGTCCACATAAGTTAACATACAGTGTAATAATAATTTAGGATAGAATTTAGTGATTTATCACTTACATATAACACTATGTGCTCATCCCCACAAGTGTCCTCCTTATTGTCCCTCACCCTTTTAGCTCTCACCCCCCACCCAGCACCCCACCAGCAACCCTCAGTTTATTCTCTGGATTTAAGTGTCTCTTATGTTTTGTCCCCCTCCTTGTTTTTATATTATTTTTGCTTCTCTTCCCCTATATTCATCTGTTTTGTATCTTAAATTCCACATGTGAGTGAAATCATATATTTTTCTTTCTCTGACTGACTTATTTCTCTTAGGATAAGACACTCTAGTTCCATCCACATTGTTGCAAATGGCAAGATTTCATTCTTTTTGATTGCTGAGTGATATTCTATTGTATATATATACCACACTTTCTTTATCCATTCATCAGTTGATGGACATTAAGGCTCTTTCCATACTTTGGCTATTGTCTATAGTGCCGCTCTAAACATTGGGGTGCATGTGCTCCTTTGAATCAGCAGTTTTGTATCCTTTGAGTAAGTACCTAGTAGTATAATTGCAGGGTCGTAGGGTAGTTCTATTTTTAATTTTTTGAGGAATCTTCATACTGTTTTCTAGAGTGGCTGCACAAGTTTGCATGCCCACCGGCAGTGCAAAAGGGTTCCTCTTTCTCCACATCCTTGCCAACATCTGTTGTTACCTGAGTTGTTAATTTTAGCCATTCTGACAGCTGTGAGGTGGTATCTCATTTGGAGTTCGCGGATGATGAGTGATGTTCAGCATTTTTTCATGTGTTTGTTAGCCATGTGGATGTCTTCCTTGGAAAAGTGTCTATCATGTCTTCACTGGATTATTTTTCAGGTGTTAAGTTTGGTAAGTTCTTTATAGATTTTGGATACTGACCTTTTATCTGATATGTCATTTGCAGATATCTTCTCCTATTCTGTTGGTTGCCTTTTAGTTTTGCTGATTGTTTCCTTTGCCATTCAGAAGCTTTTTATCTTGATGAGGCCCCAATAGTTCATTTTTGCTTTTATTTCCATTGCCTCCAGAGACATGTCAAGTAAGAAGTTGTTGTGGCTGAGGTCAAAGGGGTTGTTGCCTTTTTCTCCTCTAGCATTTTAATGGCTTCCTGTCTTACATTTAGGTCTTTCATCCATTTTGAGTTTATTTTTGTGTATGGTGTAAGAAAGTGGTCCAGGTTCATTCTTCTGCATGTCACTGTCGAGTTTTGCTGAAAGACAAACTTGGATATTCTTTCTTGCTTTGTCAAAGATTAGTTGACCATACATTTCTGGGTCCATTTCTGGGTTCTCTATTCTGTTCCATTGATCTGAGTATCTGTTTTTGTGCCAGTACCATACTGTCTTGATGATTACAGGTTTGTAACACAACTTGAAGTCCAGGATTGTGATGCCTCCAGGTTTGGTTTTCTTTTTCAGGATTGCTTCGGCTATTTGGGGTCTTTTGTGGTTCCATACAGATTTTAGGATTGTTTGTTCTAGCTCTGTGAAGAATGCTGGTGTTATTTTGATGGGGATTGCATTGAATATGTAGATTACTTTCGGTAGTATAGACATTTTAACAATATTTGTTCTTCCAATCCAGGAGCATGGAATGCTTTTCCGTTTTTTTGTTTGTTTGTTTTGTTTGTATCCTCTTCAATTTCTTTCATAAGCTTTCTGTAGTTTTCAGCGTATAGATTTTTCACCTCTTTGGTAAGGTTTATTCCTAGGTATTTTATGGGTTTTGGTGCAATTGTAAATGGGATCGATTCTTTGATTTCTCTTTCCGCTGCTTCATTATTGGTATATAGAAATGCAATCAATTTCTGTGCATTGATTTTATATCTTTCAACTTTGCTGAATTCATGGATCAGTTCTAGCAGTTTTTTGGTGGAGTATTTTGGGTTTTCCACGTAGAGTATCATTTCATCTGTGAAGAGTGAAAATTTGACTTTCTCATTGCTGATTGGATGCCTTTTATTTCTTTGTGTTGTCTGATTGCTGAGGCTTGGAATTCAACACTATGTTGAATAACAGTGGTAAGAGTGGACATCCTTGTTGTGTTCCTGACCTTAGGGGGAAAGCTCTCAGTTTTTCCCCATTGAGGATGATATTAGTGGTAGGTCTTTCACATATGGCCTTTATGATCTTGAGGTATGATCCTTCTATCCCTACTTTCTTGAGAGTTTTTATAAAGACAGGATGCTGTATTTTGTCAAATGCTTTTTCTGCATCTATTGAGAGGATCATGTGGTTCTTATCCTTTCTTTTATTAACATGATGTATCACATTGATTGATTTGCGGATATTGAACCAGCGCTGTGTCCCAGGAATAAATCCCACCTGATCGTGGTGAATAATTCTTTTAATGTATTGTTGGCTCTGGTTCGCTAGTATCTTGAGAATTTTTGCATCCATGCTCATCAGGGAAATTGATCTGTAGTTCTCCTTTTTAGTGGAGTCTTTGTCTGGTTTTGGAATCAAGGTAATGCTGGCTTCAGAGAATGAGTTTGGAAGTTTTCCTTCCATTTCTATTTTTTTTTGGAACAGCTTCAAAAGAATGAGTGTTAACTCTTCTTTAAATGTTTGGTAGGGGCACCTGGGTGGCTCAGTCGGTTGAGCATCCGACTTCGGCTCAGGTCATGATCTCGCGGTTCGTGAGTTCAGGCCCCGCGTCGGGCTCTGTGCTGATGGCTCAGAGCCTGGAGCCTGTTTCAGATTCTGTGTCTCCCTCTCTCTGTGACCCTCCCCCGTTCATGCTCTGTCTCTCTCTGTCTCAAAAATAAATAAAGGTTAAAAAAAATTAAAAAAAAAAAATAAATGTTTGGTAGAATTCTCCTGGAAAGCCATCCGGTCCTAGACACTTGTTTGTTGGGTGATTTTTGATTACTGATTCAATTTCGTTACTGGTTATGGGTCTGTTGAAGTTTTCTGTTTCTTCCTATTTCAGTTTTGGTAGTTTATATGTTTCTAGGAATGTGTCCATTTCTTCCAGGTTGCCCAATTTGTTGGCATATAATTGGTCATAGTATTCTCTTAATATTGTTTGTATTTCTGTGGTGTAGATTGTGATCTCTCCTCTTTCATTCTTGATTTTATTTATTTGGGTCCTTTCCTTTTTCTGTTTGATTATTCTGGCTGGGGGGTTATCAGTTTTGCTAATTCTTTCAAGGAACCAGCCCCTGATTTCATTGATCTGTTCTACTGTTCAGTTTTTTTGTTTTTGTTTTTTTTTGTTTGAAATCATTGATTTCTGCTCCAATCTTTATTATTTCCTATCTTCTGCTGGTTTGGGGCTTTGTTTGCTATTCTGAAGGTTAGGTTGTGTATTTGAGATCTTTCTTACTTCTATAGGAAGGCCTGGATTGCTATATACTTCCCTCCTATGACCACCTCCTTTGTTGCATTCCAGAGGTTTTGGGCTGTCATGTTTTCATTTTCTTTGGCTTTTATGTACTTTTTAATTTCATCTTTAATTTCTTGGTTAACCCATTCATTCTTTAGTAGGATGTTCTTTAATCTCCTAGTATTCATGGTCTTTCCAAATTTTATTGTGGTTTATTTTCAGACCATAGTTTTGTGGTCTGAAAATATGCAATGTATGATCTCAGTCTTTTTGTACTTGTTAAGGGCTGATTTATGACCCAGTATGTTATCTATTCTGGAGAATGTCCATGTGCACTTGAGATGAATGTGTATTCTGCTGCTTTAGGATGAAATGTTTTGAATATATGTTAAGTCCATCCGATCCAGTGTTTCATTCAAAGCCATTGTTTCCTTGTTGATTTTCTGCTTAGATGATCTGTCCATTGTTGTAAGTGGGGTGTTGAAGTCACTTACTATTATGGTATTATTTTCAATGAGTTTCTTTATGTTTGTGATTATTTGATTTATATATTTGGGTTCTTCCACATTGGGAGCAAAAATGTTCACAATTGTTAGATCTTCTTGGTGGATAGACCCCTCAATTATGATATAATGCCCTTATTCATCTCTTATTACAGTCTTTATTTTAAAATCTAGTTTGTCTGATATAAATATGGCTACTCCAACTTTCTTTTGACAACCATTAGCATGATAGATTGTTCTCCATCCCCTTACTTTCAATATCAAGGCATCTCAAGGTCTAAAATGAGTCTCTTGTATGCAGCATATAGATGGCTCTTGTTTTCTCATCCATTCTGATACCCTATGTCTTTAGATTGGAGCATTTAGTCCATTGACATTTATAGTGAGTACTGAAAGATATGAATTTAGTGCCATTGTATTGTCTGTTGGTGTTTCTCATGATGTTCTCTGGTCCTTTCTAGTCTTTGTTACTTATGGTCTTTTTTTGTTTTGTTTTGTCTTTTCTCCACACAAAGTGTCCCCTTAAAATTTCTTGCAGGGCTGGTTTAGTGGTCACAAACTCCTTTAGTTTGTTGTTGTTGTTGTTGTTTTGTCTAGGAAACTCTTTATCTCTCCAGCCTTGCTGGATAAAGTATTCTTGGCTGCATATTTTTCTGACTCAGCACATTGAATATATCTTGCCACTCCTTTCTGGCCTGCCAAGTTTCTCTGGATAGGTCTGCTGTGAACCTGATCTGTCTTCCCTTATAGGTTAAGGACTTTTTTCCCCCTTCCTACTTTCATAATTCTTTCCTTGTCTATTTTGTGAATTTGTCTATGATATACCTTGGTGATGGTCAGTTTTTGTTGAATCTAATGGGACTCCTCTGTGTTTCTTGGATTTTGATATCTGTGTCTTTCCCAACGTTAAGAAAGTTTTCCACTATAATTTGCTCACATAAACCTTCTGCCCCTTTTTTTCCTCTCTTCATCTTCTGGGACTCCTATGATTTGGATGTTATTCCTTTTTAATAAGTCACTGAGTTCTCTAAGTCTTGTGTAGTGATCTTTTGCCTTAGTTTCCTTCTCTTTTCTGCTTTATCATTCTCCATAATTTTATCTTCTAAATTGCTGATTCACTGTTCTGCTTCACCCATCCTTGCTGTTGTAGCAGCCATTTGAGATTGCATCTTAGTTATAGCATTTTAAATTTCATCCTGACTAGATCTATTTCTTTTATCTACACAGAAAGGGATTCTATGCTTTTTTCATCATATGCTTTAGTTCAGATATCTTGCTTAAGCCCCTGGCTGGCATTTCTTCCTGTCTTTCTTTTGGGGTGAATTCCTTTGTTTTGTCATTTTGGAGGAAGAAAAAAATTAATAAAATAAAAATTAAAAATTAAAAACAAAACAAAAACTCAAATAAAGAAATCTAGATCCTAGGTGTGTTTTGGTCTGCTTGTTAAAAAAGCTTGACAGAATAGAGAAAAAAGGGAAAGAAGGAAAAAAAAGGTAAGAATAAAATTTAAAAATTAAAAAAAATTATATAATAAAGTAGAATAAAATAAATTAGAATAACATTTTTTTAAAATAAAAAATAAAGAAAAGATATGTAAAAATAAAAGTAAAAATTTCTCTTTCTGTATCCAAGAATGAGGAAGAAAATAAAAGAAAAAACTATTAAGCAAAAACAGAAGCAAGGAAAACAAACAAATGAACCAGCAAACAGAATGAAACCTGAATGAAGTTACATCTAGTTTCCCCTAGAACTGAAACTATGAAGCCTTCTATAGTCCATACACTAAGCAGGTTGAGTGAGATGTGCTTGGAAGGCACAGTTGGGCAGGGCTTGGTGTAACAGTGGCTCCATTCTTCACTAGGTAGCACTACTTAGCTTACTGTGGTGGATCAGTGTGGCATGCATGCACGTGTGTAGGAGTGATGGAAGTGGCTTCATCCAGTTCCCTAGTCTCTGGCACAGGAACTTTGCACCCACACTGATCTGCGATCAAACACCTCTCCTTTGACTCAGGCCTCTGTCCACTCCCACCTCTACCCTGTCCATGTCCAAGCTGTTCACCTGCCAGGTGGCACCTCCCTCCACAGTTTTATCTCAGTTGGGTTGTGTTTCAAAACCCCACCCTTCAGAGACCCCTGTGGCTTGGACCCATGCTGCCTCTCTGGAGGAGGGTCTCACTGAGCAATGGCAAGGTGCCAGCTTGCCCCAGAAAACGTTCATGTGATCATGCAGTGGCAGAGGTTCAGAGATTATGGCAAACCACAAGACACACACAGCCAGTACCAGGTTTTATAGCATTCTGGCATCTTTGTCCCAATACCAGCAAACGTGGCTGCTCTCTGGGGTCCGCTGGGAGCTTTGCCTATGGGGAGACCATCTGGCCTCTACCCAGTGCACTCCAAGCAGGAGAACCGCTTCTTCCCATGTGGCACATGGACTCCTCAGACCCCGCTGCCTGCTCCTGGGGATTTTCTCTGCTTCCTCACCAGAGCACTGCCAGGCACAGGGCTCCAAAACTTCAGAGTTGTTATTCCTTTGTTTATAGAATCCTGGTGGTATTGAAACCATCCTCTTTCTTCCCATCAGTGGTTTTAGGGGACAGATTTCTTGTTCAACATCCTGCCAGTGTTTTCACTCTTTCTCTTCAGCTACTTTTGGGAGAGTGCTTTTCTTGCACTCCTGATGCACCCCACTCTCCCCCTTTCTCTTTCTCTGTCCTATTTTTACAAAAATAGCTCCATACCCTCTGTGGCTTTTGTCTTCCCCAGTTTACTTCTCTGCACTGCGTACCTGCAGAGTTCTGTGGCTCCAGTTATGCAGATTGTTGTCTTAATCCTCAGATCATTTTCCTAGGTGTTCAAAATGGTTTGGTGCTGATCTAGCTGCATTTCAGGGATGAGACAAGCTCAGGGTCTCCATGCTCCTCCTCCATCTTAAGTCCCTCTGATCACATTTCCTTTAAATGAGGGTTGCATTTGCCAATAAACCAACTTTGATGGATCTTTGATATCTCCGTTGTTTGGTGAACTAGGAAAATAGCTGCCATTTATTAAAAACTTTCTAATGCAATCATTGTATTAGACATGCATCATCTCTTTTCATCCTCAAGATGATCTTGTAAAGTAGGTGCCATCTACATCCATTTATAAAAGTGGCTCAGAAAAAAAAGTGGCTCAAAGTCTTTGAGTTGCCCAAGATGACAGAGCTGGTTAGAAGCATGGTCAGCATTCAAACTATTCCATCTGACCCCAATGCCCACTCTCATGACTGCTCTGCTAAATCAACCCTTGCAATGCTTTCTAGTTAGAACTGTATCTTTATTCATTGTACTTCCACAGTCTAGCACATAGAAGGCATTTCAGATATGTTTGTGTAATTAATTAATGAGTGAAAAATGATAATCTGATTTGAGTTGTGAATAACCAAAACAATGTACCAATTACTTCTTAAATACATCGAGCACTATTTGGTTTTCTCCATCTTCATTGCCAGCACTCATTCAAGCCACCATCTATTTTCCCTGGCCTCTTTCAATAACTTGGCCCTTTCTAATCCTTTTTAATTGCAGCAACTAGAGAAAACACTTCAAAATGCAAAACATTTCCCCCTTCATCCTCCTAAAACAATCTTTAATCTTTTTTTGTTGCTTCTAGGATGGAGTCCAAATCCTTAACATAGGATACAAAAGCCCTTTCCGCCTCACCTCCCACCATGGCCACCTGGCCCCCAGCCATCCAGCCACTCTAGCTGTGCTGGCTTCCTTAGTTCTCACCTGCCCCTTCCCTCCACAGGAATCTGCTCATGCTGTTTCCTTTGTTGGAAATTCACTTTCTTCTTCCCTCCATCGTATACCCCCTATAATTCCTCTTTATCCCTTAGATCTCAGGTCAATTGTCCTTAGAAATGATCCCCCGGACCCATTAGTCTAGATCAGATTCTTCCAAAATTCCGTCTGATGGCACCTTGAACTTCCCCTTGTTAGCATTGATTACTGCTGCAAGATTATGTTTATTTGATTTATTTTCTGTCTCTTCCATTCAAATGTAAGCTCCACGGGGCAGAGACTCTGACTGTTCTTTACTCACTTTTGTGAAGACCTTCTGTGTCTGTCCTATAGTCACTCAATAGATATTTAATATTCAAATGTAAATACAATTGGGATATTGTGAGCTTGGATTTTCTCATGTTCCCATCTCCATCCTTATGATCATCACCTAATGTTTCTAGAACAACTATTCTGCTTGGGGCACCGTGACATTTAGAATGGATTTTTAAACTTTCAGCACATCTGTTGCCAGGGTTCAACTCTAGGGAAGCTCACAGAGTTAGGATTAGAAAAAGCAAAGCACATGTGTGTTGGGCAGGTGATAAAGGGAAAAGATGGTCCCAGAATGGCTGGGTCACTGATCACCTGCAGGCTGCCTTCCTTCTCTTCTCATTACCACCTTCCATTTTCCTTCAAGTGGGAGAGAAGACAAGTGCAGAACACAGACTGCCTGCTGACCTGGGTGCTGCAGAGAGCCACTGATTAAGGCTGGAAATGAAACTCTTTTTCTCAGTTTCATCTTCTTGAATGTAATACCAGCTGTGTTTTAAGCTGAGCTACCACACACCTGCTGGGAAGCCATTTTCTACCCAATGCTATGAAAACGATGACATTTACTCCTTCGAGTGAGAAAGATGATCAGCTCATTAGGATCCTAGATGAGGAAAAAAATTTTCAATTAGGTGTGAGTCTTTCACCCACTGATCAAAGGGTTAAGAGCAAAAGCGTGTGTGTGTGTGTGTGTGTGTGTGTGTGTGTGTGTGTGTGTGTTGAGCAGTGTGGATCTGGGGTTCTCTATTTCCAAAACCTCTATCACTGTGGGGAAATTCAATTTCATGAAATTGAAATGGTGGGTGCTGTGCTGCCTCTTGAAATTACCACTGGCTTGGAGCCCTGGAGTCCTTCATCTGCTTTGTGTCCGAGCCCTCTGGCTCCATTTGTAAAACTAGAATCTAGAGAGGCAGATTATATGCTTCTTCCTCGACCACCTTATTAAAAAGCATGTTTTCTCACCAAAAAGGACAAGAAAAGCCAAAGAAAAGGACGAAGCTTTTCTTTCTAGGGGCATAGCATGTTGATTTTCTAAGCATTCACCCCAGAGAAAAGAATGGTTTCAGTACACAGTTATCCTTCTAAGAGAAAAAATGAAATGTGCTAAGATGGGTATTTCTGTTCAAACTTTGCACATCACATCGGCCCCACATTACTAGCATTCTCAAGGAGTAAGAGCTTTATCATTTTTATTTTTTTAAACAAGCTGCTCTTATGATTTGAATTTAGAAGTGCTAGAATATTAGGTACTGCTTTGGGTTGAGAGCTTTGGGGTCAGATTGTGAAATTTATGATGGAAATGTTTCTCACCCTGATTTCTAGGATACCAGCCAAACAAATCTGTGGAAGCTAGAAGCTCCCTACCGAAGTAAAGACTATTTGCCTTTCTGCATTGTCAGTACAAATTTTTAACGTTGATAAATTCGGAATATGGCATGGAATTCATCTGGGCCTGCTAGACCATGTCTCTCTTGTTTGCTGTTGAATTCCCATTGTAAAGCAGAGTACCTCAGTCAGAGTAAGGTCTCAGAAAATGTTTCAGTGGGATGAGTAACTAAATGACTTTTTCAACAACATTATTATCATTAACACTATCCTTGTGAGTGCCCCAGTTTTGTAGAGGATTCAGGAAGGTTCTTGTTTCTCTAGCTCTGCCTAGCTATTGACACCAATGACCATCAGCCTGTAGATCAGCACCCTACCCAGTCCCTTAGCTTGTGTTGTATGGCTTTGCCACATGTCATATCCTCACCAGTGGGTGGATCCTGGAATAAATCTTGTTGCTGTAACCCCAGCATCTGTTGTACTTGAAAGAAACTTCAGAACGAGATGCTTTCATGCTTAGATCTCCCAGTCTTATTCTTGTGCCTGAGAGTATGCCCCTCTATTACTGACCAGTGGGGGTTTTGCTTCAACAGTGGTCAACCAATGGATAGTGATGGGCAGACAGTCTGACTGAAAGTTTCACCTCTGCTTGGTGCCTCCTAATAGACTGCATAGATTGGACCCTGTAGCTGAGAGAAATTGACATTAATAATCAATAGTTACTGAGCTTTTATGTGCTTGTTATAATTCTAAATATTCTAGATACCTATTCTAGCATATTTAATCTTCGTAACAACCCTATGAAGAAAGTACTATCATATTCTTTTTAAAGATGGGAAGATGGAGTATATATAGACAAAGAAAATTTTCCTAAAATTAAACAGCAGCATGATTCAATTCAGTCCATCTAATTCTGGAGCTCATATTCCTAAGTACTATGCCATAACTAGTATCCGTTTAGGCAAGGAGAATATTCAGTCATTACACACTGATAAGTTTTAGCAGCTGGTATCCATTCTGATTGGTTGGAAGTCTATTCTGCCGAGTAAATATTTTGGACATCAACTCTTCCCTTTGGGCATTGTGAGGGAGAGTCTTGGCCATCTCTCAGAACCTGCTATGTAGTTGAGTTCCATGATGCCACTCCACCCAGTGCTAGATTCTTTTCCCTCTGGACTAGTCCCACAGGTAAGGGTACATGGCCTCAGGAGATATGAAGAGGATATTGTTAAGGCAAGGCTCAAGTATGAAATGATAGGTCTGATTCAAGGTAGCTTATACACAAGACACCAGCTAAGAGGAATAGACAAAGCCATATAGAAATTCAGAGGAGAAATCCCTGAGACTTCTCACAAAGGAGGCAGGACTTGAACTGAGCCTTGAAGGAAAAGTTGAGCCAATAATATAATGAAGAGAGACTGGAAACACTATATGTCCAACAACCAACCCAATCTAACATGGCAATCAGCAGAAACAACTGCTAATCAGCAGAAGGGGTCAAAGTTCACATTCTAAAAGTCTGCTAGGCAGATGGTGATTAAAACTAGAAGTGAAATTTTGCTCCTGAATATCCTTTGCCAGAACACTAATAAGCTCTCTCTTATAGTTAAAATTAGGAACAGTAGAGATTTTTTTAATTAAGTTCTAGTATCTCTGAGTCATACATGCACAGGGAGAAGATAACCAGATGAGTGCATGCTTATAATACCCAAGATTTTGAAAGTCCCAAATATGACACCTAGGGGTAAAGCCATATGTCCTTTTGGGGGAGGGGAGAGTAGGGTGACTCCTTTAGATCAGGAAGAGAGTGTGCAGGAAAGCATGCAAGTCCAAGAGCCTAGATTTTGAATCTAGTCTTTGTCCTTTATTGGGATTTTTAGATGTCACTTTAACACTTTGTGTCTTAGTCTGTTAGGGCTGATACAGCAAAATACCATAAATTGGGTGGTTTATAAAGAACAGAAATTTATTTCTCACAGTTTTGGAGGCTAAGAAGTCCAAGAGCAAGGTGCTGGCAGATTTGGTGTCTGGTGGGAACCTACTTCCTAGATGGCTTGTCTTTCTGCTGTACCCTCATGTGTCAGAAGGGGCTGGGGAGCTCTGTGGGTCTGTTTGATAACAACACTAATCCCACTCCTGAGGGCTCCACTTTCATGACCTAAGCACCTCCCAGAGGCCCCTCCACCTAACACCATCACTTTGGACATAAGATTTCAACATATGAATGGGAGGAGGGATATAAACATTCAGTCCATTGCACCCAGACTCCCAGTTCACTTCACTATGAGGAAGTGAGTGGCTGAACACTTGAATGGGTTTTGCTGTAGACTGCTTGGGTTCAAATGTTCATTCTGCCATGTCTTAGTGGCGAAATTAGGGGGAAAACTTTTTTAACTTCTTACTGTTCCAGTTTCCCATCTGTAAAATGGGATAAATAATAACTTATAAAGTTATTGCAGGAATCACTGAATTAATTTAAGAATTAAAATGGTGCCTAGTATAGGGGAAGTGCTTAACAAATGAGAGTTATTATTAAAGATGCCAAATGGAGGTAATGGCAATTACCTCTTAATTATCTTTCTCATGAGAATTCCATAAGATAACCTACAATGAAATTATCTGGTGTATAATAGATACTAGTAATTGTTGACTCCTTCTCATTACCCTGGTCAATATTAACTCCCAGGTAGCAATAGCAAATATGGAAAAAGCAAGGCACATTTCAGTAGCATCAGATCCAGCCTACATTCATACTTCATCGGAAACCTATCTTGAAACAAGCTTGAATCAGTGGCAGAAAAAGGATTGCCGTTTTTGTTTTTGTTTTTTTTAATTTTTATTATTTTATTTATTCAAAAAAATTGTAATGTTTATTTTTGAGAGAGCATGAGTGAGGGAGGGGGTGAAGAGGGAGGGAGACTCAGAATCCAAAGCAGACTCCAGGTTCTATGTTGTCAGCACAGAGCCTGACATGGGGCTCAAACTCGCAACTGCAAGATTGTGACCTGAGCTGAAGTCAGATGCTTAACTGACTGAGCTCCCAGGTGCCCCCTTGTTAATTTTTATTATTTTAATTTTAATTTTTTAACAGCTTTCTTTTTTTAAAAGATTTTATTTTTAAGTAATCTCCTTACCCAACATGGGCCTTGAACTTACAACCCCGGGACCAAGAGTCACATGCTCTACTGACTGAGCTAGCCAGATACCCCTTAAAAGCTTTCTTAAAGTATAATTTATATACAAAAAACGTGTACATATTTAGTGTATACAATTTGATAGTTTGGACATTGCACATACCTGTGAAACCATCACCACAGTCAAGGTAACAAACATTCCATCTCCTCCAAAACATTCCTCTTGCACTCCTCTTCCCCTTTTTTCCTGGTGGTAGGTATGCTTAACATGTAAGATCTACCCCCCCTTTTTCTAAAAGTGTTCATTTATTTATTTTGAGAGAGAGAGGGAGAAAAAGCATGAGCAGGGGAGGGACAGAGAGAGAGGGAGAGAGAGAGAATCCCAAGCAGTGCAAAGCCCAAATGCGGGGCTCAAATCCACAAACTGTGAGACCATGACATGAGCTGCAACCAAGAGTGGGCGTGAAACTGACTGAGCTACCCAATCACCCCAGACACTCCTAAGATCTATCCTCTTAATAAAAATTTTAAATGAACAATACATTATTATCAACTCTAGGCACTATGTTGTATAGCGGATATCTAGAACTTACTTACCTTGTGTAACTAAAACTTTATATCTATTGAACAACAATTCCCCATTTCTCCATGCTCCTGGCCTTTGACAACCACCATTGTACTCTCTATTTCTATGAGTTTGACTATTAGAAGTACCTGTATAAGTGGAATCATGCAGTATTTGCCTTTCTGTGACTGGCTTATTTCACTTAGCATAATGTCTTCCAGGTTTATCCATTTGGACAGGATATTGCATATGGCAGGATTTCTTTTTTTTTTTTTAAGGCTGAATAATATATATACATATATACATACATCTATATCTGTATCCATATATCTTTATTAATATCTTTGGATGTATGGATATGATATCCATACGTCTATATCTGTATATATACATTTTCTTTATTCATTCATCCATTGATGGGCATTTAGATTTTCTTCATATCTTGACTACTGTGAATAATGCTGTAATGAATGTGAGAGTGCAGATATCAAAGAAGACATACAGGTGGCCAATAAGCATATGAAAGGGTACTCACCATCACTAATCATCACAGAAATGCAAATCAAAGCCACAATGAGGTATCATCTCACACCCGTTAGGATGGCTATTTTTATTTTTTTAAGGTGAGTGTTGGCAAGGATGTAGAGAATTAGAACCTTTGTACACTGTTGGTAGGAATGTAAAATGGTGCAGTTGCTGTGCAAAACAGTATGGAGGTTCCTCAAAAAATTAAAAATAGAACTACCATGTGATCTAGCAATTCCACTCCTGGTACATATCCAAAATAATTTAAGTAAGGATTGTCTTTTTCCCTTAATTCATGTAATATCATTCACAGATGTTTATTATGGTCCAGCATATGTAACATTTTGGAAAAAAATATCACAACATTTTCTCTACCCTTAAAAAAACTTCAGCCTCATCTGGGAAAGGTGATCTTTGCTACCCAAATTATTACTAGAAGGTAAGAGCCCCCAGGCAACTGGTGATATCTTGTTATGTTATGTGCTATAGAAGTGGATAGATTGGTTATTATTCCTAAAGTGCCCAGAGTTATTTTTTCCCTACCACATCCATCCATGAAGATTTTCAGATATTTATGCTTTATAATTTTTAATGGATACATCCAACTTTGGAGCTTGGACTCTGGAATCAGATTGATAACTATCTGATCCTGTCTCTGCTGCTTACTAGCTGTGTGACTTTTGTCAAATTAAACTCTTTGTGCTTCAGGCTCCTAAAATGTAAAATAAAGATGAAAATAATGCTTGATTCCTGGGATATTGTGAGGATCACAAGAGTTAATAGTGGTAAAGTGTTTGGAATAGTGCCTGCCATTGTACAAAGCCCCGTATATATGTGTGTGTTAGCTAGCTATCATTGTCTGCTGTTG
The DNA here is from genome assembly GCF_007474595.2 of Lynx canadensis. Lineage (NCBI taxonomy): Eukaryota > Metazoa > Chordata > Mammalia > Carnivora > Felidae > Lynx > Lynx canadensis. The sequence goes on from NC_044310.1 coordinate 53,906,566, forward strand.
TTCCCTTAAATATTTTTTTCAGGGAGGAACTATTGTTCTTCTCCTGGATAAAACTGTCTCTGTCAGGCCACGATAGACAATTCTCTTTGTTTCAAATCAATCTGGATTCATAAGTTTAAAATGTCCAGCCCCAAACATCAATTTCTCCTTATATATTAATTGAAAGGTTGGACTTCCCTTAGTTGATGAGCCACCAGCTCCCAGGGAAGCTGCTTTCTGTTTATTTCCTCCCCAGTGAGCTAGCTTCTATTTCTGACCTTGACCAGATGGTTTCAAGAGCTTGGTATTTCAAGTGGACTCACTTTTGTGGGGGCTTCTGTGGCCTTTCAGTATAGCAACCTTGATACAGTCTATGCTTTGCCTTTGTCTTGTCACCCAGTAACCTACCATGCCACCCCCAGCCCCTAGTTTTCCAGCTATTTCTCCAGCAGATTTTTCTTATAGGAGTTCTTCACCCTCCTAGATACTCCTCTAGACAGGACTTAACAGGGATCCAGGACTTAACTTAATATGGCCACCTTTCCTGTCTGGCTCATATAGAGACCACAGGGAGTAGATACTCATCCCTTGCTCTGACAATCTGGAAATGCTGACCCATTGCAATGCAGCAAGTTTTAATCTTTATCTGCAGACTGCTTTAGCTTTCTCTCATGAAGGTCAAGGCAACATTCCTTAGTGTGATCCAGCCTTAGAGAGCAATCTAAAGCTCTCAGAGAAGCCAGTGCATGCTCCCTCCATAAGCTAAAGGTTACTGAAGTAAATCCTCTCATTTTGGGAGTATAGATTGGGGTATCACAGCAAAGCTATTTTCAAAGAAATCTCTTTATAAATCATTCCATCTCTATATCCCCTCTCTCAACCCTGTTATAGGCTGTATGTGCAGTTAGATATTTGTTATATGCTACATTAGTCAAAACAGATAAAAAGGATCTCATTTTAAATTATTATTATTATTATTATTATTATTATTATTATTATTATTATCACCACCACCATATCAAGGAGCTGGGTATTCAGCTAAAGAAAAATGTCCTGCAATCTCTTTATTTTGAAGAATCACCTAGATAGAAGCAATTAGAAGTAAAAAAATAGCTGGGTCAAATCTCAGTCAGAAAATGGCAGAAGTCCCAAGTCTTAAACTGGCAGCTCAATTTAAGCCTATTTTCTCTGTTGCGTGTTTTATTAAGCCACTGGGAAAAGATGCCAATATTCAGCCTTAGGGACTTACTTAAAAGCTTTTTAGATTGATAGCTACAAGATTCGAAATGAATAACATTCTGAGGTTTAATAGTGGCTTTGCTGAAAACAGGCGATTTGTACGAAGTACATTTAACTACAAGAATAATTAGGAACATGGATTTATATTAATAAGGGTATAGATTTAAGGTGGAGCTCCATGATGCCTTAGTAACTGGGGAATAACCAATAATCCTTTTGGGATTCTCAAAGTGATAATGATCTTTCCTTAGTCTTTTTTAAAAGCCATATCAAGGGGCGCCTGGGTGGCGCAGTCGGTTAAGCGTCCGACTTCAGCCAGGTCACGATCTCACGGTCCGTGAGTTCGAGCCCCGCGTCGGGCTCTGGGCTGATGGCTCAGAGCCTGGAGCCTGTTTCCGATTCTGTGTCTCCCTCTCTCTCTGCCCCTCCCCCGTTCATGCTCTGTCTCTCTCTGTCCCAAAAAAATAAATAAACATTGAAAAAAAAATAAAAAAAAAAGCCATATCAACCACTCAAACATAAAAAGACACCCTTTAAAAGGAAATTAGCAAAAGTATTTAAATACTTGGTTTTGATGAGGTGTGGTAAAGTAGGTGCTTTAACATAATTCAGGTGGAAATTTAATCCTTACAACCTTTCTGAAGGATAACCTGACAAAATGCATTAACAGCCTTAAAATTACATACTCTTAAATCCAGTAATTTTTTCTAGAACTCTATTCTAATCGAAAAACAACATGCAAGAATATTTTTTCAAAAGCATTTTTATATGTTAAGCAATCTTAATGTTCAACAATAAAGCTTTTACTAAATTATCGTGTATACATATGGAATTTTATGGAATCCTTTAAAATTAGGATATGAGTTTGTATTTATTAATACAGAAAATGTCCAAACAAAAGCAGATACAGAGAAATATATAGGATCAAATTCCATGTTTGTTTTACATTTTATGTATTTATGTATAAGATATATAGGTCAGGAAGAACCACCATTACAAAATTTGTTTTAATGTTTATTTTTGAGAGAGAGAGAGAGAGAGAGAGAGAGTGCAAGGGGGGAGAGGCAGAGAGAGAGGGGGAGACACAGAATCCAAAACAGGCTCCAGGTTCTGAGCTGTCAACACAGAGCCTGACATGGGGCTCGAACCCCAGAACAGCAAGATCATGACCTAAGCCAAAGTCTGACGCTTAACCCACTGAACCACCTAAGTGCCCCAAGAACCACCATTTTAAAAGTGGTTATCACTGAGCAGTGGAGTTTTGAATGACTCATCCCTTTTTTCTACATGTATTTTCTAATTTTTCCATAATAAATATGAACATTTAAAAAGAAGACAGCCATTAGAAGAGGTTTTCTATAATCCAGAAGCAAGAAATATAAAAAGAAGGAGAAAATATATCCACCCGATATTGAATACAGATGGGTATACGAGAGAAATATAGCTTACTGCTAATGGAAAAACAAAACTAGAATCTTCTTTTCAATGAATATTGATCACCTGTTGATTGTATGGTTCTGTGTGTGCAACAGAGAATTCCTAAAATACTTAAGGCAAGAGGGTTGGGTAAAAGGACACAGCAGAGTATATATTTTGTGTGAAAGAGTACAATTAAGTTTCCTAGGCTGTGAATAAATATCTGTCCCCAATAATTCATCTACTACCCATAGATTTTGAGTTCTATCATACGTTCTTTTAATTGAATTAGAGAAAGTTGGTCTTTTATTTTTGTATCTTTCCCTCCTACAATAGAAAATATTGGTTATGTGTAATTAACATGGGCACATGGTAGGTTCATTTCATTTAATTTCAGCCAAACCCTCCAGAATGACCCCTATGCCAAACTCTTTCATCTGCAATGCAAATGTATTCTTCTGCAAGGCAAATGTTTCCAAGGAAACTTTATGGAAACGGAAAAGCTCCAAACATACCATCTTTTATCTAAAGGAGAAAATGACACAACGTTAGTAACTAATGTGATTGTCTCAGGCTCAGTGAAATGTGTTGGTCTTTGCAGTTCAAGATGGAGACCAGTAATAAAAAGGGATGCCCTAACTATGTTCTGCATGCCAAAAAGAGAAATGTGCTCACATTATCGCTTAGCTATAAACCATGAAAGGGAGAAAGTATTTGTAGGAATAAATGGAAAATCATTAGCAAGTCTCTGTTAAGAGGGCAAGGGAGAGAGCTAATGCATTAAGGCCAAACTGGCTTCTCAGAATATGTTTATCAAATCTGTCACCCTCTTCCCTCTATGCTTTCACTCTCTTTGCTTTCTTTTTCCAGTTGATCTGAACCCTCAGCCAGTAAGAGAGAGCAGTTATTAATACCTAAATTCTGTGTGTAAAATACTTGAACTAACCCAGAATAACCAGCATAATATTAAAGCAGAAGAACAAAGTTGGAAAACTGACATTACTCTACTTCTTCCAGACTCACTATAAAGCTATAGTAGTCAAAACAATGCAGTATTGGCAAAAGAAGAGACAAGTAGGTCAATGGAAAAGAATAGAGAGCTCAGAAATAGATCCTCATAAACAATAGTCAACTGATCTTTGAGAAAGGAGCAAAGGTAACACAATGGAGCAAAGATAGTCTCTTCAACAAATGGTGCTGGAACAGTAGGACATCCACATGCAAAAAAAAAAATGAATCTAGACACAGACTTTACATCTTTCACGAAAATTAACTCAAAATGGATCACAGACTTAAATGTAAAACACAAACTATAAAATTCCTAGAAGATAACATTGGAGAAAAACTAGATGACTTCGGATATGGTGAGGCCTTTTTATATACTGTGCCAAAGACACCATCCACAGTGTCAAGAGAATGAGAATGTCCCAGGCCACAGACTGGGAAAAAATGTTGGAAGCAAGTATCTAATAAAGGATAGTTATCCAAGCACACAAAGAACTCCTAAAACGCAACAATGAGAAAACAACTAGATTAAGAAATGGGTCAAAGACCTTAATAGACAACTTACCAAGGAAGGTATACAGAAGGCAAATAAGTATCTGAAAAGATGCTCCATATCATATATCATCAGGAAATGCAAATTTAACATGAGACACCAGTACATATCTATTAGACTGGTCAAAATCTGGAACACTGAAAACACCAAATGCTGGGGAGGATGTGGAGCAACAGGAACTCTCATACATTGCTGGTGGGAATACAAAATGGTACAGCCACTTTGGATGACAGTTTGGCATTTTCTTACTACACTACTTACTATACAATCCAGTAATCATGCTCCAAAGGGTTAGCCCAAAGGACAGGATAAGCCCAAATGGTTAAAAGCTTATGTCACACAAAAATCTGCACAAGGATGTTTATGGCTACTTTATTCATAATTGCTAAAACTTGGAAGTAACCAAGATGTCCTTCAGTAGGTGAATGGATAAATAAACTGTAGCTGTATTCTGAGATTAAAGAATGGAGATCCTGATCCCTGAAATGTGCACTATAATGAAGTATTCAAGAAACAATTTGCGTAGTAAAAAAAAAAAAAAAAATATATATATATATATATATATATATATATATATATATATAAATTTGCTAAGGGGCATAAAAGAAATTTAAATCAATTTAGTGACATATTTTGCTTCAAGATGGGAAGTGGCATTATTATAAAAATGTCAACCTTAGATTAATTTAACAGTTGATGGAATTCCAATAAAATTTCCCTAAAACAAAATGATTCCAATGTTCATCTAGAACAGAGGTCTGCCCCCACTAAAAAGGAGAATTATAGGCCAATATTCCTGATGAACATTCCGGATGCAAAAATTCTCAATAAGATACTAGCAAATCAAATTCAACAATATATTGAAAGAATTATTCACCATGATCAAGTGGGACTCATTCCTGAGTTGCAGGGCTGGTTCAGTATTCACAAATCAATCCACACGATACAACACGTTAACAGAAGAAAGGACAAGAACTATATGATCCTGTCAATAGATACAGAAAAAGCATTTGACAAAATATAGCATCCTTTCTTAATAAAAACCCTGAAGAAAGTTGGAATAGAAAGAACATAGTCTAACATCATAAAAGCCATATATGAAAAACCCACAGCTAATATCATCCTTAATGGAGAAAAACTGAGAGCTTTCCCCTTAGACCAGGAACATGACAGGGATATCCACTCTCACCGCTGTTGTTTAACATAGTGTTGCAACTCCTAGCCTCCGCTATAAGACAACAAAATGAAATAAAAAGTATCCAAAGTGGCAAAGAAGAAATAAAACTTTCACTTTTTTTTAATATATGAAATTTGTCAAATTGGTTTCCATACAACACCCAGTGCTCATCCCAAAAGATGCCCTCTTCAATACCCATCACCTACCCTCCTCTCCCTCCCACCCCCCATCAACGCTCAGTTTGTAAAACTTTCACTTTTTGATGACGTGGGAAAACCCAAAAGACTGCACCAAAAAGCTGCTAGAACCAATACATGAATTCAGCAAAGTTGCAGGATATAAAATCAATGTACAGAAATCAGTGCATTTCTATATACCAATAGTGAAGCAATACAAAGAGACATCAAGAAATGGATCCCATTTACAATTGCACCAAGATCCATACAATACCTAGGAATAAACGTAACCAAAGAGGTAAAAGATCTGTATGCTGAAAACTGTAAAAAACTTATGAAGGAAATTGAAGAAGAGACAAAGAAATGGATTCCATGCTCATGGATTGGAAGAACAGATATTGTTAAAATGTCAATATTCCCCAAAGGAATCTACACATTCAATGCAATCCTAATCAAAATTGCACTGGCATTCTTCTCAGAGCTAGAACAAACAGTCCTAAAATTTTCATGGAACCACAAAAGACCCCAAATAGCCAAAGTAATGCTGAAAAAGAAAACTAAACTGGAGGCATCACAATCCTGGACTTTAGCCTTTACTACAAAGCTGTAATCATCAAGACAGTATGGTATTGGCACAAAAACAGACACATAGACCAATGGAATAGAATAGAGAACCCAGAATTGGACCCACAAATGTATGGCCAACTAATCTTCGACAAAGCGGGAAAGAGTATTCAATGGAAAAAAGTCTCTTTAGCAAATGGTGCTGGGGGAACTGGACACCAACATGCAGAAGAATGAAACTGGACCACTTTTCTTACACCATACACTAAAATAAACCCCAAATGGATGAAAGACCTAAATGTGAGACAGGAAAGCATCAAAACATCAAAATACAGGCAACAACCTCTTTGACCTCAGCTGCTTCAGTTTCTTGTCTCTGAAGGCAAGGGAAATAAAAGCAAAAATGAACTATTGGGACCTCATCAAGATAAAAAGTTTCTGCACTGCAAAGGAAACAATCAACAAAACTAAATGCAACCAATGGAATGGGAGAAGATATTTGCAAATGACATATTGGATAAAGAGTTAGTATCCAAAATCTATAAAGAACTTACCAAACTCAATACCCGAAAGCAAATAATCCGGTGAAGAAATGGGCAGAAGACATGAATAGACACTTTTCCAAAGAAGACATCCAAATGGCCAACAGACACATGAAAATATGCTCAATGTCACTCATCATCAGAGAAATACAAATCAAAGCCACATTGAGATACCACCTCACACTGGTCAGAGTCGCTAAAATGAACAAATCAGGAAACTACAGATGCTGGCGAGGACATAGAAAAACGATAACCCTCTTGCAGTGCCGGTGGGAATGCAAACTGGTGCAGCCACTTTGGAAAACAGTGTGAAGGTTCCTCAAAAAATTAAAAATAGGATTACCCTATGGCCCTGTAATAGCACTACTAGGAATTTATCCGAAGGATATAGGAGTGCTGATCCACAGGGGCACATGTACTCCAATGTTTATAGCAGTGCTATCAACAGCCAAATTATGGAAAGAGTCCAAATGTCCATTGACTGATGAATGAATAAAGAAGATGTGGTTTATATATATATACAATGGAATACTACTTGGCAATGAGAAAGAATGAAATCTTGCCATTTGCAATAACATGGTTGGAACTGGGGGGTATTATGCTAAGTGAAATAAGTCAGTCAGAGAAAGACAGATATCATGTTTTCACTCATGTGGAATTTGAGAAACTTAACAGAAGACTACGGTGGAAGGGAAGGGGAAAAATAGTTTCAAACAGAGAGGGAGGCAAACCATACGAGACTCTTAAAGGGAACAAACTGAAGGTTGATGGGGGAGGGGCTGGGGGAGAGGGGAAGTTGGGTGATGGTCATTGAAGAGGGCACTTGTTGGGATGAGCACTGGGTGTTGTATGTAAGCGATGAATCATGGGACTCTGCTGAAGCAAGAGCACACTGTATACACTGTATGTTAGCTAACTTGACAATAAATTATATTAAAACAAATAAACAAACAAAAGAACAGGGTCTCTATGCTGGGGACCATGGGCCAAATTTAGCCTGATATTGTGTTTGTAAATAAAGTTTTATTGGAACACAGCCATATCCATTTGTTTACATATGGTCTAGAGTGCCTTTTATTCTACAATGGCAGAGTTGAGTAATACGACAGAAATGATAAGGCCTGTAAATCCTAAAACATTCACCATGTACAGAAGATGATTGCTAGTCACTGATCTAGAAAGAAAAAAAGGCAAGAATAGATAAGAATGCATTGAAATGAACAATGAGAAAGTACATGCCTTTCCACATTTTAATTCACAATAAACAGCCTTAATATCCAAAGTTCTTTGTTTCCAAAATACATATTTTCTCATTTTTTCATGTCTTGAAATTAATGTGAATATCATGATAGATATCAAAGCAGACCTATCATGTACCAGACAGAGTAAGTGCACCACAGTTATTGCTGCCTATACTTGTATAAATTTAACATCTGTAGAAAATATCTCTCAACTTTACCTTATTGTGGTTACGCATGTAATTAACAGTTTACTGTGTTCAAAATTATAATAAACATGAGTTCACTACTTTACATCAAAAAGATAAACATTCTATAAATGCATCCTACCAAAGAAACTGGACACATGCATAAGGATGAATCTGTAAGAATAGTAAGGCAGGTGGTGTAGGCTACAAAATGGCAAATGTGATCCAACTTTCATAAAATGAGCTGTGTATGCTTGTTTCTATGTAACCGGTTCTACCCAGTCATCTATCTATCCATCTATCAAGACTGGAAGGATATACAACAACATCTTACCAGTTGTTATCTCTAAGTTGGGAAGTTACTGAGATTTTACTTCGTAAGTTAAAAAATGGTGTGTGTGTGTACACACACACACACACACACATATGTTTATATACATATCCATAATACACACATATTTATTATATATATTAATATATATTAAATATATTAATATATATTTAAAATATATATTTAAAGGAATAAAACCCTCTGTAAAAAATAAGAGGCAAAAGGCAAATTAAATTTTTTGGTAATGGATATAGCAAATACCATTTATATAGATATACATATACATATATATATAATACCATATTAGGTATTATAAATCAACATCAGAAGATGACTCTCCAATATAGGCATATTCAAAACTCATGAAGAGGAAATTCACAAAAGAATAAACAAATTCAGTCTTCTAGTCATCAAAGTTGTGCATTAAAATGAGACTCTTATTTTCCCTATCAAAATAGAAAATTATTTTTTAAGGCTAAACAGTTCAGTGCAGAGTATTGGCAAACATTTGGGAAGAGCCTCCATTTGTTTTGACTCCTGTTTACACATGGAGGGATTGCAGCTAGACTAATACCTCTGGCCTCTCTCTTCTCAGCCGTCTCTCACCCTCCATTGCTTCTTCTGGGAGATAGAGTGAGCTGAGAGCTCTGGAGAAGAAACTAAACATGCTTGTCAAAATTCTTTCTCAATTCCAATTCTTAGAAGGCCTGCCTGCCATGATCTGCCTGCCTGTAATCTTCCATGTGATCTGTTTACTGGGCAGGTGGACCCCAGGGGGAAGTGTGTGAAATACACCTAGGCCAGGGATGGAACCCATAAGTTGGACTGGCTTAGAGGTCACAAGCCAGTTTGACAGCAAATCTAAAGCATTGTCTTCAAATTCATTTTTTATCAGTAATTAAACTGATGTTTTCTTCTTCATTTTTTCTGAATCTTGCATGTCTCAAAAATTCCAGAAGCAAGGGTAAAGGGAAAGGAGAACTCACATACACTGCTAGGGACAGTATAAAGCTAATCATCTTTCTGATGGGCACTTTCACAACTTGTTAACAAAGGCTTTTGCCTTTTGCTGGCATGCGTCTCTAAGCATTCATGCTTAGAAAACAATCAGAGAAATAGACAAAATATGAACACACGAATGTTTAGCATAGTATTATTTATGATAGCAAAACTGGAAAAAACAAATGTCCAACTAGGTAGGATAATTAAGAAAAATATATTTGTGTATGATACAAAGATATTAAAAATCATACAGAAGAGTATTAGTGGCATGAGAAATTGTTTGCTATATATTGATAAATTTTTTAAATGTGCTACAGAATAGTATATGCAATATGATACCAACTTTGCAATGCACTTATAAATCTCATAAGCTTGAGTAAAAAAATATTGGTAGAACACGTATGAAAATACTGACAGTAGTTATTTTGGGTGATAGGACTTATTGTTCCTTTTTTGCTTCTGATTTTCCAAGTTGTCTACATTATGTATTATTAAGATAAGTTTAAAAATGTTATTAAAATATAGACATTAGGGGCATCAGAGTGGCTCAGTCAGTTAAGCGTCGGACTTCAGCTTGGGTCATGATCTCGCGGTTTGTGAGTTTGAGCCCCGCGTTGGGCTCTGTGCTGACAGATCAGAGCTTAGAGCCTGCTTCAGATTCTGTGTCTCCCTCTCTCTCTGCTCCTCCTCTGCGTGTGTTCTATCTCTGTCTCTCAAAAATAAGTAAACATTAAAAAAATTTTTTTAATAAAAAAATAAAATAAAATATAGACATTAGATGTAGCAATTAATAACCCAAATTTATAATTATATTATAAAAACCTTTCTTTTCATAGAATACTAGTTAATAATTATGTTCATGTTTAAAAGAGTTTTTAAATGTAAGAAAGAAAAAATTCTAATTAAAATGAATGAATGTACCATGGGCCAAAAAGAACTGCATTCATATCCTGCTTTTGTTATTTATATGAACTTGTATCTTCTAAAATTCCAGCGATTATAATACCTACCTTGCAGAACTGTGCAGGATGAAAGATCATTTACAAAAACTAGCGAGCCTGAGGCAAAATATGCTTTCAATGAATGGTAACTTTATTATAAGTAATATGTATTTATTTTCAAATGGTTAAGTGTGGTCATCCACCGAATCCCTACTCCTCTAAAGCATTTGTTCAATGTTTCGATTAAGTGGGGAGGGTTTTGAAACATGAATTAAGAAAAAAGAATTAACACTGAAAGAGCCAAATCTAGTGCTAGACAGCTTATGTATGTCATCTCATCTTATAAACCTATGGTGACTTGATTAAGCATTAAGGAAATCTTTCCCTAAAGTAATATTTTCAAATATTCCTTTATTTAGTTCCCCCAAGTGTTTACACTCTGATGCAGTATATTATGGTAAGATTCTGGATGGATGAGGGGCATAGACTTAATTTTTTTTTTTTTTTAATAAGAGAAAGGCTACTGTGAAAAAGGACGTGGGAAATAAGAACTCTATGATGCCAGGATAGGGCACGAATAGAAAGAGAGGAGCTGGAAGCTGATGCCTTTGCAGCCATGAATAACCATGCACATTTGGAATGTTCCTGTGCGCTCAGAGAAATGTGCATTCCAGTTTGAAGACCAATGTAGGAGAATGGGATGGATGGCTTTGCCCAGCATTAAATCTTTCGAAGGAACAAAAAGGAAGAAAGAAAATTTGTATTATAGATACATAAAAGAGATAAGAATAGAGGCGTCTGAGTGGCTCAGTCAGTTGAGTGTCCAGCTCTTGATTTCAGCTCAGGTCATGATTCGCGGTTCATGGGATCAAGCCCTCCCAGTGGGCTCTGTGCTGACAGTGAGGAGCCTGCTTGGAATCCTCTCCTTCTCTCTCTGCCCCTCCCCTGCTCATGCTCTCTCTCTCTCTCTCTAAATAAATAAATTAATTAATTAACATGGAAAAAAAGAGATAAGAATAATTCATATAGTAATTAAAACAACATTTGATTAAGTTTACAAAGTGTATTATAAATGATCTCATTGGGTCCTTACAACAACACTATGAAGAAGTTTGGTTAGGATCATTTCTTTAAAAAGAGGATTCGAGAATTTAAGTGGCTTGTCTAAGGTCACATAAATGAAGTGGCAGAATCAGACATAAACCCAGTCTTCTGGGTGTACTAGATAATAATTATTACCTATGCTATATTAAATCTGGAACCATTTAAAATGACTACATTCTTTTTTCAAAGATTACTTTTGTTAAAACTTTCTTAAAATAGTATTCTCAAGTATTCCAGTAAAGGAGAATGTGGAATACATGGATTTATTTTCTTACCAAGTTTTCTTTGAATCATTGAGCTAAAAATTCTTCTGCTGTTTAGTTTTTAAATCAGTGTTTGTAGAGCATGACCCAGTACACATAATGACTTGCAATCAAGAATGACATCACAACAGTTTCAATGGCCATGAGTTTTTCTTTTCATATAAATATTCAGTATTTTAGTTTGGGATCTGAAGCATTAATGAAGAAATATGAAGTTTATGACACTTCACTGAATACTAGTACTTTCAGTTAATTAGGAATTAAAGCTTATATATTATTTTCAAAATATTATTAAGATATTTTTATTTTACGGATTTTTTTCTCATTAAAAATAATGAAATTATTTGTCAATTGCTAATTAGGGATTTAAATTATTGTTTAAGAGGAGATAATCAGAAAATTGTGAGACTAAAGTGTGTTAAAAATCCAAGTATTTTGGGGCTCCTGGGTGGCTCAATTGATTAAGTGTCTGACTTAATGAAATCAGGTCCTGCTTTCATGGTTTGTGAGTGCGATCTCTGCATCAGGCTCTCTGCTGTCAGTGCAGAGCCCGTCTGTCTCCTTCTCTCTCTGCCCCTATGCTGCTCTCTCATACACTCTCTCTCAAAAATAAACATACATTAAAAAAAACCAAGCATTTTGCCAAACACAGTTTCATTTTATAAAATAGAAGTTTTAAGGAATGTTTTCTGGTATTTAATGTATCTTCTACCTGAGAGAAGCTCCAAGGTACATCCTATATCCCATGGAAGACCCCTTTTGGGGTCAGGCATAACTGATTGTATCCCATCACACCTAACTGACAAAGGGATTAAAGCTTGTTTCCACAAAAGCCAGTAGTAGGGTTAAGGAAGGAAAAGTAGGGGATGTTTACCATACCACTGCATATGCATTCATGATGGTTAATTTTAGAAGTCAACTTGACTGGGCTTTGAGATGCACAAGTAGCTGGTTAAACATTATATCTGGGTGTGAGAAATTAGCATTTGAATCCATGGGATGAGTAAAGCAGACTGCCCTCCCCAATGTGGGTAGGCACCCTTCCATCCTTTGAAGGCCTGAATAGAAGAAAAAGGCAGAGGAAGGTTAAATTCTCTCTCTGCCTGTTGAGTTGGCACATTGATCTTTTCCTGCCCTTGGTGCTCCTGGTTCTCAGGCCTCAGACCAGAATCTATTCTTTTGGCTCTCTGACTCTCAGACCTTCAAACCCTATCTTTGGTTTTCCTCAGTTTCAAGGGCAGATGGCTGTTTGTAGAACTTCTTTGCCTCCATGTAGTCATGCAAACACCTTATAATAAATCTTAATATTTTATTGGTTCTGTTTTTTTGGGGGGAGAATGCTGACTAATAAAACATTATAGGAAAGTATAATGTGTAAGAAATCAGAGCCCATTCCCAAAGATATGGTTGTCTAAATTAGAAACATTCATCCAATAATCTAAGAGTTAGATTTCTTTCACTTTAAGAATTATTTTCTTAAGGTTGGGGTTTAAGTGGGTGACTATTCTTTGATGAGTACATTGAAAAAATGGATTTAAAAGAAAATGAAGACGTTTCGGAATTTAAAATGGAAAATAATTATAGAGGAAAATGAAATAGAAAAATAAACAGAAGTACAAGGGTATTTCAAAACTCTGGCCCAAGGACATGTGTCATTTACTGGTCTAAGAAATAAGAAAAAGGATAATCCAGTGGGTTTTTAAGTCATGCTCATTAAAAAAATCTGATAAGAAATTCTGACATGATGTTTTTCCTAGTTTTTACTTCATTAGTATTAAAACACACTTTTAAATAAATAAGATGATAATGATAGTGAATGGTGGTAGTTCTTTTTTCTTAAAGTGCTTACTTGATAAAAAGAAAAAAAAAAGTTGGCATTCTTATGTGGGCCTTCTACTACACTCTGACTTTATGTGCATTTTAATACCATGGTATTCCACAGTCTGAGAACCACATAGGATCTGAAGATGGAAAAGAATATGAAAGCAAGGTCCTTTTGGTTTCTTACCTTGCCCTAAAAGTTTCCACCTGGCCTCCTCATATGATCCCATCTCTTCCACTCTCCCATTAGATCACTGTGCTCCAGCCACATTCACCTCCTTTATTTTTCTTCAAGAACCCAACATTCCTGCCTTGTGGTCTTTACACTTGCTATACTTTGTTTATAATGTTTTCCTCATAGCTCTTCAAATGACTGACTTTGATGAAGGAAATTGAAGAAGACTCAAAGAAATAAAAAGGTACCCTGTGTTCAGGGGTTGGAAGAATTAATATTGTTGAAATATCAGTACTACCAAAAGCCATGGATTCAGTGCAATTCCTAACAAGATTCCAATGGCATGTTTTACAGAAGTAGAAAAAGCACTCCTAGAGTTTAAATGGAACCACAAAAGACTCAGAATAGCCAAAGAAATCTTGAGAAAGAAAAATGAAACAGGAGCATGCGTTATATGTCCTAATTTCTACACTATAAACCTGTAGTCATCAAAACAGTATAGTACGGGCATAAAAACAGACACATAGACCGATGGAACAGAATCAAGAGCCCAGAAATAAACCCAAGCATATTCAGTCAGCTAATATTTGACAAAGAAACCAAGAATACTCAATGGAGAAAAGACAGTCCCTTGAAAAAATCGTGCTGGAATAATTGGATATTCACATGTAAAAGAATGAAGCTGGACCCATATCTTACACAATTCACAAAAATTAGAGTAAAGACTTAAATGTAAGACCTAAAACTATGAAAATCCTAGAAGGACACATAGGAATAAGGCTCCTTGACATGGAATTGGCAATGATTTTTTGGATATGATATCTAAAGCACAAGCAATAAAATAATAAGTGGGATCACATCAAAGTAAAAAGCTTTTGCACAATGAAAAATATCATCAACAAAGTGAAAAGACAATCTGTGGAACAGAAAAAATATTTGCAAACCATATATCTGGTCAGTGGTTAATATCCAAAATATATTAAAAACTCATAAACTCAATAGCAAAAAATGAGCTAATTTAAAAATGGGCAAAAGACCCGAATAAAGAATAAAGGACCTTTTCTTCAGAAAAAAACATATGAAAGACCAACATGTATATGAAAAGATGCTCAACATCACTAGTCATTAGGGAAATAAAAAAAGCAAAATGAGATATCACCTTAGATATCACATGCTGGTGTGATTGTGGAGAAAAGTGGACCTTTGTGCACTGCTGGTTGGATTGTAAATTGGTACAGTTACTATTGAAAACCAGTGTGGAGGATCCTCAAAAAATTAAAAATAGAACGACCATATGATCCAGCAATTCCACTTCTGGGAATATAGCCAAAGGAAATGAAAAAACTAACCTGAGAAATATCTGCACCCCCATGCTCATAGCAGCATTACTTACAATAGCCAAGACATAGAAATAACCAAAGTGCTGATGGATAAACAGATAAAAACATTGTGGTACATATATATTCCATTGCAATGGAATATTATTCAGCTATAAGACAACATGGATGGAACTTGAAGTCATTTTGCTAAGTGAAATAAGTCAGAGAAAGACAAGATCTCACTTATATATGGAATCTAAAAACAACCCAAGTCCACCACTAAACTCAAAGAGATCAGACTTGTGGATACCAGAGGTAGAGGGTGGGGGGGGGGGAGGGGAAATTGGAGGAATGTGGTCAAAAGGTACAAATTCCTGCGGTGTCTGGGTGACTCTGTTGGTTGAGCAACTGACTCTTGATTTCTGTTTGGGTCATGATCCCAGGGTCATGGGACTGAGCCCTGTGTCAGGCTCCAAGCTTAGCGTGGAGCCTGCTTAAGACTCTCTCTCTCTCTCTCTCTCTCTCTGTATTCCCCTCTTCCCCTCTCCCTGTCACATTCTCTCTCTTTCAAATTAAAAAAAAGGTACAAATTCCAGTTATAAGATAATTAAGTACTAGGAATGTAATGTACAACATGATGACTATAGCTAATACTGTTGTATGATATATAGGAACATTATTAAGAGAGTTAATCCTAAGTGTTCTCATTGCAAAGAGAATTTTTTTTCTTTACTTTTTCTTTCTTTCTCCTTTTTTAAATTGTATTTATATGAGAAGATGGATGTTAGCTGAACCTATTGAGGTAATCATTTCACACACACACACACACAATATATATATATATATATATATATATATATATATATATATATATATAATCAAACCACCATGTTGTACTTTTAAAAGCTATGCAGTGATATATGTACATTATTTCTCAATAAAACTGAAAAAAAAACCCAAAAAGATAAAAGAATAAGAGAAAATGTGGATTATTCCAAAAGACAGATAAGAATGGAACTCATTGTACAACAATAGGCACATTAGAAGTACAAGAAGATGAACTCTGATATAAGAGGATGTGAGAAAGCCCTCTGAAGAGGAATCAAGATGCAGAAAATTCAAGATTTAGAGAGATAATTGGGGGCCCAGTTGGAGGAGCGTCTAAAGAGAGAAAAGAAATAAGGTAACTGATGAGAAGAAGGAAGGAAATAAAGGGATGAGAAACCCTACTGGCCTGTAATTAGTCAAGGGGAGGTACCGTTGCTGGGATACCTGTTCAGGTACTGCTGGGAATTACAGTCCCTGGCAGCTGAGTTCTGAAGAGAAGGAGTGGCTCTTAAGCAGCTGATGTTCCTTGTGCCTCTGGCCATTAAAAATACAATTTAAAAATGAGGGAATTCAGCAGAGCTGTGATTCTGAAGCTGTTGCCTTGTTTTTGGTAAAGAAGTTTCCCATTCTTCTCTTTTGCTCCTGGCTGAGTTTGAAGCTGTCGTATTAGGGATAGGGGCTCAATATTACAATTAACAGCATTTTAGTTTCTCCCAAATTTTTTACAGAATGTCTATGTTACTAAATCATAAACCACTGCAGTTCTCCTCTGCAATGTTTTCTGGGAATCATTGTACAGATGCTTTCCAGGAACTTTCAAATTCCCAGACCTTCATTTCCTGTGATTCCTGTTATATTGTGTAAAAAGCTTAAGATCATAGTATCTGACAGCATTATGATCGGATATACAACGATCTGTGAATGCACATTTCAGACCTACAGATATTTTATGGTCAGGGTATTATTGTATAACAATGGATACCTGGTGTTTGCATTTAAATGTACCTGACTTGTCTAACCATAATGCTGCAAAAGGATCCAAAAGCTCGCCTAAAAAACAGCCCTCTTTCTGGTACCTGCTTAACCTATTACTTTTTTGGCTCTTTGATTCTTACATATATATTTCAACTGCAATAGTCTGGTAGGGTTTCATGTTTTGTAACCTCTTCAGTTTCCACACATTAGTTTAATGTCTTGGTCTTTTTCTCAGCTTTCCACTCAAGTTTTCCTCTACTTCAAACTCCTATGGACTTCTATAAAAGAAATTTCCTATAACATCCCTGACTATGCTGGCCCTACATCTAGACCTTGTAGAAGAAGGATCAGATAGCTGGTATAAATGTTCTTAGTTGGAACTATCTCTTCATCTTTCAAGAACCAAGCACTGAATGTGTCCAATAGATGTGTTATGCTGATTGTATTTAGGATGTATTTAAATGTTTCATCCATGAGCTTGGGTAGAAAGCAGGGAAAGAGATTTTTTTTTTCCTTTGGAAAATCAAGATTTTTATTTACCAGGAGAAGAAAGCATAGATACTGGGCAACAATAGATAATTACCATAATCATATACATAGAAGTTTTAGTAATTTAGTATGTCAACAGCCCAAAGTTTTATATTTCCAACCTGTAATTAAGTTTTTGAATCTTGAACTAAATTTCAGATCATGGAGTCTGAGAAACCCTAGATCCTTTACACAGTCTTCTCTTGGTTATTTTAATAATGTATCTAAGAAAGGCATTATAGTTGGCTGACTTACATTTAAAAAATAAAAAAATCATGTCACATTCCTTAATATTAACTTATTCCTAAATTATAGCATCTAGGAGAGTCTCTGCTGTAGCTCATTATTAGATACATAAACACATCAGTTTCCATACTTGCTTAGTTATAATCCCATAAAATGTAAGACACCATCAAAAGTGTCAAACCAAGAAGTTTAACATACATTTAAACTATAACACACACATATAAAGCAATCTAAAGTTTAACCTATAAAGCAATCTTTTGATGTGGGGTGTGGGGCTCATCGTAACATGTGATTTAGGCATCAGACTATAACAGGCTATACTTTCTGCAAAGGAACACTTTAGTAACAGTGGGGTATTATTGTGCAGATATTTGTATCTCTGATAAGATCCCCAGATCTGCTCAGTAAGAATTGAAGAAATTGCCAATCACACTCAGTCTTGACAATCCCCTTTGCCGAAGCAGAAAAAAAAAACTAATGGTCTTATTATCCCTCCCCGACTAAATACTCAGGGTAGACTAGGCCTTTACGGGATAACAAAGTCCATGATCTCAGCCACTCCTGGTTTCTCTCCCTGGATGTTTGCAAAGGCTGAAGGGGCTGCTCTCAAAGCTGAAGATCCTGGGGATAAATATATTTCAGATACCTATTTTAGGGAGGAAAAACTTTTCTCTACTCTTCAAGATTCTTTTGGCTGGTCTAAGAATTAAATTGGCATGAGACTGATTAAGAAAAGAAAATAAAATTTATGTATGTGCAGGTGCTCTAAAAGAATCTGAGGCCCACAGGCAGTCAGGCAATTGAAGCTTATATGCCATCCAGAACTAAGAAGAAGGAGGTAGGGGTCTGGGACTTCAAAGGGAAGGAAGACAATTCACATGGAGATGAAAAAAAGGAAATATTTGGTAAGCAAATGTTTGCTGGGCCATAAGGAAACAACAGGGCATAGGGAGAAATTCTCAAAAACAGACCTTGCTAAGTTCCTCCTTGTCTACCATGACTAGTGCATATTAGTGTAGTTATTTTTGGTGATAGCTCCCTTTCCAGAGCAGATCCTCTATCTAAGTTCTTTTAGGCAGTTGAGGGAGAAGGTCAAAAGTTCTTCCTGAGCCTTCTGTTTCTTAAAAATAATCAGCCTAAAATAATCCACATACCAAAAAGATGCATTTTGGAAAAGAAAAATTTGGAAAATTTTGTTCCCTTACACCTGCTAAGTTAGTAAAGTAGGGTTTCTTTGTTGCCTGTTTTCTTAGAACCCACATGTGGACATCAGTCTGTATCTCTGAGGCTTATACCAGTTACTTTTGTTGTTATTTATGGTTTTGGTCATACAGTTGTTTGAGTAGCAACAGCCTTGGTTTCTGGTACAGAAATCTTTCCACTTTTGTCAGAGCTTTCAAAGGGAGAGAGAGAGAGAGAGAGAGATGGAGAGAGAGAGCGAGAGAGAAGCACTCATGGTTGGTAGTGTATGCAAGGTTGGAGGTAGGTATAATTAGGGAGCTTGAAAAGTTTATGAGTTGCCAAAGTGATAAAATGAAAAAGTACTGGCTAAAATAGCTTAGACAGGTTGGAGAAAGAGAGCAAGCAATTTTTGCATCCTGGAACCCTTTCTCTCCTCTGGCTTGTGGGAGGATAGCTGCAATGCTCAGCACAAAGTAGATGTTGCATAAATAGATTTTGCACGAATAGATTTTGAATGAATGAAATATAAAAACATGAGTGTAGGATAGTTTCAGTTTTCACTAATAACATCTGGGTAAAAATGATGGAGTGCGGATGGATCACATAATTTCCCTCTCTGTTACCTAACTAAATGAGAAGAAAAGTAGTCAAACAAAAACAAGCAAAAACAACAACAACAAAATAATCGTAAGAAATCTAACAGGGGAAAGGGGGCAATGCTATATGACAAAATTTTAAACTTTATGTAGTCATGGAAAGAAAGAAGCCCCAACCTTGTTTTCTTGGCTCCTGATACGGGCTTAACTCCAACATCAGTTCTAGAGAAAGAAAATGAGTCAATCAAATTCTGGTCTTTTATTTTCCTTTTTTTTTGTGTGTGTGTACGTAGAATAGATGGAATAGAAGCAGCTTTGAGGAGAGGGTAAATGGGCAAAGTTTACTACCAGCATGGACTGACTCTGACAGGTGCTCTGTGTTAAATGGTGGTAACAATGAAAGCCTGAAGATACACCCACCGCATAGAATACACCCCTTTCAGTCAAGTAAATAATAAGAGAGAATTAACAAAATGTCATAAGAGAAAACATAGCTAAGTTCCTCTTACAGAAACTGCACTACATCTAGGTTGGTATCTTCCCAAACCCATTCCCCATTTTAGGGAATTTCTCAATAGGATATCAGAGGAAATAAAACAGATATTCAGAGTAGGCAATATTAACATTGGATATATATGAAAAAATTGCATGTCAACTATGCAAACAACCTATAAAAGTATTAAAGAATGAAACATAATGTGAAAAAGAAAAATGGGAAATGGATAGTGTAAAAAATATTACTCAAGGGTCAAAAGGCAAATGCTTGTGGTCATTTCCTGCTATATAAGGATTAATACAAGTACAAATTTGGTAAAATGAGAGTCCTGATAAGTCAATAGGATAAGACAACATAGGAAATTGCAGAGAGGAGAAAAAAATATGCCACCAAAATAACATCATCATGTAATGAATAAATGGGAAACACTAAGAACAGAATATACATGACTCATATTCAAATCACTGATGTGGAGGAAAGGGTTGAAATGATCATACTGAATGAAGAGAAAAAAGATGATGAGTATAAAGCAATTTTAGAGATAATTATAGATTAAAAAAGATGATAAAGCATAATTATACTTGGCGTTTTTTAAGTAGAAATTCCAAGAGGCAGGAAAGATCTTAAAAGTTAATAGAAAAAAAATCTGAAATAAATTAAAGAACTTAATCTGAATATTGATAAATGAGGGAAATCAATCTAGAATGAATGACACTGTTTTAAAAGATCTCTCAAAGATTGTTGAAGCTAGACACCTTCAGGAGTATCTGGCAGTGTTTCCCTCCTTCTACAGAATATAGGTGTACTCATTGTCTACTGTTTTCAACTTTGGGCTTTTGGCCGACATGCTTATAGACAAAGCAAACGTTCTTCTCTTTAATCTGTTCCTATGCATATGCTCCAAAGATGTTGGCTGTTATGTTCTTCCCAATGAGTAGGTCCCATGTGGCCTGGATATGTTATTATGCACTTTAAAACATTGCCTGGGGTGCCTGGGTGGCTCAGTTGGTTAAGCGTCTGACTCTTGGTTTCAGCTCAGGTCATGATCTCATAGTTCCTGAGTTCAAGCCCCACTTCGAGCTCTGTGCTGACAGTGCAGAGCCTGCTTGGGATTCTCTGTCTCCCTCTCTCTCTCTCAAAAATAAAAGAATAAACATTAAAAAATTGCCTGTATTATTTATAATTAGCCCAAACAAAATTGTTACAAAATTAAATAATTATTTCTTTAAAGAATTCTACAGAATAGGGGTGCCTGGGTGACTCAGTCGGTTGAGTGTCCAACTCTTGATTGCAGCTTGGGTCATGATCTCACTGTTCATGAGATTGAGCCCTGCATTGGCTCCTCAGGCTGACGGTGTGGAGCCGGCTTGGGATTCTCTCTTTGCGTCTCTCTGCCCCTCCCCCACTCGCTTTCACTCTGTCTCTCAAAATACATCAATAAACTTTACAAAAAAAATTCTACAGAATATATAAACAATTTCCCCCAAATTGTTTATATACATATGTAACAGTAGCAGTGTTTTACCATATCCTTCAAGGAATCCTAAAAAGACAAAAGAACTGAGTTCTAGCTTCTACATCTGCCAGTCATTTGGTATTACTTTAGGCAAGTTACCCATTGCTCCTCATTTTCTTAACATGTCTAATGTGCAGGCATTACTCCCCTCATTTTAACGTTTTTATTATTTTTGAGAGACAGAGACAGAGCATGAGCGGGGAGGGGCAGAGAGAGAGGGAGACACAAAGTCCCAAGCAGGCTCCAGGCTCTGAGCTGTCAGCACAGAGCCGGTATAAAATCACTAACAGTGAGGTCATGACCTGAGCCGAAGTGGGACACTGAACCAACTGAGCCACCCAGGCGCCCCTTACTCCCCTCATTTTAGAGAAGAAACATGTTTCAAGTTGAGTGACTTGTCCAAATGCACAGTAAACTTTTAGATTCAAGGCATTATGACTTTCCCATCAAACTATATATGGAGACACTTTTCCTAATAGATACGAAAGTGTTTCTCAAAGGAAACTGCCTTTGCACTACCCGTTTTGTGGTGGCATCATAGACTGTAAGACTTAGGGAGTAACTTCACATTTTTTTCCTCTGGTTTATTATTATTTTAACATTGAAGTAAAGCTAAGTGCAAGTTTGTATTTCAATGTAAAAAGGTATGTTTTCCCATCTGTTTTATAGTGTTTTATGTCCTAATAGAATTTGGCGGGCTGAACATTAATAAGAAATACAGGTGAAAGTTGACTCCTTCTAATTTAAAAGTGGTAAAATTTTATTTCTGCCTACTCATTTCTATTGACTCCACTTACTCCTTATACCTCAGTTTTTAACCATGTAGTAGAGGACACCCTATTATTTGTCTTCCTCCTCTTTTACATTTGTATGGATATTCTTCATTTATAATGATGACTGATCACAGAGAGCAGCAAAAATTCATTCCCAGGCATGAGGGGGATGACGGCTTCTTCTGTTTCTTCTTCTCATGGCGCCCCTTAGTAGCCGGCTCACCCAACAGGAAGAGGGGCTAATGGAATTTACTAATACATCAATACCTGGAATGGAAAAAAAAAGAAACCACCAGGAAGAAGGCTTCCAGAAGAAACATTATGATAGGACACTTATTAAATAAATGTAGGTTCAAACATATCTCATCTTTGAAAATCAAATTAAGTCACAGCTTTGATGCACTTGCAGTTTCTGAGCCAGTTCTTGTCTAGCTTTCCTGAAGCTATCCAGACGCCGGTTTAGGACCTTTCAGTGTTGCAAAACCCAAACCAAACCAAAACAACATCAACAACAATTAAACTCTGTGTTTTCTGAATACCATTTTAACAGTTTTGTTCCTTGAATCATTCATTCAACAAATAGCTATTTCGTTCCTACTATGTGTTAGGTTCTAAAATAAGAAAATGTTGCTGATATATTCAACAAGGCACTCTGCTAGTTGCTAATGGTGTTCAAATCCTCATAAGATTGATTTGTCTGGACCCCCCTGGCTCACTTAATAACAGGGCCAGGCTGGCTGGACCTTTGGCCTGGCCTCAGGGGTAACTGCATGCAGGGACTTGATTGCCATCTTCTTTGTCTCTTCCTTTTCTTTGCCCTCACTCTTGCACTCTTTCCTCCATTTCCATCTTAATATCTTTTCTCTATTTCACTCTGCATATTAATTTTGTTCCCCCAAGCTACCTATTCCTACAAGCATACAATGACAGCCATAAGGATCTCTGGGCTAGAATCCTTACAGATTTATTTCTGGAGTAGAAAGCAAACTTTTCCCAACCAGCTTCAGTTAATTGCAAGGATTCTACGTGTCCTAACTTTGAACCAGGTTGTTGGATACAGTATTACCTTTTTCATGGTATCTGTCCATCCCTGGGGTCAGGGAGGTAGGATCTGTTACTAGAATATGAGGTGGGGAGAAGAGGAAAAGGGTACAATGCTATGTAAAAATAACCATTGCAAAGACAGCATTTCACTAGTGTGCTAAGACATTCCATGAGGGGAAAAAAAATCTAAAATGAATACATATCTGTTTAAAAGCAGATGCAATTTCAGTTAACAGTATAAAGAATATGGGAAATTTAAAAATGAAGAGATAAAATAGCCCAAACAAATTTTCAAATGTTTAACCAGCTTTCATTGGTCTCCAAGACTCAGCTAATACCTTAAGTATTTACTTGACCCCCAAGACTGGTTAGGATCTCCCTATTATACATATTTGCAGTACTGGCATTTCTCTTTTCTCACAGTTAACATAAGGACAATTAGTTAATTATTTGTTTAAAGTCTTTCTCTGGTGGAATTGTAGCCTCCATGAGACCTGAGACAAATCCAGAGTCTCACATAATGCCTGACACATATATAGTAAGCACTCAGTAGATGTTAATTTAATCTACTGAAATGAGATGAATACAACAGTTCGATTGGGGATGATAGTCTTTTACTTTTGTTTCTTTGTATATGTCAGAATTTTAAAAATAATGAGTTCTATTCCATTTTTTTTTCTTTTAAATATTTTGGAATATGCATAACCCTACATCCTTACATCCTTCGGACAAACCTTTATAAAATGTGCAAATGTGTTAAATGAGTAGGGGAGTCTGTTCAATGGAACTTTAGGAAACAGAGACCAAACAATGAAAATTAAATTAATTTTCATTTTGAGAATTGTTAATCTGTAACTATACTCCCTTGCAATCAGGTAACAGGAGTACTTGATGTAAAAGCCACTGCTAGATAATGATATAAATCTATTTTCTCTGTGATAAAGTGATGTGAATCTTACTGTCCTTTATAGTAAAAGAACATGCAATTGTTCTATATAAGTTGAATCAGGTTCACTTCAGAAAAATTTAAAAAGTGTAGAATTCCATGTTATAATGTTTTCACTGCCAATTTTTGAAAATTTTTTTAAAACATTTATTCACCTTAGAGAGAGAGAGAGAGAAAGATAGCGCATGAATGGGGGAGCGGCAGAGCAGAAACCAAAACAGGCTCCAGGCTCTGTGCTGTCAGCACAGAGCCCATCGCCGGGGTTGAACCCACGAACCGTGAGGATGACCTGAGCTGAAGTCAGACACTTAACCCACTGAGCCACCAGGTGCCCCTTCACTGCCAATTTTTAACCTCTTTTGCTGAAAATGGGACTTAAGTAAAGCCTTCACCAATCTCCTATTCTAAAGCTAAAGAAAACATATTTTCCTTGTACGTGCTTATGGCTTCATCGGTAATCCAGGAATAAAGATATTTCCTGCCCATTAATTCATTTAAATTGTCAGAACAACCCTTTGAAGTTGGAATTATTATTTTAATAGCGCATCACATTTATGGACGATAACCTGGGGCTTGAAGGAGGAAGTCACTAGGGGAGGGATTCAACACCACGGACAGTACTTAGAAACAGTGGTATTTACTGAATGAATAACTTCTCAATATCATACTGATGGTAAATCAAGGGTAGAAATGGGAAAATATATAATGATCACTGATTATGTGTTATTATCATACTAAGCCTGTTACATGTGATAAATCATTTAATCCTCACTATAATCTCATGAGGTGGACACCATTATGCTGATTGACAAATAAGGAAGTAGAGGCTTAGAATGGTCAAGTAAGTTGTTTCTGTTCTCACAGCACTGGATGGGCAGCAGTGGCAAGGCCAGGAGCCTCACACATCCCAGATCACTGCTCCCTGTATCTTCTCCTCAACCTCATGGGAACGTATACTGAAGGCTCCGTCAAGCTGACCATCCTTGACTTTTGTCCTGTGCAGCTGCCTGGAGCTGCTGCAGCCCAAACCATGCATAAAACTGCACTAGGCTCCCAAAGATGTAGGCCTTTCCATCTCCCAGTTCCAGAAGCATCCACATTGGCACCTCTCTTCTCTGTGTGCCTGTCCATCAGCCTTGGATTGACTGTTACTGGAGGTTTGCTTTCCATGGCCTTCAGTAGCAGACATCATGTGCTATGTGTCTCACATGCACAGTGTTTCCCTCTGTGATCTCACTCCCTCTGCATATCCGCTTCCAACCTCAGCTTGCCTCCCTCCCATCCTAGTTGGTTATTAGTCTTTAACAGGTTGTTTCTGCTTTCCTGGAGACTGAACTGTGCAACCCAGTGAACTTCTCCACCATCTATCATTTTCTTCAGCCACACTTCCAAGATTGTCCTTCCCTGAGTATTCTCTCTCAGATTTAATATCCTTTAGAGTTCTCCTTCTACCATTCTAATTACTCTCATGTGCATAATCATTCTTCATGCTAAGATTTCCCTGTTTAAATTACTGTGTGGCTTTTGTCTTTTGACTGAACCCTTCTTAGACAAAAGGCTGGTCTAAAAGGACAGTAAAAACTTACAGGAAATGGGAACTCTTCCCACCCCACGCATTAACCTAGAATTCAAGCATTCACACCTGACTTGTTAATTCTTGGTCTTTAATAGGTCTGGATCTTCCAATCAACTAAGGTAGAAACCCATTGATTATTGCAATTTATTTACTCCTTACAAGCTAATATACATGAAAATTTTGGGGAAATACACAAACAAGTCTTGTTTATCTTACTACATACAGATTATGGTTACTTTTATAAACTTCAGGGCTATTTTGTGTTTATATCTAAGACTCAGACATAATAAACAGATATGATTCTCAAATGTAGTAAATTCCTTTCTGTATAAATAGTGAGACAAGGGTCTGCAATGGCCTCTGAGTTGATAATTTCATTTTATTTCTGTTTTAAAAGAATTAATGACATTTTTCTTTAGCTCTGGTTGCTTAAATGCAACCGTGGCCATGTTTAAGGGATCTCTAACAGGTTATCTGGGCTTTATTGATTTATGTGGTCCCAACAATAAACTCAAAAGTTTATGACAAATAGAGGCTCTGATAAGCTGTGTTTAAATACTTTAGATTAGGTGCAGTTATACTGAAAGTCAAATTTGTTTGAAATCCTTAAAAAAGGTTCCTCTTAATTTTCTTTTTTTTTTTTTTTTAATTTTTTTTTCAATGTTTATTTATTTTTGGGACAGAGAGAGACAGAGCATGAACGGGGGAGGGGCAGAGAGAGAGGGAGACACAGAATCGGAAACAGGCTCCAGGCTCTGAGCCATCAGCCCAGAGCCCGACGCGGGGCTCGAACTCACGGACCGCGAGATCGTGACCTGGCTGAAGTCGGACGCTTAACCGACTGCGCCACCCAGGCGCCCCTCCTCTTAATTTTCAAATGGTGTCTGTTACAGTTAACATTGTTAACACGCATGCATTGAATTACTTGTTATCCAAGCATATATGTATTATTTTTTAAATACTATTTTTTATACTTTCTATTTCCTCTTTATTTACTTGTTTATCTACTATCACCTTGTCATGCAAAGGCTTGGGGTGGACGAAAGTACAAGACGTTGAAATTGAAATCAAGAGATGGCAAAAGGTAAGCGTTGCAAGCAGGTGGAGCAGGCAGGTGACAAAACAAGGGGAGCCTGAGGCAGTTCTCCCTAAGGGACGGCTACTCCTGTTTCAGCAGGTCACTGGAGCGCTCACCCAGGGTTGCCAAATCTGATTTCTCAAAGGATGAAGAAATGCAGGGTTCCTGATTTATAAATATCAGAAACTCAGTGGGAAAAAAAAATAACAGGGTTGAATCTCTGACGCTAGAAGTTAGGTGGTAGTTTTCCTTGAAGGAGTGAGATGGCCAGGAGGGGTAAGGTAAGGAGTAAGGTAAGAAACTGGATTTAATTCTGAATGAGGAGGAAGCCATTGGAGTGTTTGAGTCACCTGGAGCAACAATCTTTAATTGATTACACAGCCTTCAATGACTAGGTTCTTAAATGGATAGTTGGCAGTAAGACATTACCTGCTACAATATTATCTGACATATTTTACTGCTCATTCAGATACTTGTATGAAGAAAAGAATATAGACAGAGAAGTAGGCTGAAAGCCAGGAGATCATGTAGGAGGCTATTTACAATAGTTCAAGTGAACTTGAATGATGGTGGCTTAGTCCAGGAGGCAGTGGCAGAAGTCTTGGTAGAAGTGATGTGATTTACTCCTGAGCCTGCCCTATACAACACTTACATTGAGTCTACCGGCTCTCTTTCTTCAGTCAGGTCTCTTCAAGGTGGCCTGACTGCCACCCCCATTTTACAGACAGAGGTAAACATGGTAATAAGTTTGATGAGGCTGGGACTTGAACACTGGTAAGATTGTAAACTCTATGCATAAGTCACTTGAGTGAATCACTGTGTCCATTTTAAAAGGAGCAGTTAAATCTTGGCAAGAAAATGACTATCTTGTTTCATTGTCCAATTGGGAACACTGCTTTAAGTGTTAATACACCCAGAGCATGACCTTGCTGCTCTTTCAGCGGCTGGGTCTGTCCGTGTAGCCTGGCCAGAGAAACACTTGACTCTCACGTGGTCCAGCTCCTTAAAGCAGAGACTGCCACAAAGGAAACAACATTAATCTTTATTGGAGCATGGTTCCCAAATAGGCAACTGACAAAAGCACTTAACAATGCCCTGAAAGGACTACTGATAATCCCAGGAGCTAATAGGTTGTGTTCCAAAGTTTCAAAGCAATTCGGGAAAGAAAATAACACTGAAAAGTTATAATTGGGCTCTTTGAGAGATGTGTTTTGATCAGAGAATCTTTTGATCCCTTCTTCTTGCAATTCCTTGTGTCCCTCATATTTATATAGCAAATTAGAACGTGGTGCTTTACAGTTTACTTGTTATCATGTGGATTTTCTCTCTTGAGCCCTGAAAAATGATGTGAAATACACAAGAAACCATTTTATTCCTCAGAGAGAAGAGGAAACTAAGCTGAAGAGAAATTCCATATTTGGGCCAAAGACACCCAGTGATAACAGTGCCTATGTCTTTACATTTCTACCCTGAACTCTCTCCATGACATCACACTGCCTCCCAAACACCACCACCTTGGCATCAGCCTGGTTTTTCTTTCTTCCCAGAGTGGGAAACCCACTCAAGTCATCCTTCAGAAAAGGATTTATTATTATTATAGAGGAATATATATATATATATATATATATATATATATATACACATATATACTCTCTAACCTCAAAAAATCTGAAGAAAGCTCTATGGATTTACAAAGTGTTTCCCTTTTTGATTTGCTTGTTATTTGTACTCAGACTGCGATTTGCTTGTGTGCTACACATGTTATGAGCTACATTCTGTGTAGCTTTCTGTCTCATTCATTTTGCACTCAGCCACTTTTTTTTCTTTTTCATTTCATGCAATAACATTCAGTACCACATACTCAAAATCATCTTGCCATCATGCTGTGAAAGCTTACCCTTTTTAAACAGAAATGGAGACATTACTATATTACTATTTAGAAACTCTGAAAAAGGTTGGGTAGCATACGTATAAATCATCTAGGCATTCATTGGGAATTAATTGCTTTCAAATACCAAGACTGCTCGATAAACAGCTGATGAAAAATTAAAAGGTATCTTAGCAGTGGCTCATTATCTGAAGATGGGGATCTTAACTGTGTGAATGCATCTGTTACCAAAGCAGTGTACTTCTTTGTAAAACCCAACCACAAGGGAATCAGAGGCTTCAACTTCCTTTTAAAACAGGAATTCTTACAAATAAATTCTGAAAGGCATCATAAAATGATCTTGCTTTTCCCACCAAAAAACCTGATACATCATAAAGGAAGAAAAAAACCTTACCAATATCTTCTCCTGAGAGCAGAGACGAGACTAGGAGTCTTGATTTCTGAACCCACCAATCATCGTTTTACCTGTCTTCAATTGTCCCATTGGCTAACTGTGTTTCCAGGGGTTTTTTTTTTTTACATTGGTTTTTGTAGATCTACTCCTTAAATTCCACACCTAATTCATCTGTTCCACAGTCATCATTTCAAACACTTACCAGTGGCTGTTCTCAGCAGGAAACCATATAAAAATATTGGTATCACCTAGGAAATATTAAAAAATATACCTCTCTTTTCTTTTTTCTCTTCCCTATCATGCTCTGACCCTAAACTTACAAGACCATTTCTTAAATAACTCCTCATAAAGGTCCTTGAAACAAATTCATGGAAACACTGGTAAGATCATTTTCTCCAAAGCCTTTTTGCGTTAATCGCCAAGAGAGGGAAGTATTTTACTGACTGCAAACAAAAGTCACAGATCACCCAAGCTTAGCAAAACACAGAATATAAACTAGGGCAATAAGATATGAGAAACAAATTATATTTTTAATATTCTTTCCATGTTAATAATCTCTAAACTGTTTCTGACAATAGTTACAAGGAATTTGAAAATGTATTACCTCCGTACATTCATGCTCCCAATGGTTTATTATAATAAGATTTTAATCTTACAGAGTTGTTCCAGCTCATTTCTCCAAGATGTCATTACTTTGCAGAATAACTAAAAGATGGGCAAGTGCCTACCCGACATACTCTAGGGTGTTCATCATTAAGCTCTGAATACCTACACCTGGAGAATTGAGCATAGTCAATCACTATACTTAAAAATTAACTGGGTAAAAAAAAATAAGCATAAGTACATTAGAGACAGCTTAGATATTTCCCAGAAGAAAGGCCATAAGTTGGTGTGTGGGCCAGAGAAAAAGTTGAGGAGACAGGTTCCAGATACATGAGAATAGAAATGCCTTGTGCTTCATGTTAGATAACCCTGACTTTTCTCGTGGGGTGTCCTGTTTCTAAGTCCTGAAATTGTAAATAATTGAAAAGTCCTGCCCTCTCTGCATTCTTCCTCTCATATGCAGTTGATTTTCTTCTTGATGTATTATTAGTGTGCATATTGGACGCTGCCCCACTTTTAGCTCCTTACTTAAATAAGAGTCTCCATTTACTGCCATTGCTACCCCCTAGTTGGAGCTAAGACCAAGAGGAAAAAAAAATGGGGCTGAAAGATCTCATCCAGCTTGGCCCAAACCTCTGACCTCACGTGAAGGTATGGGCCTGGGATTGGGGGATGGAAATCCAGTTCCTGGAGAGAGAGACAAGATGAAAAATCACAAAACTCAAAGGCTGAGTCTAGATCAAGAAAAAATTAGTATGCTTATTAATTTTAGGCAAGGGAAAAGGGGAAACTATCAAAATAGAAAATGGATTATAAATTACCTAAAACTTGGAAATAGGCAAAAGAGCTTACTGGGTGTTCCTTCAGGGTAGAAATGGTTGTTTTTTTTAATATTATCTAGGTACTGAACAACTCAGTGGGGGCAGAAGTTAAGTTATTGAGTTTGGTAAAACAGATACAACAAAGCTTACAACTTATTGCCTTGGAAGACATTAAACACTTTTGTATGTTAGCCAGCTATCTTATCCTGACATTCTTTGATTAAACTCCCCATTTATATCTTGCTCCTAAAACGTTCTTGGGTCTGTTTTAATATCTTCAGTATCTTTCTCATTATTTAATGAGTTAAATAAAATCTTTGACATATGTGTTGTGTACTTGTATGATGTCATGATTTTTAATCTTTTGAGAATTAGACTTTAACAATTTGGCAGTTCATCTACCAAAGTGTCCAATAAAACTCACCTGACAGAAAGGAGTAAATTGTGTTGCCAGAGGGGTATACCTCATGGGCTACTAAGCCCAGATACATTTGTTTCTTGGCTCCCTCAGTGAATTCCAAGTAATAAGACAACTTGAGCTTTTCTTACTCTCTAGTTTTTTTCCATCTGGTTTCATTTCTCATTCCCCTCTACCCCCGCTTCAGTTCTGTCATTGCTGGTAAATTATTCCCTGCGGGTATCACTTCAAACTGTGTTTGGCTTTATGATCTGACTGTTTGGTGATTGCTGCAAGGGACTGATGGAGATCTATTGTCTGTTGGAAGAGAAACCAGAATCTAGTTTGTTAGCCTTTTTTGTTTGCATCTTTTTGTGAGCTCAAATCAGGTAAGAATTTCATGCCCACCAGGAAGAAAAATAGTTGCATGAGATCTAAACAGTGAACTTTTGGATTTTTATGTTTACATCTGACCTGTGACTGAGTTGTAAAATAAGCCAAAAATTCCATGTTTCTGTATGCCTGTGAGCAGCAAAGTACTTTCCTAACTGTGAAAAGTGTTAATAGATTATTGTCTCCTAAATTACAGGAACTTTGTTCTGATTCATTTGATGAGATAAGTGCTTATAAAATAGAACAGTTGCCAAATTTGCAAATAAAAAGAAACCAAACTTAAACAATTATAAATATGCTAGACCCTTAAGGAAAAAAAGAATCCTTCTTACATAAGCTGCTAGCTTAGAATAACTTTTGGATAGGAATCTTAGTTTACATAATTATAATGACTATTTAGACAAATGAGACTGATTTAGTGATTTTCATTTAAAAAGCAATAACTTTTTGTCTTTTCCTTGAATGAATCATTATGAGTATGAAGTAAGCACAGCTTAAAATAAAAGAAAGGTTTGGGTTGTTTTCTCATGAAAAGACTAGTCAAACTAAATTTTTAAAACTTCATTTATTGGTTTTCTGATCAAATAAGTTAACATCAGTCCTACATTTTATTTACTATTGTTAATAATGCACATTTTTCTAGCCGAATTGAATAATTCCAACATTCTTATAGCAATAATCATGTTTTACAGTATGTCAGCTTACTTGCAATGTCCGAGATCTTTAGGAACTTAAATACTTGCATTAATGTCAAACTGAGTTATTTTTGAATAATCTTTGAATAGTTGGATAATTCATAATTAAGGTGGAATGCTAAAACATTGATTACTGAGCATAATTTTAAGTTGATAAACTTTTGCTTCTTATTTTTATATACTCCATAGAGTGGATATATCTTTGAGTTATGTTAATGAACATGATCATTTTAGTTTCTTTAAGAAGACATGAAAGGGATCAAAAAACAGATGTGTGTGTCTGTAATTATTGAACTATGTGTATTCATGGGATTTGCTTGTTACCTAAGAGCCTTGTGAATGATAGACTGTTACCAATTCCTACCTTTTGGTTGGCTCTGTAAAACAGAAGCTGCTACTTTAATTAAAAGTTACTTAATTTTTAAGTGGTTGGGGCTATCTTACTTACTTAATTTTGGGTGGTCGAGGGTATCTTAGGAGAAATACAACTGGGCATATGATTTTGTTTTTTAAGGCTTAATGAGAGTACTTTTGTCTATCGTAAAAGTTCATCCTGTTTTAGAACATGGAAAGGCAGAGTAAATGACAAAACCAGAGTGAGTTATTTATTTTGTAACTGGAAGTTTGTACCTTTTGACCACCTTTACTCATTTCGGTCACTCATGATTCAATCTTAACCAAACAACCACATCTTTCTACTGTTTTGTTTTGTTGCTTTTTCCTTCTCAACATTGGATTCTAAGTTCAGAAAAAAAAATAAGAAAAATTTTAGGATATTTTTTACACCTGAAATTAGTTTTGGGTTTTCTCATAAAGCCCCTGGAAATTTTTAAAAGTTTCTTATTGTGTCTTATAAAAATAAGAGTGCTAAAATAATTGTTTGTTTGATATGCTCCATATTTCTTAATTAGTTTAATGCTTTTGTAAGAGTTGCCTGGGAAGAACTGTCAAATCAGAAAACATGCCCAGTCTTTCTTAGGTTGTTTGTACAGAAAACATGATATCCATAGAGATATTTCACAAAGTGTATACTTTATGGGAAGGCCCTGAAGATTTTTGATTGCTTTTGTGATCCATGATATGTTCTTACTTTTAAGGGAAGCATTGATAGCCTCTTAGGAAATAGTAATGTACTGCACATCAATAGAAAAATTTCCTCTCCTCCATTCTGATATTATTGGTTATTGGATTAAAATAACTACAATTACTCAGTCTCCTTCTCAAATAGGTTTTTACTTTCTTTTGATACTTGCTTAAAGATTCTACTATATAAATATCAGGCTACAGAATGTATCTTCAACATGTATAGACAGACTGAGAGTCTTGCAGAAAGGATTGTGTTAGGTACTCTGAATAATTGGTATGTCAAAAAATAAGCTCTTGGGTGTGGGCCCCCAAGCTTATTTTAGTTTGATAATTCTCAGACTGAGTCAACATCTTCAGGACTTTTTCCAGTGTGGAAGTTGATCTACTTCCCAAAGCTGACTGCTGACACAACATCCAGATTAATACTATAGGTCTGAAGAGGGAAATGAAATTGGTGTTCGTTTTGATTATTGTTGATATTACCTTTAACTTTCTATTCTTTTAATGTATATATATGAGGAAGTCCTTTTTCTCTCCTTGTAGTCTGTTTCTAACCCATTAGGTTGACTATGCTTTTATAAACAGAAATTAAACATTTATTCTTAAATTTTTTTTTAATTTTAGAGAAAGAGCACAAGTGGGGAGAGGAGCAGATGGAGAGAGAGAGAGAGAGAGAGAGAGAGAGAGAGAGAGAGAGAGAGAATCTTAAGCAGGCTCCATGCTGAGCATGGAACCCAATGTGGGGCTCAATCCCACGACCCTGGGATCATGACCTAAGCCTAAATCAAGAGTTGGATGCCCAACTGACTGAGCCACCCAGATGCCCCAGAAATGAAACTTTTAAAAATAGCAGTTGATTCTCACTAACCCCTTGGAATTCAGAAACAAATCTTTTACTAAGTCTTCTTACTTTGTACTATTTATATATTCAATAATAACCTGTGCTCTTTTCTATCAGCATATGGTTGAACAAATCAATTATGCAACCAAGGCCATGCGTGCAATGCCATGCTTGACAAATCTCATTTTATCAGATATGATAATCCCACTAATAAGGAACAAGGATCAATCTTATGTGTGAATCCAGTGTGTAGATAGGCCTCTTAAGAAAACCGGGTTGGTATTTGGACGAAAGGATTGCAGTCCCATAGGTGATAAAAAAGGATACTCTGAGGCAGGCTACTTCTTAGCAAATTTTGAAGACCTCCAACAAAGATGTATTATCCCCAATGTAGAGGTATGGCAGAGAAAATTTGGAGAGAGAGATTATCTTGGTCTTGGTTTCCTAGTCTCAGGATAGAAGGGCCAATAATAGAAGACTTGAAAAAATTCAATCCCAGATTCCTTATCAAAATCCCAGACAGAAGTCAAGTATCTTGTATTAGCAGCTGTTCAGTGCTGTGCAGCTCTGGGTTGGCAGGGTAAACTTGAGGAGGCCACGCAGTTATGGACGTGCTCGTTGTACCTACGTTAATGATCAGACCAAAGTTAATGAGCCCAGCTATTTTGTGATCATGCATGTTATTTGCAGATTATTTAAAATCCCCAAAGGGGAGAGACTGTTAGAAAAATTATCCCCGATTTGGGGCGCCTGGGTGGCTCAGTCAGTTGAGCATCCGACTTCAGCTCAGGTCATGATCTCGCGGTCTGTGAGTTCGAGCCCCCCGTCGGGCTCTGTGCTGACAGCTCAGAGCCTGGAGCCTGTTTCAGATTCTTTGTCTCCCTCTCTCTGACCCTCCCCCGTTCATGCTCTCTGTCTGTCTCAAAAATAAATAAACGTTAAAAAAAAATTTTAAGAAAAATTACCCCCGATTTGGAAACTGCTAGAAGAGATGTCTTGGTGTATGTTCAGTATAGTGTTGGGCTCGACCTTATCTTGACCAGACTATTTTGCAACTTGGTAGGAACAGATATTAATTTATAGATTGTTTTGACCAGTTCCCTTATTAATGGAATTAAATAAAAATATTTGACACGTGCTTATTTTATATTTGTATGAGAATACAATTTTTTTCTAATCTTTTGAAAACTATACATTCACACTGGTAATGATAATAGAAGTTATGGACAGATATCTGGTAGAGCAATATGTCATATTGCTAAGTGGAATGGGCCCTTACTGTGGTCTTTTAAGGCACTTGACTAATTGTTTTAAGGATACAACTAGCAAGAATAGCAATAATAGTAAAATTGTTAAAAGTGTGCTATTTAATACCCTAGAGACTTTGCTTCTATTACCCATTATTCTCACCATAGTCTATGTGGGAAGTATTTTCATTCTTTTATAGGTAAGGAAATTGAATCTCCAAATTCACACAGCTAGTAAATGGCAAAACAGTTTTCATCCCAAATCTGTCTGACTTTAAATCTTTTCCTCTTCAATAGTTTTCTACTATGCTCATCAGCCTCCAATAAACACAGTTCCTATCTTCAAGGTGTTCACCAAACTAAAAGGACGTTTTTTCTTTCAATGTGCAAAAATGTTGGCAATAGTTTCTGAAAAAAATCCACATGTAAGTGGGACCTGCACAGTTCAAACAATGCTGTTCAAGAGCCAATTGTATATTTTGCCTAATCTCTATTTCAGATTGATTTTGGCAAGTTATGTTTCCTTTCTAGGATTCAGTTTCTCCTTTTCTGAAATGTTTCATCTCCAATACATGTTTTTTTTGTTTGTTTTTTAATTTCACACCATTTGCTATCTTTTACACTTTATGTTATTCCTTCCCTCTTTGCCAGCTTGGATTCCATTGTTAATTGTTAGAATTACTCCCTGATTTACACTATTGATCTTTCTATTGACTTGGTAAAACTGAATTTTGATTTAGTACCACATCAGCTCTTTGTGCCTGCATCTGGGCAGCTGAAATGTGCCTGAAGAAAAATGCACAATGATCCTGACTGTTCTCACTTTAAATAGATGACTGTTAATGTCAAGGCAGTCCTTGTGGAGACAGACCCATTATATTTTTACTCCTAGTTAATTCACTCTCCAGTCTTTTAGATAACTGTTTCTTTCTCTCTCTTGCTCCAAACCTCCAATACTTAGGCCTTCTTTTCACCATGTGCTGATGACCCTGAATCCCGTTTTGTTTGTTTGTTTTTAGAGTTATTTATTTATTTTGTTTTTAATGTTTATTTATTTTTGAGAGTGGGGATGGGACAGAGAAAGAGGGAGACAGAGGATCTGAGATGGGCTCTGTGCTGAGAGAAGAGAGCCTGATGTGGGGCTCAAACTCACAAGCCATGAGCTGATGTCAGACATTTAACCAACTGAGCTACCCAGGTGCCTCTGGATCCCCTGTTTTTATTGAGAAAATGGGCGTATTTATAATACTTCCACATGATGCCATCACTACATCTTCCTAGCTACTTGTAACTCTATCCATAGACTATAACTTCACTCCCTGTTGAATGGATGAATTGTCCTTGCTCCCAGCTAAGTCTCCCTCCACTGATACAAAGTGTCTCATTCCTGGTCTTCTCCTCCATGATATTGCTCCTACAAGTGTCCCCCTGGTGCTTCATCAGTTTTTACAGGCTAGTGGATTATTACCAGAGAGCGCACAAAAATGTTGTAATAAAATTGCCTCTCTGGTTACTGCCTCATTCTTTAGTTCCTGTGTACAGAAATGTCCTCGGAAGACCTGCCTAAAATCATTGTAGTGCTTCTTCTGCCCTCTTCTATCCTTTCTTGAATCCATCTTATTCAAGTTCCTCTCCCCAACTCTGACTATTCTAAAAGGCATTAGTGATCTCCACATTGACAAAAACTGTGTTCAGTTTTCAGTTCTTATATTATTTGAACGAAACAAGCATTTGACCTGATGGGAGTGCTCACTTTCTTTGAACACTTTATTCCCTTGCTTTAGGACTATCACTTCCTCTCTTGGTTCTCTCTCTAGCTCTCTGGACACCAATTTTCAGGCTTTATTGCTGGTCATCTCCATGAATTTTAGGTATTGGTGTTCTCTGGGACATAGAACTTAAACCTTTTCTTTTTGCTATCTAAATTCATTGCATAGGTGAATTTATCTAGAATTATGGCTTTATATACCAGCTATATATTGATGAGTTACAAATTCCTGAAGCAGCAGTTAGTGTGTTGAGCATATGGGTTAATATGTTGGGGAGTATCATGGGCCTAATCTTTCTGCCTGGTGGAAGCTACTCCACTGCTTCTTGTCCTAGGTCACTGCTATGGACTGAACTGTGATGCCCTCTACCCCAAATTCATGTTTTGAAGCCATAGGACCCCAGTGTGATGGTATTTGAGATGAGGGCTTTGAGAACTAATTAGGTTAGATGAGGTCACGAGGGTGGGGCCTTCATGAAGGGATTAATACTCTGATCAGAAGAGGCTAGAGAGCCTTCTTCCCTCTCTCTCTCTCTCTCTCTCTCTCTCTCTCCATCCCCACTCCCCACGCACTCAGGACCCAGTGATGACACACCAGAAGCAGTCACCTACAACCCAAGAGAGAGCTGTCACCACATACCAACCCTGCAGGCATCTTGATCTTGGACTTTCAAGTCTCTAGAACTGTGAGAAATAAACACCTGTTATTGAGGTCACTCAGTCTATACTATTTTGTTATGGCAGCTCAAGCAAGCTGAGAAAGTCACCATGTAGCTTCAGAAAACCAGGGCCCAATAACCGGAAAGATGGACTCTTTTTTTGCCATGTCTTAATTCACAATTGAACGTGAACATCGGCATCTTAACTCTAAGCCACGACAGCCAGATTATAGCTTGCTTTCTCTAGAAACGTCAGCAAAATCCAGATGCTCAGCTGAAGGTCCCTGGGTAGATTCTGTTTTGAGCTAGTCAGAAGCCAACTGTGACACTTGATAGTCACTGGCAGTCTTGGTGCTGATCCTATTCAACACTAGATTCTGGGTACTCAGCATTGTTCATGGGACATGGGACTAGTCATTTTATGCTTGAGGAATGTTGATTGAATGAGTGAACATGGAGCAAAGTCTTCTTTTATAATATTGATCATTAAATAAGCTTTTCTTTTTTTTATGGCTTACTTTTCAATACTACCATTAGAAATGAGGATGTTTTCTGTCCTTTCGTGCCTGCAGAGTTAACACAATGATGTATAAATGAGTTCACTGGAGCTAACTATGCTACATTCAGATTGATACTTGTCACACCACTGTTTGTCATTTGTAGGATTAATAGTGCTTGTGTCCAGACTAGAAGTTACTACCCCAAATCATTCGGTAAACATTCATTACTATAATTCTCATGAAAATGGTAAGAAAATGCAAGTTTCAAGTCAATGTCAGACTGGTAGTTTAAAATCATATTCAGAATTCTCCAAATTCTTAAATAATGGCTTAATTGCTATGTTAAAGATAGGAGGATTGAGTTGGTTTCATTATGGCAAAGCAAATTGATTCTGTTCACTAGTTTGGAAATAAGTGAATGACTCCAATTTATGCCAAGTGCTTTATGTGTATTTTCCCATTCAATCTTCCAACATTTCTCTGGAGTACATATTATTGTACATATTATGAATAACCACATACTCAAGGCTGTATAAAAACTTGGCAACTTCTACTGCCAGGAAACTACTGTATATCCCAGTGTAGTAAAAACTGTCAACTTTAGTAACACACCTACTGTTCTGGGTCTTGTAGATGAAATTAGTGGACTTTCAAACTTTATAGGTCATAATCTACATTAGTGCCTTAGAATACTAACAAGAACTGAAGTTTATTTATGAGGTAGGTTGTAGAGGGAAACATGAAGATTTGAATTGCCTTCAAGCTGTGTATTCACTTCGAAATAGGTCACTGTCTGTTTACACCCACTCTTCCAAACAGTGGGTCACAGAGGTGAAACCAGGGCAAGTCTGCAATTTCCCCGACCACCCATGACCCTTTTCTTCAAGTACTGATAAGGACCCTGACTTTAAATTTTTGCCAGATGACCTTCTGTGAGATGAGTTGATGTCTTCCTTAGGCTGACATGATCAGTGGATGATCTCGGTTTCCACCTAAGGACTGAGGTTAGAAAACAGCAGGGTTGAATTTGTAGATGCTGCAGGTTCATTAAATAGCTAGGTTCAACTTCATGCTTTCGAAGTCAGCCAGGTTTGGCCTAAAGTCTAATATAAAAGAGTATTTACACAGGGCTATGGGTAAATACATTTCCTTAGAAGTTGCCATTCCTTTTGACACTTGAATATATGATTAATTAATAAAAAAAAGGAAGATTATGTACCTGAAATAACCACATGAATCATGCCTGCTAACATGATTATACCGTGCACGTGGAAATTAGTTTGACCTTTTCATAAAAAGAAATTACGTGCAGTACTATTCTTGTTCTGTGGCATGGCACATTTTTTTCCAACGTTAAAGAGAGGATGGCAGATAAAAACACATCATTCACATTATGCCTAATGACTTTTAAATTAATTTAATTTAATACTTAAATAGCTAATAATAATGATTTTCAAATCAAATAGTATTAAAGTGAAAAGCTGGTTACCCATGTCTCAGATCCCATCCCACTCCCAGAGGTAACCACTTTTATTTGTTTGTTGAGTATCCTTTCAGAGATTTTTAAGATGCATATTCAATTAAGACAAATATATATTCTCACTTTTATCCCTTTGTTACTTAAATATGTATTCCTACTTTTAACTTTTTGTTACTTATACGTAACCTACTATTTTTTTTAACCTAATGACACATCTTGGAAAATTTTCATAGTAGTACACTTTCTCTTATTTTTTATATCTGCATAGTAGGATCCCATTGTATAGCTGTATGTACGTTAAAAAGCATTTGAGTTGTTTCCAATCTTATTATTTCAGACAATGTTGCAACAAATAAGTTTGTATAGTATTTCCAGATATACTCTTAGATTTTCTACAAATAGTGACAATTTTACAGCCTAATTCCAATGTATATATCTTTTTTTTTGTCCTGCATCCCAAGGTTATTTTTTAAAAATCTATTTCTACCTTTTTTAAAGTTTTATTTAAATCCCAATGTTTAGGGGCGCCTGGGTGGCGCAGTCGGTTAAGCGTCCGACTTCAGCCAGGTCACGATCTCGCGGTCCCGGAGTTCGAGCCCCGCGTCAGGCTCTGGGCTGATGGCTCAGAGCCTGGAGCCTGTTTCCGATTCTGTGTCTCCCTCTCTCTCTGCTCCTCCCCCGTTCATGCTCTGTCTCTCTCTGTCCCAAAAATAAATAAACGTTGAAAAAAAAAATCCCAATGTTTATATCTTTAATTTCTTTCTTTTTTCACTGACTTATAACACTAGAATAATGTTTAAAAATGATTGTAATGCATCATGATCTTTTCCCTTACTTTAGTAGGAATTCCTTTAATGTCTGATCTTTAAACATGGCTTTCAGGCTGACATAGATGTATTGTCCTATTAAAGAAGTATTCATATATTCCTAGATAACTGAGAATTAAAAAAAAAAATCAAGAATGGCTATTGAATTTTTCAAATACCTTTTCAATGTCTCTAGCAATAACCCTATGTTTTTTGCTCCATATAATTATTTATCTGAATAATTTTACTAATGTTGAATTATTCTTACATTCTTGGATTCTGAATTTATAAGATGGACTTTTATGTTTCCTTTAAATTCAAACTTTGTTAGATTTAATTTGTGTCATTTTCTTTATAAAATTTAATGGGAAATATTCATTCTTTTTATGCTTTTTATAATTAGATATCATAATGATTATCTCCTTTTTAACTTGACTATATCCCTTATGCTATACTTTTTATTCTTGTGACTTGTTTATTTTAGAAGTGGAAGTTCATGTAGCTCTCAATCCCCTTCCCTGTTTTGTCCATTCCCCAACCTACCTTCCTTCTGGCAACCACCAGTTTGTTCTCTGTATTTATGAGTCCACTTCTATATTTTTGTTGTTGTTGTTGTTGTTTGTTTGTTTTTTGTTTTTAGATTCTACGTGTAAATGAAACCATATGGTATTTGTTTTTATTGTCTGATTTATTTCACTTAGCTTAATATCCTCTAGGTCCATCTATGTTGTTATAAATGGTAAGATTTTATTCCTATAGTTGAGTGATATTTTATTGTGTGTATGTATGTATATACATGTAAATACATATATGTGTGTGTATATATATATATATATACACACACACATATATATGTGTGTGTGTGTGTGTGTGTGTGTGTGTGTGTGTATATATATATATATATATCACTTCTTATTTATCCATTCTTCTATCAATGGATACTTAGAGGTTGCTTCCATGTCTTGGCTATTGTAAATAATGCTGCAATAAATATAGGCATACATCTATCTTTTTGAATTAGTGTTTTTGTTTTCTTTTGGGAAATATCCAGAAATGGAATTACTGAGTTTTATGTGATTTCTATTTTTAATTTTCTGAGGAATTTGTACACCATTTTTCATCATGGTTATATCAATTTACATTCCTACTAACAGTGCACAAGGTTTCCCTTTTTGCCACATCCTCACCAATTCTTGTTATTTCCTGTCTTTTTGATACTAGCCATTCTCACTGGTATGTGGTGATAACCTCATGGTGGTTATCTACTCTTCACATATCTGGTAAAATTTCCCTGTGAAGATCATATTGTCTTGGTAATTCATTAGAGGAAGATGGGGGACTGACAATTTTCACAATTGCTTCTGTTTAGATTTTCTATGTCCTCTAGGGACAGTTTAGGTTAATTATATTTTCCACTAAAAGTACTCGTTTTACCCAGGTTTTCAAATGTATTTTTCTATGTGTAACATGCATTCACAATGGAGCAGTATATCTTTGATATTACAAATACCAAATCTCCACCCTCTCCACAGATCTTATTCCTTAAAATTTAATTTCTCTTACCAGGGAAAAATTTAATTTTATTCTTTTTTTTTTTAATTTTTTTTTAATGTTTATTTATTTTTGAGACAGAGCGAGACAGAGCATGAATGGGGGAGGGGCAGAGAGAGAGGGAGACACAGAATCTGAAACAGGCTCCAGGCTCTGCACTGTCAGCATAGAGCCCGACGCGGGGCTCGAACTCACAGACGTGAGATCATGACCTGAGCCGAAGTCGGACGCTCAACCGACTGAGCCACCCAGGCGCCCCTAATTTTATTCTTAAGGGGAACAAAAATGAAAGTATGATGGAGGCATATTATAGTATGTCAAAGTAGTTTTTAGGATTATTTCAAAATTCTCTATTTCTATGTTTTAACCCTTTATCCTTTCTTATTTTTTGGATTTACATATTTTTTCTTGATAAATTTAATGATTATTTTAAATATCTTATTTTCATAATTTCAAAAAAACCTGCTTTTGGAGTTACATATTAATTCTCCTCACTTTCCTTTCTTAGCTTATTTATTTCTTCTAGACTACAGGTTTTTTTCTTCTGTTTTCCCTCTATTTAAAATTTTTAAAAATATGTTTATTTATTTATTTTTGAAAGAGACAGAGAGCACAAGTAGAGGAGGGGCAGAGAGAGACACAGAATGTGAAGCAGGCTTCAAGCTCTGCACTATCAGGGCAGAGCCCGACGTGGGGCTCAAATTCACGAACCACAAGATCATGACCTGAGCCAAAGGTGGATGCTCAACTGACTGAGCCACCCAGGTGCCCTTGTTTTCCCTCTATTTAATAGTGTTTTTCTATCTTTTTGAGTTGGTGCTTATTTAATTATTTCAGCTAATGCTGTGTTACAAAATTCTGATAAGTAGTGTTTTCATTTGTCATTATTTTCCAGAAATTCTACAATTTTTGTTCATGAGAGTACTTAAGAGAGGTTTTATGTTTATTTCCAGGTTCAGAGATGTTTATTTTTATGATTTGTCTATTAATTTCTAGTTTTATTATGTTGTGATTACAGAATGTCCATGATTCCTTATTTTTAGATTTTATTGAAGTTTTCTTCATGGCTTGATATTTCATATTTCGTGAATATGCTCTTAACCTTTGAAAGACATACAATCTCCACTTTTGAGGCACAACACCTGATATATCCATATTTAGATCAAGAGAGATGAGTAAACTTCTTCTATATTATGATCTCCTTTCTATATGTTTTTCTATCTCCTGCAATGTCTGCTTATATAAGTTGTTGCTATGAGGCATTTCGATCATAGATATTCATAACTTCCACATCTTCATTGTGAATTTTACTTTTTGTGTTATAAAGTGACACTCTTGTTTCATACAATACTTATTTGTCCTGAATCCAACTTGCCTAAAATTAAGGTCAGACTTTTGCTTTTTTATTATTATTCCTTTATGTGTTTGTGTGGGAGGATGGGGCATTATTTCAGGTAAAACTTTGATTTTCTTTTTGTTATGAACCATTCTGAATTTTTCTTTTTTACATATCTGTCTACAGTATCAGGTTTGCTTTTAATGCAATTTGAAGATCCTTTTATTTATTTTATTTATTTTTTAAATGTTTATTTACTTATTTTGAGTGATAGTGTGCGCACACATTCGTGCGTGAGCAGGGGGAGGGCAGAGAGAGAGGGGAGAGAATCCCAAGCAGGCTCTACCCTGTCAGTGCAGAGCCAAATCCAGGACTCAATCTCTGAACCCTAAGATCATGAACCAAAACTAAAAGTTGGTTGCTTAACCAGCGTAGTCACCAGGTGCCCCAATTTGAAGATCCTTTTAAAAAATAACTTGAAGTATGTATTGATTTGGAAATATTTATGTCAATTCTTAGATACGTGTGTGTGTGTGTGTGTGTGTGTGTGCATGTGTGTATGCTTCCTCTTTTTACAAAGGTGTGCATTAAGGTATGTATTCACTTTCTAGTGGCTACCTTTATAATTAAGTCTTCATATTATATTCATAATTTTCTATTATTTTAGACATTATTAGTTACAAGCAATGATAACATGGCATGTATCTTATTGTTTTGACTCTGCATTATTATATTTTGTTTAAAAAATTAAATTTCCTAGTGTTTATCTTTGCATTGTTATACACATTTAGTGTACTACTATGTCAGCTTTAAATTACATTTTCAACCTCAGCAGTTATAGATGAGTCAGTCAGTGAACTTGCTCTAATCACCACCAACTTTTTCCTTTCTCTTCTGAATACTTGTGTTTTGCATCATCCCTACATTTTCAAAGTCTATAGCATTCACGCATATTTTAATGGTCTAATTTTATTTTATTTTTTTTTTAAATTTTTTTTTCCAACGTTTTTTTA
The DNA here is from genome assembly GCF_007474595.2 of Lynx canadensis. Classification (NCBI taxonomy): domain Eukaryota; kingdom Metazoa; phylum Chordata; class Mammalia; order Carnivora; family Felidae; genus Lynx; species Lynx canadensis. Next base: position 53,950,861 of record NC_044310.1, read on the forward strand.
TTTATTTTTGGGACAGAGAGAGACAGAGCATGAACGGGGGAGGGGCAGAGAGAGAGGGAGACACAGAATCGGAAACAGGCTCCAGGCTCTGAGCCATCAGCCCAGAGCCCGACGCGGGGGCTCGAACTCACGGACCGCGAGATCATGACCTGGCTGAAGTCGGACGCTTAACCGACTGCGCCACCCAGGCGCCCCTTAATGGTCTAATTTTAGAACATAAGTATATTCATTGTTCATCATGAGAAAGTTTCCCCACATTTATTCTAGTAGATTCCTCAGAAAGAAAGAATAGTCTTTGATTTTTAAAGTTGTAAGTGTCTTTAAATGGTCTTTATACTTGACGGATGACTTGGTTGATATAAAATACTTAGATCATATTTTATTTCCTTGAGAATGTCGTGTTTTTTTCCATTGACTTTGCTTTGGAGAAGATTGAAGTGAAGTTGAACTTATTTTTCTTTACACAAATCTTGATCTTTTTGCTTTTTGGCTTCAAAGATTTTCTTTATATTCAAATTTCAATAATTTGCATATGTTTTTGCTTGAACATTATGAATCAGCTTTCTGTAGTACATGGCATTTACTTTCCGTATGGAGATTCAAGACTTGTTTTAATTTCAGAGAAGTTCTTTCTTAATTTTGTTTGCAAGTATTTGCTCTGTCCCATTGCTAAGGTTTTCTTCTTCAGAGACTCCAACTATAGGTATGCTGGCTGTGCGTTGTATTTCATCTATCATTATCATTTTCACACAATGCTTAAAAGTATATTTCTCTTTGTTTTCATTTTATTTTGGCCATTATTCTCATATGGGTCTTTGCTGTCTCTTACTCATCCACAGTGCTTATTCCCCTCTGTGTTTCTTCCAATATTGTCTTCGTTTCTGTCATGGTTTGGTTCGTTTCTCTCTTTCATATCTGATGTATATCAGCTCACTTCATCCCCATCCCTTTCTTGAGTTTCTTCATTTGTGCTTTGTCACATTGCCTAATAGAATACATTGCCTCATTAACCTAATGGTAAATATATTTCATTTAGGGATTCAGTATAGCTTCATGAATAAGAGACAGACACTGGAGAAACACTGAATGGGTTTAAATACTGGCTCCTCTCTGAGTAGCTGTGTGATTTTTTTTAAGCTTATTTGTTTATTTGGAGGGGCACCTGGATGGCTCAGTCAGTTAAGCAACCGACTTGGCTCAGGTCATGATCTCAGTTTGTGAGTTTGAGCCTTGCGTCAGGCTCTGTGCTGACAGCTTGGTGGAGCCTGGAGCCTCCTTCAGATTCTGTGTTTCCCTCTCTCTCTGCCCCTTCCCTGCTCATGCTCTGTCTCTCTTTCTCTCTCAAAAATAAACACTAAAAAATTAAAAAAATAAAGTTTATTTATTTATTTGGAGAGAGAAAGCATGCACATGCAAGCAGGGGAAGGGCAGAGAGAGAGGAAGAGAGAGAATCCCAAGCAGCTCAGAGCCCCACATGGGGCTTGATCTCAGTAACCATGAGATCATGACCTGAGCTGAAATCAAGAGTAAGGTGCTTAACCAACTGAACCACCCAAGGCACTTAAACAAATTATTTAACTTTTATGTACTTTAGTTCTTTTCATATATAGATAATGGGAATAATAATGATGAGTCATTCATGGAGTTGTTTTGAGAATCTATTCAATTCAAATCTGCAATGAAGTTAGAATAGTGCCTGGCAATAGCAAATACTATGCAAGTATCTATTTTTAATGGAGTTTTGTTTATTCATTGCAAAATACATGAAAAATACATTGAAAAGTCACAATTTTCAATGGCTCTGTGGCAACTTTTCCCCACATTTTTTGGTAATTTTGATGCTCCTTTTCAGGATCTTTCTTATAGGATCTTTGTATTCTCTTTGTGCCAGTTTCTTCTTTATCACTACTCACTCCAGAATCAATTATATTTTTCTGGCCAGTCTTTGTAGAAAGCCCCTGACATGGTGGGTTCAAGGTAGTTTCCTGTTCTCTCAATCAAAAAGCTTACTTTCTGTGGCAGATTGTCATACGAATGACGGTCTGACACCTCCCCACACACATGCCCTTATGAAATCCTGTTATGCCCAGAATTCGCGATCCCCAAAGACCACCAGGGAGCTGAGTCCGATGCAAAAGCAAAGAGCCTTTATTTGAGCTAGCTCAAGCTCAATCCCCTACCTGCACCCAGGCAGCGGTGAGATGCCGGAGAGAGCCAGCGAGTTTCAAAAGCACAAAGGTTTTATAGGGGTCTAGGGGCAGCTGGTGAGTAACGGCCGCGGCCTCAGCCGATTGGCTGGGGAAGGGTTGTGGCCTCGGCCGATAGGCTGGGGAAGGGTCGGGGTCCCCTTAGGCAGGTCGCAGGGTGTGTTTTGATCAGGAAGTTTGAATGGGTAAGCGGGAGGTTACTCAAGGGGAGGAGGCGTGGTCTGAGGTTTCTGCGATTTTCCCAGAAAGGGGCCATGTCGGGCACATAGTCACTCAAGGTGGAGGACACAGAACAAGATGGAGTCGGCCGGCATAGATCCGCCCTTTCAATCCCCCTTACGTTGACTCTAGACTTAGCTAGATTACTTACTTTAGCCAATGGGACATTAGCAAACATGACACAGGCAGAAACTTAAAAGGAGTGTGAATATTGGAATGTGCCCTCTCTCTTACTGCTGAGAACTATTCCAACTCCACATGAAAAAGCCTGAGCTAGCCCCCTGGAAAGATGCCCCAGGTGCTCAGTCTATCCCGTGTGAGGCCCAAATATGTGAGTGAGACCTGTTGAGTGAGACAGAAATAAAGCAGAAATAAGCCAATCCAGTTCAACCCATCCCCATTTGTCACTTTACTCAATTGTAGGCAAATAATTGGTAACTCTTAAACCATTGTTTTGGGTGATTTGTCATGCAACAATAGATTACAGATTCACTTTTATTGCTTACTCAAAAGCAGTCTGCTTCCAGTAATTATGGCTTTTCTGTAGACTCACCCGTTCTAAGTCTCTGAAGTAAATTTGGTTCAGGAGACTGCCAACAGCTCTGTGCTCCCCAGTCCTTACAGGCAAGGAATAGGTCTTCTGTATCTCACAGTGATTACGTCATCCTCAAGGATTATAGTTTTGCTGCCCCTGAGACTTGATGCTGGTGGGTTCCCTGGAATCTCTAGCAGGGAGGTGCCTTTGTGCTTCTTCTCCCCATCTCTTTGTGCCTCTTCTGCGTTACCTGTTCTGCTCTTGCTTTCTTGTTTAAGAGACGTGGCTGTTTTTGCATTTTATGGTGAGCCTGTTACTTTCAGGAAACGTGTTTTTGCTGGTACTTTCTGATGTCCTTACTTTTGGTTCCCTTTACTCTCCCTAGGCCTTTTCCATATGACTTCGGCTCAAATGTAGCTACTTTTAGCACCCTCTACAAGGACTTTGGAGTTTGTGAGTAAAATCTGTATAGGGCTGCTGAAAATGGCATTTAACATTTTTTCCATTCTCTTTGTTAGTTTATACATGATTTCTAGGGAGAAGTGGGAAGGATGTTTAAATTGATGACATCATCTTCATACGGGAGTCCGTTTAATTCTTATTTGCAATGAGGACCCTTTGGACATGTTTTTCTGAAGATGAGGTAACAACATTGGGTGCTTTAGTAATCATTAATACCCTTCAAAGTTCTAATATTCGCAGGGGGAGCATGTCACTCAAACTGGTTCTTTTTTTCCCAGATTGAATCACAATTTAGTTTCCCATCCCACACTCTATTTGGGCAATGGTCTCTTTCTATTTAATAAGTCTGACTAATTAATCCTCACTGTAGTTCAGGAAAAAGAGATTATATTGTCATCGTTTTAGAGACAAAGACTGTGACAAGAACCATGACTGCATTGCAAGATTTATTGGCTTCCCTCCAGATGCTCATTGCCTCACTATTATTAATTTTGGCTTTGGGCTTAATTTCAAGCTAACAGATGAGTGGATGGTATAGAACATAAACCAACAGGTCCAAGAAGGCAGCATTTCAGCTGTGAGCACTGGGTGTTCTACACTCCAAGGGCTAGTATTTGAAAATGTTTCCTCCAAAAACCACCCAGGGATAACAGTGCAGGGCAGGAGTCCATTAAGTTCCTATATTGACAAGCTCTCAGGTATGACTTTCCTTGTGTAGGTATGTGAAGCTGGTTGGGTTAATGTATGAATAACAGAAGGTTACTGTTACTTCTTTGGCAAACTCGTATTTGCCTTTTATTATACAGTTCAGAAGGGATCCAATTCCCTGACCCATTTCCCCTCCAACTAGAGAAAATTCCTTCCACTGGTGTAATTGGTGTGTGCTCCCATGTGTAGTACTTGTATTGTCCATTTTGGGCTTTCCTAGTAGCTTCTCCCACTAGGCGGTGAGCACCCTGGGTGCAGGGACTGTGACCCTGATCATGTCTGTACTCCAGCATCTGGCACAGTGTATTGTGCTTAGTGCAAAATGGGTGTGCCACAATGTTCTTTGGAATAAATTGTGAAATAGGCCAATTTTATCCATTAAAGTCTTTTCTGGTTTCTGGCTAGTTATAATAGTTCAATGTGCAAAGTTACCCTATCCCTGTCTGCCTTCTCTTTCCCTCACCAGCTTTCTTCTCTCTTTCTCCGACTGAAAGAGCTGGACAACTGGAGAAAAACAAATCTATGTTTTCTCACACCTGGCTCTCCCTACCCCTTTACCCCCTGTCCCCACCCCCCACCCCCCCCCCACCCCCCCCCCCCCCCCCCGAACCCAACTCGCAGGCCTCCACCCATCTGCACTCTTTCAAGCTGGGGAAGTCAGGCTTCCAAGTGGGGGCCTGCTGATTGGCCATTACAAATGCCCAAGTTGTGGGACCCACTCCCAGGGGTCTTTGTAGAGCACCTCCTTGGAGGTGAGCTGACCCACTGGTTCAGTGACACTGTGCTTATCCACTCTGGAGCTCCTTTGTGCAACAGGAGAGCAGCGGGTTCTCACCTTCACACCGGCTCCTTCCGCGTAATTCGTCCCTGGCTTCCCCCGGCCCCTCCAGCTGAGTGCTCTTCTCCCCATCCCCTTTTGTGCAACCCGTGGCTGCGGAGCTTCTAGTACTGTATTCATGGCAGATGAAGAGCGAATGACTGACACGTTCCAGGGACGGCGAATCGCAGCGAGCGCGGGCGGCAGGGGGAGGGTGTGTAGTGGCAGACGGCCGCTGGGATTATGAATGGGGGCGGGGGGGGGGGGGCTAGTGTGGGGTTCAAACCAGGATTTTCGGCATCCGGCTTTGGTTAGGCACGCAGGGCTGTGCGTAATCCTTCAGTTCTGGTGGAAAGAGAGATGCCGTGAGCTCCTGGCTGGGAGTGAGGGTTATTTTGCAAAACTCCCTTAGTATCGTGCGGCAGAGTACTGCGGGAGGTCGGCGAGGTAGGTGGAGGAGGAAAAGAAGCGGGTAGGGAATCAGGGAGAGGCCAGCCCTCTGGGGACAGTGTGCCTTGCACCTTGGAATTGACAGGTGGTGGCCGCAGCAGTTACAACCTACTACATAGCATCTAGTCCGTGCAGTAAGATCACATTGTTATTCCCCGCACCGGGCGGAAGAGCGCAGCGCGGCAGAACAAGTGCCACCGGCGAGCTGTCTCCCGGTGGGGGGTAGTGGGGGTACAGAGAGGGGGTTTGGGGGGACCAGTGGAGGAGACCGGAGCTCGGGCGCGTCGCGGCAGTCTGCACCGCCCCGGCCGGGGTCTTCATGCCCGGCGGCTCCGCGCGCGCGTTCCGCAGCCGTCCTCGGCTGGTGCGCCCCTTTCCAGGGCTCCCGGACTCGCCACGGCAGCTGCGGGCTCCACACCACCGGCCGGGTTGCACGCGAGTCGCGCGCGAGCGTCTCCCGCCGCCTCTCGTGCCCCGGGGAGCGCACTACACGCAAGAGCCGAGCCGGGCGGAGCCGCGGCGGTGCACCAGCGGCGCCTCAGCCAGCAGGAGGGCGGCTTCTGAGAGGGCAGCCTGAGGTAAGGGCTGCCCAGAAGGCTGCGGGTTTATTTTCCTCCTTCTCTTACTTCCTCACACAGAGGAGCCGAAATGGAGAGTGTGGGGTGCTGTGGGTTGATGGGGGGCGAGGGAGTATGGGGCCGCACCAGGGTGGTCGCCTTGACGGCGTCGTTGGTGCCCCTAGTAGGAAATCCACCAACCGGCCCTTCTTCTTCGCTCCCTCCTGCTCTGCCTCTGCCTCCGCCCTTGAACCTCTTGGCAAACCCTTAGGCAGGAGAGGCGGCTAAGGGAGGAAGGAGAGAGGCAGAAGGATTTGCCCGGGAGTGGGTGGATTGGCGCGCGATGCCCAGTGATTGCGGGCGGCGGGCGCGGGAGGGAGACCCAAGAGTTTGCTGGGTTGCGGCCCCAGGATGGTCCTGTGCATCCTGGTGGCTGGGGAGCCAGGTGGGGCGCGCCTAAGGCACAGCATAACGAAGGCCCTGTCAGCAACTTTTGGGAAGCCCTATCTCTTGTCTGGGGAGGGGTGCTGGGATGTGTTCAGGGCCTGGCCCTTTCTGAGCTACAAGTGTGTGTGTGTGTTTGTGTGTGTGTGTGTGTGTGTGTGTGTGTGTGTGTGTGTAGGGTTCTCCTCCCCTTCCTTCCTGCCATCCCTCCTCTTCCATGTTCCTCTTTTGCTTCCTTCCTTCCCCTTTTCACAGACCACCCCCGCTTCCATGTGCCATACTTCAAACAAAATACAAACCCACTGTAGCCAACAGCTTTGAAGCAAGTATAAAGAAGAGAGCACAGAGGAATAGCTCTTAATTACATTGTGGTTCATTTTCAAGATGAAAATATTTGCATATAAATAACATATAATGTATTCTATATAGTATAATATACATATATGATATACACACGTCTGGGGGAATTTTTAAGAAATACTTTGAGACTTTCACCTAAAATTACATTACATTTACATTATGTTTACATCACATGTATTTGGTGCTATTAAACAGAAATGGTAAATCTATGCATTCTGTGTCTTAGATCTGTATGAGCTATAACTGTTCTTTGAATCACATCCATCTTTTAAATTCAGAGATTTCCAGCTACTTGAAAACCCTGGGCTACACTGCAAGAGTAAAAGGCACATTAAATTAAAAGAAAAAGTACTGATTTTTTTTTTTTTAGTAGATCATCCACTTAGCCCTCTTTCCTTTCACTAAAAGCGGGTAGTTATGCCAATAATTTTTATAAAAACAAAAACAATTGGGGGACTTCAAAGTGTTTTCACCTAGACCTGAGGTATAGGGGGAGGTCTGGAATATATCTGGCCATGAATTGACAAGAAGGTAGATAGGGCAAAAGATTTCACTTCAGGTAAAAGAAAATTCAGCCACACTTCCCTCTGAGGGTACCTCATCTATCCTCTGATATCCCAACTGAGAAACCCCCTTAATGTCAACATGTGCCTTTGGCGTCACAGTGGTCTGATCAAGTCTTCAAATCAATATTGTAGGACTTGGCTAATAACGTACTTGCTGGCTGTTCCTGTCCTTTTTCTTTTTAAACAACAGAATGTCAATTACAAAAAAAAAAAAATAAGTAAAATTGTTAAAGATTGGAATTGTTGAGATGGCACGATTGACACATTGAGGCTATCTATATATGTATCATCTCTCTATATTCCTTATCGCAATTGTGAACTAAGCAATTTTGCGTTTTGTCTTCTTTTAGTTTTTTTTTTTTTCTCAGCTGATCTGCTTTAATATCTGATTTGACGTATTTGACAAAGATGAATTATCTTAAATTTCTCTAGAGGGTACCCACCTGGGCCTGCTAATTTCTTTTGAATAGAGTTGGTTTTGGTTTGAAGAATAAGAAATCAATCATATATGGTTTTCTGATCTTGGAGTCCTTTGTCTAGGGATAGGTATTTAATCATAGTGGTAGGCACAAGTAAGGATGCATGTTTCATAAAAATATTAGACACAGAAATGATATTTTCATTTTGGTTGATAAGCTGAAGATTTAAAATTATGAAGGAATAAAGAGTCCCGTGTTGCTCTTAATATCTTATGTGGCTCACTTTGGTTAGGGAGCAAGAGGTACAGGATGCAGTCTTGAGTTAGACAGATTTAGGGGTTAGTAATTTGGACTTATCTTTCATTATTATTATGACATAAAAATCTGAGGAACAGAGTTTGTAGAAGGTGTGAAGATGTTGTTGATTACGTGACAAATGGGTTCCTTTGAGCACTGGTTGTTGCAGTCACCTTATGGTAATATGGCAGATAATATGATGTGTCAAATCTTCCTTCAGTGAAGAGCTTGTTGCCCCAGCTTCTGAGACTCCTGTCAGCAGATGGCCTTCAAGGGCCCTTGAAGGAGATAGCCTGTGGCGTAGAAAGTGTCTTTGTCCCGTCTCACTCCCCTTTCCAGGGAAGCTCACACCCAGTGGCTGATCCATGTGGGAGAAGGCCTGGCCATCTCAGCCCTACTCCAGATAACTCTGAACATTCCAGCTCTGGAACTCCCTACGGGACTTGCCTTGCAGGTTGACATTTCCCATTTCTGCTTCCTTCCCCATTCTCAGTTGTGGACAGCAAGGCAGTCCTTAATAAGATTTCATGCTCAACTGTATCGCTGAGTGGGCTTCCTTGGGGAAGCCAACCTGTAATAACGTCTGTGTGCACATTCATTTTGCCAGTTTTAATCTTTTCTCTTTTAAAAGGTACTGCCACTTCTCATTATAGGACATTTCTCTGACCCTGTCACCCTTCTGTTCCTCCTTGTTTTATCATTCTTTCCTTTTATTGGATTTACAGTTTCTTTATTCTCTTTTCCATCTATTGATTTCAACATTATATATCTCATTTCTATTCCTTTAGTAGGTATGTTTTGTTTTTAACATTCAGATTTTGTGTTAGCAGATGAAATTAATTAAAATATCTACTCTTTTCATGAGTAATATAAGGGCCTTACAATGTTATAATTCTGATCATGCCCTGTATTTCATAATATTTTGTAGCACATATTTCCACCACATTTTTTTCACATGCACTGTGTCATTTTATGTAATTAGTTCTTCTTTTGTGGGATTGTTTTCATAGTCCATGTTTATTTGAATTTACCCACATTTTCTGTGCTTACTGTTGTTTCTTGCATCCCTTCTTTCTGGATTCAAAGTCCTCTTATGGAAGTAGTTCTTTGGCAAGTATCTGCAAGTGATAAATATCTCTTCATGTATTTTGTTTGTTTGAAACTACATTTTATCCTAACACTTGAATAATAGATTATCTGGGAGCAGAATTCTAAGTTGACAATTCTTTTTCTTACCACTTTGAAGATACCATCTTCCAGCCTCTGTTGTTAATGATGAGAGATTGTTTCTTGGTTGCTTTTAAGATTCCTTTTTGTCTTTGGTGTTCTTCAGTTTCATCATGATGTGCCCAGGTGTGGGTTTGTTTTACTTTTTCTCCTTGGGTTTTCTTATTATTTAATTAGACAATTCTTATATTTCTCAGATTATTATAAATTTGTGGCATATCTCATCATGTATCTTGCCTCTATTCTCTCTATTCTTTCCTCTGGAATTCTTATTACACATATCTTGGACCTTCTTGGTTTATTCCTCATGTCTATTACCTTGGTATTTTTTTTTTTCCACTTAGGAACTATTTTTAAGAGGCATTTGGGGAATCGTTCAGGACTGTTTTCCAGCCAACCAATTCTTCACTAGTGCCTTATCTTTTAAGTTGTAACTCCATTGAGCTATGATTTATTGTTTCTTTTCTAGAAGTGCTAATTGATGCTTTTTTATATCCACCTGATTTTTTCCCTAGGGTTTCTATCATTTTATTATGAATTTTGTCCTTATTTTATCTGTTTAATAGTCATAGCTGTACTATTTTGTAGTCTCAAATTGTTCTCTTACTTGAAATTCTTCTGCTGGTTCTTCCAAAACTATATATCTACTATAAATAGATCTTTTCCTTGTATGGTTTGTTATTGGGATTATGAGTTCATTTTCAGCCAGGTTTTTACTTTTGGTTGTTTCCATAGTAGTTTTATTTTTCCCAGTTTTTGAATGTTTTCATGTAGAGTGATATTGTGTTTGTTTCTAAAGAATAGCCCCGGGGTTTTCCTGGTCTAGGGTCAGGTTTTAATTTTTTTAACTTTTTTATTAAAATTTTTTTAGTGTTTATTTTTGAGAGAGAGGGGGAGTGCACCTGTGTGTGAATGGAGGAGGGGCAGAGAGAGAGGGGGACAGAGGATCCTAAGTGGACTCTACACTGACAGCAGAGAGGCTGATGAGGGGCTCCAACTCATAAACCGTGAGATCATGACCTGAGTGAAAATCAAAGTTGGATGCTTAACTGACTGAGCCACTGAGGCATCCCTAGGGTTAACTTTTAAAAAAAATTATTGAAGTATAATTGACATATAACATTATATTTTCAGGTGTACAACATAATGATTCGATATTTGTATGTATTGCAAAATGATTATCATGTTAAGTCTAGTTAACATCCATAGCATCAGCTTTTATGTTAATTTCCTGGCTTGAGATTCCTGTACCATGCAGGTAATGTAAATTCAAACTGTGTATGTGTGGGTTTAGGGATTTAATCCAAAAATACTTTTTTCCCTTCTATCCAGAGTCCCAGAAAGAGACAGATTTTCTTCGTACTTCCCAGGCCAGGCTTCTAGTCCTCAAACTAAGGACTCAATGTCTTTAGAGTTCTTTATGCAAAGGTCTCGCTCCAGTTACTTTCCTCTCATGGGCCCCAAACCAAGTTACCTGTCCTTAGACACATATGAAATCTCCAGCCTCTTGGCATTAATGCCTGTGTCTAAGTTCTGTATCAGTTTGGGTTGCTGTAGTGCCACCTCACTATTCTGCTATTTGTTTCTGTTCTGATATCTAAAGAATACCTTTTTTTTTTGTCTCTTCAAGTCTAACTATTTAACCTATTTAAGTTATCCTGGTCTTTTAAAAAATCTAAGTATCTATGTCTGTAGCAGAAAGGAAATTGGTCTCCATTAACACAACCAGCCATGCTAGTGGAATAAGACATCTGTTTGTGATTGTATCCACTTTGAGAATTGACTCTTCAACTCTTTTCTTTTTTCCCCACGATCTATTGACACTATTTTTAAAAACTTAATTATACTAGTCCCTTCCTTCCTTCCTTCCTTCCTTCCTTCCTTCCTTCCTTCCTTCCTTCCTACCTTCCTTCCTTCCTTCCTTCCTTCCTTCCAACATTAACATTTGTGTTGAGCCCAAGGAAGATGTCTTTTTTTAATGCTTATTTATTCAGTTTGAAAGAGACAGGGGGAGGGGCATAGGGAGAGGGAGAGAGAATCCCAAGCAGGCTCCACACTGTCAGTGCAGAGCCTAATACAGGACTTAATCCATGAATGTTGACATCATGACTTGAGCCAACATCAAGAGTAGGACGCTTAGCTGACTGAGTCAGCCAGATGCCCCCCTGTCCAAAAAAGATGTCTTGCAGATTGTCCCACAGCCTGGATTTGCCTACCAGTTTACACACTTGATTAGATTCAGGTTAAAGGTTTTTGTTAAGAATATTCCTACTTGGGTGCTGTGTTCTTCCTGTTGCATCACCCGTTTGTCCCATTACTAAGATTACTTGAGAGGAGATATCTACTAGATTTCTCCTGTTTTGTTTTTCTTACTTTGAGACTACATGAAAAACCTGCTTCTCTGCAACTTCCACCCTGTTTTTAAAATTTAATTTTAAATTTGGAGGTAGTTACAGATTTACATGTAGTTGTAGGAAATGATATAGGGAGATCCTGTGTGTCCTTCACTAGGTTTTTCCCAGTAGTAGCATTTTGAAAAACTATGATATAATAACACAACCAAGAAATTGGCATTCATGGAATCTACAGATCTTACTCAGATTTCACCAGTGTTATACTTGTGTGTGTGTGTGTGTGTGTGTGTGTGTGTGTGTTCTATGCAGTTTTATCATGTGTGGAGGTTCATGAATCCACCACCACAGTCAAGACACAGAACATTCTCATCACCACCAAACCCTTTATGCTGCCCTTTTTAGAACTATGCCTGTAGGGCACCTGGGTGGCTCAGTTGGTTAAGTGTCGATCTCTTGATTTTGGCTCAGGTCATGATCCCAGGGTTTGTGAGTTTGAGCTCTGCCCTGGGCTTTGTGCTGACAGTGCAGAGCCTGCTTGGGATTCTCTCTTTCCCCTCTCTCTCTGCCTTGACCTTGCTTGTATTCCCTCACAAAATAAATAAATAAACTTAAAAAAACTTTACAAAAAAAAGAATTACACATGCCTCCCTCTCACTCCCTGGCCCCATTTCTAACCCCTATCAACCACCAATCTGTTCTCCATCTCTATAATTTTATCATTTCAAAAATGGTACATAAATGGAATCATAGATAATATGGCCTTAAAGATTGTTTCTTTTCTCACTACAATTCCCCAGAGATTCATCTGAGTTGTTGTGTTATGAATAATTCATTTCTTTTTATTGCTGAGCAATATTCTATGCTATGGATATACCACAGCTGTTTATCCATTCATCCATGGAAGGACATTTGCACTGTTTGCAGTTTGGGGCTATTATGTTTGTGTATGGGTTCTGTGTAAATGTAAGTTTTCATTTCTCTGGGATAAATGCCCAAGGGTGTGAATGTTGAGCCTTATGATACTTGCATGTTCATTTTGATAAGAAATTGCCAAACTATTTTCCAGAGTGGATGTACTGTTTTACCTTCCTACCAGCAATGTATGAGTGATCCAGTTTTCGGCATTGTGTTAGAGTTTGTATGCCATTTTATTATGTTTTCTATTTGTTTCTTCTGCTTCTTATTCCTTTATTTCTCTTTTCTTGCCTTCCTGTGGTTACTTGAACTTTTTATAGGAATCTAATTTATTTATAATGTTTTTGAATGTATCTCTGTATAGTTTTCCCACTGGTGGCATTGGCTATTCCTATATATATATTTATGTCTCTTTACTCACTCTTCTTTTTAAATGCTGTTGCTTTGAATATAAGGTAGTGTTATATGTTTTGTTTCAATCATTGAATATGGAATAATTTAGACAACTCATACTAGGGAAGAATTTGTGGTTGACAGTTCTTTTCTTTCAGCCCTTGAAAAATGTTCCCCTCCTTTAGGCCTCTCTGGTTTCTGATAAGAAAATCATTGTCATTTGGATTGATGCCCCACTAAAGGCAATAAGCTATTTTTCTCTGGCTGGTTTTATGATTTTTTCTTTATGTTTAGTTTTTAGAAGTTTAGTTGTGATGTGTCTTGGCATGGATTTCTTTGGGTTTGTTCTGTTCAGGATTTGATCAGCCTCTTAAATTGATCTGCTTTTGTCTTTCACCAAATTTGGGAAGTTTTCTAGCACCCCCCACCCCCAATATTCTTTCAGTCCCAATGTGTTTCTCGTTTCCTTCTCATCCTCTAGGAATGCTGTAGCTTTTCTTATTGTCCCATAGGGCTCTGAGACCCTGTTCATCTATCTTTCTCCTCCTCCTCCTCTTCCTTCTTCTCCTCCTTCTCCACCTTCTCCTCCTTCTCCCTTTCCTCCCTCTCTTCCCCCTCTTCCCTCTTCTCCCCCTCCCCCTCCCTCCTCTTCCCCTTTCCCCTTTCGCTTCTCTTTTTCCTTTCTCTCTGTTCTTCAGATTGGATAAATTCTATTGAGCTGTTCTCAAGTTCACTGATTCTATCTTCTGTCACCTCTACTATTGAGCCAGTGAATGTCTTATTTTGGTTATTGTATTTTTGTTCTATAATTACCAGTTCTTTTAAGAACTCATAACACTTTTGCTGAAATTTTCTGTTTTCTTTTTCATTTATTTCCAGAGGATCTGAATTTACGTCTTGGAGTATTTTTATAATTGATAGTTTAAAATTCTTACCAGATACTTATAACAGCTGATTCACTTTAGTGTTAGTGTCAGTTGATTGACTTTTCTCATTCAAGTCATGATTATATCCTGGACATTTTGGCTACCATATTAGGAAGCTTGGGTCTTATTTAAATTTTACATTTTAATAGTCATCCTGTTTAGATTTAGCACACAGGTCCTGGATTACTTTTGTGGGCTGTGGTTTCAATGACCATTTGCTTTCTAGGGGCTTTGTTGGCTGTTTTAGTCTGTTTGATTTGTCAGGTGCTTCTGGGCTCCTACTGAACCCTGCTAATACCACCAGAGGGTGGTGGAAGGAACCTCCCAGGCCAGGCCTGCTGGTGGTGCCTCTAGGTAAAGGAAGGGATTTTTCGGCCTGCAGGGATAAAAAACACACTTGTGTCTGGAGCTTGTTGCCGCGGGATTCCCCCTGCCAGTGCTGTGAGGCCATCTGGTGCTGTTGGCTGGACCCCAGTTACATACAAGGGAGGAAAGAGCCCACCTATATATCATCCACTGCCAGGTTGGGGTTGGGAGACTTCGGGCCCGAGTAACCTGCTGTGGGGACGTGAGTCCTAAGGCATCCTACTGCTCTGCTGTTCCGTGGCTCGGGGGTCACTAACCAGCCCACCTCCTCTTTTCACTGTTTTGAGTCCTTCTTTGATTGCTTTTTGTGTTATTTTTCAGTGTTTATAGTGGTGCTAAGGGGGAAGAGGCCAGGAGAAGTAGGTACCTGCCATCTTGTGTGGATCAGGCGTATGTGCCTTTTAAAAATACCGGGTTGACTCATCAGCCATGTTATCTGCTAATATAGTTGAAAATACTCATTTGACTGTGTTTTCCTGTAATATATATTTGTGAGGGAGACATAGTCTAAGCCTCCCCTTAAATTTTCTTAAATTAAAGTCACATTAGGTTAATTAATGTTACTGTAATAAGATAATTAAATGTTAACTCAATGCTGTTAGTGGGATCTAAGACAAAAATCTATATATGTGATATTTTCTGTATTGAACATTTTTCTCCAAGTTGTTTTATCGCATTTGAAAAAAAATTAGCACCTTTTATCTCTTGCCATCTCTGAGAAATACTAAAAAGATCCTTTATCAGGTGGATGCTTTAAACCGTAGAGAAAATAAATGACATTATTTGCACAAGCAACTTGGTGATATTTAGAGTGGATTAAGGAGAAGATACCAGGATTCTGTCTTTGGCTGTCCTGCTTTATGCCACAGTGCTGACTCATAGAATACTGTCATTTTCAGAACTGAAAGTGAACTTAGAGATAACCTATTCCAACCATATTGTTTTATATTTAAGAAAACCAATACCTTCAAAAGCCATAAGGGAACCTATGTTCCTTCAATTCCATAATGGCGGGGCTTATTTATTCTGAATTCTTAGCCTTTCCTAATTTTGTTTTCTTTAAGAAATTTGAATCACTTTCTTTTTAGAAGACTTAAGAAGAAAATTAAAATTATATATTGAAACATGATTTCTCATTCCCTTTTCTAATAAGGAGAAAGATCTCTCAAATAAGTTGTGATGGCATGATGATACTCTCTTTAAAAAATAGGCATGTTTGAAAATGTGATGAACATACGGACCAACTATCCAGAAAAATGAACACAAACTCAAAAATTTGCATGCAATATTGAAGGTTTGTGAACTCCTATGGAAGACACTAGATACTATGTTTTTTGTCTTGTTTGTACCATGTGATATCTGTGGATGGTCTTTGCTGGGGAAAATGACATAGGGATAATGCCTTATTTTATAGTCAGACTCACCCTTAAAAGCTTGTGTATCCTAGCAGTTGTCCTAGGCACAGTGCTGAGGAATTTGTTTTCCTGCAGGTTCTAGAGAGCCAGTAGGTGAGAAGGATATAACAGGACCAGCAGGTGTTAAAACAGACAGTGGGAAATACAAACAGTCAACCCAGCCCACAATACTTGCCTTCTCCTCCCTGCTACAGGTACATACACTTACCTCAAGGTTTCTGGGAGAGATCCGTCCTCTGCTCCTGTCTGCTGTCACCCTCTTACTGTATGGACAAACATTGCCCTTTGGAGATATTTCTCCTTTTCTCTACTAAGTCTGCTCTAGTGGTCATGTATACTAAATTTCACCCACATCAAATCTTAGGGATTGAAAGAAGAAAGCTTATAGTGCCATTTGATGTATTTATGGGGGACTTTTTGGGGGTGAGAAGAAAGCCACATCCATGTTTTTCTTACAGAATGGATCAAAATAATTTAAGAGCATAGAGTGAGAAATGTCTCTGCGTTCAGTGAGCGAGTAAGGCCAGCATTTGTTAAATTGTTAAGCTGAAATTATTTTTAAGGAAACTGTTTATGTGTATACTTAAAAGAAGCTCCTATATACTTCTCTGTGACTAGTGCAACTACCTAGATAAGAAATAAGATTCTGAAATGATTTGAAGTATCATGCTGTATAACTAGAGTGAAAAATTTCAGTGCATAAAAATGGGGAGATTGTACAAAAATAAATAATACGACAGTTTTTATTTTTTTGTGCTTTTATATATTTTAAAAATTTGAAAGGAATTTTGTTTTCAGGGTTGCTCTTTAGTAATTGAATAATTGAAGACTGAGAACCCCAAGTCCTAAGTTCCATTTCTGCTGTGCCACTAAGTGGGTAGATGACATCCCCTGTGTGAGCCTTATGGTATAAAATAAGCCATTGAATAATCTCTAAGAGTCTTTGCAGCATTATGATTTAGTGAAACTTTAGTAGTTATTATTTGACACATCAGGGGAATTTTTTGATAGGCCTATGTAATTAAGTATTAGTCATAAGAAAGCTTTCCAGGGAACTAATTTTTAAGTTTGAAATTATTATAATACCTTGATATGATCAGAAATTTGTATTAGGGAGGTCATGCTTGGGTTAGGGCTACCTAACTATATGGGTACACTGCAGCGCAATTTGGGGGAATAAACACTTTAATGCTGATAGTAACAATGGCAGTAGTGATGATGCCTGTGTGGATGACGTTAGATTTAGTTGGTCTAGAGGTGCAGTGATACTGTGGTTTGCTCCTTCAGCATCACTTACCCCTTTTCTCTTTTCTCTTCCTATGCTATACAAGTTGGAAGGCAAATCATTCAACTTGTCAGCCTCCCTTGAAGCTAGGAGTGGCCCGTGTTACAAAGATTAGATGCAGATTTCTGGGGAATGCTTTCCTTCTTGGGAAAGCTGCTCAAGGGGAAGGTTCTTGTCCTTGACCCTTATCCCTTCTTTCTTGGAAGAGCATGGATGCTCTGAGGTGAGCACCCTCTTACAAACATGAGGAATAAAACCAGACACTTAGGATGATGAAGCAGAAAGATAGATGTAGCTTGGATCCTTGGTGATATGTTAGAGTAGATGTATCAGGTCTGCACTGCCTACCTCCAGCCTTATTATTCCATGAGAAAAAATAATACCTTCGTGTCTTCTAATATTTATTAGGTTTTCTGTTACTCTGAGCCAAACACATTCCCAACTGAATATGTAATTATTATGACTTTGCATTTTGCATTTTTTGAAGGATAAAATTAGTGTTTATAGCTCTTTGTAATTACTAATGTCGGACTGCAACATTTAAGCTAGTTTGTACAAATATTCTCATTCCGAGGAAGCTAGGGTGTGAAAATTTTGGATAATTCGTAAAATTTTATTTTATTGTTCATAGCACGAAGAATAGCATAGGACTCTGTCTCTTGTATGCTTAGAGAATATTTCAAATTTTATTCAATGGGTGAAGTTTATATCAGAAAAACTATTTCTGTGAGTCACACCTCCCACTTTGCTGTAATCTTTGGTAAGATGGGGATACAGCTGAAGAATACCAATGAGTCTTGAAAAAATGTTTTCCTCATTTGGTTTATAGACGAAAATGTATAGCAGAGTGGGTTGCCTGCTTTACTGTTTAGTCTAAGGTTGTTTCTAGCAGATTCCTTCTGACCTCACACTTTCACATGACTGAAAAATACCTTAAAAGAAGGACTTTAAAGATTAAAGAAGAATGGCCATTTGCAGTATGTGGAAGTAGAAAATGGAGGATTTTTTTTTTTTTTTTTTTGGTCTGACATAGCATTTGCACACTGTCCGTTTGGATTTACCTGCTTTGAGTGCAGAGAATTAATTTTTGCATATAAGCCATATAATGAGAGAAAAAGGAGGATCCAGTTAGAATATATTTGTGTTGTTTTTTCAGTTAGAATTGCATTCATTTGAGAGCAACTGAAAATTTGACATGTAATACTACAAGTAAGGAGTTTTTGTTGTTGTTTGTTTTGTGTAGATGTTTTTTTTTTGTTTTTGTTTTTTTTTTTGTTTTTTGTTTGTTTTACATGAAATAAGATATCTGGAAGGAGACAGTCTAAGACTGGGGCAACTGCACAAGAGGGTTATTAAGGGTTTCGGCTCCTTTTTGCTTTTGGCTCTACTATCAATAGTGTATAGCTTTCCTTTTCTTGGTGGAAAGCCAGTTAGTGAACATCCAGGAACAGCATCTGGATCGTAGGCAGGAAGAAGGGGCTAGAAAAAAGGCAAGGCATACACCAGCTATCAGTCCTTTTTTATAAGGAAAGTGATAGCTCCCAGGAAGATGCATCTGGTAGACTTCTACTAATATCTTATTGGCCAGAACTGTGTCAGTGCCGCCCCCCTCCCCCGCCAACTATAGGGAAGTCTAAGAAATAGAGGTGGGCTTTTTTCATAAAAAAAGAAAAAATACAAAAAATAAAAACAAAAATAAACAAAAAAGAAGGTAATGTACAGGTTTCTGTATGTATAAAGTCATGCTCTATTTTGGGAGATCACAATTTGCTTCATGACTCAAGGTGTGGAAATGTTTGTGTATGGATTAATTTAGAAAATGGTTACCAGTACTGATTAAAAAAAGGAGAAAAATACAACTAAAAGGAAGAAACACAATTTCAAAGGTTTTTCGGTGATGAAAATCCACATTTGTATTTCAAAATAATGTAGTTTTAAAAATGATGTGAATTCCTCCTTTTCCTCTGGCTTAATGAATATCATTTACTCAGTATAAAAATCTTTTTTTTTTTTTTTAATATTTATTTATTTTTGAGAGAGTGAGAGAGAGAGACAGAGAGAAAGCAAGGGAGGGGCAGAGAGAGATGGAGACACAGAATCGGAAACAGGCTCCAGGCTCTGAGCCATCAGCCCAGAGCCTGACGCGGGGCTCGAACTCACGGACTGCGAGATCGTGACCTGGCTGAAGTCGGACGCTTAACCGACTGCGCCACCCAGGCGCCCCTAAAAATCTTTATATGTTCCACATGTGAAGAATAAATGTACATTAAATCTTGCTGAAAAGAAATAAGAGAAACTTGGTACCTCTCTCCAAACATTAGGATTCTATTATAGTAAGGAAGATGGAGAGAATGGATGTTGGGTAGGCAACCAACATTGTCATTACATGAAGAATATTTCTCAGCTTTAAAAGTTCTGTTTGTAGTATTATATCATAATAAGTACAATCATATAATAATATCATAATAAGTACAATCTGGAAATCTATTGAATTGTAACAGTTTAAAAACAGTTATTATTATTTGCCTCAAATATCTAGGAGGTACAGTCATTTAAAGTTTTGTATCAGTTGCCACTTTGTGTCAAGATAGCTGACTGACATTTAAAACTCAAAGTATATCTTTTCTTTTTTAAAGTTTATTTATTTTTGAGAGAGAGAAAGACAAAGCATGAGTGGGGGAGGGGCAGAGAAAGAGGGAGACATAGGATCTGAAGTAGGCTCCAGGCTGAGCTGTCAGCACAAAGCCCAATGTGGAGATCACAAATCGGGAGATCATGACCTGAGCTGAAGTTGGACGCTTAACCGACTGAGCCACCCAGGTATCCTAAATTCAAAGTATATCTTAATGGTCATTGGGATTAAGCTAACCATGGGCAAAAAGTTTTAATTTTTTTCTATAATGAATAATGACATCTATAAGTGTGAAGTTCTAAGAAATTAGTGACAATATTATGTACTACTGCAGTCATTCATGAAATACTATGGTTTATTTTTTGTTTAAATTCGCATTTATATATTTTGGGGGTTTTTTGTCCGAAAAATTTTAATGACATAAATGGATAATACCAAGAGCAGATATTTATTTTAAAAAGGACAAAATTGGCCGAATTCCAGAAATTCTGCTTTGTTGTTCTTATTCGGATATTGACAGAAATATCCTGTAATTGAAGGTTTATTCTCCAGTTGGTGTAGGCACTCTACTTAGAAGCTGTTTATCCACATCAAGAAGGATAATGGATCTTTTCTGTTAAATTTTTTCCATTAAAATAAGGTGAGGCAACTGTTCTCACCACATTTCAGAGGGATAGTACAAAGATAAATGAAATAATGGATGTGAAGTGCATTTTTTTTTTGCTCTGAAAGAAGGTGTTATATAAATTCTATAAATAGGATTGTTAATGTGTAAATAAGATGATGGGTGAGCATTTCCAAAAGTGAGTATCATAACTAGCCATTTTTAGTATGATCCTCAATGTCAGTTTTTTCCAAAGGAGGGAAATACAGCAACACATTCTTACGTTCTTGCATTAAAATATCAAAGGTAAACTTCAATGTGAGGAGAGAATGTATAGAGTTTCAAAGAGAGGCGATTTATTGAGTAATGCAATACAGTCATAGATTTTACATGAATACAAAAAGTCCTTTGGGTCTCTTAAGTGTTAGGGAAATGAGAAAGCTCTGATTAAAATGTGAGCTCTGATTAAAACCTAGAATTGAGCTTCCAATGGCTATATCTTGAAAATAATGAGGTTCTGCTTGACTCATATAAATCTTCCAAAAAGAATTTTGTGATGTCTTCAGTAAAGGTTTTTTGTTATCCCTTTGGCCACAGGTTTTTATTCCTTTAAAGATAATATGAGACAGAAAGTTGTTCCTTATTTTCTCACTTGACTGCCATGCTTTCTATGTGCTAGTCACCGTAAAAGCGAATTGCATTATATGGTGATAAGAACACTTAACTTTGAGCCAGGGGGCAAGGTTCATGTCTCAGGTTTGCCACTAATTTATCTGTATAACTGGGAGAGTTATTCAGTTGCTTTGTGCAAAACAACATCCTTGGAGCTATTTCTTTCTCCTCTTCAGGCATTCTAGACTTATGGTGCTTAAGTTGGCCAGTTGAGGTTATGGGGAAAAGTCACATCTCTGTGGAAAGAGTCCTGCCTTTCCTTCACATCAGTCCTATGGTGATGGGTGTTCAGCCATGAATCTGGCATATGAAAGCCGGTCTGGAAGTGGGTACAAAGAGGGAAGCTTTGTTTCTTTTTGCACCTTATTCTCTTGGGTGATTTGTTGAAAATAAGGCTTAGGTGTGAGCTCACTGGTGGTTTATGCTGAGACAGTAGCTAAAATGGAACTGAGTTGACCAGTTAGGGAAAGCATACCATACTTTGTAAATCTGATTATCAGATTTCTCTCCCTTCAAGTCTTTTGAAAGTCTTAGTGTCTTAGCTGTCTTCTGAAAACAAAGAGGAAGGTCAAATTTCAGCAGAACTGTAGGTGGGAAGAGTTCCCTCTAGCCCAAACCTGTGCTGTAGTAATAATGAGAACAATTACTGGAGAGTAGGAAATTCCTTAGAGATATGATGCAGATCATGGTGGGGACTGAGGAGATGTGGCTTCCAAGTACTGCTAGAGGTCCAGCTGCCATTTTTGAGATGGAGGCTCTTCCTCACTGCACACCTTAAAAGCTTGGGGTTTACTTTTGTTGAAGAAGATGGCAGCTTCCTAGAAGACTTACAATTTCCTTATCTGGAAAGCGAGGAGATCAGACTAAGTCATAGTTTCACAGCCATTTTTATTTTCTCCCCTCTGACTCCTTTGTTTTGAAATATTTTGTCTACCAAACTATTTCTATAATGATGTCTTTTTGAAGTAACCAGAAACATATAAGACAGCCAATTAGAGCTTCCAACTAAATGTGAGATAACAAGTGTTAACCATTCTGAGAAGTTACAATTTAGCCCAAAGCAAACAAATTTGATATTTTTGTCCATTCAAGAATGCAACACATGTTGACAAATTTATCAAACTGCAAATTTACAGTTTGATATGTCATTTAAAAGCAGTGGTCGTCTGTTGTGCCCTTCCTCATCTCTGGTTCCTACTTTCTAGAGGCATTACTTTGAAATAGTTCACTGTTTCTTCATGTTTGCCTCCATTTTGTGAAAACAAGATGCCTATGCTGCTATTTCTTGCTTTCTAGTTTGATTCTTTGCATAATTGTTTCCTGCTATGCATTTTGACAGACACACGCACATGCGCGCGTGCGCACACACACACGCACACACATACACACTCACCTACTTTGCTTCCTCAGTTTATTTTCAAATTGCTGAGACAGTAACTATCACTCACAGCTGAATCCTTTGGGATCCTATGATTATATTTCCTTATGAATGTTTTTATTTTCTTCCTGTTTTATAACTGTTTCAATTATTTTATTTTTCAGAGTTTTTAAAGTGTCTGTCACTATTTCACCCTCAAACACTGCATCTAAATTGTAAATATTTTCTAAATCTATTTAATCAGACAGCCTATACATCTCATCCTTTTACTAGCCGCATGCAGCCTCAAGCTGTGCATACATTTGCTCACTGTTGTAATTTTGGAATCTTCCTTTCCCATTTAAATTAGGGTCACTGTAGGCTGAGGTAACAAGTGGCCCCCGAATCTATAACCTTTCAAACACAACAGAAGTATATGTCTCCTTCGTGTCAGATTACTGAGCTGTTCTGGGTGAGCTGGGGTGGGTGTTGGTGGGAGTTTTGACCTGCTGTTTTGGGTGAGTGGGTTAGGGTGCTGCTCTGCTTCCTGAAGTCACTCATAGACCCTGGTTAGACGCAGCACTGTTTTCAGTACATGAGTTCCAAAGTTATCATGGTCCACTACATTCCGTCAGAGCACAGAGGGAGTGCTGGGCACGGCTTACATCCCTCCCACTTACATATCTTAGTTGAGAACTCTGTCTTGTGGCCAAACCTAGTGGCAGGAGAGGCTGAAATCATGTTTTTCCTGTGTGTCCAGAGAAGTGGGCTTTGGTGGGCAGTTAATCGTATCTGCGGTGCCATCATTCTGCAGATTTTTTTTTTTTTTTTACCTCTTTCCTATGTTGGATCCCTTGTTTCCTGATTTCTATAGCTCTTGCTCTTTCTTGATTTAGTCTTTTGTTGTGATGGGTGGAGCACGTCCTCCAATATCTTCCTAAGGTAGAGTGTGTTGAAGGTAAAAACTTTGAGATGTTTTATATCTGAGAAAGTTTTTATTCTGTTTTACACCTGGTAGATAGTTTTTCTGGATGTAGAATTCTTGTTGGTAGTCGTTAGCCTTCAGCATTTTAATGGCATGTTTCATTGTTTTGCTATAGTTTTAGCCATTGAGAAGTCTGCTGCTATTCTGATCTTTATCCTTCAAATGTGATTTTTTTTCTTTTCTTTTTTTTTTAATTTTTTTCAACGTTTTTTATTTATTTTTGGGACAGAGAGAGACAGAGCATGAACGGGGGAGGGGCAGAGAGAGAGGGAGACACAGAATCGGAAACAGGCTCCAGGCTCCGAGCCATCAGCCCAGAGCCTGATGCGGGGCTCGAACTCACGGACCTCGAGATCTTGACCTGGCTGAAGTCGGACGCTTAACCGACTGCGCCACCCAGGCGCCCCAGTGATTTTTTTTTCTAATTTGAAGGTTTTAGCATCATCTTATTATCCTGGGAACTTTAAAATTTCAAGATGATGTGCCATGGTGTACGTTATATCTAATTAATTGTGTGTGGGAACTCAATGGATTTTTCTTTCTGGGCACTTTCTAGAAATTATTCTTGTATTATTAATTTTATCAATTTTTAAAAAAAAATTTCATGTTTATTTATTTTTGAGAGAGACAGAGAGAAAGTGAGCTGGGGAGGGGCAAAGAGAGAGAGGGAGACACAGAATCCGAAGCAGTCTCCTGGCTCTGAGCTGTAAGCACAGAGCCTAACATGGGGCATTCTGTGAATGCATAAAAAAGAATACCTACTGGGCGCCTAGGTGGCTCAGGCAGTTAAGTGTCTGACTTCAGCTCAGATCATGATTTTTGCAGTTCACGAGTTCGAGCCCTGTGTGTAGCTCTGTGCTGACAGCTCAGAGCCTGGAGCCTGCTTCTGATTCTGTGTCTCCCTCTCTCTTTGCCCCTCCCACATTCATGCTCTGTCTCTGTCTCTCAAAAATCAATAAACATTTAAAAAAAAGTAAGAAAAGAATATGCACTAAAATAAATTGGGTAAGTTATTCAGAAAACTTACTCATCTCTTCTGAATCCCTTTTGAACTCCAAGTCATTACTGTCTGTATTCATCCACTTTGTGTACCAGCAATAGTGCTGACCCTGAAAAGATGCTTAGCAATCATGTAGAGTGAGCCTGCTTTGTGATTCCTGCTAGAGGAAGGTTAACATTGCTGGATTCTCCATTGTTCTTATTGCTTCCTCACAAGCAGATGATTTCTAGATGTTACAACAGTTTTCCATTATTGTTTCTTGGGTTTTCTTCCAACCAAACCAGTACTCATTCTGCAAGTTTTCATGAATGTTCAGGTCACCACAACGACTGCCTCACTGAGAACAAGGCTAGGATATTATCAGTTGTAAGATGTATCTGACTTCAGAGCTATAAGAGTGTGGAAATGTGCATGGTATTTAGATATGGAACCATCTGAATCAATCCTGTAAAAATTTCTTATCTTTTTAAATCCAGTTTTCACATCTTACATATTGTTATACAATTTATTTTAGTACAGATAGAGAGATACAGTCTGGCTCTTCTCCTGTGTGCCTAATTGTAAAGTAAGGAAGGACTGGAATTTTCTCAACAGGAAATGGTAAGAATCCCTGGAGATCTTTTACCTCTAACAGTAGCACATGTGCCAGAAGACTCACCTGAACTGGGTGGTGATCAAAACATAAGAAGTACCACGTTTATGCTCAGGCACCCTTTTGCAGGTACATCCCGGAACTATGCCTAAAAGCAGTGGGAAATATTTTTCCATCGGTCCCTCTGTATAGATTCACATTCATATTGTAAGTGCTATTCTATAACTGAATATATTTGGCCAAAATTGAGTAAGACTATAGGTTTCTAGTATCTTTATGAATGGCTGCATTCATAATAAATAACACTGTACTATATTTAATCCTTTCTCCAATGTTGAACATTAAATTGCTTCCATTTTGATTCTTGCATTTAAACAATGCTTTAATAAACATCTAAATATAAATGTCTGTAATTTGTTGAGTTAGGGAATATACACATTTTGAAGGCTTTATGCCATCAAATTGCCTTTCAGAAAGGTTATACCCCAATTTACACTTCCACAACTATGTATCAGAGTGATCATTTCCTCACATCCCTCTGATTCTGGGTTTTGTCGGTCTTTCGTGAATGTGAGGAGGGGAAAATGATTTCTTTGTTGTTTTTGATTCGTTTTCTTTGATTACTAGGGAGCCTGAAAAACATTTTAATGTGGTGTGGTTTCCTGTAAGACAGAAAGAAGCTGCCCAAGTAGGGTGAGTGTGAGAAGGGCAGCTGGGCAGTTTTTTGATTGACGTCAGTAGAAGGTTTCTGGCAGGGAATGAGTAGTTACTGCTCTGGGTTCTCAGAAGGTCTAGATAACTCTGTCTTCAACTCTTTGACCTTCACAGAGATCCTTTTCATTGCCTTCCGTAAGTGTCTGGATGCCTTCCAGGTAGTACAGTTTTGGTACTTTGATCACGGTGTCTGTGCGCATCCAGCCCTCCAGACTGTATGATCCTCATCTGGGATCCCAAGTCCTGGGTGGCCTTGGGCCAATAAATAGGGCAGGTGTAAGTGTGGGCTTTGAGTCCATGGAGGGCAAAGAGAGGGTTCATCAAGGAGGTGGAAGAACACAAACATTTGAAGGCAAACAGAATAAGGTAAAGTGAGGCAATGGTTGAATTCTGGACAATTGTCTACATAGTAGAGGAGGGGAGGACATGTTTGCAAAGTGGGCTGAGGACACGCTGTGAACTTTGAGTGTGTCTGGAATGCGAGTTTAAGGAGGATATCTTTTATCTTAAGGGCAGTGGAGGACCTCTTGACATTTTTGGAGTACCGGTATGGGGAGACATGACCAATGTCATATTTTAGGAAAGGGAATAGCATTGAATGACATTGGAAATGTATGCAAGCAATATACAAGTTTGTATTTCTGGTGCGTATAACGTGTCCTGTAGTTGATATTAGTGAGAACCTTTTTAGTTGTGGCTGATTTATGTTTAAAAGGACACAGAACCAGGTGAATGCTTCCAGTATTCTGTTGTTACTCGCTTTTTCCTGGAAAGGGAAGGAGGAAGTAGCTCAATTTCGGACAGGTCAGGCCATTGGAAAGTGTATGGGTTATAACAGAAAGTAAAATTGTTTTCGAACATGTTGTGTGGTATGTGGGTAGATATTTGGCATATAAAAATGGAAAATGAATTCAGAAACTGCATCAAAGACACCCTGTAGACTTGCCATAAGATAATCAACTTTGCCAAATGGCAGCAAATGTGTAATTTCAAATGGAAAATGCACTCATTAAGCCCTTTAGACTAGCTAAGTTGTATGTGTTATATTTTTATTTAATTTCTATATGGACATGTCTTTCATGCTTGAAATATTGGAGTAAATGATACCTAAACACTGCCTTCATTTGATTGTGAAATAATCTTAAGCACATAGTACAAGACATTTTAAAAAGGCCTTAACATTAATACCTTGGAATTGGATGGTTTATAGTTATTTTCTTATTTTCATTGAAATTTAAACTGTTTTCTGAAATAGCATTCTTATATTTTTAGATAACCTGCCTTGGCTTGGTAGTCAATAACTGAATAAGTAATTTCATTTCAGGTGTTACTACTGCCTGGCAGACATTTTCAGGGATGGTCATAAACCCCATTAGTGATCATTTTTTAGAGGCAGAATGGCAAACATCTCATAATACATCATGCCTTGCGCTTAGCTCATTTATGAATAGTTACCCCTGTGGATCTTTTTGGAGCTCAGAAAATGCAGTTAAATTTGTCATTGAAGAATTCAATTTTTATTCTTCCAGTAACTGCAGCCAAGAG
This sequence comes from Lynx canadensis, assembly GCF_007474595.2. NCBI lineage: Eukaryota > Metazoa > Chordata > Mammalia > Carnivora > Felidae > Lynx > Lynx canadensis. The sequence continues at coordinate 53,977,884 of NC_044310.1, forward strand.
CTGTACTCTCTTTCAGCCTCGATAAGTCATAGTGACATTCCTAGGCCCAAAGAAGGATGCTTGTTGAAAGCTGGTGGGTGGTGAGAGAGAGATGCATATATAACTTCCCTTTCAGATACAGTTAGAGGGCTGCTCCAAGGTGGAGTGTTTATAAATTACGGAGTATTCCCATCCTCCTCAGTCTGGATTTTCTGCTGTAACAAAGGCAATTTTTACTATTTATTTCAACCCTGGCACCTTTATAAAAACCTTGTATTTTCTCTTTGTGAGGGCCGGTAACTAATATTTATTGAGTACTCCCCATGTGTCAAGCACCTTACTCAATGCTTTAAAATGCTCTCCCATTTAATTCTTACTATAAACTTGTGATAAAGGCATTATTATACTTAATTTGAAGATGAAACCAATAAGTCTCAACCAGATTTAAGTAATTCCTTAGGTTTGTATAACAAGAGGTGATTTTTTTTTTCTTTTCACCAGTCCAAAGTCTATACTTTTTCTGGGTCCTGCAATAAGACTTGATATGCCAGAATTTTAAAAATACTTATTGAGAGTTTTATTGTACTCCAAGTGCATAAATTATCTCATTTAATCTTCATCAAAAATAAATGAGAAGTAGGTACATTTATTTTTATTTTCAAGATGAGAAAACCAAGAGGTTCATAGTCTGAGTAATTTGTTCGACATCACATAAAGCTGGGAGTCAAACCATGCCCATCTGACACTAAAAACCTATGCTCTTACCTACTGCCTGGCCTTGAAAGTCTTTGTCTTTAAGGGTTATGTTTTCAAATTCTTACTTTTTTACAATCATTTTTTAATTAATCATTTTGCAACTTAAGTACATACAGTACCACCTTTTTTAAATTTAAAATTTAATTTAAAATTAGTCGATATACAGTGCAATACTGGTTTCAGAGGCAGAATCCAGTGATTCGTCACTTACATACAACACCCAGTGCTCATCACAAGCACCCTCCTTAATCCCCATCACCCATCTAGCTCATCTCCCACCCACCTCCCTCCATCAACCCTCGGTTCCAGTACCACCTTTCCATGTAAATGTAATAAGGGCTAATATCAAGGGCCTATGACATGTTCTTATTTCATTAGGGTTTCTCAACCTCAATATTATTGACATTTTAGGCCAGACAATTCCTTGTTGTTGGGAAGGGGCCTTGTCCTATGCATTATAGGATGTGTAGCAGCATCCTTGCCTTCTTCCAGTGGCACTCTTCCCCCTCTCCCCAGTTGTGACAACTAAAAATGCCTCTAGGCATTGCCAAATACCTTTGGCGGGGAAGAAATCACCTAAGGTTGACAACGCTGGTCTGTTACAGAGCCCCGTGTAAGGCTCATGCCCTTATGACCTCCATTTCACACAGGAAGAGTAACTCACTCAGAGTCACATTTCTGGGCAATGGCCTCTCCAGGACTCAAATTCAAGGCTTACATATATCTTTGGACTAATTTTAGTTTTAGTTCATGGACTGTGTCCTCAACCTTAACTTGAAAGTTCTGGATGGCTTGGGCTATGTCAGATGGTTAATTTTCTTTTGCTCAGGGGCACTGAGAAGAGTACTTAATATCATAGTGCTTTGACAGATGTTCATTTAACAAATGACCCATTTTATGTGAGTCATATTTAAATAAGGATCTTTTAAATAAAATTTAGCTTAGTGTGGTAATTAATAACAGAGTTTGGAGTCAGATGTATCACAGGTTTAAATCTTATCCTCGCCATTTATTAGTTCTAGGCGCCTGAGAAAAATTTTGACCTCTTTTAGGTTTGGTTTCCTCATTGTTTGGAACTAACATTTCCTCCTGTAGATATTGTGAGGAATAACTGTCATCCACCAGAGGACATGACATAAGGTTAAAAAATTTAGTAAATGGTAGCTGTTAGTAATACAAATAATCATCATATTTATGGTAATAAAATGGTATCACTTTTCCCTTTATAATGAGACCATCCCATGTACTTACATCTCAATCAAGTTAGAAAAAATGTTTTGTCTACCTGGAACAACTTGAAAGCTGCTGTTGCATTCACATTAAATAAAAAAAAAATACATAAAATAAAAAAATTCAGAAAAGAAATGGGGATAGTAGAAGAAAAATATAAGGCTAATCAAAAAACAGGACTATTACACAGACTAAAATAATGTACTAATTATTTAGGTTTCAATGAAGAATTAAGTCTAGCTTGTTTCACTTCAGTAAAGAATTATTAACCCTCTTGGTAGCTCAAAGGAGAGCCTTCTTTTGGCCTCAACAACAGCTGAATTGACTCATTCCTGATCTCAGCCCTTGGCCTTCTGCTGGTTTGGCATCTTCTGTTTCCTTCCCTAAGGTCTGACCTTTTGCCACATTTCCTCTGACTCATATTTGGGTTCTGCTCCTGGCTTTCAGCTTCTGCTTGGAGGTTTCCTTTCCTAGGTTCCCCGGGGTCTTCTTTCAACTGAGTTACTGACTTAATTTAGTTTCTCCATTGGACCTCTTTCTCAGGTGACGACACTCTGTGCCCTTTGACTGCTCAGAGGTAGCATTTCTCACCTTCTGCTGCTCCCCCTGGCCCTAAGTCAACTTTCCCTTCCAAATGTAATAGGCCATAATCATTTAGGCTTCAACTATCGATTGGTGGCAATGAATTCCATCAGCAGGAGACTGTCATGATGCAAAGTCATTGTTTTTAGACTCTTGAGGGTCTTTCAAATGGTTTTTTTTCTTCATATTTTGGCACACTTTGGGAATGTTAATATTTGTAGGGAACATTGAGATACATAGATAATGCTGTTCTTGGTTCCAGGACCTGCATGGCTCTCATGGGGGGGATTCAGGGGATGAGTAACGCAGCCTCCTTACAAAATTATTTACAGCGGCATACAGGTTGAGAAGCAAATAACAGGACTGAGGGTGGGGTGGGAGAGTGTAAAATCTTTAACAGTATTCTCCAGTCTTTTCATTTTCTGTGTCACTATCAAATGCTTTCTAAAGACCCCACTGACCCTGGAAAAGCTGCCCCTGGAGTAGAAACTCTTAAGAGTGAAGATAAGGCCACTGAAGTTTCTGTAGGGGGCTGGTGAGGGAAGAGTTAAATCCATTTTAAGACATGGTGGGAGGTGGTAGCACTGGAAAGGGACCAGGAACAAGGAGAGAGTTTTAAGGTTCCTGAAGGAAGCCAACAACGAGGTACTGATAATTGGGAGTATTGGCTACCAAAGTGAAAAGGAATGAATCACTTGTTTTATATTCATACAGAAATGACTTGAGTATATATGTGGGCCAGCTGTTAGAAATACACTTACCACCTTGGCAAATGAAACAATGTTCACACCCTTAAGCAGTTATGTAGGGCCACTGTGATTACCATATAGATGTGTGGGGTGTGGGGAGAAAGAAGTTAATAATATTCAGATGAGTGTTTTGATTAATTGGGGGATGGTATTGCCAGTCATTAATAAAAGGAACAAGAAAAATTTGCCTTTGGGGATGGGGAGATGGCACATTGGGTTTTGAACATCCAGGGTTTGAGATATTTGTGCAACATCAAATAATAGCTATCTGGAAAGTACTTGGAAAGTGGTCCCAGAACTCTCAAGAAAGAGCCTCATCAGAGAAACCAGATTTTAGAAGCGAACAATGTAGAGATCTATGTGTTTTTGGTTGGCAGGGGTTGTGGTGCTCCCTGAAAGTCATATGCAAAACTGTATGAAAAATGTCGTGTACTGAATTTTTTTTTAAGGAGAGGGTCCTCTGGAGTTTCAAGGAATCATTGCCACAGACAGTAATTTAAGACTTGAGAGGCAAATTGGCAGGAATGGTCATTCTTAAAGTAAAAGAGGAAAATGAATTGAAGATAACTTCACAGTGTGTGTGTATATATATATATATATATATATATATATATACACACACACACATATATGTATATATGCATGTGTCTATGTATGTGTATGTATGTATAATGTACACATATTTGTATATACATGTATGTATATGTATATATGTGCATATGTATGTATATATGTATATGTATACATATACATACATATGTGTGTGTGTGTATATAAATACACACACACACATATGTATATACACACATTACTTGGCAGTACAAGACCATGAAAGGGAATTAGTTTGGGAAAATATGTGATTAGAAATATTGAATATGAGTTGGAAAAGGACTTCGGAAAACTGTGTCCAACAAGTGGCAGGGGTGTGGCAAAGATGAGAGATCAGAGTATGGATTTGTTGTTTTTCAGCATCCCAATGATATTAGAAGCCTGGGTGTATTTGAGCTCTAAGCAAAGGTTTAGAATAAAGACAGAACAATGCAGAAGGCCAAGTTTTGAGCTCTGGGCAATACCCAGAGTAGAGAGCCAGGTGAACAGAAGGACTAGGGCACTCTGGGCACTTAACAGAAAATTCAGTTGTGAATTGGCTAAAGCACATTGCTTGCCAAAACCTTGCTTGAGACAGCTGCTGGTTGACAGAAACAGCTCAAGAGACAAATCACTCTTTTTTCCTAGTTTGCTAGATGGGTAGTCTTTAAATATCCCTTATCTCTACAACTAAATTTATTTAAAGCACACTATCATATCTTATGTATATTTGTGTGTGTAAATATATATGTATGTGTGTATATGATGTGGAGAATGCATGCAAACTGAAATTTATAGAGATGCAATCAATTGAAAAAAATATTAATTGTAATATGTATTCCTGTAACAGATGGATTGTTTTGTGCACCTTTTGCATTTTAAAAACAACTTCATTGAGGTATTACTTAGGTACAATAAGTTACATTCATTTAAAGTCTAATGTTTGGTGATTTTTGACAAATGTATTCACTTGTGAAACCACTACAACAATCAAGATATTTTCCTCATGCTGCTTTGCAGGTCATTCTTCCCTCTACCTCAACCCATGGTAACCACCCATCTCCTTTCTTTCACTATAGCTTAGTTTATATGTTTAGAATTTTATACAAATGAAATCATACAGTATTCACTTTTTTGTCTCCCCCCCCCCCAATCTAATGCCTTTCCTTTTTTACTGTTGTATGGATATACCACAATTTATTTATCCATTTATCTGTTGGCATTTAGGTTGTTCCTGCTAGGGGCTATTACAAATACACCAGCTACAAACATTTTTAAGAAAGTCTTTGGGTGGACATATGTTTTCATTTGTTATGGGTAAATACCTAGTTTTGGAATAGTTTGGCTGTTCTATGTTATCAGAAAGTGCATGGCTATGTTGAAATTGTCACATTTCCCAGAATATATGTATTCATTCATTCTTCATTCAACACACATTCTTGAGCAAACACATTTTATGCTTTGAAAGCCAAAATTAAATATTGCATCTCTGCTTTTGTGGGAATTTAATTTAAGAAACTATCAATTTGAAAGTAATTTATAACATCAAGTTGGTGTTTCAAGTCACTGGAGAACACAATGATTATATCTCAAATGATTGGTCAGTTTGGGAGAAGAAATTGAATATTCTTGGCTCCATAAATTAAATAAAAAATAAGTGCAACCAAAATTAAAAGTCAAACTGAGATTAAATGCAATATGGCATCCTGGATTGGATCCTGGAACAGTAAAAGGATATTAGTGGGAAAATGAGTGGAGTGTATGTGGGAACTCCGTATAATCTTTGCAGATTTTCCATAAATCTAAATTTATGTGAAAATAAGTTTTGGTTCATTGAGATACCAAATATTTAATTATGAGTTTCTGTTTACTAAAATTATAAGCTAAAAATTATATTAAAGTGAGAAAAACATATGATGTGTATATGACAAAGACATGTCCTTATTAAATAAAATGCATTGTAAGTCAGTCAATAAAATGCATTAGCATTAGTAAAGATACTAATCCCCTGAAATGAGTCAAGAACATAAAGGCAATCAGTAAAATAATTTCTATACATGGCTTATGTAAGAAACAGACTTTCTGTTCTCCTGCCTCATGTTTCCACCTAGGAGGACTTCAGCTAGAGAATCACCTTGGCTAATTTCCCCATTTCTCACTCTGAGGGAGCATTGATTTACCTAATTTTAAGAATTTGGGGGAAAAATATCACACACGCATGGCTCAGCTCTTTTTCTATTTTCTCTTTTCTATGGATGCACCTGTGCTGCTTATGTTTTAATTTTAGAAGAATCTTGGGACATCTAATTGTTGCTGAAAATTAAGTGTTCTTATCTGATCAGCCTGAACATTAAGAGTTTTTTTTTTGTGTGAGTGTGCCTCCTGCTTCAATTTTTAGTGATTTTTAATATAATGTGTGTGTGTGTGTGTGTGTATGAAAGAGAGACACAAAGACCATGTGTGTAGTGTGTGAGTGTGTGTAGATGGGGAGGATGAGGGTGCAATTAATTATCCAAAATCTTGATAGTTAACAAACACTTGGAAATACATCAATTGTCCATAGTAATCAAACCAATGCAATTTAAAACAAGAAGGTACTGTTGTTTTCTGTTACTAATTGATAATTCCGAAAAGGTTTCAGAAGGAAAGATAGGTAGTATTAAAAAATTTATAGTGAAAGGATGTTTTAAATAGTGGGAAAAAAAATAAATTGGTACAGTTTTCCAAAATCATCAAGTTGTGTCAATAACCATAAAGGTTTATACTTGTTTTCATAGTTAGGATAAAAACTAAAGCAGTAATAAAGATTTTCTCAATGATTAATAAGCAAAAATGTTAATCACAACAATATTTATAAGGGACATAAATGAGAGGCAACATAACTGTCTAATATGAGAATATTGTACTACTTATGAGTAAAGCCATAAAAAGTATTTTCTGAAGAGTATTTACTGAATTAGAAAAATGCATATGATATAGTGTTAATTAGATAAAAGTGAGATATAATACTGGGTGTATGATCCTGGTTTTGTAAGCAGCCTTTTTTTTATGAATTGTTTTATATAAGACCTTTATAAATTATAATTGGCAAAATACTGTTGTAGCAAAACAAATACAAGCATATTCACAAACATATTCATAAAACAGGATATCAAGTGAGATCATTCTTGTTTTCTGGACGTGCAGCTAAGGTCCAAAGCTGAGAACCAAAGTTACTACATATCCTGCAGAGATGGTTGTCTTTTGGGGAGTGCAGTGTTTGGGAAGAGAAGCCCAATGAAATGGGTGTTGTTGAGATTCCTGCCACATGGAAGGCATCTATGGCCCTGTGTCATTAGTAATCAGAGAAACAATAACTAGGAGAACAATCATGAGAAGGATTCCAGTCTCTCCCAGTTAAATTAGGAGAGGTTTATCTCTGTTCTCTCCCCTCCTTCAGAGGAATTAGCCTCTAGAGGAGGGGATTGTTGTGTCAGAAAGCCTCACCTTATTATCACAGTTTTCAAGAGTCAACATGAATCTAGCTTTCACTGGTGGTAGGGGAATAGAAGAGATTTGAGTTCAGATTAAGGTTGAAATTTTAAGATGAAAGGACTGAGCCTTAAATATCAAAGTGAGACTGTTCTAATAATTGAAAGTTTATGTGTGTGTATCAGTGGGTGTTTGGTTTATTGAGATTTACTAACTCACTGGAGTGTACATATGAATTGGTTTTATTGTTTTCCAATTGTGATTTGTTAAACCCGAGGCCCCCCCCCTTCATTATTGCAACTCTTACCGACATGGTGGCCAGATTCTATATAAACTTTTGCTTAAAAAATAGAACTGTGTTTGTATTTTATACATATATGAACAAGCAAAAAGAGCTAAAAGAATATACACTAAAAATTAATATACACTAAAAATGATCATTTGGTAGTGGGATTGGTGATGTTGTATGAGAGTGACATATTTAGTCTTGCTTGTATTTTCAACAAGTATAATTTATAATCTCACATAATATATATTATAAAAATATGGCTTTTGCAAAGATTTTTTTTTTGAGAGAGAGGGAGAGAGCAGGAGGGACAGAGAGAGAGAGAGAGAGAGAGAGAGAGAGAGAGAGAGAATCCCAAGCAGGCTCCCTACTGTCAGCACAGAGCCTGATGCAGAGCTTGAGCTCATGAACTGTGAGATCATGGCCTGAGCTGAAACCAAGAGTTAGACACTTAACTAGTTGAGCCACCCAGGAGCCCCAAAATGTGAGTTTTGCAAAATCATAATTGAAAATGATATTCCTTGTGTTACTTAATTTACAGTTTATAAGGATCCACTGTTGTTTTTTTAAAAAATTTTCTTTTAACACTTATTTATTTTTGATAGAGTGAGACAGCATGAGTTGGGGAGGGGTAGAGAGAGGGAGACAGAATCCGAAGCAGGCTCCAGGCTCTGAGCTGTCATCACAGAGCCGGATGTGGGGCTTGGGCCCACAAACCATGAGATCATGACCTGAGCTGAAATCAGACACTTAACCGACTGAGCCACCCAGGCGCCCCGGATCCACTATTGTTTTTAAAGATTAATACTTTAGGAAGATATTTCTCCAGGTAAGCTTGTAAGATTTCTCTTATTAAGTAAAAATACAGAGCCTCTTCTTCTTTATTTACCGAAAATTAAAGCTGAATTCATTGCTTAACTGTCACTGCCATGGATTTTGCTCCCATCATATCCCTTTTAGAATGCCTCAGCAGCCTTCTAACTATTCTGTGCTCTAGCCTCTTCCACCCTCAACACTGCCTCTGGGAGATGTTTCTAGAATGCAGATCTGGCTGTAATTATTTCCCTGTTTAAAATTCTTCAGTAGCTTCCTGTGTCATAGAACCAAGCTCCAGGCCTGGCACACTCGGGGGTTCCCCTTCAGGACTCTGTCTAAATGCCTTCCCTGGTGTCTTGCTTCTTTCCTTGTTTGTATCCTGTTCTTTACCTTTCTTAAATTACTTATAATTTTCCTGCGGTACTATGATCATTTTTTCATGCTTTTGCTTTGTTTTTTTATGCTTTTTCCTCTTCCCTCTTTGATTCTTGCTACTGTCCCTTTCTTTGGAGAAAACGTCTGTTTTTCCTTTAATGAGCTCAGTTTAACCTGGCAGAGCAATCAGTTTTTTTTCTGTGTTCCCAGCACCACAGTAAAGAACTGTAATGGTTTTTGGCTATTTGAGTGTCTTACCTGTAAATATTGGGAAGTACTCAAAGGCCAGAACAGTGTTTTCCTCAGCTAGCTAAGACCTTGTTATATAACAGATGTTTTAATATTTACATGGATAAAGCTAGGAACTTTATATACATTGTCTTTTTAAGTTCTCTGTAGCACTCGTATGAGGTGGATGTTATTATACAGGTAAAGAAATTGAAGCTTAGAGATGGATATTTATTGTGTTGTTATCTGCTGACAGAACAGCCTTTATCTGGAACACTGCCATTTGTCACACCAGGAGGAACAGGGACAGGGAACCACAAGTGATGGGTTTTGAACTTCTATCTATGTTTCATTGGCCAAAGCAAATCACGTGACCACTCCTCTAAGTACAACAGGATGGGTATACCTAAACCCCCTCTAAGGATGGCTCCTCACATAGAAAAAATGAAATATTTGGCAAATGAGAACATAATCTGCCAAAAAATGTTTTGTTTACCTATTCAGCACCTGTTGCTGTGGCTGGTACATTGTAGAGTTCAGTATGTGGTGACTGAATGATTGAATGTCAGAAAGCCAGTAGGTATGCCAGACCTGTGATCTGATTAGTGTAACTTGAGAGCCCATTCTGAATGACTCTGCCATTTTTATTACTCAGTCCCAGGTGCTTACTAATATCCCTTTCTCTAATATCTTTCTGCTCACTTTGTCTTGCATTTGCTTTGTTTTTTCACTATTCTGTAAATAGTATATTTGCAGTCACAATTAAAGAAGTTAGAGAAAGAATGACCCCAGAAGTAGAATAAGGCCAGAAATGAATAGTTTCTGAGAAATCAAGTTAAGAAAAAAAATTCACAGGGCGACTCAGTCATTTAAACGTCCACTGAGTGTGGAGCCTGCTTAAGATTCTCTCTCTCCCTCCCTCTGCTCCTCTCCCCTGCTTGTACTCTCTCTCTCTCTTAAAAAAAATTCAGAAGGAAAAGAGTAAGGGTAGCATCAAACATAGCAAGGAACTGACTGGAAAAAAGACTAAGATTTGGTTAGAAAGGTTTTTAATGTCAGATACTTCAGTGGAGCCAAAGGAGCAAATAAGTGAATATTTTCAGATTTGGTTAGACTTTAAAAGGCAGAACAGTGACAATATTTATCTTTCAGGGCATTCTGAGATTGAGACAACGGGTGGGAGTATGTCAAGATCCTGTATTAGAGGTACAGAGAGTTTTTCCTCAGGACGATCAGGTGGTCTGGTTCTCCATTTATCAGATACACACATCTTTAAGAATGAAGAATAGATTCTAATGCTGAATAACCATGTTGATCTCCTTGACTAACTAAAACCAATCTCAATAATCCACTACACAAAAAAGTGTTGGAATTTTAAACGTTGTCAGTTAGGCACTTTTTGAAATTTTAGTAAACTCATTTTGTGGTTGCAGTAAAATATGAAATCATAAAGATTCATGGAGTCATTGCTTTCTCACTTATGAGATTAGATTGTGTGTGGTCAGAAATGTGTATTAGTACAAGACATTCAGTGTGGGCATTGAGAGGTCTCTCAAGAGGAGATCTTAACGCAAAGGAAGAGCACAGGTTTTAAGTAAGGTAAATCTAGGTTGTGTAAAAATTTTTTTAACCCCTTGGATTTAGATTTTATTTTATTTTATTTTATTTATTTATTTATTTATTTATTTATTTATTTATTTATTTTTCAACGTTTACTTATTTTTGGGACAGAGAGAGACAGAGCATGAACGGGGGAGGGGCAGAGAGAGAGGGAGACACAGAATCGGAAACAGGCTCCAGGCTCTGAGCCATCAGCCCAGAGCCCGATGCGGGGCTCGAACTCATGGACCGCGAGATCATGACCTGGCTGAAGTCGGACGCTTAACCGACTGCGCCACCCAGGCGCCCCTTGGATTTAGATTTTAATTCAATCTCTGCTCTTTGATAACAGTGAAGCCATGGGAAAATTAATTAATCTCTTTGATTTCTACTTTCTTCATCTACAAACTGGGGATAAAAATATTTACCTTGACATTTTATTATAATAAATGTAATACCTTTATTATAATAATACATGTGGAATATTGGCAATCAATGGTAGCTCCAATGATGTACTAATTGAAATAGTTATACAGTAATAATTACTCACTCATCCACTTTTAGCTCTTAGGAAAGAACAAGATAAGGGAGGTTAGAAAGTCAATTTGATCAGCACTGATTTACTTTTGGAAATTTCCTGATTTCCCTGTAAGATAAGTCAGGGTGAACAGTGATGCATGGAGGTCCCCCAGTAGGGGAAATTTCTTTCCCCACAGCCCCATGCACCATTTGGCTACTTGGAAGCTGAATAGAGAATTTCCAATACTCTGGCCATACTTTGCAAATCCTACTGCTTGTGTGAATCTATTGAGGACAGATGAGTGTAGAACTGGAGACAGAGCACTCTGTCTCTAATGATGACTCCAACGCAACCACAGCTTGCTCAGGCACAGGGAACACAGCTTATTCTGTCCCTGGAAAGTGTAAAGTGGTGTGTCATTTATGAACAGCAGCTCTTTGGGGGCACCTGGGTGGCTCAGTCAGTTAAGCTTCCGACTTTGACTCGGGTCATGATCTCACAGCTTATGGGTTCGAGCCAGGCTCTGTGCTGACAGCTCAGAGCCTGGAGCCTGCTTCAGATTCTGGGTCTCCCCCTCTCTCTCTGCCCTCCCCAGGCTCACACTCTGTCTCTCTCTCTCTTTCTCTCTCTCAAAAATAAATAAACATTAAAAAAATGAACAGCAGCTCTTTTATTCTTAAGGAAGCAGGAGAGTAATTGCCATAGCAAGAGCTGTCCCTTCCAGTGCAGAGAAGCACAAGGATACCCCTTGGTAAAAAGGTCGGAGGTTTGGGAGGGTCTGATCCTGTTATAATTTATTAACAAATTATTTAATTTTAAAGCAATTTAGCAAGTTCTTCTGCCAGATTTTCCTGGAAGGTAGCAAAAATTCTATATAATAGTTCATGGGGCTAGAAGCTACCTTCTAAAGAAATCTACTTTCCCCAGTCCTGGTCTTCAAACAGATAAAAGTTCTCCATGCAATGGAAATTAACTGAATGATTAACTGCTTTATCCAGTTACCCTCAACAAGAGGTCTTGGTCCTTCTTGAACCTTAAATTTATCTTGTCCATAGTTCTTCTCCCTAATCCAGTCTCTATTTTGGTTCTGAAAGTCTCTATATTGGTTAATGGTACCTGTTCCTCTTTCTGGGAACAGAAGCTCAATATTGAATGTCATTTTATAATTCTATCTCATAACGTAAAATTGTGGATCTTCTGCTAGTTTTTCCATCCTAACACAATGGTTTTCATTCTTGGCATGCATGAGAGTTGCCTGTGAACCTTTGAAAAATACCACTCCTGAAACCTATTCCTGGATATGTTAGGCTATCAGTACCCATATTTTGTACTGTGTAAGTTTCATAGATTTTGAAGAATAAATACAATATAATATATAAAAACAAGGCATAGATATAATAAAATGACTTTTAGTTAACAACCAGTTTAAAAAAAAAACATTGTCAGTAATAGTTCCTTCTTCTTCCTTTCTATTATGAATATTATATTTCTCTTTCTCTTAGATTTCATTATAGTTTTCTTACAGATATGTGTCATCCTAAACAGTAAATGGTCAGATTTTGTTTAAACTTTATGAAAATATTGTCATACTGCATGTATTCTGTGACTTGCCTTTTTTATTCTCCTTTATGGATTTGAGATTCATCCATGCTGGTACCTACTAGCCTACTGCTGTGGCTCGTCCACATTAAACATCTTTAGGGCATATACCTAGGAATGGAATTGCTGGATTCTATCTTCACATTTACATTTCCAGCTTTTCAAAATAATGCCATGTTTTTTCCCCCCATGGTGGTTGTATCCATTCACTCCCAGTTGTGCTTGAGAATTTGTGTGGTTCTGTGTCTCTCTCTTCACTTATTAATGTCCAAGTTTTTGTTTTTGTGTTTTGTTTTCATACTGAAGGATGTAAAGTGGCATCTCACAATGATTTTAATTTGCATTTTCCTGACAACTAATGAGGGCGAGCATCTTTTCTTATGTATATTTACCATTTTTGCTTTCTCTTCTGCATAATTTATTCCTGTCTTTTGCTGGAATTTTTAAAATTCCACAGGTAATTCTGAAAGAAGCCACGGGTAAGAGTAACTGTCTTTATGTCTCACCCTGCTGACTCTTCCTCATTGTTCCTACTGTGTCTGTACTTGTTCAGGCTCCCATCACTTTGACACAGCTCGTCTGTTTGCAGTACTCTTTTCACTGGTCTCTGAGCCTCCAGTCTCTCCACTGTCCATTGATCTGGCCAGGTTCTTCTCCTGGAACCCAGTTCTGACTGAGAATCTAACTCCCTTGGGAAAAATGTGGCTGACTTCTCATTCCTATAAATAAAGTCTGAACTCTTGACACCATTTTGATTAATATCTTCCTACATCTCTAATGTTGAGTCCTTCTAGTTTTATCACATACCTTTTACTTCTGTGCATCCTCGTATCTTGTTAATCTCAATATGAATACCACAGTTTCTTCCTTCCGTGCCCGATGACCCTTGCACTCTACTGTTGTAACCTTTGGTAATTGTTTATATTTCCATTATTCTACTTACCACTTTTACTTTATTTTATTTTATTTTATTTTATTTTATTTTATTTTATTTTATTTTATTTTATTTTTTATTTGAAAGAGAGAGAGAGAGAGGGTGAGTAAGTAGGGGGAAGGGCAGAGAGAGAGAGAAGAAGGGAAAGAATCTTAAGCAGGCTCCATCCTCAGTGCAGAGCCCCATGTGGGGCTTGATCCCACAACTGTGAAATCATGACCTGACCTGAAATCAAGAGTTGGATGCTCAACTAATTGAGCCACCCAGGCACCCTTCTACTTACCACTTTCTTAAAAAAAAATTTAAAAATATTTATTTTTGAGAGAGAGAGAGAGAGAGTGAGTGAGCAGGGAAGGGCAGAGAGAGAGGGAGACACAGAATCTGAAGTATGCTCCAGGCTCTGAGCTGTCTGCACAGAGCCTGATGTGGGGCTCAAACTCATGAACTGTGAGATCGTGACCTCAGCTGAAGTTGGACGCTTAACTGAGCCACTCCAGCACCCCTACTTGCCGCTTTCTACCTGGTGTTATAGTTGTCTTTACCAGGCAGTGAACCATGAAGGTACAATCCTTCACTTTTCCATTTCCATCTCAGTGTCTTTTATATACGAGAAGACAGTGATATTTTGTGAATAAATGAAACCATGGTGTGAAGATAGAATCCAAGTCTCAGAATTTAATTTCTCTTTCTGTTAAGCCAGTCAACTCCTCATGGCTGTGAACTGTCTTCTGAGTTATGTGTGTGCTTTTTCCTAATGAGAGTATCTTTCACGTGCTTCATGTGGAGATAAAAGAAGACCATGGGCTTAATTGTTGATATTGCTTAAGCAGACGTATTTAAGATTACACAATAAACTGTAGCTCTAAGACCAAAGATACTTTGAAAAAAATTCTTTGTGATGGGAAACAGTGAATACTTTAATGAGAGTTTACCTTAAGAGAGCAGTTAAAGTTTACTAGGAATTAAATCTGGTGATTAAACTTTTTAAATAAATGGTCAGTGTTACTTACAAAAGATACTGACAGGGCTCTGTATGCAAAAATTATTGAAAGATTAATGATGTAGAAATATAAAGAATAAGACTAAATGTCTTAGGTGATTTATAAATTGTCCCTAAAGTCATTTCCACCTGAATGTTCCAAAAATATTTTTAGAGATGATATCATCACTGAAATCTCTCTCTCTCTCTCTCTCTCCATCTCCATCTCCATCTCCATCTCTATGTATATATAAAACAAGAATATTGCATATATATTTATTTCACACACCAATAGATCCTCTTATGTAAACCCATTCTTGTCGTTTGTCATTTTTATAGTCTTACTTTACAGTAAATGCTTCTTGGTAGATTGTCCTTCTAGTGATCTTGAATGTTGACTTTGTTGCTGTTTCCTCAGGTCTCTGGGTTGGGCTGGTATGCAAGCAATAAGAAGGATCAGTTTTTGGAAGCCCAGTTGAATAAGCTTCCTTAGTTATACCTCATATCATCAAGATAGGTACTTTGTTATCACGGGTCCATTAAACCCAGCCTATCTTTCATAGTGACAATGGAAGAATGTGTCTGTTTTCTTTAATGGAATCCCCCAATATTATTTAAACCTGTAGCAGATGTGATTGGCTGGTGACTGCAAAAGATTTCTTACCCCTTTCTCCTTTTATCTCCTGTCTGCTTATGTTAGAAGTTGAAGAGCCAGATACCTGCATGTGACTCTGTTCTGGCCAAAGAGACTTAAGAGAAAGACTGTTGAGGACCTTCTGAGAAAGATAATTTGTTTACCAATGAAAAGGATGTTCATATGAAGACAGGTTATTGGCATTGTCCCTTCCCTTTCTTTCTCTCTCTCTCTCTCGGGATATTGCTGAGGTGATATTATATATCTATGAAACTGTAGTAGTCATCTGTGGCTACAAGGAAAAAAAGCCAACACACTGAAGTAGAGGAGCATAAGGATGGAAGGAGGCTGCTGGTCCATGATCCTGTTGAGCAATAAAATGAACTCTGGAAACACCACCTCCACACATAGGCATAAGTAAATAATTTGTTGCATTTATTGATTGGATTTTCTATAATTTGAAGCTGAATGTATCCTAACTGATAGAATCACACATTGAAAGAGTCATCCCTGTGTAATTCTCTGTATGATCTTCTTGAAAGCATCTATCTATCTATCTATCTATCTATCATCCATCCATCCATCATCTATCCATCCATCCATCCATCTTTCTGTCTATAATTTCAACAACCTGTTGGTGACTTTTCTGGTGTCTGTCCTGAAATGAGCTTCAAGAGACTCTCCCTTACTTTTCTTTCCCTGAGATAACAACTTCTTACTCATTCTTTTTATACATTACATCTTTCTGGCTCTGATTGTGAATACTTTTATGGTGATGATATTATTATCTTCATGGAAATATGACTCATATGAAAATTTCATCATATTTTACATCTGGGCTGCCATAAAATATTCTGTTCTCATCTATGTGGATGAATGCCTGAGTTACAGAGGAATTGCTAATTTTGCCCCTTTAGGGAGTTTTAACAAATTCTTCACTTTCAGGACAACTTTTCTTCCAAGTCTACAAATCCTAGAAATTCATGAGAATTCTTACTTTGGAAAATTTCCTTATATGAGTTAGGTTTACCCGTAAATTTTTGGGATACTTCCTTGAAAAATAACCTTGGTAGTATAAGTTGTTATTTTTTTGTTCATGTTTTCTAACTTCCTGATGAAGTTTAATGGAATCATTGAACTTCAGCCATAGATATCCAGAAAATATGGGGCTTTTAATTCTAGAGCAGGCATAGGCAGACTGTTTCTGAAAATTCACGTCAAGATAGTAAATAATTTAGGTTTTGCAGGCCACACGTGGTCACTGTTGCATATTTTTCTTTGTTTTTATAACCCCTTTCAATAAAGTGTAAAAGCCATTCTTAGCTCATGGGTCATACAAAAACAAGTTGTAGGTTGGATTCTGTCCATGGACTATAGTTTACCAACCCTTTTTCTATAGCGTTATTCTGGAACATAAGGTTAAGAAGCTTCTGCTACCCCCAAAATAGAGGTAAACAGCTGAGAGTACTTAACATAAATATCAAGAGGGAGAGAGAGAAAGAAGATGAAAATATTCTAGCATTCTAGCATTTTCTCTGTATAGTAAGTGTGAGGGTGACTTTTGGTTTCAGGTTGGAAATGCAGAGACCTAGAAAGAGCATCATTCTCACCCTTACAACAAGAATAAAGCTGAAGAAGTGTACATTACTGCTTTTTTCTTTCTTTTGTATTCAGACATATTTTCCTGGCTTTGCACACTAGTTATTTTGCTTGGAGTTGGAAGTTCACAAATAGACTCAGGTATACATATTTTGGAGTGGGCTATTTCCACTGAGAACTAATTTTGCCATTTGTGGTTTCCTTTCTGAAAGTTTCATTCTTAGATGGCAACATTAACTTCCACTCACTGTAGTCACTGACAACCTCTTTGGAAATGTTAAAAGTCAAAATTAGAAGTGGTGGAAAGGTATTTCTTCTTCTTCTTCTTCTTCTTCTTCTTCTTCTTCTTCTTCTTCTTCTTCTTCTTCTTCAATTCATGGTTTTCAATAGGGAATAAAAGTGAAGGTAGTGATAAATATCAGAATTTTATGTGGCGCTTTTATTTATTTATTTTTTCCATTTATTTATTTATTTATTTATTTATTTATTTATTTTTAAATATGAAATTTATTGTCAAATTGGTTTCCATACAACACCCAGTGCTCATCCCAACAGGTGCCCTCCTCAATGCCCATCACCCACTTTCCCCTCTCCCCCACCCCCCCATCAACCCTCAGTTTGTTCTCAGTATTTAAGATTCTCTTATGTTTTGGCTCCCTCCCTCTCTAACCTCTTTTTTTTTTCTTCCCCTCCCCCGTGGTCTTCTGTTAAGTTTCTCAGGATCCACATAAGAGTGAAAACATATGGTATCTGTCTTTCTCTTTATGACTTATTTCACTTAGCATAACACTCTCCAGTTCCATCCACGTTGCTACAAAAGGCCAGATTTCATTCTTTCTCATTGTATGTGGTGCTTTTAAAGATCTAGTTGTGTATATTCCTGGTTGAAGTTACTAAGTGGGTATAAATAGTACATAGCCAGATGAGTAGAAGATTAGGGTAGACATTAGTGCTACTCAATAATATTTTCAATTCCACTCCTTCCTAGCACAGGAAGTATGTTCCTTTCTGATTCTTCCTTGAAGCTACATGTAGCCTTGTGATTTTCTATGATGAATGAAAGCAAGCAAAAATGTGCAGTGTCAGCTAGACTTGGAGTACATTTGCATAAGTGAGAAACTTTTGTCATATCAAATGACTTAGACTTTGGGGATCACTTGTTTCTACTACATGATCTAGCCTGCTGTTAACTGATACCAAGATATACATTATTGTGAAAATGTATACATTGGTGGAAGTATATAATATATAAGTATATATAATAAGTAATATGTAAGTAATAAGTATCTGTACATATAGAAGCGGGTTTCAACCAGGTTTTAACTATAAAAAATATTTTCTCAGATACAAACATACAGTGAGTCCCATTGTATGAAGAGATAAATTATGCAGCCACTTTGTTAGAAGCAGAAGCTGGAATGACCCCCTTTAGCCAGTTTCCCATCCCTCTTCTCACTAGACTGTGAGGCTTTTGAGATCCTTGGGGCCCATTTGTAGAACTCCTAACTTTTGACAAAGCTCAATTTAAAAACCACAACTACAGGAAGATAGATTTTAACTTGATTAAAGGAAGTATTTTCTCTCAGTCAGACATATCTAAAGATGGAATGGGATACCAAAGTAGAGCACTCCCTTCATAGGAAGTGTTAAAGCACTGATTGATTATTATACGAGACAGGTGTGTGGTAGAAGGCGTTCTGTCATTGGCTGGCCATTTCTAGCCTCCGGGTTTTTGATTCTTAGGCTTTTTCCAGTGGATAACCTCTTCTATTATTCTTTATCTCTTTCTCTCCCTTATTTTTATTTAGTTCATCACTTGTTGGCATTATATTAAAAATGTGTCTCCCTATCAATCTATCTATACCCAGTAGTGTGCTGGAATCAGCTTCTACTAGGTGAAGAGAACCAAATGTTAAATTTTCTGGAAGTTCTGGAGACACTTGTTAAATAGACATTATTAAAAGTTAAATTATATAAACTTACAATGAAATAATATTAAAAATATTAAAAGACAAGGAAATAATATTACAAATTCATCTCTTCCTGATTACTTTGCTACATTTTTCTGCTATCTATGCTCTTTAGGTTATTTACATCTATCATATCTGTATGGTGGAAACATGCAATGATGTGCTAGTGGACATCTTTCCTAGCTTTCTATTCACTGATGTCATGTTGGAAGCTTGAAATTATCCTTGGTGGGAGTATTTATACCACAGAAATCATTAAACATTACAAGTCAGACTCTTTTCTCTGGAGAGCTGCTTATTACATTTACCAGCATGCCACTGTGTGCACCTGTATCTTTCTCTGTCTCTAGAATTTAAGCTCCATCAGGATACACACATTGTTATGTTCAGTGTTGTCAGTCAGTGCTCAATAAATATTTATTTATTGAATTAATTAATGACTGACTAATGTCAGGGCCAGCAGGAATTAAGCAAGATGAGAGAAACTGGGAACCATGAGTGAAATTGCTTTCTGTTTTTGTTTTTGGTTTTTGTTTTTTTTTTTTTTTGTTTTTTTTGCTGTACCTGCATTGGCTATTTTATATGGGCAGTACATAGGAGAAAGCATTTAATAGCATTCAGTTTGCAAACAGGAATTATTTCTCCCTGTTCTCCAAAGAGAGCTTCCCAAAGCAATCCCTGCGCCATTTACAAGCTCCTGAAGAAAATCTGACATGTTTTCTTCCCTTGATATGTTTGATGCAAGTGCTTTTGCAAGCAAGAGTGCTGAGTTATGGGGCAAAGAGATAAAAGATTGTAACTCAGAAGAACATTAATCCCCAAAACTCAATTTCAGCAAACCCAAAGAAGATAAGACTGTGCAGTGAATTGTCTGTCAGTCCAGAGAAGGCTGCCCAGTTAGGTGGCCCTCAGGGAAGGCTGAGCAAGAGAAAATGAAGGCAAATCACACCTGCCATCTTAAAGAGGTGTCAGTGAGAAGTTCCCCAGACCGAAATCTATTGGTTATCTTAATGAAGTCATATTTGGACTGCTATTGATCAGGGTTCATGAGCTAACAATTGTAGGCAGTGCCTGGGCTGCAGATATATTAGGTTGTGTGGGAGTTACAGAACTTGAAGTAGTTTCCAACAATATCAAGGGATTTCCACTAAAAATCTGGATTTCTGACTTCTTTTGAAAATTCAGTATATCCAGTAACACCAGACCTGTATTGCCATAAGGCAGAAATCTTCTTGAGTTAAGTAGTCCTAACCTCTTTAGGTGGGTCATATGCTCTCCAGCTCCCCACCATCCCCATCACGTCCTGATGTCTTATACTCAGCTCGAATCTGTCAGGTTATTTGCCTCATTCTTATATTCCTTTGATATTGCTGAACATTTTCCCCATGTAAGATATGTAACACTTGACAGTTGGGTCACTAACAGGGGCTACGTTCTGTTGTTTAGTAGCCAATAATCCTTCCACTAGACAGTTAACCTTCTTGGGTCTCATTTTCCTTAGGTGTAAGGGAAGTGGTTGGGCCAGATGATCACTAAAGCTTCTTATTGCTCTCCATTCTATGCTTACACTGGATAATCTAAATACTTCCACTGTTCTCTTCAAATTTTTGTTTTCATCTCTTTTATATTCTATCTCTATTGCTCTCTTTCTCCATTTCCATCTCCATGGTTATCCAAAAGATTATTTTTCTCTTACTGTATATTTTAGACCATGATGCCTAAAGGGTGGTCTGTGGTAGAGAGAAAGATTGTGGGCCTTGCTGGAAGTAAAGGAGCATGCTTGACCATCCTTTCTCTGTTCTCTCTTTTTATAAGAGAGACCATTTGCTTTGTTTACAATCTTTGTGGGGCCCAAAGCAGTAAAAAAAAAAACAAAAAAACCCAAAAACAAACAAACAAAAAAAACCTGCTGATACTACAAGAGGATTCCAGAACTCAGGGAAAATACTTCCTCTTATTTTCCCACCATATTTTCTTAGTATAATTTGATCATAATAGTAGAGGTCAATTGCTGAAAATGTTCATTGTATACTTTTGTAAGATGAATATATCAGCCAGCACCAGATCTTTGTCATTAAGCTGCCCCGATGATAGGTGTCCTAGATATAAATACATAAAGAATAGAACAATTAGTATTTTTCTTTGTAGACTGCATAAAAGACTCATTCACTTAAAGGACAAAGTGCTTATCACATCCAAATGGGCAGCTTCTGAACAAGTGTTTCTCAATTGTGGTTCCTAGGGATAAAGATGCTATCTCTGATGTGCCAACTGTTGCAATAGCCTTGGGCCCAGACCATAAGAGAAAACTGATGGGCAACCTTGCTGAGATATGATTTTGTTTGAAGCATCTAATGTAGTTTGTTTTTGTGCTGTCTTTTCTCCCCTTTGGAAATAAAATATCATCATAAAAATAAAATACCTTTTTTTTTCATTGCTACATGAGATATGCATAGTTAGTTGAGTATTTTTCCTCTTGATTTTTCTGTTCAAAATAGAAATGCATCTCTAGCCAGTAAAGCCTCTGTACGTAATTTGTATTTAAAGTGCCTGCGAATTGACATTGTTATTTCAAAAGAGGCAAGGTATTTCACTGACATTTTTGCATTTTGTGTTCTAGATCATAAAAAGTGTGCATAATGACAAGAGATGTTACTGACTTCTCCTGGCTGTGGAGGATCACATTCGAGATCATATAGAAATAAAAGCTATAGCAGAAACATACACTTCCAAGATTTAATAAGGTGTCCTACTTAGAAATAATTTTGCTCGTACATTTTACATTTTGGTCCCACAGATTCTTTTCTTCTTCCTCTAGATTATTGCAAATTATTTTCTTTTCCATTTCTTTGTTTGCAGGAACAGAGTGTGCTAGTGATTGATCTAGCAAAGAGTTTACTCTGATTGTATTTCTTTTCCTTGTTTTTCCTTGAATAAGAAAGGCAGGAAAAAAATTCCCATTTTTCTTGCATGTTTGGAAAAGCTCCTCTAATGTTAATCATCCGTACTGATTGATAAGCTTTTGGTTTTCTGTTGCTTAAAAATGACAAGGACAAGCACTGGTTTTTGTGGAACCCAAAAAAGACCTTGAAGCTAACAGATGCTTTGTATAATTTCATTGTATTGGATGAAGAACTTAAAAAGGTTGCATGAGGGGCAATGATTTATTTCTGAACACTAGTTGTAACTGGAAGCTTGTGTAGTCTGTATATGTAGAATATGGAATTGTGCTCTATTCTCTAGGATTTGGAAATAACAGCTGAAGTTAAAGTCCCTACACTAAAATCTCTATACTTTTAGCCTTCAATTTCTCCAAGATGAGGTCCGAGTTCTTTTGTTGGATGCATTTTTTCCTGTGATTTATATCTAAAAAATAAACCAGTTAAGCAAAATGAAGGTAATGTATGTGTGTATTATAATAGATGAAAAAAGAGATGATTATTGAAGTTAACAGAAAGCTAAACTATGAAATCCATCCATGTCCTTAAAACTCCGTGAATAAAGTCTAACAATCAGGAAAGAAAAAGAAATAAAAGATGTCAGAATTGAAAAAGAAAGAAGTAACATTGTCTCTGTTTGCAGATGATGTGACTTCATACATAGAAAGTCCTAAATATTCTACCAGAAAATTGTTAGATCTAACTGACAAATTCAGTGAAGTTTCAGGATACAAAATTAGCAGTAGAGTTTCTAATAATTTTTTTTAAATGTTTATTTATTTTTGAGAGAGAGAGAGAGAGTGTGAGTGGGGGAGGAGCAGAGAGAGAGGGAGACACAGAATCTGAAGCAGGCTCCAGGTTCTGAGCTGTCAGCACAGAGCCCCGTAGGGGCTCAAACTCACAAACTGTGAAATTATGACCCTTGCCGAAGTCTGATGCTCAAGTGACTGAGCCTCCCCGGCACCCCTAACAGTAGAGTTTCTATATACTAACAATGAATTATCTGAAAAACAACCCTATTTTCAATAAAAAAGAATTATTAGTTATATTATTCCCAGCAAATATGGTCAGGTTTTGGTTTAAATATATATAAATATATATTTAATATATAAAATATATATTTAATATATAAAAATATATTTATATATTTGCAGGTAAGTATAAGTATACATATTTATATGTATTTAAAACTATGGGAATGATGGAAAATTTGTAGTATAAGTAAGTAAATGTAAATTCCTCAAAATAAATGTAGATTAGACCAAGAATCTATATTCAATGTAGCACACTTTAAAATAATTGATTTAAAAGAATATATGTTTAGAAAGAATAACACATAGTTATACTTTTTAAACTTGATGCAAAAAATACCAATTAATTCGATTTAAAAAGACTGATTTTCGGGGCGCCTGGGTGGCGCAGTCGGTTGGGCGTCCGACTTCAGCCAGGTCACGATCTTGCGGTCCGTGAGTTCGAGCCCCGCGTCGGGCTCTGGGCTGATGGCTCAGAGCCTGGAGCCTGCTTCCGATTCTGTGTCTCCCTCTCTCTCTGCCCCTCCCCCGTTCATGCTCTGTCTCTCTCTGTTCCAAAAATAAATAAACGTTGAAAAAAAAATTAAAAAAAAAAAATTAAAAAAAAAATAAAAAGACTGATTTTCTTAGGACATTAAAACATTGCCCTGATTTTTTTTTTTAATTTTTTTTTCAACGTTTATTTATTTTTGGGACAGAGAGAGACAGAGCATCAACAGGGGAGGGGCAGAGAGAGAGGGAGACACAGAATCGGAAACAGGCTCCAGGCTCTGAGCCATCAGCCCAGAGCCCGACGCGGGGCTCGAACTCACAGACCGCGAGATCGTGACCTGGCTGAAGTCGGACGCTTAACCGACTGCGCCACCCAGGCGCCCCAGCCCTGATTTTTTAATGAATAGTTACACTTTTATTATAACCTCTTAAAAGTTCAGTTGTTTTGTGTTCAGAATATTTTGATATTGTAAGCATTAGCAATGTTAGAAAAAAACTAAACAAAGCAACAGATTGATGATTCAGTCTGGGAAAATAGAAATAGTAAAAAATAATTTCCAGAGAACATGAACATTTTAAGGGCATGCATTACCTCCTATATTGTTTTAAATACCTTAGGAGTACTTATTAGTTATCAGTTCCAGTGCTGGGCACTGGATGAATGAGACAAACTTCTTGTTTCCAAGGACAGTTGAAGTGGCTAGCTTTGTTCCTTGTGTGCGTATTATTTATCTGTGTACTTTTAGCACCTAGCTAAACACCTAGCACAGAGCTCAACACATAAAAAGTAGTCAATATCTGAACTGAATATTTGTGGCAGGAGTGAAAAACTAAAAATCTTGGAATCATTAAGTTGACTTATGTTTGGGCTTCTCAAAATTTTGTCACTGGAAGAAAACACAGGTGTAGGGTCTCTTGGATTTGCTAGGATGTAAATTATTTAACAGTATTTAAATAATAACATTGCACTTAGAGTTTATGGTGCTAGACATTTTGTATTTATTTTAACACTTAGTATAGTGGAGAGAATAGGAGTCTGCAGGTAGGGTAACTGTGTGACGTTAGGCATGTAGCCTACCATCTTTGAACCTAAAATTTTTCATCTTTTAACAGGAATGCCAAAGAAAGATTTTTAACTTGAAGTCACAGATGACCTTAAGGGAAGCCTGGAATGACTTTCTATGGTATGCAAAATGATATATAGATGTTGAGAATATACATTTACTTGCAGAGGATCCAAACTTCAATAGATTCTCAGGAATCTATATTCCCTCACCCACTGAGTTTAATTTCTGGTCTAAATTATCTCTAGAGTTTGCTTTACTTTTAACAATAGTGTCTAGTGTATCATGTAAAAATTTTTATTCAGTAGATTGAAGTTAGGAAATAAACCTTTCAGCTTGTTGCTACATAAGAGAAACCCTCTTATGTTCGTACCCTTACCAAATCATTAATCCATCAAGCAGCTAATGAACATTTATAGAGAACCATTATATATTGTGAACTGTTGTAACAAAGGGGAATAATGAAGGGTATAGCAATATCTTTCTCCAAAGAACCCATTATCTAATTAGGAAAACTAAATCAACCTAATCTTTCATTTCAGTGTAGTCATGGAGATAAATCTTACACCATGGAAAATTAGAGGGAAGCTATATTTAAGATGACCCTGGCTATAAGTAAAATAGATTACTAATTCTAACTGATATGTTAAGGACACATTCTCAACGTGTTGTGTTAATTCATTTATGCAAGACACATTTATTGAGCACTGACCATGTGCCAGCAAAAAACACACACTAATAAATAATGTATGGTCATTCAACATTAAGGATTATTGTAGTGTAGGAAATAGATACAGAAACAAATAATTATAGTGTTGTGATCCAGTTTTTTTCATTCAGATATGAAAATGGTGCATGGGAAAACAGAACAGTCATGCTAAGCTGACTCATAAGGTCACTCTCAGTGATTACAAGTCTAATTGAGTGGTACAATAACTGTACAAATAGCTAAAACATAGGATGAAACATATTGCATCATAATTTGTTATGAAGTGCCATGCAGCTTCTGAAGGATAGCTCTCTGTTATGTAAAAGGAGGGGAGTATGGGGAACAGTAGAAAAAAAGGCTTTGTAGAAATCTGATTGTCATGGAATTAATATAGAGGAGGTGAGCAGAGAGGCAGTGGCAGAAGTAAAGACATTGGCTAAGGGCATATTTGCAGCATAGCACATCTTTGAGTTTACTGGAGCACAGGGTATATATAAAGGAGCAGCAAAAACAAAGGTTGGAAATGTAAACCAGGGTCAAGGGAAGAGTCTGAACCTTATCCTTGAAGGAGTGAGGGAAGTATTATGGATTTGTGAATAGGGGGAAAATATATGGAACTATACTCTCTGAAGCTTAACCTGGAATGAACTGAAGTGTGGAGAAGGCCAAAGAAAGGCACCTGCTATAGCAATAAACTGGCAAGAATTAATAAGAGGCTAGACAGAGGTAAACGCATTGGGAACAAAAAGGAGGGAACAAATTTCTGTGGCATTGCAAATGCAGAAGGGTCAGACTTTGACAGCTGATGAGATGTGGGAATGAGTGAAGGCAGAAATGAGTCAGCGTTTTTGCTCCTGGGTCATTGGGAGGAGGCTGTTGCCGTTGGCAGAGATAAGAAACTTAGAAGGATAAATTGTTTGAGGAAGGAAAGATGGTAGTGAGTTTAATTCTTATTGAGGTCAGTGTGGATGGGACCAGCCTTGTAAAGCTTGGAGCATGGAATATGGGCTGGACTTTGAAGGACAAATTGAATTTGGGTAAATGTGAAGGAAGGGGTTGGACATTCCAGGCATAGGGACCACCATGCATGGAGGCTTATAAGTGGGACTCTTTAAGCAAACTATAATAAAGAATATGATTTAATCTAGCAAATATTGAGTTTTACTGGATTGTAAATTCCTTAAAGTCAGGAGTCAAGTTTATGTGACATGTTATTCTAAGCTTAGTGTGGTGCCTAGCACTTGGTATGTGCTCAGTATATATCTGCTGAATAAATAATGAATACTCCATGCCAAGCATTGTGAAAAATACTGAGAATAGAAGCAGAGAAGAATAAATATGTGCCCTCAAAGAGCTCACAGTCAAAATTTTCTTGGCAACTTATGCCAGACAGATAAGGAAATGGAGTAGGGGTTCCAGACAGAGAGCATTATATGTGTATAGGCATGGATATTTGAAAGTGCATGATTGTTGGGGAAATTATTAGGTCTCTAGTATGCATGTGGTTAAGGGAGAAGGGAAAGATGAGGCTGGAGATTTAGATCCGGCCATTTGTTAAAGGACCTTATCTGTCATGCTATGGAGCTGTGAATTTATTCTGAAGTCCCTGAGATACACTGATTGATTATGAAGAGAAGAGGCGATATGAGACTTAGACGCCAGGTACAGTCACCAGCAAGAATGAGAAATCCCAGCTTCCTACACACTAGCAACATACTCAGACCCCTTAGGAAGATCTCAAGAAAATCCCTTGAGGGGATGTTCAAGGGAAGATTTCAAGATTCATTTGCTGATTTCTCCTCTATCATTTGGCTTTACTCTTTGGAGGCTAGATACTCTAATCCCTATATGGGAAATTTTGCCTTTCCTTCCCAAGGTATAGCTATTAAGAGGGCCTGTAAAAATTTACCACAACTAAAGCCATTTGTGACCAAGAGAGGCACCCATGTTAACTGCTAAGCATGAGATATGTTTTGGGCTCTCAGCTTTTCCACTTCCTAACACTCTGACTTGGGGCATGTTTGGTAGTATGTCTAAACCTGAGTTTCTTCACCTGAAAAATAAGAGTAAAAGTTTATAAGAAAATCCATGCATTTAATCACTTTATTGGATTATTTTTAAATCCATAGATATTGAAAGACAGGGTATATTTTTTCAAAGTCTGCTTTTTCCCTTATATTTGCAAATAAGAACTTTTGTACCCAAACACATTATTCTTCCAATTTTTTAAAGGATAAAGATACATATTTTTTGAAGATGTAACTTAAAATTTTCTTTCAGTTAAATATAATTATTCTAAAAATAGCATATCTCTACATATGCTTGCTTGGTGAAATTGAATATGACTTGCTGGTTTCTAGAATGTGACATAAGTGGGAATAAGACAATTATAGACAATTCTGGTAACCAAGTTGCCATACAAGGCTTATAGGAGTAGATGGTTAGTTAGATTCTCTTTTTAAGTTTCAGGTAGTTGAGGTTATTTTTTCCTGCTTTTTACCTTCTGTTTGATCTTGAGGGGAAAAAAAGTGCCTCGTGATTGCTTTTATCTCAAACATTTCTTATCCACATGGCTTCACTATATAATCATAATACTTAGTTCATCTGCAGTACCTGACATCTGGCATTCATAAATTGCTTTATACATGTGGACTTAGCCCTGTGGGCAAGACAGCAAAAGCAGTCAATAGTATGAGAGCGTTTATTGGATACTAATGATTGTGTTGGTGCTGTAGGCGTGCTGTTGGGAATAGCAAAATTGAGAAAGAAAATATTTTCTCTGCTTTCAGGTAGTCTACAATTTAGCCAAGTGATCCAAATAGAAATACTTTTTTTTTTTTTTGAAGAGAAATAAAGGTAGCACACATGGGAGTGTATGTATGGCATTGCCTTGATGAGAGGTCTAAACGTAGAAGAAACGTTCTCAGAGCTGGAATCTTCAAGACCATTGCATCCTCTTAGGCAAGTGGAAGCTTTCCAGTAAAACTAGTTTACTCATTACTATTAACTTGGCAGCCTAAAATGGTTGATGAGCTTATTTTGTGTTGGATTTGAAATTCAAAAAAAATTGAAACAAAACAAAAGAAAAAGCAAATTGGGTTTCTTGTAATCTCTTTTACTACAAGAGTGTTGTCCCAAGACTACTTAAATAAAAAAAATTTTTTTAATGTTTACATTTGAGTGAGAGAGAGAGAGAGAGAGAGAGAGAGAGGGAAAGCATGAGCAGGGGTGGGGCAGAGGGAGTGGGAGACTCAGAATTGGAAGCGGGCTCCAGGCTCTGAACTGTCAGCAGAGCTGGAGGCAGGGCTCAAACTCACAAACCAGGAGATCATGACCTGAGGCAAAGTCAGATGCTTAACTGATTGAGCCATCCAGGTGCCCCCCAGGCTGCTTTCTTTAATGAGTAGTTGAAAGAGATGCAACTACAAGAGGGAGATAAAAAGTAGCAGGGGGAAAACACAGGAATTTTATTTTGCTTTTTGGCTCATGAGTAAGATGTTGTGACCCGTTGGGCAGCTTTCCAGAAATCATAAGCAGATGAATGGTCCAGTTGTTTTCATTAAAAAATTATTATGGAATTCTTAGGTGAAAGTGATTTGTAAAGCAGTTCTGTGTAGGAGTAATTTTATTGAAGTTTGTATCACTTCGGTGGGGTGTAGTTTGACACATGAAGTGATAACCATAATACTGGACAGTCCCCAGCTGTTGAGTTGTAACCACAGTGGAGTCACTCACCCCCAGCTGTCTAAGGGGGCAGACTCTCTACCTAGCATTTGTGTGCTCTGGGTTTCTATGTCATGACAAATTGCTTTTAATTGCTATTTCAGACAATTTCTCCTCTGGATAATACACCGGCATCCAACATAACATCCAACAAAACAGCTTTGGCAGTTTTCAGAAGTGAACTAACATGACACGCTTTATTTCCACATTGTAAAGACAGCTTGCCAGAATGGTTTGTTGAGGGATATACATTCATTGCAGCATAAATATGAAATGCTTTTGTTTTTTCAAGTCCAAAATTTTAACCCTGCTGTGTGAATCCCCTGTTAGTATCCTTTAGCAACACCTTGGATAGATTCTATAGCTTTCTTGCCATTTTCAGTTATTAAAACTTAGTTTAGTCTAGTTTAAAACTTCACTGTCATATGTGAATCAAAGCTTCCTCCCCTACAGAATGGGCTAGAGGCATATCCCTGACTTTATTATAGGGGCAAGGCATGGGCTGCCTCGGAGATACCATTTCCACTTTATTCTTTTGAGGTTAAGCTCTTTGGGTTTGGGGAAGGGTGGGCAAAATGAAAGAATAAGGAAAAAGATATCTTGTAGAGTAACTGGTTTCACATTGCAATATGAAATATTCCATATTTCAACACATGGATATAGGGAAAGACTGGGATTTTGTAGGGCTAAACTGAGCATGATGGTGAAAAATTGTAGGACATGTTTGACACAAAGAAATAGTCTAGTTTGGTTGTAACATAGGGAGATAATTACCAAGTTGCAGAAAGGAGAAAAAGTTGGCACATTTGTGGATGGCCTTGAATGCTAGGTTGAAGAGCTTCAAATTATTTTAATTTAGGAAGGGTTATGATGCTATTGAATGTTTTTAACTAGGAGAGGAAGAAACTTACGATTTTGTTAAAAAAAAAAAACAAACGTATTTTGTCAACCATGGGTTCTTCTCTTAGCCTCCCTCCTTCCTGGATGTCTCTCGATCGCTGTCTGACTATAGCAGAATGGGCATCTCGAAAGTGTGGGGATGTAGTGAGTTGCCATGCTTTTCTGCACTTCTCAATAGCTGGTGTGTGACATAACTACATTCACTGTCCCTTCTTTATAGTCATTCCCATCTTCATGTGGTTGTAGCGTATTGAGAACTCAGAAAGAGGTAGTATCAAAGGAAAGTTTAAAAGGTGGAACCTTTCGGTATGACATCATCATTCAGTGTCAAGTCATTGGCTTTGAATACCTGGAAACACAGTTTTGTCAATATAATGAGAGTTGAGTAAGTTCAGGGGAACAACTTCACCGAATTTAATGAACCAGGACTAATGTATTAATCAATTTTATGAATTCATTAAGTTTTAAATCAACTGAGATCTAGCTTTTAAACAAGAAAATGGACTCATTTGAAATGTACAGAGTGGTGAATTTTGAAAAATGTGTACAACTGTCAGCCATCAGCCACAATTACCATGTAGAGCTTTCCATTCTCCCTAAGAGTCCCTTGTACAAAGTTGTAGTCACTTCTCATGCCTTACTGTCAGCCTCAGGCAACCACTGATATGCTTTCTCTCACTAGAGATTAAATTTTCTTTCAAAGCTTCATATAAATGGAATTATAGTATATACTCTTGTGTAGGTGGCTTCTGTTGTTCAACAAAATGTTTCCGAGATTCATTTATGTTGTTTCACCTATCAGTAGTTCATTCATTTTTGTTGTTGACAAGATTTTATTTTACTGACATACTACCAATCATTCAACCACTTACCTGTTGATAAATATTTGAGTTGGTGCCATCTTTTAGGTATTATGAGTGAAATTATTCTGAATATTTAGGGGTGTAAGGTTTTATTTCTCTTGGCATATTAGTCAGGGCTCAGTCAAGAGAGAGAAACCACACAATAATTTGAACAGAGTAAGTTTAGCTGAAAAGTTTAATAATACAATTAAATAGAAGGTAATTATTAATAGGAGATTATTGTTCGAGGATTAATAGGGTAATGGGGAACTGGCTATTAAGAGGTAGAGAGAATTCTAAAGAATACAAGATTGGCACAATATGGAAGAGCCACTGCCCCTAGAACTGAGATAGAATACCCAAGGAGGAGGCCATTCCCTTTCCTGAGCTGAGGTTCAGGACTCAGTTGAAAGGGTATGGCCATGCCTCAGTGGATAGTGGAGAATTTCCATGAGGTGCCTAACCAACAGGACTCACTGGATATCTGCCTTCACAAGTGCTGGAGAGGGAGAGAAGTGTCCACAGATGGGATGCTATACTCTGGAACTCACTGCAAAGATACCTGGAGTGGGGCAGGGAAGCTGTCCAAGGGCTGGTGCCTAGCTGGCCATACTCACTGGGAAATTACTGTCCAGGGTACCGAGGGAAGAAATTATTTACCCAGAGGAGAAGAGGCACACAGTGGCTCTCCATAGGGAGTGCCGAGAGAAGCTAGTCAAGTGGAGTTGCCTTATCAGTGATACTTCTTCCTGGGTTCCAGGGAAAGCTGTTTAAGGGAAGGTGCTTAGCAGGTGGCACTGGTGGGGACATTACTCTGTGAGTCTGGGAGAGAAGCTATTCAAGTGAGGTGCCCTGACAGGGACATTCTATTACAAAGCCACCAGATGGAATCTAAGTGAAGCTGCCCACGGGAAGGTGCCATATGCTTTGACCACTGGGTACTGCAAGAAAAAACTGTGTGCACCGAAGAGCCTGATGGGAGATGGACACCAGAACCAGAAAGAGAAAGCCTTTCTTTCTTTCTGAAGCTTACCATTGTACCATCTGGCAAAAGAGAAATATTTATAGGATTTAGTTCCATTATAATATAGCAGGCAATGAAATGTAGATATGGAACTGAGAGTCAATAAGCTGATAACGGGTACACTTGGTAAATACATATATATGGACTTATTGAATCACATGTTACTACTGTATGTTTAACTGTATAAGAAACTGCTAACTTTTCCAGCGTGGTTGTGCCATTTACATTCCCACGGTCAGCAATGTATGAGTTTTTCAGATGTTCCACACCATCACTAACACTTGGTCTTTTCACTTTTAGCTATTGTAGTGAATTTGATATGGTATATATTTTTGGTTTTAATTAACATTTCTCTGATGGTGAATGATGTGATAGCCTTTTTGTTTTCTTTTTGGCCATTTGAATATCTTTTGTTGATAAGTGTTGAAATATTTTGTTCATTAAAAAAATTAGATTGTTGGGGCGCCTGGGTGGCGCAGTCGGTTAAGCGTCCGACTTCAGCCAGGTCACGATCTCGCGGTCCGTGAGTTCGAGCCCCGCGTCGGGCTCTGTGCTGACAGCTCAGAGCCTGGAGCCTGTTTCCGATTCTGTGTCTCCCTCTCTCTCTGCCCCTTCCCCGTTCATGCTCTGTCTCTCTCTGTCCCAAAAATAAATAAACGTTGAAAAAAAAAATTAGATTGTCTTTTTATAACCAAGTTAAAAGAGTGTGTGTAGGTATCTTTGTATATATATGCACACACATACACACACGGCATATACATAGATGTATGTAAATAAATATATTCTGGACTATCCATTGTCAGATATATATGTTATGAACATTTTATCCCAGTATGTGTCTTGTTTGGCATTTTGTTAATGATATGTTTCAAAGAGCAAAACTTTTAAAATTTGATGAAGTCTAAATTAACAGTTTTTCTTTGCAGTTCGTAATTTTCTGTCCAATCTACGAAATCTTTGCCTAGGTAGCAAGTATTTTTTCCTCTGTTTGATTCTATAAGCTTTAGATTGTTTTTACATTTAAGTATATGATCCATTTCACATTAATTTTTCTGTATAGGGTAAGATAAGGATTGAGGCTTATATGGATATGAATCTGAATCTGTATGAGCACTCAGTTGTTCTGGCACCATTAGTTGAAAGGACTTTCTTTCTTCCATTGAATTACCTTGAGCACTTTGTCAAAAATCAATAGATCACATATGCCTGGTCTGTTTCTAGCTTGTCTGATCTGTTCCATTAATACACGTTTTATCCTTGTGTCTTTTTTTTTTAAGTTTGTTTGTTTATTTTGAGAGAGAGAGAGAATGAGCATAAGGGAGGGACAGAGAGAGAGAGAGAGAGAGAGGGAGAGAGAGAATCCCAAGCAGCCTCCATGCTCTCAGTGCAGAGTCCTATGTAGGCTCGATCTCACAGTTGGTGAGATCATGACCTTAACTGAAATCAAGAATAGGATGCTTAACTAACTGAGCCACTCAGGTGCCCCTCTTTGTGTCTTGAGTACAGTAGCTTTATGTTAAAATTTGCAGCCCAACAGTGTAAGTTCTCTACTTGTATTTTTTTTCAAAATTGTTTTTGCTATTCTAGCGTTTTTTTTTTTTTTTGTAGTCCCGTATATGTTTTAGAATTATATTGTCAGAGTCCTCAAAGGAGTTTGCTGAGATTTTAATTGGGATTGTGGTGATTCTGCAGATAAATTTGGGAAGAACTTATATCTGAACAATTTTGATCTTAGGATCCATTAAAATGGTATATTTCTCCATATAGTTAGGTCTTTAATTTCTGTCCACAATGCTTTGTAGTTTTCATAGTACACATCTACACATAAATTGTTAAGTTTATTTATACATAATTCATGGTTTTAGATTCATTTTAAGTAGTATTGAAAAATTTATTTTCCAGGAACTATTTGTTGCTAGTGTGTAGAAATAAACTTGAATTTTTCATATTGGCATTAAGTCTTGAAACCTTATTAAAGTAACTTATTTGCTCTAGAAGCTGCTTTTCTAAATTATTTAGGAATTTTGTTCTTTCTTTCTTGTCTGTTTGCCTTCATTTCCTTTTCTTGCCTTAAATGGCTAGGATTAATACTATATTGTTGAATATAACTGGTGAGATTGGAATCCTTATCCTTTTTACCCAATACTAGGAGAAAAACATTCATTCTTTCATCTTTAAGTATGATGTTAGAAGGAGTTTTTGATAGACATGTCTTCTATTGCTAGTTTTATGAGAATTTTAGAACTTTTTAAATTAGGAAATCTTTTTTGGCATCTATTAAAAACATAATGTGTATTTTATTATATTAATGTGGTAAATTACATTGATTTTTGAATGTGAAACCAACTTATTCTTCTTCTTGAGATAAATCTTCTTGGTTTTGGTGTAGTACCCCTTTTTATACAGTGCTGGATTCTATTTCCAAAAATTTCTTGAGTTTTTGGTATCTATATTCATGAAGGATATTGATTTGTAGTTTTCTTATCTTTACTTTGGCTAAGGTATGAGGGTTATGTTGACCTCATAAAATACATTGGGAAGAGTTCCTTCATCTTCAAATGTCTAAAGAAGTTTAGGTAGCATTGGTACAGTATTTTACTTAAATATTTGACAGAATTCCTCAGAGAAGCCATCTGGGTTTGGAATTTTTGTTGTTATGATTTTAATAATGAATTCAGCTTAGTTAAAAGATATATACAAGGATAGACCCAAGAACAATCACTTATATAATAATTAAATTACCAAAAACTAGTGATGAGGATAATTACTTAAAAGCAGCCAGAGAAAACAAGACTTTACATTACATTATAGAGAAACAAAGGTGGTATAATTAGTCTTCTTAAGCAAGCAGTAAATGGAACAACCTCTTTAAGGTGACAGAAGAGAAACCTTCCCATGACTCAAATGCTCCTATTTGTTATCCTGGGTACTCTTTCCCTAAAACCATTGGGTAGATTGCAGTATTTATTGAGAGCTGACCTGGTGAGCATAGAATCAATGTACAGGGAGATGGAGATTTCTTAAGGGGTTTACCTCAGCCACAGAAGAGTCTCGATAACGCTGTCAGTACCACAGATATACTCCTCCCAAGTTGCCCCACCTCAGTTAAATGCACCCCTGCCTTGCCAGTGGGTCATGCCACACATCTTGGGGTCATTCTGGGTACGTCATCTTTTCTTCCATACCACTCAGTCTTTCAGGAACTTCTGTCAGTTCTACCATCAGAATAGTCCAACATCTTGTCACCATTTTCATTGCCACCATGCTTGTCACCAAAGGATGTGTGGCACCATTATTTTGTGCCTGGAATATTGTAGCTTCCTACCTGTTTTCTATGCTTTGTCTGTTACAGCCTGCACACACCACTGCCCCCAGTTTAATGTTGACATAATACCTAAAGTAATGCTGTTAAAATGTAAGTCAGATCATAGTAATCCTCTGTAATGATTTCCCATCTCACCTAAGGTAAAAACAATTTCCTTAGAATAGCCTGCAAGGCCCTACATAGACTAGCCTCACTTGCTTATCTTTTCTCATCCTGCAATGCGTTCCAAACACAGAATGCTGTGTCTCAAATGCACCAGGCATGTTTCCACCTCAGGGCCTTAGCATTTCTGTTCTCTTTGTTTTTTGTTTTTGTTTTTTGCATCAACTATTTGCATTGCTTTGCTCACCTTGAGCAGTCACCTTCTTGTTATGTCTTCCCTGATCAAACTATTGAAAATTATACCCTTTTCCCTCTTCATTATTCTTCCCATTTTTACTATTTTTTTTTCAGTGTGATTGGTTATCATACAACATAGCCAAATATTTTATCAATTTTTTTGTTTATTTTCTTCCTGTCCACCTAGAATATAGCTTTTGTCTGTTTTAATCGCTAGACTATCTCTGTTGCCTAAAGATCATTGGGAACATTGTACACACTCAGAGATATTTGTGAAATAAATAAATATTTGAAGTCAGTTATTTTAGTGACCAGATACTTGTGCCTTCCAGACTCGGTATTTCTTTGCCCATGAAAATGTTGTATAAAAACTTGAAGGTTCTTGATCTATGATCCCCCACTCCATTTTTTAGACGTCACACAGACCCCCCCTGTTGCCATATCCTCTTTTTGCAGGCAGGTTACATAATACATATGACTAACATAGAGCTTTCTTTTGTGTTTAGATGTATTTTCCTGGTTTTGCAAACCAGTTATTTTGCTTGGACTTAGAGGTTCCAAAATAGACTCAGGTGTATATCTTTTGCACTGGTTACTCCTACTGAGAACTAATTTGGTTGTTTGTGATTTCTTTCCAAAGATTTCATTCTCAGCTGGCAACATTAATTTAAGTTCCAGGGTAGCTCATTGTAGCCACCGATAACCTCTTTGAAAGTGTTAAAAATGAGTTCAGTTCAGCTGTGAGTGTTTGAATTCATATAATCAGTGTTTATTCCTTGCCACCTTCTTGTAATAAATGGTGGTTAGGTGTACAGGCTAACCCACAAAAACCTATTTTATTCATATGTAGCTGAACGGTAATTCTAATAATATCATTGTAACTACATGATTTATAATCTTTTTTGTATGAGAAAGTGTATCCAAGTTCAAAGCAGCTGTGAGGCTATCTGGCTGCAAGTTCCAAGTAATTGATTTGCAAACATTTTTGAAATATAGCTTGATGACATGTTGGGGATTACATTTACTTAAAAACATTTCATTATATTGGATAAAATATGACAATGTTGATTAAATGTTGTATACAGAAGTTAAAAGTTTAATAGCATTAAGGTGTAACATTTAAGCTTCATTTCATAGTTTTTTCATTCTTCTTTTTTCCCCAGTATGCATATAGCATTCTCTTTTTTTTTTGGTGCCTGCATCACCTGGTTAGCAAATCACATACTAGGGCTGGTCATTTTAACATTTAAAACTTAGCAATTTGTTAAGAGAAGGAAAGAGAATTTATCACAGAATGGTAAAGGGCTATTCTTGTGGCCCTGATTTTGTTTGCTAAGCAGCCTCTTAACAGGGTAAGTGAAAGACAGGATTTGCGGTTAAGCTCTGATTTCTGGTCTGGAACATTTATGAAGATAATTTATATTCTTATCATCACAGTGTTGTAACTGTGGTCCTTTAGAGTCACAGAGTGACCTCTAGGAAAAAGAGACCAGTTCATCCTCTAGAAAAGGGAACAAACTTCTAGATATCATGATGGCCCATGAACAATATGCCATTAGACTCTGTGATGTCCCTGGAGGGATTCAGTGACTTTACAAAGGATTTTGTAAATGTCCCTATCTTTGTTTTCTTCAGCCTCCTTCCTGTAACTTAATCCCCATTCTGTAGTAGACCGTTAGCAAGAGAGACAGGAAGAAGGAAGCTTTTGCTCCTGTTTCAGAGATGTATGTTTGGTAGTATGTGAATTCTTAGTTTTTTTCTGGAGCTGTTTCAGGATTTGATTATTTACTATACTGTCATATTTTGGCATCCATGTATTCTACCTCAGATATTTGTGTATTGCCCTTCTCTGTACAATATTTCTCATCTATAGATACCTAAATCTTTGAGAATTTATTTTTGGCTCTCCATAAGTATAAGGGAGGATGTTTAGATTTCTATTTGATGATATGAAGTAATTGACATAAAAAGTTCTAGATCATCTGGATGCCCAATTTCTGTTGAGTTTACATTTACATTGGAACACACTGAGTCATTTGGCATCACAATGATTAATGCAAAATTTTTGCTTTAGTTTGAATTGAGAAGAGTTGGGAAGATTTAATCATCACAGATTGCTGGTACAGGGATCTTAAATACAAAGAATATGTACCAAACCATGTTTATCTTGATTGTGAATATACTGGGTGATTGAGTAGATTCTATCTTTGTCCAAATTGCAGTATTTATTTATTTATTTTTGTTTTGCATTTCAATTAAGATATATTCACAAGCAGTATTTTAACAACATTGGTATTGCATTTTGGTGTACTAATATGTTGTCACAAAAAATGACCAATTGGTTGTCAACATGAGTTTTTTTTTTTTTTTTTCAACGTTTATTTATTTTTGGGACAGAGAGAGACAAAGCATGAACGGGGGAGGGGCAGAGAGAGAGGGAGACACAGAATCGGAAACAGGCTCCAGGCTCTGAGCCATCAGCCCAGAGCCTGACGCGGAGCTCGAACTCACGGACCGCGAGATCGTGACCTGGCTGAAGTCGGACGCTTAACCGACTGCGCCACCCAGGCGCCCCATGAGTTTTTTATTAAAAAGAGAAAATAGGGGCACTTGGATGGCTCAGTCAGATAAACATCCAACTCTTGACTTCAGTGCAGGTCATGATCTCATGGTTCCTGGGATGGAGCCGTGTGGGCTCTGTGCTGACAGAGTGGAGCCTGCTTGGGATTCTCTCTCTGTCTCTCTGCTCCTCTCCTGCTTGCATTCTCCCTGTCACTCTCAAAGTAAATAAATAAACTTTAAAAAAATAAAAAGGGAAAATAATAAAAATCAGTTGTCAAAATATGCTCAAAACAATAGTACTCAAACCAGTAGTAACTGACATAAAACACATACATACTGTAGATAAATACAGCTTTCCACTAGTTTGCTCACTGTTGGCAGCTCAGTTTTGGGAAAACATTACATGTCACATTAAATTTATGTAGTTAAATTGGTAATAGTTTTGTAATTTTGGTTAGAGGAAATTTCTCCACTCTTCTTATTTCTGTTCTGTGTAGATAGATACCCATTAGAGAAACACTCCTGACATCTTGCTCCAAACATCATGCTTGTCCACGGAAGAGAAGTGAGTTACCTGGTTGGAGGATGATAACCAGTGATCCACCATAGATTGTGGCTGTTCTGGAGACCCAGATTTTCTATGAATCAGTTGGAAAGTTTGGACAAGTGTTGAACTTGAAGGGTTAGGGCAGGGAATAGCCTTATCAGTATGAAAGATAATATTTTGGTCTCCAGCTGTCTGTCTTTTTTCTTGATTAGTTCTCATCTTGAGAGGGAGAGGAATTAATCATTATTGAGCTTCTCAAACCCCAACAGTTTTTTTCATTCATTTATTTTGTAAATTTGCTTTATTTTTTATGGTTACGTGGGAGCAATATGCAAAGGATTTCATTCCTTTTTAATGTTCCACAAATATAAGTAAAATTACAATGAAAATAAGTTAAGCCAACACCAAGAATCCCTGAGCATGCTTTTCCTATGTGGTGCATTCATATTTCATATATCATGTAAGTTAGAGCAAATCTGAGATAAGAGAATCATCAGTAGCATACTCAAACTCAAAAAAAAAAAAAGGACTAAAGTAATTTCTCTTGAAATTTTAAATAAAAAAAGTCAATATGAAGAAGTATTTTTAGAACATGATAGTGATGATGGGTAGTTTTAAAATTTTCCTGGGGCACCTGGGTGGCTCAATTGGTTAAGCGTCCTACTTGAGCTCAGGTCATGATCTCACAGTCTGTGAGTCCGAGCCATGCGTTGCGTTCTGTGCTGACAGCTCAGAGCCTGGAGCCTGTTTCGGATTCTGTGTCTCATTCTCTCTCTGCCCCTCCCCAACTTGTGCTCTGTCTCTCTGTCAAAAATAAATAAACGTTAAAATTTTTTTTCCTGAATTCACCGTTAAAAATACCAACAAAGCAACTGGATAGCAAGGTTTCAAACCTATAGACATTCTGTAACAAAACTAGCTGACAAGGAATGAATCTCCAAATATGGTCGAATCAGGTAAAAACCACCAATAACAATAAGACCTCCATCATAACAACCTCTAGGTGTGACTACCTACTTCCTTTCAGTACAGCACAGGAACATGTTAAATGCCACTACAGGAATACAATCAGTGTATTCTGGTCCATGGGAAGAAATCCTACTGAAGAAATGCCTTTAACAAAGAACAGAATAAAAAGAATAGATTAAAGATTTATAGAGACATATTAACCCTTTAGCTGATTACAATATATGGGTTATATTAGGATCTTCAAACTATAAAAATTATAAGAAATTTAGAAAATATGAACATAACAGCAATTGTATTAAGCAATTGTTATTAATTACAAATTGTTAGATGTGACAATTGTATTGTGGTCATTAAAAAAAGAATCTGAATTTTGATGATGCATAATGGAATATTTACAGGTAAAATAATATGACGTCTGGGGTGAGGAAATAAAATGAAGTGTAGATGGAAGCATAGATTGGTCATGAGTTAATAATTTTTGAAGCTGGATGACCGAAGTTCATTATAGTATTCTTTCTCTACTGTGAAATATTGGAATTTCTAATAATTTTTTTTAAATCCACTGAGAGAGCAGAAAGATGTTTAAATGAGACTATAAGGGCCAGAGGATGGGCTATAAGCTCTAAAGAAAGTGTTTTTCCTAGTACAAGATGAAGGAAGGCCAAAAGAGATTTTAAAATCTTAGACATCTAGTATAAATCATTGCAGTTCTGTTCAAATATTGTGGCTCCTTAGCAATATACTATAGCAGATAATTTCAAAAGTCTTTTTTTTTAACTTTGTAATATATTTGTGTCTTGCACTTAAAAAGCTCTGTCTGACAGATTGGCCACTCTCTTGATGTTT
Organism: Lynx canadensis; assembly: GCF_007474595.2. Lineage (NCBI taxonomy): Eukaryota > Metazoa > Chordata > Mammalia > Carnivora > Felidae > Lynx > Lynx canadensis. The sequence goes on from NC_044310.1 coordinate 54,018,090, forward strand.
TACCAAACCAGAGCTTCCTACCATGTGAGACGAGAATGGATTATAGGTTTGCTTTAGCTCTTGGAGTGGCTAGACCATCTAACCTCCTGGACTAGGACTTCCAGCATTAGCTGAAATATATTATGCAGGTATTATACTTTGTTGTATGTGTCATACCCTAAAGATTCTTGGAAAGCCATAGGTCTGACTTCTCTTCTCTTCTTAGGAACTCTTTTCTGTGGCCTGTACCACTGTTTGCAGTGGTCAGTGTCTTTTTTTCTGAGACCTACACTTCAGAAAGGAGCAGGTGCCAGTCTGTCAACCAGCACATACTTGATTTCCTAGTGGGGAAATACTTACTTTGCCTCACCATCTGTTCTTTGTAAAAAATCCCTTTATTTCTCCACTGAATCTTATCTTGCAAATTCCACTGACACTGATATTACAGAAGTCACCAGTGAACTCACTCAGTGGTCATTTAATAAACATTTAATGAGTGGCTAACAAATGTCTGACTCAGGGCTAGGTCCTGGAGGTAAAGAGGCAAATATGTGAAACATGGTTCTTATTCCCCTATTCTTTTCTTAATGCTCAGTCTGTTTGTCCTCAGTGCTAAATTTGACATCTATGACCTCTGCTTTATGGAAACTTTCTAATTTTTAAGGTTCCAGATGGCTCCTTGGACTCCCCCTGGCCCAACCTTATTCTGTCTCTCATATAATTCACCAATTGCTGTGGCCTGTGATGAAATATAGGCATTTTTATCATTATTACCTCCCATTAATTTACCCATAGTTGAGTATCCTACTGTGTTCCAGGTTCTGTGAATCCTGCTTTCCAGTAGGAGATTGTTAAACACTATGTTAGTATAAGAATGCACAAGGAACAGAGGGAGTTTTGGACAACACTGCAAGAGAAGACTTCACAGAATGTGAAAATTAGGCTGAGTTTTGAAGGATGACATACAAAGTTGGGTTAACATTTTCTTTCCAATGATCCTTCCTTTTGCAGGTAGCTGGGGTCAGCAATAGAATTCTAATTTACTTATTCATTCATTGAACAAATATTAAGCACATACTATGTGATAGGGATTCAGCAGGTGAACAGGCACTAGTCCAACAAAGAAGAAACATGGTGGATACAGATAATCTGTGTCAGGGATGAGGAGTGGAACAGGATCGGACATTCACAGATCAAGTCCAAATGGGAAATTCAGTCTGAATCTTGGCAGATGTCCAGCCCTCATAAATTTTAGATAAGAGTATAATGAGATAGCTTTGGAAGTATAAGTAGATAATGCAGTTAAATCTCTTCATACTTTGGTACAATATGTGCCATTTACATGGATTCAAATCCCAAAAGTGTTATCTTGTGCAAAGCTAACCTTTCTGTGCCCTTGTTTTCATATTTGTAAAATGAAGATAATGGTAGCCACCCTACACATGCTTGGGAGTATTAAATATAACTTATGTAACTCAAGAACTTTTGTCACAGGGAAGGGGCTCAATAAATGTACTGTTTAAAGTTTGGGATTTTGAACTAATGTTAGTTGCAGCATTTCTGAGAATAAAACAGCAAAGGTGTGTGTCGGCCGGCGGGGAGCGGGTGTTTGCGCGCGCATGTGCGTTGTGAGGGCAAAGAGTTCGGGATCTTACAGAATGTCATAGAATTAATTTGTGAACTACAGAGCACGCATGCGCATTGTAAGTACAAAGAGTTCAGGAGTTTACAGAATGTCATAGAATTAATTTGTGAACCATTGAGTGTGCATGAACATTGTAAGTACAAAGCGTTCAGGCGCTTACAGAATGTCATAGAATTAATTTGTGAACCACTGAGAGTAACAAACATAATGTTATCCTGAAGTATCAGTTGTTCGTTTCCAACAATAGGAAGTACATTAAAAAATGTTGGAACTTTATTTCTGAGAGGGAAGCTGCATGGTTTCTGTACATTTACCAATAGCTGACTGAAATTTACTTCTTATAATTTCTGAGATGATATGTCTATTAATTTATTTGTTTTAAATTTTAGTCACAAGAGTGCTGGAATAGAGCCCCACCAATTACCTGCCTTTATCACATATTTTTAAAAAATGTGGATTTCTGTGTCTCTTAATCTGAAAGACAAAGTTCTAGCTTATTTTAACGTACTTATACCTAGTGATTTTTTTCATCATCTCAGGGAAATGCTCCCATAAAGGCAATTAGAGCGTTAGGCATTATCTCCATAGCTTTGACTGCTTTCATTAGAGATGGTGAAATGTGAGTCTGGTTGTGGGAAGGATTTGAGAACTAAGACAGCTCACATATGTCATAAGATTAATTTTAGACTAGATGTTTTTTTCATTCAATGCTCACTTTCTCCATTTATGCAGTATTATGCTAAGATTTAAAATATCCAAGAAGTTTTTGACCACTGAAATAGAATAGAATTATTTCCCAAGAGGATTGATTCCTTATGCATTAATATTCTTCTCCAAGCTGAATATGTGGACATAGCTTTGTTTTTGCACCTTCCCAGTTCATCTTCTTGGGATCCGTTATGGTCTTCTCATACTCTTATGTCAGTGTGAGCTCTTGAAGAAAAATGATCTAAAAATACTAATTAAAGCTACCTAAACTACCAATTTATGCCTACCTAAGTCAGCAAACATTTAAAAATATAATATCATCCAGCATTGTTGAAGTTATGGCACAGATATATTTATACACTGCTGACGGCATTGTTAATAAAAATAACTCTTGAGAAAAATAGCATGACATTATACAGCATTATGCTACTTGGCCTAACAATCACTTTCCCGAGAACAGATTCTTACACAATTAAAAAGAAGAACAAAGCCATATGCACAAATTATCATCTTTGTTTACAGAAGAGACTATCACTCAATATCTGAAACAAAATATTGAACTTCTTACTTTTTTTAAAAGTTTATTTATTTTTGAGAGAGAGAGGGAGGGAGAGTGGGAGGGGCAGAGAGAGAGAATCCCGAGCAGGCTCCACACCACCAGGGCAGAGCCAGATGTAGGGGTCGACCTCATGAACCCTGAGCTGAAACCAAGAGTCCAATGTTGAACCGACTGAGCCTCCCAGGTGCTGTGAATTTCTTACTTTTTTAAGCAAGGGAGAGTTTTGCTTTTTAGGCATAGACCTTCCTGAGCAAAGCATGAATCTGATTTTGTAAGATTTGGGGAAGCATGGAGTTTAAGGATTTGGGTGCCTAAAACACTGTTTAATGATTGGTTGACCCTTTGTTATAGAAGCATGGTTACCAATCAGTCAGCTGATGGGCTGACTTTCAAAAGTGTGATCACTGAAGTGAAGCCGTTTCCACTTGGGTGAATTTCAGAATCCCGAGGTGTCTTTAATTGGCTGACTTTCAGAAACTTGGTTATTGAGGTGAGTTGTCATTGACCAATTAAATAAGTTTAAATTTATCTGGGTAACTACTTATTACCATGGCTACTGAATGATCAGTCTTTCCCTAGAAGGGTAGGATTTTTTTGTCAATAGCATAGTCTCTAACAGAAACTTGGATATAATCTCAATGTTTAATAATATGTAAATATTAAATAAATTATGATGAAGATATAAAGGCATGTTATGCTGTCAATAACCACTATTAAAATTGAATAGCCACATAGTGAAGGGTTTATAACATAAGGTAGGTTAAACAAGGGATATTAAATTATATTTTCTTGTTGATTGATAATTATTTGAAAAAATGAATATATGAAAGGATCACCTCATGGATGAATGATGACATTTTTAATGTTTCTATATGCTCTATGGTATATACATACATACATGCAATGTTTTTCAAAAAAGTTGTACAAGAAAAGTAATCCAATAATGCAACAGATTATAGGAGTGTTTGAATTTTTTTTTTTTTTTTTTTTTATTTAAATTTTTTTTTTTTTCAACGTTTATTTATTTTTGGGACAGAGAGAGACAGAGCATGAACGGGGGAGGGGCAGAGAGAGAGAGAGACACAGAATCGGAAACAGGCTCCAGGCTCCGAGCCATCAGCCCAGAGCCTGATGCGGGGCTCGAACTCCCGGACTGCGAGATCGTGACCTGGCTGAAGTCGGACGCCCAACCGACTGCGCCACCCAGGCGCCCCAGGAGTGTTTGAATTTTAAAAGAGAACATTGAAGATCAAAATTCCTCTAAGATACAAATGGACTAATTTAGACCATAAGAGTGGAAAGAGCACTGAACTTGTAATTAAGGTCTTAACTTGAAACCTTGTTTTGCCTCACATTGTTAATTTTCTGACCTTGGACAAACCATTTGTCCTTTCTGAGCCTCATTTGCTCATGGGTAAAATGGAACTAGAAATTATTTACTTTACGGGGTTAAGAGAGTTAGCTGAGACTTCTGTGTGAATGTGCTTTGTAAACTGTAAAATGTTATGCAAACTATATTATTAATTCTCTGCTTTTCACGCTTCAGTGTCTATACTGTGGGTAACTCAAAGCCAAGTGCTATGAAAAAATATGAATAAAATCATAAATCTTTTTTGAAAAATAAAATGCTCCATAATACCAAGCATGTTTGGAATTGAAGCCAAGGAAGGCACATGCTGCTGCTGGAAAATATTTGTCCTTTTAATGAGGTGCCAGATAACTCAGCATCTGACTGAGAGTTGGCTGGGGGGAGAGACGGGGACAGTCTTCCTAGAACACTCCAGCAGCCTCCTATTGTGTGGTTGCTGATTTAGTGGGGGCACTTGAGAACAGACAGGTTGCATTAGCATATGGGCTACAATGTGCCTTTACTCAGAAGTTCCATTTCATTTGGAGTCATTGTGTTTAGCAGACATCTTCATGAAAAACCTACAATTCTGTGCTACAGAGTGGAGTACATGACTACTGCTATGAGCATATTCCTTCCTATCACAGAGCCTCCAGTGGATTTATAATCCTCCCAAAGTGCAAACATATCCCTAAACTGAATCATGCCAAAGTTGAATAGTTATTCATTTGGCAAACCCAACAGTTTTAAAGTTCAGCTTTCTCCAACTTAAACAACTAATCTATAACCTTAAAAAATCCTACTTGTGCCATTAAGAATATGAGGAATTTAGAATTGCTGGAACTGTAAGTCTTATAATGACTTGGGGAATTCTGTAATTTAAATCTTCATGAATTTATTTTCCTCCTGACTGGCAAAATCCAACATCATTTTTGCTTATTTTTCAAATTTAGGTTCAACTTCTCTACTTAAATGAAACCCAAAAATGTAAAGATAATTCATTTACCTTATCTTGCTTTGCATATGCATGGAAAGACTATTTCTATGTCTATTCATATATGATTGAATGTGTGAATATATGTGTTTGAGTACATCAAGTTGTATGTTTATTTTAATATAGTTAAAACCTAAACTTTTCTTACCCTGGAAACTTGAGAATTCTCAAATTAAATCAGTTGGTAAATTAGACACCATGGCAGATGCAAATATACTTAGTACTACTTTTCTTACTGGGGTCACTTGAGCATCCAAGCCAACTTAATCAGTTAACAAACTAGACATTACGACAGATTGAAATGAAATATTTTCAGTCTCAGTGTACTCTAGTTTTGGAGACAAAGTAATGTTGACCAGTTAAAGAATAATTGGAATATGCTATAATCAGAGATGAGAGAGGCATAGAGAGAGAAAGAGTTTAAACTGATTTTAAAGACTTTGGATTTATGGAGGAGAATGGACAAGCAAAAGAAAGAAGTGTATGCAAACATCTTGAAGGAACATAGCATGGAGTATATGCATCTGTTTTTCAAGTAAATTAAAGGAGATCAAGTACTTAGAATGGTATCTGGCATATAATAAGACATCAGTAAGTGCTTTGTGTGAAAGATGTTCTTAAGTTTGTTACTGTTGAGTATTGCTAAATGTTCCCTGAGAAGAGAACCTATGTCATTTATTTGTTGATTTGTTTATTTATTATATTAAAGTAAATAATGATCAGCTGATTGAAATACAGTAACGGTTAGTCACTTTTCTTTCCTTAGTAGTTATTACAGCTGTCATAAGGATATAGTATAATTATGCTTCTTTGGTGTATCATCTTCTGTGTGTCCCAGTAAAGGAACTGGCCAATCCTATCTGGTTGAGCTCATTTTAGAAAACACCCCTTTCTTGGTTCAGTAACAAAAGTCTGAATTACATAAGCAATGTTGAGTGGGTGTGCATCAATGCAATTAATCTTAGTTATTTCATTTGTTTAATATTTTGGTATTTTAGTGGATTTAAGGCTGAGATGTTTTTTCTTTTTGAAATACTTTTTCATTTAGTGAAGGTCATGGCAGAATTTCTAGAGTGGCATGTACAAATAGTTGGCATCTGTCTAAATTGTTTTGATGGATTGCATGATAAATATTAAAAAAAGAACATATTATTTTGGGGGGCACCTGGGTGGCTCAGTTGGTTAAGCCTCTGACTTTTGATTTTGGCTCAGGTCATGATCTCACAGTTTGTGAGTTCTAGCCCTGCATTGAACTCTGCACTGACATTGTGGAACCTGCTTGGGATTCTCTCTGTCCCCATCTTTGTCTGCTCCTCTCCCCCAAAATAAATAAATAAACTTAAAAAAAGAAGAACATATTATTTTTACTTCTCACTATAGAAAATGAAATAAGTGTATTTTAGAGGTCAAACTGTTGTTCTAGGAGTTATTAATGGATTGGATACAGCTTCAGATGGCCCATGATATCATCTGTGGTCTGATAATCTTCCTTATAACTGCCCTTTTCAGAAGTAAAAGCCCATTGTTAAATCTTGTCTGCAGGTGCTTTATATTTAATATCCATTTATCTACTTGTGCTTTGATATAAGGGAAACTCTTATAACAGCAATTCCCTTTTAAAACCTAACAAAGCCATAAAATCATAGACTTCTAGAGCTGGAAGGGCAGCAATTATCTTCCATAATCCCTTCATTTTGTTTGTGAAGAGACTGAAGCCTGTGGAAATATCTTACTTGCTTAAGACCATCATAATTAAAACAGACTGGAACTGAGGTTTTCTGTTTCACAACTTTCTACAAATTAGAGATGCTTGTAATAGTGATAGTATATAAACTAAGAGCACGTGACTTAAACATCTTGACAGAGACCACCATAAATAAGTAACTATTTTAGGTTGAGTGACCTTATTTAAATAGGCTAGGATCTTGTTTTACTATTAAAGGGAAACACCAAATAAAACATGCCTCAAAGCCTATTTATGCCTTTCACTCAATATTTACTTGACTCTGGCAAGTCATGATGCCTCCAGCTCCGTAATATCAGACAGTAGTTAAAAATATTTTTTAATGTTTATTTTTTATTTGAGAGAGAGAGAGAGAGAGAGAGAGAACGCACCCAAGCAGGGGAGGGGCAGAGAGAGAGGGAGACACAGAATCTGAAGCATGCTCCAGACTCTTGAGCTTTCAGCACAGAGCCCTACACGGGGCTCGAACTCACAAGCCATGAGATCATGATCTGAGCCAAAGTTGGACACTTAACTGACTGAGCCACCCAGGTACCCTCAGACAGGAATTTTTAAAAGAAAATTGCCAATATTATATATAAACCCTCTTTGCTTAACCTTGTCACCAGTTAGAAAAGTGTCTGCACCTGCACCCATCCTAACCCTGGCCCACGCCTCTGTCTACGGCTAATCGTCTACCTGTGCCATAGATCTCAGTGCCTTTCTACTTCATCATTATCCTTTTGCCTTCAACCTCTCCCTTTGTACCTGCTCTCCCCTTTTCACAGACTTATTCAAGTCTATTCCTATTTGGAACAACAACAGATATCTTTATTCATCATCTGTTGCTTTTTCTCTCTATAGATTTTATTCTCTTGCCTCTTTTTCTGTAGAACTAAATTTCACGAAGACATTGCCTCCATATGCTACCTCCATTTCAGTAGTTCAGATGCATCCCTCAGACAGTACTGAGGGGTAAAATTGTAGTTAGTGGAATGAATAATATAGTGTTGAAAAGTAAACTATTTACTCTAATAAAAAACAATGAATTAAAAACAACTCCCTATAATAAATATATGAATAAAGTTAGTAGCATAGACTAGGAGTTAAGTATCATACAATAATTAAATATTGTATTTAAAATAGACTCTTACAGGGGAACCATGTTGTGAATAAGCTACTCAATATCATTATGGCACGATACAGAATAATACACTACTCCCTTGCTTAATTAATTTGCTCCTTAAAGTCCTTCTGATTAGTTAAAAGGCCTTAGTGAGAAAATATTTTCATTAATTTTCATGGAGAGAATATGATTAGTTTCATCCTATCCCATGGTATTCAACAATTTTCCTAAATTAAGAAAGTATCCATTGAAAACAAGCTCACAATAATAACATGATAAAAATAGTTTGTATGTACAATGCAATGTAATGAAGGTTTACTATGATTCCTCAAGGAGGAAGGGATGAATTAATGGTGGACAATGGTTGTGGAAGGAAGGTGTGTGGGAATCATTCTTTGGAAGGAATCTCCTTTCTGCACCATTCTTTTCATCAGTCTTTGGAACTTTTAGAAATTCATGGCTATCTTTCATTCAAAATTTTCACTTAAAAATAGAGCTATAGGTATTTCCTGATATATATTGAAATTTATATTGAGAAAGTTCTTTGAAGAGCTAAAAAATTTTGATAAAGAAAAATAGAGAATTTAAACTAAGTGATTTTAAGACAGCGTGGTATAGGGATAAATACTAAAGACCAATGGAATGTAATAGTCCAGAAATATTCCATGCAATATATATATGCTCAAGCAATTTTTAGATTACAGTGCCTTATTAACTCAGTGAGGGAAAATATAATATTTTTAACAATTAATGCTGAATATTTTAACATACATGTGGGAAAAATAATCTGGACCCTAACTCCTGCCATATATTTAAAAAACCTCATACTGGAACTTGGAGCTACATATAAAATTTAAATATATACAGTTTTTAGGAGAAATGATAAGAGAATAATCTGTGTGACCAGAGGATAAGCAAAGATTTCTTAGAACACACACAAAAACCCACAACATAAAATAAATAAATTGGAGAGCATCAAACTTAAAAAGCTTTGCTCTTTAAAAGACACTATTCAGAAAATACAACTACGTGCCTCAGCCTTGGAGGAAATATTTGCAAAGCATATATCATGTGTAGAATTTGTTTTTAGAATATATAAATAACTCCTACACACCAGTAAGGGGGAAAACAACCAGATAAAGTTATAAGATTTGACCAAATCACAAAAAAAGTTATATGAATGGAAAATAAACACATGAAAAGATGCTCCACTTTATCAGTTATTAGGGAAATGTAAGTCAAAACTGTAATAAGATACCATGACACTCCCACTAAAATGGCTAGAATAAGAAAACCAAAAACAAAATCCTGACAATAGGAAGTTTTGGCAAGAATACAGAGCATCTGGAACTCTTATACACTGCTATGGAGAATACAAAATATGTCAGCCATTTTGGTAAACAACTTGGGAATTTCTTATGTAGTTATACACTTACCAAATGACTCAGTTATCCCAGTCCTAGGTATTAACCCCAAGACAAAGGAAAACATGTGTTCTTACAAATATTGTTTTATACTTGGATGTTTGTTTTAGTTTCATTCATAGTCACCAAACCCCCAAACAACCCAAATGTTTATCAGTTAGTTAATGGATAAATTGTGGTGGATTCATTCCATGGAACACCACTCGGAGATAACAATAAAACTGTTCATACACATGGTAACATGGCATTATTCTCAAAAGCATTATGCTGAGTAAAAGACTCCATATGTGAAAGACTGCATGCTATATTATTTTATTCATAGTAAGTTTTAGAAAAGACAAAATTATAATGACAAGAAGCAGGTCAGTGGTGGCCAGGAACTAGTTGAGGGAGAAAGGATTTATTGCAGAAAGACAAGAGAGAACTCTTTGGGGTGATGGAAATATATCTTGATTGTGGTGATGTTATAGAACTTTACACTAGTCAGCTTAAAGTTTGTGACTTTTAATATGCTCTTTTTTACTTCAGGTATGCTGATTTTTACAATGGCGCTAGAACACAAGCATTAATTTCATATAGACCATAGTACTCAACAAAAGGATAAGATTATAAAACTTCTAGAAGAACAGGAAAATAGTACAATAGAATAGAGAAAGCCCTTTGTGCTTTTTAGGTAGGTAAAGATTGAATGTAAATGGGGAAAATTGATAATTTGACTTTATCAGTATTAAAAACTTCTCACAAAAACACTTTGAATAAACTGAATAGGCAAGTCACAAACTGGAGGAACTGTATCTAGCAAAGAACTTGTATCAATATTAGGAAATGCTTACAAAAATTAGTAATGAAAATACAAACACCTTGATTAAAAATGTTTAATATGCTTGATGAGACAGTTCATAAAACATCAAAGACAAAATAATACATGACAAGGTTCTCAACATTACTATTGTCAGGGAAATGTAAACTGAAACCACAATTTGATACCATTTTATACTTTATAAAATGTCAAAAGTTAAAAAAAAAACCTGACAATACCAAATGCTGGTGAGAATTTGCTACTGGAATTCTCATATATTGCTGGTTGGCATATAACATAGTAAAATGACTATGGAAAACTGCTTGGCGGTTTCTTTTAAATTTAAATGTACTGTGATTATATTCAGAAATTTCACTCTTAAGTAATTCCTCAGAGAAAGAAACACACACACACGCACACACACATATATATATATAAATGTAAATTTATATATATAAATAGTCATTATAAATATATATATTTATAAATTTATATATAAATAAGCATATATATATATTAAGTTTACTTTTGAGGGAGAGAGAGAAAGAGAGAGAGAGAGAGAGAGAGACAGAGAGAGAGAGAAGGCAGGGGAGGGGAAGAGAGAGAGAGAGAGAGGGAGACAGAGGGTCCGAAGCAGGCTGTGTGCTTATTAGCCTTACTTGGGGTTTGAACTCATTAACTGTGAGATCATGACCTGAGCTGAAATTGGATGCTTAACTGACTGAGCCACCCAGGTGCCCCAAGAAGTAAACACATTTGAAGTCACAAAAACTTGTACAAAATATTTCTAGCAATGATATTTATAATGCCCCCAAATGTTAACTCAATTGTCTATCAGTAGGAGAAAGGATAAATGAGTTTTGATATATTTATAAATGGGATATTTCTCACACTAAAAAGAAAAAACTGTTGATAGATGTGACAAAACAGATGGAACTCAGTGACATTAAGCTGCACAAAAGAAGCTAGACGCAAGAGAACATACTATGTAATTGCACATATTTGAAACTCATAAATACATTTAGTGATAGAAATTATTGTTTAAAAATTTTATTGGTGACTTAATTTCTTTCCTGGAATCTGGGGGGAGGGAGAGAGAGAATCTTAAGCAGATTCCATGCTCAGTGTGGAGCCTGATGCAGGGCTTGATCTCATGACGCTGGGATCATGACTTGAGTCGAAATCAAGAGTTAGATACCCAACCAACTGAGCCACCCAGGTGCCCTATATTTTTTTCATTTTTGAATCTATTGACTTCACTAAGATATGGTCATTATGGATTACTCTTTGCTGGACCAGACTATGTGTTTTCATTCCTCATCAGTATTCTTTTATTTCTGGAAAATTGTCTTAAATTATACCTTTAGATATTTGCCCTTTATATTAATGCTTTTCCATTTTTCCTTTCTTTTTCGAAGATAGTAATTATGTGTTGCCCATTTTCCTTATTTATCGTTTCTATAATCCCTTTAAACTGTTCATTTCCAAATGCTTGCTCTATGTAAGTCTGTATCCTAATATGTTTTTAGCATCATCAGTTTTCCCTTTTGCTGCTTGCAGTTTGGCTTTTATTTCTATGTTTTTACTTTGTGATTCCATTTCTTTACTAAACTTGGCCAATTGACACATTCATGCTTTATCTTCTTTTGTCGTTTTATAATAGTCATTAATTTGACAGATATTTATTGAGTCTCTACTGCCATGTATTAAGTACTGTTCTCTCAATTGTGTCTTTTCTAGATGATCTTATTTTATAGAAGTCATCTTTCTCTCTCTCTAAACACACACACACACACACACACACACACACAATTTAATAGCAATGTACTTGATTACAATTTTTATCTAGTCTCATGATAGTATTTCTCTAGTGGTGTTCCTTGACCTTCCTTTCTTCCATCCTCCCTCTCTCCTCCCTCCCTGCCTCGCTTCCTTGCTTCCTTCCTTCCTTCCTTGCATAGATCTTGTGTTCTTTCTTTTGTGATTCATATTCATCTCTGAGTGAAGTGAATTCTTCCTGGCTGGTTATTTGTTGGAGGTTTATATGAGGGTGGAGTCAGGACTTTGTTTTAGGAATAAAAGAAATTTTCCTTTTGTCATAGGGTTTGGTATTTGAATGATTTCTTTTAGACTTTATTTCTTCTCAGCTAATCTAGCTGAGCAATCTCTGCATTGCTGTTTTTATTTTGAATTGTACATGGGAATATACTCTAATCTTTTTAGTACTTAGGGTCTCTAAAGATATTAATTTCATCCTGTAGCCTCCTCAAACCAAGCTTGTACCTCTGTGACTTTCTGGAGACTCTTCTTTTCAAAGCTCACTAATGACCACCTAATTTTTCTGCTTAATAATCACTGCTCAGTCCTTATTTTTCTTGACCTCTCTGTATCATAAGACCATGTCTATTGTGCCTCCTCTTTAAAGCTTCTTACACCCTTGGTTTCTGTCGCTGTTATCTCCTTAGTTTCTTCCTAATATTTTTGAGAAATCCTTTGGTCTTCTTACTCTCCTTCTTTCAAGATCCTTTTCCCTTCAAATTACTTTCTTATTGGGTCAAGAAGACATTTTCTAGAGTGCAGAGTTGAACATTTTGATCCCCTGCTTATAATTCTTCAAAAACATCTACTTTCATTCTATGTGGAATAAAGTCCATACCATTTAGCATTACATTAAAATGCCAACGTGTTCTGCATCTTACACATCTTCCCAGTTGTATTTTCTACTACTCTTCATCCTATAGATCCTATTCTTTGGAGCCATACCGACTAGATATAGTTCACCAAATATACCGTAATGCCGAATGTCTCTGTGATGTTTCTTCTAGCTGGATTAATTTTCCAACTGTTTTTCTTTGGTGAAGTCTATTCATTCTTCCAAACCATGCACTGGTATAAAACCAAGGCCCTCTTATTTGTGCTATTCAGTTCCTTCCAGGAGTTTCTTCTGTACATAATGCATAATGCTCATTAACTGCCCACTCAACAGTGCAGTGCCCTAGAAGGTGAGCTCTTTGGCAGCCATATTGGGTGCCTTCTGTTGTTAGCAGTGCCTGTCAAATACTAGATTTATACCTCTTCTTTTCTTTAAAAAATTTTCTTTTCTCTAAATAAATGAATGGTTGTCTCATAAGATCTAGGCTTGAGACCATTGTCTCATTTCCTATAAGACACTTAAAAACTACTGGAACAGGAAAACTTGCAGATAGAAATTATGGACTCTGAGGTACTTTTCTCTACTTTTCTCCCTATTCAGTCTTACTTAGTATAGTCTTAGATTTAATAAGCTTAACAATGATAATGGTTTTTGTTTTATTATCATCCAGGCAAGGATAAAAAATAAAATAATACTACCTCAAATCATCAATAATATTTCGCTAAGAAGTAAATGGGAAGACCTGTGTAAACTTTGCATTGTGTTTGAAGTCTGTTCACGTTTTTATAAAAATTGGATCTACATTCCCATGATATGTGTGTGTTTTATATACGTATCATTTCTATTTTTTTTAAATGTTTATTTATTTTTGAGACAGAGCATCAGCAGAGGAGGGGTAGAGAGAGAGAGGGAGACACAGAATCCAAGGCAGGCTCCAGGCTCTGAGCTGTCAGCACAGAGCCTGATGCAGGGCTTGAACTCACGAGCTGTGAGATCATGACCTCAGCCGAAGTCAGACGCCCGACTGACTGAGCCACCCAGGCGCCCCTTGTATATGGATAATTTCTACAACACAGTTAATAGAACAACCATGAAACTTTTTAATCTGGATTGGCTGTTGTTAGGACAATGACACATTTATAGTGACAATCTGTAAAGTACAGATAAGGCCAAAAGACTTTTTGTGACCCAGATGTTATTTAGCTTTAAGATAAAAGAGAGAAATAAATATTGCTTCTTTTTCACTAATTATAGAGGGAAAGCGTTCTATATTATATTAACAGTTAGATAATAATTAATCAGAATTTGTTATTATAATCATACATAAATGGATTATAGAGGATTTGGGATTAATGGGATTTCAGACATTATATTGTTTCCTCATGTTAAGATTATCGTTTTGTGATGATTATGTTTACCTTGTCAGAATCATCTTGACCCCATGCTCAGATCCCTGGAGACTGTCTTTGCCCAGTGAAGCAGTTGTTATGTTCTCTTGGTAATAAGAAAATTCAGACATAAATAGCTCTAAAGCAGAATTATATAAGGTCGTGTTATTTTAGTTATGTTTTTTTTTAAAGGAAGGAGGTTAAAAGTGGGCATCTTTGTGGTAAGGTGGAGAGAGACTTAATGGAAGTATTTTGATGGGATTGTGATTCAACAAATCATTTAATGAAGACCTGCTATGTACAAGACCCTTCCAGGCACCACTCACTATTTCATTTAGTCCTCACAATAGCCCTGTGAGATGGGAAGTATTGTGCCTGTTTTTATAAATGTACCACAAAGTTGGAATCTCAACCTAGAGTTTTTTTAATTCACTTTCAGAGAGCTTTCCTTTATATAACAACTGGGATGCATTAGATATAGTTTATACTGGAGAATCTGCAAATGCCTGTCACTAATACCAGAAATATACTGCTTATGTCATCCAAAAGGATGCAACATTTTAACCTTTTAAAAGATTGAGGGGCACCTGAGTGGCTCAGTTGGTTAAGTGTTTGACTTCAGCTCAGGTTATGATCTCGTGGTTCGTGAGTTTGAGCCCCGTGTCGGACTCTGTGCTGATAGCTCGGAGCCTGGAATCTGCTTCAAATCCTGTGTCTCCTTCTCTTTGCCCATCTCCCACTCACGCTCTGTCTCTCTCTGTCTCTCAAAAATGGATAAACGTTAAAAAAATTTAAATATTGATCATATATGATTGCAGCCATGTCAGGAATATATATAGCAAATAATTGTTTTTCATCAATAGAAGCGTAAGATTGGAAGGACCAAATGACTTATTAAGGATCTCATAGCCACTAATAGGGCTCTTATTGGTGGCTAATCTTATTGGTGGCTAAAGATCAGTGAGAGAACATCTTGTTTTGTTTGGAATTATGTTTTCCTTTACCCTTATGGTAAAATTTTACTTACTGTGTTAGAGTGTGGTTCAAGTTTACCTTCTCTGTGAAGTCTTTTCTTGTCTTTCTAGACAGAATTCTGTAACCTTCCTGTGTGCTGCTGCTGTGCATTGTAAGTACCTCTGTAATATAATTAGTTATATGAACTGTCCATTCTCACTCTACTCTACTTAGGCTCTGCAATCTTTGAGGAAGAGGTCTTGCCTTTTCATCTGTGTATTCTCAGTACCCTTAGTAGTGCTCAGTGAATGACTGTTGTATTAATGAATGCACATATGAATGCCTGAGTACATGAATATATGAATTCATAAATAAATTGCTTGGTGCTGAAGCATTGTGTGTGTGTGTGTGTGTGTGTGTTAGCATGCTCTCTAATGTATGAATAAGTTTTTGCCAAAAACAGTACAAAAACAAAACAAAACAAAACAAAAGCCTTCAATTTAGAGGCAACACAAGAAGGCATCATAGTGGAACAGACTGTGGACCAAATCTAGATTACTGGAATTTTAATATGAGTTATGCTACTCACTAAGTGAATGCCAAGTCAGTATTTATAGGGCTCTTTATTTCATCTGCAAGTTTAGAGAATCACACATGGCAAAAGTTACAAAGATGGTACTTGAATAAAGTTTGGAAAACACTGTTCTAAGGCATTTTATGGGAGTATCATAGGGAATACTGTAGTGGTTTTCAAGCTTTTCTTTTTAAGGGGTAGAACATCTTATCAAATAAAATCTTCAAAGAGCCTCAGAATGTGAAATAGATAAAAATTGAGATTTTGTGGCTGTAAAGCGTCTTTGTCCTCTAATTCCTGCTTCTTCTGTTCTCTGACCTCTTATATGTCAGATGTGCCAAATGTTTTTCAAATTCATGATTGAGTCCATTCTTAGGGTGAGGCCTAATTCTACATCTTTAAAAATAAACAAGATGGGCATCTGGGTGGCTCAGTTGGTTGAGTGTCCAACTCTTGATTTGGCTCAGGTCATGATCTCAGGGTTGGTGGGATTGAGCCCCATGTCAGGCTCTGTGCTAACAGCACGGAGCCTGCTTGGGATTCTCTCTCTCTCCCTCTCTCTGCCCCTTCCCTGCTCATGCTCTCTCTTTCTCTCCCAAAATAAATAAATAAAAATTAAAAAAAGAATTTAAATATAAACAAGGAAATTACAGTTTCTGAATATAAAGATACTTGGAGACCAATAACACATGTTTCCTTATGTTCTTTTCTGCTATATCAAAACAATATTACACAGCACTCTGGTGTCACCAAATTAGTTTCAGCCTTCTGCTTGTGAGATTTTTTTTCATATGCCCACCGAGATCTGGATCCCTGACCTCTTAGGGGGTTCAGGACAGATTGGCTCTGAATTGGGTGTCTGCTTCTAAGTGGGCAGTAATCGTTGGCAGAATTAATACCCAATTAATTCAGTAAAATCAGCAAGTGTAATATCATTAATTCATTTGAGGTACTGGTAAGATTCCTCATTTTTTGGACTTTCCTCATAGGAAGTCTATAATGATGTAGTATTTATATTTCTGAGAAAGGAGCACACAGAAGTTCTGTGTGCTTTTTTGCTCAAAATAATAATGAACTGTTGCACTTTATGATTTCAGTCTTCTCCCCAAGTAAAGAAAACAAGTAAATTGATGATTGGTGTCTGGGATCTTTGGGCCTAAAAAGAAGACATTGATCAAAATCCTGTCTATCTCCCACATGTCCCATGAGACATGTTTGAAAAGCATTATATTGCTGGACAATTTTTAAAAGCCTGGGGATGTAGCCCTTGTGAATGAAAATCAAGAGTCTTCTGTATTAACTTAAAATAATTTTAGATATTGAAGCAAAGACAACTCAGAAAAAGAAAATACTTGTGAATTCTTGTTCAAGTGTAAGAGAAAACAGACGCAAATTAGTATGCCTTTTTAGTTATGTTTTATACACATAGTCTAAGTTTTCCAATTTATTTTAAATCTGTATGAGATTACATAAAAGAGTAGCTTTTCATAGGCTCCATATGTTCTGAAAACAATAGAATCTTTTTTTTTTTTTTGCTTCATTATTTAAAAAATTATCTGGTTCCTTTCTTGTCCTGAAATTCTACTTTTATTCCTACTTATCCTCTGTATCATGGTCCTGACTCATCTTCATTTGCTCTTGTTCTTTGAGAAACAATGCTTGTTTGCCTCTTTCAAGAGACAGTGGAGGATAATGGTTAATTGCATGAACTCTGCAGGCACAGTGCTGCGTGTGAATCTTGTCTCTGTCCTTTCCTACATGAATGTGCTTGGACGAGTCATTTACCCTTTCAATGCTTCAGAATTCTTAACCTGTGCAATGGAGACAAAACTAGTTGTGAGGATTATATGCGGTAATATATTCAGGGACTATAGAATAGTGCTTACCACAAAGCGATTAGTATTCTTACACATATGCCCACCGAGATCTGGATCCCTGATCTCTGAGTAAGAATATATATTCTATCAATATTGGTTATTTGTTAGGTGATATTGGTAGTTTGCCAGGCATTCTGGTTCTCTCTTGCTGCCTCCTATCTTCTGCTTTTGGATTGTCATACTTCTAGTGTTTTAGGGAGAAGCATAGGGCATATATATTTTATTCAAACATTTTTTAGTAAGTATTGTTCGACACAGGGAATGTAATGACTAACAATATTCACTGTGAGCTTCTGAGTGGTACAAAACTGTGCATCCTTAAAAATAAATATATAATTACGATAAATACCGTGAATAAGAAAAAAGTAATGACATGGCAAGACCTTGTGACAAGCGGGGTAAGTCAGTAAAAGCTTTTCTGGGAAAAAGATATTTAAGCTGAAGTCTGAGGAATGAGTTAGCCAGGCAAAACTGAAGAAGTGTTACAGTGCAGAAAAAGTCCTGAGGCAAGGGAGGCGTGTTGGATAAACCCCAAAAGCAATTTGGCTAAAGAAAAATGAGATCAAGGGCACAGTGATACAGGATTAGGTAGGGAAGCCAGTGGAAGCCAACATAAGAAGGTGAGGCTGAAAAGGCAAAGAAAAGACCAGATCTGTAGGGACTTGTATGTAATATTAGGGTTTTGGATTATCCTAAATGTAACAAGAAGCCATGAAGAATGTAGATCAGGAAAGTAATATAAGGAATTCTGGATTTTTAGAAGATCAGTTTGGAGAATAGATAGAGGGAGAGGAGTAAGGCTCCTTTCTTTGTTCTTTAGTTATAGTACTTATAAAAGAACTGTTACCTCCTCTGTGAAGCTCTCCTTATAATTTTTGCCTGTAGAGGTGACCTTCACTCATTTGTTCACCTAATGAACCCACTGTGCTGTGAACCTAACACATACCAAGGACACCGTAAGTATTGTAGAATGAAGAATCATTTATTCATCCTTCTGAAGACAAGACCGTGGGCCCTTTAAAGTCAAGGAAATCATTTAGCTCCTAGTTTCAGGCTGTTTGGAAGCTAGACCCTCACGCTGTGGGGATGGTCTTTTTATCCTTTGTTGTGAAGAAACGGTGCATCTAGATTTTAGGTATTTTTCAGAAGCCTATGATCCATATGTAGTTGTTGATTTATGTGTGCCTGGGCGAGGAGGAGTTCAGGATCTTCCTACGCCGTCATCTTGTGGAAGACCATTAAGGCATTATTTATATAAGTAGAAACATGGGAATAGTTTGTCACTTTCTCTCTGTTCTGTTAGTGTGGGAAATTAATAACATTCATCCAAACAAACTGTACACTAAGAATTTTTTCTTTTCTGTCAACATGTGTACTGATTTCAAGTTTGTATCCTATTAGTAATTTACCGAGAACACATTTTATAGTAGAAGTTGATTTTAAATGGTTGTTCAGGAGACACATTTTACTCAGGGCAGCATTTAGCCTAGCTACTTTGCAGTCTGATGACTATTAAAAGAATTCCATTATCTCTTTGTTACTTATTATTCTCTCAGGTTAAGCTAATGATTTAAGTTCATATTAATTCTTAATACTTTCTAATTTTTATCTCAAAAGTCCTTGATGCTTTCTGCCTATTTAAACAAACTGATTTTCTCTCCCAGAAATGCTTATGTCTAACTGTTGGGTGCTTATGTCTTAAGAAGTTTTACATGGAAAATGTCTTTTCTTATTACATACACATTTTTTTTTTCTCAAATTTGTCTGCTCTCCATTATTTTCATCCCACTACAACAATTTTTAAGAGAAGGCACATTGTCCCCTCTGTTTATCTTCCCTATAGTCAAATCCAAAAGCAATTGTAATTGAGTGCAGTAGTCCTAAGTTTCTGAAAGTGTGATGAGACCAGTAGATGCAGACTCAAGAGATTAGTTTTATACTTTATGTATGTATGTATGTATACTTTATTCTTTATGTATGAATTCTGGAAATTTTAATCTATTTGTTGACTCTAGAGAATTTATTTTTATAGGTTTTGTTTTCTTCCACTAGTTTTCTAGAATTTCATTAGATTCATAAAGTTTATGGATAATTATAATGCAACCTCTTGATGATTGAAGACATCAAAGGCCCAGAGCTAGGCAGTGTTAACCTTAAAATTAAAAGCTATTTTATCTGCAAAAATTTGGGAACAGCAGAGAACTGCAATTCAGGACATGCAAGCTATGGCAAAACCATAAGCAAGTCAAACAAGGGAGAGGAATGTTATTTTATGGAGACAAAGGAGGAAGTTGGGAGGGGTTGTTTTAAATGCAAGTCCATTGGAGAAAAGCAGGAGTTAAGGCTGTTTCTCACTGGATGAGTTGCAGGGGTAGCCAATTTCTTATAGGAGATGAAATGCACATCTTTCCCTATGGGAACTTGTAATTAATGATTCTTTCTTGGTAATAATTCTTCTGTTGGAGTCTATAATTGACAATCTTCCTATAATTGACATTTGAGTGATATGTTCCCACTTTGGCCTCCTAGCTCCTTTTTACTGAGGTTTCCTTTTATTAATTTTCACAGTGGATTACTATAGTGAGGTGGTTATAGCTGTCTGGAAGGAGATAACAATTCAGACTCCTCTTTGTCCAGCATTTCTTCCCCAAATGCATACTACATTAGATGCTAGACTTTATGCTGGTTATTTTTAAAAATTCAAACACTAATTGGTTTAGTACAAAGATCTTAGATATTTGTACTTTATGAGTCAGTAAAAATTTCAAAGAATTAGGAGACTGATAAAGTTGCCAAAGTTTAATTTTTCTTAGGTGAGGCCATTGAGAAACAAAAGAAAGAAATGCTTTTGCCCTATTACATTATCATCATTTCATGGAAAGAAATTTTAACATCTGAAAGAATGATGAGTAGTGCTTTTACTGTTAATCTACAAATGGCAACTATAATCCAAAATAGAGGACTAAAGCCATCAAAATATTTGACATTCTCTATGGAGAGCTATATACAAAAGTGGTCAGTCAACTCCTTGAGACAGGTAGCAGATGGGTTCTGATACCTGCCATTACTCCAACAACCTCCCAGTGCTCATATAACCAGTCTGGGTGGGGAAAGGATGGATGTGGAGAAGTTTTGGATAAGTGTTATTGGCCTACTGAAGATGAAAAACTACTTGTAGAAATCAGGGATATCTTCCATAAAAGGAAGCTTAGCTTCTGTATCCCTTAGATTCTAATTAGGAAAACAAAACAAAAGGGATTTAATACAAGAAACTGATTACACAAGTATTGGATGATGAACAAAAGGGGTCAGCCAGGTAACCCAAAGAATAGTGAAGCAGCCTCCATTCCTAGCCAAGGGGGGAAATGGTGTTATGAGATCTAGGCATGCAAAAGAGGGTTCACTCCCATAGGAGCTAGAACCACCAAGGGGTCACTCTGAAGAGTGAGTAGATATTTGATGGGGGGTATTGTGCCAGTGGTTCTGGGTCTGCCAGAAGGGAGTGCCAAAGTAGTCTCTACTCTTAGAATGAGGAATAAAGTCTCTTTTCTCCAATTTTCTTCCATCCTCCTACTAGTGACTCCCATTGTCAGCACTTAAAGGAAGCCAGCTGTGAAGAGAATGTATAAATGTAGTTTGCAAAGTCTCAGCCCCAGCATTACAGAACAGAGTTTAGAATGATTGGCTTGGGGCTGAAAGACATTAATAAGTGACTGATGTAGTATCTCATTTCTCCATTGGTCACTTATGCAGAATACATTCTGATCTGCTCTATGTGACTTCTTGAGCAAGAGAGAAAGAGAAATGGGGAGAGACAGCTGGGCAGGAGGAAGAGATCGCAGCAGAGCACCCTATGCCCTCACCATTTGGTGCCACAAGGATGCTGGAGCTTATTCTGGATCAAGTGCACTGTGGCCTTAGCCATCTTGTCAGTACTTCATTCAGCACTTGAGTGCAATGACAGACTATAACTAAATGCTCTGCTAAGTAAAAAGACTTTTGCTCCTTTTAATTAATTCTTCTCTGCTGCAATGTGAAAGAAATTGGAATCTAAAGAGCGGGGAGGGAAGAGGAATAAAAGAGTAGACCATTCCATCTTCACACTCCAATTCCTAAACACTGGCCACTGAAGTGGCTCCACAGGGCCTGGCCATTGAGCAAGGAAAGGAGAAGGAGATGTGATTTAAAGCAGTTATGAGTTGCAGTAATGGACTCAGTCTGAACTGATGTTAAGGAAGAGGAAATGGATGTGACATTGCAGATGGAAAGCAGTGGTTACAGAAAAATTAAAACCATGATGTATCTGGGCTCTACTGAGTTCAGAATGTTCAATGAATCAGTTACACAGAAATCAAAGCCAAACTTTTTGAACAACATCTCAGCATAAAGGGCAATCTTTAAATTGGAAAAAAAAGCTTGCTTAAAAACTCTAAATATTACTCTTATTTTTCTCATTTCTTCATGGTTTGGCCTAGCATGTATCCATGATGTAGGCTTTTAGAGTGATTACCATTATTCATTGAAATTTTTATCAGCAAGGGATTACTAGTATCAATAGCTATAACCTATGAAAAGAGAAATTCACACTAGTGCTATAGCGGCCAGCGTCATTCTCCTCATTTTAGCTTTCAAATCTCTGTGGAGAAAGGAGAAAGAAGGAAAGGTGAAATTATATGAACACTGTAATCTTGAACATAAGAGAATGTTATGAAAGAATAGTATATGTTTAAAAGCATCTTTTAGGTGGTAAAATACAAAAACCATAGGAAATCTATTAAAATGTGCCAGAAGTGGAATTTATAGTCATCATACTTACTCATCACCTTAGAAATTCTTAGAAATATTTTGTTTTAATAAAACATATGGTATTCTATGTATTGAGAACAAACTCAATGAGTAGGACCTTTCCTACTCATTGGTAGGAAGAATAATGGGTAATGGAAGAATAATCTCAAATTAAGAGAACTTGACTTCTTATCTACATTTGCCTTAAATTGGAGGCAGTTAAAAACTTCAGTATCTTTTAAAAAGTATTTCTTTTTGTCCTTACATGATCAGGGAGCATGGTTCCAGAAAACTGATCAACTTAACTTGTATTTCCATCATCAGAAATGAAATAAAAATCATTTCATTCACGTCTACCTTGAAAAGATGTGAATAAGACCCAATCAGCTGCATAGGGATAGGTTAAGGCTTGGTTTTAGAAGCAAAATTTTCTGGTCTGAACCAACATGAGTGTGACTTTGGGCATACTTCATTGCTGTTCCAAGACTTGATTTCCTCACCTGTCATTATTCTTGTGCCCATCTCATTTGGTTGGCTGCTCTTATGAGACATATTTGAAATCATGTATTTGCTTAAACTGGCATAGCTTCTCAATCTATGTGAGCCTAAATGAAAGGCAACTGACACTAACAATCAGCAATAAAATGGTTTGTACAACCCCTATTCTCCTATGTATATGTATTGTGTGTGTGTGTGTGTATATATAATATGTAATTTGTATTATATAATATATAATGTATAAAATTTATTATATATATTACATATAATTGTATAAAATAAATATTATTTTTAAAATTAGAAAAAATGTTTATTTACATTTGAGAAAGACAGAGACAGAATGCAAGTGGGTTAGGGGCAGAGAGAGAGGGAGACACAGATCCGAAGCAGGATCCAGGCTCCGAGCTGTCAGCACAGAGCCTGACATGGGGCTTGAACCCAGGAGCTGTGAGATCATGACCTGAGCCACCCAGGTGCCCGGGTATAAAATATATATTATATATAATGTGTTAAATTATATTATGTGCTATTATATAATAATACTATAATACTATAAAATAATATAATATTAACATATTACAACATTTCTCAGATCTCCCAAATAGAATCACTATTACCATCAAAGAGTGATGCCAGGAGTGCCTGGGTGACTCAGTCTGTTAAACATCTGACTCTTGGTTTCGGCTCAGGTCATGATTTCACAGTTTATGTGTTCAAGCCCCACATCGGGCTCTGTGCTGACAGTGTGGAGCCTGCTTGGATTCTGTTTCCCTCTCTCTCTGCCCCTCCCCTGCTTGTTCTCTCTCTCTCTCAAAATAAATAAACATAAACTTAAAAAAAAAGAGTAATGACATAAAAGTATTTCTGCCCCACAAAAGCCACTTGAGATAATGCCTGCTGACCTTTCTAAAAGCCATAAAGCCATTTTATTATTTTTTTAAAATTTTTTTAACGTTTTATTTATTTTTGAGACAGGGAGAGACAGAGCATGAATAGGGGAGGGTCAGAGAGAGGGAGACACAGAATCTGAAACAGGCTCCAGGCTCTGAGCTGTCAGCACAGAGCCCGACGCAGGGCTCAAACTCACGGACCGCGAGATCATGACCTGAGCTGAAGTCGGCCGCTTAACCGACCGAGCCACCCAGGCGCCCCCATAAAGGCACTGAGGAGGCATATTTTAAAATTGCCCTCTAGCTTTGTAAAGTTTTTGGATCAAATCTGTTGTCAGGGTCCTAGCAGGAAATAGATTGCACTTTCAATGGGATGAAAGAGAGATCTATTTAATGGAGGTACTATTTACATACTATTTACTATGTGGTCAGGGCTGAGAATAAGCAGACAGGCAAGGATGAAGCACCACACGAGTCTAGCCACAGTCCTACATCTGAAGGTCAAGTGGAAATAGTAGTTAATGGAACCAAGGGAACTTAGAAGACAGGTGCCTACAGAGCTGTGACGTAGGGTAGAAGACTGTAGCCACTGCTACGCCATAGCCAGCAGGAGAAATCCCTCTTTCTTCTTGCCTCCCATCTACTGCCTCTGCTTCCCATTGGCTGAACACACCCGGGAGCCAGAGGGCTAGAGAGCCCATGGACAATAGTCCCAGAGCACCAGCCTCCAAGAGCACAGGATGGAAAAGGTGGAGGGGTGAATCTCGATTGGAAAATGAAGAGTATCCAGAAAACATCTCTCTTCTAGTTTTTCTTGTTTTATATAACAGATATTGTGTTTTATTTCTGAATATAAAAGTAAAATATTTTTAATATATAACATTTGGAAAACTGCCTTGTAACTTGAGATCCTGCTTTTTCCTAACCAGGTCATCCTCTCAGTTAGAGGCACAGAAATGTATCCAATAAGCTCTCACACTCAAAGTGTCATAAAATATAAATTTATTTCCGTGGCTTAGACCTCTTAAAAGTACTCTTTCTTGCCAGATGATCTACTGATGTTACCCTGGAACATTTTGTTTTTCTTCCTGTCATAAATTTCCTTAGCATGGCATCTTTCACACCCTTAGTATACTAAATTCCTTTCCATATTTTTGCACACCATGTTGTTCTTAATTATCCCCAGAATTAACAAATTCTACTTGTTATTTAAGGCTAAAAAGAATCCTCATTTCCTTCCCAAAGCCTTCCCTGAAACCCAACACCAACTATTTCTTTATTTCAAAGAAGAGTTTTATTTACACGTATGACTTTAGCGTTCAATTATATTCTTTGATTTATTAGCTTTACAAATATTTTTGAACAACTACTGTGTACTAAGTACACATTTAATATGTGTAAATTTTTCCTTTCAAAGTAGAAGTTTTGAGGGCCATATTTGCTTTGAGCTTCCTTCCTTCTTTCCTTTCCATTTCTTTATTAGATTTATTTTAGAGAGAGAGAGCCAGTGGGGGAGAGGAGCAGAGGGAGAGAGAGAGAATCTTAAGCAGGCTCCATCCTCAGTGCAGAGCCCAGAGTGGGTTTGATCCCATGACGCTGGGATCATGACCTGAGCCAAAATCAAGAGTTGGATGCTCAACTGACTGAACCACCCAGGTATCCCTGAACTTCATTTTTTTAAAAAAAATTTTTTTTTTCAACGTTTATTTATTTTTGGGACAGAGAGAGACAGAGCATGAACGGGGGAGGGGCAAAGAGAGAGGGAGACACAGAATCGGAAGCAGGCTCCAGGCTCTGGGCCATCATCAGCCCAGAGCCCGACGCGGGGCTTGAACTCACGGACCGCGAGATCGTGACCTGGCTGAAGTCGGACGCCTAACCGACTGCGCCACCCAGGCGCCCCCTGAACTTCATTTTCTAAAAATCATTATTTTATTTGAGTATAGTTGATACACGATGTTACATTAGCTTCATGTGTACAACATAGTGATTCAACTTCTCTATATGTTATGCTATCTCACTATAAGTGTAGCTGTCACACATACAATGCTATTATAATATCATTGACTATATATTCTATGCTGTGTCTTTGTTCCCATGACTTATTCATTTCATACCTGAAATCCTATATCTCCCACTCCCCTTCACCCGTTTTACCCATTCCTGCACCCTCCTTCTCTTGGGCAACTGTTGGTTTGTTCTCTGTACTTATAGATCTAATTCTACTTGTTTTTTTATTCATTTGTTTTGTTTTTTAGATTCCACACAAGAGTGAAATCATATAGCTTTGTCTTTCTCAGTGTGACTTATCTCACTTAGCGTAATACCCTCCAGGTCCGTCCATGTTGTTGCGAATGGCAAGATCTAACCCTTTTTTAAATGGCTGCATAATATTCTATCATCTATATACACCACATCTTCCTTATTCATTTGTCTATCAGTGGACCCTATGTTTATTACAGCATTATTATTTTTTTAAATGTTTGTTTATTTATTTTGAGAGAGAGAGAGAGAGCAAGCAGGGAAGGGGCAAAGAGAGTGGGAGAGAGAGAATCCCAAGCAGGCATAGAGCCCAATGTGGGGCTCAAACTCAACGAACCACAAAATCTTGAGCTGAGATGAAATCGAGTTAGACACTTAACCAACTGAGTCACCCAGGTGCCCCTATTGCAGCTTTATTTACAATAGCCAAGATATGGAAGCAACCTAAGTACACATTTAGCTTCATTTGGATTCTGTCATACTTTGCACAAGTCTGAGAAGGTATAGTTAAGGTCTTCATTTCTGCTGGGGAAACTTGATCATTGTCCCTGCCTGCTGAAGATAGCCTGGAGATTTCTACTCCAGTTGCACCTATTTTTAAGTGCAATTCCTACCAAGCAAAATGGATGTAGGATAGAAAGTAAATTTTGCTTCATAGATTTTTCCTACTGATTTAGTATGTGAAGCAATTTGTTAGAGATCACTTTGGTATTCTTATTTTCTTTCCAGACCCACACTCTACTAATTATGATTTTGTTTTGAAATTGACTGCAAATAACATTTGCATCTTGACAGTCCAGATGCTAAACTTACAGTCATTTGTGTTTCATTTTGCACCATGATATGACATGATACTGCATGTATTTTGTTAACTGTGAAAATTCAGTTGACACTTTCCAAATAGATATTTAAGAGACCACGTAATTTATCAACTACCTACAACCTAAGACTTAACAGATCCTAGCCTATCACTGTTTCTTAGTTTCTTCATCCCAGATAAGTAGAAATCCTTTACCTCCCCAAAAGATGTCCCCCCAAATATATGGCACAGTAAGTTTTGTAGAAATAAAATAACTTTAAAAATAAGTTAATATTCTTATGTATTTTGTGGGTTCTTATTTTATGTGTATATATAAAATACATATATTAATATATGACATATATTATTATATAGTGCATATTATAATATATACTATATATAATATATAAAATATGTATAAAATCAATTTTTGGATCATAAAATAATACATCACAAAAAATTTGGGAAATATGGAAAGGAAAGCAAAACCTTATAACCCTTATATGATGTCTACTGTTACCATTTTACACAGCTTTACTTTAGTATTTTTCTATGCTTTTATTTTTACAGAATTATAATAATTGGGTACATCTAATTCTGTATCCTGAATATAAAACTTAAGTCTTGAATCTTGCTTTTTTTTTAAACTTAGGAGTATAAGCTTTTATTTTTTTCCGGATTCTACCTTATAGAAGCACTTGAGATTAAGGATCACTCTGTGATAAAATATGTTTGTTATTTGTCTACTTTTGTTATGTGTCAAGGAACCTTTGAGTAAAAGCTCTAAATTCTGGCTACTCCTGTTTGGCCAGCATTCTAAAAGTTCAATAACTACAATAATTCCTTGGTGTATGTGAGGAAATTCTTTTTCTTGGCATATTGAATCAACCCCCTGAAAAACCTATGGGATTCTCTCCCAGAACACTTACAAAGGCAAAGTTTCTCCTTCCCCACTCTCTTATCCACTCTGTCACTTCTGCTGCCGACTTCTGCATAATATAGTCAAATTATGTGTTAGAAATTCAACCCTGGTTTCCTGGGTGATGGTACAATGCCACTACTTAGTATTCCTAGTCACATAGCTACAATTCCATCACGCTCTTAATCTATATATATCTTCATGTTCGAGAAGCAGACTTTTCAATCAGGCATGTATTAAGAGTTTAAACGTACAGAGTGAAAAAATGTAGGAGCTTCTTGAAGTCAGCAATGATGCGGGACATTTTTTTTTTTACCAAGATTTTGAAAGACCACCATATGGACTAACGCTTCTTGGATTCAATGATTTCTATAGTGTATCTTTTCCAGTTCAATTCTGCAAACAGAATTCTTTATATTCTCTTATAGACTATTGAATGCCTGAACTTTAAATTGGGGCCTTTTTTGAAAGCCTGGGTTTTCAAAATGAGAAGTTAGTTTTTCTTTGGAGTTGCAAAACCAGGGTGTACCCTTAAATTTTGATAATGTTATTGAGGTTCTTTGTTTCTGAAGTGGCTTAATGATCTACACAAAACAGATATCATAAACTACAGTGTTTCTTCTTCCAAATGGCCAGGCTTGTGTGATTTAAACCAGGGAATTGTAGCTCTAACTATCCATTGCTAAAATTTTCTGTGGTAAATACTTGCTTATGTGTTTATACATATGAGAGGTTTAAACTGATGGTAAAATTGAAATTAAGATATTTTTTTGTCATGTATATTTTCTGTATTGGTTTGTTTTTCTTTCCTTTTCTTTTTTTGACCGTAATATCAAAGCCTTATGTTCCTTAAATTCTAAATCTGCCATGTTTTAAGCTATGTTACCTGGGCTCAATTATTTTTCTGATCATTTGTTCCCTCATTAGGAAAAAAATGAAAATAATCCCACAGATTGTTATGGAGGTTAAATGAAACATTGTATGAGAAAGTATAAAGCCCTTCACAAACACATATTATTTCTATATTCTTAATGACCATGGATTATTTGGTGGCCTAAGTGTTACCCTCTATTCTTTTCTCTCCTTCTGAGAAGCTTTGCACTGATTTCTTGGATTTTTGTATTTTGTGAACCTCTTTTTCCACATTTCAGATTAATTGGCTTGGAAAATTATGATATTTACTTATACACATACATTATATACACTCAAAAGTTAGTTTGGAGAATACAAATAAGCCACGTATTTGTATTCAACTAAGGGTACTGAGCTCTTTTTGTGTGTGTGTATCTCTTTTTTTTTCCCTGTAGGTCTTAAAAGTTGTCAGCAAAACTGTGCCGGATAAGAGACTTTCTAAGAGGGGATATTTTTCACCTCTATAATGAAGAAAAGCAGGAGTGTGATGGCAGTGACGGCTGATGATGTAAGTTCTAAAAGTCAGAGTTGCTCGATTCTATCCACTTTTTGTCTGCTCAATGAAGTCAGTCTATAATTTTATTCAAAGGGCAGGCTAGGCTGTTTAACAGCACCACTTTGTCACTAATTATTCCTGTGACCCAGGCATTGCCAGCACCTGGTCCCAGAATTCTGCAAAGTAGACAACAGGAACACTGCCCTCTCTGCAGCTTGGAGATGGGCTCAGCTTCATGGTTGAATTCACAAAACCCCCAATCTCTGATGGATGCCTACATTCCAACTCTTGCAAACTCCTCTTTCTACACTGCTTGCATGATCAGTTTCCTGATGACTTTCTTACCCATCATTACTCAGGCACAGCTAATCTTTGAGAGTCACCTCCTATGGTGGGGTCTTTGACAACTGCTTGTAAGAAGCCTGTGATGTATGCATCCTGTAGATCTTGGCTACTCAAATGTGATCCTCAGAGCAGTGGCATTAGCATTGCCTGGGTGTTTATTAGAAATGCAGAGTCTTAAGCCACATCTTAGACCAACAAATCACAGACTGTATTTTAACAAGATCCCAGGGTGACTAGATACATTCATTCTTTCAGAAACCCTGCTCCAGGTTATCTGAAGAAGTCTGTAAACTTACCATTTCATAACTTTGCATCATGGGCGGCTGAGATTAATTATCTCCTTTGCTTTCAATTGCCCAGTCTCCTGTTAGTGTGACTTTAATTGTCCAGGTTTTACTCAGTTTCTGATTGTAATTGAGTTAAAAATCATATGCCGACTGATATGATGTGCAGAAGGAAAAGAGGGGGGTAGGAAAAAAAGTATTTTTCCTTGCTTTCTGTAATACCTTGTCTTGTGGTTAAGCTCCTGTTTCAACAGATGGGGGACGGGCTGGAAGGAACTTGAATCTGCCAATTACTGTAAAAGTCTGTCTTTTGGTTAAATGCCCTGTCTTTCAGGATTTTTCCCTGTTCTTACTTCTTCCCTTGCCCATGGCATTGGGCAAAGGGACTTAGCATTAATTAACATTATGGTAAAAGATGTGCGGTATTGTCCTTGTCTTGTATGGTCCCCTTTCCACTAACATCCACTATTGTTCAGTTGAGGAACAGCTCATTTTCCCAGGTCTTGGGTGTCAAGTCTCTGTCCTTGGTCCATTGCTGATTAAGCATGTGACAGGTGTATGAAGTGATGACTGCTTTCAGCGTGAGCAGTATACCTTCTTAGTGCACTGTGAGTTTGACCTTCTCCCCCACTGCCTGAACTCCTCTCAGCGGGGACTCTGTTTAAAAGCTTTGCTTTCTGTCCTACACTTACGTTGGGGCTGCTTACCCCATAGACTTCTGGTCCCTTTGCCACATGTTGAAGCAAATCCCATAGCAGGCAAGCAGAAGCTAATTCTCAGCTTCTTTCTGTGTCCCTGTAGGTGCTTGTGGGAGCTTCTTGGACCCACAGGTGCAGACGGAGACTTAGCTGTGCTGTGAGGCTCTTGCCCACCAAAACATACCTTTTCGCCATTGCAATTTCTACTCTTGGTTAGTGTTCTAGTTTCATCACCTGTGATAATATTTCCTTTCTTTATTTCCCCCTTCTCTGCTCCTTGACTACAAGGGAACTTCCCTTAACTCATATTCTAAGTTCTCAGTACCCATGGTAAAAAGTGATGTTCAGACTTCCATGCTCTACTCTGGACATCTAAACGGACACTTTGGGAGTTCAGAAATCATTTTTCGTAAAAACAAATAAAAACACACAAAAAAACCCACCTTGGGATTGTCTTTTAATACTATTTGTATACTGTGTGCTCCAAGATTCTATTTTTTGGAAGAATAAAACAAAGCAATGCATTCTGTCTATAAAAGATGGACAGTGATTCTTTCCTTACAGTAATAATCCCAATCCTCCCTTGAGGCAGTCGGTTGCCACAGTCAAAAGATAAAAGATGGAGATTGTTGCATACAAGAACGTGCAAAAAAGAAAAGCACATTCAAAGAATATTAAACCTACCAGAGTGGATAATTATTACCTAATTTGCAGTGTCCAACATGCACTAGCCACATATGACTCTTAAGCACCAGTCTGAATGGCAATGTGCTGTAAGTGTAACAATAGATCTTGGATTTTGAATATATAATAGTATAAATATAAAAGAATGTAAAAAAATTCATTAATAATTTTTTATATAGATTACATTTTGAAATGATGATATTCAGGGTATACTAGTTTAAGTAAAGTATACTATTAAAAGTAATTTCACCTGCATCTGAAAATAATGTAACATTGTATGTCAACTATACTAAAAAAAAGTGATTGCACCTGCTTCTTTTTTACTTTTTTAATGTGGCTACTAGAAAATTTAAAATTATACACTTGGCTCCCATTTGTGGCTTGCACCTTATTTCTAGTGGACAGTGATGACCTGGCACTTTTCACTATGTGCCTCGACTCTTCGAGTACAAAGCTTATCCTGAATGTTAACACACACTATTTCTTCCCTCACAACAAGAGCAACTTCGCAGTTTACATTTTATATACCACACTCTTGAAATAAGTTTTCACCCTTAAGTCAAAAATATTTTATCATATTTTTATTTATTTTAATTCAGCAAACATTTATTTAGTGATTTAAATAGTCATTTAATTTAGCACCTGTTATCTGCCAAACACTTGTTAGGTTCAAGAGCATAGTGTTAATGTCCCTTTGAAGCTTATATTCCAGAGAGGTGTGGAGAAATCAATGGATAGATTATAAAATAATCTCAGCTCTGATAAGAGCTATACAGAAAAGTGAAGTTGGTCAGCAGGCAAAGAATGCTTGGATGGTGAGAATAGAATGTTTATGGAGGAATAACGGGAGAAGATGATGTACGGACAGAGAGGCCATGTAGGCTGTGAAGGTGTGAGCCCTCTGAAGATCAGAGGGAAGAACATTTCTGGTAAAGGGAACAACATGTGCAAAGGTCTTTACTGCATGTAAAATACTATGTTTGTCTCTGTCAGAATAAGCAAATGCATAACCATGACTATTGTGTTTGTATAATTACAGTACACAAATAACTTTAATAGGAGACTTTATATGATGAATGACACAGGAACAGTATGCATTAAGTACTTTGTGTTTGGGAACTAAGTATCAGAAGTGAGGAATAAATTAATGCTGTTCAGGTACTAAACATGAGCAATTAATTATTAATAAAGGGATTAAGAATAGCTCACATAGGTGGGAGTTGCTGGTTTAGGGAAGAGGGGAAAAGGGGAAAATGGATAAGAGGTAGGAAAGAAGAACCAGGAAATATGTGACACACACACACACACACACACACACACACACACACATACGCAGAAAGAGAGAGGGGCTGATTTTACATATAAAATATATTATTTACCTCTGGGCAAACTACTCATAAGTGATGGTGATTGCCTGCGATTAAAATACATTTTTCAAAGAAAAAATACTTTTGTTATCGTGTCATGGAGCATCATGACATTTAGTTTTCATAGGGTCACTGAGTGTCACTTGTTACTTCCCATACTTTCTTTCCATTTCTCGTTTCATAAGGTTTGAAAAACTCTGGCCTATGGTCCAAAGTGAATTGTACCCAAGCTCACTAGAAGTCCTTGGAGGTACCTAATCCCATTTCCTCACCAGGAGTTTAATCAGAAGAATTCCAAAATTGGAGCAAGCTCCAAAAATGTCTTGGGATAGACTAGCAAAGCCAAAATAAAACAACAGCAGCAGCAACAAAGTTGTAACTACCTAGGAACTGATATTCCTCAATTGGACATTTCAGTGTTGCTAACTTGGTTAGTTTTTTCTTTCTTTTACACATTATTTATTTTGAGAGAGACAGCGTGAGTGGGGGAGGGGGCAGAGAAAGAGAGGGAGACAGGGAATCCTAAGAGCCCTACATGGGACTGGAACTCCTTAAATTGTGATTATCCAGGAGCATGAGGATAATCCCAAACTGGGTTATTCCCCTTGGAGTTGTAGAGATATAGGGTGAATTTAGGGTAGTATGATGCATTTAAAAATGTGTAATTTCCAGAAGTAACATTCAAATTAATGTTTCTTTCCCCCAAATCTTTGATCTGAGGAGTGGTGTAGTCAGCCAGAATCATGCTAGTTAAAATAGGAATATAAATCTAAGATCTCAAATTCAGTAATTGAGAACTGACTGAATTAGATTTTTCCCTTGAGGACGTTGGCAATTTGGGGGGATTACTATATAGATTATGAGTGTAAATGTAGAGTTGGAGTAACTCTACATGGGTTAATGAGTGTTTATAAAACAATATTAATTTTTTAAATTTTTTTAATTAAAAATTTATATATATATATATATGATTTATTGTCAAGTTAGTTAATATACAGTGTATATACAGTGTGTTCTTGGTTTTGGGGGTACAGTCCCATGATTCATCACTTATATAAAACAATATTAATTAATGTTCCCACAATTTTAAGTTATTTCTAAAAAGCCACTCCATTATGTTCTTTTGTGGCAATGCATTTTCACATTAACTGGGGTCTTTTAAAACAAATTATTTTAACTCAAGGAATGACTTCAAATTCATAAATTTGAGCCTGTTAGCAAGTCAGTGTGGGATACATTTTGTGGTAGGTATGACTTTGTTACCTTTCAAATAACAAGTACAAAACAAGCACCCATTTAGTTCATTTACTACAATTAAACCTAGTTGAAAATACTTTTCCTTTTCTCAAAGGGAAAACTATCCAATAACTTTATTAGGAGACTCTAGTGGTTGGTGGTTTAACTAAACAATGTCCTTATTTCTGTTCTCTGGTACAAATGCCCTTGATAGCAGGTAATGTATATACTTATGACTTGCTTCCAGATAACCAGTACTTTCTTTACATGAATATTTGGAATAAGACTGATTTATAGTCAGGAGTTCTGGCTTTTAGTTTGTTCTTGAGTCTTTTCAGGAAGACTTTGTGTATTCTGTTTCAGGAACTTATCTTTATGCCTTTTCAGGAAAAAAAAAAACAACCAAACAAAACCTTATATATACCAAGCTTTCCCCTCAGCCTCTAATTTGTAAAACATACACACACACACACACACACACACACACACACACACACACTCACACACACAGTAACTACACTAAGTGCTAGGCCTACAATGAATTTAACATAACTGGTTAGTAAATAGTGAAACGCTGACCACATCCCAGAATATTTTAAACTCTGGAAAATTATATTTTGTCTTCTTGTTGAATTGGGGTCCTCCTAAATTTTAAATAAATGGTATTCCTGTCAAGCACAAGAAAATGGGGGTGGTATCCCATTTCAAGTAGAGGGTGGGGCCCCTGAAAACTGTCAGACCTATTCATACCCAAATTTCCTTCATCAAAAGGTGGTTTTGTGTGGATCAGATAAGCATAAATCACTAGAATATAGGTTTCTGTGAGCATAGATACTATGCTTCCATTTGCTGTTGTATCCTTCTTAAGTAGCTCAGTGTAAAACTATGATGGGTATGCAACAAATATTTGTTGCACCAATCAAGATAGACCTTGAAACTCAAGTTAGTTGTTCTTGTATGAACTAGGATAGGGATGAGTGGAATGGGAGATAAATAACTTTTGTTTGTTTAAGCCTTTGGAGATATATTCCCGGGTTTTCCTAACTCTATTCTGAAAGGCTAGCAGGGAAGAACCTGTCTTTTTAGGGCCACAGAATGATGTTCAGGTGAGACACCATAATAGGACTCCATTATTCCATGTTAAGATAAGAGAGTGATGGTTGCAGCTTTTGAGCTCCAAGTTGCTATCAATGGGTATTTACATTGCTATGACATTTTCTGTCTTTGAGCTGGTATGAATGATACATCAGGGAGTAGCTCATTTGGGGCTCCTACTTCCAACAGTGCCAGGACCTACGGTCACCAAGAGATGTAGGGAGGACGAATAACTCTTATCAGTGGTTACAGCACAATGTCTTTATCTTCTCACAAGTACTTCATTTATGTCAGCATTAGGGCACGTACTGAACACATGCAGTTCAGTTCAGGGCTGGATAAAGTATACTCTTCTTTCTCTGAGCTCTTACATAATTTTACAAAAAAAAAAAGAAAGAAAGAAAGGAAAGAAAGACAAAAGGAAAGAAAGAAAAAGAAATGTCAACTCTGAGAAAATCTTTTATGGGAACAGGAATAAGTCAGTTCTCCATAATTATCAAGATCTTTCTGTCCTGAGATAGAAAATATTTTTACTTTAAAACTCTAAGCAAGAAAGGGTATGCCTTAGCTAATGTGGTTTTCTCCTGTGTTGCAGAATGATAACATTGATTTCCAATATATATTCAATGATAGGTTTTCATTTTAGCAAGTTAAAATGAGAAAGAAAGGAAAAAAGAAATAAAAATTTAAGAGAGAGAAAGAAGATAGAAAGCCCTCTGATCCACATGCTATAACTGGTAAATATTACCTACTGTCCTAAAAATCACCAAGAATGTGCAACTGATAGTTTATTCCAAAAGTTGAAAGTTAGCCAGCCTGCCCACTTCTTGTTTTCTCTTAAGCTTTTAATGTGAGTGTTAGATTCTGATTGTGAGATCATGAACCAGGACTTTATGAGTGACAGCTGGATCATTTAGGTTCTTATTTCACTCCACTGTGCATCATTTTAGACATTTGAATTTCATTCTCTTTTTCTTCTTTTTTCTCTCCCTGTGGTTCCTTCAGAATGTGAAAGATTATCTTGAATGTAGCTTGAGTAAATCCTACAGTTCTTCTAGTAACACACTTGGGATCGACCTCTGGAGAGGGAGAAGGTGTTGCTCAGGAAACTTACAGTTACCGCCCCTGTCCCAAAGACAGAGTGAGAGGGCAAGGACTCCCGAGGGAGATGGCATTTCCAGACCTACCACGCTACCTTTGACGACCCTCCCAAGCATCGCTATTACAACCGTAAGCCAGGAGGGGTGAGTAGTCTCAAAATTAAATGTCAGTTCTAAGTTTTATTTTCTGATTATTCCAACATAATCTCCTGCTATTAAAATGTTGGGTATTTGTGAAGTAACTGAGGCTGTTGACGTTTTGAGAATTTGTTTTCCTTTGGGTAGCAAGATGAGGCCCTTTACACAGTGGAGAGATTTTCAACCTGTTAAGATTGGAAGGAGCCTATCGAGGGAGGAATGAGATAACATTTTTATTAATGTCAAGGGAAAACAAAACTACTGCCTATGATCAGTTTTTTTAAATAACTATTCAGTGTGCATCAATATGTTTCCATTTAGAAAAGCAAAATCATATCAGAGTACCTAAGGGAATTATGTATGTATATATGACAGGAGATATTTTTATGCTCTGCTCTACATATAATTATTCCTAGTTTCTTTTTATTCTTATACCGTTTTACTAACCTCAGTTTGTGATTATGTATGAAATAGAACACTTCATTATAAATCAAAAGAGGAATGAAAATTATACTCTGAGAGATGCTTGGGCTATTTTGCAGAGTCTCTATTTGTAAATGAGGCTATCTGAATCTAGGGCTGAAAAGTTAATCAAGTACATATAATCTTATAATTGTGGTTAAAATTGCATGGTGATGCTGCTTCAGATGTGTGTTTCATCATACATTTAATAATTAGCATTTTGTTTTTTTTCATTTTTTCCTCTACATAATTTTCAAATATTTTCCAAGAATGGCCTGCTTACATAACATGGGGTTTTATCATTACAATGAAAAGTGTTTTCTCTATATTTTATGTAATTTTAAATTTTAAAAATATGGTGTACTTTGTGTTTAAATCATTTATCAAGGAGAAGGACTAATATTGCATCATTAAAATCTGGTTTTTATGCTGTGCCATATACCCTTGCTACTTGGTGAGCTTCCATAGTGCTGATGCGTAGCCCAGTATGTACCCATTGACTAATGCAGGGCATTTTTTAGTTGCTGGTTCTCAAATACACTAAGAATTAGATCACTGGGACTCCAGCCATTATAGTTACTGGCATGAAATGGTTCGTCAGACAGTCTGTATGTGATAGATAGAGAAACATGGTAACATACCATAGGGAAAACGGGTTAAAAATTTGTGAAGCACTGACTTACCATCTTCTGTTGAGCTGAATTAACATTAGAATTGTCATAGCCAATCATTGAGAACTAAAATGGGCATATCACTCCCGGATCGCTTACTCAATCGCATAGCTCATGTAATTAGTCTTGGTTATGCTTCTGCAGAATTGCAGATTTGGAGTTGTAAAGAATTCCACAGATTTATTTTTCAGCAAGTTGGCACTGGTACAGTTGTACCAGTTGTTACAATTTTGAAATGCTTTCATACCAGTTGGTAAATGTATGCTTTCCTGAGTTCTCTGATTGCCCCTTCTAGCATCCCAGACTCTTTCCCAGAAGTAAATTCCTCACAATCCAGCACCTAAGGGGGTGATGACTGGCACAGCACGGATCTGGTTTTGGCAGGTGTTGATGACATACTTTATAGGATAACAATCTGGATAAAAGGTACCTTGTAAATTTTGAGTTTATCTAACTCAAGGACACCTTGAAAGTTGTGGAATTGTCCTTCCCATAGAAGTATCAAATCCTGCCTGACATTTGGGACATGATTGTCTATCTCTGTCAGTTGAGTGTATTAGTTTGTACAGCGACAGTAATAATACTCACCTCATAGGCTATTGTGAGGATTAAATATAGTAACCTCTGTAAGATACCTACCTTAGTAAAAAGCACATGTTAGGTTATCAACAAATGTTAGTTTCTGTCCCCTTGAATATTATCCAGTAAACCCTTCTGAAAGCTAGAAACCATGTCTTAAGTTATCAGCAGCCTCATGCAGGGTACCAGTAATTTAAAGTGAAGTGGAAGATTTAGCCATTATCCAGGGAGTTTGTGTTGTGCAATCAGTAACACTACATATTAAGTAATTCATTCCTAACATGTCTTTCATTTCAATTACCTGGATACTTTTTAATATATGAGAGAGTATCAGTGATTGACTCTACATTTATTTTTAACTGTGGGTATAAAAGCATTGCTATATATTCCTTAAAAATGCTTTCACTGGAACATGCATAGTTGCACACTGGTAGAATTGCTGGCTGAGGAATCTGATTGAAAGACATTTGATTAGAAGTGAGGAAGTCGAGCTCCAACTATCACTGTCATCAACTTGATGCAAGTTCACAGATGTCAGGGATGCAGCCTCTGACCATGTGTGGGAAAGAATTATACTTACCACTTAGAGCACTGAGAATATGCAATCAATCTCATGTCTAAACCAGGGGTGAGAAAACTTTCAGTGAAAGGTCAGCTAATATTTTTGGCTTTGTGGGCCTTGCAGTCTTTTTCATGACTATTCAACACTACTGTTATAGTGTGAAAGTAGCCATAGATAATGCATGATGAATAAATGTAGCCGTGTTCCAGTAACACTTAATTTATACAAACAGGTAGCAGGCTAGATTTGGCTTGCGAGTCAGTTTGATGACTCCTGACCTAGACTTAAAAAAGATCTCTAGGACATGACTCCTACTCTGGTATTGCTTTGACAATTACAACTGGGTGAAACTTCTCTTGAGCTCCTGGTTGTTGTGCTAAATGTGCCATAGATAAGGGGCCACGTGTTAGAGATTTTATTTTTAAAGCCAGTGAAGGAATTTGAGTGATGCAAATGAAAGGTAGTGCCAAGTGTATATAAGGTTAAAAAGAAAAACCCTGATATAAATTTAGCTGTTGTTTGGAGAGAGCACATCGATGACAGAACTTGGCCGTCATTGCAGGCAAAAGGCCTGGAATATAAAGACAGTGGTTTGATTTACCATAGAGAAAGAACAAATTATAAATGACCTGTGTCCGACTGAGTGAACTTGCATCCTATTACCTTTTGGATAAGGTTCTTCATCCCACAGAAACCCAAATGGACACACAATGGAAAGATAATACCTAGTTTTCAGAGTTGTGATGAAAATTAAAGATAACTTGTGTGATTTACACTTTAAAAAATCATAAATTAGAGCCGAGGAAGAAAGGATAGCAATAAAATATTACTCTCAATATTTTCATTAGTGAGGAAAGAGAGAATGGAAGCTGATTGGAGAAGATTCAATGAAGGAGAAGTGCTGTAATGTGGAGACTTACCTATGCTGAATGGAAGGAACCAGTAGATGGGGAGACATTGAAGATAAGAGAGATGGGCAAAGTTGGTATTGAATATACTAAGGAAGGTACAGGGGGAAAGATGAGTTTCAGACAAGATTAGAAATCTCTTCTTTTTAAATGTGTAAATCCAAGGCAGAAAAGAATGAATATATTGGAAATTACAAGAAGAGAATTAGGAGAACTTCTTTTCCAAAGATCTCTACCATCAATGTTTATCAAATATTAGAGTGCATCAGAAACCCCTTGAAGGCTTATTGAAAAACAGATTGCTGGACCCCAACCTAGAGCTGAGAGTCTGGGATAGGGCTTAGAATACATAGTTCTAACAAGTTCCCAGATGAAACTTCTGGAACTGACCTGGGGTCCACATTTTGAGAATTCTGGCCTAGATTTTCTCAATGAAGTAGGAGGTTAGGTCATTTGCTGAATATAAGGGCAGTGGTCCTTCCACTTTCCTTTCAACCAAAGGTATACATAGTTCCAGATCACCAAGCATGAATTTTTATTTGGTGGTATTTCTTTTTTTGTGCCACGCCAACTGACCTGTGGAGCAATTGAATTCCCAGGTATTAGATAATAGTACTGCTTTAAGAATGCTCACATCTTGGAGTGCCTGGGTGGCTCAGTCAGTTAAGTGTCTGACTCTTGATTTTGGCTCAGGTCATGATCTCACAGTTGTGAGATCAAGCCCTACATCAAGCGCTGTGTTGAGCCCCACCTTGGGCATGGAGACTGGTTAAGATTCTCTCTCTCTTTCTCTTCGTCTGCCCCTCCCCTTGCTAGCATGTGTTTGTTTGTGTTCTCTCTCTCTCTCTCTCTCTCTCAAAAAAAAAAAGAAAGAAAAGAAAAAAGAATGCT
Source organism: Lynx canadensis (assembly GCF_007474595.2). Lineage (NCBI taxonomy): Eukaryota > Metazoa > Chordata > Mammalia > Carnivora > Felidae > Lynx > Lynx canadensis. Next base: position 54,058,422 of record NC_044310.1, read on the forward strand.
CATATCTTAATGATGCAATGGAAATATTGTCAAGTGAATTTTCAGTTGGATAGGAAGAAGCTGCGAGATGAAAAAGTCAAGGATTCTTGTTTGAGGGTTTTCCTCATGGCGCACTTTTTCTTAAGAAGGCCTGGCTTCTCCTTTGTCATGCTCTCAAAGAAGATTATAAATATCAGTTTGCTTGTCTCCCATCTCTGTCTGCCTGAGGGCTGTGCTTTGCTTCTCTAAATGTTTCAGTTGTGAACAGGATGATTCTATTGGGAATCTATTAACTTAGGTGTAATATCCTTAATGTTCACTGTCCCAACTTTTACCTCCACTGGGGAGAGTGGTGCCATTTCCCTGTTGCTGTGTGGAGGGCTGGAAGCCATTTCAAGTGTTCTCGTTATCACAGAGGGGGAAAGTGGTCAGTCTGCTGAGGTGGTGACTCAGAAACACAGGATGTGCTTTATTGTTCCTACTCTGTGCCACAAGTTTACAGTCTGATGAGGTTTTCAATAAAAATATTTTATATTTTTGAGCTGCTTCTCCAGTATAGATCCTAAAGCCCCATTTTAGAGATCAAAATGCCCACAGATGCTGCATGCAAATGCCATAGATTCAACAAAAGGTGGTATGAGGATGGGAAATTGACGACACACACATCTGTTTAGCTCCCACTAGGTTTTACCACCCACTCAAATACTTTGACTACAGAAACTGTGTTCGTGACTTGTGCATTGAGCACTGCAATCTACATGTCAGCAATACACAAAGCCCCCTTCCCTTGGGTCCCCATGGCAGGTATGTGAGATAATGGACAATGGTATACAAACTCAAGCATCATCCCTCCACACTTCATTGCATATGTATTTTATCAGTCAGGTCAAAATTATATTGGAATATAGGAAGTGCAGGCTTTATGTAGAAAGTACTTAGGATCTAGTTTCCAAGATTATGATAATTGGTGTATGGCTTTACAGAATAGATAGTATGCTCACTATGATACACCATAGTATACAATGTCCTTTCCATCTCCTCTTTTATTTAAATTTAATTCCACAACAACCCTGTGAGGTGGACATTATTTCTTAAGGTAAAGCAAAAACAAAAATGATTTCAAATAAAGTATAATCGTTGGAATAAAAGGTTTCATAATACAGAAAGAATTGATTTTGAAGTTTGATGGCTGACAGCTTTCAATTCCCTACCTCTCCCCTTTGCCTCACATCTAGGAAAGAGAAGAAAATATGGAACCACCCCCTTAACCATAATAAAATGCTATATCACTTTCCACCTCCTTCTAAACTTTGTTTCTCTTTAGATAGAACCTGAGATCTTCTCCTTGGGGAATTCTTTCGCTGTTTACTATGTGAATAGTAAACTTTATTTCTTAGATGTTATTCCTATGTGTTATTCAGCCTGATATCCATAAACTCCTGGGCATAAGGAGCCCAGCTTCCAGCAGGGGATACTAGGTACCCAGATAAAACAGGTTACTTAGTTTTATACAAGGTAATGGTGTTTTATTCCTTCAAACTTGTTGTCATTTCAGACAGAAACAAAAAAGTATTGTGATTAACTCATGGCCAAGAACTGAAAGAGAAACAAGACATGGTCTCTGCCCTTCCCTTTAGTGGTTATAGCCTCATAATAGAGGAAGATGTAAATTTAAAAATCACAAAATAATGTCAGAGGTAGTATGTACAACTTACTGTGGGAATGGAGAAGAGTGAATGGCTGTTTTTTCTGGTTTGAACAGTATGTGTGTAGAGACATAAAAGTGCAAAAGAGGATGGGATGTTGAAGGAACTATATTAAGCTTTATTTGGCTGGAGAACAGGGTGAGTGTGCTGAGATGCGGTTGTCAAGGCCCTTGAAGGCTCTGCTGGTCCATTATCCTGAGGATATTGGCAAGCTATTGAATGGCTTTCAGAAATGAAATAAAAGAATGTTTCTATTTTCAACAGTTAACTTCAATGGCGGTGTGGAAGATAGATTGGAATGGAGACAGAAAAGTAATTTAGAAGGACACTGCTTATGTCCAAGTGAATGGTGATGATGGCTGAGTCAGAACAAAGGCAAGGAAAATGGTCAGAGTGTAGCAGGATGCTCGCACAGAGAATCATGACATCGAGACTTTTCTTTCCAGGAAGCAACTTTATTCATGCCGGCACAGCTCAGTTGGGTTCATACCAAACTGAGCCCCAAATGCCACATGGCATAGTTTTTTTTACATTTCCTATTTCTTTGTGTCCCGTATATGGTAACACACAAACATGCAGTCTGATTAAGTGGTCTCATGTTACAAGGTCATGAGGGACGTTGTCATGCATGCATATAGCCTGGTTGCCTTGAGGGTTTGTTTTTGTTTTTGTTTTTGTTTTTGTTTTTGTTTTTCATTTCTTAGGGAAGGGACCTTACCACAAGAGGAGGACAAAATGTACTAGGTACTGTTCTAGGAGGTGGGATGTAAGGTGAAAAAGGGCAGAGAAATTCTATTTTTATGAAGTTTGCATTCTAATGGGTGTGTGAGAGAGAACTTCCTAATATCCATTTTTCCTTCTCTCCAACTGTAAGAAAAGTCCAGAGTTATAACCGAGCACATGGCTACCCAGGAAATAGACTGTACCTTTCAGACTTTCTTGCAGGTTTCTCTTAGTCTAGGTAGAACCTAGGTTCTGGCCAGAACATGCCCTTAAAATAAAGAGGCATCCTTCTCCTTCCACTGTCCCCTTTGCTACTAGGTCAGAATGGGTATGCAGTGGTGGGATTTCTTGTACTGCGTGGCCCAGGTAAAACCACAGGGCTGATGGAGCAGCAAAACAAAAGGGCCCTGAGCATGTGACAACTTCCTGGAAGCTTCCACACCAGACTAATGTGAAGCAGAATAAAATTCTGTTGTGGTTTTGGGTTTCTGTCTGCTATAGTAGCTGAACCTGTTTTGTAAGTAATACTGGGAGAGACAGATGATTATAGTTGAGGTTAAGCATAAAGGGGATGCCCAGATCATGAATCCCACAAAGCAGTCATCTAAAAATATAAATAAAATAGAGGGGCGCCTGGGTGGCTCAGGCGGTTGAGCGGCCGACTTCGGCTCAGGTCATGATCTCGCTGTCCATGAGTTCGAGCCCCGCATCGGGCTCTGTGCTGACAGCTTGGAGCCCGGAGCCTGTTTCGGATTCTGTGCCTCCCTCTCTCTGACCCTCCCCTGTTCATGCTCTGTCTCTCTCTGTCTCAAAAATAAATAAACGTTAAAAAATATATATATAAAAAAATAAAAAAATAATAAAAATATAAATAAAATAGATAAGTAAGTTATATATAGCTGAATCTGTTAAGCTTAACATACTGTATTATTATTCAAAATATTATTATTCTATTGTATCTACTATTATTCTAATAATATTATTATCCAAATACTATTATTTGAATAATAGTATTATTCAAAATACTTTGCATGTAAGGAAGAGGTTTACAGAATGCCCAAGCTAGTCATTCGCTTGCTCCTCAGACAAGAGAGACCCACCTGTGCAAGGAATTTACACTTGGGTGTGCCAGCCAGTGTGATGAACGGGAGACTGGCAGCTGAATATCTCTTCACTATGTCTTCTTCTCATCTGACGTACTTCATTATGTCATCTTACTATCTGTTGTACTTATTAATCCTATCTCAAATAAATTGGTTAATTAATAAAGACATGAGTCTGTCGAAGTACAAGCTGATTACAGTAGTGATTGTAATAACAGAAAACTATAGACTGAAAACACGTGATGAAGGAAGCAAACAGGGTGATGTGATAGAGTAACTGTGAGCTACTGAGCAAAGGAATGGTACTTTAGATGAGGTAGTTAGGAAGACCACTAAGAAGAGACAATGTTTGATTGATACCCAAATGATAAAAACCAGGCGATTTGCGAAAAGTATGTGGGTGTGTGTGTGGGGGTGTGTGTGTGCTTTATAGGCAGAAGGACTAAAAATATAAATGCCCTGAGGTGGGAAAGGGCCCAGTGTGTTTGAATAGGAGAAAGGAGGCCAGTGTGGCTAGAGCACAAAAGGCAAGGGGGAAGAAGAGTAAGACTGGGATTTGGGAGACAGGGAGCAGCTAGATCGCCTGGACATTTATGGGCAATAGTAAGGAACTTTATCGTATTTTGAGAGCAATGGGAAGCTATTACAATGTTTTAAACAAAAATGTGACATGAACTGACTTTCCAAATGTGGTGTTTTGGAAATGGGTATATAGGTAATGGGTACAATAATGAATTGTAGTGGAAGCAGAGACTATTGCAGAAAGGTGATCCAGAACAGGGTGATGCCAGAGTAGATGGAGAGAAGTGAAAGAATTTGTGTTGTTTAGGAGACTGAGAGGGCTTGCTATGGAATGCATGTCGAAGTCTGGGAAAGGGAGGAGTCAAGCCCCAATGCTGTCCTTTTTGCTTGAGCAGCTGGGTCAACAGTGGTGCCCCATTTGTTGAAACTGGAAACACCTGGGGAATGATTTTTAGGGGGTAAATCAAATGACCTGTTTTATTTCAGGAGAATTCTGGCAAAAATTTCCAAGGGATCTCTTATGGGCCATTGGTCCCATAGCCGAACCAGGCTCTTTAATTGATTACAGCAATGGTGAGCCATCAAAGAGGCTGGCCCTGGGTGCCATCAGGGGAGTGTTACACTCTAAATAGTACATTATATATCATTAACCTAGTCATTGTTATTTTGACCGAGAATCAGTACCTGGCTTCCAGTTGTCCCTGGGATGAGCAAGGAACTCTTCCAGCTCAGCTGTAATATAACTTTGTGTTACACACATACCCCTTCTTAATTATACACTGCTCATCATCATTCCTTTTCCTGAATCTTTTGCACCATTTACAGAACAACAACAAAAGCAAAAATACAAATACTAGGGGCTCCTGGGTGGCTCAGTTGGTTAAGTATCCCACTTCAGCTCAGGTCATGATCTCACAGTTCAGAGTTCAAGCTCCTCATCAGGCTCTGTGCTGACAGGACCGAGCCTGCTTCAGATCCTCTGTCCACCCCCCTCCGCCTCTCCCGTGCTCACATGCTGTCTCTCAAAAATAAATAAACATTAAAAAAATACAAATACCAGGATATTAATTATTTGTTTCATCCAACAGGGTCTAGATATTGCTTTAAATAGTTCAGTTTTCCAAATATCCAGCACAGATATGTTTGGAATCATGCGCATGTCATCAACCCTTTTCCTTTTTTTCATCACCAAAATATGAATTTCATGTAAGGTGTCAATAGGTTAATTTAATATAAAGATTAATTTGTTGTCAGGTAAATCTAGTTCCTCCTCTGGCCAACCAGTTTCCATTGGAAGAACAACATTTGGGAGTTTTAATTTAATTTCCCAATATACTTGATCATTGATATCAATGTTATGATAGTTTTTCTTTCTTTCTTTCTTTCTTTCTTTCTTTCTTTCTTTCTTTCTTTCTTTCTCTCTCTCTCTCTCTCTCTCTTTCTTTCTTTCTTTCTTTCTTTCTTTCTTTCTTTCCTTATTTGTTTATTTTTAATTTATATCCAAGTTAGTATATAGTGCAATAATGATTTCAGTGGTTTCCAGTGATTCATCCCCTATATATAACCCAGTGCTCACCTCAACAAGCATCTTCCTTAATGCTCCTTACCCATTTAGCCTATCCCCCCCACAACAGCCCCTACAGCAACCCTCAGTTTGTTGTCTGTATTTAAGAGTCTCTTCTACTTAGTCCCCCTCCCTGTTTTTGTATTATTTTTGTTTCCCTTTCCTTATGTTCATCTGTTTTGTATCTTAAATTCCACATATGAATGAAGTCATATGATATTTGTCTTTCTCTGACTAATTTCGCTTAGCATAATACCCTCTAGTTCCATCCACGTTGTTGCAAATGGCAAGATGTCATTCTTCTTGGTTGCTGAGTAATACTCCATTTATATATATACCACATCTTTATCCATTCATCTGTTGATGGACATTTGAGCTCTTTCCATATTTTGACTATTGTTGATAGTGCTGCTATAAACATTAAGGTGTGTGTGCCCCTTCAAAACAGCACACCTGTATCCCTTGGGTATATACCTAGTAATTGCTGGGCTGCAGGTAGTTATATTTTTAATTTTTTGAGGAACCTCCATACTGTTTTCCAGAGTAGCTGTACCAGTTTGCATTCCCAGCAGAAGTGCAAAAGAGATCCTCTTTCTCTGCATCCTCACCAACATCTGTTGTTGCCTGAGTTGTTAATTTTAGCCATTTTGACTGGTTTGAGGTGGTATCTCATTGTGGTTTTAATTTGTATTTCCCTGATGATGAGTGAAGTTGAGCATTTTTTCATGTGTTTGTTAGCCATCTGGGTGTCTTCTTTGGAGAAGTGTCTATTCTGTCTTTTGCCCATTTCCTCGCTGGATTATTTTTTGGGGGGGTTGTTGAGTTTGATAAGTTCTTTATAGATTTTGGATACTAACCCTTTATCTGATATGTTATTTGCAAATATCTTCTTCCAATCTGTCAGTTGCCTTTTAGTTTTGCTGATTGTTTCCTTCACTGTGAAGAAGGTTTTTTTTAATCTTGATGAGGTCCCAATAGTTCATTTTTGGTTTTGTTTCCCTTGCCTCCAGAAACATGTTGAGTAAGAAGTTGCTACAGCTGAGGTCAAAGAGGTTTTAGCCTGCTTTCTCCTCAACAGTTTTGATGTCTTCCTGTCTTACGTTTAGGTCTTTCATCCATTTTGAGTTTATTTTTGTGTATGGTGTAAGAAAGTGGTCCAGGTACATTTTTTTTTCTATGTCACTGTCCAGTTTTCCCAACACCATTTGCTGAAGAGACTATCTTTTGTTATGATACTTTTAAAAAACTCAAATTATTTTTACTAATGACTTCGTTATTATACCAAATAGTATTTACATTATGAATTAAGCTAAGATCATTACAGAATGTCAGTTAGAATTAACTTCCCAGCAGAAGTATCCCTTGCCTACATAACAAATTGTCATGGATTGGAGTATTAATTTAAGGGTCAGATCTCAGTAAGTTCTGATTTCAAGTCTCTTATCAGCATAATCATATATTCATGTATTCATGTATTCATGTATTCATGAATTCATATATTCATACTATAAAATTACACTGATTAAGGTTGCCAGTAGACCTTATGTTTAAGTGATACCTATTTCCCTTAATCTGTAAAATTCTAGTTAATTGTTACACATTTCCAATTCTGACTAATTGTACTATTTGGATATGTTTGCTTTTTGTTATGCATAGGGAGTTGGCAGTTAGTAAGCACCTAAGCAAACTATGTTCTCCATTTAAGAATTGTATTCCTTGTACTTTTGCTACCAATACCCTAGGCCATAGTCCTTTAGATACTTCTGATTCCATTTAGAGGAACATACTTAACAGTCTCTCTTTGGTCAGAATGCATGCTGTTTCCCATGTTTGTACTCTAGTAGGTTAACTATCTATTAAATTTTTATCCATTTTTATAAAGCTGTGCTATTTGTCCAGGCCACTTGCCACTTTTTTCCTTGATCCTGAAACAGCATTCCTTTTAAGCAGCAAGTACAGGCCAATACATCTTTTTCCTTAGTATGACTCTATTAGGGTCAAATTTGGCTTGTCCTGTAGTTTCTAGATGTGTGTCAGCTTTCCCAGTATTTATTTAGAGCATTTTGGCCAGGACTAGTTCCTTTAACAAACATGTTATTATCATGGAATGTGTATTGCTTAACTACAGGTTGAATATATATTTTGGAACCAAAATATGTGGGGAATTTGAGTTCTCCATTTAGGTAGTAGTAACCTCCAGATACATTTTGTTTGAGTATGTGCATTTTTAGGTGAAGGTCCAATAAGTTCTAAGATTTTTCAGATGTCAAGAATTATGGTTCTAGGATACTTTTTATTACCTTTATTGATGCTCTTCCAGTCATTCATTGGATCACTCATTTCTGAAATATTTGTTTCCATATTATTTTCCAAGATTGAGAGTATAGGAGGAATATATTTATTTTTAAAAATGATGCCTTTGGGGCATTGTCAAGCAATGGAAAATACTAGTCTAGCTCAAGAGCAAGATTAGGTGTAGAAATATAGATTTGTAAGTCTTGAGAGATAAAATGATAGTTGAATTTTTTATAGATAGGGAAATGTAATCCCCAAAGGAGTTTCTAGAATGAGAAAAGGACCACATCTGAAAGGAGGGGGAAGACAAAGAATGAATGAAGACAATGGAACATGAGCAGCCCTCACAATACAGGAATAAGGAGACCTGAGTTAGGAAAAGTTGACCAGTTAAGGTTTTCATGCTGCAGATAAGTCAAATAAAATAAGGGCAAGGAGTGTGAACTGAGTTTTGAATTGATGATTTCCCATTACTCTACTTTCGGCTCTAGGAGTATAGTGGTCAAGGTTCCAAAATGGGGGACACTCCTACGAGGAAACACATTAAGAGTACTACTGGGGTCCAATGTTTTGATCCTGTTTTTACTGAGGCCAAATGTCATGCTAGGAATTGTTTGTCAGTAGTTTTTACTTTTCCACCACAGATGTCATAGCCTTTCTCTAGAATCCTACAAATATGTACTACACATAATATATTTTGCCAACACAAGTAAGTCTAGTACTATGAATGATGTGGACCAAGCAATAATCCTGGACCTTATGCAGAACCTTTCCTTGCTCTGGGCTCCACTCAAGGCTAACAGTTTTCTAAATCATCTGACAAATGGTTATAGCAGTATTTTCAAGTGTGTTTGTTATATGCTGCCTCTCAGACCTAAAGAAGACTGTCAAGCGTTCTGATTCTTGTTTAGTGTTAGGAGTTGCAAAATAATAACTTATGTCTTACTTTTGAATATTCTAGGATGCTTAGAACACTGGACCCCTATAAACTTTACCTGTGTGGCAGGGTCCTAAATCTTTCTGGGTTTTGTCTCCATCTGGAACATGAATGTCCAGCACACTTGCTACTTCCTGCTCATTGGGTATGACTGACATGACATCATCAATATAGTTGGCCAGTGTGATGATCTGTAGAATGTTCAGATGACTGAAGGTTCTTCTGACAATATGATAACAGAGAGCAAGAGAATTGACATAGCCCTGGGACAAGACTGTAAATGCACTGTTGTCTGTCCATGTGAATGTGAGCTTCTTCTCATTCTTCTTCCTTAATAAGAATGAAAAAGAAAACATCTGTCAGTTCAATAGTGACATATCGAGTAGTCAAGATTATTAATCTGCTCTGGTAAATATACCACATCTGGTAAAGCAGCTGCAATTGAGGTGGACGCTTGGTTAACTTGTGGTAGTCTATTATAATCTTCTGTAGATTATTTAGTTTCCACAGGGACAAGACTAGTATCTTAATAGGGCCCTATTTGGGACCACCACCACTCCTATATCCTTTAAGATTTTGAGGGTGGCACTGGTTTTTGCCATGCCTTTGAGATGGTGTTATTGATTGAATTGTATCCTCCAAAAGATGTATTGAATCCTAATCTCTTGCACCTGTGAATGTGACCTTATTTTGAAATAGGGTCATTGCACATGTAATTAGTTAAGATGAGGTCATAGTTGAGGAGGGTGGGCCCTTAATTTAATATGACAGGTATCTTTATAGGAAGAGGGAAATTTAGACACAGATACAGATACACAGGGAAGATACGTAGAGAGAAGATGGAAGAAGGCAGAGATTGGAGTTATTTTGCCACAAGCCAAGGAATGCCTGGGGGCTGCCAGAGCTGGGGTACCTGGAAGCCCTTAGAGGCTTTGGAGAGAGAATAGCCCTACTGACATCTTGGTTTCAGACTTCTAGCCTTCAGAAATCTGAGAGAATAAATTTCTGCTGTTTAAAACCACTCAGTTTGTGGTACTTTATTATAGCAGACATAGGAAACTAATACAGATTATTATACAGATACAAATATTTTTTTAAAAATATTATCATCCTGGAGGGAGGGTAGGAATACTTTTAGGATCTTCCTCATGGCCTTCCTACAACATTCAGGGAATTAAGTTAGATTTCTGCCAATTGCTAAGTATATTCATTCCAATTCCATGTTTGGAAACCAGGGAAATGACCATCAGTACCCACTGTAAGACATGGTTGGGACTCATTTTCTTTGCTGACTTCCACATACCTCTACTCTTAATGGGAAGATCATGATGGTATTTGGGGGTCTTTGGCTCTCAGTTCGATCTGTATTCAATAGTTTTGAAAGACCTGAGTAATCCACAGAGCTATCTGTGGTGTTACGGGATTTTTTTTTCTTTAGCTGGTATGTTCTGGGTCAGAGAACTGGGCATATGAACATAGCTCTTCATTGGGGGTGGCTGACCTCAAACTTTTGCTCATGCATTCTTGATCCCCATTGCAGTATGTGTGTGTATATGTATGTATATGTGTATGTATATGTATACACCTTTTTTGGCTGCCTACCTGTCTTGCTGCTAGGGATGAAATGTTTTATGAGCCATTTCCATAAATTTCTGTGGGTCAGGTGTTGCTGACTCATTCTGAACTTGTAAAGGTTTCTAGTAATTCTGTCCACCTTCTTTCTAAGGGGTATATGCTGCCACCTGACCTCTGCTATTCTAGGATTCTGTCATCCCCAGTGCTATTAGGGAATGCAGTACTAACTTGTATCTCCTGTCGCTATTTCCAGTCTATTGAATGATGTGATGTGTCTCAAACCTCTCTGCCTTGATATAGGGAGTGTCTTCTGTTCCTCCCCAAGGAACATGGTCAGCCACAGGGTTCTTTATCTTCTAGAGTGGACCTTATGCATGCTTCTCTGAGCTTTGAAACCCTTCCTCCATACCTTGATACAGCAATTGTGGCTTCTCTATTTTGTTTAATATAGGCCTTCGCTTTTTTCAAGTATTCAGGGCCATTCCAACAGCCTATTACAACTGGCACCAGGACGTTTTCTAGGGTATGAAATCTTGTATCACCACCATATTGACAACTCTCCCTAATCCAGCTTTATATCCTGTTTCCTCTTGACCTAGCAACCAGGAACTATTCCTGTTTCCTGATGGTAGCATATCCAGCTTGGGACCTTTTTAGGCATAGTCTGTTTCTTTTGCTTCAGCTGGCTCAGCACTTTCTGAATCAGGTTATGCTGAGATTTGACTCTAATTATGAGCCAAGAGAGGTGGTAGTATAAATCATGAAAAGTACAAGGAATACCTTCTAGGGCACTTGCGAGGCCTTTGTAGAATTTCAAGCATGTGTGTGTGTATCTAGTTCTGTCTTCTGATAAGGGGGAGGGGGGCTGGCCATTTCGTCAGACCCATAGAACTCAGAATTTGAGGACTCAATATTTGAGAAGTTTAACTGTGTCTATACAGATAACTCCTTCCAAGTGTTAGGGTCCCATTCCTTTCCTTTTAAGGCTCTGAGTTTGTGCAAGAGACTTACCTAGGCTGGGATTCAACCTTTCCTGAGGCTCTGCTAACAATTAAGTCCTGTCCCTGGGAACACTTCTTGTGTCAACTGTCTTAGATTGGGTTCCTTGGAACAAGTCTGAGATAAGGATTCTTGTTTAAGTGACTTATTGGGAATGTGCTCTCAGGAGAAGGGAAGTGAGGGAAACAGAATAGGACAGGGAGAAAATGGCAAGCATGAATGTAATCTCAGTAGAGACTAGCTGCAGTCTGATCCCACAAGATACTCTAGGGCACAAATGATGTGACAAAGCTAGTCTCACATTGGGTCAAGCAGGTGGCCCTTTGTATTCCATGCCAGCAGATCATTAGCCAACTAAACCCCAGTTGGGGGTGGGAAGAGGTGTAGCCTCTCAAGCAAGGTGCTTGCACTTGATCCAGGGCAATACTCTGTATTGTAATCTCCAACAATCATGACAAATGGGACAGGGATATACCAGCCAAAGGAGAGGATATGGGCAGACATCAAGAGCATCCACCACAACAATGTAGAGCTATCATAAACTGCAATGATCAGCAAATTTGTTGAGTTATTCTACATCCAAGGTCAAAAATGTATTTCTTTAAACTGTCTGGAAATCTGCTGTAGGCTTGGGTAGGAAGGTTGTATTTATTTTCCCTTATTTTAAGTGTAATTATACTCAACCCCCACTGATTATAAAACCGAAGTGTTTTAATTCACCAGCTTTGACTAGGGACCCTCTTGCAAATGAGATCTCCCTTCCTGGTCTGCTGTCAACTCTTAGAAACAGAACTGAAATTGGGAATATTATTTCCCACTGTGACCTTGGTTTATTTCATCAATTTTTCTCTCCCCTTTTTACCTTTATTTTTACTATATAATGATTGGAGTGAGAGATTATGAGAATAAGTTCTTTCAGATACATTTTCCCATTTGGAATGGCCTTTTTGCTTTCCATGTGCGAGTGAAAATGTGCCTATACTAGTATACACTATTTCTGAAAAGGGGACAAAAAGTTAAGAAGGAAAAGAGGAAAAGGATAATCCAAAAGTCGGGTACCAATGACTGAGAATGATATTTTAATTTCCTATTTTTTTAGTATGAGTTTGGGAATTTATGTTTTTTTCCAGGAAAAGAAAGAAAGAAAGAAAGAAAGAAAGAAAGAAAGAAAGAAAGAAAGAAAGAAAGAAAGAAAGAAAGAAAAGAAAAGAAAAGAAAAGAAAAGAAAAGAAAGAAAAGAAAGAAAAGAGAAAAGAAAATATAAAAGAAAAGAAAAAAGAAAAGAAAAGTATAATTTGAGCTCAGGGCTTCAGTGTTCTTGAAGGGTCTGGAAATAAGTCATTGTCTTCCCAGTTGACAAAAAGCAAGATATGATTAGGACCATCCTGTTCTTCTTTATTCCCCCAAAGCTCTGAGAACACTGGAATAAGTAGCCTGTGCTTCATAAACACCAGAAAAATGGTGATGCAGTCTATAGTCCTTTGAACACTGAAAATCCACCTAAAAATCAGGTATTATGGTTGCTTTAAATTAGCCCCTCCAAAGTCTACACTAAAGTTTCCTTCATGTTGTATCATATTTCACCCCATACGTAAATCCCGAGTTCTAGTCTGAGATCCTTCCTCCCACTTGTTGCAATTCCCTTTTTATTTTCTCCTCCTTAGGTATCAAAATCTTACCCATAATTCTTTGAATCCCCTCTGTAGGAAACAAATTCTGATATTCCAAGATTTGGCAACAGAGGGTGCATCTCCCTGTGGGGAAAAATATGACAGAAACCTGTGGGCTCCCCTCTTGTCTACTGGGATTCTCCTTCCTCAAGGGAACTCCTTTCCTTAGGACACCATCCTCAAAGTGTGGTTGCCAAGCTAGGGTATTAGTGTCCCTAAAGAGTTTGTTAAAATGAAAATTATTGGCTCCAACTCAGTCCTGTTAAATTAGCAACTCTGGGTATGAGGCCCACAATCTATGTTTTAATAAACCTTTCTGGTAATTCTGAGGCCTGCTGAAGTTGGAGAGTCTCACTCTCTGAGGGAGTCTCTTACTAATCACCTTTGATACCCTTTTTCTGGCCTCAGAGAGTGGTCCCCCATTTAACACTCAAGCCTAATAAATCCTTAATTGCCATAGCACATTTGGAACACTTAAACTAACTTTCCGAATGGTTTGTCCATAATAAAAGGAAAATGAATTTCTAGAGTAAAATATAATTAGATACAATGATTCATAAAATATGGAAATGTGTTATAGTGGTTAAAAGCACTAGTTTTATAGTCAAACTAGACTTTGAATCCAGCTTGTTACTTAATCATGTTGGTATTAAGGCTCTACATCTGTTAAATGATAATAATAATACCTACCTTTTAAAGCTGTTGTAAAAATTAAGTGAGATGATGAAGGGAAAGCAGTTAGCAAAGCACCTGCTTTGCTAACCCAAAGACCCATACAAGGCATTCAATAAATGGTAATAAATTATATTTTGCTTACTCATCATCAGTACCCCGGCCCCATTTGCAATGGATCTCAGCAATGAGCTCTCAGCCCACTTCCACAGGGCATGGAACGTTTTTACCCTTGGAATTCAGAAGCACCCCTAAGCCTGTCTAGGGTCCTTGGAGTCTAGGCCAAAAGAAATGCAGAGATTCTATCTTCCTGGTCTGAGTCCTATAGTCCAAATTCGATTTCACGGTCTCAGCACCCTCCTATTATCCAGGCTATTGCTTTTGGGAAACATCAGGCCCATCCCCACCATTTACAGGGCTTGGAGCAAGAGTACAAATTAAAAGGCCCACACAACATATATTTATAGTTATAATTTACAGAGCAAGCTAAAAAATGTTTTATCCTCTGTATAGGCAGGATAACAGCCCCCACAATCCCTGGAACCTGTGAATATGTTACCTTACATGGTAAAGGGACTTTGCAGATGTGATTAAGTTAAAGACTTTGAGATAGGGAGATTATCCTGGATAATCTGGTCAAATGTAATCACAAGGGTCCTAGGGTCCTTGTGAGAGGGAGGCAGTAGAGTCCGAGGAGATGTGACAACAAGCAGAAGAAGTTGGAGTGGTTCAGTACCAGGAGCGAGGCATGCAGGCAGCCAGTAGATGAGAGAAAAAGCAAGGACATAGATTCTCTTCTGGAATCTTCAGATAGAATGCAGCCTGGCTGACCCATTTTGGACTTCTGAACTTCTGAATTTTTCAGGTAATACATTTGTGTTGTTTTAAGCCCATAAGTTTGTGATAATTTTTATAACAGCATTAAGGAAACAATAACCCTTCTGCCTTTGTAACTGTGAAATAAAAAAAAATATGCACGTATGCATTTATAAGACTGCAGATTGGCAAAATATCAATGATGATTGAATTTAATGATTATTTTCACAGTGAATGTTCTGTGAATGATCCAGTAATATTTAAATGAATGATAAAATGGAGATATCCTTCCTTAATTATTTTTATTCCATTTCATTTATTTTTCTTGTTTCAGTATAATTATATATAACATTGTTCAGAGAACTTGTTTTTCATAGACAGGATTGCTAACTTAGGCCACCTTTCTTGAGTTCTTGTAAGTTATCTTACAGTTTGGAGGAATTTGTCTCTATGGGGCAATAGCAACTGAATTGTCATTAAAACTCTTAAAGAATACTTAGATTTAGAAAAAAAACCTATTAACTATGTATTATGTTTATACATTTTTAAGGAGATAACATATGATAAACTATTATCATCTTGTGAAAAAAATCCAAATATTTAATTTAATGGATGTGCTTTCTTATATGGATGTGGTTTCTGACATTGATAAAGCAATTTCTAGATGCATAGAGTTTTACTTAAATTCTTTTCTTTCTAATCTTTTCAATCCTGGGATATTAAAAGAAATTGTAAAAAACAGAAGTATGATGCATAACTTGTTCAAACCTTTCACTCCAATTAAAATGATAGGAATACCTAGTGTGGCCAGAATATAATCTTAGGCTTATTTGTACACAAGTCTTCTCCTTCATTGTTATATGTTACATATGTTATATATTTGTTGTATTTTTATTTTCTTTTTCTAATATTTTAGTATTTTATTGGCATACTACTTTGTTGGATGTTTCACATACAGTTTATTTTAATTTGGAAAAAAATTTTTTAAGAAATTTAAAAATGCTTTTTATTCTTTTAAAGACGAAATGGCCAAACCTATATCTGTGTTTGTGTTCTGGTTACAGCTCTTGCTAGATTGTTGCTAGCAAGCAACAATTCATACTAAATAAAGATGGATTATTCTAAACTTAAAGTTAATTACAATTTCACCAAATATCATGATGTGTTCCTATTTGAGGGTATTCTGTTGTTTTGCTGATTTCTTCGTGTGCATCCTTTATCATGTTTAAATAAAGTTTTCTTTTTAAAATAGCATTTAATTGGAATTCCCAACATGTGCCAAGAGTGGTTTTCAGGATAAATTTGATATGTCTTATTAAGATATTTTATTTTGAGCCAACCTGTACAGTTTTGTGTGTTATTTGAATATTTGAATTGTTTATAGACAGTCGTCATTAACACCCCAGTGTGACTCTGTCTTCTAGTAACAGATTCAAACCATGTGCTAGCTGTCTGGGGCACAAAGAATGCTTCTGGAATTCTGACCAAAATTCTGATTTGAAAACTTTTGTCTTGTCAATTATTTAGTACTGGTAGCATAGACCTATCTTCAGTAATATTTCAAATTACTTAAATAAAGTGAAAATATATTTAATATTTTTGAGAATTTTATTAAGTATTTTATGGAAACAAAAGTTAAAAATCTTGAGTTCAGTGTCTATCTAGTTGCCATGTAAAAAAAAATCTGTATCACACTTAATGCTTTTATATCTAGGTTTCCATATATACACACTTATTGTTAATACAGATTGTTTAATATTGCAAAATATTCCATAGTTTCCATGTGCAGCTATTGAAAATATTGTACCAGTTGTGGGTACCCTGAGAATCGTGAGCCGCAACACAGAGGGATATAAGAAAATGGATGTTTGGCGGGGCTGGAAAATGATCTATTATAAGAGACTCTATGCATTCATTCTGTATGAGAGGATATATTTAAGTGATTTGTCTTTTTTATTTTTAACCTAAATCCTTCCCCATACTCTGAAGCTATGTCTGTCTCAATGTCAGTCACAGCCTGTAAACCTTTAAGTATTAAGACACAATGACTTTTTTTTAATGTTTATTTATTTTTGAGAGAGAGAGAGAGAGAGAGTGTGTGTGTGTGTGTGTGTGTGTGAGAGAGAGAGAGAGAGAGAGAGAGAGAGAGAGAGAGAGAGAGGACAAGGGGTAGAGAGAGAAGGAGGCACAGAATCCAAAGCAGGTTCCAGGCTCTGAGCTGACAGCACAGAGCCCAACGCAGGGCTCGACCTCACGAGCTGCAAGAACATGACCTGAGCTGAAGTCGGATGCTTAACCGACTGAGCCACCCAGTTGCCCAAAGACACGATGACCTTTTATCTTGAGGACTAGGACAAGAAATGTAGGGAAGTGCGTCTCTGGGCCATAGTGTTTATGAAATACCCTTTAAAATGAAGCATGGTACTTGGTGGGGGAACATCCACCCTTTTAGGGGATATTCTATTCTCTACCCACAAAAATGAGCCTTCTTCCTATTGCCTGCAAAAATTGATGATAGCAACAACTCAGAATCCATTACTTCAGAATGACGTAATGAGCCACATGGTGCTTCTATGCAGGCTGACGCAAACACACACACACACACACACACACACACACACACACACACACATGCACGCACACACGCACACACGTATTGAAGAAATTAAGTAAGTTGCTCAAGCTTGTATTAATAACAGTGAGACTGAGGATTCAAGTCCAGGTGGGCTTCTCACAAAGCTCATTCTGGTACTCCAGGCTGTTTCCTTAAGAGTAGTATTTGTACTTCCTTCTCTTATTTAATTGTGTAGTATCTTAACTAACATACCTTTTGTCACTCAAAACCAGTTCATATTTTGCTTCTTTAGGGGAGGCCTCTCCATATCCTTTGAACTTTAAAAACGTAATTGTCCTGTTACAAATAGCAATGGTTTAGTCATCCATTGGATTATATGCTAGTTTCCTATTGGCCTTTGAGGACAGGGAGTATCTTACTCCTGTTAAAAAACAAATAATTTTAGTTAAATTATTTAGTTAATAATTTTTAGTTAAAAAACAAATAATTTTTAACTAAATTAAATAGAACAATAAGAAAGTTATTGATTTTAAAAAAGAAATCTACCACCATTTGAATTCAGCAAATATAGAATCATAAGTTATGGGCATGACATTCAGAAGTCACTCATATGTCTTTAGGTTCCAGACTGATTAGCTGCTGGGATATTTTAAGAGGAATCCTGAGATGATTCCACAGTTTTCTTCAACAGTTGATTCAGATATGGGCTGTTCTGTACTGTCAGCAATTTCTTCCTGATATTTAACCTGAAGCAGTACTTCTAAACGATGTGTAGCGGGTCTCAGAGAGCAGCTGTAATTGCCAAAGTTTCATTCTGACTACCAGGGTATATTTTAAGGCCTGAGAATATTTAAGTCAGCACATTTTAAAGAGCAGTATTTTTAGTTTCTTGGGCAAATGGTTTTAATTCAGGAAACAAAAGGTGTAGGTTTAACTAGCAACGATAGCACCTTACTGTTTGTTTTCTCTCTCAAGATTTTCCACCAACCCTCCTCCTTTTCAAGCAGAATCGTTCACTGTTCACTCCGTCCTTCCTTCCTCCATATTCTCAGAGCCATTTTACTTAAAACACACACATATATGTCTGCAGAGACACACATATACACACAGAGTATCACATCACATAGAAATGCTCCTTTAGATGTAGATGTAGAAAGAGATACAGGTTGTAGTTCTTGAGTTTCTGCAGATTTCCTCCTGTGTGATTCTCTGGTGACTTAACAGTGACATAGAGACTTCAGTAAAATGTTTGTGATTACCTGAACAATAAATTAGATAAAATGAATGGAGCTTGAATTAAACTTGCTACTTTTGTTTCTGTTGCTGTGAATGCTATGGTAATGTCTCCCTGGTGCATTTGTGGAAGATTTTCTCTAGGAGAAATGCATTGGTGACAGTACTGGCTTAGAGGGTATGCACACATCCAACTTACTAGGAATAGGAAACACCAAATAATTTTTCAAAGTGGCTGAAAAGGTACACACCTACCAGCGGTGTAAAGAAGTTCCTATTTGTACACTATCTGACCCTTGATAGTGTCAGACTTCTTTATCTTTGCCCATCTAGTTGGTATGTAATGGTATCACATTGTGGGTTTAATTTGCGTTTACATAACTACAAATGAATTTACATAACTACTAATTTTGAGCAATTTTTCAAAATTTTTGAAATTTGCCATTTAGGACTATTTTCTTTTTTTTTATTTTTAATTTTTTTTTCAATATATGAAATTTATTGTCAAATTGGTTTCCATACAACACCCAGTGCTCATCCCAAAAGGTGCCCTCCTCAATACCCATCACCCACCCCCCCGTCCCTCCCACCCCCCATCACCCCTCAGTTTGTTCTCAGTTTTTAAGAGTCTCTTATGCTTTGGCTCTCTCCCACTCTAACCTCTTTTTTTTTTTTCCTTCCCCTCCCCCATGGTCTTCTGTTAAGTTTCTCAGGATCCACATACGAGTGAAACCATATGGTATCTGTCTTTCTCTGTATGGCTTATTTCACTTAGCATCACACTCTCCAGTTCCATCCACGTTGCTACAAAGGGCCATATTTCGTTCTTTCTCATTTCCATGTAGTACTCCATTGTGTATATAAACCACAATTTCTTTATCCATTC
The DNA here is from genome assembly GCF_007474595.2 of Lynx canadensis. Taxonomy (NCBI): domain Eukaryota; kingdom Metazoa; phylum Chordata; class Mammalia; order Carnivora; family Felidae; genus Lynx; species Lynx canadensis. The sequence goes on from NC_044310.1 coordinate 54,077,677, forward strand.
ATCAATTGATGGACATTTAGGCTCTTTCCATAATTTGGCTATTGTTGAGAGTGCTGCTATAAACATTGGGGTACACGTGCCCCTATGCATCAGTACTCCTGTATCCCTTGGGTAAATTCCTAGCAGTGCTATTGCTGGGTCATAGGGTAGGTCTATTTTTAATTTTCTGAGGAACCTCTACACTGTTTTCCAGAGTGGCTGCACCAGTTTGCATTCCCATCACAGTGCAAGAGGGTTCCCGTTTCTCCACATCCTCTCCAGCATCTATAGTCTCCTGATTTGTTCATTTTGGCCACTCTGACTGGCGTGAGGTGATATCTGAGTGTGGTTTTGATTTGTATTTCCCTGATAAGGAGCGACGTTGAGCATCTTTTCATGTGCCTGTTGGCCATCCGGATGTCTTCTTTAGAGAAGTGTCTATTCATGTTTTCTGCCCATTTCTTCACTGGGTTATTTGTTTTTCGGGTGTGGAGTTTGGTGAGCTCTTTATAGATTTTAGATACTAGCCCTTTGTCCGATATGTCATTTGCAAATATCTTTTCCCATTCTGTTGGTTGCCTTTTAGTTTTGTTGGTTGTTTCCTTTGCTGTGCAGAAGCTTTTTATCTTCATAAGGTCCCAGTAATTCATTTTTGCTTTTAATTCCCTTGCCTTTGGGGATGTGTCGAGTAAGAGATTGCTATGGCTGAGGTCAGAGAGGTCTTTTCCTGCTTTCTCCTCTAGGGTTTTGATAGTTTCCTGTCTCACATTCAGGTCCTTTATCCATTTTGAGTTTATTTTTCTGAATGATGTGAGAAAGTGGTCTAGTTTCAATCTTCTGCATGTTGCTGTCCAGTTCTCCCAGCACCATTTTTTAATTTTTTTTAATGTTTTATTTATTTTTGAGACAGGGAGAGACAGAGCATGAACAGGGGAGGGTCAGAGAGAGGGAGACGCAGAATCTGAAACAGGCTCCAGGCTCTGAGCTGTCAGCACAGAGCCCGACACGGGGCTCGAACTCACAGACCGTGAGATCATGACCTGAGCCGAAGTCAGCCGCTTAACCAACTGAGCCACCCAGGCGCCCCAGCACCATTTTTTAAAGAGACTGTCTTTTTTCCATTGGATGTTCTTTCCTGCTTTGTCAAAGATTAGTTGGCCATACGTTTGTGGGTCTAGTTCTGGGGTTTCTATTCTATTCCATTGGTCTATGTGTCTGTTTTTGTGCCAATACCATGCTGTCTTGATGATTACAGCTTTGTAGTAGAGGCTACAGTCTGGGATTGTGATGCCTCCTGCTTTGGTCTTCTTCTTCAAAATTACTTTGGCTATTCAGGGCCTTTTGTGTTTCCATATGAATTTTAGAATTGCTTGTTCTAGTTTCGAGAAGAATGCTGGTGCAATTTTGATTGGGATTGCAGTGAATGTGTAGATAGCTTTGGGTAGTATTGACATTTTGACAATATTTATTCTTCCAATCCATGAGCAGGGAATGTCTTTCCATTTCTTTATATCTTCTTCAATTACCTTCATAAGCTTTCTATAGTTTTCAGCATACAGATCTTTTACATCTTTGGTTAGATTTATTCGTAGGTATTTTATGCTTCTTGGTGCAATTGTGAATGGGATCAGTTTCTTTGTTTGTCTTTCTGTTGCTTCATTGTTAGTGTATAAGAATGCAACTGATTTCTGTACATTGATTTTGTATCCTGCAACTTTGCTGAATTCATGTGTCAGTTCTAGCAGACTTTTGGTGGAGTCTATCGGATTTTCCATGTATAATATCATGTCATCTGCAAAAAGCGAAAGCTTGACTTCATCTTTGCCAATTTGGATGCCTTTGATTTCCTTTTGTTGTCTGATTGCTGATGCTAGAACTTCCAACACTATGTTAAACAACAGCGGTGAGAGTGGGCATCCCTGTCGTGTTCCTGATCTCAGGGAAAAAGCTCTCAGTTTTTCCCCATTGAGGATGATGTTAGCTGTGGGCTTTTCATAAATGGCTTTTATGATGTTTAAGTATGTTCCTTCTATCCTGACTTTCTCAAGGTTTTTATTAAGAAAGGGTGCTGGATTTTGTCAAAGGCCTTTTCTGCATCGATTGACAGGATCATATGGTTCTTCTCTTTTCTTTTATTAATGTGATGTATCATGTTGATTGATTTGCGAATGTTGAACCAGCCCTGCATCCCAGGAATGAATCCCATTTGATCATGGTGAATAATTCTTTTTATATGCTGTTGAATTCGATTTGCTAGTATCTTATTGAGAATTTTTGCATCCATATTCATCAGGGATATTGGCCTGTAGTTCTCTTTTTTTACTGGGTCTCTGTCTGGTTTAGGAATCAAAGTAATACTGGCTTCATAGAATGAGTCTGGAAGTTTTCCTTCCCTTTCTATTTCTTGGAATAGCTTGAGAAGGATAGGTATTATCTCTGCTTTAAACGTCTGGTAGAACTCCCCTGGGAAGCCATCTGGTCCTGGACTCTTATTTGTTGGGAGATTTTTGATAACCGATTCAATTTCTTCGCTGGTTATGGGTCTGTTCAAGCTTTCTATTTCCTCCTGATTGAGTTTTGGAAGAGTGTAGGTGTTTAGGAATTTGTCCATTTCTTCCAGGTTGTCCAATTTGTTGGCATATAATTTTTCATAGTATTCCCTGATAATTGTTTGTATCTCTGAGGGATTGGTTGTAATAATTCCATTTTCATTCATGATTTTATCTATTTGGGTCATCTCCCTTTTCTTTTTGAGAAGCCTGGCCAGAGGTTTGTCAATTCTGTTTATTTTTTCAAAAAACCAACTCTTGGTTTCGTTGATCTGCTCTACAGTTTTTTTAGATTCTATATTGTTTATTTCTGCTCTGATCTTTATTATTTTCTTCTGCTGCTGGATTTAGGCTGCCTTTGCTGTTCTGCTTCTATTTCCTTTAGGTGTGCTGTTAGATTTTGTATTTGGGATTTTTCTTGTTTCTTGAGATAGGCCTGGATTGCACTGTATTTTCCTCTGAGGACTGCCTTCGCTGCATCCCAAAGCGTTTGGATTGCTGTATTTTCATTTTCGTTTGTTTCCATATTTTTTTTAATTTCTTCTCTAATTGCCTGGTTGACCCACTCATTCTTTAGTAGGGTATTCTTTAACCTCCATGCTTTTGGAGGTTTTCCAGACTTTTTCCTTTGGTTGATTTCAAGCTTCATAGCATTGTGGTCTGAAAGTATGCATGGTATAATTTCAATTCTTGTATACTTATGAAGGACTGTTTTGTGACCCAGAATATGATCTATCTTGGAGAATGTTCCATGTGCACTCGAGAAGAAAGTATATTCTGTTGCTTTGGGATGCAGAGTTCTAAATATATCTGTCAAGTCCATCTGATCCAATGTGTCATTCAGGGCCCTTGTTTCTTTATTGACCGTGTGTCTAGATGATCTATCCATTTCTGTAAGTGGAATGTTAAAGTCCCCTGCAATTACCACATTCTTATCAATAAGGTTGCTTATGTTTATGAGTAATTGTTTTATATATTTGGGGGCTCTGGTATTCGGCGCATAGACATTTATAATTGTTACCTCTTCCTGATGGATAGACCCTGTAATTATTATATAATGCCCTTCTTCATCTCTTGTTACAGCCTTTAATTTAAAGTCTAGTTTGTCTGATATAAGTATGGCTACTCCAGCTTTCTTTTGGCTTCCAGTAGCATGATAAATAGTTCTCCATTCCCTCACTCTCAATCTAAAGGTGTCCTCAGATCTAAAATGAGTCTCTTGTAGACAGCAAATAGATGGGTCTTATTTTTTTATCCATTCTGATACCCTATGTCTTTTGGTTGGCGCATTTAGTCCATTTACATTCAGTGTTATTATAGGAAGATACGGGTTTAGAGTCATTGTGATGTCTGTATGTTTTATGCTTGTAGCGATGTCTCTGGTACTTTGTCTCACAGGATCCCCCTTAGGATCTCTTGTAGGGCTGGTTTAGTGGTGACAAATTCCTTCAGTTTTTGTTTGTTTGGGAAGACCTTTGTCTTTCCTTCTATTCTAAATGACAGACTTGATGGATAAAGGATTCTCGGCTGCATATTTTTTCTGTTCAATGCATTGAAGATCTCGTGCCAATCCTTTCTGGCCTGCCAAGTTTCAAAAGAGAGATCAGTCACGAGTCTTATAGGTCTCCCTTTATAAGTTAGGGCACGTTTATCCCTTGCTGCTTTCAGAATTTTCTCTTTATCCTTGTATTTTGCCAGTTTGACTATGATATGTCCTGCAGAAGATCGATTCAAGTTACGTCTGAAGGGAGTTCTCTGTGCCTCTTGGATTTCAATGCCTTTTTCCTTCCCCAGTTCAGGGAAGTTCTCAGCTATGATTTCTTCAAGTACCCCTTCAGCACCTTTCCCTCTCTCTTCCTCCTCTGGGATACCAATTATGCATATATTATTTCTTTTTAGTGTATCACTTAGTTCTCTAATTTTCCCCTCATACTCCCGGATTTTTTTATCTCTCTTTTTCTCAGCTTCCTCTTTTTCCATAACTTTATCTTCTAGTTCACCTATTCTCTCCTCTGCCTCTTCAATCCGAGCCATCGTCGTTTCCATTTTATTTTGCATTTCGTTTAAAGCGTTTTTCAGCTCCTCGTGACTGTTCCTTAGTCCCTTGATCTCTGTAGCAAGAGATTCTCTGCTGTCCTCTATACTGTTTTCAAGCCCAGCGATTAATTTTATGACTATTATTCTAAATTCACTTTCTGTTATATTATTTAAATCCTTTTTGATCAGTTCATTGGCTGTTGTTATTTCCTGGAGATTCTTCTGAGGGGAATTCTTCTGTTTGGTCATTTTGAATAGTTCCTGGAGTGGTGCAGACCCGCAGGGCACTTCCCCTGTGCTGTGGTGTATAACTGGAGTTGGTGGGCGGAGTCGCAGTCAGACCTGATGTCTGCCCCCAGCCCACCGCTGGGGCCACAGTCAGACTGGTGTGTGCCTTCTCTTCCCCTCTCCTAGGGGATCCTCTCCTAGGATTCACTGTGGGGTGGCGTGGCCCGTCTGGCTTACTTGCACACTACCAGGCTTATGGTGCTGGGGATCTGGCGTATTAGCTGCGGTGGGTAGGCAAGGTGCACGGGGGCAGGAGGGGCAGGCTTAGCTCGCTTCTCCTTAGGTGATCCACTTCAGGAGGGGCCCTGTGGCAGCGGGAGGGAGTCAGATCTGCTGCCAGAGGGGTGGCTCCGTAGAAGCACAGCGTTGGGTGTTTGCGAGGAGCAAGCAAGTTCCCTGGCAGGAACTGGTTCCCTTTGGGATTTTGGCTGGGGGATGGGCGAGGGAGATGGTGCTGGCGAGTGCCTTTGTTCCCCACCAAACTGAGCTCTGTCGTCCGGGGGCTCAGCAACTCTCCCTCCCTTTGTCCTCCAGCCTTCCCACTTTCCGAGCAGAGCTGTTAACTTATGACCTCCAAGATGCTAAGTCGCGCTTGCTGTCGGAACACACTCCATCTGGCCCCTCCGCTTTTGCAAGCCAGACTCGGGGGCTCTGCTGCCGGCGGCCCACCCCTCCGCCCTGGCTCCCTCCCGCCAGTCCGTGCAGTGCGCACCGCCTCGCCGCCCTTCCTACCCTCTTCCGTGGGCCTCTCATCTGCGCTTGGCTCTGGAGACTCCGTTCTGCTATTCTTCTGCCGGTTTTCTGGGTTAGTTAAGCAGGTGTAGGTAGAATGTAAGTGATCAGCAGGATGTGCGGTGAGCCCAGCGTCCTCCTACGCCGCCATCTTCCTGAATCCTCTATTTAGGGCTATTTTCAGGGCAGTTTTAGGTTTATAACCGAATTGAGGTGGAGGTGTAGGGATTTCCCATATACCCTGTGCCCCCCACATGCATAGCCTGCCCATTATCAATGTCACTCATCAGAATGGCACCTTTTTAAAATTTAAAATTTATTTATTTAAATTCAAGTTAATTAACATGCAGTGTAGTATTGGTTTCAGGAGTAGAACCCAGTGATTCATCACTTACATATAACACCCAGTGCTCACCCCAACAAGTGCCCTTCTTAATGCCCATCACCAATTTTCCCCTCTCTCCACCACCTCCCGTCTAGCAACCCTCAGTTTGTTCTCTGAATTAAGAGTCTCTTACAGTTTGCTTCCCTGTTTTTATCTTATTTTTCCTTCCCTTCCCTATGTTCATCTGTTGTGTTTCTTAAATTCCACATATGAATGAAATTATATGATATTTGTCTTTCTCTGGCTGACTAATTTCTCTTAGCATAATACCCTCCAGTTCCATCCACATAGTTGCAAATGGCAAAGCTTCATTCTTTTTGATTGCCGAGTAATACTCCACTGCATATATATACCACATCTTCTTTATCCATTCATCCATCGATGGACATTTGGGCTCTTTCCATACTTTGGCTATTGTTGATAGTGCTGCTATAAACATGGGGGTGCATGTGTGCCTTTGAAACAGCACACCTATATCCCGTGGATAAATGCCTAGTAGTGCAATTGCTGGGTCGTAGGGTAGTTCTATTTTTAGGTTTTTTTTTTTTTTTAATTTTTTTTTTTCAACGTTTATTTATTCTTGGGACAGAGAGAGACAGGGCATGAACGGGGGAGGGGCAGAGAGAGAGGGAGACACAGAATCGGAAACAGGCTCCAGGCTCTGAGCCATCAGCCCAGAGCCTGACGCGGGGCTCGAACTCACGGACCGCGAGATCGTGACCTGGCTGAAGTCGGACGCTCAACCGACTGCGCCACCCAGGCGCCCCTATTTTTAGTTTTTTGATGAACCTCCATACTTTTCCAGAGTGGCTGCACCAGCTTGCATTCCCACCAACAATGCAAAAAAGATCCTCTTTCTCCACATCCTCACCAACATCTGTTGTTGCCTGAGTTGTTAATGTTAGCCATTCTGACAGGTATGAGTCAGAATCTCATTGTGGTTTTGAATTGTATTTCCCTGATGATGAGTGAAGTTGAGCATTTTTTCATGTGTCAGTTAGCCATCTGGATGTCTTCTTTGGAGAAGTGTTTATTCCTGTCTTTTGTGCATTTCCTCACTGGATTATTTTTTGGGGGGGGTTGTTGAGTTTGATAAGTTCTTTATAGATTTTGGATACTAACCCTTTATTTGATATGTCATTTGCAAATATCTTCTCCCAATCTGTCGGTTGCCTTTTAGTTTTGCTGATTGTTTCCTTCACTGTGCAGAAGCTTTTTATTTTGATGAGGTCCCAATAGTTAATTTCTGCCTCTTTTGTTTCGATTGCCTCTGGAGATGTGTTGAGTAAGAAGTTGCTGTGGCCAAAATCAAAGAGGTTTTTGCCTGCTTTCTCCTCAAGGATTTTGACGGCTTCCTGTCTTACATTTAGGTCTTTCATCCATTTTGAGTTTTTGTGTATGGTGTACGAGGTCCAGGTTCATTGTTCTGCATGTCGCTGTCCAGTTTTCCCAGCACCATTTGCTGAAGAGACTCTCTATTCCATTGGATATTTTTTCCTGCTTTGTCAAATATTAGTCAGCCGTACATTAGTGGGTCAATTTCTGGGTTCTCTATTCTGTTCCATTGATCTGAGTGTCTGTGTTTTGTGCCAGTACCATTCTGTCTTGATGATTATAAGCTTTGTAATACAGCTTGAAGTCCGGGCCCATTTTTAAATTGGGTTATTTTCTTATTGTTGAGTATTAAGAATTCTTTGTATATTTTGGATAATAGTCCTTTACCAGGTATCTGTTGCATATATTTTCTACCAGTCATGGCTTCTTGTCTAGTTCTCTTGACATCGTCTTTTTCAGAGCAGGAAATTTTAATTTTAATGAGGTTCGGCTCAACAATTTTTTTTCATGGATTTTGTCTTTGGTGTTCTATCTAAAAAGCCATCACCTCACTCAGTCATGCACATATTCTCCTATGTTATCTTCTAAGAGTTACATAGTTTTGCATTTGACATCTAGGTCTTTAATCCATTTTGAGTTAATTTTTGTGAAGGGTGTAAAGTCTAAGATTCATTTTTTTTTGTATATAGATGTTCAGTTGTATCAGCATCATTTGTTACATGTTTTCTTGGGGAAAATTGATGCAAAACAGTCTTGTTTAAAAAAAAAAGAATTTAGATGGCTTTTTTCCCCTCCAAAGAGTACATACTTAAACATGTCATGAATTTATGTCCTGGGAGCCATTTAGAAATAATCTAAATTTATATCTTTGTACAATGAAAAATCAAGACCCTGGGGTTGAAATAACTTACCACACATCAGCAACTCACTTTGTGGCCTCTTCTTACCTCCAACTGAAGGGAATTGAACTCTGATCTTTAATGCTTCTGTAAGTTCTGTTACTCAAGTAATCTATGGTTCTGTGCCTTCAAGACTAATGCGCTTACCAGCCTTTAGTTCTTTGTTCCCTTTTTGCCTCTTTGCTGTATTTGTTGTTGTTGTTCTTTCTTTGAATACTCCAAGCAAGTTTCTTCAGATAGTTGGGAGCTGTGCCCATAAAATGAAGAGTATGGAGAAGATAGCCAAATGCGTTATAACAAAGAAATTTAGTATATTCTGCTTGTTTGTTTTCTGTAACACCCTCATTACTAGTTGACATGGAGGTACATTCAGAGCCAGCTTCATGAGCATGGGATTGGTATAGAGTCCCACATTTGGAAGGGCCCAACTCTTGCTTTAATGCTGTGCTGCCTTGAAACCCATAATCATTTTTGAACAAGGAATCCCATATTTTCATTTTTCAATGGGCCTCAAAAATAATGTAGCTGGGGGCACCTGGGTGGCTCAGTTGGTTAAGCAACCAACTTCGGCTTGGGTCATAATCTCACGGTTTGTGGGTTCGAGCCCCGCATCGGGCTCTGTGCTGACAGCTCAGAGCCTGGAGCCTGCTTCTGATTCTGTGTCTCCCTCTCTTTGTACCTCCCCTGCTCGTGCTCTGTCTCTCTGACTCTCAAAAAATAAATAAATGTTAATAAAAAAAGATTTAAAAAATTTAAAAAATTAAAAAAAATAATGTAGCTGGCCCTGGGTACAAAGTTTGGTATAAAAAGATGAACATGGCCCTTAGAAATCTGTAAGATGTGGGATGGAATCCAGCCTTTGTTTCCTATGTTGTATGGCCTTAGGCAGGATTCTTAAATCATCTGGACTTCTTTCCTCATTGAGAAAATATTGATGACAGGGGTTATGTATACTGGAAATTTGCTTTAAAAAGTAATTAATAAATATCACTACAGTAGCTACAATGTGAAAAAATAGAATTAGTGAGGTTAAGCCAGTGGGTTCTGGAATCAGATTTGCTGGGTTCGTATCTGAGCTCTGTGATTTACCAATGGTGATGCCTTGGATAAGTTCCTTAAACATCCTTTGTGTCCCATCTGAAAATCATAGGAGCTCTGTGAATGCTAAATGAGTGAATTATGATTTCTCAGCTTCATACTTGGTATATAGTATTCATTCAGATGTTAACTGTTACTATTTTTAAGAATGATACCCAAACTCTCTTAAAACATGCATGCTATGGAAGAAAGTCATCAAAAATATCTTTTGCAGAGAAAAGGTTAGGAGCACATGTGAACAACAGCATAGTGAAGGACATGAGAGCTCTAAACCATGGAGTAGAATGTGTGGTCTTGTCAGTATCAATTTTACATAGCATCCATCTCTGGGCTGGTCAATGTGTCCTTGAGGAGATCGGATGATCTCTTGTCAATATGTTCTGAATACTTAATTCTGGTTTTACATAGTTTTGCCTTTGAAATAGAAAACCCGGGAATTCAGCTTCCCAGTGATGCTTGTATGCTCATCGTCTTCAGTTTTATTTTCTTGGCACCTTGGTGGAGGACCCAGATTCCTTCAGTCATAATTTACCTCATTAGTCATCTCAAAGTGAGCAAGGGTCCAGGATAAACTCTGACAAGGAAGTCCAAATTCTTGCAAAAATTTTCAGGATTGTCCTAAGGTATAGTGTAGTGAATAACCAGACGGAAGGAAAATAAGACTCTTTGTTTTGTTTTGTTTGTTTTATTTTAAAGCAGACTTGTCCTTCCTCTAGATTACTCTTTTCTTGCTGTGGACTGAGCTGTACACCCTAAAATCCAAGTGTTGAAGCCCCAATGCCCAGTGTGGCTGTATTTAGAGAAAGGGCCTCTCGGAGGTAATCAGGGTTAGATTAGATTATGAGGGTGAGGCCCTCATGATGGGATTAGTAACCTTAGAAGAAGAGGAAGAGAGAGAGATTTTTCTGTCCAGATGCCCACACTGAGGTAAGGCTACGTGAGGACACAGTAAGAAGGTGACCTTCTCTAAGCCAAGAAGAGAACCATCACCAGAACCCAGCTGTGCTGGCACTCTCATCTTGGGCTTCCAATCTCCAGTACTGTGAGAAAAAAAAATGTGTTTAAGCCACACAGTCTGTGGTATTTTGTTATGGCAGCCTGAGTTAACTAGGGTGTCCCCTTTGACAGTTTTCTTCCATCATGTGTTTTTATTTCCCTATCATCATTTGGATTTCTGCTCTGTGAACACTAAGATTAATTACCAGAAAGAGTCAGGAAAAAAATGGAATGAATCCTCCCTCATAAGAGTATCAAGGGAGTGTTTTCCTTGCTGTTGTGGGTTGAATTGTGTGTCACAAAAGATATGTTGAAATCCCAACTCCCCGTATCCATGAATGTGACTATATTTGGAAATAGGGTCTTTGCAGATGTAATCAAGATGCTGCCCTACTGGAGTAGGGTGACTTGGGTCCTTAGAAGAAGAAAATGCCACGTGAAGACACAAACAAGGGGAGGAATGCCTTGTGATGACAGACAGATATGGGAATGAAGGAGCTGCAAGCCAAGGAATGCTGCGGATCTATGGCCACCGTCAGAAGCTAGGAAGAAGCAAAGAAGTAATTCACACAGAATCTGAGAGGGAGATGGCCCTGAAGATATCTTGATTCAGACTTGTAGCTTCCAGAACTGTGGAGAATACATCCCTGATTTGGGTTACCTGGCTTGTGGTACTTTGTTATGGCATCACTAGGAAATGACTACACTTGCCTTCTCTCACTCAAGCAGCTTTTAATTCTTGCTTTTAGCCTCTTCTCTGTAACTGTCATCAGTAGAATTGCCTTCAAAACAAATGAAGGGCGCCTGGGTGGCTCAGTTGGTTAAGTGTCTGACTCTTGGTCTGGGCTCAAGTCGTGATCTCATGGTTGTGAGATCGAGCCCTGTGTTGGGCTCTGTGGTGAGTGTGGAACCTGGTTAAGATTCTCTCCCTCTCCCTCTGTCCCTCCTCTGTTCACATGCATGCACACTTACTCTCTCTCAAAAAAATTATTTTTTCAAAGCAAATGAATAAGATACATAGGCGTGAACTTGTTAAATTCTAGGCATTTAGTTTTGTGGAATAAAAGATCACCTGGAGAAAAGAGTTGTGATGGGGTTGGAATTCGTGCCACAATGCCACCTAGTGCCCCAGGCCCCACACATTCTATCCCTTGTTGAGTTATCCCAACCAACCACTAAGGAACAAAATGTACCTGTATATTTGATGGTGTATGGGAGGTGGTTTCAGTCTCTTTCTTGCCAAATGTGTGACTGATAAAAGGCCACAGTATGTTTGTCTCAGGTGTAGAGGAAGATGTATAAACTGAAGAGGAAGGTAAACTCAAGTGGCAATTTATATACCAAATGCCTTTTATTTATGGAGTCTCACCCTCAGTTGCAACAATGCTCTTCTATAAATTTCTATTGAAATATTTAATTTTATAACTATGTATGAGCGAAGAATTATGGAGTATATGTAAATAATCCCCTAAAATTTGAGTCCATTCTGTCCCTCCCAGGCAAGCAGAGGTAAAATATTTTCATATGTTTTATTTTCCAACACAAGGGGGCAGCATTGCTGCACCGTTCATTTCCAGTAGGCCTAATACTGCTACACTTTATGTAGGTCTGAATACACAGTGCACCTCTTTCAAATAGAGAATCATTTGAGAATTGCATAAAGGTAGACCCGGGCTATTTATCATCACATCACATTCATTTTAATGCTAGTTTTGAAATCAATCCCCTTTGATGGGCATTGATGTAAATTTTATACACTTTATATTTGCTTCATTGTTTCTGATTCCATAACAATCACCCAATTCGGGGGCTGCCAGGGTTAAGCACCTGACTCTTGATATGTGCTCAGGTCATGATCTCTTGGTTGGTTAGATTGAGACTCATATCGGGCTCCATGCTGACAGCACGGAGCCTGCTTGGGATTCTGTTTCTCCCTCACTCTCTGCCCCTCCTCTGCTTGCACTCACGTACTCTCTCTCCCTCTCAAAATAAATAAAGTTTAAAAAAATCAACAAAAAAAACCCCAATCACCCATTTCTGAAAAGAAGGTTAGGTACTATTGTGTTTTGTAGTGCTTACCTGTGGTAATTTTCTAGAAATCTGAATTCACTTAAATGGAATTTTCAATCATCTTTCTGGAAGGTAGATAGAATATACCAGGAGATAGGCCTGTTTGACATAAAGAATGAGTAACCCACAGAGCAGGTGAACTTCCTGTCCGATTTGACACAACATGTCTGCAAGAGAGTAGAATTGATGCCAAGTTCTCTAGGCAAGTCCATACAAATGAGTGCCCTTGAAGTTGGGGAGTGGGAGGGCAATATTAATAGTAGTGGTAGTAGCAGTAATAATAAGAAAAAGTACCATTTTTGGTTGCCTATTATTGCTTAGATTCTTTATTTGCTTAGCTTATTATTCTTAATACTTAATCTACTTAAATAAAGTAGAGTTTTTTTAACTCTCATTGTTCTAACGGGAAGTAGAAGCTTTATTGAGTTAAGTGATTCACCCCTGAGCTCATGAAGGTCATACATGGCAGTGCTGACTGCTGAACGCAGGCTTTTCCCGCTACTTCACATTGCCCTGCTGTCAACAGTGAAAGAGAGTGAATTCAGTGATGCAACCAAAAAAAAAAAAAAAAAAAAAAAGGAATTTGACTTGATATTCAAACTTCTTTATTCCCTTTCCCATCCACTTCATATGTTTGATTTAGTCTCATCTACTGTGATGGTTAATTTCATGTGTCAACTTGACTGGGCTAAGGGATGTTCAGATAGCTGGTAACATACTATTTTTTGTGAGTCTGTAAGGTATTTCTGGGAGAGATTATCATTTGGACCAGTAGACTGAGGAAAGAAGATCACCGTCCCCAGTGTAGCGTCCATCATTCAATTTTTTGAAGGCCTGAATAGAACAAAAGGCGGAAGAAGGGTGAATTTCTTCTCTGAGCTGTGACATCTCTTCCTGCCCTTGGATATCAGTGCTGCTGGTTTTGTGCCTTTGGACTCAGACTGAGACGTACACAATTGGAAATATATATTTTCTTCTTCCTCTCCTTCCCCTTCTCCTCCTTCTGAAAACACACACACACACACACACACACACACACACACACACACACTCAATAAATAATGGCCATATTTTTAAAATTCACACTGCTTTGTGGCAAGGCGACCAGGCTCTGACTCTGAGCCATCTGCAATTCTAAGCAGTGCCCATTGAGGCCACTGGGTGTCTCTAGAAAGCTTGAAGTTTAAGAGTAAGAAAAAAGATGCGTGTGATCATGCTGTATAAACCATGAAGCTCTGTAAAAATATGTGCTCATAATGGCTCCCTTCTCTGAACTCAGCTTCCACTTGATGCATGCCTATACTTTTGTATTTATCTTAGTTCAGATCAATAAACATTTATTGAGCACCTAATACATACTAGGAAAACATTCATTCATTTTAAAATGTACACTGTGTTCTAGGCACTAGATATTCAGCAGTGAACAAAATGAACTCATTTACCCCTGGAGTTTATATTTGTAAGGGTGACAGTAAACACACACACACGGAATGTTTGCTAATAATACAATAAAGAGAAGAAGGATAAAGAAGAAAAATAAAGCTTGGTAAAGGCTTAGAGGATAATGGTGGTTGCCATTTTAGGTGGAATTGGCTTAAAAGCATTCTTTGAGAGGGTGAAAACTGAGCAAAAACCGGAATTAAATAAAGGAATGAGCAATAAATCCATCTAGGAAAAGTGAGTTCTTGGCAGAGAAGACAGAAAGTGAAATGCCTTGAAAGGTGGAAGTATGCTTATTATGTTTGAGACACAGCAAGGAGACCAGGCAAACCATGCAAACCAATGGTTTTCCTCCATAATTCATTATCTTTTTGGGAGATAATATCTATTATAATATTAGGGCCTTATGACTCCTCTCGTAAAGGTGTCCATACTAAGGATAATGGTAACAATTAATTCTTTCCATTTGCTGTGCCTTAGACCTTACAACCCCACCGAATAAATATAATCATCTCCTACTAGTCAAAGATTATAAATAGCGTTCCTGAGGTAACATATCTAGTAAGTTGGTGAGACTTTGTTGTGTTTGAAAGTGCAGGCTGCAGGGTAATTCAATGGGAAAATGAATGAGAGGAAAATACATAATGATGTAGGAGGGGTTGTGGAAAGCTACAAAACAAGAGGGGATGCCATGTGACATGTGCAGTGGAGGATGAGGATGAGTTCCTTAAGGGAGCAGGAGTGGGGGGGGGGGAGTGGAGAATCTTCTGGCAGAAACAAAGGTATGAAGGGTTGGAAGGGCATGGTCTCTGCAGGAAATGGCAAACAGTTGAATGAGGCTGCAGAATCTGTAACACTAAGTGTAATAGATATGTTCTTGTGCCCACAAGTGCTAGAGAGGGTCTGCTGCTGTGACATAGGACACCTCTTAGCCATGGCTGGTTAGTATGGCTGGTTTACTGTACTATTAATTAGAATTAATTAGAGGGAGCCCCAACTCAATGCAGCAGGATCTCTCTTACTAGGGACATAAGAGTTGTGTGACTTGCCCCAAACAGATGAGTTGGCTGAATCTGATTCTCTCCTTTAAGACTTTGAGGCAAGGATACCAAGACTATTGCTACTCCATAGATGGCCCTGAAATAGGGAGGTTATCCAAACTGAAAGGCTCGGGAAGTTATTTGAGGCCATGTCAAAACTGCGTAGCGAGTGTCTTTGGAAGGAGAAAAATGAAGTGTAGAGATGAGCAAAGATGGAACATCATGTGGTCTCTGAGAAAAAGAACCAGAGACCATTGCCCCTCCGTTTCAGCTGCATTTACAGTCCCCAGCTCTTTAGGCCTCCCGTGGTAGGTCTGTTTCCTGTCCTGAATCCCAGAGATCTCTGTATCCTAAAATTAGGGGGATCATAAGTTTTTTTAAGTTTTATTTTTTATATTTATTTTTGACAGAGAGAGAGCAAGTGTGAGCAGGGGAGGAGCAGAGAGAGAGGGAGACACAGAATCTGAAGCAGGCTCCAGGCTCCGATCAGTCAGCACAGAGCCCAACATGGGGCTCGAACCCACGAACCGTGAGATTCATGACCTGGGCCGAAGTCAGACGCTTAACTGACTGAGCCACCCAGGCGCCCTGGGATCATATAGTTTATTATTCAAACTGGCATACTTTAGAGAGTAAAAGTGGGCTCTGTAAATAATTGCAGGCATAGAAAGGAAAATTACAGGCATAAACTAGGATGTATGCAGTTGTGGTAGGACATGTTTGACAACTTGCTCTCCAGAAGATAACAATGACAACAACAATAATAGACCAAGATTTGATTTGTGAAGTTTTCCAGTATCTGTGGTGTAAATACTCCCACCATGGCTGACTCTAAACTCCCAATGTGTTATCAACCAGTTTGAAAAACTCCTGAATGTCTAGCAGTCCACTTTCTCCAACTCCAGCACACCCTCGATGCATTCTGCCCTCCCTAAAATACTCTTGCCCCCAGGTCCCCACCCTTTTATTTGTACTTAGGGTTTTGAGCATAGGTGATCTTTGCAACCCCCAAAGTGCTGATTAGAACAGTAGTGCATTTGGACTCCCAACTGTAGGCAGTGGAACTCTGCCGTCCATTGGAGCTCCTTGTCTGAAGCTTCCTTGTTCCTTTCCCGTGTGCCCAGCACAGTGAAGGATGTACCATAGTCAGTAAACAACTGCTTAATTAGTGCTTCAGGTGTCACTCATTGGCTCCCCCGCAGGAAGGTTACCCAGCTGTGGTTTACAGTTTGCCTGCCAGCAGTGGGAACGCACCTTTGTGACAGCAGACACAGCCTCTCAGGGGATTTTGAGACCCGGGTGCTGACATTCTCACAGAGATCTGATTGTTGTGAACACACCATTCCCTGTCAAACTGTAGCCATAAGCAGAAAATGAAGTTTATGAATTCAGTTATGGGATGGTCTTACCCTGTGGCCACATGGGTACTGCCTGATCAATGCTTCTCCTTGGCTTGTTCACATTGCCCTGAGGCAAGTGCCACCATACTGATTCTTATTCTTCAAATAACACAATCTTTACCTTCCTCCAAACCGGAATTTTCCAACCTGTCGTAGAAATAAACTGATCACCTGAACCTATTAGTTAAGCCTGAATTGCGCAAAATACATTCTCACCTGGAATCTAGATTTTTCTTTTCTTTTTTCCTTCCTTTTAGCCCTATTTTTACTTACATGTAAAGGTCTTTTATACATTCTTAGAGATTGGTGAAATAGAAGAATTCAATTTCTACCAGTTTTCTATAAGCACATTTCCTTGTTTTTGAACAGAGATAAGACTGGAAGACATTTCTTCTGAAAATCCTAAATGTATTAATGTTAAGTGATTGATATTGCACATTTACTGGGCCAGAATTTCTTCCACACATGTGTGCTCATAAACACACACATACACAGTCTTTTCCAGCAGTTCCCAGCTAAAGTGAATCAAGCAAAATGCCTATACCTTGTACGACCAGTGTCCTTTTTAAGTGAATTGCTTAAATAGTTTTTTATTTTATTTTTTTTTATTTTTTTATTTTCTTTTTCAACGTTTATTTATTTTTGGGACAGAGAGAGACAGAGCATGAACGGGGGAGGGGCAGAGAGAGAGGGAGACACAGAATCGGAAACAGGCTCCCGGCTCTGAGCCATCAGCCCAGAGCCTGACGCAGGGCTTGAACTCACGGACCGTGAGATCGTGACCTGGCTGAAGTCGGACACCTAACCGACTGTGCCACCCAGGCGCCCCAATAGTTTTTTATTTTAAAAAGGCTTCCCAGTTTATGTGCTGACCAATAAAATGGTTAAATAATAACAGTTTTTCCAAGGGAAATTATTCCAAAGTAGTATAAAAATTAAGGTACGAAGTCACACTTGTAACTAAAGACGCTAAGTGTCAGCTTTCAGTAGACATGCATTAGAATCAAGACGATCAAGATTGACCACTCTTGGTACTTTTAGTTATGACAAGAGAAATTAACCCTTATAAATCATAGTGTGACAACCAATTCACCACAAAATTCTATGTGCCCACAATGTGTCCATTAATGTCCTTGCTGACGCAAAATGACACGAGTCTAAATAGATATTCATAGAGTAGTATATATAAAGGTGTTTGTGAAAGCATTGCTTAAAATTCTAAAAAGGAGTAAAAATTCTACATATCTAATCAATGATCTTGATTTAATTTCTGATTGCTATCAGACCGTTTAAAACCATGTTTTAGACAATATTTGCTGCTGTGGAAAGATTTTCAGAATATATTAGTAAGTAGTGAAAAACAGCTACAAAACTTTGTAACATTTACATATGTGTGTGTGTGAGTGGTGTGTGTGTGTGTGTGTGTTGTGTGTTGTGTGATTAGAAAAATATATATATCAACATGACCTATTAGCAGGTGCTTATACCTGGATTGAATGATTCAAGTAATATCGCTTCATTTCCTATTTACAGTGTTCATTGTGTTCTGTTTTACTCCCTTGAACATACTTGACTATGTTAGTTAAAAGAGAAGTTATTCTCAGTAAGTTTTCTGGATTTTGATGGGGATAGTAATACACAATTAACTATAAAAGGAGGCATCCGTATGTGCTGAACTTATGGAGCAGAGACATCTGAATAATTCACTAAATTCCTGCCCTTTTGTTTAGGGTTAGGTTTTAGAAAAGGGAGCAAAAGTAATCTAGAAGAATGAGAACACCTTGGATAACATGAAATGATTCCTACTTAAAGAGTTAAGGCATCTCATTCCCCCACTGAGCAAGGAGAACAAAGCTTTTACTGTACTATTAATTAGAATTCAGCTTTGCCTAGTCTGTGGTTACAAACTTCAGTGAAATTGGTGCAGGATCCTATTCTCAAAGGGTTACAAAGCACATATTGTTGTCAAAGTAAATCCAGTACAGAAAGATGGCATCCTTGAAATAAAAATTAAATATATTTTATATGGAGCAAACCACATTAGATACTTTTATAGATTTAAATGTTAAACAGTGAGGATCATTTCCAGGAATCTTGTCAGCTTTTTTTACTTAGAAATGGCTATCTTTATTTCCCATAAATCCAAGACAACATTCTTTAACAGTTTATCTGACGGGGGAAAAATTCAGTTGGAATATAAACATTGTCAACCATGACAGTTCCCAATTATTGGATCAAGGTAACCATGCATACATTTCTATAAAGCAAACATCATATCTTATTCAAGTAGTCAGCATACTGCCTGACACATAATAGGCACTCCCCCAAAGTATGCATACTTGATAAAGCTTGAAAATGTGCTTATCTAGAAGTCTCCAATCTGTACTGTTGAATAGAATGGTGTGAAGGACAACATATTTGTCAGAGACCAGTCACTTGGCTTATAATCCCAGCTCTTTTATTAGGTCAATGTATGACTTCTCTTTGTGGCTCCATGTACCTGTTTATTGAAGGGGATTGGACTCGATTAACTTGAAAGGGAGCTTCTTTAACATTTAAGTTCCTAAAATTTTAACACTTTTTCCCCCCTTTCTCTCCCCATTGCTAAAGCTCATGTATTTATTAATGTTTTCCACAGATGCTTATTGAATGTCTTCTCTGTGTGTCAGGCATTGTGCTATGATATACAGGGTAGGTCTGCAAACAGCACACACACACAGTCCCTGGCCTTGGGGTCCTTCCTTCCAGTGAGCGAGCTGTGTGTCCTCCTACGTGACCGAGTACATTTAAAAATTTTTCCTCATTGTTTAAAATATGATCTTGTAGTAATAAGTTATTCTTTTTTAAAAAAAAATTTTTTTTTTCAACGTTTATTTATTTTTGGGACAGAGAGAGACAGAGCATGAACAGGGGAGGGGCAGAGAGAGAGGGAGACACAGAATCGGAAACAGGCTCCCGGCTCTGAGCCATCAGCCCAGAGCCCGACGCGGGGCTCGAACTCACGGACCGCAAGATCGTGACCTGGCTGAAGTCAGACGCTTAACCGACTGCGCCACCCAGGCGCCCCAGTAATAAGTTATTCTTATTGGGAAATTGTTTATTATCAGAGGGCTCTCTTTGATGAGACAAATTCAGAAAGATTGCCTTGTTAATTTTTTGAACAGACCAGAACAGTGACAAATTTAGTGTTTTTAGCTTTTTAGTGACATAAAGAATATACTTCATGTTACAATGTAGACGTATGTTTAAAATGCAGTTTATAAATTGTATTTTATAAGTGGTCATATTTTCAGTGTATTAGAGTACACTAACGATTAGAAGGAATGTTTTAGTGACTTACAGTGAAGGCATATTGTCATGTAATTATGACCCAACCTACATTTTTCTTTTACTGTAAAATTTTTCTTGATGCAGACACTTGAATAAAATGGGAGCAAGTATACTAAAATAATCATAGTCACATTTGGGCACAGCATACACATCTTTATTACTTTGACCTAATTGTGGATGTACTAAAATATTCCACCTGGTTTTACCCAGGAAATACCTCACTTTCTCAGAGTAAGTCAGGATAGGCTGGTTATGCTGTTATAACAGGAAACTCCAAACTCTCAGAGGCTAAAACACTATAGATTTTTTTCTTGCTCACACTACACATTCATCTTGGAAACTGATGAACTAGATGTAATTAGATTGTAATCCTTCTGGGACTCAGAAGGCTGAGAGCAGCCACCATCTCAGACACCTTCATGAGAAGTGCAGGAGGACTAAGAGAGCTCTGGAAGGTCCCACCCTGGCAATAACTACTTTAGTTACATCCAGTTACAAACCCATTGGTCATAATTAATCACATGCTGCATAGTCTCACAAGTGGGCCGGAAATTGCTATCTTACCATCTGCCTAAGAGGAAGACACCTGGGATACTTGATGAGTAACACTAATTGCTGCCATACACAGCATGAAAGGCCTGTTTTCAGGCATTAGCTCTCTTAATTTGCTAGGGAATCAATTAACTGTTGGCTATCCTAGCCACTTGTTTAGTTGAGAAACCATTTTTAAAGTATATCAAGGGGTGCCTGGGTGGCTCAGTCGGTTAAGTGTCCAACTTCTGCTGAGGTCATGATCTTATAGTTCGTGAGTTCGAGCCCCACATCAGAGCCCCAACAGTGCAGAGCCTGCTTGGGAATCTCTCTCTTCCCCTCCCCTATTCTCTCTCTCTGTAAAATATATATATATATATATATATATATATATATATATATATATATATTATATTGTAAATATATATAATATATATATAAACACCATCTTTCTTGAAAAGATCTACTGCATTATATTATACATTACTGAAATTTTATCAACATCTCCAAAATTTAGATTTATGACATTTGCAGTGATAGATATATTTCTACACTTTTGCCCATAAGTATCAATCACTTTATTACTGTGATTTTCAAAAACATTAAAAAAGAAATAAGTTTAGGTTATAGTAGAGATTTTTTCTTTAATTCTCCTTTTCTCCTTTGTTTTCATTAGATCCTTTTATAGTTTGCTTTGAATTGCTATTTCAGTATTATTGTTTGATAGTACTCTTCTAGTGCATACTAATTTTTCATCTTAATGCACGTCTGAGCCAGAACAGATAGGACTTTGTCAGAAACCATTTTAGACTCACAAGACTTTGAAATATTAATCTTGAAGGTTCATTTCATTATTTAACTTTCTTAGGTAAAGTAAACAGTGTATGGATGCCTTTTACTTTACATCTTCAAACTAAAGCATCCTTTTTTTTTTTTTTCTAAGAGACACAGAGCATCAGTAGGGGAGAGGGGGACAGGGTGAGAAAGAGAATCTTAAACATGGTCAGCATGGAGCCTGATGCATGCAGGCTTGATCCCATGACCCTGGGATCATGACCTGAGCTGAAATCAAGAGTCAGATGCTCAACTGACTGAGGTACCAAGGTGCCCCTAAGGCATTATTTTTATATGCATTAACAATTTTGTTTATTTATTTATTTACTTATTCAACAAATCTTTATTGTACTCTTCACTGTAGCAGGCATTCAAACTGATTTAACTGTATGGATATCACTAAAAATTTGTGAGGAGTAACAAATAACTTTTATGTAAGTTAGCTGTGCTCTAAGGGTCATAAAGGTTCTGTTCTTTTATATGAAGCTGGCAATACAAATTTAACAATGGGACATGCACTTTGGAATATATGTTCAGTGGTAGGGGCTGGACTCTGCTGTTTCCTGTGAGGCTTTGCAGAAGAGCGATACATGCATTTAGAGGATTATTGACTGGAGATACTGGTATGATATGTTGCTGTTAAATATTCTGGGATCCATACTTTATTCATTTAACCAGCCCAAAGTTACTATCTGTCGAATGTGGGCCTTACGCCTTGGTAGAGATTTCGAGTATAAAGATCGTTGAGACACTGACCATATTCTCATGGAATTCAAAGCCAACTAAGAAAAATAGATATGTTAATATATAATTAACAAGTACATAACATAATAAGTGTTATGGTAAAGTTACCTATTGAGGACAATGGAAATACCCAGAGGTTGTGGGAAATCAACCCGGAGGTGTCAGTGAAATCTTACAAGAGTAGGGTAATCAAGTGATTACTGGGGTTCTGAGTGGAATTTTTTTGGGGGAGAGGAGGGAGAAGAACATTACAAGCATAACAAGCAGCAGGAGTGATTAAATGCATGGAAGTGTGAAAACGTGCAGCTGGAGGACTGAGTACATGGCTACGAGGAGTGTTTGAGGAGCGTTGGCAGGAAATGAGGCTGAAAGAAAGCCCTGGGCCAGGCAGAACAGGGTCTTGGCTTGGGTTTGCCACAGAAGAATATATTACTTTTTTAGGATAAGAAAAAGGAAGCATTAGCTAAAGGGATTGGAATTTATCTCTCATGTGCCTGGGATCTTGAGACTGATAAAGCAAGAGTATGTCATGGCCAGGTCGATATGTTCAGGAAGATAAGGTATTGTAGTGGGAGATGGAGGGGGAGAAACTAGAAATAGTGAGACCTATAGGCACACAGAACCTAAATCTTGGCTTCATCTGCTTAATTCTCCAGTGATGAGATTCTTGGCAATTGAGATAGGTGACTAATTCTTGTACTTTAATTTATAATATTATGACTATGTGCATAGGAAATGGCAGCTGGTCCTTTAATAATTTGAGTGCTTTTTTTACATAAAACATCTCCATTAAATTTTCTTTCAAGTACCAATGCATTTGTTAGAAAGCAGCGGACATGTTAATAGCAGCTATTGCCTTCCTCAGCTATGAAAATCTATGTGGTGCTGGGTACTTATTTAGGCATTTCTATTAATAGATAGTAGTAGGTATCCTGGGGAGATTTCTAAGGGAGTCATTTCATGCAGACCCTTATGTGACTGACTTACATGGAAGAACCCATCAGCAAATAAAGGAGAGAGTTGATGGCACACATGTAGCCATTGGCAGAGTTGGGAGAATGATATGTAGTTGAAGTGAAATGAAAGTGTTGGGAATGACATTTATTCCAATTATTTTAAAAGTGGAATATGATAGGCCCTGACAGTGTTCAGAGAGGATGAGGTTAGCAGCTGTTTTTGGCAAACCAAGAGAAAAACGAGGGAGAATGATTAGTGCCAGAATTGACTAACTCTAAATAATCGTCTCCAGAAATGCCTGAGCAGGTGTTTTGCTAAATTCCTGTAGCTATAACAACACATAATTTGAGAGATTTTGGAAATGAGCATCACAATCAATAATGAAACAAAGTAGATTACAATCCCTTCTTCCTCTGGACTTTTAAATGCCTTGTCTCATATCTTGTGAATATAAAAGCCATTATCTGTGTTACTAAGAAATATCCACCACGTTGCTTCTCCTGTTACAAAATCACGCTATTCTTTCTAGCCAGGCTAGGGAGAGACTCTGATACACAAAACAAAACAGAACAAAACAAAACAAAACAAAACAAAACAAACAATAAAACTTTAAAAAATGTTATTAGTACACATTTGTTGGATTTTCTGTTGCCTTTAACCTGATTTGTTTGATTTTTAAGTTTCCAAGCACTTACGCACTTGCACGTTCACATACAGGTCTGTTTTGACACATACATTGTAAGTCAGATTCCAGTTGTCTTACAAATCATTTTGCTGTTTAGATGGTCAGTCTCGCCAAAGGCCACAGATGATTCCTTCAAATGGCCTGCTGGGTACGTTTGTATTGTTCTCCACAGTACCATATCTTGCTAAGTTACACACAGAGTTTTTTTGTCATTGTGATTATGCGGTTATTACAGATCTTGAGTTCTCACGAAATCCACGTATATCTGCTTTTTGGGCCTTAGGGTTATTTTTTTCTACAATGTTTTATAGATCTAGAATGTACTTAAGAAGAGCTGTGGCAAGCCTAAATATTTCCCTGAAGAAGGGACGAATGGTCATTTTCGAGATCAGTCTGTCTGGGATCAAAACTGGCTCTGGCCAAAGAATGAGGATATTCTTCCACTGGTATTCTGTGGAATTGGATGAGACAGAATCACCTGAAGGTCTTTTATTTACCAAAAGTAGTAGAAGTAAAGGGAAAGGCATAAGGGATCACATCCTATCTGATAAGCTCTGATTTACTATCTGTTATTTACACAGCCATTTCTGGACAGTATTTTCACTTTCCCCCCCTTATTTATATGAATCATAACTTATTAGTCCTCTTACCTTTTAAGTAAAGAGAGGAGAAAATAACACACTCTCTTCTTTTTAACTTCTTTAGGATCAAACATTTATTGAATGCCTACGTTGTGTCATGCATCAAGTTGAATGTGACAGATTGTTGCCCTAGAGAATTTCTACTCTAGCGAATATTTTGTCTTGTACGTTATTTTGATTGCATTTAGGGAAAGTTCTAGGAGCAAAGTGTCCCTTTGGCTGAAAAATCTATCCCTCTTATTTTTCCAGGAAAACCCAGGGCTAGCTAACGTTGAGTATTAGCTAATGACAATATTGGAAAAAATGTCATCTCCAGAGCCAAGCCCCTTTTGTCATTAACTGGAAAGCCACACAGAATTATTCCTTAATATAGTCCATTTCCACAGAAGTAAGCTGAAAGTGTATGGGTGACAGAGAAATGCTTCAATTCGTAGGTAATTATGAATGAATCTATGTTTACTAAAGTAGGTCTTCAAATGCAGTGACTATTTTTATATTTATATATGTATATTTATGTATCAAATAATAAATACATACTCTATTTTATAGAATAATTGGATTTTAGTGAAGATATTGTAGTTAGAGAAAAAATTTTGGTGTGAGACAGCACTGGGTCTGAATAAAGCCTTCAAGAATTACTGGTTTTCCAGTTTTGAGTCTTATTTCTTAGAACATGAGTTTCTGTTAGCGTACAACAGGAGATAAAAATATATATTGTAAAATTACTGTAATATCTGCAAAGCTACTAGAATACAGTAGACACTTAGAAATTAGTAGCTGTTTTCTTTTTATTGTTGGCTTATTTTGTAATGAATATTGAAGTTCTATTATGAACAGAAGATTGCAGGAAGATATTGTGGGAGGGACACAAAGAAACAAAATAAGATCTCTGTCTGAAGTAGCTTGTCACAGTTTAGATGTCATTTAGATGGGGAGGCAGATACATTCACACATCAGACAAATCTGAAACAATCCATAGAACACACAGAACAATGCAAAACCTGGATGGGGCAGAAATGTAGTGCTGGAATAATCTTTATGTCACAAAGATGGAAAGTCTATATCATCATTGCCCTCCCTCCCCATCTCTACTTAGAGATAGATGCAAGAGAATACTTTTATGTTATTCAAAGACTTAAGTTTTAAAGAATAATTTTAGGTTTACAATAAAATTGAAAGGGAAGTAGAGAGATTTCCCATATGCCCCTGCCCTCACACATGCATAGCCTTCCCCATCATTAATATTACTTACCAGAGAAGTACATTTTTACCAAGGACAAACTTGCATTGATGTATACTAATTGCCCTCCAAAAGTCTGTAGTCTTGGTACATTCTGTGGGTTTGGACAAATGTAATGTGCCATATATCCATAATTATACTATTAGAGTATTTTCACTGCCCTAAATATCTTTGATCTTCTGCCTGTCCATCTCTCCCCACACTGATCTTTTTATTTTCTCCATAGTTTTGCCTTTTCTAAAGTTGGAATCGTATCGTATGTGGCTTTTTCAGACTGGCTTCTTTCATTCAGCAATATGCATTTAATGTTCCAATAGAATACTTTTAATAAGCTCAAAGATGTTCTTGAGAACCATTATCAGTGAGTAGTGTGTCCAACTACAAAAAATAAGACTGTGCTTGGGGCACCTGGGTGGCTCAGTCGGTTAAGCATCTGACTCTTGATTTTGGCTCAGGTCATGATCCTGGTGTCGTGGGGTTGAGCCCTGTATTGGGCTCTGTGCTAAGCATGTAGCCTGCTTGAGATTCTCTCTTTTTCTCTCTCTCTGCACCTCTCTCCCGCTGTGCTGTCTCTAAAAATAAATAAAATGAAAAAAAATTAAAAAAACAAGACTGTGCTTGTAATTATCATTAATTGCTTCAATTCTATATTAAGTTCTCACTATTATTTCCAGTGGGCCCCCAATCTCTAAAATTCTATCTTTAAGCTGGCTCCTTCTACAGGAAGTACTGTATTCAGTCATTAGCATAATTAGAGGAGCTCACAGTTGATCACTCTACACTGGTTGAGTGCTGCCATTCCCATTTCCCCGACCCATGGCAGATATTACTAATTGATTGTGGCCTTCTTTCTCACTGAATGCAGCCTCATAAACCTCCTTATCTCATCTTGGTGTTTCAAGCAGTTACAACCAAATCGATTTGACTTGACACCTGAGATAATGACACCTGTTTGTCATTCTGACCTAAGCATTTCTGGATTTAAGAATGCCACACTCACTATCTTAGCTGAAGGCAGATTTACCTAACTCAGTAAATGTATATTTAGGAAATTTGACCTACTAACTATATAATTCTGCCCCTTTTTTACTTTTGGTTTCATTATATGCTAGAATTCCATGAGATCAACTCTAAAAACATGGTGGAATGCAATGGTTTACAAACTTCAGTGTGCATCACAAGCAGTTGAAAACTTATGAAGGCACATTGCTGGGTCCCACCCTAAGGATTTCTGATTCAGTAGGTAGCAGTCTTTAAAAACAGGTCCAGAATACACTTTGGGAAATAACCCCAAGTGATGCTGGTGGTGCCAATTATGGAATGACACACTTGGAGAAGAGTAGTATAATGAAAAGAACAAAGAATAATTGACAGAAAAGCCTCAGGGGCATCATTGTTAGTGCTCTGACTTTGAGTAAATTTCTTTTTTTTTTTTTTAAAAAAAAGGTTTTTTAAATGTTTATTTATTTTTGACACAGAGAGAGAGACGGATAGACAGCATGAGCTGGAAAGGGGCAGAGAGAGGGAGGCACAGAATCCGGAGCAGGCTTCAAGCTCTGAGCTGTCAGCACAGAGCCCGACACAGGGCTCAAACTCATGAACTGTGAGATCATGACCTGAGCCAAAGTTGGGCGCTTAACCGACTGAGCCACCCAGGTGCCCCTGAGTAAATTTCTTAAGCTATCCAAGATTCAAATTTTTCTCTATGAAATTTTCTGTATATAAAAACCTACATCATGGAATTATTTTAAGCATTACATGAGATAATATCTCAAGCATTTAGTACAAATAATCCCTCAACAAATGTTTATTCCCTTTATGTGTGTTTTTGTACTTTGTAATGGAAAAAAAAACCCAACCAACCAATTAGATCTAGCCTTATTCTGGTTACTAGAGGGAAATAGAGACAGTGATATATTGTTCTTGGTCTTTCTTCCAAGAAATGTTACATATACTAATCAACAGAAACTAAGTTCGTGTTATTCTTACTATGTTTGCGCTTTGCTTTGAAAATCTTGCCGTAGGCCTTCAGGAGGAAGTTTTACTTTATTTAAATTTGGGAAAGTGGACAAAAGGTAACCTAGCAGGGAACTGTGCACAAAAGCTGAGGAGCCACACTGAGGTTGGAATTTCCCTCCTTACAGGGAATACTTAAAGATGAATATGATAATGTCTATAACACTTTTTAAATCCTACCAGGGAGTATACTATCCAAATGTATGTACCTACCAGATTGCATTGCACATGCAATGCTGTTTAAATTTTAAATTGTACTTTGCTAATTTACATGAATTACCTTGCAAAATACTAGGTATGAACATTAGCATCTTATAGGCGAGGAACTGGGAAACAGAAGGCTTAAATGAATTGCCCTATGATGATGAAGAAGCTGACTTATGTTAGATCTCAAGACACAGACTCCTGATAAATAATTCATTCTCTTAGGTCATTCTCCTACTTGATTGCTCTTCAATTTACCAGAAGTTTAATTTGTTTCCACATAAGTATTTTCATATACAGATTTTTTTATGGATTGCTGTATTTTTGTGCTTAGTAATCTTAATGAAAAAACACCAAGAGTACTGTTTAGGAAATGTAATGTTATCTATGGCAAAATAGTTCTTAATTATAATGCAGCATTTCTGGACAATATAAATGATAGCTTAGAATTGAAAGGAGAATTACTATGCTTACCAAAAATCTCCTTGGAAAAAAGCTCAGTGTTTTGAATACTGAGTTATTTAGAATTTTATACAGATTTAAGGGTCTCTCACCTTGGCATCTCATTCCTTTATAAACTTCTGGATTTTTTTATTTATTTTTATTTTTTTTTATTTTTTTTTTTTCAACGTTTATTTATTTTTGGGACAGAGAGAGACAGAGCATGGACGGGGGAGGGGCAGAGAGAGAGGGAGACACAGAATCGGAAACCAGGCTCCAGGCTCTGAGCCATCAGCCCAGAGCCCGACGCGGGGCTCGAACTCACGGACCGCGAGATCGTGACCTGGCTGAAGTCGGACGCTTAACCGACTGCGCCACCCAGGCGCCCCATACTTCTGGATTTTTTTAAAGTTTGTTTATTTTGAGAGACAGAGAGAGGCAGAGAGAGGCAAAGAGAAGGAGAAAGTGAATCCCAGTCTCACAAACAATGTGATCGTGACCTGAGCCAAGATCTAGAGTTGGATGCTTAACTGACTGAGCCACCCATGTGCCCAACATCTGGATTTTTAATAGGTATCCATCAAAGTCCCATTAACCATTATGCCTTTAGTAAATATTTTGGTCGTCTAACTCAGTTGAATTTGAAACATTTTGCTACTTTTTATCATCATCATCATCATCATCATCATCTTCCTCCAATGTTTATTGAGCTGTGACAAACTTGAATATCAAGTTCAAAGAACATTTCTATTACTTTACCAAAATAAAACTCCTTATTGGAACCATGCTCCAGAAAAGAAGTGATTCACATCCTGGGTCTTTCTACCTAGCGGACATGTAAAGCTACTTGGACAGTTACCATCCCCCAAATTGCTTGCTTCTCATTTTGAAGTGAAAAGAAAGCCCTCTCGGCATATAGTATTCAATACAGATTGCCTTCCTGCCTTTGGCCGAGCTCCTGTGTCTCCTGTGAATGGTGCCTCTGTACACAGTGTTACCATTGTGCTGTCTGAAAGAACGAATCCTGCTGGGCGGTGGTGCAGTAACTCCACTGGGAAGGTCGCAAGTTCACTTCTGCTTTGCCTTCTGTCTAGCAAGAAGTGTTTGGGCTAAGCAATAGATAATTGAGATATTTCTCTGAATATGGAAGGTTAGACTTTCATTGGTGCCCCAGCAGTGGTAGGACTCAAAGGCCGTTAATAGTGGAGAATTCAAGACAAGTCTCATCCTTGCCTTTGGTCGGTCATTCTGCACATGTCTTTCAGCATCTCTTTTCAGGGCTGTAAGACTGAATTGGCTTAAGGACCTGGATGAGGTGACTGACAAGGGGACAGATGGAAATTGATGACAGCACCGATAAATGCTCTTACTGTTTAATTAAGTGGCCTTTATTTATTAAGCAGACATGTATTAAACACCTACGACATACAAGACACTGTTTTAGGTGTTGGTGTCATGTGGTAAATAAAACTGAAGGTCTCTGTCCTCATGGGACTTTCGTTCTAGTGGTAGGGACAGACAACCAACAACGTCAGAGAGCAATGGAAGATGTCAGAACAAAGCAGCCAGGGAGAGGGAGGATGAGGGTACTGTGTTATGGAGGCTGAGTAGGAAAAGCCTCTCTGAGGAGAAGATGTATGAGCGTATGTCTGAGGAGATATGGAGGGAACCATAGAAAGATCTAGAGCAGAGGCTTTTCAGGCAGAGGTAGAAGCAAATAGCTCCTGAGGTGAGTGTGCTTAGCCATGTAATGGGCCATTTATTTGAAACAGGAATGGTTTGTTCATAAGGATTGTAGGCACCTATATAAAATACATTTGAAAATATTATATTAAGAAAAGGAGCCATCACCATTTTAAAGATGTATATATAATGAAGGCAGGAAATAATATTTTCTGTCATAAATCTTGACAGATTTATGGCTCCAGTGGAGCCATCACAGGATTAAAACAATGTACTTCATACATAATGTACTGTAACTGGTTTTTTAACAACTGAAAATGTACAGAAAATGCTATTTTGACCGTCTATCTTTAGTCTTCAGCTGTTGCCGTCACGATTCAGAAATTTGGATCTCTGCCTTAAGAGGCACATTGCCTTAGCTGTAAAAAATAATCCAATGGAATCTACAGCCATAACCATAGGCTGTGATTTTAGAGTATAAGTCACCTGCTACAAAGGGGGAAGGGTGTTCCTTTTCTTTTTATTTGAATCTCATTTATGGTCTCAATATGCTTCACTTTGAATTTATATTTTTCTGAAGATGAAATTTTCTTTGGCTTCTATGTACGGCAAGCAGTGTCCATGAATTTTAGTGGCTACTGTAACCCAAACTGTGTCCGGAAATCCAGAAAACTGAACCAAGAAGTGCTGTTAGCACAGATTGGAAAATGGAATGAAAGAGTCCCTACATTTTACTTTGGGGGCTGGTGTGAAGTGGCATCTTAGAGTATCTGTTAAAAGTGGACCTGCATTCCAAAGAAGAGAAAAATTTAAAGAGATTAAACAAAAGTGGTATCATTAAGAATTTGATCTCTCACTTCTAAAATTTCTAAATTGCCAAAATAAAATTAAAATATTGGTTGTAGCTAATGTAGCACAAATGAAATAGCTTAAAATCCAAACCCAGAACTTGAAACTCAGTATGGATTTCATAGTAAAACATTGTTCATAGTCATGAAATCCAAGAGAATGAAGCTGTTAACCCTGGAGTCCCAAAAGGTTAAGTTTCAGGATTGTCTACTAGAAGCTGAAACAGGTTATAAATAGAATCATAGGAGAATATTTCTGTCTTTAATACTTATCAGAAACAAAAGGAGGTAAATAAGAAAAATTCTAGTTTTTAACAGCATGTGAAAGTCAAATAAATTCTAATTTTGAGTGGCAAATGAATGAACAAGCCAAGGCCCATCCAGCCAATATTTTTCCTTTCAAAATTGACTTAAAACTAATAAGAACACATTCAGACAAAACTATTTTAAAAATAGCTCATTAGTGAAGTTAGCCTAGGGGAAACTAATAATTTTTATTGCATATTCAAATGATTTTCTATTGTCTTGAAATACGACGTTTTTAGAGAAGCAGTTCTAGTTTCAGGATACAACATAATTAAAGTTAATAGGTTTTTATACAGTGGATTTTTTTATATTTAGGGAATATCCATGTGTTTCCTTCTCATTTTCCTTTTGCAATGCAGTATAACAGATAAGAGCAGGAGTTCTGAAGTCAGTGACTTTGGGTTCAAATCCTTACTAACTGGATGATGTTGGGTAATTCATCTCACCTTTTTGTAATTCAGTTTGTGTATCTGTAAAGGGTAGAATATACTTCAAAGGGCTATTATGAGTTTTATAAGTAATGATAATATGTGCAAAGATGTTTAGTACATAGTAAATTCTCAATAAATATCAGTTGTTTTATCTTACCCCCCAAGTTGCTCTTTCTTTCTCCTTCTGCCTTTCACTCCCTCAAGAGATGCCTGTAAAACATCCTTCCTTAACAACCCTCAGAAGGAACCAAGTTTGCCAACACCTTGGTTTTGTACTTCTAGCCTCCAAAACTGTGAGGCAGTGAATTTATGTTTAACCATCCAGTCTGTGGTCCTTCCTTACAGCAGCCCTATCAGATTAATACAGGTTTTGGTACCAGGAAATGGGGTGCTATTGTAACAAACACTTAAAAATGTGGAAGTGGCTTTGGAATTGAGTTGTGGGTGAGGACTGGAAGAGTTGTAGGTAGGGATTAGATTGCTTTGAGGATACTTGGTAAAAATGTGAATGTTAATGGAGCCTCTGTTGAGGTCTCAGGTGGAAATGAAGAACACATTAGTGGACCCTGGAGGAAAGGTGATCCTTGTTATAAAGTGACAAAGAACTTGGCTGAATTGTGTTCTAGTTTTTTGTGGGTAGAAAGTAGAAATTGTAAATGACACACTTGGACTTAGATTTCTTTTTTTTTTTTTTTTTTTTTTTTTTTTCAACGTTTATTTATTTTTGGGACAGAGAGAGACAGAGCATGAACGGGGGAGGGCCAGAGAGAGAGGGAGACACAGAATCGGAAACAGGCTCCAGGCTCCGAGCCATCAGCCCAGAGCCCGACGCGGGGCTCGAACTCACGGACCGCGAGATCGTGACCTGGCTGAAGTCGGACGCTTAACCGACTGCGCCACCCAGGTGCCCCTGGACTTAGATTTCTAAACAAAGTGTTGAAGGCACGGCTTGGTTTCTCCTTTCTGCTTATAGTAAAATACAAGAGGAGAAAGATAAATTAAAGGAGGAATTGTTAAGTAAAAAGGAACCAGGACTTGAAGACTTGGACAATTCTCAGCCTATTCATATTGAAACAACCAAACAAACAAAAACAAAAAAAAAAAAAAAAACAAGAAAGGAAAAAAAATGTGTTCTAGAGAGAACATCAAGGGCTTGCTGGACAACCAACCATGTTACTCATGGATCCAATGAATCACTTAGCAAAAGTCAGGAATAGAGATGTGGTTATCTGGGAAAGAACTGGGGTGGACTCTCTTGTCTGATGGCTGAGACCCCTGTGAATTGCATGGGAGACCGCCCCCCCCCCCAGCTTTTTGAAAAAATCTGTAATAACAGAAACACTGCCAGTTGGAATTGAAGGGAGACAAAGGTGGAGTGAATAAGATGAAGGAAGGCTATCAGACTTCTGAGATTCCACAGGTAGGAAATGGGCTGATAGATGTATCCAGTTGCAAACATGTGTAATCCTTCAAGAAAAGTGAAGAACAACCTTAAACGCAATTCAGAGGCCAGTGGCTACTACTGGCACTATAAGCCCAGAAGGCATAAGCCCAGGAAAGTGGGACCATTTCCATGTTGGTGTCAGAAGGAGGCCTCTTCTTTAGTTTCAGAAGGTGAACCACTTCCTCAGTCCTGGAGGGCAGGGCCCCTATTGCTCAGGGCTGAGGGCCCAGAGGACCAGGCACTGAGCCAAAGAAGATCATTTTCAAGTTTCAAATTCTAATGGAATTTGTCCTAGTAAGTTTCAGACTAACTTGAGACCCATGACCCTTTCTTCCATTCAATTTATCCCTTTTGGAATGGAAATGTCTATCTTGTACCTGTTCTACCTCTGTTGTTTTCTGGTTTCATAGTTTCACAGATGGAGAGGAACTTTGTCCCATGATGAATCTTGCCCTCAGTTTCACCCATAACTGACTTGGATGATTTAAATGAGGTTTGGACTCAGAGTTGATGTTTGAATGATAAGAAATTTTGGGTACAATTAAAATGTATTTTGCATGTGAAAAGGACATAAATTTTGAGCAGTTAGAAGGTAGAATGTTATGGTTGAATTGGGGCCCTCCTATATTAATATGTTGAAGTCCTAACCCCCATAACTTTAGAATATGACCTTATTTGGAGATAGGGTCTTTACAGAAGTAATCAAGTTAAAATGAGGTCATTAAAATGGACCTAATCCAATAGGATTGGTGTTCTTATAAAAGGGGAAGAAAAGTGGACACAGTCAGGCATAGAGGGAAGATGATGTGATGAGATATAGGGAGAAGATGGCCATCTATGAGCCAAGGAGAATGGCCTAGAACAGATCCTTCTTTCACAACCCTCAGAAGGAGTCAGCTCTGCTGACAGCTTGCTTGGGACTTCTGATTGCCCGTACTGTGATATAATAAGTATCTGTTGTTTAATCCCCCTGATCTGTGGTATTTGTTATGGCAGTTACAGCAAACCAGTACACTCTCTCCCATTACTAGTATGTATGTCAGTGGTTCAGCCTAATTATTACAAAAAACTATCTAATCTGTGTTTGATAAAGGGTACTTGAAAGAGCTGTAGTTATTTAAGATATAAAAGTATTAGAGGATAGATCTTTGAAAGTCTATCATGTGACTTACTCATTGTAATCCCAGGTCCCAGAACTAGAACCAATTGGAGGACATTATTGGGAGTCAGACTTTGGTGAACCAAAGGAAGAAAAACCACTTACCATTTACTTTAAAAACTGGACAAGGGTGCCTGGGTAGCTCAGTTGGTTAAGTGGCCAACTTTGGCTCAGGTCATGATCTCATGGTTCATGAGTTCAAGCCCTGCATCGGGCTCTGTGCTGACAGCTCAGAACCTGGAATCTGCTTCAGATTCTGTGTCTCCCTCTCTCTCTGCCCCTCCCCTACTCATGCTCTCTCTCTCAAAAATAAAAAGCATTAAAAAATCAATTTAAAAAAAATGACAGAAATCCCCTATGTCCCAGTTAGAATTCAGAGAAATGAAGCAAGAGGTTCTGTTTGTTGTTTGTTTGTTTGCATTGGTTGGTATGTGTCACTGGATGGGCATCTACATTCCTTTGGTATTTAAAAAAATCATAAGTTGAACTATGAGCAAGGAATAGGGACTAACAGGATATACTATGGAAAAAAAACTATGGAAACTCTGGACAAAGAATGTCTCCATATTTATCTTGTATGACAGCCTGGATGAGGATAATCTATGAAATGGAGAGGAACCCAAATACTGAGGAAAATAGAAGAAAACCTGGTTTTGATCTCCTTTCAAAGGAGAGCAAGTGAATAAGGAGGCAGATAAGTTTAGAATTATGATTAGAATTGACTTGTGATAATTGTACCATTAGACTATAAGTAGCATATAATTACCATGAGGATGGATGGGAATCTCACTTACTCATTGCAGTTTTCCTTAGACTAGCACAGTGCCTGACTCATAGTTGACACTGAACTAATACCAGTAATTAAGTGCATACTGTTGATTCATATTCTTGGGTTTTTACACATTCACTTATTATGCACAAAGCATTTTGCATATTGTGTGCAAGAGTTTGGGATAAAGTAGTTAATACATAAACAATTTGAATATTTATGAATTTTTTAGTTTTGACTTCACACAAAATTTAGTGTCAAATAAATACATTTTAATTTAAAAAACACCCATAGAGTAGTTCATTCAATTATAATGTCTTACTTTTCAGAAAGTGTTATATACAATATCCTGATTTTTTGAAATAAAAATATTAACCACTCAATAAAGAAAATATATTATGATTTTTACTCTCTAAGAGCATAGAGTTTTTTGTAAGGTGTGTACATGTAAGAAAGCAGTTATAAGACTGATGCTGAAACTTTTTCAGATAATACATCATCATACCAATGAAGACTTATTATGTATGTACAGAATAAAGATTTGCTAAATGCAAAATAAACATAAGTTAATTGAAAGTGATTGAAAAATTTGTCAAGTCACAGATAAAATAAACATTACATAAAGCTTTTAGAATTATGATTTTGTGTTGAATAACAAATATCAAAACTTCAAGCAATAATACAGGCTTACCAAAGATAATAGGAAATCAAATTTTTGGCACATAGTACCTACTCAATAAGTATATCTTTAAAAAAAAAATTTAAGTTTATTTATTTATTTTGAGAGAAAGAGAGAATAAACAGGAGAGGGGCAGAGAGAGGGAGAAAGAGGATCTCGGTGACAGAACAGAGCCCAGTGTGAGGCTCAAACTCACAAACCGTGAGATCATGACCTGAACCAAAGTCAGACGCTTAACCAATTGAGCCACCCAGGCACCCCAGTAAGTATATCTTTGAGGCATGTGTGAATTAGTATAGAAAGAAATAAGGAAGAAGGAGTGAAAAGATGAGATTTCTTTCAGAAGTATTCATGATGCCACAGTGGAAAAAGGAAACTTGTTTGGGAAAATGGTCAGGATAAGAGAGATTGAAAGTCACCTAGAATCCATTTCTAGAAGGGCTTCTTTTTAACTAGCCACAAAATGCATCAAATCTTCTGCTGTTCCTCAGTGATAGCACGCCTGCCCTCAGTAGTGGGATTGAGGACTAATTACAACAAGAGTGAGTTTTAGGAAGTCACTCTGATGGCCCATATGTAAGTTCCACAGATGTAAAGGAATGGCTAAGGCAAGAATGGAAACATTAAAGGCTTCAAGAAGAGTGTTAATAATGTAAAAGTGTTATAAACTGTAAAACCAATTTGAAACTTTCAGATTTTGTAACTGATACTATTCTATTAAAGGTTCTGTTTCCAGGTAAGATGGGAGTCATCATGCTCCATTCTGTTTCTACCTCTAAATATAGCTTTAAGTCCTGGACAGAATGCATAGATCAGCTGTTTGAGAACTCTGAAAAGTAAACATTAGTGGAAAGATTGGGGAAGAAGTCTCAATTGTTAGAAAAGAAAGAATCTAAATTGAAAATGGGTGAGAATCCTGAACAGACACTGTACGTAAGAAGCTACTGATGGCAGATAAGCACATGGAAACACGATCAACATTAGCCAATAGGGAACTGTAGACCAAGCAGTATGAGATACATACTACACATTTATTAGGAGGGCTGAAATACACAAAAGACAAAGTGATGACAAGTCTGTGGAGCAACAGGGAACTCTCACATAGTGCTGATAGAAATGCAAAATGATTTCGACCATTCTGGAAAACAATTTGACCTTTTGTTATAAAGATGAACATACACTTAGCATATGGCCCAGCAATGCCAATCCTTGGTACTTACCTTAGAGGAATGACCTATATATATTTACAGAGAAACCTGTGCATGATGTTTATTACATTTCTATTCATAATTGTCTTGAACTAGAAGTGGCCCAGATGTTCCTTCAGGGGTGAATGGATAAAAAAGAAACTGTTGTACATCCATACAACAGAAAACTATATGGCAATAAAATGGAATGAACTGTTAATAAATGTAACAT
Source organism: Lynx canadensis (assembly GCF_007474595.2). Lineage (NCBI taxonomy): Eukaryota > Metazoa > Chordata > Mammalia > Carnivora > Felidae > Lynx > Lynx canadensis. The sequence goes on from NC_044310.1 coordinate 54,114,286, forward strand.
TGTCTAAATGTCAAAGACATTGCACTGAGTGAAAGAAGCTAGTCTCAAGATGTGAAGTACTTTGTGATCCCATATCTATAAGATTACTGAAAACACAAAATTACAGTGATGGAGGATAGATTAGGGATCACCACGAATCAGGAGTGGAAAGAAGATGTGACTATAAAGGCACAGCACAAGAGAGTTTTTGGGTTGATAGAACTGTTCTCTATCCTGATTATGGTAGAGTTACATGAATCCAGACATGCATTATATTTCATAGAACACCATCTCCAAAAAGGTCAATCTTATTGTATGATAAATTTAAAAAGAAAACAAGAGAGACAAAAAGTAACCAAGGGAGCTTTATAAAAATATACATTCTATTTAAAAGTCTTTGCTACAGAGTTTGGCATGCATGCATAAAAAATGTCTCCACTCTTGGATTTTACATATGCTAATATTGCAGTGCTTCAATGCTATGAAATATTTATAGGAAATTAAATTTGAGTTACCTCTTAATAATAGAACTTCACATGCAGTCTTGATAGATAAAATTCCATTTTCTTCATTATAAATCAAAATCATTATCATTATTAATGTTACTGAATTTTAAAAAATTTCTAATATGAACAGATTTTGAATTAACAGAATATGTTGTGAATAAACAAACTTGAAATTAAATGAGCCAATCATGATGATCTAATTCACTATTTTGAAAGAATTTTCCATGTTCATATGTACTCAGTACCCTTTTTAGACTCATCCTGTTATATCACTAATTTAGGAAAATATTGTTTCTGTTAAATCCTTGCAAATATATATGTAAGCATGAAATGGATCCCTGAATATTAGTCTCTTTTTAAGAGCAATGGAGTGAATTTGACTTAGTTTTCATGTCTGCTATACACTTTCTATGATCTCTGTGGTATCATAGTTAATTGGTCTTACACAGATAATTCTTTACATTTAAAATTTTTAGCTGTAGATTAATACCATACCGTTTTAAAGCATATTTTACAGAAGACTGCTGACAGAGTAGAAATAATAAAAATATACAAGATCATTTAGAGAAAGAGGTTTTCCTAAACATGCCTTTGTTTTAAACATATATGTCCCTAATATCCTATTCATTTGAAATCACCCTTTTAGGTAATTTGCTGACAGGTTAGTATTATCTTTGGGAACTGGAATACCTTCATTTAATGCAGATTTTAAAACACCTACCATGGGAATAGTTTCTCTCCTTGCATTTAGGTATCTGACTCATCTTTGCTAATATATCTTGATGTTAACAATGACCTACGAAACAAAGCGAGGAGCTTCCTTAGTGTTTTTGCCTATGCAGTCTGCCTTCACAGGATGTGCTTTGTGAAAGAAGCACCTAATTACTCTGCCCAACCCAGAAAGCACCATGAGGAGAGGGCCTACAAGTCTGTCCTGCCTGTATACCACCTAATGAAAAGGCAGTGTAACACACGGCTGTTCTGCTTTTGCACTGCAGTAAGAATGTGAACGCTAATAATAGTAATAATGATAATTGTAATAATTTTTTTAAAGAATGAAGAAATGCTACTTAAAGTGGGAAACACAGCCAAACTGCTATGATTTAAGCAGCTCATTCTGGAAACCTTCGTAAGCTCAAGAAGTTAGGATATTGCCTGTACTAGCTGTCAAAACAGTAAGAATAATCTGATCATGACAGGAGGGCATGATTTGGGGCACCATATTCATTTTCTATTCATAGTTTCGATCAACAAATATTAATCAGAGCAATGTCAGACTGTGGACATAAAGAAATGAGCAAAATGGTTTATGTCCTTGGAGTGCTCATAGGTTACTCCAGGAGACAGACAATAATATGTACTACCGTATCCTCTGAGACATTCTGAAGATGAACCCAGTGCTGGTGGCAGGCAGATGGGATGAAATGGCGGACTCTGCCTGTGGAAGCTGAGAAGGATTTCAGTGAAGAGTTTTCATGTGAATTTACCCTTAATGGATGAGACAGTATTCTTGGCAAAGAAAGTAGAGACATTGAACACGTTTAGGCTGGGAAAATGACATAAAATAATACACAAAATTGTGGAAGGGTTATGGCTTAATACCACTATAGCTCTTGCTCTCCTTTGAGAGAGGTCATTTATCCCAGTTTTGCCTGCTACCCCCCTCCCTTGTCTTCTTCTGCACCGAGGAGATCATTCATCTATTCATCAAACAGATATTTATTTAAATATCTACTACATAGCCAGTACTGTTCCAGGGTTACACTAGTGAACAAAACAAAGCTCTTGCTTTCGTGAAACATAAATTCTAGGGGGAGCAAATAATGATGAACAAGTAAATAAGAAATATATACTATATTATATGCTGACAGATAGATGAAGGAAAGTGATGCAGAATGGGAGAGATTGCAGTTTTAAACAGGATGATGAGGGAAGACTTACTTCATCAAGAAAGTGTTATTTGGGCAAACCCTAGAAGGAGATAAGGGAACAAATCATGCAGATATCCTGGGGAAGAGGAAACTTCCACAACAGGTTCAGTGAATGGAAATGAGGCCAGTGAAGCTGGAGCAGAGAGAGCCAGCGGGAATGCATAAGAACATGAAATCAGAGAGGTACTGAGATGAGCATGGGGACACTTAGGGTCTTCTAGGCCATTGTGTGGACCTTCGCTTTGACTGAGTGTAATGAGGAGTCATTGGAGGGCTTTTCTTTCTTGAATGGGACCATCTATATGAACCATGTGATACCATGCTCAAGTAACGAGGGTATAAGCTTCCCTCTCTAGGATTTAGGTGACATTGGAGGTGGTACAGGTTAAAGCTGATCTTTTGGGAGCACTATTTCAGTAATGTTGAGGAAGTAAATAGTGTCATATGGATAAAAGTGAAGCATTCATATCATCTTATAAAGATAACATGCTAGGGGCGCCTGGGTGGCACAGTCGGTTAAGCGTCCGACTTCAGCCAGGTCACGATCTCACGGTCCGTGAGTTCGAGCCCCGCGTCAGGCTCTGGGCTGATGGCTCAGAGCCTGGAGCCTGTTTCCGATTCTGTGTCTCCCTCTCTCTCTGCCCCTCCCCCGTTCATGCTCTGTCTCTCTCTGTCCCAAAAATAAATAAAATGTTGAAAAAAAATTAAAAAGATAACATGCTAGATGATTTCAGACTCAAGGACATTTAGTACTTTAGTGACAAGACGAGACTACTGTGGGAGCTTGCATTCCCTCTTCTGTCTCATTAGGTTCCTCTGTTATAAAAAGTGTGGTGTAGGGTCAACTCCTTAAAAAGTATGCAATTTTGTGTCTTGATGATCTCATCTGAAAATGAGCAAAATAATGTGCATTCAGTCTAGAAATGTTTATTGGGTATCAATTCTGTACCAGACTCTTCCATATTCTAGAAATGAACAAGGCTCAGCTCAGCCCTTAAGTACCTCAGAGGTTAATACCATCAGGAAGTCCAACAGAGATCTCAATACTACCTGTTTGATAAATTTATAATGAGGAAACATTGAAATAATTTATTGAAATGCTTACAACAATGTCTGATACCACAGGTGCGCAATAAATGTAAGCTACTTCCCTATCATCCCTTAATTCTTAAAGAATGGTCAGTTAACTGTTCCTCTTTTAGATGGCCAGACAAGTATTTCCATTCAACTGAATGGCATATTTTCCTCAGCCATGTTGGAATAAGCCTAGTTCTATTTCTTCAAATAGAGAAATTTCTGAAATGGAGAAATTGGGAGAAATTACCATCTGTGGTGAGTAGGGCATTCTGTTGAAAGAGGCTCCTGGTGTTTCTTGGTGTTCTGTATTCACGTCTTACCTTGTCTGGCTGAAAGAAGAGCTTGTCCATATTTAATTGAGTAGAGCCTCATGGCTGTGCTCAATTGTATGTTGTTTTAGAAAAAGAGCACTGGGTAATAATCTAGAGATATAATCAACAGCAATTTAACTCTGTTAATATTGATGGTCTTAAATCTATTCCTCTTCATAAAGAAACTTCCAGATACGTTCTGTCTTCTCAAATATCCAGCTTTGTATTCATGGTAAATGTTTAGCCATATTTGTTTTGTTTTGTTTTCAACATTGTTATACATAATGTTACTGCATAGAACCTGGTTTTATGCCTTTAAAATACTTTAGTTTTATAATAGCAGTTAGTTAAAAATTGGTCACTCAGGTCAGAGAAAATTTATTCCAGGTAAACTTTTAAAGTCTGAAAGGTGTTGGATACGAAAAGAAGGTAGTTATTTTCATTTAAAATAATTTGATTACCAAGTATAACTTTTAAAATACATTTTAACAATGTTATAATACTTGTACTACAAGTTTATAATTTTGTTTGGTTGTAATTAATTTGCTTTCCATTTTAATTTGATAAAAACTCAAAGTATTGTTTATTTGTCCATAATATTTATAAATAATACATATAATACATTATTATTTTTGACTGTATAACTCTATTCAGATCCTTTAATGATATTTTATTATGATAGATTCTTGATTCATATCACTGTAACAGTATGTGGATACTAGGAATTTCATTATTTCAAATTGAGGCATAGCTCTAATTGGAATTCTCAAGTAATTCCCAAGGGCAACTATCTGTACGCTAATAAATTGACTCAGAATTACTCATCTCTCTTTTTGGAGTGCCAAGGGTTAGCTAAGCATGGCATGTAGATAGGAAGGTTTTGACTTTGGCTCCTTCCTAGCCTCTTAGAAGGGCACATAACTGTTTGCTTTATTCTTGTTTTTTTCCTCCAGTTCTTTTGACTGTCTCTCTCAGAACAGTATATTCTTTGCTAAAATATAGCAAGGTGTTATCTGCTTTTACTATGCTTTTGTGTACTTTTTCTTAGATAACACCTCCCGTTTCCTACTTTCTAGATTCATCTTTGACTTCAATGTTTAACACGGTGTTGAGATTTTCTTTGGCATTTTGACTCTAGAAACAAACTTTCATGAATTTACCTGTAGATATACATTTCCTTTCCTCTAGGGTAACTAATTCAGACTTTAAAATAGTCTCGTTATCTTTTAAGTTTTGTATCTCAATTAACTGTCTTTAGTATTACTAAATGTTATCTAGAGTAGGTAGAGTTAACAGACTTTATCTTTGAGAATTTTATTTCTTAGGATGATTCTCAAAATTTCTTTAACTGGGACATTGGCTTGTCATAGTAGGCAAAATGAAGAGTAATGTGAAATGTCACATAATGTCACATAAATTGCCGATAAGAATTGGAAAATAATTACAGTTGCATCATTATGTTGCTTTAGGTAAGCATATGTCAACATTTCCTTATCTGAACCCCAGTTTACCTACAGCTAAATCTAAGTTAAGAAATTTACCATAATTTAGGAGAAAAAAAATTCCCTGAAATGCTTACTATATTTTGGCAACCTTAAAAAGTGATTATGAGAAAGACCTTGGTAACTTCAAAGTGCTTTTTTTTTTTTTTTTTTTTTGCAAATGAAACACTCTGAATATTGGCAGGATCACATATTCTCATGTTTCAGTTTTAAATCACATTATTGTTGGAGGAAAGTCCTAGCTTTGTTTTCATAATGTGGTAAATAATAGGTACCAGTGAGCATATTTCCTCACATGATATTAAGACATACTCAAATATATAAAGAAGATGTATGAGGACCTGGCTGGACAAAATGACTCTTTTGACTTCTTAGTTTCATACAGTTAAAGAGTGTCAACTGGGAATCAGAAAGCTTGGGTTTTATTTTTAGCTCTAATGTCAACTATCAGTGTGACTTGGGACAAGTTACTGAAGTTTTCTGGGACTGTTTCTCTGTCTTTGAAATGAGACTCTGAATAAGGTGATCACTGAGATTTTTTCCAACTCTGAAATTCCCTAACTTTGCTTTTGTTCATGATGTATTTTTAGGGTGTTACTGCAATATCAATATCTTTCCAAGATAGTACCTGTAAACTAGGAGTTTAAGTCCTTTCTATTAGGTTTGACCCACTTCCCCCGAAGGCTGGCATGGGGTTTATTTTTCCCTAGGTCATCATCTGCTCTTTTTCAGTCCTTTAGGTATTCAGTCAGAGTATATGACGTATATGAATGGTTTTTTAAAGGTGGAAGTCCTCACACCTTAGAGGAAAACTATTCTCCTTTATTCACTGAAGTCTTCCTGTGAATCATTCCTTAACTGTCACTCTCACTGACTAGCCTTAGTTTTGCTTTGTCAAATTTTTATGAGCTCAGGCTGGCCCTGGTGGCAGTCATGGCTGGTACAGACTTTTCATAACATCTGTACACTTCAAGCACCACCATATTCTTTTCCCTTCCATGTGCCTTTTAAAGTATCAAACCTGCTTTCCAGTGTATTTCTAAATGAAATTTCAGGTTACAATGATCTGCTTTGGTACTTGAGACACTTGTTTGGATTCCCCTGTCCATATATCTCATTTGTATGCCCTTGTGAACAAAGCGCACACACACACACACACACACACACACACACACATGCAATGCTTGACTTTGGACTCTGCACTTTTCCCAGCAGCTTTCATTCTTCCCTGTTGTTACCTCCCTTTCTGTTCTGTGAAGTTTTGGCTTTCAGAAGTGACTTTGCATCTAACTAACAGAGTGGCTGCTGTGGCTAGCCCTTGAACAAAGAGCTTAAACAGAAGAATGAGGGTAATGTTTATTGGAATAAAGATTAGCCTTTAAATTCCTCAGGGGAATGAACCAAATCCAATGTTTTCCTGTGAGCTGACATTTTTTATATAGATGCTGTTTTGGATCTTCTGGAGAAGGGAAGGGGGAAAAAAACTTCAGCAAATCAGCTTTTTCATTCAGAAATGGAATTTGGGGGGCTGTTTTAGCAAGGCTTTTGACAGTCCCTGATTTAATGTTTTCACTGTGATGAGAACAGTAGCTGTACAAATCTGATGAAAATCTGAGCGATGGAGGGTGTTGTTGAGGGGGAAACAGAGTGCGATTATTTAAATAATCCTAGGCCAATAAGCATCTGGTAGGTGGAGTTAGTGTTGTGTGCATTATAGGGCAAGATAATTCTGAATGAAGACTTGAAACATCACATGTGCTGGACAGGCTCTAGTTCTGCTTTTTGTGCAAACAAAACAAGTGACAAGGTTTTGCCGACTATCCATTAGTGAGTGCAGCTCCTTTGATAAGATTAAAAAATACATGTAAAGGATTTATCAGAAGCCCTTATGAATATTTCATGAGTTGATATATTCAGCTGAATGAATTCAGTGAGTGTCAGTGTGTCGCTGGCAGACAAGCCTCATCCACAAGGAGGCTACTGACATAGGAAGCACTTTGGCGCATTTTCAGAGGCGAAGCCAGGCTGATAAAGCTCCTTGTGACAGCCTGAGTTACCATTCTTCGAGTATGCTGCTCTTGCTCTAAGCAGCTCAAACACTGGAGCCGCAGCTTCCGAAATTAAACTGGAAAACAGTTTGCAGACTCATCAGCCTCCTAACCTGCAGCTGTGTCTCTGCTATGTTTGAGGTTTTTGTTTTGGGTGGTGAAAGCCAGCACTCCATATAAGACATGACAGCAAGAGAGTCTTCAAAAGAACTTACTGCTTCCGAATCTGAGGTTTGCATAAAGACTTTCAAGGAGCAAATGCACTTAGAACTGGAGCTTCCAAGATTACCGGGAAACAGACCTACATCTCCTAAAATTTCTCCACGCAGTTCACCAAGGAACTCACCATGCTTTTTCAGAAAGTTGCTGGTGAATAAAAGCATCCGGCAACGTCGGCGTTTTACTGTGGCTCATACCTGGTAAGACGGGACTTGGAGGTGTCTGTGGTGCTTTTCAGTAGCGGCAGTGATTCAGAAATGTAGAAAACGAACATTTGAATTTTGTTCATAATGCATACCACAAGTGTGAAACGAATGGAGAGCGGGTCTGCTGAAGAATACATAGTGCACTGTATATTAAATTATCATTGTGCTGCCAAGCTGTTTCCAGATAAAATAAGCCTTTAACTGTAGGGAGTCTTTAAAGTTACTGCTCACCAAAGTATACCTAGCCGATTCTAGGTAAATTAAATACTGAAGGAGTTTTTAACATTCAGTGTTTTGTTTAATCTCTGTTGAGGCGATAGCTGACTTCTTTCGGTGTGTTTGGTGGCTGTTGTTGATATGTTTTAATTGCGTATTTTTGGTACGAGACAAATGGTTGAATTTTAGTTCTGATTTATTTCTTACAGCAATGTGTAATATAAAGTCAAACTTAATTATTGCATTGCCATGTATGTTGTGTAGAAACTAGTGCGATTTTGATTTATTGGCTTAAAGAAAAGGAGAACTAAATTCCCACTTCTGAAATTACATGGTTAATTAGTCTTATTTAGATTCAAATTGCTATTATCTTGAAGAGCCTCTTGTAAAAAAAGTAGTAACTTCAGAATTATAGGCAATAATAAATAAATCCCCAGTTTACTTAGGAATGCCAAGTAACTACATTCAAGAACTTTCTGTAAAAATTGCACTGAGTCTGCCACCTTTAATGTATGTGTTGCATACAATGGGGTAGCTTCCTTAAACCAGTATGATAATGAAATGTTAAAAAGGCACAATAGAAATTAAATAAACTTTAAGCATCAAAACTGGGGCATTTCTGATTTCTCTAGAGGACGTATTTTCTTTCAGATTAAGAGACCCTTCAAAATTGGGTATCTGGATAGGGACCATAGCAATTTAATAGGGACCATAGCAATAAAGGGAGCTGGTACCTCTTAAAGGCAATTCTAACACAGTGATTGTGTGACTGCATATTAGGTTGCCAACCAACATTATAAACTGAGGATATCTGGATATCTGGGTTTGCACATTAATATTTACTTAAATTCTGGTTTCCACTCATCTGAAATGTTTGTCTCATCTACTGCACAGTGCATTGGCAAATTCAACTTACCCCTAGAAATATGTAGCTTGCCTTTGATAGGTACCACATGGTGAGCCAAAAGATACTTTACCTAGTTAAAATGGTATGGTTGTTTTTGTTTTCTGAGAATGGACTGTTGTTCATATAATTGCTCTATTGAAGAATTTTCCTGGTCATCTTTTTGATGAATTAAATCTTAATTATAGTCTCATACGTAGAATGCACGTGATTAGTTTTTAAAAACCTACCAATGGTAACATTTGTATAAAGAGAAGATTTATATATAAGTGTATACTGAAGAACGCCTTTCTCTCGTGGTTTACTCCACTCCTAATGTGTATGTATTTTCATATAGTTTGCTAAGTAGTATAACTGGATAGGAGAAGGGATGTGGGTATAATTAGTTCTCATAAAAAGAACAGAGATGGAAAATGTACAATTAACCAATAGGCTTATGTGTTTTACTACTTGTGTTAATATTAAACCAGTATTTTGAGAAGAAGGACATTTAATTTTAGTAAGCTAATTTTCAGATAATGGTAAATCTTCATAAGACTTTGGTAATATTTTCCTTACTGTAGAGTTTCTGAATATAATAATGTGACCTTTCTTTTTACTTAGAATAGATTTTTGATGTGCTAGGAACATGAGCTATAAATATTGGATTTTTTTCTTTTCAAAAGAATCCAAATTTTAAAGTGATTAAAAAGCCAGTTTCACTCATGCATTATACAAATTTTCTTGCAATGAGCTACAAAAAGAATAATTAAATGATATCTAAGGTAACATGCTATTAGAGTGATCTTCTTCTAGCTGAGGTAAAGCAAAAATTTCTACAGATTGTCAAAAAAAAAACCCCACAAAACACATGAATTGGTTATAATGTACCATAATATAGGTTTAAAGAATCCATTAGTCACCAAACTTATAAAATGACTTGAGTTATGACCGTGATTCATTTTCACCCTTTTTCTCCCTCAACTCACATACTCCCCTTCTTACCATTCTTAGTAAAGTTATATCAGTTTGTTTTCAGGTCCTGATTAAGCCATAAATGCATTTATTTCTATTGTTTAATTTGAGTGTATGTTTAATATTTTTCAAATTTATTTGCATGAAACATTCCATGAAAATGTCTTTTTATAAAATATACACATATGTATTTGAATGACTTTTTCACTCATCTTAAAAATTATGTGTTTTTCTAGCATCATATATAATAGGAACATGAGTAAATTAGAGCACAAGTACTTTATTTTTGCCCCTTTGTCATGATGAAATGTAACTATCCTTTCACGATCAACAATTGGTATTTTCCAAGCCATGCATTTAAGTTAGAAATTCCAAGATATGCACTTAGAAGTCTCTAAAAACATGTTATTACTTTACAGTAGACAGTAGGCTTCTTTTAAGAAGACTGGATTGTTTTGATTCCAGCATTGAAATTAAAGTAATTTTCATGATGAAGCTAAACAATGCAGAAGATACAGTTTATGTCTAAACTCACTGAACAATTTTTTTTTATCTTTAGTTATTTGTAGATTTCATATTTCACTCAGATGAACATGTAGCTCTGGTTTTGAAAACCCAAATTCTGAAGTATGGGCTAATGGCAGAAGATTTAAGAAGCACTTGTGAAATACTGACTCTGGGATTATTTTTAAAATATCTGAAGACAAAAGTAGATATTCAGTGTGTTGTCACTAATCAGAATATTTAAACAATCCTACATCTGGAAGGAATTTGAGTGATTATCTCATTGCTTCCTTTTACCCTTGGGGAGACCACAATTACTCCATCTTTGACATTTGGAAATCTGCCTATTTTTTATGACTTTGGAGATAGTTCTATAATCTCATTTAGTACACAATCTCACTGTTTCATAGTCCAGGTACTAGAAAATTCTTCTGGATGATCAATCTGTATATAACATATAATATTTGTAATCTGGTTTTTGGTCCTCAGTGAATACTAAGAAAAGGCTTATAAGAACCACATGAATCCAAAAGTCATTATTAACTGGTCCCAAGTTTTTCTTTTTTTTTTTTTTTTATACTCTCAACATATGGAATTGAGTACTGCTGTGAGTGAGAAAAACTTTTGGTTCAGTCTATGTGGATTCCAACACCTGCTATATTTTAAATTCTTTACTAGAATGTTCATATATAGTATCTCACTTAAATTTCATTTGGAGTATAAGAATACTCTAAATTCATGTTCTTTTCAAGATTACATGTTGCAAATATTTTTTAAAAATGTTCTGAATTGCTTTAGCTTATTCCATGTATTTTTACTCCATCAGCCATTAATTTAACTCTGAATCACCATCCCAAATTTCCAAATTCTCCTTAGAATTTTGAAACCCAGTAATAGATACTATACTCACTGTTAGATGATATGAGAAAATATGGATAAAAAACATATCTTACATTGCAGAGTGTCAACAAAATGTGTATGGAGTTGGAAAATTAATGCCAGAGTCCTTAGGTCAGCATATTATTTTTTTTTAATTTTTTAAAATGTTGATTTATTTTTTGAGAGAGAGAGACAGAATGTGAGTGGGGGAGGGGCAGAGAGAGAGAGAGAGAGAGAGAGAGAGAGAGAGAGAAGAGACAGAATCCGAAGCAGGCTCCAGGCTCCGAGCTGTCAGCACAGAGCCCAGTGTGAGGCTGGGAGTCACAAGCTGTGAGATCATGACCTGAGCTGAGCCAAAGTCAGACGCTTAAGTGACTGAGCCACCCAGGCGCCCCGGTAAGCGTATTATTTATCCCTAACCACAAAGAGTGACAGCTTCTGAGGCATAATCTTCTTCTATTTGGCTCCTGCAGTGCTTTTTCCTGACTGGCCCTTGCCATAGTATCCAGCTTCTTCAACCTTCATTCCTTTGCTGATGTTCTAACCTCAGTCACTGGTTCTCCTCCATCAACATCAGCAGAGTGATCCTCTAAATAAGGTTACTGGTGATGGCCTTCACTACACCCTGTGCTCACCACACACCTATCCCTACACTCTCTTCTTGAAGAACAAGTGTATTGGTGAGCACTGCATTCTGTCCATCTATCCTTGCTTGCCTGTGGAATGTGCCTGCCCAGGGAGCAATAGTCTTTCCATTAGAGTTAGTATCAGAAAAAAAGACTTGTGTTTTTCTCCCTTTCCCCCATTTAGTTCTACCTATAACTTGGAAATCTTTCCTCATTTTAACAAAGGTTCACGAAATATATACTTTTGTGCCTAATAGTTGTGCAAATGTACTAAAAAACATAGCTCATGCTCTAAAGGAGCTTATACCTGATAAGACAAAGCTGAAATGACTGGGGAAGAGTAAAAATAGAACAATGAATATAGTATATGGTTGACCTTCCTCTAAATTGTAGACACAATTTATGCAATTTAGGCCTAGTTTCTTAGCTAAACCAAGAAAGATATAAGACAAAGATATAGTCTTATATTATTCTTCAATTTACTTGAACTATTTGCTAGCTATATTGGATAAATTTTGATAAATATCTATGTCTTTATATATTTACTGATTGAACAAAACATTTGTTGAGAGACTACTGTGCTCCAGGCCCTACTCTGGGTTTAGGAGACACAAAATGAGAAAGATAGCCCTTGCCTTCAAAGAACTCGTATACTGTCTGGAAAACAAACTTACGCATTATTAATTAATCAGTGGTGTGTAAATAATGCTATTGAACAACGATGCCCCAATTCGTCATGAGAGCCCAGAAGAAATAAAGACCTCTAGAAAGTGAATCAGTGTGTTAGGAAAGGTTTAGAGAAGAGATGACATTTGCATGGGGTCTTGAAAAGTGAGTAGCGGTTTTCCAGCAGAAGAGTGGCCAGGAAGGCCATTCTGTTGGTCAGAGAAATAGTAATAATAAGGAAATTCCATTAACCCTTAACAGTAATAAAAGCTCACATTTATTAAGCACCTGCACTGTATCTGACATTATTCTATATATATATATATATATATATATAGTCCCATGAAGAGCCCATTAGTTATGAATTATACAGTATTATTGTTTCCATTTTATAGGAAAAGAAGTGATGCACAGGAAGGATAAGCAATTTTCCAAGGGTTACACAGCAAATAAGGAGCTGAGCTGAGATTTGACGCAGAGCATGGGGGAAAGTGAGCAAAGTTCACTGAAGTCAAAGCATAAGATGTAAGATGGCAAAGATCGGAAGTAAGACTGTGCCTGTAGATTGGAGGCATACTTTAGAGATTCCAGTATCATGAACAAGACTTGGGACTTTATTGCAGCATCAGTGGGGAGCCACTGCAAGGTGGTGAGGAGGGGATTGCCATAAATAGCTTTTTACTTTGGTAAGAGATTGGCAGGCATTGTGGAGAATGGCTTGGCAGATGAGGAGATTAGAAGCAAAGGGAAAAAGGAGAATGTACATTTGAGACTAATGACTTCTAATTATTGTATATATCCCATAACATTGACAACTGTGCTTATGACATTCTTTATGGCTTAACAAATTACTGTTTATGGAACATGGGGGGAACATATGTAAATTTGGTCTCCCCTTACATTTATCACCTATACCATGATGCTATGCATAGTATTAGCTGATGTGCACTGTCCCCAAATTCATCAAACAATCACCTCAAACGTGCTTGGGGTGCCTCTGGGGAAAACCCTAGTGCTCATTCCTCATTTGCTAGAGGTGCTTTGTGTTGTGTTTTGTGTATAGTCCTGGAGGATTTTTTTTTTTTTTTGACAGAAATTATCTTAGTTTACAGACTGAACTGAACGCCAGTGGAAATCTATGCCTCATAGCCTGAGTCTATTGCTTTAATCAGAGCAAGCATTTTCTTGGTAATGCAAGTCTATAAATGGTGTTTTCCTGGCCTTTTAGTGTCCGCCAGTCTTCAATATATTGGATTTTTAAAATACTTCCTGTAAACAGGCTTTGTAAAGTAATGATGACGGCCCCTAAGACACATGCTGGAAGGTGGTTTGGCAAGCATGTCTGCTGCCCAACTGCTAAAGTTTATCCCCCTTTGTGAAATCCCATTTACTTTCTTTTCCCGTTCTTCCCTCTTTGTGGTCTCCCAGTTTTTCTCCTTGGCTGTTGTTTATAGATGCTTTCTTCTCTAACATCACTGTGAAGACACCAGTAACATTATGATTGAGGCATTTAAATGATTCTCAGGAAAGAATCCAACATGTTTACCATAGTTTACAAGGCCCTGCCTTATCTGGCTCCAGGCTACCTGTGACCTCATCTCCTATTCTCTCCCACCATGCTAGTCTCCTGTTTGTTCTTCAACAAACCTCGCATGTTTGCACTCCTGGGCCTTTGCACTTGGTGTTCTTTCTGCCTGCAAGACTAGTACCTTAGATGTTGACTTGAGCCACTCTCTTACTTCCATGCAGGCTTCTTATCACTTGCTAAAGAAGGCTTCTCTGACCCCTCTATCTAAAAAACAGCACCCTTTACATTCTAGTCCCTTACTCTGCTTTATTTTTCTTCTTGGTGTAGTTATCATTACCTGAAAATACTCAACTGAAAAGACATGCTTGTTTGTTACATTCGTTTTTTTTTTCCTTCTGTTATCTGCCAACCTTTCTAAATTACATGAGGGCAGGGATTTTGTCTTGTTTACTACAACCCAGGCACCTACAAGAAAGGCCGGCACTTAATATTTGTTGGAAAAATAAAAGAAAGAATGACTATGGTTCCTGTTTCTTGCTCTTTATTCTTAGAGGATCTTTCCTTCCGGCCTGATATGAGGGAAGAGAAAAGGAAGCTTAGTTCATACTTATTCTACAAGCACCCTTATTCCTACTCCATCCATCTCTAAATAGTTGTGTTTCTTTTCTGCCAGTACAGCTATTTTAACTGGCTCTTTTCTTTTTTTTTCTTTTCTTTTCTTTTCCTTTCTTTTCTTTTCTTTCTTTCTTTCTTTCTTTCTTTCTTTCTTTCTTTCTTTTCTCTATAATATTGCAGATACTGGTTTAATTACAACATCTCACTAGAGGCTAAGTGTTTTACATCGTAGCCTATTTAATTAAACCACTTTGTACAAATCATACCACCTAGCCTGTAGTGCTGTAAAGTCAATATTTGTCCGCAGCACTGTACAATTATTTATTTGGTTATTCTTCATGCATCAACTAGCACAGTTGGTGCTCCAGCTCAGGAAAGCTCTACATATCTCTTGTTAACTGGGTAGAAGTGTCACACAGAGGAATCTACTTGTTATTTGGTCTTTAAAAGGTTTGCATGTTATATCTTAGAATATTTAATTATCTATGTCTTTCCACTGATGCAACATTTAAAATATTGACACCAGCGAGAGCTACGGCAATTTGAGTTCTTTATAGGATTTCCCCACAGGAAATTTGGAAGTAAGAGTCCATGACTTGCAGAGTGAGGAAATTGTGAATTAACAACCCTTGTACTTTAGAAAAGACATCAGCAGGAGTGAAAATTTTCACTTGGTGCTGTCTCAATGTTTCTGTACTTCGAGGTTGAGACCTCTGTCTCTCCTAGTAATTTGTCTGACACAGATATGTTTCAATCTCATTGTGTACTTTAAGCTTAAAAAAAGAAAGTAATTTGTTGACCATCTCAGATTGCTTCTTGCTAGAACTTACGCATTTTTTCTGTGAGGGAGAAGAATGACTGCCTTGGTGTCTGGGTGGCTTAGTCAGTTGAGCTTCTGACTTCAGCTGAGGTCATGATCTCATGGCTTGTGAGTTCGAGCCACATGTCAGGCTTTGTGCTGATAGCTCAGAGCCTGGAGCCTGTTTTGGATTCTGTGTCTCCCTCTCTCTCTGCCTGTCCCCCGCTCATGATCTGTATCTCTCTCTCTCTCAAAAATAAATAAACATTAAAAAAATTAAAATGACTGCGGCTCTAGACCTTTTGCGGAACAGAACATCTGTAACATGACGTGCACCCCTGACAGACCCACTTGTCCTCCTCTTCCTTACCTTTACCCTGCACAGCTCAGGCTTACTGAGAGTTACACAAATTAGAAATAAAGGGTGAGGGGTAGTATGGCTTCAAGAAAACTGTTTTCAAACTGCACATTCTGGAACATCAGTGTTCTAGGCACCATTTTGGGTATTCCTTGAAAAATAGGGCACTGATGATCTTTTTCTTAGTCCCGGGTGAACAAAACAATATGGATGACTGTAAGCTTAGAGAACTTTGGAGGAGTCTCGCATAGATTCCATAATATCCAAGTACTTGAAAACCCCCAGTTTAAGAGATAAACGAGTGGAGAGAGAAAAAGTTTCTATGTATCTGTGCTTGATAAAGTTGTAGAATTCTGCAATTTATTATTTATTTATTAAAAAAAATTTTAATGTTTATTTACTTACTTTTGAGAGAGAGACAGAGAGGCAGAGAGAGAGGGGAGAAGAGAATCCCAAGCAGGCTCTGCATTGTCAGTGCAGAGCCCGATGTGAG
Organism: Lynx canadensis; assembly: GCF_007474595.2. Classification (NCBI taxonomy): domain Eukaryota; kingdom Metazoa; phylum Chordata; class Mammalia; order Carnivora; family Felidae; genus Lynx; species Lynx canadensis. Next base: position 54,130,607 of record NC_044310.1, read on the forward strand.
GCTTGAACTTATGAATCATGAGTTCATGACCTGAGCTGAAATCAAGAGTCAGATGCTCAACCAACTGAGACACCCAGGAACCCCTAAATTTTTTTAATGTTTATTTTTGAGGGAGAGACAGACAGAGTGCAAACGGGGGAGGGACAGAGAGAGAAGGAGACACAGGCTCTAGGTTCTGAGCTGTCAGCACAAAGACTGATGTGGGGCTTGAACTCACAAATCACGAGATCATGACCTGAGCCAAAGTTGGATGCTCAGCTGACTGAGCCATTCAGTCGCCCCTCTGCAGACAATTTATAACATTAAAATTATATTCATCTAAAATGTGCAGGAATGGCAGCAGGACAAATGAAGAGGTTGGAAGTATCTGGGACAAGGAGAGTTCAGTGAGAGTGAAGACTTAAAATTTCAAAAAGTTGAAAAAGTAGCACAATGAACATCCTTTACCTGGACTTACTAATTAGTAATGTTTGTCTACATTTACTCTGTCTCTGTTTCTTTCTTCATATCTAACACAATGTGTGTGTTTCCTTTAGTTTGAAGAGAGCACATTTACATGGAGAACAGTAGTTTGGGGATCAAAAAGAGACTCATATTTATTTTTAAAGTATGGGATTATATTTCTATTCCATGAGCATGTTCCCATATCACAATTTGAGTTTAATTCTTTTTATTTTTTTTAATCTTTATTTATTTTTGGGAGAGAGACAGAGTGTGAGCAGGGGAGGAACAGAGAGAGAGGGAGACACAGAATCCAAAGCAGGCTCCAGGCCCTGAGCTGTCAGTACAGAGCCCGACATGGGGCTTGAACTCACAAACTGTGAGATCGTAACCTGAGCCGAAGTCAGACGCTCAACCAACTGAGCCACCCAGGTGCCCCTGAGTTTAATTCTTAATAGTGTACTAGCATATTGACAAGTTGTAAATAAATTTGTGTCCGCATTTTTAAAACTAAACTATTAAAACAGTTATGGTGGAGGGTTAGAGGCATCTGTAATAGTTATGACTTTTCCTAATGATAAATTGTTGGTTGTAGGTGCTTAAAACAGTTTCTAAGAGAATGGATGTCTATAACATTTAAATCTTCTTTCCCTAAGAAGAGATGTTATTTCTTTTATAAAACTATAAAACTTGTAATATTAGAATGGTATATAATGTCATTATATACTGCACCAGAGGTTCTGTCATTGTATAGTCTTGATGTTATATTGAATTTTATTTTTTACTAATAATCCTCACTTTATATTACATTGTCTGGAGTTGAGAAAGCCAGTTGGTTTCAGTATTTTTTCTTGACTGGCTATTGAAATTTTAGATCATTAATTGTCTTGGACTCCAGTTCCTTCATTTGCAAAATGGAGAAAATAGCCTTATGTTTAAATATTTTCAAATGTTAATTTAATTTATTTTTTTTTCAACGTTTATTTATTTATTTATTTATTTATTTATTTATTTATTTATTTTTTGGGACAGAGAGAGACAGAGCATGAACGGGGGAGGGGCAGAGAGAGAGGGAGACACAGAATCGGAAACAGGTTCCAGGCTCTGAGCCATCAGCCCAGAGCCCGACGCGGGGCTCGAACTCACGGACCGCGAGATCGTGACCTGGCTGAAGTCGGATGCTTAACCGACTGCGCCACCCAGGCGCCCCATCAAATGTTAATTTAATTTAAAAAGATATCTATCTGGGAGTGACTGGGTGGCTCAGTTGGTTAAGCATCCAACTCTTGATCTTGGCTTAGGTAATGATCTCATGTTTCATGGGATTCAGCCCCGTGTTGGGCTCTGTGCTGACAGTGAGGAGCCTGCTTGGGATTCTCTCTCTCTCTGTCTCTCTTTCTCTGTGTCTCTCTCTCTCTGTCTCTCTCTCCCCCTCTCTCTCTGCCCCTTTCCTGCTTAAGCTCTCTCTGTGTCTCTCTGTCTCTCTGTCTCTGTCTCTCTCTCAAAACAAAATAAAAACAAAAACAAAACATATCTATCTGGTCCACTAGCTATTTATCTTCTAAGATAATGTATTAAAATACTTAACACAGTATTTCTTGCATTATAAATGACATAATAGATACTACTGTTTAATTAAATATCTTTTTAAATCTCTAAGCATACACCAACATTCACATTATTGTCAGCCTTGGTTGGTAAGGCAGAAATTATTTTTCATTATTTGAAAAGCATCACTGGGTATGGACTGTGCCAATTTGAGAATCAAAATGAATGTGAATTTATAAAGAAATAATTTTACAATATCCACAGTGTGACCATTCCATATACTGAAGAAACAAAATATCATTTATTTATTATCATGTGATAATCACATTCTAGTGAACCGTGCGTAATTATACCGATATGCATATCAGAAGACCCAGTGTGAACAGCTTACACCCTCTAAGAAACTTTATGGCCTTGTTTGGCTGCTATCACCAGTATATTTTGAAAAGCTATTTGTTACCGTCCACTGTGTGAAGGAGAGAGGAAGAGAACCATATTGAAGTAATTCCATCTACTTGCACCAATTAGCTCAAAAGCAAAGGCAAAACAAAACAAAACAAAAAAACAAGCATAAGAAGATGCTTTGTTTATTTCAAGATCCCACATATAAAAAGCCAATATAGGATTCAGTGAACAAATGTCTTGGAAAAATTCCAGTGTCATCAAAAACTCACTTATCTCAAAATGTTCCCTGCTACCCTTTCTATTCCTCTACAAATTAATAAGCTCAGTCTGTTTCTTACGGTACAGAAGGCCTGAGAGTGCTTCTGTGGCTTATTTGGGCCGCAATTACCTCTGCAGTTTATACAGGAAACCTCTCTCTCACCATCAGGACTATTTGTTTCCCAATGAGAGGTTGACAAAAAAAAAAAAAAAAAAAAAGATAAGGGATCCAATCTCTCTTGTTGGTATCTCAGCTGCTCATGACTTCCTCCGGAGATTTTACCCTTGAAATCCAGATGCAAATTTTAATTTCATGGGGATAACTATGGCCTTTCTCTTCACCTATCAGCTTGCTCTGCCAGATCTGCACTCGCTCAGGAGTTAGAGTTGTGTCTCTAACATGCTAATGTTTACCAAAGCAACACAGGGACTATAGGAAGCTGGGTGGTCTGGTGCAGAGCACAGCATTTGAATCCCAACTCCCAACTTCTACCAGACACTAGGTTTTGGACAAACCATTGAACTTAGCTTGGTTCCTCTTTCTGCATCTGCAAAATTAGAAAAATGCTACTTGCATCTCATGAGGCCCCTATGAAAATTAAATTAATGTGTGTACAGTGCTTAGCACAATCCCTAGCCAATGACAGGTAATCAGCAGACATCAATTCACTAATGCATCCATAGCTTAAGATTCCATATAAAAACTTATACCCTATAGATAATAATGTAAATTACTTACATATTTTATATGACATGGTTTAATTAAATAAGTTTTTATTAAGCAACTGCTGTGCATATTCATTCTTTTCACACCATTTAGTTTCATGGGATACTTCGTTTCCTAGGATTGTTCCTTATCTTAAAGCTCATATTAACTATTCTTTCCATAGTAAGGTAAAATTTAAAATGAAAAAGAAATCACCATGTGTTATGGGGTCTAATTGCTTTCATTCTTCACAAAGACAACTGCAAAGGGCTTTGTCCATAAAATGATCTGCATTCTTTAGGATTTCAGTTACCTTCTTGAATTCCATGCTTGTCTCCATTAGTGAAACTGGCTGCCAGTGAAATACTATTTCTCTAAGTTAATTTAAATATATTTCTACTAAATAGAAAACATGTTCTTTTCAAAGGACCAGAATGTCAGTGAAGTTGTTTTCCCCTGTCAGTAGAATCTAACCTCCTAGTTATTTGTTTATATAAGAAAGTTTATTCATGAGAAGCATTGGGAAAAGAGTTTAGGATCTAGAGTCAAAGAATCTAGACATGCATCCTGGCGCCACCACTTACAAACTGTTTTTTTTTGTTTTGTTTTGTTTTGTTTTGTGAGTGGGGCAGAGGTAGCCATTTAACCTTTGGAACCTCAAATTCCTCATCAGTAAAGTAGAAATAAAACAATTCTTTCCCTATTCATGTATGATATTTATAAAATTAACTAGAATTGTTGAAAAATGCAACAAACTGGAACCTATTTGCTGGAAGAAGATCAAAGATAAGATTATAGGACAGAAAGTAATGATAAACTATTTCTGAGTGCAAAATAAAGTGAGTGGCTCACATGCTGCAGTTGCATTTGGGTTGTATGTAAAGAGCATACTGTTAGTAAACATTATTAAATACCACAAACATTGTTCCACAGACATTTTATTTCATGAAAAGGAGAGGAGTTTCTGCTCAGTGGGACCACTTATGTGAAAGACTGTAATGGAGACAGGGGCCAGACTAAATGGTAACTTTGGATCTTATCTGCCCCCATGGGTCGTTACATCACCTTCATGCTTCCTGCAGAAAGATAGTAGAAAGCTCTTATAACCAATATTCAGTGAAAGTTGTATTTAGTCTTTATCCAGATGGCTATGCAGCATTTAAATCAAATTGCTCATTATATCTTGGTCATTTCTAAGAATATTTAGGGCTGAAAACAGAAATAAAGGTTACTGTTTTCCCTTTGACACAGACTTCCTTCTCACATGATCATTGATCGGGTTGGTTCTGTCTCCTAGCAATTGAAAGGCAGTAAAAGGTTATATCTTTAAGACACGTGTTTCTATTCAAGTGAATTTGTATGTAGTTGAAAAATCAGCTACCCAAATAAACTCAAAGCTTTGTGATAATGCAAAATAAAGTAAAATAATTTGGGGCTTCACAAGAATCATGCCAAGGTTCTGGTTGTGTCTAAATTGATAAAATAAGATTTTTGGGACCCTATCTGGCAATTGTAGACTAAATTAAGCAACTGCTTCATCTGAATGAAGGTTTGCAGAGCCTAATATTATGAAAGAGCTATCTTTATCAACACAGTACTTGCTTGGGATTCAGAGGATTTGAGTTTTAATGCCAGCTGTATTCCAGATGACCTATGAGCACATACACTGTATATTTGCTGCTGGTAGCTTTTTTGTCAAATGGAATTAATAATTACCTGCTCTACCATCCTTACCTATGCATTCCAGTATCAGTATTGAATACAGGTGGCTACAGAGTGCTTTGGTTTTCTGCAAAGTGACTTGGCAGAGACATCCAGAAGAAAAAAAAAAAGCTTCTAAGAAGTTCTATGCATAAAAGATTTTTTTAAAATGTGACTCAGCTTTAAGATGCATTAATGAATTGTGTATTTTAGGTGAACCCTAAAAATGTTTTTGCCAAGTACTTGGTACTCTGATAATTTAGATGTTTGTATTTAGAGTTTCTTAAAGCATTGTTGTATTTATATAGGTCAGTGCTTTTTCAATGGCTAAAAACCAAATAGACATCACTTACGGAATTAATTCTGATGTGTGCCTTGCATTTCATTTTTGTATCCATTCTTATCAACAAATGTTTATTGTTGGATAAAGTAAACATGATAACACTTTACCATTAAGGAGCTTTAATCTACCCAAGGAGAGTACATAATCAATTGGCATGTACAATAACTTTATCTGATAGATATAAATGTTGAAAGGATATAAGAATAAAATAATAATGCTCTCTCACTGCTACCAAGTGTTACCAATCTGATTTTGAAACTCAAGGTTGACAGAGCAATGGTGCTGTCTTCTTTCCAAATGTCTGTGAGCCTTGAATTTTCCCCTGTTATGATGACTTATTTTTTTTTCAGCCATTAATCAGTAGTGAGCTATACTTGGGAAGTGGTATACCAGCAAGTAGTCTGCTAGTGTGAACAAGCAGGAAATATGCTCCAAGAGAGAAGGAAATAAGGTAGCAGGATTTAAAAAAAAATTTTACATAAAAAATTATACAACATACATATTATATCATCTAATCCTTATCTCCATTTGCCGATGAGAAAACAGACTCAGAGATCAACTGACCACTGCTAGGTAACCTGGCTATAAAGGAGTGAGCCAAGTACCCCTTTTGTTCTGATTTGGAGTTACACAGTGTTTATATGGACAAGTTCCATAGATTCGGTGGCATTCCTCCATTCCACCTCCTTCTCAACTTCCAACTGCAAACACCTATGGGAAAACACTCAGAGTTCTTATACCCTCATGTCTCCTCATTAAAAGCTTTCTTACAGTGAGGACTTGACACATCCATTCTCATTTAAGCATGATTGACTCACGGGGTTTTTGTGTTATTTCATGTTATGGAAATAAACCAGAAGAATTAATTTCTGCTTGGAGAATTTTACACATTAGAGAGCAGAAGCAAAGGGAAGTATTTTGGGGGACAAAAGGGCATTTCTAATCCCCCCCACAAGTCATGAGACATAGATGATGAGCTGAATGTCCCAGGCATGTAGTTGTATTTGCAAACCTTTCGTTTATTCACCACATTTAGCTCCCATCTGTTATGTGCCCATGTTTCCTGCCTTCTTCCTGTTTCTATGGATCCATTCTCTGTGTACTTGGTTGAAGCCAACCCCTCCACTGTGCACTGTATCTCCCTTACCATCAATGGCTTTGTTCTTGCACCTGCCCCTGCTCTGTCACCAATTTTCCATCCTATTAGATTATATCTACCTGTCTATGAACATGCCATAGCTCTATTCATAATATCTCTATTCTGATGATTCCCAAATTTATATCTCTAGCCAGACTTCTCTGAAGTCCAGATCTATATACCTATCCAACAGCCATCTTGACTGCTATATCTTGGCACATCTAAAACTGACATGATTTTCGTCACCCCCTTCTCACTTTGTTGTAATTTATTCTCTATCTTGGTAAAATTCAATTCCATTAGTCTAATTGCTCAGGTCAGAAACCTTGAAGTCTTCCATGACTCCTGCTTTTTTTGGTCATTTCATATTCCACTGCTTCAGCAAATTCTATCAGCTCTGCTTTCGCAATGTATCCAGAATCTGACCCCTTCTCTTTACCACCACTGCCACTGTTCTGATGATCTCATTGGGTTGTTAAATTAACCTCTTACCTGATCTTCACCCTCCCATCTTTGCAGTGTATTCCCCACACAGTTGCCATTGTGATTCTTTATAACAAGTGAGCATTTGTGCCATGTATCTATTCAGAGTCCTCCAGAGTATGGGTTGACTTGTTTGTACCGTATCTGTAAGGCCCTATTGTTTTCAAACTATTGTTTCTAAAACTCTGTTCCTTCCCCTCACACCATTCCAGCCACACTTGTCTATTTTCTGGGCCTCAAACAAAAATATAAGCAATATCCCCATCAAGGTCTGTGCCTTTTTATATTATCAAAATAGAATTTCCCCCAAGATATCTGTATGGCCCACTTTCTTCCTTCTTTCAGGTCATTGCTTAAATTCATCTAATTGGAGAGGAATTCACTGACCATTTATATAAAATAACACTCCATATTTTGGCTTTTTTCTGCTTTGATATCTGTGTGGTTCTTATCCACACCTGATGTACACATCCATATCTATGTTCATGCCCATGTCGTATCTATCTATCTATCTATCTATCTATCCATCTATCTTGCTAAATCTCCTAAACCTATAAACCAAATGAGCACATGATAAACAATTAATATGTATTTGTTGAATGAATAAATGAATGAATGAATGAACGAATGGAGCAGACTCTGAGTATTTCAGTTTTAAGCATTGTGCCTCAAAGTTGAATGTGAGAAATGTGGACAGATAATTTAAAATATGAGGTGATAGATAAAATAGTAAAAGTCGATATATCCCACCAAAGAAGCAATTTTATCTGCAAAAGTAAATTTTAAAAATACTATTAAAATTTGGAGCCCCTAGTAGCTCAGTCAGTTGAACGTTGGACTCTTGATTTCAGCTCAGGTCATCATCCTGGGGTTGTGGGTTCGAGTCCTATGTCAGGCTCCGCGCTGAGAACATGGACCCTGCTTGGGATTCTGTCTCTTTCTCCCTCTGCCCCCTCTTCCACTCTCTCTCTCTCTCTCTCAAATAAAAACATAAACATAACAAAACCCCCCCAAATATTTTTAAAATTTAACAATAGATTAATATAAAATCTGATTGCATTGTTAACTAGTTGTGTGATCTTAGGGAAAGAACTAAATCAAGTCTGTTCTTCCCATTATACCCACTATGCCATCAATTTTATTTTATTTTTCTGAAGGTTGTCAGATAATATGATACAAAATAGGTGTTAAGTAGATATTATTTTTCTTTCCTTTCACATTTAATACTTCATTTTACATCTTCATGTTAACCCTCTATAATGTACCTTAACCCTCCATCATATCTCAATGACTTCCTAAATTTCCACCTCTTTGACTTTCTTCTGTTTTCTTCCTACAAGACTTTGACATCATGTAATGCTATAATCAGCCTCACCATTCCATGAAAGATTATATACATATATAAAATTATATGTATAAACTGCTGAGTGCTTTAGCTATATTTCTAAGAGCAGAAAGCTGGATCAATCTTCAGCATTATAGGATAGTAATAAGTGAAATTTTATTTTTTAATTGGAAGTAAGTTTATTTGACTCACACTACAACAGTGGTTCTTACTATGTCACAAATATATCATGAATGGGAGTGGGAATGATGTTCATAGAGTAAGTGCAATGGGAATTTTACAGGAGTATAAACCATGACTATATTTCCCCCTTTGCTATAACCAGGCAATTAGCAACAGCAACATGAGTATTTTCAGGAGAGAGTATCGCAATTATTAATGTTACTGATAGGGCATTATGTGGAAGGAAAAATATTTGGAGTCATTATATTAGACTAATCTCTTTGAAGCCAAGTGCTATTTCTTTTATTTTTTTGGGAAATGATTTTATTTCCAGTTTTATTGTTATGTAATTGACATGTAACATTGTATAAGTTTAAGGTGTACAACATAATGATTTTATATGTGTATATACTGTGAAATAATCACCACAGTAAGTTTAATCTTACTCGCATTGCATGGTAACTGATAAGTGGCTATTGAACTGAATTTCTTAATTTTTTTCTCTAAGGTATCTGTATTTTTATTGCACATGAGACAAACTTATTTGTGTCCCTGTTTACCATTGGGATATATACAGTCAGGAGGTGATATAATAATACTGCATCTGAAATTACAGTGTATGAGGAAATCTGCACACATACCATTTGTCAAACAATTAGGATATTTCTAAAATGTGAAAAGATATACAACAGAAATTAGTGAAATGAAAGACAACCCAAATCTTGGTTTTTGATATAAACACAGAATTTATATATGGTTTTCTAGGTTATAATAATTACAACCTCTTCCTTCTAGGGACTCAGTTAAGGAACTCATTGTTGATTGAGATCTAGAATTTATAATTGTTTTCTTTTTCGTATTGTAATAATGACAAATATCAGCGGTTCTATCATCACTGTTTGCTCTGGTCCAAGTCCTGTGTTTTGAACTTCCATGCAAGATTTTTTATCACAGTTTTCACCATTTGGGATCTCTTAAGTGTTGTTTAGCTTTCAATGAAAGACAATCTTTTAAGGAGTTTATGTCCTAAATATTTTCTGGTTTTGCAGTAGCACACAGCAGACATAGTTATTGTGTTTGGATTGGGATTTTCATTTTTAACATGTTCTCAAATTCTTTAGACATTTAATGTTTCCATCTGGTCCTCATAAAAGATTTCACATTTGTAATGCAGCTCAGGTTCCTGCTCAGAGAGCATCATTATAATTCTATCCATGACTCCAGTTTGATAGAGCAGATACTTTTTTAACTTTGGATTTTTTTTGAGCTTTTTTTTTCCTTTTTTAAAACCTAAGAATAACACTTGATTTTAATGGTGCATTTCTCTCTGGAAACAATTGTAGTGTGTGTATCATGACAACAAGCATGCTCCTCACTTCCTTCTGCACAGTTTGAAGCTGCTAGGGTAGGAGAAGTTACCACACTGTGAGTCCGGTACAAGGAAACTTCTCAGTCATCATATTTCCTCTTCATTAAACAATCTGTTCTCAGTCATCACAGATGGAGGGGATATTTTCAAGGACTTGAATGTTTTCTTGAAATAGCCAAACAAGCCATGTTAAATAGTAGGTTCTAGGACACAATTCAAGCAAATGTCCATAACTTCTAGCAGAGTCTTTTCCATTTAGTTAGGTGCTCAGTACATGTTTACCCAATACTATATGCCATGTAATGCTCTAACATCTTCTTAAATATTAAATCAATTAATCCTCAAAGCAACTTTATGAATAAAGTACTGTTGGTATCCCTACTTTAAGGATGAGGAAAGTGAGGCAAAAAAAAAAAAGAAAAAAAAAAAGCAAAAGGATCACAGCTAGCAAGTGACAGAACCAGAATTGAAACTTTGGTGGTCAGGCCCAAGTCCATGTTCTTCAACTACTAAACTATGTTATGATTGGTTATGTTCAGCTGCCAATTTCCAAAAATCTATTATTACTTTGCCAAAATTGAATTGCACACTCTCTGTAACTTCCCCAGCACTATGCTTGACTTACAGTTGACAGTCAATAAGTGTTTGTTTACCTAACTGTTTAATTAATAATGAAATACTTGAAATAGGTCGAAGCAAAGGCAAATCACAGTGATAGCCAGTGGAGAGGGTGCTCTTCATTCAGAAATGCCAGTAGGTCCTAGTGTTTAAGGATAACACATATGGAAGACCCTGCTCCTCCTAAGATGATGCTCAGGGTTTTGGATTTTCAAATCTAAGAGAATTGTCTTCATCTCATTCATTGCTCTATACTGATACAGTTTTTTTTTTCATTTGATTGTAGTAAGATACGCATAACATAAAATTTACCATGTTAAGTATTTCTAAGTATACAGTTCAGTAGTGTTCAGTACATTCACACTGTAATGCCTCTCCAATGTAACTTCCTTTAGAGGAGGGAAAAGTACAGATATTAGAGATTAAATTGCACAAATAATTTTTTAGGCACAATTGTGAAGTATAATCCAGTCACTGAGAGGAAAAAGGCAAAGAGCATCTAAAAAGAAACATGATGAAATGTTTTAGCCAAGAGATGCCATACATGAGAAATTGGAAACACAGAGTATCATAAGAAGTAATGAAATAATAATTTTGTGTATTCTCTAAACTTCCCATATTTCATATTTTCATATTTCTTCTAATTTTCTAGTGGTAAAACACAACCAAAAGGACTTTGGTGATTGCTTTTGGGTCAGAAATAAATGGCTAAGGAGCACAGTAATGCAGCTTGCTTTCAATGCCAAGCCAAGCTTGAGCAGAAGGAGGTGTTGAGATATTCCAAGGGGCAAAATACATAGGACAGCTATTGAAGGAGAGGAGTGTAAACTCTGTTGGGTGTTCTGGCAAGAAAAAAAAATGCAAATGGGGTGAGGATGGGATGGGGAACAGGACTAGCTAGAGTAGGGAGCATTGGCTTCAAGTAAGAAGGCTGGAGGGTGGTTCTCAGGAATTTAGATTGTACCTATACAAACACTGCTTTGCTATTTGGGGGTTTAGAGACTTGGCATCTTCTCTCAGACTGTTGAATATGAGAGCAAAGATTTGAGAGCAGGAAATGTATCGTCTTTGGAGAATCAACATCTTTCATTGTGCTGGCTATATAAAAGGCTTTATATACTGAATTAATTTATCAATTTACATATCAATTAATGAAGTATTAAAATAAGTCTAGAAAAAAGGATCATATTCACTACACTTAGCCTACAATTTGTTCAATATTGATGTGTCTAAGAATAAAAACTACCTAAAAAAAGGTCAACATGTAATATGTGATTACCATAATCAGGATAGTAATTTAGCATTTCTGTAAACTAATAGTATTTGAATTTATTCTACATATATTCAGTGTTGGTAATAGACAACTGATTTTCTGTGGCCAAAAATTACATATGGGATCATATGGTCTTGCTAATTCAATTAATCTCTTCACGCATAGTCAGTATTGTGGAAATAGCAAAATGTCTCCAGTATTTCTGTAGATTTTCTTGTTTAATTTAAAGTTTCACTTATGACTTTAAGAACCAGAGAACCCTTTAGGAAATTATAAAAGAAGTCATTTTTTCCTGGTAAAGTTCTGTCTATACTATCCATTTCTTGAGTTTAGAAGCTCAGAGAAGAGCAAATACTGATTATTCCCTCTTACTGCTTGTGAAGTTCAGAAATGCTTAATGGAGATAACCCACTATTAGTGCTATTTAAGAAAATTTCTATCCAAGAGTGCTTTCTAAGAGCCATTTATATTTCACCAGTTATATATCAAGTTGCATGTGGAAATCAGAGTTAACCGATTTATTCCAGTTGTATATTAAAACCACTTCAGATTGGCATCTGGGTAGCTGGCTATTTTTTATATATTTCTCCACAGATCATAGAATCTTCAAGGTGAAAGTTGCTTCTTGTTTTACTGATACTCTTGTAACAGGATATATTTAGCTGTTTTAGTGAAAGTAAGACAAAGATTTTTGCCTAAAGAGTATGTGGTTTTGACTTTTATAATACAGTAGACTCTGACTGAATAGGTTTTAAGATTTAATATGTCAGTTTTGTGCTTTACTTTGCTTATACAGACACAGAAATCTCAGAAGACATTTCCAAAATGAGGTTAATATTCTAATACCCCTTATCAAAAATATTTGAGCACCTAGAAACTGTTTTATAGTAACAATCAACATCTTAGAGAGTCTTCCAAATAATTCAACTTAAGGGTAGGATTTGGAAATAAGTAACATTATCAGACTCAAATGATACTGTTTTATAAAAATGTCAGTGGAACATAATTTTAAATAGGTGGAAAATTATATGCATATATATATATATACATATATATATAACTATATGCTAAGGAAAATACAAATTTATATAGTAATAATTAAAAGGTTTTGTGACATAGACTATGATCTAAGAATAAAATGTTATAGGATGTAACAATTAGATAATTTCATATTTTATAACAATGAAAATATCTATAAATTAAAACACCATTTAAAATCTTTTTGCTGTTTTTTGGAGTAATTCTTAAATTAATGGTAGGAGTTCTGGCTATTTTTATATTCAAATGCATTCTGATACAATGACATATAGTTTTGATGACCTGGTTATACTGATGCAAGCTTTCAGTGGCATTGCCTGGGGCTAGTAGTCTGCTGAATATTTTATTTTGATATTGTTGCAATAACAAGTTAATGTATTAGTGCTTTTCTTAGCCTAGAAATAATTAAGGAACTGAAGCAATTTATTTAAAAAGAAAATTTTAGAATAAGTTTATAGTTCACCTAGAGTTATTTAAATGTCTCATAAATTTATGGGATGGTCCAGCAAATACTTTTTAGAAAATTATGTTTAATATATCACAACCTTTGTTCAGTCCTTTGCAAACCAGTTTTCTATGGGAGTTCTTTTGTATCCAGAAACACAGACAATTAGATATTTACACATATAGCCATACTCTTTTTTTTAAATTTTATTCTACTGTATAGCACTAACCTAAATCTAAGCTGGAAGTCTGTCCAGATCTGGTTTGGAGGGCTAGTTAAATAGACAATATACACAGAGAGATATAGGATCTAAGTGTGCTTCTCTGGTTCATTTGCAGGCATCACTCAAGCTCCAGGTTTGTATTCTTCAGTTTAGGTCAGTCAGCCAACAAGACTTCCCTGAGTGGTCACTCATGACGAGGCCTGCACTAAACTGTGTACATAGAAGTCAAAGAAAAATTGGTCATTATCAATAAGCATTTATTGATACACAGTGGCACAATATCTCTTTTAAGAGTTTTCATTAATGTTGGAGAAATTCAACTTCTAAAAGAATTCCTATTTTAAATTTGGCCCAGAAATTTTGTTGCTGGTCAACAGTGTAGCTAGCTAGGCTAGTTTCAAGGACATGTCATAATTAGGTCAGAATAATAGATGCAGTTAGTTAGGTACAGTAGGATTCAAATTAAAGTAGGTGTCTGAAATGATAATTGTGGAAGTCATAAATAAACAAGTAAATAAAAAAGTATAGAAATAAGTAAATAAGTATCTCTTGAAGAACACTGAGAAACAATTCTTGCCATTGAGTGGGTATGCCAAGTGGTTATATTCCTTCGGTACCTTGGAGAGCTCTCAATAACCTCTAGCTTTGATTTTGTGTAAGATTTTACTGAGGCCTTTTGTCTTTCTAGCCGAAGGCCTACCTGATTAGTTCTGTCATTATGGTAAGACTAAAATATAGCTAATGCAGCTTTACTCCAATTTGATATGATTAAACAGAGTGGTCAGGATATCATTTTCTGACTAAAACCTTTTGGCCCTCACACTAGATCATGGGCAATACATTTTGGTTCCTCAAAGTTACTTATGTACTGTGTAAGACAAATAAACTTATCAGGGGTTCAAAGTGTTATCACGCTTTCTCTCCAGGAGAAGGATCATCTTTTTGGCTCAAACTGAAGAAGTGTCGCTAAGAGCATGGTGGCATGTGTTTTGCTCCCATTAGTGGTAGGCACAATAAACACTAGAAGAGTGCAGAAAAGAAGTTGTTACTAAGGACTATACAACCTATGAAAGACTCCACACAATAGCTGGCTCTGTAGTAATGAAAGGGTTCAGACAATTTGGGAGAAGGGAGACGGAATTTCAAGTGGAGAAAATGTTAACCATTTTTAACATTCCATTGATTTTGGGGGAAGTTAATTAGAAGACAAAGTCTTTCTTTAAATAGCCTATAATCCACCTGAGGGAGAAAAGAAACCTGCAAGCATGAACCAACATTGGAATAATTACCAGTTATGTAGTGAAAGAACAAAGAGGTAGAGTATAAATTTAATAATGACGCTTTGGAGATAAAGTCTTTGGAATAAAGGAACAGTGTTGGGTAGGGCTAATGAGGGCAGTATTGTAGAGATTTGTCTCCTGATCTGAGTTCCTATTTTCTGTTTCTTATATTAGTGCTTCCTAAGTGTATATTTTGCGTTTGCTTAACTGGAAAATTGACCTCAGGAAGAAATACCTTTAAAGTAAAGGAAAAAAAAACCTCTGTATGCAGAAAGATCTCACTTATACATATTTTGATCATTACTTCTGTAGATTATTTCAGCCTGAGTTTATTATTTATTTATTTATTTATTTTTGCTCTTGTGCTGCCTACTCACTACTGCTCATACTTTTGCCAGCCTCTTGACTTTTGGATTCTTTACTCTGAGAGACTCTCCATACAAGTATTCTCCATTAATGTGGAGTAAAATTGCTTGTATTTACAGAGCTTTAGAAGGTATAAAAATAATCAATAATGGGTACAAATAATATATCATTGTTAATAGTATTCAACCAGGTCTTTCTCCAGCATTTTCAAAATGTCTCTAAAAAATATAAATCCAGTGTCACAATATATTGGACTTGGAAATACTTCAGAGGCTGACTCATTTACTCCTTACCCAATCAGGTAGCCACTTGCACTGTGTCACATCTCTGGCACCTGGTCATCAGGCTCTGTGTGAACAGTTTAAAAGATGAGAAGCTTCCTACCCAAGGCACTTATTCATTCCACTGTTGACTAGCTTTAACACTTAAAAAGGTCTTGCATTTAAGCTAGCATCTGATTACATGGCTTTAAATCTATTGTTCCAATTTCTTGCTAGGGAAGCTATACCAATGAGGTCAGTTCCTACATTTATTCAACAAAATTAACTAGGCACATAATACGTGCAAGGAATGTTTTTTGACTTACAAATGATAAAGTTACGAATAAGGATATGATGTTTACCCTCAGTAAGAAGACAGATTTTTAAGAAATGTTTCTTGTATCAGTAGATGGATGGGTAGATGAATAAATGCTAACGTTTTCTCTCTTTCACTGTTAAATAGTGGATAAACTCTTGGGTGTATAGTTGACCCTTGAACAATGTGGGATTTAGGGGTGCCAACACCTCATGTGGTTGAAAACCCACATATAACTTTTGACTCCCCCCAAACTTAAATACTAATAACCTACTGTTGAACAACAACCTTACTGATAACATAAACAATGGATTACACATATTTTGCATGCTATATGCATTATATACTGTATTCTTACGATAGAGTAATCCAGAGAAAAGAAAATATTGTTAAGAAAATTGTAAGGAAAAGAAAATACATTTATAGTACTGTACTGTAAAACATCCACGTATAACTTGACTGGCACAGTTCAAACCTGTGTTGTTCAAGTGTTAACTGTATAATAAATTTGGTGTATTCCTTTATAAGAGAATAGCATACTGATATCCTAATATCCTCTAGAGTGGTGATGTAATATTTTTTATTGTATACCCTATCAGTATAAAACATTCAGGCAAATCTAACAGGTACATATTTATTTTAAATACATATTAAAATTACAAATATGAAATACTGAACTAAAGTATCATGCATGTATACTAAATATCATGCAGGCATATTTTAGAATATTTTATGCAAACATGCATGTTTATCCTTATATCTCAAAAAAGTGCCATATACACCCCACTTTGAAGACCACGTGATAGAGGGTAAAGATTTATAGCTTTATTACCTATTCAAATATATAGCCTCCGGAGAAAACCAGCATTTTAATGGTCTATTACATCTTTATTCTTTTTAATTGGACTCAAGTGATTGCAATATGGCAACATTTAGAATTTGGCTCAAAAACATATTAGAGCTCACTAAATTAAAAAAAAAATAGGCTTTGAGATAATATTAAGGGAAGTAGGGTACTTCAAGGAGGATTATGAAAGAAGTAATGTCTGAAAAACAAATAATTTATGAGAAAGCTTTACTTTTCATATAGAAGTACCATGGGAGGGGGGGTGAAAAACCATTATAGCAGTACATAAAGAGGAATAGGTATTTGACATTGCCAAATAAGCTAAAATCTGGATTTCTTAGAGGGCTAATAACCCATTTGGTGTACCACATATAGTAGAAATCTGGGACCTTATTAAAGATAGATATTTTAGAAGAACACAATTGTATAGAGACAAATTTAAGTAGAATGAAGAAAAAAGAAAATAATACCTTTCTACTCTTTTTTCCCTACTATCTGATATGCCAGTTTGGTTTACCACACTACAAATTTAACAAGCTTGAAACTGTACTCATTTCTCCCCAGATAGATGCTTGCTCCCATGAGTTTCCTAATTCTGTTCATTGATTCCGTATCCTATAAATCTCCCAGGCTGCAAACTTTAAACTTGACCTCTCTTCCCCATTTTACAATGAATTGGCTACCACACTCTTATTGATTCTCTGTTTGCAATATCCACCAAGCAAATTGTCCTATCTACTTGGGTACCGTAAACACTTAGGTCTTCTACCAACCACAGAGGTTTGATGCTTTTAGTTTCACCATGAATTCTGGAAAGTTTTATAGTATTAAGTGTCAACCTTAGGATGGTAAATGGATTTTAGTAATTTTACTTTTGGCTTCAATTTTGAAGAAGCATTTTTGAGGCATATATATGTCTCAGAATATAAACATTTAATAATATACATTTTCTTTCTGGTCAATGAAACGTGTGTTTTGACTGTCCTTCTTAGTTAAGGTTAAAACTCTGAAAAATAATTTTGAGTATCAATGACACTTGGTAAATATTGCCTGATGGATGAAATTGTAAATGCAAGTTTGGTTTTTAATAAACCTAGGAAATGCCTTTGAAATATCAGACAATTTTTTTCTCAAGAGTTTAACATATACATGCCATGCATATGATTAGGACTCATGGCCATCCCTCTATACTTTCTGCTTTGGCCCAATCTGGCTTTGGACTCTGAATAAACATCAGTCTCACTCAGAATAGAGCTTAGACTTGATACTGTTGATGGTTCCTTTCTAGATCTCGCTAACATTGTGTTTCATGTCCTCTATTATCCCCATGTACCCCTACTTAGGAGGGGTCCATAGAATGGCAGCATAGCCTTTGAGATTAAGCTCTCAGGCTTTGGAATCAGGCAGTTTGGGTACACATCCTGGTTGTGCTAGCTGTGATACCAGGGAAGAAGTATTTCCTGATCTGTAAAATGGGATTAATAATAGCACTTAATTCATAAGGTTGTTGTAGAATTTTACAATTAATATATAAAAAAAGTGCTTAGAACCCTGACCCGCACTTAATAACTACTCCTTGTTTGCTATTATTGATACCCACATAAAGCACTCAGCATAGTGCCTGGGCATATAGTATGTACTCAATAAAATATTAGCTGTTACTTTTATTGCCAGAAACTCCATTCCAATTTCCATAAGCAGCATTTCAGACTTAGGCCACAAAGAAAAACAGATGAGAGTATATCCTCTTAACATAAATCCATGTTCTTCACTTCAACAAGGAAAACAGCTAAGTGGGTTGGGCAAATGGGCTTCTGAAGATGGATGTACACTTCACCCTATAATGTCATGACATATGCCTGTAAAGGACTATTACACGATATATGGCGAGTAAATTGCTTTTTCCTTTTCCCAACTGCAAACCAAGATTTGCTTTGAGTTATACTATCAGTTTGTGCATTAGTGTCACTGTGAAAATCTACATTCAAATTTGTGGTCTTTATTTTCCCTGCAAGCTTTATGCACTTTCCTTTTTAGTGTTATAACCCAGTAGAGGGGCGCCTGGGTGGCGCAGTCGGTTAAGCGTCCGACTTCAGCCAGGTCACGATCTCGCGGTCCGTGAGTTCGAGTCCCGCGTCAGGCTCTGGGCTGATGGCTCGGAGCCTGGAGCCTGTTTCTGATTCTGTGTCTCCCTCTCTCTCTGCCCCTCCCCCGTTCATGCTCTGTCTCTCTCTGTCCCAAAAATAAATAAACGTTGAAAAAAAAATTTTTTTAACCCAGTAGAGTTTAACAATACATGATTAGATAAGAAGATTGCTCTAGGCTGGTAGAATGTAATTTAATACAATAGAGTTTGAGTAGAAACATTTTGAGATAAATATCACTTATATTACAAGTATTTTATTTCTTAAAAATTTTTTTTGAGACAGAGAGAATGCACGTGCAAGCAGAGGAGAGGGGCAGAGAGAGAGAGGGAGAGAGAGAATCGTAATCAGGCTTCATGCTCAGTGCAGAGCCTAATGCAGGGCTTGATCTCATGACCATGAGTTCATGACTGGAGCCAAAGTCGAGTCAGATGCTGAGCCAACTGAACGGCCCAAGTGCCCCATATTACAAATATTTTAGAGCAAACATTTCTTCAGCCTATTGTTGTTAAAAATATTTTAGAGTTGAAGATAAAAGATGAAGAATGTATTGACTCTTCTTTCTTAACCTAAGACAACCCCAGTATTGATCCATAAAAAGTATTTATGAATGATACTTTTACTTTTTATAACACTGATTACAAGTCATGTTACTATAATCATCACTATGGACAAAATTTCTTCTTAATTATAATCATCACAACGTAATGAAATCAGTTCTCCAGCACCTAGACATAAAATCATGGAATATTTTAAGTGTTAAATTTAGGATATTTTGATTTTATGATGTTAACTTTGAAACAACTAGTTTCTAATTTCTCATCTGTGATCACAAGGATAAATGATATTTGCTTGATATACAAAAGTACTTTCAACTAACATCCTTTTTGTTGCCCCATAGAAGTTATTAACCCTAATTTCAGGGAACTCAAAGGGGTTAAGTGACGTAGTCAAGTGTAGTGACAAAATTGGTATTTAAATCTCAGCCTCTGATGTCAAATATTGCATTTCCAGGTATTTAAAATAAATAGATTAACATAGTTGATTAGAGGGCTGTAGGTGATGGTGTAACACTTTTTCCCCAGGGAGTAATGAAATAAGAGTCAATATCCCTTCTTCTTTACTCTTCCCTGACGTTCCCTGAGAGCAAGAGGGGGCAAAGAGAGACATGGTCAAGGATGGAAATTGATACATAGTCAATAAACATGATTTAGCCAGTAGTAAAGCTCTTTGCCATTGGTGAAAATTTGGTGGAGTTCATCCAAAATATAAAATCAAATTTATTTTTTAAATTTATAAATTTTTGGAATTAATAATATAAAATAAAAATGAAATACTTCAGTGACCCATATATTTATGTGTGTGTATGTGTGTGCATGTATTATTTCAGAATTGGGCTGTAGCCTGCAAGTAAGTTAGAGAGCACTTGTTTTCATTTTTAATTATTGATCAGCTGCCTGTAAGGTTCATTTTCTATTAATGTGGAGGTGGAATGGTGTTTTTCCTTCCTCTTTAGTTCTTGATGAACCCCATATGGTTCTGGTGCTCACAGCTCTTTAATAATTCAAGTGTATCATGGAAAAAAGGCAAGTTTTGAAAATCTGGATCAGTAGTTCTTAAAGTTTTTTGTTTCTTTCTGTTAGCCATAGAACTACTTCTTCAAGGTACATTATAATCTGGACTTAAACTTGTAAAATACATTTAAGCAGAGCTGCTTGGTTTGCATTTAAGAAGGACTTTTACTCCATGGTTCCCTTAAACCATTCATCCCTCTGTGTTGGCCCCAGAGGTAGCTCCTGAAACACCTGGGGCTTTCATTGAACAGAATTTGAAATATATTGACATAGATGCTAAAATACTCAGAATGTAGCTCTGCCCCAGGGCTTAGACAAACCAGATCTGGATTTAAACCATGACCATATCAGCCTTGTTACCCTGAGCAAGTAGTACAATTTCTCTAAAGACATTTCCTTCCCAGTAAAAATGGGAATAAAATGGTGCCCACCTCATAAAAGTGTTCTGAGAATTAAAGTAATACCTATAAAGTGTTAGGCACATATTACTGGTGTCGATGTTTAATAATCTCTTCTAAGACAGTGATACCGTGTTGGCAGTATAATGAAGTGGTGGAGATAATGCTACTCACAGTAATTACGGCTTTCTTGATGAGAGGCTTGAATGTTTCAAATTATAATCCTGAGACACTATAGTTTATGCTTTTTTTTCAACTCTAAGATTTGGGTAAAGACATATATCCCACCTGGAATAATAAATTGTAAAGTATCCTTTAAGGTACTGAACTGGTGAAAATTCTTAGGATACTATCTAATTTTCTTGGATGGTATATACAAAGTTAACATAATTGCATGAGGGCAAGATGGCAAACTTAATTTTTCCATGTGCAAATAGACTATCCCATTTGGGGTAGAGTCCCTAAAGTAGAGGTTTATATGCCATAGTATCATTTATTTAATTCTTAATAAAACTTTCATTTTCCTTTCTGCTTTCCCTCCTTCCCTTCCTTCTCTTCTTCCCTTGATTCTGCTCTCTGTCAAACACTGTTGTTTTCCCTATAAAGTAAAACATAAAATGGGTACCACAGCCTAAGAGGTGGTGGCTATCCGCAAGGTACTGTGCATTCTATCCCTAGATGTCACTTTAATCTCACTACTATGCAACTAAACTTTTCAGCAGAAGCATCGGATGAGAACTGTCTGGGAGAAGGCATCCTATAAGACAACATGGATAGTGTGGAGCAGTGAGCACCTTATCCCCACTCTTTTTGCATGCTCCAAAACATCTTGCTTCTCATGGTCCCTCACACCTGGTACCTGACTCAGGCTCTCCTTGTTCATCCTGCCATGCTACTAACTGGCTTCTTTGAGAGCTGTGCTGAGCTTCAGAAGGGTAGTGCCTATTCACCACTAACTCCCAGGCATACTACACACTATTCTTCAATTTATTGAATGTATTAGAGGTCTTTTCTTTTTTTTAATGAGATTTTTTAATGTTTATTTATTTTTGAGAGAGAGAGAGAGAGAGAGCGTGAGCAGGGGAGGGGCAGAGAAAGAGGAAGATGGAATCCAAAGCAGGCTCTAGGCTCTGAGCTGTCAGCACAGAGCCTGATGTGGGGCTCGAACCCACGAACCATGAAATCATGACCTGAACCTGAGTTGGACGCTTAACTGACTGAGCCACCCAGGTGCCCTAGAGGTCTCTTCATAAAAATATACACACCTCTGGAAAGTAGTATTTTGGAGAGTATACTTTTAGTCAGACCCTTAGCTGGGATATGTTACCAGCTAGCTGAAAGCAAGGGTAGCTTAGGAAAGATGCCAGAGAGCAGGTGGTTGTGCCAAACAAGAGAAGACAAAAGCACCAAAGCTGAAAAAGTAAGAGGAACAAGAAAGAGGCTGAAGGTAGTTTTTTTTAAATTTTGCCTTAAGCTTTCCATTCAAATCATCTTGTGCTTTTTGAACTAGCTATTTGTATTAGACTTTTGCCTAATTAACATTTCAAAGAGATAGAAACAATTGGTGATGATTTTGTATATCACCTGCTCCAATGAATGTCAGCCTGACTAATCCAGTGACACAGGTCCCAGTACTATCCCCACCCTGCCCTCAGCTTCTCAGAATTCTCTCCTAATCTTCATCTTTCTGTGCTCCTCTGTCATCCCATTTTATGACTTTCTTTTTCATGTCCCACTGAGTCCTCTGTTTTCCTGATCTTTCCCTCTATCTCTTTTACTGTTACTGTATTTCTTCCTACTGCTTTATGAGTGAGCCTTTTCTCTCTTCTCCTTTTTTTCTCAAAGTATTTTGCATGCATGTAAATCTGATCTGTACATCCCATGGATGTGGAATTATATGTTGAAAATATTAACTGTAGTTACTCCATAAAGACTTACAACCTCTAGTTTTCCCTTAAATAGTAAGTTGGTTGAAAACTTTAAATTTCGTGTGTCAAATGAGAGAGAAGGACTTTTTTTTTTTGCTGTGTAATCAACTCCTCCTTTGGATTCTAGGTCAAAGTTTTTCAGTAGAAAAAGAATAATCTACTTTAATTTAAGCTGTTATTTTAATTTATTAGACAATAAATATAATTTATACACGGTGTCATGGGTGTTATTCCTGGGTTGCCTGTTCCTCTGGTTTTATGCCACAAAATTTCATAAATTGGCTTAACTACAGAAACTATTCTCTGTAACATATACCAAACATGAAAAACGGTAGCAAAGGGGAGAATTGTGTCTGGACAATTGGACAACAGAACAATTCTGTACAAACCTCAGCCTGTAAACACATTGAATTCACAACCTTTGTTCTTTGTCCCTCTATGCTTTGGAAGACCCTTGCTTTTCTGCCCAGATCCTTAGTCTTTCTAGGAATTCATGTTGCAAGTTCTGAGTCTTGGAAGTGACCATATTTCCTTTTCATGTCTACCTCTGGTCAGCATGGTCTACTCTAGCTTTTCCTGTCTCATCCTAAAGTTTTCATGTTACCATTCACTGTGTCTCAGGAAGCCCCTCATCTGGACTGGTGTTGTCATTTCCATCTGCTATACAGCATCCACTCCCCCTCCACTTGATAGAATTGAGGAGGGGAGATTACTTAAACCTTTCAACTTTCAGGTCACCATCCTATCTCCCTCTTCCTCTCTGGTATCTTATCTCCGGTAGAGAGGAGCTTATCAGTCTATCAGAGTCTTTTGGGGCCCTCTTTGCCTCTTAGTCTTCCTACTTCCTTCCACTATACTTTTAATATATGTAGTTTGGATCATGCCTGGTGTCAATTGAAAAGTGTGCTAAACTAAAATAGAAATTTTAGTTTGTAAATTTTTTTTAACCTTTATTCATTTTTGAGAGACAGAGGGAGACAGAGGGTGAATGAGGGAGGGGCAGAGACAGAGGAGACAGAATCCGAAGCAGGCTCCAGGCTCTGAGCTGTCAGGACAGAGCCCAATGAGGAGCTCGAACTCACAGACCATGAGATCATGACCTGAGCTGAAGTTGGACACTCAACTGACTGAGCCACCCAGGCGTCCCAGAAATTTTAGTTTAATTAAAGATTGTTAAAAAGTATTTTTAAACTTTGGGTTGCAGTAAACATTGTTTATAGGGGATATTTTCATCATTGGGTAAATAATTATGAATTAGAAAAATGTTGCTGAAAAGTAAATAAAACATACAGAAGCTCCTCTTTTATTGTTATTCAAATTAAGTGCCAATTATATGGTAAATCAGAAAGAAGAGATTAATGAAATAAGGGACTTTATACAACTTTTCCAGAACTTTGAAGGATTTGCACAGTTTGGTTACAGAAGAATTGGGGAGATTCTTCCAGGAGCTCAGATGTGCAGGAGTGAGGGAGCTTTAGGTGGTGGAATAAAATTGGTACATGTTGGTATGATACACAGCTAGAGCAAGATGTGTGCAGTGGGCAGGATTCATTTACTCAGTCAGTTGCATCTTTAAAAAAATCATCTTGTTGCTCTTCCCTGTGCCAGTTATTGTACAAAGTGTCACAATTTCAGTGGGAAATAAAAACATACAACATAAAGCATATTCTCATACAGGCATTGACTGAACACTTACACAAGAATTTAGTAAGAAGCCATGTCATATGTTTTTATAGGGAACTAACCTGAAGTCATAAAAGTGTATAGCTGGGGGTATTGAAATATAGAGTATGGGATCAGAAATTTCCAGAATGAAGTGATGTTGACCCTAAAATCAAAAGCAGAGTGAAGGGAAAATTCTTTTCATTTTGCTTTAAGATTGTTAACTCAGTACATAAGGAGTGGTTGAAAATATGGAAGAAAGGAAGATGTCTTCAAGACATCTGAGGTGGTCATAAGCATTGGAAATAGGAAGTGAAGTCGTGGAATTTTAGGTGGAATCTCATATTTTATTGGTGTTTTGGAGACAGGAAATAGTTGAGATTGTTTAGCAACTCTTGAACAGGGGTAAACTGGTGAACGCATTGCTTTAACAATCTGATGGTGACAGAATGTTGAATGATTGGAGTAGGAACGAACTAAATATAAATAAGGCCACATGGAAGATAGCTTATATAAGCAAGCATGGAGTAATAAGGTCATGAGTCAAGATAGCTTAATGTCCATGTGAAAAATATCCTGTATGTATTTTCAGTTTTGTGACAACTTTTTCACTCCTGTGTTTTTAAAAAATGAAGTTGAGTGTGTGTATCTCTAAAATCATATATTCAGTGAAATCTCCCCCTCTTCCCTCAGGAAGAGTTATAGCTACTCCCCCAGAACCCCACAGAATTCTATTTCTACCTCTGTTAGCATACACTCTATGAAACAATTAATTATTTATGTTTTGTTCCCTGAATAAGACTGTTAACTTCCCATGGGCTGGGGGTGTTGTTACTTATTTTACATGGGCATCTATGGCCGAGTTTGGAGCATGGTGGACACACAGTGGATACTGGTATTGATTAGCTCAGTGACTAAATAATGAAGCATTTTCTATATTTTCCACGTGTAGCCTGTCTTACTACCTATCTTCCTAGTATGTCTTTAAGTAGAATACTTTGTAATTTGGAAAGAGCCAATACTTTTCTTGTTGAAATCAGTTTCATGTCCAAAGCAGAAAGATTTGTTACTCACAGAGGATGAGTGGTAATTGAATTATCTAACAGTATATTTATTTTCTGTGTGACATACATCAAAACATGTTTTGTTTTTCCACTTTTAGTGGCTGGTTTCATAGGTCCCCAAAAACATTGTTCACTCTTTTCTCTCTGTCTCTGTTTCTCTGCCTCTCTTTGTCTCTCTTTCTCTCACTCTCTCCCCTTCCTCTTCTTTTCCCCCTCTCCCTTTCCCTCTATCTATCTATCATCACAAAATATACTCTGAAGCCAAATAAATATGGATTTTAATCTTGTTGGCTTCACCTAGGTATAACCCCAAGAAGTCATTTAGTTACTGGGTCTCAGCCTCTGAATCTGAAAATGGTGAATAATTTCTCATGTCCTAAGGAGTTTATAGCAGGATTAGAAATTATATCTATGGGGGCGCCTGGGTGGCGCAGTCGGTTAAGCGTCCGACTTCAGCCAGGTCACGATCTCGCGGTCCGTGAGTTCGAGCCCCGCGTCGGGCTCTGGGCTGATGGCTCAGAGCCTGGAGCCTGCTTCCGATTCTGTGTCTCCCTCTCTCTCTGCCCCTCCCCCGTTCATGCTCTGTCTCTCTCTGTCCCAAAAATAAATAAACGTTGAAAAAAAAATTTTTTTTTAAAAAAGAAATTATATCTATGAAGCATTTCATAATTGGTACATAATACATAGTGGCTACTGTTTTGATATATTTTTAATGATATTATAGTTCTACAGTTTTAAATAGGCATAAATAGCTATTGCTTTCCATAAATGATTTAATTCATGCTTTTCAGTTAATTTTGGTGAGCGTTTGAGAGGAAAGACTGATTTTAGATGCTGCCCCTTTAAGAATGGGGGTTAGCAGGATGAAGCTGGGATTCTGCATTCCCCTCCTTTTGTCAGTAAACAAAGGAGCCTTTTGGGATGGAGGATGGGGTGGGTCCTCCTATTAGGAAAGATAGTTGCACCCTTTGAATACTGGCTGTTCCTAGGACTCTGTCTACCTTTCAGCCTGAATTTTCAGTCAGGATGACTTTTGTATTGTCAGGAAGGGTACTCTTTGGCATTGGTTTTGTCTATACCTAACTCCTAACACACAAACCTTTTAGCAGAAGTTACCCAGAACACCCAGGCCCTCACTGTCATGGAATGGAGAAACAAAAACTCTGTTCTCTGTAGAGGAACTTCAGAGTTTCTGAAGTGATGCCTAATTCTCTCCCCTTCCTTAGCCAGCAGGATGAAGGGAGCTGGAGACACAAAGGCATGTTTCTTCCCACTCCCAGGGAGAAAGACTATGTAGAGGGAGTAGGCTGGATGTTACAATTCTTTGCTGCATTAGGAGATTAAAATGACAGGTGACACTTCTCTTGATAAACCAGGCACCGAGAGGGAAAAAGTTTTTTGTTTTGGGTTGTATTTTTAATAAGAAGAATGTGATCAGGTACAGGGTGTTGGAAAAGAAAGAACGTGTAAGTAAGGGTTTGATGAACGGCTGTGAATAAAAACAGGTGGATTTTCTAGTATAGCACAGAAATGTAATTCTGTAATGTCTGAGACTTTTATGGATGCATTTAAAAAAAAATTTTTAATGTTTATTTATTTTTGAGAGACAGAGACAGACAGAGAACAAGCAGGGGAGGAACAGAGAGAGAGGGAGACACAGAATCTGGAGCAGACTCCAGGCTCTGAGCTGTCAGTACAGAGCCTGATGCATGGGGCTCAAACCCAGGAACCATGAGATCATGGCCTGAGCCAAGGTCAGTTGCTTAACTGACTGAACCACCCAGGTGCCCCTTATGGATGCAGTTTTAAATCAGTACCTTTATTCAGGAAATAAAATTTTCGATGACACAGAATAAAGGTTAAGAAGGGATTTGCAGTTTGGGCCCATTTTTAGGGAGAATCTTGGGTGTTGTCATGTAGGAGCCATTTGGGAGTCAACCCTGAGATGAGAGCATTGGGAAAGAGGAAGGAGAAGAAGACTATAAAAGGAAGTAGGGAAGACAAAACCATACCTCATCTACTGGATAATTTTGCTTAAAATCTTATGTGCCTGATCTTCTTGATGTAATGGCTCCATCTTCTTTGAAATCTTTCAGCCCATCTTTTCTGGAATTGGTAAGATTGGAAGTGGGTGAGAGCTGAGAGTATCCTCAAATGATTTTTCGTTGAATAGAATAATTCCTTCTCTAAAACTGACCCATATTAACACTGTGTTGTAAACAGAAGGACTGGGGGTGGTGGTAGCTACTTATTTCTTGGACAAATGTGCTAAGCAAAGTAACTTAGAGAGCATGATGTCCCAAAGATAACCAGCTGGCTTACCTCTGATTTAGTGAATATTGTTTAAAATGATGCAATTTTAGTAGTTGGCCTTCTCAAATTTTTTACCACCCAGTACTTACAGATGTACAAAAGTGTTCCCACATGTCCCTGGTAATCAAATGAGTACTATCTTTGCATTGACACTGCCCCTTAATATTGGTTTGTTGCACATCATCATGCAAAACCAACAATTGTTAGTGTAGCGTCTGGAGCTTTTTGTCTTTCTTTTTTTCTCTTTTTTCTTTTATTTGTGTGTAGTTGACACACAATGTTACATTAGCTTCAAGTGTACAACTTGGTGATTTGACAAGTTTATACATAATGCTATGCCCACCATTAAGTATACCTACCATCTGGTTCCATTACATCCCTATTACAATACCATTGACTATATTCTTTACACTCTGCTTTTTATTCCTGTGACTTACTCATTCCGTAACTGGAGGCCTGTGTCTCTGTCTCCCCTTCATCCATTTTGCCCACCCCATGCTCTACTCCCTTCTGACAACCCTCAGTTTGTTTTCTGTATTTATAGTTCTGATTTTGCTTTTTGTTTGTGTATACATTTTTTTAAAGATTCTATTTATGAATATAGTTATATGGTATTTATTTTTCTCAATCTGACTTAATAATAGCATAATACCCACTAGGTCCTTCCATGTTGCCTCAAATGGCATGGCCTCATCTTTTTTGTGGCTGTGTAATATTCCATCACATTTATATATTTTTTCTTTATTCACTCATCTATTGATGGACTTAGTTTGCTTCTATGTTTTGGCTATTATAAATAATGCTACAATAAACATAAAGGTGCATTTTTGTCTTTACACCTTACCAGTCTTTCTTTCCTTCTTTCTTTTTTTCAAATCTTGAGACCCAGCTATATACAACTACTTACAGCTTCTACAGTATATTGTCTTCGCCTATGCTGTACCCAAAGTTTTGAACATTTTAAGATACTTCTACATTTGTTTTATCCTATGGAAATCTCAAGACCCAGGGCTCAGTATCCTATAAGAACCATGACTAACTGCAAGGTGAAGTTAGTTAGCTGTCTCTCTTATGCACTTCAGCTAGATTTCTGTACTTTATAATAGCATTTATCACAACATAAAACATGTCTTTTTCCTGCCCTCCTCTTCCTGGGTCATGAGTAACTTGAGGGGAGAAATCATGTTTTTGTATATATATATAGCACCTAACATATGATTCAACATAGTGTCTGACTCAGTAGGTAACCAGTAGGTTGAAAGAATAAATGAATATATGAATTTCAAGAGTTTTGCATAATGGATATATAATATGTAAATGTTAAATAAATGTTTTTAAAGGAGTTACTTACCTTGAAGAAAACAAAGTCATCAATTTTATTTTTAGTACAAAAGTTTAGAAAGATGTATAAGTTTGATTAGCCATTTTCCTTTTTTTTAATGTTTATTTTTATTTTTGAGAGAGAGACAGAGACGGAGACAATGTGAGCGGGGGAGCAGCAGAGAGAAAGGGGGACACAGAATCTGAAGCAGGATGCAGGCTCTGAGCTGTCAGCACAGAGCCTGACCTGGGGTTTGAACTCACAAACCACAAGATCATGACCTGAGCTGAAGTCAGATGCTCAACCAACCTGCCCAGGTGCCCGTGATTAGCCATTTTCAAAGGAAATGTCATACATGGAAGTCACTACTCATGTACTAATTCCTTTTCAACCAACTTCTGGTGATTTTTTCCCCAGATAACCTGCAACTCAAATAAATATTAAAATTATTTGTGTAGATATTAGAGTGAGTCATATAACTCTAAATTAAAAAAAAATTTTTTTGATGTTTGTCTATTTTTGAGAGACAGAGAGAGAGAGACAGAGCATGAGTGGGGGAGGGGCAGAGAGAGAGGGAAACACAGAATCTGAAGCAGGCTCCAGGCTCTGAGCTGTCAGCACAGAGCCAGATGCGGGGCTTGAACTCAGGGACTGTGAGATCATGACTTGAGCCCAAGTTGGATGCTTAGCCGACTGAACCATCCAGGTGCCCCTAACTCTAAATTTAAATAGCTAAAATTCCAAAAACTACATAAGGTGTGTTTTCTTCACATTTTCCAAAGAAAGGAAGACCACTGGTACTTGTCATAATATATTTTAACATTAATAGATAAAAATGTTTGTTTATCTGAAGAAAGTGTATATTGAGTATATCTTAGTATGCCAGTTCATTACTATATATATAATGGCAGTAATTCTTCTCCTGTGTCTCAAATACATTTTTTTAATGTTTATTTTTGAGAGAGAGAGAGTGTGAGCAGGGGAGGGGCAGAGATGGGGTGGGGCAGAGGATCTAAAGCAGGCTCCATGCTGAGAGCAGAGAGCCAGATGTGGGGTTCGAACCCACGAACTGTGAGATCATGACTTGAGTCAAGTCTAATGCTTAACCCACTGAGCCACCCAGGTACCCCTGAAATACATTTTGAATGAGAGATTTACTTACTGAATTTGAGGACCAGAATAAGTTAGAATGGAGTAGAAGGCACAACCAGAGCTGAAAAACAAAAGAAAACTAAACAAAATTGTATAATACAACAAACTTGAATTCAAATTCTAAATCCTTCACTTAATAGCCCTGAGAGCTTGTGAAGTCACTTAATCTTCTTGAGCCCCCTTTTCCTCATTTGGAACAGGCTGGTAATGTCAGGTAGTCTGAATTGTTGTTAATAGATTTGAAAGAGGTAATGAAAGGAAAGCAATCAGCCCAGTACCCAGGACATAGCAAGTGCTCAGTAAAGTACCATTTCTCTTTTCTTTATTTCCTCAGTGTTGTTCAGGCAGTATGTTGCAGGGGTTTTTGAGTCAATGCATATTTAATAAGATACTTCACTGGCATTGAACAATTTTTGATCTGTTAAAGAAAGATTATTTTTATTGAAAAGACTTATTTGTATTATCAAAAGTAGATATAATTGTTAATATAAAAATAGCTTGGATGGTGATTATAGTTATTAATAGTGTCTTACAAAAATAATCCAATTAACAATGGGCAGAAGACAAAGACAGACATTTCTCTAAAGAAGACATACAGATGGCCAACAGACATATGAAAAAATGTTCAACCTCACTCATCAGAGAAATGCAAGTCAAATCCACAGTGAGATATCACCTCATACCTAACAGAAGGGCTAAAATCAAAACCTCAAGAAATAAGTGTTGAAGAGGATATGGAGAAAAAGGAACTCTCATGCACTGCTGGGAATGCAGACTGGTGGGGCCACTGTGGAAGATAGTATAGAGTTTCTTCAAAAAATTAAAAATAGAACTTCCCTACTATCCAGTAATCACACTACTGGGTATTTACCCAAAGAATACGAAAACACTAAATTGAAGTGGTATATGCACCCCTATGTTTATTGCAGCATTATTTACAATAGCCAAGCACTCTGTCTCTCTCCTAAAAAGTAAGTAAACATTAAAAAATTTTTTTTAATATTGGACTGTCCTATGCCAATGAAATTTCCAAGCAGCATCAGTAGTGTGAGCCCAGTAAATAGTGGATCAAATCGAAACTGTACTCTACCAGTGATACAGTTCTTTACGGTGTAATCTTTTATGTCAACTATTTTCTTAGTGTGAGAAATTCATGTGTGCTTTTCATGAACATGGGATTGCAAAAAGTCTGATGTACTTTTGAGTTTAGGGCTATGCATTGAGCTTGAAGAGGCCTCACAAAGGAAGAGGGGGGCAGATGGGTCTGTGTGCCTACTGTGTGTTTTAATGCCTACGGAGTATCTACATGTGTTAGTGCTTCTAGAATCAAAATAATTCTGAGCCCACAGTCTTTTACAATAGCTCTTTAGAACTTTTAGAATAAAGGAAGGAAACTAAAGAAAATTCCTTTGAATTTGACCATAGAAAGCAGTTGTAAAATAAGTTGAAAAGGAGAAGTCAACTAATTGGATCTGTTCCACTATTTTTCAGTTAGCCTGTGTTGATCTTTGAGCAAAACTGGTTGAACGGCTTACATGACAGCCCTCCAAGTAAATGGAAAATTTCCCAAGCTCATGCTGGTTAGGAAACAGAAGGCCTCTTTCAAACAGTGCAAAACTCAGCAGTTTGGGTTTCATTGAACTCGTTTAGTGGTTTCAACTTATATAACTTCCATATGGAAGCTTAAGGGAAACATAGGAACTAAACTGTCCTATTGTATCACCTGTGAGCAGCTTCTATTTCAGGGGTCTCTGTTCCAGTAGCCTTGGACCCTGAGGATTTCTTTTCCCCTGAGTAACTAGATTTCTTTCCTAAAGACCAACAGGACCAATCAGACTTATGAAAACTGATTTCTAATGTCAGTAAAAGGAGGAAATCCAGCTTAATCTCCTTTTCAAAGTTCAGGAGCAATTGGAACTGGTTCACGAAAAAATCAGGAAAGAGGCCAAATAGAACCCAAACCAAACAGGGAACAAAATTGTGTTCTATAGTGAAACATGGATCACGCCAATAGTTTTGCAATAGTCTAGAGGCAAATGAGAAAATGTGGTTGAGCCTTGTAAATTACAGGCAGTTAGGGATGATAATTGGCAGGGACTAAGGATGTAGTCTCAAAATTGAAAAAATCTCTCTTTCACTGGGTTCTAGGAAGGCATTGAGAATCATTGAGGGTCAGCTAAACATCATGCTAAGCTTCTTACTTGTGTTTTCTCATCCAATTTTCTCACCAACTCTGTGGGTTAGGAATCGTTTTAACCCCATTTTAGCTTCTGAAGAAACTGGCAGAGATGTAGTGTGTTTTCAAACATAACACAGCTGAAAAGGGGGGCGGATCCAGGGTTGATTCTTAGGTGCATTTCAACCTCTTTCCAACATACCATACCTCATTTTGAGAAGTTTATAATTTATCTCTTGTTAGTATGGATTTTAAAATGGTTAAAGTAGGTTGATCTATTCTTAAAATATTGACAATAAAACTTTTAAGAAAATATTGTAAAAGTCTTGCACGACTAAAAAATTTTGATTACTCCTTTGAGCAAGTTTTCACAAAGATGAATATCTGTTGTGAAATGAAAAGACTTGTTTTAAAAGATAAAAAAATAAGGACCTACGTGATGACTCAGCAGTGTTTCTGTCTTCTCCTTTAGGGATCCTATAGATTGTTTGGATTGCCTAAGAGAGATTATAAGTTCAATATTTTTTCAGTACACGTTTGAAAGGTTGGCTGTATTTTCAATTAGATAAAAATATGTGGACTCACAGTGTGCAAAGAAAGGAATCTGAAGAAAATTGGTGTGTTATACCAATTATATTTGACTATATTTTATAATTTATAGTATTTTATTGAAGTCAAAACTCACATTCAGCAAAATTGCATTGTTTCTTTTATAGTTGTGAGATGTATATGAAATATACCATATAACTGAAATTGAATATTAACTCTAGGAGGGAAAGACATTATTTTTAGATTTTTGAATAAAGACCTCTATTTAAAAAATTCCAAATTACCCTGCCTTATTATGTTCTGAGTGAAATTTTACCTTTCTTTGAATCTTAGTCATCATTATATATATCAGCTATTGAATTATTCTGTTAACTGCCACTCATGTAAATTTTATGAAATATAAACTTGGGCAACTTTCTTCACTTTAGAAAATAAAAACATGGGGGTGCTTGGGTAGCTTGGTTGGTTAAATGTTTGACTTTTGATTTTGGCTCAGGTCATGATTTTAGGGTCGTGGGATTGAGCCCCGTATATGGCTCCTCGCTGAGGGTGGATCCTGCTTAAAATTCTCTTTCCCTCTGCCTCTCTCCCCTACTCACACTCTAAATCCATAAAAAAAAAAAAAAAAAAAAAACAAACAAACACAAAAACGCTAAGTTACCCATTTCCTTGTAATAAGGATGTATTTTTAAGTGCCCTACACCTGGAATAATCAACCAATATGTGTATTTGACATATTGTGTATTTGCATATGTGTATTTGCATTCTGATTCCAACCACATGGTATGCGTGAAGCATCCTGCCCAGTGTATGATGTATGTCGGAAGGTAGACTTTTAACGAAGGACTTAAGACTCTTTCCAGACCAATATTTCATCTCCTTTAATTTGCTCCCTTCAATTCAGAATTTCAAAATAGTACTTGGTTGCTAAATTTTTGTTTCTTCTGTTTTGAAGCCTAATCTAACTCTTCCAGTTTCCCAGAGATGACACTGTTTCCCAAAAAGAAGGCACTGTTAACTCAAAGATAGAGGTGTGATCAAATTCCTAAGATCCCTCAAATAACTCCTCCTAGCATGTTTTACTGAAATGATTCCTATCACAGATTTTTCCCACCAAAATATTTTCCTAACACATGCCTCCTAATTGTATTCAAGTATGTAGCCAGAATTCCAGTAAGCATGGATAAAGGTCCTACCACGTGGGAGGTACTCTTTTAGGTGCTGCACACACAAAGGAGCTAAGACACAGGCTCAACACCCAAGATGCTCATGTTAAGGTAAGGCCAGAGGCAGAAAGATGTAATATGTGTGGACTATTGTAGGGAGATACAAGACTCAAAGAAAAGATGTTCTTGTAAAATGAGTCTTGAAAAGTGAATGGATGGGAGTCTAAGAAAACAGGAATGGGCATGACAGACAGTGGGACAAGAGACATGGAGATAGATACTGTGCTGAAGGAAGTCCATGCCATGAAATTGAGCATAGAAGTGAGAGAGCATTGAGGTGAGCATAGAGGTGAGAGAAATGGTGAGTAGAAGGAGGGCAGGGTTAGAGTGAGAACAGGTCACTACTGCTGAGAGCCATGTTGCAGAACCAGACTTGATTTTGTACACGATAGGGGTGCTTCTGGCATGTTTTAATTTTAGCTAAATTATTCACTAGCAGCAGTGTGAAGAGACACTTGAAATGGGCAAAACTGGAGGCCAGAAAAATGATTATGAAGTGATAACATATAATCAAACCTAGATATAATGAAGACTGGGACTAAGTCTATGATGATAGCAGTGGGGAAGGGGACAACTTAGAGAAATATCTGATCAAGTCTGATAAGTTCTAAATGTTTACATGGAGAAGCCAGGACAAATCCAAGTTTTGTGGGGTCTGAAACTTACACAATTTTTGAAATTAATATGCAATATTATGAATGCAAAATGAGGTATGAAAGTAAATATTTACTTAAAATTAGAAAAGAAAGCCCATAGTAACACATTTTAAGAAAATGGCAAAAACCTCACCAAATTCTCAGAGAAATATATCTCATGAAGCACAAACAAAATGTATCACCACCTAAACTTCCCTTTAGCCATGTCCCCAAACTGTCTGTACCCATTTTAAATATCTCCCTACACAAAGAAATGACAGGTGAAACCAGCATGTTAAGAGAATCAATAGAGGTAGGATACATCCCAGAACCTTTTGTTCTTGGTGGCAGAGAAATCATGACTGGTGAATAATCAGCATAGATATAAACCATTCTTTTTTTTTCTTATCTTCACAAAATATTTTCAATTTCTAAATCAAGATTCTGAATTCTGAGGAATTATGTTTTGGGTCTTAAGAATATAATAATGTTTATAATTATTAATAGTGAGGGGTGAGGAAGGATAGGCAATAAGAAAATATTTTGTAACATTGCTTCAGAAAGGAATACAATCCCAGTCTTTATTCTTTTTGTACCTTGCTGAATAAAACAACCTACAATATTCGCATAGAGTGGACTGGGGTGGGTCTTTAAGAACCAAAAAGCTTGAAACCTATAATGAGTCAATGCAGATAAATTTATCTGAATTTTAGGGTTCTTTTTTTAAAGCCAACTTGAGATCTATAAGCAGAAACAAGATGGCAAAAGTAAGAAGAGAATTTTGTCAGTTGCTTTATTTGGCGAATAGCAGTTTTTTAACCTTACAGCATTAACTCCTTGTTTATATTTATGAGACAATTGATCATTCCAGTGATAAATGTGGCAAGATTTGGTGAAATGTGGAATTTATGAAGCTTTCTGTCTCTACTTTGAGACAGATTAAATGTAAGGGCCCTGGAGCCAGACTGAATTCGTTGGACCACTAGCTTCATTGCTTATTGGTTGTACTTAACCTCTCCATGTCTTGGTTTCATCATCTGTTAAATGGGGATAACAATACCTACCTTACTGTTGAGTAGATTATAGATGTCAATAGATGTAAAGATTTTAGAAGCAATGCCTGGCACATAATGAAAAGGCATTATATAGGTATTTGCTATTTTTGTTTTCCAAAGGGAAGGAAACATAGTTTTCCTTAGAATGGCCTAGACGTCCCTGTACAACTGAGTAGATTGATTTCCAAACTTTATTTCTAGCCACTGTGCCAGGTAAGCTGAACTCCAGCCCAGCATTTTCCTAAACTGTTCCATGTGGGTGTTTTGAGAAAATTTGTGGTACCCAATAAATGTTGTACTGAATTAAATATTTTAGAGGTAGCAGAAATTTCCAAGTAGATTTTCATGCCCTAAACCTATAACCTCAAGTGGTATAGGGATGGATTCTGAAGATGATTGAACAATAACTTTTCTGTTTGAGATCAGGGAAATGCTGTTATTACTGTGGGCTTTCATTGACTAGGGCTGTAATCTACTATACTAAGACTTTGGCCTCACTTAGTTTGGGTGGTATAAGTTCAGGTCCTTTGAAGAGGCAGATTGTAAATGCCAATTAAATAAATTCCACTCCCAACATCAGTTGCCCTGCCCTGCCAAGGGAAGTGTTACTTGTTTATTTAGCATTTGTGATCTTGTTAATACTGGCGATGGCCACCTTTGGGTATAAGTAGGACTAACTGGCTAAGTGACAGATGAATCATTTCCATAAGATCTACACATCAGTTCTGTTCTTTGGATCGTGACTGGAGATGTCCTTGGCAGACCATTGCCATTTTCAGACTTGCTTCCAGTTTCTTCTTTTATTCATTGCATCCCCGCAACTTGCCCATTAACACAGGCAGCTCATGGTTCCCTCATTACTGTTCCTCTAGCACCATTTTCTGGACAAAAAGTTTAGGTGACTTCCATTATCACTTTCCTTGGCTTTTGATCACTAAAATTCCTTACCCAGGCATCATTTGTATTTATGAGTAAACTTTTCCTTTTGAGCCACCCCCAGACTCCAAGGCTTCTTTCTAGACGAGCTGTTTCCTGACAGCTCAGGAATAATCAGCACCTCCATCCTCCCACATAACAAAGAACAATCTTTTCTGTAGTCAATAGTGCAAGTTCCCATGAGTGTACCCTCTTAATGATTTGGGGATGGTGGTGAACAATCTTGACCAGACATTATCCAATTTGGGAGAGTAGAACAATATGAATATGGTATTCAGTATGTTTTTTAATAATTACCTGGAGGGTGTAACCATCATGTTCAGTATGACTTATCAAATAAAAGAGTCAGGGAGAAATAAATCATGATTCATGAATGTTTGGTGATAAAAGGAATGGTATGATTGTCTAGTCTGGCTCCTTTAGTTTGTAGTTGCGGAAGGTAAAGCCAAGTAGAGTTAACTGGCTCAAGAGCACAAGGAGTCAAAGAGCTGCAGTGACACTGGGGTAGTTTTCTGATTCACAGCCCAGGGCTCTTCATTCTCAAACATTTTAAACCTGATAACATGTTTGAAAATGTCTAAACATTTTTTGGCTGAGGTTGTTTGAGGTAGCTTCCTCTTCACTTGATATGTGAGAAGACCCTCAGGAAATCCACTTTTCACATACCAGTAAATCAGTGATGGAGTAAGTGTAGACTCCTTAATTTTTAAGTTACTGTGTTTGGGGGGAAGGGAGAAAATGTCCCACCTAATTAGCTCTAGATCCTTCTTCAATCTGTCCACTATAGTTGCCACAATAATTGATTTGCCTCCTGAACAGTGGAGCTTTTACTAGATTCATTTCTTGTTCAAATTAATTTTTTCAAAAATCAGTTACTTGTTATTCTGAGAGAGGAAAGAGCATAAACTTAGGATAAGGAGATTAGGTTCTATTCCGAGTTTTGCTGTGAACCTGAAGCCTGATCATGAACAAGTCACTTAACCACTCTTTGCCTCAGTTTCCTCAAATGTAAAATTGGGGCTTTTCTCTAAAGGATGTCTGAAATCCTTTGCAGTTAATATGAATGGGAAAATCTACAAGTCCCAGAATTTACAACTGTCATGTTAGTCAACCTCATGAGTTTTATACATTTCCAGTGCCTGGTTGTTGGAAGAGGGACAAGGGTGGGAGTTTGGCATCTGTGTTTGTATTGTCAGCTGACAGGCTTTAAAATAGGAGTACTATGTTTGAGTAGCAAAAAGACCATCTCGGGATTTCTCACTAAATAATGAGAAGATGCTGAAGAGAATTTCTGAGTAAGAACACTGAAATATTTTTGGAGGTTTTTCCAAGGAGTCCTCCATTTCATATTTAAAAAAATAAAAATGCATGTAATTAAAATGTAGCTGATTTGTATTAACATTAGTGTGTTCGCCTGTGTTCTAAAACTGGATCACATAAGCATGGAGTTTCTAAATAATCCTCCAAGGGCATATTGAAGGAAATTAGAGTTACAGGACTTGACTCATGCTCATTTGCGATGTGGTATGGGTCTCCCTGTAAGTATAAAACAAGGAAGGCATTGGGGTGGGTCTGGATACCAGTGATGTCAAGAGTTTAACTTGAGCGTTTCTTAGCTCTTCCTATTTCATTGTCGTGTGTCTCCTTGACATTCCCTTCATGTCTCTTTTGCGGAAATACAAATTGAACCCTGAGTTACTTTCTGCCTTACGGAGGGAAAAACATATTTAAGGTTTCCATTCTGATGCTGAGAGTTACAGAAAAGCAATGTGAAAAATATGCATAAACAAATAAAACTATAATTTAAAATACTCCTAGTAGTAGAACTTGAAAAGGAGGCAGTTTTCAAGAACAGGCAACAAAAGACATTTGCCTATGATTTTTTTAAATTTATTTTTATTTTTTATTTTTATTCACTGCTTTGTCATACAGCCTTGTGGAGACAGATGTGTCCTCAACAAATTAAAAAACACAGGATATTCATTGTCACTTAATAGAACACCGAGCAACTTCAAGATTTGTTTGCATAAATCTTATGCTTAATTGGAAATATACATTTAATTCAAGATCAGTAGAAGGTGTATTGTTTGTTACTAACGACTCAGCTGCTCAAATAATCTATTGTGTCAGTGGCCAGCAGGAACGAGGCTCTGGGCAGTATTGTTGTAACCATGACATTAATGACATCATTTAGTGAAAATAGAATTTGGAACGTTTGGGAAACAAAGCAGTGGCTTCTTTACTTGACTCTGAGAATTTAATGAATACTAAGAGAATGCAATGGGTAATGTAAAATCAATAAATTGATAAAATCAATAAAATTGATTTTTCTACATATATGTAGCAATTTTATGTAAGTGCATCCATATATACATAATGATATTTTATTTAACTTTTCCTTCTTTCCTTGTGAATGCGTGAGATTCACAACATTCTATAGACCCTGGGAATAGTGTTGTTCTTGTATTGTAAAGCCTTACTACTTGAAAAGCCATATCCTTAAATTATATAGCATATGGACTTAATAGGGCCAAGAAAACGTACACTGGGTTAGTACATGAAAGAACCAAATTCAAATTCCAGTCCATGTTCTGAACATTTCTAATTAGTGAAAAGATGAGGAAATGCAACTTGGGATATAAATCATTCATTTGAGCATTTGAGAATGAAGAGTAAAAGATCTTTTTTTCCCTCATCCCTCTCTCTACAAAAGACAAATGACTTGTTCATGTTTGAAGTCTGTGGGTAGAGATAGAAAACATTTATTATACACATAGAAAATATGTAACTGGATGTTAATTAGCCAAGAGTATGAAAAAATGCTATTAACATGTTACTTTTGACCTTCAGAAAGATCTTATTAGCTTTAATAGTTTCATTCATTTGTTAATTCAGACAAATTGCCAAAGTACAATAGTATTTTACTTATCTCTTCATGTCATGAATAGAATACAAAGTTGATATTTTTATAAAATTTGATATGTTTTCTAGATGTGTTCACCTATAGATTAATATCATTCATGTACGGCGGTGGACATGGTGATATGTCATCCAGATACCCTTCCAAGAAAGACCTGTCTCGGCTCCTTCCTCCTCATCCAAAATCATGCCATTCCCACAGCAGCCCACTTTCATGGCTGATGGAGGCTGGAGATATAAAGGTCCTGCCATTTGGGCCCAATGTGGAATAACTCTGATGTCCTGGGGGGTTGGCCAAAGCAGTGGAGGTGCCCTGCATTATAGCTCAGATTCTTCTTCTGCCAGTTCTCCTTCTTTCCCCTCCCTCCACAGGTGTTCAACCCCAAACTCAACATCATACGTACCGAACTCCATTTTAGAGCCTGATTTCTGGAGAACCCAACTGGCATCAAAAATTTCTCTCCATTGCATGCAAATTCCCACATGGATAAATTTATGTGCATAAAGTTAAAAAGTGAGTTTTCAAATGCATAAATACCATCAAGTTATCTATTTTATATTCTTTAACAATTTACAAAGAAGAAATACTTGCAAAATTTCAATTTGCTCTGGTTTTATATGCAGAATCTAAGAATTTTGAGGAAATGCCTAATTATATTTATAGGGTTTAAGGAGACCTACAGATCTCATTAAGCCCACTCACATAGATGAGAAAGCTGGAGTCCAGGGGTGAAAGGACTTACTTGAAGTCATGCTGTCATACTAGAGGTTAGAACGCAAGTCAGGTTTACTAATTCCTTAGCTCCTCATGTTCAGAGACAACTTTTTCATCTTTCTTTTCTCTTTTGTTTCTTCAACCCAGTTTCTTTCTTCATATCCCTAAGCCACAGCTGTTTTCCAGAACTGTAAATCCTTTTAGAGTAGTAATTAGGACTGTGGTGTGTGTAGGGAAGTATACAAAGGGCACATATAGCTCTTGTAATTCTGTCAACTTGTGATCGTGCTTAAAATTGATCAATATGGTGGGTGCTTTATGAACCCCATGGCACTAAGCAGTTCTCCAAGATGAAATGGATATTAGCCAGTCCTTCTTCCTCTGAGAATGCTGGAGGCAGGCTGAGGGACAGCTAGTTTATTTCACATCAGGACTGCACATTTAATGTTTTATTTATTTTTGAGCCAGAGAGAGACAGAGCATGAGCAGGGGAGGGGCAGAGAGAGAGGGAGACACAGAATCCGAAGCAGGCTCCAGCCTCCGAGCTGTCAGCACAGAGCCTGACGCGGGGCTCAAACTCACGAACCGCGAGATCATGACCTGAGCCGAAGTCAGACTCTTAACCGACTGAGCCACCCAGGCGCCCCCAGGACTGTACATTTATACCTTCCTCCAATGAACCCATGAGAATTGCAGTCAGTATTTCTTAGGAATTAGGATCAACAAAATACCATTCAGGTTATTGCAATCTAGAAAAATGTATTATTTCAGAGACCATTTTAGGCTTTGCAATATGGAAAGACATTGCACTTACTGCTAAATATGTTCCAGAAGGTATGACCTGGATTTGTTCTGTATTTATATCTATTTATATCTAACTAGTTGAGATCAGTTTATCTTTCCTCTAAGGCTTTCATAATATTTTCATAACTATTTAGCATTCTATGGAATGCTTTCACTTATATAGTTAGATGTTTGTTGAATAAATAGCATATGCATATTATTATATTCAGACACTAGAGAAGGGAATTATATAATAATCTCATTTAAAACCTCACAGTAACACTATGAAATAGATATTATCATCTTTATTTTTGGGTAAGAAATCTAAGGTTCATCAAATTTAAATTATGATGACTATTTGTACTTGCTGTTTATTATGTCTCAGACATGCTCTAAGAGCTTTATGTATACTAATTACTTATTTCTTAGAATGACTCCCTTAAAGTAAGCCCCATTATTATCACTGGCATTTTATGTGTGAGAAAAGTTAAGACACAGAAGAGATGAGGTAACATGGCCAGTGTCCCCTGGTGGGTGAAGGGTGGGAACGGATTCAACCTAGGTAGGGTGAGCTCCCCAGGACTGGGGGGTTTCCCAGGACAGGAGACTTTCAGTGTTAAAAGCACAATAGTTCCAGGCAAACTGGAACAATTGGTCCCACTAGATCCAGGCTGTCTACTCAATTGCCTGCACTCTTAAGCACTTAACTCTACGGTCCCTCAGGTAGAACATGGTGAATTCAGCATTTGAACCCTCCTCTTTGTGACTCTGAAGCCTGACTTTTGTGTTTCCATCACATGGCCATGGTTTGTGTTTTGGTACAAGGTAAATCACCAAGGTGATCATGATTTGCTAACTTGTAATATGTTTGGAAAGGTAATTATATGCTAAGGCCTCATACTTGTTATTATTCTTTTATTTTAACAGCTTTATTGAGATATAATTAATATATAAAAACAGCACATATTTAATGTACATATTTTGATGAGTCTGGACATACGCGTACACTTGTGAAACCATCACTACAGTCAAGGCAGTCCACCACCTCCTAAAGTTTCCTTGTATCTTCATTTTATAAGAAGTATCAGATATCTGCTGTACAACATAGTATCTATAGTTAACAGTATTGTATTATACAATAAAAAAGTTGTCAAGAGAGTAGATCTTATGTTCTGATTCTTAATTGGCTTCATGTCGTGTGACAGCTGGCCATTTATTTTTCTTATACTTTGGCTTCTCCCAAGCCTATTCCTTATTTCCCATACGTCACTAGGACTTGTAATATAAATTTATGCCTTATTTGCCCCTCCCTCATGGGTCACTGCTGAATGACACTTTTTTCATATGTACCCTACTTCTACTCTACTTTCCCGCACAGTTCTGGAATGTGTAATGTGTATGTTCAATAGCTACAGGTGCCTCTCAGCTTTCTCTTCGGTCATGCTTCCTCCTCAGGTTCCTTCTTCTTTAAGTGTTATTATTTCCCTGTTCCTCCTCTTCCACCCCTCTACCTCCTTAGTCAGTTTTGTGGCATCTCTCTATAATATAGTACCAATAAAACTACCTTAGAATTTGACAGAAGAGAGAAATCGATTTAGACTGGTGTTGTCATGGACACCTTTGTAGGAAAGATATTAATTGAGCTGAGTTTTGAGTAGTGCAGACAATTTAGATGGACGTGATTTTTGATTTTGCTTAGAACAATTTTAATTTTGAGGCGAGGTTACTGTCTAGAAACTAAGGAATATTAAA
Source organism: Lynx canadensis (assembly GCF_007474595.2). NCBI lineage: Eukaryota > Metazoa > Chordata > Mammalia > Carnivora > Felidae > Lynx > Lynx canadensis. Next base: position 54,173,474 of record NC_044310.1, read on the forward strand.
TTAGTTTTTCTAATTGCATGACCTTAACCATAAGTAGCTTAACCACTAACTGTCTTAATTAACCGATTTTTATAGTCTCTGTGTTGGAAGGTAGGGTTTCATAAATGCCTGGAGGCTCACAGTGATTAATTATCTTGGAGGTTGGTTTAGTACTGTAAAGAGCACACATTGTAAACACTTACCAAAGAGTAACTTAGGGCTAGCACTTACCTTCCTTGAGTTTCAGGTCTCTTTGGGCTTTCAGTATCTATTTCATAGAGTCATTGTGAGGATAAAAATAGATGACGTATTTATTAATAATGTAGCCGGTTTGGTACCTGGCACATAATAGCTGTTATTAGCTTTAAAGAATTATCATTCTGTTCATGGATAAAAGTGCATTAGAAACAACTGATTTTATTCTTCTTTTAATACCCTGATGAGAAAACAAGTCGATAGAAGGGATGGCTGCGGTTAGTACTCTAGGTTAGTGATAAGAAACTATTTTTAAACACATTGCATTTTTTTTTTTTTTTTTTTTTTTTTTTCCAGATTGAGGTTTAAGTAGGTGATGAGGTTTTGGAGTGATGGGGATACGGAACTGACGGCCAAGAAAGAATTCTTGAAGACATCTTTGGTACAAAAAGGTGATTTTATTAAAGCACAGGACAGGACCCCTGGCAGAAAGAGCTGTCCTGGATCCTTGAAGAGAGACTGATTATATACTTGGGAGTTGGGGGAGGTAAAGTCAAGTGAAATTTCCAAAGAGACTTTCATATGTTAAAGAAGACTCCCAGGAGAGTGGAGGCCTAGCTCTTGTCAAGCTAAGGTTGTTTTACCCTCTAGCAAAGCATTAGCATTAAGACTGTAAGAAGTTCCTGGAGAAATATTTTACTCTCCCGGCCTCAAGTATTTGTCAATGGGCTGCAGGTTAGAAGGAAATTTTGTTCTATCTGCCATTTCCTTCTGCCTTTGTTTCCCACATTAGTAATTGCTCTCCCCTAAGCCTCTGTAGTAAATATTTGAGAAAAACAGGTATTTTTATTTTTTAAAGCATACTTTTTATGTAAAATGACGTGTTAGAAATCTGAACATGGGCAGTAGATGAAATTTTGAGATATAAAATAAATGGTTACAGCAAACTCTGAAAGAATTTCCATTTAAATATGTTAGATTATTGGCAGGTTGACAGGGAATTTGTGGTTGAATATTTTGTTCACAAAAAGGTAAATATCAAAAATGTTTAATTGTTCAATATAGCTCATTTATATTTCAACAGAGCTAGCTACTGCTTTTTGTAAACAAATATATGTATCTTTTTTTGTCTATACTTCCTCTAGGATACAATAATAAGGGCAAAAATGATTCTAACTATATTTTGCACAGGATGGTTACAAGTTGATTATTTAGGTGTATCTTATAATCAAGTGTGTATATGATACTTTATCTCTGCTATTGAATATTTTTTTCTGGGAACGTCTTTTTTTTAAATTATTTTTTAATGTTTATTTACTTTTGAGAGAGAGAGACAGAGAGAGAGAGAAAGAGGAAGAGAGTGAGCAGGGGAGGGGCAGAGAGAGAGGGAGACACAAAATCTGAAGCAGGCTCTGGGCTGGAAGCTGTCAGCACAGAGCCCAAGGCAGGGCTCCAATTCATGGACTGGGAGATCATGACCTGAGTTGAAGTCCCAGGAGCCCCCTGGGATCTTCTGTAATATTGTATGTTTCAGGTGATGGGACCTCTGAAGGCAGTAAGAAGCAGCGAGGGGGAATTAAGTGGAACTTTCCATTTTAATTTAAATTGCTATTTGAGTGCAATTTCTTTCTTTTTTTTCTTTTTAGATCCTTGATCTATTAGAGAGAGAGAGAATGAATGTGAGAGAGGTGTAAATATAGCCTCTGTGGCTGTGGTCAGAAAGGCATGTGGCCATAGATCAAAGGTCAGAGAGATGCAGTGTTGATGGCTTTGAAGATAGAGGAAGATGACCTCAAGCCAAAGAGTTCAGGAAACATCTAGACACAGGAAAAGCAAGGGGATTGACTATATATATAGTTTTGCCATTCACCTTTGTCATTGTGGTAGGTGAAGTAATGACCTCTACAAAGATGTCCATGGATGTCTATGCTGTATTCTGTGGAACCTGTGACTGTGTTACTTCACATGGTTAGAGGGACTTTGTAGAAATGATTGAGGATATGGATCTTGAGATGGAGAGCTTATCCTGGATTATCCATCCAAGTGGGCCTGATCTAATCACATGACCTTTAAAATTAGAGAACCTTTCCTGCCTTTCCTGGTTGTGGTCAGAGATGTGACTACAGAAGAATAGTCGGAATGAAACAATAGTGTTAGCTTTGAAGATGGAGTGTAGCAGGATTCTCGCACAGGGAGATGGGACACTGAGGCTTTTCTGTCTAGGAAGCAACTTTATTTGTCATGCTGGCATGGGTTCAGTGGGTTTCTACCCAAAAAAACTGAGCCCTGAGCATAGCGGGGTATGGCCTTTTATGCAATTTCTGCTTCGTCTCTCATATATGGTGACATATAGTCTAATTGGACACAGTCCAAGTTACAGAGTCATGTCAGAGCTACTCATACATGTATAGGAGTTGATTGGGCCAAGTTGCCTTCCTTTGTTCTGAAGAGGCCTCCACCACATTCCTTAGGGAGGAGCTCTACCACAGGAAGAAGGTGATCTTGAATTGAGGAATACAGGAAGCATCTAGAAGATGGAAAAGATTAGCAAATGGGTTCTAACTTAGAGCCCCCAGAAAGGAACACATCCCTGCCAACACCTCTGATTTTAACCCGATGAGACCTGTGTCAGGCTTCTGATCTCCAGAACTTTAAGATCATAAATTTGTGTTAGTTTAAGCCGGTAAATTTGTGTCAATTTGTTATGGCAGCAATGAAAGGTAAATACAACTGTGTACCAATTTCATATTACATTGAGGGAAATAAATATGTTTTTGTAGTTTTAAATTTATATGTATTCACCTCTACCATGATCTTTTAGTATATGTGCTTAAACTACCATCCCCTACCCAAGGCAAATTTGATTATAGGAGTCTTCAGTTTGCTGCACCATGAACATACATAGAGGGGCTATTTCTCCCATGCGACAAATATTTACAGGATACTTGATATATAGTGGGAACTTTGCTAAGTGCTGGAGATGCTGTAAGAATAATAGCCACGTTCCCTATTCTTCCTGCATTATCACATTAGTCATGACAGATTCTGCCAGATAGTTCGCCCTTTTAGATTGCACTTTTCTTGAGGATGAGGACCCTTTTTTCCTTGGTTTCTGCTCAGGATTGTCTTGGCACTATGATGACATAAGCAGGACAGAAGCCTTTTGGAAGCTAATGTCTATATACTCATGTATTTTAAGGTTTCTCAATATAAGGTGGAATTAGGAGACAGCTCATTTTCTTTGGCTTAATCACATTGTTTTTCTTACAGTGGAACCCCTGAGAATCTGAAATATTTTTTTGCCAAAGTGGCAATGGGCAAGGAAAAAGCCCAAAGAGAATTCCAAGTCTAGACACACATTTGGAATCCAACTCAGGCTTTAGAAACAGTTTTTAAGTAAGTTGGTCTGTGAAAACTAAATTATGAATGACAGATCTGCCAAAATTAACTCTTTACTACCATGGCATAGCATGCTTCATGAATGCCAACAGTTCAGGAGAGACTGTATCCAATAAATTATGTCTTGTGGTTCTCAATATAGCTTCATTTATCACTGTATTCTGAAGCTTCAGGACTAAATTTTGTAGGACTCCTGGACATAAGACTTTTTCCAATGTTCTTGCCTACTATTTCTAACTTTTTAGGTGTTATGCAAAAATATTAGAAAAAAAATACATAGGACCTAAAAATATTCCAAATATTTCCATATGCTATAAAAATTCTCCCTATTTTTAAAATATATGATATAGTAACCTTTTTCCCCCTGAACGAACATTCAAAATGATGTGGCACTCTCTCTGTGCTTTCCAATATGGTAGTCACTAACCATCTATGTGACTAGTGAATACTTAGGATATGGCTCTTCTAAATTACAAAAAAAATTTTTACTGTTAATTTATTTTTGAGAGAGAGAGAGCGCGCACGCACACACACACACACACACACACACGCACGCGCGCGCGCGCAAGTGGGGGAGGGGCAGAGAGAGAGACACACACACACACACACAGAAAGTGAAGCAAACTCCAGGCTCTGAGCTGTCAGCACAGAGCCCGACGCCGGGCTCAAATCCATGAACCATGAGATCATTACCTGAGCCAAAGTCAGATGCTCAACTGACTGAGCCACCCAGGCACCCCAGAATATGGCTATTCTAAATTGAGATGTGATATAAATATAAAATATATACTAGATTTTGAAGACTTAGTTCAAAAGAAAATAGAATGTAAAAAATCTCATAGTAAATTTTATATTGATATATTGAAATGATATTGTTTTGGATATATTCGGCTAAGTAAAATATTGAAGTTAATTTTACCTTTTTTAAAACTTGTTTAAATGTGGCTGCTAGAAAATTTACAAGTACATATGTGTTTTGCTTTTGTGCCTCACAATACAACAATGTGTTGTATTGGACAATGCTGCTTTAGATGATTAAATCCATTTTTCCAGTTGTAGGAGAATATAGGAAGCCATGTTTGGATTCTTAAATACCAAGTGTGAGGTCAGTGTCTTTTGCATTGTGAAGCTGCTTCTGCTTGACCTTTTCCTTCTTTTGGCTTGTAAGAGGGGTAGCTTTCTTATTAAGGGAGAGATTAATAGATACAATAGACATCAGAGAAAGATTAGAACATAATTGATGTGCCATCAAAATGGTGAACAAAGTGGGAGATAGAGAAGTAGGTAGCATATTCTAACAGCTATACTAGATTCTTTGTCTTTTTTCAGGAAATTCTGGAACCCATACCTTGAAAATGAGAATGAACAAATTTATTCACCAGATAAAAATTAGGTGGGATTTATAGTCAGAAATGTGAACCTAGGAAAATGTGAGAGTGACAGATTTTAACCGTATTTAAGTGGAGAGGAGAGAACTGGGTGGGCTGGAGTAAATACTCTGATTTCACATCATTTTAGAGATGATAGTGACTGAAATTGATTTGCAATATTGCATTGAAATTCTGTTATTAGAGCTTTGGAAAGTGGTTATCCAAGGCTTATGCTTTCTAAAGGACAAACCTGATGTCTCCTGGATTGAGTTCAGACTTACTCCCACTAAGTGTAAAGACTTAGTTTCACGAATAAAAGGATGGAGATAGCAGAATCATCTATAAAGTGGGTGCAGTGAGAGGAGGTTGAATCATAAAGTTTCTAAGCCTCTAAGCCTCTAAGATTTTTCTTTTTTTTTCAAGGTTTTGTTGCAGTGCTGTAAGCTATACTCATTGTGGGGAATTGATAAAAGATAACATTATTACCATGTAATCTGAATCTTATTATTTTATTTAAGCTATTACACAAGAGGAAACCATGAGTTCTGTATTAGCAAGAGGGGGAGAGATTTTCAATATCCTCTTACTGCTTATGAACATCTGTTTTAGGGATTCTTAATTATCTCCAGGGAGAGGGACATAACCGTGATGTTTATACAGAAGCAATTTAAAAATGGTCACACTTAGTTCTCCAAATGGGTCTTTGCTTTTTTTAGGAGCAGAGATGGTGGTAGTGGGTAGGGGGTTGCTTATTCATATTGTTTGCAAAATGTTGAATACTTTAGCCATTTTAGCACTTAAAAATTGCTTATGTTCTAGTTTCTGAGCCATGCAAAGGGGATAATTTTGTCCAAGCATGCAAACGCAAACACTATAATATCTTGGTAAAAAATGAGAAGCAGGAGATGCTCTGGGTTTCTTTACAAAATGCAATTTTCTACTCTATAGACAAACTATTGGGTGCTAATCATGGGAACTGTGATAACTACAGCACTGAAATAATGAAGGCATCCTATGTATCAGTATCATGGAGAGTTTACAGAAGGCAGCTTTGGGAGACTCACTGGGGGAGACAACTTAGAGATTCTGTATAGCTCTCCAAGAATTTAAAGTGTTTTCAGACACTGTAGGAAATTAGACTTGTTTTGTGTGACTTCAGGTGCACTAGGAAAAACAGATGATGTTAAAGATGAGGGGGATTTCTTTTAAGTTTACAAAGGAGCCTCCTAACAAATAGAGATAACAGTCAAATTGGTGGCACTTGGAGGTCAGGTTCACCATGATGACATATTTAAGTAGAGTATAGAAAACTGTCTGTGCGGTATGCTAGAATGGAATTTCAACCTTAGCTAGCAATTAGGTAGGGTAGTAGATAAGCTAACTCTCAAAGACCTTTCAATATTAAGATTCTATGGAAAGCAGTGATTGGTTTATGTTAATAGATTTCTGGGAAAAAAAAAAATCAGTATCCGGACTGCCATCATTCATTGCAAATCCAAATGAAATTCACTTGTGTACTTAAAGCTGTTGACTATTTGTATTACCCACTTCGGTGCAATAAAGAATATGTTTATTAGTATGGATCTTCATATTCCAGGCAGGAGCCCTTTCGATAAGAGATGACGGAAGAGTGTAGGTGTTTTCTGCAGCCGTCCCACGTATAGCATAGCCTGGTGGATGGTAGTTTTGTATGCACAGCTAGTCTGTACTCTGACCTTATTAAAACGTTGATCAGCTAAGACCTCATGAAGTGTATTTGCACACAGCTGCCTCATAGTATACAGCATTTATTTTGTGTCCTAGTGGTTTTGCACAGTGAGGATTTGAAAGACATCAAGCTTAAAACCCTCACAAAACTGTAAAGATGGAGAATGTTAGAGTAACAAGAGAAGGTGAAAATTATTGATCTCAGTGGTTCTCAACTCTGGTTATCCTTTGGAACTGCTGGAAATTTTTTTAAAAATCAGGATCTAAGCCCCATACTCAAGGATTTTTAAAATTAGACTGAAGTGGTTCCTAGGCTCTAGTTATTTTTTGACAACTCCCCAGGTAATTGCAATATGTTGCCAACACTGGGAAGCAGTAGTCTTTTCTAATCTCTTCATTTTTCTTAGTGGGGATATAAGGACTTAGAGAAGTAGTTGTCAAGTCTTTTTTAATGTTTCTAGTATACTCTCCAGAGCTATAAGTTTGGGCAACACAATTGGGACACCAGAAAACTAAAAACCACTCTAAACCACTGAGCATCATAGTAGGATGATAGCTTACAGTGTCTGCAAGAATATCCCCAGTTACAGTGCCCTGGTCAACTTTGTGAACAACCCTGTACTGTCCTGACCATGTTCTGTTATATATGAGCAATCAAAACTCTGGCAGGTTCTCCAAATTTGTGATTTATGTTGTTGTTTCCAGCTTATTACTAACTCCTAATAGCAAAACCCTGTATCCCCCTTGAAACCCAATTGCATGATCTACCCTGCTTAACATTTTATCTAACAGATGTTTCATTTATGCATTCATCACTGGATATGTGGTAGTGAGAAAAAATAGTCTTTATCTTACCGGAGCTGACAGACATCAATCAAATCATATTTTAAACTGATGTAAAATTGCATCTATGGCAAGTACCAAGAAGATGTGCAGTGCTGTGAGAACGTGTAAACTGGGGATCAGACCAAATCAGAGAAATCTGGGCAAGGCTTCCCTGATCATGAGGATGATGAATAAGACCTAACCAAGCAAAGAGTGAAAGGGAAGATCATTCCTGATGGAAGATACGAAATATTTTAGTATAAAAATTTGCCACACAGTTGTAACAAAATATAATTTTATAGAGTGATCAAAATTCAGCTGAATATACAATAACAGTTTGTGCACAAAGGATTTAAATTTGTAATCTAACAAATATAATGAGTTGAAGTAACCCCTTGCAAAACTTGGAAATGATTAGGTCAGTGAAAATTGGTTATTGATATTGTTAAACCCTTTAACCTGCACAAATGGTTAAGGATGGTGTTTTTATAAATGGTCTTGGAATTGGGGATGATATAATATTCATTAATAGCTCTATTTATATAAATGGCTTCTAGAATTTTTGATAGGAGCAGTTAAAAAAGTTAACCTGACTTGCTATGGAGTTACAAAGTGTGGTGCTAAAGATGATTTTAAAAATACATGTTTTCTTTTCCCCAGATCAAGTCCCTCGCATGTTCTCTTATTCCTCTCTAATATCTCAAATAGAAAAACTCAGTTTCTCCCAATGTGCTTAAAATTATTTATAAGAATATAGACCTGCTAAAATGTCCTTAGACAATATGCCAAGCTCTCCAATAACTTTAAGGGAGGGCTGAGAATAATAGATGAATTAACAATTTTAGGCTTTTCTACTGAGACCACATAATGGATGACATAGTTCTCTGGGTACAGGTTCTTGCTCCAGTAGTTTTTTGTCCACCTCTGCTTCTTCCACTCATGAAAAAAGTGTAAGAATGCATATAAGTGAGAAGAGTATTATAGAAGTATTCTTGAAGCTTGAATTAAAATAGGCACCTATGTTTCAAACTTCTGTACTTATGTTTGATACATTTCATAACTGATCATAGCTCACCATTTATCCATTTCAATCCTCTATTTTTAAAAATTAAGGAACTATTTTATTTTATTTAATTTTTTTAATGTTTATTTATTTTTGAGACAGAGACAGAGCATGAATGGGGGAGGGTCAGAGAGAGAGGGAGACACAGAACCTGAAGCAGGCTCCAGGCTCTGAGCTGTCAGCACAGAGCCCGATGCGGGGCTCGAACTCACAAACTACGAGATCATGACCTGAGCCAAAGTCGGCCGCTTAACTGACTGAGCCACCCAGGCGCCCCTAATTTTTTTAAATTAAATTCAATCATCTTAGAAATATTGAGGAGAGATTCTTTATTCTAACAATTGGGTCATGCAGCTGGTATTCATTTGTATAGAGAAATCTTCAGTTATGTTTTTTTAGTAGAGAAAGGGAGACAGCCTTCCCTGAAGAGTGCTGCCACCCATCTCTCTGAACTAACATGATTCTCAGAGGTGATGAGTGTTGTCTTGAAGTAAGGAGTTAGAGACTGAAGATACAAGCAAAAGATATTCTTTTCTGCCTTTAAGCCTTTGCAACTGCTGTGCCAACAGAGTGACATGCTCTTCTCCACTTCACACCAGAGAGAGCCTATTCATATTTTAAATCTAACTGAGCTTCTTGAAGTTGTCCTTAATATCTTCCAGGAGGTATTAGCTACTCCCATCATCTGCATATCCAATTCACATCTCTCCTATGTGACATATCCTCAGTTGTACAGTTTGTGTACCTTCACACAAAAACCTGAATTCCTTAAAGCTAGGCACCCAACCTACACCGAATCTACTGATGTACCTTCTAGTATAGTTTCAGTGCGTATTACATACTCAAGAAATGTTTATTAAAATAAAAGAAACAATTGGGTAGTTGTCTGAATGAGTGTGAATGAAGAAAAGGGTCTTGTTCTCACACAGAAATTGCAACAAATTAAACAAATATTAAGACCATGGGTTTCTGCCTTCAACATTTAAATGTTAAGTATGCAAAGAACGTCACAGGAATCTTGCGTTGAGTGGAGTACCAACATCTAATATCTTAGGTTCTAATAACAAAGCCCCTAGGAAAGCAAGGTGGTGGACCTTCAGGAACTGGTGATGCCAGCCAGTTTTCTAGCAGTTTTGCATTCTGATGACTGGGAGAAAAAGATCTTATTTTTTTGAGGTGTCCCAGTGATGTACGTTGAATTATAAAAGTCTGGGAGCCAGGAGCATCTGACCTACAACCATCTGGCTGGTTTCTTAGATGTATGAATCTAGGAGTATCTGGAGCCTGGTTCCTATACACTGGCTATGACGTTGCACCCCCTGAGACACCAAGCTGTCTTCATGCCCCTTATTCTTGTGGTTGCTTTCCCAACTCTGAAAACCTTGAGTCCTGAGAAAAATTCACTCCCTTGGTAATAGATCCAATCAGCTGCTAAGCCTACAACATAAGGAGGATAAGGGGTTGTCGTCCAGGTGCCCACTAGTGTGCTCTTGGTGTCTCACCAAGAGATTAACAATAGTGAGAAGCCTAGGTCTGAAGGGGCGAGATGTAAAATACTGTTAATGGGGCTATGAGTTGAAGCTGAAGGGAACAGCCACTCATTAGTGCTGTGAATGGAAGGTCATGGAAAAAAAAAAGAAGAGAGAGAGAGAAGAGGAAGAGAAGAGAAGAGAAGAGAAGAGAAGAGAAGAGAAGAGAAGAGAAAAGAGCAGAGCAGCACAAAAGAAATGTCCATGACGTGTGTCTCTTCTGACCTCCAATTTCTTGCTGGTGTTACCACTGGTTAAATCCAAATGGAAGTCAAGTAGAGCTTCCTCCCTAGACCACTTACCAATAGTGATCTCATTGATTCTGTTCTCATGGTCATTTTTTTCAGACTCTGAAGTCTGTTTTTGCTACTGCCTGCATGAAACTCTATAGTTGCCTTATGTCTTAATGATTTCTTGAAATTAAAGACTAAAATCAATTTCTTAGTTTACATGAATCTTATTATTTCATTCATTCATTCATTCATTCATGGAGCAAAATATTTATTGAGTGACTATTACCATATGACATTGAATACAAGCTGTCATCAATTTTAAGTAACATCTGATTTCAGAAGTATTAAAATGTGAAAAAAATAATGTATGCTTTAGAGTTGGTGAATAATCTACATGATGGGTGTAATTTCAATTTAGAGTAACTTGGGTTGGGAAATAGCTTATGATCTAGGATTTGTAATCAAAGGAAAGCAAAATAAAACAATTAAAAAAACATTATCTGAGTACTGGGTGTCATTTTTGATGTGGCTCTTCTTTTTTCAGGAAGTCTATTTTGAGATTTGAATGTAGGAGCTGTGTTATATTTCTTCAACCTTCTCTGTGGTGTGATTACACAATATAATACAGAATGTTAGTGATGGAGGAGACTTTAGAGGTCATCGAGTGATCTAGTCCAACCTCCTCCTGTACAGAAGAAAGAATCAGAAGTATGAACTTTCCCTGGTCACTCAGCTAGTCAGAAGCAGAGTGGAGACTAAAATCCAATTCTCACAGTCCTGGCCCAGGGTTATGTATATTGTACAATATAGTTTTTAAGAGGTACATTCTCTGTGAATGATAACACATGTGCCTTATATATGTTTATCAGGTTGATAATTAATTAGTTTGGGGGATTAATGAGAACTAACCCCAGTACTAATATTCTACTTTGGTGTTAGAGTTTTACTATCATTTAACCTTAGTACAAAAAACTTTAGTGATTTTTTTGTGTCACCTTCAGGTGTATATCCATGTTAATAATAGCTTTTACCTTGGGAACATTTCATCTAGTTATTATTATACTGAATGGCTCATCCTGTCTTCTTATGGGTGCCCTTGTTCTTCCTTCTAGCAACAAAATGAGAATGAAAGAAATCAAAATGTGTAAGTAATTCGTGTACAAAAAATAGAATATGCATAAGTAATTTGATCATTTATTTACTCATATAATCCTTATCAAAAACTTAATTTTCAATTTCTGTGATGGTTGTTCCCATATTCTTAATTAATTTTGTTGAACATAGTAATGAGATCACCCCTCTTTCATTTCCTAAGTTAACTATCCACCTTGGAGTCATGTAGATATAGCGGAAATTAGAAAGAGATATGTACTGAACACATTGAATTAACTTTTGTCATAAGAACTATTCTGCTGTAACATGCTTTTAATCTACTGTTTTCAAGCATGTATCATCTATATTTACTTTTGTATCATTAATTACATGAAAAGAAAAAGCTTGCCTTCAAGCCTTGTAGAATGGTGAGTAATATTTTTATACAAAGTTCCTCAGTGTTCAAAGATAAATTATTTCCAGATTAAGTAGGGAATGATTGGTAGGTAGTATTTCTGTTCAGTAAACAAAACTGATTTTGCCTTTAAATTTAACTACCACAGGTTTTGGCACTAACTTTGTTGAAATGTTAATGTAGATGTGATGTGTCAACACTCAGAAAAATGTAAATAAAATTAGAAAACTCCAGGTGGGTATATACATTCCTTAAAAGCTGCAGAATATAATTATGTACATAAATACCATTTGCCTTTCTTCATTCTGACTACAAAGTTATAGCTTCATTTCCATTTCTGCTTTTCAATGCCTATATCTTACATCTTATTCACTCCCCTAGCCAACTAATCTTCTTAGGACATAGCGCTTGAAGCCCAGTATTTAAGAATGTTGGTTTTGGAGTTCTGTGGGCTTAAATATGAATTTTGGCTCAGACTTTTTTTTAAGTTTATTTATTTATTTTGAGAGAGACAGAGACAGTGCAAGTAGGGGAGGGGCAGAGGGAGAGGGAGATATAGAATCCCAAGCAGGTACCACACTGCCAGCTCTGAGCCCGATGCAGGACTTGAACTCATGAAACTGTGAGATTATGACATGAGCTGAAATCAAGAGATGGACACTTAACTGACTGAGCCACCCAGGCGCCCATGAATTCTGGTTCAGACTTAACTAGATGAATGATTTTAGGCATGCTACTTGATCTAAGTATCAAGTATACTCTTACAGAATATAATAGAACTTTATAAGATTATTGTAGAGATTTAGCAGGAAAATAAATATATATATAGTTTTTTTTCAGTGTATAAAGTTTGATACATTTTAGCTGTTGTTTTTATTTTGTAATATTTATACAAAAAAAATTAAATTGCTAAAGCTAGGGAACATATAAGAGTCAACAACCAAAAGTTAGTGCCTTTTGGTTGTCCTATAATTGTTCTTGTCCCTCTAAAAAGTCAGGAGTACAACACACCTCAGAGAATTCTCACTGAAAGAATAGCACAGAGCAGAAATACAACTCAAAACCAGTGAAGCTATTCCCAGAGAAACAGGGTAAGAATCAGCAAGCATTTTGCAGAGAAAGCATTTAGAGAGAAGAGACCTCTTTGAAGATTTGTGTACCAGCTATTAGATTTGACTAACGTTAGAACTATTAAAGCAGAGTTGGTGAAGATTTTGAAAGCAATGACTTATCATATTTTTTAAATTCAAAGCACATTCAACTCACCCTTTCAAAATTTATGTTTTAACATTTCTGAATTTGCAATTGATCTTACAATTGAGATTAATGTCCTATTCCCCCCCCGTGGTGGGGGGGGTGGTTATTAAATTAATTCTGTGTCTTATAATAAGTTACATCTCTGGATTGAAGTAATAATATAATATGTGCTTTGCTCTTTAATTAATACAGTAAAAAATTGCAGATGGAAATATGGAAAAAATTCCTATTTAAACATAATCCTTAATACCACCCATACTTTTATATAAAACCATTGTAATATAGACTGAAATAGGATGTAGAATATGAGGGGACACTCAAGAAGACCAATACAGGATCACAGAAAAGGAAAATCCAGAATGATGACATCATGACATAACTATTTCCCATTGTTTGACCAATTTTTTAATACCAGAATTACAAGTACATTACTTACTGTTTGTAGTAGGTAGGTATACACCCAATGCACTGTCAGGTTAACTGTGGATAGATTTCATCTCACAGTGGGACTAAATCACTTTGAATTAAATTTTGTGTTATCTTCATAAAGTCTTGGATTGGAAGAATTCCATTATTTTATATGACATATGTAACAAATAAAGCTTTTGATTGTATAGATGGGTGCCAGGACCAAATGGATATCTAACTGACAAATGAAGTAAGAATTGTTTGACAAACAGTGGGTAGATCGTACAGGAGGCTTTCTAAGAATGATTTCAGGAGAAGGGCTCTTTCTGTTTGGTGGCTTTGGTAACTCCCTGCTCTGTCCTTATAAGGTTCCCTTTTGTCTATTTTAATTTGGGTATTGAAGTTTATCAACAAACTCTGAGCCATAGTTCCAATCGACTTTTCCAACCTTATTCCTATTATTATGTCTTTGACATCTAGTCAAAGCATATCTTTTTCCAAGCATGCTCTATTTTTTTCCTGCTTCCATGCTGCTTTACTCATTATGTTCCCTCCAGTCTGAAATATCCTTCTGGGTATCCAGGATGATCTGAAATATCATCCTTTGTATGATGAAATCCTAACCAAACTTCAAAGGACCACTCAAATTGTCATCATCCACTAAGACAATTTTCTTGATTATCATAGGATTAATTCCTACTCTCAGCTCTCCCATGGCACATTTTTGTACTTCTACTTTTAACATTTGCTACAGTTAGCTTTGCATTATACTAATTCCTAAACATTATATCCCTAATAATTTATGATTCTGTCATTTTAGTAGAGGCCGTGCATTTATTGAATACATACTACATTTGGATACTAGCGATATGGAGATGAGATGGCCATACTCCCTGGTCTCCCTGATCACAAGTTTAGTAAGGACCCAGAAAAAAAAATCTCTAAAATTGAGTATGATAAATACCATCATAGATATATAACAGAGTGTCATGGGTTATAAAGAGTAACACCTAAGTTAATACTCATTTTAGCAGACAAACCAGAAAAAACTTCCAGGAGAAAGCTAAATATTAACTTTGTAAATAGCCTCTTCATTATATTCTCTCATTTAAACCATTTTGGGTAGAATTCTGTCTGTGTATTTATCATTATTAAAAATTAGTGTTACTTTCTCTTTAATTCTTTGTTCAAATCTATGTTATAGTATTTATCCCATCCTTCTTTATGCTTGTATTTGTGTGTGTGTGTGTGTGTGTGTGTGTGTGTGTGTGTGTGTGTGATATTTCTGTGTTTATTTAGCCAAACTGCAAAATCTTGATTAGGGTATACAGTGTTTCTGTACACTTGTTATCTGAAGGTATCCATTTCATGTCCATATATCTTAACAAGATTGCGAGCTCTTTGGGGACAGATGAATTGAACTGTTCAATGCCTATACCATAACAGGGCAAGCACTCAATAAATGTGTTAACTAGATTTATTAGTATGTCTATATACATTTTTTAGGAGGAAGAGGTTTGTTGTAGTTTGTAGTTGGAATAGATGAGTATTCTTGTTACTATAAATAGTCTATAACTTCAGGGAAGAAAGGCTTTGAGGGTGGAAGGAGCAGATTTACAAGCTGGAGAAAAAGAATGTGTCAATATATGGAAAGGTGACAGTGAGAGTAGATGGAGTAGGAGGCTGGGGGCAATGAAAGGTGGTAAAGAAAAACACAAAATGACAATAAACCGTTTAAAAATAATTTGTCCCCAAAGTGCTGGCTGTTCTAAATTTATCTTTGCTGAAAAATTAGGTATTTTTGGCTCACCTTTTGGGAAGGTAGCGATTTAGGCTAGGGAAAAAGTAGACAAGTTCGAATTTCCATGGAAACAATTATCATAAAATATTGATTGATGAGGATATTTGGAAGCAGAGAAGGAAAGAGATAGTTGCCATGGAAACATGTACATTCAGAGAAATGCACTTGAAGAGTTCCTTATTTCTTTTAACTAAATATTTGATTAATTTAAAATTGCTACATCTTGGTTTCTAATTTATTTTTAATATTCCTTAAGATTTAACAACATTTTTTTTCTATCTTAGTAAGTTATAGTCACAGAAATATAAGGAATATTCTTACATTTTAATTCTATAAGACATAATTTCTTTAGTGATTATAAATTCCTTTTAAAAATATGACATATTGGGGTGCCTGGGTGGCTCAGGCAGTTAAGTGTCTGACTTTGGCTCAGGTCATGATACCACGGTTCATGAGTTCAAGTTCACATCTGACTCTGCTGTCAGTACAGAGCCTGTTTGGGATCCTCTGTCCCCCTCCCCCCTCTGCCCCTCCCCTTCTGTTTCTCTCTCTCTCTCTCTCTCTCTCTCTCAAAATAATAAATGAACTTAAAAATATGACATATTTTTTATGTTAAAGCTTTAGAAGCATTTTATGAACATGTCTTTTTAATTTACTATTTTATTTATTTATTTATTTATTTATTTTTAACGTTTATTTATTTTTGAGACAGAGAGACAGAGCATGAACGGGGGAGGGTCAGAGAAAGGGAGACACAGAATCAGAAACAAGCTTCAGGCTCTGAGCTGTCAGCACAGAGCCCGACGTGGGGCTTGAACTCAGGGCAAGATCATAACCTGAGGTGAAGTCAGATGCTTAACCCACTGAGCCACCCAGGCGCCCCAATTTACTATTTTCTTTAAGCTATAAAGTGATGTTAATAATGACAATTTAGTCAATGAAATTTAAATTGTTGCTTTTAATTTGCATTGAATAGTAGCATAAAATACCCTGCGAATATCAAGAGAAGACTATTTCAAATATTGTGATGCAATTAAAACAGGCTTACTTTTTCTCAAAACAAATTTTTACAACCTGAGTTTTGAGATCCATTTTAGGTTTAGTTTACTTTGGTTATTTTAGCTGTCAAATTGCTATGAAAACATGAGGAAGTTTCTATTTTGGACAATATATTTGTGGTTGAGGAATAGATAGAAATGAGATGATTGAAAAATGTGCATGTTTGTAAAAGTGCAACTTGTAGAGATTTGGATTAATAAAGCAGGATATTAAACTTCACTGTTACCTGTATAGTTGTAGGATTCAATTTTAAGGTTCCTTTGCTGAGCACTTTAGATAATATATTCTAAGGTGATCCCTCACCTTTTCAGTCCTATAAAACTGAAACGTAAAGAGCTTCCAGAGAATACATGATTTCCTAACAGATACTGATATATCTTAAATGTCACACTTAGATTAAATTTGCTTTTTGAGAATTGCTGTTTCCTGACTGCCACCTCTTGTCATCTTCTTTGGCATTCAGAGTTTAGTATGCCAAAAGGAGAGCAGTTAGACCTCTTATGGATGGCCCTCTATCATTACTGATGTTTTGTATCTCAAAAAATACATTACAGAAAATCATCTTTAGATACTATAAGGTTATGTGTTATCTGTAGCCTTAGGAAAAGATGGCATGCTGATTTTTCAGACACCATGAGCATTTAAAAAGCCCTATTCTTTTCTTAAGATCATACAACTTTATAGTTAGGAGGGACTTAGAGGTGAACTTATCCATCTCTTTCATTTTAAAAGGGAAAACACTGAGGGATAAAGAAAGAACACTGATGTATACAAGGCTGTGTCTCCTCTTTGTCAGTTAGTGTTCCCTCCCTAGCACCAGTACATCTTCAAGACATGGCTTGTGTAGACTTTAGTCTATACCCTCATCTCTATTAAGCTACCCCAAAGCCACCACAAAAAAACATACACAAATAGACTGCTCATGTAAATGAAGCTTCAAGACAAATCCGTCACTGGGTGCTTCTCCTATAATAAAAATTCTGGAGGTTGATGAATATTGTGGAGAATGCTTAAGAATCAATGAGAGAACAATGAAATATGAGAGTGGTGTATATATATCTAAATAGGATTAACCTTCCTCCAAAAAGTTATATATATCCACACCACTGCCAAGTGAAGGGGCCAGACATGGCTTCTTCTCTACTTACTTTATTAAGACTTTTATTATCTCTACTCAATGCTAACACTTTTTTAATTTCATTGCATGGACACTTCATTGGGATTTCTTTAAAAAAAAAATTACCACTGAAATGGTTTTACTAATTTTCATTATAGATTTAACATTTCTTTGGAGAGAACAACCAAGTAACTCTCCAGACTGTTAAGTGGCTAGATACTGAAGCTTTCCTTTTTAGAGAGGGAACATGGCAGTTTTGAGGATGTTATGCTTATGTAATGTCACCTTTCAAAATGGCCCCCAAACGGTCAACTCACTAGAATGTTTTGTTCTTCTACTTAGAAAGAAAAGAACAGGCTGAAGTTCAATAGATGAACTACACAGAATATGTATCTCCTGAGTATCTGTTCTAGTCTAGGTACCCTGGTAGGTTCTAGGAAAGCCAAGACACATCATATATGGTCCCTCTACTTGAAATTCTGCAATTTTGCAGAGAAGAAAGACAAACAAATGGAATATAACAAATTGATATCATAAAATGAGAGCGCAGAGCAAGGACATTTAATGTACATTTGTAGAACCAGGGTAGGACTGATAGAGATGAAGGTGAAATAAAATGGATTGTCAAACAAATAAACAAAATCCTACTTCTCTGACATAAATGATTCCTACTGCTTAGACTTTTTCAGACAACATAGCCATTTCCTTGTAAGAAAATATTTGCCGCTATCCAATGATTTGAGGCTAGTCCTGCTGTGGTTTGATGGGTGGGTCCTCCACATCTAATGATTGTCTGTGTCAGGTATGACAGGACCAACCCTGACAGGAAGAATTAGTATGTCCAGCACATTGAACTCATTTATGGCATCTCTTTGTGTCTTTATTTACAATAGTTAGAGCAAGGCCTGTGGAGTCAGGGTGTTTGAATAAGGGCTTTGCCACAAACTGTCCACACCATCTTGGGCAATGACTTTATTTCTCGAAACCTATTTCATGGCATTATGGCGAAAATTCAATGAGGTGGTGCTGGCTAGGGTTTTAGAACAGTGCCTGGACAGTAAAGCCTCAATACTATATCCAATGCTTTATGTTGACACGCATGATTATTGAAGAGATGGAAAGCCCAGTGGTAGGAGACTTAGGAAACCTGGTCCATATAACCAGCTCATAACACTCTCCTTCTCCGGCCTCTCCAGACCCACTCTCGCCATTCTTACCTCCTGTCCTTTCTGTGGCATGTAATGATGTGACTGTGTCTCCTTCATGCTGTTTGAGAAAAAAAAAATTATAGCCAACTCTATGTTTTAGTTGGCAACAAACCCGATAGGAGACCGAATAACATGCATTTCCCCAAATTAAATATTAATAATCAATATTATTAATAGACATATAGGTTCAGAACTCTGGAAATCCTTCTCTGGGCACCCTTGTGGACCACATTTGGAACATTGAGCCTTGTTTTTGATGTTGTCTGTGAGGATGTTAACAAACCAGAGAGCATTCCAGGAAGGGTGTAGAGGTTGCTCAATCATATAGAAACCATAGCATAGAAGGAAAGAATCGAAAGACATAGAGATCATTAGTATGGGAAAAAGTAGACACAAGGTATAGGAGAGCTATCTTGAAATACAGAGAGGGCTTTAATGCTGAGTGCAGTGGCCTTTGGGAAAAGTCAAGGCTGGGAGCAGAGCCTCTCAGCATTGCTTTTATGTGGTGGGCCCTGTAAGTGTGAGGCTAGACCAACAGTACCTGGTTTTTAGGCAGACATAAGTGCCTATTTCAGACTCACTGCCTGTGTCAGGAAAGGTTCTGGAGGTGCGATTGCTCAATTTTATGTTCTCTGAAGAGGAGTTGAAAGTTCCTTGGTTTAATGAATTAATTTGTACATTTATAATGGCAAACATACCCACATGTTTTCTTTGTCAGAAAATATTGTTAGTGTCAACGGCACCTGTCTTTAGTGAGGAGCAATCAGGGCATGCTTTCTTTCACTTGATAATCATCTGATATTTATTCGTATAGCGTTGATTAAGCCATCCACTTACTTAAAAGAAGCTTACTAAACAAAGGTATGTTGACAAAAGAGAACAAATCCCCTGCACTTTGAGAACCTAAGTCCTGTGAACGATGCCTTCTTAAAAATTGTGGTAAAATACATGTAATATTTACCATTTTAACCACTTTAAAGTGTAAAATGCAAGAGGCATTTAGTACATTCCCAGTGTTTTGCAACTATCATGTCATCTGGTTCCAGAACCTTTTCATCACCCTAAGAGGAAACTATATTCATTAAAGTAGTCACTCCTTATGTCCCACCTCCTCTAGCCCCTATGTGCACTAACCTGCTTTCTATTTCTGTCTTCTGTATGAATGTGACTATTCAGGGTTTTTCATTTAAATGGAATCCCAGTAAGTGGCCTTTTCTGTCTGGCTTCTTTACTCTGCATAATTTTTGAAGGTTCATCTATTTTGTAGTATGTATCAGTACTTTATTTCTTTTTATGGCTGAATATTGCATTACATGGATATACCACATTTTGTCTATCCATTGGCTGATGGACATTTGGGTTGTGTCCACCTTTGGGTTATTGTGAATAGTGATGCTATGAACATTTTTGTACAAGTTTTTTGTTTAAAAAGCTGTTTACAATTGTTTGTGTATTTACCTAGGAGTGGAATTTCTGGATCGTTTGACAATTCCTTAACTGATTTGGGAGCCACTTTTTCTTTTTTACGTGAAACTTCGGGTTTTACATTCTCTGGCTTGCCTAGAGTTTGTGGAATCAGGAAAGGTTGTTAATGCCTTTATTTTCATCTCTTTAGAGATTTAGCAATATCCACTTAGACACAAAAATGAGAAAATATCCATTCATAATCGTGACCAAAATTCTGTAAATAAATTAGTAGGAAATGTATTGACCTAGAGGAGAATTTCTACATGTCCTCAGGCCAGCAGCCCATATCATTCCCTTTTTACAAGAATGTTGTGCAATGGGGGCCCTGTGTCTGCTGCTTCCAAGTTGGTCTCTACGCTCTACAAAGGAATGGGGACATCCAGGATTTTGAACTGGTTAAACCCTGGCTTTTGCTAACGTTTGCCAGGCAGAAATGTGCTTCCAGAGTTTGATTTTTCAAGAGACACCAGAAATCTAGACTTTTATCTGATTTTCTAATTTGTAAATGTTGCCAATTCATTCACATTAAAGAAAAAGCAACCAGAAATAACAAAAATACACACTGTGTGGGCCAAGCAAAACAAAACTGGCAGTTGGATTTGGCTCATAGGCTGTCAATTTACTACTTCTGCTCTTTTTTTCTCTTTATGAGTCTGCCACCCCTTACAGCATAATAACAATAAAGTCAACAGTAACTAGTGCATTTATACTGTGTTCCAGAAACTAGTCGAAACACTTAACATATGTCAGCTTAATTCTCTGGATAATTCAATGAGATAGGTGCGATTTCCTTATCCTCATTTCCCTAGAGCCTTTCTCAGAGTACGTCAGTTATTTATTTATGAATTTGACCTCTTTTATATATATTACAAACAACTTATGGGAAGGAACTGTGTTTTGTTTACATTTATGACCCCAGGACTGTGTCCAGTGTCAAGCATATGTAGATATTCTCTAAATTTCAGTTAAGTGAATGAATGAGTTGTACCTGTCTCAGACTGTAATTCTTGGATATGCTTGGATGTATTATATACTTGGATATAATCCTTGGATATACTCTGTAATAGTAAGAACAATCACGAATACTTAAGGCTTTCAATGTGCTTGGGACAGTATCAGGCACATGCCATAGCTATTAGTTTATTAATAAGGGCCACACTATGAAGAAGTTAGTTGCTTGCTCTCTAGAGATAGACTTTCTGATTCAAATCCTGCCTCTGCCCGTTACGATTTGTGTTATCATAGTCAAATAACATACCTCCATGTCCCTATTTTAATTACCTTCAAAATGGTGATACTGATGAAATGATAGTCATGACTGACTTGTGCTAATTTCACCATGTGCTCTGTACTGTGCTAAGCAATTTATACGAATTCTCTCTCCTCGTGATATCTAGCTCCTGGATTTTGTGAGGACTAAATGAATTAATTCATTTAAAGCATTTATGTTTTGTTTGACACACAATGAGCTTTCAGCACAGTTGACTATTATTATTAAGCCCATTTTGGCAAAGAGGAAACTGAGTAGCAGATTAGTAAATTGTGTAAGGTTACCTGGCTAGCAAGCTGCAGAATTGGGATTCAGACTGCTGCCAATTTGTTTCCTTAACCACCAGCCGGTGCTCCCATCCCCTGTATGTTCCTTCCCCTTACCCCTCTCCGCCGAGGCAGCATCGACTTCTTCCCTAGAATCCACTCAAAATCAGTTCTTTCTTCCTTTTCTAACCTACTTTGTTATTTATTTTGTACAAAATTGTGGCATCCCCCCCATCATTAAAGTGTACTTTAGATTTTGTCTTAGATTTTAGTCCTTATTTTTTGTACCCCAGCCGCACATAAGAGCTCTTACGAAAACCATGTAATGGGGGTTCTGTCAGGCGTAGAATCATTTTATAACTTTGATTAAAAAAAACCATTTATATTCTCTTAAAGTGCGGGTCATTTGTAGCTTTGGGGAGGGGAGTGGGCAGTAAGGGAAGGAAAAAGAATCAACTCACCCACCCATGAGTTCACCTGTTCATTCCAGAAGTGTTTCAGTTTTAGAGCCTCTACTAGGTACTTACCATTTCTGTCTCCTAGGAGCTTGGCCTCAGATACATTTAGATCAGATAGATCTGGTGATTAAAAAAATATGATGAATTTTGCAATTAGATAGCCTATACATCTTTCTCATTTAGTGCGTGTTGATTTGCTTTAAACGGAATTAAAAATTAAAACGTGTTCTTGGAGCAGTCTCTCTCATTGTCTCAGAATTGTCTGTACCTTTCTGTATCTGTCTCCTTACCTTTTCCCTTGCTCACTCTCAATACCATATGAAGCTTTCCTAGAGGACTCTGGGGCATGGTTAAAATATAACCGTTTTGGGTAAAAACTCCTGCTGATTGAGTCACAGTTATACAGTTGCCCTTGTTGGTGACTTGAGGGAGCTTGGGGATTATGACCTTTTATCTCTGTTGCTTTATATACCTGGTGGCCTGCAGGTTACATGTGATATATATCTTCTAGACCCATGGTGCTCTAAATTCCCATGGATTTCTGCAGGGTGAGTAATCAAGTGTATTGCACATAGTTTGTGTGGTGTACCTGCAAAGCCACATGTAATGCAGCTCATCAAAAGCCAGCAAATTAAAGAAACTTCAGAGAATGTACCACAAACTGTTTAAGAGAGTGGAGAAAGTTAGAGTTATTTAGAGAAAAGATTAAAGGAGCTAATTACACACAGCTTGACTGAGCAGAAACTAAAGGGAGAGTTAATGGTTCTTTGATATTATTTGAAGATGCTAAATGGTGAGGAGGAAACAATATTTTGTATAATATAATGAAGTGCTGTTATGAGCAATGAGACAGAATTGAGAATGAGAATATTAAGTGAAGTATGTGTGAACACTATTAAAAACAAAATTTATTATATTATGAAGAAGTCTTTCCAATTATAAGGTGGAAGCCCTTTTTCGAAGAAATAAGCATAGAAAAAGGGACTACCAAGTTTTTAAAGAAAATAATTTTAATACCTGTTGGACAGTTTAAATGATGTGCTATTTTTTTTGTGTTTATTAATCTCCAATTTGAGCAATGCTTTTTGTTTCAGCAAGGGCCCATTCTGTCCCCAGATGCTCCTATAATATGTAGTCCTGCAAAATCCTAGGTCTGCAACTGTGTAAGAGAGGCCCAGGTGGCAATATTAAACAAATTGCTCTTTAGGATTTTGTTTCATTGGCACATCTCTGAGAGTAATGGGAGCTGTTGCCCAGCCTGTGACATTTGCATGTTTCTTTGCCATTGTGTTTTCCTTTCCCAAGTGAGAAAGTTATTCCAGCTCACACAGGAAAATTGTGTCAGTGTTACTAACCAAATCCTCAGAGTCATAGCATTCTGGGTATGTTTTGCAGCAAGCTGGTATAGAGGCAATGCGTACTCAGAGCAGCCAAAGTGGCCCCACCAACTTCCGTCCCTGGAACTACCCTCAGCATCTCAGCATCAAGCCACCACAGCTTTGTATCTGTGCTTTATCTTAATTTATTTTGTGAGTCCATTAGCAAGGTGTGTCTGCAGGTATCAGGAAAGCCTAAGAGAACTTATTTTATGGTTCTGGGAATGCCAAAAAATTTTTCCATATGAATTAATTTGCTGCTTCACTTCATGCCATTTCTGCTTATGAAAGGTTTCATGGGAATGCTCTTGTTTCAGATAGTGGAGAAACCTGTGTAATCCTTAAAAACATTGACAAAAGTTTTGGTGTGTAGATATTGTTGAGATAGCCTGAATTTGTAATAAAAATTATAGGAAATCTAACCTATAATGGGAAATACATAAAACAAAGTGTGTGTGTGTGTGTGTGTGTGTGTGTGTGTGCGCGCGCGCGCACGTGCACGGGCGGGGGTGGGGGGCATGTCTTTACCTAAGTACCCCTAGGAGCTAACAGAGAAGCCCTATCTTACAGGTAGCATTGAGGAAGTCACTGTGTGTGTTACAGGCACGTTCTTTGGGATTTCTTACTCCTTATCAGAATGTATCAGGAGAAAGAGGTCTCCTATATTACCTTTAGTCTTAGAGCAGACCTTCTGAATCTTCCTTCCCTTTTTCATCTGAGTCTTTCTGACTCATTGCTTTTGAATGTCCTGAAGGGTTTCTTCCATGGTCTTTCCCTTCCATGTGAGGAAACTCAGTTTCAATCTGTTATTTCTTGTTTTTCTTCATGACAGTCACCGTTTAGTCTTTAAGGGGGAAAACTTCCAATACTGGCATAGATTGAGATTAATTTGTATACAATACGTCTCTTTTATTATCAACATTCTCAATTTCATTGCAAAACTTCAGGATTAGATGCCCTTCACTTGGATGTTAAGTCCCACCAGCGTTGGCCTGAGAATCATACAAAGCTAATATTCTATATCCCAACTATATGCTGTAAGCTACACTTTCCTCATAAAATTGCAACAACACTCAGTTTGGTAAACATTAGACTCATTAAATCTCATTGATGACTCTAAAGGAAACGTCAGTTTTTGGTAGAGGACTTGGTAGCAACATGAACTAGTGGAAAGTGTGGGGCCATGGTGGTAGCCTTCCAAGGATTTGTTGCATTTCTGTTCAGTTCACTGGCTGCTTGATCTTGAACTGGTCAGCTCTTGGAGCATCAGTTTCCTCATTGATAGATGGGGGTTAATGGCACCTATCTTTCTGTAGAGTATTAGAAGTTTAGTCCTACCATTTACTATCAATACATCCTCCAGTAAATTACTTAACATCATACTGTCTTCATCTCCTAATCTGTAAACTGGCAATAACAATATACCTACCTTGTGGAGCTGTGAGGATTGAATGAGCTAAGATATGTAAAGTGCTTAAATAATGTCCAGCACAAACCAAATGTTATGAAAGTGTTTATAATTATTACTGCATCCTTGTATGAGGATTAGAAATTATCCCTGTGGATTTTACAGGATAGATTAAACTATAGCAACTAAGGAAATGGGATCTAGGGTCCAAATATGGTGCTTGTGTCACTTATAAACTTGCTGTCTCACTTTTAGAATTATTTTACCTTTTAAAGCTTAACCTTTCTCACCTGCAAAATGAGGATAACAACTGTAGCTGGTATATACTGAATGCTTGCTCAGTATGTAATATAATATCTCATTTATATAATTCTGTGATTTAATGATTTCTACAACTGTTTTAGCTAAGTATTATTGATAAACTCATTTTATATGTGAGAGAACGGAAGCATTAAAAAAAAAGTTAAGTCACTACCCAGGGTATATTAGACTAATAGGGGTAATTATGGGATTTGAATCCAGGTACTTGAAATTCCAGAGCCCACAGCCCATGATACCGATCACCATGTTATAATGCCATCGACGATAATAATAATATAGTACCCACCTCATAATACTATTGTGATAATTGCATAAAGTAATCCATGTAAAAGGTTTAGTCCATGTATGGAAAATGCTCAGTGAATGTTAACTCTCATTAAGGAATGGGGTTATTTTATGGTTTGAAAGTCTTAAGTCTGTACCCAATGGAAGTTGCTCAGGAGTTAGAAGCATAGATGTGGTAATAGGTTGGAGTCTGATATTTACTTGCTAGGTGTGTAACCTTGGGCAAGTTACTTAGTCTTTTCCCATGCCTCTATAAATCAGGGAATCTCAAAATCCTTCATCTCAAAGTCTTTCCCCTTTTATACCATTCTGCAATGCTGAGATAGAACTCTGTGGACCACACTTCTCAAACTTATTTATTAGCTGGCTCCCACTTAGCTCTGCCAATGGGAGACGCTGGTAGGAGACTGAAAGGTGGGAGGTGGGAAGAAAAGACCACTTTTCTGTTTTCAGATCCTGTCAGCATCTTTTCAACAGCGCATCTCAGGGGTGTCTCCAGATTTTTGCTCCTATTATACTGGTACCAGTCATCCCCCTTCAGCTCACTGAGCACCAACTGCGTGAGGGCTCTTCCTCTGAGTTTATAAGTTCTGTTAACCCCTGTATCTTCCCTTTTCTTCCAGCCTGAGGACTGTTAGCTGCTTCTTTCAGTTATTAAGACCTGGGTTACCTCAGCATCCTTATTTCTCTTTTAATCATCTAATATCTGTGTAACAAATTCCCTGTAAGTAAACCCCCTTGATTTGACATATCTAGCTTGGTTTTGGTTTAATGACAGGACCCTGAAGAAAATACTCCTAGGGTTCTGGTGACCATCCTATTCAATAATGTTGTGAAAAGCCCTTTCTCTAGCCTAGCATTTAGCAAGCGTTTAAAAAATAATAGTCTCTGGCATTATCTAGGGACCAGCTTCTGGAACTTTCCTGTTTGTAGATTGGCTCAGGCCCTGTAAACAGTGTGAGCTATAACCCTTCATACTTTAACAATGTGGAGTCAGCTGCTGAGTAACCAGAATGAACACTGAGATGGTGAACAGAAGACTTGAGGGTTAAATATACTGCCACTGGTCGGTCGATGTTGCAAAAGTTTGCCCTCGGTGATTAGCGTTGGATAAAAAGTCTGTTCTTTTCAGCAGAAACCAAGCACTGTGTATGGAGAAGTATACACAGGGGGAATGCACCTGTCACACAGTGAGGACTCTGTAATACTGGGATATCGACCTGTTCACTGTCAGAGAACAAGAGTTTGGGCAAGCTAAATCAGCCTAGAATGCCATTGATTCTTCTTCTCTATCAGTTCCTACAGCTCTGGGCAGTGAATGCAGAAATAACTGAGATTCATAAAGGTGTCTCTGAGTCATAATCTAAAGTAGTGGTTCTCAATCCTGGTTATACATTATAATCATCTGAGTCATTTAGCAAAGAGTCTGATGTTCTTGGCCCAACCTTCAGAGATTCTAATTTAATTCAGGTAGGGTGGGGCCCAGGGAATTGGTATTTTTAAAAGCTCTCCAGTTGATTCTAATGTGCAACTAAATCTGTACTCTAAAGATAAATTACATATTTAGCATACTGTCATTAAGGTGACAGAAAACCATATAGTACATATTTTTAAATATTCCCATTGTAAATGTCTTTATTTGGGGGATTGAGGACTTTGCTCTATCTTTCTGAGAAACTGGGTAATGTTTATTGCCTTAGATTCATCTCTATAAATGTTGCCTCTGTGTACATTTGGTCTATGATGGTTCTTCTTACAGTGTAGAGATACCTAAAATACTTCATAGAACTAGTTCTAATGTAGTAACTGAGAAATTCTTAATTCAGTTGAAATTGTTTACTACAGAAACATTGTACATGGGATTGAAATAGGCAGTGTGTGTGTGTGTGTGTGTGTGTGTGTGTGTGTGTGTGTGTGTCTGCAAATACTCTGGAGTTGCCTGCTAAAATGTGCTCACTTCATAAGTCGTTTATTCGCAAGTGTCATCAGATGCCTGGAAAGGGGGATTTTTGTCAAAAAATCTTGCAATGGGTTAACGTATTTGATACAGACTTATAACAGAAGTAGGAGTGAAAGTGTCTATGCAGAAAGAAGTGAGAAAATAAAATTAGAGAAGCATTGGAGCAGAGGAACACGATGGCATCCACTCCCACTCCCCAAGTCCTACCACTTAGTAACGTGTGTCTTATCTTCCTTGCACACTGCAGTGCAGCCTTGCAGTCTGACTTTGTTATCTTCTGGCTTATTTTACTTCACATCTATTCTCCCCTACTCAATGTTCCTGTCCTTGAGAACAAAGTGCCTCCTTTTTTCTTTTTAGGGACCTTGCTTATGCACTGTAGGTGGTCAATTTAAACCCGAGTAAATATCTCCTTGTGGAACTGATATGAAGAGTAGATGTTTATGAAGTGCAATGTAGATAAAAGTGAACTGGCTTCCATTACTTCTGTTTTTCTTTTGATAGGACTTTCTCTTTTTCCAAGGCCCATTCCCACCTTCTGGAGAAGGTGCACAAGCTTTGGCATCAGAAGGCATAAGTTTGTGTATGTTATTTATTTTTATGTTTACTTATTTTGAGAGACTGCACATACACATGTATGGGGGGTTGGGGTGGGGGAGGGAGACAGAGGATCCCAAGCAGGATCTGCACTGTCTTTTCTGCTGGCTCCCTGCTGGCTCCATGCTGGAGCCCGAGAGCCTGATGTGGGGCTTGATTCCACAAACCATGAGATGCTGAGCTGAAATCAAGAATCGTGAGCTTAACTGACTGAGCCACCCAGGCACCCCTGGAAGACATAACTTTGAATCCTGGCTCTGTCATTTTCTAGTTAAGTAACCTTGGGTAAATTGCCTAAACTTGCTGTGTCTCATTTTAAATGGAGATAACAACAGTACCTGCTGTATAGGGATTTTATTAGAATTGAAATAAGAGAATTCATGTAAAGCCTTACAAAATGCTCAGTAGAAAGTGCTCAATGGGGGCTCCTGGGTGACTCAGTCAGGTCTTTATCTCAATGTCATGAGTTCAAGCCCCATGTTAGGCTCCACTCTGGTCATAGAGCCTAGTTAAAGGAAAAAAAAAGGGGCTCAGTGAATCTTCACTACTTTTTATTGGTGGCAGTCAGTAATGTTATTTATTTATTCATTCATTCCATTTATTTTCCATGAATAAATTTCACTCATGAATTCATTATTCATTAATGAAAAACATTTTAAAATATTATGAATATCTTCTATGTTTGAAATACTATGCTAGGCATGGGTGAGCAAGATAGAAATGTTGTTTTCCCTTATGGAGTTCAAAATCTAGTGGGAAATAAAGACAAACAACAGGCGATTAGTAGAAGAATTACTGTGATTAGACCTGACCTTTGACTCATTCGTTTCCCCTGTACAGTCAGTCACAAAATCCTCTCCAAAGAAAGCAACAAAACATTTTCTTTAAAGTGTTTCCAAGCCTCCCTTTTGCAGTCCTCTGCATCCTGTACTTTGTCACTTTGTGCCTATCACCACAACAGCCTTCTAGTTAGTGTCCACGCCTGTAGTATTTTCTTGTTCATTCTCTTCCTCCATGACCACATTAATCTTCTTTAAACACTGCTTTCATCATGTCACTGCCCTGTTCAGTAACTCTAAATAGCTCATTCGTTCCTCTATAAAGTCCAAAGTTATTTGCTAACTTACAGGACCACCCACCATTTGTCCCCAACTCTCTGTAATCATGCTTCCACTTCTCAGGATGTAGCAGCTGCTGTAGAATGATGGACTCTGCATCCTGGAGGCATTAACCCCTCCTTCCCACCCCCGCCCCCCGCCTCCAGACTTGTCACCATTGCCATAAGGATGGCTAACTTTTGAGTGCTGAAGACGTAAAAGGTTTTGTATAGCTGTTTTACACAGTTTATCTCTAATTTTTATACAAGTGAGACTCTGTAGACATCATTCTTCTGATTTACCAATGAGGAAAAGGATTCTGGGAGGTTAAGGAATCAACTTAAAGAATTTGCCTGTGTCAAGATAGGATTCGAACTCCTGTCTCTCTCACCTCAACTTTCTTCTCTTTTCACTGAGCCTCTACACCACACAGTACTGTGTGCCACACTGTGCATGCTGTATGCCATATTCCATATATGATTTGGTCCAGAGTATCTTTATCCTCATTTTGTCAATCTAAAACCTTAAATTCTCTCTGTGATCTACGTGCTAGTTCAAGTTTTATCTCTTTTGGAAAACATCTAATTCTTCTTGCCTTCATTGATTCCCTTCATCTTTGAACTCTTGCAGTATTAACAATCTCTGCCACTTTGTTTTTAACCTTTACCCTTGTAGTGTGTTTTATTTTTCTCTTTGTATGAGTCTTTTTTCCCCAGTGATATTGTAGGCATCTCATGGGCAAGCATTCTGTATTACTTCATAAGAAGAGTTTCAGTTTTTCTAAGCACCAGTGGGTGTGTAATACTTGCTATTTGATAGGATCACTTCCCATCCTCAGCTTTGGAGTTATCTTATTATCTTACGTACAGATAGGCAAGATAGGATGGAGTCACAAGTAAACCTTGATTCAGCTCTTTAAAAAAGTTAAGATAGTTTATGAGAGATATGAGAAATATAACAAGAGAGGATTGGGATTAAAGGAAATAGAAAAATAAACATGGGGGATGTTGTTGCTGGGAATGTGACTTGAAACATAATACTAGAGGTAGACTCTGCTTATTAGCAGTCAAAAGCAAGAATAGAAGCCTTCCCTCTTGTAAAATTCAGTGTCCATGAGTTAAGGAACAAATCAATTGCTCATGAGCAGTAAATCTATTTTTGGTATCAAGACCAGACAGGAATTTCCCCCCAAGGGTTCTTAAGAGGAAATCGGGTAAATTAGTGAACAACATCCTTTCCAGCATCATTATGATAGTTACAATAGGGTTTCATAGGAATCTTTCTTTATAATGACCCTGAGTCTATCTAATGACATCATAGCAACAAAGTGAGATACAATAAGAACAATTTCTCAGGTAGGGAGCAGAGCAAATGTTGTGGTTTTGACTTCACAAACTCATCTAGTAGAGGGGCTGAGGACCTTGATTCCTCAGATGAATTATTGGACCAGATGAGTACTCAGAGAAGGCACTGGTCCAGATGAGTATTCCAGATGTCTGGAGGCTCAGATACAGAAGTTGAGGGATAGCATGCATCCAGAGGGATGAGATATGATAGACTTCATCAGCTTTTAGTCGTTTTCTTTTACATAGGTGCCAGTCTCTTTGTTATTCCGGGGGCTTTGTCTGGGTTTTGGTAGAAACTCAGGTTGTGATTGGGAATTGAGTGGAGGGGATTCTCCCTGACGCTCCCTTGGTGGAGTGTCAAAGTCCCAGCAAATTGGGCTGAGATTCTAGGTACAGTTTTTGTTTTGGCTGGAAGCAGATGTACAAATCAAGAAACCAGGGCTAACACCACCATGTGCAGAGAGTTAGGGCAGGAATGGTGGAGGATGTGGGATTATCTGGATGGATTTAAGGTTGTGCTGATTTGTTTAGGCAGGACACACCAAATGTGAGGATGAGGCTGACAGTATACGTGTGCCGAGGCTTTGTTCTCATGGCATCATCAGTCATTCTCAGTATGTGGAACATAGTCAGCTGGAGGTGCTTGTGAGCATGCACATTCCTGTGACCCATCCAGATCCATCCAGGACCTACTGAGTCATTTATTTGGGATAGATCTTGGGCACCTGCATGTTTTATAAACTCAAGTGATTGTCATGTAGACTAAAATTTGGGGACCACTGAATTAGGGACAAAGTGGGTCAGAACCTGTGGGTTTCAGGTATAAGTATCTGCTCTTAGGCTGATTTGGAGGTGACATTAGCCGGAAGAATTTGAGTAGGACTTAGAGGATTAGATACCATTAAATTTTTTATGAAACATAGAATGATTAACTGGTTTGGAGCAAGTCACTGAATTTAAAAAGATTTTTATGAGAGAAGTACAGACAGGGAAATTTAGAAGCCCTGTTAATAACAGGAGAAGGTACAGATTTAATGAATGGGGAAATTTTAATATGAGCTAGCAGCATATCCTGCCATTTACCTTCATATGAAGCAGCTCTAAGAGCATCTAAGAAGTTTTATTTTGGGAGAAGGGAAATCTAGAGTGGCTCTAAATGCAGCTAGGGAAATAATAACTTGGCAGCAGATGAAAATAGAACGATAGGTTGCCATAATTAGCGGAATGGCTGGGCACTCTGATTCTGGAGACTTCTCCTGGATTCTGGATGGCATGAGCACAAAGATTCAGGGCATGCCGTGCACTTTCCCCACAGTCTTCATAGGTTATGGGGAATCATGACAAGCTTTGTTTGTGTTAGCCTAAAAAAAAGGTGTTTTGACTACAATTTTGTGCAGCTGTCATTGGTAATGGAGCTCAACCCACACTGCTGCTTGTTGTGTTATTGTTTCATTTGCTTGTTGTAGTGATTTTAAATAGAGGATGAAAGGAATTCGGGAAAAGACTTGAACCAAAGCAATCAGGCAACTTCCATAATGAAATGCTACCCAGACTTTGGCAATAGGGAATCTATGCAATCCCACAGCTAATGCTATTCTCACTATAGGGATTCATTGAGCCTATTTTCACAGCTCAGTGGGGTTCAATGCCTCTCTTCTCTGATGGGGGTGGGGAAGCAGAATTATCACCAGGGTAATGAAACACACCCCTCCCGCATTTATGGAGTGTTTTATTAAAAGCATGTTGCTTTGGTCTCATATACCAGTTGCTGTGAGTAGGTAAAAAATGCCAAAATAGCTCTCAAGGGAAACACTTTCCTTTGTGCTAATTTAAAATTCTTCAAAGAGCATGCAGTCAGGTGTGATGTTAATATTTTGTCTCTTTGCTGAGATTTTCATAAAGGATTTGGTAGGTGCAGTATAGCAAACTGTCCACAGTTTTGGAGTCACCTAACCAAGGTTAGTAGTTCATTCTGATCTGCCTTCAGAACCATTCTTGTCCTTCCTGATAATCCCAAACTCTCGTTTATTTTATTAT
Organism: Lynx canadensis; assembly: GCF_007474595.2. Taxonomy (NCBI): domain Eukaryota; kingdom Metazoa; phylum Chordata; class Mammalia; order Carnivora; family Felidae; genus Lynx; species Lynx canadensis. The sequence continues at coordinate 54,206,019 of NC_044310.1, forward strand.
ATTATTAATCATTAGAGAATTCTAATGAGTGAACAAGCCAATAACATTCTACTTATTAATACTGCTAATAATCACACTTTAGTTTTTATGTCTTAATTTTTTATTTTGTCAGTGAATTTTCACAAATTTACTTAGTTTCTGCACATTTAAACCCAAGTTTGCTGTTTGCAAACTGTACCGTTAGTTCCATCCAATTAGCATTTTATTCTCCAGCTTATCTCCATCCTAATTCTTCCAAAACTTGAGGGCCCATGATAAGTTCTAGGACAATTAATTCCTACCACAGCATGTAGTCTATAGAGGAGATAGACTTGTAAAAAAAATAAATTCAACACAGTGTGATAAGGATAATAATAGAGGTATTTGAAGAGAGAAGTGTAATTGGGAAAAGTGATATTTGAGTTGGATCATAAAAACTTGAATGGAAATTCACCAGACTGTGAAGAAAGGTGCTCATGCCAGGGAAAGAGACATGCACGTTCAAGGGCAAAGAGCTGTGAAGAGCAGTGTTTGGTGTGGTAAGGGAAGAGCTGGTTGATCTGTGCCCATGACAGTGGGAGTAAGAGGGCAAGAGATGAAGCCAGAGATGTAGAATGCAAATTGCAAAGGGTCTTATGTTCCACACAGTTGGGCTTGAACTTTCCCTTTCTAGTACTGGAAGGGCAGTCAATGGCTTTTCAGTAGGGAGAGTGTATTTTAAGCAGCATCTTAGAAACATTCATCTGAGGAAAAGATGCAGAAGGGTATGGAGTGGGCTAGACTGGAAGCAGGGAGATCAGTTAAGAGGTTGTGGCAACAGTTCGAAGGTAGCTGAAGGGATCTAGGACTTGGGCTGAGGCCCTTGGGATGGAGAGACTTTGCTGCCCAGAGATCAGATGAACTTGGTAGATGGCTGTTTGAAGCAGAGGAGAGGGAGAGAATGTAAGTCTAAGGTTTCTAACTTGAGGTACTGTGGCTGGTGCTGTGTCAATGCAGATATGTGAGGAGAAGGTTCCTTAGCTATATTTTAAGGACAAGAAGTTCAGTTTTGGCATGAGGAGTTCTGTGTACCTCTGGATACCCAAGTGGAGATGTCTAGTGTTTAGTTAGATGAAGAGGTCTGGAGCCCGGGAAGGAAATTTTGAAAGGAGACATGGATCTGGAAGTGCGGGGACTTATTGGTGTGTCTGAATCATGACTCTTAATGCTAGTAATAAACCTATTCATGCTGCTTCATTACATAGATGGATCCTTTAGAGGTTCCACTCTAATTGAGTATTTTTACATTTTCTGTTGCTGTGCGAGATCTACTCTATGTTGTACTTGTATTCTGGCATTCTTTCCTACCAAATGAAGTAGAGGCCCATCCATTTATCATTTTTCAGTGTCATCCTATTGAGTATTCAACAAGGTGAAGTGGAAACAACTTGGACTGAGGGGGCCTGGTAATCACTTGGGGCTTTTCACAGATGCTTCTGGTCCCCTCTTCTGCCTGGAGCAGTGGAATTGTGTCCTTTGGCTCCCTGGAGATTTAGCTATGTCACTAGTTTCTAGCTGTTGAAATGTAAGTAGATAGACAGACAATATCATTCCTATGCAGAAGCTTTAAGAGTGAGTTTGCGAATCACCACACCCCACCCCCCTTCTGCCTCTGCAGATAGGAGACAGAAGCCCTCATGAGCCAAGGTTCCTGAGTGACTGTAATAAGTAGAGTCCCCCATATGACCCACTTATGGAGTGTGAGTGAGTAATAAAATTTCCTGCAGTAAGCCACTGAGCTTGTTATTCTCAAAGCATAAACCAGCCAGTCTGACTGGCAAAGAGCTAACCAGACATGGGCTCAAGCCTGGGCTCTGTCACAAAGTAACTAATTCTAGGCAAGTTGCACAACATCTCTGAGTACCAACTTCTTCTTGTTTGGAATAGGAATAATGATACTGGTTTGCTAGAGCTCTGTGAGGATTAGAGACAAAGGGTACAGAGTACCTTATAAGTAGTAGCCGTTCACAAATTTGCAGCTATGATTATATTTGCGGACAGTTACTCATTTTTAGTATATTGATTTTATAATACCCTTTCAGATTTGTGTTGTACTCGGGTTTCTTGAACATGTTATCTATATGTTTATCTGAGCAGTTGCTACAAAAGGGAAATAGGATAAGGCCAAGCACATAACTAGGTAGTCATGCCAAAATAGATCTTCTCACAGATACGCTATTTATTAATGGACTGTCTTTAGATAGTGTTGAACCAACGATTCACCTTGCAGTAGCCCCCAATTTTTCATCTTGTCCATGAAGATACAGAGCTCTTCTCACAAGTGCCATTATAAACGGGGTTGCACTATGCCAGTCACCTGGCTAAGACTGCATCTGCGATAATCACTTAGGATTCTTGAATATTTGTAAACTATTTTGTAATTTAGGATTCCACCCCAACTCTGACAAGATTATTGTTGTGTGTGTTCTGAAACACACAAATAGTTTCTTAACTATTCTGTTTACTTCCTGTGTAATCATACACCAAAACTTATATCACTCTGACATCATAGAGTTATCTATCATGATCTGATTATCAGCTTATACTGTACCATTTATTTAAAACTCTCCATTGGTCCCACAAGTCTATTGCTCACACTATAAAGTTTATAGACGATTTTTATCCATTTGAGTATCAACTGAAAATTCTAAATCTGTTTGGAGAAGCATATAATACACCCTTGATTTATGTGGCTAATAAATTTAGCTCTTAGAAAATGGAATAAGGGATGATAGGAATTATCTCATAACTTCCTTTTGGAAAACAAAAATAGGTATTGTGGAAGAGATGGGAACTTTGAGACAAAGTGACCTTGACAAACAGACATAGCAGAACTGGAGAAAGACAAGAATGTAAATAAGGGAAATGTAGTTCTAGAATAAAAGAGAGAAGAATTACCCTGAGAATTAGATTTGAGACCTATAAAAGGAAGTTATCATTTCCTATGATGGTGTGATCAGGCTATAAAGCCTTTTTCTTCCAGGAATGGTAGAGGCTGGAAATGCACTTAGTGTCTAAACAGGTTTAGATAGATTCATAAATACGTAATGTACTATGGAGAGCAGGACAGGTCATAAGAAAATAAGTATGATATTTGAAGAGAACTTTGGATCATCCTATTTTAAAAGAAGGAACTTACGTTGGATGATTCAGAAGGTAGACCAAGTTTAGACATTTCTTTGTTCTCGTATTCGGTATCATCACAGTTCAATTACCAAAGGAACATATTGCCACAAGTTTACCAATGCCTTTGAGGACAAAGTCTGACTGACATTATGAAATTTACATACACTGATATGATGAATTAATAATTGAAAAAAAGTTAAAATTCAGGAAGGAGGCACAGACTTCTATTCAGCATAAAGCATATTAGAGAATGTTGGAAGTCATAGGCCTGAAAATAATTACAAGTATATGTTTTTAAAAATAATCTATCTCTCAGTAGCTGTCACCACACCCCTTCCCTAGGTAGCTAAGTTAATTGGGAAAAAGAAGAATGTGTGCATTGGAGGCTCAGACTTATACACTCTCCAGTGCCCCTTTCCTGCTGCCTCAGGCAGCACCCTGTCGTGGCCCCCTGTTCTACCTGTGTAATGGCCTTTCAGAAATGACAAATAGTTTCTCTTAGGTGGAAGGATTTAACTGGCAATTAAAGAGGCATCCTAGGTTTAAAAAAAAGTAACTGTAACTTCCTAATTTTATTTTCCTAGCATCTGTTCTATTCAAGCCAAGCCTACTGTGGTGATCTTCATGGAGACAATTCAGTGGTTTCCTAGCAACCAAGTTTCCTGTGGTTTCCTTGGTTATAAGCAACGACATAACTCTTGTGGGCAACTTCAAAAGCGCAGAAGAAAACCCTCCTTCTAAAGAATGAGTTTCCAAAAAATTCAGGTTACTGCTTGCTGAATGTCTCTGTTTATAATGAAGAACTCTCTCTCTGTGGGCATTAATAACTCTAATAGATAATTATGTGGAGATTGCAAAGTAAAATCACATGTTAGGTTACATATTCTTTTTCATTGTTTTTGTACTATGCCTGATCCTATTTTTTTTCCTTAAAATTGGGGTACTCTTCGTATCTCTTCTGACTATTGTCTGTAGACATATGGAGCACATGAAACTTAGTCATGTTTTTATAATTGCATGAGGGGTCATTTATGGAATCAGTAGAGTTGTGGTTGCTCAGGAGTAAGACCCAAAAATACGATCTTGTTTTTACTAATTCAGTGTATTTTAGAGGCTTAGATGGATGGCAATATGAAGGGATGCTGGTGGGAGTCCATTTAAAATCTGGAAACTTATACTGACCAGTAAATTTCCAGTGCAACATGATTAGCATTCACTACTTTTACCTATTGAATTGTTTTTTTTCCCTTCTATATTCATTTCCAAAGAAGAACTCCACTGAGTAGCTATATTCTCTGGTGATATATCTAAAATCCATAATATGCTGAGGCACCTGGGTGGCTCAGTTGGTTAAGCATCTGACTTGGCTCAGGTTATGATCTCATGGTTTGTGAGTTCAAGCCCCATCTTGGGCTCTGTGCTGACAGTTCAGGGCCTGGAGCCTGCTTTGGATTCTGTGTGTCCGTCTCCCTCTGCCCCTCCTCTGCTCACACTCTCTGTCTCAAAAATAAATAACCATTGAAAAAAATTAAAATCCATAATATGTCAAGAGAAGAAGGAAATAGAAGCATGCACGATTCGAATTTGTGTCACATAGATTATTCATCTGTGCATCTTCAATGCCTATTCTAGAACACAACTTGTAGTAAATAGGAAAACTTGAATTAATGAATGACCAGAGTCAATGCAGATATGTGAGGAGAGTCATTTTTCTGGTGGAAATCAAGATTTTGTGTGTGGATCACCAGGCTAGAATAATGAACATTGAAAAAGAATGGGCACCTGGGTGGCTCAGTTGGTTAGCACCCAACTTCGCTCAGGTCATGATCTCACAGTTCGTGGGTTTGAGCCCTGCGTTGGGCTCGTGCTGACAGCTCAGAGCCTGGAGCCTGCTTCAGATTCTGTGTCTCCTTCTCTCTGACCCTCCCCCACTGGCATTCTGTCTCTCTCTCTCTCAAAAATAAATAAACATTTAAAAAAATTAAAAAAAAGAAAAATATAATGAATTCTGTGCGTAAGAATTTTAAAATTTGAGTCAGAGTATATTTCTTTTCATGCTATTCATTTATATCTTCAAATATTCATTATGGACCTACTATATCCCAGGCCATGTGCTAAATGCTCAGAGTAAAATGGTGAATAAAATTAAACATGATTTCTGCCCCAAAGAACTAGACAAATAAAATTATTGGGAATTATAAATTAACTGATAGTCCAAACAAAAGTAGAATTATAACTGTAATATAATTGTAACTGTTGTAAAGACAAGGTGCATAATGCCATGAGTTTAACAAGGAAACCTGTTCTGATGTGGGGATGGGGTGATCAGGGACAGTTTCTTAGAGGAAGTTACATTTGAGGTAGGGGTGGAGTAGGCATGACAAAAGAAAAGATAAGTGTGGGTGGGGAATAGCATAGACAAAAGAGCATGTGCATAGGACCTGTGACAAGAGAAGCCCGAGGGAGTCCAGTGAGACTGAATTTCAGGAAGCAGAAGTGAGCACAGAACCAGAAGATGTATCAGAGGGTTCAGAAGGGTCCCTTGCATGTTCAGCAGGTAGGAGCAGCAATCTAGAAGTTTGGAACCATTGCACATAGTTGCACTTTAATATTTATACTAATAAATGTATTTTATTTTATTTTTTAATGTTTATTTATTTTTGAGAGAGAGATGGAGAGCACAAGCAGGGGACTGGCAAAGAGAGAGAGGGAGACACAGAATCCGAAGCAGACTCCAGGCCCTGAGCTGTCAGCGCAGAGCCCAATGCGGGCCTCGAACCCCTGAACTGCGAGATCATGACCTGAGCCAAAGTTGGACACTCAACTGACTCAGCTACTCAGGTGCCCCAATAAATGTATTTTAAAACTCATTTAAGACCTTGGTTTGAAGGTGAATTTTGAGGTTATAAGACAGTTGAGTAGCTACAAGATATGGCTAGTGGTGTGATGGCATTTGGACAGACTGTGCTAGTGGACTAGGGGTCCAATTTAGAGAAAATTGAAAACAGCAGCTTCAATAATCCAGGCAGGAAGACTGGAGGCCAGAGGCTCAGAGCCAGTCAAAGAATAGAGCAATAGAGGAGGGGATAGAAAACAACATGTACTGAAGATGATTTTTATAGCAGATGCTTTATGTACATAATTTCATTTAGTTCTAATAACTGCATATCAAAGTGGGTATTATTTTCCCTCTTTTTTATATTAATAAGAAATCAAGGAGTAGGGACTATAAATAACATACCCTGGACAACATGATAATAGTGAGGCAGGGATTAGAATTGAGAACTTTCTTGGGTTCTAAAAGCTGTGCTTTTTTTTTTTCCAGTATAATAATTCATTTTTCCACTCTTCTGGCTGTCGTTTGGGTCAGAGTCTTGATATCAAGATGCCCTGTATATAGTGGCTGACAACAATTAGGGAAGCAAAGACATACCCCAATCTTGCTTAACTGAGGCCTCTAGAAAACAGGCAACACTAAGCCTAATTTAGCAGAACTCAATTCCTTCTTTAACTATTTTTTAATACAACCATTTATTTCTATATTTATTTTTCAAGCAACTTTACTGAATTATCCTTAAAATTGCATGTTGAGCAATCATTTTGAAATTGATGTATTTGTAATTTGTTGTATTTAGTTTGATACTAAGAGGAAGAGTAACAACGCAGTTTACCTTTATGCCCTTCATATCATAGAGTCAAACATTCAGAACTAGAAGGGACCAAGGTCATCTGAACCCCTGACCCTCATTCATACATTCAATGATTTTTTAAATTGAATTTGTACTATATGCTAGGTGTGGTTCCAGGTATTGTGAATACTCCATTGAATAACATCCTTGACATCATGGGAAACCCCTAATCTAATGAATTATAATTCATAGAGAGTAGGAAATGACATGAAGTAAAACAAATGTATGAGAGCAGTAAAAGGTGGTCAAGGAAGGAGTTTCTGAGGAAGTGACCTCTGATAGAAACCGACGGAAAGCTAAGGAGTGCTTTATGGAGGAAGACAATTCAAGGCAAAGAGAACAGAAAACACAAAGACTCTGAGAGAAACAGCATGCTTGACAGGTTGGAAGAAGGGCTGCAAATAAGATTATTTAAGAACTTAATGGTTAATGACTTTTTAAGCTAATAAACTGAGTTTATAGTCCTTATGTAACAGAAGAGACTTTCAGAGATTTATCACTTACCCAGTGACTACGGAGTCTCTACCCAGAAACCATCTAAATCCAAATCTGGCTTCTTTTAGTTTTGACAATTGTATTGAAAGCAATTTATTTTCAGCATTAGGGTTTAATCTTCTAAAAACTAAAACTTAGCTTATAAACTTTGAGAATCATTTTAGAATTATTAAGGCAAAGAATGGACTCAGAGGGAAGATGGCTCTCTATTGGCATACAATATTTTATAAATTGTGAAAACTCCAGAATGTTGTGATTGAAAGTGATCTCTAGGGGGCGCCTGGGTGGCACAGTCGGTTAAGCGTCCGACTTCAGCCAGGTCACGATCTCGCGGTCCGGGAGTTCGAGCCCCGCGTCAGGCTCTGGGCTGATGGCTCAGAGCCTGGAGCCTGTTTCCGATTCTGTGTCTCCCTCTCTCTCTGCCCCTCCCCCGTTCATGCTCTGTCTCTCTCTGTCCCAAAAATAAATAAACGTTGAAAAAAAAAAAGTGATCTCTAAAGTCTGCTGAAAACACAATGAGAATAGCTAACAATACTTGTAGAACCACAGTTCTGAATGCTTTAATTATGTGAACATATTTTGTCTTAACAACTTTTGCCAAAGTTACTACCATCTCTGTTTTAAGATGGGGAATACGGGGGAACATAGGAGTTCAGGAATATCACCAAGATTACACAGCTACTAAGCATTCAACCTAGGCAGTCTGACTCCAGAATCTGCACTTAACCATTGAATACTAGACAGTATGAAGAAATGGAGACTGGTGTTTTAGTAAGTTTTCTGAGATAACACCCTCAGGAAACACAGGTAGAATCTCAGCCTTATCACCTATAACCCTAGCATTTGAGTTCTTAATCATTATCCTGTTACAGAGCATTATCAATCCTTGAAGAATATTACGTGACTATCTCCATTTAAACTTCACCTTGGGAGAGAATGCTGTCCAGTAGAATGCACATAGTCCTTTTTAGGTAGAAGAACCTTTATTTAAATTCAGTTTTGTACTTACTAGCTTGAAATCTTGAGCAAGTTAATTAACTTCTCTAAGTCTTAGTTTGCTTATCTATAAAACGTAGTTAATCATACTTGCTAAATTATGTTGTACAGAGAAAGGAATGATGTAAAGTGCCTGACACAGTACCGAGTATATGTGAAGTAATTAAAAATGGAGCAATTATTATTATTCCAAAGAGGCGACTAAGGTCAGAGAAATTATATTACAGCACTAGTAATGGAATATCCAAGATACAAATTAGGTTTCCTGATTACTGTATTTCTGGCACTGAATCACACAAAGGATCAGTAGTGACAAGATTCATAAAAAATAACCTTTATATTTCTTGTTATGCCACTTCAGAATCTGTGGTATTACTTCCTCAAACTAATTTACTGAACATGAAGTTTGAACCATGCTACTTGTACATTATATATAATGTCATGGAAATCTGTGTAATATAATATATATTACTCTTGCTCTCCCAATTAGATTATAAAATCCTCATGCAGAGATCTGTTTCTTGTTGGTTGTTTCTGTATTCTGTATTTTGGAGCTTCACCTTCCAGTGTGGGAAGAAAGATCTCTGATGTGAGCAAACCCACAAATCAACCACTTCAACTTTTGTTTTACATACAATAAGCTGTACCAAATTTAAGTGTATGATTCAATGAGTTCTGACAAGTGAACAGAGTTGTGTAATCACCACAATCATGATATGGAACTACTTTGTCCAAAATGGTAGCCACAAGCCACCTGTGGTGACTGATCACTTGGAATGTGACTAGTCCTAATTAAGTCATGGTTTAAGTAAAATACACACTGGATTTCAAAGGTTTTGTATGAAAAAAACTTAAGTATCTCAAAAACAATATGTGTTTATTACATATTGTGAAATGTTTAGATTTATCGTATTAAAGAGAACACATTATTAAAATTAATTTTACTCATTTCCTTTTACTTTTTGAATTTGGGTAGTAAAATATTTAAATTGCACATGTACCTGGCACCATACTTCTGTTGGACATTGCTTACACAGAACATTACCATCACCCCTAAAATCTTTCCTCCTGCCCCTTACAGTTAATCTCCTTCCCCTGCCCTTCCATTGGCAATCACTCATATTCTTTCTGTCACTGTAGTTTTGCCTTTTCTAGAACATCAAATAAATGAAATTGTGCAGTGGATAGTCTTTTGTATCTGGTTTCTTTTATTGAACATAATGCTTTTGAAATATATCCATGTTGGTTATGAATCAGTGGTTTTCTTTTTAATTGTAGGATTGTATTTATGAGTGGGTATTCCACAAGTTTTTATCTACTTCTCAGCTGATGGACATTTTGGTTGTTTCTGTGGTTTTACTATTGTAATAAAGCTGCTATGAACATATGAGTACAAGTCTTTACATATACACGTTTTTCTTTCTATTGGGTAAATACTGTAGGATGAGATTACTGCATAGTGTATGATAAGTATACATTCGACTATAGAAGAAACTGCTAAGCTGTTTGGCAAAGTGGTGGTAACACTTTATATTCCTGCTAGCACTGTGATAGTACCAGATATTCCACATTTTCATCAACTTGATAGTGTCACTCTTTAAATTTTAGCCATTCAAGTAAATGTCTGTGGTATCTCATTGTGATTTTAATTTATATTTTCCTTATGACTAATGATGTTGAGGATCTTTTCATGTGCTTATTGACCATTCACATTTCTTCTTTGATGAAATGTATCATTTAAATATTTTGACCATTTTTAAAAAGTTTATTTATTTTATTGAGAGAGAGAGAGAGAGAGAGAGAGAGTAAGCATGTGATAAGGGTAGGGACAGAGAGAGAGGAGGAGAGAGGATCCAAAGCTGGTTCCGTGCTGACAGCAGAGTGTCTCATGTGGGGCTTGAATTCATGAACCACAAGATCATGACCTGAGCTGAAGTAGGACCCTTAACTTACTGAGCCTCTTAGGTGGCCCGTTTTGCCCATTTTTGAATGTTCTCTGTCTTCTAATTGGGTTGAAAGAGTAAAGAGTCATTTAAATATATTGGATATGGTAGTTTCTACTTTTATGCCTTCAAGCTCAGTTATATTTTTCTTTTGCAGTGTTTAATCTGCTGACAGTATGATGCATTATATTTCTTTCATTTCAGGTACTGTAGTTTCTGTCTTTAAATTTTTATTTTATTTTATTTTTTTTTTAATTTTTATTTTTTTTTTTTCAACGTTTATTTTTGGGACAGAGAGAGACAGAGCATGAACGGGGGAGGGGCAGAGAGAGAGGGAGACACAGAATCAGAAACAGGCTCCAGGCTCTGAGCCATCAGCCCAGAGCCTGACGCGGGGCTCGAACTCCCGGACCGCGAGATCGTGACCTGGCTGAAGTCGGACGCTTAACCGACTGCGCCACCCAGGCGCCCCTGTCTTTAAATTTTTAATTGGCTCTTGGATTTAGCTGACATATTTTCTTCTTTATATTCATGTTTTCCTTATATTCTTGAAAAAATGGAGCATTTTTATAGTAGTTTTTAAAAAAGGATCCTTCTCTGCAAATGCCATTATCCCTGTCATTTCTGGGTCTGTTTTTATTGATTGATTTTTCCCATTTATTGATTTTATTTTCTTTTATTTGTTTATTTTTTTATTGATGCTGGACATTTTGGATTTTATGTTGTTTACTGCTGGATTGATTATTTATTTATTTTTATTGTTATTTATTTTCAATTTTATACATTTATCTATTTATTTTGAGAGAGAGAGAGTGCGTGAGCAGGGGAGAGAGGCAGAGGGGGGGAGAGAGAGAGAGAGAGAGAGAGAGAGACAGAGAGAGAGAGAGAGAGAGAGAATCTTAAGCAGCCTCCATGCTTAGCACAAGGCCCTGTGGGGCTTGATCCCACAACCTTGGAATCATGATATAAGCTGAAATAAAGAGTCAGATGCTCAACCGACTGAGCCACCCAAGCTCCTCTACTGCTGGATTTTCATATACCTTAAGTAGTGATGCACTTTGTTCTGGCACAGGCTTCGTGGAATCAGTTTGAGTTTTTTGAAGCTTGCTTTTAAACTTTGCTACGGTGAGTTCAGAGTAGCCCTTAGTCTCGCAGTCTTCATTGCTATTGTGATAACTGTATGATACCTCTTATTGATTATCCATATAATCACGCTGGCTGGTGGAAACATGCACTGTGGTTAGTTCTTTGTAAGCTCTGGGAATTGTTCAGATTGAGACTTCTTTTCAGGCTTGGGTAGTTTCTTCTCATACAATTGTGTATTTATATTCAGCCAGACTCAAGGGGATCCCTCAGCAGAGCCCAGGAGTACTCTCTCTGTGCAGCTCACTTATCTCTGGTGCTCTATTTTGTATTTTTTACCCCTTTGGCCTCCCTAAACTCTGTTCTCTTTCTTCTCAACTCATTGGGAGTCTTGGGCTTTATCTGGGTTCCCCTCTCTGAACTGCAGCCTGGCAGCTATTGTCAGGCTGTACGCTTCACTTTCGTTGGACTTGCTCCATTTATTTTATCTTCTCTAAGAACCACAGTCCATTGTTTCATATTTTGTCCAGTTTTCTAGTGGTTTGAGGTGGAAGGATTCTTTCATTATTCTGTCATGGCTAGAAGCAGAAGTCCAAACACTTTAGGCTTGAAATCAAATAGCTTTTAAACCTGCGCATGTTGCATATGTCGCCTGAGTTTTTCCTTTCCATCACCAGTTCAAAATGTCAGCCCTCCTAGTGATTCTTCAAGAGGTTATTTGAATTTTTGCTCTCTAGGTTCCAAGAAAAACACAATTATGGATAGTAACGTATGAACAGTCAAGAAAGGCAGTCTACAGATTATAATGAACATGCTTGTTTCTAAATTTTAAGGCTCCATTTTTATATCAAGTTAGAGCATTAAAAGTATTTTCCTTGAACTCTCCCATAAATGGCTTCACTCGGCTGTATTTTGATATTGTGCTTCTAGTTTTCATTAAGGTTGTATAAAAACATGTTGTACCTTCATTTGAAACACACACACACACACACACACACACACACACACAGTGAAACTTGAAGTACCGTAGTACACCTTCCATTACTTTTTTACCTCCTTGGTTGCCCAAAAGCTCTGAACTAAATCTGATTTTCAGATCTTTTGTATTTGGCCTGGTGAAAGTCTTGAACAAGATGAAAGAATAAATTAAAGTATGTAATTTAATGTACTTTTGTAGTTTTAACTCATTTCAAATTTGTTGTTCCTTTATGTTATTACAATTTTAATAGCATAATATACATTTTAAAATAAAGAATAAAATATTTTTCTACCTTTATGATGCTGGACACAACATTCAGTAAACCCTGATAAAATAGAAGTCCATTGCTGATAGACTAAAGCTAGTGAAACATATATTTTCCTCCTTTCTTGAATAGGTAAACGAGGAGGCAGGGATTTATTAAAGTCAACTTATCTCAGTGCCAAGCACATATTGGTACCTACAATGCACAAAAGGTGGTGGGTTATGGAAAATAAATTAAGGGATGTGGTCTCTGTTTTTATGAAACAATCACTCTAGAACTCTGTTCTGTGTTGATGTTATCGGAACAGAGTGCTTTCTGCACTTGGAGTGTTCCTTCTGCTTGCAACACACCTCACCCAGATAATCTCCTGTCTTGCCCTTTGTTTCATTTAAGTCCTTGATTAAATGTCACTTCATCAAAGATGAAGTCTTTGCTGCTCATATTTCAAAAACGGAACTACCTCTTTACTCTTTATTTTCTTACCTGGCTTTCTGATTCTTCTTTGCTCTTGTTACCACCTGATGTTATGTATTTATACGTTTATTTCCCTCTCTTCCTCACTTCAAAGTAAGTTCTATGAGAACTTTGGTGTATTCACCACAGTATTTATAGGTCCTAAAACTGTGCTTAGTACAAGTTTAATAAATATTTGCTTAATCAATTTGTTAAATGGATATTTGTTTAATCAACCAGTAAATGAATAAAAAATGAATTCTCTATTAATCTGATTATGGCTATTTTAAGTTTAGCCTGAACTATTTGTAGCTAGAATTTCCCACTGCTGGTCAGCTGTATTAGAACTCATTCAGAATACAGTTTCCAAACTTCCTGTTGTTTGTATAAAGGATATTATAGGTATAGGTTTTAATTGTACATCCCAAATAGGCATTATTGCTGAAACAAGATGCCAGAAACCTTTGCTGTCACCTTTCTGTGGCTAAACTCTAAGCTTTTGAATTTTTAATACTTTGATTCTAATAGTTAATTGAGATAGACCCCAGTAGTGTTACATACTAAGATCTTTTAAGGTTTTTTGTTTATTAGAAAGTTTTCTGCATTGTGCTATTACTCTGTTTTGAATATGGAATTATGTCATACTTTCAGGGAGAATAAATGGTCTAACTGTTATTTATTTTGAATTTTATGAAAATGTAACTACTCCCAAAGAGACTAAATTCTGTATATTAGAAATTATCATCCTAGCAGCACATGGGAAATAATGGGATTAATTTTGCTGTGAGTATTGCTGGTGAAGTGAGCAGTATTGTTGTATTAAGTCTTTGATGTTTTAGAAGCTTACATTAGGGCCTTTTAATCAGACATTTTCAACTTACGAGAAAAATACCTAAGGTTATTGTCACATCCTTATAAAGGACTTCTGCTAGAATGCCTGCAAAGTAGATCTCTTTTCTAAAATTTGATTTGGCTTGCATATTTATTTAATATGGTTCAATAAAATAAAGCAAACAGATATCTTTTATAATCAAAACAAAACAAAAACAGAAGGGATCTGTAAGATCATTTAGATCACGTCTTCCCTTTACTTTCCTGAGTCAGAAAATGACTTTCTGCAAGTCACAGAGTTAATGTGGCCAGGAGTGGAAATCAGAAACCTCTGTCCAGTTGACAGCACACCAAATTTACTGGATCCACATTCTTTAGAGATCATGCCTTAAGTATTGTTTCAATACTTTTAGAGGTATATTTGCCAGAAAATACACCACAGTTTACCTTTCAGGAAATTAATTATATAAAAGGAAGGATCTTTATGGTTCTTTATGAAAATATTTTCTAAAGCTGATACATGTAGGTTTATTATTAGCAATAGAATAAAATCACTTTGCTTCCCTCAGGTTATTCAGTTTCGTTGTTGGAGTGCATTGTACACATATTTGCAAGTTGTTGATTTTGTTAAAAATTGGCACCTGCCGCTAAAGCATCACCATGACTCTTCATAGAAAGGTTAAAGTGAGTTGTTGATACCACTGAGCGTCATGGAGTAAGAGAGATCCTGCCTTAGGCAGGCTCCTTCGTGTCTCTTCCTCCTTCTTGAGACCCTCAGGAAGCTCAAGGACCCGAGACAGAGCTGATGCTGGATGTATTTCTCCAAAAGGCTGGAGCTTTAATAAAAGATTTTGGTTTTTTTCTTCTTTCATTAGATTTCCTGGTCTTGTCCTGATTCCTATTTTGTGTCTTAAGCTCCTGAAATGAGGCCAGCATGTGTCTGGGAAAATGTCCTTAAAGTTCCTCTGTTGGTGAAGTATTTTTCCATACATATTGATAGTGATAGACTATAGACATCAATTTAGGCTAATTAAGCTGTGGAAGGAGGCTTGGCTTTTCTAGTGAAGATCATGGTAAAATCTAGTTAAGGTTCTACTCTATACTTGTAGTTTTCATTATGACGTTAAAACTAAAGTTGAAAAGCCTATAAATACACATAAATAAACAATATAATTCCCTAACATTGAGTTGGTATTGTTGCCATTAAACACAATGAATCAGCTATATAGATATTTTTCTCCTGTGCAATCTATGAGAACATTTTAGGTTTCCATGTGGCCTCTGAGTGAAATTCACTTTTCATTATAAAATCTGCGTGTACTAAAGCATATGTTCCATTACTTTCCAGGAAATGGGAAGTCCTATCTCACTCTGAATGCATAAAAACATACCAACACATTACATACCAACACTGATCTTAAATTAAGACCAATAGCTGTCATTCATTACTTTTAATGTATACTTGAAATGAGAACATCACAGTAATAAACTTGGGTTATTAACACCCATTTCCCTCTATTTGAGATTATGGTTTACAGTGATATTAAAATTTGAAGGGGCATATGCACCCCAATGTTTATAGCAGTATTATCAACTATAGCCAAATTTATAGTCAAATTATGGAAATACTGTCCATCAACTGATAAATGGATACAAAAGATGTGGTGTATATCTATATATTTATATATAGATACAGCAATCAAAAAGCAATGAAATATTGCCATTTGCAACAACGTGGATAGAACTAGAATGTATTATGCTAAGGAAAATAAGTCAGAGGAAGACAAATATGATTTCATTCATATGTGGAATTTAAGAAAGAAAACAGATGAACATAGGGGAAGGGAAGGAAAAATAAGATAAAAACAGAGAGAAAGGCAAACCATAAGAAACTGTTAAATACAGAGAACAAAATGAGGGTTGCTGGAGGCCTGCTGGGTAGGGGGATGGGCTAAATGGGTGATGGGAATTAAGGAGGACACTTGTTGGGATGAGCACTGGGTGTTACATGTAAGTGATGTTTCACTAAATTCTACTCCTGAAATCATTATTACACTATATGTTAACCAAGTTGGATTTAAGTTCATACACACACACACACATATAGCACTTAAAGTTTTCAGCTGTTTCAATCATTTGGAAAACAGCAAAAAATACCTGCCTTCCCATGAGACTTTTCCTGGTAAGTCCAGAGTGATACCAAAAAGACTTTTTATTTGTTATAGTCTTTGTCTCCGAAGATGGTATACTATCATGCACATGTATTCATTTCCAGGCAGAACACCAAGTTATTTGCTAGTGTTTTTCCCTTTAGGAGCTTTCATGATTCTAAACCTTTAATGAGATAGGTAAAGCAAGTCTTTCTGAAGACAAATTGGATACTGTAGAATACAAAATCCATTCTAAGCTTCCAGGTGAATATGATCAATCTCAGTTGTAAAAGCGTCAACCCAAGACAATAAAAGCTGTTTTGCAGCTCTTGTTCCTATGAAATAAATGTCAATAAAACAACAACAGCAGCAACAAATCTCAACCCTTATGGTGAAAATAAAGTTCAGACCTTTCATTTGAATTTTTTAAAAAATATACACATTCATTTTAATGCCTTCTATTAATGATATTATGGTGTTGATATATGTTTGTATTTATTGAGCATAGTATCCAAAATATTCAGTTCTACTCATGGAGTTGTTTTAAATTATTTGATTCAATAGACAAAACAAACAAATGGTTTCATATCATCTTCCAATGAACATAGCTTGTCTGAATTTGACCGAATTTAAGTCAAACCATTGGTCATATAGAAAGACTCTTCCCACACCATTGGTTCCATTCCATTAATCTTCTCATCAGTTATCCCCCCTCCCACCAGTGTTTTGTCTGATGTGCAGATGGTGGATGGAGAAATGAAATCTGTGTTGACTAAAATAATCAGCTTATTTCAATATCCCTCACTAGTTCATTGTACCTGGCATTAACAGATAAGGTAATTAATGCATTGTAATTAGGACATAGAGTTAGTGAAACTCTGTTTTAGACAATCCTGGTGGAGATATATCTAAAATAGACCAACTTCTTGAAATTCTTTTTGTTTCATAATTTCTTTGCAAATTGTATGTAAGAATACACAGGTAATTGGTGATGATGGGATGATTCCTTAGGCATAACAATAGTTCTGTAAGTGAAGTTAGATGGCTATATTGATCTTTGCAATAGGTATTTGTATTAGTATATCAAGGATCAAGTCTGTGGGACTCTTTCTAAAAGGATGCACAAGTGACTTAGTTAATTTCTGTAGAGTACTCTTAGACAAGAGATTTTCTGATTGTCTGATGGCAGAAAGATCAAGTCACTCATTGTCAACACTTTTCAACTGCAAAGTTATCCTTACTCTAAGTTTTCAGGACTACTGCTGGGTCTGGGTCACTTAAAAACTTGACTGTTCTAGCAAAACGTTTGAAAGTGTTCATAAATGCAGATCAATGCTGATGAAGACAATTCTGATTTTTCAAATTAAACCTACATTTTCAATAAAGAGCAGAAATTGATGAGAGTGTGAGATAATAGTAACCAATGGACACAGTCAAAAGAGTAACTTCTGTCAAATTTTAAGTATGGAAAAGTGTGAAGGAAGGTGTTTGGAGGACCTTGGGGAGCCTCCCTGCCCCTAACTTAAGCAGCTTTAACTAAACTAAAACACACTTCCAGTGTGTATACCTGACTGCAGCACCCACCCTGAGAAAAAGTGAGCAAGGGCAGTGCATGAACAGATTTCACAAATTGTGTCTCCAACTCTTCAGTATGACTTTCTGATATAAAGTTTGATTAAACACGCAGCATACCTTATGGCATATAATGAGTGCCAAACATATGGCAGAAATTAATAAGGGGCTTGGGTGAGTAGTAATGCCTAATGGCTAAAAGTGTAGACTCTGAAGTCAAACCATCTGTATTCTTATCTTGCTTCCACAATAACCAGTTGGATAAACGTGGGAATATTACTTAACCTCTCAGCGGCTTATAAGGTAATAATAGTATCTACCTCATATAGTTAGTTGTTGGAGAAATAAGTAAGTGAATACCACAAAGCAATCAAAACAATGTTCTAATATGTAGTAAGCACTCAGTTTAGTCTCTGGCCATACCACCCTGAATGCGCCCGTTCTGGTCTGAAGCACTCAGTTTAAATATCAGCTATTTTTACTACAACTACCACTGTGATGATAACTACTACTACTACCACTAACACTTGCACCTACTGTTATCCTATCTTGTTAGTAACTAGCTGGGAAATTTGGAGGTTTGGGATAAGCGGAGTTAGATAGGTTATGAGCTAGTTAATATGACCAAGTTGGGCAGGGCTGAAGCTTAACTTATAACACCTATGGAAAAAGAGAAAAAAAAAAAAAAACACAAGTTATCATGAGGATTAACCTATCTGATAAAGCGCTTTTATCAACTTCAGCAAAGTATTTATAAGTAAATGATGAAATAATACTTCTTTGCTCAGATTTAAGGCATTTCACATTCTCATCAACATGAGAAAACCAGAGCACCAACATTCACTAAGAAAAACCATATATGGTGATGATATAAAGTTTGAAATAGTTTTCCAGCACTTATTTTGTGTGTTTTAAAAGAATTGTTTCTGTTTTTATTATGGCAAAATATACGTAACATAAAAGTTACCATTTTAACCATTTTTAAGTGTACAGTTAATTCAGTGGCATTCAGTATATTTACACTGTGGTGCAACCACCCCCATCATTCTCTAGAACATTTTCATCTTCACAAACTGAAACTCGGCACACCTTCTCCCCTCCCTCCATCTCCTGGCAACCACCATCCTTCTTTCTGTCTCTATGCATATGACTACTCTAGGTATGTCTTATAAATGGAATCATGCATTTCCCAATGTTGTACCCCAATGTTTATAGCAGCACTTTCAACAATATTCAAATTATGGAAAGAGCCTAAATGTCCATCAGCTGACGAATGGATAAAGAAATTGTGGTTTATATATACAATAGAATACTACATGGCAATGAGAAAGAATGAAATCTGGCCTTTTGTAGCAACGTGTATGGAACTGGAGAGTGTTATGCTAAGTGAAATAAGTCATACAGAGAAAGACAGATACCATATGGTTTCACTCTTATGTGGATCCTGAGAAACTTAACAGAAGTCCATGGGGGAGGGGCAGGAAAAAAAAAGGTTAGAGAGGGAGGGAGCCAAAGCATAAGAGACTCTTAAAAACTGAGAACAAACTGAGGGTTGATGGGGGGTGGGAGGGAGGGGAGTGTGGGTGATGGGTATTGAGGAGGGCACCTTTTGGGATGAGCACTGGGTGTTGTATGGAAACCAATTTGACAATAAATTTCATATTTAAAAAATAAATAAATAAAAATTAAAAAAAATGGAATCATGCAATATTTATCCTTTTGTGCCTGGTTTAGTTCACTTAGCATAATGTCTTTAGGTTTCATCCACAGTGTAGTATGTGTTAGAATTTTACTCTTTTTTAAGGCATAATATTTTGTTGTATGTATATATCACATATTGTTTATCCATCCATCTGTTGATGGACACTCAAGTTCTTTCTCCCTTTTGGCTATTATAAATCATGCTGCTATGTACATTGGTGTATCTGGGTTTTTAAAAAGACTATTATTTAGCTTAGGCTTTGCATTCAAATGAAATTTCTTCCATAGTAGTCTAAATGAATGAGATTTCCCTTATCTCATATGTTTGATATTAAAGTGGCACCATAAAACAGTGATTTTCAAACTTTAATATGCATCAGAATCACCTACCTAGAGGGGTTATTAAATACAGATTGCTGGGTCCTACCCTAGAGTTTCTGATTCGGTAGGTTTGCTTTCTAATACATTGCCTGAGTGCCTCGTGATGCTGTAGCAGCTGGTCTAGGGAATACACTCTGAGAACCACTTGCCTTCGAGCATAGTCTAAGTTGATAAAAACACCCTCAGATACTGGTTTTGCCACCAGTTTTTTCACTCTCAGCAAACAACTTCCCCTGTCCTCATCTAAAAACTGAAGTGGTACATTAATATGTGTGAATTATTCTCTAATGTAAAATTCCATGGAGATATATTTCTATATCTATATCTATATCGGTATATAGATAGATAGATATAGATATTCATAGAAATATAGGAATGTAGGAAAGAGATAGTGCTCTCAAATTAAGATAATTTGAGAGGATTTATAAAAAGATTTATTTATAAACATATATAAAGGAAGCCACCAAGGATAGTTCACTTGCCCATGTTAGAGACAGTGGTACTTTTAATGTCCCTAAGCCTTGAGAGAGAGGCGAGGGAGCCAGTTACATGTGAGGATGAGCAGAGACAGCCACCTAAAGAGATGAACCTCTCAGTTGGTCCATGGTGACCTCTCAGGATGGAGGCCTAGGGAATAAATGCCTCTCCTGACCTGCTTCTACTCTCCATTGGCTGAACACAAAGAGAAGTTGGAGCAACAGAGCCAAGTGACTTAATTCATCAGGGCAGCCTTTTGCAGCATGAAGGAGAACAGGGGGGGGGGGAGGGGGAGGAAGGTGGAGGAAGGTGGAGAGTGCCTGTGGAGGGAGCAAGCAGAGGAGGGCCAGCACCCTGGAACCAGCAAATATAAGCAGCTGCTGGAACATCTATCCTAGTGAGCTGCTTTTTTCTTTTTAATTATAGCTATTTTTTTTCTATTGCCATGAAGGGTTTTCAAAACATGATCTTAAATCATGTTTCTTTGCCTTTTCAGTCCCAAGTGAGTATAATTGTTGGTGTCTGACAGATGTTGATTAGTCACACTCATTATAGTCTGGGGCCTTGTTTATGTCACAGAAATGTTTGCAGGTATGATTGCATGCAGAATGAGGCTTAGAGACGAAGGGCACTGTCCCCTGCTTGATTTCAGTTTTCTCACCAGCAGTGGATCCACAAGCCATGTGGTCATTAAGATCCATACTTACTGTGTGTGTGTGTGTGTGTGTGTGTGTGTGTGTGTGTGTGTATGACTCACATATACATATACATACTTAGGACCTTAAGTTTACTTGTAGAGAAAAGGGAGACATAATTGAAAAATCAAAGTAGTAATAAAGAGGTAGAAATCATCCCAAACTTCTCAAAGTTGTATGTTCTTGTGTTGTTTTCTTTTAGTACTTTTTATTCAGAGCATTTATTACAATTAATAATGATATATTTGGAGACATTATTTATTGAGTGTCTATCTGTCTCACCCCAAACCTTAAGGAGGGCAGAATTATATCTTTTCCTGAAAATGGAGCATTTGGTGAATGTATATTGAGCTAATTAAATAACCATATAAGTACAGATAGCAAAAAAAAATGAGTCATGGGTTAGTACTTGCAAGTGGATAAGCAAAGACCTACTGGATGTCTACCATGAGCCAGATGGTTTACATACATTCTCATACGTGTCTCATGATCACCATGGCCAAGATGACAGTTGTAAATGAAGAGGAGAGGACAACCCCTAACTGGGCCATCCCCCTGCCATGTATACTGCCTGATGATTGTACAGATTCAGTTTCCCTTTGTCTCTGCTGTTGTGTGTGTTTTCCTCCCATACTTCTATCATCAATGCATCCATACTTTTTCATATTCAATCATTCTGGAGTGGTTTTTTTTAGCTTACCAAGAGCTTCATGACGGTGAATAGTACCTCCCTAGTACCCCATGAGGGAGGTGGTGTCCTCCTCACTTTAGAAAGGAGCAAACAGAGACTCAGAGAAATGTGGTGAGTTTCCCAACATAACACAGCAAGTACATAGCAGAACAGAGCTGAAAACTGGGTCTTCCAAATCTGGTGCTGCCCCAAGCGGTATTGGGGTTTGTCTTCAGTGATTGGTGTTAGCTTCTGAAGTGGTCAGGTTTCTTTTTTGTTTGTTTTTGAGACAAAATTGGGATTCTCATTTAGAATTCTCAAGCACTGAAAGGTGCTTTCCCCCATGGATTTGAATCAGATGTGCGAATAGCATGCAAAAAGGTTAATCTGTTTACCCAACTAGAACATTTTGCACTGGAGAAAAAACCTTGGAGTTGCATTGCCGTGGTGTTCCAGATGTCCTATGCTTTGAGCTGCTTTATTTGCATATGATATTTCAAAGCTTGTGATCAATTTACAATTATAATTGCCATCAAAATTTTACTTTAACTAGCATTTTGTGAGGGAAAACATCAATTTACATTATTTTGCAGAGTTGGAAAATATCTAATGATTTATAAAACAAAAATGGGTTTCATCAGGACAAGGGAATACAAAATTGCTATTGCTGCTCTATGTTATAATCATTTCCTAATACAAGATCCTGTTATTTTCATATATGTGTTTTATATTCACTGTGCTAGTCCATAATAAGATAATTCTAATCATTGAATTACACAGCTGCTCTAAGAGAATGAAGAGCCCACATGTGAAGAAGAAAATGAAACAGCTGATTGTGAAATGTATGTTGGATGTCTATCTAGGCAGCACTTGTAACTAAATTAACAGTGAGTTTAAATTCCATTTGTTAAGTGTTTCTTCTTCATATCTCTTTTTAAAAGTACAAAAATGTATTCACTTCATGCACTATCAATAGAATTCTTGTCAGTGCATTAGAGCAATTCTTATAAATACCTTAGTTTCTTTAAACTCTAATAATAGTGGGAAGAAAAGAGTAAATTATGCATTGAATACATTGTTTTGAGAGTCGATACATAATAAACATTTATTGGGCACTTTGTGTCAGGCGCTGTGCTAAGTGCATCATATGGCAACTTTATTTAATGCTTACAAGAATCTTTCGAGGGTAAGCACTTCTACTCTCAAAAACGTTTCTTAAAGATGAGAAAACTAAGGTTTATAGTATTTAAGTTGCCTAAGGTTTTAAAGCCAATAAAATGTAGATATAAAATAAGATAATAAGATAGATTTGTTAATAAAAATGAAAGCCAGGAAAAGGCAGAACTACTAATACCTGGTTCTGAATTTTATTATTAGTCCAATAAAAATAAAATAATTGATGTATAAATGGGATGTATAGATGATGTATAGATGAGAATGAGAAGCTTAGATTCTTAGATTAGAGAATGAGAAGTTTAGATTAAAAAATCCCTGCCAACAGAGACTACGTCTAACTCATTTTTTAATGTCCTTGCATACAATAGCCCACAGAAAATACTGAATCTTGTTTAATCTCAAAGCCTTCCAAGGTTAGGGAGTTTGTGGTTGCATTTATTCTTGAGATGTTTCAGGAATCGAGAAAGTATTTTATCTGTTAAGTAACAGTCTTTCTCCCATAATCTCCCCTTGTTGAAATCATCTGATCATGGAGCAAAAATGGGTATATAGAAACATCAGTAAGATAGTATTGACACTCGGAAAAGATGATGTGATTCATACCGAGTTGTTGGTGCCCAGTATTGTTTTGAACTCCTGACCTACAGTAATTTAGTTCAGAGCAGTAGTTCCCTTCCTTCCCTTGCCTACTTTTGGATCATGTGGGAAATGCTTAAAACATATGAATGCCCAGGTCCCACTACAGATCAGACAAATCTGAATATCTGGAATTGGCCCAGACATCACAATTTTTTTAATAGCTCCCCAGATAATCCTAATGATGTGAAGTCAAAATTGGAAAACACTGATTTAGAGAAATGTATATTAAATCTAGAGTATTATTGCCAGGCAAGGAGCTACCCAGCTAGACTAATGCAGAATGACATTGTTCTTATGAATTCATCAAGCGTTGAGGTCAAAAATTTGATTCTAACCCTGCCTAGGAGTTAATCAGACCCTAGGAAATTGATAACACCTTAGGCAAACATAAAATTTTCTGATTATAGAACATAGCATGCTGGAACTATGGGGAGTTTCCATTGGGCAAATCCACTAGATGAATATCTCTTCCTCCTTTTTAATTAGCTGGGCAGACTTATTTATCAAATCATTGCTCTAGAAGGCTGATCTGAGCAGAGTTGAATGTTGGCATATTTTGCTTAAGGTGTAGAGAATCCTGCTGAAATGTCCCAGGCATGACAACTAATGACAACACTCTTTTGCTCAAATTGTGGGGTCTTACAGATTCAAGGTTGTATTTTAGCACTTCTTGAAAATGTCCCCTGGATATCCTAAATTAAGGATGCCAAACTACTTCTCTGACTCCTGTGTTTCTATGATTTTATGCCAAACTCTCCTTTCTTTAGATATAATGCCTTACTTTATAGTCGCTAGCATTGGCAACATTCTGTGTCTGTTACATTTCCTTGTTTGCATTAGACAAGAGTTCTAGGGCTCCTGAAGCATAGCCTATAGAATGCTCATCAATTGTACAAAAGATAGGAAATTTGGAGAGAGAGAACAAACATTAGAAGAGCAGTTCCTTTATACCTCCTTTTCCACTGAAGGAATTCATTAAGGTTTATGTTCACTTACATGGGCATACTCAGATATTGAAAGCTTTGTCAAATTATCTCTATTTTGTTTCTTTTTCTGGATCTTTCTCATATTTTAGGCTTACCTCAAATGTCTAATGATTCCTGATTGTCCATTCAGATTCAACGATGAGTCCATGAAAAAGTTGGTTTGGAGCTCTGTCTGCGAGGGTAGGTCTAGTTTTAGGATATTCAGACATTGTAAGCAGACAGGACACTGAACCGGGCATTTTGTGCTGGACTTGTTTTCAGTCCCCCCACTACATGCATATCTTGGAAGTTTTACCATACAATTTAGTAGGTTCTTTAGAGGAGCTCTTCCTCTTCCTCTTTTTTTTTTTTTTTTTTTTTTTGCCTGAGGACTGGGATGGGGGTGTAAATATCTGGAAGTCTATATAAAGACTTTAGACTATTTTTCCAGATTTCCAACTGAGGGCTCATTCTGATTCCCTTTTCAGCTGAAGCCTCCAGGATGTCACTAGCCTAAGTCTGTCCTTCTCTGCCCTACCTCATCATTTACCCCTTTTAATCCAGCTTTAGTCTTTCTCAGGTGCTGATTACAGACCCCTCCCCCTTCATCATTGTGTACTTACCAGAATTTTAAAAATTCGATTTTTATTTTAAAACTGTATAAGGAGGAAAAGAAGATAAACACTTGTGGATAAAGTAAAACAGACATTCAGTAAAATTGTTTAAATGCAAGCTGCAGCTTAGATAAGTAGATGTAATTATGCACATAGCTGCATTCAATCTCTTTGTCTTCACAAGAAAGCTCTTATTAATTAAAAACAAACAAAAACTGATGATAGTGTAGAGATTTTCTTAACTTCTGAAATCAAATTCATGGACCCCAGTACTTGAGTGTTAATGAGAAATTCCTCCTGACCCTTTTTACAACTGTTTATGAATAATGACTCTATTGTAATGCTGATTTAAAGCAATTTCATTAGAAAACTCAAGAGCACAGAAGATCTGCACAGACTATAATTATGGAATATCTGGCAAGGCAGCATTTAATACTGGCAGATATAAGATTGTACTTGAATGAAGAAAAATTAGCAGATTAAGTATACATATTTGAAGATGTGTGATATTAACGCATGTGAAATTTACCAAGCTTTTAAAAAAGTTTCCAAGGCTGCAACTACTTCTAAATTATTGCTCTGTTCCCCCATAGTCCTCAGCATAGAGCTTAATCCATTTGTGAGTATGTGTTCCATTTTCATCTGATAAACTGAGTTAGTTTCTGGGACCCTGGCAGCCCAGTGGTTTATAAAATGTGAGAACTGGAAGGAATTGTCACATCATCTAGTTTTTCCATGATTCTGGGACATTTTTCTTCTTCATATACAATCATCACTGAAAAGAGGATATGTATGAAAATTTATATGTGCAGATGATGTGTTAGTGCTCTAACAAAATGCAACAAAACTGTTGTTACATCTATTACACTGATGAATTGTCTTAGAGTTTGTGGCATTTAAGAATTGAGTGGATACATTCCTCACTTGTTTCTAATGTGCCGTATTTTTTCTTTCTACTTCTGCACACTTTTTTTGTGTGTGCCTGGGATGTTCATTCTCTCTTTGTTTCTTGGCGAATTCCTCACCAATTTTTTCTAAACCTGTGCAAATGTCACCTTTTTGGTAAAGCCTTCCTGGATTCTCATAAGAACAGCTAATGCTGTTTCCTTTTCGTGTATAACCTTCTTCATCTTTTTTTAAATGTTTATTTATTTATTTTTAGACAGTCAGAGAGAGATGTGAGCTGGGAAGGGCAGAGAGAGAGGGAGAGAGAGAGAGTCCCAAGCTGATATCCCAGAGCTGACTCAGGGCTCAGACCCAGAACTGTGAGATCATAACATGAGCGGATCATAACCTGAGCTGAAATCAAAATTCAGATGCTTAACCAATTGAGCCACCCAGAAGCCCCACCTTCTTCATCTTTATATACATAACTTCTTCACTTCCATCATTTTACAAGTAGCATGGTTCATCCAGAGAGATGAATTGGGCTTTTCGAGGGTTCACATCCTTAAGGGCCTCAGAGAAACAGTGGAGTCTCATTTAAGATTCATGTTGTCTCGGTGTGCTCAGCTGGGCAGCCTAGCTGGTTCTGGACAATTTCTATTTTGGTCTCATTCTAAAGGTGTTTGAGAAGAAAATAGAGGAGTGGAAAGATCAGGAGTTCATTGTAAGAGATGATTGTACAAGATCTTTTCACCATGTAGCTCATGTATTTGCGGAAACTCAGTGTGGTTTTGGCTAGTGTGCCACTGTACACAGAGGGCATTGGTGCATTTAGTCCTATAACAGCAGGGAGGATCTTGCCCTTAAAACCATTAGTCTGGAGCAGGACACATAGATCAGCTGCTTGTGCATGTGGCAGCATGTAAAGTTAGCTGACTGTGTCCTTAGATTATAGAGAGGAAGGAAATAGATTTACTTATTTCTCAGGAGAAATAATATTGTTTCTGGCATTCCCCATCAACCAGCATAGAAAAGCTGTTCTGTGTTCCTGGGTGCTGCTCTTTAACTGATGCTACTGCCACAACTCTCATTTCTCTCTTCCTGGCATAATTTTCTGCGGGAATTTCCAAGGAGCGGATAAAGCTCTGCAGGAAGCCCTGGGTTGTGCACAGTATCGCCGTTACGGGTTGAACTGTGTTCCCCCAGAAGATGTTGATGTTCTAACATCCCAGAACCTATGAATTTGGAAATAGGGTCTTTGCAAATGATTAAGTTAAGATACAGTCATTAGAGTGGCTCCTAATCGCGTATAACTGTATGTCTGCAAAAAGAGAAATTTGAGCGCGGAGACAGATGCATAGAAGGGAGACAACATGAAGACCCATTGAGGATGCCATCTATAAACCAAGGAACATCTGAGGCTACCAGAAGCTAGGAGAAGGGCATAGAACAGATGCTCTCACATAGCCCTCAGAAAGAACCCCCCTTGATTTTGGATTTCTAGTCTCCAGACCTGAGACAATAAATTTTTCAGTTTAAATCACCCAGAATGCCATGGCTGGGGGGCATCTCACTCTTCTTCAATCTCTTGGGGAAGTTAACTTTAAGTACTTCTTCCCTTAACCCTAGTAGTGATGACAAGAATTAGAGAAAAGTGTGTCTCAGAAAGAAGTCGTAGATCTCTGACCTCCATTATTTCCATCACACCTGCCTGAAAATTTCAGGTCTAATACCCTAAGCTGGTGATCACAGCCTGGATTCAGCCCACAAATGGTTTTATTGACTGCACAATGTTTTATTAAAATTAAAAACACAAAATAATCATAATGACTCGTTACGAGGATATAAACACTGTCGGATTTCACATCAAAATCAGAATTTCTGGCACAGTAGGCCAGCATTCCCATACAGTAATAAGGTATTTCCATCTCACTTCCAGTGCAAGGGAAGGGGTATGCACTTTCCATTTGCCTTTCTCCATCCTTCCTACTGTTCCTAAACCAGGCCCAGTTCTGGCTTCTGTCCTAAATGCTGCCTCCATGGCCCCTACAGGTATTTGACTTTGGGGCTTCTGTGGACATTATTACGAGAACTCCATTTTCTTTCTATTTTCTCTGGAAGTATAGAGTTTAGTTTAAGTCATTGTAGATGCCCCATATGTTATACATTATGTATCTACATGTGTATATGCTCTGTAATTATTTTGTATATGCCCTGATGGTGCTATGTGTATTGTGGCAATTAAACAAATATTCATTTAATAATCTCTTTGTTCATTATCTAAAAATAGTCTTTTAAGTACTATGAGGTCAATAGATAGACCAGATAGTGGTGCTGCCTCAGGGGAGTTACGGTCTACCCCGAGGAAGTAAGATATTGCATCGTGCATGTAAGACATTAAAAAATAAACTGAAAAGTGTAAAGACAAATGCACAGTTAGACAAGAATTCAGAGGAAGGAAAGAGCACTTCTTTTTTTTTTTTTTTAATTTTTTTTTTTCAACGTTTTTAAATTTATTTTTGGGACAGAGAGAGACAGAGCATGAACGGGGGAGGGGCAGAGAGAGAGGGAGACACAGCATCGGAAACAGGCTCCAGGCTCCGAGCCATCAGCCCAGAGCCTGACGCGGGGCTCGAACTCCCGGACCGCGAGATCGTGACCTGGCTGAAGTCGGACGCTTAACCGACTGTGCCACCCAGGCGCCCCGGAAAGAGCACTTCTAACTGGGACCACAGGAGGGAAATTTTGTTGTGAGGGGAGGCATTTTAGCTGGGACTTGGAAGAATGTAGGATTTGGTCAAACATGAAGAAAACTGGGCATTTGGGTAGGTAAATATCTGGTCATTTAAGAAATACCAAGTAGTTCAGTTTGATGGAACTAAGGGAAGTTACGAGGAATAAACTAGAGAGGAGAATTTGAAACCATGTAATGTAACATCAACAGCAGGCCTATGGAGATTAGGCAGCAGTGAGTCTCTTAAAGGAGCTACATTGATTCTTTGACTATAACTAAGAATTAGACAAGAAGGCTGTGCCTTAACTTTTGTTGCTCAAAAGGGAAAAACCGTCCACTTAACGTTTGCATCTAATTAAGTTTCATAGTGGAAAATTCCCATTTATGTTTTTCATTCCCTAATTAGTAGCAGTTTTCAGGGAAAGTAGTCCAAGCCAGTTCTTGGTAGGCAGTTCTAAAGAAGCAATCCAGCATTCTTATTTCTGCTACCGCTTCCCCTCCCCCAACTTTCTAACATGAGCATATTAGTTAGCATTCTTCACTTTCACAAAAGTATTCTCAGTGTCCTATAAGCTGGGTGTCACAGCTGTCCATTGAGAGAGCTAATCTGCCATTTTGAAACGTGAGTTAGATAATTATTTCCTTTCACATTCCTTTTCTATTTCCCTTTCATGCTCCCAGCCCTCCTTTTTTTTCTCCTTTCTTCTTTCCCTCCCTTCTTCCTCCTTTCTCCCTCCCTGCTTTCTTCCTACCTTTGTAAGGTAATGTAGAGGTGAAGAGCAATGCCTTTGGAGTCACATGACCTGTATTATAATCTTAGTAGTACTACTGACTGGTTGTGAAACCTTGAGATATCTATCTAACTTCTTTGATCCTCAGTGTTCTCATCTACAAAATGAGGTAGTAATAATAATATTCACTTGATAGGGTTTTGGTAATACATACAAAACACTTAGAACAGTGGCTGGAACATGTTAAGTACTCAGGAAATATTAGCTATTATCACTACTGTTATTGTCCTCATTGAAGATGGGTTCTTTTAAAAATATGGAGAAGGGACACCTGAGTGGCTCAGTTGATTAAGCATATGACTCTTAACTATGGCTCAGGTCATGATCTCACAATCATGAGATGAAACCCTGTATAGGGCTCTGTGCTGGGCATGGAGGCTGCTTAAGATTCTCTCTCTCTCTCTCTCTCTCTCTCTCTCTCTCTCTCTGTCCCTCTCTATCCCTCCCCTACTCTCTCTCTCTCTCAAAAAAAATATGGAGAGAAATAAATCTTACTGTTTCTTGTTTCATTTCAGACCTAAGATTTTCTTTCATTAAAATCAAATGCTATTATGAAATAACATGTAGAATCTACAACCTCGTTCCATATAATGAAGACACTTGGGAAGCGAACTGATAAGTGGGTTAATTTTACAAACATAGCCCTTAAATCACTTTTAGAAGAAAGTAGGCATATTATAGATACATTCTTATATTCTTTTATTGAAATAGAGAAAGTTATCTGGGATATGACTTGTTTTATGTAAGAGCTGAAGGGCTTCTTTTGGGGGGATTTTTTTAAATCAAGAGATTTTTCCATGGTTTGACCATTTACCTATTTTTCTTTTCCTTTTTCCCTTTACTGGGAACATCCAGCCTATCATACCTTGACATTTGAAAAGGTCATTATATTTCCACATACAAGTAAGCACATTCTCCTTGATAGGTCAAACAATGGATCTCTGATAATTTTTGTTAGGATAATGACTTTAACAAGAGAAAATAATACAATTTAAGCCTCAGATAACCATGATTTCAACATGTATGATAACTGAGATCCTAATATGTTTGATCAGAAAGTGTACAAATGTAATATTCTCGACACCATTTTGAAGGCTCTTCCTCCACAGCACCTTTGTATATCTGTGTAACTTGCTATGTAACATTTATGTTCGTCAGCATTTTAGGATATTAGAATTATAATTTCTCAATTTGACTTTTCAAGTGTCTCTAGAGATGGGATATGAATGGGAAGGGACCCTCCCTCCCTTCCTCGCTCCCTACCTCTTACTCCTTTCTTCTCTCCCTACCCCTTCTTCTTTTTTTCAAAGTCTTTATGTCATTCTCATTCTTTTAACTGGTAAATGTTGCAATTAAGTAATCACCACAGACATTTGCGCCCTCCTCTCACTGTTAATTTATCAAATGAAAATAATTAGTTGTCTTTATGTACAGTCTCTTAAATTGTGAATGCCTTTAGGCCAAGAGCAAAATACCTTTTAAAATACCCAGAAGTCACGGTGCTTATGATTATGAGAGATCCTTTGTCCTGTCTGTGGCTTTGTTACGTAACTGGTACGCTTGGATAATGATTCTTGCCCTTCTTGTTTACCTCACCTGATGGGGTTCTTGAGCCTATTCATCCATTAAAACATGTAAATAATGACAATGATATCACAATAATGATAACATATAACTTCTATTCAGCTCATGAAAGTTTAAAAATGTTCCCTTATACAAGGTGAGGAATGTGAAAGCCCTTTGAAATATAAAATACAAAGCAAATGCAAGGTATTGTTTTCATTAGCAAGTTTAAAGAAAACTGTTGTACACAGAAAGAAATCTGTGTGGTGCCATTAAGCATTTAATTTTATTTTTCAGATTATGGATTTGTCCCATGAGAGGTGATGTACTTAACAACATCAGCATGTGTGAAGCAAGACTAGCATAATGCATAAATGTAATTCCAGGGGTGCTGGGAAGACACCAAAATATGTGCTTGCTTTTGCCATAGCTTGAAATGGAAAATGATCATTCTCTTTGGTTAGTTCTGAAGAGCTAGCAGATTGACAGTAATATGAAAAAGGATCTCATTTTGCACTGATGCAATTTGGGTAAAATAGAAAAGTTCTGGTGTTAGAATACATGTACTTGCTTATCAAATTTTATTCAGTTGGACACTTTGAAAGGAGTGCTCATATTTAGCAATATCCAAATAGATGTTAAAGTGATAGAATATATAATTGTTGAAAGTGACTTCAGAAATAATTTGATGGAGAAACCGAAACCCAGAAAGGCAAATGATTTTGCTATAGCTGCGTGACTTTTTAATAACTGAGCCAAACTCTTTCTATATCTTGTCCCCCATATTTTGACTATAAGAATTCCAATCTTTACTGGATTGTGCTCCCTGAAGGTAGGTACTTTGACTTACCCATCCATCTATCCACCTCTCTATTCATCCATCCATTCCTCTGTTAATAATTTATTAAACATTAATTTAAAGACTCATATGTAGTGTGTTAATACTGTGTTAAGTGATGGAGATGCGAGGGTAAATGGGATGAGATGGCTGATTTCATGGAGCTTGCAATCTTGGAGGGGAGGGGGAAGAGGAGAGGGAGAAGGAGAGGGAGAGGGAGAGGATGTCTAAAAGTAACAGAGTAGCAAATATCAGAGGTACCCATTAACAGACAATAAAAAGGGGTGAATAATAACTCTAGAGAGTAAGTCAGAAAGTGTTTTGACATGAGATATTTGAGTTGGATCATGAATAAAGGTCACTTCCTCACCTAGCAAAATGTCAGCCATTCATTGAATACATAATTGAATAATCAAGACTTGGTACATTTCTAATATGCCTGTGTTCTTACTAATAACAAATACAAATAAATTGTTTCAGTGGTAGTTTTCCCTATAGTATTTGCTTTATGGAATTTCTTTTCTTTTCTTTTCTTTTCTTTTCTTTTTTCTTTTCTTTTCTTTTCTTTTCTTTTCTTTTCTTCTCTTTCTTCTTTCTTTCTTCTTTTCTTTTTTTTTTTCTTTTTCTTCTTTTTTTTTTCTTTCTTTTCTTTCTTGCTTCTTTTCTTTCTTTTTTTTTCTCTTTTTTCTGGTTAAATTTTAACTTTCTTGGCCTATGAGGACATTCTCTATCCCTACCCTGCCTTATTAATATAACAGCTTTGATTTTCTAAAAGTTACAAATGTTTCAGAAGATCTAGGACAAAACAGTGAAATGATCATTATTTTCAAACTGAGGAAACAAAAACAAAAATGTCCTTACAACTCCTTCTTACAGAGGAATTCCAATTAATAACTGTAGAAGCAGTGAGATAAACAGAAAGTTACCTTTAGAATGTAGCAGTAAGAATTGCAGGCAAGATCCACCATTGAATGATAAAACTACTGGGTTTGAAAAAGAACAGGTATTTCTATAGTGCTAAAGTGCCTACCGCCAAGATCCTTATTACACAGACAAAAATAGTAATTTTATAGTGGAGAAACCCAGCAAATTCAATGTCAACCAATGACTAAGTTGAATATGATTGGTAATAAGTTGCATGGAAATCATGAACCCTCTTATATGCTCAAAAGGTACATCATTTCTGAGGGACATTTTACAACATAGCTAATTAGTACTCTTTCAATGTATCAAGGTTGTGGAAGATAAAGAAAGAAGGAGGAACTATCATAGGTTGAAGATACGTAAAGACATTTTAAAACTAAAGGTAATGTGAAATACTGGGCTGCATCGTGGAATAGAAAAATGAGCATCGGTGGAAAAACTGGTAAAGCTTAAGTAAAGACTCCAGTTTAATTAATAATATTATCTCATGTTCATGTCTTGTTTAGGTAAGTGTAGTATGGCTATGCAAGACATTAACTTTAGGGAAACTAGGTGAGGAATGAAGGGTATACTCTACTACTACTTCTTCCATTTTGCTGTTAAGTTTAAACTTATTTCAAAATAAAAGCTTAAAAAGGCAATTATCTTTATGCATTAGGGACACTTACAAGTGATTTGAACTTCAAAGACAGAATGAAATATTCAAAGCTTATCCACAATATTTATTAAGGAAAACTATGAAACAGAAAAAAATGGATGTATTTCTGTAACATTTTATTCTAGCATTTGAAGGAAGTATAGGAGTTAAAATATAGAATTTAATTGAAGTATATGATTGTTTTTACCAAAGTAATTTTGAGCCTGTAGAATGTCAGAATTAGCCCTCACCTGTCTTAGCCTGCTTCACCAATGTTTTGATCGTTACTCTGCAAAGAGCACAGTAGCCCCCGCTTTATCCATTGAAGATAGTACCAAAAACCCCAGTGGATGCGTGAAACCACAGATAATACCAAACCCTATACTATTTTTTCCTCTACCCACACACCTATGATGAAGTTTAATGTACAGATTAGGCCCAGTAAGAAATTAACATTAATAACTAATAATAGAATGGGACACTTATAACAATATACTGTAATAAAAGTTATACGAATGCAGTCTCTCTCTCCTGTCAAACTATCTTGTACTGTACTGACCTTTCTCTTGTGATGATGTGAGACGATAAAATGCCTACATGATGAGATTAAATGAGGTTATGACATAGGCATGGTGACATAGCTATTCAAGGCTACTATTGACCTTCTGACATCATTTCTGGAGGACAGTTGATCTTGGGTAACTGAAGCTGAGTGTGGAAAGAGAAAGCAGGGATAAAAGGGGCTACCATGCATAATACAAAAGAAGAAGGCATGTGACTTCTCAAGAATATTCTAGAGGTTTGATTCTGGGATGTAAAAAACATAGGGCTATAAGACTCCTCTTTGGGGAAAGAATTTGTTTTCCTGTAGAGATAGTTGTCTTATTTCCCACATGACTTTTGGAATGGCGTGCGGCTTAACATGTCCATCAACAGTACAGGAGGGAGCCAACTTCACCTTGCCCCCTGACCCCCTGACTCCTATAACACTCAACACGATCATTAAAAGTAAATATTGGCTTGTTTAATAAAAAGGAAAAGAAAAGAAGAGAAAAGAAAATATTTTCTATCCCAGATGTTACTGATTTGAAACTACTGGCCAATAGTCACAGTATTGACTTTCACATCATGAAACTTTCTAATAACTAATATTGTTATTACTCAGTTTATGCCTTTCTTGCTTTTTTGTGACTGAGATTATTTTAGTCAGATGGTGATTTTAATTGGGGGATTTTCTAAGCCATTCAAGTGTAAGAATTCTTAGGTAATTCTACTTCAGTGTTTAGAATGCCAGATGTCTGTACTTCTAAGTAATATAAAGGTTTATTTGTTTGACCACAACTGAGCTAAGTGGGTTTTACTGCACATTATTTCTAATAATATCATGTGTTTGAAAATTCCACTAGCTTAAAATGGGTAGATTCTGGGTCTAATTACTAAATTTTCTTTGCTCAAAATTCAGTGCAACAAAGGTGAAAGGGTTTGTTTCCAAGGAAACAAATGTACTCCATTTTCATCATATAAAATGTTTTCTGCAAGAAAATTCCATAACCAGTCTCCAGGGAGATACTGTGTCATGAGATAGCTCTCATTGGAGATTTTTTTCCAAAGGAGCACATTATTTTATTTTTGTTCCCTCTAAAATTGTCCTGCATTAGTCTAATTGTGATTGGATTGGATTTCAAAAAAAATTAACAACAGAACCATTGTCATCACCTTATTAGGGTCATAAAATGTACAATTCCAGGAGAACGTGATTTTCCCCTGGCCATTAGATTATGTTTATATTGGAGTCTAAGTAGCATGTATTCAGGATGTTCACTTGAGAAGAAACAGCCTGTTCTAAGGATGATATTTGTCACCCTGAGGGCTGAAAAAGAACTTCACTCTTTATTGGCATTTATTTGAAGTTGGAAGTGACTGCTTCTTTTTAAGAAATCTGAAAACCATATAAATAGCCTGGCTTTGCATATTCTAGTGATTGAATAACTAACAAATAAGGAAACCGCAGGAAGTAGACTCAGCTCACAAAAGTCTGAGGCTTTTTTTGTTCTGATGTATCTCTTGCATCTCTTTTAATAGTTGGTCTTTACCCATGTGAGTGCTTGCCTTTGGGTCCACTGTGTGGACCTGGTATATAATAAACATAAAATTTGTGATAATGGAATGAAATAATTGTACAGTAAGAAGATAAAATTTTGAAGTGGAAAACAAAATCATTGTGGTAATACAGTGGGTGCCAATGGCATAACAATCAAAATGAGAAGGCGTAGCTCTATCCCTTACCAAATCTGCAACTAAACAGGTCACTTAAACCTCTCTATAAATGGGGAAGGAAATGTTTATCTAATAAGGTTGTTAATTAATATATGTAAAAAGTATATTTGTTGAAAGAATTTCTTTAAAGTATGAAACTATTCCATAAAGAGTATGAATTCTCACATTGCAAAAAGCAGTAACCATATCATATGTCTTTCTCTTGATTTGGGAGATGTATTACATTTGCCTTGTTTCCAGTGAATCTCATGCATAGGCCAGCTAATATGACATAATTAGAAAATATCACCTTTCTAGGGTAACCCTAGAGTCTAAAAATTGGAAGTGATTTTTTTTTAATTCAGTGAAAGATCAGATTCCAGTCAGTCTAATCTCCCAACATTTGTCTTCAGAGGTCCAACATGTGACTTCTAAGTCAACCCATTTAGTCTGGTCCTTTCCATAACTCTAAAGTATAGCTGGTCAATCAAAGAAGATGGGAAAATTGATTAGTTTGTGAAATGTAGACCCAGTAGAGTCTCTCTAAAAAGTTTAGTCAGTATAGTCATATATTTTGTGAAAGAGAGACTCATGTGACAGACAGTGACATACAGGAAATAGCAGATACCAACACCAAAATGTGGCATCAATAAAACATTTGTTCTTTTTTCTTTCATTCGTTCATGTGAAGAAAATTTTTATGGAGTGCTAAGTGCCAGGGACTAGGCTAGATGCTTTCTTGATCTCATTTGATAACACGTGACATTTGGCAAAGAAATATGATTAAGTCCATGTGATGGATGCTGAGGGGCACCACCCAGACGCCTCTTAAGGACTGAGCATTCATTCTTAAGCTGCCCGCAAATGTTAGCAATGGAAGACTCTTGCCCAACTCCCTATCAAGAATCACTCTCAACAAAAGACAGCCACCTAGCCTAGGGTCCTACACCCCCTTGCATCCAGTAACTGATATACATGGGTTATAAAGGCTCAGTGGAGATTGGGGACATCACTGAAGGACCACCATAGCTCCAGAGCATCAGTAGGTTTGGCTGAGACCTCTGTTAGGACAGCATCACAGTTCACCTGCTCTGCCCGTTCCCATTTCCCTCATCCCTCAGAGATGTGATGTTTGCAAAAACATTGGCTGACAAACCTCCTGAACCAAGTCTTGAAGACTCAGAATCTATTTCCTGGATATCCATTTTATAAATAAGGGGCCTGGGGTCATGGAAACTTTGTTGTTGTTGTTGTTGTTTTATTACATCACAGAAGGCCACACAGCCAATATGTGGTGGAGTCAGGATGCCATGTCCAAATGTCATGGTGTCATAAAAGGCAGCAATTAGAAATGGGACTTAAGGGGCGCCTGGGTGGTGCAGTCGGTTAAGCGTCCGACTTCAGCCAGGTCACGATCTCGCGGTCCGTGAGTTCGAGCCCCGCGTCAGGCTCTGGGCTGATGGCTCAGAGCCTGGAGCCTGTTTCTGATTCTGTGTCTCCCTCTCTCTCTGCCCCTCCCCCGTTCATGCTCTGTCTCTCTCTGTCCCAAAAATAAATAAACGTTGAAAACAAAATTAAAAAAAAAAATGGGACTTAAGGTTGGAAATAAGCGCTTGCCAGGTCACTTTAATTTCTCAGCCCCCAAATTGGGTGGTCCGATGCTCTCAGAATTGATCAAAAGGGTTGTACATAGCTAATTCTAAGGGCGGGATAGATATGTCAAAATGTCACCATTAGCACGAACAAGTAGGAGCTAGTGGATGGATGAAACTTGATACAAGTATTGCCGACTGGAAACGTACATTTACACCATTTGTTTTATTGGGATCTTGTTAAGAAGTCAATTCCACTTAGCAGATACTTATTTAACCTTATTATTTTCAGTATGTAATAAAAAATTAAATAATCAAAATAAAGAACTATATATAAACAGCCTAACATATTTATGGGAAATCATGTTAAAAGAAAAATGCCTATTAGTAATGGAAAACAGAGTCTGAATCTAGAATAGCTGTGGATAGGAGAGAAAGTTAGCGTTCATATTAAACAATATTTTTGTTGCCAATGAAAATGACAAAGTCACTTCATGCCAATGTTAACCTTCGATATTTTGTGAATGCCAAATATATATAGATAAGCAGTGAAAGGATGGTGATTTAACATTGCTAACTTTTCTAGTAATAACAAATTTAATTCAGTTAATAATAACTATTTAAGCACCTACTGTGTACCAGACATTGTTCTACGCAATGGAGCTAGAACAATGAATGAAAGATATGGTACCTGTCACATTCCCTTACCTTACACCAGAGGTATGCAAACAGTCAACACGTAAGTAAACAGGTATGTAAACACCACTCCTGTGAGCTGACAGCTGAACAGTGAGGCATTAGCCCAATTCAGAATCTGTGAAAAAAACATTCAGGCAACAAACCAACACAGAACCCTATGAGGGGGAAGGAGGAGAACTTTGAAAAACAAGAAAAGAGGACAGGATGGCTGGAGTAGAGGAAATGACGGGGAGAGTGTAGAAAGTGGCTTTAAAGTTGGCCAAGGGCCAGATCACTTGTAAATCATGAAAGAATTCCATTTTATTCTGAGTATGATGAGAATTCATTAGCAGGTCTTAAGCAATGGAATGGCTGACCTTACCTGTATTTTTGTAAGATTGTTCTGACTCAGCATGTCCCTGAAAAATGTGAGTATGTGCAATAGCCCCCATGTGTTAGTATCATGTGCTAAAGGTACCATGTTTCAGACAGGTCTCAGTTCAAATTCTAGCTGTTTCTTTCTATCCAAGGTTATCCTCTGAGTCCCAGTTACCCTCTTTGTAAAGAGATATGATTTAGTTGAACGGCTATATTTAGGATTGGTTGGCTCACGTGCAGTGCCTGACACAGGGTGGGTGCTCCATATTTGTGATAGAGACAGATGTAGAGTATAGGGCTGAATGAAAAAGGGACGCAAATATACTGGCGTTTCTCTGATGTTGCTTTTTTTGGTGCTAGAAAGGCCTAGAAATAAACTCTAACCTTTCTTAACAAGAAAAAGAATTGTTTTATTGTCCATTTAGCTTCAAAGGGAGTTGGAAGTGAAAAGCTGCTGAGTCTGTAAGACTAGAATGTTCATTCTTATTTCTTCCCTATTTTTCCCATTGCCTTGAAATCCCATACCACAGGCAGACTGTGTTGTCTCCAGATTACATAGGGCAACCTTAGATAGCAGCCTTGGATGATACGGTATATTTATGGAGTGTATGTATTTGCATTTCATGCTCTTCTTTGCTTTAGCAATGATTCAGGACCAAAGCACTGGAGAAGACCAATGTTATCCAACTCATTTAACAGGCTTTTTGAGGACTAGTGAGATTCAGATACAGCTCAGAGGCAACAGCAGCATATCATGGAAAATACTTTGTTCAGAAAATCTGTTCCACTGAGGTGGCCGCTGGATACCAGAGTTGATACAGCTAGCCTCCAAGTTACTTGCTTAGAGTGTAGGCATTAAAGGCAAGGGGTCCCAACAATCTCGTCTGATATTGCAGTCTTGTGATTTTGTTTAATGTGAATAAGAAGAACTTGGTGGGAGCAGGAGGAAACTTGGCAATAAGGACTCAGACACAGAAGTGGGGAGGTTTCCTCTGTTCTCCTGTGGTGCTGTTCACATTTTCTTCACAATGCAATGCCCCACAACAGTGTAAAGCCCGGATGATCCTACCAACCTCCCATACAATAGAGGCAGCTTTGGATTTCACTATCAGGTATCTGAAGAAATCCCACTGTATATTCTTATTATTGTTTATTTATGAATCTCAGTTCATAAGCTTGGAAATGCAATAAATACTACTTCCTTCACTTTTACTCACTCTTAACTTTTACTTTTTACACATCTTAACTTCTGTCTCTGAGACCTACTCTACTTACCTGGTTGAAAGTTCAAGCTCAGGTCTTCCTGAGGTTCTCACCCTCAAGGATGAGTCACAACTCCTGGCCATACTGCCAAGTATGACTATGGGGCAACCTTGTTGCTGGTTATTGGACCTGTAGGCTGACAACCATGAGAAGAAGCCTGCTGGTCCTATTCTCATAGCTTACTTAGGTATGGCAGCATTCTAGTGCTTCCTTGCCATACTTGGGACTCAGGAATCTTAACCAAGGCTTCCTCTGATTCTGTCTGCCTAGAAGCTCTGAGGAGCCCTATCTCTCCTGGGGCTTTGCCACCTTCCTGATGGTGGTTATTGGTGATCAGAGCCCAGGACCTCTCTATTCTCCGGAACCTAGCTCAGGGGGAGGAAGTGTTGAAGCAAGTTGGGAGCTGGTATTGAGGCCTCTCTCTATGTTCCCATTATCTACTGTACTAAAAGCTTTCTGCTTTTTCCCGTTTCTTCATTGGGCAATGAGCTCAAGCCTACCTCTTACATTAATGGAGATAAGGGAATGGGAAAAGGCAGGGAGAGAAAAGCTTAGGTTATCTCAAATATCATATAAACAAAACTGGGGGGGAGAAAAGACTCCTAAATCTAATCTGCCACTAGAGAGTGGAAATCTTTTCAAAGTTGAGATAGAGATCCAAATGAATATGTCGAAACCAAAAGAACAGTTTCTTGTCCTGCCAGAACCATGCTGGCTTCCTGAGAAAATATAATCTGATTCAGCCTGAGAAACATTGTGTTTTATGCAGAGTTACAGAGTTGGCACTGTGGAGTTGGTTTGGATAAGCCAATGCAAATATGTGGTAGTTTAAAAACTTCTCTATTTAATAATAGGATGCACTAAGATGCAAGTGGTATATAAAATAGCATAGCTCTTAAAGGTACCATGGCCCTTTACCTCTTCTTTCCATACTCAAACAGCGCTGGCCCTTTTTAGTTTTTACTGCAGTTTGATTCTTCTCTGTTTGGTGCTTCAGGGCTAGAGGAAACTCCTGTTAACATTATCAGAACCGCTTGCCTTATTTCACATACACATTTAGGTTTCAGCAATTAAAGGTGACTGTGTGGTTCAGTAGGCTAAACATGGATCCTGGACCCAGGAGACAACAGATGCATATCCCTTGCTACACACAATTCACTCGGTGGTGGTCAGCAGGTTGCTTATGCCATCTAAGGCTCAGTTTTCCTATTTGCAAAATAGAAATTAAAAAAGCTATTTCATAATTTTCTTCTGAGGTTCAAATGAAATAATATGATGAAAAGAGGTTTGTAAAATACCAGCCTTATACAAGCTCATGCTTTCTTCCAAAAATGT
This sequence comes from Lynx canadensis, assembly GCF_007474595.2. Taxonomy (NCBI): domain Eukaryota; kingdom Metazoa; phylum Chordata; class Mammalia; order Carnivora; family Felidae; genus Lynx; species Lynx canadensis. The sequence continues at coordinate 54,246,811 of NC_044310.1, forward strand.
TTGTTACATGTTTGCCATGTGCCAAAAACTTTGCTTTGGAGCTATATAGATAAGTAAAATATAATCACTTCCATTCAGCAATATAGACTAATCAAGAAGAAAGAGAGACATAAAGGCACAGTGGAAAGTACTCTCTGTAGAGTTAGAACTATGTCATCTCATGCATAACTATATAGTGTGTACATAGGGGAGTAGTGCTAGAATTGTCCTAATGAATGAGTTGATATCTTAACTGAACTTCATATAGGATCAAGAAGAATTTGATGGTATGAGGAGGAGAGAGGTAAGAAAGACATTCCAAGGTACCCATAATAGAATTATAATTGACAATAAAGCAGCAAACACCCAGACATTGGTGTATGGTGACGGAAGCAGAGGATCCATACATATTAATAGTGCTGAAACAGTATTAATACAATTACAATTATTAATACAATTTGAAGCAACTTATAGCTAGAGATGAAAATGGGGATGGAGTTAAAGCCCAGATTACTCTGATAAGGGGTTCAGGCTTAATTCTTTGGTTGGGGGGAAATCACTGAAGGATCTCTTGCCACCAGATTTTAATTTTAAATAACCCCAATGAAGGGTTTTTACTGGATCAGTAGTAGATTTGAGATAGCAAGACCGCAGTCACGGGGTACCTGGGTGGCTCAATCAGTTAAGTGTCTGACTCTTGGTTTAGCTCAGGTCATGATCTCACAATCATGGGATCAAGCCCCATATTGGGCTGCACTTGGTGTGAAGACTGCTTAAGATTCTCTCTCCCTTTCCCTCTGCTCCTTCTTTCTCTCTCTCTCTCAAAGAAAAAAAAAGACAACAGTCAGAGAGACAAGGTAGTCCAGTAGTCCAGGGGGAGAAATGACAAAGACCTGAATTAACTCAATGGCATTAAGAATAGAGTGTAAAGAAAAGACCAATACTTGGAGATTGATTTTGCTCTGGGGGATATTGACTTAAATATGGAAATCAATGATAGTTGATGCCAATGATTAAGAAAAATGCAAAGATAGAAGCAAGTTTAGGCAAGGATGAGTTTAGTTTGGAACAGGTATAATTTAAGGCATCTTCCAGGTGAAGATGTATAGGTTGGATATTAGGATCAAGAACATGAAGCTCAAAGAAGAATCTGAGCAAGAAATATAGATGTATTCATTATACTTAATAAATACAACTTGAAATACAGCAATAATAGAGCCTTTTGGTCTCTTTTAGTTCCCCAAAGAGTCTCATTTTAGTAATTAAGATATAGCAGTTGAAATTTCAAATTGCCATTTTAAGTTAAAGTTTCTGCCCTCCCATACTTTGGGCATGCAACACGGGATGAGGGAGAAAAGTAAGGGTCAGGAAAGGTCTCTCTTCTGGTACCAATGTAATATGGTATCGAGTTCTGGTTGTTTCAGATGTTTCAAGGTGGTTCTTTCTCCTTTGGGCAGTTTTGTGGGCTCATTGAAGAATTATATACTGAGCTATATTAACCACAGCTCCCTCCATGTTAATAATGTGTCTCCTTTGGTTGATTGCTTCTGGCCTCTCCCCACCCTTACCTCTATAGCACCTCTTTATGGAAATATATTAGTATAACTCTAATCTAACATATGCTTTGCACTTTCAGATCTGCTCTGGTACTATAGCACCTTATTCTGGTGCATGGACTACTTGATATCTGTTATCTTGGGGTCTCAATGAAAACCAAGATAGAATGAACCCCATTTTTAGATCCTGCTTCAAAAATGTATGAATCATTTCATTAGAAGTTTTAATGGAAATGATGAGACCTCTCCCCCCAAGCCAGAATGGTCACAAGAGAAGATAAATGGAATCGGGACAGATTTCTGAGGGAAAAAATCATTCAGAAAGTGAACAGAGTCAGAGAAGTAGAGAGACAAAAGCAAGGGTACGAAGTCAAAAAAGAACTACAAGAGTAGGAGTCACAGAAATTACAGAGTAGGGAGTTATAAGAAGGGAGGGCACAATCACCATATTGGATACATGCAATTAGATAAGGACTAGCATAAGAAAATATCAGATTTAGTAATTAGAAGATCAATCATTACCTCAGCAAGTAAATGCAGTTAAAGAAAGCAAACATTGGAGGCTTTGAGAAGTCCAGATGAAAGAGGACAGTGCGGATGTTAGATACAGGGTCAAGGTAGAGATTTTGGAATGGGAAACACATACACACAGTCACAGGCTGAGGGAATGCAGGCATTAGTGAGGGATGATTTGAAGACACAGGAAAGAGAGAGGATAACTGATGGCAGATGTTTAAAGCTGATTATTCCTCTTGTAGGCATTTTCATAACCTCATGGGGTATGGGAAAGAAGGAGCTCAAGATCATAGCTAAGACGTTAAGGCTGATTAGAAGGAGGAGTATCTAATTCTCTGAGAAAGGAGGGGAGTTACATAAGCTTACATTTGGATGTTTTTTGTTCATGGTGGCAGAAAGTTGAAGGAGATCATACATGATGGCTTTAGTATTCTCACTGATGGTAGGGGGTTAGGCTATTTTGCTGAATGTGATGAATCAGGATCTGAGTCACTTATTCTAATCCACTCATTTAGAAATTAGAAAGATTCAGTTGAATGGAGGGTATTATTATGCCTAACATAGAGAAGTGGAAACAGTGATTCAGAACACTTCAGTGACTTGTCTTGAGGTCACCCAGGTGGCTAATGTCAGAGTGCGGACTCTGTCAGGAGTCTCCAGGTTGTTAGGCACTTGAGAGTCTTAAGAGATTTGTATATTTTATGTTTACCAAAGTACAAGGGGTAAACTTTTTCACCTTTTACCACCTTTTCTGTCTCCTTTTGATGGCTAAACTTTAACAATTATTTACTGAGTATCTTATATCTTCTATCATAACTTGTGATAGGTGCTATGCTAGGAAACCAAGTATCCAGCTAATATTTAAGAGTACTTACTAAGTTCCAGGAACTATTCTAAGTACTTTACATGTGTAAATGACTATAGTCCTCAGAAAAACCCAGTGAAAGTGGAGAACTCTTATTATTTCCATATTACAGCCAATGAAACCAGTGAGGTTAACTAACTTACATTGGGTCACACAGATATTAAGTGACAAAGCCAGACTAGTCTAGATCCAGCACCCAGTTTTATCCATTACAGTGTACATAGATACTGCTCTTGAGGGACTTATTTTCTTTTGGGAAAACAAAAGGAAAACAAAGTTGGCTTTAGCGAATAAAGCAATCAATAACAGGAAGATGTAATAAAACAAGCAACAATACAGGGTATGATGACTTGCAAAATGACTGGCCTAGGCAATCAGAAATCTAAGAGCTCAGCATGAACTCAGTTACTTGGCAGGTAGGATTAGAATGGTTTGACTCACAAATCAGACAGAAGTAAGTTTGGTAGGACAAGCAACTCTTGATCTTAGGGTTGTGAGTTCAAGCCCCACACTGGGTGTAGAGATTACTTAAAACATAAAATCTTGAAAAAAAAGAGAAGAATAGACAAAGCTTCAGAACAGGCAGCAACTCTCTGAGGTTCCATCAAAATTATATCCATACTATATTTCATAAAGAAATGAAGAAAGCAAGAGCTGGGTTTTAGACAAAGCAGAGGATTCACACCCAGCCAGCCAGCCAGCCAGCAAATATTCATTGTATCTTTGCTCATTATGTTCCATGCTGGTGTTGCCAGAATTCTTGAATCACAGACCATAGCTTACTCACCTCTATATCTACATTGGCACACATTTTACTAAAATTTAGGAATTAACAGGTGTTTGTTGAATTTAATTGATCAAAGAGGAATAGTCAATCCAAGTAGACTATTTTTAATGCACATTTATATAAACCTTTAGATTCTTATATTAAACCCAAATCATCAGGCTAGCCTCTCTTCTTTCAGGTGAATTTCCCTTTGGGAACTTTATTGTTAACAAACCTAGCTTAGGTGTTCTAACTTACCTTCTCAACCCACTGTGATAAATTATAATAGCATTGCACTGCAAAAAAGTAAGTGGATGAGGGCCTTGCTTCTTTTTACTTCTAAGGAAGCTCTTTAAAAATTTACTGGCTTTATCCCTAATTTATCCAAATATGAAAGGTGTATTGGGAGGGACAGCTTGTATTGGATCCCAAAGATCTGAGTACAACATCTGTATTAGTTTTTTATTGCTAGCATAACAGATTACTGAAAGTGGCTTAGAACAACAACTATTTGTTATTGCTGAGTTCTGTAAATCAGAAGTCTGTGGGCAGCATGGCCCTGGTGGGTCTGCCACTCAGAACTTCACAAGTCAAAGTCAGTGTGTCAGCATGGCCGTCTTCCTTCCCGAGGGCTCTGGGGATCAAATGGCTTCCAAGTTCATTCACATTCTTGACATAATTCAGTTCCTTGTGACTGCGGGACCATGGTCCTTGTTTTTTTGCTGGAAGCCAGCTAGGAGTCCCTCTCAGCCACTTGAGGCTGCCTGAATGCTTGTCACATTGTTCCCCGTCATCCTTAAACCAGAAAAGGCTCATCTTTTTCACACTGCAGATCTTCCTGACTTCTGCTTCATCTCTTTTCTGCCTCCAATAGAAGAAATGTTCTCTACTTTTAATGACTCATGATTAGATTGGGTCCACTAGGATAATCCAAGATCATCTTCCTATCTTAAGTCCTAAAATCTTAACTATATCTACAAAGTCCCTTTTACCCTTTAATGTAACATATTCATGGATTTTGGAGGATTAGGATGTGGACATCTTTGGAGGTCCTTATGCCTACTATTCTTTCCCTCCCGGGATAATGGGGCTTTATCCAGAACAGTCACTGAAGTGACTCTTTCTGCAAGAATACATATCTGCTATAGGGCTAGCTAGCTGCTGTCTGTCCAGTTCTAGTTAGAGAAGAGGTATATATGATCTGTGGAAGAAACTTTTCATCAGGCATCCCATTGTATATATACTAAGCACAGGACCAGTCTTGGCTGGTATAAGGTGCTTAGTAAAGTATAGCTGTCGTGATAGTGATCACAGCAGCGATCTTACTACATTTGACAGAAGACACCAAGCTAGTGACTGAAGCAGATCAAAGCAAATAAAACATAGCCTCTCCTAGGAAAATTTATAGGTGCACAGATAAATATATGGAACAGATGGAGTGGTAAACACCTTGAAAAGAGGTACTTCTTTTTCCTCTTTATATCTGTTCTTAATACTCATTTTAAACTGTCCTCAATCAGACAAAAATGATGTGAAAGGTGAAAAGCAGTTTGTTAACATGTAATTTGCCCCAACTGGCATCACCTCCTATGCAGTACCTATCTTGCAAACCCAGAAAGGCCATCCATCCACTTGATGAAATTGCCTCAAAGAGGGCCAGAGATGGGGGGGAAAGGTCAGCAGAGATTCTCAGATTTAAAAATAGAGAACTAAGAAACACAAGACTCAATGCAACTTTTACAACTACAAATTAAATGCAAAGAATGACACATCATTGCATAAGCAGCATCAGATATAATTTAAATGTCAAAAGAGCTGAAGATTCTTTAATCATATAAGAAAAAAATTGCAAAAACTTTCAAACATCTCAAGTTGTACTATACAAAGAAGTAGAAAGTAAAAATGGCATTGTTTTATCATACAGAAATGCAGAAATCAGTCATGTTTTTGTTGTGTTTATAGGAATCCTTATGTTTATTTTGTCCAACTTTAAAAATATCCATCTTGAAAAGTTCTCATGACTTTCAGGGACTGTGGATATATTTGAGTACAAGAGGGTATTTAATTTATGGCAGTGCTTAGCTGTGATATGTGTGCTTGTTAAAGTTGTAGTTAAGTCTGCTATATATGAAGGATACATTTTCTTTGGGAGGAGTAGGCGGATCACAGATTGCTCTTGCTCTACTATTTCAAATATAATTCCACATACATTTTGCTCTCTTGAAAATTAGCTTGGTGGCAGTTGGTTTCCCCACTTCTTCCACCCACTTACATTTCAGAGCTCTGTTTTGAAGCTTGTGAGATATATTTAAAAACATCGTATTAACGATTTAGGTCTCTGTCTGGATACAGTGGTTTCACATATGCTGTTCTTTGGCAGATGCAGAATTTTACTAGTGTTTGGTTGTCTAGTATGTCAGTCTAATCGGAGCTAAATATATATGTAAGTATGTATGTAAGTATGTATATACATATGCATTTATGTGTATCTATGTAAATATATGTGTGTATGTATGAGCTGTAGCTTAGGAAATTTACTCTTCACTTATTCATTAAATGTTTATTGAGCTCCTACTGTGTTTCCTGCAGTGACCTGAACACTGAGAATGCTAAGGTTCTTAAGACACAGGATCTGGTCTCAAGAGCTCTCAGAATTCTGGTTGAGAGAAACGTGGAACAGCATATTGTGGTCAGTGCTATGCTAGCAGCCAGCATGTGAAGAAACTTTGGGAATACATAGGAAAGAAACCTACTCTAAACTAGGGCAGAAAGAATTGAGCAAGGATTCCTGGAGATGACTTTATTTTAGTGAACGAATCTTTAGAAGTAATTTGTTTATTCAGGTTTTGGTATTTTTGGTGTCTTTTCAGATTAGATGAATCCTCCACTTTGGTGAAGGATAGGTTGTAAAGGAAAGGAGAGTAAGTTAGCAAAAAAAAAACAAAACAAAACCCAAAAACAAAAACAAAAAACAAAACAAAAAAAAAAAAAGAAGAGAGATTGAGGAAGCATCTCAGAATGTCTCTGTGATTTGCCCTGGGATATATAACTTTTCACCACTGGTTTCTGTTTTCCAGCTCTGGGTCTCTTAGGAGCAAGGAGTGGGGATCATCTCCCTTCTTCTGGGAGAAGTCATGGTAGGGTGTATAATCCTTTCTGGCCTCTGAGAGGCAGGGCTTGAAGAACTCTTAGAGCACTTGTGTTTAGGGCAACACTTCCCCAACCAATCTTAGGTACTAGTGCCACATGTGGCCAGTGGACTTTCCTCCCTGGTCAGTTCTTGCTTGAACTAGGAAAGCAGCACCATGTATTCTGTACCTGAGGCATCATGAAAACAGCAGGGGAGTGGAAACAATTCTATGTAACCTCTAAGAAAGTCTGTAAAGGGTGGTGCCTCAGCCAGTTTACAGGTGCTTCACTGGGCTCTCTCCAAAATTAGAAAAGCTACAGTCCTTTGCCAAGAGTTCACTATGAAAATGTTTTCTAATAAAGAAAACCATAGGAGAACTAGAATTTCATTGCAGTATGCCAACACGCTGACAGTGTGTGTGTGTGTGTGTGTGTGTGTGTGTGCACGCACGCACATGTGCGCGCATGCAGTTTTTTTTTTTTTAAACAGGAAATAGGCTTAGAAAGCAAGCACAATAGAGTTCATTTACAAGAACACCTGCTTTAAAAATAACCCTACTGTTAGGAGGAAAACAATCTCTGGACTAATTTTTGTATGTGTGAGTGGAAAACTCCACAAACAAATAGGAAATATAATGAAGTTACTGTAGTTACTGCTGGTTTTATACACACAATATTTGCATTGTAGGCCAAGCTTTATATTCCATCTGAAGTGCCAGTATCATATTCTGATTTAATGACATTGTAATGTCTGTGTTTCAGTCCCCTGTTGACATCTGTCCACATCTGGTAATGTGTGTGTGTGTGTGTGTGTGTATGTGTGTGTGTGTGTGTGTGTGTGCGCGTGTATATACACGCGCACACACACATACGTATATAGCCTTCAGTCTAGAGAGGGGCTAGAAGGAAAGAACATTTGAAGACTGCCTTCAATACACTGGCCACTGGGAAGGATCTCTAAAGAAATCTCTCTTCCCAGCCTCAAGGAATGGGTAGATTAGTTGGAGAATAAGCTTGGGCAGAGAACAGTTCAGTTCACGTCCTGCTTTGAGTCTGTGCTACAATAGGCATTGATAAAAGGCAGAAGATATAGTGTGAGAATATGAATACAGAAATCATATAGTGGATTAGAATAAATAGCATAGAGAATGCTTGAAAAATCAAGAACATCTCATCAGTACAAAAGATATTTACTGAGGTCCTATCCTTTTTGCTAGACACTGAGGTACAGTAAAAGATGAGACATAGCCCTTATCCTCAAGAGTTTGCCTTCTAAAGAGGGCAACATATCTATTGATAATTAACTATATCCTAATATATCTTAAGCTGTTAGTACACCAAAATGCTGATTTATTTTGATCAGGCAAATTAGAGAGGTTTCACCGAGTAGCTAACTTTTGAGGGGAGCTTCAACAAATAGGAAAGATATCAGCAGGCAGAGAAGGGGGAAATGAGAATAGTAGGTTAAGATCAGACATTATTAGATTGGAATCCAGGGCAACAATCTGACTATGATCAAGGCATTGAGGAGCAAAGAAGGGAGGTGAGACTAATGGGACTGGTAGAATGGAGTGGGGGAGTGCAATCAGAAGACCCTCAACATTGCTAGCCAGGGTACTTTTAGGATGGGTGGTAGTATACCAGACACTGCTAGGTGTCCAACTGGTATCCATGCTCCTCTTTCTCCCTAGGAACAGGGCCCTAATCCTAATTTGGAAGGCAAAATGTCTACATAAAATCATGACCTTCCTAGAATTCCTTTGTAGCCGGGGATATCAACGTAACTTGGTTTGGGCCATTGAGATATAAGCCTAAGCAGCTCAGATGGTATTCTAGAAGGCTCCTTAGACAGGGATAGACACACCAGAAATCTGTCTTTTTCATATTTCTTTGTGCCCTTCTTTTACTCAACTCATATTGATGCAAAACCATCTCATCATCAGGATGACAGAAGTCTTGCACTGAAGATGATAGAGCAGGAAGAAGAGCCTGGTTCTCAAACGGTAGCTCTGGGCTACCGTTATTGGAGAAAAATAAACTTATTTGTGTAAGCCACTACGGCCAGGCTTCTGCTAATGCAGCTAAATTCAGTCCTAACTGGCAAAGATGGCTTGTGGGGAAAAGCGGAAATAGTTGACCAAATAAGCAAGAGTGATTCTGACAGGACTTAGAAGCCCTAAGAATCCTGAGGATGGAGACAAGGAAACTTCTCTGATCTTTTTAAGTCAATACTTTGCAAAGGGTTCTGGTTTTCTCTCCCCTCCTTCCTCCCTCCCTCTCTGTCTCTCCCCTTTTTTTCTGTTGAACCATTGTGCTTTCTTAGAACATCCATCCATACTTCAATCAAATAAATACTTATTGTGTATCTGCTATGAGTCTGGCATTGTGTTGGTTCCAGGAATACAAAAAGAAGCATATGATATGGCCTCTCAGGAAGCACCTTATAATGAAAATGATGGTGTCGAAGTTAGTCATAAATAGTCTGAATTCGAAAATGTGATTGTTTTAAAAATTTCTGAAATTCAAATATAGAATAAATTACTATCTTTCAGTTACACCTACAATTTGGAGTTTGAATTGGCTACCGATATATTAGCGGTATAAGAAGAGGGGCCATGTTGCTTTATCACTGGTGATTTTGAGTTAAGGTAACACACAGTGTCTTTCTAAAGGAAAATAAGTTAGGAAGCTGAAGATAGACCTTCTTGGAAAACATATAAATGCCACTAGTTATTCCAGGATAGTTATGGATGGCTACTCTGCTTTGGTGGAGTTCCAGAGGCTCCCATCTCTACTTTTCAAAACCACTGCACTCCAACAAATATCTAACTTTTAAGGTAGTAGAATGGACCAGTATTTGAAATATAACCTCTTTAAGCCCTTGATAATGCTCTACAATTTGACTGCTAGATCCTAAAATAAACATTTAATTTGAGCATTGATACATTCCTTTCCAAATATTCAGCAAACATTTTGATCACCTACTATGTGTCAGACACCGCAGGTGATACGAAACAAAGTAGAGTAGCACATTGCTTGCCCTCAAAGTCCTCAGAGCCTGTGCATACAAAAGGAAAATAGGCAGGTAGCAGTTTCCAGAACTAGTACCTAAGAGAGCTGTAGAAAGTACATGGAAGGTTAATTACTAGGAAGCCAAATAGTTTTGACAGTATCAGACTCCATGAGAATCTTGTAGAGAGTATAACTGGAGGAGTACAATGAGCAAGGCTAGTACAATAGGATAAGAGAGCCCAGGTGTATAACCATACCCTGAGGTGCTGTTAGCTCTCATAAACTACAAAAGTTAAAAGTTGGGCCTTTCATGGGAAAAAGTGCACCTCATCATCATCTTTGTAGGATGAATGCAGTGTCTTTTGAGGTCTTTAGTCTCAGGGAACTTTGGAAGTTGTTTCTAAGTCTTTTATTTAAGTAGCAGTCCTGTGGTCTTCAGATGATGGCAAATGATTTCCACAAAAGCTTTTATGCCTTATTATTGCTTGCCCTTTAATAAATGTGGGCTGAGATAAAATGTAGATGGTGTCTTTCTAGCTGTTTCATTGCTACTTTGCTTCCCACAGTGGATTGTTGTGCTTTTGTAGACAGATACAGAAAATTGTTTTTCTCCTAATTATTTCCACAGAGTGATAGTATCAGTTCTGTGACGTTGAGTAATGATCCCTGCTATTATTAAGATTTTGTGTGTATGCTTTGAAAATCGTGACTGCTATGTGACTATAAAATTTGTTTTGTTTCACAAAAGTCACCAAGGGTAGATAAACATTTGACAGGTCAACCAGTCTGCGCCCCCCACCCCGCCCCCAATTCTGGAAGTAGTTCTAACACCTGCTATCAGATATTCTTATCCTTCTTTTTTGCTCACAGCAAAATAACACAGATATATTAAAACTACTCATTCTGAATGAGATCATGCCATTTATGACAACATGGATGGACCTAGAGGGTGCTATGCTAAATGAAATAAGTCAGACGGAGAAAGACAGATACCATATGCTTTTACTCATATGGAGAATCTAAAAAACAACAATAGCAAAAAAAAAAAAAGATAGAAACAAAAAGTCAAACAAAAAGCAGAATCAGACTTTTAAATATAGAGAACAAATTGATGGTTGCCAGAGAGGAGGTAGGGGGATAGGCAAAATGAGTAAAGGGCAGTGCTTCCAATTATACAATGAATACATCATGGGAATAAAGGTATAGCGTAAGGAATATAGTCAGTGATATTATAATAGTGTTGTATGGTGACAGATGGTAACTACACTTGTAGTGAACATAGCATAATGTATAAACTGTTGATTCACTATGTTGTACAAATGAAATTAACATAACATTGTTTGTCAACTATACTCAAATTAAAAAAATGAGAATAAAAAAATGTAAATGGACCAACTGTTCCAATCAAAAGACATGGGGTGACTAACTAGATAAATAAATAAGACCTATCTGTATGCTGTCTGTAGAGACTCACTTCAGACCTACAGACACATACAAACTAAAGGTGAAAGAGTGCAAAAAGGTATTCCATGCAAATGGAAACACCAAAAAAAAAAAAAAAAAAAAAGCCAGGGTAGCAATACTTCTCTCAGACAAAATAGATATTAAGACAAAGACCATAGCAAGAGATAAAGGGCGTTACATAATGATAAAAGGCTCAGTCAAATAAGAGATTATAACAGTTGTAAATATCTAGGAATCTAACACAGACACACCTAAATACACAAAACAAATATTAGCAGATATAAAGGAAGAAATTGACAGTGATACAATAGTAATAGGGGAAGGTAAGACTCCACTTAAATTAGTGGAAAGATCATCCAGACAGAAAATCAACAATATCTTGGAATGACTTCTTAGACCAGATCCACCTAAGAGATATATACAGAACATTCCATCGAAAAATAGCAGAATACACATTATTTCCAAGGGCATCTGGGACAGTCTTTAGGATAGGTCATATGTTAGGCCACACACACACACACAAACAAAAACAAAAAGCAAAACAAAACAAAAAACCCCAAACTACTCAGCCTGAAAGAGATTTAGGAAAGGGCCATATCCTGGGCAGCATGATTTTTATGGACTTAGTGTACCAAGACTTTTTCCTTGGATGAGCAGCTAAACAGAATTACCACTGTGTGCAACTCCCAGGACACTGTTCAAATCAGTCTATGTGAATGGTGGCCCTGACATTGTGCAATAAACAACACCCCTGCCCCCCCCAACACACAATCCATACCTGAAATGTGCCTACCTTAGCATTATACACTTTGGGAATCTGCTTGCTCTCCCTAGAGACTCAAGGTTATGTATTAAAATTTCATGTAAATTTTGCCTCTATTCTAGCATAAGTCTAATATGGAAATCATGTTTTCAATTGCTTACAACATCCATGTTGATTCAGCTTATTTATTGGACCAGCAACTTTAAAATGAATGATTTTATACCCAAAAAAACACACCCCACAATAAATAAAATGCTTTCAATGCAGAAAATTAATACTCCTGAAAAATTCACTGTGTTTAAAATCCTGTACTTTTTTGCACCCAGTATACACTAAAATAGATAGATATACACAAAAAGTGACTTCTTTGGTGAGGAGCTGTGTGCAACTTCAGGACCTGGAAATTCAACCTGTTTTGATTTGTGAGTCCATATTAGTGTGTATGGCTACACTAATGAACTCGCCAACGGCCTCAAAATAGGTGGACAGCCTAAGAAGCACAAATGAGCCAATTTGTGTGGGAAGGAACAATACATGTAGAAGGGAAATAAAAATAACATCTATATTTGATCAATATATCATACTTTAGAAAGTGCTTGCTTGCACACTAGACTGTGAGCCTCTTTGAGTTAGAGCATCTTTATATTCTTCATGTTCCCATTGTCGCAGTCCAAAGTAGATCTTCATTAAATATTTGTTATTAATCAACCATAACTATCATTTTTGGCCCTGCCAACAGTCCTGTAAGTTGGGAAATCCAGCCATTTTGTGGAAGATGGAACTGAGGTTGCGTGTTGACTTGCCTAAGATAACACTTAGGCAGAATTTGGTGAGGGAACTTATGCACCATCCATGACACAAGATATTGTCCACAGTCCCACTTTGGCACTTTACTCTCGATAACCAAATAGTTTCAAGGAAAAGGAAAAACAATCCACAGATATAACATTGTCTTTTCTGGTTCAAATGCCTTGTTCAGAGTAAAAACTATTTTCTAAATCTGGTAAATCTTCTGTCAGTTTGGATACAGTCAGACTTCAGGATGAATGAGCAAATTATAGATGGCAGTAATAGAGTGCTTCCAGGAGGGCATTTCTTACCTACTTTATTCTGGTTCTTAAGTTCCATGTGGAAATGCTTTAAATCTCTCAGGAAGAGAAACTAGAATGAGAAAGCCTGACTTGTAGTAGGAACTCTGTCCTGACAGGTGTCTAATGATTCGGTATTACTCTATCATTTGAGGCTATAATTATTTGCATTGTACCAACATAACCCTACCAAGTCTTGCAAAAAGACAATAGAAATGAGAATAAACATGTTTTCTCCTCTTTGGGGGATGGATATCATATCTGTATCATTAAATGAATATATTCACACACATGTAAGAATTTACATCACCCTCCCCATGGAATCCCTTGTAATGCTGTATGAATTTTAAGATCAGCTTTTCTATTTCTGTTCAGCAGGTTGGGGGAGAAAGGACATTGGTGTTTTTATAAAGGGATTGCATTGGATCTGTAGAGCACGTTAGGGAGTATCATTATCTTAACAATATTAACTCTTCCAACCAATAAACATGAGATGTATCTCCATTTATTTAATTAGTTATTTTTCATTTCAGCAATACTCTGTAATTTTTGGTGTAGATATCTTATGCTTCCTTGGTAACTTAGACAATTTGGGCTGCTATAACAAAATCCCACCAACTGGGTAGTGTATAAACAACAGAATTTGTTGCTCACAGTTCTGGCGACTTAGAAGTCCAAGTTCAAAGCATCAGCATGGTCACCTTCTGGTGAAGGCCCACTTTCTGGTTCATAGCATGTACCTGCTCACTGTGTCCTCCCGTGGTGGAAAGTCTACAGGTCTCTCTGCAGCTTCTTTCATAAGGCACTAATTTCATTCATGAGGAATCTACCCTCATGAATCACGTATCTCCCAAAGGTTTATTTACTAAAAGGCATTACATTTGGGGATTAGAGTTATCAACATATGACTTTGGGGAGGACACAAACATTCAGACCATAGCACTTGATCAAATTTATTCCTAAATGTTCTATTCTTTTTGATGCTATTGTAAATGTAATTGTTTACTTAATGTCATTGCTAAGGCATAGAATTACAATTGATTTTTATATATTGATCTTGTATCATGCAATCTTGCTGAATTCATTTATTAGCTCTAATAGTTTTCTAGTGGATTCCTTAAGAACTTCTATTTACAGGGGCACCTGGGTAGCACAGTCAGTTTAGTGTCCATCTGTGACTCAGGTCATGATCTCGCAGTTCGTGGATTCAAACCCCACGTCCGGCTCTATGTTGACAGCTCAGAGCATGGAGCCTGCTTTCATTTCTCTGTCTCTCTCTCTCTCTGCTCCTCCCCCACTCATTCTCTCTCTCTCTGTCTCTCTCTCAAACAAATAATAAGAACATTAAAAAAAATAGTGTCATACTTAAAAAAAAACATTCTATTTACAAGATTATGTCATCACTAAATAGAAATAGTTCTTCCTTTCCAATCAAAATGCCTTTTATTTCTTTTTCTTTCGTAAGTATACTGGCTAGAACCTCCAGTATAATGTTGAACAGAGTTGGCAAGAGTAGACATCCTTGTGTTTTCCTGGTCATAAATGGGAAAGCATTTGTTAAATATGATGATAGCTGTGGGTTTTTCAAAGATTGATAAAGTTTCCTTCTCTTCCTAATTCACTGAGTATTTGTATCATGAAAGGGTGTTAGAATTTGTCATACGCTTTTACTGTGTCTACTGAGGTGATCACTTGGATTTCAACCTTCGTTTTATGAGTAACACATATTATATTAGTGGATTTTTGGATGTTAAGCCTATCTTGGATTCCTGGGTTAAATTCCACTTGGTCATGATGTCTAATGCTTTTTATATGTTGCTGGATTCAATTTTCTAGTATTTTGTTGAGGATTTTTACATCTATATCCATAAGAGACATTGGCATTTATTTTTTTTTTCTTGTGATGTCTTTGGGTGGTTTTAGAATCAGGGTAGTACTGGCTTCATAGAATGAGTTGGAAACAGTTTCTTCTTCTCGTTCTTCTCCTTCTCCTTCTTCTCCTTCTCCTTTCTTTTCCTCTTCCTCCTTTTCCCCTTCCTCCTCCTCCTCCTTCTTCTGGAAGGGTTTGATAAAGATTTGTGTTAATTCTTTAAATGTCTGGTGGAATTTACCAATGAAGCCAACTGTCCTTGGACTTTGCTTTGGGGATCAAGGGATTTATAGGCAGACAGAAGTGTAAGATGTAATGGGATTTGACTGGTTTTTCAAATGCAGTTAGAAAACCAAGCAAGCTGGAGCTGAAGTGACTCCCCATTGCCTTCATGTTAAAATTTAATCTCCTTAAATAAATGGTGCTGGAAAAACTGGATGACTACATGTATAAGAATGAAACTGGACCACTTTTTAACATCATACATAAAAATAAGGTCAAAATGGATTAAAGACCTAAATGTGAGACCTGAAACCACAAAAATCCTAGAAGAGAACACACAGGCAGTAATTTCTCTGACATCGACCATAGCAACATTTTTCTATATATGTCTCCTAAGGCAAGGAAAACTAAAGCAAAAATAAACTTTTGGAAGTACATCAAAATAAAAACCTTTTGCAAAGCAAAGGAAAACATTTATAAAACAAAAAGGCAACATACTGAATTGGAAAAGATATTCACAAATGATGTATCTGATAAAGGGTTAATATCCCAAATATATAAAGAACTTCTACAACTCAACACCAAAAAGCCACAAATACTCTAATTTAAAAATGGGCAGAGAACCTAAATAGACATTTTTTCCAAAGAAGATATATAGATGGCCAACAGACACCTGAAAACATGCTCAACATCGCTCATTGGGGAAATGCAAATCAAAACTACAATGAGATATTATCTTACACCTGTTAGAATGGCTAAAGTCAAAATAATAAGAAATAACAAGTGTTGATGAGGATGTGGAGTTGCACACTAGGAAGAGTCATGAACTAAGCTAAAATTATTTATTTACTTATTTTATTTGAGTATAGTTGACACACAATGTTACATTAGTTTACTATAGTTGACACACAATGTTGCATTAGTATCAACATAGTGATTAGAGAAGTTTATACATTATGCTATGTTCACCACAAGTGTAGCTACTATCTGTCCCCACACATCACTATTATAACATCATTGACTATATTCCCTATGCTGTCTTTTATTCCGGTGACTTATTCCTTTTTTTTTAAGTTTTTATTTATTTTGAGAGAGAGACGGGGACAGAGACTGAGCAAGCATAGGGGAGGGGCAGAGAGCAAGAGAGAGAGAGAGAGAGAAAATCCCACTGTTGGTGAGAATGTTATTGGAACAGCCACTGTAGAAAACAGTATTACGTTTCCTCAAAAAATAAAAAATAGAAGTACTGTATGATCCAATAATTCCACTATTGGGTATTTACCCAAAGAAAACAGTAACATTAATTAAAGAAGATGTATGCATCCCTATGCTTATTGCAGCATTATTTACAATAGCCCAGATGGGAGCAACCTAAGTATCCTTCAGTAGATGGATGGATATGGAAGATGTTATATATACACAAACATGCACACAATGGAATGTTACACAGCCATAAAAAGGGTCATATTGTGCCATTTGAGACAATATGGGTGGACCTAGAGGGTATTATGCTAAGTAAAATAAGTCAGATGGAGAAAGACAAATACCATATACTTATACATAGAATCTAAGAAACAAAAAACAAATGAATAAACAGAGCAGAATCAGAACTATGTATACAGAGTACAAATTGATGGTTACCAGAGAGGAGGAGGGTTGGGGAATAGGAAAAATGGGTGAAGGGGAGAGGGAGATACAGGATTCCAGTTATGGAATGAATGAATAGAATATGAAATGAATCGAATAAGGTGGGGGGGGGCACCTGGGTGGCTCAATTGGTTAAGCATCTGATGCTTGGTTTTGGCTTCGGTCATGATCTCATGGTTTGTGAGATTGAGACCTACATTGGGCTTTGTGCTGACAGCACAGAGCCTACATGGAATTCTCTCTCTCCCTCTCTCTCTGCTCGTCCCCATACTCGCTCACTGTGTCTCCCCCTCTCTCTCAAAATAAATAAAAACTTAAAGAAAACAATAAGTCACAGCAAAAGACACAGCATAGGGAATACAGTCAATGATGTTGTATGAATAGTGATGTGTAAGGATAGATGGTAAGCTACACTGTGGTGAACATAGCACAATATACAAACTTCTCTAATCGCTATGTTGTACATCTGAAATTAATGAAACATTGTGTGTCAACTATACTCAAATAAAAATAAGTAAATAAATAATCTTAGCTTAGTTCATGACTCTTCCTAGTATGGAACTTGATTAACCTCTCCAGCTTCATTCATCTCTTGACATAACTTCTGTCACACTATAAGCCTCATTTATGATGAACTAATGATAATAGTTATTCTCTCCCAAGTGCTATGTTAAGTGTATACCATAATCTCAATTAACCATTATGTTCAATTTCCCAGAAACAAAGCCCATCTCACTTCATAACTGTTCATGAGGCTCCCATTCCCAAGAATTAACTATGTCTTGATTCATCCCTGTTCCTTCCCTGCCTCAGTTTTGTGTAACTGACAAACATCTATTTGTTAAAAACTCAATTCAATGTCACCTTCACAATAAAGACTTTTATATGTCCCTAAATAAAATATCAGTGAAAAACATCTAACAAATATGGATACTTTTTTAAAGATTTGCTTCTCTTGTGTGCTATAAATGCTTTCATGGCAGAAACCATATTTGATTCATCTCTTTATCCCAAGTCTAGCAAAGTGCCTGTCACATAGTAGACACTCAATAAATATTTTTGACTTAATAGATAAGCCCAGCTATCCTCATTGAGTTCCCCCCCCCAGCATTTTGTATCATTGAGATGTTTTTATAGTTCTCTGTGCTTCTCACAACACCTGGTGTGACACTGATAAATGCTCATTGAAGTTAACTCAGCTGAATGACAAATTAATATTATAATATCAGCAGCACATTTTGAACCCTTCAGTAAAAGGCACCATAAAAGCCTCAAAGTAACTGTAAAAAATAGAAAAGATAAAAACCTATTTGGATGACATTTCTTTTTGAAAATACAAAACAATTCTGCTGTGTTTTGAAACATAATTACACTTGAATATTTCTGGTGTAACAGAGCTGTGTTTGGGGATTCTGGTGATCATAACAGCACTGCTTGATACTAGGGAGGGGAAATCCATTTTAGAAGCTTTTCAATGACACGTTGTTTTCTGTATCTGGAAGCCATCCCCAGAGCTGTTTATTTAAATGCCTTGGCATATGGGAAAGTCAGTAGCACTGTGGGGTCCTCAAAGGGAGGAGCACATTTTCTATATTGTTCTTCTATACTGTCCTTCTGTCACAAGACAAAGGTAAGCAGGTAGAGTGGCAGCACTGTCTGTAACAGCAATATGTCACCACCACCCAAGCAAGATCTGTGCTTTTTGATGTTGACTTTCAACAGTCAGGGTTCTCCAGAGAAACAATACACACACACACACACACACACACACACACACACACACACACACACACAAGATTGATTTTAAGGAATTGGCTCACATGACTTTGGGGGTTAGCAAGTCTAAAATTTGTAGGGCAGGCTGACAGACTAGAAACTAAGGCTAGAATTGATGTTGCAGTCATAAGTCTTAAACAGCAGACTGGAAAATCAAGCAGGTGTCATCTTTTCTGGGAAACCTATTTCTTAAGGCCTTCAACTGAATGGATGAGGCCCAAACCACATTACTGAGGGTAATCCTTACTTAAAGTCAACTTATTGTTGACTTTAGTCAACAGAATGCCTTCCCGGGGACACATAGATTGGTATTTGACTAAATATCAAATACTATAGCCTAATCAGTTTGATACATAAAACGAATAATCACAAGGTCCTTTGTCACATAGCACCTGCCCCTCTCTACCACTTTTCAACTTGCCATACCTACTCATGCCCCACACAGTCTGCTAATCATGTTCTGGAAGTGTCCTGCACATTCTTGCCTTTTGTGCTTTTGCTGTTTCCCCTATCCCCACTCTAGAGTCTTTCCCCTTCCTTTTCCCAGCTGTCAGATTCCTTGTCTTCTCCCTTGAACCCTATGCAAATGCCATTTGCCTTCCTAAATCTTGGCTGCCTTCCTATTTAGATATCATCTCTTCCTCTCTTGAACCCCCAGCAGATTTCCTGGCAGCATAGTCACCTTGCTGTGCTTTGCATTATTCTAAAATGTATTCATGGTGACCATCTCCCCTTCTCTGTGCTTGAGGGAGTCAAGAACTTTATGCTTTTTGTTTTCTGTTTTGTTTTTGTTTTAATTTCTATGTTCCACAGGGTGTAGAACTTTCATTCATGCACCAATCTTTCTACCTACTCTGTGCCAGGTCCTATGCTAGCTGCCTAGGCATATAAAGATTAGTTACACAAGTGTCTGTACTCTGAGAGTTCATAGTCTAGTGAGGAAGGCAAATAAGTAAACGTTTGATGTCCATAAGTATTTGTTGAACTAAATTAATTTCTGCCATAGAAGTAGAACTTTCCCCTCTGCATGTCCTCACCTTAATAATTCTACTTACAGGCATTGGACAGCCAGCTTGTAGTGGGCTAGAAAGCTCTGTCTTCATAAAACCTGTAAAGGAGTGCTGTATGTGGTGAGTTTTGAGGGGCATCAGAGAGTTCAACTGATCCAAAATTATCTCTGTTACTAAGATGCCATAGTGTCTGATATGCCACCATTGGGAATCCATTCATTTGGGTCTAGAATTATCTTATCTGCAAATGTACCTAGGAGTAATTGCTAAAGAGATATGCAATGCCTTTCCCTTTCTTCTTCTGTATCATCTCCTCCTCAAGACAACTAAATTGCCCTCCTTATAAGACTTGCTCCACACAGAGGAGTTAGAGTTTTTTTCTTTGGGTCCCCACTGCACTCTGTTCCTGTTACAGCATAAAATTTTTTGTTCCCTATTGTTTACTTGTCTATTTTATTTGCCTGAGTTCCTACTAGACTGAACTTTTAAGGGAATAAAGATTTTTTTTTTAATTTCTGTGGCCCCAACATCTAGCACAATGCCAAACTAATAGTGGGATACCCTATAGGGTTCCTGGAATGACTAGGTGGTTCTTTGATAGAATGAGCCTGGCACACACCTAGGGGGCAGGCTTGATGAAAGAGAATTGAAGGGTAGAGAGTGGGGAGGTGGAAGAAAAGGGGCCTTTGGGAAACCAATTCGCCCCTGGAGCCATCCTTGATCCTGTTCTTTGTTCTTGTCCACTTTTTGATTTCAATCATGGGTAAAATACCTTGTGAATTAAACACACTCTTTTCTTTTGTTCTACAATACATAACCTGAAGTACTGTTAGCTGGAAGGAGTTTTTCTGGAAGCATCTGTGATATAGAGGTGGCTACACATGCTTAATTTATAAAAGCAAAAATGCTTTCACACTATCTTTTATTTCTGCATGAACTGAGAACACAAACATTTTCTCATGTCTGGCTCATCCACTCTTCCTTTGCATTTGCTCAAAGAATAAGCTAGTAGAGATAGCCAAAAAAGTGGTTTTCCCAAGTCCCGGTGGCTGCATGAATACAGACTGAGACAAGTTTTCTAGATTCGTCTAGTGCTGGAGTTTTCAAGATGCATCTAGATGGAGCTGAAATCATTTATTCAGATGGAGCTGAAAACAAGATGCCCTTTGAGTCCCCTACTACCTGTTTCTTTCTCATTAACTCTCTCTTTCTGATGATGTCCCTTTCTGTACAGTTGCTCCATTTTCCTCTTGCTTCTCCTGCCCTACATGTCTCTTTTCTTTTCTCATGTCTTCTGCTTACTTATAATTTCTACTCTCTCACAATTTCACATGACCCATCATGGCTGCCCCAGACCCCCACTACCTCATAACTGTTCAGATTCAAAATATATGGCTCCAAATATTATATCCTCTGGTTCATAGTAATTTAAATTTTCTTTTTTTTTTTTTTTCAACGTTTATTTATTTTTGGGACAGAGAGAGACAGAGCGTGAACGGGGGAGGGGCAGAGAGAGAGGGAGACACAGAATCGGAAACAGGCTCCAGGCTCTGAGCCATCAGCCCAGAGCCCGACGCGGGGCTCGAACTCACGGACCGCGAGATCGTGACCTGGCTGAAGTCGGACGCTTAACCGACTGCGCCACCCAGGCGCCCCAGTAATTTAAATTTTCTACAAATGTATTTTTCAAATTAATTTTTAGCAGGGTTGATCCACAGATTGGTTAATTTTTCCTAATATAGCCAAGAGTTGGTCATACATTGTAGGTATCTGTCTGTCAGTTATTACCACTAGGTTATTTATTATTTATTTATATTATAATATGCATTTATATCATATCATATTTATACACTTATATTATAATGCATATGTAATACAGTTATCACCACTAGGGCAAAGTTATGTCTTCTCCTAATGGTATCCCTAGAATCTGGCACAATTCCTGGCATCCTGTAGGGACTCAAGATGTTGAATAAGTGGATAAATAAAGCTCCTGATATCTTTACTTCTTATCACTCTTTTCTTTTTAATGTTTTTTTTTTTTTTAATTTTTGAGAGAGAGAAAGAGAGCGTACAAACATGAATGGGGGAGGGCAGAGAGAGGGAGACACAGAATCTGAGGCAGGCTCCAGGCTCCCTGCACAGAGCCCAATGCAGGGCTTGAACCCATGAACTGTGAGATCATGACCTGAGCCAAAGTCAGGTCACTTAACCGACTGAGCCACCCAGGCGCCCGACTTCTTACTCACTCTTAATCCACCAATTACAAATAATCTTAATCCAATTCAAAAAAATAATCTTTTTGAGACACAAATCAAACCATGATACTTCCTGCTTAAAATCATTAATAACATTTATCTTCAAAATTATTATGAGGATATTTATTGCCTACTTTAGCTTTATTTCCTGCCCCTGCTCAATTTCTTATACTTTAAGCTTTGATAAAGCCAATATCATTCATGAAATACGTTATACTATTTCGTGTCCTTGTCTTTGTACATGGCAGAATCAGTAGAAATGCAAAGTATGGGAAGAAGTGAAGATGAACTTAAGAGACAAGTTGATAAGATTTAATATCTAAATGATATTAATCTACTAAAATGTGAATCTCACAAAACCTATGATGGCCCTCTTTGTAGTAAGCATTTGATATGTTCTTGTTAGAGTAGATTAAAACATGGCGTTTGTGTTTTAATCTGGCTTTAGATCCAATAGGAATGAGTGAGTGAAAGGAAACTAAAAGGGTGAGTTCATTGGTACATGAACAATTTCATCCTTTTTCAAACTCAATAGCTATTATTGTTACAAACAAAGCAACTCTTATGAGTTGAACACAAACAAGAAGTAGTCAGGAGAGTGTTTATGATGTCATCATAAATATTTATAAAAGGGACATAGTGCAATGTTTCATGAGATATGGGTTATGAAAGGTTAGACTGTAAATGTTCATTTAGATCAAATTATTAAACACCTGAAACTTGTATAGCATTTTCTAATTTACAAAACACACATTCATTATACTATTTAAACTTTAATTATCAATCCCCATTGGACCATTGTCTTCAGTGTGCAAACATTCTATAATTCTCCATCCTTAAAATTCTCTCGCTAGACATCATGTTCCCCATCAGAAACAAACCTTGTTTTTTTTCTTTTACAACAAAGCCCCAAAACTATGTTCACTGTCTCTACTTTTTCATCAGACATCCTTCCCTCACTTAACTCAGATCTGGTTTTCATCCCCACAGCTCCACTGAAAATTGCTTTTATGAATGTAATTAGGAACCTTGTCTATTCAGTCCCTTCTCCTTGAAACATTTTTCTTCATTTGGCTTCAGACACAGTTCTTTCCACTAGTTTTTCAACTACTTCACTCCAGTCTGGCTCCTCCTCCTCCAGACTTCTAAGTGTCCCACTGCTCAGTTTTTGCCTCTCATCTTTCTCTGTACTCATTCCCAACCAGACCCTGCTTTTTTCAATATTATCTGCAAATCGATGACTCCCACATTTGTATCTTCAATCCAATTCTCACCCTTCAGCTCCAAACTAGGATATCCAAGAATCTTCTTAACTCTCTTCAGATAGGCATCTCAGGCTTACATTCCTAAAGCAGAATGCTGGGAAATCCTGCTCTATTGCCAGCATTCCCCTTTCTGGGAAATTGTGCTAGACTCAAGGAGGTGCCCTCACCAGAAACCTAGATGTCATCCTTACTGCCTCTCTTTCCTCAGGCTCAGCATTTCATCATCATTAAGTCCTGTTCTATCTGGAAGTTCTATCTTCCAAATATACCTGGACTATGACTACTTATTACTACCTTTACCTTTACCAATCTAGGCAAAGCCACCATTATCACCAGCCTCAACTTCTGGAATACCTTTTTATCTGGGCTCTTCTTTCTTTCCCCTTTTGTAGTTGTCTTCCATGGAGCAACGGAAGTAGTTCTCTTAAGTGTAATACTGTCCAGTGGGATTCCTTTCTCATTCTAATTAAAACTTAAAGTCTCTTCTGGAACCTATAAGGTCTACATGACCTAGATCATGTGTCCAAGTTTATTTCTACCTTAGGATATTTGCATTTACTGGTCCTGTCTCAGTTATTCTTGTACCACATTTTCCCATGATTCACTCCCTCAATTCCTTCTGATTCTACTCAAAGGCAAAACCTCTCCCACCCATCCTATATCTTTTTGTACCTTAACCCACTTTTTTTTTCTTTACTCACTTCACCTGTCCATATATTATATTTGCTTCTTTCTTTTTGGTTCCTCTTTTCCTCACTAGAATATAAGTTCAGGAGTGTTGTATTATTATTGCCCAACAAATATTTGTTGAATGAAAGAATGAGATGTAATATGTCTTTTGACCAGAGGGTGAATGGTCTTTTCCATGATCCAAAGGCAAAGTAAAAGTGATCATCTTTCCATATTTTTGATATCTCCATAATATGCTGAAGAAACATTTTGAGAATCTTGATTTCAGATTCTTCTAGATAAATGGAGATACATCATATTAGAGCCGTTGGGTAATTGCAGTTTGGGTTGGTGGGGTATGGGCTTGTGCTACAGACATGAACACCATTCCATTGGCTCAGACTCATCTCACACTAATACTACATTGTGTAGATTTAGGCACAGAGCCAAGATTGGCAAAGGAACACCACTCTAAAAAATCAGAACTAATAAGTTTTTACATTTCAACCCAGTGAAACTAAAAGAGCAGCAGAGGAAAAACAATTATTCCCCATATAAAGTGTCATGGATAATAGAATCTTGGACTCAGGGGCACCTGGGTGGCTCAATCTGTTAGGTGTTCAACTTCAGCTCAGGTCATGATCTCACAGTTTTTGAGTTAGAGCCCCGCATCAGGCTCTGCACTGACAGGTAGGAGCCTGGAGCCTGCTTCAGTTCCCTGTCTCTCTCTCTCTATGCCCTCCCCTGCTTTCTCCCTCTCTCTCTTTCTCAAAAATAAATAAATAAACATAAAAAATAATCTTGGAAACAGATTTGAATTGTCTTGAAGGTCCTTCCTGGTTGTCTCAGGCCCTGGCACATTGGGATTATGTTCTCTTTTCTCCTGGAGAGATTACTTTAAAAACATTCACTTTCCCTGTCTTTGTCACCCAGGAGTTCATTGTTTCACCCACACTTGCCAGGCAGACTTTTAAAATTAGTTCAAGAAGATTTACAGTAGGATAGGGCAGCTGCCATTTGTTGTGTACTCGCTATGCACGCAACATTTTAAGTCTGTTTTGTTATGTGATTTTTACATTCCTGAGGTAGGCATTTTTAATAGACATTTGTAGTTTTGTCTATCTAGAGTGGCCTCCTTCTTCTGGAAAATACCTCTTCTCATCAAACACTGGATATTTTAATAAGATCCTTGCATATAGTTCCCCACCTGCTGGCCAGAGGTGTTACGATGTGGCCAAAAAAGACTCCATTAAAGTTCTTACACAGGATTTTTACAGTACCCAGGATTTTTACAGTGAATGCTAAAGAGGAAAGTGTTCTTCCTTCTAATCATAAGCCTGTATGTTGTGGCCTATGACCATATTCCACTAGGAGGAGCTGAACTTAGAGAAGTTACTTGACATACAAAAAAGAATAGAGTGACACCAGAAACAGAGGCATTTGAGTCTGTTTAGGCTTCCTTGAAGTTGGCACTATCTCTACTTTTTCAGTCATTTCAAAGGCTTCATTGTATGAGCCAGTATTTTACTCTTTCTTACTTATGTCTATTTTAATTGGATATTTGGGCCTTGCAATTACAGGAACCTTAAATAGCACAGTATATTTATTATCTCTATTTTATAGATATAAACTGCAAAGTATGGAGAAATTAAATTACTTGTTACCTGTTAGGTGGCTAAATGAAACTTGAATTCAGGTCTGTGGGTTTCTACCACCCCCTGCTCTGTCTACCACTTCCTTCCACCCCTCTAAAGGACTTAGCACTCAGCAAGTAGTTAAACATGTGACACAGCCTGCTCAGACTTTTTGTTGTTATTCTTGTTGTATTTGTTTGTGTTTTAATGGAGACAAGTATCTAATGTAGTTATAGAAAAAAAAATTCTAGCTACTCAAGTGACTCTACACAAGCATCTGGTTAAGTTTCTTTGTAAAATGACCAAGTTGGACTCAATGACCTCCAAGATATATTTTTTTTCATTGAAATTTTTCTGAAGTCAAATTGATTCTTAGTGCCTCTGAAGATCTAATTATATGTCTGTGCCTCTAAGATTTATTTAAATACAAAAACAAAGAGCCATCAAGAGGAGGCACCTCCATCAGATTTCATGATCAAGAGCCAAGTTGGTTTCCAGCCCCACGAAAATAACTCCAGAGTGGCTCTATCAGAACATCAATATGTTATTATTTACAAATCAGGGTTCTATCCTGAAGGACATGTGTGCACTGTCAGGAAGGAATTAAAAAATATCCAGAAACAAGCAATCTCCTGAGAGATGAAAAAAAATCTTATTTTTCTCCTTGAAAATTATAGTGTACACTTCCAAATTTTGGAAACACATTATTTTGGAAATATGCTATAAGCACCTTTCCTTTGGCATTCAAATTAGGTGCTCAACAACTCCTACAGAACATCTGGAGCTCTACAGATGATCACAATGAGAGATAAACTCAGTACAATGAAGCTCATTTCAACACTGACATGTACAAACAGGCACAGGCATGCAAACCTGAACAGAAACACACACACACACACATACACACAGACTGGCCTTTGTTTCCTTTGGAATGTGTTCTTAGACTGAGTGCTGGGAAATTGTCCCTTATGGAAGCCTTTTGGTACTTGCCCAAGTGTAAAGTACCAAGATAATCTTACTTTGAATGCATTTCTGTTTTAACACTCAATTATTTGAACAAGATAATCAATTCATCTTTTTATTTTTTTCCAATTCGTATTTTTAGAATCTCCTTTCCCCAGAAGCTTCAATTATTTAAAAAAAAAAATTAAATCGTGTTTTATTGTTTGCCTGGTGTTTTTATGCAAATGACCTATGTAAGTTATCTACCAAACCAACACATGAAATCAGTAGTTTTGTTGTTTATATTTTACCTATTTATCTTTCATGATTATAGCAGCTCTATTATAGTTTGCATGTAAAGATGAAAATACTAATAAGTGGTGGGACTGATAGTCTACTCAGGCTTTGGATAGTGCAAAGAGCAAGGGCTTCAGAGCCAAACATATCTGGGCTAGAATCCAAGTTCACCCACTAGTTTTGTGACCTTGAGCAGGTAACTTAATCTCTTGGATCTTTGGTTCCATTATCTTTACAATAGAGTTAAGGGTTTCAAAATTACAAGCTTCCTATGAGTATTAAATAAGAAGCTATATAAATCCCTTGACACTCATCACTTCTAGTGTGGGTACTTACCAGTGTCAAGCAGGTATTCATCAAATGACTCTAGTTTTAGTTTTCTCTGTGTGTATGGTATCGTTATCTGGTTTTGATATCAGTGTGATACTCTAATTTTTATCTTCAAGGAACCAGCTTTTAGTTTCATTGATCTTTTCTATTGTCTTTTTAGTCTGTATTTAATGTATTTATGCTCTGATCTTTATTATTCTCTTCCTTCTACTAACATTAGCTTTCTTTTTCTAGTTCCTCTAGGTATAAAGTTAGATTGTTTTTGGGATTTTTCTTATTTCTTGGGGTAGGCCTGTATTGCTATAAACTTCACTC
The DNA here is from genome assembly GCF_007474595.2 of Lynx canadensis. Taxonomy (NCBI): domain Eukaryota; kingdom Metazoa; phylum Chordata; class Mammalia; order Carnivora; family Felidae; genus Lynx; species Lynx canadensis. Next base: position 54,274,184 of record NC_044310.1, read on the forward strand.
TTAAAACTGCTTTTGCTGTAATTCCATAGATTTTGGTATGTCATATTTTTGTTTTTATTTGTCTCTAGGTACTTTTTAATTTATCATTTGATTTTTTTGTGATTTCTCATTTAATTGATCACCATTGGTTGTTCAGTAGCATGTTGTTTAATTTCACATTTTTTAGTTTTTTCCAGTTTTCTTGTTATTGATTTCTAGTTTCATACCATTGTGGTTGGAAAAGATACTTAATATCATTCCATTCTTCTTGAATTTATTGAGACTTGTTTTATGGCCAACTGTGTAATTTATCCTGGAGAATGTTCTATGTGTACCTGAGAAAAATGTATATTCTTCTGCTTTTGGATGGAAGGTGCTGTATATATCTGTGAAGTCCATCTGGTATAATGTGTCATTTAAAGTAAAGATTTCCTTATTGATTTTCTGTATGGATGATCTATCCATTGAAGTAAGTGAGATAATACAGTCCCCTACTATTGTTGTATTGCTGTCAATTTATCCCTTTAGGTATGTTAATATTTGCTTTGTATATTTAGGTGTTTCTGTATTGGGTACATAGATATTTACAAATATTATGTCTTTTTGCTGGCTTGATTCTTTTATCAATATATAATGCCTTTCTTTGTCTTTTATTACAGTTTTTGTTTTAAGGTCTATTTTGTTTGATATGAGTATAGCTAACCAGCTTTCTTTTTGTTTCCATTTGCATGGAATATTTTTTTCTGCCTCTTCACTTTCAGTCTGTGTGTCCTTATTTCTGAAGTGACTCTCTTGTAGGCAGCATACAGATGAGTCTTGTTGTTATTGTTGTTGTTGTCACTGTTGTTGTTTTTTAAATCCTTTTAGCCATTCTGTCTGTTGATTGTGGAATTTAGTCCATTTACATTTAAAGTAATTATTGATAGGTATGTATGTATTGCCATCTTTTTTTACTGTTTTCTGGCTGTTTTGTGGTTATTCTGTTTCTTTCATCTTTTTCTCACTTTCTTTTTGGTTTAATAATTTCTTTAATGTTATGTTTAGATTTTTTTCTCATTTTCTTCTGTGTATTTGCTATAAGCTTTTGCTTTGTGATTACTGTGATGTTCACATGTATTTTCCAATGTATATAAGTTGGTAACAGCTTTATTTTTTTTTTTTTAATTTTTTTTTCCAACGTTTATTTATTTTGGGACAGAGAGAGACAGAGCATGAACGGGGGAGGGGTAGAGAGAGAGGGAGACACAGAATCGGAAACAGGCTCCAGGCTCTGAGCCATCAGCCCAGAGCCTGACGCGGGGCTCGAACTCCCGGACCACGAGATCGTGACCTGGCTGAAGTCAGACGCTTAACCGGCTGCGCCACCCAGGCGCCCCAGTAACAGCTTTAGTTTGAACCCATTCCCAAACTCTAAATTTTTATCTCCTTCCTATGTTTTATGTTTTGATGCCACATTCTACATTTTTTAAAAATTCTGTGTATCCATTAAATAATTATTATACTTTTAGTTAAGTAGTTAACTTTACTGCTTTTGTCTTTTAGTCTTTGTTAGCTTTGTAAGTGATTAACCCACTACCTTTACTGTATATTATCTTTTCTAGTAAGATCTTAACTGTCATACATTTTTTTTGTTTGTTTTTAATTTTTGTCATTTCTTTTCAGCTTCAAGAATTCCCCTAATATTTGCTATAATGCTGGTTTAGTACTGGTGAACTCTTTTAGCTTTTACTTATCTGGGAAACTCTTTTTCTCTCCTTCCATTCTGAATGATGACATGGCTGGGCACAACATTATTCATTGGAAATTTTTGCCTTTCAGAGTGACTTTGAATATGTTATGCCACTTTCTTCTGGCCTACAAAGTTTCTGCTTTTTTTAGGTTTATTTATTATGAGAGAGACAGAGAGAGAGTGGAGGAGGGGCAGAGGGAGAGGAAGAGAGAGAAACCCAAGCAGGCTCTGTGCCATCAGTGCAGAGCTGGATGCAGGGCTCAATCTCATGAACTGGGAGATCATGGCCTGAGCGGAAATTAAGAGTTGGATGCTTAACTGACTAAGCCAGGTGCCCCAAATTTCTTTAAAATTTGATGGTCTTATGGCATTTTCTCTGTACACAACACGTTGCTTTTCTCTTGCTGCTTTTAAGATTCTCTCTTTATCTTTAACTTTTGTTGTTTTAATTATAATGTTTATTGATATGGATCTCTTTGAATTCATCTATTTTAGAACTTTCTGGCCTTATTGGACCTGGATGTCCATTTTCTTTACCAGATTATGCTACATTTATCAACCATTATTTCTTCAAATAAATTTCTCTCTCTCTTCTCTTTCTGGAAATCCTATAATGCAGATGTTATTCTATTTGATGCTGTCCTATATATCACTTGAGGTGTATTTATTTTTTAAAATTCTCATTTTGTTTTGCTTCTTTCTGTAGGTGAGCTCCAATGCTTTGTCTTCCAGCTCACTGATCCATTCTCCTACTTCATCCATTCTACTGTTGAAGCCCTCTAGTGTATCTTGTTTGTTTGTTTGTTTACTTATTGTATTCTTTAGCTCTGTGACTTCTGTTTGATACTTTCTTGTCTCTTTGTTGAAGTTTTCTCTGTGTTTATCCATACTTCTCCCACGTTTGGTAAGCATCTCTATGACCATTACTTTGAACTCTATCAGGTAGACTATTTCATTAAGTTTTTTATTTCCCCCTGAGGTTTTATCTTGTTCTTTTGTTTAGAACATATTCCTCTTCTCCTCATTCTTCTTGATTCTCTGTGTTTTTATGAAGATGAAACTACTACCTCTTTCAGTCTTGAAGGAGCGGACTTGTGTAGGAGATGATCCATGGGGCCCAGAAGTTTAATTCCCACTGGCTACCAGATCCAGGCATGTAAGGGGTGTCCCTTGTGTGGGCTGTGTGTGGCTGCCAGTTGTGGCAGGGCTGCTGCTGCAGCATAGGGTAGGGGTTAGGCAGAGTGCTCACCCAGCTGGCTTGGGGTGCCTGTGGTGCAGAAATGGCTCTAGTTTTAACCCAAAAGCTTTTGACTATTGAAAAAAAAAAAGTACTCTATTCAGTATTTATGTATGAGGGTCTTTAGAAGTTCCAAACTTTTATAGTACAAAGTGGGTCAGTTCTGAGGTGCCTTGAGGCTCCAGGGATTTTCTGCCTCCTTACTTAATGCCTAATTGAAAACTAATACACAGGACAAGCTGTGGTTTTGCAAGGTTCTTTGGCAGTAAGGTTCACAGGCTTGCCTATTTTGCTCTGCCATTCTCATGACCCTTTAATCCCCCATAGAATCTAGTGGTCTATGGTTTCCAGGAAAGGGATAGAGGCTGTTTTATACTCTGTTAATATCTGGGACAAGTATCTAAAAGAGCTGGTAAACTTTGTTAAAGTATGCATCAGATCTTGGGTAAACCAGCTAGCTTCTCTCTGTCCCATGATTGCAGACTCAGCTTGTTGCCCAATCTATGCTGGTTTCTGGTTAAGTATGTGGATGAAGTGGTATCAAACCTTAGATAAACTGAAAGAATGAATTAAAGATTATCAGTCATTAGGATAACAAATTAATGGATTGTCTATTTTGTTTCTGTCTACAAAAAACAGAAGACCCAATTCAGTGTGACTTGAACTTAATTAGCCATATTATGGTCATGGGTAGTTTACTGAACTTCTCTTAGTTTTAGTTTTCAATATCCTGAATTGAGATAATAATATAGGGTTGTCATAGGATTAAATGACAATACATTCAAAGTGCTTACTTAGTTCAGGGCACCTGGGTGGCTCAGTCGGTTGAGCGTCTGACTTTGGCTCAGGTCATGATCTCGCAGTCTGTGAGTTTGAGCCCCGCATCAGGCTCTGTGCTGACAGCTCAGAGCCTGGAGCCTGCTTCGGATTCTGTGTCTCCCTCTCTCTCTGCCCCTCCCCTGCTCATGCTCTCTCTCTCTCTCTCTCTCTCTCTCTCTCTCTCTCTCTCTGTCAAAAATAAATAAACATTAAAAAAAAGTGCTTACTTAACTCAATGTTTGAGATACAGTGAGTATTCAATGAATGTATTCAATAGAACTATTCAATAGTATTCAATAGAACTATTTCTATTGTCATTATTGTTTTTCCTTCTGAGGCTCAGAAGCAAAATACAACTTCCCACTTGTGTAAACACTATGAAGACTTTTTGTCAAACACAGTTTTATTTATAAACTTTATCTGAGGAACTATGGTTTCTTACTAGAAGAGCATTATCTTAGACTGCAAAGAACTATGCTCAAATTCCTTCACTGCTTCCTACTAGCTATAGGATTGGGCAATTCTCCTAGAAACTCATCTGCAGCATGGAATTAACAATACCTTCCTCAAATAGTGTTGGGAATGTTGGATAATAACGCATGGGTAGCAATATCTGGCATAGTATCTGATATATAATCAATTGTTGAGACTATATCTGGGCTTCAGTTCCTTTATTTATAAAATGGGTATAGGGATACTTTTCCCAGAAGATTGTGATGGGGATTAAATGCAATGATATATGTGAAAGCACTTTGGAAACTCCACAGTACTATAAAGGTAATTATTAGTACTATTGTTAATCTCTTATCACTGTTATTTTAATAATAATACTATTATTATCATTGTCAATAATAACAGTAATAAGTAATAGTAATTATTGCTTTATACTACTATTAATTATTATTACTGCTTCTATTATTTCTAAGCCAGAAAGTACAGATTCTGATTTTTTTATATATAAGAAATATTTATGTAGGGACATGATTTGGAAATAACTTTTCAAATTCTTAAGCCCATAAGATTTTATTCAGAGGTACATGTATTATAAAGTACTTTAGCCACTTAGTTCACATTTTAGCATGTAAAAATTTTCTTGAGCAAAATAATTTTTACTTTATTTTTTGTATTGTTTTTTAAAATTTTAATTCCAATATAGTTAACATATAGTGTTATATTGGTTTCACATATACAATATATTGCTTCAACAATTCTATACATTAACTCAGTGCTCATCCTGATAAGTGCCACTCCTTAATCCCCTTCACCTGTTTCACCCATCTCCCCACCCACTTCCCCTCTGGTAACCATCAATTTGTTCTCCATAATTAAGAGTATGTTTCTTGGTTTGTCTCTTCCTTTTATTTTTCCTTTGATCATTTGTTTTGCTTCTTAAATTCCACATATGAATGAAATCATATAGTATTTGTCTTTCTCTGACTGACTCTCTAGCTCCATCTATGTTGTTGCAAATGACAAGACTTCATTTTTTATAGCTGAATAATATTCCGGTGCAGTGTGTGTGTGTGTGTGTGTGTGTGTGTGTGTACATATATATACCTCATCTTCTTTATCTATTCATTTGTCGATGAATAGATGAACAGACACTTGGGCTGTTTTCATAATTTGGCAATTGTAAATAATGCTGAAATTAACATAGAGGTACATATATCTTTTTGAATTAGTGTTTGAGCAAAATAATTTTTAAAATGTCATTTAAGACTAGCAAGGTTAAAATGTAGTGAAATAAAATAAGGGCCGCATTGTTTAAGTACTTAAGGCTGTCTAGCTGCCCATCACACCAGATTTTAAGCACCAGCCTGTGGAAGGTTTCTACTTGGCACTGGTGCGTGACTTATTACTAAATGAAACACACTGCTCACGGGAAGTTGTTTGGTGTCTTTCATGCTGTTAGCTGTTGATAGACAGCTCATGCGTCTTTGTGCTCTCAGGTATCATTTATTCCCTGTTGTTTTTCCTCTTCATGAGCTTTAGGCACAAATCCTGAGATGTATTTGTCCATAAGTATGTAAGTCCCTGGCATCGTTTTCCTTCCGTTTATTTCCTGATGTTGCCCAGCCTTCTCAGCTGAAAGCCAGGATTCACTCCATCAGCCATGCATACCTTAATAGAAATCCAAACAAGAACCATTTTGCAGACATTATCTTACAGGTAATGTATGTTGTATGTATAATCTTTTTTTCCTATCTGGAGGAATTTCTCTTAGCAGTAGTTCAGTTCTCATGAAAAGACCCACAGTATCTGTTATAGGTAGTAAGGCACACTACACATGAAATATAGAGTCCGAGGACATAGGTTTGGGCTCTGATTCTGGGATTTTTTAGATTAGTGATGTTGAGCAAGCTGTGTCTCAGCCTTAGTTTCTTTAACTTACATTTGAATCCCTTCACTACCACTATATTTTATTAACTATATTTTGGGGTTTCATTGAGAGCAAAAAAATTTGTGCTTCCATAGACACCAGTAAAAAGTGACAAGGCAGCTATTGGAATGGGAGAAAGTATTTGCAAAGCGTATATCTGAAAAAGGACTTTATATTCAGTATATGTAAAGAACTCTTACAACAATAAAAAGCCAAAGAATCCAATTAAAAATGGGGAAAGATTTTGACTGGAGATTTCTCCAAAGAAAACACACAGATGGCCAATAACCACATGAAAATATGCTCCCCATCATTAGTCATTTGGGAAATGCAAATCAAAACCACAATGAGATACCACTTCATACACACTAAGATGACTATAATGTAAAAGGCAGACAATAACAAATGTTGGATAGGATATAGACAAATTGGAACCTGCTCATTCATTGTTGATAATTTTGTAAAATAGTGCAACCCCTTTGGAAACAGTTTGACAAATGCTCGAAAGGTAACACATGGGGTTACCATATAACCCAGAAAGTTCACTCCTAGGTGTATTGAAAACATACATCCACACAAAAACTTGTATAAGAACATTATTCATATATTAATAGCCAAAAAGTGGAAACAAATCAAATGACAATCAACATAAACAAAATGTGACAGATCCATGAAATGGAATATAATTTGGCAATAGAAAGGAATGGAGTACTGATACATGCTGCAACATGAATGAACCTTGAAAACTTAATGTCAGATGAAAGAAGTCACATATCATATGATTCCATTTCTATGAAATGTTCAGAATAGGCAAATCCACAGAAACAAAGGTATATTCGTGGTTTTCATGGACTAGTGGAGGGGTAAATGAAGATGGAGTTTCTTTTGGGGGTGATGAAAATGTTAAAAAAAATTAAGTAGTGGTGAAGTTTGCACAAGTGGGAGTATAGTGAAAACTATTGAATTAGATACTTTGTAAAGCTGAATTTTACAACATATGAATTAGATCTCAATAAAGCAGTTATATAACAAAAAATAAACTTAAACTTTTTGATAATCCTATGGAATTGAAAAATAACATAAGGTGCCTGCCTCCTTTTCAGTTTCCAAGACTAAAAGCATAGTGGGTGAGTTACTCACATGCCATCTTTAGAAATTCTCCTTATCGAGTCTTCCCAGATAGTCTTTGCTAATTTTATATTTCCTTCATAATCTTTTAGATTCTTTATTAGCATTCCCAAAAGTCATCATGTTGCCTGCTTGGATTAAATGAACCACATTCACTAATGCCTCTCTCTTCTCTGAGAAGTTTAGTCCTTCTCAGTAATTATATTGCTCTATAAACCACAAGAGGAAATAAAGCCTTTTCCTACGGGAGACTTACTTAAACATTCCCCCTGGCACAAAATATTATTCTTATGAAAAGTACTCTTATCAAATTATAAACCAGGCCAACTATCTTCTTTCTTGTTAGCTATAAGCATATGGACTGGCATGTGTTTTTATTAATTAATTAATTTTTCTTTTTTTTTTTTTTTTTTTGTATTGGCCTTTTTATTCCAATCATGCTATTCTTCAGAGGGATGGCTGTCCAGTATATTTCAGTATGACATGCGGTATAGTTTTTAAATATCAGATCAGCTGGCCAAATAGATATTTTCGAAGTATCAGTGTCATATTCCCTCCATATGGTCAGGTGAATCACTGGCTTATTGCTATTTTATTTTTTTTTTTTTTTTATTTTTTATTTTTATTTTTTATTATTTATTTTTTTTTTTAAATTTATTGACAAATTGGTTTCCATACAACACCCAGTGCTCATCCCAAAAGGTGCCCTCCTCAATACCCATCACCCACCCTCCCCTCCCTCCCACCCCCCATCAACCCTCAGTTTGTTCTCAGTTTTTAACAGTCTCTTATGCTTTGGCTCTCTCCCACTCTAACCTCTTTTTTTTTTTTCCTTCCCCTCCCCCATGGGTTCCTGTTAAGTTTCTCAGGATCCACATAAGAGTGAAACCATATGGTATCTGTCTTTCTCTGTATGGCTTATTTCACTTAACATTACACTCTCCAGTTCCATCCACGTTGCTACAAAGGGCCATATTTCATTTTTTCTCATTGCCACATAGTATTCCATTGTGTATATAAACCACAATTTCTTTATCCATTCATCAGTTGATGGACATTTAGGCTCTTTCCATAATTTGGCTATTGTTGAGAGTGCTGCTATGAACATTGGGGTACAAGTGCCCTATGCATCAGTACTCCTGTATCCCTTGGATAAATTCCTAGCAGTGCTATTGCTGGGTCATAGGGTAGGTCTATTTTTAATTTTCTGAGGAACCTCCACACTGCTTTCCAGAGCGGCTGCACCAATTTGCATTCCCACCAACAGTGCAAGAGGGTTCCCGTTTCTCCACATCCTCTCCAGCATCTATAGTCTCCTGATTTGTTCATTTTGGCCACTCTGACTGGCGTGAGGTGATACCTGAGTGTGGTTTTGATTTGTATTTCCCTGATAAGGAGCGACGCTGAACATCTTTTCATGTGCCTGTTGGCCATCTGGATGTCTTCTTTAGAGAAGTGTCTATTCATGTTTTCTGCCCATTTCTTCACTGGGTTATTTGTTTTTCGGGTGTGGAGTTTGGTGAGCTCTTTATAGATTTTAGATACTAGCCCTTTGTCCGATATGTCATTTGCAAATATCTTTTCCCATTCCGTTGGTTGCCTTTTAGTTTTGTTGGTTGTTTCCTTTGCTGTGCAGAAGCTTTTTATCTTCATAAGGTCCCAGTAATTCACTTTTGCTTTTAATTCCCTTGCCTTTGGGGATGTGTCGAGTAAGAGATTGCTACGGCTGAGGTCAGAGAGGTCTTTTCCTGCTTTCTCCTCTAAGGTTTTGATGGTTTCCTGTCTCACATTTAGGTCCTTTATCCATTTTGAGTTTATTTTTGTAAATGGTGTGAGAAAGTGGTCTAGTTTCAACCTTCTGCATGTTGCTGTCCAGTTCTCCCAGCACCACTTGTTAAAGAGGCTGTCTTTTTTCCATTGGATGTTCTTTCCTGCTTTGTCAAAGATGAGTTGGCCATACGTTTGTGGGTCTAGTTCTGGGGTTTCTATTCTATTCCATTGGTCTGTGTGTCTGTTTTTGTGCCAATACCATGCTGTCTTGATGATGACAGCTTTGTAGTAGAGGCTAAAGTCTGGGATTGTGATGCCTCCTGCTTTGGTCTTCTTCTTCAAAATTCCTTTGGCTATTCGGGGCCTTTTGTGGTTCCATATGAATTTTAGGATTGCTTGTTCTAATTTCAAGAAGAATGCTGGTGCAATTTTGATTGGGATTGCATTGAATGTGTAGATAGCTTTGGGTAGTATTGACATTTTGACAATATTTATTTTTCCAATCCATGAGCAGGGAATGTCTTTCCATTTCTTTAAGTCTTCTTCAATTACCTTCATAAGCTTTCTATAGTTTTCAGCATACAGATCCTTTACATCTTTGGTTAGATTTATTCCTAGGTATTTTATGCTTCTTGGTGCAATTGTGAATGGGATCATTTTCTTTATTTGTCTTTCTGTTGCTTCATTGTTAGTGTATAAGAATGCAACTGATTTCTGGACATTGATTTTGTATCCTGCAACTTTGCTGAATTCATGTATCAGTTCTAGCAGACTTTTGGTGGAGTCTATCGGATTTTCCATGTATAATATCATGTCATCTGCAAAAAGCGAAAGCTTGACTTCATCTTTGCCAATTTGGATGCCTTTGATTTCCTTTTGTTGTCTGATTGCTGATGCTAGAACTTCCAGCGCTATGTTAAACAACAGCGGTGAGAGTGGGCATCCCTGTCGTGTTCCTGATCTCAGGGAAAAAGCTCTCAGTTTTTCCCCGTTGAGGATGATGTTAGCTGTGGGCTTTTCATAAATGGCTTTTATGATCTTTAAGTATGTTCCTTCTATCCCGACTTTCTCAAGGGTTTTTATTAAGAAAGGGTGCTGGATTTTGTCAAAGGCCTTTTCTGCATCGATTGACAGGATCATATGGTTCTTCTCTTTTTTTTTGTTAATGTGATGTATCACGTTGATTGATTTGCGAATGTTGAACCAGCCCTGCATCCCAGGAATGAATCCCACTTGATCATGGTGAATAATTCTTTTTATATGCTGTTGAATTCGATTTGCTAGTATCTTATTGAGAATTTTTGCATCCATATTCATCAGGGATATTGGCCTGTAGTTCTCTTTTTTTACTGGGTCTCTGTCTGGTTTAGGAATCAAAGTAATACTGGCTTCATAGAATGAGTCTGGAAGTTTTCCTTCCCTTTCTATTTCTTGGAATAGCTTGAGAAGGATAGGTATTATCTCTGCTTTAAACGTCTGGTAGAACTCCCCTGGGAAGCCATCTGGTCCTGGACTCTTATTTGTTGGGAGATTTTTGATAACCGATTCAATTTCTTCGCTGGTTATGGGTCTGTTCAAGCTTTCTATTTCCTCCTGATTGAGTTTTGGAAGAGTGTGGGTGTTCAGGAATGTGTCCATTTCTTCCAGGTTGTCCAATTTGTTGGCATATAATTTTTCATAGTATTCCCTGATAATTGTTTGTATCTCTGAGGGATTGGTTGTAATAATTCCATTTTCATTCATGATTTTATCTATTTGCGTCATCTCCCTTTTCTTTTTGAGAAGCCTGGCTAGAGGTTTGTCAATTTTGTTTATTTTTTCAAAAAACCAACTCTTGGTTTCGTTGATCTGCTCTACAGTTTTTTTAGATTCTATATTGTTTATTTCTGCTCTGATCTTTATTATTTCTCTTCGTCTGCTGGGTTTAGGCTGCCTTTGCTGTTCTGCTTCTATTTCCTTTAGGTGTGCTGTTAGATTTTGTATTTGGGATTTTTCTTGCTTCTTGAGATAGGCCTGGATTGCAATGTATTTTCCTCTCAGGACTGCCTTCGCTGCGTCCCAAAGCGTTTGGATTGTTGTATTTTCATTTTCGTTTGTTTCCATATATTTTTTGATTTCTTCTCTAATTGCCTGGTTGACCCACTCATTCGTTAGTAGGGTGTTCTTTAACCTCCACGCTTTTGGAGGTTTTCCAGACTTTTTCCTGTGGTTGATTTCAAGCTTCATAGCATTGTGGTCTGAAAGTATGCATGGTATAATTCCAATTCTTGTAAACTTATGAAGGGCTGTTTTGTGACCCAGTATATGATCTATCTTGGAGAATGTTCCATGTGCACTCGAGAAGAAAGTATATTCTGTTGCTTTGGGATGCAGAGTTCTAAATATATCTGTCAAGTCCATCTGATCCAATGTCTCATTCAGGGCCCTTGTTTCTTTATTGACTGTGTGTCTAGATGATCTATCCATTTCTGTAAGTGGGGTGTTAAAGTCCCCTGCAATTACCACATTCTTATCAATAAGGTTGCTTCTGTTTATGAGTAATTGTTTTATATATTTGGGGGCTCCGGTATTCGGCGCATAGACATTTATAATTGTTAGCTCTTCCTGATGGATAGACCCTGTAACTATTATATAATGTCCTTCTTCATCTCTTGTTACAGCCTTTAATTTAAAGTCTAGTTTGTCTGATATAAGTATGGCTACTCCAGCTTTCTTTTGGCTTCCAGTAGCATGATAAATAGTTCTCCATCCCCTCACTCTGAATCTAAAGGTGTCCTCAGGTCTAAAATGAGTCTCTTGTAGACAGCAAATAGATGGGTCTTGTTTTTTTATCCATTCTGATACCCTGTGTCTTTTGGTTGGCGCATTTAATCTGTTTACATTCAGTGTTATTATAGAAAGATACGGGTTTAGAGTCATTGTGATGTCTGTATGTTTTATGCTTGTAGCGATGTCTCTGGTACTTTGTCTCACAGGGTCCCCCTTAGGATCTCTTGTAGGGCTGGTTTAGTGGTGACAAATTCCTTCAGTTTTTGTTTGTTTGGGAAGACCTTTATCTCTCCTTCTATTCTAAATGACAGACTTGCTGGATAAAGGATTCTCGGCTGCATATTTTTGCTGTCTAGCACCCTGAAAATCTCGTGCCAATTCTTTCTGGCCTGCCAAGTTTCAAAAGAGAGATCAGTCACGAGTCTTATAGGTCTCCCTTTATATGTGAGGGCACGTTTACCCCTTGCTGCTTTCAGAATTTTCTCTTTATCCTTGTATTTTGCCAGTTTCGCTATGATATGTCGTGCAGAAGATCGATTCAAGTTACGTCTGAAGGGAGTTCTCTGTGCCTCTTGGATTTCAATGCCTTTTTCCTTCCCCAGTTCAGGGAAGTTCTCAGCTATTATTTCTTCAAGTACCCCTTCAGCACCTTTCCCTCTCTCTTCCTCCTCTGGAATACCAATTATGCGTATATTATTTCTTTTTAGTGTATCACTTAGTTCTCTAATTTTCCCCTCATACTCCTGGATTTTTTTATCTCTCTTTTTCTCAGCTTCCTCTTTTTCCATAACTTTATCTTCTAGTTCACCTATTCTCTCCTCTGCCTCTTCCATCCGAGCTGTGGTGGTTTGCATTTTGTTTTGCATTTCCTTTAAAGCGTTTTTCAGCTCCTCGTGACTGTTCCTTAGTCCCTTGATCTCTGTAGCAAGAGATTCTCTGCTGTCCTGTATACTGTTTTCCAGCCCAGCGATTAATTTTATGACTATTATTCTAAATTCACTTTCTGTTATATTATTTAAATCCTTTTTGATCAGCTCATTAGCTGTTGTTATTTCCTGGAGATTCTTCTGAGGGGAATTCTTCCGCTTGGTCATTTTGGATAGTCCCTGGTGTGGTGAGGACCTGCAGGGCACTTCCCCTGTGCTGTGGTGTATAACTGGAGTTGGTGGGCGGGGCCGCAGTCAGTCCTGATGTCTGCCCCCAGCCCACCGCTGGGGCCACAGTCAGACTGGTGTGTGCCTTCTCTTCCCCTCTCCTAGGGGCGGGATTCACTGTGGGGTGGCGTGGCCCGTCTGGGCTACTTGCACACTGCCAGGCTTGTGATGCTGGGGATCTGGCGTATTAGCTGGGGTGGGAAGGCAAGGTGCACGGCGGGGGGGGGGGGGGGGGGGGGCTTAGCTCGCTTCTCCTTAGGTGATCCACTTCAGGAGGGGCCCTGTGGCAGCCGGAGGGAGTCAGATCCGCTGCCGGAGGTTTGGCTCCGCAGAAGCACAGAGTTGGGTGTTTGCGCGGAGCGAGCAATTTCCCTGGCCGGAACCGGTTCCCTTTGGGATTTTGGCTGGGGGATGGGCGGGGGAGATGGCGCTGGCGAGCGCCTTTGTTCCCCGCCAAACTGAGCTCTGTCGTCCGGGGGCTCCGCAGCTCACCCTCCCTTTGTCCTCCAGCCTTCCCGCTTTCCGAGCAGAGCTGTTAACTTATGACCTCCCAGACGCTAAGTCGCGCTTGCTGTTGGAACACAGTCCGTCAGGCCCCTCCGCTTTTGCAAGCCGGACTCGGGGGCTCTGCTTGGCTGGGGAGCCGCCCCTCCGCCCCGGCTCCCTCCCGCCAGTCCGTGGAGCGCGCACCGCCTCGCCGCCCTTCCTACCCTCTTCCGTGGGCCTCTCGTCTGCACTTGGGTCTGGTGACTCCGTTCTGCTAATCCTCTGGTGGTTTTCTGGGTTATTTAGGCAGGTGTAGGTGGAATCTAAGTGATCAGCAGGACGAGCGGTGAGCCCAGCGTCCTCCTACGCCGCCATCTTCCTGCGCCTCCAATTAATTAATTTTTCAATAAAGATTTATTGAACACCTATTTCATGCTTGGCATTAGAGTAGACAGCCATAATTAAGCAGTGGGAAAAATACAGGAATCTTTTTTCCCCTGGAGTCACATGCTAGTGGGAGGATATAGTTCATACACACAATAAATAAATTATATATGCTAAAAGGAGATAAATGCTGAACAGAAAAATAATAAAGCAAGGAAAAGTGAGGGCTAGGGTAGGGTCTGGGTGAACTGGGCAGGCCTCAATAACAAGGTGACATTTGAGTAGTGACTTACATGTGGGAGCAAGCCATGGAGCAAACTAGGGGCAAAAGCGTGCCTGGAATGTTCTAGAAAGAGCAAAGGGCCAGTACAACTTAAATAGTGAGGAAGGGGGTGCCTAATGAGCAGTGGGGTCAGGGAGATGATGGAGATTATATCTAAGGCCTCATACGGTATTGTAAGGACTTTGGCTCTTACTATGAATGAAATGGGGACCAATTAGATGTTCACCCAATGAATGATGTAGCTTGAGTTAGGTTTTTAAAGAATTATTCTGGCTGCTGTTTTGAAAATAGACTGTGGAAGGACAAAGATACAAGAGGAATTCCAATTAAAAAACTGGTTTTCATATCTAAGTTTTGATTGTCTATGTACCTGTATATTTGTTTATACCTGTTGCTACCATTGCATAAAATGAGTCCTGTCCTAAGGTCAGCTTCTCTGAAACATGGTGAGGTTTTGGAGGTTGAAATGTAAAGGCAAATCTGAAATAAAGAAACCAGGTATCCCTTCTAGGAGCACAGATTCAATTAAAATACATCATTATAAAAGGGTGATAAATAAGACTAAGTTCTCAAACAAGAGATAAAGGGAAGCCATTCAGACATGTCTTCTCATTTGATGCAAACCAGTGTTTGTCAGTGAGAGCTGTAGCAATGATCACATTCTACTCAGAGATTCAGAACGCTGAGACCCTTGTCCTCGCTGTTGAATGTCTTTGGAGTATAATTTGTCACGCTGGGAGATGCCTTTAGTTCTTCAGGGATCTGAGGATCTTTGAACCTGTTACTGCTGTGCTGTGTTAATGATGATCCCAGTGGCCTTCAGGGGCTATTGTATCTGCTTAGAGGCCAGTCTTCCTGGGCCAGAGGTAGAAGTTTAATACACAACCAGCAAGCTTAGAGCAGACAAGGGTGTTGGTCCCAAACCTGGGCAAAGTTGAATTCATTATTCCAGTCACACTGTTATTTCTTTGTGTAACATAGACATTTTCTGTACTCTGTAATCTCATGCGATGAAAAGGACTTATAATCTCTCCAGGGTTTTCTCCTTTGTTGTGGTCTAACATATGTCATTCAGGAAATCTGACCCTGAGTGTTAGGTATTCTTTCATCATGCTCTGAATGGACTAAACAATGCAGAACAAGTCAGACCGGAGGCTTGATAGCTCCAAATGCAATGCAAAAGGTAGAAAGAGAGAGAATTTTATTTGATTAATCTTATCAGTATTTCAGTTACAAGAAAACCTGAAAACATGTTGTCATATCACCAGGCATGGAGAAGAAAATGCAAAATGAGAGAGAAAACAGAGGATACTGTTTAAAGGGAGGTTTTTCAATAATTTTGGAAACTCAAATTCTTTCCTTTTCTGAGGTAAATTGGAAGAAATGCTACACACCTCATGGGAGTTATCATTCAGATTTGACTGCAAATCGATTTTCTCATTTGATAGCTAAAGGAAGCTACTGATGATGTTCCAGTTGGATGCTTACATGTTGATTGCTAAGTCATTTGTATTCGTACTGAAAATGATATCTACTCTGCAATGGGAAGTGGCATGCCTTTGGAAAGAAAAATAAAAGGACAAAGAGCTAAGCAATAACTATGTGGCAGCAAGAACACAGGGAAATTAATGAAAATAAACTAAGTTCCCGAGTGGTGGGATATTGATAGTGCACCAGCTCTCCAGGATGTTGCATGTTAGTGATTTGCTTCTTCCCCGGCGACATTCGTGGATATGGTAGGTCTTGTTAATACCTTGAAAAACAAACTTTACCTAATGGTTCAGGGATAAGGCTGGGACATGGTTTTGTATTTTAAATTACTGAAGAATGAGAAATTAAAAATATGTAAAAAGACAAGGGGAAAATGTTATGCTTTGTAAAATTATATAATTTTAGGAAAAATACTTGAATATATCCATATATTAAAAGTTCTTTATATTATCTTTTTTTAAATTATAAGAGTAAATAATAAATTGAGTGGAGCTTTCTGTAAGAATAAATTGTTTCCTCAGGCCAGGATAAAATTTATGAATAATATCTATTTTCCTTGATTTGAAGTTTTTCTTCAACTCATATAAGACTATTTTTGAAAAGTTTTTCTATTATTAGACGCTTACAAAAAAGGAATATAAGGTAATGAGCTGTTACTATAAATTGTAAAGATTTTTTTAACCACCCTTGAATATATATTTTATGTGCTTAGTGAATAGTTGAGTATCTTTTCAAATCTTGTTTTTCAGATCTCTGAGAGACATGTAAATACTTTTTTATATATTTCTATTGTCTATGAACTGTGTCTTCATTTTGAGAGTTAGGACAGTAAGGAACATGGAATTATGGGTAGGTGAGAGACAGTGGGTGACATAAACTAAAGCCAAACAATGATTTGTATGATTTTACACTGATTCCCCTTGTGTCACCTCATAGTCCCAGATTTATATATGCATCAAAACAGAAATATGAGCATACATTTTAAACATAGGCATTGCTTGTTTGAGGATTAATTAACTTTATAATTGCTCTGAATGCCAGTGCTTTTAGAAGGCAGAAATTATGGCTGGCATAATTGTTTTTGCCTAACACAAGCTTCTGACAGTTCATTCAACAAACACTTCTAGTGTTGATGAGTAAAATCAGAAAAGCAAAGTACTCTTACTCTTAATTTTGAGCATAATCAGTTCTCAATAATCAGACTACTTTCCTGATTACATTTTTTCTAGGATTAGTTGACAATATGAAGGACATGAAAGGAAAAGGAACTTAGAATTTTTATTCTTCCGTCAAAAATGAAATTCAAGAGAGAATTGGGTCAAAAAAAGAACCCCTTTTTATCGCATTTTAATGTAACTTTAATTGAAGGCAGTCATGGGGTAGAACTTTAGTGGCTCGTGAAGAAATAAAAAGGAGACGGTTTCTTAAAGCTGGAAAACACTTGGTTAGTTTAGCAGATTTCCTGATTGTTTCAGAGCTGTGATGTACAACTGATGTCATTGTGAATTTCTACAAAGAGGATGTATTTTAAAAGGGAAAAAATAATTTAAACTTATCTAACCATTAAACCTTTGGGGGAGTGAAATACCTATTAATATCTTCATGGACCTCTAGAAAACAGTTTGGGCGATGTGATGTTTCAATAAAGCAAACACTGCCTAGAGGACCAGATCAGTGTGGGTGAAAACCCCAGCTTCATTGTTTACCAACTATCTGACCTTATCAGGTCTGAGTGCTAATTTTCTTGTTTGTAAATGGAGTTATAATGCCTCCCTTGAAATACTATGAAAATTAATGTGATGTGAATCACCCTACATAGTTTCTAGCCCATATGAATCACTCCATAAATACTAAGTTCATATTAAGTATGAAATATTAAAAGTAATAGATGTGAGGTGTCTGATGGTGATATTTAAATGAGATGTAAAAGTACTTAGCACAATGTCTGGTCCAAAGAATTAACAAAATTAGCCTCTTTAACTCCTCATCTCATCACCTTTAGGTTATTTATACATCAGTTACTATTTTGTTGAAAATCCAGATTTTTTTTTAAAATAATGATATGCTGTTGAAATCAACTCTTTAAAAAAATCCCACTGAACTGTTGAAATTCAGCATACATTTATTCAGCACTTACTAGTACTAGGTACTGTGCTAGACTTCTGGGATCCAAAGTTGTGTAACCATCAGAGTAAACCCACAAATAAATCAAGGATTATAAAAATCACCGTGTTAAAACAATAATGTATGTGTACACAGCCTGCTTTGGATACATCTTTACCAGACTGGGGCATAAATGAGGAGACCCATAGCTATAATTCTGATGGATTAGTAGGCCATAACTAGATAGAGAATCAGAAGAAAGACCTTCCAGGCATGACACAGCTTAACATGACTCACTTTGGGGAAAACTGTGGCTGTTTCAAATCATAAGGGAAGTGATTGCTTGAGACCAGCAGTGAAGACAGACAGGGCTGGATAAGGCCTCATAGTAGCAATAACTTTATCCTGAAAACTATTGACAGACCATTAAGAGTCTGAAAAATAGGGAAGATAAAAGCCATTGTGTGGTTGGGCCAGTCTGGAGGCAGAAACTGGGGGCTTCCCAAGAGGTAGAGTTGTATACTATTTTTAGAGGGAAAAATTCAGGCAAGTGCTACTAAACCTAGAAGAGTCTATTTGTGTTTATCTCTAATCTTTGAGGTGTTCCTGTGGCTCAGTCAACTCTTCAATGGGAATTTGCAATGATTAAGATGGAACTTTATAACTAGACTGTTGAATTTTAAGTGGTAAAATGTTTTCAATGTTCAACAGGCTAAAATCTTAGAAACATGCCTAGAGTATCCTTATAAGCCCTCTACATGATAAAAATTTATCTCTTTTTATATAACTTCTTAAGAGTTAAGTGCAAACTTATCTTTTTTCCAATTGACCTCTTGACTTACATACTTTAAGTTTATTTATTTATTTTGAGAGAGAGAGAGAGAGAGAGAGACAGAGAGAGAAAGAGAGAATGAGTGGGGAAGGGGCAGAGAGAGAGAGAGAGAAACCCCAAGCAGGCTCCACACTGAGCTCCAAGCTAGACATGGGGTTCAATCCCACAACTTCAAGATAATGACCTGAGCCAATATCAGCAGTCCAATGTTTAACCAACTGAGCCACAGAGGCACCCCTGAGTTACACATTTTTTTAAATTACCTTATCTATATCTTTTTTTCTTATTGAACTACAGCTAACAGTAAATTCAGGTGAGAAAATAAAATTGTGCTCTACATTTTCAATTACATCAATGTCAATTAATTATATGTAAACAATCCCTTAAGTGCACTAGGGAAACTAACTTTTAAGGAACCCTGGGAGAAATCTTTAGCCATAAGAAGAATTGTTATTTTTACTTAAAAAATTTTTTTTAATGATTATTTATTTTTGAGAGAAAGAGAGAGAGATACACAGAGCAAGAGTAGCGAAGGGGCAGAGAGAGAGGGAGACAGAATCTGAAGCAGGCTCTAGGCTCTGAGCTGTCAGCACAGATCCTGACGCAGGGCTCAAACTCATGAACCGCAAGATCATGGCCTGAGCTGAAGTCTGACGCTTAACTGACTGAGCCACCCAGACATCCCGAGAAGAATTATTTTTAAAATTACTTCCCAGTGTTATTTGTTTTATATATATTTATGCAACACGATTCCCTAAAGCAGGACATACCTATAGTTAGTGTGTTTAGTAGGTGGGATTATGGGCTTAACCTAAAACCATGTTGGCCTCCATGGCAATCATATTAGAAGCTAAGTTACAGATTTGTAAATATTTCCAGAAATCAGCAAATACTTGCTTGTTCTTCGAAATAATAATTTACAATCTACAGAGACTTGTAGAGAGTATTTGTCACTGTTAAACACTGCATAGAAGCTAATGTTCAAACTGTTCAGGAGCTAATTTTGACAACCATTAAGTTCCAATCCTGTGTGTAATTATGTTGTAAAGGATAATTTTTTAGCTCAAAGAAGGTCTTTTGTATTAATTGCCAAAGCCAACATGAGAAAAAAGTATGCCCCAGATCAGGTCCCTGTGATGAAGATAAAAACCAGTAAAATTTGAATATCACAAAAATTCAAATACATCATCTTTTGTTGATAGTTACTGATAGGTACAGAAAACAAAACAAAACAAAAAAAACCAAAAAACACCCTCATTTCGTTTAATGACTATTTTATTTAGCTGGAATATAAACTCTCAAACTTTCAAAAATGCATTTGTGTTTTTTCTGTGCTGTAAACATTATCCTTCCCTTGAGACTTTAGCTGTGGAACAAGCAGTATGAGTGAATGCCTGTGAGCCTAAATTGATGAAGAAAATTGTATGTAATATTTGAAAAATTGTATTACTTCTTCCTTCCTATGTTATTTGAAGAAACTGCATACAGCCTGTTCAAGCACAACACACACTTCTAAGTCAGAGTAATCTATCAATCATCACGTATTTGCGGTGCTCAGCATGAAGCTAGGTGTCTGGGGTGTGCAAAAAAAGTCTGATTGCACTTGCCCCAAATTTAGAGCAGAAAAATAAAACTTTTCTCATGAAATTATTTTCTTGAAAAATCAGGCAGTTAGTTTGTTTGTGTTTTTTGTTTCCAGGAAAGAAAAGACCAAGAAGGAACACATATTCTTATTCAATATTAAAAGCTACGTAGTACTTAGTAGTATAAGTTTCTTAAACGCAGGTGCAGTTATCAGATCAGTAGAAGACCTAAAATTACCGAGAGTTGATCACAGGGAGGGATGTTAGCTTGCTCCTAAGACTTTCCTCTCTGTAAAAAGGCAGCTTTATCTTTCCTTGCATAGTTGAATGAACAAAGGCAAGGTTTACCAATCTGAAGACGGAAGAAAAATTTGAAGATTGGAGGTCACTGGCAAAGAAGCAGACAGCTAATCTGATGGATAATGACCTGACAGTGCCCCAGACGCAGAACCACGGGTGTCATCCTGCAATGCGGTGTAGACACTGTCTAAAAGCTGCAGGAACTTCCATTCTTGGAATATTACTTCCTTTAAATGTCAGCTCCCTGTAGTAAATAAGCTTTATTGTACCAATCACAGTAAGTTAGTCTGATGGCTAAGGCTTCCTTCTTAGAGTAACACAGCAATTTAATTTTCTTCTATTAATTAGAAGATTGAAGAAAATAAACATCTTAACTATACTCATCAAATTATCGAAATGATTATAGCACAGATTAATTTAAGCATTTTAAAAGATAATCAAGTCATAAATTAATATTTTTACTGAGAATATTTGCATCAATTAATTAAAAGTTAGCTTTTGAGTTACCAGGCCTACTAAATTAGCTTTTACTAAAACAATGCTATTATTGTATTTTACATAAAATAGTTCTATTTCTAGGAACATTTTTCTTAAATTTATATATTCTCCAAACTTTGGTATGGATGGTATGCAAAGAAACATCCTAATCATAGCTAACCTCACAATTAATCTTTCTTTTCTTTCTGATAAAATAAACTGCATTCATTCTTCTTTTTGAATATAGTGGACACCCAAATAGACATGTTTTCCAAATAAGACATACAGGTGGCCAAATAGATACATGAAAAGATGCTTAACATCACTCATTATCAGGGAAATGCAAATCAAAACCACAGTGAGATATCACCTTATACCTGTTAAAATCAAAAGGATAAAAAATAACAAGTTTTGGTGGGGATATGGAGAATAAAGAACCCTCATGCACTGTTAATGGGGATGTAAATTGGTGTAGCCATTGTGGAAAATAGTATGGAAGTTTCTTAAAAAAAAAAAAAGTAAAAATACTATATGATCCAATAATTCCACTATTGATTATTTACCCAAAGAAAACAAAAACATGAATTTGTAAAGATGTATACATCCCTATGTTTATTGCAGCATTTATTTATAATAGCCAAGATATAAAAGCAACCTATGTGTCTATCAACAGATGAATGGATAAACAAGAAGTGGTATATATATCTATATCTATATCTATATCTATATCTATATAGAGATATATATAATAGAATATTATACAACCGTAAAAAGGATACGACTGTGCCATTTGAGGTACATGAATCTATCTTGAGGGTATTACATTAAATGAAATAAGTCATACTGAGAAAGACAAAAACTGTTTTCATTTTTAACTGAATATTCATTGAGGGTACTACTCTAGTATGCTCTGTATTTGATGGCCCTGGTGATACAATACTTACTAAGAATTAGTCCTTACTATGTTCCTACCTAAGAGGAACTTGTCCTCCAGTGAGAGAGACAGACACATGTCAATTGGAAGACAATTTGAGAAATACCATGAAAGAGCTATGCAAAAAACTCCTTAAGTCCCCAAGAAGAGCTAGCATAGGCTTCACAGAGGAAGGTGACATTTGACTTTGATCTGTCAGGATAACAAAGGAAACATTCCAGATAGAGACAAAAGCAAATGCAAAGGAATAGAGACAGAAATGGCCATCGCTGGTCGAGGGAAAGATAAACTCTATCCTATGACTTGTGTGTATTGTTTATTTGCTGACCCCACTCCTTCCATATCATCCCCTACCCCAAGCTGGAATGTGAACTTCATGAGGGCTGGACATTTTGTCTGTTTGGTTAATGGTTAAATTCAAAATGGTTAGAAGAGTGTTTGGCACATAGTAAAAGTTCAATAAATATTTATTAAAAGAATATGTGTGTTTGTCTGTGTGTATGTGTGTGCAAGCACACATGC
The DNA here is from genome assembly GCF_007474595.2 of Lynx canadensis. NCBI lineage: Eukaryota > Metazoa > Chordata > Mammalia > Carnivora > Felidae > Lynx > Lynx canadensis. Next base: position 54,296,544 of record NC_044310.1, read on the forward strand.
GTGCCTGAAATCTTGTGTTGTGTAACTTGGGACTTAAGCATCTCCACTAGTTCAAGTGATTTTGGAAAAATGACATTGAACAAGCATTGGCCTTTGATCCTCTTACCCCCTTGAGAATACCTGACCTAAAGGAGAAATTTTATTTTAAAACTAAGAGTCTATCTGTAGCCTTTATACTGACAGCAGCAAAGTTTCAAAGCCTTGAAAGGTCTTTTGCCATCGAGAAATGGCATAAATGTCATAAGCTGCAGGCAGGAATAAATCAAAGTTAGGCTTGTGTTCATTGCATGTTGAAACAAGATAATAAATATTTAGGTTATGATGTTTTAAGAAATTCCATTCAAGGACATTTAGTATAGACCCTCGGGGGAGGGGGGGGTTGATTTCAAGTAAGCAACAGGAATACCCTAAGGGTGCTCTTAAAGGTGGAGTGCATAATGGCTCAATAAACAAAGATTTGGAAGATTTATCACAGGCTTTGGTAAGGTAATAGGTTGCTGCAAAATACAAAACATTCAGTCACATAGTGAAAAATCACTTTCTAAGAAAAAAAGGACAAGTCCTGGAATTGGAACTATAGTTTACACTTAAAAATTCTGTGAAGTCTCATCACAATGCCTACTATTGCTAAATATATATATATATATATATATATATATATATATATATATAAAATAGATATATATAGATAATATAATATATAATATATAATAGAAAAACACAGTGAAAAGGAAGAGATTATATACGTACCTCTTATTCCCTTATATATTACTTGAAAAAGCTCATGACTGGTGACATATTCTGAAATTACCATGTAACAATTTTCCTCTTCCCATCAAAAAAACTCAAAATAGATAAAAATATATCATGTAAAAATATTAAATATCTACTCTGTGCCAGTTTAAGTACTTTGTACACACTAATTTATTCTTCATAACAACCTATCAGATAAGTACTACAATCCCTATATTATGGACTAGAAACTGAGGCTTAAGTGGTATCATTTTCCCCATTTTTATGGAACAAATACAGAGCAGATTTCTGCATACAAATTGGGGTCTTCAGGATTCTAAAACTCTTGCTCTTCATACCACATGACAAAGCCAATTGTGTAAATACTGATTTCTTGACTGCTACGACTAATAAAGTTTTAAAATATTTAAATTTTATTTTATGAATATGTTGAAATTCTTTTGTGGCCTTATAAATGGAAAAATGATACTAATTTTTTAGCTTACTTAGAAATATTTGGTGCTCTTGACTAAAAGTATTTTGATTGCTTACAATAGCAATAGTCCACAAATTGTTTATGGCACTCATACTGTGAACAAGAAGACACCATGTAAGGTGTACTGTGTGCTTTAACTGATGTAAATAAGGGAAAGACCTCCTAAAGACCTTAAAATCACATTTGGATAATGAAGCATATATGCTGAATATCTGGTCTCTGCATATCAATCATCTGTCAGAAAAAATCCACCTTCACCTTTCACTGCCTTGATTAATTCAGAGCCACTGATTCATTAGTGTTTGCCAATGTTACCAGGAAACTCACTCAGATACTTCTTTGTTACCATCACGGCACCATCAAATTGTGAATGGCCAATGCTACACTATCTAGATGCTGTGCATGCTTAGAGAGCAGTGATTCTTTGATCCTCTGTGTTACATCAGATAATGGGACTACATGAGATGAGTTGGAACACAGAATACAATTGATGACACACAGGAACAGGAATTCCATGAAAAAGATCCAGTGGTATGACATGGAGAATGAGATCTACCCTTTGGCAAAAAGGGCTGCTCACCTACCAAAAATGTATTAGAAGAGAAAAAAAAAAAATCTAAGTACAAGCTAACCTGTTTGTTCACCATTACATTTGCAATGTCTAGGATGACACAGTTGTCAATCGATATTTGTTGAATGAATGAATACACAGTCCAGGATGCTCAGGTCATTTGGACAAGTGTAGTTGTCAATAAATGATTAATTAACTTCCCGCATGGGTTGATGTAGGCTCTTACCTCTGGCTTCACTACAGTTTTTGGATTGAAATGGTCTGCTGTACACTCCTTAGAAGAACTGAGAACCCTCATAATAGGTGGATTTTAAATATCTCTATTTAACCCCGATTCTGGAACTTGTAGTATCCTTTCTCATGTCTCCAGAATCCAGCGCCTATTTCCTCATTGAAACAAGTCTAGGGGAGAAGAAAATGGGGCCTAACTGCCTAAGAGGGCCTCTGAAGATCTATCCTTGTCCCACAAAAAGGATTCTAAAATCTCTTTGGTAGATCAACTGAAATCATAGATACTCAGTTCACTGATTCCTTTGTCATTTTCTAAAACAGCATGCCATTTTGAAATAGAAGTGAACCACACGTAGCCATTACTCTTCAGGAGGTCACACTCAAGTAGGGATGAAGCAGACAGACATGAGTGTGATACATATACTACAATTGCCAATAATAAAAGCGTGGGTTAGTGGGAATTGTAAGGTAAAGGTGGGGGAAAAGGGCAGAAAACCTATGAAAATGTAGACAGTACAGAAAGTTTGGGAAAATGAGTGATTTGAGTGGGTACTTATGGTCACATCAAGAAGATAAAGTTAGAAAGGTGGTCAAACCACCTATCGTATAGGATCTGTTGTGACATTGCTGAGGAACAGACTTTTTTCATAAAAGCTTTCAGGAGTCATGAAGGCTTTTAAGTAGAGAATGGCATGGCCAGACTTATCATTTAAAAGTGTGATCTTATAGGTAAAGCTCAAAGCAAGGGAACTGGTTAGGTTTTTGGAATAATCTAGGAAAGAAGTGATGATGACATGAATTAGGTCATCTCTGATCAGATAAAGAGGAAAACAACTCAAGAAAAGTAAAAGAGGTAGCATCCTCTGGGCTGGGTAACTATCTGAGCTGTTATTTTCTTGCTTATGACATTTATGGCAAGGTTTGGCAGATGAGTGGCAGGGTAAGACAGATTTCCCACAGCTTTGAAAGGGCCTTACTTTGCTGGTACTGGTAGTGATGATTAGATGTGGGAGGGAGGAATGATTCTCAAGTTGCTGGCTTGGTTTACTCTGTGGGTTTCATATTATTTATGTGTGTGTGTATATGTATGTGTGTTCCCACTGCCTAGCATAGTACTTGGCACCAAAGTATTTTTAAGCAAGTATCTAAAATAATACCTATCACATTTAGAGTATCTATAAGTCTATAAGGTGTTTGTTCATGTGTCATTTTATTTCATTATCATTCTGCAGATTTGGAGTCATGCAAGGACATGTACCTGTTTTTGCTGGGAGCTGGGATACAAATCAGCATATTATTACCATTATGCTGAACAAAGGGAATGGATAAAGGGAAGAAGGATCCAGTGGTTGGAGAAACTTTAGGGCTGGATCAGTTAGGAAGTGCAGCTTTGCATATAATGGTATAAGGTATTTGGTAGCTTTAGCTATGATTTATTGTCTGTTTCACAGCTAAATGAATGGAAGAGGGTAGGAAAAAGAAAAGCTTATTGTTTAAATTCAAATAATAAAGAGCATGTTCAATACCCAAGCTTGGGTAAACATGGCTGATTGGCAAGATGTTTGTTATTCTAGCTAACCTAAACTTCTGGTTCTTTTGTTTATTCCTCATTGAAACAGTAAGTCTCCTGCATCATGGCTTTTCCTATTTTTGGTGTCTGTTATCAAGTTACAGCAATATGCATCATATATAATATTACCTGATGTAATAACATAGAGTGGACAGTGACACTTTATGTATAATAGACAATTGCTAAAGAGTATTGTTTTCTCCATGTCTTGTTCTTGGCCAGTTTGATTTTCTAGACTAAATGGCTTTGGATCCTGTCCAGTTTGGCTACATAACCTTGCGATTGATGTTGGTATTTTCTCCTTTATTTTTACCCCCTGTTTCTCTCTATGCCACTTTACGCTTATTTCATCACTGGGATTGTTTGCCAACAAACACTCTAGAAGGCAAGGAGAGGGAAGATAGCCTAGCTCTCCTAGGTAACTTTGAAAACAAAACCTGTTTCAAGAATGTTTATTAGATTTGTTATGATTAGCCCTGGGAATTTTTAGAAGTTTAAAGTCTCCCCCTTAAGAGAGAGAGAGAAAGAGAGAAGAGAAGAGATAGAGCAGAGACCTTTTCTTTAAAACTGTATAATTAGATTAAGTGCTGTATTTTTTTCAGATTTCAATATGCTATTATATACTCAGGCAAGTAAGACTATTCCTAAGAAGAGACGCTTGAAAAGTCAGTAAATAATATGTTGTGCTTAACAAACAAAAAAAGCAGTTGGCTCTGCTTTCTTCTTTTTGGTTTTATTTTCAGTGTTGTTAGAAGAAATGTTAATTCACAGAGAACTGTTTTCCTGCCTGTCAGTTGTCACAGGAGTTTTGTTATTGTTGTTGTTGTTTGTTGTTTTCTAAATGATAGTACAGCTTTGCTATATATGTACCTATATATTTTTTCCTGGACATTTGGACATTTCTTGGAAACTGGTTGAATTTTATCACTTGGTTTTTATTAGTGTTTCAGTAATTTGATTGTTTTGAATTTTTAATATAAAATATATATAGAAAGTGAACTTTAATAATTTGGCAATTGCAACAATAAAGGATATAACACCCATATTTAAATTAAATATTTTAGTAAGCAGTATTTTAGTTAAGTTTTAATTGCATTATTAATTGCCATGAACAAGATATTCCTAGGGAAAAAAGCTGAGCAGATCGTCTAATTGCAGCTTTTACTGCTTTGAATGATAAAGTGCTTTTGATTTGGTGCTGAGCCAGGAGGGCTTGATTGATAATATCTGTCTCCGATGTCACCCTGGGAGAAAAGAATAAAACCTCAGTAGACATGGTGCAATGCAGCTGTCTCCGCTGCTCGGATTTCTCTGCCCCATTGACGTCATTGGGAGGTTTCAAACCAGTCCAGAGTGTCTAGTAAACCTGCACATAAATGAAATGAAGAAACAGAAAAACACTGATTCATAACCCAGCCCTCACTCCGAAGAGGTAGCTGTTATATTTTCCCTGATAATGGGCAGATGTTTTCTCCTTCCCTGCACTTAAAATTTTTTTTTTAAATGGAATCAGCTATCCAGAAATGTGGGAAAGCCTCTGACAAGGAATGTGAATTGCGCAAGCCCTTCTAAAATCAGATTATATCACAATGAACCACATTTGTCCAGGGTTCTCGCATAGCGTAACCTGCATCCAGCTTGTCGTTAAGATCAGGGATGTCTGAAGCAGAAAGTGGTGTGGGGAACGGCTTTCTCTGGAGGCAGGACTACTCTAACCACCCCAGCCAGTTCCAGACACCATTTCCTCCTCTTCTCTCTTCATAGACAGCCTTTTGTGTTGAGTTTCAAATGAGAGGCATCCATAGACAATGATATGATCACAGAGTAGAATTACAGTCTTTTCCAAGGAAGTAATTTCTCATGTTTTCTGTTTTTTGTTTTTTAATGAATTTAGCAAAGAGAAAATACCCAGGAGGAAGCAGAGGAGGAAAACCAAACCTTTGCGATTTTTTAAAAGCTGCTTTGTCAGCTTAATACATTAAATATACGATAAACTGTAAACCTCAACATAATTTATCATAAGGAATTTTTTTCTAAATGCTGTCAGAGAAGTTTAGTGACTTGGCTGAGTATTAATGTTAAAAGATGTTCAAGTGCTGGTTTTCCACATACTAGGCAACTGGACCGCTGGCAGAAGGAGAATGCTCTCCTTTTCCCTTCTTAATCATACCCCTTCCTCATTCTCCAACTTAGTTATGGCAGGAAAGGACTCACGGTTACCAGATGGCTTTCATTTCTTATTTAACCAGCAAGTTCCATGGCATACAATTAGAAAATAACAGAATAACACTTTAAAGTTTACAAACATCATCGCTTCCATTGTTCCATTTCAGACTGACCGGTAACCCTGGACAGTAGATAATACAAGTGTCATCATTTTATAAAGGAAGAAATCAAGCTTCAGGCAGGCTGAAAGGAAAAATAAAAATCTTGCCTGAGTTACTCATCTTGTCAAAAGCAGAGCTCAGTCAGATTCGAACCCCAATTCTGGAACTCTGCAGCCATCCTCTGTTTTCTTCACCATATGCTCAAGGACTTTTTGATCCTATGACTTACCTTTTGGAATAATTTCAACTTAGCAGATTTGTATTGACCATTTATTACATGTGGTAGGTGCTTTAGAGTAAAAGCTATGTAAAACACAGTTGTTGGCCTTAGGGAGCTTGCAGTACTGAGAAGACGTGGGTCTCCATGTAACTGTATTACAAAACAGAGTAAGAAAGTTGCATCAGACAAAGTGATGGCATCTGACTAGTGCATCTTGAATGAAGTAGCATTTAGCATAAACACTAAAGGACAGGTGGTATTTCAATAGGTAACTATGGTGGCTAGGGCCATTGTGGGCCAAGGGACCTGCACGAACAGAGCCAAATAGCCAAGAATCGTCTGAGGGGTGGCAGGAATGATACAAAAATCTTATTTTGAAACTGAAGGCTGGGATCTGGTGACAGGTCAGTGAGGGCCACCATGGAAGACTTTAAATGCCAGGGTGAGGAGTTTGTAATAATAAAAAGAAGTGTAAATGCTTTAATCTAGGGAGTAAAACCTTTAAATCTGTGCTTTAGTGTGTAATCAGTTAAGCAGCCACGTGTAGGGTACACGAGAGAATAGAAAATCTGGCTCATAATGCCAAGTAGGAGGTTCCCTAAAAATCGAGGGGGAAGGAGATTTGAGGAAATAGGATAATGTGGGACTATGGGAATTCATTCATTTGTTTCAAAGTATTTGCTGAGCACACTCTACCTTGTCAGGCACTATTCTAGGTATTCGAATATACCAATAGCAGATTGATAAACTCCCTGCTTCCTTGGTCTTTCGTTCTGTAGAGGAGGAAACGGAAAGGAGGGGACAAATTCACCAAATACTATGGGGTCAGAACTAACAGCACTTAGTAACAGGTCGTGCTGAATGAATGGAAGAAGAGCTGGTGCTGACTTGGAAATTTCTCCGCTTGACAGCTAAAAGTGCACTTAGTCTGCAAAGTTAGACTTCTTCAGGCATTATGATAACACTTCACAGGGATACCATCTAGCTCAGATACAATGAGGTATGGAAATATGTTTGGCAAAGCATCAAGTGCTACATATGTATTACCATTTGTGGTTGTGAATGGTTTTTTTAGTGTATTTTTATTTTATTTAAAAAAAATGTTTTAATGTTTTTTTTTTTTTTTTGAGAGAGAGAGAGAGAGAGAGAGAGAGAGAGTGTGTGCAGGGGAGGGGCAGACAGAATCCAAAACAGGCTCCAGGCTCTGAGTTGTCAGCAAGAGCCCGACATGGGGCCCAAACCCAGGAAACGCGAGATGGTGACCTGAGCCGAAGTCGGACGCCTTAACCACTGAGCCACCCAGGCGCCCCTTATTTTATTTTAAAGCAAAGAGTCAAAATATGTTTGTATTCATTATGTGTTTTCAAATAATCTCAGGAAAGTTACTTCAAAAGAATGTTGTTTGGAACTTACTTTACCATGTAATCTTTTCATCTTCTTGCTTCTGTGATTTCTGCCAGTATTCAAATGTAGTACACATTACGAAAAATGATATTAGGTATTGCGTGAGGAGCTACTAAAACTAATGTCTAGGGTGCAAGTTCTTCCTGGGGAAGGATTCAACGCAGGCTTATGTATCAATACATTTTGGAACATATGTCATCTTAAGTATTTAACAGTTTAAACATCGAATCATCTTCCCTGAGGTTATTTATATGTGATTTATTACACAGAGTATAGGTAGGTTTTCCTATATCTCCAAAAGTCTCAGAACTTATTTATAATGCTAATGAGCATTATAAGTTCCCGTGTATATTTAAAAATTAGCAGACGTTAAGAATCTTATGACCCATTCAAACAGTGTTAGCCACATAGATTATTATCAAGTCATTAGAAACCCTGAGGATATTGATAACGATAATGACCCTTTAATGGTCTGCCTTTTGTCAAGTTAAGAATGAGAATCCATGTGAAAGCTGAAGTGGAGAACTGAGAACGTCCACCTGGATAATTTACCTTTGAGGAGTTGTGTTAATAAAAATAAGATGGTACTGGGGCGCCTGGGTGGCACAGTCGGTTAAGCGTCCGACTTCAGCCAGGTCACAATCTCGCGGTCCGTGAGTTCGAGCCCCGCGTCAGGCTCTGGGCTGATGGCTCAGAGCCTGGAGCCTGTTTCCAATTCTGTGTCTCCCTCTCTCTCTGCCCCTCCCCCGTTCATGCTCTGTCTCTCTCTGTCCCAAAAATAAATAAACGTTGAAAAAAAAATAAGATGGTACTAAAATTTCCTTCTTACCTTGATAATTACCCCCAACAAAATACAGATTTAGTGAAAAAGGCTTATTCAGCAAATGGTTATCGATGTGTGTGTGCGTGTGCCAGGTATGGTGGCTAAAATGGTTCTCTCTCTATCAAAGACTATTTCTTTTCTTTTGTGATCCTTTCTGTGTAACTGAATGAGGGTTAGATAGTTAAGTGACGAATTTGATCAGTAACCTCTTTTTACCTATAAAATTTCAGTTAAAAAAAACTGTTTAGTGATCATGAACCTCCATCATCTAGTTCCTTAGAATTTAGACTCAGCTGAGGTAATCAAATTTTCCTTCTTTTTATTAATTTAGTTTATCAAGTGTTTTATGTTTTTAAATTTTTATTGAATTACATTTGAACACAATGTTATCTTAGTTTCAGGTATACAACATAGTGATCAATATTTTGTACATTACAAAAATGTTCACCACAATAGGTCTAATTACTATCTGTCACCATATGAAGTTATTACAATATTATTGACTATATTCCCTATGCTGTACATTACATCCCTGTGACTTATTTATTTTATAACTGGAAGTTTGTACCTCTTAATCCCCTTTACCTACTTTTTCCATCCCTCTAAACCCCTCCCTTTTGGCAACAACCAATTTATTCTCTGGAACTATGAGTCTGTTTCTATTTTGTTTTGTTTGATCATTTGTTTTATTTTTTGGATTCTACATATAAATGAAATCATACACTATTTGTCTTTCTCTGTCTGACTTATGTCACTTAATCCAATAGCCCCTAGGTCCATCTATGTTGTCACAAATGTCAAGACTTCATTTTTTTTTTTTATGGCTGAGTGATATTACACACACACACACACACACACACACACACACACACCCCTCATCTTCTTTATCCATTCATCTATTGATGGACACTTAGGCTGCTTCTACATCTTGGCTACTGTAAGTAATGTTACAGTGAACATAGTGGTACATACATCTTTTTAAATTAGTGTTTTTGTCTTCTTTGAATAAATATTCAGAAGTGGAATTGCTGTATCATATAGTGGTTCTATTTTTAATTTTTTGAGGAACCTCCATACTGTTTTCCATAGTGGCTGCACCAATTTACCCTCTCACCAACAGTGCATGAAGATTCCCTTTGCTCCACATGGTCACTAACGCTTGTTATTTCTTACCTTTTCTAATAAGTCATTCTAACATTTGTGAAATGGTATCTTATTGTGGTTTTGATTTGCATTTCCCTAATGATGAGTGATGTTGAGCATCTTTTCATGTGTCTGTTGGCCATCTGTATGTCTTCTTGGGAAAAATGTCTATTCATGTTTTCTGCCTGTTTTTTACTCCGGTTGTTTATTTGTTTAAAGTTTTTTATTTTGTTCGTTATTGAGTTGTACAGGTTTTTGTATATCTTGGAAATCAACTCCTTATTGGATATGTCATTTGCAAGTATCTTTTTCCATTCAATGGGTTGCCTTTTTGTTTTGTTGATACTTTCCTTCATGGTAGAAAAGTTTTATAGTTCTATGCAGTTTCATTTGTATATTTTGCTTTTGTTGTCCTTGCCTGAGGAAACATACCTAAAACAGTATTGCAAAGACTTATGTGAAAGAGCTTACTGCCTATTTTCTTCTAGGAGTTTTATGGTTTCAGGTCTCAAATTTAAGTCCTTTTTTGAACTTATTTTTGTGTATGGTATAAGAAAGTGATCCAGTTTCATTCTTTTGCATGTAGCTGTCCAATTGTCCCAGAGACATTTATTGAAGAGACTATCTTCTCTCCATTTTGTGTTCTTGCTTTCTTTGTCATAGATTAATTGACCATATAAATGTGAGTTTATTTTGGGGTTCTCTGTTCTGTTCCATTGATCTATGTGTCCATTTTTGTGCCAATGCCATACTGTTTTAATTACTGTGGCTTTGTAGTATAGTTTGAAATCAGGGAGAGTGATATATTCAGCACTATTCTGCTTTCTCAAAATTGCTTTGGCTGGGCAGAGTCTTTTGTCTTCTATACAAACTTTAGGATTATTTGTTTTATTTATGTGAAAAATGCCATTGGTATTTTGATAGGGGTTGCCTTCAATCTGTAGATTGCTTTGGGTAGTATGGGCATTTTAATAATATTAATTCTTCCACGGCACCTGGGTGGCCCAGTTGGTTAAGTGTCTGACTCTTAGTTTCAGCCTACGTCATGATCTCATGGTTCATGATGAGATTGAGTCCTATATCAGGCTCTGTGCTGACAGTGCAGAGCCTGCTTTGGATTCTCTCTCTCCCTCTCTCTCTGCCCCTCCCCCACTCGTGCTCATTTAGTTTCTCTCACTCCCTCTTTCTCTCAAAAAAAAAAAAACCATATTAATTCTTCCAATCCATGAGCACTGTATATCTTTTCATTCAATTGTGTCTTCTTCTGTTTCTTAATAAATGTTGTATAGTTTACAGAGTACACATCTTTCACCTGCTTCGTGAAATTTATTCCTAGGTATATCATACTTTTTTATGTGATTGTTTTCTTAATTTTTCTTTCTGATAGTTTGTTATTAGTGTTCAGAAGTGCAACAGATTTTTGTATAGTAATTTTGTATCCTGTAACTTTCCTGAATTTTTTTATTAACTTAGTAGTTTTTTGGTGGAGTTTTTCTATATACAGTATTATGTCATCCCCAATAGTGACAGTTTTACTTCTTCCTTTCCAAGCTGGATATCTTTTATTCTTTCTTGCCTGCTATATGGCTAGTACTTCCGATACTATTTCATTTGTAAAGTAGTGAGAGTGGGCATCCTCATCTGGTTTCTGATCTTAGAGAAACATTTTTCAGCTTTTTACCATTGAGTATGATGTCAGTTGTGGATTTGTCATAGGTGGCTTTTATTATATTGAGGTATATTCCCTCCATACCCTTTTGTTTAAAGTTTTTTTCTTTTTAAATGTTTATTTATTTTTGAGACAGAGAGAGACACAGCACGAGCAGGGGAGGGTCAGAGACAGAGAGGGAGACACAGAATCTGAAGCAGGCTCCGGGCTCTGAACTGTCAGCACAGAGCCCGACGTGGGGCTCAAACTCACAAGCCGTAGATCATGACCTGAGCCAAAGTCGGACACCCAACCAACCGAGCCACCCAGGCGCCCCAGTTTTTATCATTAGTATATGTTGAATTTTGTTAAATGCTTTTTCTGCATGTATTGAGATCATCATATGATTTTTATCTTTCATTTTGTTAATGGCATATCACATTGATTGATTTGTGGATGATAAAATATCCTTGCATCCCTGGAATGAATCACACTTGGTTATGTTTTGTATATCTATCAAGTCCATTTGATACTTTTAATGTATTGTTGAACTTGGTTTCCTAATATTTTGTTGAGGGTTTTTGCATCTGTGTTCATCTGGGATATTGGTATATAATTTTATTGTTTGTAGTGTCATCTGGTTTTGGTATCAGAGTAATGTTGGCCTCATAAAATGAGTTTGGAAATATTTCTTCTTCCTCAAGTTTTTAGAATAATTGGAGAAGGATAACCATTCTTTTCAAATGTTAGGTAGAATTCACCTGTGAAGCCATCTGGACCTGGACTTTTGTTTGTTAGTGTTTGTTTGTTTGTTTCTTAATTCATTTTAATTATTAGTAGTCAGTCTATTCAGATCCTCTACGTCTTCTTTATTCAATCCTGAAAGATTGTGTTTCAAGGAATTTATCCTTTTTTTCTAGGTTGTCTAATTTTATGGCATATAATTGTTCATGTATTGTATGATCCTTTGTATTTCTGTGGTATCAGTTGGAATTTCTCCTCTTTCATTTCTGATTTTATTTATTTGGTCTCTCTCTTCTTTCAGATGAGTCTAGTTAAAGATTTTGCTGATTTTGTTTATATTTTCAAGGAGCCAGCTTTTAGTTTCATTGATTATTTTCTTTTATTTTTTTTTCTTTTGTACTGTAATTTCATCCATGTATGAAATATCTTGAAACAATTCTTCTATTTCTAGTTCTCCTTCAGTTAGAGCAGATGTTCCAAGGCAATTATTACTTATAACATATATAATATTTGTATAATAAATCTATAATATATAATTTTATATATAGTCTTTGCAAATGTGAACAAAATCCATGATTTACCCTGCTCTTTTTTCACATTGAGGATTACATTCTTTTTTTTTTAGTTTTTATTTCATTTATTTCCTCTGTGATCTCTGTTTCCTTCCTTCTGCTAACTTTGGAATTTGTTCTTCTTTTCTAGGTCCTTCAAATGTAAAGTTAGATTGTATTTGAGATTTTTCTTATTTTTTGAAGTAAACCTGTACAGCTGTGAACTACCCTCTTAAAATTGCTTTTGCTGTATTCAGAGATTTTGGTTCATTGTGTTTACATTTTCATTTGTCTAAAGGTATTTCTTTATTTCCTCTTTGATTTCTTTATCAACTCATTGGTTATTTAATAACGTATTGTTTAGTCTCCACATGTTTGTGTTTTTTATTTTTTTCCATTTATAATTAATTTCTACTTTCATACCATTGTGGTCAGAAAGGATGTTTCATGTGATTTCAGGCTTCTTTAAATTTATGGAGACTTGTTTTGTGGCCTAACACGTGATCTATCCTGAAGAGTGTTCTATGTGCACTTGGAAAGAATGTTTATTCTGCTGTCTTGGGATAGAATATATCTATTAATATAGATATAGAAATAGAATATTTCTATTAAGATATAGAAATATAGATGGATAGATAGATAGATAGGTAGATTCAAGTTAGTGGGGTATTGAAGTTCCCTACTATCATTGTATTGCTGTCTATTTTCCCCTTTATTTGTGATAATATTTCCTTTTATATTTAGGTGCTTCTATGCTGAATGTATTGATGTTTACAAATGTTATTTGTGACATCTGTTGGATTGACCCCTTTATTATTATATAATGCCTTTCTTTGTTTTTTGTTTCAGTCTTTGTTTTAAAGTCTATTTTGTCTAAGTATTGCCAACCCAGCTGTCTTTTCATTTCCATTTGTATGGTACGTCTTTTTTCATCCTTTCACTTTCATTCTGTGGGTGTATTTAAGTTTGAAGTTTGTGGGCAGCATATAGAAGGGTCTTGTTATTTTTTAATCCATTCAGCCACCCTATATCTTTTGATTGGAGCATGTAGTCTGTTTACATTTAAAGTAATTTTTGATAGGTATGTACCTATTGCCATTTTGTTTATTCTTTTCTAGCTTTTTTTGTAGTTCCTCTTTGCTCCTTTATTCTGTTTTGCTCTTCTCTTGTGGTTTGATTGTTTTCTTTATTGTTATATTTAGATTTCTTTCTCTTTTTGTTTTGTGTATTTGCTATAAGTTTTTTACTTTGTGATTACTATGAGGTTCACATATAACATCTTATGTATATAACAGCCTCCCTAATTTGATAGCCACTTAATTTTGAACACATTCCAAAGCTTTATATTCAACCCCCATACATATTTTGTATTTTTATGACACATTTTAAATCTTTTTACTTTATGTATCCCTTAACTAATTATAGTATTTTAAATTGATTTTACTCCTTTGGTCTTTTGTTCTTTGTACTTACTTTGTAAGTGGTTTATCTGCTACCTTTATTATTTATCTACCTTTTCTGGTGAGATATTTACGTATGTATATTTTCCTATCATTAATTGGTACCTTTTCTTTTTAGCTTAGAAAAGTCCCTTTAACATTTCTTGTAATGCTGGTTTGTGGTGATAAATTCCTTTAGCTCCTGTTTACCTGAAAAATTCTTAATCTCTCCTTCAATTCTGAATGATAACCTTGCTGGGTAGAGGATTCTTGGTTGGCACTTTTTCCCCTTCAGCACTTTGCGTGTGTCACGCCACTCCCTTCTGGCCTATCTGCTAACAAGTCTGATTATAGCCTCTTGGGATTTCCCTTATACATAATATGAGGTTCTTCTCATGGTACCTTTTAAGATTATTTCTTTAACCTTAATATTTATACTTTAAATTATAATGTGTCTAGGTGTGTTTCTCTTTGAGTTCACTTTATTGTCACTGTGCTTCCTGGGCCTGGATGCCTGTTTCCTTTTCCAAATTAGGGAAGTTGTCAGCTATTATTTCTTCAAATAATTTTTCTGGCCCTTTCTCTCTCTTTCTCCTCCTTCTGGGACCCCTATCATGAAAAGGTTATTCCACTTGATACTGTCTCAGAGGTCACTCAAGGTATCTTCACTTCTTTTAATTGTTTTTTTTTTTTCATTTTGCTTTATGTTTGGGTGTTTTCCATTGCTTTGTCTTCCAACTCACTGATTTGTGCTTCTATTTCATCCATTCTGCTGTTGAACCCCTCTACTGTATTTTTCACTTCAGTTATGACTTCTGTTTGGTACTTTTTATTTTCTGCCTCTTTGTTGAAGTTCTTGCTGTGTTCATCCATTTTTTCCCAAGATTGGTGAGCATCTTTAGGACCATTACTTGTAACTCTGTATCAGGTAGGTTGCTTAGTTCCATTTCATTAAGGTCTCTTTCTGAGGATTTCCCTTGTCCATGGCTTGGAACATATTCCTCTATCTTCTCATTTTGTCTATTGTAATACGCAAAACGCTATCCCCCTCAGTCTTGAAAGAGTAGTCTTATGTAGGAACTGTTTTGTGTGGCCCAGAAGTACAATCTCCTCTGGTACCAGGGCCAGGCACTCTCTAGGCATCCCTTGTGTGGGCTGCATGTGCCTGCAGGGTGTAATAGGGCTGAGCATACTACTGGAGAGGGGTAGCTTGGGGCAATCCCCTGGCTGGCTTGCACAGGGAGAGCAGAGTTCAAGCTGTGTGTCCCTCCCAGTTGCAGCTTTGTCTCTGAGTGCCATGGGTGGGATTTAAGGCACATGTCTGGCCAGTTGCAGTTCAGTCATTGCACAGGTTGGGCAAGGCTCAGGGCACTCATCTGGCCCTTCGCAGTGTGAGTGCTATGTGGGGTAGGCAGGGTGTAGGGCACTTGCCTAGCCCAGTTTGGGGAGTCACTAAGGGGAGTAGGCAGAGCAACCTCTGGTGCTAGCAAGATAGAGGGAGGGTGCCAAAAACAGTATCCATCAATTTCATTACCAGTAAGTTTGATGAGATTGCAAAGATGGTGTCTGCCAGCACTTCTGTTTTCAGATAAAGTTCCTCAAGTTCCTGTCTTTCTGGTAGCTGCTTTAAAATTAGTGTGTCTCCCTCACTTAGGGTCTAGATGCTTTCAATCTGTTCCTTCTATACTGGATCTCAGGGTAATTGGGTTCGCACATGAGTTTTTTAAGAGTAGGGCCTCCTTTCCTTGTAGTTCTATGATTGTTCTTCTCTTAATCCCCATTGGTTTCCAAAACAAGACATTTAGGTGGCTCCTCTTTCCAGTGCCTGCCTGAATGGTTGGGGTGCCTGATGTGGGACACAATGCCTTTACTTCTTAAGGGGAATTCCACATTTGGGGGGATCCCTCCCAATTATACAGTCACTACATTTGGGGCGGGGTTCTGGGCAAGGCCACATCTCTGCTTCTCCTATCCCTTCTCACTGCATCTCTTTTGTCTTTTGTTGTGTAATTTATCTAGTTCTAGGGCCTTTTCAGAAGAAAATTGTCCCGTGTATAGCTGTAAATCTGTTGTGCTCATGGAAGAAGGTGAGCTCATTGTCTTCCTACACTGCCGTCTTCAAACCCCTTCCGTTTATCTGATCGGATTTCCTGATGGCAATTCTAAATTCCACCTGCCACCCCTTCTCATTCTCCTCCCTCCTCTCATTGTACTGTCTTAACTGCTTTTTGTGTCACATCACATTTATGTGTTTATATGTTTCTTTCAACTCTGGACCCTGAAATCCTTGAAGCCATGAATCTTTCTTCCATCTTTGTACCCACAACACTTAGTAGAGCTTCTGGCATATATTAGGTCCCCAGGAAATGCAGAAAGTGTCAGTTCAACTGAACTTTCTTTTGACAATGGAAATGAGGATTTCATGGCTTTGGAGAGAAAGTTTTATTTTCCTAAGAAAGAGCTTTTTTTATTCTTTAGGCCCAATAGAAAGGCTTTACTTCTCATCATCTTTTAGGGTAACTTTATGGGAATAATAAATAATAACAATAATAATAATAGCAGCATTTATAGTTTACTGAGCACTTATGTTTGGCAGGCCTGTGTGAAGTATTTAACATATAATAATATCTCAGTCAATCTAGGTAAATAATATTACTTTCATTTTGCAGGTGGGGAAATGAAAAGGTTAAGTAACTTTCCCAAAGTCACATAGATATTAAAAGTGGGTAAAATCAAGTTAACAAATATTTTGCCTCTAAAACCTTCTTTTAACTATTATAGGAAATTGGCAATTAGTATGTAACAAACCCATTAGAAAAGATACGCATTTTATTTGTTTACAGCATTAGAATATGGTAACCAAATATTAATGAAATGACTATATGTCTGTCCATGTAATAAAATACTTGATTTTATTATACTATGGACAGAAGAGTCAGATATTGCCACAAGCAAGGAATTTCAGGTTGTTTGTCTAGTCTTTTAAGCATCTGGATATATTTTGAAACATTTTTTTAACTTGCCTTTGGTTTGGTTCTTTGACATGAAAAATAGTCACTATTGTGTAGGGAGCCAAATTTTTATCTCAGCTTTGTATTTTACTAAGCTGTATGATCTTGCATAATTCCTTAAGTATCATGAACATATTTCTTGGTTGTCAAGTAAATGAGCTGGATGGAATGATATCTTGAGTTCATTGTATCACATACCTTCCTATCCCTCTGCTATCTTGATTTGCTTCTGATCAACCTCTGAAATCCTAAAGCAACTTAATTTGGTGAGAGAAAGCTTGTCAGGGTAATTGTAGGGAGATATTACCATCTCAGAGCTTTATATTGACAATCTTTACTGGGTTCTGATTAAAACGAAACTTAATGAGGAGTGCCTGAGTGGCTCAGTTAAATGTATGACTCTTAATCTCAGCTCAGGTCATGATCTCACAGTTCATGATTCTGTCTTTCCCTCTCTCTGCCCCTCCCCTGCCTTCTCTCTCTCTCTCTCTCTCTCACACTCTTTCTCTCAAAATAAATAAATAAACTTTTAAAATGAAACTTAATGAGTAAGAGGGACAACAGTTTTTGAAATATTAGCAATATCCTACATTTGGCCTTTTAACCTTTAGGGATATTGATCAGGTCACCTTTAAGTTGATTCTAGCTGACATTTGGAGGAAAACCATAAATTGAGGTTATGATTTCTAAAAGACAACTATGAATTTTAGCATCAATCTGGCTTTCACCATGACAAGATACTTTTGGTAGCTGAGATCATCACAGTGATAGAATTGTTGAGCTGAAGGGAACCTTAGGAAGTTATCTAGTCCATCTTTCTGCCTGGAGCCATGTCATATTTGAACTCTAGAGATTAGAAATATTTTTTGTTTGTTTGTTTTTTAAGGGAGATTCCACAACTTCCCTTGGCATCTTATTCTAGTAACTGACAATCTCACCTGTCGGCAAATCATTTTTCATACCTATCCTAAATCCCTAGGGCTGCAGTTTCAATTCCTTTTCTTCCATCCTCAGAGGTAAAAAACAGCTGGTATAATAACCCCTCATGTACATGAAGATTGTTATCAAGACGTGATTCAGCTCGCATCCTAAAGCCAAATTCTTCGAATCTTTCTTCATAATTTCTTTTTGCTTAACCCTTTAATCACCTTGCTTTTGCACATCAGAACTCTCCTCAAGTCTTCATCTTCTCAGTTATGAGTCCCAGGTTCATAAATATAGCATACGTAGTTAGTTAGCTATTGTACCTTGTGAATCGCAAAGTTGAATGTCTTACATGAACATGACAACTTGGATTCTGTTTCTCTTTAAGCAAACGTGGTGAAAATTTTTCTTTTGAACAGTATAAATGGAAAGCATTATATTAACAGCATGAGTGATTATAAGGGTGCACATTGCCTTTAAAATCGTAAATGAACAAAAATCATAAACTAAAAGCTAATAAATTAGGGGAGATAATTTTTAAAAAGCGATCACTTTCCTTTAAATTTCTACTTTCAGGCTGAACAGAAGCTCCGTGTAGTAAGACAAGAATAAGTTTTGGTATCAAAACAATTTCAGTTTCAACTCTGGATATAACTGGACTCAATGAACAACTATATTCTAATATATGAGCTTTACTTACCTACTATGTTACGTATGATAATAGTAAAAATGACAGATTCCTTGAGGATAAGAAAGAACCATTTTTGTTTATTTTTGTATCTCTAGAGTCAAGCCCAATTAATAACAGAGATTAATAGTCACTTAATGTTTGAATTTTACTGAAGGGTTACTTGTAAGAATTAAATGATATTATATATATGAAATATTTGGTCAACTACTGAACTCTATGTAACTATGAGTCACTACTGTTAATTTTTAAAGAGTCAGTATTAATACTGGATTAAAAAAATAAACCAAATTTTGATTTGCAGTCATCTTTACAGCAACATTTTTGTTATCCTTTTGTTGAATATATCGTAAAAAATTTTTCTGGAAGTTTGAGGTTCCTAAAATGAATAATCAATAACACAGAGCTTAACTGCTTGGAGTTAATGCTTAATCTTTTCTGATGAGCAATCTGAGAAAGAGAAATGAACTCAAATGTGACTAAGGTGACCTCCCAGAGCCCATCAAAAGTCACCCTGGCACCAGGAGAGCAGATCTACTCTGAAAAATTTACATTTTTCCGGAGCTTCCATGACCTTGTGTGCATTTCCCCGTGTGGGAGAGAAAATCAGTGATACCTTGACTGATAAAAGCACCCAAAGGTTTAGATAACATTGCTTTATTTATTAACAACATGACTAAAAGGAGTCTTTTTAAGTACTTGACCTTCTTCCATGGGGAACATTGTCAAAGGGCCAGAGGAGTAATACAGGGAAAATTTTTATGTCAGAAACGTAAAAAGGAGTGTTTGTAAGTAATAGTTGATCTTTCCAAAGAGCACCCTTCCCTGGCTTTGTACTTGATTTACAAATATTTGACTCAAGGAACATGAGCTTTGAAATCAAAGTGATTCAAAGATCTTAGGTTTGCCATACAAGTAGATACTTGGGCAAGTCATTCAGCCCCTCTAACTTTAATTTTCTTTTCTGTAAAATGAAAAATATGTTACCCAGCTCCTAAGACTCCTGGCACTGTTGGCTTCTTACCTTCTCCACCTTCAGTAAGAATAGGCTAGTTAAAATGATTTACAAAACTAGTATGTCCAATGGACTTAAGAGACCCTTACAAGAAGTGATCAAAACTCTTTGATAAAACATTTTGTTGAATTTCTTTCCAAGAGTGATATTGACCACTTGATAATGACACAAAACTGTAAAACTCTGAGAATGTGTTTCTCTTTGAGGAACTACATTAAAAAAAAATTGTATCTTTAAAAGTGAAAACTGATGACAGCCTGCCAAGGCCAAATAGCATGGGGAAAAAATCTGGAACAAGAATCAGGAGTCCTAGGTTTGGAGCCAACTCTTTTACAAATTAGGTGACCTCAGGTAAGTTTTCTTTTCTGGACCTTAATTGCTCCATGTTTAAAATGAGAGAATGATATCCAAAGCCTTCCTGCATCAACAAGTCTACAGCATTGAGATTCAGGCATTGTTACATTGTTACTCAAAGAGATACTGCCTAGAGTCTTAAAGAGTTGAGGGCCCTGTTTTGTTTTGCCCTCAGAACTTCAGATGTGAAGGATTTCTGCATGGTGCTATGGACCTTAGGACAGCATATCTCTGAAGGGAGAATGTCCACTGCCCCATTATGAACACAAGAAGATTCTGGAGACACTTTGCCCCCTCACATTCCTTTTTAATTTTTTTTAAGTTTATTTATTTGTTTTTGAGAGAGTGAAAGAGAGAGAGCAGGAATGGCAGAGAGAGAGGGAGAGAGAGAATCCAAAGCAGGCTTTGTGCTGTCAGCGCAGAGCCCCACACGGGGCTTGAATTTATAAACCGTGAGATTATGACCTGAGCTGAAATCAAGAGTTGGACACTCAACCGACTAAGCCACCCAGGTGCCTTGACTCTGTAGAATATTTTAAAGAAATAATTAATTTTGTAACATATGACATGGACTAATTCTAAATAATACAGGCAATGGTTTTCTTTAAATGTTTATTTATTTTGTATGTATGTGTGTGTGTGAGAGAGAGAGACAGAAAGAGAGAGAGAGAGAGACAGAGGGAAAGAATCCCAAGCAGGCTCTGCACTGTCAGCACAGAGCCTGACTTTGGGCTCGAACTCACAAACCATGAGATCATGACCTGAGCCAAACCCAAGAGTTGGACGCTTAACCACCTGAGCCACCCAGGTGCTTAATTTTTAAATTTTTTTCTTAAGTTTTTATCTATACATTTCTTTTTTATTTTGTAAAAGTTTATTTTTATTTATTTTGAGAGACAGGTAGAGAGCAAGCAGGGGAGGGGCAGAGGGAGAGGGAGACAGAATCCCAAGCAGGCTCCATGCTTCCAGCAAAGAGCCTGACACAGGGCTTGAACTCACAGACTTAGATCATGACCTGAGCCAAAATCAAGAGTTGGACGCTTAATCAACGGAGCCACCCAGGTGCCCCATCTACATTCCTTTTTTAGATGAAAATCATGTTGTCTTGATTGGTGACAAAGTTCATCACTAAATGGAAAAGTAGAAAGAACAACAACAAAAGAACACTAAGGAAGAGTTCAAGATAAAGAGAACAACAAAAAGAGAATACAAACCATAGAAATCTGAAATCATACGCATAATTTACTTTGCTAAGTCAGATTTCAGAGGGTGACATCTGGACCTCTTTGTGGCACTGCAGCATCTGTTGAATTTACCAAATAGGAATATCACTCTTAGTAATCTAATTATTATGGAGCTGGAAAAGCATAGATATTTGTGATTCTCCCACTTATGGCCTAAATTAGATCTCTTTATTTGGAATAAATATATTAGAGAAGCTTGTATTTTTATTTTTTTCTGCATGCTCTGCACTTGGAAAGGGACTGTGTCTGATTGTGTGCCTGGCCTAGAGCTGTAATCTTGGCCATAACAGATGATAAATCAAGTAACTCTCCCAACCAAAAAAAACCAAAATAACTTATAGATGTTAATATCTCATAGCTAGCGGCAGTCTTTTCTATTGTTAGAGAAAGTAAGAAAAAAATCATCCAGAGACACACATCATCGTTATTGCTTTATTAAGCAGAATATTCAGGAATGGTATTTCTCAGTTAAAGCTGAAATGAGATAGTCTACAGATATGCCATTGAAACTACAACAAAGAACCACCTTTGATGTTTTCCTCTTCTGATGAGGGCAAATACAAAACCCAAAGAGCAGTGGTTTCTTCAAAATCCCCTATCTTGGACTCAGAATCTATATTTTGTATAAGTTCATTTTTTTCTCTCAAAAGATCAAAATAAAAAATAAATTAATTTTAAACCTAAGGGTCAGGTGAACAAGAAGTACATTATAAAATGTAGAGTCCCTAGCAACATGGGATTTATTCTGAGAGCTTTTAAAGTGCATTTGTTATAATTTGAGAAAGAAAAGGAAGACCCTACTGCTATATATTTCTGTTCAAAATTTACAGCTGTTTCACTGCAATAGGAAGGAACAGATTTCTGTTGAGTTGGCAAGTTAGAATGCCTGAATGGAATAAAGAGATCAGGCCAAAGAAATCACACTGCTTTTAGTACTTTCTTTGCAAAGAGCTTTTTTGGACAGAGTTCATGACTGCTACAAGTAAGTACTCAGTTGCAAGAAGAATGCCAGTGGAGACCAAGTAGGCTGAGGCTTTGTATTAATATGCTATTAATGTTACTAATGTTAATTTGAATCTGGAGAGTTAAGAGCAAACCAAGTGACTAATACTCTCCAGTGAGTTCCACATCCCCTTCCTTTTGAGTCCTGGATGTGGAGATCATTTATTAAGCCTGATTTACAAATCCATTCTTCTGGGGCCCCTGGGCGGCCCAGTCGGTTGAGCGTCCAACTTCGGCTCAGGTCATGATCCCGCGGTCTGTGAGTTCAAGCCCCGCGTCGGGCTCTGTGCTAGAAGCTCGGAGCCTGGAGCCTACTTCTGATTCTGTTTCCCTCCCTCTCTGCCCCTCCCCTGCTCATGCTCTGTCTCTCTCTCTCTCTGTCAAAAATAAATAAACATTAAAAAAATTTTTTTTTTTCAAATAAAAATCCATTCTTCTGAGTGATTGCAAAATACCTGGTGTTATAGTTCTACATCTCACCTTTATGTTTATTCATCATGTACACAGCTATTTTTTTTAATTTTTTTTATTTTATTTATTCTTGAGAGAGAGAGAGAGAGAGAGCATGAGCGAGGGAGGGGCAGAGAGAGACACACACACAGAATCCGAAGCAGACTTCAGGCTCTGAGCTGTCAACATAGAGCCCAATGTGGGGCTCGAACTCACGAGCCATGAAATCATGACCTGAGCCTAAGTCAGACACTCAACCGACTGAGCCACCCAGGTGCCCCCTGTACACAGCTATTTTTTTTAATCTTTATTTATTTATTTATTTATTTATTTATTTAGAGGCAAAGAGAGAAGGAGAGAGAGAATCCCAAGCAGGTCCTTCACCGTCAGCACAGAGCCTGACGGGGGCTCAAACCCACAAACGGTGAGATCATGACCTGAGCCAAAATCAAGTCAGTTGCTTAACCAACTGAGCCACCTAGGCACACCCACAGCTATTTTTTAAATATGTTTTTTCTGATAATAAAGCATTTTAAAAATCTCTTTGTATTTGGTAAAACACTCAGAAACTATAGTCAAGCTAGGTAAAGCCAAAAGGGGCATGTATTGGAGAGATAATGAGGCAGGTATCTTAGAAAAACTGTGATAGGAATGTAGGTGTTTCCAAAATTTCAAAGATCATTGGGATTTACTGTGTCCTCTCTCTGCTCCTCTCTGAACTTCTGCTGTGTTCTTAACAGTCTTTGGTAATCCAGTCTTTTCCAGCCCATCTGACAGAAAACATGGGCACAAAGCTCCCAAGTTTTAGAATTTAATGCTTCAGTTCATAGAACTCCTCATCATACTCCCTCTCCCTTTCATACTCAGACTCTTTAGAAGGAGACTCATGGGCCCAACTTACATAGCCCATCCTTGGCCCAATCACATACAGCCCAGGTGAGGTTTAGGTAGTCTGATGACAGAACACAGCTGCTTTCACTGCACCTAAATGGACTGGGCAGCAGGGGCGAACCCTCAAATAAAGGATACTGAGCAAACATTCCAATAAATCTCCCTTTTAAACCTATAATTCCTCCACTTAGAGGTAATTACTGATAACATCTTGATATACTTTCTTGTGGTTTCCCCCTTAAGCTTATATACTGTTTTAACGTTAAGATCGTTCTGTTTATTAGATTTTTAATCTTGGTTTTTCCAATTAATATTTCATCATTAGCACTCACTCATGGTTTGATTTTATCAATAATAACCACAAAATAACAAATACAATAGGTAGCGTGTATCAACTTCTATATTATTGTGGGCTTTTGTGTGTGTGTTTAATTTATTTACTTAGAGACAGAGAGAGCGCAGGAGGGAGAAGGGTAGAGAGAGGGAGAATCCCAAGCAGGCTCCACGCTATCAGTGCAGATCCCCATGCGGGGCTTGAACTTATAAACCATTGAGATCGTGACTTGAGCCGAAATCAAGAGTCAGATGCTTAGCCGACAAGCCACCCAGGTGCCCCTGCTATGTTATTGTTAAGATCTTTATATAATCTTGTTCACTCTTGCTGTGGAATAATATTTAGTAATCTGTTTACAGAGTGCCACTGGTTACAATATACTTTGATAGAAATTCCATTTGATCATCACAGCTGCTTTGAAACATGGTATTATTATGAATTTCCCTATTTTACATATAAAAAAAAGAAACAGAAAAGTCATAAGACTAGTAAATGGTCCTTTCTCGTCAGATTGCTTACCGTATTCCTTTGAGTCCATACCCCGCTGCCTTTGCTGGTATTTTTCTGCATTCAGATTCTGTTCAATTGTTCATCAAGGCAGTCCTTTACACAGTAATATCTGTCCTCCTGCTCCAGGCCCTTCTAGACACTTACAGTGATTATAGGGATAAAGGGAGAAGGTGAGGAAGAGAGTGGAAGCAACATGGCAGGAATCAGGAGTTTGTAAACTCATCCAGGACACTAGTGGGGTCAGGGGTGGGGACAGTAGTATGGCTTCCAAATGGTTAGGCACATTTTCCCCCTAGAACCTCTCCTGCTCCTCACCATGGCCTGTACTACCAGGCATCCTCACACATGGGTATGTTCTGTCAGTGGCCTCTTTTTCTTTCTCTTTCCAATCCAGTTTCCTTCAAGAAAACTTGTAATAGATTCTATAGGCAAGTATGCCTATAGGCAAGAAATCCAAGTATGGGGTAGGTTCCATTGATTTCTCAGAGGACTTCTATTTCCATGTCCCTGAGTGGTCAATGCCAGGAGGCAGTTTGGCCTGCAGCACAGGCAGAACCTCTGGAGACGATGCAGCCCAGCTCCACCCTCCAGCATCCCATCCCAGATAGAATCCAGTAACGAAAGAATGGAGGTGATCTGGTAACCCTGAAAAGGAAGACGGAGGGAGCAGCAGGAAGGAGGAGATAGGCATTGGCATTGTAAGTGTACCAAGCATTCTATAATCCTTTCTATTAAAAAAAGTCCTTTAGGTGGGGTAATAATGAATGATACTAGGAGATGTGGATCACTTATTATAACGGCCCTCATTCATTTTGCCAGGAGTTATCTTGATTCAGGAATATGCTTGTTAGGAGTCTACCGCAGATAAAGACACTCGTAAAGGGACAGAAGTGAGATCTGACCCAGGTAGACCCAAGTATAGCTAGAGTCTACCCAGGTCACCATTTTCCCACATGGCAGAGTATGGACCTTATATAATCACGTGTGGAATTGCAGAGACAATGTGGTCCTCCAA
This sequence comes from Lynx canadensis, assembly GCF_007474595.2. Classification (NCBI taxonomy): domain Eukaryota; kingdom Metazoa; phylum Chordata; class Mammalia; order Carnivora; family Felidae; genus Lynx; species Lynx canadensis. Next base: position 54,321,881 of record NC_044310.1, read on the forward strand.
CCTAGGGTCTGGTTACATTTGTCTTTGAATGCCTAGCATATGAGTTTAGAACATGTCAGTTAAGCTGAAGGTGGGTTGTAGGGTAAAAACACAAGCAAGATTCTGCATCTTAAGATGGACTGGTTATATTGCCACTCACCCCTTTCCCGCTGCCCTTCACTCTTTTCTTATTTCTTATTTGTCTTCCTCAGGCAAAACATTCAAGACTGAGCCTGTTCTTTGGTGAAAGGTTACCAAGGTTTGTGCTGAAAGGAAATCCTACATTTTTCTTTTTCCAGCTACAAACCTGGGCAGAAAATGTAATGGAACTGAGTAAATAAACATAACTTATCAGGCAAAAATTTACCAATTCTCAGTTCACATTAAGATAGATGGAGGGTTAAAAGATCAAAGATTTTTATTTTTGTTTTTAGAGTAACTTGTTTATAGTCATGTTGCTTCCTTGTTATCTGTTAAATTTTTTGCCTTTGAGTGCCATCACTTATTGCTAATAATATGCAGATGATAATGAGGTTGTTATAATATTCATTGGTTAAAACGCAGCAGGATTAGAGAAAGTGAAATGTTTCTTAATGCGATTTATAGTGTTAGTCTCAAGAATTTAGAAACTGAATCCCAATTATTTACACAGATGGCATTTTGATACTATAAATATTTATGAAACTACAGGTCACTGAAGATATAAATTAATTTCCACCAGTGAAGATAAACAATTTAAGGCAAACAAAAAAGCATTTCAAAACAGAAAATTCTTATATTTTTAATAATGGCTTAACTCTATTGCTGATCTTGTTAACTGGCAAAAGTCTCCAAAACTAAATCAGATTTTGAGGTTTCTAAATTTTTTTTAAGTTACTGGGAAAGATAGTCTGCTTAATTTCTTATATGATACACAAAGGGACAAAAAACTATTCTAGGATGCGGTCCCACTTGTAATGGTGAGTCACTGCCTACAGCAGTCATAATGATAGAGGAATCTATTTATTCCCGTTCTCTAGGCCTAGCACAATGAAGCCATGCAGAAATTATATAATTATTCCTCCTGGATGGATTTTCTTATTGGTTTGTAATTACAAAATACTCTTTGAGTACTTTTGTATCCTGAAATTAAGTCTTCAGAATTGCATAAAGAATGATAAAGTTTGATCTCAGTTTATTTATCCTCTTCATATTTGATTTTACCAATTAGTAGTGTAGCTTCTTGGGTGTTAAAATGTGACTTCTTTACCTTTTGTATGGTTCAATTACCTAGACTAATTTTAACTATATCCTAAGGGAAACCTCTTATTTTCACAATCACATGGTGTGTTTTTCCACTGTTTATAACTGCTTCCTCTATAAATGAAGTAGCCTATGTTGCTAAGGTTCCTTGCTCTCTAGGTGTGCCTTTTTCAATATTTCCTGTCATTTTTGGGCCATTGTTCATAAATGGTTACTAATCATTTCCATAATTTTCTCTGAAAGGAGCCTTGAGGACAAGCACACGTTCTCTTATATAAGCTGTTGTTGATACTGCTTGCTTTTACTCTCCCCTCCCCATCCCACCCAACTAACAACTGTTGGGTGTATACATGTGCCAGGTGCTAGGGATAGAAAGATGAATTAATCCTGAAAGAATTTATGGTTAGGTAGCACCTACTTCTAGCAAGCTATTCTAGCTAGCACCTGCCAGTTCCAGAGATAGAGGTATCTATGCAAGTTGTTAATAAGTGCTTAACCTCTTAAAGATTCTTCTAGGATGATTCCTAAGATAATTGTAAGGAGGAGCTCTGATAGGGGCACCTGGGTGGCTCAGTCAGTAAGTGTCTGACTTTGGCTCAGGTCATGATCTCACAGTTCATGAGTTTGAGCCCCACATTGGACTCTGTGCTGACAGCTCAGAGCCTGGAGCCTGCTTTGGATTCTGTGTCTCCCTCTCTCTCTGCCCCTCCCCTGCTTGTCCTCTGTGTGTGTGTTTGTGTGTGTGTGTGTGTGTGTGTGTGTGTGTGTCTCAAAAATAAATAAACATTAAAGGAGATTTTTAAAAAGAGAAACTCTGATAATCTTCCTCTTCAGAGGATTCCCATTTCTTTGTGGTTGTAGGTATGGTGAACCCACAACATGCTTTAACATAGTAAGCTTATTGTTATAACTGGAGCCATACAATGAAACTATTAATTTCCTACAACATACTTTCTGGTGCCTCCAAAGTCATTAAAACATTACAAAGCAAGACTTACTCTATATTTTGTTTAGAGGAAAGCTATTACAAGTAAGTAATGTACCATAATGGATGAGTCAGTTAAATAAATGTAGGAAACATATTGATATAGTAATTAAGAAATAATACTGTGTAAATTCTTTGTATTGTTTCATTTAATTCTCATAGCAATGCTTTGAGGTATTTTTTTAAATTGTTTATGTTTATTTTGTTTTTGAAAGCGAGAGACAGAGCATGATTTGGGGAGGAACAGAGAGAGAGGGAGACACGGAATCTGAAGCAGGATCCAGACTCATCTGTGAGCACAGAGCCTGATGCAGGACTCAAACTCACAGATCGTGAGATCATGACCTGAGCTGAAGTTGGACGCTTAACAAACTGAGCTACCCAGGGACCCCTGGGGTATTTTATATACTCCCATTTACAGATGAAAATCTGAAGCTTTGGAAAGGAACTTGCATGCCCAAAGTCCTTAACTAGTAAATAACAGCAGACCAGGACTGTATTGATTCCAAACGAAATGCCCCAACCCTATATACCTTCAGAGTCTACTATTAGAATTATACTCAATAGGTATGTCAGATATGAATCCTTAGTCTTAGGTCAGACCATCTCATAAGCTTTAGACCTCTTTTCATGTATGTTTTATGGGCATGGAAATGCAATCTATGATGTCCCATACTAATCTACATGAAAAGAGTTGCTAACATCTGTTCTGCTCAGAAATTTTTGTGTAAGATTACTCCAAGCACCATGAATCCTTATCAGTTGCTTATTGAGGCCATTATTTCTTGAGTTTTGACTATACATTAGGCAGTTTCTCCTTTAGTCCTCACTATAAAATACATGAGGGTACAAATTTTCTAAAATCTGTAGTCATTTATTCAAGATAACATAGGTAATAGATGAATGGGATGTCTTAGATTCAGATTCAGCTGTTTGATTCCAACGTGTTTGATTCCTAATTACACTGATTATTAAGTCAGAGCTCATGTTACCATACATTTGTATCTGGCCACATGTAACTTTAAAATCAACTTTATTGAGATATAATTTACATACAATGATATGCACACTTAAGTGTGACGTTTTGGATGGTATTTGAAATGACCACCACCAGTCTCAAGCTGTACAACATTTCCATCTAGTAAATTGCTTTGTGCCCTTTTGTAGTCTTCCCCACCACCTTTGCCTAGGCTACCATTGATGTGATTGCTGTCAGTACAGATTAGTTTTGCCAAGTCTAAAACCTCATGTATACCATGTGGCAACGAGAAAGAATGAAATATGGCCCTTTGTAGCAACGTGGATGGAACTGGGGAGTGTTATGATAAGTGAAATAAGCCATACAGAGAAAGACAGATACCATATGGTTTCACTCTTATGTGGATCCTGAGAAACTTAACAGAAACCCATGGGGGAGGGGAAGAAAAAAAAAAGAGGTTAGAGTGGAAGAGAGCCAAAGCATAAGAGACTCTTAAAAACTGAGAACAAACTGAGGGTTGATGGGGGGTGGGAGGGAGGGGAGGGTGGGTGATGGGCAATGAGGAGGGCACCTTTTGGGATGAGCACTGGGTGTTGTATGGAAACCAATTGGACAATAAATTTCATATATTGAAAAAAATAAAAAAATAAAACCTCATGTAAAAGGAATTGTGTGGTATATATACTCTTTTGAATCTGCTTTTTTCACTTGGCATAATGATTTTTGAGATTCACACGTGGTTGCTAATATCAGTAGTTCATTCTTTTGTATTACTGAATAGTACTCTATTATATTGTTATATGTGTTTGTTTTTCCATTTGTCTGCTGATGGATATGTGGTTGTTTCTAGTTTGAGGCTATTATGAATCAGGCTGCTAAGAACATTCACATCCAGTTTTTTTGTTTTTGTTTTTTTTGGCTCAGGGGCAACATTATCCCCAAACGTTTCCTGAACTTTGCATTTGTCCTAAAGGATATTCTAATTGTTCTTCATACAAACCTGATCTCATGAGCATAACATGGACTCCAGCCAAGTTCTGAAACTCATGCTTAGTGTAAGCATTTTTCTCTGAGGTATTTGATGATGCATTTACACCAACTCCCATTTGTATTGCAGTACGTCTTTCTGATTGATTATGTTGCTTTTAGGGTCAGTGATCATTTCACTTCACACAATATTCATCACTGTATCTATTAATCAGGCTTCTTAATTCCAAGCTTCTGAAACCCTTAAAAAGATCCCTTAAAAGGTAGATGAATTTATGGAAAGGATATAAGGCAATTCATGCAATCGCCAGGAACCTACAGAACAAAGTTTGGCAAATAGGCAGACCAGGGAAAGCTAGGCAGTTGCCAGGACCACAACCAAGGTCGCATACAAAACCAGTCTATAGGTCACAGCTCCTGACCTAGACCCTTTGTTTCCATTCCTGATATATGACTGTATTTAGTTATTCCATTTCCTGGTGGCTATCAGAAGGCTGCTCCTAAGAAATGTTCAGTGAGGCCCTTGATATGGGTTCCGGAGAAGTAGAAAGTAGAAGCAGGCATCCTACAAGTGTTGGGCCAAAAGCTCTTGCCTTCTAATTGAGACATCACGACTTGCTTGAGCACTTTCTTCTCATGGCAGAGCACAACAGGACAGGGCATCCCTGATGTTAAGACTAGGAAGATGAGATACACCATTCATGATGGACATTCTGGGCCACATAGTCACCTGAATCCCATGTGGTGTAAACATGATATTACATGGTTAATAGATTTAGTTTCCTCTCATAGTCAGACACTAGCCAGGTGCAACTTCTTACTTGTATAAAAGGCATAACTTTTCTCCAGGCAACCATACTATACATTCCAAGTCCATTCACTCTCCAAAAATTGCAGGAGAGTATTTCACACCTTCACCTCTCCTCAAACCCTCATTACATTTTCAGCCATCCCCGCTCTCAGCTGATGATCCTTTCAATTCACTGAGTGAACTGAAGCAATAGGAAAAGGCTTCCAAAGACTCCCTGTTACTAGCATCTGTACTCAATTCCTCCTCCCATCCTGCCCATAGATGAATTATCCATGCTTCTGTCTGAGGCCAATGAAATAGTAATGCTATACCTTGGAGTAAATGATTCTGGTTTATTAATAATAAAATAAGACTCCACTAAGTGCTATGCCATGCAGCATCTCAGTTAATACTTTCAGCAACCTTTTCAAGTAGGTACTTTAAGGAGCCCTGATTTATAAAGAAATAAACTACAGTTTAGGAGAGCTAAGTAACTTGTCCAGGGTTTCACAATTAGTACAAAGCAGCAGACCAGGTTTGTTTATCCTTAAAAGACAGCTTCAGGGGCACCTGGGTGGCTCAGTCGGTTGAGCGTCCAACTTTGGTGCAGGTGATGATCTCACAGCTAGTGAGTTCAAGCCCCGCGTTAGGCTCTTTGCTAAAGGTCAGGGCCTGGAGGCTGCTTCGGATTCTGTGTCTCCCTCTCTCTCTGCCCGCCCGCCTGACCCCCCGCCGTCCCCCCTCCGGTTCATGCTCTGTCTCTCTCTGTCTCAAAAATAAATAAACATTAAAAATTAAAAAAAAATAAAAGACAGCTTCAGAAGATGTCATCACAATTTTATGATGTTCCTTAGTGCATGGCAAAAGATAGTATTGTTCCACAGGTCATACAAAGTTACCTGATAAGCCTTCAGCCTTTACCTCAGATAGTTGGTATTTTTACCCAAAGTGGGGGACTCAAACCTTTACTCTTGATTGATCTAATCCTTGAAGTACTGAATGCATAGTGCTGACAGAAATTTTCTTGCCTTCTACCACTAGACATGGGTATCAGAAAGTATTCCAGAAAATTCCTTGGATTCCCTCAATATTAATGTCATAGAATCTGCTTAAAGTTGGTTCCAAACCTTTGTACGGAGCCATCACTGAATCTTCTTTCTCTCATAACCCAAGTAAAAGCCCTATTTGATCTGGCCCTCTATTACTTCTCTGAATTCTTCTTCTCTAATTTCTACTTTCCTTCTCACTCTATTCTCTCAGCCAAATAAGTTTTCATGCTGTTCTCAAACATACCATCTATGTGCACTCCTGTCTCAAAACCTCTTCTGGCTGTTGCCTTTGTCTGAAATCTCCCCATCTCCATATCCACATGGCTAACTACCTTACCTCCCTCAAGCCTTTGCATTAATCTCAAATTCTCAGCAAACCCCACCCCACCTCCTAATCCTCATCATCTTGCTCTATTTTATTTACTCCTAGTACTAGTACTTGATTTACTCCTAGTGCTAGTACTTTATTTAGCACTTACCACTTTGTAACATACTATAAAATTTACTTATTTATTATTTTCTATTTTGATTATCTCCTCTCCCCATTGGAATGTAAACCCTTTGATGTCAATCCTTTTGTGTTCACTGATGTACTGCAAGCACCTAAAACAGTTCCTGGCCCATATTCGGCTCCCAGTGCTTGTTGAGTTGACCCAAATCCTGGAGACCTCCATCATGATATGCTTTCTGAGAGATGCTGTAGGTTCCATATAGCTTCCTAACCTACACCAACACTTAGAGCATGATTGGGTAAGCTCAATAAGGAGCAACTAGCAAAGCGGTATGCATATGGCACAGCACAGCAGAAAGGCTTTCTCTTGTTCTGGACCCTACTTAATGCTAGATGCTTTCAAGTTAACTAGTCAGTGAGTCTAGAGCAAACACAATGGTGTATATTGCCTCCAAAGTCTATGGAGGGATCTGAAGCTTTGTTCTTCTTTCTCAATGATATATCAGTCAAGCTTTGGTTTCCAGACATGGATGTTTAATTAAATCAGCAAGGTTCTTAATTGGCTCTTCCCCTTTATTTCAGCCCTAGAGACTCCATAATTAATTAGCCTCTATTCAATGGACACTCTTTCAGTGTACATCACTAACTTTCTAAAGGAAATCTCCTTTCTAAGGAAGCTGTAGAAAGCTCTTGGAGGCTGAACTAGATGATATTCAGTGGCACAATCTTATCCACCAAACATAAGTAACCCAAGAGAAGATGAAGATACCCTGACTTTTTTTCTTATTCAGAGTGATTCAGAGAGTTCCCTTCCAGGGAACGTCTTCCTAGGTATTTTCTTCCAGAGAAATCATTAGTCCTAAAATCTCTTTTGATATTTACCCTAAGATGCCTATTAAGTCTGCAAATAAGATTCTTGGTACCTGGGCCTGAAATCCAGGTGTTCCATGGGCTATCTTAATCCCTAGGTCCTTGCTACATACCTGTGGCATTTCTGTTTTAATAGGAATTTTAACTAAGTACTGTAAACATTATTATTGCAAGATCATATGGTTTACTGAGTATCTCAGTCTGACTTAGCATAGATTATGCTTTTTTCCTTTTAGAGTCTATTCTTTGAACTTGAGTTTGTAAGCAATAAATAACTTTACATAGCAAAACCAATTTTTTTCCTTCTTCCTGCTTGATGGGGCAAACATGTATGCGGGACTTCCCTGTGTTAATTTGCTTCTGCTGCATTTCTCCTCCACCATGTGACTTGGAAACCCAAGATCCTTTGTAGTTTTGGCTCCAGTGCAGATTTAGAGTACCTCTACTTTCATTCATTCATTCATTCATTCAGTTCTTCATCACATTACCTTGAATGATTTCTTTGGAAATGCAAATATGATTATCTCGTTCATATCTACATAAAATTGTTCCATGCCCCCCCCCATCACTTTCAAGAGAAAAGTTTGAACTAATTATCATGACCAAAGGTTTCCCTGTCATATAGTGCTTATTATTTTCACAGGCCTTTCTGCCAGTCATACAGATGCCTACTATTCAAAAATAGTATTTCTGTATTAAGAATCGAAATGTCACCCTAAAAATACCTGTGGCAAGAGACATACTATGATCTTGGGCATAATATGATGAAAGTTAAGCAATATCCCTTTTGTCTTAAGTGAAAAACTTTCTTTTATTCCTGGTCTATGAAATGTTCCCTAGCTCCAAAAGCAGAATAACCATTTTCTCCAGAAAACTGTACTTCTGGGATCGCTACTATATTTAGACTTTAAGTGGAAAAAAAAGCCTCTGTTTTGGCAAAAAGAAAAATCAAAATAATCCTGAGATCTTTTTATTCATTCCCTACTTTCCCTTCTGGTGTTGTTTTGTAACTCTGAGTGATTTTCGAAGAGAAAAGGGACAGTAGAGTGAAGGGAGGTCACAGAGACAAGGGAGGGGAAATAAATACCTATCTACTGGGCACTTATTCTTGTGCAGGTATTGGGCTGATGCATTGAACATACGTTATTGGATCAATTCTAATTTGTTCATTTCTCTTAAATTTTAATAGTTTGTAAATGTGTCTTAAAACCAACAGTGTTTTAGATCCAAAGAAATATGCCTTGCTTAATCTGAGCATCATGTTCATTAAGTTTTGCAGATCCAGAATCTATAATCAGAGAGGTTATTCACTCCAAGTCACAAGTAGAACCAAGATTCTAGCTCAGGTCTGGATAGTTCCAAAACCCATTAACAAATTAGAAGACATTATTTCAAATTTTGATAAATACCTATGATTCATTATGACAAATTCAGGATCCAAAATCATCTCAACTATGGGAAGGTCAGGAGGAGACAATAGGCACACCTACTAGAATAAAACCAGTACTGTCATGGGGTAGAGGTTAAAAAGTGAACAGTAGTGGATAAGGATAAAAGCAGGAAGTCTAGACTCCAGTGACAGGCAACAGAAACCTGCTATGGCAGGTGAAGGAAGTTTAGTAAGAGATGATGGGGTGTTTTGATAGGCAGACAGAGCCCAGGAGGTAGAAGGCTCAGCACAGTCAGTATATAAAGATGCAGACAAAAGGCCTCAGAGATCTCTCTCAACAGATTTCAGTCATAGAAACCTTGTCCATGGAAAGGTTATAGTTTGAGCAAGTAGCAGCAAATAGTTTCACTCTAGAGGCAACAGTTTTGACAGTCAGTGACGAACATGATTTTTCTAGGATGGTACATGGGACAAAATTCTGAGACTGGGAAATGCCAAGAAGGAGATGAGAATGCTAGCAATGACACACTGCAAAGAACCCTGGGCTGAGTGTTAGAATGCCTTGTTTCTATCCAGCTCTACTAGAAAGAGGAAAAAGAATGCCCCAGTAGCTCTGTGACAGCACATGAAGAAGGCTAACATGGGAGCTCCAAGAGTGGTAGGAGCAATAAGCTGGCCAGGTTACTGCTGGTGACAAAATGTTCTACCTAAAGCTGCACAACGGCATAGATTCCTTTGAGGCCTAAGAGCAACATAATGGCTTTTCTCTGCATTAGTCTTCAGAGACAGAGGATTGGATTGCAGCTGAACATATCCCAGGAAAACCAGGCAGTGCATCCAAATGGGGACCAGCTTATCAGCATGAGCCACAGGGAGACCAGGAAGAGCTCCTCTGACCCAATAAGTGACCAGTTACCTAAGAATCTCTCTGCTTCTCCTATTCTTTCTGGCATCTCCCTTAACCCCAGAGGAGCTAGGCCTTGAAAAGAGAGGTGAAGACACAGAACCAGGCTCTGCACCCCATCTCATAAGGTGTGGGCTGAGAGGAGGGGTGAAAGAGCAAATGGCAAATGTCTAAGCCAGTGATGAGCAAGTAGAAAACATGACATTTGATATGAGAGTAGAGTTTTAAAGTGGCATGGATTATACTTCTAAAACTGCAAAGCTATCAGGTTTACCTAGGATGTTATTAAAGTGTCACAGCAAAGGTAAATTCAAAAAGTATATTTGAAGAAACTAATTAGAAAAAAAATTCTTAGTTTATCCCCAATAAAGTTGACATTTTGCAATAAATTCATTACACTAGTGCTATAAATGGTACCACAGTATTTGTCTGTGAATATTCAACTAAATGGCCGAATCTCCAGCATTATTTCATGGATTCGGTTCTCATACATCTCACAAATTAGTCTTTAAATACAATATGTTATTTTTAACAAGAGCATGTATTGGATTATTAAGGAGAGCAATGCAATTTGGCTATGAACCTACTTTCTTAAGATATCTGTGAAATTGTCTCAAAGCATAGTCAACTACTAACTATGTAGTTGGGACATGCTCATTTCCCAACTAGTTAGTTCTTGGTGTTCAAGAGAAGAAAGGAAAAGGGATACTGAAACAATTCATTTCAGCCACAGGAAAGAGGAGGCTATGTGGAGGAGAAGTTAAGTCTTAGAGGTGGCAAAGTCATTAATTTGCCTGGTTCTTTCTGGATTTGAGTATAACTCTCTGGACAGCATGTTCTTAACCTCAGCCTCATTACCTCTGTACAGAAAGATGAAGTGAGGAAAAGTCATGGCCTTAGATCCACCCCCAGCTACAAATTCCTTTGCTTTTGAGACTGAATAAGGCCTTGAACTTAAATTGTTTTTTTTTTTTTTCCATACCATCCCACCTGCTTCATTTGCTCCAAATTTATGCTTTCCACATGAAAAATAAGGTAGGTCATTACATAGAGCAGGAGGAATGCAACGATTTGCAAACATCTCAGTTTACCCTCTCCCGGGGCTTGCCCATGAGTGTCATTGGTGCCCACATTTAATCCACTGTATCAGTTCAACCTTATTCATTTTTGACAGCCTTGTGAGGCTATTTAATTTCATCATTAAATGCTTGCCCCAACAGTGTAGCAGTCATGGTCTTGGTAGGGAATACAAGGCACGTCCAGCTGGGACTGTGAATGAAATTTGATAAAAGTTTATTTACAGAAGTGTAGGCAGAGTTAACGGAACCAACATACAGGATGTTGAGGTGCCCAAGGACAGGCAACAGGGGGAAGTGGTTGCTGGTGCTAGTAACCTAAGATCCCTGAAGGAGCAAGAGAAAGAAACAAGATTGGCCCAGTGTAATCTGCAGCCACCAGCAGAACTGCAGTACCACACAGGAAGGTGCAAGAGAAGAAATGCACTGACATCTTTCTCCTCCTGCCTACCTGTCTCCTTTTGGTGTCTCCTATTGGCTGAATTCAACCAAAGTCAAAAGGAAAAGGAAACTAGGGGTCAGCCTCAGAGATCACAGGCTAGCAAATGGACTAGAGGAAGGAAATGGAGAATAATCTATTTGCTATTTGGGGTGTTTATATGGTTTGATTTATTGTTTTTATTAGTTTTGCATTTCTTATTAAAATACTATTTAGTTAAAAAAAATTGTTTCTCTGTCAAGGCCTGGGTTTTGTCATGCAATTATTACTTATTATCTACTAACATTTCTGGTACTGAAACTGCACCTGGGATCTTCTGAACACTATATCATTGACTTCTTACTATAACCATAATGGAAATATATTATTAACTCCATTTTGCAGATTAAAAAACTACAGCTGAAAGAGGCTAAATTTTCCCACGTTCCCACGTTCTCATAACCAATAAATGGCAGAGCTGAGATTTGCACCTAAGGCCTCTGATGACCAATCTATTTCCTTACCATGCACCGTAGATGTGCTTCAGCATGGATGCAACTGGACCAAATGGTCATAACATGCATGCATTTACACAGTTCACTCAGTCATTTATCCATCCATCCCTGTATCCATGCATCCAGCCACCTATCCATCCATTAATTGTTTCTGTAAACATCTTTGAAAAGTATTTTGAAATGAGGGAATGGACATTAAGTTGTTGAGTACATTTCTGACTCACTCTTTGCATGACCTTGAGCAAGACCCATTAAATACCTGAGCTTCAGTTTTTTTCATTGGACAATAAAAGAAATGGGTTAGTTTAGTGGTTTCAAACTTATTGTTTTTAACCATAGCAGCCTTAGAAAAGTAAGATTCTACTTAGAAACTTAAAGTTAGTAAAATTGCAATTCTCTGGATGAAGCCTCGAGAGAAGACCCCTGGAGTGCTGTTAAGTATATTTCTGGATCCCAACCCCACCTAGGTTCACCCTCAGAGATTCCAAGGCGTACAGGTGGATGACTACTGGGTCACTCCTGATTTCTAAGATCCAATCCAATTGGATCTCCTTGCACAATGTAAACACAAGAAAAGAATGAGGGGTTCTGGCCATGTTTTCAATAGCAATTAATGGAAACATACTAGGTATAATTTCTAGAAGATAACAAAAAAAGGATGTTTATAATTACTCAAGTTACTGGGTTTTAGGTAATTTGTGAAATCACTGGATTTTTTATGAGAGTCTATTCTGTATGATTCTATTTTATTGGTCTTCTATTTCTAAATTATACCCTCATTCTCAAATTTTAGTGGAACATTTTTTTCCCAAAATGCAACCAATGATGAGGCTATAAAATTGAAAGTGTGTTTCCAACTCTAGACAGAAAATGGATTGTATTGCTTCTACTGTGACCCAGATAAGAAAAAAAATTAAGAGAGAAATCGCATTTGAACTTCTAGAAAATACAGCTTTGTGTGTGCCTGAAATCAAATAAGAACAGCAATCATATTTGCTGAGTAAAATTAGGTTGTTAACTCTTTATACTCCCTTCTCCAATTATACAGTGGATTTCTTAATGGTAACTATCTAAACCCTAAGTGTTATGAATAATACTGTATACATTAGTGGTTGTTTATTGAATGTGTCTTAAACTAATTCAGAGGGTATTATGCATATAAATCACAGAATATATTTGAGTGTTATTGAGAAAATTTTCTGGAGGCAGCACCTGAAAAAAACCTTGCATAATGACTGGGATTGAGGGATGGTAGAAAAAGTGCTTTCCAAGCAATGGAATAACTGGCAAAATGCAGAGGCAGGAAACTGAATTGTACACATGGGATTGGAGAAGTTCTGTGTAGTTGCTGGTTAAGGTTGAAAAAGAAAAAACACGCACAAAAAACCTACTGTTGGAAAAGTTGTTTGAGACTAGATCACTGAGAACTTTTATTGGATAATGAGGATTCCGATAGGCAATGGGAAGACATCGGCAATGGGAAGACATTAGCAATGGGAAGGATGTTGAGGAAGGGAGTGACTTAGAAATAGATTATAGAGGGGCGCCTGGGTGGCTCAGTCGGTTGAGTGTCCGACTTCAGCTCAGGTCACCATCTCACGGTTTGTGAGTTTGAGCCCCGTGTCGGGCTCTGGGCTGATGGCTCAGAGCCTGGAGCCTGCTTCCGATTCTGTGTCTCCCTCTCTCTCTGACCCTCCCCCATTCATGCTCTGTCTCTCTCTGTCTCAAAAATAAATAAACATTAAAAAAAAATAAAAAAAAAAGAAATAGATTAGAGAAAGATTAAGCTGACAACATTATTATATCAGATGGATTGATAGGGGAGAAATTAATGGCAGGGAAAACACTAAGGGAAGTACCTTAGCTTGGTAACAACCTGCCAAACACTTTGTAAGGCTATTGGGTGCAAATAGATAGTGATATTGTATCTAGTGCATGGGAAGTGTAGGTGTGCACCTAAACCAGTACCTCCTAACTACCAGATGGAAGACAAGGAGGAGACTAGGGTACTCCCAGTCAGGGTCAGCTGAGATCTCAACTGCAATGAGAGAGAAAGTATCCTCACGAAGTCCAACCACATAGCCATTAGGGCAGGAATTTACTGGCTTCCATGGATGGAATTTGGGAGTTGTCCCAGAGCTTCCATTGTGGCAGTCTCTATCTCTTTCTCAAGTGTCTGGAAAGCACAAAGGAAGGAGGCAGAGTTAACTCACTAGCCACACTTCTCACTCAATGATTACTGCTGTTTCTTCTCCTTAATGGTCATATTTCCATTTGACTAAAAGGAAGAAAGTGGGTAGATCAGGAAATGTCTGGAAACTTGGAGGTGATCTCAGGCTAAGCAGCTAAAAATCTCACAAGATTGGATGTTTTACTTACCATAGGAAGAAAAGAGCAGAGTAGCAGATAATAAGAATGTTCTTTGATCCCCTTCTACTTCAAAGCATTATAGCTCTAGATTAATATTCAGTACATCTTTGTTCAGGTACTTTTCTCTTAGCCTTGTCTCACTTCCATTAGAGAGAAAAAAAACATTTAAAGTTTCCAAATTGTCTCTTCGTAAATTCCAAGGGATAAAGTGGGAGACATTCAGGAGCCTGACACATTAGCATCCCCTTAATGCAATATGAAGTTGAGGGGCTTTTAATGTGGATATTAGTTATCAAAACTGATTATTGAAATTGCAAAATAGCCTTGTACGCTGAGTGCAGGCTACGATGGATGATGACAGCAGAGCCTTTTACATTATAAATTAGAATGCATGCTCTTTTTTTTTGAGTCATTGCTCTTTCAGGTTGCTAATTTATCTTTTTATCTGTGATTTATTTTTCCCCACTCACATTCTTAAACTGCCCTTCCCTGTGCTACAGTTATTTAATGGCATAGTCTTGGATTTACTGTGACTGGTTTGGCAAATTTAGAGCTTTAGAAAGGTGTCTTAAAATTTCTGCCGTGAGCTTTCTGGAGATGGGTAATAACATCAATTGGAATTGATAGTCCCTTGAAGGAACATAGGTTGGAAATGTTGCCAGGGCTCCAGGGAATGACATGAAGTCAGTACCTTCATTTATTTTTCCAGTTAAGCCTTGGCTATTTCTGTCTGAAGTGGAAAACAGATATCGTTTTCACCACTATTAGTAGTAGCAGTAGCAATAACGACATTTATATAACCTGCATTTATATATCAGTTAAGAGTCTTTGGTTGCTTACCACAGATATTGATTTTGACCAATGTAAGCAAATGGGAATTTATTGAAACGGATATCAGGAGCCCCTAAATTGTTGGAAGCCTCACTCCAGGAATAGGCAAGAATCAAGGCAGCCTTGGAGAAGGAGCCGGTTCCTCCGGAAAGGCCTCCCAACCAGAACCATCTGATTAAGACCACTCCACTAGGAAGGAAAGGAACCCTAGCCATTCTTAACTTCTTTGTCCCTCTAAGGGAAATTTAAATTCCAACCAAGGATGGGGCATGCTCAGCCAGGTTTACATGAGGCTCCTCTTTGGGTTATGCAGGGCCTCTTATTGCTTGTTATGTGACCTGACTTTATCTAATGGAGAAGACAAAATCATGTTAGGGCATACTGACATATTGTTAAAAGTGGGAAATGCGTATTTGGCAAACAAACAAAAATAAATCCATTGTGTGGATTTATATATGTATAAATGTAGGGGCGCCTGGGTGGCTCAGTCAGTTAAGTGTCCGACTTCGGCCCAGGTCATGATCTCACGGTTCATGGATTTGAGCCCCACGTCAGGCCCTGTGCTGACAGCTCAGAGCCTGCAGCCTGCTTCAGATTCTGTATCCTGCTCTCTCTGCCCCTCCCCAGCTTGTGCTGTATCTCTCCGTCTCTAAAATAAATAAACATTAAAAAAAAAAATTTAAAAAATATAAAACATATTATTCAATTAATCTTTGCCTCAACACTCTGAGATATGCAGTAATATAACTATTTTATAGATTAGATAATTTAGGATTAAATGTATTATATAAATTTTCTCAAGTCATGTGGCAATTAAGTGACAGAATCAAATGCAAGACCAAGTCTCCTTATTATATATATTATGGTCTTTCCTCCTTGTCTCTCCTATTCTGTGATTTGATATTCAAACAGATAAGATCCTTCAGGAACTTAAGGTCCAAAATATTTTCTCCTTTCCTCTCTCTGACCGTTCCACCCTCCATCCCCATTTCTGTCATCTTTCTTACATTCCTGTTTCCCTCAGTTACCCCTAGAAGTCCAAGCCTCCTATAATCACCCTGACATTTATATCCAAATGGCCCGATATATCCTTAATATAAACTAATCTCCCCTAACCTTTTCATGATGCTGCTGGAACTCCTGGCCTAGGTATCGTCAAGATTTCCTGCATTCCCAGTCTCTCAACTGATTGTTCCCTTTCATTGCTGTAGCTGGCCCCTGGCTCACTGAGCTACCCTTGCATTGGCCTCAAGAGAGAACAACCTTTTTTTCCCCTCTCATATTCTATGCACTGTAGGACCTCGAGATAGAGGAGATGTCATCCTTACTTTTCATTGCTGCTTAGGGACCATTTTGATTACCCTTCCTTGCAAAAACCTGGCTCCTTTGAAGTATGTGCAATCAAACTATACCACCCACTACCTCCCCTGGGTGTAGTCATCCACCCACTTCTGGGTCACTTTCTTTAATTCACTGAATACTGCAGCATCTGACTCACCCTTTCTCTCCACTACAAAACTGTGTCATCATTTGGGATCACTTCCACATCCATGTAGATGATCCATTCAGTATTCCATCTCATGGTTACTTGCTATCACTTTGAATGATCTTTTGTTCCATGCCAACTACTAAGCATCTTCTCTCCCATGTTTATCCTAGACCTTTCAGTTACCAATAATGGAATCATTTCTGAAATCTTGATGTTAAGTGTCCTACTGTCAGGCTCTTGCTACCCATCTTTTGAGCTCTTTTTTCTGTTTCTTGCTGCTTACATTTGTACCCCATATGTCTTCCAATTCACTGATTCTACCACCTTTTTACTGTCCTTTCCCTACCTTGACCCCTTTCCCACATGTTCCCCATTTCTTTCCTTACCCAACTTAGATTTCAGGGTTTACACTCAAACCACTCCCTTATAAATACACTTAGGTGTCCGCCCTACTCAGTGGCAGTATTTTGGAACCAGTTAGACCAACTCTTCATCTGCTCAGCCTCAGCACAAGAGCAGCTGGACATGATCGGAGAAAAATACTCAACCATGCTCCTTGAGCTCATTCTAAGTTAATGACTGCAAATCTCATATGAGTTGTCAGTATTACTCCACAATTTTACTGCATGTTTCAGGTCGGTTCACTCTCCTGTTCTCTTAAAACAACTATTTCATGCCAGGTCATCTCTCCTGAAACCTACAAACACATGTTCACGTATCTCACTCTTACTGAGAAAATGGAAGAAATCACAGGAGAACTAATTCCTCTAACTTCTCAAACTCTGGCCTCTCCACTGTACCCTGAGCCCCATCCTGTTTTGCTTCCTCCAGGACTTTGTGCCTGTATCACTCCTTCTTCACCTTGGTCACCATTTTCTCCCTTTCTCGAGCACTCAAGAATGATAGTAAAGAAGCAAAATGGACTCCACATGCCCCCTCCAATTACTGTTTCATATCTGCTCTCCCCTTCACAGCAAAATTCTTTAGAATTTGCCTTTATTTTCTCACTTCTCATTCTTACCTCACCCCACTTCAATCAAGCTTTGTCAATTGCCCTCAGACAGAAACCACATCATTGGTATTCTCCCTTTTTCCAAACCTATGGTGCATCATCAATCCTCATCTTACTCTACTCAGTACATAGCATAAGAACTACTGCATTCTTAACGTTAGTTTAAATATTTTTCCACTCTCACATTTAATAATGGCAGACCTTGGGGCACCTGGGTGGCTCAGTCAGATAAGCATCCGACTTTGGCTCAGGTCAGGTCATGATCTCGCGGTTTGTGGGTCCGAGCCCCGCATCGGGCTCTGTGCTGACACCTCGGAGCCTGGAGCCTGCTTCTGATTCTGTGTCTCCCTCTCTCTCTGCTCCTCCCCTGCTCCCACTCTGTCTCTCTCTCAAAAATAAATAAGGATTTAAAAAACAACAACAAAAATTTAAAGGGGCACCTGGGTGGCTCAGTCAGTTGGGTGTCTGACTTCAGCTCAGGTCATGATCTCACAGTCTGTGAGTTCGAGCCCCACGTGGGGCTCTGTGCTGACAGCTCAGAGCCTGGAGTCTGCTTCGGATTCTGTGTCTCCCCCTCTCTCTGACCCTCCCCTGCTCATGCTCTGTCTCTCTCTGTCTCTGAAAAATAAATAAGTGTAAAAACAATTTTTTTTAATAATGGGAGACCTTGAGTGAAATGTACAGCTCCAGACAGGATTCATCTTGACACAGGTTTTAAAAACTATAAACCTGAATATTTGGCAACTAGAATAGTCTGGCAACTAGAAAAGGTCTATTTGATGCTTAACCTAGCTAGGAAATCTCTTAAAAAATCACCCTCTGTTTAGCTTACATAAATTCATACTCAGAGTCTCCAGTTTTATTTCATTTTCCTGGTGATTAGAGGTTTCGGTCCCTTATTTTTGTTTGAAAACAATTTTTTTTCATAGATTTGTAACATTTCCCATCAATAAATTCCCCACTAAGGGAAAGTAACTCATTCATTGTCGTATTTAAAGAAAAACTATGTGGCTGGATGATTTCTTCTGTTGGGGAAATTGCTACAGATCTAGGGAAAAAATATTTTGCTGGGAAGAAGTTGCTCATTTGCATACTGAAATTCAGTGTCATTCTCTTTGTGGGTTTTCAGATCTTCAACCTTATGGAATTAGTGGGGGTGGGTCAGCAGGTAAAGTGGTAGAGAGCAGGGATTGTAAGTTCTAACAGACCTTTTGGTTTGGCCATCAAGGTATTTTAAAGGATTTTAAATTTAAATTTCTTTAAATTGAGGATGCATCTAGTTCACCAAGACCTCAACAATTACTCCCCATTACCTTATATTCAACCAATTTTATTTAACAAATCTTTGCTGACATTTGTCTGTGTGCTAGACACTGTCGTAGGCCGTGGAGATACAGCAGGGAACAAGATATGGCAAGAGCTCAGACCTCATGAAGCCTGCCTTCTAGTGGAGAGAGACTCGTAAAAATGAGCAAACAAGTAAATTAGTAAGGAAATTTCAAATAATGATAAGGAAATAATGAAGTAATAGAATAAAATGATGTTGTATGTGGTATTTGAGGTAGGAGGTGATAATATAGGTTGAATAGACCAGGAAGACCAGGGACAGAGGATGGTAAGCAGAGTCAGCACCAAGTGCAAGACCCTGTGGCAGGAAGAGTTGCTTCGTTCAAGGAAAAAGAAGGTCAGTTCCACTAAAATATAATGAGCAAGGGGCACCTGGGTGGCGCAGTCAGTTAAGCATCTGACTTTGGCTCAGGTCATGATCTCACAGTTTGTGAGTTCGAGCCTTGGATCCTCTGTTCCCCTCTCTCTCTGCCCCTCCCCAGCAGGCATGCATGCACTGTCTCCCTCAAAATAAATAAACATTAAAAAAAATCAAATATAATGAGCAATAGGGAGATTGGTTGAAAATGAGGTAGCAGAGAGCAGATTGGGGAGAATCTTATAGGCTGTAGGAAGGATGTTGGATTTTATCTAAATGTGATGAACAGCTATAGAAGATTTTAAAGCATGATATGTTGTTTTTTGTTTTTTTTTTTTTTTTTTTAAGTTTATTCTGGTTACTGTGGGTAAAATAGTTGTAGGAGCCGAGCTTGGAAACAAGACCAGTGACTACTGAAAAAATACAGATAACAGATAATGGTAGTTTGAAATGATGGTGGGAACTGTAAATATAAACAGAATATACAAATATGGGACAAATTTTGGAAATAGAGCCATCAGGCTTTGCTGACGTTGGATGCATCAGATGAGGAGAAGAGAGAAATAAAGGACAGTTTCTGGGTTTTTGGCTTAAGCAACTAGGCAGATGAACAATGCCATTAATTGATATGGAAAACTGAAGGGCTAAAGGAGGAACATAGAAAAATAAAAATTCTGTTTTGGTCACATTGAGTCTAAGGTGTTTATTAGACTCCATGTGTAAATTATGAGTAGGTATTGGATATAGGAGTCACTGCATAAATTTACATTACCCCTGAGGCCTTCTGAATTTGCAACTCTGCTATAGTATGTAGATTAAGAATGTGGTTCACGAGCAAAAAGATCTTTGTATGAAGCTAGGTTTTTCTGCTTACCAGCTCTGTGACCTTGAGCAAGATTCCTAAAGTTGTCTAAACCATAGTATCATGGGTACAAAATGAGGTTACAATATTATATACTCTATCAATTGATTGTAAAAATTAAATAAGTTGATTTATGCATAGTGCTTAATGAAATCTCTAGAAAAATATAAGTACACAATATAGATTTGGCATTATTTATTGAGTATCTGTACTGAGATATGCCCATTGTATACATTATTTCACCTAACCTTCACCAAACGCCCCACATCAACCCTATCGGCTAAGTATCAATGTACAGGAAGAAGACTGAGAACAGATGGATGAAAACAAATTTATTTTTCACTTTTTAAAAAATGTGCACATCTGCACAGATCACCTCTGACTTATCAATCTAGGAAGCATTCATATGAAGTGAAATGTGTCTCTCTCTCTCCAGAAATGCAGATTCTTATATCCAGCCTGCCACATTGCATCTCTTCTTTGATGTCTATCATCTCAAACTTAGCATGATTTAATCTTCACCCCCAGACCCAGAACCCGATCTTTCCACTGGCTTCCTCACCTCAGATGATTGCATCTTAGGCATCCTAACTGCACATGTAGAAAGCCTCACAGCCCTCATTGGTTCAGGTCTTTCTCACACATGCTTTACAGAAGCCTCCTACCAAATGGCCCCCTGCCTCATCTCTCCTCCTCTGTCCCTCACTCACTTTGGTCCAGTCATACTAGCCTATTGCTATAGGAACTTTTTGCTTCCTGTTTCCTTAGCGTGACACTCAAATGTCTCAGAAATTCCCTCAGAAAGTTACTTTGCTAACCTGACCACCTGTGTAAAATTGCAGCTTCCCTAGTACTATGTTCCTTTTCCCCTTTAACTTTCCCTTCCTTCCCTGTGCTCCCCTCCCTGTCTTTTTCCTTCTTGTCTTTTCCTGGAAAGGCTTCCTACTATGTTGCCTCCAAGGCAGCATAAGGTTTGTTTCTACTCCAGATGTGCTGGTCATCCTCAAAGGAGCTATACAGCCTGAAGCCAATTTCTCTGGAGTTAGTTCTTTCACTCAGCAAAGGTCCACCCATCCTCTGCTTGCTAACTCAGCACCATGGCATGATTTAGCATTTTTCTAGCTGCAAATGAGATACCCTACCACAGTGGCTAAACCCTTAGGGCTGTGTTTATCTTGTACAACAAGAATTTCGAGGGCAGGTAGTCCAGGGCTTCATGTCATTCACTGGTGTCCTGACATTCAGGATCCTTTTATCTTCTTCTTCTGCCACTGTGGTCCTTCTCCTCAAAGCCATAAGATTGCTACTCATTGTGCATTGAGTCCCCTGCTCCAGGCAGAAAAATAAAGAGGAAACAGTAAAGGAGCAAAGGATAAAGAGTTCTCTTAGAGAGTAAGGCTTGTCTTCTATGGGTTGAAATACCTGACTTTCAACTATTTTTAACCTACAAAAATGGAAATTTCATGTGTCTGACCTAAGATTTGGGAAGGAACACCTTCTCTAGAGACTTCCATCTACATGTTATTGGCCGGCCCAAACTGTGTCAGTTGGACACTCTTATCTTCAAAACAGAGTAGGAGGCAAAAGTTGTGTGAGCCTCTGGGGCAGCCAGCTCAGTGCCTGCCACACACAATTTGGCTCGTCCTGAGTTGCTTTTCTTCCAAGACTCCATTCAGCCTCCTGGCTTTGGGCCTAGGAGAGGGCCCAGAGCCTCTCTTACAGGTTGGCCACCACTCCTACACAGACCTAGGGGAATTCCTACTCCATACTTGAGCAGCCTCCCAGGCCACACAAGAACTTTTGGGTCAGCTATGAGATCTACAGATCTTGGAGAATTACATTTAAGGAATGAGGGCAGGTAAAATCTCTGGCCCTCTGTCTGGATAAACCATACGGCCATTTCTGTTCTATTGCCCTTGTCCTGTGCTGACATGACTAGTGAATTGTAGGGCTGCACTAAATCTTTACAAGCTTTTACCTTATAGCAAGCTTTTACCTTTCTCCTCTATCACTATTTTACACACGAGGAAACTAAGGCTTCGGGTGGTTAAATCCAAGGCCCTTTAGTTGGCAAATGACAGAGTTTCTCTTCAGACCCAGGTCTGCCTCATTCCAAAGCCTCTGCCTGATCCATTACATTAAACTGCTTCTAACTAGATGTTTTCCAGGGCAATCTTTTCCCTCTCTCTATAGGAACCCTTGAGTCACTCTAAGTATTTCTTAATGGGGCTGACCACATAGGGCAGCTTAACAATATCTGGACAGTCGCTCTCCCAGTAAAGTTGCCAAGTTCTCCCTAATTCTGGTGCTTTCCACCCCCCACCTATCCCTTGCTCACACATGGATTTAGATTGGTGGAAATGTTAGAAAGGATATTCAAGATGGAAAGATAATATAGGAAATAGGACGAGCTAAACAAAAGTGAAGGAAGTATAGCTCTGGGATAGTGTATATTTTAGCTTGGTTAGAGCATATATCAGAGATCTTAGCGCATATGCTTAGAAAGTCAAGCTCAAATCATACCATTAGGACCTTGACTATCAGACAGAGGAGAATGAACTTTTTTTCTGTCTGTAGTAGTGATGCATTAGAGGTTTTGCCACACGAGAGTAAAATTACACTTTGTGTTTTATGCTGCAAATTAAAAAGAGAGAGAGAGAGAAGTTTGAAAAGTGCTTGAGTTCCAAGAAGACACGATAATCCTACTGCAGGAGTTGTTCAGGGAGATTTGAGAGTTTTGTGTCCTTTTCTGTTATATATATTTTTTCAAAATAGCAATGAGATTTGTAGTGGTACATCAGAACTGTTAGCCTATAAATAGACAAAACAAAATATCAACTATCCCCAAACTCAATTTTCCCAATAGAATAAGAGTTGCTCCCGTTTATATTCAATAAAAAATGACCTTAAGCATCTGTTATTTCCGTTAAAATAGTCAAAGTGGCATGGAAATTGTATATTTGTAAAATTGTAAAACCTGTATGAAAAATGGAATGAGTTTTGTGGCTTCCTTGTTTAGAGTAGAACGGTCACATTTCAGAACAAAATAAAATAAAGAAAAATATTTGAAGAATATTGAAGTTAAGTGAGTCATTTATAAAATTGAGAGGAAAATATGTAAGAACAGGCTGCATAAGGTTGTGTTTTTTATTTGTCCAAGTAATGCCATATTATTGAGGTGGCACAGAACATAGTACATCCATCTGTGAGTCAGAAATATGTGAGTCAGAAACACCGTTTGAAGAGCCCTTGTCCTTTTGATTACTGAATCTGATGTTTTGGTTAGACTGGGTAATTCACCAGTAAGTTAAGATAATTGGATTATTAAAGAGGAAATCCATGTTGAAAGAATTGGTTGTGAAAAGATAAAATGAGGAAATGGGATTATTGACAGAACTGAGATGAAATCTTCACGGGACACCTCTAGCAAATAAATCGGCCCTTCAGTGACTTGTTTCACTGTGAGTGAGTCAGTCAAAAGACAGGGTTGTAGGAAAAGCAATTGAAAGGAAGACACTACTTTGCAATTGGGTTTCCTCGACTACTGATATTTGGAGGCAGTCATTGTTTCTGTTATTGAAAAGATGAATTTGTAAAGGAACAATGCTCTTTCCAAAATAACAAGATCATGAATAAGAATTGATATCTGAAGAAGATAAAGAATTCACATTGGTTAAAAAGGACTCCATATATATATATATCTTCTGTAAAGATTGCTCTGGAAAGAAAAGCTAAAGCCTGTCATAGTGATTTAGGGTTTTCATCCTCCATGTGAAGGCCAAGTGTGAGGTAAAAGAACCTCATAGTTCCCTAAGGATTCTGTAATGGTGAGTCCATCCCCCAAGATTGACTGGCCCCACCTTTAGGGAATGCAAAGGAGGGCTGTCTACTCTGATGAAGAGCAAGCTGTGACCTGCTCAGAGACATTGGGCTTAGATTACAGGAAGATTTAATTTCTAAAAATAATGGCAAAGAATAGTAAAGCCTGGAGACTTTCCTTGAGCTCTAATAGAATCATGATACCATTTATTTTTGGAATGGTGACGTTTCTGAAACTCTTCAGATGCAAAATCAATGCTAAGTAGTTTTATAGAAATTGGATGCATTTTACATAAAATTACCACCAGAGCTGAGGGCAGTGATGTACAAAAGCAGTGCAGACAGTGTTTTGAATGCACTGGAAAACACAGTCTGAGAGCCTCTCCGGCAGCACCTGGCATCTCTCCCACATTTTCAGGCCTTTGCCCTTTAAACTGCCTTTGCTGTTCTTGAGATTTCCAGTTTTGTCTAGATTATGAGGCTCTTAACCATTCATCATATTCTTCCTGTAGTTGTCATCATTTTAAACACATTAGGGAGTCAAGGGAGTCATTGGTGAAGAGATAGTATTTTATACCATGATAAATACAATGATAAAATCACCTAGAATCCCCTGAATAATATAAAGAAAACAAGGTTGAGAGCTGAGTCCCAGGATTCTCCAACATGTAGAATTTGGGGACAGATGAAGGACCTAGGCAGGCCAATGAAATAGGAAGAAAACCAGGAGAAGGTAATATCCTGAAAGTCAAAATAGTCAGCATGGAAGATATGATTTTGAAGGAGTCTTTTCACATCCAGAGATCTAGTCAGCTTTCTTTTTTAAATATAATTTATTGTCAAATTGGTTTCCATACAACACCCAGTGCTCATCCCAACAAATGCCCTCCTCCCTGCCCATCACCCACTTTCCCCTCTCCCCCAGCCCCCATCTATCCTTCGTTTGTTCTCAGTCCTCAAGAGTCTCTTATGGTTTGCCTCCCTCTCTCTCTGTAACTTTTTTTCCCCCTTCCCCTCCCCCATGATCTTCTGCTGAGCTTCTCAAGATCCACATATGAGTGAAAACATATGGTATCTGTCTTTCTCTGCCTGGCTTATTTCACGTAGCATAATACCCTCCAGTTCCATCCATGTTGCTGCAAATGGCCAGATTTCATCTTTCTCATTACCAAGTAGTATTCTGTTGTATATATAAACCACATCTTCTTTATCCATTCATCAGTTGATGGACATTTAGGCTCTTTCCATAATTTGGCTATTGTTGAAAGTGCCGCTGCAAACATTGGGGTACATGTGCCCCTATGCATCAGCACTCCTGTAAATCATGCTGTGATCTCAAGGAAACATAAGGCAGATTTTGTTCACAGAATTCTCTTCAACCAACAGGAGCTGTTTGGAAGAAATGGGTTTGAATACAAGATGTTCCAGTTGTTTGAATCCTCAAACAAGGATCTGCTTTTCAGTGATGACACTGCATGTTTGGCTAACCTTCAGGATGAAACAACTTACAGAAAACACTTAGGACCAGAGTATCTTATGGCTATTGCTAACATGAAACCAAGTTCACACTCTGAACTTCTGGATGCCTGTACATCCCACATATATTAAACACTGATCAAAGTGGACAACCGTGGCGATGCTCAGTGCCTGAAATATGGTGGGGCCACATTCTCACTTGTTCGCACATGGGCCTGTGTTAACCTCAGTTATTTTATAATTATGTGCTGGAACTGATACAAAAAATAAAATGAATGAAAAATTTTTTAAGAAGTCAAAATAAGAGAAGGATAAACATGTCAAATGCTCATGACATTTTGAGACAGATGGTGAGTAAGAATTGATTGTTAGTTTGGGCAAGACGTAGGATCCTAATGATCTCAACAAAAGGGATTTCCTATGAAGTACTGTAAACCAAATCCTAATTATACTGTGTTGAGAAGAACATAGATGTTAAGGAAGTGGAGACAGCAAGTGAAGACAACTTCTTGAAGAATTCTGCTTTTAAAAGACTGCAAAAGAAAAAAAAAAGAAAAAGAAAAAGAAAAATTAAGCAATAAGTGGAGGACAGCATGGAGTAATCACAAGTCCATTTTTAAAAAAATCTTTATTTAGGTTCAAATAGCATGCAAAAAGTTTACTTTTTAAAGTGTAAAATTGGACACATATACACCCATGAAATCATTGCTACCTCTAAGATAATTCATATCCATCAAACCCAAAAGTTTCTTTTTGCAGTTCCTCCCAACCCTCCTGGTACCGCCCTTCATCCCCGCAAAATCACTGATGACCTGTCACTATAGTTTTATTTTCTAGTATTTTAGATAAATGGAACCATACAATAAGTACTCTTTTGATCTACCTCCTTTTACCCAGAATAATTAGTTTGAGATTAATCCATATTGTTGCAGGTATTGCTAGTTTGTTCTTTTTTATTGCTAAGTGGTATTCCATTGCATGAATGGGCTACAACTTGTATTCCTCTTCACCTGTTACATTTGGGTTGTTTCCATTTTTTAGGATAACAAAGCTGCAGTGAATCTATGTAGACATGCATATCACCTATGAATAGAGATAATTTTACTTTTTCCTTTTTAGTGTAGATGTAGATATAGATATAGATATAGATATAGATATAGATATAGATATAGATATATGTGTTGCCTACTGCACTAAGAACTTCCAGTAAAATGTTCACTTGAAGTGGTGAGAACAGACATTCTTACTTTTTTCCTACTTTTAAGGGGAAATAACTCAGTGTTTCACTCTTAAGTGTGATGTTAGATGTCAGCTTTTTCATAGATGCCTTTTACCTGGTTGAGAGATGTCCCCACTATTGCTAGTTTTCTAGAACTTTTTACCAGGAATGGATATTGGATTTTGTCAAATGTTTTTCTCTGCACCCACTGAGATGATCTTGGTTATTATTATTATTATTATTATTATTATTAATATGGGAAGTTACCTTGATTGTCTTTTGAGTGTTATAACAGCCTTGTATTCCCCGAATAACCCCCACTTGATCATCATGTGTCAACCACTTTATGTATTATTGGATTAGATTTACTATAATTCTGTTAAGAGCTTTTTCATGTGTATTTATGGGGGAAGTAATCTGTATGTTTTCTTTTCTTGAGTTGTCTTTGATTTTGATATCAGAAATATGCTGACTTGAAACAATTAGTTGGGAAGTATTCCTTCCTTTTCAACTTTCTGAAGGGGTGTGTAGAATTAGTATTATTTCTTCTTTAAATTTTTGGCAGTATTCACCAGAAAAGCCATCTGGGCTTGCAGGGTTTTTGTGTGTGTGTGTGTGTGAAATGGTTTAAATTTTAAAAACATTCAACTTCTGTAATAGGTATAGGCCTCTTCATGTTATTTCTTTCTTCTTCAGTGAGTTTTAGTAGTTTTTGTTTTTCAAGGAATTTATCCATTTCATCTAAGTTGTAGAATTTATTGGCATAAAGTTGCTCATAATAGTTCCTTATTATTTTTATTATATCTTTAGAATCTGTACTGATGTCTCCTCTTTCATGCCTGATATTCTTAACTTGCATCTTCTCTTTTTTTTCCTGGTAAATTTGACTTGAGGTTTGTCCTATTTACACAAAGAACCTGTTTTGTCTTCATTGATTCTCTCTCTCTTCCTCTATAATATTTCCATTCTTATCCTTTTTCCCCTTATGCTTACTTTGGGTTTTATTTGCTTTTATTTCTCTAATTGAATCTAGAAAGTGAGGTTATTTATTTTATTCTTTTCTAATAAAGGCATTTAGTGCTACAGATTTACCTCTAAGTACTGCTTTAGCTTATATCCCACAGATTCTGATATGTAATATTTTCAGTTAGTCAAAATTCGAATTTCTCCTTTGATTTTTTCTTTGACCCATGATTTATTTAGAATGTTTAGTTTCAAATACTTAGAGCTTTACTAGAGATCTCTCTGTTATTGATTCCTAATTTAACTCCACTCTGATCAGAGAACATACTTTTTATGGCTTGGATTTTTTTAAACTTACTGATACTTGTTTTATGGCCTAGAATATTATCTGTTTTGGTAAGTGTTCTATGTACACTTGAAAACAATGTGTAGTCAGCTGTTGTTCTGTGTGGTGTTGTATCAATGTCAGTTATGTCAAATTGATAGTGTTGTTCAAGTTTTCTATAACCTTATTGGGTTTCTGTTGGTTCATTCAATCAGTTAACAAGACTATACTTCTTGATTATTCTATTTGTCCTCTTTTGCTTTTCTTTTTGTTTTTTTGTTCATGTATTTTGAAATTCTCCTTCATAAATTGTTAGAATTGTATGTCTTCTTTATAATTGTCTCCTTTATCATTATGAAATTACCCTCTATTCCTAATAATAATCTTTGTTCTGAAATCTACTTGTTCTTATATTAACATAGCCATTCTAGATTTCTTTTGATTAGTGTTATATGGTATGCATATTTCCACTCCCTGTTCTTTAACTTGTGTTTTTATATTTACAGTGGTTTGTTACAGGCAGCATACCGTTAGGTCATCTGCCTTTTAATTGCAATGTTTAGACTATTTACATTTAAAGAGATTATTAACATGGTTAGGTTTATATTTACCATGTTGCTATTTGTTTTCTATTTATCCTATCTGTTCATTATATGCTTTTTTCTCTTTTTCTGCTGTTTTGGATAAGTAAGTGTTTTATGCTTCCTTTTGTATTTCCTTAGGTAAAGTTCTTCATGTTTTTTTTTTTTATTTTAATGGCTACGTTAGTGTTTCTAGTATAAATCTTTAGTTTATCCCAGTCTACCTTCAAGCAATATTATACCACTTCACATATAGTATAAGAACCTTCCCACAATATACTTTCATTCTTCCTTCTTTGCCTTTGTACTCTTGTCATTGTCATATGGTTTACTTCTATGTACATTATAAGCCTCACAATACATGGTTATTATTTCTTATTTCTTATCTTCAGTCAATTGTATTTGGAAAAGATTTTTAAAGGAAGCAAAAAAAAACACAATTTATTCCTTTGTGAAATACTGATTTCTATCTGGTATCATTTTCCTTCTGCCCGAAGGATTTCCTTTAACATTTCTTATCCTTCAGGTATGCTGGTGATGAATTCTTTCTGTTTTCATATGTCTGGTGGAAGTCTTTTTGGTAGTTATTTTTTGTTTGTGGATTGGTTTGTTTTATATGAAATTTTTTACATTTTCATTGTTTGCTGATGTGCAAAATGGAAAATGATGATGCAGTAGCACAGTCTGTGAATAGGGCTCACAACAGAAGGTTTGGCTTCAGATACAATCATGAAAATTTATCTATGTTAACAAGAGGAAAGACCGAGCAGATGTTTACTGATGTGGGTGAGTCGATTGATCTGTTAATGGATACAATCAAACTGGGTTTCCAAGTTTAAATCCAAGATCCACTATTTAATAGCTCAGTGATCCTCAGCAAATTATTTAAACCCTTTGAACTTCAGTTGTCACATCCGTAGAATCAGAGGAACAACTTCCCCACAGAGTGACCCTAGCAATGAAATGAGTTAGTATATACCCAACACTGAATATGTGGCCTGGCACATTGTAAGTGCTCAATACCTATGAGGAAAGAACATGTAACTTTTCTTAGCTTTACCGCCCGAGTCAAAAAGAAACCATTCTGGGATCACATTTTTCTGATTTTCCTTTCTCTTATCCCCCCTTCTCTCACCCCTCCTTCCTTCCTAAAAGAACATTTTTAAAATTCAAATGCCAGGCTGTCTGCAGATGCAGTGTTTAAGACTGATAACATTTAGAGGCCAGATGTTAACTGATGTAAATGTTATTAAGTGCTCAGTAGACTGGAGGCTGAGGCAGTGATTTCCAATTTTGTGATTATTATTTGAGTTTATAGCAAACCAATCTGCCATTCCTTCCACCCCCATACCTCCACCAGAAAGGAGATATATAGCCTACTTGTTCTCAAGAGAATATAAATTATTTTTAAAAATATGCAGTTCTTAAAGAATTAAGTAATGGCATTTCACATGCCTAGAACCAGGCATGCAGCCTCCATGCAGACCTCAACAACTCCTTGTAGTTCTTCCTGAAAGGTCAATGACTTCCTGAAAGGTCAAACTTGATCTGAAAACTAGTCTAATTTTCTGAAATAAGCCCAGAGTAATAATTGCAAGAAATGCCATGACAAGTTTTTACCTTTATCGAAATTTAAAATTTGAGCTTCCTTAGGAGTAGTGTGGGAGCTGTCCCTATGATAGGAAGTCAACAAATGGGCTCTTCTTCTTATAAAGAAATATATATTTTTAAATAACAAAATGATGAGTCTGCTATGAATCACTGAGATGATTTTTAGTGTTTAATATACTATACACTCAGTTATTCATTCATTAATCTATGGAACAGACATTAGTTCTGAACTAGCAATATGTCTCAGGCCCAGTGCCAGGTACTAGTCAATGCATTGGTAAATACAACAGACAGCCCTCCTAGACCTTAAAGTTTTATGAGAGAGGAAGACAATTTAAAAATAATGAGCATACAAATAGGTAGAACAAAAAGTTGTGATAGGTGCTATGAAGAAAAGGGGCCCTAACAAATAATGGGCTGGGGAAGGAAAATTTTTTAGTAGCTAACTTAATCCAAGGCTTAAAGAATGAGAATACAACCATGCAAAGAAGAGAGGAGAGAACAAGCAGAGAGACCAGCATTTATTTATCAATTTAACAAATATTTATTCAGTACTTTCTGTGAGCCAGGGAGTGTTCAAAGCAAAGAAAATATGCCAGTGAACAAAACACACACACATGCATGGTGGCAGGGACTAGATTATATAGGGACTTGGAATCCATCGTAAGGAGGTTGGATTTTATTCTAAAGGCAATGACATGATTTGATTTTTATGTTAAGAGATTGCCCTTCCTGTTATATGGAGCAGAATTTGGAGGATTGGGCAAAAGTGGAAGCACAGAGATTCATAGGGTGGCTATTCTAGTTTAAGTGAGATTTTAATGCACTTAAACCATGGTACCAGCAAAACTAAAGTGTATAGTTTTGATATAGGATGGGTAGACCTCCTTGGCCAACTGAAAAAGACGAAGGGGATTTGAAGAAGGAGGTAAATTGTGAATGATTCAACTGAGTAGATGGCAGGTCCATTTAGCACAGTGAGGGAGATTGGTTGAGTAAATGGATGGGGGTGGGGGAGGTTTGGGCTAAAGATTAAAATTAATTCAAGTTTTCTGGCCTAAACCGTAAATGATTGAATCATTCCAAAAGTGAAATTCACTATTTCATGGGATTAACATGTCCCCCATCACTGGAGTATATATCAATGAGCTAAGTGACCATTTATCTACACTATCTTAGCTATAGATATCAAGCAGAATTCTAGAACTGATTTCCAGATGGTATCTGAGAACTTATTAAAGAAAGCAACAATTTCTGGAAGCCATCACTGGTTGGGTAAGAACTGGTTTTTCCAGATCAGGATCATTTCTCTTGAAGGGAATTTCAGTTGCCTTTGAGCCACTGGAAGCTGACATAATATTTTTAAATAAATAATTTAATTAACAGATTTTATTTTGGGTAGGGCTACCAAATGTATAAATGGGAGTATTTATATCCAGTTAAGAGACTATGTGAATATCTTTTAGGATAATCTTTTAGAAAAGATGGAAAATGGAGGCTGGAAAATACTGAGCTATTAGGAAATTTGTATACCCCAAATGCAACTTAGAGCAGCAGCAATACAGAGTAGTAAGTTCTCAATCTTGGTACCCCTCAACCCCCTTTATACAGTCCACATACAAAATACATTCCCGCACAAAATTGTTCTCATTTGGGAGACCCCTACCTTTCCTGAGAATCACTGCCCTATAGAAAGTGGCCATTACTGCTAAGAGTTGTCCAAACCCTTATGAGATTTAAGTGGATGAAAATCTGAGAGTAGGTTTGTGAAATTTCAGCCATGATTAGGACACAGAAAGAAACACATACTTACCTTATTAACGTTTCTGAAAGTCATTTTTTTACCTGGAAATATATTGACAGAACACTTTGCAAACTTGTTAGAAATCATGTTCTTATAATTATGAGATAGGATTGATCTTGTTTTCCTTGTGCATCGAATCGTGTAACACAGAAACAACCCAATGTGAAGTTATTAAAGGATCACATTACAATACTCTCCCTAGCTTTTGAAAAGAAAGGCTTTTTTTTAAAGTGACCCCATCTTATAATCTCATTAGAAAAATGAAGCATTGGTATTACTTTTTTTGTTTATGCATTTCTTTGGCGAAACATTTATGACCCAAGAAAGGATCTCAAACAACAACTAAACGAAAGAAGTTGCAACTTTCCTCAGCAATATTAAAGCTTTCTACAAAAAACAAAAAACAAAAAACAAACAAAAAAAAACATTAAGAGGAATATTCTTGGCACTTCTATTTCTGACACTGTCAACACCCAGTGATAGAGGTGACTGCTACCAAATAGGACCCTTTGCCTTCTTCTTGGGCTCAGTACCCTATGTAAGGTATTCCACACCTCTCTACAGGTGACATTTGGTAGCAAACCCGTTTCTTCTTTATGGAGCTAGCTTTTAGGGGTCAGTTAGGCTGACTTTTTAGGGGTCAGCTAGCTTTAGGGGTCAGAAGAGAGCAGAAGACAGTTTGGTGTCCCCACACCACGCACATCACTTCTTGTTGGAGAAGTATATCTGTGCTATCTATGATGGGTATCAAGGAGAGCTGGTAAAATTTCCTTGGTCCCAAATCATTCATTCCTTCATTGGCATATCCATCAGAAATTTATTAAGTACCCCTACTCTGACAGACATGGCCATTAGCAATGAGGTGAAAAAGTAGGAAAAATATGTTCTGTGTTTTTGAGGAACACAGCAGTTTGGAGGCAGACTCTAACAATTAGGCCAGACAAGTGCTATGGTGAAGATACATAGATATTAAAACAAGTATAGCCCTATGAGATAATGGAGCAACTAACTCAGCTCAGAAATGGCGGAGGGATGAAGAAAATTAATTCACTAGCTTAACAAATGGCACCAAATTCAAACACAAGTATCATCTGACTGAATTCTCTGGCTAAAAAGGGGACAGAAATGGAGATCAGAAAGAATCCAAGGATAGACTTTCCCAATACCTCCATAAGATCTCAACTCAAGTGACACCATGTGGGAAAGATGGGGCCGTGCCCTGGTGTAGAGCAGGAGACCACCTTTGTGGCTTGTAGAGTGGGTCTGCTGACCACCCAAACTAAAGAAACACTCTTCTCCATATCTCTGTCTCCCACACTGTTATGTTTTATTTTCATCATAGCAGTTATCACTATCTGATATTACCTTACTTGATTTATTTATTGTCCCTACCTCCCCACAAGGACCTTGTCTGTCCTGTACATTGCAGCATTCTCAGGCCTAGAACAGTACCTTATTTTATAGTGGGCATTGAATGAATGAATGAATGAATGAGTGGTCATTAACAATATAAAATCACATCAAGCCTCACTTGAGAACCAGTCTTTCTTCCATCTCCAAAATGTCTGTAAGATGTCTAATCTCAGACGTGCCTCAGAGATCTTCTACTCATTCTTGTCTTCGTTCACCTCAGGGGAGAAAGACTACGGTGTGGAGGTCAGGATATGGGGAGTCTCCGTTTAATTCCAGTTGTTTCCTCACAGAGCCGGAACTGGAAGCCAGATCTCCAGAATCCCAGAGCTCTTCAGCATTAGTCTGCTACCTCTGGTTAAACCTCTCTGTGGGGAAAGCAATTTTGGATTATTGCCATGAATGTAATTTTCAAAGCCCCTAGGAAGAAAAGAAGGCAGTGGGAAGCCGCTTCTAGAATTCAGATGAGCCGAATATCATAGTTCTCCTTCCTACTCTATGGGAGGGAAGTCACAGACTTTGGCACTGGCTTCTCGGGGAAGAGCTGCAATATTCTCCTGTAACTATGGCCAGAGGAGGTCTGCCTACCTGCAGCTAGGACATGGGCTCTGCATCACGCTGGCTGTGATTTTGCACAGTTAAGTCCTTCATTAAAAATTAGGACTGCATGGGGCACCTGGGTGGCTCAGTTGGTTAAGTGTCCAAATTCAGTTCAGGTCATGATCTGACAGTTTGTGAGTTTGAGTCCCACATCAGGCTCTGTGCTGACAGCTCGGAACCTAGAACCTGCTTCAGATTCTGTGTCTCCTTCTCTCTCTGCCCCTCCCCGACTTGCGCACTCGTTCTCTCTCTCTCTCTCTCTCTCTCTCTCTCTCCTCTCTCTCTCTCTCTCCAAAAATGAATAACATTAAAAAAATTTTTTTTAATTAGGATGGCAGGGGCAACTGGGTAACTCAGTTGGTTATGCCTCTGACTCTTAATTTTGGCTCAGGTCATAATTTCACGGTTCATGAGTTTGAGCCCCATATTGGGCTCTGCACTGACAGTGTGAAACCTGTTTGGGATTCTCTCTCTCTCCCTCTCTCTCTGTCTCTCCCCTACATGTGCCTCTCTCTCTCCAAATAAATAAATAAACTTTAAAATTTTTTTAAAAATCTGGGACTGGCATCCTGCCACCATTAATTGTATAAAGGTGGGTCACTGTCACTGTGGGTAAGAATGGATGCCCCCATGCACCTTGCCCATCTACAGGGACCAGATATCACACTGAGGCGATGGCTAACCTAAGTATGTTTATTTTGATTGAAACTATAAGCAAGCATTTGAAGATGCTAATTTCTGAGTACAATTGATGGAAATATTTTCCAACAGAACTTTGAAGAAACATGGCATTTTCTCAAAGATAAACTACCACCATCTATGCATACATAAACCTAGACACAAAAGTTTTCAAAAGGCAAAACTCCTGGGATGGAGTTCCAGGGATCATGTCGGGAGGTGGGGGCGGGGGGGTGGTGCGAGTATGGGTAAAGAGGAACCAATTAACTCCACTGAGGGATTTCTCAGAAGTCTTCACCTGCCAGAGGTTTTAATCCAGATAGAACAAGCTTTTTGTCAGAGGAGAAACATAAACGGTGAGATCCTCCCATTCATTCACTGGTTATATGCCTTCTGGTGTGAAACTCAGTTATAGGCAACAGGAATACAAAAGAAATGAGGCTTAGTCCCTGCTTCAAGGTCACAGTCTGGTGATGTGGAAGAAATAAGTAAACAGAGGAATACAATCCAGTGTGGTAGATTCTGGGATCAAGAAGGGTCATGGGGACATCGGAAGAGAGACCCCTGGGCACAAACTGTACAGTGTAATTAAAGGAGATCACATTTTAGAATTTTTCAAAAGAAGTTTCACGTTTTGGAGCCTCTATTTTCTCCTCTTTGAAATGAGAAGAAGAGAATTCGCCTTCTGGAGTTATAAAAATTCAGTGATGTATGAGATATTTAGTGAGTAAATTTTTAAGAAAGAAATGCAAAGGGCCGCCCGGGTGGCTCCGTCAGTTAAGTGTCTGGCTCTTGATTTCAGCTCAAGTCATGATTTCGTGTATTGGAAGTTCAAGCCCCACATTGGGGTCCTCACTTACAGCACAGAGCCTGCTTGGGATACTCTCTCTCTCTCTCTCTCTCTCTCTCTCTGCCTCTCTCTCTCTCAAAATAAATAAACTTGAAAGGAAGGAAGATGGGAGGGAAGGAAGGAAAGAAGGAAGGAAGGAACACAAAATTGAGACAGTGGGGCACTCTCCCCAAATGGTGGTGAGCTACTGTGCTGACCTGTAAATGTAAACCTTTTTTAGAGAGCTTGCCATCTTTACAGTGGGGCTATGTATCACAGTAAGCCAGAGACTCAACTCGAGAAGGACTGAGAGGAAAGAGAAAAGTCTCCTCTGATTCTGAAATGAATTATTTGTTGGATGTTGTTTCGTGAATTTCTGTAACAGAAATTGGGGTATGCGCAGTAATTGGGGGGGCAGGAAACAACCACCCTGGGAGCAATTGCAGGCAATTCTGCAATCACCTGGCTTAGCTTGAATTCTTGGAAGTAGAGCTTCTCTTAGTTTAATAAAAGGTTTCATGTAGACCTTGCGGTTCTGTTCTTTATCCCTGATTTTTCCTCCCAGGCTTATGAGTAAGGCCTCAGTCACATTCTCCCTCGGAGACTGGCAAGCAGCCCCACCTGCTGCTGTTGGAGGCTGGGAGGTGCAGCCTGAGGAAGCTGCAGCTGTCTTCTGCCATCTGCTGGCTCCCTTTCTGCACCAGCTCGGGCCTGGCTTTGCATGCATTCCCAGGGAATGAAACCGCCAGCAGAGAAAGTGCAGGGCAGAGAAAAGAGTCTTGCTTTTATTAAAAAGAAGGAGATGAGAAGATGGCAAACAGAAACTGGCATGGGAGAGCTTTTCCTATTATAGGGTTTGTGTGAAGATGTCACCATCTCAAATATCTAAGGCAGGTATTTTTCCACATAAGATTGTTTTGTTCCGGGAGAACATAGAAGTGTGTTTTGTTTTATTTTATTTTATTTTATTTTATTTTATTTTATTTTATTTTATTTTATTTATTTCATTTTATTTTACTTTATTTTATTACTTCCTTTTATTTAGTTTTATTCTTAGATCATTGCCTTACAAGACTTATCAATTAAGTCTATACACATCTGCATAGACTCTTTGGAAAGAAACATCAAAAACCCATGTTGGTGGGAATGGAGATGAGAGTGAGAAGGCAGGAAGCGGGAAGGGAAGGGAGAAACATTTCACAGTAAATTGCAGTGTTCTTTAATTGGTTCAGCCGACATCTTTTGAGGATCTATTATTTACAAGGCTCTGATGCAGAGCCTGGGATACAAAAGTGAGTAATATTGGGTCCCTTCTTTCTGGGAAATAAGAATCTATTGGGAATCAGCTAGATAACGAAAGAATTAAGTAGAGATCTACAAGTGCTGTGATAAAGTACTGCAGTAAAGGGGTCTAGGAGAGCACAGAGGAGGAATAGGTGTTTACATCAAACTGGGGCCTCACTGTCAGAGAAAACTTGCCGGAGGAGGTGCCATGAGCTGAATTTGGGAGATAGCGACTTATCGGAGACAGTGGTGAGAAGGGCCCCCCAGTTTCAGGGAGCACCACTTTATACCCACAGTGTCATCTGCTACCATCAGTCCGGCTCAAGAAGCCGAGAAGTCTAACTACCAAGGAGGAGAAAGTTGTTAAAATATTCAGACTTAGACAACAAGCAATTGATTCAGTCCAGGGTGATCATCCAAGTCAGGGAGAAACAAGCAGGTCAGGAGGGAGGAAACACAGAGAATCCTGGACATGAGAGAGCAGTTCTGGGACTGTCTCTGGTCCTAGAAAAAAGGCAATACTCTTTCAGTCAGTGTCCTGGATATGGGCAGCCCCTTCAAGGGAGGTTCAGTGAAATATTCAGAAACTCACTTAATCTGTCTGAAACTTCTGAGTGACCTCGTGTGAATACTAAAGTAGCTATAAGGTCAAAGATATCAACTACAATGTTATTTGAGATCTTAAGTACGATGGCCAACAGTAGGGAAAATGCATAGGAGAGTATGGCACAGCTTCTGGGTGAACCATCAAGTTCCAGGGCATGGAAAATGATAATTCCAGAAACTGTGCAGTACATGAAAAATACTTGTAAAAAAAATCATCCAAGCCTACAGGAATAATATTCAGAAGGAAACATACTGAACTACTAATAAAAGTCGTATTTTTCCCTCTAGTGTCTATGCTTTATATAATATGCTTACACTACTGTTATAACGATTTTTTAATATTAAGAAGCCTAAAGGTGAAATGTGTGTCCTGCTTAAGGCTTAAGACAAAAAAAAAATTATCCTAAAGAATTTATCCTAAATTAATTCTTCCATTTATGTGTTTGTTTCTGATATTTTAGATTCCATTTTCTCCCTAATTGTGTTTCAGTTTGTGTGGTCTATTCATTTTGCTTGTTAAGTCTGTCCTCAGTCTTCTCCTTGCCCACACCCCTCCTCCCACCCTGGATCTGCGGGATGTATTGTGATGTCTGCCCGCTAATTTTGCTGTGACTGGGACTGGTGTCTGGTTGGTGATTCATGTTTGTTCCTAAGTTGTACATCTGTGTTGGTTGCTTTGAAACAGTGCCTCAGGGAATATGAAAGGCCGTTTGTCTCCCTGAGACTGCTTCTTTGCACCAGAGAATTCTTCCCTGGCTTCTTCTGAATTCCAGCAGGCTCTTCTATGAGTTTATAGAGTTTGGGCAGGGTAAAGAATAAAGACAGAAACAAAACAAAACCAAAAGAGAGCATCATGGAGAGAGTTTGGGTATCTGCGTCTAGTCCCTGCTTACCTAGTAAGACCAGTCTTCTTGGATACTAACTGGGGACAGAATGCCTTGTGACATACACTGTAAGGGTAATGCCTTGACTTAAACTTTCTGCCCACTAGGAATGCCTCCAGCAGAAAATAGGGCAGAGTGAGCCCTGGCAGAAACCCTCAATGGAAAAAGTTCTAAGAGTTTGGTAGTCACATGTACATGGTGCCTGTCTAATGTTTTAGCACAGGAACACACAGTCATAATGTTTAATGACTGGTACTGCATGGACACTGACCAATTAAATGGGTGCAGGCCATAGTGCTAAAAGCTAGAGACCTCTGCTGTTCCAGACACCAACCTTTTAGTTACTGGATCACCGGGGAGACCAACAAATTCTGGAGGGCTTGAGGCAATGGCTGGCTGCCAAGTGTTTCAAAAGCATTTTAATGTTTTCATATCCATCAAGGCTGAACAGATACATCCCAAATGAACAACGTGAATATACATGAAACTTCAAAGCTCATGCCCACTCTTAAGCTTTATGTAGTCCCGTCTATAACTCCCCTCTTTGTCCTTAAGAACAGTTCAGAGGAATCATCAGGACCTGCCCATTCCACAGGATCTGGGTGGCACAAAGAAGCCCTTATCCACAAAGGAGTGTTTTTTTGTTTGTTTGTTTGTTTTGGTTTGGTTTTGGTTTTGGTTTTGGTTTTTTTGGGTTTGTTGTTGTTGTTGTTGTTGTTCTGCCCAACAACTAGTATAGATCTCACCCAAGGAAAGTTTGCAAGTCAGCTTTCATTAGATTTTCACTCGCTGCGATGTAGTTGGCTTACAACATAGCTCTGCTTCTAGGCAGACAGAGAAACAAGCTGGCGTGTGTGAGTGATTGCCCACCTGCCTGCTTGCCTGCAGTCTTTGAAAGGCAGCCCCATCCCAGACCATCATCCTGCTGTGAAAATCCACGCACAGGTGCCTTGAAAGTCCAAATACATATTGGGTTGTTATGGCCCTTTCTTGTCCTTTTAACCAGAGATTCTCACCTGCTGCTTCTTATCAGACACCTGGAGTTTGTAGGTTGGCTAAAAGCAGCTTCTCAGAATGGTCTCCAGGGAAGCATTATAACCCTGCATTCTGTTATTTCTTCTTTCCAGTTTCAAGGAAACCTATAGCTTCAGGGTAATTTGCTGCTCTCCTGTCTCCATTCAAGATAACAGCTAAGGTTGCTCATCATCTGACTGTCTACATACCAAACACAAATTTTGTTTGAATCCAGAAGAAAAATTGCACTCAGCCAGCCAGCAAGCCATTCTGATACTCTGTGATAAGAGAGGTCTGGGGTTGTAGACAAAGAGTTGGAAGACTTGGTCTTCCGGTAACTTGCTCTACAAGGTACTAGCATGTGACCTTGAGCAAATATTTAAAATCTCTCTAAGCCTCATTTTCCTCAAATGTAGGATGGGGTCATACTATATCCTTCCCAGAGTTGTTATGAGAGGTAAGTGGGATAATAGATCAGAAAGCAATTTATAAACTAAAGAAATATAAACCTCACCCCAAGAGAGCAGATTGTAAGAACTAGTAAAAAAGAAAAAAAAAAAAGGACCATGAGTGTAGAAATAAATTATGGCAGCTGGATGAATATAAAGGAAGCCCACTATTGTAGTCTAACTCGGAAGAAAGAACATTCTCAGCCTCACACCTTCTTCAATACCTCTCTGCAGAGCTTTAACTGGAGACCAGTGAGTGGTCTAGAGAAATGGTAGGCGAGAGCATTACTGTCACTTTGAGGCTAAAGGAGGTAGTGCTTCCAGGGAAAATGAATAGGGATGATGGAGAGCATGGGAAGGACACAGTACCTATGGTAATACCAAGAGAGGGGGAGAGAAAACAAGAGACATAATCTCTACTGCTCCCGTCTGTATGTTCATTGATCAGAGCTTGTTCAACTAATTCTGGGCTTCAGGGTACCTTCCTAGGGGGAGCAGACTGATCAGAAACCTTAAGGGCTCTCCTATACTGGAGCCACTGGCCATATCCTCCTCAAGACATAAAGCTCTGCAGCCCCGGCTGGTAATTGGCATTATCAGATTAATTAAATCATTTTCTGTGGTTAAACTTGCATGTGACTATTAAGTCTCAGACTGGGCCTCCCGTCTAATCAGCCAGTGAATGTTTTCAGGATAGCACTTTGTTCCTGAAACATTGAGAAATATGCATATTGTATCCTTAATAGACCATGATGTTTATTTATGGCACAAAGAAGTCTCCCAGCTACGAAGACTCATTTAAGTGATAGTTTTGTGTCTGACACCTAGAGCTGTGTTAGATGAGGTCTCTGGAGTTGCTTATTATCACCAAGTTATTTCATGGTTGGCTCCTATTCTGAATTTGTCAAAGTTGTTCTTGCCGCTGAAAGGCCATGGGGCTTTGCATTAGGCTTCAAATCCTGCCTTTATTATTTACTGATGACTGGGCTTCTGTGGGACTGTTTCCCTCATACAAAATGAGAATAATAATGACTGCAACTCAGAGCTGTTTGGAAGATTAAAATTGTGCATAAAGTGTGGAATTTTATGTCAAGTGCCTGGCACACACTAGTTCTTCATGTCTGTGTATGTCAGATGCCCTCCTCCATGGTTATGTGACCAGAGTTTTTTGTTTTCTCTTAAGCTTTGATGTGGAAAATGGCCCTTCCCCAGGTCGGAGCCCACTGGACCCCCAGGCCAGCTCTTCCTCTGGGTTGGTGCTCCATGCCACTTTTCCCGGGCACAGCCAGCGGAGAGAGTCCTTTCTCTACCGATCAGATAGCGACTATGATTTGTCACCAAAGGCGATGTCAAGAAACTCTTCACTTCCAAGCGAGCAGTAAGTACGAGCTCTATGTGGCTTCTAATCTCACACTTACCTCATCTCTAACCTGTCACAGCAGCAACAACAACTGTTCCCCTTTAACCCGTGGGAAGGAGGGAGGAGAAAAATGAATGTGAGCCGAGGTGACGGTAATGACCCTTAAAGACATTAGTGCTCTACAGCATGAGAAATATGTATCTGGGGTCTCCAAGAGTATTAAAAATCTCAGACACAGTGTGCAGATTTCATCTGTTATTGATACTTTTTTTAATTGTCATTCAGCGTTCATTTCCTGAACCGCTGAATCATTTATGAGTTGAGAACCTTAACACTTTTTTTGCAAATCATACTAGAACTTTCCGCAACATGTTTGCATGAGGCTACGGCAAAAAGAAAAACGGTAGTTGGTGACATGCCTCCTCTCTCAGTAGTCTCTGCTTGGTGACATTTAATGAGCTGTCATCCAGCCACATGTCTTTGTCCCTTCTCTGGAACCTTAACTCAATGCCCACTTGTTGCCTGGCTCCTCGGTGAGACATG
Source organism: Lynx canadensis (assembly GCF_007474595.2). NCBI lineage: Eukaryota > Metazoa > Chordata > Mammalia > Carnivora > Felidae > Lynx > Lynx canadensis. Next base: position 54,363,240 of record NC_044310.1, read on the forward strand.
ACACACTCCACCACCCTATTAGACACAGCTGATGTTTTTGTTTTGCTGCTATTAATTGTAGATCTCTAATTTTTAAGGAACAATGACTGGGTTGTATTACTCGTTTATTAAATTTCTGAAACCAAATAAGGTTGGATGCTGGTATTCATGCTTTAAAAGGTTTCTGGGCACACGTACAATTGTTTTTAACATTGTATGTTATAAAAATATTGGTAGCTCCCTAAAGTCTCCAGCCTGGAAATTTCCACTGGGCTCTCTTCTGCTTTTGAAAAAGAAACTAAAAAGGGTCACTCTCTTATGAAAGGGGCAGGGGACATCTTAAAGCTACCAGTAAGAACGGATTCCCCAGGGCATTTCTGCCGGTAAATTCTAATATAAGCACCCCTTCCCTAAAATGTCTTAATCAGTGGGCGGGCCAAAATTCATTTCTTCATTCATTTGACAAATACTTCCTGAATTTTTTCCTATGTGCCATGCAGTGTGCCAGGCTCTGGGGATACAAGGTTAACAAAACAGTGGAATAATCACAGATGAATTAAAAACACATATTCTCAGAAAGGTTGCATGCTCCCAGAGAGGTTACAGTTAATAAGAAAGATAAGAGGAACACCCACATAACTGTGCTACAGAGTGGAAGGAAACATTTAATGAGCACTTAGCGTGGGACCAGCTGCATTGGCATGTGTGACTCCTTTTAATCTTCACAACAATTCTGTCGGGTAGGTACCACTATTATCTCCACTCTATAGATAATGAAACTGAGACTCAGAGAGACTGAGAAAAGTGTGCCCATCCCTTGACTAACCATATGCCATGCTCTATCCTGCAATGTAGCTAAGACTGACCATATTCAAACCTCTTAGACTTATTTGCCTATGTTCTTCAAACTGCAAAGCAGAATCTCAACTATCAGGTAGAAAACAGAGGAGTGCAGAGTCAAGGTGCCTGAGGCCAGAGGAGAGGTAACCACTTTGTTGCAGGTCATGTAGAACCGAGGGTGTTTCTGACCAAGATTTGCATGGGAGCTTGACGGTGAATATACCTGGCATTGTCTCTTTTACCAAGAGAAACACCTATCTAGACTTCCTAGGGGGAGAACATAGGAAATGGGGGGAGCTGAAACTAAATAGAGCTTCATTCACATGATGTTTCACAGGTGAAAGACTAGCTTTGGAAGGCAGCTAACAGTTCCCCAAACTCTTGCCAAACAGCATGATGAGTCTCAGGGTCATTCAGAGGCTTTTCAGAAGGTTCCAACCAAATTTCAGATTAAACTCTGATGATGTTTTAAGAGTCACAGGTTATGAAAATTTTGAACTTGAAGAGACCTGAAAGATTACCATCCAACTCAGTCTTCAGCTGTAAAAAGAGAGATATAATTTCGAATGATTCTGTATTCAGGGTCCCTAATATTCATGGTATACCTTCTTTTCAGCTTTACCAACCAGCAAAATTTTCCCCCTAACTCAAAACCTACACAATGTTGCCAACTTTAAATTCAGGAAAATAAGAATTATATGTGTAAGTTACCTAGTATCATTCTCATTTTTAAAAATTTTTTTTGTTTATTTATTTCTGAGACAGAGAGAAACAGAGCATGAGTGGGGAGGGGCAGAGAGAGAGGGAGACACAGAATCTGAAGCAGGCTCCAGGCTCTGAGCTGTCAGCACAGAGTCGGATGCTGGGCTCGAACTCACAAACCATGAGATCATGACCTGAGCTGAAGTCCGTCGCTCAACCGACTGAGCCACCCAGGCGCCCCATCATTCTCATTTTTTTAAAGAAAAGGACTTCTTAAAATTAAAAGAAAAAAATGGAGGAAGGACACACTTTCATAATAAAGAACAGCTCTACCCAAGAAAACACTGTTGGCAACATAATATCACCCTATCGAAGATACTGATTATAGAATATAGGAAAGTCTTGAGTGAATAAAATGGCACAATTTTTTTTTGGAGATATTTCAACATTACAGTAACACTTTTATATATTTGTCAGTTTAAGAATTTATATTTCTGGTTACAAGAAGTGGAGCTTGAATAATGCCCAGGTTTTTCTGGGATTTCAGTTTACTGGGACCATGTTGGAAAATCCAGTTTCACACATGTAGCTTGAGATAAACTGAAGTCATGCCTTCAAAGGTATTTTACCTGATTATTACTCTTCAGAGTGAATTGAAACAAATAGAGAATAGCAACCCCCAAGCCTCTCGCTGCTTTTCCTGCCTTCTACCCGTAGAGCCGAGGAAAAGAAGGGCAAGGACAGGTCTAGAGTCTTAATGTGAAGGCCATTAGGTGGGGGCTCTGGAATGTCCCCTGCTCAGGAGCTCCTCATATTCAGCACACAGCAGTCATGGATTTATGTAAGAGTTGGAAAACTTGGATAATTCCTCTGTATTAAACCCTAATAGTAGAGGCAACACTGTTTTTGTTTTTGTTTTGTTTTTAATTTCTCTTCTGAATGCTTTCGGAAGAGTAAGAGGAAATATAGGCAGGGAGAGTGAGTGAGAAGATAAGGATTAAAAGTAAAAATGTAAGTGGAAAATTACAAGTGGCTTTAACTTTTAGCAACAAAAGAGAGATTGAAATAAGCCTTTCTAGTAAAGAAAACAAGACCATCATTGGGTCCCAAGAGGAAATTTCAGATGTTTCCCTAGATGTGGCAATAATCTACTGGCTTCTCTTTTGCTCCTGTGTTGTAGTCATCTCTAACGCAATGCCTTTGTACGCCAAGGTACTGATTTCCCAATGGGAACATAAAGTACTGGAAACTGGTGAGGCCAGTTATGTTATCCAGAACTATGGCAGGAACCACCCTGGACAGGCTGGGGTTTTGATAATCCACCTGCAAATTCACAGGGAAGGAAGATCCTTATTTCCTTCATTTGGTTACCCCATTTGCAAAGCCTTATATTGGCAAAGAGCTTTTTAAAGCCGCCATTGTGCGAGAACTAAGTGTTCTCTAGAGAGAGCTCTCAAGGGAAATGAGATCTAAGACTGAAGAAGAAAAGCATTAATAACAGATCTCTTAAATTTAAGACCAATTTATTGATGAACTACCAAAAAAAGTTGCAATGTAAGTGGTCTTTGAGACTTGAGTTAGATATACCGCCATCACACCTACTAGTATCATGGCTTTGGCATTGAATCTCTTTTACAGTGTCCAAATTATCTGTAAATAAAAGTGCACATGAAATTAAAGTGCATTTCCTATGTGCTATGCACTATTTACAGTACTTTACATACTTCAACTCGTTGAATTCCCATAACCTTAACTTATGGGAACTATAATTTTCTTGTCTTAAAGATGAAGACATTGATGCTTAGAGAGGTTAAGTAACCTACCTAATAAATGGGGAACCAAGGTTTAAATACAGGGAGTGTAGATGATTAAACCATATGGATATTTAGTACATAGACTCAAAATGAGGATGCAAAATTAAAATAATGATATTAGACTCTACTCTGCCTACCTTTCCCGCTGTTACGAGGATCATATTCAATCTTTCTTTTAACAAAAACTTTTCAATTTAGGCACTTTGCTAACCAATAAGACATTTTCTATGTTTTCAAGGGAACTGAAAGATTTGTAAGTGTATAAGCAGTTTTAATATCTTTGAATAAAGCAATCATAGAAAGGTATGCACAACTTTGAAAGGTCTGGCTGGGCAGGCGAGTAGCCCACTTTGAGTGGTTACAGAGAAGCTAGAAGAGTTAGCCAGGCAGAAGGGTATGCAGGAAGAAGGTCCACGCACTAACTACTGTCTAGTTGTCAGGAACATTGTGGAGAAGCACAGCTCAGCACAGCTGAAGCAGAGAATGTGAGTAGATGAGGAAGTGGTGAAAGGCAAGGCTAGAAAAGTAAGCAGGAACCTCATCATGAACGGCCTGTGTTAAGGAGTTGGTCTTTATAAAGCTGAAGACAATCAGTGGGGAGCTACTAATAAAGGCTTTTAAGCAAGAAAATACATAATCCAATGAATGTTTTTGAAAGATAGCTCTGATTACAGCGAAGAGTGGTTTGGACAGTAGACAAACCTAAAGACTAGTGTCCAAGAGCCAAATGGAAGACTGCTTTGGTAATCCACATAATAGAGGGTGAGGATCTACATTAGAGCGGATCCAGTGGGCAATAATAAATATTTGTAAGTTAGCATCAACAGGGGTTGGTGGTTGACTGTGGAGGGAGGTTTCAGGCTTGACCACCAAGATAGGTGGTTGCACCATTTTTTTTACGGTCAAGAACATTCTCTTATCACATGAAATGATGTATGTGAAAATGCTTTGTAAACTGTAAAGCATGATATTAGTTCTCTTGACTGCAGTAGGGGTAGAGATGAGTCTTCCAGAAACGTTCTCACCAGCTGGGAGGATAGACATGCAATTCTTTACTTAAAATAATAATGATACCTACTACTAATAAGAATAACTATAAATGAGTAAATGCTTTTATGTGCCAAGCATTGTTGTAAGAGTTGTACATGAATAATAACTCACTTAATTCTTACAACACCCCACTTTACAGATAAAGAAACTGGGGCTTAGAGAGGTTGCCTAATGCCTCATAGTTAGTAATTGTGAAACTCAGAAACAAACCAATGTTGTCTCGCTTCCAAATCTGTGCTCTTGACTACAATAGTATAGGTCTGTCTATAAGACAGACTAAAACCAGTGTTACAAGAAAAGTATAAGTAAAATACTATATGTAGGTATGAAACTGAGAAAGACAAAATTAATAGAGTCCAGAGGGTATAGCAGAAGAAAGTAGCATTTTTGCTTTTTAGAAAACCATTTCATTGTTCAATGCAGACCTACCCTCATTCAAAGACCCACAGAGCTCTCATCACTGATTATTCTACAAAACTGTAATGTGCTGGGTTTGTCACTAGATGTTGCTCATGCCATGGTTCTGAATATCTGGCATTGCCCTCTCTAGCAGTTTGGAAAACTAAGTGCATCAGTTTTCATAATTAATCAAGTGTTTTATTTTCTCCATGCCGTCTTATTCTAATTATTAATATGTAAGATTATGATTTAAAATTTTGGAATCATTTCATAAATAATCTGGCTGTACTCAGATAGGAATTTTGTTTTGTTTCTTTCCTATACTGGCTATAAATGATCTGTAAATTGATCCTTTCCTCTAGCAGCTATTATCTGACGTATATCATTAGCTTTTACTGTTCAAATCCTTTCAGAGAACCAATGCTATGGATCTGGAAGTCCATCTCTTGCTTCTGAATTTTCTGCTTTCCTGAACTACAAAAGTTTCATAATGCTTACCTCCCTTTAATCATTACTTTGTACCATTGTAGTAACTTCCCATTCATGCAATAATTCATCAGCTTTAGGTGCTTCATATGTATGAGATTTGTTTATATATTTAGCTTGTATTGGGTATTTAGACTCCAGAAATCCAGGAGCTTTGGATGACCTACTTAACTCTTAACTCCATTACCTTATTCCCAACTCACCCCAATGCCTTATGAACAATGTGAACTTCACAGCAGAAATCTGAACAAATAGCAAGATATTTCACCCACGTAAAGTTCATCTCAAGAAAATGGCTTGGGAAGGATCAGTTCTTGTTACAGCTCACCACCCTGCATTTATCACAACTGATCCTCTTTTAACTCTTTCTTCTGTTTCCTTTGGCTTCTCTCCAAGAACCCTGAAGTTCTTCCTTGGGCTCCCTCTTTCTATATTTCCCCACTCCAGAAGCCGCCCTGCCATTGTAACTTTCCCCACGGTTGTAGGTAACTCTGAAATGTATAGCTCTAATTCCCATATTTTAATCCTCCTGCTTGATGTCTCCCTTGGGATATCAATGAGGATCTTACTATTCAGCATGTGAGAAAGTGACATATCTCTTCCCCCAGCTTCTCCTTACTTTCCCATTTCTGCTCATGACTTCACTATTTTCCCACGTACCCATTTTTTAAATGGAAAATAGTATTTCTTTATGACCCCTTATCCAATTAAATGCTGAGTCCTTGGCAAGACACTTAGGGTCTCTTCAGATTGTCTTTCCCTGTTTCTTCTTCTGCCTCACCCATTTCTTCTCATTTGAATGACTGCAATATCCCCCTAGATATTCTTCCTGACTTGGTCCTCTCACCAATCCATCTCTTGGTGTCTACAGCATTTTTACTTTCTAAAGCACTTTTCTGTTTGCCTATCTCACTAAAAACCTTCACTAGCTCCTTTCTTCCTTCTGAGTCAAGCACCGCCTCCACAACTATGGTCCATACCATCCATAAGATGGGTGGGGACCTTCTAACCTTATCCTCCAAATATGTCTGTAGTAAATGTGCTCAACTCTGCTTAAACAGTCACCAAGAATCTCAGTAAATGTGTTCAGTACTTTCCCATTTTAATACGGTTGTTCCTGATATTTCCCTCCTTGGTGACATCTACCATCCATGCTTTTTGAAGCCTGCCCTTCAAAGTGTGTCTCAAAACCACTCATTTGATCAAGCCTGTCCTACTTCCTCTGAACTGTAATTATTACCTCTCCTTTGCACCCCATTAAGTTTCCCCATTAAATGTTTATAGTTCTCATTCTGTATTTATCTATTTCTGTCTCCCCTGCTATGTTTTAATTTGAAGAGGTCATGGATTCTGTTTAATTCAATCTGTCAACTATGTACGATCATCATAAAATAGGTAACATAATAGTTAAAAGCACAGATCTTTTGGAATCAAACTTTCTTAGCTACTCCAATTACTATGTGTTAGTTAAGCAGTGGCTTAACCTCTCCAAGCCTTGATATCATCTTCAAAATGGGAACATTGAGAGTACCTGCTTCAGGGCACCTGGGTGGCATAGTTAGTTGAGCATCTGAACCTTGATTTAGGCTCATATCATGATCCCAGGGTCATGGGATTGAGTCCCACGACAGCTCTGCACTAATCATGGAGCCTACTTAAGATTCTCAATCTCTTTCTCTGTCTCTCTTCCCCTACCCCACTCCCCTGCTCATGCACTAGCTCTCTCTCTCTAAAATAAAAAATTAAATTAAACAAAGAGTACCTGCCTCAAGCCTTGTTACAAGAATTAAATGAGATTATGTACATAAAGTGCTTAGCACAGGGTGTAACATATGGTAACCATGCAAAGAATGTTCTCTGTTGTCAGTATTCTTTTTGTAGTCACTGTACAAAGTAGATGCATAAGAACTTGACTAGAATGACTTGAAGGGGGACTTCTAGCTAAAGACAACAGTAGAAAGCAAAGTATTATGTTAAATAAGACCCCAAAGTAAAAGCCTGTGTTGGAGAAGAGGCCCACGTGGATGTATGTGTTGTTCAACTCTGCATCTTTAGGCCTCATAGAATTCCTGATATGTGGCTGGTGCTTAATAGTCATTGGTTGCATTCACGTTATTAACAAATAAGGTGCCATGTTTGTATGAGGATTATGAGGACAGAGATCAGACATTGAAGGAAGCTCATTGTCAACCAACTGCTGCACAGCTGTTAGGATTCACACTGTGATAACAGATTGGCCTGATTTTGTGTCTACAACTAACGACAATGTGTCTTCTAATGATTTTATGGAGAACTTGCTGAATGTGGACTTAAGCAAATTAATCAAAGCTTGTGCTAAAGAGAGAGTGCATTTCTGAAAACATGCTTTAGACTCTTCCTAAGTACAGATTTACATAACTAGGTAGAGTTTAATCAGATCTTTGGGACAAAGTGAGCAACAATGATATGGTAATGGTAGGTTCATCCTGTACACTCCCATTAAAAGATTTTCCTTGGGTACTTTAAGAAAAAAAGTTATATTAGAAACAAAAAGTAATGGGATTCCCAGACAGAAATCTGTGTTTAAATGGCATTAAGGCTGTGGCTCAAATCAGCAAAAGCCAGGAAATCCAAAGTTAACCTTTATCCAGACTGTTGTGCCATTTTTTCCAACTCTGTGTGTGCTGGTGAGCAGCCTTCCCTTTGAATTTCCTACCTCTGGCAACCAAGTCGCTTTGAATTACAGTACTGTGGGTCTGCTATTAAATGGGAATGTACCCTGAGGATATATACTTATTTGCAAGTGCTTTCATGTGTCCCTGTAAGCCCAGGAGCCATGAACCTAGGTATTTTTTTTTTCTTTCAAGTCCCTAAGGTCCCCATTTATGCCTAGATAAGTCCTGCCTTATATCCAGGTAGATGGACTTACATAACACTTGTGTTGCTAACACTGATCAAGTTTAATATTAAAGCTTATGTGTTATAATTCAAATGCACTTTTAAATGTTTCTTTTCTCTCTTTTCACCAGACACGGCGATGACTTGATTGTAACACCTTTTGCCCAGGTATGTATTGTGCTGGCCCTGGCTTGCTCTCCGTGTCTCTCTGGGTAGTTTCTATGTGTGGCCTCTGAACCTGCCCATTCATCTCCTTTTGTTCCTAACCATCCTGATCATTGTCCTTACAGGTCCTTGCCAGCTTGCGAAGTGTGAGAAACAATTTTACTGTACTGACAAACCTTCATGGAGCATCCAACAAGTAAGCATGGACTTTTTGTGGAGTTATGCCTTCCATAAAGGCAAAAACATTGAACAGCACTAAAAAAAAAAAGGAAAAAAAAAAACATTGCATGGAAATTAGCCCTCCAAACTAAGTTAGGATACATGATGAAATTTGAAAATAGGATGGAACATCATAGTATTTTAGAACTGGTGAGATGTGAGAATTAGTCTGGATCTTCTTAATCTTTGTGCCCTTCACACTCAGTAGACAGTAAGAGTTCAACAAACGAAAGGTGGAGATGAGGATTTTTTTGACATTTATACTTACTGCTTTGGGAAGTATGAATACTTATTCATAACAGATGTAAATTCTATTAAATTTCTTTTGGAATATCTATTAATGAATTCAGAAATTCCGATTCAAGATTAAAGGTACCAAAATATTCAAGTCCAAGTTGCCTTTTGTTTTTGATAATATATAAATAGGTTCATGCAACTTGATGAATAAGAGTGGGATTATCTTCTCCTCTGCCCCCAAATAGCTATATAACCTTGGTCAGTTTATTGCTGAACCTTGGTCTCCTCATCTTTATAATGAAGGGTTTGAACTTGATATTCCTGCATAACTTTCTCCTCCAAAACCATTTCAATCTATGAATCTAAGTATTATGCAGGTCACTATCCAGCGTTTTAAAAGATCATCACAGGGCTCAGAAGGTCCCAGAATCAACAACTGTGGAATGACACCCAAGGTACCTCATGATCCAACTCAAGTTAGTTTGATTGATAGTTGATTGGGTTTATATTTGATGCAGTAGACATGAAAGCTAGAGACTTGCCCAGCCTCTTTTGCAGGTGTATCCCTGTTTGTTCACTTATTAAATAACTCACCCAAGAAGTATTTATTGGCACGTGCTATGCCTCCATGCATACATGTATGTTTTTGACAAATATTTATTGAGCACTACCTTTTACCAGGAACTAGTGATATGATAGTGACCCAAACAGACAAGTTTTCTGCCCTTTCAGGGCTGCCATTTAAATAGGAAGTGCCAGAGCATCTGGTGGTGAACAATCAGACCAAGTCCCTGGCCACATGGAATCACATTCCAACGACTATGGTCTGGTTGCTCCCCGCATGTTCTATTTTCCATCCTAATTGTGGATTTACTGTTCTCTCTTCCTCAAAAGTCTCTTTCTACCGGCCAGTGATTGCCTAGCTAAATCCTACTTGTCTTTTATAGCTCATCTCTACTATCACTGTCACCAGTATGCTTCCCCTGACCCCACCAAGCCTGGCTGAGTGCCCCTCAGTGGTCCCAGAGCACTCTCCCAACCTTATCACACTGTTCATGGGTCTCTGCCCACCACTAGATTGTGTGTCCCTTGAGGTCCTTCCAGAATTACACTTACTTTTCCTTGAATTTCTAAGATTTAGCAAAATGCCTGACACATAGTATTTGCTCCATAAATATGCATCCCACGTATAAATTTCCAAATAAATAATTGTTGGAAAAAGACCATAGATTATTTGGAAAATTATATTTTCAGAAGGGATCCCTCCCCTTTCCCCACATTTTTTTTTTCTTTGCAGAATATGACCTCTGGGGCCATACATATTGTCCTCATACCCAATCCTACCACTTGACAACTATGTGACTTGGGCACAATTTCTCTATATCTCAGTTTCCCAATCTATAAAATAAGGTTGCTCTGAGAATTAAATGAGGTGACATTTGTAGAACATTTATAATGGCACCTAGCACATCATAGGTGCTCCATAAATGTGAGCTATTATAATTGATAGCTACATTTCTCTTGCTGAATCCAGGCAGTGTAACACTTCGGAGTTTTCGCATCCATTATCTCAGTGATAATCACCATAAATGCTGTTTATGACAGGTATTGTTGCCTCTGACTCTGTAGACAAGGAGGCAAAGCTTAGGGAGATTAAATGACTTGCACAAGAAGACACCAGTTCTGGTGAAGAACAGAGTCAGACTTGAAACCTGGCATCCTGACTCTCACTGCAGCATTCTTTATAAGGAAAAACAGTTGTTGTCTTTCCTGTGTAGGGAAAAACCCAGTTCTTCCTGTGTTTTTCTTCCCTGTGAGTCTTCTTTACTACTGAAAAATCACTTTATTTCTGATACTCTCGTCACCAAATATGTGGAGGTTCCACCCCCGCCCCACCCCAACAACAAGCAAGTCTCCAACACCAGCTGGGTGTCCTACAATTTAACTCCATTCTGACACTATCTACCTGGAGATCCCGTCAGATCCCAGATTAAAGACTCAGTCCCACAAGGCTGCTTCCCACTTCAGATGTCAGTCACAGCTCAGGTGCTTCTGACTTACTTCCTACAGATCAGAGGTTCCAAGGAGTCCCTCCTCAGGTTCAAAGAATTTGCCAGAGTGGCTCACAGAACTCAGAGAAATACTTACCTTTACCAGTTGATTAAGAGACATGATAAAGGACACAGATGAACAGCCAGATAAGAAAAACATAGCATGAGGTCTGAGAGGGTCCCAAACACAGGAGCTTCTGTCCCTGTGGAAATGGGGGGCATCACCCTCTCAGGGTAAATATGTTTGCCAGCCTGGAAGCTCTCTGAACCCTGTGCTACTGAGATTTTATGCAGTCTTCATCACATACACATGGTCAATGATAACTCTGGTTTTAGCCCTTTTCCCCTCTCTGGAGGGTGAGAGGTAGGGCTGAAAATTTCAAGCCCCTAATCCCGGCTTGGTCTTTCTGGTGACCATCCCCTCCCAGGAGCTTACCTAGAGTCGCGTCATTGGAACACAAGATGTTCCTGTTGCTCTAATCACTTAAGAAATTATGAGTTTTAGCAGCTTTGTGCCAGGAATTAGAGGCAGAGACCAATATATTCTATTTCTGTTACCTCACATTTTTGCATTCACTACACTAAATACGTTTTCTTGGTTATGGGAAGAAATCGCTGAATATTTTTAACAGTCATTTAGGCAGAACTTAGGGAATAGATGAAGGTCAGAGAGCCCGAAGGCAGAGACATGAGCTAGGAGTGTTTTCAGGAATTAAGATATTAGGAGTGAAGCCCTGGACAGAGATGATGGAGGTGGGAACTGGAGAGGAAAGATTAATAAGGATACATTTCAAAGGCTTCTGTGGTTTAGCGGGACTCAAGGTCACTGCACTGCATAGCTCCAGGGCGAGAGTGGGGGTTGTTTTCAGTTACCATTTGTTAGCAAGAAACTTGGATATTCTTTTTCTGTAAGTATGGGAACATTCAGCCTAACTGTGTTGATTAATAGGCTATGTCAGCTGAAGCTACTTCCTTGGGAATCAGGTCTTTCCACAGCCTTGAGGGTTTTGAGCCACATAAACCTTCAAGAACTAAAGGACCCTAAGACCATAACTGCTATATACAGAGCTGACCCAGAGTCCATTCTCACACTGTGGCTGAGGACCACTCTCCAAATCATGGCCCTTTGCATCACCTTTGGTCCAAACCAAACCACACTTACCAAATAGAATAAATCTCCGTCAGTAGGATAGTTGTATCTGATTATCTTTCTCAGATCCATCCCCACCCACATTTGTAGAGTTGATCCTCATTGATTCCAAGCATTTTCTTTTCTCTTCTCTTCTCTTCTCTTCTCTTCTCCTCTCTTCTCTTCTCCCCTCCCCTCCCCTCCCCTCCCCTCCCCTCCCCTCCCCTCCCCTCCCCTCCCCTCCCCTCCCTCTCCTCTCCTCTCCTCTCCTCTCCTCTCCTTTCCTTTCCTTTCCTTTCCTTTCCTTTCCTTTCCTTTCCTTTCCTTTCCTTTCCTTTCCTTTCCTTTTCTCTTTTAAGTAGGCTCCACACCCAGCACAGAGCCCAACACAGGGCTCCAGCTCACGACCCTGAGATCAGGACCTGAGCTGAGATCAAGAGTCAGATGTTTAACCGACTGAGCCACCCAGGCACCCCCACCCAAGCATTTTCTTGAAACCAACACCACGTAACAGAAGTTCAAGGCAGGGCATATGTTCTATTAGAGCTTCCCTGGGAGGCTGAGAACTCAATGATGGGTTTTAGCTACAAATGAAGCCGCTTAGGGGGTTCACTTAATGAACCCATTGTATTCCTAGATAGTCAGTACCCTCAAATAAAGAAAACTGAGGACAACAGTACCTGCCAGGAATGGATCCACCAAACTGACAGCATTTCCCCCACATAGTCACTTATCTTAACAACTGAAACTACAAGATCCATGGAACTCATAAGTGGCTTTCTGGGACATTTGCCTTGGGTTCCAGGGTGCCACTCCTTGGCTTAAATGTAACATTTAAGCAAGAATTCTGTCCTTGGAATGGTTTTCTTGAGACATCTGGATAGTGTGGTTTATTATATAAAAAGGAACTCCCACATAGAACTATACTTCTCTTAAGTCAAGATTTCCTTTATCTTTTGGCTCTTTGCTCTACTGAAAAATAGTTCATTGTCTGCCTGAGCTTTACCACCCAAAGGGTGAAAATCTCAGTTTCTGTTGAGGTGATTTCCTTGCACTTCCGTGAAATGTTCCATTGAGAGATGCTTGATTGGGCCTGTATTTCTTGGCTTCAAATTAAAAGCTATTATTTCTTTAGTCCCAGGAGTTAATTTTGCAAATATGGCTTTCATTTAGAGCTGTTAATTCAGATAAGCATCCCTAAAGCATTTACTGGCTTCAACTGATGGAGAAATCACATGAATGAGAACGCCCACCATTCGTCAGTCTGATAACCAGGGAATATAGCAGCTAGAAGCAAAACGGTGTTCCCCATCATTCAACTGTGTCACTAACATCACAGAAATCACCAGTGGCTATCAGGAAATCATGTAACATCTCTGTATCAACATTCTTCCAAGGCATAATTCAATCAACATGTATGTAATCTTTGAGAAAGAATTAATAGCCATTTAATTTTGTTTTCATTGTATATCTTTCATTGCTTTATGTCCTTTGGCATGGGATTTAAATTAGCTGAGAATAATAAAATCTCGAGCATTCAGAGGGGAAAGAACCCAGCCAAATTTCCTCAGAGTAAGTGAGGAAATATATGTAAAACCCTCACACAGGAGCTGGCACACTGTAAATTAGCAGTAAATGTTATTTGCCTCCTGCCTTCCCCAAGTGAGGAAGAAACTGAGAGGTTCAGTGAGTTGCCGAGGGCTATATATTTAGAAGGTGCCAGAGCCAGGATTAGGATTCCTGTCTTCTGATTCATAGTCCAGTTCTTTCTCCACTGTACTATTCAGGGCTGTAAAATATTATTAACTGCTGTGGCCAAATTATCCTCCCTATTAATATCACCATCTTTAATCCAGGCACATAACTTAGGATTCTTCTATAAGTTAGGAACCACTGGAAACTGGGCGACCAATGGCATTTTCTTCTGGCACTCATGACAGTTTTCTAATTGGCACTCTCATGCCCTGTAAGTAATAATGCAGCTTCCAGAAGTCATTCACTCGTTTAGTTTATGTTGAGCCTCTTCATTATACCGGATCTTGGGAATAAGTAGTAAACCAAATAAACGTGGTTCTTGCCTTTGCAAAGCTTGCACACACAGATGCTTATCTGGATTAACAACTCTAAATAAGAGCTTTATTTTCAAAATGAACTCCTGGGACAAGGGAATTTATATAATTTATGTCATTTTCAAGAATACATTGGGAGAATTGGGTGCCGTGAGTAGCCTAACTGTTAAGAAAGCAAAGATTCCTGGCGTGACTGGGTGGCTCAGTTGGTTGAGCATCTGACTTCAGCTCAGGTCATGATCTCATGGTCTGTGGGTTTGAGCCCCGCGTCGGGCTCTGTGCTGACAGCTCAGAGCCTAGAGCCTGCTTCGGATTCTGTGTCTCCCCCTCTCTCTGCCTCTCCCCCACTCACACTCTATCTCTCTCTGTCTCTCAAAAATGAATAAGCATTAGAAAAACTAAAAAAGAAAGAGATCCCCAAACATTTAGGGTCTCCTAGTTCAATGTCTCCTTTCACAAAAGCCACCCTTGGAACTCAGGAAGACAGGCAAAGTGAAATCATTAAAGACATGTTATTAATCCAATGAATACATATTGAATACCTATATCATAGCAAATATTTTGCCAATTCCAGGGTGACAAAGATGAATGAGATTCAGTCTTTGCTTAAATCTCTTGCAGGTGAGATAGACAAGAAAATAGGAAGTGAGATACAGTCTGAACAGCGTCATGATGGGGCAAATGTAGCAAACCGTAGGTAGCATAGACAGTGACTACTCCCACTGGGGAAGGCTTAGCTGAGGAAGTGATACCTGAGGGGATTCCTAGTACAGGGGAAGGAGTTTGCCACTGAAAAAGAAGGAAAAGCATATAATGCTGAGCAAAACATATGCAAAGGCCCAGTGACACAAGTGTATGCTGTGTTTGTGCAACTGTGGGTAGTATGTAGAACCAAAACTGTAGAGGAAAAGGAAACCAGATAAAACATTCTCATGGTATTTGGCTCCTCAGATGATTTTTACATCAACGGTTCATTCAATTGACAGTTCACCAATATTTATTGAGTTCCCACTATTTGTGTGGCAGGTTGGTGGGTCCTACGGAGGCTATATGGAAAGGAGTCGGCACTGAATCCTCCCCTCAATGGGTCACAGATTTGTGGTGGGGATAATATGTGCCCATATGAGTCGTAACATGAGGAAATAACCTTAAAGGTACAAACAAGGCACCATGGGATATTAGAAGAGGGGCCAATTTTAGCTAACATGATGATATCCTTCGCAGAAAATGGCATTTGACCTTTGAAGTTTTGATTCTGACACCGATTCCAATGTGTGGATTTTTTTCCCCACACATCCAAGCAAGTTTTCCTTAACATCAGCTGAGTGCCTTACAGTTCAATTCAATTCTGACCTGTCTACTTGGAGATAGCATCAGATCCCACAGGTTGAGGTCTCAGTCCTGTAAGACGACTTGCCACTTCAGACACTGGTTGCAAGTCCAGTTTGCTACCTGTACCTTTGACCCACCAACTACGGATCAGAGGTTCCCATGACCCCTCTAGCCAGTTTGCTAGACTGGCTTACAGAACTCAGAGAAATATTTTACTTACTAGAATACTGGTTTATTATAAAAGGATATATAATTCAGTAAGAGCCAAATGGAAGAGAGGCATAGGGCAAGGTATGTGGGAAAGGGCAACAAGTCTTCCATTTCTTGGAATGTGCCCCTTTCCCCAGTCTCCTTGCATTCACCAACCTGGAATGCAAGGAAACACTCCAAACCTAGTCCTTTTGGGTTTTTATGGAGGCTTCATTACATAGCCACGATTGATTAAATTATTGGCCCCTGGTGACTGAACTCAGTCTCCAGCTCCTCTTGTCTCCCCAGAGGTCTGAGGAGGGCTGAAAGTGTCAACCCTCTAATCATGTAGTTGGTTCCCCTGGCAATTAGCCCCCATCCTTAGGTTACCTAGAGACTTTCCATAAGTCTCCTCATTAACATAACACAGGACACTTTTTATATCTCTCTTCACTTACAAAATTCTTAGAGTTTTAGGATCTTGTAATAGGAATGAAGACAAAGATCAAATACAGATTTCTTGCAGCAGCGCCTAGGTAGCTCAGTTGGTTGAGTGTTGACTCTTGATTTCAGCTCAGGGCATGATCTCACAGTTCTGGGATTGAGCCCTGAGGCATGCTCCATGCTGAGTGTGGAGCCTGCTTAAGATGCTTAAGATTTTCTCTCCTCAAAAAAAAAAAAAAAAAAAAAAAAGATTCTCTCTCCTCAGTGTGGACCCTGATTAAGATTCTCATTCTCCCTCTGCTCCTCTCCCACTTGCACGCACACTCTCTCTCTAAAATAAATAAATAAATAAATAAACAAACAAATAAATAAATAAGCAAGCATAGATATGTATTTCTTATCATAAATTACAATATCATAGAAAGGTAGGTGATATTTACATGTGTGAATTTGTGTGGGAGAGTTTCCTTTTCAGAGGAATAGCCTGAGCAATATCAAGAAAGGAATAGGACCTGTTCAAGGAAAAATAAGCGATCAAGTCTGGCCTTGTCAAAGTACAAGTTCCTTCTTTCCTTCCTTCCTTCCTTCCTTCCTTCCTTCCTTCCTTCCTTCCTTCTTTCCTTCCTTCCTTCCTTCCTTCCTTCCTTCCTTCCTTCCTTCCTTCCTTCCTTCTTCCCTCCCTCCCTCTCCCCCTGCCTCCCTTCCTTCCTTCTTCCCTCCCTGCCTCCCTTCCTCCCTCCCTTCCTTCCTTCTTTTCTTCCTTCCTTCCTTCCTACCTTCCTTCCTTCCTTCCTTTTTTCATTCTTTGTTTCAATAAGTATTTGCTGAGGGCTTAGCATATGAAGGGCCATCCTGGGTTCCAGGGATCCTGTAGTAAACAAGTTGTTCCCTGCCTGCATAAATTTTATATTTAAACTAAGGAGCTCTATACTGAAAACTAATTACTGCCTGTTTTAATTACAATTTTAAAGTGCTGCTAAGGAGAAGTACAAGATACGTGAGATCCAACAGCCAGTCAATGGTTTGAGATGAAATGTCAGGGAGGAATTCTGACAGATAAGCTGGGGAAAGTATGTTGAGGCCAAAGAGCAGAGGACTTTGAATGCTCAGCTAAGGAGTTTGGAATTTTATCTCTTACTTTTCCTGAAAAACAGCCCTCAGTATTACTGCAGGTGTTATCAGCAGATGAAATAGTGGAAAGAGAATGCACTTTGGATTCAGAAAGACAGCATTGAATCTCAACCATGTCAATTACAAACCATGTATGCTCCAGCATGTTTCTTAACCTCTTAACTACTCTGCTTCAGTTTTCTTATCCTTAAAATGAGATGATTATATTCTCAGTGGAAGCTAAGAAGTACCTAGCATGATGTCTAGCAGAAAAAAAATAATCATTGGATGGCAATGACACAGAGGGTTTAAAAGTACCTTGCCTAGGATGACCTAGCCAGTAAATGTTTGGTAAACATGAATCCTTCCCATTAGACTCTGCAGCTGTCACGTCACGTATGCTACCTGGAAGCTAGATGACCCCTAATAGATCACGGATGGATCTGGTGCTCTTAAGAACCTAGAAAGAAAACTTGTGGCCATACCGGTGGGGAGACCCTTTCTTAACAACATCTTTGCAGGCTATTCTCTGTCATTTATAATTTGGCTTCCTCCCCAAACTTGGTTGTAGATCAGAATTCATAGATTTATGTAAAAAATACAGATTCTCAGGCCTCATCCCAGATATGCTGAAATAGACTCTCCAGGGATGGGAAAGGGAATCATATTTTTAATAGCTCCCCAAGTGAGAACATTGCTCATCTATGCTTGAGAACCACTGACTGGCCTAGAGTCCCACTCCCTTGCTTGTTGCTAATATGCTATTGCTCTTTAGTGGGCCAGACAGCCCTCTATTCTAACAGTTCTGAAAATGGGCCCCCCGGACTGGCAGCATCAGTGCCATGAGTGATCTTTTAGAAATGCACACTCTCCAGCTCATCCCAGGCCAATTTGCTCAAAGACCCTGGGGGTTGGGTTCAGTGGGGGTCTTGGTAAGCCCTCTAGGTGATTTCTGATGACCCTAAAGTGTGAGGGCTACTGCTCTATACTATTTGGGCAGGCTCTTCTGTAATGCACTGGGTAGAAGTTCTGCAAAGCATGAAAAGGTTGGTAAGACCAGCAAAATTGGGCGGTAGGGTTGAGAAATAAACAAGGAAGAAAAATAAAAAAGAAAAGGAGGAGCCCCAGTACTCCTGGAGCACAACTTTGTTTGCTCCTTTCATTGGACTCTTAACATCAGCAGGCTTGTTACAATGTAGAATAATGCCCGGTTCCTCTGTGAAAGACCACTCCTTATGTTAAGCAACCTGGATTCCTGTTCTGTGTCTTTTGGCGACTGACTTCACGTCTCTGGGTCTCAGTTTCCTGAAGTGCAAAAGGGAGGCCCAGACTGATTGGTCTCTCAGGACCCCTTTGTCTGGCATAACTTTCTACCACACTACCAAAGGAATTGGGATCCACTCTGACATTTGGTGTTATTCCTGAGCAAGCCTATTGTCTGAGGGCCTTTTGGAACTGTGAAACCTAAGACAGAGGGGCTGGTTAGGGACCTGGAGTAAACGACTTCCTTCCCGAAGAGTTGGAGCATCCAGGAGGCTGTGCGTGGGGAAATTCCGGGCCATCTGGATGTCAGAGGATTGCAGTCATCCACCAGTGTTACAGGAGCCTGCCTTCCGGAGACAGCATGATGTCATTTGATAGCTCATTATGACCTGGGAAACTCCTCAGTGATCATGGGCTGGGGTGAGGTGTGGGGGTGTGGGGGGGAGGGGAACATGGGGGTGATAGTGACACAAAGACTCAGGCCTTCTTTTCTGTCTCCACAGGAGGTCCCCAGCTGCTGCTAGTCAGCCACCTGTCTCCAGAGTAAACCTGCAAGGTAAGCACCATCATGAGGCCCAAGTCCGTGTTTCAGAATCATAACACGTGTCATTTGTTCAGCAGCTGTTTTAGAATGATGGCACTTACTTGCATATCAGGGTCCTCCAAAGTCTCTCGGTGACTTTTTTCAAAGACATAGTAGAGTTTTACTTCTTTCCCTGTAAAACCAAATGAAAAGCAGTATTAAACAATTGTCCCATCATGTGCAGGCCTAGGTTTTCAGGGTGCGATGGATGTGTGGTATTGCTGCACCCCAGGAGAGAGACAGAAGGCAGAGCTGCATTGACACTGCAAAGCGACCTCAGCTTGCTGGCCCCGGTGTGCTCAGGAGAGCTAACTTCAAAGACCGTCAGGGGCCCCCTGGTTGGCCTCACAGAGCATATTAGTGGTTTTCCTCTTAGCGTCAACTATAGGTCCCACTTGAGTCTACATCCTTTCCAGGTGTGAAACCAAAGGCTGTTCCAGGTCACAAATCATTTCCCTTGGAGGTCATCCAACTTTGTTCCTCAGATGTGTGTGTGTGTGTGTATGTGTGGGTGTGTTTAAGAAACCTAACCTCTCATCTTTCAGTGCTGTGCATATGCTTTCCATGCAGAGTTGAAAGCTATGTAGGGGAGGGGCTACCCTGAAGGAACACCA
Organism: Lynx canadensis; assembly: GCF_007474595.2. Classification (NCBI taxonomy): domain Eukaryota; kingdom Metazoa; phylum Chordata; class Mammalia; order Carnivora; family Felidae; genus Lynx; species Lynx canadensis. The sequence continues at coordinate 54,382,792 of NC_044310.1, forward strand.
GGGAGATGGATTGAACATAAACTGTATGTGACAAAAGATGCAACCAGTTATGTGGCATTGTTTCCAAGTCCAAAATGGAGTTTCCCCCTTGAATCTACCCCCACTAGCGTAGCGGTAGGCCTGAGTAAAACCACAGGAGAAACGAGTAAGTTAAGCTCTGTTGAGATTGCCTGACACCAAACAGCACTGCCTGGTACACTTCTCTGTTTCCAGCTTCGGTATTCCCTTTGCTTTATACTTAACCATCTTCCTTCCTTGCATGTAGTGTCTCTGGCTGGCATCACAGCCACGTGAATAACGGACATAATACAGAAGCCCACCTTCTAAAGAAAGGAACAAAAACATAGGTTCCATTGACTCCTTGGCTTCTGAAGTATTTATAGTACACACCTTTAAACCTATTTTTATTAGAAAAAGACTGAGAACAAGAATAAAAGTGAAAGGAAGATATTAAGTAAAGGTAAATTTGCCTCTAGAGCCCCATGGTATGAAATGGAGAGAAGAAAATAGTGCTCTGTCCAGGGGCTTCAAAAACCTGCTGTGCTGATGTACCGTTTCCTTTAGAAGTTTGATAAAAGGAAACTCCATAGAGGGTTTTACCATATAACTGGTGTTACATAGCGATCAAAGGAGGTGGTTTTGAAACTCCTTTATCATTTCATCATATTAGCCTACCAGTGAGACACCTTTGCTCATATTTCTGTTCGCCAAATTCGCTCCAAAGCCTTTGACAGCAATTCGAATATTTAAACTGTTTTCTTTTTTTTGGTAATAAATACTGACACACATTCAGAGAATCTGTGATATTTATGGCTCTATAAATTAGCTCATTAGCTAGAGATGTTGCTGGAAAGATCATTTTGTGATTTTTGGCACAGTGACTACAGCTCAGCAGCTAGAGATTCTTTGGCTAAATTCTTTAAAACAATGGAGCAAAGAAATAACAATACCACTTAGGCAATTTGTTTTTGTCTGTCTTTGTGGCAAACTGCAAAAATTCTGGCTTTTCATCGGGAAGAGAATGTAGCGATACCAATTATTACGTAATTATAGGTTTCAAAATCTCCTTAACGCTTAAGCCCAGTCAGAAGAGGAAGGAGGATACACACATCCTGTGTTTTGTTCTTATTATCAGCTTAAATAAGTCAGGCAGATTTTTCCTGGTATTTTAATATTTATCAGCGTGTGACAAAGAGGTGTGTTTAAATAGAAAGTTTAAAAGGGAATGAAAAGTAAGTGGCTCCGAGCAAACCGAATTGAAGGCTGAAGCGGTGCTTTCAAAGATGATTTTTCATGATAATAAGATCAGGTTTTCATTTATCATCAACTCAAGTTGGGCTCATGTATTTCAATTGAGATCTAAGATAAAAGATACAAGAAACCCACGATCATTTAAACAGATTTAGCAGCAATCTAATTTGTTAGGAAAGCCTGACTATTCTTGTACAAAGAGCAAGGTATAAGAGAGAGAGGGAGAGAGAGAGAAAGAGAAAAAGCCAAATACTTTTAAGAGGCTTTTTTTTCCATGCATCTAAATGAAGGAAATGCAATTCATTTCAAAAAGATAATTGTCAGGACTCGTGGCTAAATTGGTGCATTGGGTCTTACAAATTGATCACTGACTGAAATAATTCATGGGGGACATAAAAGCAAATCACTTAGTCTTCTGTACCTTTATTTTCACTGTCGAAACAAGGTCATTCTTTTCAGTTCTCATGGTACAACACGAATTTCCCTCCTCTGCAAAGACATCCCAATATATTTTTTTAAATCAGCGTAATTGCTCCTTTTTTTTTTTTTTTTTTTTTTTTTTTTTTTTTTTTTTTTTTTTTTTTTTTTTGCACTATGGCAACAATTCCACTCTAGATTGTGTTCTAATTCATGGCTTATGGATCTCCTGCAATGGAGCACTTTGAAGTCAGGCGCTGTGCCTTATTCATCCCCTGATTGTTCAAAACTCATTAACATAACTATTTTCACCTACTAGGAAGACAGTAAATCTTGATGTGGTCAGTATTGCATAAGTATGTGGGGTTTACTTTAAGAAAAATGTTCATAAATTAAATTTTAGTTATGAATCAATATTTTTATCTCTATGAGTATGAAAAATATTTAACTGTGTTTTTTTTTTTTTTTTACTATTAAAAAACATCAGTTATTCCACTGGAATTAAAAAGGTTTTGAAACACACTTTGTAACAGTATATATATGTACATATATATTTGTGTGGTCATACGGGTTTTGACAAAAAGAGTTAAATACAAAAAGTTGGCATTTGGTAAAGTATTGAGAATTTAAAATCCAGAAAGTATAGCAGCATAGAAATGATATACTCCCAATTTAAGGAGAAAGATGCACTAAATCCTGCTGGGGGTGTTGAAAATGCTAATGGTATAAAGTCAGGCAAACATCTTAATTTTTATCATGTTTTACTTTTTCACAAGCAGGAATTCTAGGCTTTTCTACATGATGCATGAGGATTGGAACAGAAAGGGAGAAAAATTAGAAGAAAGAGCACTCCCAAACAAAGCAGGGTTCTATCATCTGTACACATTCAACATGGAAACTGGAAGTAATTTTCAGGATTTCAGGCCTCAAAACTATTTCAACTGAAAAAATCAGATAATTGAGGAAAATCAATGTGTGTGTGTGTGTGTGTGTGTGTGTGTGTGTGTGCATGTGCATGAGTGGGTGGGTGACTGTGTGTGTGCATGTGTGTGTAGGATAATTGTCTCACTTTTTCCAACCATCCTGTCCCTTGGCTTTGCATGCATTTCAATAGTGAGTACAGATATGTCGTGGAAAGAATTCCCTGAAAGGATAAATCATCAAGTGTTCACTGCCTTTACCAAATGACTCTTTGCTTTATAAAAGGATTAGGCAAGTATTCCTTTTAATGGCCAGCACCTCCGATTCATATAAATGTGACTTGACCTTTAATATATATCATATATACAACATTTTAGCAGTCAAATTGATGTGTAAGGTGGGATATTCTATATTAATCTTCTAAAATTTAACAATAAACATATTGAGCAAGAGCATTGTCAATATAATAGATCGGATGATATGAAGAACAACTCCCCCCCCAGACCCATGGGTCTTTGGAAATGACAGCGTGACTAGAAAATTGCCTGAGGACTTCAAGCCAGACTGCTGCAGACCCAGAGCCTTTCCCAGCCTGGGTCTCCATAGCCTTGGTTGATGGTGGTTTTCAACACCAGCCAATTAGATGTTTTTCAAGAAATGCCTGTATGTGGAGAAATAAGATGTGATATTACAGGACTTTCTGGTATGTCTGAAATAGGTTGGCCTAAGTGAAAAACAGACTTAATTAATTTTTTTCAGTGCTCATGGGAATCCCTTTCTTCTATTATGTGTCCAGGCCATTCTGGGGGAGGAAATGAGTCTTTACTAGTTGATAAAACAGAAGAAGGGTATTTCTGCTAAGAAGCCTATTTCTCAGTATGAGTTCCTCCCATATCTGTGCTTGATTGTAAATATCCCCCAGAAGGTTCATGGGGGTGTGCCAGATGCAGGGTCTGCTTGAGGAGTGGACAAGGGGCTCAGAGAGTTGTCTTGGATTCTAAGAATTTCAAAAAGTCATGACATTGATTGAGTTCTCATTCTTTGCCAGGGCTGCCAGGGCTTAGGATGAGAGACCAACTGTGTGTGCTCGAGTAAAGGGCTCTCTCTCTGAGAACCACAGCAGTGGCCTGAGAGCCGGCCTGTGTCAGATGACTGGAAATGAAGCCTGGCATAAGCAGGACATTTGCTTGGTTTCTACATTAAGCAAGAACTCTGGAACAGGATTACAACACTTAGGGACAAATACGAATAAAATCAATTGTGTTACCAAAGGCTGTGGCCACACAAGATAAAGGAGAGATTGGGGGAGGAGGGCGGATAACAAAAAAAAAAAAAAAAAGAGAGAGAGAGAGAGAAAAGAAGAAGGAGAAGAGGAAAAAAGAAAGGAAAATAAAAAGAGAAAAAATAGAAATGTCAGATAATTTTTTCATTAGTGTTCTGATTCTCCTGTGGCCTGAATTATTGGGATAATTGCCTTAATGACTCACCTGGAGTGTTTAAGTAGCCTGCATACAAAGTGATAGGGCAAATGCACTAGAAAAACCCTAGTAATTCTGGGAATAATTCCCCAGATGGTTGTTTTATAAGAACTGCTTTTGTCTAAAATAGTCCTCTTCTGAACATTTACCCCCAGAGCATCAACATTGAGCTATTTATATTGATCTGCAATTATTTCATATATGTCTAAAATTAAGTGTGGGTAGTTGCAAAAACATTGACAAGTCAACTAAAGTGTGAAGAGTTAAAATGTTACCCTTGAGCAAACATTGCCAAAAATAAAGCCCTGCCCATTAATGGCTATTTCACCAGTTCAAAATTAATTTCTAAATTTAGTGTGACCATTTCTTCGTATTAAATGGAACCAATGAAACCTGCAACATCTAATCTCACTTGCGGCCTAAAGACTTGAGTTCGTTCCGGGATGACTCCACTTCATGTTTTTGTACTGCTGAGAAACACCATCCACCCACCCACCCCTGAAAGTTGGAATCATGCATGTTAGTAAGTATTTCAGTTATGCTATTGACGTCAATGGAGTCATTAAATAGATTGCTGGCCCTCCCAGAGGCAAATCACTGCCAGGGACCTAGATACAGACACGTTTTTTACAAAGACAACCATCAGGTTTTGCTATAGCAGTAAGCCAGAGAAAGGGAGAAGTTTATACTGTAGCAGACCTATCTCCAAACACAGTTTATTTTTTTCTTTTCCATTTTAGTTCCGGCCTTTCTTTCTCTTTGGTTACAGTAGGCTCAGGCGATGCCCAGATATTGCGGCCTCCGTGTTTTGTGTGCGAAAGCATCTCCTGTAATTGAGACCGTAAATAAAGGGTGGCACGCAACTTTTGCAAACATGTCTCACCTTTAGCTGTACACAGCCCATCTTGGTGTTTATTTGGTGGCATAAATTGTCCGGGCAAACCACTATTGTCCGCCAGTAAGGCTGGGTCTGATATATAGTTCCCTGAATAAACAGTTTCTTCTGAACACACACACATATACACGCACGCTCAGTTTTGTCCTCTCTGCCACTTCTTTGCGGCCTCGAGCTACAGCCGTCCATTTATGAATCAACCTTTATGCAGCCTGCACTGTGCTGCGGGCTGGGGCTCCTAAGCAAAGGGTGGAGGAGGAGGCTAGGAAGAAAGATTCACTTCTCTCAGCTGCCTCATCTGCAGAGCCGCCGCAGGAGACAGGAGGCTGCCCACGTGCCTGTGTCCTCCCAAACCCCAGCTGCTGCCTACCTCAAGCCTGGTCATGCAGCTCCCAGGCGTGTGGGAGAGAGCCCTTCAGGAAACATCTGTCTCCTTCTGGGTATTTTTGACAGCTCTATTTACCTGGACAGTCCCGGTTGTCAGAGCCAAAGATTCACCTCACACCTGGACTCTTCTGCCTCATAGGCTCAGAGTCAGGGAGCCACGTAGAGCAGACAGCTTTCTTCGGGTCTGGTCCTCTGAATCCACCGTGTTGGCTTTAGCACCTGTCTCCCTCACAACCCAACCCCCTCCCCCCATGCTTCCTTACTCCAGCACTGCCCTACTTGCTTATCAGTTAGTATGCATCTAAATGCCAGACATCTGACCACTCCTGGTAACTTGGGAGGTAAATCGGGAGGCCCAGCTCCATCCCCCCTCCACCATTGCTCCTTATTCTCTATTCCTGGCTTTGAATAGTGGCTTCACCATCTATCCTTTATCTCTGTCTTCACCTCGGACAGCCACTGCTTGCAGCCTTTTCTGTAATCATGCCCCCTCCTTTCTTCCCCACCCCCCTCTTCCTTAGTTCAGTGCTCCATCCTCCCATACCTAAACCGCGATGGCAGTCCTCCCACTTAGTTTATTGTCCTCAGTCCTTCCCCTCACTCTTTCCCCTCGCTACAACCCACCCTCCATTCTGGTACTAGAACTATTCTTCTAAAACCAGTCTTAAATTATTTCCTTAGTTGGCTATGCTTTGCCTTCAAGTGGATCCCCACTTCTTACCAATTCCTCCATAATTTGCTCCTAATTCCTTCTCTGTCCTCATCTTTTACTTTAACCCCTGCCCTCATGCACAGCTGAAGGCTGAGGTGCCCTGAACATACTATCCCTCAAATATGCCAGGCTCTTCTTGCCTTTCTACCTTTGTACATACACTCCTTCTGTCTGGGCTGCCTTTTCCCAAAAATATTACTCACATATTCAGCTCAGGGATACTCTTACATTGTCAGGTGAACAACTTCTTTCCCCTCGCTGATTCTTGGATTCTGGAGTCAGGATTAAACTAAATACATAGTCTCAAACCAGACCCTGATGTATAGTACATGCTTAGTAAATACTGATTCTTTCACCCATTTCCATCTGGAAAGTACATCCTCTTTCCTTCAAGATTCAGCATATGTACCATCTTCTGTATGTGCTCCCTGCAACTCGTCCAAAATTACTGTCAGTTATTATCTTAATTATTATCTCAAAATCTCATTTGCTGTTCATGTCATATTCTGCTGTATTTATTTATTTGATTTGATTCCCTTTTAAACTAAGACTGTCCCAAGTTCAAGTACTAACCTTTTTTTTTATATATCCCCAACTTATAAAATGTGACCCAGAGCGTAGTACATGCTCAATAAATATTTATGTAATAAACAAATATGAATAAGTATATGCTCATGCCTGAATCAGAAAGGACTAGAAATCTCATATTTGGCTTGTCTAAATATCTTCTAGCTCTTGGGCATTTACACAATGCTGACATTCCTGACTAATCTTGACTACGTGTGACTTTTCTCCCCTTAAAGTAAGCTCTTTATTATCCATTACTTCAGGAAGAAGTGGCAGGGTTAAATACAATTTAAAAAAACAACTAAATGTGACTGGCCTGTGACTCTGTGTTGTATACACTGGGTGCCTAGCACAGTGCCTGGCACAAAGCAGGTATTCAATTAGTATATTGAATTGAATTGGGCTGGGAATCCCTGGGTCAATACTTTAGACAAGTTATTTCTCTAAGACTCAGCATTCTTGTCTGGAAAGTGGGTATATTAATATTCTATCTTGTAAGATTGCTATGAGGGCTAAATGACAAAAGCTATGTGTGTAGTGGTTAAAAGTGAAGACTCCAGAACCAAGCTGCCCCTTGCGAATCCCAGCTGCATTAGTGTGTGACCTTGGGACCAATTACTTAACCTCTCCATGTCCCAATCGCCCCGTCTCCAAAATTGGGATGGAAATTTTACATACCTTGTATGTTGGTTGTAAGGATTAAACGTGTAAACACACAAAAAGCACTTAGAATAGCTCCTGACAAGTGTCAATAGTAGTATCATTTTATGAAACATGTTATGCAACATGTTTCCCATAGCACCGAGCACAGAGCAGGCCGTCAGCATGTCACAGCTAAGAGCCCAGGCCTGCTGGCCTAAGTAGGGAACCAAAACAGAAAGCCTTGTTCAGATCTGTCTCAAAGGTTCCGATCTACTTCCTTCCTATAGGAATACAGTCTAGAAGCAAGCTTTCTTTGAAGTTTAAGATTTGTTTCCCTTAAAACCATAAAAACCTGCTAATCTGGAAATAGATTTGGAGCCGAAGGTAGCCACTATACGAGAGTGGCTCTTTCTCTTAACAGATTGCAGAGAATGGTCAGCTGGGATTTTGATAAACTGGATCTTAGCTGACTGAGACTTTTCTTTTGCTAAAATGAAGCCGGGGAGGACTTCACTTTGTAAGATCGATTAATTGCAGCTGTACACTCATTACAGTTGTGTTTAAATACAATATTCAGGGCTTGGTGCACACCTGGACAGGCACAGGCTTTTCAGCCCAGGGCGTTCAGCAGAGAACACCAACAGGAGCTTCCCTTTGGCGAGAAAACTAAACCTCCTGGCAGAGTCCAGCTAGGGGAGGGCTTTGACTCTTTTTGGAAAGACTCTTCTGCCCTGTCTCAGTTACTTCTGAGAATGGGAAGACCCCTCGTACCCCCTATACCCCTTTCTCTTCTCTTTACCGGGGGTGGGAGGAGGTAGGTAAGAAGGAGGTCAGGGTTAGCCTAGAGCAGAATGAACATAGATGTTGGGAAACAAAGGAGGCAGGAAGAGGATCTTCTAACTTCTCTGTTTTCTCCGGCCTGCATCCTCAAGACCACATGATCCTGGGGGCAGGGTGAATTCTGCTTGCTTGCTTCTGATCATCCGCTGGCCAGCACTTTATGGAGTTGCCTTTAGTGCTATTCTCGGAATCCAGGAGCATTTCAGGGAAGTCTTTCACCCAAGAGAAGAGAAACAAAGCAGGGACTGTCCCCCTGAAACAGAGAACATGCGAGAGAACTCACTGGATCTTTTTTCTTAGTTTATTGTCTTGACTTGCTCCCAACCGGAGCTGTTGACAAGTACCAAAAGTCACCCCTCGGAGTTTTGTATACTTTTCCTACCTCCTCTTTGGCTGTGTCCATGGTGTGAGTTGGGGCCATCACGATTATCCATGGCGGCAGCCAGGTCAGATAATGCAGTGTTGCCCCTATGCCCTCAGCTATGCTTTGACTTCAAATTTCCAGAGTGTAGTCTGGTTAATACTACCTGCCTAGCAAACTGTATAATTTGCAAATCCCACCTGCCTGCCTCTGATGGCAGGAGAGGAAAGGAGCTAGCAGTTATTCAACTCCTCTTATGTGCCAGGCACTGGGCTAGGCCCTCTGCGTACATTATCTTACCTAATTCTCAGAAGTGAAGTGTTCTGCAGATTATTGTCTGATTTTACAGGTTTAGAAAAAGGAGGCTCAGGGAATACATGGGGTCTACTCAAGACCACATAGTTAGTCAGTGACAAAATCGGAACTGAAACCTAGATCTGTATTTCTTGAAAACACATGCTCTTTCCTCTAGTCTAGACCACGCTGTCCCTGCCCCCACCCCATTGTCAACCTCGGAAGTTGTAACTGACGGAAAGGGGGATGGTGAGGATTTCACAACAAGAGAGCAAACAAATATACTGAACTATCTACAGCTTTAATAATTACTATGAAATAATCTCCTTTAATTCCTTTGTTATCTATCCGTTTTATTGTAATAAAAAATGTGCAAGTCTTGAGAGAAATGTCTCATACATGTCCATTATTCATTTATTAATTTATTTTGTAAATGTTTATCAGATGCCTACCGTATAAGAAACATCGTGTTAGACCCTGGAGATATAATAATGGGGAAGAGAATGAATTTAGAGCCTGACCTTGTGGACCTTACAGCCCAGGAAATATTAATTAAATAAACACATGATTACATGTTTGATCACTATAGTGAAGAAAAGTACAGAATACTATAATATTGTCTCACCTGTAAAAATGGGAATAATACTACTACCTACCATTAGGATTGTTGTAGTATCTAAATAAGCTATTATGTGTAAAGCATTTAGAATACTGTCTGGCATCCAGTATTAGTTAATGTTTGCTCCAATTATTATTATCACTAGTTATTGAGATTAATGTAAATTAGGAAACAGGGAAGGCCTTTGTGAATAATCTTGAACTTGAGACCTACACATTGAGCAGGAGCTGGGTGGGCAGAGACAGTAACTAATACCTCAAAGGTGCCACAGACTGAGATCTGGATCGACAGGGTGGCAGTGAGGGTCAAGACCAAAGAAGCTGAGAGAGGCCAGTCGAGCAGAGCATTTGTAGGCCACGGTGAAACGTGTAGATCTTATACTAAATTACATGGGGTGCCGTTAAGGAATTTTGAAAAGATTGACATGATCTGATTTGAATTGCAAACACAGCACTTTTCCCTGAGACGCAAATCTGGGTTGCTGGTACCCCCTGTGTGCCCCCCCGGGTACGTGTGCTTTCTCTGGTGCCTTCCTCAGCACCTGCCCCTTCCGTCTACCTTCATGGCTAGGCAGGCAAGCTCCGGATCCAGATTGGCTGAGTTTAATTGTGGTTCTGTTCCTTTCTTTCTGTACGAGTATAGACAAGTAATTCAACATCTCTGAGCCTTTATTTCCTCCTATGTACAATGAGGACAACAATAGGACCTTCAGCAAAAATTATTGTGGGAGCTAAATTAACATATGTAAAGGATTTAGCACAATGCGGCACACAGAAAGTATTAAATAAATATTGATATTTTTAATGTATTGTAACTGCCTATTTTCTTGATTACTTATACCTTTAGATTGTGTACTCAGTGCCTGGCACAGGGCAGGTGCTGAAAAAATATTTATTGAAAAACATCATTGAAAAGAGTGAACAATGAAACAGAGGTAGTACAATGAACTGTAAGTAAAAGAAGAGATGGGAATCCAAGCTGCTGCAGCCACTCTGGAAAACAGTATGGAGGTTCCTCAAAAAACTAGAAATAGAACTACCCTATGACCCAGAAATTGCACTACTAGGCATTTATCCAAGGGATACAGGTGTGCTGTTTTGAAGGGACACATGCACCCCCATGCTTATAGCAGCACTATCAACAATAGCCAAAGTATGGAAAGAGCCCAAATGTGTCCACCAATGGATGAATGGATAAAGAAGATGTGGTATATATATATATACACACAACGGAGTATTACTCGGCAATCCAAAAGAATGAAATCTTGCCATTTGCAACTATGTGGATGGAACTGGAGGGTATTATGCTAAGTGAAATTAGTCAGAGAAAGACACAAATCATATGACTTCACTTATATGAATAGTTTAAGAGACAAAACAGATAAACATAAGGGAAGGGAAACAAAAATAATATGGGGACAGGGAGGGGGACAAAACAGAAGAGACTCATAAATATGGAGAACAGAGGGTTATGGGAGGGGTTGTGGGAGGGGGGATGGGCTAAGTGGGTAAGGGGCATTAAGGAATCTACTCCTGAAATCATTGTTGCACTTTATGCTAACTAATTTGGATGTAAATTAAAAAAAAATAAAAAATTAAATTAAATTAAACTTAAAAGAAGAAAAAAAATAATATTCAACCTCCAGTAATGTAGTAATCATACTACTATATCTATAGCAATTTCCCAAAGAAACACCTCTGTGGTATATGAAATGTACAGGTTGATGTTCATTTCAATAACTTTGTTAAACAAAATAAATGCTGAATAAAAATATATATTAGCAATGTGTGGATAAAAAAAAAAAGAAGAAGAAGAGAAATATTGCTGACCTAATCATGGAAAAATGGACTTCCTTGAGTCAGGGGTAGATCTGATAAGGAGGAATTTGCTTATGGGGTTAGAGAAACTGAATGACTGCAGCTGCCCGTTTGTCCAGCTTTGGGGAACTTGAATCAACGTCCATGGGACAAAACTATGTTTCAAGATCTCTGCTGCCTATCTGGATTGCCATCTGCACACAAAGAAAATTGGGTTGCATTCTCTTAGGCTACATGACTATCTCTCTGGAAAGCAAAGGTGAAACCTCCAGAGTTCTCCATTTGTGGGCTTTGGAGGACAGTCCCTCCGACCAAGAGCACAACCCTGTGACTTCCTTTTCATCCCTGCACTGTTAACAGAGGCTCAGTTCCTTGAAGCAAACCTACACCTTCAGTGTGATGCATAGCTTTGGGAGAGACTTCTTGTGGGTTTGTACAGCTGGGAAGTCTTGGACATTCAGTGGCGAAAACCGCTCTACATCTCCAAGGAGAGTACCTGTCCTGACAAACAGTGATCCTTCAGATCTGTAGTGTGCCATTATCCATTATGTAGTGTTTTCCATTATTTCTTCATCTCTTATTGCAAATTTAAGCAGTCTATCTCTCTTTACCTGCAGATCATTTCTAGGCTTCCCTCTGATTTGCTGTTTGCTCCATGCCCCTCACACTTCCAAACCACCTTCTCTGTAGGCCTCTTAATCTGACTCAAAAACTTACTTATGGAAAGCCTCCTACAATTAGTCTTGCCTTTTTGTAGTAATTGCCCACTCTCTATGTATTGTATTGGAATATGCATGTCCTGCATTGATTTTTAAAGGCGTCATAGTTCTTTATGCCATCGGCATATGTTCATCCATTTGTTTAGGCTTTTTTGTATTCCTTAAGTGAAAACATTTGTGTTGTGGCCTGTTACCAAGTAGGAGGGGAAGGTAAGTACTAACTTGACTAAAACTCAGAATCTGATCCTGAGTTTGCACCATATGGAAATAAGATTATAGAGAAAAAGCTACCTAAAGATATTGACCATATCACTCACGATTCTCCAAAGAAACAGAACTGGTATGAGAATACACACACACACACACACACACACACACACACCCAAGGATTTGGCTCTTGTGATTGTGGGGGCTGGCTAATTTGAATTCCATAGAGCAGAATGGAAACCCAAGCAGGAGTTAATTCTGCAGTCTTGAGGCAGAATCTGTTCTTTTCTGAGAAACCTGTTTTGCTCTTAGAACTTAAACTGATTGGATGAGTCCCACCAACATTATCAAAGGTAACCACTTTTTTTTTCTCTTTTTTTTTTAATTTTTTTTAATGTTTGTTTATTTTTGAGACAGAGAGAGACAGAGCATGAACAGGGGAGGGGCAGAAAGAGAGGGAGACACAGAATCTGAAACAGGCTCCAGGCTCTGAGCGGTCAGCACAGAGCCTGACGCGGGGCTCGAACTCACGGACCGTGAGATCATGACCTGAGCCGAAGTCGGACGTTTAACCAACCAAGCCACCCAGGTGCCCCAAAGGTAACCACTGTTACTTAAAATCCACTGATTGTAGATCAGACCCACATCTACCAAATATCTTCACAACACCTAGATCAGTATTGTTTCAATGCCAGGTACTATTGGCTAGTCAAATTGACACATAAATCCTCAAAAAGGAGCAACCAGCAAATAAAGAAGCCTATCCTGGGTATCAGACCAGAATCATGCCCAACTCTATGCAAATAAAAAAAAATAAGATTCAGGAAACTAAAAATCTTTATATTCCTTCTAACTAGTTGATACTTCACTTCAAAACACGGTAAGGTAACCATTCCTCCCAGTTCACAGAATTGTTTCGAAAACCATGTGACAGTTTGAAAGACCACAAGTGCACAGTGTTTGTATTTTGAACACCCCGACAGCCCCCAGCAGTGACGACACACCTACTAAATGTTGGTGCCACCGCAGAGGCTCCACATAATGTCTCGCCATTCGCTCTACTGAGCAGCTGTGAGAGAAAAGAAAATCTTGGACTTCAGCTCCACAAGAATGCCAGTCATTCTGTGCCCCATGTCTGGAGACCACAACCTGTTATGGTAAACCCAATTGGGAGAAATATCTCAAAATGAGGTTAATTTGGCCGGAAATATCTCAGAGTGAAGTGGGAGTCCTCTTTGTGTAGAGTACTTGTTTCCACAGAAGGGGGCCTGAAACATTCATAGCCTCTTCCACAATTAAGAAATTGGAATGTCAGCCCTAGTCTCCAGGTCACCCTTGAGACTCCTGCTCTCTCAAACATGAATTCCAAAACCTCCTTCTGCCCTTGCTGTCTCTGCATCTTGTGCCCCTGTCACTGAGAAAGCACACCTTCAGGCATGAGGCTTCCAGCCCCTGTGCAGACCACATAGCCCTGTGTTTGCCACAGTTCCAAGCTTCTGCTCTCACCTCTGTATTTCTGCATCTTGGTGGGATCCCCGGGTACTTCAATCGTAAGCCACGTAGCTCCTGTAACCACCTCTGGTCTGGAACATCTCAGACCTGTGATCCTGCCTTCAAGGTGCAGTTTCCTCTTCACTCCCATTTACCTTTTGATAAAGAATTGCTCTCAGCAAATAACTAACCTGAACTGACTGTGGATACTTTCTGGCATTTAAGGAACTGGCACCTCAGCTGGTTCTTTTCCCGCAAATCTTGCCTTTCTCCTGGTCTTGAGTCACTGGTTTACTCAAGTTGTAGAAACACTTATCTCTCCCTCCTCTTTTCTCTGCAGCGATGGAATGTGCTCTCCTATTTCATTTTCTAATTTTGTTGGTGTGATTGCTTATTACCTCCTACTCCTCAAGTTTCTGTGGAGAGGAGTCACTCCAATTTTTAGAGGGAACACTGCTGGAGAAACATTCCCTTTTCACCATTCTGTGTTGCTAGGGCAAAGGGCGAAGGTAGGTTACAGTGGGTAGAATTTATAGGAGAGACAGTTTTTGCCTCAGCGAACCATTTAGCCCAATAGAAAATTGGCAGAAAATGGAATCTGTTTCCCTAGGAATTGGTTTATTCTGCGTGCCCTTCTGGAAGAGCACATCTAGATAGGTGTAGAAAGTTTAACATGGGAGTCTCTTATTCAGAAGAAGGGCAGACTCAGCCAATTCTGAGCTTTCCCCTGCTTTATGAGTGTATACAATAGAACAGTGCTTTGACAAATCAGTTGCAACGCTATACTGTCCCCAAAGTCTTTTCTTTGTTTCCAAAGAATTCACTCTAAAACACTTGTTTTATCTCCAAAGCATGGGGGAGAAGTGTTAATGTAATAGTAAACCCCTGCTAAGTATGAGATCTTTTCTTCATCAGCAACCCTTAACGAAGCCATTATTATCTCACTTTTTAAACCAATGAAACCATCCCCAATGAGGGTAGCTACTAATATAAAGACACCAGGTGGTAAGTGAAAGAGCTAGAATTTGAACCCTGGCTTGTTTGGTTCCAAAGAGACTTGGCACTAGTCCTCTGTGGGATCAAGTGAGTCCTAGTGCTATAGGGGAGGCCCACACAGGTACCTGTCTTCAAGGTACATACCCCCTGGAGATGATGTTTACACCTGCTTCTCCGATCATACTCTGTGTTCTCTGGATGACGCCTTCCTTTTCCTGTGCTACATTTAATCTACTTTTTCTCCAGATCCTAGAACTATAGAGAATTTAGAAGAAAAGGGGCTTCAAGCCCTTATTTCCCTTCAGGGAAATAACTGAACCAACAGGGAGGTGATATAGTGTATTTTTCTCTTCTGGGAATAAGTCCTCTTCACCGAAAGGTATTTCTTTTGGGTATTGAGTAGGACATCGGTCAGCGAAAGAAGGCAAGGTAGAATTTTTAGGACATAGAGCAGTGGGAGACTTATCTCCAGAGCATTACTCACTGCTTAAAAGATACCCTAGTCTCTGACGTCACAAGGAGAGAGAGTTAGATTTCAGATCTGTGGTGAAACTGGGGTGTGCCTCTCTTGAACACAAGGAGGCAGCTGTCCAATTCCAGACTGGCTCTGGAAAGTCCCGTTTTGAATAATTTGCTTCTGATGGTGTTTTGTTCAACTTCCTTACCTCAAATGAAACTCTGTGACTTAAACGAAAGAGCACTGGGCTGGAACTCAGGAAACTAAATTTTAGTACCAGTACCAACCAGATGTGTGACCTGGGGTAAATCTTTTAACCTCAGACTTAGTCATCTTTATTTTGAATTACTTTGAATCTTTGAGTCTAGAGTCCAATCTTACAGACCCTTCAAATTTCTAAAATGGCCCTTGGCCCAGAAATGGTAGTGTGTGGGTGTTGGGGTGGATAATTTTTTGTCAGAGAAGAAATAGCCCCTAAGCTAGTTACTGGGGAATCTGGAGTTCAAGTCCAGTTCTCTGGTCTGGCACCCAAACCTGTGCCTCTTCCACCTCTCCCTGCCCTGACATTAGGCCATATTATTCTTGCAAAACACTGCGTACCTTTATGCTTGTCCTAATCCCTGTCAGCATTGTGGTTGGCACAGTGCAGTAGCACATAGTCATTGAGTGGTTATGAGTGCTGGGGAAACAGAAATAAAGGGGACATAACCCCTCATCTCAGCTTAGAAGCATTCTCATAGCGACTTTCTGGGGCCAGACTGCCTGGGTCCCAGTTCTACTACTTATTAGGCTAATTATTTTTTAACCCTTCTCTAAACCTCAGGTTCTTCATCCTCATTGTCTCATCTTGAATACCTTGCTCTTAGAGTTATTATGAAAATTAAATGAGTTGTTTCATATGGAACACTTGAAATAGTGCCAGTCATAGAGGAACAACTGAATACATAGTTGTTGTTATTGTTACAACTGTATAGGTTTATTAGCTCCTTTATGCCAGGAGTCTTAGAAGGTTCCAACAGGGTCTTGTTTACTGACATGTGATAAATGTTTATTGGATCCAATTATTCAACTAGTTACAGTACCTGTACTATGTGCAAAGCCCTCTTTTGGATCCTTGTTAGAGTCTGACAACGTACTTATGAAAAGTCACCAGGTTTTAGAGCTTAGATAATTTACAAAATATTTCTCTTCATTCCTCTTTTTTTGTGGGTGGCCTTTGCTTAGAAAGAGTTAAAGGAAGGAACTGGGAAGAAAATGTTCTACATATATACTTAATTGACTTATTCAGGTGAGCCATCTGGAGGAAGTGGAATTAATAGTAGGCCAATGGGACGATTAGAATCTTTTTTAAAGAAGAAGCCTCTTTTAGAACTCTGATGTCAGACAAAAGAGTATTACCTACTTTTAATGGGTTATCTGTGTCAGACAGAGATGGCAGCTTATTCTCTCATTCACTAACCCTCTCATTCATTCATTCAGCACCGAGTGCGTACTCACCATTGCATGAATCAGGCACTGTGCTGGGCAATGGGTATACAGAAATGGATAAGACACAGTTTCCTCTCTGGAGGAGCTCACAGTCTTGGGGTAGACAGATATAAGTGAATATACAATACAGTGTGATAAGAAGTTCGTGCTAAAGCACAGATAAAGTGCTCTAGATACACAGAGGAGGGTAGGTGGTGAGGAACAGGATTCCACCCTAGGTAACAAATAACACTGTGTTGCTATACATGGGAATTTTACAAATGAGCTTTTGTTGAATTCTTAAAAAATTAGTACTTCTCATAGCTAGGTCATTCATTACACAGCTGAGGTTTTGGGGGTTTTTTTCCTCTCTTTTTCAGTCATTTCAGCTTAAGTCAGTGTGTTCGTTGAGTACCTATTATAACTAAGTGTACTAGGAAAATACAGGTTAATTTTAACCAGAGTCAGTAGGGTGAGGAAGTAGGAAGGTATAGGAGGGACGGCTTGAACTCTGTCATGACGGATAGGTAAGAGTTCATGAGGCAAAAGTGAGAAATACTATTCAGGAACTTGCATCATGCTCCAACAAAGGTAGAGGGGCCCAACACGTGTGGGCTGAGTTTTTGGATTGAACGTCATCCTGGGGGATTCGTGAAGGGAGGATATAGTGGGTGTGTAGTGGGAAATTAGGCAGGAAAGATCAGTGGGAAAATAGGAGGCTGTGTATACCTAATACACAAATCAAGATTTTATTTCATGTGCAGTGAGGACTCACTGGTATTTGTTCCACAGGGGAGTGCATCAGTAGAGCTGTGCTCCTCAAGATACACTTAGTATAGTATCAGCTATGGTGGCAGGAGACAGTTCCAGGCTCGCAGTCAGAAAACATGAAAGAGAACTCCAATTTGCCCATCAATTCGCTGTGTGGTCTTGAGTGAGTTGGTAACCCTTTCT
Source organism: Lynx canadensis (assembly GCF_007474595.2). NCBI lineage: Eukaryota > Metazoa > Chordata > Mammalia > Carnivora > Felidae > Lynx > Lynx canadensis. The sequence continues at coordinate 54,400,284 of NC_044310.1, forward strand.
GAGCTTTATTTTAGCCTCTTCATCCACACAGTAAGCACATAGAAGCTTCCCCAGGAGAGTAGCAGCAACAACCACAACAGCGATTTTCATTGATCATCCTTCCCTAGGGCATTGGGCAAGGCCATTTCTGTGTAACGTTTAAGCCTCAGACAATTCTGTGAGTTCTTAAGACATTAAACATAAGTTTACCATATGGCCTACCACCACCTCCACTCTTAGGTGTCAACACAAGAAAACTGAAGACGTATATTGGCACCAAGTCTTGAACCGAAGTCTTCTTGGCAACATATAATGGCCAAGAAGTGGAAACAACCTAGCTGTCCATCGCCTGGTGAATGGATAGACAAAAGATGCTATATCCATGCAATGCAATATTATTCAACAGTGAAAAGGAACAAACTAAGAAGACATGCTACGTATGATACGGATGAATGTCAAACTATTCTTCTCAGTGAGAGGAGCCAGACATGAGATACCATGTAGAGTATGATACCATCAGTTGTATTTTATTTACATGAAATATCCAGGAAAAGCAGAGATATAAAGACAAAAAGTGGGGTAGAGGCTGGAGACAGGCTTAATAGTAAAGGTACATGAAGGATCATACTGGAGTGATGAAAATGTTTTTAAGCTGATTTATGGTGACGGTTGCCTGAGTTAGTAAATCTGCAAAAAATCATTGAATTTTACACTTGAAAAGGTGAAGTATATTTATGCAAAATAAGCCTCACTAAAGTTATTTGAAAAACAGAAAGAACAGTATAAAGGAGGTTCTGTTCTTATTAGCACATTGCAGACAAAGATAAAACATTCCCAAAGCCTCCAGGGAAGAGTAGTAGAGCAATGGATGTATTAACTAACCTTACTGTGGTAAGCCTTTCACAATATACACGTGTATCACTCGTCACATTGTATACCTTAAACTTGCATGATGTTATATGTCAATTATATCCCAATAAAGGTGGGTAGGGGGATGTAGTAGAGCTAGGATTGGAAACCCTTTCTGCCTGCTTTTGAGCCCATGCCATTGGCTACGGTCCATACCATCCCCTTCCTTATGTTACAAAGTGGTTGTGACAAATAAATTAAGCAAGGGATACATATTTGATCACATCATTAACAGAGCATGCATGTGATTGGCTCTCAGAAAATCTTAATTGATTCTGATTTTGGCAACTGTTGGTCTGATGGTCTGAGAGACAGAGTAAAGGCTATTCCAGTGGTCCAGGCAGGAGGCTCCAGCATCTTGTCCAGGCAGGGTACTCTCAGGAGGAAAGACCAGATGATGTAGAAAAGGAAGCCCAGCTAGGGATGTCCTCTTACTTTTCACATATCTTAGCTTTTCTAAACAACCAAGTGGGACGCTTGGCTCTATTATGAGAGAAGACAAAGAACAAAAGTCTTTCTTTCCTTCAGTAAACAGCTGACACACGTTCCCATCATAAATTTTGTAATTCAGGATGTAAAACCAAATCCAACAACCCAGCCCAGCCAGAAGGTTAAATAAATAAGTGTTAAATAAATAAGTGTAGGGTTTTATTTTTTCCCCCTCTGCCCATGAGTCTCCACAGAAGATGCCACGTGCTCCTGCGAATCAAAGTTGACTAGTCCGTTTTCTTACTGTGTAAATTTGGGGCAACAGCCTACTCAGGTTTATGAATTGAAACTTTGAGGAGTTGAGATTTTTTTGTATGTTTTATTTTCCATTTTGCCGTCATGAGCACCATTGTTAATGGTAATTCAGAATCACAGGTGAGACATCGCTCTTCACATCTCTCATCCTTTATTTTGAAAAGCTGGGAAGACTCAACAGACAGAAACATAGCCTACAGCCTTGGCAGAGGCAGGACTAGGTGACTTAATGGGGTTTTTCCTGAGTTACTTTCAATGACTGATACGTTGTAACCCAGATGTGCCTGCTACATGGCGAAATTTTATTATTAATAAATCCACTTTCCTCCAAAACAAACAAGACAGCGTGGCAAACAGCAGTGTTTGCTCTGTATACATCTGGGTTGGTTTTTCATCATTTCCTAGGACCGGGGCCCTGGTACTTCCCATTGCAGTAGTGAAAGAAATGTGGGAATTCAGTTCGCCTATTTTGGCAACATAAACATGAGACAATTTGTGGTCACAAAGGCAGGACTCCCCGTTCCAGAGGGCCTGGTGGCAGCGGATGGGGCTGTGAGGTTCCCTGGGGAGGACAATATTGAATCTGGAAGCACATAGGACTTAGGGCATGTGGGAAGGAGGATATTCAGAACACCTCCTGGTTTTATGGCATTCACTCTTTGAGTCACAGTCCCCAGAGAGCCAGGAAAAGCGAGTGTATGTCTGCCATGGTAATTAAGTGTTCAAGTTTGAATAAACTTGAAGAAATCTTACACATAGCAAAAGTAAGACTGCCAGCTTTGTTCATTGTTGTAAGAACTCAACCAGTCACAACTCATTCAAGATCCCCTGATTGAGTACTACGTGTGTAGCACTGTCCCAAACACTGTGAGCAATGTTAAGTCAGAGTACCGATCATCAAGGAGATTGCAGTGAGTGAGGATGGGGATGATATTTAAACATGAAACATTTCACCATTTAAATAGCAGTAAGTGATGAGTGGTGGTTTCCTCCTCACGTAAGCCTTTCAGAACTGCCCCAAGTCCAACACGTGTTCTTTGAGAGTTCCTCTCAGAACCCAAACAATTTGATCAAACACTAGGAGAATAGGATCATGGAAAGGTCACAGGTCTTGGAGGCAGAAACCCTTAAATCTAGATCCCGCGTTGGCTGCGTATCAACTGAATTGTAAACTCCCTGAGGAACAAGTCTATTTAAACATGGTGTATTGGGGCGCCTGGGTGGCGCAGTCGGTTAAGCGTCCGACTTCAGCCAGGTCACGATCTCGAGGTCCGTGAGTTCGAGCCCCGCGTCAGGCTCTGGGCTGATGGCTCGGAGCCTGGAGCCTGTTTCCGATTCTGTGTCTCCCTCTCTCTCTGCCCCTCCCCCGTTCATGCTCTGTCTCTCTCTGCCCCAAAAATAAATAAACGTTGAAAAAAAAAATAAAATAAACATGGTGTATTGCAGGACTTTGCATAGTACCTAACGCTTAGTAGGATCTCTATAAGTATTCCATGTTGAATACATGAATTACCCATGTAACCCTAGCAAAGTTAACCTGAGAGTCCAGAGTTCTCCCTGGAAAAAGGAGTAATCATACCTACTGATAGGAGTTGAGAGGTGGCCTCAAATGATGACGGAGAGTGCAGACCCTGGAGCTTCCTGCCAGGGCCCAAACTCTGGCCTGCCATTTATTTGTTCTGTGGTTTCAGGCAAATAACTTGTCGTTGCCTCAGTTTCCCAAAGTATCATATAAGGATAATAATACTACCTATCCTTTAGGTTTGGTTTGTTATGAGGATTAAATGAATTTTTATTTGTATAGTCCCTAAACTGAGGCCTGGTACACAGTGTGTGCTCTAAAAATATCTGTTAAATAAAAATACATAGAGGATAAATAGAAAATGGGTCTGTAGTGAGAACTAATGAGTGCCAAGAATAATTATATAATTATAATGAGTGCTAACTAATCTTATAAAATGCCTAACATAACCCTATAAAAGATGCTGAATCCGTGTCAGTTCAAAGAACTTTATGTTTGATCCTCATTTCCTAAGCCAGTGCTTGGCTCATAAAAAATGCACAACATGGAATATAAATATTAATGAAAACTATAGGTTCTTCTGAAGATCATGAAGACCTATGGGCTAGATATATAGGGAGAGGTTTCATCAAGGATAGAAAGTTAAAGTTGGGTCTTGGTTAGGGATTAAATAGGGGTAAAGAGTTCACAGAGGAAGCATATAATTTGCATAAGCTGGGGGAAGGAAAGATCCAGTTATAGTCACGAGATGCTCCATTATCAACAGGACTTGGCACCACTCTCTGAGGGAATAATTTGTCATGGTCCAGCTCTTTAACGGAGGTGGCCAAAGTTCTGTTTCAGTTCTATGGTTTCAACTGCTTCAATTAATACTTGAATGACCTCTTATTTATTCACCCATTTATTGAGAAGTTTTACATAGATTACACTATGTATCAGGCATTTTGTTAGGTAGTGGTGAATAAACTAAAAATGGACCTTTCTTCTCTTTTGGACCAGGAGGGAGAAAAAAACCAAAAGCAAAATAATCAAATGTTGATAAGTGCTTCGAAGGATATTTAGAGGGCACAGAGGGAAAGGCATAATGGGAGAGAAAGGCAGTTGTTGACATGGGAAAATGAGAGAATGTCCCTCTAGGGAGGTGACATTTCACCTGAAGCCAGAAAGCTGAGAAGGAAAAGGGGGGCTATTCCAGACAGAGAAGCAGAATGTTTAAAGAAGGGAGAATGTATTGAATTTGATGTAGTTGAGGAAGGCGGTGTGGCTATAGAGTGAAGTGAGCTAGGGGAGAACAGTACAAAATGGGGTTAGTAAGGGCCTTGTAGGCTCTAGTGAAGAGTTAGGACTATATTAAAGCAAATTAGGAAGCCTCTGAAAAATGGGAAAATGGAGGGGAAAATGTTATGAAACATTTTAAGGCTCACTTAGACATCAATGTGGATGATAAATTGTATTGGAAAGTGGAATCAAGGAGAACATTGAAGCAGACCAAGTAAGAGGTGATGCTTGCTTTGTTTAGATGGCAGAGAAGCAGGGATGGAGAGAAGTGGGCATTGGATATATATTTCAGATACGGAATAGACAGGACTTGCTAATGGGTTAGATGGGGAGGGGTGAAGGTAGAAACATTCAGAGAAAGAAAAGAGTCAAGAATGAAACCCAGGCTTCTGACTTGAGCCACTGCATGCATCTTGGTGCCACTGATTAAAATGGATAAGATTAAAAGAGGAAATTTTGGAAGGTGGGGTGGAAAAGAAATCAAGCATTTGGTTTGAGCTATTAATGTTTAGCATTGTTTTAAGCACTGAATCCTAGAGAAGATATGATATAGAACATAAAACAGGTTAGGCTAGGGATCTAAACTTGGAGTTTGAGCATATGCTTTGTGAATAAATCTATGGGTATGAGTGAGCAAGTAGAGGGAGAATGAAAGTCCAGGACCATGTCCATGGAAAGAGACAGCATTTAAATACTGAGTAGAGAAGGATGGAATTGGGAAAAAGACTGAGATGGAATGATCAGAGAGGTAAGAGGAAACCCTGGAGTGTGGTCTTACAAAACCTTGGAGAGGGCACTGTTTTGAGAAGGATGGCCATCAGCTGTGTGGAAGTGAGTTGAGGGTAAAAAAAGTTGAGAACAGAATTCACTCATGATCTTGAGAACAGATTTATAGGACTTTTAAGGATAACAGCCAGATTCAGAGTGGGATGAACACTGAAGGATAGTAAAGCATATTTTTATGTTGATGAAAAAAAAATCCAGACAGAAGGAGAAGTTACTGAGGGAGGGAGAGGGGAAATAATCAAAGAAATAATCCGAGAGGTAGTAAAGGACAGTGGGATTCAGAAATCAGTTTGAGGACTTGGCCTCTGGCAGGAGCAGAGACACCTTTTCAGGTACAAGAGGATGACTTTAGGCACAGGTAATAATAATTACCAAGACAGCTAATATTTACTGAGAGTTTACTATGTACGAGGTAATGCTCTAAGTAATTTTCATTTATTCACTCATTTAATCCTCATAATAATCTCATGAGATCAGTTTGTACACATAATCAAAACTGAGAAAGTTCTGGGGCACCTGGGTGGCTCAGTAGGTTAAGCATCTGACTTTTTAAAATTTTTTTATTAATTAATTTGTTTTGATAGAGAGAGGGAGAGCAGGGGAGGGGCACAGAGAGAGAGAGAGAGAGAGAGAGAAGAGAGATAGAATCCACCAGCACAGAACCTGATGTGGGGCTCAAACTCATGAACTGTGAGATCATGACCTGAGCCAAAATCAAGAATCAGATGCTCAACCAACTAAGTCACCCAGATGCCCCATGAATTCGGCTCAGGTCATGATCTCATGGTCATGAAATCGTCCCCTGCATTGGGCTCTGTGCTGAGCCTGTGGAGCCTGCTTGGATTCTTTCTCTCCCTCTCTCTCTGCCCCTTCCTCACTTGTCCTCCCCACCCCCACCCCTGCTCTCTCTTTCTCTCTCTGTCTCTCTCTCTCTCTCTCAAAATAAACATTTAAAAGAACTGAGAGTTCTTTCTCATCTGATAGTTTAAATTGTGGAGGGGGAAGCAAATGGGATATTTGAAAAGAGAGAATATAGAACATAGTGTCACAGAAAGTTCTCAGTGCAACTTCCAGGCAGTATTGAGAGTTTATTTGAGATTTGAAACCACGAATAAAAAGTAAATCTAATGCAAAATCCAAATGGGTCTTCTACAGCATTCCGTGATCATGCTTTAGTAGCCTGACTTGATACTTAGTTTGGAAGCAGGAGTAATTTCCAATGCCAGGAGTAATAAAGTATACTAGCATCCCCTACTAACATCCTAGCATTCTGTAAATGTTTTTGAAGCTTCTTTGGAGATGTGGCCACAAGGAGCCCTCCTCCTACCCTGCTACTCTTCATGCCCCAGCTCAGAAGGAGAAATCATGGCCTCCATGAAAGAAGGATGATGATAGAAATTGACTAGCCAAGTTTGAGCTTTATACCTAAAAGAGGTCTAAGCTCAATTCTCTTGTCTTGCTAATACCTGACAGCTTGCCAGGTTTCTGTCAAAGACAAGGGCATCTCCTCTGTCTGAGAGATCACCAATGCTCTCCCCATTGCCAAGATCTCATGAATAGAGAGGGGGTGCAAAATCTTTACTTGACACAGAAAGCTTTAGGTTGACAAGTAGCAGTAGCTAACATTTATTTAGATTGACAAGTAGCAATAGCTAACATTTGTTAAGTACTTATTCTTTGATCAGGCTCTGGGCTAAGTGCCTTTCTTATGCAATATCTCCCTTAATCTTTAAAACAACACAGTGAGGTAGATAGCCTTATAAGGTACATATTACAGATAGGAAAACTGAACTTTAAGGAGATTCAATAATTTTTCTAAGATCAGGAAGCTAACAAGTAGAGAAACCAAAAGTTGATTCCAGATTTCTAACTCACGGAATCCAGGCTCTTTTTACAAGTACATTATAGTGACAAATCAGTGAGCATCCATGCCAGATCAAACTGTTGTGCATCTCAGTATGCTATCGTATGTTGCTACCATTCTATAGAGTTTTACTCAGAAAACACAAATTTTGAACTAGATTGAGACTGGTTTCTATTCCCCCACGTTCTCAAAATGAAGGACGAATCCACTGGGAGTAACCGCAGAATTTCTGGATTTTATTCATATTTCCCTCTCTTCAGAGCAACCAGCCTGTTAAAGAGAAGAGTTTAGGGCTGTTAGTTTTTGCAAGCCCATTGACCTATGTTAAAGCAATTTACCCTGAAGTCAAACGTGGAACCACATGTGACACAGCATAAGCTGAGCTTCTTGGACCTAAGCCCTGGCAATGACCTGGTCTTTTCCCACCATGTAATTATGAATTGAGATTTCTCAATTCACAAATTCACACAAATTCTCAGATCATTGAGGTCAGTAAAAAAAGTTTAGTCTCAGTATCTGGACATCTCAACTGTCCAGGTTATTTGTGGATCTACTGATAATAAGCTATCGGTACAATAATGACAAAAGCCAGAAGCAGGTTGAATGCTTAATCTGTGCCACCTAAGTGCGTTATGTGCCTATTTCACATATAATAAATTCTTAGGCAGAGACTATCATGAACCCTATTTTGAGTAAAGAAAATGAGATGGAAAGAGGTTAAGTAACTAGCCCAAGGTCACATAGCTACCAAAAGGCAAAATGGGGATTTAGAGTGACACTAGAGCTTTGAAAGCCAAATCATCATCTGGAGACAGATAACAGTGGATACGAATCATAGCCTCCCTCCTTACCAGTTTGAAAGATGAAGTTAATAAACCTGACTTTGTATGGTTATTGCAAGAATGACAGAAAAATGCACATTAAGCACCAAGTGCATGCCTGCCAGGTATTGGATGCTCATTAAATGGTAGCTGTGGTTACTAAATGGAATGAGCTGGAAAGTTAACAAGTATCCCATCATTTTGATCACTGTAATCAGGGAACATTTATAATTCAAATATCTGCCCTATATAAAATACTCTTTTCTCTCCTTATTAAGTGTCTAAATTACTCAGCTAACCAACTCTACATCCCCCTTCATTCTGCTTTCTTAGAGCTGATCTGTGCCTGAGACTCTCACAGATACTTTAATTCTACATAATTTAAAAAGTGAAATAAATACTTCAGTTGTCATTTTGTCCTTTCTAATGAATTGAAGATATTTTTCCAATGGCTTTAGCTATAAATGTTTGCAATGGTCCAGAGCTCCCTGGGGGTAAGATGAAAAACAAGCCCAGCCAGAGTATCCTGGTGACCCAGCACGCCTGCCATAATAACCTATTTGGGGATGACATGGTAAGCTGGTTCATGGCATTTCGCTTAGTGGTTCTGATTGTGACATATGATGATTCAAGTTTACTCATATACACACCAGAACTTCACAAAATGACCTTTTTTGAGGTCCTTGAGGTTAAGCAGGGAGGGAGGGAAGAGCATTGAGTTGCTCTAAACAAAGCAGCATTTGTTTTTACACCACTTGCTTAGACAAGTGTCCCCTCACGTGCAGCAGCTATTTGCTATGAGGCTGTTGGCAGAGTGACTAGAATGTGACAGAAATTAAGGACAAAATCTGAAGTCTCCTGAAAAATCACACTCCCCAGGAAATGTTAGCCATGAGATTATAACTCAGTGAATTATTTCTTGTCATTCACTTCCTTGCTCACTCTTTTCCTGCATGGTCATTTTAAAGATGGTTGAATTGGATATTTACCAGACCTTGCTTTGTGCTTTGTATGTACTGCACCAGGTCTATGGAAGACTGAGCCTGGAGTAAAATTATTTACCATCTTTGGGGTTCATTCTCCTGGTCTGTAAAATGGAGAGTTGGACTATATCAGTAAGTCCCAAATCTTATACATAGTTTAATAAGGCATATTCAACATTATATTTTTCACTTAAAAATATAAGAAAAATATCTTCAGGAACCACAGAAAATAAAGCTTGAAAAATTCTTTTTAGCCAGTAGAGATATAAAAACCAAGGGGCCATTTGAATCTGCATGAGGACCAAGCATGTGATATTTTTATGTTCTCAAACTTACAAAATTGATTGAGAAACTCTGGACCAGATCATCTCTAAGCTTGTTTTCAAGTTCAAGAAGTCTATGATTCTACAACCACTCCTCCCAATAAAAATTAGTGTTTTTATAGCTGAGAGAAGAGAGATAGATTTTTTAAAAAGGATAAATCATTAGGCTTGAGAGGTGATCAGTCATATCCAACATTGACTTCTGATTGTTGATTCATAGACAAATATGTATGCTGACACACAAAACACAATTTCTGGTTAAGTCTCCTGATATTGACCAATAATCTAATTAACTTAGGCCCACGTGAATTTTTGACTTGTTTGTATCAACTCCACCATCTTAATAGCCTAAATTAACCAGATAATTTAGTTAAGAGGTATTTATTAAACTACTTCTGTTAACTTTCTCTTTGACTCTTGTGCTTTGCAATCAGATGAGTAATAAATTTAAAAGACACAGTAACTTAAGTTCTTTTATTTTAAAGTCATGTTTTATATGGATTTTCTTTGTATATAAACTTTTTTATAAATTTGGAATGATCAGACAAAAGAGAAGAGAACCAAGATTAAACACCATAAAGGAAAAAATCAAAGAGCAGAGAAATTGGCAAGAAATAGACTGACTTAGAAAAAAAAATTCAAAAAGAATTTTTAGGGAAAATCCCTGTGTCAAGGAAAAGAAGGCAGAGATACGACACAGGGTGTGTTTTGTGACTCACATGCATTGGCTCTGTACCTGTATGATTCATTTGGTGGAAAACATAGCTGGGTCAGAGAACTTTTTACTGGTCCCAAACTTTCCTGGAGTCATTTGAAGCTTCATTTTGTGTGCATATTTTGTCTCACTTCTGCAAAATGGAACTCTTAATTGCTTTTCAGAAATAGCCCTGGTCATTGGAGTTTATCTGTATAGTCACTTGAGATTTAGAATTAGATCATGGACTTTGGAATATGGAAAAATCTTGAAGAAACTGGGACAGGTTTGTTCCAAGCGACCTCTCTTTGTCTCCTGACAGGAATAGATAGATAGTAGGTCCCCCAAGGGAGCCCTATTGAGAAAGTCCAAAGGGGACAGTCTGCCCATTAGAAGGTACATACTAGATCAGTGCTTTTCAAGCTTTTTGGTTCATGACTCATAGTAAGACATACATTATACACCACAATATGTGTGTGTGTTTTATAAAACAACACCTTACTACATATGTTATACCTGATATTTTCTATTCTATTCTATTCTATTCTATTCTATTCTGTTGTTGTTTTAAGTAAATACTGGCCAAGATCCATAAAATAGATTTCATAACTCACTATTGGAAATCTAGGTATGTTCCTGTGTGCAACCATCCCTAAACACATACATTGCTAAAATACAGTACAGCCAATTTTCACTTCACCTTATGCTGAAATGCTTGCATTTTCTCGAAAACCATGCTGTTTTTCACATCCCTGCATGTCATTCTCCCTCTCTACTCCAAGCACTTTACCATTTTCTCACTCCACCTCCCCTTTCTTCATCAAGTTCACTCCTGCTGCCCAAGACTCAGCTGAAGAGGTCAACATTCCTTCCCCTCAGTCTACGTTGACCTGTTTTTCTGTACTCTCCTGAACATCCTGGGCTTATCTTTTTCTCTGCCTTTTCATGCTATGTTATGAGGATCCATTTATACATTCTTCTTCCCCTCTGGACTCTTTGAAAGCAAAGTTTTCTCTTATTTATATCCATAGGAAGTGTTCTAAGGTTTGACACATATCTGATTAATACTTTTTGGATGAATGAGAGCCTGCCTATTGGTAGGCACTTGGTACCAAGTAGCTGCCTCCTTGGTAGGTTGTAGTGTGGTTACTGAAAATAAGAAAGTATATCTTTACTTGTACCCCAATGTTTATAGCAGCACTCTCAACAATAACCAAATTATGTAAAGAGCCTAAATGTCCATCAACTGATGAATGGATAAAGAAATTGTGGTTTATATACACAATGGAGTACTACGTGGCAATGAGAAAGAATGAAATATGGCCCTTTGTAGCAACGTGGATGGAACTGGAGAGTGTGATGCTAAGTGAAATAAGCCATACAGAGAAAGACAGATACCATATGGTTTCACTCTTATGTGGATCCTGAGAAACTTAACAGAAACCCATGGGGGAGGGGAAGAAAAAAAAAAGAGATTTGAGTGGGAGAGAGCCAAAGCATAAGAGACTCTTAAAAACTGAGAACAAACTGAGGGTTGATGGGGGGTGGGAGGGAGGGGAGGGTGGGTGATAGGTATTGAGGAGGGCACCTTTTGGGATGAGCACTGGGTGTTGTATGGAAACGAATTTGACAATAAATTTCATATATTGAAAAAAAAAGAAAGTATATCTTTATGGAGAATACGCATCTGGGTTGCAGTAGATGTGTTGATCCTCATTAGAACCCATTTTCTGTTGCTTATAGAAGATAATATAGCAAAGTAGGTTAAAAAATTGGGCTTTGGAGCTTCACAGAGCTGGATTTGAATGCTGGCACATGAGTTACTAGCTCTGTGACTTTAGGTAAGTTCTTTGATTTTTTAAGATCTCAATTTCTTCAACTATAAGATAGGAGTAATGACATCTATGGCTGTTGTTAGGATTGTGTAGATATTAAATAATGGAATAAGCTCCAGGAGGGCAGGAATATTTATCACTTTGATTCATTTTCATGGATTTAGAAGAGTGGCTGACACATACTTGTATCAATGAATATTTTGTCCTAATAGGCCCTCAATAATTTATAGCAGCTCTTCTTCATGTGAATTCTTACCAAGTTTAATATAAGATTTCTTAGAATATGCATGATCTACATAATAATTTCTTATAACATCTTTAATCAGAAGTTAGGTGATACTGTGAGGTGATACTTCCAGACCCTGACATTCAAGGACTCAAAGTGCATGTTGAAACATTGTTCTTCCTAAAGAATGTTGTATTTCATGCTGTTAGGTTAGAATTAAGTTTAACCATTTCCAAGTTGATTTTGTGGAGGTTCCTCAGTTCTGTTTTTGAGTTGTCACATATGGGTATTTGACTCTTGCTTCTTCCCTTTTCTCGTTCTCTTGTTATACATCCGTGAGCCATATCATCACTCACTACACATTAGATAGACTCACACAGATTCTGATTCAAGGGCTTGGGGAAAATGGCTGCATTTCTCAGTGTTCCTAGAGTTGTTTCTCTCCCTTCCTCTACAAAGATCTTGTGTAAGATCCATAAGGATGGAAAATTCATTATTACCTAATGTCCTTCGCTGCTTCCCATTTCATGAATGGATGTTTGTATTCCAAGGTTTCATCGTAGGCCTTTCCCATTTTCAGTACTTTTGTAAGCAACTTCTTGTGCCACATAATAAAGGTATTGTTTTAAGGTTTTCCGAACTTCATCAGCTTACAGACTTCTCTCGTTTCTACCAGGAAGCAGAACAAAGAAACAAATTTTAAAAAGCAATTCTCAAACTTTTCCACAAACCGGGACACATAAAACGATGACATTGCTTCCTTATTATAATTCGTCCAAATAAAGAGAATTCTTATTAAGAACGTACTCACCTAGCCTTCACTTCCTTATGCATTTATTCAAAATCCACTTTATTATAATATTTGCTGCAGAATCTTTTAGATAGTAGTATTAAATGATCAAGATTATTAGCTATTATGGTTGCTCGCTTTATATTTCACATGGTAGGAACAGTGTTGTCCTATTATTACCTACTCTCTTATATGTAAAAGTCTGCCAGAAGCTCTTACTCATTTGTGAATGAATTACGGTATCATTTCAAAGTGTAGTCCTTATAAATTCCTCAGATATATACTAAGAGAGCATATATTAAAAAGAATGGTACATCCTATGATCCTATACTAATTTAATTTCTTATTAAATTCTTCAACAGAACAATATATTAAAAGACTATTGTTCTCAAACTGAGGATTACCCCTGAGTCACTATAGTCATATCAGGCTGGTGAGGCTCTTCACTAACAGTTTGGAAAATAAGAGGAGGAATATACTTTGGGGGAAAGAGAAGATGTTTTGGTAAGTGGAATTAAAAGGAGAACCTTGCCTGACTGACTAATATGTCTCACTTAGTTGATTCAGCGATGAGGGACAGAGGAGACCACAGAATAGCAGAGCTTTCTGGAGAAACAAGGATGAATATTTATAGAACACCCACTATGTGCTAGGTCCTTCACAATCTTTTACATCCTCACACTGAAGCCTTGGGGAAGATTATTAAATACATTTTAAACATAAGTAAACTCCTGCCCATAAAAATTTTTTTTTTTTTTTTAGTCACCTGTCCAAAGTCACTCAACTCTAGGAGGCAGAGTTTAGATGTGAACCCATGCCTTTAAAACTCATGCTGTCTCCACTGACCATACAGTCCAAGAATACTCCCAGTTAAACCTGTATGTGGCTGTTCAGGTGAATGTTGCACTTGACATCATATAGATTTCCACCTTCCAAGCATCCCCTGACAAATTGAGGAGAGGTTCCACACAGTGGTATCTGAGACATCATCTTCTCCATCTTCTACCCTAAATGGTTCCTGTGGGGGCATCACTAAAGCCTGAAATGTCTTTTATATGGATCTGAAAACATTTAGTGAAGAAGAAAGTAATATGTTCATGGTAGCCATTCCTATAATATTTTTAATAATAATAAATTTGATTACAGAATGATAATATTATAAGAAAAATAACATGCTATGATATAAACTCATAAAGGCATGAATATTAAAACTAAATGCATATTGGAGACATTTGTTCTATTGCACAAACTCAGGCATCCAGAAAGATTGTTTCTCTCCAGTGTTCTTGCTTCTATCTCCACGTGAGAAGACTTTCAAGGGTCCTGTTTCATTCTCAGAGTTGATAGGTTTATCCTTCAATAAGTAAAGTGGCTGATTAAAGCCAATATTTTTCTTAGATAAATTTATGTTCTGGTAATTTGAGTCCTTCTCTTCATGAGACTTCCTGAAATACTGACCATAGAAAGGAATATTATCAATTTAGTTCTGGGGCCTGGTCAGCACTCAGATTGCGTTCCTGGCTGCAGCCTGGAACATCACTTCCAGTTGGACTCACTTCTCCTTGCCCAGCAGGAGCCTATAGTATGTAGCACCATCTCTTAGTTAATAAATCAGCTAATTCATTGCTCTTTATTGATCATGAGCCATATTTATCTCACCCTCTCATTTCACAGGTGAGGGGCAGAATTGGAATGACTTCCTTATGCTCACAGAGCTGATGATAGCGTGTGGGCTGGAATGGAATCCACATCCCCCAACTTGAGTCCAGAACCCCTTCCATTCCTCACTCACTTATTAATACATTCATCAAACATTTACTGGATGCCTACAGTGTGTGAGTAGCTGTGACTACAAAGGTGAATTAGGACACAGACCCTGCACTTTACCCTGCTTTGTGTTTTTGATTTCCCAGAAGGTCTGAGTTCTGTCTGGAAGGTGACTTTATGCCAGGACAATCTCTCCACCCTGGATGGATTGGACAATCACAATTGGTCATGTACAGCTCCATTTCTAGTATCCAAATATATTCTTCATAAACAGCCTATTCTTTGGTCTTCTAGCTTTCTGACAGGGGTGCCTCAACCAAATATGGTGTTATTGATAAATAGTATTTAATGGGTGAGCTCTGAAGATCAATCTAGTAATACTACTAATAGGCACCATTTTCTCCTCAGTGAAAGGAAGTCCATATGGACACATATGCTTGTGTGTCTATGTGTGCATAGGTGTGCTTGGGGTGTGATTCTCTGAAACACAGAAAAGTGTGTGTTTGCTCATGAATGGACCACAGTAGAAGGTACAAATATATTCTAGGCCTCACATGACTGCCACACTCCAGAATACCAGTAGTGAATAAGCAGAGTTTTGTCAATTGGTAATTTTTAATGATTTAAGAACACTCTTTTGCCATTGTTTTGAGAACCCATCCTACAGCTTCTGCTATTGACTGGCAAGTATTTCCTGAGGGCCTGCTGCATTCCCAGCCCCATAAGACCTTTGGCCTATGGGGGACTGAGTCAGTCACTTTCACATTCTTCTTGGGGCTGTCATTCTTTGCCTCAGTTGATCCTGAGGTAAAAGAACTCATAATATTATCTCTGTGTCACAGAGGAGGAAGCTGAGCCTCAGTCCCAGAGAGGTTTAGTGACGTGCCAAGACCCTCAACACTAGTGACTGATAAAACCATGACTGAATCCCATTCTTCTTGCTATTAGGACAGTGCTCTTTTGGTTTTTGTTTTATTTTGTTTCATTTTTATCTATAACAGATTGCCTGCCCATAGTTTATAAAAACAAAGCAGAGATTAGAGAAATTTTTGCAAACTCATGAAGTGTGACCTCTTGATAGAATAAAACCATGAAATAAAAACATTAAAGTTCATTTTAAATACTACCTGAAACTAGGTCACAAATCTATTCTATAACCCTTTCTTCCCCCTGGCCTAAGTTCCTTTCCCAAATGACAGGTTTGGTTTTTCTATCCATGTAAGTTCCTAGGACCTTTTTCTTGCAGGGATTACTGCTGAACTTCTCCTAAGGAATGACTTTGTGATGGTAGAAATACAAGTAACATGTTCACTGGGCTTTTACAACTGTAGAGAAAGCTCTTTCTGAAACTTGCTCATCCAGCTGATTAACTTTGCTGGAAAGTGGCCATTAGCTTCCTAAACTGCAGAGGATTGTACTAGTCACTTACAGTCAGCCTAGAAGCAGAGAGGGATTAGAACACAGCCTCACTGAATGAAAATGGGGAAAGCTAAACCATTTGCAGATTGTACTGCGTTGTTTCTGCACTGGTTTCTGGAGGATTTGAGAAAGGCCTGACCCAGGTGGAAAAAAGGGACCCAATGGCTTTGCAGAAGGGAGGTGAAACAAACAAACCAGACCTTCTCAGTACCACTCCCTAGTCAGGTGGCATGCATGAGACATTTCCCTGCACCAGTTTCCACATTTATCAAATGAGCAAGGAAAACAAAAAGCATTACAGGTTGCTCAGTTTGGAAAGTTTCCCTAATGGTCATCCTACTGTGATCTGTGACCACGACATGGGCTATCATATTGTGTAGTGTAGGAGAATCTAAAAACTAGCTTCTGGCTCTTGATCATCTTATTTGATTTATTGTCAGGAAGATGGCATTAAAATGAGCTTCCACTTGCTGAGCAAATCTGGATGGGCAGTGGAAGGTGGAAACAGGGAGTGGCCTGGGTGGTGGCAGGAATTAGAATAATAATCCCTTGCATTTTAGAGATTGCAGAGCACTTTCCCACATATTGTGTCATTGGATCCCTGCAAAGCCCTAGGAGGGCAGGTGGTATTTTTAGCCCCATTTGACAAATCAGAAAATTGATATGCTAAAAGGTGAAGTGATGGCCAGAATTCACAAAAAATGTTAATGGTAATATAAAAAGTAGAATAAAATCCAAGCCCTTGCTTCCTTTTGCAACACACCAGAGAGCGATTAGAATCTACCTTAAAGCGTTTTAGCTATACTCAGATAATCAGCAACGGATTATAACATACTGGTAACACAGGACTCCAATATTATTCTCCTTCAGGGCCTTTAAAATTTCTCTGCCTCTGCCTCCCCTCCCCCATTTTTATCACTGCTTTACTACATGCTTCAAGAAGTCCCCAAGACTTTGTTAGGTGACCATCCAATAGGTTTTCTTGGCTCCCAGTAATTATGACCCCTCAGTCCTTACCACCGTAATTAAATTGCCTATATTGAAATATGATTCTGCCTGGGCACTGAGACTAGTTATTTACAAGTCATTCAGTGGCTGTTTCGGCTATTTCTTCCCCAACTCTTAGCGTGATAAACTGTCTGGATAAATATTTCTTGAATAAATGTTGCATGATCTACTGTAGCCAAAAAGGAATTTTGCTTCCACATTACCCTGAACACTATTTGGAGAAGATTGGAAGCTCTTTTAAAACCATCTAGGATATAGTGCTGTTCCCAGAAGGAGGCTCTTAGGAAATGAAACTCTAGCCATTTGCCTAAAATGTTAGGTCATTCCCAGAAGACTTAGAGTTGAAAGAGGACAAGCGGTGTGATAAGGTTGGAGATTAGTGTTTGTGTAGCTATATGGGCAAAGAGGTAAGAGCTGATATTTTTGGAGTTACTGGAAGATTTACTCATGACACCCAGCCTGCGTATGTGTCCCGTACTATTGCTGGGAACCAAGCTTCGTGCCAGCCCTCTAACTGTCAGATAGCAGTTTCTGGAAAGAGACTTGAGGTTGCTATGTGGTCACTTATAACAATCTTCCAATTTTGTGCCAGCTTACAAGTCCCTACAATACCACTGATATATGTTATCAGAACAGCATATAGGTAGAATATGATAAATATGATAGATGAAGAGCAAGGCTTAGGACTCACATGTCATCTAAATATGAAACCCAGTGCTTAACATAGTGCCTATATATACAAAACCCTCTGAAGTATTTAGGAATTAATGAATGTAATGAAAGCCATCAGCATAAAAAATGAATTAGTCGAATCTTGGCAGTGAGACCATTTCTGCAATGGCAAAATCTTAAAGGGCATGCAGAACTTGACAAGGGGTGAGGATTACAGGTACTGTACTGAACTTTTAGCAAAAGTGGTCATCGGCAATAGTAAACAGATGGGCATGGCTGTGTCCCAATAAAACATTATTTACAAAAATAGGCAGTGAGTTGTGTTTGGCACACCATAGTTTCCTGACCCAGGTGTACATTTTAGCTACAAATTCTCATTTTTATGATTTCGTTTCCTTCTGAAAAATCCCTCCTTTGTTCTCTATTGCCTGCAGTCTGGAGCACAGACTCCTCAATTCTGTTCTAATCTGGGCAGTGCTTTCCTACCCCCTGATACTTTTTCTTCTCTGTGCTCAACTCACATTTTCTGTACCAATAACGCCATTCTTAATGCTTTCTGCTTAACCAAATCCTACCCATTCTTTATGGCAGATATTCTGAAATGTGGATACAGGGGTCATGTCAGAATCATCTGGGAAGAATTTGATATTAACGGTATTCATCTCCCCCCCTAAATTCCGATGGTGGGGGTTGGGAGGTGGAAGTAGGGACATGTATAACCTGAAAATGGCCCTAAGCTTATTCAGACAATTCCCATCCTCCTCCCAAACTACTGCTTTATGACACTACTAACATATCATTTCCTCCAAGAAGCTTCCCATACCCAGCTCTGTTTCTTTGGATTCCCTTAGCCCTTATTGGTCAAAAATTCATTTTTAACACTTACGGTATTTTTGGTTATTTAAGTGTTTCATGTGCCAGGCATTGCTGTAGGTGCTGGGGATACAGCAATGAACAAGACAGTAAAGGTCCTTCCCTCTGAAGATTTTGTTCTAGTGACAAGAGAGACAGACAATGAACACATGCCCACAAGAGTGAAGAAGATGTTTTCAAATAATGAAAACGAAACAAGCTAATGGGAAAAGGAGTGACTGGAGAAGGCAGATGGAAGGATTAAAAGGTGCTACTTTATTTAAGAGAGTCAGGAAGGGTTTAGGGAACCTATAGTTGATCTAAAATCTGTAGAAATCTAGGGGAAAATAATTATGAGCCAAGGGAACAGCACATTCATCTTTCTTTTCTCTGACAATGCCACTGAACATAGAAAGTTGTAGTAGAAAACTTAGGGCATGATTAAGAGCAGTTCCCTCATTCAGGATTGCCAGATAAAATATAAGATACTCAATTAAATTTGAATTTCAGGTAAATAACTTTTTTAATATAAGGACTAATTATAGTATAAGACTATACAATAAGAATATAGTATAAGAACTAAATATAGCATAAGAACCAAATAGTATAAGGACTAATTATAGTATACGAACTAACTATATATATATAATTTATCTGAAATTTAAATTTAACTGGATTCTTTATTTTTTGCTAAATCTGACAACTCTATATTTTACTCATAGGAAAAAGTGACCCAGAGTGATTTGTGTCTAATGTCATCCAGTTACTTGGAGCTGAACTAGAATAAAATCTGAATCTAAAGCAGAAGCAATTTAATTTGGTGTTGATATTTTAGAAAATCTTATATTTATTGCTTTTTAATTGTCTTGGTGGGTAGCACTTTGTCTCCTCAACAACTCATTAAAGGTATGTTCTATGTGAATTTTGTTTATTAATTAATTTATTTATCTATTTATTTATGTAATTATACACTAAGTTCATTAATACTTAATTCATTCTTGTATTCCGTTACTATTGCAAGCCTGTAATAGAAGTAGTATTCTGGGTACAAAGAGGACATGGCCTCTGCCATCCAGATAATAGGGAAAATGAGCATATTTAAGTCATTTTAAATCAGCTTAGAATACAAAGGGTCACTGCAGAGGAATGCAGTGGCACTGGTATTTGGAGTAGGGAGAGATGGCCTACAGTGGGAGAATCAAGGAAGACTTCAAGTGGAAGTTAACATCTGACTTGGGTTTTGATGGATAGTAAAGACTTCAATAAAGGGGATAAGGATCATCGTCCAGGCAGAGATAACAGACACACGAGGAGAAGGTGGTGATAATAACAAGACTTGTTTGGGGAGCAAATCCATCTCTGTGTTTGCAGCAAAGAATAAGTAAAGGAGAAGAGTATGTGATGTTAGACCTGGGCTATGTAGAACCCTGAACGTTAAATCAAAGTATTCAGATGTATTTGATAAGTCATGGGGCTCATTAAAGATTTTTTAGTTGGCACTCAATGTAATAAGAGGCACATGTGAAGAAAATCAGTCTTTTGGTGGTACAACACATGGAGATCCATAAGAAAGTGACTGCAAACGTCCTGGTCGGTTAAATGAGGGCTGGACTATAATGTATAGTGACAGAAAGATGGACTGAATGCTAGAGGTATTTCTGAGAAAGAACCCACCAAGCCTGCTAACTGGTGGGTTGTAGAAATGGAGAAAAGATAGAGGCATAAAGATAAAGCTGAGATTTGAAGTTTAATTTTTTTTTTCCAACGTTTATTTATTTTTGGGACAGAGAGAGACAGAGCATGAACGGGGGAGGGGCAGAGAGAGAGGGAGACACAGAATCGGAAACAGGCTCCAGGCTCTGAGCCATCAGCCCAGAGCCCGACGCGGGGCTCGAACTCACGGACCGCGAGATCGTGACCTGGCTGAAGTCGGACGCCTAACCGACTGCGCCACCCAGGCGCCCCAGAGATTTGAAGTTTAGATGACTGGGGGAATGGTGGTACCACCAATAAAAATATGGAGGTCAGGGAAAAAGGTGGATTGTAGGTGAAAAGACGAAGACAGTGGCTTTATCTTTTTAAATACAGCATTATGGAATTTCATAGCTATAAAAGTCGTGACTATGCCCAATCCCTTTACTTCACATAGAATAAAATGTACTGACAGTAAATAAATGACTTGCCCATGATCACTCAGCAAGTTAGTAGAAGAGCTAGTTTCGGAAATCAGATGCCTTATTTTCCCTGAACAGTGTTTCTTCCATTAGATGATCTATCTTATGATGCGTCTGGGTTTATAGAAGCAGAACAATCATGTGATAAGACACAGTGGTCAGTTGGAAATATAGATGGGGCACTTCAGTAAGAGATGAAGGCCAACAATATGGGAGCCATCAAAATGAAAATTAATACTTAAAGATTTTAAGGATGTGAAAACAAACAAGATTGCCAAATTAGAGTTGCTAAGTCAAATGTGGTAGATGGCAATGGATACTGTGAAGTGTCCACTAAATTTTACGTTTAGGAGGCCCTTGGAATTTGAGAGAAAGAGAGAGAAAAAGCAGTTGCCATGGAGGGAGCAGAATCAAGATTATAAACCCTGAAGGAGTGCAGGAGTGGTGAAAGTGAAAACAATTTAAAACTGTTTCTCTGAATGGTGATAGTATGAGAAAAATGGGATATTGCTGAAACAGGGCCCACAGAATATCTTTTACATTGTTGGCTGGGTGAAACATGAATGCATGTAGGTAGAAGCAGTAAAGGTCCTGGAGAACAAGAAGTTAAAGGTATAAATGAGTGCGGGTATAACGGAGGTTAGCATGGTCCTGAAAAGTACTAGAGGAAATGGGGGGAGCATAAAACAAGGAGAGGCAGACCGGTAGACAGAAAGATAGACAGAAAGGCCTTCAGAGGCATGAGGGGTGATGGAGTTCAAATTGGCCTTTATCGTCTCGGTCAGGCAGGGTAAAAGTGAGAGGACAGAAGTGGGAATGTTTTCAGTGTAACAACTGTGGGGTATCAGTATTGTGATGATAAAACTGCACGTAGGGCCTTGCTGGGGTTAGAGTCCTGTGTACAGGGTGGATGTAATTAACTTAACCTGATGCTTTCATCTATGGCAGCAGAAGAGGAAATACGGACAATGGGGATTTCCCAGGAGTTCCCAGGTAGTGGTGAGAGTCCCTGTTTTATATATCGCTGTTGGTGGAATTCATGTTAGATAAAGAGCCAAGCAGACTGGGCAATGTGGGGAGGAATTAAGGGCAAAAGTCATGTTTCCTAGAGTACCTTTATGCCAGGCTTTCCGCTGGCATTTGCACACATTATTTCATTAAATTCTCATGGCGGTAATCATAACCTTATGAAGTACCCATTATTACCACAGTCTTACAGGAAGAGATTCTCAAAGTCACACCGGACAAGCAACTTGCTCAAAGACACACAATTGTAAATGGCCGAACATTTTCTTCTTCAAACCATGCTGGCCATTGCCTCCAGGAGCCATGAAGAAAATAGGACAGTTGAAGTTAGTTGAGGAATTTCAGAATTAGAAGTGGAACACTGCCCAATGATAAGCAACAAAGTGAAACAGAAGGGACAGAAGAATCATGATGCTAGTTATACATATTGAGGCCCGAAAAGTTAGAGCTCATTGATATTTTTCCAGAAAGTTTTATTGAAGGACAACATGCAGAGATGAAAGTGCACAAATCCTAAGTGTAGCAGTCAGTGAGTTTTCATAAAATGAACACACACATATAACCAGTACCGAGACCAAGAAATAGATCGCTGACAACCCGGTAGAGGGTCCCCTCAAGTCCTTTTCCAGCCACACCCCCCAAGGTAACCACTGTCTTGATTTCTCATATTGATTTGGTTTTGCCTCTTTTGAATTTTACATAAATTAGATCCTATTATATATTTTTTAATACCTGGTATCTTTTGCTCAATATTTACATTTATGAGATACATTCCTGTTGTTGTCTATGGCAATTGTTTTGATTGATTTAACCAGCATGCAACCTTGCAAATACATAGTTACCCCCTTCTCTAGTGGGAAGAGAGTGTCATTATGGGAAGCGCATAAACAAGAGATTATTTACATTTCTTTTCAATATGCTTTCCTTGGGTAGAAATGGGGGAGACTTGATCGATTTGTTTCTGATATACACAAAACGGTGTTAAAATTGCATTTAGATCTAGTTTATAGAAGATTTGTTAAGGATGTTCCCCATGAGCTAGTCTATACCACTATATACATTCTTATAATCAGAAAAGAGACTTCAAGATGTTCTATGTAATTTACGTATACATTGTCAACTCAGTGAAGAGGATGAGATTTAATGAATGTGCTGGTATTTTGAAAGAATGAAATTATATCATTATGAGGGTTTGAAACTTTAGGATTCCCTGAACTATTCTTAGTTATTTGGAAATTATGTACACCTAGTTCTGGAAGAAGATTTAAGGAAATACTAACTGCCATTTAATAATATCTCTCTGGGAAGGCCCTATGTTAACCACTCAGCGAGGCAAATATAAATAACTAGATACACTTGAAAACACAAGACATAATGTTCTGAAAAATAACATACCAGAGTCATCAGAAATTTCGACAAGTATGTGATTGGTATGGCAAGTGGGTTTAAGAAAGCTCCAAATTACTCAGTCTCCCTTGAGACTCAGTTTCTTCTTCTATAAAATAGAGATAATGCTCTAACTCTCCACCTGCTATGAGAATCAGATGAGGTGACATATGAGAAAGTACTTTGCATATTGTAAGGTAAGTATGATATGATGCTTAGTGGGTGTATATCCTTTTCAGTTGCTCGTTGCTGGTGAAAGTGAAGTAGAGTACCCAGATTTGAGACATCACAGGTTGTAAAAATTTAGCAGGAGGATGAAGAACTGTGCCTTTGAAGTTAGACAGTCCTGGATGAGAGTACAGGCAAATTATTTAACCTCCTTGAGCCACAGATTCATTCGTAGAGTAGCAATAAGAACACACCTTACATTTGCCAAGAGGAATAGATCATTGTAAGAAAGCACACCTCTTGGCCCCTTCTGTATAGAATGCTCCCAGTAAAGCGTGTTTGTTACTATAATTCTGTAACAACAACAATAACAATAGTATCCCAAAAATTCAAGCAGCCACTTAGTGCTGTTGACGTGCAAGAGATCTGACAAACATTGACCTCTTGGGTACCTATTTCATGGTTTCTTTGTTTAGGAGAACCCTTGCCGGGCTGAGAGCAGAGAGCAGGCCTGGGATCCTGGCAGCTCGAATCATGTGACAGCTGGGCGCCCGTGGGATTCAGGTGTCAAAGGCACCTTGGGCAGGAGGGCTTCCAATGTGGTGAACTATTCTTTCCCTTCCCAGTCCACTCTCCCAGATAAGCCCTTTCCCTGTACTTCCTTGATGAGTCTTTAAATAATAGTACATCAGAGCTAAAAGAGACCCCTAGACATCACCTCTTCCAACACTTGCATTTCACAGTTGAAGAAATGGAGCTCAGAGAGGCTGAGGGGCTTGTCTTGGGTGGGGGTGGAATGGGAGATAAACCTGGAGCAAGAACTCAGATCTCCCACTCTCGGTTCAGAACACTTGCTTCTGTCCCACACTGCCCTTGGGAGGTGGCTTCACCTCACCCTTTCAGTGCAAATGCAGGATTATCTCTTTAAGAGTTGAGCTTGAATCTGATTCCATATGGAATCCCCTGGACAATGCTTTGCAGCTAAGAGTCACCCTGAAAAATATTTTAATTTTTTTTTAAATTTTTTTTAACGTTTATTTATTTTTGAGACAGAGAGAGACAGAGCATGAATGGGGGAGGGTCAGAGAGAGGGAGACACAGAATCCGAAACAGGCTCCAGGCTCTGAGCTGTCAGCACAGAGCCCTACGCGGGGCTCGAACTCACGGACCATGAGCTCATGACCTGAGCCGAAGTCGGACGCTTAACCGACTGAGCCACCCAGGCGCCCCTCTCTCTCTCTTTTTAATGTTTTTATTTATTTTTGAGAGATAGACACAGCACGAGCTAGTGAGGGGCAGAGAGAGAAAGGGAGACACAGAATCCGAAACAGGCTCCAGGCTCTGAGCTGTCAGCACAGAGCCCGACGCGGGGCTCGAACTCGTGGACCGCAAGATCATGACCTGAGCTGAAGACGGCCACTTAACCAACTGAGCCACCCAGGCGCCCCTGAAAAATATTTTTAAATACAACCACATTTCTGGGGGACTTATTTCTCATATTCAGTTTTTGGAACTGGGGATCAGCTTAGAGATCATCTTTAAATGACCTGGTTCATTTCTGTATGCTACAGTATATGTGAATGCCCACTTCCTGTGGAAAGCTTCCTTCTCTAATTCTGCCAGGCAGCCAATCCATCTTTCCTAGGCTCTCTCACTACCCCAGTGCAGAGCTCTGTGCCAGTGCTTCTGTTGGCATAGCACAGAATAATGGCTAAGAGTGAGATCTGGAATCAACAGAGTGTGAAGATCCTGGCTGCAACTTGACAAGATACTCAGTGACTGTCCGTCTGCATAATATGGGGAAGGTGATACCTGCCTCATAGGATGTTAAACATTAGCTGTGTGAGGTCCTTTGGATAGTGTCTAGCACATAGAGCCCTCAATAAATGTCTTAGATTGTATCTCAATTTGCACATTGACATGTCTGCCCCCCCCCCCCTCCCGCTAAACTACAATCCTCTTCAGGTACAGAACCTTGTCTTGGTTAGTTTTGTTTCTGTGAGACCTTGGATGGTGTTGTCTGCTACATGATAGATACTCAGTGTTTCCAGAAGGGAGGGAGAAAGAGAAGGGAAGGAAGGAGGGAGGAACCCTTGTGGGATGTGGCTGAGCTCCAACCGAAGAAACCAAAGACCTGGGTTCAGGCCCAGCTTTCCCGGTTGCTAGCTGTGGACTGTTAAACGAGTCACTTAATGAGTGTAAAACACATTCTCTTTATCAGCAAAATGGGTTGCCTAATACTCACTTCATAGCATCCTTAGGAGGATAATTGGAGACAATGTATGTCAGAATATTTTGTAAATTAAAACGGACTTTCTGAATGTGTTATAAGAATCCCATCCTTGTTATGACAGATCTGCCTTCTCTGTCTTCTTGGTGTCACTTAATAATTAGTTAGCCACCATGCGGGGGTGCCTCTCTGTGGTGTAGCAGGCACTGTGTCAGCGGCTGTGAGGAGGTCTCTGCCTTCAAGATGTTTACAGCATGGAAGGGAGGTTAGACCCGTGGCTTCCGCCCCCAACCATGGCAGGCATTTGGAGAGAGCTTTTGGGCAGGGGCCCTTGACCTCAATCCACCTAGCTCAGTGAGTGCCCAGCGGCTGTGGTCTCTGAAGTGACCCCTGGCAGCGCATGCATGCCAGGCTTGCCCAAGCTCGCCTGTGGAATGCTGCCCCCTTTGTGAAATGTCACCAGCGTCATGTTCTCATTTCCCTCATAACACACATTTTAAAGCAGCAAGCTGTATTCCCCATGACGTAAATGGTACAGTGGCACAGCAGCAGGGCAGAGGGTGGCTCGATGCCAGCGGAATAGAAAGTCAGGGGCTGATGTCTGGCAGGCCACTTCCCCACTCTGAGCACCTCAGATGGGGACCCGCTCCGGGACTTTCATCTTCACCCTCACGCACAGAGTTCTCTTTCCTTTGGTATAAATCCCCGAGTGTGGAGGTCTGGGAGCCCCTAGAGACACACAAATAAGGAGAAATGTTGTTTCAACGCCTCTTATACTCCATCGGGGAACCAGTATAAAAGCAGCTTCTTATGATAGACACTCCCTGAAAGCATTGCCTCATTTCCCCGCATCCAAACCCAGATTTCCTTAACCTACCCTTTTCATCTAAATGAGGTGTTTAAATGGATATTAAACCTACATTCTCAACTCTGGGGGCTCGACTGTCTCCACAGCGTTTAGAAGGTTTAGCTCATGTGCGTATTGTATTAGTTTTCTATTGCTGTTGTAACAAATGACACAAACTTTGTGGCTTAAAACGACCCAAATCAAGGTTTTGGCAAGGCCAGTTCCTTTCTGGAGTTTCGAGAGGAAAATCCATTTTCTTGCCTTTTCCAGCTTCTAGAGGCTGCCTGGATTCCTTGGCCCTTGGCCCTATTTCATACTCAAAGCCAGCAATGGCTGGTTGAATCTTTTTTACATTCCATCACTCTGACATGGACACATGTCTTCCACAAAGACCTTTATACGCTGGGTCTATGGAAATAATCCAAAACACTGTTTATTTTAAGGTTAGCTCATAAGCAACCTTATTCTCATCTGCTACATTAATTCTCCTTTGTCATGTGACATAATATATTCATAGGTTGCAAGGATTAGCATGGACACATCGTTGAGAGGCCATCGCTCTGTTTACCACAAGTATTGAGGGTGACTTAAGATGTCAGGACATCTCTATAGCAATGTTTGACAAATACGGCCCACAGCCAGCCACTTGTTTTGGCAAATAAAGTTTTATTGGAACCCAGCCACATGCATTTGTTTATGTGTTGACTGTGGCTGCTTTCATGCTTAAACGGCAGAGTTGACTATTTGTCACAGAGACCATATGGCCGAAAAACCTAAAAGCGTTACTGTCTGGCCTTTTTAGAAACTTCATTGAGGGACACCTTGGGGGCTCAATCGGCTAAGAATCTGACTCCTGATTTTGGCTCAGGTCATGTTCTTGCATTTCGTGGGATCAAGCACCACACCCCCCCCCACCCCCAACCTCACATGCTGCCAGCTCGGAGCCTGTTGGTATTCTCTCTCTCTCTCTCTCTGTCTCTCTCTCTCTCTCTCTCTCTGTCTCTCTCTCTCGTCTCTCCCACCCCCCCCCCCACTCATGCTCTCTTTCTCTCTTTCTTTCTCAGAATAAATAAACATTAAAAAAAAAGTTTACCAACCTTTCTCTGTAGCACTCCATCTATCTCTGATTGTGCCTATACCTCTACAGAACATCACTCGGGGAACTTCTGGATATTTTCTTCGTGTTTTCTACTTCCCTACCCTCCATACACATGCTTTTTAAATTCCTAGCAGTGCTCTGCCCGCTTCTCCTCTACCTTCAATGCCATAAAACTACTGAACCCTTGTAGTAACTCCAAGCACTATGGTGTGTTATCTTCTTACTTTGATACG
Organism: Lynx canadensis; assembly: GCF_007474595.2. Lineage (NCBI taxonomy): Eukaryota > Metazoa > Chordata > Mammalia > Carnivora > Felidae > Lynx > Lynx canadensis. The sequence continues at coordinate 54,427,919 of NC_044310.1, forward strand.
TGCAGGTCCTTTTGCTTAGAATACATTTACCTTCTTTTTATGTCTCCTGTCAGGCAAGCTCCTATTCATCCTTTAAAACCCTCCCAAGGCATAACTTTCTCCAGGAAGCCTTCCCCAACACCCCTACCCAAGGAGAAGTAATTACTCCTATTCTCAAAACAGTCTTTCTGGATTATAAGTGCCTTGGTGGCAATAACTGCAATATCTACCTTTCTTGGTATCCCCTGTGCCTAGCATAGGGACTGACATGTATTATGTATCCAATAAATATTACTCTGATTGAATAGTACTTTTAATTATGCCAGCCAGAGATGAGGTACAGTGGCAATAACAACAGGTTCTATAAAACTTCAGAATTGGCCTTTACTGTTATATATGGAGGCTGTATTATCTTGGAGATGTCACTTCTCTTCTTCTGGTCTCAGTCTCATTGCTTAGGAACCAAGCAGTTGGTTCTCTAAGACCCCTCCAGCCCTAATGGTTCTCTCCACCGTAGAGAATTTGGCCTAGTTCCTTGGCTATGCTGCAGATAGAGATATCTCCTGCATTAGGTTTGTGCCCTGCAGAGCTGGAAATCATCCAAGACATATATCACTCATAGCTTTGCTTTGACTGTATGGCAACTGAAGACTAAGGAAGTGGGGGTGGAGGGAGTGGAGGACAATAAGGAGTTGGTGAGATAATCTGGGGGGATTATGAATTTGTCATTGACCTTCCTCCAGGAACCAATTAGAAGGCAGACACATGCCCTCAAGAGTCATGTCCAAGTAGTATGTGCTCACAATCCCTAGCCTATAATCCTTGCAACATTCCATGCCTAGAGCTCTGACCATTTACTGGAGGTTTACCCCAAATCCTTGTAACTGTATGGGAATCACACCAAACTCAATGTGGCCCAAATTAACATGTTTCTCCCTCTCTCTCCTCCAAATCCCTCACATCTGTCGGTGGTTGAATGTTATGTACCCCTGTAGGGCTAGAAATCTTGGTGACGATTTTGGACACCTTCCTCTCCCTAGTCCTCTAAAAACCATCTCTTATGAAGATACATCTTTTTTTCTTCCAGGAATTAACTCTTTTCTTCCATTCTGTTGTCATCATCTATTCTAGCCTGCTTTGTTCTCAACTTAAATCACTACCCTAGGGTCTTCCTGGGGTCCCTAACTCTAGCTACTTTCCATCGAGAACCATCTGACATACTCCTGCTTGCCTAATTGTCTTAAATCCCATCTTTTCTCATGCCACTCCCCTGTTCAAGCATCTCCAGCAGTTCAGACTTCTCCGCTTCTCCGCTCTGACGAACCGTCTTTCTTCAACACCGTCTGCTCAGTAAAACTTACCTCCCCCTGCTTTGTATTTCGTTATGGATTCCATGTCTTTCCTTCTATGATTACCTTTACCTGGCTCTTAATTCAGTTAAGTTCAGTGCACTTCCACAAACATTTATTAAAGCACCTGTTTCGTTCATAGCATAGCACATCTTTACGGCTCCTAGTTCTTTTCCAATGATCCGAAGCACAGCCCACAGTGTCCCCTTGCTGTTTTCATTCTTCATCTGTGTCTCTCTGCTCCCCTCCCAGACTACACATTCCTTGAGGATGGCAATGACTGTGTCTTTTACTTCTTTGTACTCCCCACTCAGGCCCACCACTAAGTCCAGATGTCCAGGCCACCTTTCTAGCCTCATTTCCCATTTCCTTTCCTACCTGTTCTGTCTTCTATACATTAATGATAATGCAATCTACCTCATAAGGTTGCTTTGAAGATTAGAGACAGTTTATTCATGTAATTCCCAATTCGTTGTTGCTGTAATTAACATTATCCTTCTTGTCTGTCCTTCCCATGGTCCTTCAGTTTTTGGCGCACAGGCTCTTGAGCATTTGGAGTTAGAGAAAGTAGCAAAAGAGATTTTGTCACTATTAGACATAGAATTGCTCTTGCTTCCAACTCCTAATTGGAACATTCCACCCTCAACCCCATATATTATGTAGGCTATTGTATTTATTTTGCCTGTATATAAGTATAAGCAAGTATTTATTAAGACCCCACTGTTTGCCAGGCAGTGTTCAGGGCTTGCCATTAGCAAATTTCAGTGGCCTTTTTTGTAAATGAGTCATTCCGCCTTCCTCATCTCAGACCCAGCCCTCCCTTCGTAAGAGGAAATGCGGTATGGGAACTGCAATTCAAAGTTTTCACTGAGGGCTTGGTCCTGAGCCTGGGCCATGTAAAACTCACTCACTCTCCGCCCTCTCCAGTTCTCCTGAGGCTGCCAGGTGCCGGCTGGGGCCTTCTGTCTGCTGGCTGCCTGGGTGATTCAGTTTCAGAAAAATAATTTCTAATCCAAACTACAACTATTTGAAATTCATTCAAAGTGTAGCAGTAATTCATTCATTCAATAAATTCAGTCAGTGAATAAATTCAATTCAGTAAATATTTGCTAAATTAAAGCCATCACTCAACAAGACTGACTTAATCTCAAAGCACCTACTGTATGATGCTACAATAAGCTTTGTTGTGTAATCTACTTTTTAAAAGATCATTATTCTCTGCTCTACTACTATTTCAAATAATACAAATTCTCAAAATTCAAGGAAACTTTTTAAGCTAGATGTCATGGCATTGTGTGATAAGTGCAGAAGAACTACCATACAAACACAAAAAAAGAAATAAATCAAACAACAAACCTTGGCTAGTAAGAAACAACTTTAAACAAAATCACAATTGGAATCTGTCACCCAGATTATTCTGGTGTTAAGATCGCTCTGAACCAGTGTTAGGTTGATATACGTGTGAAGCTAGAGAAAAGGCCAGAATGTCAGAAGCAGCACACAAAACATTTCTAGTCCTTGTCTGTGTGTGTGTGTTCAGGGGGATATTGGTTCAAGCCAATATTTTCTACCTCGCCTGCACATTTATGTTGGCGGGATTTCACTAGCAAATATTGGTTTAAACCAAACACTGACATCTTTAATCACAGTTAAACAGACACTGCATTATACTGCATTAGAAAAGGAGAAGCAGAGAAAGAGTAAGCAGAGGATTTAGCTCCCATCTTTCAAAGGTAGAAAGGAAAAGTTAGAATTAAGTGAAATTCTTCGGAGGTAGAAATGCCAAGACAACCATTGCTGAAATACAAAATTTTGTTTTTCTAAAGTCTGGAGTTGAGTTCAGTGAAGTGACGTAGTTCACAAACCAGAGGAAATTAGGGGAGGAACGGAAATACTGCTAAATCAGGAGAAGTTGGCCAAAGGAAGCCAAGCTATCTGTGACATACAGTGTTGACTTCTTTCTTCTATATTCTCATCCAATTCTGGTTCACTACTGTGTCAGTTTGTGTAGCCATGAGACCTGGGACCTAATTTTATATTTTGATGCATGCTAGTTAGAAGTTCCGAATCTGTCACATAAAACAACAGCTTGTCTACCTGCAAAAAGCATACTGTTAACCTTTCCTACCACACACACACACACACACACACACACACACACACAAAATCCACCCCAAAAAGAGCTGCTTGACGTTATTCGTTGTGTGCCTTCATTCACATCCAGAACTCCATAAATCACCTGGAGAGCTCCTCTCAGGCTGTGGTCCTTCCTCCCACCGCCCCTCCCCCCACCCTTGCACTCCTCACATTCCTGTTCATCTCATTTCAGACATAGCCCTGGGCTGCTTAGATATTTCTAAGAATGTCTTCAGGAGGACCAGCTGTTTTATCTTTGAAATCTATGATTATCTCCGCTTAATTAAATCATTGCAGCCCGAATTTGGGGGTAGATGATAATCAGATTTGAAAGAAGCAGGGACCTGCTGAAATGAATGGTCAGTCCTACTGAAGGTTGCCTTAGGGAAATACTGTTTTCACTTGTCTCCTCCCCTCTCCTGTCCTCCCTTCCCCTCTCCTCTTTCTTTCTCCCCTTTCCTTTCCTCTCCTTTTCTTTTCTTTTCTTTTCTTTTCTTTTCTTTTTTTCTTTTCTTTTCTTTTTTCTTTTCTTTTCTTTTCCCTTCCCTTCCCTTCCCTTTTCTTTTCTTTTTTCTCTTTCTTTCTCTCTAAAACTTTTTAAGCGTCCAACTTCAGCTCAGGTCATGATCTCACTGTGAGTTTTAGCCCCATGTTAGCCTCTGTGCTGACAGCTCAGAGCCTGGAGCCTGCTTCAGATTCTGTGTCTCCCTCTCTCTCTGCCCCTCCCCCATTTGTGCTCTCTCTCTCGTGCATGCTCTCTCTCTCTCAAAAATAAATATTTAAAAACATTTTAAAAAATACAATAAAAAATTTAAAAAAATTTTTTCCCATCAGATCCCAGGAGAGTCTGAGCTGGAATGACTTATAGGGAAAAAAAAAATATTGAAAATGGAAGACTCAGATAGAGTGGTTAGCACCAAACCTGGCTGAGGATGCCAGTCATCTGGACCAATTCTAAAAAGAACACAATTTTCCAAAGCCCGCTCTGGAGACAGACTATGTCAGTATTTCAAGGTTTAGCCTGGGAATCACCTTCAGGAAACTGGCATAGTGACAAGTATCAGCTTTAAGTTCAGGCTGGATTAGAAACTGATTTCTAGTATGTATCTAGTGTGACTTTGGGCAAACTGTGTAACCTCTGGAGCCTCAGTTTACCCACCTGTAAAATAGAAATAATAACTACTGAATGGGATTGTTGCAAAAATTAAGTGAGATGATATACAAAGTCTCTCATACACTGCCTGATTTACGGTAGATTAAAATAAAATGAAGACCATCCAAATGTCTCCTTTGGGACTTAGCAAACAAAGGCAGCCACTGAGGCATTCCTAATGGCACCAGAGGTAAACTGCCTAAGTCTGAATTCTGGCTCTACTAAATCTGTGACCCTGGAAAAGTTACTGAATTTCTGTGTTTCTCATCTGTAAAATAAAATGATCTATTGTATATAAAATAATTCTCAGGTCATGAAATTTTGATGAAGATAAAATTAGTTCATGAATGTAAAGTGCTTAGAAAGTGTGACTGGTACTCAATGAATATTGACTACAATCATTATCATTATTACTATCTCTTTTAAGACAAGCATCTGTGGAATTATGAATGTTGGGGTGTTCAAGCCCTGTCTATAGGTTATGATCTATAACAGAGCTGTCCAATAGAAATAGAATGCAAGCCCCATATGTAGTTTTAAATTTTCTACCAAACACACAAAAAGAAAGATGCAATTAGTTTTAATAATGTACTTTACATAATATCTAAAATATTATAATTTCAACATGTAACCAAATATGAAAATTTATTTACATCATTTTTTCCAGACAAGTCTGTAAAATCCAGTTTGTATGTTACACATACACACTAACTAGCCACAACGTATCACATCAGACTAGCCACAATCTTAATGCTCAGTAACTTAATGGCTAGTAACTACCATATTAGACAATGCAGAAATTCCAGATCCTAAAGCAAGGCCCCTTACCTTGATGAGCTTCAATTTTTTCATTTGTAAATATGGAGATTACTTTCATGGCTTTGTTTGCAGAAAATGAGCAAACTCGAAAGTACTTTGTCAGCTGGAAAAGGCTATATGGAGTAAGCTTTCTGCTCTCTGTAAAACTTGACTGTCAAATGCAGTGCCATTCTCCCATGGTGAAGTTCCCAAGGTCCTGTGTGATCTGAAACATCACCCAAGAGAACACCAGGTGAACGGGGCTTTCCAACAGTTAGTTGAAAGAGATTTGGGCTAATAATGTTTTGAGAGGCAGGGAAATTTCTAATCCACCTACCATGTTTACTCCTAATGGCAAGACCCTTTACTTCTACTCTCCATTGACTCTTGAAATTCCTTTGACAACTTCCATTCTACAAGTAAAGGTAAAGTTTAGGTATAAATAACCCTTCCACTCCCTCTGATAACACCCGAATTTGGGGCCCCGTTTCTTCTTAACTCCTAACTTTTCCTGCAAATAATAATCCCAATACTAATAATTTATCAAGAACTTATTCTTTACCTCATCCTATAATTCTTATGATTTACTGCTATCAGATCAATAATTAATTTTCTTATAAGCATCATTTTCATGGCAAGAACACTGAACTTGGAGTCAGAAAGCCTAGATCAAGTCTATAGGTTCTGCATTTACCACTTATGGGATCTGGAGTGAGACACTAAAACTTCCTGGACATCAGTCTCTTCCTCTATAAGACAGAGACAATAATACCTCTCTCATAACTTATTATATATATGAAAGAAATTTATAACTGCAAAACATTGCAAAACTGTAAAACAGTGTTAAGATATTTAAAAACCACTTCGTGTATGCCATTCTTCTGTTGAACAATTTTCAATAACTCTTCATTGCCTATCGAGTAAAATCAGATACCTTAGTCTAGCATAAAAACTTCTTCAAGATTGCCCGGACCACCCTACTTTTGCAAATTTATTCCACTCTACTCCCTTACTAAAACCCAGCATTCTAACCAAATAGGACTGGTAGATTGGATATCCTCAAATAGAACTAAATGGTGTGGCATGCATCTAATTTTATACCTTTGTTCATGCTGTTTATTGCCTTACCTTGTTTGTTTTCTTCATCTCCCCAAATTCCATCCATTCTTCTTTACCTGGCCTCCAAATCTCTCTTGATCTCCCTTTCCCCCATGTCTTTAAGATCTATCTGTACTGTCTCTGAACTTTACTTGTATCTTTCTTATGACAGTTGTCAAAATATTTGGGATTCTAGTATTGCTTGGTGCACAGAGGCCTGCAGTAAGGTGCCTGAATACAGTTCTTGAATGAGAGTCGAATAACAAATTCTACATGTGATTTTTTTGCAGAAGTCCCCTTGACAGATTGAATGTCCCCAATATTAAAGCTAGCCATCTAGGGGCACCTGGTTGGTTCAGCCCATACAGCATGTGACTCTTGATCTCAGGGTCATGAGTTCAAGCACCATTTTGGGCTTGGGGCCTACTTAAAACAAACAAACAAACAACAAAAACAAACAAAAACCTAGCCAGCCTAGAAATCTAATCAAGATATGAATGCAAAAGAAATGGAGAGCCCATTAATTGTGGTAACATTGAATAAATCAGCAAAAATAAGGTGGTTTGTTTGATGACTAGTAAAAAAAAGAACCAAGAACAAGAATTCCTGACATAGTTTCTCCAATACTGTCTAGTAGCAAAGGCCCCATTCCTTTTGGTTAACTGATATCCCATCTACTGATATATTGGGCAAGTCAGCAGTGCAAATAATATTTCTTGGGCTTCTACTAGATAATAAATGCTGTGCTGCATAAGAGACCAGGCAAGAAGATAGGCTCCCTTCTCTCAAGAAGGTTATCCAATGGGTGAGATAAACCAAGAGAAATAATTTAAATGAAATATGGTCAGTTGGAAATAATGGGAAGGGAACTTAATCCAATATTAAAATATTTAGAAAGCTGTGTAGGGGAGATGACTCTAGGCTGAATCCTAAAAGATAAGTAAAAATTAGCCAGGTGAACAAAGTTGAGAAGGGCACTTCCGACCAATGGAAATACTTGAGAAACAACTACAGTCTCCCATAGTAGTGGAGCTGAGTATATCAGGCTTGAGGAAGCAGCCTAATCATCCAGCTAACTCCCCTGCTCTGATTTCATGCTTACCAAGCAATCTTACGATTATGATTCCTATGATTATGAATCTTATGATTATGAAATTGGTCTCCCATGTAGAGGAATGTGGAATGACCATAAGACATGAGAAACTTCCCATAAGTTATTACTCTCTATAAATTGATTGGCCCCTGACTTCTCAACGTGTTCTTGGGCATTGGACTAGTATAAGTAGAATGAAGTCAAATCACACTGACAAAAAATCACATTCTGGACCTGAAAAGCCAAAGTGACCGGGAGTTTTGGTCACCAACCAAATACCACCCTCCTAAAGGCTATCTGATTTCAACTCATGAGCATCTCAAACCCATTTACCTGGCCCCATCTCCACTGCCGTGTCATTCTAACCACCACCACCTCCTGCATAGGTTACTGCAAGAAAATCAATAGAAGTGCTGCTGGCAGATGAATACTTTACTAGGTGCTGAGTACTGCAGTAAGTGCTTTGATATGGATATTTTGTTTAATCCCCATACAATCTGGTGGGGAAAATATACATCCCTGTGGGAAAGATAAGGAAATTAAGTCTTACAGAGAAGTGAAGTAGCTTGTCCAGGTTCACATTGCTAATGAAATAAATGGCAGAGCCAGAAGTCAAACTTGTATTTGTCTTCCTCCAGATCCTGGGCTTTTAAATACAATTTAACTGGCCTCCTTCCTGCCTTTAGGTTTATTCTTCAAATTGTAGGTACAGTGATCTTTTTAAAATGCAGATTTGGCAAAGCCACTCCTTTGATAAGGCTCCAGAAAGATTTCCCACTGCTTCCAGAACAAAGTCCAAAGTCCCCTCCGTGGCCTTCCTTGGTTCTGTTTGACCTAATCTAAACTACATACTAGTCTTTTTCTCTCTGTGTGTGCCTGCCACATGTACTGCTCTTGGTTCTTTGAGCACAACCTGATGTTCCTCCTGCCTAGAATGTTCTCTTTCCTTTGTACCTAATTCTTATTCCTTTGAATCTCATAACTTTTTGAGGTACACCTTCCCTGAACTCCCTCTGTCACATCTCTGCTTCTCAGACTTTCTGGTCTCCTGTTATCCCTGCACTAAATTCTTAGGACACTCTACACTTCTTACTAGCTTCTCTCCCAATTGTAATTAAATAAGTTCTTGCATAATTGTCTATTTCTGCCAGAATATAGTCTTCAAATAAGCGAAAGCAGTGTCTATAAAATTTACCACTATATCCTTAGAGTTTCAAGCTGAGTCTATGAAAGAATAGGCATGCAGAAAATCTATTCATTAATATGGTGTGTGTATAGGTATGTGTGTATATGTATGTATGTATGTATATATATATATTTGTATGTATATAGGTATACATATATGATAATGTATGCATATAGTATATGTGTATGTGTACATATTAATATGGTGTGTATATATATATCAGTGTGTGTGTATGTATGTGTGTGTATATGTATATAATGTAGCCATAAAAATGGATGCAGTCATGCCATTTGCAACAACATAAATGGATCTAGAAGGTATTGTGCTAAATGAGATAAGTCAGACTGAGAAAGATAAATACCGTATGATGTCACTCATATGTGGGATCTAAAAGACCAAATGAATACACAAACAAACAAAAAGCAGAATCAGACCTGTAAATACAGAAAACAAACTGATGGTTGTAGGAGGTGGGGGGTGGGGTGGGGCAGGAGGAGAATGGCCACAATGGGTGAAGGGGAGTGAGAGATACAGGCTTCCAGTTATACAATGAATAAGTCACAAGAATAAAAGGCACAGCATAGGGAATGTTGTCAATGATACTATAAAAGCATGGTATGGTGATAGCCAGGAGCTATCCTTGTGATGAATGTAACATAGCCTATAGAGAAGTAGAATCACTATGTTGTACACCTGAAACTAATGTAACCCTGTTTGTCAACTATACTCAAATAAGACATTTTTTAAAAACCTGCTAATTAAATATTTATCTGTACTTATAACACACCACATACTATCCTAAGCATTTTACATTTATTTTACTAATTAAAGACTATAATCCATTATACAGATACATATTATTCTCATTACATGGTGAGGAAACTAAGGCATGGAGAAGCTAAGAGACTTTAACTTTACTGTATGAACCCAGGTGGTCTGGTTCCAGATACCAAGCTTTTAACCACTACTGTATATCCTTCATAAATATCTCTTGCATATATTTAGTGTAGCAACTAAATAACAACTAAATAGTGTTGCTATTAGGATAGCAACTTACCTCCGTCTCTAATCACTGCCTTGTGTCACTGTTCTTTAACACTAACACAGATGGGTAATGGAGTTCCTTGAGCACTCTCACATTGATGGTAGGTGTTATTGTCTACACGAGTACAGATTCTCATTAGTAAGTAAACGCCAAACTCAGAGTTCTTCTGAAGAACAGGTTTCTGTGAGGGGAAGGACATTGGAAGAGTGAGAGGTAGGGCAGAAGGGAATGGAGCTTGAGGCTGGCATCTCAGAAACATAGTTTTGTCTAAGCCCACCTGGGTGAAAGCAAAAGTTGGATCATTTGTTTATAACAGGCCCCATAGCTTAGCAAAAGAATACCATGGAATTTAGAATCAGAGAACTTAGGTTTTCTCCTTGCCTGCTGGCTGCCCCCCTTCCCTCTCCCTCCTTCCTTCCCCTCAATCTCTCATCTCTCTCTCTCTCTCTGTCATAGGATGGCTTTAAGCAAATCATTGGACACCTCCAAGCCTCTATATCCTCACATGCATAATGGAAAAAGTTTAATAATTATAATACAGAATAATAATTTCTATCTCATGGGATTTATTTTTCAAGGAAAACTATGATTTGCAAGGGGTGAAAGCACTTGGTAAACTATCAAGGTATATGTATAAAATCTAGTTGTGATTGGAGGTTTTTTTTTTTAACTTGCAGTCTTAGAGGAGTTTGCTAAAGAAATCAGCATCAAAATGACCTACTTTTCACTGTTATTTCTCTTGAGGGCAGTGAACCTCTTCTTCCATGAATCCACCCACAGTGAAATCCCTGTCATGTGCAATTGCAAAGTTCCATATTTATAAAGACACATTAACAGAATCCTGCCTAGAGAAAGGCCACCTAGGGCTTACAAACTGCCTTTGGAAGCACTCTGTTACAGAATGTAGAAATGTCCTCCAGTTTTGGTGATTTGTTCTAAGAATGCTTTACTCCAGGTTAAAGCAACATGCCTTCTTGAAATCTTGCACTCTAACAGGTACATTTCATTTACAAGTATTCATCAAAAGAAAATAAATACCTTCGGACATAAAAACATACAATGAAAAGTATTGCTAATGTAAGGAGGAAAAAAATCATAACCAAGGCCACTAAATAAACAGGCCAATAGCCCCAGCCTGCTACCTTGAAATAAAGAGAGGCTGATTTCCATATGTATGAAACTATTTTGCATTTTAACAAACACTTATTACACTGTGAGGAGCAACAGAGGAATGAAATAAGCCTGCTAACATCAAGGCACAAAGAACCTAGAGAGGACATCTACAGGGCTAGAAGCTTGTGGATAAAGCTGGAGTCATAAGCTGAATACAGAGGATCCAATTAATACACACTTCTCACTTCCAAGGATCAGAAGAGTGGTCTCTTAGTTTTCCTGATGAACGACTTCTTTCATATTTTTTTCCCTGTGGAGCCCTTGCTTTAGAAGTTTTGTCTACAAAAACAAAAACTGTATTTAAAGGTAATAATTAGTCTATCAAGTTAAAATTTTAAGTTATTTTGTAGAGGCCTATTTAATGCTATTTACGTTATTATGGTATTCACAAATTAAGAGCTAGGGAAGGTCTGAGGATACTTTCCTTTCAATGTCAAGGGTTTGCTTTGTTTTGAGGTTAAGAGTGTGGATTTTTGCTGTGACTCAGTTCTGTGCTCTGCTTTTACAGAGCACGCCCAGTAATACGGGGGAAAGCTTCATGCTAGCTTGCCCCCACATCCATGTGCCACCCGGCCATTGCATAAGGTCATTGTGTAGCTTGGGTACTGGTCAAAGGTACTCAGCCAGGTGATGAGGAGAGCTCATCAATTCATCCCATGCGTCACTTCCCAAGCTTTCTGTCCTAGGGCTACGTCTGCCAAGAGAGGGCACATTTTTCTAATTTTCACCAAGGCACTGTATAAATTTGGGGCGGGGGCAGGGGAGGAGAGGAAGCTGCAAAGGCACCCGGTTGCACAGACTAACCATTTTGGAGAATGGGAAAGGCGTTTCTTATACAGTTATTCAATGCAGTGGACCATGTCTTGTTCATTGTTGTAAACCCCAGCACCTAGCATCATGCTGGGCATGTACTAGACTCTCAGTGGAATTTTGTGGAATGAATAAAGGAACAAACAGTTTTCTTGTACAATTCTCTACTTCTGAAAGTCCACTGACCTGGTGTGTCAGATTTGGTGAAAGCAGAATGATATATCAGGCCAGGTCTACATTTAGAAGTGAACACCACTAAACTCTAACCTAGCCAAGAGGCAGCTCCTGTTTGAGGTCATACGGTGGGAGCGACACTCTGGGAGGGGGTGGGGAGGCAAAAGAAATTTCCTGACATGTGCCAAGCACTATACCGAACACTTGGCATATGTCGCTTCCATTCATTCTCACAGCTAGTTTATGCTGTCTTCCTGTTTCACAGGTAAAGAAACAGAGGCACGGGCTGCTCACCTTGTCTAAGGTTACACGCCTAGTGAATGAGTGGCAAAGTCAAGATTTATAAACATCTGAGTCAGACTCCAATGGGTTCCACTGGGTTTTGAGGTAGTAGGAGCATCCTGGTCTATGCAATATAAAACTAACCTATTTGGGGGGGCTGTTTTTCAGATATATTCAAGTTATGTTGAACAAAAGGAAAGGAAATGTGGTGGGTTTTTGTTTTTTGTTTTTGCTTTTGTTTTTTTTAGAAATCCTGTTCTTTGTTTTTGTAAATGGGCTTCCCTAGATGGGGATTATCTGTAGAAAGCATGCATAAGAAAATCAGAAAGATGGAGAACAGTGTACAAATAACAAGAATAGGAGTCAGTGAATTGTCATGAAATGAACACACTCAGGTAATGAGTAGTCAAAGCAAGAAATGGACCATTACCAGCCCCATAGGAGCCTGTCCTTAAGTCCCTTCCAGTCACTAGCCCTCCACAGTAACTAATATCTGGACTTCTAATATCATAGATTCACTTTTGCCGCTTTTGAACATTATTTAGATTGAATCCCATTTTTATGTGCTTTGCAATATCTGGTTTCTTTTGCTTGACATGTATGTTTATTAGGTCCATCCCTGTTGTTACATGTGGCGGTTGTTCTAATTGGTTTAACCACTACATAGCCTTATGAATAACTACCACCTTCTCTACTGGGAAGAGTTTGATTGTGTGACACTGCTAAATAAAAGATTATTTACATTTCTTTTCTATGTGCTTTCTTTGAGTAGAAAGTGGAATGACTTGATGGATATGTTGCATTTTTTTAAGTTTATTTATTTATTTTGAGGTACAGAGAGAGAGAGAGAGAGAGAGAGAGAGAATGAGTGGGGGAGGGGCAGAGAGAGAGAGAGAGGGGCCTAGAGGATCCAAAGCGGGCTCTATACTGACAGCAGAGAGCCCGATGCAGGGTTCAGATTCACGAACCGTGATATTATGACCCGAGCCAAAGTTGGACACTTAACCCACTGTGCCACCCAGGTGCCCCTTGATGGATATGTTTCTGATACATACGGAGCTATCTTAAAATTGATTTAGAATGATCCCTTATATCAGGAATCTAACATAGTAAAAAACGTAAAAGCTGAGAGTAGAATGGTAGTTACCATGGACTGAGGAAAAGGGGATTGGGAAGATGTTCGTAAAAAGGTACATAGTTTAAGATATGCAAAGTAAGTAAGTCCTAAAGACGACTGGATAGCGTGGTGCGTATAGTTAATAATGTATCATATACTTAAACATTTGTTAAGAAGGTAGGTCTTCTGTTAAATATTCTCGTCACACACACACACAGAGGGAGGAAACTTTGAGAGGTGATGGTTAAATTAATGATGTTGTTTATGGTGACAGTTTCACAGGTGTATGCTTATCTTCAAACTCATCAAGATGTACACATTACATATGCACAGCTCTTTTGTATGTCATTCGTACCTCAATAAAAAATTGCATTGAGATGCTGTTTATAGAAAATTTATATTTGGGCTGGAATGTGATGTTTTCACTTGCCAACTTCTCATCTCTGTTAAGAGTGATAGGACTTAGGGTTTCAAAGTTTAAATGATATAGTTGTGTAAATGGCCCCTGTCTACTTTTTCCAGAGACCAGTGAGGTAATAATACTTTACTGCACTGAGTGTGGAGCTAACCTTTAGCGTACCTGAGGTTTGTTACCAGCTGGGCCACTGACTTCATTACTTCATTACTGTTAAAATCTATTTCCATATTTTCCAGCTATGAGGAGCCAGCTCTTTGTGGCCACGCTGAGATTTCTCAGACTTCTGGGTCTGTCTTTTCCAACACCCATCTCTCTCTCTCTCTCTCTCTCTCCACACACACACACATTTCTACTAGATTTGTGTGGAAAAAAAACTGGGGAAATTAGAGTCTAGGCTAGATATTAGCTGAATTGGGAAATTACTAAAACAAAAAGGGAAGATCATTACTGAAAAAAATGAATGTTAACGGTTTGTGTAGTGTGATCACCACAAACATGCATGAACATATATGCACAAAAGGATTAACAATAGTGAGCTTAGTAAAAATGTGACATTTTTATCATTTCAAATTTTTGTTTCTCCGTAACTTTCTGATTTTCTCTAGCGCACCTATATCCCATCTGTAATAATAAAAGTGATATTTATCAAATATGCATCATACTTAAAGGTTTACAGTCTGGTTTGTCTGTATCCTCCTATCCTACCTGTCCTGTGAGAATAGGGTAAGTATCTTTACCCTCATTCTCCGGATAAGGAAATTTCGTCTCAGCAATCTTGCGTAACTTGCCTTATGTCAGCCACTGAAGCAAGATAAAGGACCAGAACCGTACCAGGTCTCCTGAGTAAATATTGCACAGCCTCTGTGTGCTAATGACTGTGTTAGGTACATCAGAAAAGGGAAGAGGAGACTCAAGAAGTGACCACATTTAAGAAGGCAGTTACACAATTTTAAATAGAAAATATCCAACGGTAAGATTCCACTTTAAATCAGCATTTCCAGGAATCCACGCATTTTCGGCGTGGAGCTGAATCTATTTCACAGACCAAGAAATGGTCTTGCCAGGAATCTTGCTCTAGTAATTTAACCTCTGACTTCTTGGCTTGTGCCTTAAGGTAATTTAGAGATAATCATACCTCTCCAGTGGCTATCACGGACATGTTGCAAGGATAAATGAGTGGTGTGCTTGGAACTCTTTTGAGAAGAGGGCTTTATGAATGCCACATATTATTACCAGATTAATATTGGCTATAATTATTTACTCATTCTCTCTTCCTGTTTCTCAGGGTCGAATGTAATACCTACCAGACCTGTAAGAGAAAGTGAATCTCCCTTTGCCTCTCTTATTAGAGGGAAAGAGGGAAAGAAGGGAAGAACAGGAGGTTGGTTCTCCCTGCTCCTCTTCCCTTTGGAAATTTTTGATAAATAGTGTCAACCGCATGATCATACATGGTCCCATCACCTGCTCTTATCCCCTTGAGACTTGCTTCTGTGGTATTAAGCATTGTTCCTTCTCCGAGCCATTTTTGCAAGACAGGAAACGACCAACTTCGTGGGCATGCAACCTGGGCAAGAGGCATAGAGCCCCACATCCAGCAGGGCCCCATAGTTGCTGCCTGGAAACGCATGATAATTTTATTTTTGATCTTGTGTTTTGTAAATGAAGTCTGATGGGGAAATGGAGTATACTCCAGTGACTTAGAGCCTTGGCTCATATGCTGTCCCACCTTCTTTCTGTCACTTGTTTGCCTCCCCTAGACTTATTCTCAGCCCACTATTTCCCTGATCCCTGGCACCCCAGGACTCATCCAGCATCCCTCCCCTTGCCACCCATTCCCAGAGGGGGCCTAAGTGCATGTGCAGAGAGGGTCTGAGTTGGGCACGCGTGCCTTGCAAAATCTCAGATGGGACATGGTAGCAGCCATCCCTGGCCTGGGCTGGCATGGCTATACCATGGTAGACAGACGCCATGTCTTGGTGGGGTGAGCCTCTTGCCCACCCCTGCCCTGGGTATCTAGTACGCCCCAGTGCAGACCTTGTAATGCCCTTAGGGGCCACCTGTCTGCTGTGCAGTGGGGCATTGGTACTGTGGGGAAAGGAAGTGTCTGACTTCCCCAGAGCCTGCCCCTGTCTGGGGCACAGCACATCAGTTTGGCAGCTGGCAGATAGGGGTACCCCAGCGACTTGTGAGCTCTGTCTTGCCCTAAGTCACAGGATGTAGGGCCTGGAATCCTGTGAGGGTCTGCACTCTCCTCATAGTATCCTCCTGCCCAAGGAAACACAATATTACAGAGTAAATAAAAAACACCATGCCATTCATTAATTGTGATAAATGTGCCATAATAACGTAAGATGCTAACAATAGAGAAATATAAATGTGTGGTATGTGGAAACTCTCTACATTAGCTTTGCAACTTTTCCCTAAATCTAGGGTTATTTTAAAATAAAAGGTTTTTTTAAACAGAAGACAAAAAAACAAAGTACTACCATGATAGCTCAGAGAGAGAGACTCCAGAAGAAAGAAAAAAAAAAAAAAACTTCATGATTTTATTACCTTCAACAGCACTTTTCCTGCTGTTTGAATAAGGGGCTCTGCAATTTCATTTTGCACTGGACCCTGAAAATTATGTAGCTGATCCTGACCGTAAAACCCTTTGTGGAGTTCACACTTCCTCTCTCTCCCTTCCTATTCTTCCCTACTCCCAAATGCCAGGCCTTTGGGTTACTTTGATTACCATTAATAGTTGTGTTCCGATGCATTGATAATCTGCTAAGAACTAAGAGGTAAATATTCTCATCTTTATTTTAAGATGTAGGAAATTGAGGTCCAGGATCACATTGGAAACAGAAGAGAAACTCTAAATGTGTGAGTCTCACTCCAAAGCTGTTGCTCTTCCCACAGGACTGCAGATGCACCATTCAGTCTCTAGATATCCAAATCTCTAGACAGTTGCAGGCTGCTTGGGCATTCCTCTGAGGACTTACTGAGTATCCGGTAGGTACCAAACACTGGATCCAGTGCTAGAATCAGAAGTTATAGTGTGGAAGCCAGTCCTGAGCATCACTGGTCCTTTCCTTTGGCTTTCCCCAGAAGTAGCAGGGGGTTGATGCCCATATACTTAGCCCACTCTGACATCTGTGCAGCCTGCGTTAGTTACTGTGATAAGAAGGGTCCAGAATGAGACACAAACCGAGTTTTAACTATAGATTAACAGTCTGGAAAGGAACAAATTCTCACTAACTACAACACTAACTTCACAAAAGTTCTCACTTAAAAATATTGTAGCTGACCAGAATAAGAAAGGGCAGTAGAGTAAGGGCCTATCATATCCATTGGCCAGTCACTGGGATCTCACGACTGTACTAAGTCTAGGAGCTCAGATGTGCTTGTTCTGGGTAATAGTGAATGAGCTGTGGAGGTAACCCTTTACTGCTGGATCTTTGAAGAGTCCTCCTTCTTCCTAGTCCTTCTGCTGTTACGATTATTGTATTTCCTTTGTCAGCCCAGAGTGGAAATTGGATCCCTTTTTTCCCTCTTCATGAAGGAGAAATGTGATAGATCATCTCATGGTCATGTGGCATATCGGCCAATTCAAAAGGCTCTGAGCATCTTAGTTACTGAGAACCACAAGTTGCGATATGGAAGACATGAAGGTAGTAAGGCCCAAGTAGCTGGGAAATGGTTGGACCTTGTCTCTGATAAGAGGCTGGGAAAGAGGATGGGGGTGGTTCTGGCACTTCAGGGAAAGCTTCGTTGGAAGAAGTGATCCTCTGGAAGGAAATAGAGGAGACAAGGGGGTGTGTTGGGCACCCTAGACAGTAAGTGAGGAGCTTCTGCCTGTTGAAGCAGCATAACAAAATTGAAGGGGAAAGGAGGGAAGGGATGTGTAAGTCTGGCTTGAAATGAGTTTTACTAAAAACGCCTCAGTTCTTGTCTGCACATTTTTGCGGAGCGTGAAAAAAATAGAGGAAGTCACCTCCAATGGTTTTGTGGCTTTTTAAGTATGACATACAGGATATTGAATTTTAACCCCTCGTTATCCTAGCGTCTGCGTATTTGAGGGATAAATGAAAGATCTATTCTTTGAAATGTGCGTCTGTTGGGGTGCCTGGGTGGCGCAGTCGGTTAAGCGTCCGACTTCAGCCAGGTCACGATCTCGCGGTCCGTGAGTTCGAGCCCCGCGTCGGGCTCTGGGCTGATGGCTCGGAGCCTGGAGCCTGTTTCCGATTCTGTGTCTCCCTCTCTCTCTTCCGCTCCCCCGTTCATGCTCTGTCTCTCTCTGTCCCCAAAATAAATAAATAAACGTTGAAATGTGCATCTGCGATCAAGCGATTCTAGTCCGTTGGAATCACTCTTTTACTCATTCTCTTTTCTGCTTCCTACTTAGTATGAATGTCTCACACACACAGAATTATTCAAGTAACAATAAGAGGCTATGTGGTCTCCCTTGGATTTCTGTATGAACATATGAAAAATATATTCTAAACTTGACAGGAATGTGTGTAATCTTTTCTGTAATAGAAGTCCACACAAGATTTTTAAATTTTATTAGCACCTGTTGTGTGCCTGCTTTCCAGAAAGCTTGATAGAATTAACGAATGCTGTTCCCCTCAAAACCAGTCATGTATGCAGGAGAGTCTGGCTGACTTTTATAACTGTTGCATCATTAATTCATCTAGCATTTATAAAGTCAATTCCGTGTTTATTAACATAGAGTGCTTAAGTCAATAATGTTGAATATTAGACTCTTGGGTATGGAAGGACGCGTTTTGAACATTCAGAAAGATCTTTATTATCCAGCAAAAGTATGATCTTGAAGACAACATTTTTTAATGGACTACTGAGAAATATTTCCAGAAAGTCTAGAGTCCCACCACCACAAAGCACAGCCCCTGGCTTTAATCAAAGTGAAAATCTGCAGTGTTCACATCTGGCTCCACCTGAAAGTCCGGTTCAGAATTTCCCTGTGACCCTGGCAGTGGCAGAAGCGAAGTTTTAGCTTTGTTTAGTATAACAAGAGCTGAGACTCCAGGCCAATAAACGTGTTCCCGTAAAACTCCAGTTTCTCTTAGACAGAAGTCTTATCAGGGAAACCTCATCTTAAAGGAGAGATTCAGAAGAGGGGAGAGTAGCCTACACCTCTTGCTAGTGCGGGTCAATGTGTGCTGAATTACAAGTCTCCAACATGTACACATCCCCCTGAATGAATGACTGCCTAGACTTCCAAAGTCACTGTCAGCGGCACCCCCTCCCCCAGCCCCGCGCCCAAATGTTTCATTTAGAAGAAAAGCAAATGAGAAAATGCTTTCCTCATTTCTCCTCCAGACTGCAAACCCTCAGAAATGACATCACGCACCCTGAAGAGCCCCGGGATGACTAAGGCAGAGAGAGCCTGAGAAAACTCACTGCTTCTGCCTTTAGTTTTAGGACACATGTATGCAGATGAGCCTCTAAGAGATGTTTCCCCGCCTTCTTCCTCGGAGGAAGTTTCTTGGTAGATCAGGGACACCTCATCCAAGCGGGGGGTGAGGGGGGGGATGGTGGTGAAAACTTGGCACCGGCCACCCCAGGCAGAGCACCGCGGTGATTTGTTCTCCTGGTGGAGAGAGCTGGAAGGAAGGAGTCAGCGCGCAAATAATGAAGGAGCACGGGGCCACCTTCAGTAGCTCCGGAATCAGCGGCGGCGGCGGGGACTCGGCTATGGACAGCCTGCAGCCGCTCCAGCCTAACTACATGCCTGTGTGTTTGTTTGCAGAAGAATCTTATCAAAAA
The DNA here is from genome assembly GCF_007474595.2 of Lynx canadensis. Taxonomy (NCBI): domain Eukaryota; kingdom Metazoa; phylum Chordata; class Mammalia; order Carnivora; family Felidae; genus Lynx; species Lynx canadensis. Next base: position 54,447,502 of record NC_044310.1, read on the forward strand.
TTAGCAATGGAAACGCTGGAGGAATTGGACTGGTGCTTAGACCAGCTAGAGACCATCCAGACCTACCGCTCTGTCAGTGAGATGGCTTCTAACAAGGTAAGGGGTGACCGTTTATTCACTTAAGCTCCCCGGCGTCCCCTGGGCTCCCCCCGGCCTCTGCCTGCAGCTTGGGGTGCATCCGAGGACGCGGCGTGAGAACGGGTTTGCTGAGCCTGCCTCGGAGGGTTCTGTCCCCAAGTGCCACACTTTGCTGGTGTCTTGATGCTGCAGCAAAAGTTAAAAATCCTCCATCCGCTTTCATGCCCAGAAACCAAACTTCTTTGTTAGTGATGTAGTTTGGAATTTGTTTAAGGGGAGAGGTGCTTATTAACTGTACAAATGAAAATCCTTTAAAAAAGAAAAACCGCTGTCAGGAAGATAAAATCTGAATGAATTCATAGGGTAAAATGGTAACACGCTGCACTGCAACCAGGTGTTAGACATATTTTTTTGAACAAGAAAATAATGCGATCTCCATGTATCAATGGAGAGAATGGTTCTCCCTGAAGTTCTATTAATTCTGAAGTTCTTCTCAGAAGGACATTCTGGGATTCTCTAACATTTCTTTTGTGATGCTGGCATGACCTAAGATTAAAAAGAAGAGAGAAAGAAAGAAAAAAAGAAAGAAAGAAAGAATATACTCTGTCTCCCAAAAAAGAAAGTTCTTTTTTTAAAAGTTTGCTGCTTTTCAAAGTGGACTTATTTGAGATTAAGTTCCACCCATACTGCGAAGAAATAGTTTTACTTACAATCCCCAGACAAAACTTAGTGTTGAAGAGTTTTAATTATCTGTCATTGTATCATTTGTTTAATTAACACCTGGATTTAGAATGCTAATTTATGTAGTGAGAGTTGTTGCTTTTTGTTTGTTTGTTTCCCCCCCTTGGAGAATGTTAACTTTATAAATATATATGATGTGTGTGTATGTATGTATATATTTATTGTTGTTGGTTTTTGTGGAAAGCTTTAACACTACACCTTTATAAGTGTATATCTTAAGAATCCCCAATCATCTTAGCCTGAAGAATTGTCTTACTATCTTACGGTTCTGGTGCTGGGAACAGATTTTGCTCCACACCTGCCAACATGCCCTTTCCAGCCCTGAGGTTCCTTGGTGAATGTGTGTCCCTCCTCCCTCTTTCTGACGTTAAAAGTATCACCTTCCTATCAAGGCTTACTGACTCCTGCCCGAGGGATCTGAGTGCCGGGAGCCCTGTGTCCTTAGGAGGTCTTGAAGGGGCCTGGGAGTGTGGGGATAGACTCTTCTTAAATCTTGTTTCTTGGTTAATGAAAGGGCAAAAAATAAAATAAGTCTCTTTCTCAAATTGTAGTTCAGATTCAAGTTGGAAAAACAAAAGAAAACTTTTGAGATTTAACTATTTACTGACTTTTTTCTGAAGTTCTCAACTGAAAACTAAATTCCGGGATTTTCCAGGCTGTTGTAAACTTGACCAACTGCTTCCCCACGAGGAGGGCTTAACTGCGTAACTTCTCTAAAGCACACTGGACTCCAAGTACGAAGATTTTCACACATGCTTTAGCCTGCTTCGGACCATTAACAGATCCTTTGTTCACTGCATGTTGTGAGCATTGATGCCCATACAAGATGTAGGTCCAATATTTAGGGGTAGTTTTTTAGCAGCTTTCACCATAAAAAACATGCTGAACTTTCTTCTTGAGTTACTAAGATAAAGTAGACAACTAACTCCAGGGAACAGAAAGAGTATATACACTGAGAAACTGCAAATTGTCCTTATTTTTCATTTGGAGTGTTGATGCCTTATAAATTCTAACCAGGTCTGTGTCTGGAGTGCTGAAATGACACATTATTTTACAAATGTATTTACAAATTGTTCATAATCAGTGTAATGGTGAATAAGGCTCTAAGACCAAAGACTGTGTAGGTCCCGGTGAGAATTCCAATCGTTTAAGGCTTCCGCTCCTCCTTTATGGTATCCTGTGCAGGAAGCAATGAAAGCTGAATAGAGCTAACCCTAAAGAAAGGGCTAAACCTTAATGCTGACACAGTTAGCTTAAGGACAAGGCATGCAGTTGCACCTATTTTTGATATGTGCAGCGGAGAGGTTGTAGGGCAAAGCAATTATCCAGTAGATGAATAATGCTCAGCTGACAGCCAAAGTCAATTTCATCTGTAAAAAGATCTCCTTCTCTTTCTATTCACTCAGTGACCTTTTTCCCCCCAGAATCTTGATTAGCCAGATAATTGTTTCAGGTAAGGCTTAATCTGTGGCACATATAATATAATATAATATAATATAATATAATATAATAATAATATTTTGTGGCCACCAAAAAGAAATTGATCTGTATCCATTTTCTGGGAATTGAATTATTTGTGGTAAAAATAAAATTCCACATTTATTTTTAAATGTGGTTGAAATTATTTGAACATTCCATCCAAGTCACTGTTTAAAAATACAGTCATCATCATCATTATCATTATCACGCCTATGTAGTTGTATCTGGTCATTTTTGGCAGTCTTGGCAAATCTCTGAGTTGATAGACTTGGAAGTGAGTCTGAAGATGTTCTATACAGGAAAGTATGTGAAAAGCATAGGCTTTGGAGTCAAAAGATCATAGTTCAAATCCTGTCTCTATCATTGACTAGCTACTTGACCTTGGCTAACTTACTTAACTGTTCTAAGACTTAATTTTCTCATCTGTAAAACAGGTACAAAGTGTAAAAGTGGTACCCTACCTTACTGGGTTACTGTAAAGATTTAATGAGATAATGCATCTGAAACCTTCAGCAAGGCACCTGATGTGTAGTAATAATTAATAAACGATAACTTGTTGATAGCATTTACTACATCTTTGCAAAAATTATGGGTCCTTAGTTCTGATCAGTTAAGCGATTACTGAGTTTTTACCGACTCAACAGTGGTGATGGGAAAACCAGTGTTTTATGTTGGGGGTGTTTGGGAACATGCAAATAGTTGAGCATTGACTGTGTCTAGTAGAGAAAAAGGAAGCAGTCTTCTGGGTAGGGTTGTGTGTTTATTGTTTTTTCTTCACCCTTTTATATTTTGAAGAAAATTGTGACATCAAAGATTATAACTGGCTTTCCCAAGTGTGCTTCAGAGCCTGAGAGTTAGACAAGGAACTGTTTCTGTGACTTCTAGAAACATAGACTTCTCCTTGGCCCCAATTTCCCTCATCCCTTAATACTGGCCCCAGGCCAAATGGAATTCCAGAATTACAGAGAAAGATGCAGCCAGGTGGGATAATACGGTAGGTTATTTTTCCCAAAAATGACAAGATGAAATAAATGAAGCAGTTTTATGAGGCAATGACATTGTTTTTCAAGATGAAAAGAATGTCAAGGGAACCTTCTGCCAGCAGCCCAGGTTCAGTTAGACATGTTAGAGCTGTTTTCTCTAACAACAGATTGGCTTCTTAGACTTGTTCATTAATTTTTGTTTCAACTCTTATCACCTCTTGAATTAGAAGAATTGTCATACACTTCAGCGAAATGCATCAGAGCATGAGTTCCTCAGTGGCAAAACAGTCAGATGTTTTGAAAACAGGATGCTTTGGCTGTGCCGTGTAAAAAGAGGAACGGAAAGAGAAACAGTATAGCAAGGAAGAAAGCAAATAGCCTCAGCAGGATCCCCGGCCCAACAACGGCATAAACACTGACCTATCTTCCTGACCTTCACTGTGGCTCAGTTCCTGACCTCGTGTCACCAAAGCCAACCGACGTCATTGGAGGAGGATAGGAGGAATGGCACAGCTGCTGTGCGGGTGACTAGAATTTCCTGTCTCCTTCCTGACAGACTCAGTCAGAAAAGTACAGAGTTGCAACAACAGTAGCTGAGGAAGGACCTGCACAAAACAATCCCAGTCAGGCGTAGCTGTGAATGACAAGGAAAGGGAGCTTTGACTGAGAAGTGGAGTCTCTCGCCTAAACTTTTCGGGTGAAAGTTTTCAGAGGGGTCATTTATACCCAGCATGTTGAATGTTTTTCAAAAGATGAACATGCTGTGGTATTTAGCAAGGAGCTATATTCAAACAACTTATTGCTCTCCTAACTTCCCCACAAACATCTCCATTATCCTTTTCTTTCTTGGTTAGCTTGGCCCCCCAGGGCTGTTTTATGTGTAGGACAAAGGTGAAAATAGATGTTTCATTGCTGAAAAGAGCCGTCCTCCTTAATACTAGTAGTCTCTTTAGAATGAAGGAGCAGGACCCAGCACTTCAGTCAGTGTTTGCTAAGGAAATCTGTAAGATAGGAATGGGAGATAGAAGGTCTTTTTTCTCTGAAGGCCTCATGGAGACAGCTGCAGATAGCATCACAGGGGAAGTGAGTCCTTCTGGCTATGCAGGTTTATTTTTCCGGTTCTTCAGGTGTGTCCATACCAGAGTACTGAACTACTGAACCTTTGTAAAGGCAAATAATTGCCTGTGCTCTTGGGTGGGAGAGAATAAACTCATCTGATTCCACCAGCTTGGAGCCACCTGGGATCCAAGCTGCATGCTACTGGAATGTGATCATGATAGGCTGGTTGCCCTGTAATTGGGTGAGCCCTTTTTTCTATTTAACTGAAAAATCGATAAATATGAGACATGTTGGATCCAGCAGAACCATAAAGGAAATAGATTGTGTTGGTCAACAGGTTCACCTTAGAGCTCGGTCAGGAAGGTGATAGGCAGGTGACCAATTACTGAAGGGGATTAATTCCACTTTTGCCCAAAGTTAAATGATAGGACTAGAGCATTGCCACGCTTAGGGCAAGAGGGGTCCTTTCCCAGGACCCTTTGCTTTAAGAGGGCCCTAGCCTGGTCTTCCTCCCGCTACGCTCTGCTCCAGGAGGTGAGAAGGCAGGCGGGCTAACGGGCAGCTGTGCTTCCTGCTCCAGACTACACTGCATCCAATGGGCCCCGTTCGTTCTCTACCCAATGGCTCTGAACCCACTTCCAGGGCCTGTACAGGCCTCTTTCCTGGATATGTTGCAGGAATTCACACCCTTAGGCCCAAGGAGTAGCCAAGAGGCAGCAGTCCGGCTTGGAAGAGGTGTGTGGGAGGAACTTGAACATGCAGGCTGTGGCAGAGGGTGCACAAAAGCTTGCACATGGGTTCCTCGGGGAAGAAATAGGACAGGGCGTGGTCCAGGAGCTAGGTCCCCCCTGCACTGCTATAACCAGGAATGCACATTTCATGCTGGCCTTCCAAGCTGCTAGGAAGGGGTGTCTGTCGAGGTGGGAGTATTGGAGGTAGCTCGAATTGTATCTTTATCTATTTAAACTTACGTATGTGGCCTCATGAATGCCAGAGGTGACCCGGATTAGAGGGCAGACTAGAATGAAAATCAGTTCTGACGGCCAGGTGGGGCACTCGAATATTTTCCATCCAACTTTTCTCACTTTCCTCCCAGATGTATATAGAACTGGAGGCAGCAAAGGGAAAAGAGCCTACAGGTACAAGCCATGAGTTTGAGTTCTAGCTATGCCTCCATTGAGGGACATTATCTTAAACAGTCAAATCATTTTGAAACCTTGCCTTTCTTTATCTACAAAACAAAACAGTTGGAGAAGGCTATTTCCATGGTCTCCTGCAGCTCTTGTGTTTGTTGTTGGGGCAGTAATAGACAACCAAACTCCTTTTACAAGTGTATGTGTGCAGACATGTGCTAAGCTCCTTACTGACATTCTGTCATTAATACTCTCAGCAGCCCTTTGGAATAGATATATTATTATCTTGATTTTACAGTAAAGTGAGATTTAAAGAGTTGAATTAAATTGCCTAGGGTAAAGAAGAGAGCAGGATTCACACTCAGGGCCATCTGACTCACCGTCATTGATCCCAATGGGACAGATAAATATAGACATATAGAAGTATTTAATAACCCTCACAAGGAAATTTTGTCATTTCTGGGATGTCTTATTCTTCTAACTCTGGACATCATTGCTTGTTTAGGTCTAGGTCAAAATCCTAGTCTGCAGATTCCATCCTCTAGGCCTCCAGACCAGCCCTTAATAATCTTAAACTCAATCTTCCTGGCTGGGAAATAGTGTCTTTTAACATAGAAGAGGGAGGAGAATAACCATAGTTATAGAAAATGGTTGTAAAGCACTCATCAAAAATGTGAATAACGGTATTAAACTAATCTGATGCCTATTGTGGACCAGTTTACTAAATTCAGGATCTATTTGTTTCCAAAATTCTCCATCATGGCCTAAGAGAAGACAGTGAAATTTTGTTTAAAAGACAACCTACCCCCAAATTCTCTTTTTATTCAACCCACAACATAAAGAGAAAATGGAGAGAGGCTATTCTTTTTTTAAAAAAACATCATTCAAATTTAATTGGGGCAATTTCATCACATATTACATCTTTTCTAGTATATGCCCTAAGACCATGAAACAGAAGAGCATTGCTTCAGTAGCAATAATTAATATAGGGACATTTCTAAGCCGTATTATTTGATGTGTGAAACTAAGGCAGAAGGAAAAAAAATTAAGTTTCCTTACAACTTACAGCCCGTTGACAAGTCCTTGAGACAGGCAGAGTGGCATCCTCTAGGAGGAGTTCAGCTGCCTCAATGATGACACTTTGCTAAGGGCAAAGGCAATCTTAGCCCAATCCCCAGTATCCTGTAAGTCTACTTAAACATATGAAAATTTCTTTGGAAACTTCCTTTATCTCTATCCCCCAGAATATATGTTGGCTATCATACTCCAAGCTTATGGCCCATTGATATACATCTGAAGGGTCTCATGACTGAGTTTTTACTCAATAGTGATAAATGACCTTTCCCTAACAGCAGCTAGCCCCTCAAGGTCCTGGAAACCTTGCTTCCAAAATACCTTAAGAGACTTACACTATCGCTACCCGCCTCCCAGCCTAAAAGTATACAATCCGTCACTCTTCACAACCCCAGTGCAGTTCTTTCTGCCCACGGGTCCTGTCCCCATGCTTTAATAAAACCACCTTTCTGCGCTGAAGACATCTCAAGAATTCTTTCTTGGCTGTCAGCTCCAAACACCATTATCAACCATATCATTATTGAGAGTCTATTGCGTGTTCTAAGTTTTACTCTTTGAAAACTTAACAAATCAAAGATTTTGAAAGTGTAGTGCTTTGAAATAAGTTTGATTTTTAATCTATTTTGCTTCACTTAAATATTTCTGCACTGATATTTACAGAACCATTTCCTTCATTGAGTTCCAATCCATGTACCCCAGTCTTTCTGCTAATTCATTTGAAGGTCCCCACATGATCAAATCCTTAAAAATAAAGCAGAAATGAAGTGAGGGCACATTACCTTTGCCTGTTGCACCTCAGGCTAGCTGATAAGACAGCACTATATTATCAATATCTGATAAATACATCATTTTACGGGAGCCTTTCATTCTATATGAAAAACAAATCAGATAACTATATTTAGAGTATCACATATAAATCCAGAACACTAGTTTTGAAAAATAGAATTACATATATGAACGGAATAAATGTCTATTTCACACTTTTTATACTTCTTCCGTGTCTTTTTTTTTTCTTTTAGATAGAATGTGTTCCAATCTGAAAAACTTCCAAAATCAGTGCCATTATTATCTATGAAAGAAAAGCCAGGGGTGGAGCTTACTCTTGTGCTATTTTTCCAAAACACTTTACGTCTAAGTAAGAGTGTGCTCAGCAAATGGAGATCCATCAGCATTCTGGAAGCCAGGACTTGCCAAACCAAAGATACTCGGGCAGACTTGTGCCACAGTCAATAGATTTCACGCTCTTGAAGGCACTATGCCAATAGTGGATGTGCATCCCAGCACATCTCTCCACTTAGCATTTTTCAGGAACCTGTCAGCCCCTCTCTGACTTGCCCATTTGTACGTGATGTTTCCCTCAACTGGTGCCAAACTGTTTAGTCTCCTGGATATTTTACTGTAACTTCCTTTGTTTGATTTACTTTAAAGTAGCCAAGTGTTTCCACAAAGAAAGGACTGTTAAGTTATTTAGAAATGAAGAAGACAGTAAAACTTCTGTTTCTTTTGTTTCTGTTTTGGGAAGTGCCTGATAATCTTTTTCTCTTTAAGAAATACCCGATAGTCTTTTTCTTTTTATGGAGCAGAGTTTAAAGTCTATAAATCATGCATTTCTGCTCATCAGTCCTGTGTTTCCTTCTGCTAATTACTTGCAACTTAAAAATATACCACTTCTGAAACCTAAAGCCTTCAGAGACTGAAGTTTAGTGAACGTATTGAAAATAAATTTCATCTTCATGGCTCAATTTTACCGTTTTATATTTTTTAGTGGTTCAATGTATGGCAACCTTGAAAGTATACCTTTAAAACTTTAAATGGCCAAGTTTCCTTCACTCTTTGGTAACAGCATAGTGCATAATGCTATAACCTTCAGCAGTTGTAAAGATGAACTTTGAGTACAGATACCAGGTCGTAAAAGTGATTAAATGAATTTAAAAAATTTAGATTTAGGATGAGAGTTTTGTCATTTGCTATCTGAAGAGGTAAATTTTAATGAGTTGTTTTGGAAAGAAAACAGTAGAAGAGAAGTCATCATCGAATAAAAATATCTTTCCAACTCAACCAAATAGGCTGTGTGCCAAAGCTGATTAGACAGGGCAAGGTGAAGTGGTAATTTGGCAACAATGTAATGACTTTGATCAGTATGGATGGTGAAAGTTGATAAATCAAGCCAAAAAAACATTGAAATATATTCTTTCCAGTTATAGTCACACATGGTTGCATTAAACAAAATCCCAGAACTTTAAGCCTAAAAGAGAACCTGAGGTATCATTGATTTTGAAGACTTCATTTTAGAGATGAGGACTAAATAATCTAATATACTCCAGATCTTTGCAAATATAAAACACAATCTAAATGAAAGGTAATTTCATTATGACATGACTTCTCCAGAGTCGTAAGGTTAATTAATGGAAGATTAAGGTAGTAAAATACAGGTCTGATTACAAATCCAGTTTGCTGTTCATCTTCAGCAAAAGGCTGATTGCAGTTAAGACGGGGGACATTCCCTCTATCATTTCCACTGATCATTAACCTTCTCATTGCCCTTCTCATTACCTTTCTTGAGTAAAAGCTATACATGTCTTAATCACTTCAAGTAAAGAGAACTAAATTAGTATTCCTGAAAATTGTGTGCTCAAAGTCTAGCAGGAAGTATTTGAAATGAGTTACTTTAAGTGCCCTTGGCATTTTTTTTCACTTTTTGCTGTTTTAAATTCTGAATTAAAAAAAAAAAAATATATATATATATATATATATATATATATATATATATATATGTATGGGGTGCCTGGGTAGCTGTGTAGGTTACGTGTCTGACTTCGGCTCTGGTCATGATCTCAGTTTGTGAGTTCTAGCCCCGCATCAGGCTCTGCGCTGACAATGAAGAACCTGCTTGGGATTTTTTCTCTCTCTCTCTGCCTTTCTCTCTGCCCCTCCCCCTTTTGTTCTCTCTCTCCTTCTCTCTCAAAATAAATAACTAAACTTTAAAAAATGTATGTATATATTATCAATGTATATACCTATATATGTTTGTGTGTATATATGTGTGTATATATGTATATGTATGTATTTACTATCAGACAAATATCTCATTTTACAAAGGCGGGCAGGATTACCATTTTTATCCTCACATAATTGAAATGATACTCAAGTTTTAAGTAAGTCCTATTGATCGAAACTGGACTTCCAACTTCCTCTCTACACTTGATATCAGAACATCTATTGAAAACCTGGCTTAAGAATACAAATAAAAATAAACGTTAAAAAAAATTAAAAAAAAAGAAAGGGGGGGGGGGCGCCTGGGTGGCTCAGTCGGCTAAGCGTCCAACTTCAGCTCAGGCCATGATCTTGCGGTCCGTGAGTTCGAGCCCCACGTCGGGCTCTGTGCTGACCGCTCAGAGCCTGGAGCCTGTTTCGGATTCTGTGCCTCCCTCTCTCTCTGACCCTCCCCCGCTCATGCTCTGTCTCTCTCTGTCTCAAAAATAAATAAACATTAAAAAAAAATTTAAAAAAAAGAATACAAATAAGAGTTTTATGAGAACTTGAGAATGAAGAGATACGCACCTTTATCCTTCTCTTGGTATTCTATTGCTTTGAAGACTTCCCTTTGGCTCAAATACATCATCAGGCCTATACTAAGAGCCTACTCCTGACATGCGACACTTTGTGGCTTTCTTTTTTGAAACCAGGCTCAAATCGGTTTGATCAGATTTTTTTAAATCATTCTCTTACCTAACTTATTGGTTAATATCGTAGTTAATATTTTAGTTCTCTGAGGCTTTATTTATGTTTACTCCAGATTGCAGGCTCTTGAGGCCTACAATCATGTTTTGAATTTTTTGAGACTCCATCTATGCTTATGGTAGTAGGACTAAAACGTATCAAAGAGACATAGCTCTATTTCTGTTTAATGGTTAGGAGAAAAGAGGAAAAACTAATGAAGACTTTTGTTCATTGGTGGTAGTCGATTTAGGGTTTATCTTGTTTTAAAAAGCTCTCCCCAAAATTCTTCTTGATTTGGTCATTTAAGAAATTTGTTGACATGAGGACTTTTAATAGATATGAGGGGGGCGCCCGGGTGGCGCAGTCAGTTAAGCGTCCGACTTCAGCTCAGGTCACGACCTTGCGGTCCGTGAGTTCGAGCCCCGCGTCAGGCTCTGGGCTGATGGCTCGGAGCCTGGAGCCTGTTTCCGATTCTGTGTCTCCTTCTCTCTCTGCCCCTCCCCCCTTCATGCTCTGTCTCTCTCTGTCTCAAAAATAAATAAAAACGTCAAAAAAATTAAAAAAAATAGATATGAGGACAGGTAATGACGTCACTAGTGGGCACAGTATATTCAAAATGAAATTTTTTTTCATATTTTCAAAAAATTTAAATTAATGGAACATACTTAGACTATCTACTGGTAATATGAATTTCCAGTATACTCCTATAAGCCCATTTGATTGTGAGAAGCTAGGGACGCAGCTAGATCACGAATGATTGTCCTCCAGCTCCTACTCTAGATGTCCCACTCACCGCCCAGACAGGTCAGTTGAATCAGCCAGAACCTACCCATGTACCCAGGTGAAAGGGCATAGTGCCTTTCCTGCCACAGCCCCTAATCATTTGACTGCTACTGCCGGCTACCTTCTGTAATTGAGTCAGAATGACTTAAATATATCTGCATTTACTGATGGGTATGTTTTTCTTGGACAGGTCCAGTACACTATTTACGTTTGCGACAGGGTGAGGTGCCGTTGAATTTTCCCTTGCTGTATTGTAACACTTTTTAAATATTTCTAAATCAGTATGATTTAATTTCAAAAATTTATCTAATTTTGATTACAATAATTAAAAACACTGTTTTGTTAATTCTCTCTCCTATATGTTTAAGGTATTAAAATAAGGTCATTGTCTAATGCTGCATTGTTGGTGGGGCATAGAAAAATTTTCAAACTTAGAAAACCATATATTGCTTTTCAAGAAAGAGCTTTTAGAGCCTTTAGTAAATCCTAAAATAAGAGAGTCTTGCCAAAAATAAATAAAAACATGAGCCCCTGGGTAGGAATGGGTTCTTTTTCTTTAAAGTAAGATAATATATTGGGTTAAAATACGTAAAATAGGAACTCTTTCTCATACATGCTGGAGAATGTGGACAGAGCCTTCCTGGTGCTGGACGAGATTGTGGATGGCGGGTGAGGACCAGGGCCAGAGAGAAGAGGGGCTGCCCAGGGACACTCACAGCAGGAGATGCCTTTGAGGTTCAACAGCACTAGATTGTACCAAGCACACTGTTGGCTCTCTGGCCAACTCTTCCCTCCCTGCCCCCCACCCCGGCATATTCCCGGTGCTCCCATCCCCCCACCCCACTCACGAGGATGGAGGTTGATTTCAATGTTAGCCAAAGTCAAGCAAACAAAGTCATCTGATGCTGAACTCTGGCAGACTGTTGAAAGGCAGGGTTTGGGAGAATGGTTTGATCTCCAGTGCCCAGAAAAAAAAGGGCAGCACAGGCCCCTGCCCCTCTCTGGAAGATCTCCATCCTGCTCCCTACTGCTTGCATACCTCCCACTCTTAGAGCTCCAATTTAACCTCAGCTAGATGCGTGACCTGGGCCACTGCTCATTCTGCCTCAGCCTTCCTTTTCTCATCTTTCCGATGGGGATAGGGGACTGACTACCTTCCTCATAAAAAAAAGAAAAAAAAAAAAAAGGAAGAGGAGATATTAGTGAAGAGGAAGTCAGGAAAGATGTTTCTGTTTTGATCACTGCTTTTCAGATCTAGCCCTGAGATCCAGGACTGCTTGCCCAGAGAACTCTGATTCTGCCTGAGGAAACATTAGTTCAGGGGCATTGTGTGGGGATTTTTTAGGTCCATTCCTTCACTTAAAAGCATATTTGCTCTCAAAGTTCCCTATGGTACCAGGATAGAGCATTAAATAAACGGCCACTTTCTCCAAGTGTATAGCTCTTTGTTATTTTTGTGTTGCCAGATCCAAGGTAGCAAGGTAAGGAGACATACCCGAAGAGTGCTTTCCCGCTTACACAGAGCTCTCCATGTTATCGTATTCTGATGCTCACCAGGAGGAAAGCATTCATATATCCTCACTTCAGTGTGAAAGCAGGGTGCAAGACTGATTTGTCACTGATTTGTCCAAGCCCTTCAGCTACTAACCGGTGATGCCTAGAATCAAATCTTTTTCTTTTTGCTCCAAAGCCAGATGATTTAAAAATACAAATTAAAGGAGGGGCGCCTGGGTGGCTCCGTCAGTTAAGCGTCCAACTTCGGGTCAGGTCATGATCTCATGGATTGTGGGTTAGAGCCCCTCATTGGGCTCTGTGCTGACAGCTCAGAGCCTGGAGCCTGCTTCAGATTCTGTGTCTCCCTCTCTCTCTGCTCCTCCCATACTCACACTCTGTCTCTCTCTTTTTCAAAAATAAATAAACATTAAAAAAATAAATTACAAAATAAAAATTAAAGGGAAATCCACAGGGTAATTTATTATATTCTTATATGGCTTGGTAACAAAACCAAGTCTATGTAATCATAGACTTTTAAAGCTAGAACTCAGTCAAGGTCCCTTCTTGTTTTTTAGACCTCAGCATAGATGTAGATGTAATTTCTTTGGAGAGAACTTCTCTAATTATCTGAACTCGGTACCTTGTTGGTTTTACAATTTGCTATCACAGTTTATGATTTTTAGTTTTTGTTGTGGAACTTAGCTTTTACTCCTCTCCTCCCTTAGACTACAAGGTTTTTGGTGACATGAATTGTGTCTACCTTGTTCACTATTGTAGTTCCAGGATTTAAAATGGCTCTAGGCACATGGTAGGCATTCAAACAAATATCGTTTGTATGAGGCTCAGAAACTTAATCTAATTTGTCCAGAAGCACGTATGTTGTTAGCGGCAAATCCATTAGAACCCAGCCATCCTGTTTCCTGTTGCACAAACACGGTGTTGCTTGCCATGCCCAATTCATTTTGCTAATTGTTCAGCTGAATGAGAACCCCCCCCCACCCAATCTGGTTTACAGTGACTCTTCAAAGTACCCTCAGATGCAGCAAACTCTTGCCCCCAAGCCTTCTCCCATACTCAAAGTCAGACAACAGAGAACAAAGTCATCAGGGCCAAATGCTGTTTCTTTGTGAACAGAAATATGACGCACACCTTGGCTGTTATTTGGCTCGGTGTTGGGGTATTTGGTCTACCTTTCTCTTGAAAAAGCTACATCCTGTGGCCAAGAATCTAAGCCCTTCGGAGACAGGCAATGCATGTGCAGCTCTGAACATATCTATGAACACGTGTTGTGTCTGAAACTCAGCCTCTCCGCATATCTGTTGTGTCTGGAGCATAGCAGCTTAGTCATTCTGTCATCGTCTGGTTGTGTTTTCTGACATATTGCTGATACTGCTCTCACTGCTATCCCAGCCACATATTCAATTAATTCAGATATGTTACTAGACTGACCTCCACTGTGGCAATCTGAGCAAAATGAATATTTGGTGCCGTTATCATTATGCGAGGCAACTTGTGGCCATTCGTGGTTTTTGTCAGTATTTGAACAGTTCCAAACTTAATTTGAGGAAATTGGCTACGTCATGGAATCATGAATGGATAGAGTTGGCCACAGCAGGACATCTCAGAATATATATATATATTTTTTTAAAGCTACAGTTTTAACACAAGGCCATTTTGAGTTATAGTTTCATTTGACAGGCTTCATCTATCTTTCTGGCAATTCTGGTTTACACTCCTTAGACTGGTGAATAATCGAAGTGTCACCCAGAGAGCCAGAACTTCTATGAGTAACTCGTGTGTCATGTAATCAATATGACATAGCACTGCATCACACCTGCAGTAGCGTGTTGTGGGAATTGTGTAGTTAATTACACCAGCCTCTGTCAACAACAAGAGAAGGGTTGAGATGCCGCAGAGCCGGCTGAAAGCTCCGCCCAAATGCAAACCCATGCGAAGAACGTCCCATAAGCTCAGATTCTTTTAAAATTCAGAGACAAAACTGAGAAACAAAACATCAACTTCAAGTATAAACCCTGTGGAATCAAGTACAAGTGCTGCAGACACTTTGCCAATCGCTTTACATGTTTAATTTCTAACCTTCCATTTTTAAGTTGGAAAAACTTAGTCTCTGACTCAGTGACTTGCCACGTTTCTCAGACTGGGATTTTATTTCCAGACTCAGCTGGATGCTCAGCTGATTGTATGGCATGCTAGTAAGATGTTGAGTTTGCTGTTAGAGTCCTGTTTATGCTGTTAGACCCCCCTGGTAAGGCCAGCTGTAATCAGAACCCCCTCTACATCGTGTGTATGACCTACACATCCAACTCTGAGACTACTTTTATAAGCCTTCCATGAAGCGGCAAACTATATATTTGGGGGTGCACTGTTGTGCAAAGCACTCATCCATCGCTTTTAAATTGTGGTAGCTAATAATAAGAAAATGAAATGTGTGATAAAAATTTTTATAGAATAAAATTAGTTTACGACCACCGTTTTTATCCTTTATATAGTTCAAAACTATGTTCAAGTCTCCCACCTGTGGCACATTCTTCTCAGTTTGCAAATGCAGAGTCTATCGTAGGGATTACCAAAATGCCAAAACTGATAATTTATTCAGGGAATAAAATGATGTGTCTGTGTAGCCCATGGATTTCCTTTATTTATTTGATGGTCCCTAGAGGTGATCCTGGAAATTTCCAGACTGGAGGCCTATCCCAGCCCTGGGAAGTTGTTAACCCAGAAGTAATGATTTCCACAGCAGGCTTTGAAGCATCACATTGTCTTTTATGTCAAAGGGTATGTGACCATAGTTAGCTGAAATCAATATAATTAATTTAAAACACAATATATGCCACATGATGTATTTAAAGGATTAGAGGAGTAATCTCAAAAACCAGCTAGGGTAGATTTTTGTGGCTGCAAAAATATTGGGAATTCTAATAAGGTTATACATAGTGCAGAATTTTAAACAAGCCAGGAGATGGTCCAGTAAAATTGGGTATCAATTCTTAAAGAGAATCATGACTAATACTTATGGAGTTATAAAAAGAAAGCACATGTTTGGGGGGCAATTTTCCTGTTCTGTGTCACTGGCTTTCAAGTCAGATATGAAGGTCCTGTTTTCTGCTAGTCAGTAGAGGACACTAGACTGGATGGTGACCTATGGTAAGTTTTCTAATTTTAAAAGTATAGTAAGTTATAGAATTTCTTGCTGTGAAATGGTTCAACAGAAACCTTAGTCATCTGCTTTGGAATCACATTAACGCTCCCATGGCCTTAGAACTTGCTTTAGAAGCTTGAGGTTAAATATTAGCCATTAGGCAGAGAAAAAAAATTGTAGACAGCTTAAATGCAAAAACAAAAGGGTAACTAAATAGTGTACTTTGATTCCTTGATTTTTCTTAGTTGCTGCAAGGATTTTTGTCATCTGTTAAAGAAAGGCCTTTGCTATCTTTTGTCAGGCCAACGCCCAAATTTGCCAAAGTACCTCTTTTTTTTGGTCTATTTCCATTATTAGCCAGATTAAAAGGTAAGGGTCAAATATATAAAATACAATTGTGAAGCTCCAATAACAGATGCAGTGTTGCTGTGTTTCTTACCAGAAGGAAAGACCTCTGTCAAAAAGAACAAGTTTGAACATTTTAAATTATCTAAACATATACAATACCTCTACACCTGACAGGGTATATGATTTTGAAATCCAGTCTCTTTATGGGATATTTGGGACCTGCGATATCTAGAACACACTTATACTAAAAAAAAAAAAAGTTTACCTAAAATTTAAATATGTCTTTAATAGTGTCTTTTGTCTATTTAATTGTGTCACTGCAGCAGCTTTAAGAATTAAAAGAATGTTAAGTCATGAGAAATTTCTCTAAACATTCTTATGGGAATTACTTTGGGTATAGAAGAGGTCCATTTTTTTAGTGTCGCAATAGTGTATACCATATCTCCTCTTAAAATGTTTTCAGAAATTCCAGGAAAAATGGACAGCAGCAAAGAGGATAAATAGGAAGAAACACTTAATAATTTTGAGGGCCGTTCAAGACCTGCTGTCAAGTTGTAAAGTGTTGTATTTAAATTCTCATTGAGTTTTTGTCAATTCAATGTATGAAAGCACTAATGGTTTGTCCTTCTTTTAAAATGTCACTGGAGCAGGGGCGCCTGGGTGGCTCAGTCGGTTAAGCGTCCGACTTCGGCCCAGGTCATGATCTCACAGTTCGTGAGTTTGAGCCCCGCCGCGTTGGCCTCTGTGCTGACAGCTTGGAGCCTGGAGCCTGCTTCGGATTCTCTGTCTCCCTCTCTCTCTCTGCCCCTCCCCAACTCATGCTCACACTCTGTCTCTGTCAAAAATAAAGAAACTTAAAAAAATTTTTTTTTTATTTTAAATGTCACTGGAGCAGATACTTGTAGAATTTATTTTTAACCAGCAAGTAGAATTTATTCAATTTTAGCTTCATGATAAATGCCAATGTTTTGTTGCAGAATATCCTAGAGGTGTTCATGCTTGTTTTTCATTACATATTTGTATGGTTTACTACACCCCTGGGCAGTGAAGAAGAGAATCACTCAATTCTAGTATGTTTAGATGAATTTCTTTCTGATGTGGCACAGGGACAGTTAGAATGACCTAACGTTATCCCCTGGTGGACTGAGGGTTTGCTCCAGAATATTGGCACGGCAGCGCTTGTCTTCTGGGATGGCCCACCATGGAACTGTAGTTTCTATTTTAGTAGATGTTAGTGGACAATGAATGGCATGTTCTTCCATCCTGAACCCTATTACCTATTCATTCAGTTCAATTCCATTTGCCTCTCAAATAAGACAGACAGGTCATTAAAGAAACTGTGACATCACGTTTCAAACGGATGATAGAGAGGGAAAGATAAAAAAGGAGACAGGAGATGAGATGCTTACTGTCAGATAATCTGAAATGTTAAGAACTGTGGAAATTGTGAGTTTGATAAAGGGTTCCACAGAAAGTATGCTATATCCCTGCCTTTTGTTTACATGAGATTTGGTAAAGGAAAGTATAGGTGCTTAGAAATTAGAATTCTTCACTTCTTTGGGTCTTCTTTGCATGTAAAATTAGGGGTATGAAAAAAGCAATGTTGAAATAAAATGGCTCCTAGAAGGTAGCCATTTTATAACTAAAGAAACTGTGTCCATCACTGAAAACAACCTGAGCCCCCCCAAAACTCAGTTTATCTTGCACAGAGACTGGAGCTCTCCTTACTTGCACATTTCACTGAACTGTGTGCTGCGGTTGCAACTTCCTCTACCACCGCTAGCATTCTGAGGAGGAATTTTCAGCCCCCTTGCTTTCCTGATGCCCGGGAATTCTGATTAAGTTGTGACTAACAGAGTGTAAAATGTGAGTCAAAATTTAGTCCCTAATAAAGTCATTGTGACTTTAATGACTTTGGTAGTTGTTTCATACTGCAAAAACAGGAAGGTCCCACACAATAAGGCGCCTGTCTCACAGATGGGCTCCTGCGTAGACGGCCACCCACAGGGGAACTGCTGGAGCAGTCTTCCTCTCTTTGGCTCTTTTTTTTTTCTTTTTTTCTTTTTTTTTTTTTAATCCACACAGTTTTCACCTTCAGACTTCAGCGTGAGGTTATCAATAAGAGGAAGGTGCCTGTTTACCTAGTTTTTGATAGGCTGAAGATAGATTGATTGGATCACTAAAGATTCACTCCTCAGTGAAACTCAGGTCACCCCCACCCCCCTCGCAAGCCCAGATTAGTCTTAAAAGTAGCTCTTCCATGTGCTTGATACTCACCCCTGGTGTTCTTACTCTTCTGAATTGCTTTAGTCTTACAAACATAAAACCACCAAGTTTTAGAACTGGGGTGAATCTCTGAGATCCTTCTACATTAAGCCTCCTGTGCAATTAGTGTAACTAAAAACTCTTTACCAAGAGAGCTCCTAGGTTGCCTGTGGATCTCTGCACAAAGCTCAAACCAGAACACTCGTGAAAAATATAGAAAAGTGATCAAGTGTTCCATCATTCCACAAAAAAAAAAAAAAAAAAAAAAAATGGCTCAGAGGAAAATAACCTCTGTATATAGCATTGAAGTGAAATCAAAAATTAAACTCATAAAACAAAATGTTCCTATCAAGTGTAATTGAATTTCAGCCTTTGCTATTATGTATTTTAAATAACTTCCCACTCTGAAAGGTAGCCTATTTGAAAACATTCACCTATGATTTTATAAAGAAGATATATCCTAGGCAAGCAAGATTAAATCATTTACAGAGAATAATATCTTTTTCCATTTTCAAAAAATAATTGCAATTTCTAGCGGTGTTCGCAAATCTAGTGTTGGGCGTAAGCTTTAGGAGGCTTTGGAGGAATTTGTGTTACTAAGGGTCCATTCACAAACTGCTTGTCTGTGCTCAAAAGGGGCTCTGGCCATTTCCTCTGGGGACATTATTTCTAGGTAGGCTTTAACAGGGTTTTCTTGTGAAGGCAGATTCTTAACAGAAAAATAGGATCTGTGTACATTAGGTAGTAAAGACACATTTATCTTTGACATAGTGCACTCCTGTTTGTGGATTTCTCTACTGCATTTGACAAAGTAAATAATGTCCATTCCCTTTCAATCCTGTAACTGCTTGGGACACAGTTTCACTCAGTATAGCTGTTTTACCTTCCTCTCTGGGCGGAACACACAACTTGCTAAGTAGACAGGGAGATTCCAAGAGTCTTAGAGTATCAAACTCTGGAGGCATGAGAAATGCTTCTTTTCTGTTGCTGGTGACTTATTCTTACAGACTGAAGCATTTCCAATTTGGGTTGTTTTTCTCAGTAGTGTTGAGAGAGTTTTATTTTCTGGGAAATATCAGTTGCTGGTAAGTATCGTGTCCAGACTGTGGGAGGCTGCCACAGAACTTATCGTAGAATCATGACAGGTTCAGATTGAAAGGTTGAGGGCCGAAAACCATGCATCATTTTCATTTTATGTATGAGAGGTGAAGTGACTTCACAGGACTGTTAA
This sequence comes from Lynx canadensis, assembly GCF_007474595.2. Classification (NCBI taxonomy): domain Eukaryota; kingdom Metazoa; phylum Chordata; class Mammalia; order Carnivora; family Felidae; genus Lynx; species Lynx canadensis. Next base: position 54,467,050 of record NC_044310.1, read on the forward strand.
GAGAGCTAAGAATGAAAGGATTTGTGTACTACATTGTGGCTGTCTCTGGCTCAACAGAAATAGCCTTCATATGGGAGTCTGACCCTGAAAACCCAACTAAGCCAAATTCTCCAACTGTCTCCTCGGCCTGCGTATCTCAAGCACAGTTCATATCCCGCTCCACTCCTCGGTGTGTTTCATCATACAGGCCAGCACAAACCATTATAATTGTCCTCTACCTTATTAGAATGTAAAGGATAGCCCTGTCTGCTCCTTGAAGGCCAGGTCTGCCTTTCTTAGTTTATACAGAGCCCAACATAAGTGGGCTCGTCATAAATGCTTTTTGATGAGAGCGATGATCGCCTTAGTCAGTGTGGTTGGGCCCTCCCTTATGGAGGAGGAAAACCGCAGGTTGTTGCTAAGCAACATTTTAGGACTGGGTCAGCTTCTGACCCAGTGTGACCTCCATTTGCGTACTTCATCGAGTTAATGTGTTTTATGGTTACCTCAGGACGACTTTGTTTTTGGTGGCATTGGCCATCTGTAAGCATGAGAAGGAGGGAGGTGATATTCATCCCTCGCTTCTTCTGTAGCTTACTCCTTCCCTAAGCAATACAGGAAAGGTGAGGAGTTTGGCTTATTCTCAGCCCTGTAGCTGAGAGGCACTTCCCTGCCCTCACACTGAACCTGAATGACAGTATATCCCAACAGGATTTTGTGGCAATGGAAGGTCAAAGAAAGAGAGGAAGGAGAAAAGTTTTTCCCTTCTGAGACTTTTATTATTGAATTTCTACCTGCTTCTATATTCTGAGCTAAGGAGCCAATATGACTAATAAAGAACCAGCCCCTCTCTGTCCAGACTGTTAACTGTTGTGGTTAACTCACATGCCTTACTTCATCTGACTATTTCTACTAGGATAGAAGTTCATTAAAAGCATTAAAAGGGGTTTCCCCCTCCCTTTTTTTTTTTTTTTTTTTTTTTTTTTTTTTTTACTGCTTTATCTTTAATGCTTTGCCTGGTATGTTTTAGATGTTCAATAAATATTTATCTAATACATGATAAAATGGTTTTGTTTGATCTAGTACAAATGTGATTGACTCTAAAATCTTCCTAAGTATTTCACAGGCCAAAGGAACCAAACTGGGGATGGGGTGTTTGAATGTTACATTTGGCTAAGTCTTATGCAGAGATATAGTTAAAGGAATCATCTGTCTATGTGCTTTTTTTTTCAAGATATTTTTACAGTGCTTCAAGTTAAGTTTCCTCCTTTGCCAGAACTTAGCTGCTTAATCAGAGCATAGAATCCTGCCTTTTCCAGCTTCTAAGTCTTTAGTGTAAGTGCCTGACTTTTGAGAAGTAAAAATGAGAGGCCATGATGACCAAGCAGCTACTTAAAAAAATAAATAGCTTAGAACTTACACAATTCACCTGTCGTTCAAAACTGCATAGAGGTTCAGTAGCTAAAATGCACTGGCTGAGACCATTGACCCAGGGATCCCTGGTTATTGTTACTAACATATTGTATCGTGGGAAAACACACATACGCAAGCAGGGCTCCCCAGAATTTCTTTGAGGACAAAGCGGAGTGCGGTGGGCCGGGAGGCAACAATGCTACGCTGCGTTGCCTTCAGCTAGAAAGGCTGGGTCTCCTGGGCACAGGCAGTGGCATGACAGGGGCTTGGATGCTTGAAGTGAAGCCATTGTTGGTGCAGGATGCTCATTTGAAAGGAGAATGCCTCACAGGAAAGAGAGCCAATTGCGTGTGGGGGCTGTTGCCATGGTGCTTTGCTATTGCTTTAACATGCTGTACTTGAACTTCTGGGAGTCCAAGGGTGGGGTAACAGAGAGGAGGGAGAAGAAGGGGGGTGGGATGGGCCTGGGAAGCTCACTGCATTAGGGCTCTGGTCTTAGACTTTCCTCTAGCCTGTGCTGTCTAATGCTGACACGGGAAAGGGGGCGGAGGAGGAAGGGAGGGAGGGAGGGAGAGAGAGAGATTGAGAGAGTCTACAGGAAGGGAATGACTTTCTCAACATGTCCTAGATTGCTAGAATGAAATGAAAATTAATTTAACTCCTAGATATTTCTAACATGAATTTGAAGATGTTTAACACTAAAATACCAAAACAGCATAGTCATTCATAACCCAAAAAAATTCACCATGCCTGCAGCAAATGATAGCTTACGTTTCCTAACACATTCCAGATCCTAGATTGAAAAGGTGAAATGTGTTTAATTCATTTGTCGAATGCAATCTAATATGCATATTAGTGAGCTGATGCAGTGGAGAAAATGGCATTCTGCAAATGATTTTTTAAATGAAGTGCGTTAATTCTATTCCTGTTTGATTGTGAAAGAAGGCTGAATGCATCTGCACACACTGTTAGTGTGCAAAAAATCCTCCAAAAAGCTAGCTTTTAAAAAAGTACTTGTGTTCTGAAAGCCTAGTCTGAAGACAGCCACAGTTCTAACCTGTTCTCAGTTTTTAAAAAATGTTTAGGAAGTAAATGAGTCCAATGCACCACCACTTTGAAAACGTTAGAGTGGCTGAGTGCAGAGGGCGGTCTCTGCAGTGGAGAGAGGGTTAAGAACACCTAGTTGAAATGGGGGAGGGTAGGGACTTCGGATTTACTTAAATATTCATGGGGCTTCCTCCATTTTAATCTTCTCCTTTTTAAAAGATGGCTGTGTTTCCCAGTCTGGCAACCCCACAGGAAAGAAGAATTGCTCCTTCCTTGCAGAGTTCAGCTGAGCAGGACTAATCTAGAGTGGAAACCCCTTCGGCCACCAGGACTATTCATAATTCATAAGGGCTGCAAACCAGCCAGCTGAATACATTTAGACAGGCTCTTGCTCCTTCGTGCAATTCCTGATTTCATTACTCTCTCTGCCAGGAAAGAAGCAGCGAGCGTAGGCTTCTTGTAAGAATGGAGTGTGAAGATGGGCTTTGTTTGGATTAGGAAATGCCCTAAATTTTGGAGACTTTGTCTTTTATAAGCTTTGATTATTTTACCACTGAACCTGCAAGGCTTTCCCCATCCTTTCTCGGGACTGCTCTCTCAGAACAGTGAATTCTTTCCAAGGGATTTGTGGATTGTGGCGAGGAGAGCTTTCCAAAATGCCTGAGGCAAACTATTTGTTATCTGTATCTTGGGGTTACATCAAGGTGGGTTAATTTGATTCTGTTATGTGTCTTTGATAGAATGTGAAACATTTACATCTGTACGCTTTCTGTGAAGTAGCAAACATCTGTAATGATTTCATTTGTGTTGTCACTGAGCCCACTGAGGCTGCTTAGTGTAAAATAACAGCATGTTATATTACATTGTATGTAAATAGACTGTGCTGTATTTTAATTCTATTCTCTTTATGCAGCTCTATTTGTAAAGGATGCATCTTTTTTTCCTCAGTTTTCTCCTAAACTTTTTACATATATCTCCTCTCACATGGTATTTTCGAGTTAATTTCCAATAAATATATTTTAAAAGTTGTTACATTTTCAAGTGAAATTATCATGACTTCTATTAAAATCCCTTTTCCTACGTTTGCGTCTTCAAAAGAAATCAGATGTTAATTCTAACAAATCTTAAGAAAACCTCTTTTCCCTAAGGTGACGTTGAAATGATTTCACATTAAGTAGGCTTTGTACTTTGCAGAAACAGTATCATTTATTTAATAATACCTGCTCCTCCAATCTCTTGGTTCTTAGTAAAGTTGAAAATATCTGAAGTGATCATTTGCTATTTTTTTAGGTGGTTAACACATTTTTCTTCTTCACACACAGTTCAAGAGAATGCTGAACCGGGAGCTGACACACCTCTCAGAGATGAGCCGATCAGGGAACCAGGTTTCTGAATACATTTCAAATACTTTCTTAGGTAAGATATTAACTGGGAAACCTGTTTCGTAATTGAGATTTTTCAGTATTAATCTCTGCAACCCATCAGTGACATCCCTGTGTGAGTCTGGAATGGGGTGAAGTTACAGAAAAAGCCATTTTCAGTAAGAACTAAGGACAACATTTAAGGTTAAAAAAAACTAGCAGAAAGATGTTACAAAGAGAAGAAAAGATTGAAAATACCCATCAAAGACAGAAGGTTATTATAGGCTAATTGTATTTCTGTGAACCTCAGGTCACCCCTTATCCACCCACCCCCTTCCATCATGGCCAAGACATCTGAAAGGTGGGGTGGGGGCGGGTGTTCAGTCATCTAAATCTGAGGGGCCACCCTATTGGCTCTTTTGACATGGTATTCTTTAAATTCTGCCTATAAGTGGGCTTTGAGCAAAAGATTTCCTCTTAGGTGGTTTGTAAGAGATGTGGTTGGAGAATCACTGTGTGGTGATTTGGCCCAGAGGAATAAGCTTTGGAAATAATTTGACTGTTGCTTTGCTGAGTTATTTCATAAAGATAAATGGGAAGAAAAGAATGTTCACATCTCTGAAAGATTTGGCTTTCTGCAAGCTGCATCCTTATCTTCCCAATCTGATGTTTTGATCTATTGTGCTCTGTTGTCACATTGCTGGTATTTAACTCATGACACTGACAGAAAAGATTTGCATCAAAGATCCTCAACTACTGTCAGGCATCCTGTGTGATACTAGGGATTTCTGAGCTCATGTTTAAAGCCATTCTATTGTATAGTGATACAGTGACCGTATTTGGATTATTTTTTTCTTTAATAAAGATATGTGGGATAGGTGAATCTGTCCTTCAAGGTAAATGGGTAGCATCTAGATTCTGATTCTGTTGACTTTCAAATACTGCTGAATTATGCTCCTTTACCGAACTCCACTATGCAGGGAAATGACCCATTCTTACAGCTGAACATCACACCTCCCTTCTTTTTGGCATAGCTACACATCATTAAATCCATGAACATTTGCTTTGGGGCCTTATGGAAACACACACCTCTTCTGGTTTTATTTAAAAAAAAAACACCAAAAAAAAAAAAAAAAAAACCAACCCAGTCCTGTTTCTCTAATGCCAGAGCAGTTTCTGCTGTCAGCCAATCAATCTCTGATCAGCCCAGTGCAGAGCTCAAGGCAGTGCTCTGCAGCGGACGGGCAGAGGCACAATTAACAAGTGCTTTTCCAACTGTTTCCAGTATGTGGGTGCCTTCGGCACCTGGTTCTCTCCAGCTGCGGTTACAGCACTTTGGTCAAGGAACAAAGGAGAAGAATTTTCATATATCCTAGCTCCAAGGAGACCTAGCATCTAACTGAACACAAAGTGCTATATACTGATCCTTTTCTTATGCATTAACCCCCTTCATTCCTTTGAAGACAGTCATCCTCCACTGTCCATTTCAAATGTGCTCTGCTCTGTGCAACACCCAATTACAGTCGTACAGGGACTGTACATTGAGGAAAACCAATTCTCCAGGTTAATGACTATGGGAGAGAAGAAGAAAATCTTGATTAGTGTAAGAACTCATTTTTGTGCTCATAAACATTGCATTTTAAAATGCCAAAGCTGGGGTGCCTGGGTGGCTCTGTTGGTTAAGCATCCGACTTCGGCTCAAGTCATGATCTCATGATTTGTGAGTTCGAGCCCTGTGTCGGTCTGTCTCTGTGCTGACAGCTCAGAGGCTGCAGCCTGCTTTGGATTCTGTGTGTCTCCCTCTCTCTCTGTCCCTCCCCCGCTCACGCTCTGTCTCTGTCTCCCTCTCTCTCAAAAATAAATAAACATTAAAAAACTTAAAAAAAAAATAGAATGCCAGGGCTTATCTATCTTCTCAGAAGAGACTCTCAGGACTGGAATACGGCGGCATGAGCCCTTTGTCATCCGAGACTGTGCAGAAGCAGCTGTCTTACACTTGTAGTCCCTTTCACCATCAGCTTGCCAAGGAAGGCAAGAATTGTTTAGCATACTAATCTTTCTTATCGTAGGCTATTAAGTGAGAAAGCTGATAAGATATTGAAGATGAGCTCTCAGGATCAACATTGTGTGTCTCAAGAACAGGCAAAGGTCAACTCTCTCTTGAATATTTCATTTGCCATTTGGCACATCTGTTGAGGAAAACCAATTTTTGGCTTCTCATTAGTCCAAAAAATTAAATTTTCAAGAACAAGTTGTTGGGGAAGGTGTTAGAATCTCAATTCTTATAGACTCAGCCTTAGGAAGGTGTGTGTGTGTGTGTGTGTGTGTGTGTGTGTGTGTGTGTATGTGTGTGCAAAGTAGACCTGATCAAACACACCAGACAGATTAAAATTTTAAATATTCTTGGGAAAATATAGGGAGAAAAAAATCAGTCATATAAACAAGGATACATTATTTGCCTCATCTTACAATGGGAGCACTGGAAGAGATGGCATCCAGATCCCTTCCAACTCTACCATTCCAGGACTGTGCTACAGACTGAGTCTTTCAGTTTTGTTAAGACATACCTGGCAGTCTGGATTCTCTGTAATAGACTGTAGGCTTGCAATTTGACAATCCCGAAAAGCAAACAAACAAACCAGACTTGCTTCCAAACTGCAAATGCAAGACATGGAACTCTGAATCCTGTCTTGTGGGTGAATGTCCCTGGAGAAGAAGCATGAATGCATCTTTCTTTGTAAACTGTCAGATCCGCAAAGGACCCTCATGGCCTTGTCGTCCAATTCCCCCATTTTACTAGAGAGAAAGCGGGCTCAGAAGGACAAAGGAACCTAGTCAAGATTACCTGGCTATTCTGTTCCTGAGCCAGAGCTAAGGCTTTGCCCTCTTGACTACCAGACCTAAATACCCTGTCACTTCTTTAACTAGGAAAGAAGGCTGTTAGGAACTCAGACCATCACGTTTAAGGGCATTTACATAATAAGTATATTCTTTTGGAGAAAAGTCTGTAGGAATCAAGATTGTTGGACCTAAAAAATAAAATATGTTTATTAACAGTTCCCAGTAATATAAGAGGGTCTTATCAGAGCACGGCAACCATCTTAGGAAAATATGAGAAGACCTTAGTGCTTTAAGTTAAAATTAAAGAGCATTATTACAGTAAGAGTCATTGAATGTTAAAATGCATCATCTGGGAAGGAGGGGATCCCTTACTCCAGTGATCTGTGAAACTTGTGCTGTTTCCATCTAAAGGATGGTGTCTAGATGGAGGAGTTGGAAGGCAGCAAAAGTCCATTTACCAACCAGGCACTTACTGATGCTTATAGAATCATGAGCTCCAGGTTGCTTGGAGAAGTGAGAGGAAGTGAAGCAGGACCTACAGGGAGGAAGCATAGGTAAAGCAAGATATCTAGATATGATATTATAATTTAGTAAATATTTTTACAAACAGAGAAAAGTCATTCTTTTAAATCCCCTACTGTGTCTCAAAGAGTAGAACATGGAATTTCAACGATGCAAGGAAAAGAATTTAGAAATTTTGCATGATTAAATGCTGTGCTCTAATAAGAAAAACACCTCCAGTTATGCCATTAGCAGAGTTTTGACATGACCATTTTTTGCATGTTGTTTTTTTTTTATTTGTTTTATGCTTATCCGCTATTTCTCCACTGTATTCTAACTGTTCTGTAAGTGTAAATTCACTGTGTTTATGGCGATTCTTTAAGTCTGTATTTCAGGTTATTTCTACATTACACTGGCTAAGCTTTTAACAGAGGAATTCAGAATAGGAATAGGGAAGCCTGTCAGTTGTCCCAGTGCCTGTACAGGGAAACACCCATTAGTGTCAAGTTGGTGCTATCTGTGAATAATGACTTTCTTCTTTATTGTAATGTTCCAGACACAGTAGTGGTTCAGCTCAATTACTGGCTGCTGCAAGGAATCTTTAGTTAACACAGGGGAAAGCTGCTGGTCCCACTAGAGCTTTTTACATCTGCAGCAGCATAGGGGAATCTAACAGTCTCTTTAATCAGACATGAGGAATGGCAAAGCACTGTCGTCGGGAAAGGCACGGGCTATTGTGGCCTTTCATTCTAGCAAGAAGTAGTAACTATTAGGAGTGAAGTGACGGAGAGAAAAGTAATGTCAAGAATAATATGATATACAGTGGGTTTTTTGCCAGAGATTGTGAGACCAGAAAGAAATTTGTAACAGGAACCCCAGGGCCTGGGTTCCATGTATGCTATTAAGTCACTGTGTCTGGAACTGAGTAATTGCAAAATAAATATCTGTTGAATAAATTGCCCTTTGAGCTTGGGCAGATTGCTGACTTCATCTGAAAAGTGAGGGTGTGGGATTATTATTGGTTCCCAAACCTGGCTCTGATCGTCAGTGTCACTTAGGAAGCCTTTTTAAAAATACTAATTCAGTAGGACTGGGTGGGGCTCATATTTTTCTAAAGTTCCCTGGGTGCTTCTGATGCTGAACCAGGTTGGAAACCCCTAAACCAACTGAAATGACCACTAAAATTCTTGCCTAGGCAAAAGTCATAGACAGATGAGTCTAGGAGCTTCTGGCACCTGAAGATAATAAGGGGACACTAGGGACAGAGAATACCTCTGCTCCTGGTGTTGATGCGTCCATGGCACTGCTTCTGTCTCCCTGTGCTTGCTTTGCTTTGATGAGTTGTCCACGGGGCCCTGGAAGCAGGCAGAGGTCTCTGGGGAAAACATGTGACTATGCCATCATCTTGCAAGAGTTGAAAGCAAATAGTCTGGGTCCCAGCATGCCATCTGGAACCATGTCATTTTCAAATAGAGAAGTTGTCTTTGTCCTCATTTTTACTGTAACAAGCAGAGATGGATGCAGGACCTTGGGAAAGCTGCATTAACTCTTTCAGCCACAGGGTGTCATTTAGTTCAATGAAGTAGCTGTTGAAGCAATTTAATAAATTACTGCCTCAGTGCACACACAAGCATCCCTGTGGCCTGAAAGAATTTGTGCATTTTTTGGGAGTACTCAGGATAAAGGCCCCTGTGAAGTGAAATGGAATATTCAGTTGCTGATACTTTTAATAGCATGAAATAGAGGAAAGAACCTCTATAGGAAGGTAGATGTTTGCGTCGCTAATCCTTCCTCTGCTATTACCTTGTTGTAGCAGAATTTTTTTTAATGATTAAATGAGGTCAGCATAAATATTTAACAAGCATAAATATTTTAATAAATCTAATGTCTGTTATAAACGAGAGGCATTGTTTATTATTAATTAGTAGAATGAATACAAATAAAGCATGAAGTAAAACTGATATAGTTTTCCTCTAAACCTCAAATGGTGGTGTAATAAGCCAATGTTTAACGTATTTATTTGAAGATTATAAACCATTTGTTTACCTCACTTATATACTGCTCATCTATGCTGAAATGATGTCATATCCAGTTCAAGTTGTGTGGGTTTTTTAAATTAAAAAAAATTAATACAAATATAATCAAATGAGCAGAACATAAAGTTTTTATGCACCTGAGTTTGGCTGCATGAACCTTTTCTATTATACAAACATGTAAGTTATTTACTTAAAAAATTGACATAAATATTGATGACCTCCCTTGAAAATATAGAAGTATAATTCTAAATTACACTACAAATAGAAGGTATGGGATTGAGTCCTGCCTCCGCCACTGCTCAATTTATTTAGCTCCTCTAGGCCTCAGTTTTCTTAGCAATAAAATGGAGCAAAAAATTCTCCTATTTTCCCCCATCCACCTGACGGATTGTCCTGGAGATCAAGTGAGATAATAAATATATGGCAGTCCTTTATAAGATGTAAAATCCATTACAGGACATTAGAAGTTATTTTGCATATTGCAGTGGGTTCTCATTGGCACACGTGGGCTGAAAACTGTTTCCCTTTGTTGCAGACAAGCAGAATGATGTGGAGATTCCATCACCGACCCAGAAGGACAGAGAGAAAAAGAAAAAGCAACAGCTCATGACGCAGATAAGCGGAGTGAAAAAACTGATGCACAGTTCAAGCTTAAACAATACAAGCATCTCACGCTTTGGAGTCAACACAGAAAATGAAGATCATCTGGCCAAGGTATGCATGACCTGGGGGTGTATGCAGTTCTCTGCTCTCCAGCAGGCGGCCGCCCAAAACTATCTACTAGAAAATAGCAGTGATCATGTTGGCTTTGTTATTAAATTGGATGATAAGAAGGCTGGTGTGGCCTCTTTGCCCATTGCTGGGCACCTAATTCAAGACCCTTTTTCTACAACAAAGGACCTTTTATTTTTTTAATTCTGAGCTGGATTTGTAAATGGAAGTTCCTCATGAATGAGAATCCTACCTAAGACACACAGGGAGAATCCATAGGGAGGCCACAGACAGGATTGAATTGTCCCAGAGGACAGATCCAGGACTATATGCCAAGGACTAGTTGAAGTATCTGCACTGATTGGTAGAGCCAGAGAAGAAATGAGAAAGATTGATAGCACTGACTCAGAGCCCAAACCCCACTGTGGAGGAAGGCACAGAAAGAATTCACCCGTCCCCCAGTGGGGCGCCTAAGGTGACCCCAAGCTCATCTTGGCCTTGTGACACTAGGCGATGACCTTGCTGTGAGCAGACATTCAGTGAGACTTTCTGAGAGATACCATTATTGATCTCACATTGGGGCAAGCCCCTGGGGAGAGCCTGGATCCCTTATTCCGGGCAAGAATTCAGAATGGAATAAATTACTCCTTTAATCATAATCTTGGAATAATCCCACAACACAGGACTGAATAATGTTTCTCCCAGGTCTATGTGTAGCCCAAGAGCTCTAAAATGGAATAATCCGCGGTTGGCGTTTTTCGTGACCTTTTACATTAAAGCCGGGTTAACTTCTGCACATTCTAGCAGCTGACTCTCCTGTACCTGGCCCTTTGTGATAATAACCAAAGGGCAAAGCAGTTCCCCTGAGATCGTTTTTTAGCTGTTACTAATGGGCCAGTGATCAGTGAAGAGGAGAGACAGGGAAATGGGGCCAGAGGGACTTCTAGCCACTTGCAGCTACCTCTGAATACAGCTTGGTTGAGGACTGATGTGGCAAATACAGGTCAACAACTAAATCTGTAAATTAGACACACACTGTCCTTTTTCTGAAAAAATATACAGAAACATGTAACTAAAATGTAGAGGGCACCCAACCTCCTAGGCCATTCCATCTTCAAATCTTCATGCAACAAGAATACTCTAAATAGACACTCTAAAGACTTAGCCAACCATTGTCCAAAAACTAAATAAAAATAATGACATATGCTGATAAAACTGTACTTATTCCTAAATTCCTCTAATTTTGATTATAGGAGCTGGAAGATCTGAACAAATGGGGCCTTAACATCTTCAATGTGGCTGGATATTCACACAATAGGCCCCTCACATGCATCATGTATGCCATATTCCAGGTAAGTAAAAAGGAGAGAGTATTGCTTATTCAATTAGATGGCTCTTAATGATTTTTTTTCCATCCCAGTTTACTTTGACTTTTCTTCATTTTTGGACATCCACTTATTTATTTTCTAATCCATTTTACTACATAGGAAAGAGACCTCCTAAAGACATTCAAAATCTCATCTGATACATTTGTAACCTACATGATGACTTTAGAAGACCATTACCATTCTGATGTGGCGTATCATAACAGCCTACATGCTGCTGATGTAGCCCAGTCAACCCATGTTCTTCTTTCTACGCCAGCATTAGATGTGAGTAGTTGTGATCTGTTTTGCATAACTGCCCATCCTCTTTAAAATACAAGCTATCCAACATGTAATATATTTACAGAAATAATTGCACCTGCTTGAACTGGTTCTTTATTATGTATAACATCTATTAATTGGGTTACTAATAACAACGAAAGGCATTTCTACTCTGCTTCCCAATATCAGCGTAACCCTCTCTTTACATCTCTCACAACTGAAAAATTATTTAATTGTTAAGCAATTAACAGGGTGCTTTATTTTTTATTGTATCTCCAGTATCTGATAAGTGTCCAGTTCATCATCTAGTATGTAGTATATCCCCAATATGCATGTACTGATCTGAATTGCCCACACCATCCCAAGCACCGTGAGAGATAACACAGAAATATAATATAAAATGTCCTACATTGTTCCTGTTAGGTATAAGCATCCACAGACATATCCTCCTAAGAATTCATAAAGGCAATTCTATGAGCTTTTTGAAGAAAAAGTAACTGAATATCTAGAAGTAAGGATTTAATAATGCTGAAGCAAAGAGTACCAGTGTTCCCTTTTGCTAGACATCTTGCTAGACAGTGGCTGTGGCTCCTTTCTTTGTAGATCAATGCATTTTCATACCCCAACATTAGCAGCAATGTGCCCAGCAGGCCATGATCTTCCTTGACAAACAGCAGTGGTAGTCAGATACCTCTAAACTGTGCAGGCTCAATGCAGGAGGGGACTTGCCAACCCCTGTCCAGCCCTACCTACCTTGACAGATTTGGTTTGGAAGGTGAAGAAAGATTAAACTGACTACAAGTCTATTGCTTGGGTTCCATATTTCCTGAGAAAAGAAATCCAAGAAAACTTGAGGAAGTGACATAGAGCTAAGATTGTTTTATCCCCTAAAGGAGAGAAACAGTATTATTTTTATGTTCTATATAAATTATAGGATTATAGAGTGGGCCAACACGGTTTATCAACTACCCACTGTTATTGATAGGATACCTATTGTGTAGCCAGAAATTGACCACAGGGACCACACATGTTTCGAGAAGGAAGAGCTCAGTGGGTCTTTGAGCAATTAGTCTTCATGGAAGAGGTGGAAGCTGAGCTGGCATTTGCAGGATCAGAAGATTTAAGTAATCACAGAGGATGAGGAAAGATATTTCAGCCAGAGCAAGACCATTTAGTCAGAAGGAACATATACCTGCACAAATAGTAGGTTTAAATTATTGTGTACAAGTCAGGGTGGAGGAGGCTTCAAAACATGGCATGAAGGAGTAGAGCAGTGGGGCATTCAGTTTTACTTCTTAAAATGTTCTCAGATCTTGTCCGTAGTAAACAATTACTGGATAAGAATTGAAGGAACGGATGGAAGAATGAGTGAATATATGAAAGCTTCTGATCTCACTACAAATTTAGCTTTGGGAAATAACTTATTGCCAATCTTATGAGTTTAGAATTTAGCCTTTCTTCTGTAAGTTACTGAGCCTGAAAACATGAAGGTTGTTATATGTCAGAGCAGAGCCAGTCTGACTTGCTTCTTTGACTTCTGTGTGCTTGTGTTACATAAGCACCATTCTGCCCTACCACTTAGCCAAGAAACAAACATCAGACCCCATCTGAAGCATGGTGCTAAGGCCTTCCTACAGGCTTGATGTGGGTATGGGCTTCAACCATTTTTCCTTTCACATGATGATGGATAGAATCTACGTTTATTTAATGTATTGAGACATTACATAAGTCAGCAGACAGTCCTTCTCCCAGCAAGAGTGAAATGCATACTTTAATATGAAGCTGAATAAGCAGGATACAGGCCAATGGGATACGGAGTTAAATGTGCTCGTTTCGCTCTGCAGGCTGTCTTCACAGATTTGGAAATTCTGGCCGCCATTTTTGCAGCTGCTATCCATGATGTTGATCACCCTGGAGTCTCCAACCAGTTTCTCATCAACACAAGTGAGTTCACTACTAGAACAGTCACTTGAGATGATTGTATGATTCATGGCTTCATTTTTCCCCCTAATGTTTTCATTATGGATGACAATAAGGGTAATAATGAGGTAATCCTCCATTCCACTCAAGCCAGTCAGACCTTTCCTGGGTACTGTGTCCAGTCCGGCAACACAATTTTTGAGCTGCGTGGAGAACTTGGAAAGGGTCAGAGGGGAGCCATAAAAAGTACTCAACATTTGGAAAATACAATACGTGAGGAAAGAGTAACAGATGTGGAATTATTCAGTAAGGACAAGGAAAGGCTTGGGGATAATGTGATAATGATTTTCAGTGTTATGCAGCGCTCTCACATAGAATATGGTGACCCACTAGCGTCCCTCTCTACTGAGGAAGCAGGCCCAAATATTGTGTCTGAGCATGGGAACCTCTAAACAGAAATAAAACTAAAAGGAAGCACTGGAATGCTTGGTTTGTAGTAGTGAAGATGACCCCAGTGCCTTTAAGGCTGGTCCAGCCTTAGAACCTCAAGCTGTACTCAGTGCTTTTGTCATGCTGAAAATACTTAGTATCCATGGCAGTGAAAATCCATGAATTTGGGGCACTTGGGTGGATTGGTCGGTTAAGTGTCCAACTCTTGATTTCAGCTCAGGTCATGATCTCACAGTTCATGAGATCGAGCCCCACGTAGGGCTCTGTGCTGACAGTGCAGTGCCTGCTTGGGATTCTCTCTCCCTCTCTCTCTGCCCCTCCCCTGCTCATGCTTGAACCCTCTCTCAAAATAAATAAATCCTAAAAAATAAAATAAAATCCATGAATTTTCTCAGCTAGTGCACTGTTTCTAAATGCTAAAAATGCAAGTACTTTTTCTTCTGAGAATATTGGTTATCTAGTTGTGGTCATAATTAACATCAAGTGTTGATGGTTTTATAGGAATGTTTGAGCTACTTACTATGTAAGAATCTCTGTCCTACTTTATCAGAATATCTGGATAATCTAGGTGTAGGGTAGATTCCTTATTTAACCTTGTTCTTCTACTGAAAGAATATAAACTCTGGGCAACTACTTGGCTGCTGGATTGTATCAGCTGGCATAATGTGGTGTCACAAATCAAACCATATACAGGCCAGTTAGCTTCACACAGAAAAGTGGTCTTTCTGTTACAGCCACCTACAACACTAGAGCCCACAAAGCCAGTTTGCAGATCTGGGATTGATCACAGGGTGAACAGGGCAGAAATGCTAAAATGACCTCATATATCCTACCGTCCATTCTGAGACTGTAAGGCAAAGCACACAGTTAAAGCAATGGTATATGAGTGACCACATCTGCAATTAGGAACCTATTGCCATCACTTGGCTATTATTCTTTATTAAGAGAAAATGTTCCTTTCAGAATTTGTTCACCATATTCTCCAGTGCAGACCAGGTCTCTGCCTAATGAAAGATGTCTATGACTCTTCTGCATGAAAGGCAGGCTGGAAGCTATAGTTTAGGTATGCAGATCTTGCCATTTCTGAGATATAGGGCCAGAGGACAGAAAATCTGACATCAAAATTGTTCTTAAAAATTATTAATGTTTTGTTACCATGTTTGTAGAAAGTTCCAAAAAGGCTAAATTATTTGGATAAAACAAAATTCCACACTCACACTATTAACATCTTTGAAAATCAAAAACTCACAATTGACAGAACTGGGGAACCTACAAGAAAGTGAGATAGTTTGAAAATCCTAATGCATTTGATAAAGTTTAGTAGCATTTTCAGTTTATTCTTTTCCAAAGCAAAAAAGTGTGTGAAGACATAAAGGAAACTACAAACTGAGATAAAAATATGCCCTTACCTAATGTTGAATTCTTCATCTGGAGTGAAGAAGGAGAAAAAGAATTTTAAAATACCATGAATTTTAGTCAAAGAGAAAGCTTACGCACCAGTATCTATGACAAGCATGATTTGCTTGGGAACGGGCTACTACCTTTTGGAGGAGGAAACTGTGTCTCTGATGAGAAATGACATGTGAATCTTGGTTCCTAACATTTGGAGAGAACTAAATCTGATTTCACACTGAAGTAATGCCAACATTGGAATTATACCCCTTTGTTCTTAAGTCATCCTTTTTCCTTGTTTATTAGATTCAGAACTTGCTTTGATGTATAATGATGAATCTGTGTTGGAAAACCATCACCTTGCCGTGGGTTTCAAACTGCTGCAAGAAGAACACTGTGATATCTTCCAGAATCTCACCAAGAAGCAACGCCAGACACTCAGGAAAATGGTTATCGACATGGTAAGACTTCCTTTCTACATCCCTCACTTACTTTTCCCTGCCAAGGACAAGAAACTCCATTCTCTTCAATGAACTGAGTTTATTGAGAGTTTCATTTTGTTTCTACCCTAGGTGTTAGCAACTGATATGTCCAAACATATGAGCCTGCTGGCAGACCTGAAAACAATGGTGGAAACAAAGAAAGTTACAAGTTCAGGTGTTCTTCTCCTGGACAACTACACGGATCGTATACAGGTATTTGATGAAAGCCTTTGATTTAACACAAAGCCAAACCAAACTAAATTAAACAATTAAAAAATGAAACCAAACATTAGTTCAGTTAGTCGCATATCTGGTTATTATTGCAACTTGGACTTACTTTAAGAACAAGGAAAATGGACATTCAAGCGTATCCTCTAATTATGAAGAAAAACATAACGCTATTTATTGAATTTCTTAGTTCTAAAAATAAATGGCAAAATTCATTTGTAATAGGGGATACGTGACTGCTGGGCCCAAAAGCTCGTGTTTGGATATAAATCCCATTGACTTGAAGATTGTTAGGTCTGTTTTGATTATACAAACTGCCATCAGCTGGTCTCTTTCCACAAGTGGAAAATATGAAGACATCTACTTTTGAGTAATTCTTCGCATTTTTTCCAAACTGGGGAAGGGAAATGATGGCAGCATTTGACCTCTAATGTCCCTTCCAGTTTTTACATTCAATGACTATCAGTCTGAGAAGACACACATTTTCCCTTTCGGGACTCCTGTGATGGTAAATAACCAAGTCTGGCCAGCACCATTGTAGGACTGCTTTTTTGGTGTACTCACCACAATTATAAGGCAACTACAGTGTTCTTGGGTTGGGTACCAAGTGTACTAGTACAAGAGGAACGAGATGTTCTGGTAGTATTTACACCTGATTTTCCGGGATTTCTAAAACTTGATGATTTCAGGTCCTTCGCAACATGGTACACTGTGCAGACCTAAGCAACCCCACCAAGTCCTTGGAATTATATCGGCAGTGGACAGACCGCATCATGGAGGAGTTCTTCCAGCAGGGAGACAAAGAGCGGGAGAGGGGAATGGAGATTAGCCCAATGTGTGATAAGCACACAGCTTCTGTGGAAAAATCCCAGGTAACTAATATGCAATTTTCGAAGTTTCTGTGAGCTCTGCAGATTGTAGAACTGGAAGGTTCTATCAAATTCCTGAAGCTATAAGGAAGCAACTACCCATTTAGTTCCATTTTACTCGTGACTCATTTGCCTTCTCCATTATACTCAGTTTCACAGGGTGGAAACAAAGCAGTCCTCAGAAACCTGTCAAAGTGTGGTCTGTGTATCCTCAAGCAGTTTAGGGAGTTGTCTATGACCTGAACTCAGAGCTACTCAGAGCTACTACCTCCCCACACCCATCTCTCCAGATTTCTCTTACCGCTATCCTTATCCAAGAGCTCTACCCTTTATCCTTGCTTCCCCCACCCTGGGTCTGCTGGCCCTCCATAATCAAGTGCACTGCCAAGTGTGGATTTCATTCCACACACCTCTTCCACCTCACAGTCGACGCCCTGTCCTGTGTCCCCTTCCAAGGTTGCTTCTCCACATCTGAGAACATGTTGACATCTTCTGATCATGTCTAGAGCTACAGATTCCCTATGTGCTGAGGACTAGGGACAATATGCTGGAGTCTAGAGGATGCAGAAATGCCTCAGATACCTCTCGCTGCAGAGTATATAGCACTAGAAGTATCGATATCCCCACAAAGGCTTCAGGACCTGCTGAAATGTTGTGTTTTTCAGAGCAACAATGACCTGAGCAGGGTAGTCATGATTGAGAATAGGTCTATAGGCTATTCAAGGTCTTTATCACAAAAACATTAGGAGGGCTTTTTGTTAGTGTGTATCCTCTTTCTCCACTATCTGCCACCCCCCAATTTACACATACTTGTAATATCGATGCAGAGTTCCCTTGTAATTATTATTTTGCTGTTTCTTAAAGAAACCCAGTCAAATGAGTTTAATATCTGTGAACGTGCTCTAAAAGGCTAATATACTCTAAAAATGCACGGTAATATTAACTTATCAGGGCCAATTCAAATCCCCTAAAGCCTTAATTAGAATAATGAATTAATTAACTAGAATAATGCCTGTTTATTATCAACAGTGGTGTTTTATATTTTTATGGTGTTCTATGTGATTTTCTACACATTTCCCCCTACGTGGTCCTATTTGAACCTCCAAACAGCTTTGTGAGATAGAGCAGCTATTTTCCCAGTGTATCAGGTGGAGAAGCTATCCCCTGGCTCATTTCACCAGCTCTTTAGTGACCCAGCTACCCTCCACCCAGAGCTCTTTACTCTCCATCACTGTAGACAAGTCTCCCTGTTGCCATGACATCAAGGCCCACTCTGGTGTTTCCCGCAGATGAGCTCTAGCAAGCATTGTCTGAGTAGTCTGGCAATAAAGCCCTCGACTAGGTGCTCTTAGGATTTGTAGAGCTCTCTCTGACCCAGGGCCTAGGAAATAAGTGGCTAGAAGCTAGCTTTCAAAAAAAGTGCCAATCATTTAGCAGAAGCAAAACAAATGAAGAAAGGAAATGACCGCACTGCATTTAGCTGATTCCATTTTCTCCATTGCCTTGAGCTTATTTTTTCAGGTCCCTGGAAAACACCTTGAAAATAGTCTCTAAAATTCATTAAATACAAATAATGAAGTAAAAGGGAGGAAAAGGGAGTGAGTGGAAGCAAGAGAAATAACTGAATCATCTGCACACAAGTTCACGTAACTAATGCAGATCAGAGATGTCCCAACTTTGGTGTGAGTTATGTTAAGATTAGGGAAGCACCAGGGAGAAGGAGGAGATAGATAGGTCGATAGATAGATGATAGATAATGATAGATAGGTAGTTAGATAGATAGATAAAAGTTGATAGATATAAATAATAGGTACATATAGATACAAAAGAGTCACATAGGAACTTTGATCTATGAGATGATTTACCAAAAAACAGAATGCTGTTAAAGGAAAGGTTTCCAGTAGTGTGGAAAGATAGCTATATCATGTCCCATGGGCACGTAGAAGTTGCTCTTGCTCATTTACCTCGGAATCTGGAGCCAGCATCTCTCCAGTTCCCCAGACCAGGACAGGGGAATTCCATTCCCTCATTCAACTTGTGCCTATTCTTTCTCACAACCTGCCCCCACCCCCAGTGTTTCCTGTTTGTCCGACAATGGAGAGGTCAGCATAAGGCCACTGAGCCAGCTCATGCAGGATGCATAGCCCCTGTGTAAACCATAACAGAGCCATAGCCTCATATTTATTCACAGGAACACTAGCAAAGGAACTGCTTAATTGTTTTTATTTTCCCTCCTTTCTCCTGATGGAAGTGACTATACCCTGTGGGATCTAAGACAATTGCAGACATGTCCACAGAGGGGATCTTTGTTTGTTTAGGGTCTTGAACTATCTTCAGATGTTTTACCATACTCGTCTACAAACAAGAGCCTTCCACTCTGAGAAATTTCAGAGTAGTCAGGGGCTGTCTCCCCTTCCTTTTGGAATAACGGCATATTTTAAATTTATCAGGAAAAGAATGTCGAGTCAGAACTCATTAGACCTGGAGCTTCCTTCTTTGTGGAATGACTCACAGAATCCAAGTAGTGACAAAGTCATTCCCAGTCAGGGTTACATCCAGACTTCTTATCTGGCACACATGAAAGGAAAAGTAGTCAGTTATAGTGAGACGAACACAGGCTCTGGGATCAGACAAAACTGGGCCTAAGTTCCAGCTCCACTGCTTAAGCTAAGTTCCAGCTCCTCCAGGCTCTGTGATCTCTGACAAGATATTTCATCTCAATGAGTGCTAGTTTCCTCCTTTGTAAACTGCGGGTAACAGTACTTCCTCTGTGGACTTAAGAGCGATAACTTGGATATTAGATCCAGGGGAGGGTGTATCATGTAGTATATACTGAAATACAGAATCCATTATTATTGATCCCCCTTGGGTTGTTGTGGCTCTTTCTTTACCTAGAAACCAGGATAGTTTGTTAGGTTTTCAAGAGTCCATCCCAATAACTGGGGTGTAACTTTATTTTCTTCCAGGTTGGTTTCATTGACTACATTGTCCATCCACTCTGGGAGACCTGGGCAGATCTGGTGCAGCCTGATGCCCAGGACATTCTGGACACGTTAGAAGATAATAGAAACTGGTATCAGAGCATGATACCGCAGAGTCCCTCCCCACCACTGGACGAGCAGAACAGAGACTGTCAGGGTCTGATGGAGAAGTTTCAATTTGAACTGACCCTTGAAGAGGAGGATTCCGAAGGCCCTGAAAAAGAGGGAGAGGGTCACGACTATTTCAGCAGCACAAAGACACTTTGCGTGATTGATCCTGAACATAGGGATTCACTAGGAGGGACTGATGTAGACATTGTGACAGAAGACAAGTCCCCTATCGACACATAATTGCCTTCTCCGTGTGGAGATGAACATTCCACCTTTGACAAGCATGCCAGCTGTATGGTAGGGCCAGCCCATCACGGGGGCCTGGGCCTGCACGGGACAAGGGCCATGTGGCCTTCCCAGTTACTTGAGTTTGGAGCCAGAATGCGAGACCATGAAGCAGATAGCAGTTCAGAAAATTCCACGGCTGACTTGCCTTGCCTGCAAGCTTAGTGGAGAGCTGAAGCTTTATCTGGTACTGGAGGCCAAGATCAGATCCTGAGTAAATGGCTTGAAAATAGAAGACACAAAACTGAGAGATTTTTCTGCACTAAGTTTTGGGAATCTGTCCCCTCTAGTGACTGAACTGACTGATTAATAACTTCATTTATAAATCTGCTCACCTGTCCCCTTGTCTGCCAACCTGTGTGCCTTTTTTGTAAAACATTTTCACGTCTTTAAAATGCCTGTTGAATACCTAGGGTTTAGTATCAACTTCTACACAGATAAGCGTTCAAAGTGGACATAAACTTTTTTGACTCTTTCTGGGAAAAAAAAAAAAAAAAAGGAAAGCAAATGGTCTTCCTTCTTTCTTGGGCAATATCTTTCACTTTCCTACAGTTACTTTTGCAAATAGAAAGGACACGCTTCTAACCACATTCTACTTCCTTCCCTCATTGTCCCATCCAGCTTGACGGTTGCCCGTATAACTTATCTCTGTTTGCCTGCTTACAGCAGTATTTTTTTCCTCCTCTTAGAACTTCACTTCTTGTGCTGCAAACAGAATAAAGTGAGCAAACTAAGAGGTAGGAAAGGGTAATTGTGTTGTTCACAGTAACAGTCTGTGTAAAATTCAGCTCCATTAGGCAGCGCACCATGTTGTGTCCTGAACCCCTGGGCCTCTGGGTGCTGCACGGTCCCCATCCTATCCCCTCCCCCCATCAGTCTCCACCCAGTTACCCTGTTTTCAATTGGATGCTGCCGTCTTTCTCTTGCACTGCCTTCTGCGCTAACACCTCCATTTCTGTTTATAACAGTATATTTATTACTTAATGTATATAATGTAATGTTTTGTAAGTTATTAATTTATATATCTAACATTGCCTGCCAATGGTGGTGTTACATTTGTGTAGAAAACTCTGCCTAAGAGTTGCGACTTTTCTTGTCACGTTTTTGTATTGTGTATTATATAACCTGGACATCGCTTAAGAGAGACATACGACCCCTTCCCCAGTGAGGACATTCGTGGGCTTTTATTCAGAAGGTCTGCCCTCTTCCCCATCTGAGTTGCTAATACTGCACAACCCCTTTGTGAACCAGTTTTGGAAACAGGATTCTCACATTAGATACCAAATGGTTTATACTGAGCTTTTACTTTTGTATAGTTTGATAGGGGTAGGGGGCAATGGGATGTAGTTTTCACCCATGTTCTATCCAAATCTGTGTATGCATGAATTGGGTTATAACTGGGTTCTACTATAATTGTGGCTTTGGTTTAAACAGTAACACTACATTTGCTCGCAGGTGGTTCTTCTGAGTGTTCCCAAACTACTGACTTTGAAAGCCTCTTGCCTGCCATTAAGCAGGAATGTCATGTTCCCATTAATTACAAAAAAACACAATAAAACAATGTGAATTTTATAATAAAATGTGAACTGATGTAGTAAATTATGCAAATGTGAAGCTTCCGATAACACTTGTTAGGCCTCATACTGACTTCAGTCTCCGTGTGTAAAATATATTTCATGCTTTCAGTTCAGCATTGTAACTCACTAGTTAAAGAAATGGCACAAACGTGCATGACCGATGGGTTTGTATGTCTATGAACACTGCATTATTTCAGGTGGACATTTTATTGTTTTCAAAAGTTTCTCACAATGTATGTTATAATAGTATTATTATTATTATATATTGTGCTCAAATGCATTCGTAAGAGACTTTTATATGAAAGTGAATAAACAAAAGCATGATTAGATTAGACTATAGGCCCAATTATTTTGTGGTTAGTTCTGACCTATTAAAAACAGATCTTTTTTTCTCTTCTCTCCTACCATACCTCACGAAGAAAACCAACTACTTTGCCTGGCCAACCCCGCAACTGAAGTTTCAGAATCTGTGTCCAAAAAGTCCCCTAGCTTGGAACGTTTCACGTTTTCTTAGCAAATATCCATGCAGCTCAATGATTCGGGAAGGGAGGTGGTAAAGAAAACAAACAAAACCACTTTAAGAATCTGAAGAGTTTAATCCACTAGATGAATAAAGGGACTCTCCAGCTTGGCTGGGTCCTCCAGAAAAATGAATCATGGAACCAGAGAACATTAGCTTCATGTCATCAGATGGTCCCACTGATTCATTTGACGAAGAATCCGAGGTCCAAAGAGTCATCTTCAAGCACCATTGACAGAGTACTGGTTGACTCTCAGTGGTCTTTTCGACCATTCATGTAGTCTCCTATTGATCATATGGTTATGTTTTTCTTTATGGAAAGACCTATATAAATAGCATAGGCAAAAATACATAAACACTTTGTTGAAATTTTAAAATCAGCTTTAAAAAAATTTTACCCTGGGATGCCTGGGTGGCTCAGTTAGTTAAGCGTCTGACTTCGGCTTAGGTCATGATCTCATGGCTTGTGGGTTAAGCCCTGTGTCCAGCTCTGTGCTAACAGCTCAGAGCCTGGAGCCTGCTTCGGATTCTGTGTCTCCTTCTCTCTCTGCCCCTCCCCTTGTCATGCCCCCACCCGTCTTTCAAAAATAAATAAACATTAAAAAAATTTATCCTAAGAAGTGTGTGTGTGTGTGTGTGTGTGGTAAGGAAGGCCACAAATAGGAATCAGTGGATAACGCATAATATTTTAACCACAGGGAACTGTCTTGTGAACAAGTAAATGGATCTGTCTAGAAGCATTCCACTCAATAACCTGAAATTAGGGAATTTCTTTACAAAGACAAGACACGCCAACATTGCAGAACCAGTCTGCCAGGTTGCAGAGCTAATGTGCATAGCATTTAGCTACCATCCCTGATTTCTGATTCCATCGCCATCATCTCTGAGCTTTTACAGATTAAGTGACAAAGTGAATCGGTTAGCATAGTCACAGGTGTGACTTTTATAATGTTTATAGCTATAAATATTTATAAATACGCACAGGCATGTTTTCTACAGAGAAATGGGTTTTAATCCTTGCTGTAAATGAGAATCACTTGGGGAATACTTTTTTTTTTTTTTTTTTTTTTTTTTACTATTAATGTTTGGACATCACCCACACTCCCAGATTCTGTTTGAACTGGTCTTGAGTACAGCCTGGGCACCAGATTTTTCTGATTTTCCCAGGTAATCATAATATGCAATCTAAGTAGAGAGCCACTGCTCCTGAAGAGAGGGCCATGCTTGTGGCTAAAGCTTTTTGTGAGTCTGTTCAAGGTGCTATAATAAAGCACCACAGACTGGGTGAATGAACAACAGAAGTTTATTTCTCACAGTTCTGGAGGCTGGTCCAAGATTAAGGTGCCAGCATAGTTAGGTTCTGGGAAGGGCCCCCTTCCTGCATCATAGCCGTTACCTTCTTGCTGTGTCCTCACTTGATAGAGAGGGCTACAGATCTCTCTGGACCCTTTTATTATCATAAGGGCACTAATCCCATCCATGGGTCCCACCCTCATGACTTAAGCACCTCCCAAAGTCCTCACCTCCTAATACCATCATCTTTGGGAGTTAGGATTTCAACAGATAAATTTGGGGGGAGGGGCAGACACAAACGTCCAGGCCATAGCAACTTTCTTTGACTGCAACTATCTTCAGATACTGTGCATCCACCATGGCCAGATGCCAGGTCAGGTACATAGATGAGACCAGGCATCAGAGATGAGTAACACAGAGCTCTACATTCCAGGAGCTTGCAGTCGGCTATGTTGCTCACCATCTGCCGTGCGGAACACAAAATCATAATTATGTTCTCAGGAAAACCACAATGAAGATAAATCTAAAAGAAAGTTAATCATCTGGTTCTAGAACATAGATAATAAATGTAACCATTCTCTTATCTATGATGGCATATCAGTGTTCCTGATTGCAGGGAGCAACTGCGAAGCAGAAATTACTATGGCATCTTTGCCAAGGCTGAGGGTGATACCTTAGTACTTACCAAAATGTGTAGGCCAATTTATAGAGTCAGGAACTGTCAGAGTTCCACAGCATGGCCTTCCCTTGGTATTTTCCCACAGGCTTATTGTGACATGTGTTGGAAGTCATGGAAATTCTCAGTCCACTGAAGGAAGCCTAATGGAGTTCAAGTGAAAAAGGGTGGTTTATTTCATGGATTCTGGAGCCAAGTGGCCTGGGTTTAAATCCTAACTCCTCCATTTACTAGCCACACAATC
The DNA here is from genome assembly GCF_007474595.2 of Lynx canadensis. Taxonomy (NCBI): domain Eukaryota; kingdom Metazoa; phylum Chordata; class Mammalia; order Carnivora; family Felidae; genus Lynx; species Lynx canadensis. Next base: position 54,491,613 of record NC_044310.1, read on the forward strand.
TTAGACAAGTCACCTACTCTCTGGGTTTCAGTAAAATGGGGATTATTCATTTGTCAGGTGGTGGGTAATAATTCCAGGACTTTCCCACCATTCCATTGCTACTTCTCTGAGTGCATGTCTTAGTTATTGATCAAATCAATGATCATGAGCCTTAAAACCTGTGAAATCAAGGTAAGGCAGGAAGGCTGGCAAATTCCCTTTCTAAACCCAACATTAATGCATCCTGTACCCCTTAAAAAGGATTCATCAAGCTGGTTATCTCCCACATTCTTCAAGATTCACATCAGGTACCCTCCTACAGGAAGCTTCTTTGATCCCTAAGGTTGGAATAAGGACTCTTGGGATGCAGAAGCTCCTAGAACATCCTGTGCTTTACCTGTGTAATTAGCTGTGTAACCTTGAGCAAGTCACTTAACCCTCCCGTGCCTTAGCTTTATCATCTATAAAATAAAGATAAGAATAATATCTAGATTATAGTGGGTTATGCAAGAATTACATGAGTTGATATACATAAAAATCTGAAATATTATAATTATGAAAACCTAACGCTACTAAAGTCAAGATTTTCTCTTTTCCAAAAGACTGTAACTCAATGAAGTCAAAGGCTGGAGCTTATTCCCTGTTAAATTTCCAGCGTCCAATCCAATATCTGAAACAAATATGCTTTTGTCAAACTGTACTGAATCAAATGGTTTTATGCAAGGGTAAAATGCAACCTCATGCTTTTCAAACCAGAAAATAAGGTGTTGGTCTCTGACTCCTGGAATGATAAAGCCATATAATTTCCTCAGAGATCATCTGGTCTACCCTTTTACTTTTATAAATAAACTGAGGCTTAGAGATGGCCAGTGACCCACCTGAGATCAGTGTATTAATGTTGTAGAGCCTCAGTAAACAAGTACTGCAAACCAGGGGTCTTAAACAATGGAAATTTGTTGTCTCACAGTTCTGCAGGCTAGAAGTCCAAGGTTATGGTGGTGTCAGGGTCAATTCATTCTGAGAGCTATGAAAGACAATCTGTGTATGCCTCTCCCCTCACTTCTAGTAACTGGGGGAATCTGACATTCTTGGCTTGTAGATGCTGCACCCTAATCTCAGCCTTCATGTTTACATGGCGTTCTCTGTGTTTATGTGCCTGCACCCAAATTCCCCCTTTTTATAAGGACACCAGTCATAATGGGTTAAGGGCCCACCCTACTCTGATATGACTTCATTTTAACTCATTATATCTAGAACGACCCTGTTTCCAAATAAAGTCACATTCTGAGGTACTGGGGGTTAGGACTCCAACAAGTAAATCTGAGGGGGGATATAATTCAACTCATAACACACAGTCACTCACCAGTTTCCCTAATTTGTTAGTTGTCTTTTGGCAACATCATGGGGTTTGGGAGCCTTAGACACCCATTCAACTTCTCTGCACCTCAAACTTCTCTCTAAAATCAGAGGAAGAGACTACATGTCTGAACAGGTACTACCTAGCTATAAAAAGTTTAATGCTAAAAAAACTGTTTAATGCTTTATACCAAGGAATTTTTATTTTCTTAAGGTCTTTTTGAGTTCTTCAAACATATGAATTACTTAATTATCAATTATTTCCTTGGTGTAGCTAGATGCCACATGGAGAAGAGAAAGCAGGACCTTGGGGTAGTAGGAAAAACGTAGCCCAGGGGTTAAAAGCTTAGGCTCTGAAGGTGAACAGATCCCAGTTCAAATCCCTGCTCTTCCCCTTCCTAGCTGTGTAACCTGGGACAAACACTTAACCTCTTTAAGCCATAGTTCCTTCCTCATTAAAATGAGGAAAATAATAATAACCCTTTTGTGAGGTTTCTGTAAAGACTAGTGAACGATGCATAAAGCAGTGTCAGCCATTATACTCAGATATCAGTTAAGGCTTCATTTTTTCCACAAATATTGATAAAGTGAAAATTATGTGCCAGATACTGTGTGATGAGCAAAATACACAAAATCCCTGCCCTTAGAAAGTTTGTATTTTTTAGTGAGGCAGGAAAACCCAAAGAAACAAGAAGAGAAATACTACAGTATCAGGTTGTGTGATATGTTGCCACAGGGTGGGTAAGTGACAGTGGTTTGAGAACAATGGCTCTGGAATTCCACAGCCCAGGTTGGAATCCCAGCCTCACGCCTTGTTAATGGCACAGACCAGGGTACAGCAAATACAAAGTGTGCCTGTCAACTTCAAAGAACAGCAAGAAGGCCAGGAAAGGGAGAAGAGTAGGAAATAAAATTGGCAGCCAGGTCACAGAGAAGTGTTAGGCTCTTATAAGGACCTCTCAAAGTCCTCGAAGGTTTTGAGCATGGGATTGATAGGATCAGATCTGTATTTCTAAAAACTTACTGAGACCCATTAGAGGACTACTGCTATCATCCTCTGAAGTGTCAGGAACTTGATAAGATTAGCCGTGGTAGGAGTGGTTGAGACTTGGAAGAAGGATATATTTTCAAGGCAGAGCCAACAGGACTTGCTGATGGATTTGAAAATGGAAGTCCAGGAAAAGGAGTGAGAAAGATCCCAAAGGTGTAGCCTGGGCAATCCAGTTAATGGTGGGAACATTTCCTGCAATGGGAACATTAGAAGGGGAAAAGATTTTGGTGGGTTGGAGGTGCTTTTTGGTTATCCATGTGGAGATGCTGTGGAGGCAATTAGGTGTATGAGTCTGAAGTTCAAGGAAGAGGTCATTAAAGTCCTAAAGTTATCAGTGAATAGGCTCCCTATTTAACTTATCCATGTGGACTGTTTCACCCCAAATCAATCCTGACCCAAAATATGGCCACTTCACAAGGTTCCTCGAGAAGTATGCCCATACCAAGAATTTTGTGATTTTACAGAATTTTATAGAAACAGCAGTTGGGTCTGGGGAGGGCACGCTCAACAACACACTGCTTTCTGGACTGTCCAGCTGCCTCATTCCCTCTTCTCCTTCCACTCTGTCCTTTAACCCACTGAAACTCCCTCTCAGGAGCAAAAGCAGTTATTTTTCCTGGCTGTTGCACCACTGTTAGCATTCATCTTTTGTTGATGGGGCATGATTTGGAGGAATCTCCCTTCAAAACCAAAGAGCTTCTCAATATGTTCTTTGTGCATTATATACATTGCTCTCCCAAGAGAAATTCAGATGTAAGAATCTTTCTCCATCTCATATCTCTTCACCCCCCAAAATGGTAGGTCTCACAAACTTTCTGAGAGTAAGTGAGGATAAAGCAAAGCTCAGGTGTTTCTTTATGGCCCCAACCTTGTCCTTGCGCCTGATTTGCACTGATGCTTGAGCATTGCTCTCTGGCTCAAGTGAGTGGCTAGGACTTGGGCTCTTGGGTAGTGATCTTAAGTCCTGCTTTCTTTCCTTCCCTCAAATTTTACCCCATCTCTTTATGAACTCCTCTCATGTCTTTGGTAGGACAATTCTACCAGGCCCTTTTGTTGCCTCAGAGTGCTCTTTGCATCTCCTGCTTTACCCTAAGCAGCTCTCACACGTCTTTGTAGTTCAGTGTCCTGAATGCAGGCTCTGGAATGAGTATGAGTGGAAACCACAAATAAAAGTAAATAAAAAGTGGTCTATTACAACACAGGGGGAAGAACAAAAGTGTCCTTTCTGGGTGCTTTGAGATACAGTGTGTCATGTCCGGTATAGCTATTTTCAATAGTAATTTTGTTTATATTCCATTTTTATCTTTTCCATTGACTTTTAACCTAACTCCCAAGTAAGATGTGGTTCCACATGTCTCTAGCTTCTTACATGTAGATCTCAAGAAGAACCAGGCCAGAGTGCCCAAGACTAAGCAACTGTAACCGATGTGAGGGCAGGGGCCATGTCAGTGCTTTGTTCTCTGTTTCCACAGTGCCTAGCACCAGGCCTGGCACAGAGTTGACGCTCAAAGATCTGTTGAATAAATCTAGATATTGATTACACCAAGACCCCAGTTAATAAGAAGAAGATGAGAAAAATGTACATTCCAGGAAAGCTGACTCTTAGTTTCTCTCACTGGATTCCAGATCCATTCTCACTGTTTCCAGATCTGTCTCCCTACTCAACACTGAGCCCCTCCAAGCTAGGACAATGTTTTTCATTTTGTTTCTTTTCTTTTCTTCTTCTTCTTCTTTTTTTTTTTTTAATGCTTATTTATTTCAAGAGAGACACAGACAGAGTGTAAGTGGGGAAGGAGCAGAGAAAGAGGGAGACACAGAATCTGAAGGAGGCTCCAGGCTCTGAGCTGTCAGCACAGAGCCTAACGCGGGGCTCAAACTCACAAGCTGTGAGATCGCGACCTGAGCCTAAGTCGGAAGCTTAACTGACTGAGGCACCCAAGCACCCCATTTTGTTTCTTTTTTAATCTTTGTGTTCCTCAACACCAACAGCACTGTGCTTGCCCTAGGTGAAAGGAGTGTCCAGTGATGAAATGACCTAAGAAACAAGAAAGAAAACCTTGTTATTGAAATTACTTGTGAACTGTATCTGTCTACTTCATTCTCTTGGGAAAGGAACAGAGTATGCTGGGGAAAGCAAGAGTTGATAATTTTGTGTTATAGACCTTGTTCTGCCCCTGCCTAATTGTGGGAATTTGGGCAAGTCGCTTAAATTTTTTGAGTCTAAATTTTGTCATAATTAGATGGAATGAGCAATAGACAGCTAAAGTTGGAATCAGATATAGCATTACATATAGTAGGTACTCTGTAAATCTTTATTGTCAGCATGTATGTTCTTATGGACGGAAGAATAATTGAAAGTTAAAATACTTCTATAAAGTCCCTTCTGGGGTGCCTGGGTGGCTCAGTCAGTTCAGTACCTGGATCTTAATGTTGGTTCAGGTCATGATCTCATGGTTCTTGAGATCCAGTCCCACACTGGGCTCTGTACTGAGAGCACAAAGCCTGCTTGGGATTCTTTTCTCTCTCTCTCTCTCTCTCTCTCTCTCTCTCCCCCTCCCCAACTCACATGCACACTCTTTCTCCCTAGCTTTCTCTCTCTCAAAATAAATAAATAAATAAATAAATTTTAAAAGTCACCTTCTGTCTTTGAAAAGCATAATGCAGCAATGCCTTTTGATTAATTTAGGGTTCTGTAAATTAAGTTCCAATTAATCTAGATTTTTTACATGCACCTCAAGATTTCAGGGGATAAAGGCTCTCACTCCACCCCAATATGGGGTCATGCTGACACTGATGTGCTCATGGAAATGGAAGGAAACATGTTAAGTCATAATAGCCCATCCTCCTTCAATGCAGCAGATTCTTCAAAAATATGTGTGACTGAAAGCTTCTACTGATAGAGAGCTCAGCATATTCTTTTGAGATGTTGTAAACTGTTAGGTTTGTGAGACGGTATCCAATTGTGTCTTCTAGAGCAGTCTTTCTGGTGTACTTTTGTATATAATTCCTCTTCTAATTTCTTGTTTCAATTGAAAATAAGAGCCAAACACTCAGAGTTTGTGACTACATCACCCTGGGAAAGATAATATAACCTCTGTGCCTCCATTTCCTTATCTGTACAACAGAAGTGATAATAACAATACCTATGTCAACACTTCTTGTGAGGATTAAATGAATTGTGGCTGAAAACTTTCAGATTAGTGTCTGGCCTGCAGCACTTATGAACAGATATTAACTCTATACAGCTAGAGGTAGCATGCTTTCTACATTGTGGTTCCTTCAACCATATTTCATATGACTTAAATTAATCATTCTTGTCAAATTATTCTGAGCTCACTCACATTGACAGTGTTTTCTTAGGATGAGTGTTTCAGAAGCAAGAACCATATTTCAGTCATGGTAGAGCACAGTATGACTCTGGCCTTTCTTTGTTCTGAGCACTGTTCCATAGCCCAAGATTGTGTTCATTTGGGGAGAAGTCAGTGACTCACCCTGATGATTCATAAGGTGCTTACAGGCAAACAAACCCTTCACACCTTTTCACACAAGCCACTGTGAAACCACTTCTCCCCCATTCTGTGCTTATAGAATTGAGTTTCTTCAACTAAGTGCAGCATTTACACTTTACTAATACATTTCATCTGAAAAAACAGTGGAGTATAGGGAAGAACATTTTTAGTTTGGGTGTCAGACTGATCTGTGTGTAAATCTCAGCTGCAACACTACCTTTAAGACCTTAGAGAAGATACTTGTCGGCTTTTTAGTTTTCTCTTCTGTAAAATGGAGGAATGATACCCATATCAACTGATTATTTAGAAAGACTAAGTGACATAACTTATGCAAAGAGTCTGGTACATTCAGGCATGCAATAAGAGAGTAATATTAACATCCTACTATATATAATGATAAAATGAGATAATATATGTGTGAGAAAAAATCTTTATACTGTTCATTTCAATTCTAAAACTAACATTGTTTTTAGCCGAAAAACAATTTTAAATTACGATTCTGATAATTCATTAGCTTTGACACTCTCAGGATTTGTGATCAAAATCTTTATCATGTATTCTATATTTTCACTTACATTGTCAGCAAAATATTAAATAGGACAAGATAAGAAATAGAAATGCATTCAGTCACCAGCAGCCTTCCAGATCAGCATTAATCCAATTGTCAGTTTTCCATGGGCAATGGCAGTGAGTCAAGTAAAAATTCACCTTTGCTCACAAACTATAAATTCACCTACATGTGCAAACATATTAAGAAAATGTGATCAAAAGCTTTTCTGAAATTGAGACATTTCAAGTATACAGCACTTGCTTCTTTGGTAGGATCTACTAACCCTAACTGACAGAAACTATATAGCATGACTAGATCTTGGAGAATTTCTCTTTCAAATGACCTATAAACCATACCTTAATAATCTGTTCTAGAATTTCTTGTGCAATTGATGTCATGCTTGACCATCTGTACTACTGGATTCTATCATTATTTCTAATGATTGGGATAATATTTGTCTATCACACACCCCCAGATTTATAACATATTTTATGTTCTTTCTGATTTCCCAAAGATCACCAATTATGAGTCAAAAACACACTGGTATGTCCTTTCAATACAATGCACCTGGAAACATGAAGCCACTTAAAGAACAGAGATGCTCTCCTAACACCTCTTTGCTTTGTTTGGCAAGTCTGGCAGAAGAACATGGTACTTGTGTACTCTTGGGTAAGGGCTCATCTCATTCTAGCTGAAGAAAACTGTCCTCTTCTACCAAATTTACAGTTTCAGAAAGGAAGTCAATAGAACAGTTAAGGAGGACAGGGGAAATTATCTACTATTTCAAATAATGGTTCATCAGCACCTACCACTGATTAATTCAGCAAACACGCATTGATTCCCTAATATTTTTCAGACACTGTTCTTGCTCCTTATGTACTGGAGGATATAGGAAAACAGATGTGCAATAAAATATTCAAACATTGTAAGAAGTGCTAAAGTAGAGATATGCATGAAGAACACAAAAATGGGAGCAGCCAACTCTTTTTTGGAGGAGAATAATAGGGGCCATTTCTCTTAGAGAGACAAGGATGAGTATTCAAGGTTGAGTCTTCAAGGATATAAGAGCAGTCAACAGACCAAAAGGATCAGGGGAGGAAAAGTAGGGACGGCTATATTCCAGGAGGAAGGAAGAACACGCAAAAAGAACACATAGAGCTATGAAAGGGCATTATTGAAGCCCATCCATTTATTCATGTATTCCACAAGCATTTACTGAGTACATACTGTGGGCCAGGTACTCTACTAGACATTGGGGATACAGAGATAGGCAAACAGAGAAAAGCCCTACTCTTTAAATAAAATTGCAGCTAGAGACAGATGTTAATTCAGCTTTTAAAAAGCGAATGTTTTCTTAGGAACTGATAGAAGTTTTCCAAAGGATGTAAATAGAGTTACATGAGAATAATTAGAATAAATTGCTTCCGACAATTTATGAGGATAGAGAGAGGGAAGCATTTTATGACTACAAAAACAACTTATGCCCAAGTCCTGCAGCAGGAGGGGGCAGAGAGTCTAGGGGGCTTCTGAAAGGAGGCCGGTTTGGCTGGATATAGTGAAGTAATAAGAAACAAAGCTGCTGAGGCAGGCACAGGCCATATCTCACCGGGAATTTTAAGGATTTTGCTCTTACACAATGAGAATCCACAAAACATTTTAAGCAGGAAAGTGGTATGTTCAGACTTGGAATTTGGAAAGATGATTCTAATTATGGTGTGGAGGGCAGATCTTGAGAGGATGATAAAAATGTGGAAGACAGGTTAGCAGGTGGTTGCAATAGTCCGGCCAAAATGATAAGAACTAAGATGGGACTGTGAAGATGGAGAGAAATGCATGGAACGTGGAGTTATTTAGGTGTTACATTTATAGATCTTGGTGATGGATGATTTAGAGAAGGAAAAAAGACTAAAGAATAAATCCCAAGTGTTTGGCTTATATAAGTGGAAAGTAGTGAAGTCAATTTTTGGAGAAAAAAAAAAAGGGACACCAGGGAAGTACTATCTGGTCGGGGGGGGGGGGGGACACGATTCCAATTTGGAGTACATTGATTTTTAGATGTCTTTGTGACATTCAAGCAGATGTGAAGCAGATGGTTGAATATGACAGTCTCGAATGCAAAGAAACCTGGACTGGGAGGTATCCATAGATCATATGCACGGTACTTAAAGCCAAGGGATGTCCTAAGCAGACACTATGTAGTGAGAAAAGAGGGTTGGGGGTAGGATTAACCCTTGAGGGTCTCTGTTATCTAATGAAAGAATATAGAAAGGATAGGCCTATAAAGGAGATTGAGAAAGACAACTGAAGGAACTAGGAGTGTACCAAGAGAATCAGGTGTCTAAGAGGGCTAAAGGTGGAAAATGTTTTAAGAAAGAAGTGTTCCATGACATTGAATCCTGCTGAGAGAAGTAAAATTAAAAGTGAAAAATATTTATTTTAGTTAGAAATATGGATATTACTGGTGAACTGAGATCATTTCCAGTGAAGTGATGGCCCAATAGCCTATTCTCAGTGAATAAAGGGGAGGTGAAAAATGGAGGCAGTAAGAGCAGAAAAGAAGCTCAGTTATGAAGAGGAAAGTTGAGAGAAACTGAGGGAAGCAAGATTGGGGGATCACTGATAATGTCTTCCTGGGAAGGCAGAAGTGGTGTGGTCCACAGAACCGACAGGGGGAATTAGTGTTAAGGAAGGTCACATTCTCCAATATACCAGAAAAGGGGAGGAACAGGTCTAAGTGGATTTGTGAGTTCAGTAAAGGGAAGTTCAAAGAATTTCTCCTGATCTCTCTGATTTTCTTTTAACAAAACAACACTGGCCCTTTCTCGCTCACCATTTCTTTTAACCAGAAAGAACATTTGGTTAAAATTAAGTTAAAACACTTTCAGATGATACTAAAGAAATTCAACCATTCAACTGTTATAGGAAAATAAGAGTGCTAAGCCTGAAGAAGTGAGAACTCAACTTGGAGAAGGGAAATGGTAGCAATCTTTGAATGTGTAAATGATTTTTATGTGAAAAGAAAATTAGTTTGTTCTTAATTAAACTAAGGGTGGGGCCCAAGGAAATGGAAGGTATGGGAAGATTTGCTTGGATTCAACATTTAGACAAACTAGATTTCCTAACTGTTCTTGTGCAAAGATTAAATAATCTGATTAAAGATACAGTAAATCCTCAGATAGTAGAGTTGGTTGCTTAAAACTTTTACTTGTTGGGGCTTGATGCCAAGGGCGAAATTCAAGCATGAGATGGGAGGCTGGCTGTTGGGAGTTTCTATTTGACTGTTTTTCTCCCTTTTATAATGTGAAAGCTATTTGTCCTCCCTCTCTTCTCCTTGGCCTGAAATTTATTCTCCCTGAGAAGATAGAAAGATGGGAAGATAGGAAAGAAAGAGATTATAGGAAGTGACAATTATCAGGCTACACTTTCCCTGTAAATTGTTATTTCTACACTATTGGCTCTACACTATCGGCCAGAAGACTGTCCTGTACTTCCTTGATTTTTTTTTTCTTTTTTTCTTCGTGTGTGTGTGTGTGTGTGTGTGTTTTGTTTGGCTTGATTTTCATCAGAGCTTTGAATACTCCCTCTATTGTCCTCAGCAATTTTTCACCTAGCTTATTTTTATTGTTTTTTTTTTTACTAAGCATATACTCACATGCATCAAGTGGCCTTCCTGACTCTTTTCTTATGGTCACAAACTTTTGTATTCTTTCTGGAAAAGTCATTCCTCTTCCTACTGTTTTTACACCTATTATTTTACAACCTGAGCTCTTCAGAGCATATCTTTGTGCAGCCAGACAAGTTTTTCTCATTTCCTCCCTAAGATCCAGGACTAATGGTCATTTGTGTAGGACTTTATAGACGTTATGTATCCATTCAAAGGCATCACTGCATTTGATTACCACAAAGACTCCTCGGGATGCAAATTAGGTGCCACCAGCTCCAACAGCAACACCATTGCCCATAATCACCATCATAATCATCTCTACCAATTCTATGTTAAAGATAGAGTTCTAGGGGCGCCTGGGTGGCTCAGTGGGTTAGGCATCCAGCTCTGGATTTCAGCTTAGGTCATGATCTCGTGGTCGTGAGATTGAGCCCCATGTCAGGCTCCATGCTGATCATGGAGCCTGCTTGGGATTCTCTCTCTCTCTCCCTCTCTCTCTTCCCTCTCCTCTCTTTCTCTCTCTTCCTCAAAATAAATAAATAAACATTAAAAAATTAAATATAGAGGTCCAGAGAAGACTAGAAAATTGCCTTGAGTCATTCCACAGCAGAGAACCAGAGACTCAAACTGAGGTCTGCACACCCCTGTTAAATGCTTTTTATATGTAAAGCCTCTGCCCTAAGACTTGTTTCCTCAGCAGTTTTAAATTTGGGTTTGGCATGATCACTTTCTCCAAAATCACCTGTTGTTTCCTCAACATGTTCTTCCTCTTTGGTTGTAATTACATGGAATTGCAGTTCCCTTAGTGGCTTCCTCAATTATAAATAATGTTCACTTGAGACAACTCTCTGAGACCCCCCCCCCCCTTTATCAAATTCTTGTGAATACTAATGTTTCTTAGGTAGTCTGAGCCATCTCATCTGAGTCAAATTATTCTTCCCCTTTTGAGCTCTCTGTGTCTAAATTGTCCTTCTCGGAGACATATAAATACCTGCTTTGACAGTGCATCTAACTTTTCAGTCTGTTAGTCAATCAAAAGCTATTTACTGAGTGCTTGACATATGCCAAGCACTGTCTAGGCTCTTAGTATAGATTGTTAAAAAAAATATATATATATATATATATATATATATATATATATAAACCATATAGAGAGATCATAATCAGATCTCATGGTTCATGAGTTCAAGCCCCACATTGGGCTCACTGCTGTCAGCACAGCAGGATCCTCTATTCACTTGGGATCCTCTACCTCCCTCTCTCTCTGCCTCTCTCTCTCTCTCTCAAAAATAAATAAACATGAAAATAAATAAATAAATAAATAAAATTAGCCAGTTGGGCACTTCTCAAACTTTAATGTACATGCAAATCAAGAGGTGAGTTTATTAAAATGTAGCTTCGAATTAGTAGGTCTTAAGTGAAACCTGAAATTCTGCAGTTTTAGCAAGCAGTTGGTGTTGATGCTGCTAGTATATGGACTATACTTTGAGTAACAAAGATGTAGTCCTCTGATTTATAACTGGGAGTATCCATCAGAATACCTTGCTTTTCTAAAATACAGATTCTGAATCAGATTTTAGCAGGGGCTGGGACATATGAAAATTGAAAAGACAGTCTCAGACTTCCAGTTAATAAGAAGTAATAGGAACTGGGTTTACCATCCTGTCTAAAATAACCAAAAGAAAAAATAAAACCTGACAAAATAGGATATGATGGTTTTCAAGACACTAAACATTAGTCAACAAAGGAAAGTGATCTCTGAGAAACAGGAAACAAATAAGGTGAGCCCAACAAACTTTCTTGAGAGAATTTCCAAGCTATGGCATAGAGAACAGTAACCCAAGCAGAGCTCGACTGACTCCCTGAGTTGAAGAGAAAGACCTGAGTGTCAGAGGGGAACAAGGTGGCCAAAGTCCTCAGGGTGGAGCTCCAGAAAACAGAGAGCAGCACAGAGAGAAAACTCCAGAGCGTGCAGAAAGCACCCCTCAAGGATGTGGCAGAGTACTGATCAGCCCATACCTATGAGAAAACAACCCAAGACAAGGGTAATAATTACTAGAACAGATGAGATAACAGTGTCTTGTGCTCTTATAGATCTAGAAAAAGTGCCTGTATCTACCACCCTTATGATTCATGGGGTATTAGAGAACTCAGGAAACACTGCCTTAGGTAAGGAATCATTAGCCCAGACTAAGCACTGCTATAGCCTCACCTAATAAATCTTAAAAGCAAGACCAAACGGATTGAACTGTTTCCAAGTAACTCAAGTACATCACAGAATAAATCTTGGGAATATTTCTAGGAGTACATTTCATTTAGCACCAAACAAGGCAAGATTCAAAATGTATGACATCTAATTTACCAGGCATGGAAATAAGAGAATATGACCCATAATTAAGAGAAAAATCAGTCGAACAAAACTGACTCCAAACTGATAGAAATGTTGGAATTAGGAGGTAGGAATACAGTTGGAGCTGTATCCTAAATGTTTGAACTGTTAAATAAAAATAAGAAAGATATAAAAATACAGTAAGTGGGATTAATAACAGATTAGACATTACAAAAGAAAATATTAGTGAACTTAAAGATATAGTGATGGAAAGTATTCAAAATGAAACATAAAGAAAGAAGAATAAAAAAACACAGGAAAATGGGGCGCCTGGGTGGCGCAGTCGGTTAGACGTCCGACTTCAGCCAGGTCACGATCTCGCGGTCCGTGAGTTCGAGCCCCGCGTCAGGCTCTGGGCTGATGGCTCAGAGCCTGGAGCCTGTTTCCGATTCTGTGTCTCCCTCTCTCTCTCTGCCCCTCCCCCGTTCATGCTCTGTCTCTCTCTGTCCCAAAAATAAATAAACGTTGAAAAAAAAATTAAAAAAAAAATTAAAAAAAAAAAAACACAGGAAAAAACGAACAATTTAAAAAAACAAGAAAAAATGAACCAGTCATCGTTGTCTTTTGGAGCAAACTCAAGGGAGCTAATAATGTGTAATTAGAGCCCTTGAGGGAGGGAGAGGGGTTTATTAAAATATTTTTAAAGATAAATGCTGGGAAATTCTCAAATTTGATGATAGCCGTAAACTCTCCAAAAAACCTTCTAAATTTTAAGAAGCTCAATGAAGTCCAAGAACAAGAAACCTGAAGAAAACTATACAAAGGACATCATAATCAAATTGCTTAAAGCCAGTGATAAAAAAAAAAAAATCTTAAGAGTCTCCTGGGTGCTTCAGCCAGTTGAGTGGCTGACTCTTGATTTTAGCTTGGGTCATGATACCAGGGTTGTGGTATTGAGCCCCATGTTGGGCTCCGTGCTGAGCATGGAGCCTGCTTGAGATTCTCTCTCTCTCCCTCTGCCCCTCTCCCTCCTCACTCTCTCTCAAATAAAATAAATAAATAAATAAATAATCTTAAAAGCAGCCAAGGGAGTGGTGAGGGTGAAGCAGGGAATCAGGTAATGTACAGAAGAATAAAGATTAAATATGGCAACAGATTTCTTGTCAGAAATAATGGAAGCAAGAAGGCAATGGAACAACATCTTTAAAATACTAAAAGAAAAAACTGTTAACCAAGAATTGTATACCAAATGAAAATACCTTTCAAAAATGGAGAAACAAGGGTTTTTCTGAACATACAAAAAGTGACAGAATGCATGGCCAATGGCCTCCCATTACAAGAAATGTAAAAGGAAACCCTCCAGCAAAAGAGAAAGGAAACCAAAAGGAAACTTGGATCTATTCCAAGAAATAAAGAACCCAAGAAATGGTAACTATACCATTAAATGTATACTTTTTTCTTATTAAAAAATCTCTTTAAAAGATAACTGACTCTTTAAGCAAAAATGAAAATAATGTAGCATGGAGCTTATAGGACATGAGAAAGTAAAATGAATGACAACTATAGAAATTGTTGAATATTGAAAGTGAAGAAATAGAAGCATGTTATTAGAAGACCTTTTGTCATACATGTGTATAAAAAAGAACATCTTCAGATGAATCAGTATAAAACCTATGTCATCATTTTGGGCAGCAAACCTTTAACACTTATTCAGCTTAAAAGTAACAATTCCTTTTATATCAACAACTCCTTCCTTTCTTCAGAAGTACATTTTTGTTACCAATGTATTTCGGAGAATGCATAAAGATACTACCCTGCTTAAAGTTTTATATTCAATTAATAGTAATAATAATAATAATAACTAAAATGTATTGAAGCTTTACATAAAATAATCCATGAAGCCATACTATAGCCCATTGAGGCAGATACTTTTATGAGTCTGATATTCTAGAAGAACTAGTGGACAAGCTAATACAGAATAGAGATGGGAAACACACCCAGGAGTTCAACCTAGTGTCTGAAAACGTAGCCACTACACACACTACCCTCCCTTTTTTGTTTATTTGGCTTCGTTGTTGTTGTTGTTTTCTGGGTACTTCTGATTGTTACAGTCTTCTAAGTGGGGTGCCTGGGTGGCTCAGTTGGTTGAACATCTGACTCTTGATTTCTGCTCAGGTCGTGATCCCAGGGTTGTGGGATCTAGCCCCATGTCAGGCTCTGTGCTGAGCGTGCAAACCTGCTTGAAATTCTCTCTCTCTCTCTCTCTGCCCCTTCTCGCCAAAATAAAAAAAAATTAAGTTGATATTGTATCAACTTTTTAAAAAATCTTCTAAGTTAAAATTTTTGTGGTCTTACTGGACATATCCAATAATGGGTGCCTTGATTGTTTTCCTCAAAATCTCATTCATGGTCTATTCTAAAAAGCAGGTAAATAGAAAGAGAGAGAGAGAGAGAAATAGAGATTTGAAAAGACAATCTTTGACTTTATGGAGCCCACAGTTAATGGCGGGGGAGGCAGGTAAGAATGCGCCATTACTGCACAGTGCGGAAAGTCCCACGCTAGCAGAAAACAGAGGGTGTTATGAAATCACAGAGAGCTCTTGCTAGGTTTCCTTGAGAGATGGGCGAAACATGGCAAGTATTCTGGGAAAAGCTGATTCGAATTCTACAGTTGCTTCACAATGTAGTTCTGTCTTGTAAGATTTAATTTAAATCATCACGTCTGTGCTTGGCAAGCATGGGCCCGTGTGTTTGCGAACCACACACTGGGGTTGGCAAATAGAAAGTACTCAAATATTTGATAAATCAATAAAAATTTACACACACACACACACAGGTATACATTTAACCCACCAGCAACTGTCTTTAGCTTTTTATGTTGTGCCTGTATTTCTCTCTACACACTTTGGAACACCTGCAGCTTCTCCAGCCGGGACCTGGGGGTTGAGGTCTGTCTTCAGTCTGGCTTACAAACTTCTTACCAACACACGTGCCTTTGAGGCTTAATAGTGTCCAAGGGCTGCCAGAGCAAGGATCACAAACGAGGTGGCTTGTAACAACAGAAACTGATTCTTTAACCTTCTGGATGTCAGTTCTGAAGTCAAGTGTTGGGCAAGGCTGTGCTCCTCCCAAAGGCTCTAAGGAAGATTCCTCCTTGCTTTCTGGTGGTTCCTCCAGCTTCTGGTCATTACTTGGCTGCTGGTTGTGTCTCTGCCTCCGTTTTCACACGACCGTCTCTTCTGTGTGTCTGTGTTGTCTCCTTTTCCAAGGACATCTGTCAGTTGATTTCGAGCCCACCCTGATAAACTCTCATCTCGAGATCCTTAATTATATCTGCAAGAACGCTTTATTCATGTAAGGTCACACTCACAGATTCTGAGTGCTAGAAGGTAGGCCTATCTTTTTGGGGCCACAATTCAACTCATGACAGAGGCATTTGCAACAGGGTCAGGACTAGGGTGAGGAGAATTAGGCAATCGGCTCAGGTGCAAAGTTTAAGGGGATGTAAAAAAAAAAAAACACAAAAAAAAACCCAGTCATGTAAATAAATAATGAATTGATGATACTAAATAAATAATAAAAGTAAGTAATATGTTAATGAAATATTTCAAAAAGTCAAAATTAATGCAGGAAGCGAATACTTTAAAAACACTTTAAAGCGAATACTTTAAAAATACTTTTTAAATAAAAGCAAGATCAGTACTCTTAATTTTGTTTCCTTTTAGGTCTCCAATATGACTTAGCATGCCACTCATTTCCAGCAATAGCCCTAGCCTCTGATCCATAGTAAGGATGAATTGAGCCAAACCACCATATTCCCTGTCACAATTTCAATCACCCTTCCCAGAAACATTGCTCCAGGGAGCTTTACTCAGGAGACCAGGCCCTCTATGCACTAGGCTTCCCGCTTCCAAAGCAGGTTTATTTGTCTTATGAATTGTGCAAACACCTCCTGAGAAGCTAATTAAAATGGAAGCCCATGCTGCCAGTTCTGGGAAGCCTCCAAGTAAGCATCATGAGGCTGCCAGAAAGTGTTATTAATACACGCACCAACCTCTCACTGTGGCTGAAGGGGGGCAGAGGACTGGGAAGGACAAACTCTGGAAGGTGAGTATGAGGTGAAAGTTGCTGGGCCCCACTGCCAAGCACAGCATGGAGCGAATGGAGGTACTCAGTAAGTGTAGGAATGAAGATGTCCTGCATGGTGGGTGGATGGAGCTTCGGAACAAGAATGAAAGCGTATTTCCTTCCTGCTAGCACCACTAAAGAAAGAAATGCTACATACATTTGATTTGTATGCTATCACCAAACACTAAATCAATAGTATTAACTGATTATTTAACGCTAAATAGCATGAAATAATAACTGGTGAGAAAGTGTAATGAGAAATATGATCACATCACAAAATAATTTAAAATACGTAGCAAAAATATTTTAATTACATAGAAACAAACAAGCAAAAATAGGCAAGAACTGTAAGAAAAAAGGAGTCAAGGGCATAGAGGTAGACTTTATGAGGTGGCAATACATGCTGTATTCCTGGGTGGAAAGACTCAGTATCATAATAATATAAATTAACCTTGAATTCACATATGAACTTAATGTAATTTCAAAAATGAATTAATGGTAGTTTTGTGGGGGAATTTAACAAACTGATTGTAAAATTCATCTAAAAACAGTCAAAGCTAAAGAACAAATTATGGATAATGTGAACTTCCAGGTAATTAAAATTATTGTAAAACTATAAGACATAGGACAGTGTTACAGGTTAGGAAGATGGACAGATATAACAGAAAGCCTAGAAACTGAACTCCCTATATAAAGATCTTTAATGTATGTATCATATATATCATATCAAATAGTTATTAAAAAGCAGTCTTAACTAATATTGTTCAAACCTAGAGGTATTTGTTATTAGACAAAAATAGATTCCCATTTTTATTATATATGAATTAAATGTAACTTGGTTATAGAGTTAAAGGTAGAAATGAATTATAAAAAATTATGGGAGACTATCTTATCTCTAGGTGGAGATAAGTTTTCTAAGCATAAAACAAAGAAAAACTTCAAAGAAAAGATTGATCCATTTTTCTTTGTAAATATTAAAACACGTGTTAAAGCTCACCATAAACCAAGGTAAAGGAAACAATAAATGTAGAAAATATATGCCACATATATGAAAAGCAAAGAATATAATGATAGGCTTCCCAAAGATCAATAAGGGTTGATTTTGATTCTACAAATAAATAAAGCATCCTCAAAAATCAGTATGAGAAAGAGGAGACAGATACTCCAAAACAATGAGTGAAGCTCGTAATAGAGAACTTATTCTGAAAAGAAATCAAAATGGCCAATCATTATGTGAAAAATATTAGCCTTACAAGTAATGAAAGATGTGCAGATAAAATTAACATAGAGACACCATTTCTTAAGTTGACAAAATTATTTTCAAAGGTCAAACCTAGGGACTCCTGGGTGGCTCAGTTGGTTAAGCACCTGACTCTCGATTTTGGCTCAGGTCATGGTCTCATGGTTCATGGGATTGAGTTCCCACTAGCAGTGGGGAGCCTCCTTGAGATTCTCTCCCTCTCTTTCTCTGCCCTCCCTGCTCACTCTCTCTGTCTCTCTCTCTCAAAATAAATAAACTTTAAAAAAAATAATAAATAAATAAATGATCCGACCTAATACTGAGTCTCCAGTGAAATTCATAGTCGCATTGTCTCATACTCCCTTCTGGGAGAAGCACCAGCGAATACAGCACTTCTGAAAGGGATTTGGGTACTATGTAGCAACAGCCTAACCATAATTCCAATTCTTTTCATTTTATTTTTTTTTTATTTTGAGAAAAAGAGCATGATCAGGGGAGGGGCAGAGAGAGAGAGAGAGAGAGAGGAAGAGAGAATCCTAAGCAGGTTCTACACTCAGTGCAGAGCCTGATGCAACCCTCCATCCCAAGACTGTGAGATCATGACCTGAGCAGAAATCAAGAGTCAGACGCTCAAGCAACTGAGCCACCCAGGTGCCCATAATTCTTTAATTTAGTAACCTTATAGTTAAGTGAAATTGAGGAAGGAAATGATTTAACTATTTGCATAGATTTATAGATAGGATATTCATTATAATACTATTTAGATTGGCAAAAAAGCTTAAAACAGTCTCAACGTCCAATAACATAAAAACAAATGGTGGGATTTTATGGTGCCATTAAAATAATGTTTTTGAATAATATTTAATTATGTATGCTACTATATTTTGTATATTTATATTTATTGAAAACTATGTAATAAATATCTAAAAACAAACAAACACATAAACACACAAACGCACACTATAAAAAAAAAAAGAGTAACACCAAAACATTAATATGAGGTTTTTCTGAGGCATAAACACTTTTGACTGGCTTCTGTATTACACTTTCCCATGTATTCCACCATTAGAATACATGATTTTTTAATCAGTAAAAAGAAAAAAAAAGAATATGCTTAAGAGATGTGATCCCCAGCTCATAGGATGTCAACATTTGAAAGAGCACTAGCAAGAAACTGAGCCAATTCCTTTGTGTTTCAGAAAAAGAAACCAAGGACCCGGAAAGCTAGCTGATTAGAAAGGCCAAGTGTTAATTTGTAAGTAGTAAATTAGACACACAATAGATGTGTCTCCAAACCCCGGACTATTTCAGAGGATCCCTCTGCTGTCATGCAAAAGGTGCTACCAGCCCGCGGTACTCTTGGGGACATGGAGAGCCAGTGGCAACTCTCCCACTCGTCTTAAGCTCTGGCCATTTCTGCTTAAGACCAGAGAATGGAGGATATGCTGCCCAAGTCAGCAACCCTCAGCTGCCCAGGTCCTTGAGCAGATTCTGAATTCCTCTGCCCAGAACCTGGAAGGCTCCATACATATTTAAGGATTGAAGGGACTAAAGGAACCTGGGAATTCTACCCATCTCACATCCAAATATACCACAGCCCTCCACTCCTGCCCTAATATAGGTGCCTTTCATACAAAAGTTTATGTTGTGAGCAGAGGTGGTGGTGTCATTTCCGTAAACTACAATATGCATGGCAGAGTCATACCGTGTGGTGGCTGTGGTCTTGATGGACGTGGAGTTTGCCTACAGAGGGCAGAAATGTGAAGGCTTAACAAACAGAGAAGTGCATGGAGGAAGGCCTAAAGCTTTGACGTGCATGACGAGAAGTTTAGCAGCATGGGATGCCTGGGGGCCGGAAGCGATGGCATCCAATGTGGCTGGACTGCGAAAAGCCTTGAAGGCTGTGTGGAGGAGGGTTGTGGGAAGTCAAGAGCAGGGTGGGCCATGGAAAAGAAGGAGTAGGAAATGAGCAAAGCAAGGCCCAGACCCTGACAGAGGATGAGCAATGACTGACAAGATGGGGGCAAACCGGCCCAGCAGAGAATTGGAAGTGTGCCCTCAATGGAACGATAGCCAGATTCCTCAGATGTCCCCAGGCCCAGGCCCAGACTTCAGTAGGAGCATCTGGATCGCCGGGACCACACTTCCTGCCCTCACTGCACATTTCCTCTCATGTGACTGAGAGTGGACTGCTGACAGGAGATCTACGGTTTCAGAAGAAAGGGTGAGGCTGAGGCTGAACTGAAGCTAACCCCAGAAAGGAAGTGGCAGAACGTTGCTGAGAAGAGACTTCAGTTGTGACCAAAAAGCTCCCAGAAACGATGAAAGGAGGCCTGGTCCCCAGCTGCTGGACCGAGAACCACCAGCTCAGTTCGTGGGTGGCGGTAGCTGAGTTTAGGAGATGAGCCCACTCATCCACATCCCACTCCACCACTTCCTAGTGGTGATGGGCAAGGTCCTTAGCCTTGCCAAGACTCTGTTTTCTCACCTGTAAAATGGGGATAATAGCAGTCCCTACCTCACAGGATTATAAGAAGAAAAACTGATATATTGCATACAGCATAAATACCACTGAAGTATCACTGTTAACTTTTCTTCCTCTTTTCATCTACCTGGAACCCAAATCCATTATTTGCATTTATATTAAAAGAGTGAGGAAAAGGGTAAGTAAACAGCTACTTATTGAGTCTCTGCTTCATGCTTTACTCTAATCACCCTCTTAGTCTTCCCCAGGGCCCCCAGGAGGGCATTAAGATCTCTCACCGGCAGATAAGTTGTAACTCAGAGAAGTTATGCCGCTTGTGTAAGATGCTAAACTGACTTGCAGAAAAAGAATTCTGTTTACCTCCAGAATTCCTGTCTGTCCCACCAGCCTGTGCGGTCTTCCCCAACCCAAATCGGCGCAAGCCTCTTGCGGCCCGCCCCTACACACCTGCTGCCATGGAAACGGGGCTCTTCTCCCCTCAGTCACGCAGACCTGGAACACGGCCCTCATTTGACTGGCCGTGCTGACCCAGGCCAGGACACACACGGCCAGATGTGCCATCCCTGGAATCAGGGCTGCTGCGGGTCACGGGCACCCTTTAGACAGACACCTCTCCCAGAGTCCACTGCCCGCTGCCCGGCAAGACATGGGAACTCAGGGGAAAACACTGATTTTTAGAAAAGCACGCGTGTGTGTGTGTGTGTGTGTGTGTGTGTCTATCCCATGGGGATTTTCTGGGGCTGGAGGAAGCTTGTCAGGGTACAAAGAGCCCAAGGGGATGAAGGGCTGGGGACAATTTTAATGAGGTCAGATCACAGAGTGGGTGGTGGGGTGGAGTTGGGAGAGTCTTTTTCAGACTACAATCCTACAACACTCTGAAATGGCTCAACCTTTTTTTATTATTATTAAAATTGTTTTGATGTTTATTTCTGCGAGAGAGAGAGAGAGAGAGAGAGAGCATGAGAAGGGGAGGGGCAGAACAAGAAGGAGACCCAGAATCTGAAGGAGGCTCCAGGCTCGGAGCTGTCAGCACAGAGCCTGAGGCAGGGCTCGAACTCCAGAACCGTGAGATATGACCTGAGCCGAAGTCAGATGCTTAACCGACTGAGCCACCCAGGCGCCCCTCAACCTTTTTCCTATACAAAGTAGGAAACTGAGGCTCAGACAAGCCAGATATGATAGAAAGGGCTGGGCTTGTGATTGATTCTCTGAGATTTTAGTTCCAATTCCAGTTTATTTACTTATTTTGCTGAATGATCTAGGGGAAATGCTTTAACTGCTGTAATATCACAACTACAACTCACATTTACTAAGTGCTTACAAAGGACTGGGTCCCTTCCTGAGCTCTGAACATTTATTATTCCACTGCAACATTCCACCGGAGATCAAGCCATTATTTTCTTTCTTTCATGGATGAGACTGAGGCACTCTGCAGACTCAAACCCCTTCAGTAGGGCTCAGAGTGCTCAGCGTCTGTCCTGAGGCCACCTTGGGCAGATCCTTTGCCTTTACAGAGCAAGGCATCTCTGACAATCAAAGGACCAATGTCAGAAATTGTTTTTTCTTTTGAAAACCACCATTCTGGCTGATGCTGTATGGAGGAGGTTCCTAGAGAGACATTCATGATGGTTCTTTGGAAGGGCAGGGGTAGCGTGGCTGGAGCCCAATTTGCTAACTCAATCACCAAGACTCCTTCCCATTCAAAGGAAGAGTTCTCCTCCCCCATGCTGGGCTCTGCTTTTCCGGAACCTTGAGCTTTGCTCTAGAAGAGCCTCAGCTGTGTTGAAACGCTGTAGAATTCAGGGGAAATCTGTGCCTGGTCAGAACCTGTGCAGTTATCCCTCTGGGAGTTTCCAGCTTTGTGTGGGTTCATTGTCAACAAGTTTTATCCGAGAAACTCTAGAACTCCAGTGCCAAAGTTCTCTTGACTGTGCCCAGGTTATTGGCAAGATAACTCAAAGGTTTCACTTTTATAAAAGAAAGAGAAATTGCCCAGCCTGTCATGAGAGGAAAGAGCCAACATTTGTCTTATGCTCAGAATGTACAGGGGTTTTACATTTGTTATCTGTTTTGGCTCTCACCCTGGAGGCAGGGGGAGTTATCCCCATTTCAGAAAAGAAAGAACTGACTTGTCCAGCAAATAGTGAAACTGGGCGATTTTTTTCTTTCCAAAGCCAAAGATCTTTCCACTGCCTATGATTTCTCATTAATTCTCCAGCCAAGAGTTGGTATCCTGAACCAACTGTTTGGGTTTAAATCCCGGCCTAATAATGATTAGCTGTGTGACCTTGGAAAGTTACTTGATCTCTTGGAACCTCAGTTTCCTCATATAAAAAATGAGGTTGGGGCGCCTGGGTGGCGCAGTCGGTTAAGCGTCCGACTTCAGCCAGGTCACGATCTCGCGGTCCGGGAGTTCGAGCCCCGCATCAGGCTCTGGGCGGATGGCTCGGAGCCTGGAGCCTGTTTCCGATTCTGTGTCTCCCTCTCTCTCTGCCCCTCCCCCGTTCATGCTCTGTCTCTCTCTGTCCCAAAAATAAATAAAAATGTTGAAAAAAAAATTAAAAAAAAAAAATGAGGTTAATAACACCAGTACTTGCTTTTAAGGGCTCTTGTGAGTTTAAATGGGTTAAGTCAGGGGGCAGGATGTTTAGAACCATGTGCCATGACATAATGCCAGCTACACTAATCACATAATTTAATCGAAGAAATACACTGTTGTTTTTTTTACCAGGTATGTACTGTACCCTGGGGGAAAGAAGAATTCCTCTACAATAAGCCAGTCTCCTTGCTAGGTAGGTGCTTCTGATTCATTTATCCATTTATAACTACACAGCAATCCTGTGAGTGAGGGATTTTACAGATGTGAACATTGAGGAACAGAGAAGTTAAGCCACATGACAGAGGTTGCACAGCTACAGATTATTGGAGCTGGGACTCAATCCCGGCCTGACTCCAGCACTTCCACTTTCTCCTTGATCACTCTGCCCACTGCCTCAGGGTGGAGACAGAGCAACCCAGTGAGGAGCATGTGGGTGCATGCATGAGACCTGGGGCCAGTCAGGGAATGGGAGTTGCCACCAGACTGGTGTTGCCTCATTTTACAAACGCAGTATTTCCTGATAGGTCCTCTGCACATTTATTAGGATTGCTTATTTTAAATACACAAAGCACAAAGGAAACTGGCAATTCAGGGGACTTCTGTACTGGTTTGAAATTTCAAGACATTGGTCTGTATTTATTTGGTTGGTTTTTGTCTGTCCACTTTGTGCCAGTCACTAGGGTTATGAAGATAAAGGGAGAACTGATAGAATTGATTCAATGTTGACACAAGAATGCACATTCACAAACCATGATAAGTTCCATGAAAGAAAGTTCTATAATGTCAAAAGGTAATGATGGGCGTCTGATGTGATCTAACTGGAGCTCAAGACACAACATGCAAAGGTATAAAGGAAGAAGAGAAGTTACCCAGGTAAGGAAGGAGAGGATAAATATTACAGAGAGAAGAAACATCATGTGCAAAGGCCCTCAGGGAGAAGAGAGCATCAACTATCTAAGGAACAAAAAGGTTCCCACTGTGTCTAGGGGACAGAAAAAGAGGGGAGAACGAGATTCAAATTGAAGTTTTAAAATAGGAAGGAACCAGAGTCTATAGAACACTGGTGAGTATAGAGAATCTGTCTTTGTTCTAAGAGAACGGAAAGGGATTTAGTTGAAAAAGTAAGATTTTTGATAAATGCTGTAAAAATTAAGATATGGCTTAATACAACAGTATCCATCATATCATGAGGGGATGACAAATAGTCTGCGACTTGCCTGCCAATTCTGAAGGGTAATTAGTGGCCATGGGAATAATGTGCTGAGGACTTTGTGGGTGTATCTAGATCCAGTGGGAATAAGTACCATTATCCATTAGTGATGTAGGCCTGGGATGGGCTGGAGCTGGCTGTTCTCACTGAGACCGCATGAAACACACTGGCTCAGGCACCAGATTCACCCGGGTTTGGATCACAACTTGCTTTCTGTTGGAACTGAGGCAGTTTATTTAATAACTCAGAATCTCAGCTTCCTAGGTTGTACAACAGACCTAACAGTATCTGCCTTCAAGGGGTTTGTGAGCATTCTAGGAATTAAAATGGTAAAGTATGGACTCCATGATAATAAACTGTCTTTGTATGTAAAGGGAATTTGGAAGTATAGTCGTGGAATAATAAAAACTGCAATGACCTTAGAGTGAATACAAAGGAAAAAATAGGCCAATTTCCTTCACTTTTTCACAACAGATTTGTGACCTGTTTTTTGTATACTGTTAAAACTTAGCCCAGGGAGGCCCCCACGTGGGCCCTACGTGGCGGCCCAGATGCAGGCTATGTTGAATCATGCTTCCAGGGCACAGAACAAGGTTCTGGAGAAGACACAATGGCTTTCGGAATGAAAACTGTGCAGTAGACGTTTATGGAAATGGCCAAGTGGGCTGGTTTGTGTTCAGCATTCATTCACCAGGCTTGATACATGGGCTCCCAGCCCGTTCACCTCAATAGTGTAAGAGGACGTAAGCTGAGGCACCAAGATGGACCAGACATTAGACACTGCAGTGAATTTTGAGACTGTCCCCCCAGGAGGCCTGCAAAAAGGCAGGATGGAACTCATGGGGTGACTCAAATACACTGAGAGGGTCAGAGGGTTGGGATGTTGAACATGAAGAGAGGGTCTGAGCGAGCTTCTAGCACCTCTCGGGTGCCAGCTTCACGAACCTCTCGGGGTTCGTACATGTGATAGTGCTTCTGGCACAGTGCCAGGCACAGAATTGATATTCAACAAGCATCTATGGGATGAATAACTTCTGACACATGAATAGAACCTAAAATAGATGAGGACTAGAAAAGGAGCATAAAGATTTTTTAATGAACCTCGAGTCTCCAAATACATTGTTAACTATAACCCACAGGGTTGAGAAAGCTCACAGGTATGACGAGGGAGCTGCTTTTTTAAAAATAATCTCTGACAAGGATGAGTAAAGTTCGAGGAAACTGACAGCAGGCAAAACTTCCTCATTTTCAAAAAGCTGAATTTCAGAAAAGATAAACCCATGCTGATAATTTGGGGAAAGCCCCAGAGCACTTTTTTCTAAACATTTAGGCATGAAAATCGTTCTCAATGGCAACCAGCACTTGTCTGATAGGGTTATTGGAGCAGCCTGATCAGGAACATGCTAAAAATGTTTTCCAAATTCAGAGGGAAATTTGACATCTAGGTTAATTGCAGAAGGGTGGGTACAATGATAAGACAGAGTCGTGGTTGATAACCTCCTTACCCACAGTCATTCAGGGCTTATCAGTCTATACAAGTATCCTTAAACTCATGACGTAGGGCTGTGGTTCTCAGTGTTGGCCAACTGTTAGAATAAACAGGGGAACTTTTAAAACACATGAGTATCTGGCCCTACCCTCAGAGATTCAGGTTTCATTTGTCTGTTGTGGACATCAGTCATTTGTATATTTCAGAGGCCTCCTCGTGTTCTAATGTACAAAGATTTAGCACTATTTTCTTACTGTTCTGTTTTTGATCATAGCCTTTACAATATATTTTTGAGGCATATATTGAATGAACATAGAGAAACTGCCTGCATTGCAGTTGTTGATAAATCAAAAATAGGAAGTGACAGAATTAAGTTTAAAATAAGCAAATCAAAACCTTCAGTAAGTCAGAAAAATGAGCAGACAAAAAAAAAAGTCTTGTTACGGAGATATTATGTGAGTTCAGTGAGTTCACAGACATGAAGAGCTTGGAGCAGAATCAGCACAAGGTATGTGTGCTCAGTGCAGTTAGCACATGCAATCCTCTTCCCCTATGAGTTCAATACTATCTCCATGTTGGAAAAACTGAGCCCCAAGGAAAGTGCACCTTTCTAGCTCAAGGCCATGAAGTAAGTGGCAAAGGAGATTCAAACCCAGTCTTACTAACTCCAGTGCTCAAGCTCTTAGTTACTACCCTAGGTATTAGTGTTAAATTTCAAGTGGTGCTAGAAATCACTCCACGCATTTTAGAAACTGAGGTTAAGAGAGGTTAATTTGCCCGAGGGCACTTAGAAAGTGGTAAAGGCAGGACTTGGAGATAAGTTTGTTAGTAGAAGGAGAAGGAGAAGAAGGAAGAGGAGAAGGAGGAGGAGGAGAGGAGGAGGAGGGGGGAGGGAGAGAAGGAGGGGAAAAAGAAGGAGAAGGGGAGGGGGAGGAAGAGGAAGGGGAGGAGAGGGAGGGAGAAAGGAAAAAAGGAAATGACAGGCAGGCAGGTAATTCCTGTATGTAGGGCCCTCCCCAGAGCAAGAGAAATCTGAGAAGGTCCTGGCTTATCCCACAGAAATGGAACGCATTAGTAGGGAGTTCTGGCTCTGGAAAGCCCCAAGGATGCAACTGAGAAATGTTCACAAAGAGGTCCTTCTGGATTCTCACAGGCAATGCTGGATTACCTGCAGTCATCCCTGAGATCACACTAAGGATCAGATTTCCTTTCACAGCCCTGTACGTGGACTGAAAGATTTAATTAAAGAGGTGAGCTCCTACGTCAAGGATATCGTTAAGTGATAGGAATGGAAGTTTGTTTGGATTGGCATAGGAAAATCCTGGCCCAGAGATATGGAGAAGGACATTGAAGGTGTTTTATAACAAAACACAAAACCTTTGACAAGAAGACAATTCAGAAGGACTCTCTAATATATGTCATGACTAGCTCTTGCCTCCACTTGTCAATAAAATACCTCTAGGTCCTGGAGAGTGTGCTCCAGTGATTGGGAATCCCCAGATAGGGTCCCACGTGTACTCATGAACAAGTTTTATTTGCTCCCCCAATGTTTCTACCCCATTTTTCTTCTTCTGTTCCAGCATCCCCTTTCCATGGGAATTTCAATCCGTGTGAGGAAGTTGCCTCACTCACTAGTGAGCCTGGGGATCAAATGAGATGGAACACCACCTCACACAGTAATGACCTAAGAGTTTGTGGTGTTGTTTCTTTTTTCCCCCTTCACTTCTTACCCATAAAATGAGTGTATTATGATAAGAAGTATATGTTACAGCATTTTAGGAATATATCAAGATTGTAATTAAAAAGTGAGATGAGGAGCATCTGGCTGGCTTGGTCAGTAGAGCATGACTCTTGATCTCAGGGTCATGAGTCAAGCCCCACATTGGGCATAGAGCTCACTTTTTTAAAAAGACACACAGGGGCACCTGGGTGGCTCAGTCAATTAAGCATCCGACTTGGGCTCAGGTCATGATCTCACAGTGTGTGGGTTCGAGCCCCACGTTGAGCTCTGTGCTGACAGCTCAGAGCCTGGAATCTGCTTTGGACTGTGTGTCTCCCTCTCTCCCTTCCCCTCCTCCACTCACACTCTGTCTCTCTCTCTCAAAGATAAATGCTAAAAACATTTTTTTAAAAAAAAGACACAAAAAATGAGATGATACGTAGTAGGCACTCAACAAATCAAGTTACTTGTAATAATAGTATCAACAATGGAGAAAAGCAATGCTTCTGGTTCCTTCTGCCCACTTAAACTAGATGCCTACAGGAATCAAGAGGAGCCAGTAGAAATTGGAATATTGAAAGGGAAAGATAACACATTTCTATTGATGATAGTAATTCAGATTTTAAATGCAAGAGGATGACCCAGTCAGGATGCCAAAGCAATCCCACGTCTGAGTTACAGGGTCTCCTTAGCTGACTCCTGGTGGACACTTGACATATAAGTACTCAGAGCCCAGACTCCTCTACCTGCCCCTCTGAGCTCTAGCCACCTTAGAGAATAGGGGTTAAAGACTGCAGTTGCTTAGGGAGTGAGTGCATGCTGAGGGTCAGGGCCCGAGCTAAGTCCTCTAGATATGTGACCTTGCTGAGACTACACAGCAACCCGTGAAGCCAAAACTCTTACTATCTTCCCTGTTTTACAGAAGGGGAAATAAACGTTCCAAGGAGTTACAGAGCATGCCCAAGGAAGAGTCCGTTTTCTGATGCAATGACATGTCCTTAACTCCTTTCGACACCCCAGGAATCTCTGGCAGATATTCTGTATCCGGCCTTACAGGAACAGCCTCCTTCTCCTCCACTCATTTGCTCTGACCCTAAAACCATCCCCATCCCCTGGCCTCCCAGGACTTGACTCAGGGAGTTTTCCTTCTTGTGGGAGACTTTGCGAAGGACAAATTTAGCATCCTGGCTCCGCACCTTTGCTTCCGAAGCACACAGAGGACTCATGTGACGCTGAGCACTGGGTCTCTAGGGACACTATGTGCAAACACCAGATGCAGCTGGGGCTCCTTTTGCATACACTTTTCTTGGAGGGGCTGAGCACACTCTCCTGTTTTGGGTACTGAAAGGACAGCTGGGGTCATCCTGCATTGGCCAAGGTGCCTGCTCTTCTGCAGAAAAAATAACAGGCTCCCTTCACCACTCCTGGCATAGAAATGCCTGCCGTTAGGGAGACAACTGACAGCGACTGGTAGTCCTGCTGGACTGTCCTGGCTCTCCCATCCCAGCTGATTTTCACAACCTCCTCTCTCTGGAAGGGAGGCGGCATCCACCAAAATCTGTACCTCCTGCCAGCAAGACCCGTCTGGTGCAGTCCTAGAAGAACCTACACGTGGCATTTTGTGGAAGAAACCATGATCAATCCTCTAGGCTTGAAGCAGGAATTTCCTTTCATGTTTCTCTGCGGACCCTTGAGAGGTCTATCTGATCTCTCTGACAGAGATGCACTAGGTGTGCCTTCAGCTCCAAAACCCCACATGGGCTGCACAAGATGAGGTCAGCCACTTACTTGAAACCTCATGCCCTTCCGGGAAATATTTGCCTTACTCCCACATTATTCTTAAGAACCTCATAAGGAATTCTCTAGACTCTATGTTGAGGGTTTCATAGGCAGATATAACCTTGATCTTCTGCAACATATCCCAGTCTCTTGTAACCTAATTCAGACAGAGCAAGCCAAAAAATGTTGAGCTCAGAGAAACTAAGTGAAATCACTCAAACGGCCATTGGTCAGGTTACCTGGAAACAGGCTCTGTGAGGCAGATTTGTACCCAGATGTTTCTTGGAGAGTGTTCTGGGAACAGCCTCTTTAAGGGAATGAGGGAAACAGGACTGGACAGAGGGAGAGGTGGATTCACAGTGGAACAGAGGCTTCAGCTGATCCCACGTGGGCACTCTGAAGCTGGAAAGCCTTTCAGAGATGTCCTAAATTAGCCTCTCTGTATTTTGTACCTTTGAGCAACCCTGCCCGCCCCCGGGAGAGAGTGTGTAACCTTGGATAAGGCAGTTACCTTTGGCTGAGAGTAATTCTCCAAAAGGAAGTCAGCCATGAGCTGTCTGTGGCCAATACTCCCTGCCACTGGGGTTACTGAGTGCCTTTGTTCTGGAGGGGGGTTTGGGTGGCACTCCACAGCATCCAGCACACAAGCTAACTCTCTCACACTACAGGAAACAGAGTCCAAGGGAAGGGAGGTAGATGACCCTGGGTCACACAGCAAGGTGGTGGAATAAATACAGCGCTCAGGACTGTAAATGTCACAGTGTCTCTCTTTCATACCAATAAATAAATCATTTGCTGAGCATCTCCCATGTGCCAGCCGATGTGTTTAGCATGTTACATGGATTCTTACGTGAACTAATCAGGTGAAACCCTATATAATGGGTATTATTGCCTTCGTTTTCTAATGGAGGAAACCAAGGTCTCGCACGTATATAGTTGCCTAGCAAAGCTCCTGGCGTGTGTGACAGACCTGTCGATATTCGAAGCCTGTGTTCGCAACCCCCACCCCACCCCTGTAATTCACCCAGCAGCTTCCCCCCTTTTGCTGCAAATCGTGTTGCTGATGTAATCATCAACAATGAAATTGAGGGACAAGTTATCTTTCCTGCCCAGCAATCCCTCACCCTCACAGGAACTGCTATTTTGGTCATCATTTGAGATTCTTGGCCATTGAAATTCCCATGCATTCTTAATGAAACGAATTTCTACGTTATCCAACGAAGGAGGCCCATGGGTCAAGTCATGTGACTAAACATTGTTTCAGCCATTTAGCAAATATTTATTGGGTGCTGACCATGTGATAGCCTCACGCTAAGCATTTCACATTTTTTCTTGGACTGGCCAAGGAGGTCGGTATTTATGTCCCTAATTTATAAATGAGGAAAACAGAGGCTTAGAAAGTTCAGTTTCTCACCCAAGACCACATAGCCTGGATTTAAATGCAGATCTGCTTATTTTAACAGGATGTCTTAATTCACTATCTGTTATTACATAAATACACATCAAATACCTGTGCATTGCCCAGCACTGTGCAGACGCGTGCTGGGGACAAAGCTCCATTAGGGACGAATGCTCCCATCCCTTGCCTTCACTGATGTTGCATTTTAGAGCAGGAGTCACAAATACAAACGCCTGCAGGGGTTTGGAATGAAGTGAATGGGTGGGGAACATGCCGGAGTGGGGAGTTACTCCCTGGCTTCTGTGGCCAGCGGCTACTCAACTCCAGCCAAATGTTGCTATGTGAAAACTTGGGGCCTGGGCTGCCAGATTTCTCATTCTCCAAGAGCAGCCAGAAACCTGCATTTTATATGAAATACCTTGTTACTTTAGAGTCGGGAACTAATCCAACCATTTTGTAATCACGAACGTGGGGCAAACAAAAGGCATATGCAGGCCGGACTGAAACCTGGTTGACCACAACCTGGGTCACCTGGGTGACCACAAATGTCACCTTACACTGAGGTTCCTAGAGGATCAGCCCACCTGAGTTCAGATCAGTCTCACCCTGGAAGACCAAGGGCACCCTGCCCTCTCTCCCTGGGCCTGGAGACTTTGCCCACACTACAGGAAGCTTTGGGTAGTGTCTCTAAGTTGTCCTGCTGGAGGAATCCCACAGCCTCTGCAGGGCCGCTCTCTTATTCCTTGAAGCTCTATTCTTTCCTGAGCCAAGGCTGTTAGTTGACCCACTTCTGTCAGGAAGTAGCTTGATCGTGGGCGTCTGCAAACAGTAAGACATGGCTACGTGACGACTGCTCATAGCCTCCTTCCCCCTTCTTGTTCCCGCTGCCACCAGATGGTTCTGAGATAATGCCACGTCTTTCCTGCAAGAAATAACATTCCTGAGCCGTAATCCTCTCTGATCATCCTGGGAATGCAATTTGTCAGCCTCTCCCCTCTTGTCACCACTTCCCCTGTCTTATCTTCACAGGCTGGGGGTCCCAAGCTGGTCACTTTCCAAGGAGAGTCAATCATCCCTTGCTGGGAGGTCAGGGGCTCACGTAGATGGTATAAACGTGCAGACACAAAGTTCTGGCTCACCCATGGATGCTTACAATGTGATTGTGACCATCCTGTCAGTCCCCAAATTATTTGTGATCCCAATCTCACTCATTCTCTCTACTGTTAAAATTCATGTTCTCTAATCAAAGAAGTTCTTACCTCTCACAAATCTCCCAGAAGACAAAAACAAGATGATCTTTGCTCACACACCTGGCATCCAGCCAAGCTCTGATCTCTTATCCCAGCCCTTCCCTTGCTCCTTAACATGACTGCAGCTACCGTTAGACATTCCATTTTAGCTCTGCAGATGACATCAGACGCAAGGTGTGGGGATGTAATTGTGGTTACCACCTGCTCCTGAATAGTAATTAGTAGGAAGGGGGAATTAGACTTCAGAGATGAGGTCATTATTAGCTGGAAGAAAAAGCTGGCAGAAAAAAAAAAAAGTGGCACCATTATTCTGAATCATTCATCCTGTTGTTTTTAAATTTTTTTAATGTTTATTTATTTGAGAGAGAGAGAGACAGAGACAGAGACAGAGACAGAACATGACTGGGGAGGGGCAGAGAGAGAGGTAGACACAGAATCTGAAGCAGGCTCCAGTCTCCACACTGTCAGCACATAGCCCGATGTGGGGCTCGAACTCATGAACCGTGAGATCATAACCTGAGCTGAAGTTGGATGCTGAACCAACTGAGCCACGCAGATGCCCCTGGATCATTCATCTTTTTAAGTGTGAAACTGATGGCTGACATGCCAAGACCTGAGGGTTTAAAACCCAGGGAATATGGAAGATACTTTGAATACATTGCTTGACATACATGAATCTTGGTACTGGAGATGTTTATATGTGACGGTTCAGTTATTTTGAAGCTACCCTCCAAAGACCATGTTATGCCACCATATTTAAATTTCACTGGTCACAAATTTGGATAACACTGTGAAAAGCAAGACATCAGATTCTCTATGGAGTTTTATCTCCATTTAATACATGATTTCACATAATCCTCATAAAGAGCCCTGTTGAGATATTATTATGCTCATTTTACAGATCATTGTATAGGAGATCATGAGCTGTGGTAATATTCATGAAAGTGAGGACTTGAGAAAGTCTCAACAAGTATCTCCTTTGCATGTCAGGAGTCAACTGAACTAATGTGCCTCTCCTCTACTTGGAATAATCCAGCTGAAAGGAAAATCATGGGTGCAAGGATTTGGAGAAAGTCTCCTTCTAACTGTGACACAAGCATCAGCTGAGGCCTTCCTGGATTTTGAGAGCTAACGAGAGCTTGCACAACCTCCCATTGGTCATCTAGGAGAGCCTTACTCCCAGAGTCATTTACCAGTTCTCTGGGCATTGGGGTCATATGGGCAGCTCCCCTGAATAGGAGAACTGTCTCTATTCCTTTGGGAGTATCCCCAGGGCAACCTTTTTTAAAGATTTCCATAAAAATCCAAACACATATTTTAGGGTTTTATCGGCTTTGCAGAATTTGTGTGTGTGGGGGGGGGAGGGGATAAAGAGGAGATACTCAAAGAAGCACACAGCATGCCACCATTTTACTCAATTTTCCTCCCTCCTTTCCCCCCTATTATCATTCTCATTCTCCAAGCAGAGAGTAACAACTCATCCTCTCTTATGCAATCCCCCGGTCCTTTTCACTAAAGTGGCACCAGCCAACTCCCACAACTTGAGAGGCTTAGAGTGGCCTCAGTTGAGGCTAGCAAAGTGTTTTCCTATGAAATGTTCTTATATCTGCTGCTGCTGAAAGAATAAAATCTCTCCCTTTGGTACTACAACCATGAGAACTGCCCTAATATGGAGGAGACTGCCCATAGAGATACGGAGACTGATTTTTCTGTAAGGCAAACCCATAGAGAACCATTTAGGGGGACAGTGAAGGATTAAATGGATGGTTATGCCAAACTACCTTTAAGATCCTTCCAACCCAGAGAGTCTTTAGTGAAAGAGTTCTGAGCACACCCAGACCGATGGAGTCCATGTTCCATCTCCCATGAGGCTGCAGGAGGGCCGGCACATTACTTGCGCCCTCCACCGCCACCTCCCCGGTCCCACATCTGTAAGGTACCAGGAATAATAAAGGACAAAATATTTCTGTTATTTAGCATAATGCCACGGCGTTATTGTAACAATTCTGTTACTACACAGTGACACCGTCATGCGAGAGGACTGCTAGTCTTATCTTCATTTCAGAGGCAGCAGAATTTAAAAAAGAATACCCGGGGCACCTGGGTGGTGCAGTCGGTTGAGCGTCCGACTTCAGCCAGGACACGATCTCGCGGTCCGTGGGTTCGAGCCCCGCGTCAGGCTCTGAGCTGATGGCTTAGAGCCTGGAGCCTGTTTCCGATTCTGTGTCTCCCTCTCTCTCTGCCCCTCCCCCGTTCATGCTCTGTCTCTCTCTGTCCCAAAAATAAATAAACGTTGGAAAAAAAAATAGAAAATAAATAAATAAATAAATAATAAAAAAGAATACCCAATCAGGAGTGAAAGGAAATAAACTCCAGCACTGCTCTTTGTACGCAGTATCTGAGTGATGTTAAAGGGACCAGCTGACCTCCCTGGGCCTCACTGTCCTCACCTGAAACTGTGAAATGATGGTGATGATGCTCTCTGACCACTTCAGTTATCATGAGAGCTACATAAGAAATTTAGGGTAACCGTGCTTTGAAATTTTTAATTACCTTAAAAATCAATCAGAATGGAGGTATTTGCCACATGTGCCTTACAGGTGCCCATCCTACACCTCCTTTTGATCTTTTTTTTAAATTGAAGTACAGTTAACATATGATATTATATTAGTTTTCGGTTTACAACGTTTAGTTTTGACAATTCTATGCATTATTCAGTGCTCACTATGATAAGTATAGTCACCATCTGTCACCATACAATGTTCTTACAATATCATTGACCATATTCTTTATGCTGTACTTTTCATCTCCCTGACTTTATTCATTTTATAACTGGAAACTTGGATCTCTTAATTCCCTTTATCTGTTTTGCCCTTTCCCCACCCTTCACTTTCTGAGTCCTCCTCTCCCCAGTGCTTTTGCACTGCCCTCAGTTTGTGTGGGACTCACCAAAGCACGCCAGCTGATTCATGCTCCAAGAGAAATAACCCCAAATCTACTCCACCCTCAATCCCACTCCCTCCCACCCGAAAGACTCTTGTCCTGAAAGTCTCTGCTGTCTGTTTAAGAATTTATGCATAATTTTGTAAGCTACCATTCTTTGAAAGTATATTTGTATTTTCAGTAGAAGTCTTCTAGAGACATTGTCCCATAAACCAACAGTAAGATAAGGATAGTGGAATTATTTTAGAGGACATGCGGTGAGGGAAACAAAGGCAAGAAAAATGTAATTTAAATTCAATTCCCTTACAGCCTGTAGCCCAATGACAGATGTCAGGGACCTGCAGTGTATAACACTCCCCAAGACGTTTATGGCTCCCTTAATGCCTTAATGTTTACACTTCCTTAAAAACTAAAAGCAACCTTATCTTGACAATAGCTAAATCTTCAGGGTCCTGTGAGACCCTGCTTTCAGCATCCAGAAATTCCTTGGAGACCTACACCATCTATACCTCCACAAACTTAAAAGTATATAATCAGTTGCTCCACACAACCCCAGTGTAGCTCTTTCTGCCCCTGGGGTCCTGTCCCCGTGCTTTCATAAAATCACCTTTTTTGCACCACAGCCAAGAATTATTTCTTAACCGTTTGCTCACAAACCCGACTTCAAACTCCATCAAGATGGACATTACGGTGTTTGTGCAATTTTAAAAAGCCTGCTTTGGGGGTGCCTGGGTGGCTCAGTCGGTTAAGCGTCCAGTTTCATTGAGGTCATGATCTCATGGTTCGTGGGCTGACCTCTCAGAGCCTGGAACTTGCTTCGGATTCTGTGTCTCCCTCGCTCCCTGCCCCTCCCCCACTCATGCTCTGTCTCTCTCTCTCAAAACTAAATAAACATTAAAAAAAATTTTTTAAAGCCTGCCTTATCTATAGGTGGGCCAAATTTGTATCCTATTGGAGCTTCTACCACAAACCCCATTAAACATCTGTATGGTGCACGGACACTCATGTCCTTGGAACAGCTTTCATTCTATACCAAACTGCCTCTCTTGTGTGACCAGAGACAGAGGCGTAGACCAGGTGACCTCAAGACTTCCTTTCCAATTCTTGGAATCAAATATCAAAGAGATTCCAGGCAAAGCAATTGCAACCTTGTCTCATTTCTTCAACAGCAAACATTTACTAAACCCTACAGTAAACCAGGCGCTATGCCAGAATCTGAGCCCACGGAGCTCAATAAATGCAGTATAGCCCTGAATTGGACACTAACCTCTTGCCATGAAACTACATAAAGGTACAATGAATTCCTAACATTTGAAAGAAAAACAAAAACAAAAACTTTTCACATGTAGTTTCTCATTTGTTCTTCAAATAACTGTGTGATCTAATAACTGATATCCCCATTTAACACAGGAGGCGTCTGAGGCTCTGAAGTCTTGAGGGATTTGTCTAATGTCAAAGAATCAGTAAATAGTGGCCCTGGAATTTGAGAGGGCAGGTACTTTAAGGGAAAGGCAAGCCTGTTGTCCTTAGTCTCTGCCACCCATCTTTAAGATTCTGGACCTGCTTATATTATGAGTGCAAACCAAACAGAGAAGTATTATGCAATCAACTCACCCTGGTCCCTCTGATGTATCAGATGTCCTCTCCCCTTATGCCTTTGCTCTCTCTATTATAGACATCAGGCCAAGGCAAATGTAAGACAAGAGCAGATTTGTATGCTCCAAAAAGGCAGTAGACCTTGAAGGGTGTGTCACCTGCCTGAGCCATTATCTTCTCCTTTATCAGAAGGGCCTTGATTTCACAGCACATTTCAGAACTAGAGTGGGAGAGTCATGCACAAAACCAAATCCTAGTATTAGAATAGTCTTGAAGCCTCTAGGCTTCTTGTCTAGGGACAACAGTTTGGTCACAGGGCTTTCACTCTTCATTTGTGTTCAAAGGGGATTGTAGCTGCCTGCAGTTTCTGTGACAACGGCCTTTTTCTCTGTAAGTAAATCTACCCCAAGCACAGAGGAAGTTGGTAATCAGTTCTTGATAAGTGTTCACAGATGATTGACCAATGACTGGAAATACATCTCCCTTCTCCCATATACACTTAATCGTTCCCAACAATGAGTTCATAAAGTCTTCCTTTGCATTATAAGGAAATTTACTTTAGTGTTTATGGAAGCTAACACAAGTAGATTTAGATAAACATTCTCTAAGCCATTAATAGTTCAACCCTTTCTAAAAATAGCCTTTAACTAGAATTTCTCTGGGCCAAATCAGCTTGCGTCTCAGTAATCCTGTATCAAAACGGTATTTCTTGGGCTCTTCTCCTACCTGCTGTTGCAGTAATTCTGGCCATCTCATACTCCTCTCTGCTCATTCTGGGAGACCCCAGGAAGTGGCGATCTTATGTAGCACTCTTGGCTGCCATTGTCCTCCTTAAAAAAAAAAAAAAAAAAGATTTTTTAAAATGTTTTTACATTTATTTTGAGAGCGAGAGAAAGAGAGTGAGTTGGGGAGAGAGAGAGAGAGAGGGAGAGAGAATCCCAAGCAGGCTCCACACTCAGCACAGGGCCCAAAGCAGGGCTCAATCTCACAAACCATGAGATCATGACCTGAGCCGAAATGAAGAGTCCGATGCTTAACCGACTGTGCCACTCAGGCGTCGCCATTGTCCTGTTTTCCATCCTTGTAGCAGTGATGTCTTCTGTCATGACCGGTGCCAAAGACTCCATGATATCACTTTGCTTCTGGAGCATGGTGACCTCTCCATTCCAGATTGGAGCCGACTCTGGCTCAGGCAGTATTCCTTCATGTGAACAGACCACTGGAGGCCCCAAACACCTGCCCTCCATGTGTGTTTGGAACTGTATCCTAGGACAAGTACAGCTTAAACTATCAAGCTGGGATCCCTGTTGCAAAGCTAAAAGCAAGCAACTGCATTGGCTTTTTTCCAGATAAAGTTGAATTAGCCTAGATCTGGCTGAGGAGGTGATAAGTGTGTTGGCAACATCTGGGTTTCTTTTGTTTCAGGTATAAATAGTTACTACTCCTCATTCATAGGGTGCTTGGAGGGAAAAACGAGTTCATTTTCTCCCTTCTCTGGAAGAAGGAAAACAAAGTAGAAACTTGGGGCACAGTCTCTTGATGGATCTGAGCGACATAATTTCTCTACCAGAAGTTGAGCCACATGTCTGACAGGTGAACTCACTATCATGGCAATGGAACAGACGATTTGAAACGAAGGTTAAGATGCCGAATGTGTCCGTTATTTCTTGCCTTGCTCCATATAGCAGTTCGTATAGCTGTCAGGGATATTTAAAGACAGCAAAGAAATTTAGACAAGAAGAACATATAAATAAGAAAGACAGACATGATTGGGGCACAAAATAGAGCTGGAATGAGGGTCATACAAAAATACCACTCACGAGGCTCTGAGCTTCCCAGTATCAACACATGAAAAGAAGCCCAGTTAGTTATGGGGTTCCTAGATTTCTCAAGATTTGTTTTAAATTTCTCAAGAAAAGATAGCTATTTCTGATACCAAATAAAAATAAATTGCTCCCAAGAGTATTTATAAAGTGAGTGCCATGAATAATTTTAGAAAATGTAGTCAACAAGACTAAAGAAAGCATTCAATGAGCAGAGAGGGTGATTGTAAGTGCAGAAATGGAAGATTAAAGGAGTCCCAGGCAGAACTGTAGGCTCTTGCCCTCTTTTCCCCACTCCCCTGCCGGCCTCTCCCTTCTACGTGTTTTGCTCCATCTGGCACTGCTCTTTCTACTCCTTTTCCCTCAGTGTCTCTATCCCTCTATCCGTCTCCCTCCCTCTCCCTCTCCTCTCTCTCTCTCCTTCAGTAAAGTTGTTTCCCCTCCCCTGTCCTGAACTTCAGAAAAAGCATTGCCCAAGGGCTTTGAGTTAGACCTATGTTTCTGCCTGATCTCTATCCCTAAATATCGATTTAATACTTAGCAAGTGTTTCTTGAGCTTTAATTTAGGTAATCCTATCTAGTCTCAAGACTTGAAACATCATCTGTGGGGCTCCTGGGTGACTCAGTGGGTTAAGCTTCCAACTTAGGCTCAGGTCATGAGGGTTTTGAGTTTGCAGGTTTGAGCAACGCATCGGGCTGTGTGCTGACAGCTCAGAGCCTGGAGCCTGCTTTGGATTCTGTGTCTCCCTCTCTCTCTGCCCCTGCCCTACTCATTCTCTCTCTCTCCTTCTCTCTCTCTCTCAAAAATAAATAAACATTAAAAAAAAATTAAAGAAAAAAAAAGAAAAGAAACATCGCCAGTAGACTCACATCTTCCAAGCTTGTGCATCTTTTTCTGACCTCTCCCCCGGAATCCCAACTTATATATCCAATGCCTCTGAATATCCATTCCCACTCAGATGTCTGATAAGCCTTTCAGTGTCCAAATCCAAAGTACCATGAAGTCTGGGTTTTTCTCCCAAGCTCCCTGTTTTGAATCTAGCCCCACTCCCAGGCTGATTCCCACACATTCTCTGCAGTAATCTAGTTAAAACCAAGTCAGATCACGGTACTTTCTTGCTCGTAACCCTCCAATGCTGCTCTTGTATTGAATAAAACCAAAATTTCCTATCAGGGAGTGCCTGCAAGGCTGTATGCGACCTGGCCCTGACTATCCGAACTCATCATTGACTCTCCCCTTTATTCATTGTGCTCTGTAGAGCCTTACTATATAGAACCTTGTTCCCAGAACAGGCCAAGTTCATTACCGCCTAGGGCCTCTGCACTCTCTATTCCCACCACCTGAGCATGGTTCTACAGATCTTCACGAGGGTCATTCTCTCCTTCACTCTGGAGTATCAAATGCCTTTTCCTCATCATCCCGTCCCATTACTCTTTATCCCCTCTTTTGCTTTATTTTCCCTCATAGCATTTATTATGTTGAGTTGTTTTATATACTTGTTTATTTTTTGATTGTCTATCTCCCTCAGGCCGAATATAAATTCCCTGAGACAGGGTCTTGCCTGCCTTGTTCTCACAACACTCCCAGCACCTAGTGAACAGTGCTTGGCACATTAGACAAATTCAAAACATTGTTGTTGAGGGTTGCCTGGGTAGTTCAGTCGGTTAAGCGTCCAACTTTGGCTGAGGTCATGATCTCACGGTTCATGGGTTCAAGCCCCATCTCAGGCTTTGTGCTCACAGCTCAGAGCCTGGAGCCTGCTTCAGATTCTGCATCTCCCTCTGTCTCTTCTCCTCCCCTGCTCTCATTCTGTCTCTCTGTCTCTCAAAAAAACAATAAACATTAATTCTTTTTTTCAAAACATTTTTGTTGAGTGAACATTTGAACGTGCCCGACACACAGTGGACCTTGAATGCCTGCTAACTAAATGAATAAATATAACAGGTGCGGGGGATACAACAGTGAACAAGACAGGCAGTCCTGTTACACTCGTGGCACTTAGCCAGAAAGGCAGGCATTGAATATTTAAGAACAATAAAACAAAAAGAGTTTTATGATAGAGGAAGTTCAGAGGAGTAGCAGGTGCCACTAATCTAATCTGGTATAGAATTCAACACCTTTCATGTATGGCCTTAAAAGGTAACCTCTCCTGGGCCAAGTAGCCACCTGTGTGGAAAAGTATCCTCAGTCTGAGTATCATCAGTTGTGCAACTTTTGCAGGGAAGAAACAGGATGTACGTAAAATGTCTGGCACCTAGTAAATGCTCAGTAAGTTTCCGCTACCATTGCTGTTATAATAT
The DNA here is from genome assembly GCF_007474595.2 of Lynx canadensis. Lineage (NCBI taxonomy): Eukaryota > Metazoa > Chordata > Mammalia > Carnivora > Felidae > Lynx > Lynx canadensis. The sequence goes on from NC_044310.1 coordinate 54,532,013, forward strand.
ATTAACACCTGTTCTACTTCATGGAACCCCTCAGCATCTTTTGAACTAGCTTACTACATTTAGAATGGCTTACATTTTGAATTCCACTGTGCCAAGTTAGAAGCCCGAAGCCTTCTTTCCCAGCCTTTCGCGAAGCCCAGATGTCAGTCCTTAGAACTGTGCTTCACCAGCAACTTCATTCTCTTTGATTGGGAAGAGACCAATGTGCTGATTCAGGCATCCGATGAACACCATCTTATTAACAAAAAGAGTGGCTGGAGCCTCCAGCTCTGGGCTACAGCACTGGCTGAGATTCAGACATTCTCAGTCTGGGGTACTGTAAGCCAAGGTAGTTGCTTCCATTAGTGGCAGTGGTGTGAACACTTTGTCCACAAGAGGTTTGAGGTGCTGTTTCTAGTTGAATAGCCCCTAACCCTGAGTCTCTGGCTCTCCCGGAGATTCTCTGAGTTCCTTAATGTCCTTAGTAAATTTCTCTTCTGCTTAAACTGGTTAAGGTAAGCTCTGTGTTTGCAACGAAGGACCCAAGTGACACACAGATCATCTGAATTATTAAGTGGCTTAGGACCCTATGTTGTGTATACCATATTGATTATTGATCAAGGTCTTGTCCGGGTCAAAGGTATCAAGGAAGGGGCCCTCAGGTAAGGGACCATTATTATCTCAAAGGTAACCCTCTCCACACAGCCTTTCCCGACAGCAGCTAGAGGGTCTCTTCTGCCTCTCGCACTGTCGATGCTGCTTACTAACACTTGCCATGATCACCTTGCCTGGGACATATTGTAGGCTCTCATTCTTAAATTCTCTTCAAGTCTGCATTCATTCAGCTTTCACTGAGCACCTATTATGTGTCAGATATTAAGGACGCAGCTCCCTTCAAGGAATTTACAGTCTCCCCAGCTGACTAGCCTATAAGCAACAACTGACAGGCTTTGTGATGCAAGGTCAGCGGGATGTTAGGTTGGCAGGATAATGTAATGACTACATGCCTAAGCTTGGGGATGAGACTGACCTAGGTGCAAGTTCCGGTTCTGACATTAGCTGGTGAATTTTGCTAAATTATTTAATCTCTTATGCTTCAATTGCCTCGCCTATAAAATAGCCAATAATCACTAATAGAGTGGTTGTGAAATTCACATAAAATCACATAAGAAGTACTTAAGAGTGTCTGATTCTTTGCAACCTTCAATACGTGCCATTATTATCAACAACAGCAAGCATGTCTGGGGATGTCAGGAAATCCTTCACAGAGGGAAAAAGGCTTATTACTTAGAGGAAGTATTCTTAATCTAAGCAGGCAGGTGCACCTATTCATTCAGCTTTTTAGTCAACAATTTTTCATTTTTAAAAACGGTTTCTTGTAACATCCTGGGATGAGGAGTATCCTGTTTTGGTTCTTCTATTTTGCAAACAGAGAAAAATGTCAGAAGCTGATTACCTCATTCAAGTACATACTAGTTTTGTTGCTTAACTAGTTAAGGCTTTCTGTGAGAAAAGATTGTGCAGTAAATCTGATACTTCTCTGTGCAAAGCTTTCGGAGAACACAGAAATGCATAACCACTAACAGACGCCACTGTGCTCGAGGTGAAGATACTGAGATAAACACACAGTGTTGACAGAAAAGTTAGAGTGGTCATTTTGTGGTATTGGGCTAGAGTTACAAGAATAAGGAAGAGCTCACAGTCAAAGAGGGCTGGTCAGAAAAGACATCATAAAGAAGGTAAACTTTAAAGCTCGGCTTCAGGGGGCGCCTGGGTGGCTCAGTCAGTTAAGCGGCCGACTTCGGCTCAGGTCATGATCTCACGGTCCGTGAGTTCGAGCCCCGCGTCGGGCTCTGTGCTGACAGCTCAGAGCCTGGAGCCTGTTTCAGATTCTGTGTCTCCCTCTCTCTGACCCTCCCCCGTTCATGCTCTGTCTCTCTCTGTCTCAAAAATAAATAAACGTTAAAAAAAAAATAAAATAAAGCTCGGCTTCAGGGCACCTGGGTGGCTCAGTAGGTTGAGTGCCTGATTTCCGCGCAGGTCATGATCTTGCGGTTTGTGGGTTCAAGCCCTGTGTCAAGCCCTGTGCTGACGGCTCAGAACCTGGAGCCTGCTTCGGATTCTGTGTCTCCCCCTCTCTCTGCCCCTCCCATGCTCATGCTCTGTCTCTCTCTGTCTCTCAATAATAAATAAATGTTAAAAAATAATTAAAGCTCAGCTTCAAAATATGAATAGAATTTAGGCAATGGGTACAGACATGTCACAGGGAGAGTGTCATAAAGCAGACCAGATACGAACAAAGGGCATGGTGGTAAAGACACATGCTCATTCAGGAGACCTCAAACAGCCAAACTCTGCCTGCAGGAAGTTCTTATGAAGGATGCATAGAAGATAAGAATTTGGAGATCATTGCTAGATCAAGGATTTTGGATTTTTCATTCTATAGACACCTAGCAGCTACTGCAGGGCTCTGAGGAGAAGATTTTAGGCATATAAGCAGATTGTAATGGGAGACAATAAAGGGTAGAATAATGGAGGCAAGAATTCAAATCAGAAGTCATTGCCATCATCCTGACATAAAATTGGCATTGTGGTGGGATTGAAAGGAAGAGGTGAATGAAGCAGACATTTTGCCTGAGTAATTACCAGCACTTAGTTATTCGCTAACTATGGTGGGAGACGGATAATCCACACAGCATGAGTTGGAAGTTCCCTCAGCCCTGCATTATTTCTGAAAGTGCTGACAGACTACCTCTAGCAGAATCACTTAGGTTATTAAAAATTTGGATTCCTGGGGCACTTGGGTGGCTCAGTTGGTTGAGTGTCCCACTCTTGATTTCAGCTCAGGTCATGATGCCAAGGTTGTGGGATGGAGCCCTACACTGGGCTCTGCCCTGAGCACGGAGCCTGCTTAAGATTCTCTCTCTCTCTCTCTCTCTCTCTCTTCCTCTGCCTCTCTCCCCCACTCAAGCTCTCTCTCTCTCTCTCTTTCTCTCTCTCTCTCTCTAAGACATAATTCAGATCCCTGGGTCCTATTTCAACTTGCTGAATCAGAATCACTGGGATCAGGAGCACTACCATTATGCATTTCAATAAGCTTCTCAAGTGATTCTTCATGCCTGTTGCAAGTTTGAGAACTCTAAGTTGCCTTAGAGATTATTTGACCAACTGTATTTGCTTTCAAGAGGGGGAAACTGGGGTTCAAAGAGGTCACATAACTTCCCTAAGGCTACACAGCTATCTGGAACTAGGATGAGGGCTCCTAACTCACAGGCTTGACTTGTTCCGCCATGCCACCCAAGATTGATATCTGACGGCTGGGCGTTGCAAGGAAGGCACTGCTTCCTCACTTTCAAAGCAGCGAGGCAGAAAAAACTGGAACTAAAATCTAATGGATGCAGATGTGATTGGCTTAAAGTTCCAGCAAGCTGATGCTTGCCTGCTGTGGCCCAGAGGGCCATCCTGCAGGCAGGCTACTGCTGCTGTCCGTGCTCTCACCAGGGCCTGACTCTCAGACTCTGAGCATGCAGGTTCATGGGAATAGCCAGGGCCAGATGACCTTCTCAGAGCAGCCCTAACACACAGATGGGGGATGTTCATCCACACAGCTGATCCTGGCTCTCGGAGGGACAGCAGTGCAGTGAGTGTTTCTTGACTTATTACCCTAGATAGAGCAAGACTGGGAGGACTTTACTTAGCTGTTCTGAGTGTCAGCTTCTTTGATAAGACATGTGATTTGGAAGACTTACACTGAATTTGGAGAAAGAAGATCTGGGTTAAAGTCCTTTGCTAGCTGTAGAATTTGGGCCAATTATGATATATTGTTATCATGAGATTGACTATGCCAATCCCCCTATTTTATAGGTTAAAAAAAAACCCAGAGGGTCACCTGGGTGGCTCAGTCGGTTAGGCATGTGTCTTCGGCTCAGGTTAGATCTCACGGTTGATGAGTTCAATCCCTGTGCCAGGCTTGGTGCTGACGGCCCAGAGCCTGGAGCCTGCTTCAGATTCTGTGTCTCCCTCTCTCTCTGTGTCTCTCCCCAACTGGTTCTCTCTCAAAAGTAAATAAATAAACATTAAAAAAAAATTGTTAAACCCAGAAACTCAGAGAGAAAAATAATCCGTTCAAAGCTACACAGCATATTCATTTCCTCAAAATGTCCATCTAAAGATGAATGGATAAGGAAGATGTGGTATGTATGTGCACACACACACACACACACACAGGAATATTATGCAGCCATAAAAAAGGATGGGCTCCCACCATTTGAGACAACATGGATGGGTTTAGAGAATATTATGCTAAGTGAAATAAGTAAGACTGAGAAAGACAAATACTGTATTATTCCACTCCGAAGTGGAATATAAAAAAAAAAAACAAAAAGCAGAATTAGACCTATAAAGACAGAGAACAAACTAATGGTTTCCAAAGAGGAGAGGGGTGCTTGCAGGGATGGGCAAAATGGATGAACAGGAGTGGGAGATACAGGTTTCCAGTTATGGATTGAATAAGTCACAGAATAAAACGCATAGCATAGGAAATATGGTCAATGATATTGTAATGATGATGTATCAAGACAGACGGCAGCTACATTTGTGGCAAAAATAGCATACAGCATAAACTTGTTAAATCACTACATTGCACACCTAAAATTAATGTAACATTGTGTATCAGCTATACTCAAATCAAAAAAACAAATAAATATTAAAAAAATATCAACTGTACCTTTCTATTAATGCTTTTATGAAGCTCAAATATATATGTGTGTATATATGTATTTATATTTATATAAATTATTACAAATAATTAAATAATTAAGTATTTATTAAATAATTAAGTATTTATATTTATATTTATATCACAGTATTTGTTGTGGGTACCAGGGATTCTTCATCTACTCTTTTCATGTAGTAAAATGGTAGCCATCATTCCCATCCACCGTACATACAACAGGTGTATAACAATGTAAAATGACACACACATACACGCATAAGAATTATGTAAAAGGATTTTGAGAAGAAAAGGATTAATTCAGGGTGAAAATATGTTTATGAGCCCATTTCTGGGCTGGCATTATGTACTCCCTCATAGGCTTCCTAGGGCCATAACTGTTAAGAGGTGTTCCAACCCCTCCACACCCTACATTCAGAAAGGCGGCCATTACCACATTCTCTCTGTCTTGTTTGTCCACTACCCACCTCATTTTTTCTGGGGACAGAGGGTAGGGGATCTAACACAAGTACGTCTAATCAGGTTGCCCAAAACAAGGGAAGCCTCAGCAGATATTTGGACTTTCATCAGATAAACTAATCTGTTAGTTTTAACTCATAAATATTTGTAGCCTTTGGGTCACTATGTCTTCTTAGAAGTCACCAAGCTCTAGTGTTCAGCATTAGACTCGGCCAAAGAAATTAGATGAAGTATAGTGGAAATACCGCCTCATGCTTCCTACTGCAAATCTTCACCCTTTCCTCTCCTGGCTGCAACTTTCTTCACAAAGATACAGTAGCAAAATACACTTATTGTTACAATTTTATTCTTATGCACAGCAAAGTTTAAGAAACTCTTAAATCCTTAGACCAAAGTTTAAGAAATGCTGCCTTCCCTATGGTACAAGCCAATGTTTATGACTGGTAGGCTAGGCACATGAAGAATTTGTGGTGAATGAGTCAGTGGGAGGAAGGAAGAGAGGGGGAGAAAAAATAAGGAAAAGCAATGAAGGATCTGCGTGGTTGTGGTGCCAGGAGCCAGTAGAATTAAGTTCCGGTTCCAGCTCTGTTATTAACTTAGTGTGGGATGTGGGACGAGTCATACCGCTCTCTGGGCCACCACGTCCTCAAACTAGGACAAGGAAGAATTCTCTAAGGCAGAGTTTTCCAACCTATGTGCCGTATTACAACAGTGTGCCACCAATGGGTTCTAAGTATGCTCTAAATTATGGAGTCTCTCAACACTCGGAATGCTCTGTGGGATTTGGAGTTACTGAGGTTCTGGGACCAGGTGCCTCTAACCAAGAGAAGTCTATCACAGGTTCCTTGGGGGAGTAATCTGAGCAAGACTTCAAAGGCCACCCCCATGGTTCCCAGAGGAGACACAGTGAGCCAAATTTACCATGTGTTGTTCTATGATGCCCTGTGTGCGGCCAAAAAAGTGTTTGATGGCCTGGGCATCTCAGCAGCCAGCTTCAGAGCAAACCACTAACCATCCTAGATAGAATCTGAGGACCACTAAGGAGTTTATTGCCAAGTGCCCAGGGATTGGAGCCCGCCCAGCCCAAGATGCAGCCAGTTGGGGACGGATTGGTGGGGAGTATACGGTGGGGCTTTCTGGTCTGCCCAGCAATAAATGATAGCCCAGAATCTCTGTCTTTACATTCATCAGATTCTCTTGTCCTTCTGTTGCTGACAGACAAGAAGCCCATTTAGGGGTTTCCGTGTTAGTTGCAGGACAACCACTCTTCCAGTACATGTGCAATGCCTTTAATTAGCCTCTCATTACTATTTTGAAACACAAGATATCTAGAAGTGTGAATTTGAAATATTTTTGCTTTATCATAAAGAGATTTAAACACTGATTTGTCAGCATAAGAAAAGAAAAAAGGCTAGTAGGTGTCTTTAATTCCAGAAACTACAAATCTTCAAGTGACGATAAACAATGGTTTTAACATTTTTATCATCTACTTGCACAAAGGAAGTTTCTTACCGATAGAGGTTGCCAAGGATTTGAAGTGGTCATCATTAAAATGGCTTGAACAGAGCTGCATATAATAGCCACATTGAGCATAATTTGTTGGTAAAAAGCTATGTCAGTAAAAGTATGTTCAAATTGCTCGTTTAAATTTTTGGATTTTATTCAGAATCTTCTATACATTTAATATTTAACATTCCCTAAATATTTTGTATTTTATGTTTCCTGTAAATTTATAAAGCATAATACATTTTTTCACCAAGGTTTATTTAGCTATTTCCAGATTCCATCTCATTTACTCATTGTCCTACTCAAATATTTTCATTTTCTATGGGTGTGAGATGTGAGAAAGCTGGATACAGTTGTCTAGGGTAGTAATTCTCAGCTGAGGTGATTCTGCCACCCAGGGAACATCTGACAATGTCTGGCGAACATGTTTGTTTCTCGCCACTGGGGAGCTGCTTACCGGCAACTAGCGAATAGCAGCTGAGGAAGCCGCTAAAACATCCTCTAGCGCACAGGATAGTCCCCCATAGCGTTATTGGACCCAACATGTCAATAGTGCCAAGGATAGAAGTCCTATTCTAGGGTCCCTCTCACTCTAAAGTTCTGTGAGTCTGAATTATGACTGTTCTTGAGGATAGTATGTGGCAATATTGGGTATGGCTAGGAATGGCCAGCTCTAACCTCCTAAGCACATTTATAATAGTAGACCCATCGCTTCTTGGCCTTTTGGCTAAGATCAAGTGTAGTATCTGTTCTTATCAGTTTAATATAATAGTAGACCCAGTAGGCAGGTAAAATGTGGGGCAAGACTTCCTGTATGCTTACAGGAAATCAAGCTCCGGATAGTTGCTTGAGATGGTATATATTTCCAAGCAGTAGGTGTATTACTTCTATGACAACATCAGCACCCCTAGGTGAGTATCTTCCTTTCTTTCCCTCTTTACTTGTTTTCAAGTTCCATATTCTGAAATCAACTTTTTTGTTCCACTGGACTATGACCTATCTTATTTGTCAGCAACTCTCCCCTCCCTACTCTAGGCCTCCCTGGGACTGGCTCTGTTGGGATGGGTCTTCTGATAGGCAGAGGTTTGCACTGAGCAGTTTTTTACGCCACCCCAATCCTCATTGCTCCCACTTATAATTTCTTTGGAAGTTGAAGTCATCCTGTGTTTTATTACGAATGCCCTACCTCCAGGACTAAAACCTTCCACATCTTCCCTCTTTGATGCACCCTCCCTGTTGAATTTTTAGCACTTTAGGATGATTCAAGAGATGAAGGATTAAAACTGTCAGGACAGTCATACTTCTTGATCAAAACGGCCCCTGCCACCCGTTCAGTCAATTTTTACAACACATTCACATCTGCCACCTGGTACCAAGAGTAGATTTAGTGTAGCATTAGATTCTTTTATTTATACTGGGATTTAATTGAATGTGGGCAATCGTATTAATTCTTGCTCTTGGCTGGAAGAAAGCTCAACAGGCCCACTGTCTCTGCTAGGTAAATGTAAGTAAGTCATTCCGTTCTCTGGGGCTTCACTGAGCTTATACGTAAAAGAGCGGTAGCAGCCCAAAGGCTGCTGAGATTCTTTCCACCTTAAAACAAAAGAAAAAGCACTGAAATTTTGAAAAATATATTGGTATTAGGACATGCACACTTTATGGTATTGGCTTGTTGCTAAGGGTGTCATTTCTACCGAAATGAGGAAGTTGGTTTTTACAGTTGGAGTCAGGAAATAGTTTACATCCTTCTCTAGGGTTTAGAGTCCCTGGAAGATTAAGGTCACTGGTGTGACCCATGATAGCACTTAAGAGTTGGAGAAACCAATCCTTTCATTCACTTAAGGAACATATATTAGGCCCCTATTATGCTCTTTGAGTACAATAATATTTGTCTTTATTTTGCAGATGAGAAAATTAAGGCACCAGATGGCTAAAGAGACTGTTAAAGACAACCCCACAGTTTTGACCAAGGAGGAAGCGGAAGGGCACCAGGGCACAGGGGCTAGGTCCAAAATGATTAAAAATTTCCCATTCTCTGTGCCATAATTTGAATCTCAAATATTTGTTTCTCTGACTTAAAATTGCAACTTAAAATACTCATTGTTTACCACCCTAGTTTGTAGTGTTATGTTATCGATCAAAAGCAGGAGCATAATTTAATGTGTTTTTTGGTTGTTATTTTTTTTAATACTTCACTTATTGTCCTGCTTGTTTAGAAAAACTGCTTGAGTTTTTTTCTCACACTGCTAGGTCATGCTCACTAGATGGACAACATATTTCACCACAATGCAACAACTAACACTCCTACTGTAATTTCCCTCCTATTCTCAGTAGATAGTTGAGTTGCAACAACATACTTCAACTCAAGATGGGAGACTGTCAGTCCAGCAAAGAAAATGTGTCCTACTGATGCATATTCCAGTTTAGAGACCTCCCTTTCTACCTTCTTTCATGAGGCATCTCAGGGTGACTTAATTAGTAAACCCCTAATTCGTTGTCCGTATTTTGGAGACCACTGGACCTCAGTGTGCATTATGATCCTCAAGGCTCTCAAATCTTTTAAGGTCCCTAAGTGTTCAATGTCCTCAACTCAGAAGGCAAATGACTACATTCTTAGGCCTCATTTTATTGCATTTGCCTCAGACTTTGTTTCCTTAATTAAGTACGTGTCTTTAGCCAAAATGCTTGGGTAGTACTGGCAAAGCAAGGCAATTGGAAATGTGTTTAGAGAACTGCCTCCTGGTTTCACACTAGTTAAAGCTATATATCATCACCAACATTTAGCGTTGTCTAGTTTTTCTACTTTTAGCCAGTATAATGGATTGGAAGAGGTAGGGGCACCTGGGTGGCTCAGTCGGTTAAGCATAAGCCTCCAACTCTTGATTTCGGCTCAGGTCATGATCTCATAGTCAGGTCGAGTGATGGAGCCCCATGTCAGGCTCTGTGCTGGGTGTGGAGCCTACTTAAGATTCTCTTTCTCACTCTCTAAATAAATACATAAATATTGGAAGTGATATCACACTGTGGTTTTATTTCTTTCTTAAGTTTATTTACTTTGAAAGAGAGAGAGATAATACATGCAGGAGGGGCAGAGAGGGAGAGAATCCCAAGCAGGCTCCACACCATCAGTGCAAAGTCCCATGCAAGATTCAAACTCACAAAGCAGGAGACCATAACCTGAGTCAAGATCAAGAGTCGGCCACTCAGCCAACTGAGCCACCCAGCCGCCCAAACACACTGTGGTTTTAATTTGCATTACCTAATGGTTATTATCTTCCATACATACATACATACATACAGTCAAGTGTCTCAAATACGTATAAGTGTGTGTATATATATAATCAATCATTACGTATAAATAAACTCACATCTATCAGATATATGATCTGCAAGCATTTTCTGTTAGGCTGCAGTTTGTCTTTTCACTTTCTTAACAGAAATTTTATTTATTTATTTTTTTTTATATATATGAAATTTATTGACTCTTAACAGAAATTTTAAAAGAGTGCACGTTTTAAAATTTGATGAAGTCCAAATTGTCCATTTTTAATTTTGTGGATTGTGTTTTTGATGTCACGTCTATGAAATTTTTGGCTAATTCGAGGTCTTATAAGTTTCCTACATTTTAGAGGTTTAGGAGTAGTGTAGTTTTAGATTTTAAATTTAGATCTGCGATCCATTTTGAGTTATTTTTTGTATATTGTACAACTTCATTTTTTTGCATATAGATATTTAATTGTTCCAGTGCTATTTGTTGAAAAGTTTGTCCTGTCTCTGTTGATTTCATTTGTACCTTCATCAGAAAACAGTTGTCATAAACATGTGGTCTGTTTCTGGACCCTCCATTCCGATCCAATGATCTATTTGCATATCCTGATGCCAATATGATACTTTTTTCATTACTGTTACTTTGTCATAAGTGTTGAAATCACATGGTACTGCTCCTTCAAACTAGCTCTTCTTTTTCAAAGTTGTTTTGACTGTTCTAAGTCATTTGCATTTCCATTTGAACTTTACAGTCAAATTACTTCTGCAAAAAGTCTGCTCAGTGTTTCTTTGTGTTCCTCCTTCTCTGTGCTTCACCTGAACTCTCTCTGGAGGCAATATGCTGAGGGAAGGGGAGAGGAGGGGAGAGGAAGGGGCAAATCATCTGATTGTCCTTCACTGCCTGATGTCCATGTCTTGAAAAATATCATTTTGTATATTTTGTCTTTTTCTCCCTTCCTTCCTTCCTTCCTTCCTTCCTTCCTTCCTTCCTTCCTTCCTTCATGTTATGTCAGGCAGGAGGGTAAATCGAGTTCCTGTTCCTCCATCTTAACTAGAAGCAGACTTGTGGTTACGTTTTTTGAAGTATCCTTATCTTCTAGATTAAGATACTGAACTATGTTCAGAAATGACATGATATCTGAAATTTGCTTCAGTATACTCCTGATGTCAGAAAACTTTTCTATGGGCTTGAAATTTTCCACAAAAACTTTTCACCATAAGGGTCTTAATACCTGCCTATCTTACAGGATTGCTGTGAAGATTAAATGTGGAATTATACGTAAAGGGCTTTAGAACTATGCTTAGAACTTAATGAAGGGGCGCCTGGGTGGCGCAGTCGGTTAAGCGTCCGACTTCAGCCAGGTCACGATCTCGCGGTCCGTGAGTTCGAGCCCCGCGTCGGGCTCTGGGCTGATGGCTCAGAGCCTGGAGCCTGTTTCCGATTCTGTGTCTCCCTCTCTCTCTGCCCCTCCCCCATTCATGCTCTGTCTCTCTCTGTCCCAAAAATAAATAAACGTTGAAAAAAAAAATTTAAAAAAAAAAAAAAAAAAAGAAAAAGAACTTAATGAAGAGTAGCTATTAATACTATATACTTGTATCAAGTCAACCATCAAAGATATACAGAAGTCTGATTTAAAAAAAACAACCTCCAATGAAAACCTTTTAATCAAGAATAATTGTAGCAATGATGCCTGGGGCAATGGAGATTCAGTTTGGGCATCAACTCCTCTAGATTTGTTCTTTCTCTGAATTGCCCTAGTCCCCTGTTCCATCCACTCTCAAAGCACTTAAATATGGCCTGATAGCTCTACATTTATGTATCTGCCTCCGATCTCCTGACATCTCCTTGCATTCATTTCTGTATCCTTAGAGCCCAGCACAGAGTAGACACTCAAAACTCACTTGTGGAACTGGTTCACATTGCCATCTCACCTGCCCACCTCTGTGACCCTCTTCTTTCTGCACACTTTGTTCCCACCTCTTGCTCAGTCTGCCATGGGTTGATGTGTTCTTGTTTGAGAGCGTTGGCCTTCAGTTTCTACCTATGTACTTCCTCAAGCTCACTATAAGAAGTTGGGAAAAGCTCTGTGCCTCTCCACACCTTTTCCAAACACATCCTGGTTGTGGCTTGTTTGAGCCAGGCAGCCAGAGCTCAGGTGACAGTAAGGAGGTAGCAATGAAAGGAGGTCTCTAAGGATAAATTCAGACCTGCATGGCACCGCTTCAAGCTAATCCTCCACATCCTCTTGGTCTTCTTGGATAGACCAAGGTGAAATATTCAATCAAGAAAACTGAAGAACTTAGAACATAGCATGTTAGGACTAGAAGGGCCATTGAGATAATTGAGTCTTCTTTTAACAGAGGGTAATATTCTTAGAAACAAACAAAACAAAACAAAACAAAACAAAACAAAACAAAAGCATATATTTCCTACCTCTATCCCCGACATGGAGCTAGTCTGGTCAATAATGTGGGAAGAGATAGTCCTGCTCTCATACCTCTTTTGCACATCCTCCAACCACCAAATATGTGCACAAGCGCATAGGCGCGCACACACACACACACACACACACACCCCTTCTTTGCAGCTGGAGGCATCTCTGAAGAATCCTTAGGTCACTGATAAACAAGAGGACAGTGGGTACTTGAATTCCTGGTTTCCTTTCTTTCTATTAACTAGTCGACAATGCCACTCCTGACAAAAACAACAAAATGTTCCACAGATGTGTCTGTCTCCTGGATGTCTGAGCTGTGGGATCCAATTTTAGTAGAAGTGCTGCTGGAACAATCACTGTTTTCAAGAAAGAATCAGAGGGAGAGATGAATAGGCAGAATGCAGAGGATTTGGGGGCAGTGAACATACTGTGTATGATACTCTAAGAATGGATACATATCACTGTACCTTTGACCAAACCCATAGAATGCACAATACCAAGAATGAATCCTCGTGTAAACTGTGGACTTTGCATGATAAGGATGTGCGGATTCATCTAACAAACATGCCATTCTGGTGGGTGATGTTGATAATGGGGTGGGAGGATGTGCATGTATGACAGCAGGCAGTATATGGGAAATCTGTATCTTCCTCTTAATTTTGCTGTGAAGCTAAAGCTGCTCTAAAAAATAAAGTCTTTAAAAAAAAGAATGAGTCAGAAATGTTTCCAGCTCTTTTCAAGAGGGAAAAAGGCCACATGATGTCCAAACTGAGATGGTTTGAAAGCGGAGAAATGAAAGATACTTTCTGCGTGAAGGCTGGAAAACATCAAAATCGGTTTGAGAGTGTGCATGTGAGAGTGGTTTAATAGCACCATCCAGTGGCACAAAGCAATATTGCCACTAAAACTCAAAAACAGGGTCCAATCATTTAAAAAAAAAAAAGTCAACAAGTTTTAATTTGAGAGCCTCTGATATGTCAAGCTTTATACTAGACACTGGGAACATAGCAACTGTTATTTACAAAAATCTATACACTGATTTCAGAAGGATTTGTACATGTTGCTCTTATAGGTATCCCTAATTTGCTGTCTTCACCACCAAAAAGGTGAGTCAGGCGTCTAGGACAGGAGTTTAGGATAGATCTTCCTTACTTCTTAGTCTAGGGTCCAAAGTGATGTCAGCTGGCTCAGAGCCTAGAAAACACAGATCTTTTGAACCCCAAGCTCCTGATGTGGGCATTTTGGGGGAAGCAAGACTTTTGCAAAGTCTCCCCTAGAATACTACTACCCAGTTGTTGTTAATCCGGGAATGCAAATGTATATACTTTCTTGAGTCTTGAGTAAGGCATTTAGATTTGGGTCATTCCCATGAAATCTTGAAAAATCTCCATGACTTCCTCCCCACAGACTATAACATGACTAGGACTCAAAAAGGATCTGATCAATCGGCAAAATTTTCTTCCTTCCGGTTCCGCATGACTCCACCTTGTGAGTGCTGATCAGACCCCAGTTGGAAGTAACTATGGTTTATACTTCCAATGAGGGAAGGCGTCTTTGCTGGACATCCTGGATTACTTGTATACAGGCCAAGCAGTCTGTTGCTAGCTGAGCTCTTACTTTGCCAGTTTCGGTTTTTTCTGAGTCTCATCCACAGACCATTGGGTAAAGCTGAAAAGTTTTTTGGTTCCAGTGATCAGTATTAAACCTTTTTTTTTGTTTGTCTCTCAGTTGCAGAAGTAGCTTGGACAAGGCATTTGCTTCCTCTGACCTCCATTTCTTTCAGTAGAAAAATAAAGTCTGGAATGATTGGACGTGGGTAATCAGTTGTGTTACCCTGCTGGAGGATGTATGAAAAATATTTTAGAGCTTCAGACAACCCAAACTCTTAAAAACCCAAAAAGTTCACTAACCAAAGAAAGACTTGGATTTTAATTTCTGCCAGTAGGGCCCACTAGTTACTCTAAAGGGCCCTCCGTATAAAATATAATTAGATGGTGAGTCAGACCAACACAGTAGACACAGTTTTAATGCATTATTGCACTTACTAGAGTGAGGAATTTTCTGAGGGTCTAAGAATTAAATAGTAATAGTAACAACTAAAGCCTGAGCAAGGAGTAGGAAGTAAATGAGCAGAGGAAGGAGCTATAAATGAGGTTGCCTGGAAGTCAATATTCACGTTGTTGCAATCAACGTGCCCATCATAGGTGTCTGGGATTCTCCCAGATGTCATTGAAGGAAATAGAGTCCACAAGTTTAAAAAGTCCACAAAACGCACAAGAAAAAAGCAACAGACAGCAGAAACAATAATGAAAGACTTAGACTCCCTACCCAAAGACTTCATATATTGGCAAGAGCTGATTGAAATGTACGATAGTCACATGTAAAGGTTAAAGGAAATAACAGAGGAAATAAAAATAGGAAAAGAAAACAAGGATATAAAAAAATAATAAGGCAAGTTTTTGAAAGAACTAAATAAAATTTGTAGATTTCAAGTAGACACACACATCTCAGTGGCTAAGGGGAACAGAACTGAAGATACTGATGAGGGAGCATAAGGCAAGTTTAGGGCAAAGCACCAACCAGCTAACAACCCCCACCCCTCCAGGTGGGGTAAGTGTGATATTCCTCAGGCACTCCTAGCTGCCCAAGAACAAAGGAAAGGAAAGAAAACAAATGGTTAACTGATAGAGATCACAGCCATGTAGGACCTGAGTCTCCATCAGGTTACAAATGTCTTAGTAAATTACAAGAAAAAGGCAATCTTATCAACAGCTTAATCTCCAGAAACCTACAGATTCAGTTACCTGGAGCTCCAACATCACCGTCCATCCATAGTGATGTGGGGAACAAAGACAAAAAGGAAATGTTAGGTATAGTTAAATTTCTTTATACCCTGCAGACCATTGACAAATACTTGAGGCAAATACAAAGTATAACATTTCTCAGGGAACTCCCCACTGTCTTAATGTTAATACCTTACTAGAGGAAAACAACCTTAGCTTGACAATAGCAAGGCCCCAGGCATCTTATGAGTTCTCTTTAGCAGAGACTCAAAGTCCTTTTGGAGGCCTCCTTTTTTCCTTTACCTCCCCCAACTCCATAGTATATAATCAGTCTTCCCAACCCCACCACAGCTCTTTCAGCCCACAGGTCCCTGCCCCCCCATCCGTGCTTTAATAAAATCAGCTTTTTGCACCAAAGATGTCTCAAGCTGTCAGCTCCAAACCACCACCACTCCAAAGTCCCAGCAAGTTGATGCTAATAAGATGATTTCAGGTGGAGACCCTAGAGAGCATCAGGATGGGCCCGGTGACCAGAAAAACAGGTGATTAGAAGATTGAAACTTTCAGCCCCACCTGTCCACCGCAGGTAAAGCGGCGTGGAGGTTAAAACCCTAGAGTAACTCTTGAACATTGAGATTTGAAGAGCTGCTAGGTTAGTGAATACATCAAGGTGCTGGGTTGAGGGGTGAGCCCAGAGAGGGCATAGAAGCCCTGCACCCCTCGCTCTATATTCGTCCTATGCATCTCCTCCATCTGGCCGTTTCTGGGTTGTACGCCTTTTTAGTAGGTCAGCAAACGTAAGTAAATGTTCCCCTAAGTTCCGTGAGCCATTCTACCAAATTACTGAACCCAAGGAGGGCGTGATGGGAACCCCAATTTAGAGCTGGTAGGTCAGATATGCAGATGACAGCCTAGGCTTGTGACTGATGTCTGAAGTAAGGGTTGTCTTATGGGACTGAGCCCTTAAACTGTGGGATCTGATGCTGTCTTCAGGTAGATAGTGTCAGAGCTAAGTTGCATTTGCTGGGGTTTGGGCGTGGGGGGCGGGGGGGTAGGGGACGGAACTGACAAGAAAGAATCCTTGAGACGTCTTTGGTGCAAAAAAGTTATTTTATTAAAGCAGGGGGATAGGACCTGTGGGCAGAAAGAGCTGCACTGACTGATTCTATGCCACAGAGTTGGAGTTGGAGTTGGGGAAGGTAAAGGCAAAAGGGAGTCCTCCAGAAGGACTTTCATATGCTATAGAGGACTCATCAGACACTGGAGGCCTTATTGTAGTCAAGCTAAGGTTGTCTTCCCTCTAGGGAAGGAGTTCCTGGAGAACTGTTATACTTTGTATTTGCCACAAGTATTTGTCAACGTGTTGCAGGATTTTTTTTTACCTCAATAACCGGGATTCATTATCTCACCGCTTCGAAGAATGAAGAGGTGGGCACAAAATGAGCAGCAGGCAGAAGTTTATTAGAGTATAAGATTAGAAGGGGGGGTGCCTGGCTGGCACAGTTGTTTAAGCGGCTGACTTTGGCTCAGGTCATGCTCTCGTGGTCCATGAGTTTGGGCCCCGCGTCGAGCTCTGTGCTCACAGCGCAGTCTGGAGCCTGCTTTGGCTTCTGTGTCTCCCTCTCTCTCTGCTCCTCCCCTGCTTGTGCTCTATCTCTCTCTGTCTCTCAAAAATAAATAAATGTTTAAAAAATTTTTTTTTAAAGATTAGAAAGGAAGAATAGTAGGAAAGCTCTCTTTACAGAGTGGGAGCATTCAAAAGTGAATGACCGCAACAATAGGCAAGCGTCCTTGTTTTATAAGGTTCTGGTCAGCCCTCCCTTCCTTTCCCCCTCCTTCCTTCTCAGACTCTACCCTTACTGGCTGGATACTCTGGGTGCTGGGTTGTCCATTCCTGATTGGCTAGATTCCATCATATGAGGGGTGATCTATGGCCATATCATCCTTGTGG
Organism: Lynx canadensis; assembly: GCF_007474595.2. NCBI lineage: Eukaryota > Metazoa > Chordata > Mammalia > Carnivora > Felidae > Lynx > Lynx canadensis. The sequence continues at coordinate 54,549,125 of NC_044310.1, forward strand.
GTCATACGTTTTATGGTCTACTACTTATTTTTAGTTAGATCTTTTGTCAAATTCCTGAGGGAAACCTGAAGGGGAGTAGGTGGTGTCTATTACATTCTTAAGAGGGACCTTACGCCTGAGGGGGTTTGCTGTGGTCAGACACTCCCAGCATTGTTCCAAAATATGTGTTTTTCCCCACCCAGGGAACTCGGGTCCTAATATTTCCCTCTCTGCCTACTGAATCCTATCGTTTCCTATCATAAATAGGCTGCAGATTATAAAGAAATTTAACTATACCTACCATTTCCTTCTTGTCTTTGTTTCCCACATCACTATGGAGGGGAGGGTAATGTTGGGGCTCCAGGAAACTGAGTCTATAGGTTTCTGGAGATTAAGCTGTTGATAAGATTGCCTTTTTCTTGTAATTTACTTAGACATTTGTAAACTGATGGAGACTCAGGTCCTGCATGGCTGTGATCTCTATCAGTTAACCATTTGTTTTTCCCTTTCCTTTGTTCTTGGGCAGCCAGGAGTGTCTAAGGAAGGTCACACATACCCCACCTGTGGGTGGGGGACTGTTGTTAGCTGGTGCTTTGCCCTAAACTTGCCTTATGCTCCCTCATCACATTTGTAGGACACCCAGTCGGTGTCTTCTGAGTATTGGAGAAATCTTTGATGTGGGAAAATCTGCCCATCCTCCCATCCATCTGGTGTCAGAGGTTTTTAAAGTAGAGAAGAAAAATAGTTTTCCTCTAAAGGTTATTTCTATGTTTTGGCTACTGTGAATCATGTTGCTCTGAATATTACTGTGCAAATATCTGCTTGAGGCCCTGCTTTCAGTCCTTTTGAGCATAAACCTACAAGTGGCATTGCTGGATCATACCACGATTCTAGGTTTGATTTTTTTGAGGAACCACCACACCATCTTCTGTAGCAGCTGCACCATTTTACATTCCCACCAGCAATGCCAATGCGCAGAAGGTTTCAATTCAATTTCTCCACATTCTTTCCAACCTTGGTTATGTTCTGTTTTTGTTTATTATTGTTTTGTTTTCAGAATAGCCATCCTAAGGGGTGTGAAGTGGTGTTTCATTGCAGTTATAATTTGCATTTCCCTAGTGATTAACGATGCTAGGCATCTTTTTTATGTGTCTATTGGCTATTTGCATATCTTCTTTGGAGAGATGTCTGTTCAAGTCTTTTGCCCATTTTTTAATCGGGCTGTTTGTTTTTGTTGTCACCGAGCTGTAGGAGTTCCTTCTATATTCTGGACAGAAACCCTTTATCAAATATATGACTTACAAGTGTTTTCTCACAATTCTGTATGTTGCCTTCACTGTTAATGGTATCTTTTGACACACAATAGTTTTGAATTTTAACAGAGAGCAATTTATCTATTCTTTTTTATGACCTGTGCTTTTGGAGTCATATCCAAGAACTCTGTCTCAAATCCACTGTAAAATTAAGTGCATTTTGAATGGCCTGATTTTCCCTAGAAGGGCTAGGCTATTGTTTTTCTTTTTGTTTTTACAAAGTGAATCATTAGCATAATGATAACAACAAATAATGTAAATCCCCATGTGAGGGTCATCTGAGTCTATATCTGCCCTGGGCACTGTTACCAGTCCTGTCCTTCCTCTAAAATATGTAGAAATAGACAATGGGATACTTTGGCTCTTAGAGGACAAATCACTCACCAAAGAAATATATGAATAAATAATTACCGACACTAAAATATTTTAAAAGAACTTTAAAAACCTAGTCTAATGTTCTCTTATAAGAGCACTGCGTGGCTAAGTGGTAATAGTAATAATAGGTAACATCTACATCACATTTAACATGTGCTAGACACTGTTAAAAGCGTTTTATTTGTGTTTTAATTTTTATTTATTTTTTTGTTAAAAGTATTTTAAATGTGTTAACTCGCTTAATCCTTACTGTTTTTATTGCCAAGTTAAAGGCTATGAAATTGAAGTATAAAGGCATTCAGGAACTTGCTCAAGATCACATAGCTAGTAAGGACTAGAGCCAGGATTCAAGTCCAGGCAGGAGGCTGTTACAATCTCTAGTCTTTGCCACTTCATTTACACTACCTCTACATGATGAGTCATCAGAGGGGACACCACCGATCATGAAACGAAGTCCTGTTTACAATGACACATATTCCAACGTTGAAAAGGTCCCACTGTGTCTCATAGAAAAGAAAGATGCATGGTTGACATCTTTGCATCTACATTTTCAATTTATTCAACACATAATTACTAAATGTCTACTATGTGCCAGGCACTGTTATAGATGCTTGGGATACAACCATCAGGTTTCCTGCTCAGATGGAATTTACAATCTCGACAGGAAGGTTGGCGATAAACAAGCTGAGGACCATCTACTGTAATGTCTGGTCACGGTATGTGCTGGGGAGAAAGTAGACTGAGAACACACAAGATGATGAGGAAGGCTGATTTACTTTAGTTCAGGTGGTCAGGAAAGACCTCTCTGGGGCAGAGACCCTGGATCACAGACATGAGGAAGTAAGGAGGGGAACCATGTAGTGAGGCACAACAGAGCCAGACTGCTTGGTACTGTGTGACCTTGAAAACGTTTCTGGAAATTTTTGTATCTTGGATTTTCATATGGACTGAATGTTTGTGTCCATCCAAAATTCCTATGTTGGAATCCTTACCATCAGTATGATGGTATTAGGAGATAAAAGCTTTGAGAGGTAATTAGGTCATAAGGGTGAAGGCCTCCTACATGGGATTAGTGTTCTTATAAAGGAGACCACAGGGAGGTGCTTGGGTGGCTCAGTCAGTTGAGCTTTGACTTCAGCTCAGGTTGTGATCTCAGGGTTTGTGAGTTCCACCCGCACTGGGCTCTGTGCTGACAGCTCAGAGCCTGGAGCCTGCTATGGATTCTGTGTCTCCCTCTCTCTCTGCCCCTCTCCGCTCACATACTGTCTCTCCCTCTCTCAAAAATAAATAAACATTAGAAAGAAAAAAAAAAAGGAGATCACAGGCAGCTTTCTAGCTGTTTTACCACCATGTGATGATACAAGGAGATGTTGGCAGTCTGCAACTTGGAGGAGGGTTCTCATAAGAACCTTACCCTGCTGACCCCCAAACTCAGATTTTCAGCCTCCAGAACTATAAGGAGTCAACTTGTTCATTGGCCACCCAGTCTTTAGTAATCTGTCATAGCATCCTGAGCTGACTGAGATAGGTTCCTTTATCCGTGAAACAGAGATACTAACAGTAGTTGCCTCAGAGTGTCACGAGGATTAAGTGGTTTACCTGTATGTCACTGATTCTAAGACCTTCTTTTTCGCAGTTTAGCATCTCAGAATCAGGATGTTCTTACGAAGAATGGGGCTTCCCCCTGCCGATGTCCACACAGCAGTCCTGATAAAGTAATTGCTCCCCAGTTAGGACTATCACTGTTCCAGGTGACACAACAGGATACTTGCAATTGCTCCATGTTTCAGGACACAAGTCATTAAAGACGATTTAAAAAAATTTTTTTTAATGTTAATTTTTGAGAGAGAGAGACAAAGTGTGAGCAGGGGAAGGCAGAAAGAGAGGGATACACAGAATCCAAAGCAGGCTCCAGGCTCTGAACTGTCAGCACAGAGCCTGACATGGGTCTTGAACACAAGTACCATGATGGGATCATGAGCAGAGCTGAAGTCGGATGCCTAATCGACCGAGCCACCCAGGCACCCCCATTAAGGACCATTTTAGGATGCAACCTGAATCCTACCTATTGGAAAACGTTCCAGGTGGCACTTTATAGTCAGATTCCAAGAAACTCCAGTACCAAAACTGGAGAATGGGTGTCAGTGGCTTGAAAGAAAAGCTTGGAACTAGAATCCTAAAGTGAAGCACTCCCAAAACTTATTGAGAATAGACAGTCTCCAAATGTAAATAAGTTTTAGAAATATGTTAAATAACTTCTTTTTCTTATAGTTTCCTTTTCATATGTGAATGTTTGTGATCTCTGATTTTTTAAATGCATTAACATAAGTGCCATCTTTGCTAAGTATAAAATGAAAACTCAAAGTGAAAGAAAGCCATGTTCATATTTAATTAGCATACTTTTTCATAGTGGCTCATAAAATAATAATGTGTTTTATAAACAAAGCATCTTAGCATCAGTGAAATGTAGGTGAATCTTTTAGAATAGTGTTTGTTACTAAGTAAAAAAGTCATAAAAGGTTATATGCTGTATGATTCCAACTACAAGGTGAGACTATGGAGATGGTAAAAAGATCAGGGGTTGCCAGGGGTTGGGAAAAAAAAAGAGATAAAAAGGAGGAGCACAAAGGACCTTTAGGACAGTGAAACCACTCTGTGTGGTACTATAATGCTGGGTACATGTGCATTAGGTCAACCCATGGAAAGTACACCAACAATGAGCCCTAATGTGAGGTATGGACTTCAGTTCAATTTATTTAAATACTTATAGTCAATGGAGGTTCATCAATCATAAAAAATGTGCCCTCTGTTGGGTGATGATAATGGGGAGGCATACCCATGCTGTCTATGGGTAACCCGCGTACCTTTTGCTTAATTCAGCTGTGAACCTAAAACTCTTCTAAAAATTAAGATTTTTTTTTTTTTAAGAAAAGCTGAGGTCCTGGAAGAAACTACAGATTTCTGCAAATATTTTTCTAGTCATTTTTCTCGTCCTTATTGTGTTCCCCATCTCCTGTCACATACACAAAATAAGTAAGCACAGAGCCTGAGGAGATACCAAATACCTCCAAGTTGAGAAGAGAGTGTTCTAAGGAATTCAAGAGACAAACCGGTGAGGAGATTTGAAAAGTAGCACTGATACCCCTTCTCCCTTTAACTTCAAGATGACGGATGTAGGGGATGATAGTGCACTCAGAGAAATCAGAAGGTTTTTGACGAGGGGAAGTGTGTGCTCTGTTTCCCCTCTGCCCTGGGAGATAGGGAGCACATGTGGAGTTGTCACAACACCATGGTCATGGTGTGTGAGGCACCCAGGCTGATGGGCCAGAGTTCCCAGAGGGGAACTCAGCTCCTTCACTCACCAATGGAGCACTGAGAGCAAAAGATGTTTCTGGTATAGCCAAGAGGATTGTGGATGTGTCACTGGAAGATAGACAAGCTCGGAGTACCTGGGGACCAGGACAATTCCCCTATTATGTATGGTCAACAGGCTCTGAGGGCCCCTGGAAACCTAGATGCCATGTTAGAGTAAAAAAGATTGAGGAAAAATTTTAAAGGGATAGCATTTCCCCTAAGAACATCTAAGATGTCAAATTTTACTCTGAATTGGCAACATTGTATTTCATTACTGATGGAGTAGTTGTTCTGAAGAAAGAAACCATGTTTAGTTCTAAGGGGAAAAAGGACAGTTCTAAGGATATGACTTGAAAATTCTTACCTGATATATGCACATAGCCTTAGAAAAGCCATTAATTTGGACGAATTATGAGTGGGGAGTAGTGTCCTCTAAACCCACAATGTGAAGAAAAATTTCTTCAACTACCAAGGAGTTTCCTTTATTTTGTAGTCACTTTCTTACAGGAATATAGACAAAGAATTTATCAAAATCATAAAAGAACAATATTAGGTTCTTTTGAACGTTCACTTTGTTTCCAAATGAAGAATTCTAGATTAAATTTTTGCAATTCAGTGATACACGTACTTTTTATTGTATTCATTAGGAGGGGAGGGGATGCCAGCTACTTCTTTCCACCGTGGATTAATTGACATACTAAAGAAACACTCGGGGAAGCTTGTTTTCCTTAAAAACAACGACAACAAAAAAGTATGAACTCCTCCTAACTATATAGAAATTCCAGCAGAAGATTGAGGGACACCAAGAACACAGAGACAAAGAGATTCGAGAAAATTTTGTGCGATAATCTCCAAAAAGAAGCCTCAAATGTTGTATGTAAAAAAGGAGGTGAATGCCAAATTGTGTGATGAACACAAGAGGATTGCAAATGGAATGTGGGAGTTAATCCTAGAAATTCATGAGCAAGTCTGGACATGCCCAGGAAGTCACCGACAGTTATGTCATGAGAAAACATTTCACCTGAAATCATTGTTGCACCATATGCTAACTAGCTTGGATGTAAATTAAACAATAAATTAATAAAAGAAAGAGAGAAAACATTTCATTCACAATAAAGAGTTATCATAAACAAAACTTAAAAGTAAAATGTTATAAATCATGGATTTCTTAATTTTGGATTCTTTGCCATTGGCGCACAAAAGGCTTCATTAAGATGTCTGTGACAAAGTTGGGGGTGCCTGGGTGGCTCTGTCAGTTAGGTGTCTGACTCTCGATTTCAGCTCAGGTCATATTTCAGGGATTGAGTCCCCTGTTGGGCTCTGTGATGACAGCGTGGAGCCTGCTTAGGATACTCTCTCTCCCTCTCTGCCCAGCTCATGCTTCCTCTCTCTCTCTCAAAACCAATAAACATTTTTAAAAAAGATGTCTGTGATAAGGTTTAGATGAGGCATGGGCCTGTCATCTTCTATCATTGCATGGAGTAGATCTGAGCTTCCCCTCTTATTGAACAGTAAATTTCACACACCCCAGAGTCAAAAGCTGGGAGAGACAAGGGCAGCTGCAAACACTCACGAGCAGCACATTGCTCCTGTCTTACGTCCTTTGCTTCAATAAACAAGTCCACTTGGGAGATGGCCAATGGTGGGTGTTGCTGGGATTTTCTTCAGCTGCATCGATGCAAAGCCTTTTTATTTTTTTATTTTTCATCTTGTTCTCATTTGGATTACATATATTTGTTAGTTTAAGAAACATATTTAAATGAAAAATCCTATGTTTGAGACTATTTTTCCATTTTGTAATTTTTACCAGTTCCCAATGATGTCCTTTTCTGTTCCAGATCCAATTCAAGGTTATACACTGCACATAGTTGTCATTTCTATATAGTCCTCTCCAATCTCCATGGCAAGAATTTTTAATAACTAAAAGTTTCGACATCTAATAAGTTTTCTAATCTATGCGAATTAAAAACAAGAGGATAAGAAGCCCAAAAGTTAGATACAGCTATTACACATGTAGAGAATGATTGAGAAAAAATGATGATGAATCTGTCTTTTTTTTTTTTTTTTTAAGTAGACTTCATGTCCAGCACAGAGCTCAGTATAGAGTCCAGTGCGGGGCTTGAACTCATGACCCTGAGATCAAGACCTGAACTGGGATCAAGAGTTGGATGCTTAATCAGTTGAGTCACCCAGGCGCCTCATGATGATGAAGTAATTTAAACTGAAGAAACTAATGACTTTACACTGAATAAAAGCGAACTCTTGTAATGTACAGCCCTGTGAGTTTTGACAAACACATCCAGTTGCTCAACCACAGCAACCAAGGTATAGAAGGGCTCCATCGATCACAAGAATTTCTTCATCCCACCATTTCATAGTCAGGCCCTGAAAACACCCAGCCAAACTCTCCCCTAAAATACTCAGCCCATGGCAACTACTTTATTGACATAAAGTTACTCACTTATTCCCTTAATAATTTTCAGTATCTGTATCTAAAATTGATAATTTTCAATATCTACACAATCTGTAGGATGTGTAGTGACATCACTGTTCTCACTTCCAATACTGGTAACTTATGACTTCCCTTTCTGATCAGATTTACTGGATATGCATCAATTTTACTGATTTTTAGACAAACAGCTTTTGATTTTATTAATTTTTCTCTGCTGTTATTCTATTTTATATTCCATTTATACAAGTCATGATTAATTCCTTCTTTCCTTTTTGGTTTAATATGCTCTTTTTCTAGTTTCTTAAGATAGAACTTAGCTTGTTGATTAGAGATAATTCTTGTCTACTAAACATTTATTTCTAGCAGTTTCCTTTCAAGTACTGCTTAGCTACATTGAACACATTGTATACATTGTGTTTTATTTTCATTTGTTTAAAAATATTTTCTTTTTTAAAAACATTTTTTAAAGCTTATTTATTTATCTTGAGAGAGAGAGAGAGAGAGCAGGGGAGGGGCAAAGAGAGAGAGCATCCCAAGCAGGCTCCACACTGTTAGTGCAGAGCCTGATGTGGGGCTCGAACTCATGAACCTTGAGATCATGACCTGAGCCAACTCATATGTCAGATGCTTAACCACCTTAGCCACCCAGGCGCCCCTAAAAAATATTTTCTAATTTCCACTGGGTCTTGATCTTTGAGCCATGGGTTACTTAGAACTGTGTTGTTTAATTTCCAAATTTTTCAAGATTTTCTAGGTATTTTTCTGTTCATTACTAGTTCAATTTCTAAATGATAACATGTTTTGCATGATTTCAATTATTTTAAGTTCATTAAAATTCAAGTTTGTTTTAAGGATACACAATTTTATAGAAAGTGCTCTATTGTGGTACACTTCCAAATGCCCTTGAAAATAATGTGCATTCTACTCTTGTTGGAAGGAGAGTTCTGTTAATGTCAGTTAGGTCAGCCTTGTTGATAGTGTTGTTTGTATCTTCTCTATCCTCACTGATATTTAAAGTCTATTTGTTTCATCAATTACTGGGATAGAAATATTGAAGTCACCAACTGCAATTGTGGATTTGTCAATTTCTTCATTTGTTATGAGTTTTTGCTTCAGGCATTTTGAAAGCCCCATTGTTACGATCGTATGCATTTAGGATTGCTATGTCTTCTTGATAAATTGACCTCTTTATCATTATGTAATAATGTCTGTCATCATCCCTGGTAATATTTCTTGTTCTAAAGTTCACTTTATCTGCTATTTATCTTCTCTAGCTTTCTTTTGATTAGTGTTTCTATAGTAAATCTATTTTTCATTTTTTTACTTTTAACCTGTATTTAAAATTAGTTTTTTATAGATAGCATACAGTCGAGTTGCTCTCTTATCCAATCTGATCATCTCTTTTAGCTGATATGTTTAGACTATTGATATGTGTTTGGTTAAAACCTACGATTTTATTTATTGATTTCAACTTGTTCCATGCATTCTTTGCTCCTATTTTTCCCACTTGTTTTGGATTGAGTATATTTCAATACTAAATATTATCTCCACATGTGGCCCATTATTCACAAATCTTTTTAAACAATTTTATTTTGGGTGGTTGTTCCAAGATTTACAATATTTATCATTAATAAGGCATGTTTCCCTAAAAGAATATTATTATACTACTTCAATATTATTTAAGAACCTCATGGCACATGCTCTATTCTTCCCTCCCATATTTGATACTGTTGCTGCCATACATTTTCCTTTTACATGTGCCGTGAGGCATCACTATTAATTTTACTTTGGGCAGCCAATTATTTTTTAGAGTGATTAGAAATAAAAAGAAAACTTTTATATTTGTGTTTATTTTCACCATTCCCAAAGATCTTCATTCCTGTGTGCATCAAAGTTTCTCCCGGATAGCATCTTCCTTTTGCCTGAAGAGTTGTCTTTAGCATTTCTTATGGTACAAGTCTGCTAAAAAGAATTCTCTTGGCTTTTGTTTACTGATTCTTTCCTCAGCTGTCCTGATTCTCTTGATGGGTCCACTAAAGCTGTTTTTCATCTCTGTTACCCATTTTTTTTTCAAGCATTTCTATTTGGCATCCCTTTTCAGTTTCAATTCTCTGGGTTGGTGATATTCCTCAACTGTTTGTGTATGTTGTCCATCTTTTCTTTTTTCATAGATTGTTAAATTGATGTCTAATAATTTCAATAACTGGGCAGTCTCTGGGTCTGGTTCTATTAATTGCTTTCTCTCCTGACAGTAGTTGTATTTTTTTTGCATGCTCGATGTGGTATGTAGAATAGTAGAGAGTGAGGTCAATATTTTTTATGCCTGCAAACAGGAATACTGCATCTTCTGCTGGTGTTTAAGTAAATAAGGTCAGAAATCCAGCTGGTTTCAATTTTGTTCTTGCTTCAGGGCCTCACCAGTTTAATCCTTCTGATATTACCTTGTGCTTATGGTAAGAGTTGGCTTACCAGATAGTTTTATCAACGCTGCTGCTCTACCCTCAGCTTTAGGCCTTCGCTGTGTACCTACATATCAGAGAAGTTGTCTCTCTAATACTCGTGCCTTTCACTCAGCAGTAGACTGCCATTACTTGTTCCTTGTTGGTTGCTGGCATGGTAGTGGTAGCGGGGTAATAGGGATACTCTTTTTTACCCTTCTTTTGCTTCATTCTTAGGCAGGCCCTACATCCAAGGGTCTCAGTTGGAGCTTGCTTGGTGATCTTGCCCTTCCACCAAAGTAGGAGACCTCAAATGGTCTCATACAGTTTTCTGACTCTCGTCTAGTCATATGGCTTTTTCTTTTTTCTTTTTCCTTTTTCCCAGCTGAAATGAAACTTAACCTATGCCCTGGGGTGGGGAGAGGCAAGAGGGTTTGCTGCACTTCCGCTGACAGCTTAAATACTTTAAGGATAAAGGAGAAGGGTCAGGAAGGAATTTTGTGCTTTTTTCCATAGTAGTGCCTTCTCCCCTGTTCAGGCTCTCAAGAAAAGTTAGGATTGGGGCACCTGGGTGGCTCAGTTGGTTAAACGTCCAACTCTTGATCTCAGCTTCGGTCATGAGCTCATGGTTTGTGGGTTCTAGCCCCCCATCAGGCTCTGCGGTGACAGCACAGAGCCCATTTGGGATTCTCTCTCTCCATCCCTACCCCACTTGTGCTCTCTTCTCAAAATAAAAAATAAACTTAAAAAAAAAAGAAAAGGCAAGAAAAGTTAGTATTTTGTTGGGTTTCCTGGAATCTTCTGTTGTGCAGTGTAAGAGCAACGTATAAAAAGTTTGACCACTTAAAAAAAATAAAGAGGGGCGCCTGGGTGGCGCAGTCGGTTAAGCATACGACTTCAGCCAGGTCACGATCTCGTGGTCCGTGAGTTCGAGCCCCGCGTCAGGCTCTGGGCTGATGGCTCAGAGCCTGGAGCCTGTTTCCGATTCTGTGTCTCCCTCTCTCTCTGCCCCTCCCCCGTTCATGCTCTGTCTCTCTCTGTCCCAAAAATAAATAAAAAACATTGAAAAAAAATTAAAAAAAAATAAAGAAAGAAAGAAATCATTTCACACAAAAACAACTCATTCAAGACTTATTTTCTCCTGCCTCAATTATAAGCTTTGGAGAAAATGGCTATAAATTTGAACTAAGGTATAATAACTCTGAACTTCAGGGTAAGGTGCTAATTCAACACTGAGAATCTGGACATGAGAAAGTATCACTTCATGGTGGACAAGTTTCAATCCAATGGTATGGAATGAATGTTCAGCAGTAAACCATATGGAAATGATCAGAGCATCAATTCTTGTGGATGTAAATTTCCTAGTTCTCTCTAAGAGTATCTGAAAATAGAATTCATCCACTGTTGTGTCTCTAGCACCTGTACCTGGCATATAATGGTCACTCCATAACATTTTTTTTCTATGAATTAATTAATTAATTAATTAATGAGAAAGTCCGTGTTTCTTGCACCATCAATTTTGAAGCCTCAAGGAGACACTGGACTCTGCCACTTGTAAGAGTATTTGAGAGTTTCAGTCATTAATTGAAAAGATAAAAGAGGTATACAAATTATATCTCAGGCTGGTCAACAGATAATGTAGTTGTGTTTCTTTAATGAGATTCATGCTGTTTTGTAAACTTCATTTTATTTTTTTAATGTCTTATTTATTTTTGAGAGAGAGAGAGACAGAGTACGAGCTGAGGAGGGGCAGAGAGAGAGGGCGACACAGAATCCAGAGCAGGTTCCAGGCTCTGAGCGGTCAGCACAGAGCTCGGTGCAGGGTTCGAACCTGTGAACCGTGAGATCATAACCTGAGCCGAAGTCGGATGCTTAACTGACTGAGCCACCCAGGCGCCCCTATAAACTTCATTTTCAACCCATTATTCATTTTGGACAAATCTCAACCAAAAAGAAGCAAATAAGGGAAATTAACTTAGAAAATTGGTGGCGGAATACAAAGTTTAAAGGAAACTAAGCATGAAGAAAGAGTAGTTCACCAATAGGTATGATTCAATGCCATCTATTTGTTTAGCTTTGTGATAGACACTGTGGAATGCAGGTGCAAAAAAGTATTGAAAAGAGTCTCATCAGATAGCTGCAATAGAACAAAAGTTGGTTGAGAAATAAATTAAGAGGGAAAAAAGTCTTATCTGCACAAACGTACCTTATTGATAAAAATACTTAAACATTCAAAAAGAATTAGAAAAAGAAGCAGTTAAACAAAGCAATGAGACCCATCATCTATGAGCCTTCTCAGACTCCAACCATTGGGATTTATTGATCATTTTAAGTCATCAAAGAATATCCAAAATATATCGATCAACAGCAATTAATTACCTTTTGTCTGGCTAACGTACCCCCGAGAATCTAAAATATTCTCCAACAGTATGTTGTGTTTTAGTCTAAATTGTTTTTCACAATAAAAAATAAATCTTAGAAAATGTCAGTTTCTGTGCTGCCACCTTAACCTGCTGTCACAGACTATGTTGCCTTGGCAACCTCACAAGATAAAATGTGCTGCTATGTCTACCTGTGATGTCATAGCAGATGGCCTTGTCTTGGCAGAATAAAATTGTTGCCCTCTCCTTAGCTATTTTTTTCTGTTTGGACTATCTCAGCATCATTATTCATAGGAAGGATTACACGATGTCTATTCTGAATGTGGTACTCTTTTAAGTATTAGATTGTTCTAGAGTTCTTTATCTTTCTTCCTCTATGTCAGTCAATCAAAGCAGGACTGGAACATAAGGGGGTCCCTAGGTTCCTGCAGTTTATACTGTTTGCTGCTTAGGCAGTATCCATTCCTTCCTTCCTCCTTCCTAATTTTGTTTAGATAACCACCCCTCACCACTCCCTGACAGTCATATTTGTGACTTTAAAATAGTTTAACTTGGGGCACCTGGGTGGCTCAGTGGGTTGAGCATCCAACTCTTGATTTCAGTTCAGGTCATGATTCCAAGGTTGTGGGATCCAGCCCCGAGAGAAAGAGAGAGAGAAAGAGAGAGAAATAGCTTAACTTACCGCACTCCATAAATGGATCCTAATAACTAAACCAAGCATAGTAATTCTACCCCGAACCAGTGGTTTATTCAGGGACCCAGGTTTAAGCAAATCAGTGCACAGGCATTTCTTTGTGACTATATTGGTACAGGATTGAGCATATGATCAATTTGGCTCAGTCAGATTACAGAGAAGAATGTCCATTTTACATTTGGAGGAAAGAATCTCTTTTGCTGGTTAGACAAGAACAAAGAATTCTTTTTGCCACAGTTACATGTTGGGAGCACATGGGATGCAAGCCCAACCCAAGGCTGACACCTGGGACAAGGGCAAAGCAGAGAGAGGAGCAGAGTAAGAGTCAAGAGCTCTTGACTCTGCTCTGCTTTCAGGCTGTTCCACTTCTGGACTTTTTGTGATATAATATATAATATAACGCATCCTGTTATTGTTTAACACAACTCAGAGTCAGAGTTTTTTCTAACCAGAAGCATCTTTTTTTATTATTATTATTTTAAATCTTTATTTATTTTTGAGAGAGAGATAGACAGAGCATGAGCAGGAGAGGAACAGAGAGAAGGAGACACAGAATCCAAAGCAGGCTCCAGGCTCTGAGCTGTCAGCACAGAGCCCGACGCGGGGCTCCAACCCACAAACTGCGAGATCATGACCTGAGCCAAAGCTGGACGCTCAACCAGGCGCCCCTCTTGTCACCAGAAGCATCTTAACTCATACAGTTTTAGTATCTAGTAGCAAATATGTGATCTTGGACCAACCCCTTCATGTCTTTGGTACTTAGGTCTTTCATTAAACAATTAAGGTTTTAGACGGGAATCCTCTGACCTGTGTCCTAATTTTCTAAACTTCAGTGCCTAAAAGGTAAACCACAGTTCTGGGCACTAGGTCATTTTTTAAACAATGTAAGAAGTGGGCACTTAAGGTCCAAACTTTAGGACAAGACACTATAAAGTATGACACATTTTAAAAACAATGAGCCTTCAGAAGTTTATGTGAGGGACTCAGTGGGAGGCACCAAAACTACCCAAACTCTAGTTGTTACAAGAAGAACCAAGAAGGGGAGGAGGGAGTGAACCTTTTGGAAAGTACAGTTTGCAAAGAGTGCCTGTTTCCTTCCTCACTGTTGCCTGTGGAGGAGGCGTGGCCAGTTGCTTCAGAGCTCAGGAGACCTTGGTAAACTAAGTTCCTAAAGATTAGGGGTGCCTGCAATGAGGGGAGACCTGAATTTAATCCCCATTTAGAAATCTGCTTGGCTGGCAGTTTATGAATCTGTCCCTTTATCACCATGAACACAGAGGAATGGAGAACTGGAATATAGCAGGGCTGAGAAAGGTACCAGAGTGAAGCAGCCTGCCCTGCAGATACCCGAGATCCCTGTGGATGGCACCAACAAAGGTTTTTGGACATAACCTGGGCTGCCTGCTGAATCAGGGAGCCCGAGCAGGGGGAGGCCTGGGAGAATGGGGAAATGGAACAAAGTTTGGGTTTCTCAAATCATGGAGTTGCATAGACAAGAGATGTTCTGCTGTCTAGAGCGAGGACCTGAACATCTGTTGCATGTCCTGCAAGGGCTACCCTGATGCAAATGCACAATAAATGTTCGTGGAAGTATGGTAGGAAACAAATACGGGATCTAGTTAGTTCTTCTTGTGCTGTAGTATGCCGCCTACATAATTACACACCCATGAACATTTTTTTTGAGAAAATGAGGGCGATAAAGGTGATATGCTCAAGCTCCTATTCACAACACTAGCTCAGAAATGCTCACTTTCTTTGACTTCATGTCTTCATATCTTACTACTCTTTTTTTTTTAAAGTTTATTTATTTTTGACAGAGAGAGAGAAAGACAGAGCATGAGTGGGGGAGGGGCAGAGAGAGGGAGACACAGAATCTGAAGTAGGCTCCAGGCTCTGAGCTGTCAGCACAGAGCACCATGTGGGGCTCGAACTCATGGACTGCAAGATCATGACCTGACCCGAAGTCAGACGTTCAATCCACTGAGCCACCCAAGGCGCCCCAGCTTGCTACTCTTTAATACATGCCTGGAACTCTTGGTATACTGGACCCACTTGCTGCTCCCCAAGTACCAAGTGTCCCCCCACACTCACTTGGGCCTGAGCCCTAACTCCTTCTCTCCCAGCCTGACAAACTCCTCCTCTATTAAGAAGAGATCTTGAAAAGCTTTCTTGACTGTCTCTTACAAGATTTGGATCTTCCATGATACCTTGTGTATCTCTTTTCATTAATCTTTATTAACTTCCTGACTCATGTATACTTGAGGCCTCTTGTATAATCTAAATTTGGTATTTTTCTTACCTTGAATTAGTACCGTTTACTTTCCTCCATATTAGTTTGCAATGAACATTTTCCCACTGCTTTCTTCCTACTTCTTTGCCATAATAGAGTTGTTTGAAATTCAAATTGCATTCTCTAAGGTGTTATCCTCACTTCCCATTCTAGAAAAATATTGACAGAGCTGCCTAGATAGTAAAATCCTGTGATTTCTATAGATAAGGGGGTTCTTTAAAGATTATCTAATCAATATCCTTTTTTCAATGAGTAGGAGTCTGAGGTCAACAGAGTGTATAGAGCTACTGTATACTAAAGCCAAAGCACAAACCCTGATTGATATTCCAATACACAGTAAAGTGTGGTGAATTTTTTCCCCAAGTTCTAAAGGCAGTGTAAAACATACCATCTCAAATTCACCTAACTCATGATTTTATGATAAAAATACTATCACCTGAGTAATCTCACATTCATTTCAGAACCTCTGGTCACGGGTTTGACCACAGGGTACTTACCCCAAGGCAATAAATAACATATTTAGGCAGGATCACAAATGTGTCAGAAAAGATAGAGTTAGCACAGGACAAGGTAACTAGCAAAAAATGTGATACACTCCCAGAATCATTCTTAGAATTTGGGATTCTGAAAACTAGAAGGAACCCCTACAAGTTACTCAGAGAACTGCCTCCTATGTGTCAAGCATTTCAATAGGCCATTGACAAACAGAGTCTTATTTATTCAAAACAAAACAAATAATGTTGAGGAAGGTGTTAACCTCTGTTTTTAAGATGGCAGGATTTGGGTTCAGATAAGGTAATTCTTTACTCAAATTTATAGCCAAGAAATTATGGAGCTGATCTACAAACACAGGTGTGCCCAACTCCAAGACCTTAGCCTTTTGTACCTAAATCAGATTTACTTCCTTCAATCACAGGATTCTCCCTTACACACTCCAGGGAGTCAGGTCCCTATAGTCATCTGGAATACCATCGTCTGGGGTGGATTCTGTTTTGAGACATAGCTCTTTCTATATGTGAATAGCTCTGTATTTTCTTCCTAATTTTTGACCTGCCAATTTGCCTACCAGAAATTTCCACCGAGTCTTTATGGGGTCTTTTGGAACAAAGCTAAACAAGCTAATTCCTTAACTTTTCCCTATCTTCCCCAACCGTGAGTCTTCATTTCTTCAGAGAAAACATCCAGTATTCTTTTTAACTAGTCCTTGTAAAACTTTCCTCCTGGGCTACTTCCCAGGTGGCACTTCTTGCGCCTTATATTTTATAGTTGCCAGTGTCACTGTTGTAGTGCAGCACTCAGAACAGGACCCAATACTCCACTTGTAGTCTGTTTTCAACTTGATACAGAAGGTATTAAGTTTCAATGAATGTAGTCGAAGTTTATTAGCTTTTCATCAGGATCCCAGGACACTAAGGACAGATTTTCTGAGCACCACTCTGCAAGGCTTGAGAACACTCAAGAAACCCTCAAAAACTAAGCAAACAACACTTAAGATTTATCCCATTAAAAGGAAACACTATTAACACGAAGTCAAATGCCACTGAGTTAGATCTCAAGTCCCAACATTACAGACTTCTACAGGAAATTACAAGCTACTCAACCCTGTGTTACTTTTGTTCAATTAGTTATAGAGCTGAGTTATGCTTGGTAGAAATTTTGCCAGCATCTGTGCTGAGATGTACAGTGGCCTTCATCTGATGCCATTTCCATGAACACCCCAGTTATTGAAACCAGGCCATAAGAATAATAGAACCACAAATTCCAGAATGGGTCATCACATGCTAAGATATTTAATTTATTCCTCTGACTGCACTTTTCAAGAATGCTTTTTACTTTAATGGGTTCCCAGGGTACCTGTTGAATCCTTTTCTCCCACACAAGAGAGAGACAGCAACAACCTAGAAAATCATTTTTCTCTATGTTCTCAATAATCAAGAAGGAAAAGGGGTAGTCAAAGAAATGTTCAACCAACACCGAATAACACAAATCTTTTACACTGTTAGTGCAGAAGCATTAGGTTATAAGAAGAAAAATATACCTTTTGGCTATCGTAGCTAATAAATATTGTTTGTATGCTTGTGGTAGATAAAAGGCTCAACTAGATTATAAATTAGATAAAGAGCATTTCTGCCTTTGGCATCGTATTGTATACATGGTAAATAAAGCTGTGTACATTTGCACGAATAACTGAAGGAACCAATAGAATCAAATCAACTAATGGTCTACATTGACTTGAATCATTAGGTTTGAGTGTTTCCTGGTGGGGCCTTTAGATCCTCTTTCAGTGAGATGGCCTTTAGATTTTTGATGTCATTCCTTATTAGTAATGCCCATAATCAGGGCCTCTGGATAAAGTTGGATACCTCAGTTTTATATTCTTTCATAGTTTAATTGAATGAATGACTGAACTGAACTTCTCCACACATCTGGTTTTATTCTTCTAGCTTGGGAGAGATGATATGATCAAAAAGAATATTTTATATCAGGCCCATCTGGTCCAGACACAGACTTTCCAAGCTAATAAAATTGGCCTTATTGTATAAATTGGTTTAGGAAGAGGTCAGACGTTTTGACAGTATCCTGACAGAATTATTATTTTGTAAGGAGTAAGGTAAAAAGTTATGTTAATGGGATAAATGTGTTATTCTCATAACTCATAAGGATATCAGTTATCTTAGAAGAAAATATTTACTTTGATGAGGAGTGCTTGCTCTTAGGTAATTTGTAATGTATTGATATAGAGAGTAATTTGAAAGCAGAAAATGCAATCCATCTCACTCACAGAGTGACAACTTGTACCTTGCCATTTTATGTAAGATATCAAAACCCGGGCTACGAAAACCCTTTCATGTCCAGGCAAAGATATTAGCTAAGATAAAGACTGGGGCCCCTTCACACACACACACACACACACACACACACACACACACACACATGCACGCACGCACAGACACATTTGTCCTCTACCACATAGTAGAGTAAGGAGCATCACAGCAGATAAAGTAGGTGGGTGAGGGAACCTGTTACACCAGAGCTACGATAGCACTTACTGCATTGTGTAATTGTATTTATTGTTTGACTATTTGGCTAATGCTTGTTTCTATATTCTGAGCTTCTCTGTACTACTCCCTCTTGCATCTCTGGTTCCTACCCTGATGCCTAGCATGTAGTACTCTATTTAAATGAATGAAGGTCAAATACATAAATGAAAAGTTTCCTTTTTTAGTAAAAATAAAACCCATAGTCTTCCAGGTTGGAACCAGAAGGAGAATCTTTCAGTGGTGAAGGGTGGCTGGTAAATCAGCCCAAATCTGTCCCAGTGATTCATCTAACCTAAATAAGTTAACATTTGTTTCCTAATAAAATATTAAAGTGGGTTTGTAAATGCTGTAACCATGAAAGATTTCAGAACCTAGAATACCATGTGGTCCAAATTTCTGCATTTTCAGGGAATCCAAAAATATGAAAAGAATTGTCAGCCATTATAGAGGACTAGTGGAAGAGACAGAACTGAAACTCAGTCCTTTTGATATCCAATCCAGTTCTTTGGTCACTCAGCTTAATGTTAATTACCAACTGCTTAATTCTTAAGGTCCCTGTGGGCCGTAATCACTGAAATCTAAAAGAGATTATAAATCAAATTAATTCTGCTTGTGATATTTTTATTAAAATGCACATTATCTTTTTTAACTTCTTATTAGTTTGTAACTGAAGATGTAACCCGATGTGTTAAAGAAATCTTGATAGCTGCTGTTTGCTGATAAAAGTGTTTGTAAGGTAGTAAGACAGGAGAGAGAAAAGGTAGTTGCTGGTTTAGAAAATGATAGAGTTCAGAGATAATTGTAACTTCGCTTTCAATTTGTCTGATGGAGTTTTGTGGATAATTCAGGAGACAATCACATTCAGGAGATTATCACATAAGAAATGAATGAATTGAATTGTTCTGGGCCAAGAGTGTGATGGAAGAAGTCTTCAAGGCTGATTAAGATGATGATACAAAGGGAATGTTGAGTAAATTTGCCTGAGTGGAGCATGAGAATGTGCAGAAGAAATGGAGATAAGGGAAGTGAGGTAGTTTATTTACCTAGAATGTCTGCTTAGAAGCTTTCCAATTCTTTCAGGTAGCCAACTGACCTCTATTAGATTATCCACCTGGAATCAGATATTGCACCATCACACAAAGCTATATCTCCAAGTGCACTGCAGTCAGAAATGGCTACTTTGCTAAGTTCTTACATGAACAATTGTTAACAAAAAAGTTCAATCATAACACTGGAAGAGAGAAGTGAAAATAATGATGTAGGCAACTTCTGCCAAAGCAGCTTTTGAGCTAAACTCTGGAAAAATGTTATCAATTTTCAAGGGAATTAGACCACACCACATGATAAAACCTTTGTAGAAAAGATGGCAGGCATGGTCATTAGGACAGGACGAGGGAAAACCAGGTCATCTATGGAGCCTGGAGAAGGTTATCATGCGCAATGTTAACAGACTGAGCAAGTTTGGATGTAATTTTGACAAGTACGAGAATCAGAATTCTCATCAGAGGGATTGAGTATGTCCCTGGGAGTTGCTATCGGGGAACATGCCAAATCGGAGTTGCATATTGGACCTAGCTAGTAAGCTGTCCCTGGATATAACGAGAGGGCTACGCAGAGAAGCAAAGCAACGAAACTTGGAGTTCTATGGACTGGGGCAGCCGCAGGAGTGTTGAAGGGAAATACTTGGAATATATCAGGCACTCAGTGTTTATTCAGTGCACCAAGGCTGAGTCTGTGGCACCAAAGTCCATCTACCTTTGGTGCACTAGATAAGGACAGTGATTTGGAGATTAAAAGCATTATCTCTAAATCCTGGCTTTGCAGCTGCCCAGCTATGGGGCTTTGGGACATAAATTAATTCACCTATTTGAACCTCAGTTTCCCCATTTGTATAATGAGATAATGCCTAACTTGCGGACCTTATCAAGAAGATTACAGGAAATACTATTTTAGTTCATAGTTCAATATGTGGCATGTAGTCAACAAATGGTCAATATATTATTTTAATTAATTTTTATGGATGGGAGCAAAAATTGTTAACATGCCTGTGGCCCTAATCAGGACTGACAGGAACTAGGCAAACTTGCCTAACAGTGGTGGCATGAGATCTAGTTGAGCAAGTCAAGGAAACTGAGGAATTCAGAGGTGCAAACTGCATCTCAACTGTCAAGGGGTCTATCTTTGTTTCTTTATTTTATTTTTATTTTTTAGAGAGAGAAAACATGTGAGCAAGGGTGAGAGGCAGACAGAGAGAGACAGAGAGACAGAGAGAGAGAGAGAGAGGGAGAGAGAGAGAGAGAGAGAGAGAGAGAGAGAGAGAGAATCTTAAGCAGGCTCCACACTTAGCATGCACCCCAACACAGGGCTTGATCCCATGACTTTGGGATCATGACCCAAGCCAAAATCAAGAGTCAGATGCTCAACTTACTGAGCTACCCAGGTGCTCCAATGGGACCATCTTTGAATGCATCTATTTAGTTAATTTCTTTTAAAGTTTCTTGCCAAAAATGGAGTATAGAGGGGCACTTGGGTGGCTCAATCAGTTAAGTGCCCAACTCGTGGTTTCAGCTCATGTCATATCATGGTTCATGGGTTTGAACCCTGCATCAGGCTCTACACCGACAGTGTGGAGGCTGCTTGGGATTCTATCTCTCTCCCTCTCTCTCTCTGTATTGTTCATATTCTGAAAGAGACAAGACAGTAAGATATTATGGTTGAAAGTATGAGGTTTGAGTGAAATAATTTCAAAGCTCAGTTCTTAATTGTGTAGTCTTAAATAAATTAACCAATCTTAACTCTGCTACAATTTCCCCAGATGTGCAACGAAACCTATTGACTTGGCCCTTCATCATATTATTATTGGTCCCTGCCATATTATCTCCAAACTTATCGTTAAATCACACCCTTCCCCTAGCTAAGCTTCACTTAATTGAATAATAAGGAAATAACACAGTGAGTTCACTTTATTAGAATCAGGAATGAAGGCAGAATGTTCTGGTGCCCAGAGGATGATCCCATGCTGGACCTATTCTGTTGTCATTCCTGGACTCTAGTTGTCTCCTGTCTCTAAGAAGTTCTCCAGATGAAAGAGTGGGGCCTTTAACATGTTAGATGAGGTCAAGGCTGCTGTCCCTGACTTAAGTTTCTTTGTAAGGCTTGGCTTTAAAAATAAGTTTCTGGAAAACAATGAACTCAATATATTCAAAGTCCAATGCCCCTTGTGCCAAATTTGCCTTCCACAGTTCCCAGGCTATTGGAGGGACCACAGAGAGTACTTGCATGGCTGGTCCTGCACTTTTGGCAACATCACTCATGTATCAGATGGACTTTATTCTGGCAGGCATGCAGAGGCCCTTTTCCCTTCGGTATCAGGAATAAACTAGCTCCTTGACAACCGGCATGAAGTCTGCCTATCTGGTGCTGATACAGGAAGAGAAAAAAGGGCTTATACGCCTGTGGGGGCCTTGGGGACACAGCATGTAGGCATGTGTGTGTGTGTGTGTGTGTGTGTGTGTGTGTGCAGGGAGTAGTTAGGGGTAAGAGATGAACACTGAAACATGCTTCTTGTCAATATGCTTATTTGATAATGATGAATGTATTAAATAAAAGTATCCATATAAAGTAGTGACACAGCACCTTGCATACAGTAAACATTCAGTACATGGTGGCTGCTCTTCTAATTAATAACCATGAAGCATGCTTGCATGGGTCAGGAGTAACCTGATAGCAAGAAACAGAACCCCAGGTTGAACTACCTTAGATAGGGGCACCTGGGTGGCTCAGTCAGTCAAGCGTGTGACTTTGGCTCAGGTCATGATCTTTTGCTTCAGATCCTCCATACCCCTCTCTTATTGCCACCCCCCTTCTTTCTCTCTCTCTGTCTCAAAATAAACAGTTAAACTACCTTAGACAAAAAAGGAGTTTTTTAATGTATCATCCAGAAAAAAACCAGATATCCCAATGAGTTATCAGAGAGAATCATCTATAGGAAATAGTTTCATGGATGCTGGAAGGCTGAAAGGACAAAAAAGGAACCCTGAGCTAACACATAGATGCTAACTGCAGGAAGGAGACCTCCCTTGGCTGGGGCACAAAACAAAAGGGGTAAGCTTCCAGAACCGTGGATCTCAGAGAAGTGGCTCTGTGAACCTAATGCTCAGACTTTTGAGGAAGGAGCTGTTTGCACCCAAGCTATTATTGGTTCCTCTGAGCGGTGGTGATGAGTCGGCAACTGATAGCCAACTGCCACTGCTGGGAAGACACTGATAATAACAGCCAGAAAACAGAAAGGAACCCCCTGCCCTTCTCTTTGGGTCTCCTTCTCTCCCTCTATTGTTGTCTGTAAGTGAAAAAGAAGCCAGCTGGGAAAGGGTTATGGGAAATGCAGTTTGCGGAATACAGAAAGGCAGGATGGAGCTGAGAGACAACAGGTAAATAACTGGCAAATTGGTCATGGAATGCAAGGAATGTTTAACTCAGAAACCACAGGAACCAGGACATGGATGCTGTCTGGACCTACTCTCTCTTCTCAAACCTGTGTTTCTCACTCATCAACTTAGGTAGTCCTGTTCTCTATGGACATAAGCCATAGCCCACCAACAGTGATACCTTACAATTTTGGCCACTGAAAGAGAAAGCTTAGTTTTCTTTTTTTCTCAATTATAGTTGAAAAATTCTTAAGCAAAACTCTAATTTTAAACTTCAGCTGGAAATAGGAGCTCTATCTAGAACCAGCCAACTATGACCAGGAACATAGGAATTGCCACAGAAAAAGAAACAGAGTAGGTGTTGGAGAAGGAACCAAGAAGTGGGTGCAGCCAGTCTCAGGATAGGCATCCTGGACGGACAAAACAAAAGATAGCCTCCACAATGGTAGCAAAGGACCTAAAACAGAAAACAAATGTTATGGAGTGGGAGAAGCAGAGATGGGGGAATGCTTCTCAAGTGGCTGGGCATAGAGGTGAGTTGTTGAATCAAAGGGCCTTTGGAAACTGGAGGAGCCTGGAAAGGGCTTCAAGGGGGGAAGGAAAATTGCTTGGAAAGGTGTGGAGATGATGTCCATGATGTCCAGGGCTCAGAAAGTAATCAATTTGACTGGTGCAGTGTGGAATAAAAGTAAGTATTTAATAAGAGTTGAAAAGCTAAATTAGGGGCAAAACATGGAATACCTGGCTAAAATGCATTTTTAAAAATTCTTTAGACATAGAGGTTTATGCTGCAGGGAGTTAGGAAGGATAGGTGGGAGGGGGAAACAACACAGGGAATACTATTGTATAAGAGTTTATGCCCAGGTGAATTGAAACTTAACTAAATTATGTCTGCCTCCACCTTAGTCTTGCTCTAATATGAACTTGACCTGATTTTGCAGCTTTTTTGAGTTTTTGATTTTTTTTTTCCTCTTCAAGGTAGAATGAATAAAATTGTGCTGATTGACTTAGATCATGCTTATGAAATACTTGACTTTAGGGAAGCAGAGATGAGGGCATCTCAAACTTCGTAGTCACAAGGGACATTTCTGTTCTCTTTTGTAATATTTCAGTGATGAATCACTAATATATTTGGAGACATCAAAATTCCCATAAGAATTAGGCTCATAGTCTAAGGTTTTCAACATACCCTCTGTTTTGCTCTCAGAATACCACAGTTAACGCTTAGGCGTGGATCCCATTGTGACTCCTTCCTTTCCTCCCACTTCCTTTTGGCCTGAATCCCATTAACTACTGCACCACAGTGAGAAGAGGAAGAGAAAGATCAGAGCAGTGAAATGTCATTCAGACTATGTTTGTTCTTCAGGATTCTCAGGAATCTGGAGCAGGCACAACAAGGAAACAAGCTAACAGAGCCGACTTGGCCATATATGAGCTGAGCTGGTCACCAGGGGCCTTCTCTGAATCTCAGTTTTTTCATTTTTATTGTGAGAATAGTAACAATTATATTTCGCAGATAATATGAAGACAAAATGAGGTAACAATTGCAATAAAAAAACATCACGTCTCAAGTCTTTTCTGATTTCTAAACATGGACACTCTAATGGCCACATGAATGGAGCTGAGGCCAGGATTCACTCACTTGGTGACTTTGGTTCAGGTGGCATTTATGGACCTTGCTGCTCAGCTTTTCTCTCCAATTCCCCTGCCACATTTAGAGACCAACAGTCTCAGAAGAGCTCAAGATCAGAGATAAGGATGCCCAAATTTCTAAGTGGGCCAAAATCTGAGAAGGACCCAGAACTCAGATAAGTTGGAGGTACTCTGGGGGCAACTTTGGCTGTCAGATGGATGAATCAACTTGAAAGCACCTGCCAGGATTGATAACTATCTTCTGGTAGACTAACCAGAAGAGAATAATCCAAAAAAAAGACATGAATAAAGACACATCATAACTGTTTCTTAACAAAGTGTGTCAATTATGATAAAGCTGTGTCTTTCCTAGATATGCAGTAGCTCAGTTAGTCACTTGAAGGCACCAGCTTTAAAACTTCTGAGGACTTCTAATTGTCCCCAGGGCAAAACCCAAACTCCCCGTCCCTTATCTCCAGGACCCTTCCTGAACTGGCTCCAAATTATTGCCTTCACAATCCCAGTTTCTCTCCCTGGACAGCTCTTCTTCTATTAGATCCAGCCTTCCCATGACTCTGTGCCTTTGGGGCTGGTGGCTTCCTCTCCCCAGCTGTCCCATTACCACTTCTGCTCATTTTTCATGACAGAGATCAGACATCACTTCCTCCAAGAAGATGGGCATTCTTACCTTCTCCCTCCTCATAACACATCCAACCTAAAACCCAACTATTAAAGTAGATTGTCTTTCAACTAAACTATGGGTAGTCCTTTGAAGGCAGAAGCTAGGGCTGATTCATTACATTCCACTTCCCTGGTTCTCTCCACTTCAATCTGACATTTATAAAGTCTTTAGAAAGAATGAGAAAAAACAATATCTGTCTTGCATGAGTATCTATCCCTGAACGCAATCTTTTCTGGGATTCCTTTCTCAATGAGAGCTAGGGTCCCACAGACCTTGTCATAACCCTAGTATACCACCTACTACCTATGTGACCATGGTCAAGTTAACTTAACTTCTCTGAACTCAGTTCTTTTCTTTTTGTAATGAGAATGGTAATAGCAATTCCATTTTGTAGAAAATATGAGGACCAAATAAGAAAATACTTACAATTTTAAAAAATATAAGTAAGAGAAATGCTATGTAAAAATTAAATATTTTAAAGTGGAAACAACTATGTGGGTTTTTTAAGATACTTACTCAGAGGGTTAGAGTAGAAACTAAAATTCAACCAGACAGGAAACAATAAAGAAATGAAAGGGGACAGAGATAATTAGAGCATTTCATAAATGGCTTCTGATAAGAGGTAAATAGAAGTGACCAAAATTAATATCTGAAATGAAAGGTTAAAGATTTTTCCAGAGATTATCAATAGTTTCCTGTGGTAGAATGTAAAATTCACATTACTGTTTTAATATTCACATTAAAACCCAAATGTCAATAAAATAATTTCTATTAAAGGACAAAAAATGCAAGTTTATACTTCAAGAGCAGAATACATTTTTAAACCCTTTTCCTTCTGCTATGCTTCTCTATTGCTTTATTCTTACACCAACCCTTCAAAACCAGCTTCTAGGTTTTACTCTGTTCCCCTTCTAGCCTCTTGATTCTGGCTGTACAGTTCTGCCCTTCCTCTCACATAAAAGCCATTTTTAAAAACTATTTCTCAAAGCAGCTTGGAAGATCTGAGTCATACAATCAAGTCACTTATCATCTCCACCTAGATCAGAGGTTGAAAAGGAAAAACCTCACTTTTCTACCTTCTGTAGAGGGAAAAACCCAGTCCCATCCTCCTGTGGGTCTGTATCCCTGTGTCTCCTTTACTTCTCACCCAGGACACTTCCCTTCTGACACGAAATGGGTAGAGGCTTTTCCCCCACACCAAGCAATTCTCTGTGACACCACCTGGGTATCTTACAATGTAACCTAATTCTGACACTATCTTCTGGGGAGAATGTCAAATCACACAAGTTAAGGGTTCTGTCTCATAAGACTAAGATTGCCCCTCTCTCCACATACACTTCAGATGCCAGTCCCAAGCCCACATTATCACCCACTAGCTATGAATCAGAGGTTCCTTCAACCCCGTCCTCATTTTTGATTAATTTGCCAGAGTGGCTCACAGAACTCAGGGCAACACTTACTTACCTTTAACCGGTTGTCAAAGGGCATGATAAAGGACACAGATGAACAGCCAGATGAAGAGATACATGGCATGAAGTCTGGGAGTGTCCTGAGCACAGGAATGTTTGTCCCATGGAACTGGGGACCATCACCCTCCCAGTGTGGATATTTTCACCAGCCTGGAAGCTCTCCAAACCCCATACTATGGGGATTTTATGGAGGCTCAATTACGAAGGCAGGATCAATTATTAATTCCATCCCCAACCCCTCTCCCTTCTCTGGAGGAGATGTGGGACTGAAAGTTCTAAGCTTCCAATCCTGGCTTGGTCTTTCTGGTGACCAGTCCCCACCTGGGGGCCATCCAGGAGCCCACCCAGAGCCGCCTCATTAGAACAAAAGTTGTTCCTTGTGCTCTTATCACTTAGGAATTTATAAGGGTTTTGGGAGCCCTGTGCAGGAACTGGGGGCAGAGACCAGTATATATATATTTTCTATTATCTCATAGTGGTCAACTCCAATTACGAGAAAACAAGGTAGTTTGTGAGGCAAGAAATTTCTTAAGGCAAGAAAAAATTTCTTAAGGCAAGAAATAAAATACATCAGAGAAACATCCTTCTCTTATAACTTTGCGAAATGATAGTTGAAGATTTCAGGGGGAAAACAAATTGAAGAGTAATTGAAAGGTAAACTGGGACTCAGAGAGTAATAAAACGCAGGACAGCTATAATGAGAATTATCCAATTATAATTCTGTGGGGAATATGAAATAATACCCTATCCAGTTCTTTATCACAAAAGGCATTCATTTAAGGCCTGCAATTGTGAATAATTTCTCCAATCAAAGATTTCCACGGAGTCACAATAGTGGCATATAAACTGTATAAACAATCAGTTAATGAAATGAGCCATAAAGAATGAGGTAAACATCTCTAATATTAACTATAAATGCAGTTTCTTTCTTGCTTTTCCTTTTTATAGAGCAATGAGAAATGGAGGCTGGATGATGGGTATAAATAAAATCGAAATGTATGCACAGTAAAGCAGCATCACTTAGCTGGAGGGCATGTGGTCAGTCACCTGAACTGCTGATGACAGAGTCTGATTGTCTGGAGATCATGGGTATGACAAAATGTGCAAACCAAAGTCCCATTCCTATGGCATACATCAACCTCACAGGTCCTAGTTTAAGATGTGCTTATTTTTAATTTTTAAAGTAACCTTAATAGTTATTTGGTTTTTTTAGATTACTCAAGGGAAAATTGTTCTCTTTGTCTTTCTTTCTCTTTTTTCTTCTCTCTCTCTCTCTCTCTCTCTCTCTGGCTTAAATAAAATAGAATACAGAAAAATTTAAATAAGAAATTAAACACCAACAGCAATGCCAACACACAAAATAACCACTTTTGCTATTTTGTGTATTTCATTCTAATCTTTTTTTTCCTTGCATATGAACAGGAATATATTGAAAAATGAAAATCATTCTCTCTATACAATTCATACCCTGTTTTTTTAATAGTGATCATTATTTTAAGCCCAGAGCTACCAAGTTTGGTTGTCTAAAATAGAGCATTTTCAAAACAGCAAATTAGAAGAGACATTCAGGGACTGTTAAAGGAAAATATGCTTTCAACTCTCAAATGAATGTCTGAGAGTGTAGTAAGTTAGAAAAATCTTTGAGCAAATAAAATAATGAAAAGCTCAGGATTAGAGAGAAACTCGGAGAATATGTAATTCAACTGTTGTGCAAATGTTAATTCCTTCTAAGGCATCTTTGCAGAAGGAAATACCTTAGTTACAAAGAATGAGGTGCTTCCCAATGGAGTCCTTTCCATTTCCAGAATGGTTCTTATACTAGTTAGGGCAGGGCTAGTATCTGTAACAGATAATCAAGTCAAACAAATCTAGCCAAGTCAAGTCCAAAACAGGTTACCTGATTGGTAGCAGGCTCCCTCCAGGCACTGGTTCAGGGCACCATCTCCTTTCATCTCTGGCATGTAGCTTCTGAGGCTTCCAGTAGCATCCACATAAAACCAGTGGAAGGAGAAAGAGCATGGAGGGTTGTGCAAGGAAGTTATTTATGGAGCAGGCCTGAAAGCAGCAAATGTCATATTCCATTGGTCAGAATTCAATCACCTGGACATACTAACTGCAAACAAGCTTGGGAAATGCATCTAACTTTGTGCCCAGGACAAGGAGAAATAGGGTTTTGTAAATGACTAGCCCTTGGAAGCCACAGTTTTATTCATCAGAAAGTTCATTCTCATCTTGAGCCAAAATTCCACATAGATTGTTTCTAGTTCTTCCCCCGACAATATAAAATAATTAAAATCCCTCATTCACAAGATAGCCCTTCACATGTTTAAAGAATAATTTCATATATCTCATATGTCTTATTTTCTTCAATCTAAATACTCCAATTCCTTTAACTTCTTCATATGACATTACTATTAAAGCATAGTCATTTGGGACCATTTGATACAGAAATAAGCACATTTATATACAGCAGTATACCCCAAAAGCATGGATTTTTAGGCATGAATATAATAACTAATATACATAATACAACTCTTCAGTTATCTACAAATAATTAAGCCTACAGGCAAAGTATGTAGCACATTTAAAATATATGTCACTGAGAAATCATTAGAATAAAAAGGAATCCATTGTTTTAAAAAGTTAAGTTTCACGTGACAAGGTGTTGTCTTAGTATCAGTTGAGGCGCTCATACTGTACCCATCGGGATATCAAAATGAGCCAGAGACATAACTCCTCCCCTTGTTCATATTCTCACAAATCAGATTTATAAAGAAAATAACCCTGAGAAAATAGTCCACGTCTCTTAAACTCCTCAGTCAGATCAAAAATAAAAGTGGGGCTGGATTAAGAAAAAAAAAAGGGAAAGAAGATGCCTTTGAGGAGTGCATTTGCTTTGCTGTGTGTGTCTACTTGACCCGCTTTGGAGAAGTGAAGTTAAAATCTTCTCAACTCCTGTCCTAGTGAAGTGAGCTTCAAGAGGACCACTTGGAGAGATTCTGTGTGTCGTCTGCAGTTGGGAGGTACCAGGGAGAAGACTGGTGTCTAAGAAAGCAGAAGCAGACTGTAGGCTATGTAGAAAGCGAGGAAGAGGTTGACTGATTAGTTTAGGGACCCAGAGCCAGGGTCGCGGTCACAGGGAGATCAGCCTTTATTCCAGAGTCTGACAGGGCAAACAATATAGGCATGTTTCCTGTGGACCATGTGTGAGTCACACAGACCATATCAGTGTGGAGGCTTCTTGGTTCCTATTCAGTAGAGTGACCCAGATGAGCAAGAAGATACCTGGGAACCGAGAAAGTAATCACAAGTCTTGCCTTTGAGAATAATGATGCATCTGCCTAGGTCAAAAGTAGTGGAAAAGAGTAGAATTAGCATAGCACCTTCATAGAGCTCACAAAAACACTTTAAGAGAAAGTCACCCTTAATTATCTTTTAGGCCCATCCCGAGCTACCAATTTAATCGTCTTCCAGGGTCATTAGCACATAAAGCTCTATAGCCAAGTAAAAACTTTCTCATCACTTTATCTCGCCTCACCACCCTTTGCCACATGGGAAGGTAGCATGTGAAGACCAGATGGGAAGGGACAGGAGAAGGAGAAATCCAAATGTCCCATTCCTGCTGTGAGCTCCAGTTCAAAGCAGACCCAACTGGGGGATAGAACAAAATGTGGGTTTAAATTTTTGATTAAAATCATACACAAAGCATCCCAAATACTGAATTGAAAATGTGCTTGAAACTTAAAATAACTGTAACACTGTGTGTTTTCTAAGATTGAACAAAAAATATGTGTGAGACCTTCCCAATTTTCATTCAGGCAAGGGGGGAAGATGATCACAAGTAGTTTGGTCAACATACTGGTTCCACTTGGGTATTTGGAAAATTTACTAATGTGGAACACCTCCTTCCCAGATGATTCGAGATAAAAGAGATTTTTATCTGAAATAAAAAGTGATTTAGTATAACCACAGGACATGTGACAAGAAACAGACAATTAGGAATACCTCGTATTTGAATAGGATTGGCTATGTTTTGGTAACAAATAAGCCCAGACCCTAGTGGTCTTACACATACTAGTTTGTTGTCACTCACAAAGTCTCCTTCAGATCAGACAGCTCTCTGTGGCTGTTCCCTTCCAAACAGGGTCCAGACTCCTTCCATTTTGTGGCTACACCATCTGGAAAAAATAGCTTCCAAAGTTACAAAAGAGAGAACTTGCAGAGCTCATGCCCACTCTCAGATGTTGCTGTGCAGGAACAACCCATGTCACTTTTGTTCAGACAACTGTCCAGATTAGTCACATGGCTCCCCCTGACTGGAAGGGCACAGAGTGTGTTCCT
Source organism: Lynx canadensis (assembly GCF_007474595.2). Classification (NCBI taxonomy): domain Eukaryota; kingdom Metazoa; phylum Chordata; class Mammalia; order Carnivora; family Felidae; genus Lynx; species Lynx canadensis. The sequence goes on from NC_044310.1 coordinate 54,579,993, forward strand.
TTGTGATCAGGAAGGAAAGGAAAGCTGGATGAGGTGGGCACCAGTTCGTTTGTGTAGGGACCACAAACCTCCTGACTGGATACTACAGTGTAGGTAAGAAGGACATTTAACACTGCATCACTGGGAGGGTCATAACGTTCATGTTCCTTCCTAACTGGAGATCCAGTTTTAATCTCATGTCTCTCCTAGCATGTAACTCTTTGCACCACAGGGAGAGGAGCACAATAATCCTCCCTTCCGCTATAGGCGAGGCATGCAATCTGAAGAGAAGTGAGACATGGAGAGAGGTGAGAATAGCGAGGTTACCAAAAATGCTATAGGTTTAAATATACAGACACATGGTTATTGGGTTAACATATAATAGTGACTGGCAAGTTGCAAAGTATGTTTAAAGGAACATTCTCCAAGGAAATCTCTGATAAAAATTAGCATTTGAAGCACATATTAAGGAGCAGCATGAAACAGAAACATACATAAATGGCGCTGAGTGTCTTAGGCGGCCAGTGATAAGCATTGTAATGATACTGGTGACTTGATTAAATACACTCAGTATGTCCAACAATGGGCAAGATATTATATGAGCTTTTTATCCTTATTACAAAACAAAGAATGAATAAGGATACTGATTTTATATATGATACATGAGAAGAGATGAAGTAAGGTCATACGAGCTAGGATTCTTTTAGCTATAAGCAACAGAAACCGTTGCTTAAATGATTTGGAAATGCGCTGTCTCACTTAACAGCAAGTCCAGAGGATCAGAGCTAGGGCCAACTCCAGGGATTAAGTCTATACTATGTTTCCAGGGTGCCAAGCTATTCCCATCCTTCCATTCTGCCGCTTAAAGCATCAGTCTGTTCTCCTTTTGGTCATAAGATGGCTGCCACCAGGAGATGCTTCCCAATTAACATCCAGTAGGAGAAGGAAAATAAAACTGTTTTCCCTTTCTCAGAAGCCACCTGTTTTCCATCAGATCAGTGGTCCTCAACTGAGGATAATTATGCCTCCCCAGGGAGATTTGGCAATGTCTGGAAACATTTTTTGGTTGTCATGAGAGGGAGCAGCGACATTACCAGCATCTAGAGGGTAGAGATACTGCTACAGGATATGTGCAGGATAGCCTCCCAAAACAAAACATTATTCAGTACAAAAGATCAATGGTGTTGAGGTTGAAGAACCTTGTGTTAGACTGAAGCTACACAAGGCCACGAAACACATCTGTGCTCACCAGTTTATCCCAGCATGTAGCAGAGTGCCTGACACATAGAAAGTATGTGGTAAATATTTGCTTAAAATTGATGGAATAAATTTGATCCTCATGATGGTTCTGTGGTGTAATCAGGGTGGGTATCATTATTCCTTTTTTTTTTCTTTTGCAGAAAAGGATGTTTAGCTCCAGAGAGCTTAAGTGCCTAGATCAAAGTGAATGTCACAAAATCAAGATTCAAATTTGACCTTTCAAAAATGTCTAGTAGTATTCTTCCCCCTTCCTCATGCTTCTCTAGCAGTATAGATCTTGGTCTAAAACTATGCTCACCTAGATTTCAAGAAGCCATGACTCAAGTGGACGCACAGAGATCATCAGTTCCCAAAGCTAGATTGCCTCGGCCTTACACAATCTTTCTCTAGATACAGGCCCACACTTATTTTGCAATTCATTATTGGAGTCTACCTATATGGGAAGCCATTCCCCCTGGCCCCAGAGACTGGGATGTTACTGTAGTTTTTTTTCTGTGAAGCAGGCCTGAGATCTCAACTAACCGAAGATGTGAGCTGGATGTTTTCAGTGCTCCTATTATTGCTGTTTCCTTCTCTCTGATACTGGAAAGAATTTGATAGTTTGAGTGATCTACAGGAAAGCAGGGCAAGTTGTTCACTCCCTCGATCTGATTCTGGATGTTTTTATAAAACATCTCCATATGGAAGCTTAGATGAGTGTCCATGGCCTGGGTTCCTTGAAGGTATCTGGGATTTGAAAATCCCTGAGGAGTAGGAAGGACCTTCAAGGAGTGCTGAGAGCGGATACCTTATTCTTAGCTTTTTGTCCCTCCAACCTTGCCCAAGAGATTACTGGTGTGATAGGACAGCACATATAAGTCATCTCTTGCATAATAGGAGTTAAATACATACTCTCTTCCTGTATCTCTTTTCATCCCTGGACATTTAAGTCTCAGATCAATCTTAAACCAAAGAGTAAAGTTGACATGGTACTGAAACCCTGTAATAATGGGATTGAAGGGAAGTGCCTAAAAAATGAGCCTTATAAGTAAAGATGACCTTGCTGTCACCTTCATTTCTCTTCTTGTTTACTTGATCGCTCAACTATTTTACTGAAACACGGAAACTAATGATTTAAAAAAAAAAAAAACTTGGAGTAAGAAGATAGCCTCTCTAAATGGTCACGAAGAGAAGGATGCTACTACCCAAGAGGAATAATTTCATCAGGTGACAAGTATTTACTGAGGCTGCTCTGTATAACATTGCATTGGACCCTCTGGAAGGCTCAGAGAAGCTTTAGACTCAGGTCCCATCTCCAGAAGCTCATATTACTTCTAACTTAAAATCTCATGGGTTGTACAAGATATAAACTTGGTAGAACTGACTACTTAGTGTCTATAATTAACAATAATTTATTATAACCTCCGAACAGCGGTCTCAAGACAATATGGGGAAAAATGGGCAAACATAGGGTATTAGAAATTAATTGTAAACAATTCAGTACAAAATGGAAATTGCTTTAAGTTGGCTCCATTTGAGAAATTTTCAGAAATCAGATCAGATATGAGATCATCTTTAAAGAATGCAAAGTATTTCGGTAGAATAAGTTCAAAGCATATTGCCTAGGCCAGTTTATCCAAAATAATTTCTTTACAGGAGTAGTAGTTGATCTGGTTTACTAGTTTCTAAAACATACACAACTCCAGGAAATGATTCATCATTTCTTGGTATTTTGTTTTTAAATTGAGATTACTGAAAACTCTACTCTAAAAAAAACCAAACTCTCAAGGTAATTTCAAATATATATGAAATTTGTTCCATTGTTCCCTGGAGTTCTTACACAGTTCCCAGGGTGTGGGTAAATATAACACATCAAGGAAATCATGAGTCAATAATACCAGTCTGTAGTTCTGAGCCACCCCTTGTAGAATTTGACAGCACGTTCCCTAACTCCCATTTCCTTCTGTGGCTGGCATGGTCTGAGTGGCCTCAGCTTTACTCCTTTAGCCACTGCATTTCACCACCTGCCTATTGATCTCTCTTCTCCAAAGCCAGAGTGATCTTTCGAAAACTCAAACCTGAACATAATACTACTCTGATCAGTGTAATCGGTGGTTCCTTGTTGCTTGTAGCAATGTTCTGCAGGGTTTATGTACTCCTGTGGATAATCAAAACATGCCAAGCATAGTTTTTAGAGAATCCATTTCCAGATACCTAACTTCCATTCATATTCTCTCCTAAAGTTGATGTCCCTGAAAAAGCACCTTTGGCTAGAAAATCCCTTTCTCTACTTTCCAGAAAATAGCCAAACATCACACTCATTCTAAATTGCTATGGGAAATTCCTTAGGTTGTAAACAACTTCAAGGTACCACAAAAGGGAACAATTTGAAATATTAGTGAAATATTTGAAATATTAGTGCAATTTGAAATATGCAGAATGTGAATATCTCTCATGAGTGGGTAGAAAAACTCTATTGCAAGTTTGATGGGTCCCATATTCCTTGTTTGCACAGCTAGTAAAAGACATTGAAAGAGAACTTAAATTGTAAGCTGACTACTAACATAGGCACATAAAAAATTCCATGAACTTGGTAACATTTCTGTAACAAAACATCTTCCACTTCCACCTACTTAAATTTATATGAAAGACTTAGAACCTGAGTGTTTAAAAACAACCGCAAATGCAATAGAGTTGATGCTTACCCTTGACTCATTCTAGCAAAAATTAATATTTACTCATGGATTTTTAAAGCTAACTTTTTAAAAAGTCACTATCCTTCTTACTAAGAAATTCAGTGCCAATGGAATTCTAATGTTTCATACTTATCAAAACGTATAATACATTTTTGGATGTTTGTCAGGCTATACCTGTACTATATCAATTTTAGACAGTTTTACTAGCCAAATATGTTTGTTACTAATTTATTTTTTTTAATTTTTTTAACGTTTATTTATTTTTGAGACAGAGAGAGACAGAGCATGAACGGGGGAGGGTCAGAGAGAGAGAGGGAGACACAGAATCTGAAACAGGCTCTAGGCTCTGAGCTGTCAGCACAGAGCCCGACGCGGGGCTTGAACTCACAAACCGCGAGATCATGACCTGAGCCGGAGTTGGACGCTTAACTGACTGAGCCACCCAGGTGCCCCAGTTTGTTACTAATTTAGAAAAGTGTTTTCACTTTTCCAAGTTTCAAATTATTTTTTGAATTTCAGGATTTGAGGTAAGGGGTTAAGAAATTGTTCTTATGCTAACAAGTATAATGATAACTTGATCAAGAAGAAATATAATAAAGATCTATGGTTACGGAAAATTTTTGAAGTGTTAAAATATTTTTCTTTTAAGGAAACATGAAGTGATCAATGAACTGTTTTCATGAATAAAAGTAATTAAGATAGAATTCTGAACAGAACCACATTTATGTAGAAGAGTAGAGTTTCACACAGATGGAACAATTATTCCCCTGGTTAACTATCTTAGAAAGATGTCAATTTCAGTAGCGTTCAAATGGTCACCTTTTAAATTGTTTGAAAAACATCTGTCTCTTTCTGGTGGAGATCTTATCTCTGGTTGGTAACTGTGTGTACTCTGAGACATGTAAGTGTTGAGGATAATTAGGGGTTGCCCAGTAGCAGTCAAGTTTGCAGAGGAAAGTGCCTCCTGCCAGAAGGAAGCAGGCCTGGACCCAGGAGGAAACCTGAAGAGAGAGCCTGGATTCGGGTCTGTGCCTATGAGCTATAGGGGTAGCTACTTTGTAGCAAGAAACATTGCTCTTTGTGTGGTACTTCATTAACAGCCCTTTGCTCTTGTAGAGTTTATAATCTTTTAAGATGCAGGAATAATTAAAAATATGCAAAAGACTAATCTGGTTGATCACCAAAGAAAGAGCAATACAGCAGCCCAAGCCTAGTCAAGGAAAATATTCTTTTAATCAGATTTTACCGAACGTCCTGTTCACAGCACAGAATAACACAGTCTTCACATTTCAGTTCCTTCTTATAAAATCACACCCATTATATAATGGGGTAAAGTGAGAGTAGAGGAAATATTAGGCAATTCAGGACAAATTAACTTATTAATGCAACCTTCACCTTTTTCCTAAGATATACATATATATATCTTATATATATAAAAAAAAATATTTGTAGGCCTCAGTTTCTTCATCTGCAAAATGGGGATAAATAGTAATTGTACCTCTTTCATAGGACTGTTTGCGGGTATTAGAAATAATGTGTGCAAATACTTAAAACAATATCTAGAATATATTAAACACTCACTAAATGTCAACATTTACCATCAAAATAGTGCCATAGCACTCACAGATTATTCATGACTTAGATCATTTGATCATTGGATCAACTACCAGAAATCACTGTGAGATTTTTATAATTTCACAGAAGTGTTATGCCCAGAATTTGTGATCCCCAAAGACCACCAGGGAGCTGAGTGCGATGCAAAAGCAAAGAGCCTTTATTTGAGCTAGCTCGAGCTCAATCCCCTACCTGCACCGATGCAGCGGTGAGATACCGGGGAGAGAGAGCGAGTTTCAAAAGCACAAAGGTTTTATAGGGGTCTAGGGGTAGTTGGTGAGGTAATGGCTGTGGCCTCAGCTGATTGGCTGGGGAAGGGTCGGAGTCCTGTTACACAGGTCGCTGGCAGGTTGCTGGGCGTGTTTTGATCAGGAAGTTTGAAAGGGTGAGCGGGAGGTTACTCAAGGGGAGGAGGCGTGGTCTAGGTGATGGACACAGAACAAGATGGAGTTGGCCGGCGTAGGCCCGCCCTTTCATTCCCCCCTTGTCATGTAGCTTAGGGACCCAATCATGGGACCGGCTGCATTTATAGTGACAAGGGGAACAGAGTTTGGAGGTTTCGCAAAGTTCTGGGAAGCAAGTGTCCCTGGGGTGGCTCTGGGAGGTCTGATTAAGTATTGTCCCCGAGCTGGTGTCTATGATCTGCCAGGTGATGTTTTGGGGGGCGTGGGGACTCCCGGCAGCATGAGCAATGACAAGCAGAGTTAACAGAGTTACCAATATTAGGTGGGTCAAATGCGCTGTAGCTTGAGCTTGAGCGGGTTGTGTTGGTCCCGACTGATGGCCCATCGCGTGAAGAAGTCCTTCCGGATCGAGGAGGGGTCTGCTGGCCGAACATGGGTGTGATGGACCCAGGTCGCGATGTCGTCTACTTTGAGAGCGGTGGGGGTTGTCAACACCATGATGTAGGGTCCCTTCCAGCACGGCTTGAGGGTCTCTCGGTGGTGCCTCTTGACGTAGACCCAGTCTCCCGGCCTGTAGTGATGAGGTGTCGGGGTCGGGCCAGCCTCGTAGATGGCACGGAGGCGCGGCCAAATGTCCTCGTGCGCCCTCTGGAGCCCTCTCAAGGAAAGAAAAAGTTCTTGATCTTTAAACTCAGCAATAAGTTCAGCTCGAAGGCTGGGAATAACAGGGGGTGGCCTACCAAATATGATCTCGTAGGGAGTAAAACCCAGAGTGTAAGGAGTGTTTCTAACCCGGTAAAGGGCGTATGGTAGGAGAGTCACCCAGTCCCCACCAGTCTCCATGGTTAATTTGGTAAGGGTCTCTTTTAGGGTTCTATTCCTTCTTTCTACCTGTCCTGAGCTGGGGCGTATAAGCACAATGTAATTTGCAATTTGCCCCCACCGCCTTGGCTACTGCCTGTGTTACCTGCGAGATAAAAGCTGGTCCGTTGTCTGATCCTACCATGGCAGGAAAACCATACCTGGGTAAGATGTCTTCTAGTAGCTTCTTAGCCACCGTCTGAGCCGTTTCATGCTTGGTTGGGTATGCCTCCACCCAGCCAGAGAAGGTGTCTAAATACTAAAAGATATTTAGAACCATACTTTCCTGGTTTGACTTCAGTGAAGTCGACTTCCCATTGGGCTCCCGGTCTGGTGCCTCTGAGCCTGGTTCCTTTTTTATTTGATGTGGCTCTCACGTTGGTGAGTTGGCAGGTCTTGCAGGCAGATACAACTTGCTCTATTTTGGTGTCCTGTTGGTGAATCTTGATTCCGGCATGTTGGATTAAGTCTTTTAATTTTCGGGCCCCCATGTGAGTAGACCGATGCATGTGCTCTAATATAGAGACTCCGAGCTGGTCTGGCAGCACGAGCTCCTTGTTAGGTGTATACCACCATCCCTTTATCTCCTGGGCCATGGGGAGTTTCTTGATCCGCTGTAACTCCTCCTGGGAGTACTTGGGCTGGGCTGGTAAAACTGGGTCTCCTGGGTCTGGTAGTTGTATGGTCATGGTGGGGACTGGAGTAAGGGCTACTGCCTTGGCTGTCTGGTCAGCCTTTAGATTACCTCTAGCTACTGGGTTATCAGCTTTTTGGTGCCCTTGGCAGTGGATGATGGCTAGCTTGGCAGGAAGCCATAAGGCCGTAGGCAGGTTAAGTATCTCCTGCTTATTTTTTATAGTCCGTCCTTCTGCCGTCAGTAACCCCCTCTCCTGATAAATTGCCCCATGAATATGAGCTGTGGCAAATGCATAACGGCTGTCTGTATAGATGTTAAGCCGTTTTCCAGCTCCCAGCATCAGCACCTTGGTGAGGGCTATGAGCTCTGCTCGCTGGGCTGACGTTCCGGAGGGTAGAGCCTCCGCCCATACGGTGTCTGTTTCAGTGACCACCACTGCACCCGCATACCTGTGTCCGTCTCACACAAAGCTGCTGCCATCAGTGAACCAGGTAGCCTCGGCATCGGGGAGGGGCCGGTCGGTCAGGTCCGTCCGGAATCCATGTACTTGTTCCAGGATTCCTGCACAGTCATGTAGTGAAGCACCTAGGTCAGGGTTGGGCAGCAGGGTTGTAGGATTGAGGGCTGCACTGGGGTGGAACCGCACTCGTGGAGGGTTGAGTAGGAGGTTCTGGTAATGAGTCATAGGTGTATTGCTCATCCATCTATCCGGAGGCTGTTTCAGGACCCCTTCAATGGCGTGTGGGGTCATGATCCAGATCTCCTGTCCCAGGGTCAGTTTGTCTGCATCCTTGACTAGGAGTGCTGTCGCTGCAATAATTCTTAGGCATGGCGGCCAGCCAGCAGCCACTGGGTCTAGTTTCTTAGACAGGTAAGCCACTGGGCGGTTCCAGGGGCCTAAGGCTTGAGTTAGGACCCCTTTTGCTATTCCCTTATGTTCGTCTACAAAGAGGTGGAAGGGCTTCGCAATGTCTGGTAGGCCCAGGGCTGGGGCACTTAGGAGGGCCTTTTTTAACTGATTAAAGGCAGTTTCTTCTTTTTCAGCCCATTTAAATGTTTTCCCCTCTTTGGTAGCTTCATATGGGGGCCTGGTGATCTCAGCAAAACCTGGAACCCAGAGGCGGCAGTAGCCGGCTGATCCTAGGAATTCCCTCACTTCTCTTCGGGAGGTGGGAGTAGGGATCTTTAGGACAGTTTCTTTTCTGGCATCTGATAACCGCCACTGTCCGCCCTCCAGGATATATCCCAGGTAACTTACCCTCTCCCTGCATATCTGAGCCTTCTTCGAGGATGCCCGGTACCCTAAGGCCCCCACGGTAGCCAGCAGGTCCTGGGTCCCTCGCTCACAGTCTTTGGCCGTGTCGGCAGCAATCAGGATGTCATCTACGTACTGTAGAAGGGTGAGGCCAGGGTGCTCCCTTCTCTACTCACCCAGGTCCTCATGTAGTGCCTCGTCGAAGATGGTGGGTGAATTTTTGAATCCCTGAGGTAGCCGTGTCCAGGTGAGTTGCCCACTGTAGCCCTCCTCCGGATCATGCCACTCGAAGGCGAACAAGGGTTGGCTCTGGGGTGCCAGCGGCAGACTGAAGAAGGCATCCTTTAAATCTAGTACAGTATACCAGACCCTGGAGGGCGCCAAGGAGCTCAAGAGAGTATATGGGTGGGAACAGTTGGGTATATGTCCGCGACCCTCTTATTTACTTCCCGGAGGTCTTGTACCGGTCGGTAGTCATTTGTGTGAGGCTTTTTGACCGGCAGTAGGGGGGTGTTCCAGGCAGACTGGCAAGGAACTAGTACCCCTAGGCTTCGTAGTCTCCGGATGTGTGGCTGGATCCCCTTCCGGGCCTCCTGAGACATGGGGTATTGTTTGATCCTTACCGGACTCTCTCCTGGCTTGAGCTCTACCAGGACTGGGGTTCTGTGAGCGGCTAGTCCCATCCCCCCCCCCATCTCTGCCCAAACCGAGGGGAATTCTTGTAGCCATCTGTCTATATTATTCTCTCTCAGGAGCGCCTCCTGGTGGTGGAGGTATTCATCCTCCAGTTTCATGGTCAGGACCTGGATGGGGTGGCCCTTGCCATCGGTGACCTGAGGCCCCCCTTGTCTGAAAGTTATCTGAGCTCCAATCTTGGTCAGTAAGTCCCGTCCTAACAGCGGGTAGGGGCATTCTGGTATTACCATAAAGGAGTGGGATACCCGGCCGGTTCCCAAATCTACTGTTCTTCGGGTAGTCCATGAATACTGGCTCATACCAGTTGCCCCTTGTACCCAGGACTTCTTCCTGGCTAGCTTTCCTTGTGGGGTGCGGAGGACCGAATGTTGTGCTCCGGTGTCGACAAGGAAGTCAACAGGGGTCCCCTCCACTTTAAGAGTTACCCTGGGTTCGGGGAGAGGGTCCGAACCCCGACTCCCCTAATCACTTAGTTCATCTAGCTCTAGGACTTTTACTCAATCAGTCTTGCTTACCTTCCCGCCGGCCTTTTTTGGACAATCTCGGGCCCAATGCCCTATCTCCTTGCAGTATGCGCACTGATCCTTCTGCAGCCTCTGCTTTCCCCCTTGGTGGTTCCTTTACCTTTTCTTGCGTCGTCTGCCAGCTGCCGGAGACGGCGGTCTTGTTCCTCGGGGAAGTCAGCAGTGGTAGCTAGTAGTATTCTGGCCAGGTCTCGAGTCTGCTTACTGCTGGCAGCCGCCATGGCGCGAGCCTGCTTGTCCTCAGGAGGCTCCCCGTTATTATATACCTTTTCGGCTACCACCAGTAAGTCCTGCAGACTTTTTTCTCCTAGTCTATCTATTTTCTGTAATTTTCTCCTAATGTCTATGGCTGATTGGTTTACAAAGGCCATGATAACAGCTGCCTTGCTTTCCGGAGCCTCTGGATCCATGGGGGTATAGGTACGGAATGCCTCCATGATCCGTTCTAAAAAGGCAGCCAGAGATTCATCTTTTCCCTGTTGTACATTTCCTACCTTGGCCAAATTGGTTGGCTTCCTAGCAGCCATTCGGAGACCCCCCATTAGAGTCTGGCGGTAGACCTGGAGCCTCTCCTTACCTTCTGCCATGTTGAAGGCATCTATCTGAGCCTGGTTGGTGGTGGGATTCCCATCTGCGCCCGGAACTAGTTTTCGGGCCCCATTGAGGATTCTTTCTCTTTCTTCAGTCGTGAACAGGACCTGCAAAAGCTGCTGGCAATCGTCCCACGTGGGCTGATGGATAAAAAGAACAGAGTCTAATAAATCAATAAGCCCTGCCGGTTTCTCGGAAAACTTAGGATTCTGAGCTTTCCAATTGTAGAGGTCACTAGTGGCAAAGGCCAATAGTGATGGGGCTGATTCCCCTCCGCGTCTGGGGGTCCGGTGGCTCGCAGGGGCAGAATAGTGGAGTCGGCAGCAGAGGCTCCCTCTGAGCCCTTTGTCTGGTAAAGGGCGGGCTTCCCACTGGAGTGTTTCCACCTCCCGCTCTCGGAACAGCGTCTGCCTCCCGCGGAGGGGGAGGATGGTGTTCTTCCGGCATCCTAGAGGGGTTATACAGGGGAGGAAAAATTAATTCTTCTTCAGTACCCCCCCTGTAAGACAGGGTAGAGGGGTGCTGAAGGCTGGGTAAGACTTTTCTTCTTCTTTGTCCCCTGCAAAGCAAGGATGGGTTTTGGCTCTGGAGGGAGCGGGGCTAGGAAGGACTTAAGCCAAGACGGTGGGTCTTCTACAAGGTCCTGCCAAGTGATGATGTAAGGGAGCTGATCGAGATGGCCCGTCTTAGGCCAAGAGATGATACTCCTGACTCGGTGGATGGTAGGGAGGTCGAAGGTCCCCTCTGGTGGCCATCCGACATTGAAAGTTGGCCACTCGCTAGAACAAAAAAACTGCCACCGACCCTTTCGGACTTCCACACTGAGGTTGTTAGCTCTTCCCCTCACATCCTTAAAGTGATCAATCATAATACTTAGAGGAGTAGTCTGAGTCTGTCCCATAACGTCCGTCCAGTAAGTCCACAGAACAAAACAGAAAAACACAAAAACACAAACAGAGGGTCCCTAGAAAGTCTTCCAACTCCATGGAAGCAAAACTGAAAGCTAGCTTAGACCTTTGAGGGGATTCCACGTCCCTCCAAAACTGATGAGGGGATTCCACGTCCCTCCAAAACCGAAAGCTAGACGACGGCCTCACGCTGACCAGCGGGAGCGACCCGCCTCGTCTCAGACCTTTGAGGGGATTCCACGTCCCTCCAAAACAGATGAGGGGATGCCACGTCCCTCCAGAAGGGAGAATCGGAACGTCTTCCGAAACTCCCGGCCCGTGGTCCTCCAGTGCGTCCACTTAGACTGCGTCGGGCACTACCAGAATTCCAGAAATGAGCTCACACAGAAAAGACAGAACAGACAGACACTAACCATGGCCAGTCAGGCTCTCCAGGTCGGGGGTCCCTCGGGGGTCTTGGGGATCCCGGGCCGAGCCCCCAAATGTTATGCCCAGAATTCGTGATCCCCAAAGACCACCAGGGAGCCGAGTCCGATGCAAAAGCAAAAGAGCCTTTATTCGAGCTAGCTCGAGCTCAATCCCCTACCTGCACCGACGCAGCGGTGAGAGATACCGGGGAAAGCGAGTTTCAAAAGCACAAAGGTTTTATAGGGGTCTAGGGGCAGTTGGTGAGGTAATGGCTGTGGCCTCAGCTGATTGGCTGGGGAAGGGTCGGAGTCCTGTTACGCAGGTTGCTGGCAGGTCGCTGGCAGGTCGCTGGGCGTGTTTTGATCAGGAAGTTTGAAAGGGTGAGCGGGAGGTTACTCAAGGGGAGGAGGCGTGGTCTAGGTGAAGGACACAGAACAAGATGGAGTCAGCTGGCGTAGGCCCGCCCTTTCAGAAGGAGCTTAGATCTAGGTGGGGAAAGAATATAAACACACACACACACACACACACACACACACACACACACACACAGATGCACACACAATTTGAAGACCAGAAAAAAACCAGGAAATAAACATTTTTAAAAGGCATATTTCATAATAGCCAGTAAAAATATGAGAACACTACATGAATTTAACAAATACATGTAAGATTTTTATGCAGAAAATTATAAAATTTTATTGAAAGACTCTAAAGACAGAAATAAATGCTCCTGAATTGGAAAACTTTTAAGATGTCAATTCTCCTCCAAATTGTTCTATGAATTGCTCGCTTCGGCAGCACATATACAAATTGTTCTATGAAGAAATAAAACATAAAATCCTAAAAGGTTTTCCACGGAATTTGATGTTACAGGCTCATGTCTCCTCAGAATTCATGTAGTGAAGTCTTAACCCCCAGTACCTCAGATTATGACTGTATGTGAAGACAGGGCTTTTAAAGGGTAATTAAGTAAAAATTGATGTTATTAGGGTAAAGTTGAAAGTAAGCATACCCCGGGGTGCCTGGGTGGCTCCGTCTGTTAGGCATTTGACTTTTGATTTGGCTCAGGTCATGATCTCACGGTTCGTGAGATCGAACCCGCGTCAGGCTCTGTGCTGGGATTCTCCCTCTCTCTCTCAAAATAAATACATAAACTTAAAAGTTAAAAAAAAGAAGAAGAAGAAAAGAAGCATACCCCATAATCCAGTATTTCAACTCTTTGTTGTATATACCTTGAATGCATTTTAATGGGCACACAGAAACATGTAGAAGAATGTTCAGAGAAGCACTTTTTTGTAATAATAAATAATTGAAAAAAGCCCAAATATCCACCTCCAGGAAAATGATTACATGATTTAACCACAGTGGATTCTATTTACTAGTGACAATAAATGAATTAAAGCACTACAAGTAAACATGATTCTTCTTACAACCACAAAAATTAGATTAAAAAATTAGGTTGCAAAAAAAAAATGTAATGAGATGCCCCTGATATCAAATTAAAATGAAAACGATTGCTAATGGTAACACACATGTGAGGTTAAAAAAAAATTTTTTTTAAAGAAATCAGAATTATCAAGATGAAATTTGGAACAGTATTTCTGAGTATGGCTTGGCGGATAGGTAACACAGAAATCCCAACGCTTTGAGTAATAATAAATAAATAAAATTAAGCTTTTTGTACTAGATTTAGATCTTTTATATATCTTAAATTTATACTTTCTATATATCTTAAATACTTTATAATACAGTAAATAAAACAGCAATTTCACTGTAATTTCTGTTACATCCAAATTATTAAAAAAACAAGTCACTTTATTAGCAATAATTATCTCCTTCTCTAGCTATATCATTTCCCATAATTACTTTTATTTTTTTCTCAGAGGGACAACTTCCATAAAAATGTAGACGCTTACAATTCAAACGGTAAAGGTTGACTATGTTGTAGAAAAATTTGACTGAAAGACTGTCTCTCTTTACACTGAATGACAAGAAAATGCAACAGATAAATCTCTCACATGAAAGACCACAAAAAAACTTTTCCTTAGTAAGGATGACCACAGCTTGTCATCCAAACAGGAACTCTTTTGACAGTGAAATGGAGACGTATTCAATTAAAGTAAATGGAGAAATAATAAACCTGGACCATGAAGTATAAAGAGGGACTGTCCTGGACAATCTATCCTCAGTTGTTGACTTCACTGACCAATGCTCTTTGTTTCCTTCGCCAATTATTACACTGAGGTTTCTTTATTAACACCACAAAGGTACATGCATAAATGAAGTAGTTTGTGTCCTTGCCAGAGTTTCCTCCCTATTAAAGCTGATTCCCAGATTTCCACTTCTGACAAATTGTTAAGCAGTCTGGAGAAAAGTTTCTGGTATATCACATCAAAAAAGCACTTGATGGAAGTATTTTATAGGTGTCGTTGCGCTAGAGCAAAATAAGGTCTAGAAACTGCAGCCCAGAAATGATAAGGAAGAGGGAAATCAGCAAGGTCAGGTACCTCTGGAGTAGCAGTGTCTTGAAAGTATTTGATTCTGGTGGCCAAGAGTTTGGGCATTAATGCTTCAACTGGGCCACAAAGACCATTCCCGGGAGCTGAGTAAACGGGAAGGTGGTCCAGAATCATGTTTTCAAGCAGGGGCCTAGAAACTGATATCTTTCCGGGATGATTAGGTGAGGAGGGTGAAATACCCTGTAAAGGGAGACAGTGAAAATACTTGCCTTCTCAGCATTGACTGTGAGTGAAAAGGTAAAAAGAAAATAAATCTCCCCAGAGAATTCTCAACACAGGCCCACAGTCGCCGTACCTTTGGGCACGAAACACACTTCTTTGTGAAGTGACAACTTGACAAAGCCTGACAACTTGAAATAAAATTTAAACTCGATTTAAAATTTAGTTGAAAGTAATGCTATGTTGGTAATGTCTGACAGATACCTGACAGAGCATAAGTGGATCTTCTTTTAGGGGAGATCACATTAAATTCAGTCTTAAAAAAAAAATAGGGGCACCTGGATGGCTCAGTCGGTTGAGTGACAGATTTTGGCTCAGGTCATGATCTCATGGTTTGTGAGTTCTAGCCCCGCGTCGGGCTCTGTGCTGTCAGCTCAGAGCCTGGAGCCTGCTTCCGATTCTGTGTCTCCCTCTCTCTCTGCCCCTCCCCCTCTCGTGCTCTGTCTCTCTCTGTCTCAGAAATAAATAAACATAAAAAAATTAAAAAATATATATATATAAATAATACATATACATATATATATTATATTTTCAGTCACATGAGTTCACAGTCAGAAACCAAAAACGTGTGAAGCAAAATGCAACAGAAACAACGGGTAGAATTAGAACCAGTAAGATTTTTTAAATTTTTTTAAATGTTTATTTATTTTTGAGAGAGAGAGAAAGAGCAACAGGGGAGGAGCAGAGAGAGGGAGACACAGAATCTGAAGCAGGCTCCAGGCTCCAAGCTGTCAGCACAGAACCCGACGCAGGGCTCAAACTCACAGACTGAGATCATGACCTGAGCCGAAGTCGGAAGCTTAACCGACTGAGTCCCCCGAGATTTAAAAAAAAAAATACAAAATTAAATGATTCTTTAAAAAAAAAAAAGCCCAGTGTGGACCCCAATGCAGGGCTTGAACTCACAACTCTGAGATCAAGACCTGAGCTGAGACCAAAAGTGGGACACTTAACTGCCTGAACCACTTAGGCATCCTAGACCCAGTAAGATTTACATATAAAAATTAACAAATAGATATTTTAAAAGCAGGCTTAATATACTTAAAGAACCAATAAGAGTATCAAAGTTAGACCAGAAAGATGTGGAAAAGAAAACAAAACTTTTAGAAGTGAAAAATATAATAATTGAAATGAGAACTCAATACATCAGCTGAATAGAAGATTAAGACAGAACTAAAGATATTTAGAGATTTTAGAAGAAATTTAGAAGATTTAGAAGAAATTTCATAGATTACATCACAGAAGATGAGTTCATTTTTAGTCATCTTTTTGCTATTGATTTTGAACGTTTGTAAATAACTCATGGATCAAAAGAGAGTTTATTATGGAAAATAGAAAATATATTAAACTGCATGTAAAAAATAAGAGATAATGAAACTTGGGATGTCCAGCTAAAGCAGTGTTTGAAGGAATTTTATACCATAAATGGTAATATTAGAAAATAAAAAGACAGGGGCCCCTGGGTGGCTCAGTTGGCTAAGCGTCTGACTACAGCTTAGGTCATGATCTTGTAGTTGGTGAGTTCAAGCGCTGGATCAGGCTGTGTGCTGACAGCTCAGAGCGTGGAGCCTGCTTTGGATTCTGTGTCTCCCTCTCTCTCTGCCCTCCAAACCCCCCCACCATTCCTGCTCTGTCTCTCTCAAAAATAAACATTAAAAGAAAATTAAAAAAAAAAAAAGAAAAGAAAAAGAGGGAAGGCTTAACATTCCCTAAGCCAAGCATTGTACTTAAGAAATTAGAATTACTAGAAGAGAATAAGCCCTGAGAAAGTAGAATCAAAGAGATTCTAAAGCAAGAGAGCAACAGATTAAATAAACAACGAGGATACAATAGACAGATTCAACAAACCACATCCAGTAATATATAACAAAATGAATATGTGATATCTGTATTATATTTATCCCAGCTATTCAGAGTTTAAAATGTTAGAAAACCAATTAATAGGGGCATCTGGGTGGCTCAGTTGATTAAGCATCCAATCTTGTCTCAGGTCATGATCTTGCAGTTTGTGAGTTTGAGTCCCAGGTTAGGCTCTGGACGGATAGCTCAGAGCCTGGAGCCTGCTTCGAATTCTGTGTCTCCTCTCTCTGCCCTTCTCCCATTTGCATTCTGTCTCTCTGTCTCTCAAAAACAAATAAACATTAAAGAAAACCTTCCTTTAAAAAAAAAAAAAAGAAAACCAGTTAACATAACTGGACACATTATGTTCTTTATAAAAGAAGTAAAAATGGTATGAAAATCTCAAGAGACATAGGAAGTACATTCAATAAAATTCAGCACCCGTTCATAATAATTCTTCTTTGTAAACTAGGAAACAAAGGAAATTTCCTTCATCTGATATACATTATATCTTTAAACTTTAAGAGAAAATATCATTTTAATATGACACCTATAATTCCTTCATTTTATAGCAAGGGCCAGCTTATACTATAAAAATATAACCCACTGTAGGGGCGCCTGGGTGGCTCAGTCAGTTAAGTGGCCGACTTCGGCTCAGGTCATGATCTCGCGGTCCGTGAGTTTGAGCCCCACGTCGGGCTCTGTGCTGATAGCTCAGAGCCTGGAGCCTGTTTCGGATTCTGTGTCTCCCTCTCTCTGACCCTCCCCCGTTCATGCTCTGTCTCTCTCTGTCTCAAAAGTAAATAAATGTTAAAAAAAATTTTTTTTAAAATATATAACCCGCTGCTAGGAAATGTGTATGTGTCTTCTGTACAGGTGTTAGTTTTATTGAGTTGCATTTTTTAATTACCATAAGTAATTTCCCCACCCTACAGTTAGGTATTTATAGGTAGCCGAGAGGAATATATGGCTTGTAGTACCCCAAAGTTCTGTTTATAAAAGTGAGTTGGTGGTGATTTGGGTTAAAAGGTACTAGTTTATAGCTGTGTCTCAATTTCAGTGACAGTGTTTTCAGAGTCCCAAATCAAAACTCATTGCCTGGGAAGCATAAGAAAACTTCAGAAGAAAATGGAACAGTATATTTGAAATCTGGACTCTTCTGTGGCTTAGTCCGTTCAGGCTGCTATAACAAAAATGCCTGAAACTGGGTAGCTTATAAACAGCAAACTTCTTTCTCACAGTTCTGGAGTCTGGGACAAATGCCCAAGATCAAACAGCACTAGGTGTTTCCATGTCTGGGGAGAGTGCTTCCTCACTGACAGCTATCTTCTCACAGTGTCCTCCCATAACAGAAGGTTCAAGAGAAGTTTCCTGCGCAGCTCTATGAGGGGCACAAATCCCATTCATGAAGTGGAGCCCCTCGAAGATCCCACCTCCTAATACCATCAATTTGGGGGTTATATTTTAACATATGAATGGGGGGCACAAATATTCAGAGGACTGCATTCTACAAATTTTGAAATGTGTAATTATTGGAATTGGACAATAATACAGAGTTTTGCATCTGATTAGTGGAATGAACTTAGAAAGTACATAATGCACTATGGCAAATCCTTCTTGAGTTATTAGAATGACATGATTTAAAGCATGGGGAGTCCTTTAAAAAATCCTTTAAAAACAACTGTGTTACTTATTTTTGTTTTTGTTTTTTCTGGAATTTTTACTCCTAGATTATAACAAACAAACAAGAGCTCTCTAGAGGCAGACAGAACGGGGTTCCGACTCGAATTCTTCTTCTTACTAGCTATTTGCCCTTGAGAAGGTACGTAAACTGTCTGGTCTTCATTTTTTCACCTGTAAAGTGGAGATAATAACATCTATATCATAGCGTACGGATAAAAGAAATACGGCATTTCCTGTGCTTAGCATAGCATTTGGCTCAAGGTAAGCTCAACAAATGGTTGTAATTCTTATCTTTGTATTTCCATGTCCATTTCCCTTTTGAAGTAACTCATCCTTTAAAATCCTACTTAAACATCCCTGGTTTTATATTTTGCTGCCCATTAGGGAATGAAGGTAAGTAGTCTACATCCAAGACTAAGACTGAATATTAAAGGTGGAACAGCGCCCCCCTGAGGTCAAAGTGAATTTGGCAGTCGTTGTCCCCCAGTCTCTCCAAGATCACTGCATTTGCTGGGATGGAAGGTTCAGTTCAGCTGCCACTTGGTCTTGGAACTAACTCCAGCTACATAATTGGCAGAACCTAGTGCAGAATGAAAATGTGGGACCTCTTGTTTAAAATTAACCAGAATTTCAAGACAGCAATAGTAGAACAGTAAACCAAGCATGGGACCCTTTGAGCTATGGAGGAGGCTCTGTGTGATTGCACATGTTGCCTGTCCGTGAAGCTGGCTCTGCCTAGAAACAGCTCTCTCTAGTTTTACTCTTGGAAAAACAGGATTTAGTTCTTAATATGAAACCATTGAGTCTCTTATGGATGACCTTGAGTTTCAATTCAGAATTCCCTGAGAGGATGTAAGATAGCTCTGTTTCCTTTCCTAAGGTGATTTTGGTGTGTAAATCAATCTATTTGCACTCTCCGTTTAGCCATTGTAGGTTCACACATCTTAATAAGAATAAAACTCTCCATAAATGTAATTACTTAAAAAACATTTTCTTACATTTATTTGTTTATTTTTGAGAGACAGAGAGAGACAGAGCACAAGTGGGAGATGGGCAGAGAGAAGGAGACACAGAATCCGAAGCAGGCTCCAGGATCCGAGCTGTCAGCACAGAGCCTGACGCGGGGCTCAAACTCATGAACCGTGAGATCATGACCTGAGCTGAAGTTGGACACTTAACCGACTGAGCCACCCAGACACCCTTAATGTAACTACTTTTGAAGACGATCCTAAATGAAAAATACCAAATTTGTTATAATGGTTATCTCTGAGGAAGGAGGGAAGTGATGAGAATTTTGGAGAATGTGAGGGAAGAGCTTCAACTCTATATTTCATTGCCAGATATAAAGACATTTGCATTTCAATATAGGTGGGTAATAAGTGCATATATACTAATATATTAAACTCTGTAAGCTTCTGTGTTTGCCATATTTTACAATAAAACTATTTCCAAAGAACCCAAACCAAAGAAATTATAATCTTTAAATTTAATTTTGGGGAGTAAAGACAACAATTTAAATTCCAGTTATGTCACTCAGTATGGTTGCTTAACCTTGAATGTGTTAACACCTTGTGCTTCCTTTCCCTTCTGATGAATCAAGAAGGTTGAATGTATAAGCCTCAATGCAATTTTTGAGCTATTAATTTTTATTTCTGTGAAACAAAAATATATTTAGAATATAATTTGAAATGACTTATGCTTTAGGAAATGAATTCTATTTTATGTTCAATGAGTATAATTGATTGAGTATTAACTGATGGGACAACATGATAAAAAAGTATCTTAATGTCAAACTGACTTAATGTCAAGATCTCTCAGATCTTGGAAGGAAATAGATATATTTCCTTCTCTGATCTTCACTTTTCAAAGTAGCTTTAGCAATCTTGTGCAGTCATTTGGTCAAAATATTGTCTAGTAATTTAACACAGAACTGAAAACTCAAATGCCAGTAGGTGAGACATATAAATAACAGGACGGGTGTCTGAGTGGCTCAGTAGTTTGAGCATCTGACTCTTGATTTCAGTTCAGGTTATGATCTTGCAGTTTGTGGGATAGAGCCCTGCGTCACGCTCTGCACTGACAGCACAAAGACTGCTTGGGATTCTCTCTCTCCCCCTCTCTCCGCCCCTACCCCATTCACAAGCACTCTTTCTCTCTAGATGGATGCTGCATAGATAGATAGATAGATAGATAGATAGATAGATAGATAGATAGATAGATAAAAGATGTCAGGTGTGGCACAAGGGAGTGGTGGGGACCATGGCAAATTGGAGAAGGTGTGTCCTGTCTAACTAGGCGGTCATCAGTCAGCTCCAGTTTATTATTACTGTGTGTCAGTGTGACCAATATTGATAAAACTTTCCATTCATCAGGAGAAAATGGAAACCTGGACTTTTATGAGATGAATTCTGTTTTTTATAGCTAATCCAAATCTTTTTAAAAAAAGTGAATTGTTGGGGTGCCTGGGTGGCTCAGTCGGTTAAGCGTCCGACGTCGGCTCAGGTCATGATCTCACAGTCTGTGAGTTCAAGCCCCACGTCGGGGTCTGTGCTGACAGCTCAGAGCCTGGAGTCTGTTTCAGATTCTGTGTCTCCCTCTCTCTCTGCCCCTCCCCTGCTCATGCTCTGTTTCCCTCTGTCTCAAAAATAAATAAAAACATCAAAAAATAATAATAAAATAAAAAAATAAAAAAGTGAATTGTAGGGGCGCCTGGGTGGCGCAGTCGGTTAAGCGTCCGACTTCAGCCAGGTCACGATCTCGCGGTCCGTGAGTTCGAGCCCCGCGTCAGGCTCTGGGCTGGTGGCTCAGAGCCTGGAGCCTGTTTCGGATTCTGTGTCTCCCTCTCTCTCTGCCCCTCCTCCGTTCATGCTCTGTCTCTCTCTGTCCCCAAAAAAATAAACGTTGAAAAAAAAAATTAAAAAAAAAAAAAGATTTAAAAAAAAAAAGTGAATTGTATATCAGGTAAAAAATATCAAAGGACTTGATTTAATACATGGTTCTAATGCTTCACTGGCCTAAGACTTCAGAACTGAAGTGTGTTTATTGGTCTCTATGCTCAGTTTTGAGGTTTTTTTGTAATACTACTCTTGAGCAAGTGGAATTGGGGCTGTTATCTATTGGCTCCCACGTTATCGCCCACCTTTACATTTTTTGGTGATTTCAGTTCCTGGTTCACTCTCATGCTGTCCATACACTTAAATCTTAACTCTTAGTAATTTCCATATTGTGCATGTATGATGCTTTCACAGCAGGGCTGATCATATGCTTAATGTCTTTCTCTCAGTGATCTTACATCCACCCTACCTCTGCCTCCACACTCCCCAAGTCAAACTGTAGACCTTATCAAGATTGTTACCTGCAACCAAACCTTAATCTACTCTGATCATCACCTCTCTTCTTTCCAGCTTATTCTCTTTACCTGACTACTGGTTCCAACGATCTTTTGGCTCTTCAAGGCACCTCTAACGTACAAGGTTTGTTCATACAAATAAGTTATATACTCAGAACTGAAGTAGACTTCCCCCCCAGATCAATTGCTTCACTTCTCTAATCAATTGATCATTCTACCTTTCCACTATACCTTATACTTCATTCTCTTCTTTTCTTTCTTTGTGGCTTAAAGTTCCAGGGTGAATATTTATAGTCGCTTGCATCTGTCAAGTCCCTTGCCCATTGCTCACTTCCTCTTACCTGCAGGCAAAACCACAGTGCTGGCAATCCAGTATTTCTCCACTATTTCACATCTGCATCTCAGCTGGAGGTGCCTAAGGGAAAACATTCAACCATGTTGACAGAGGTCATCTTAAAATGCTGACCAGGAACCTCAAATATGTCCTTAATGCTACCAAATCATTGTCCTATCTTCCCGTAGTTGTCACAGGCAGTATGTGATAAGATACAATGAAAGGTTATGAGGAAAATGGATAACCTTCTGAGGGCATGGCTAGGGAATTAGCATTCATGCTGGAAACCCACTAGTCTAATATTTATTCAAGAAGAGGTTCAAGATTGGTTAAATGACTAAAGACTAAGCAAGGTGAAAATGCTGTTGAAAGTCTTAGCGCAGCTCTTGAACATGCAATGGTTCAATGCTTATTGGACTCTATAACCATCAAAGCAGTGATGAGGAAACAAGCAAGCACTGGGATGTTCTATGGCTGCCCTGAAGAGCATCAGTGTGTGTGTGTGTGTGCACCTCCGCATGTGCACGTGGGCTTTGGGGTGGGGTGGTGCTCAACAACCTGTGCTAATTTTTAATGTTAATGAAACTGACCTTTTTTGGAAAAAGTTCTCTGAGACAACATCCACCAATTCAAACCTGGAAAAATTTGAACTTGGTTTTCATCTGTGAATGAACAAATCACACTTCAATTTGGTTAGAACTGCATCAAGGAAATACAGGTGAAAACCTCTTTCAACATTTTACAATTATGAACAAACAGATTTAGAAATAACCCTTGAAACCTAACTTGCTTTATATTTTTAAAAGGAAAGATTTTATAATTAAATAACTACAATAATGACAGAAACATTCACTTTTGAGTTATGTTTAGTTACAAGTCTTTTTATGACACTAGACTAAGAATGTTGAGGAAAGAAATTATATCTTTTGTGTTTGTATTCCTAGCAATTTCTGTTAAAGTGAGCACTTAGAAAAACGTATGTAGGTTAAATGAATCATTGATAATCAATGATAACACAGGTATCATTAGATTCTAAGACAACAACAAAAAATTCCCAAGAATGTACATATTTTATAGACTATGGCTAGAAAATTTTAAAACTTTCTCCTTGAAAAGTGTTCAAGTACAAGGGTGGGTGGAAAAATTGTTTTGAAGTTCTTTCTCAGTTAACTAAAATTCTTCTCTTCTCTGAGCATTGCGGTTAATTAAAAATTGTATTGTATTTTGAATTAACTTTTGGAAGTCTGATAGTGGAAACCTGTGTTTATTGTGCTCAGTGCAGTTCCAAAATTAACATTAAAGATTAAAGGAATAAAAATCAAAGAGCTCAATGTCCTTTCAGATACTGAGAACTGTTTATGCCAAGCCTGTGCCTACTCTTTTTATTCACATGGATTCATTTCTGAATTAGCCTCCTTCATCATTTATTATCTTACTATTTCACAGGCTGGTGACATATACGAAGTCCAGGCAGATATGAGAAATAGGTGATTCAGTTGTGGGAGCTTAGGCAACATACATGCACACAAAATTTCCCTGGTGCCTCAATTTCCTCATTTTTAATCTCAATTCAGTTTCTTGAATGCCTCCTTTATTCTAGTAACTGGGCTTGGATGTTCACAAAGATTATCTGATTTCATCCTTAAAAGAATTTTATAGGGTGGTTCTTCTTAGGTCTATTTTATAGAAGAGAAATCTGTGGCTCACAGAGGTGAAGTTATTTCATCAAGATCAAATGACAAGCAAATAAATGAGGATTAAAAATTAGATCTATAAGATGCATTATGAACCCCATGCATTTGCCACTAAGACATGCTGCTACCTTCCAAGAAAAATGGTAGTTTGAGTACAGTCCAATAAGAACGACCAAAATTAATGAAAATGCATAAAAATAAGGAAGATATTGTGAATCCTGACTCCAAAGAAAGATCCCTGTCTCATGTTATAGACTTTGATTAGTTATTGTTTATAGAAATAATACTGGTCACCCAAGCTAAAAATTTGGGAGTCATCTCAGTATCCCCCATCTTCCACACCCCCCATATTCATTGTAGGTGGGTGACAGCAGTTCCTATTTTAAGAAAATTCTGTGTATGAGGTTTGTTCATACAGGTAAGTTATAGACTCAGAACTGAAGTGGACTTCCCCTCCAGATCAAGTGCTTCACTCCTCAGATGAGTAAACTGAAATTCAGCAAGTTTAATTCACCTGCCCAAGGTCATCTGACAAGGCAGCAAGTGAGGAAGAGCTAGAACGGAGCTCTCTTGATGGTCTATTAGCACTCTTTTCTTTACATCTTGTTGTCACCTTTGCAAAGGATGGCATGGTGCTATCAGTTGATACATTCATCAAATATTTACTGAGCACCTATTATGTATCAGGCACTGTGATATAATGGTAAGCAAAAGGGTGTAGTGGTAAACAAAACAGTCATAGTCTCTGTCCTCCTGAGACTTACAGCTTAGGGGGAGTTAGAATTATTAAATAATTGCACAAATGTGTAAGTACATTCTATGGTAAGTGCTATAGAGAAGTACAAAGTGCTGCTATGCGAATGAAGTCGATCTGATCTGACAGGGTGGTTTAGGTGGATGGGAAGTCAGGCTAAATTTTGCTAAGGATATGATGTTTGAACTAAAATTAAGGTGATGGAATCACAGACCTCAGGAGGCTTAGAATGGCTTCTACCTACAGCTGCCATAGCGACTTGGTTTCCAAAATCCCAAAGGATTAACAAAGCCAAACTCAAGTTCGAACACATAAACCACCTGGTTCAGTCCAGAAACATGATTCCCCCAACCCAGTGTAATGTTCTGAAAAGCAAAGTTAAAACGGATCTTTGAATCGAATGCTGAACAGTTACTTTTGGAAGTTGATTCATCAATGCTAGGGAGGGTATTCAAAAGCAGATTGAGGTAAAACAAACAAGAATGGAAACACTGGGCTTATTATAGGTGGCAAAGTGGGAGATTCATGAGTAGTTGTAAAACTGGCGAGTATGCTGTTTGTTGTCCACTTGTTAGCATCACCTCTAGTCCCTTTTAAGGCTAAGGACTACATTACCCAGAATTCCCTCATCTGTAAATTTCTGGGTTAGGATTTGTCAATGGAAGAACTTGCATGAGATTTGAAAAGCAGAAGTGAAGGATAAGCTATTATAATTGCAATATCATGGCAGTCATAAGTGGCAGCCTTCCAAACCATCTTCCAAAGCTCTTACTTTTAAGTTGCAGTGGTTGCAGACTTCTCCAAACTGGCAGCATCTGTTCTCTAGTCTAGGGCTTTTGTTGATGTCACAGTGAAACTTTCTCCCATCATCCAGCCTCAGACTAGCAGATATCCCAGCTCCCCCAGATCCTTCTTATTTGTAAGCTCTAATTTCTATATTCAAGTAATTCATTTCATTATACTTGTTAAAGCTCTGTTTTCCTGACCAAGCCAAAACAAATGCAACTTTTGTTATTAAATGTAGTCTTAGGGTCACAGAAACTTGTGAATGGGAGTATTGCATTGATTCTCTAACCTGATTAGATTAAAACATATTAATAACCTTCATTTTTAGTGGTAGTGAGTCAATGGCAGTTAATGGCAAGCAGTAGCAAAACAAGTTACTTAAATTATCACTGTAGTTACCTGGAGTCAAATACTGATAGAAGTCAAGGCTGTGAGCTTCTGCAGTACAACATTATAATGGAAATAAGTGCACTGTAACTTTTAGATGGGCTGGTTGCTTCTAAATGTAATGGAGAATTTAGGATGGGAGAGATATATTTAGGCCTCTAAAATGACTGCTTAAGGCTAGATAAATAATAAGAAAACTTCTATGACTACCCTGAAGGGAACTCGTCTCCTGTAGCCTCACAGTTGAAGTTTCTGACAACAAAATCCAAGAGTTTTTTCTTTTTTCTTTCTCATGTTAAATTTAAGGCATTGATTGGGAAAGAACAGGACCCTAAAAATTGGGCTGAGAATATCTGGTAGATTTTAATCAAGCTAAGGACCTAGAACTTCCAAATTCCCCTGAGCCTCTCTTGCCAATAAAAGCAGCTCTTCCTTCCCTGTGTAAGAGGGTTAGACTCTTCTTGCCTACAGAACCTGTAAGGACCACTCCAGAGACAGATTTCTTGTAGGTAAATGCTGATCCTTAAGAGCAACCCCCATCACCTTTATTGATACTAGACCTGTTACATGACTCAATACACAGTATAATCCAGATGGACAGGCATTGAGTATAAACTCCTACCAATTATATCAGCAGAAACTTGAAAAATATGGATGAGAAGAGATCTTAAGAGAGGCAACAAAAGTAAAAATAAGTGGGACCACATCAAACTAAAAAGTTTCTACACAGCAAAGGAAGGCATCAACAAAAAGAAAATATAACCTATGGAATGGGAGAAAATATTTTCAAATTATATATCTGATAAAGGGTTAATATCCAAAAAATATAAAGAACTCATACAGCTCAAGGACAAAACAAACAAACAAACAAACAAACAAACAAAAACAAAAACAAATCCAATTTAAAAATACACTTTTCCGGGGCGCCTGGGTGGTTCAGTCGGTTAAGCGTCCGACTTCGGCTCAGGTCACGATCTTGCCGTCCGTGAGTTCGAGCCCCGCGTCGGGCTCTGTGCTGACTGCTCAGAGCCTGGAGCCTGTTCCAGATTCTGTTCCCCGTTCATGCTCTGTCTCTCTCTGTCTCAAAAATAAATAAACATTAAACAATTTTTTTAAATAAATATACGCTTTTCCTAAAAAGCCATACAAATTATGGCCAACAGGCACATAAAAAGATGCTCAATGTCACTAATCGTCAGGAAAATGCAAAGTCACAGTGAGCTATCACTTCACACCTTAGAATAGCTATTATCAAAAATACAAAAAATAGCAAGCGTTATTGAGGATGTGGAAGAAGGAAACCCTTGTGCACTGTTGGTGAGAATGTAAATTGTGCGGCACCTATGGAAAACAATATGGAGTTTCCTCAAAAAATTAAAAATAGAACTACCGTATGATCCAATATTCTCACTTCTGGGTATATATCCAAAGGAAATGAAAACAGAGATATCATAGGTTATCTGTATGCCCATGTCATTACAACATCATTAACGATAGCCAAGACGTGAGTACAATCTAAGTGTCCATCAACAGATGAACAGATAAAGAAGATGTGGTGTATGTACACTGGAATATTATTAAGCCATGAGAAAATAAAAAATCTTGCCATTTGCTACAAAATGGCTGGGTCTTGAGAGCATTATGCTAAGTGAAATAAGCCAGACAAAGACAAATACCAACTTGTATCATTTGTATGTAGAATCTAATTTTTTTTTAAGTCAAACTCATAGAAACACAGAGTAGAAAAGTGGTTTCAAGGACTAGGAGGTGGGGGGAATGGGGAGAGGTTAGTAAAAGGATACAAATAATGATTTTTTAAAGAAGGAATTTCAAGGTCATTAGACCAGGGTGGGAAAGAATATAATATTGAATTGGACTGAATTTATTAATATGGTTGCGTCAACTAGAGATTTTGAATTCAATGTACTAGCTCAACCAGCTGAGAATGACTCTAACAGTTTCTAGATGGGTTGTCTGAAATCTAGACCCGTTAGTGGTCTATAATTATAATGAAGCTAAGATATCAGAACTCCCTCGGTATACTCTAGAGCAGGGTTTTTCAATTTTGGCCCTATTGACATTTGGAGTCAGGTAATTCTTTGTTGGGGGTTGAAGGAGCCTGCAGATTATAGAGTGCTTAGCAGTATCTCTAGACATTACCTACTAGATGCTTGTTAGTACCTCTCCCAATTTATGTCAGTTAAAAACATCTCTAGATACTGTCAAATGTACCCTGAGGGAGCAAAATTGGCTCCAGGTGAGAGCCATTGCTACAGAGGAAGGTATCCAAAGGTTTATAGAGATAAGAATGCTGGAGTAGATTTATTATGAATGGCCTGCTTACCAACCTGCTAGCTATATCACCTGGAGGGTTTAGAGTACACATCTTCAACAAGGCTTTGAGAAATACATTGATTAAGGCACTATCAGCATCCTTAAAAGGCTCTGTAGTGGCAATTGTCTGCAAATGAAGTATGAAAGGCTGCCATGGAAATAGGATCTGAATTCAATGGGTATTGAAATCCCTGAGTTATGGGATCCAAGAAGTAACCAGAATGATTTGGCCTGTAGAAATCTTCGGTGGTGGCTAATTTATCATGGGGTCCCTTGCACCACAATGAACCACCTTCTTCATTCATATAAGCGAAGTGAAAAAAACCAAACTTCATTGGTGACAGAGACCTGACGTGAATCAATACAATAGATGGTCATGTGTCTTCAGAAAATTCCCAGACTTGAAGCAGAAGAGTCAGAACTGAAGAGATGGCATTGTGAGAAAGAGTCTACTGATCACTGCTGATTTTGAAGATATGAGGGGATAATGAGCAGTGCCGGTAGCCTCTGGAAAAAGCCAGTTGAATCTGGAAAAGATAAGAAAATATATTGTCCCCTAGAGCCTCTCAAAAGGAATACAACCCTACAAAAACGTTAATGTTAGTCCAGTGAGACCCACATTTGGACTTCTAATCTCCAAAACTGTTAAGGTAATAAATTTGTATTTCTGTTGTTTTAAACCACTACATTTGTGGTAATTTATTACAGCAGCCATAGGAAACTAGTAATACATTAGGTCACTTTAAGTAAAGGATCTGCTATGCTTATGAATATTGTCTATAAATCTGCCTCCCAACCTTTCCCAAAGGAACTTGTGTCCATTTATCAGAGTGACTACATACTGAAATAAATGGAAATAGACACACTTTCCAGGAATTAATAGAAATTACTTTGAACTGACGTTCGTTCCTGTAGACTCATATGTCACTGTGCTCCAATGGTCTAAGTACGACTTATGGAGCCTGGATGGTTGGTTAATGGAGTTTCAGCTCATGTGTTTTTATAAGGCCATTAGGTCTCCAAGCCTCTCATTGTTTACCTAATTCTGAATGCATAGCTCAACTAGGCACATACAGACTTCTCATATTAGTTCCTTGATCTGTGGACTGACGGCTATTATGGTAGGAAAGGCCTCTCTCTACAAAAATAATAAATCCAAAGTAATGTTGCATTCAAGACTTGAAGCATGGAAGCATATTGGTTCCTACCAATCTACCCATTCTACTTACTACTTGGCTGGTGCAGACGAAAAAACTTAGAGTGTGACTTTAGTTGAAGCTATTGACCACATGTGGGTTTTTACTGGAACAAATCGACACAGCTCCTGATACCTGGTATACAGCCATTGATCTGATAGATGCTTTTTTTTCTACACTTGTTGGTAAACACAACCAGAAGTTTTCTTTCCTATAAAGCGAGTAGCAATACACTTTCACTAGGTTCCCTTACCTCACACCTCTGTAATACTTCAGGCCTCAAGGACCTTGATTGTCTAGCTATTCTGTAGAACACTATTCTGGTCTACTGCTCTGATGATATAAGGCTCACTGGAACTGCTAAGCAGGAAGTAGCTAATATCCTTGAATACCTTAATAAAATCTATACGTGTCAGAAGGTGGGTCCACAAAATTCAGAGCCTGAAACCTCAGTGAAATTTCTAGGAATTCTGTTGTCTGGGATATATTGAGATAGTACCTATAAAGTGAAAAGTAAGTGGCTCCAATCACTAAGAACAAGATACAACACCTAGGGTGCCTCTTTGGATTTTGAGGCAATCGGTACTTCATTTAGGAATTCTGCTTTGATCCATGCATTTACTGAGTAATCTCTTAATAATGACAGTTTTGAGTAGGAAACAGAGCAAGCGAAAGCTATGCGACAGGTCCACGCTGCTTGCTGTTCAAGCTGCTCTTCCGCTTGGGCCACATAACCCTGCAAGTTCAATGGTGGGGAGGTGTCTGTAACAGATATGAATGCTATATAGACTCATTGGCAGTTCCCTAGAGATAAATAACAGTACAGGCCTTTTGAATTTTGGAGTAAAGTTATGTTGTCTTCTGAAGATCACTATTTTCCTTTTGAGAAATAGCTTTTGGCTTGCTCCTGGGTCCTGGAAGAGACTTTTTTTTTTCCTAGGGAATTAGACTGGACCCACTGGCTCTGGATTCACAGAATCCACAGAGTCCCAGCCCCATTGAGTCCCACCTTTCAGAAGCAGCTGTCTGAGAAGTCTGATGATAAGACCAGGCCCTCGGGCTATTCCTGAGTGAGGGATGTGTGTCTGGCATCCACACCTGCCTTCTCCAGAAGGACCTGTGCCGAGCAAGCAGGGGCAAGCCAGGCGGGGAACTCACACACAAAAAAAATGATCAACAACATCCATGTATTGGACAATTGCAAGTTCTTTCCTAATAAGATATATCCCGTAGCTTTATTCAGATATTTGTACATTTCATCCAGTTAATAGAGAAGGGGAAGAGATGTAAGTGAAAGACACAGATATATTGAGAGAAATCTTTGAGAGTAATTGTTTGATACGGGCCACCAAACAAAATACACTCTCATAAAGAGAGAAGCTTTTCTCATAAAATGTGTGTCGCCTGGCTCACCAAGTTATAAATCTGGGTAAGTCCAACAGTGCTTCATCATCAAGCAGAAGTGGCATAAACAAGATAGAGCTCAAGCAGGTCTTGAAAGCAGAAGCAATTTGCATAGTAATTACTGAGACTTCTACCAGTCTTACTCCTATTGCCAGACTTCTTATCCTCAGTCAGCACCTTTAGCTTCATGGTGAGTCCCCTATGACCAGTTCATTGACAAAAACAAAGCTTGTTCACAGATGATCTACATTAGAGCCTGGTGGATATTAAGTGGGTAGCTGCAACATTGCTCATCACTCAGGAGTGACTCTAAAGAATGATAGTGAAGAGAAACCTTCCCAGTACAAAGAATGTTGAGCACTGTGCTTTACTATCCATTTTTTCTTAGAACTATAGGCAGAGATATAGATCTTTACTGTTTTATGGGCAGTGGCTAACGGTTTCGTTAGATGGTGATAGAATTGAAAAACATAAAATTGCAAAATTGTTTACAAGGAGGTCTGGAGAAGAGGTAAATGGTTTGAATTCTCCAAATTGACATTGAATATTAGGATATTTGTACCCTTAAGTAAATGGCCACTGGAGGGCTACCATAGTAGAGGGGACTTTCAATAATCAGATGGACAATATAACTCCACGTGTGAATGTCAATCAGTCTCTCTCCAGCCACATCTTTTCTTGCCCAATGTGCTTATGATCAAAATGTCTATAGCAACAGAGATGAAGACCGTGTGCACTCTTCAAGGCTGTTGGCTATTGCTTCTACTGAGTGACCAATCTGCTAAAGCAAAGATCAGTACTGATTCCCTCCCTATAAAGCCATTTCCTGGGAGGGCCACCCAGCTGCTTAGTGGCAGTGATTTGTTCTTACCAAAACAAACATTTATTCTGGATGTAGATTTGCCTTCCCTGTCTGCAATGCTTCTACTAGCCCCACTACCTGTGGACTTATAGAATGCTTCATTCACCATCAGGTAATTCCACACAGGCATTGCTCTTAGCCAAGGAAACAATTTTGCAGTCAATGCAATATGGCTATAGGCTCATGCCCTCAGAATTCAGAATCCACTTGTCTCGTCATGTCTCCCATTACCCTGAAGCAGCTGATCTAATGTAACAGTGGCATTGCCATTTTAAGATATAGGCCTTAGCTGCTTGACAAACTTTGCAAGGCTGGGGAAATGTCCTCGGGATACTTTATATGCTCTGAATCAGCAACCAGTATATAATGTTATTTCACCCATAGCCAGAATGCATGGACTTAAGAACCACAAGAAGGAACTGGCTCCTCTCATCACTACTTTTAATGATCCACTAGCAGGTTTTCATTTCCATTATTACCACTTGGGCTTGCTGCTTTTAAGATCTTAATTCTTAGAATCAGGGGACACACAATAATTATTATTAATTAGAAGCTGTAACTGCCATCTGGCCATTATAAGCACCTTATACTGCTGAACCAACAACAAAGTAGAGTGTTACTATAATTGTTGGGGTAATTCATTCCAGTTATAAAGGGGAAATTGGGCTGCCACTACAAAATGGGAGTAAAGCTGGTATGACTAGAACCCAGAATATCCTACAGGGTGTCTCTTAGTCCTCCTATGTTCTGCAGCAAAAGATAATGGGGATCTATAGAAAGCCAATACAGATAGGAGTGCTAATGACAGAGATCCTCCAAGGGGATTTGCTCCACTGGGCAAAGAACCACAACGAACTGAGCCACTTACTGTAGACAAACAGACTAAGGGACGTTTAGTAGGATAAGAAACATATAAATAGCAATTATGGTCAAATTACTACTTGTAGAAATAATCATTGTAGTGATTATACTCATTTTCTTTATTGCCTTGACTTATTTATATTTACATAAATGAGTGATTTGTTTCTTTTTCCTTTCTTCGTTGTCATATTATCTAATATTAGTTATTTTAATCATAGTTACCTGTCTATTTCAATATTAAATTATAGGATTTCAAAGAGATAAATGTAACTCGGTTTAAGATGATTAGACATAATCTCGGGATAGTCAAAATGACATATGGGACTTAAGTCTCCTTTTTGGGGAGATTGCTAGTTGGTCTTTGGTTGTTAAAAGATGGTTGCATAGTTTGTTTTTTAAATTTTTTTTAAGGTTTATTCATTTTTCAGAGACAGAGAGAGAGACAGAGCATGAGCGGGGAGGGGTAGAAAGAGAGGGAGACACAGAATCGGAAGCAGGCTCCAGGCTCTGAGCTCTCCGCACACAGCTTGATGTGGGGTTTGAACCCACAGACCCGAGATCATGACATGAGCCGAAGTCGGACGCTCGACTGACTGAGCCACCCAAGTGCCCCGATGTTTGCATAGTTCTAATTATAAGCATGATGTTATTTTATTCTATAATTGGGGGTTAAATGTGATAAAAAGACATGGGCCTAGATGTCAAATTTCCGAAGGAGTTGACACTGCTAGATTGTTGTCAATGTAGTAGCATCTTGACATCCCCCCTTTTGAGCCTGGAAAACATGTTTCCTAAAATCTCCTTCCCTATATGGTTCTGGATTATAACTTTCCAGTGAGAACAACTTTCTTGCGATTTAGAAGGTAGATGCAAAGCAAATGAGTTTTGGGAAAGTCCTTGCAATCCCTTGTGGTGTGGTTCCAGGTGTCTTCCTCAGCCAGCAATCGCAGAAGTGTGAAAACTTCCCTTCCCTGCTCCTTTGCTTCAGTCTGACATTTATGCCTATTTCTTGATTCTGCAGCCTTGATCATCAAGACTGATGCTTCCCCAGCTCTTTCTACATTTGTGTAAACCCTGTCTTCATTATTAAACCCAATTATACCCATTAATATTTGAAGTATCACAACTGTCTTGAACAAACTCAGACATGCAGGGAGTGATCATCTATTGCTGTTTTATATTCAGCTTGTGGCCTCTGTAACAGTGATGTTCAGTGATGTAAAATGGCAAGTGGAAATTGGATACCAATTCTGTTTGGTAAAACTAGAAAAAGCATCAGAATCCCTGACAAGCAGGTCTTGTGAAGAATAAGCAGGAAAAGTAAAGGAAGATCAGGGATATGGACCACAATAAAATGGTAGAGAGCATTCAGGCATCCAGAACTCACCCAAAGCACACTGATACCACGCTGAAAATATAAATAATTGTAGGCTTCCCCTGCTGGTAAGAATGAGTGCAATTACTAACATTCTCTCGAGCTTTTGTCAGAGAAGATTCACAAGAAGTGCAGTTGCAGGTACAGACAAAAGGTATCAATGATGCTGTTTCAGAGGAATTGAAAAAGGTGTGGCCTAAAATAGGGATATAAGTGAACCTAGGTTGTTATAGATCAGAACTAAAACTAGGGCAAAGCGTATAATCCACAATATTTAATTAATGTGCTAGATTATAACCAGCTAATACCATAATGAAATTAATAACCACTATATTACTTGTCTTTTCACAAAGCAAATATATTCCCCATCTCAAATCCATTGGTCAGGTCCACCCTGTGTATCTAATTTATAGTGCAGAGTTTCTCATTTAATAGAATTTATATTCCTATTACTATTTATCAAGCAACACTGAAACTGAAATGATTTATTTTGCAAGACCCTTTTCTTATTCCATTTTATGGGTATAATAATTTGGCTAAACTGTCAACTATAAAAGCAATTAAGATTTAGAGAACTTTGTAACTTGTCCTTTTTAATGGTAAAAACATTACACCATGACCTATTTCCAGTGAAGTGACTGAATAGGGGAACAATGATTAAAAAAAAAATTGCATAAGCAACTCCCAAACTTTATTTTTTTTTTTAATTTTTTTTTTCAACGTTTATTTATTTTTGGGACAGAGAGAGACAGAGCATGAATGGGGGAGGGGCAGAGAGAGAGGGAGACACAGAATCAGAAACAGGCTCCAGGCTCTGAGCCATCAGCCCAGAGCCTGACGCGGGGCTCGAACTCCCGGACCGCGAGATCGTGACCTGGCTGAAGTCGGACGCTTAACCGACTGCGCCACCCAGGCGCCCCAGCAACTCCCAAACTTTAAATATGAATGGTTAATATTACAGCTTGGGCACACATTGATCCATTTAAATTAGCAGCCTTCAAAAATATTTGGTCGTACTACTTGAGTATACTGATGGTAGATTCTGCGATGAATTGGATTGGACAATAATCACAGAACCCACAGGAAGCAATCAGAAATGCAACACTTTTTATTGGATTATGGACTGTGTGAAAACACTGCCCAATTTCAACTGATAAACACACGTGCATGTATGCATGCACGTGTGTATATATATATGATGCATACCACACACTCGTACATGCACATCATAAA
The DNA here is from genome assembly GCF_007474595.2 of Lynx canadensis. NCBI lineage: Eukaryota > Metazoa > Chordata > Mammalia > Carnivora > Felidae > Lynx > Lynx canadensis. Next base: position 54,614,634 of record NC_044310.1, read on the forward strand.
ACAGAAGGTGAGTCATACACATGTTATTAACTTCCCACTGGAAAATAAGAGCAGTTTTCAATTCACTTCACGGGATAGGCTTAATTGCAGCAAAAGCTCCCCAGGATCCTCCCACTTCTGCTGGCTCCTAGCTGTGCTCCCCTCGGATGGGTTCTGTTGACAAGACACCTTCTGGACACTTGCTGACAGGGACAAGTAGCTTATGGGTTTTAAGTGAAAAGGATTTGCTAAATAAAGCTTCAGTCAAAGTCTTCACCCCTCTCTCCTAGAGGTCAGGGTGCTAAAGTCCTTGGTAGCTATGGAAATCACAAGGTGAACCAATGAATTATTTACATTTTAGAGCTTGCTGCTTGACATTGATCCCCAGTTAAACCCAGTTAGGAAATTAAGCTCATGCAATTATATTTTCAAAAGGAAAATGCAGAGTGAGAAAGCTTCTTTTTTTTTTATAGTCAAATAATTAGTGGGGGGTGGGCCTCTCTGATTTACTGTTAAAGACCAATTCTGGCCTAATCTAAACCTCAACACATCATCCTGGTGAAATTAAGTCTACCAAGAGTCAAGGCTCTTCTTCTGTGAATAGATTCCTTTTTTTTTTTTCAGGAGTAGTTTCTTTAATGCCCCTTACCCATTTAGTCCATCCCCCCTCCCACCACCCCTCCAGTAACCCTTTGTTTGTTCTCCATATTTAAGAGTCTCTTATGTTTCGTCCCCCTCCCTGTTTTTATATTATTTTTGCTTCCCTTCCCTTATATTCATCTGTTCTCTGTCTTAAAGTCTTCATATGAGTGAATTGATATGATATTTGTCTTCCTCTGACTAATTTTGCTTAGCATAATGCCCTCTAGTTCCATCCATGTAGTTTCAAATGACAAGATTTCATTCTTTTTTATTGCAGAGTAATACTCCATTGTATATATATATATATATATATATATATATATATATACACACACACACACACCACATCTTCTTTATCCATTCATCCATCGATGGACATTTGGGCTCTTTCCATACTGTGGCTATTGTTGATAGTGCTGCTATAAATATGAGGGTGCATGTGTCCCTTCGAAACAGCATACCTGTATCCCGTGGATAAATACCGGGTAGTGCAATTGCTGGGTCGTAGGGTAGTTCTATTTTTAGTTTTTTGAGGAAACTCCATACTGTTTTCCAGAGCAGCTGCACCAGCTTGCATTCCCACCAGCAATGCAAAAGAGATCCTCTTTTTCTGCATCCTTGCCAACATCTTTTGTTGCCTGAGTTGTTAATGTTAGCCATTCTGACAGGTGTAAGGTGGTATCTCATTGTGGTTTTGATTTGTATTTCCCTGATGAGTGATGTTGAGCATTTCTTTCATGTGTCAGTTGGCCATCTGGATGTCTTCTTTGGAAAAGTGTCTATTCATGTCTTTTGCCCAATTCTTCACTGGATTATTTGGTTTTTGGGTGTTGAGTTTGATAAGTTCTTTACAGATTTTGGATACTAACCCTTTATCTGATATGTCGTTTGCAAATATCTTCTCCCATTCTGCCAGTTGCCTTTTAGTTTTGTTGATTGTTTCCTTTGCTGTGCAGAAGCTTTTTATTTTGATGAGGTCCCAGTAGTTCATTTTTGCTTTTGTTTCCCTTGCTTCCAGAGACATGTCACGTAAGAGGTTGCTGTGGCTGAGGTCAAAGGGGTTGTTGCCTGTTTTCTCCTCTAGGATTTTTGTGGCTTCCTGTCTTACATTTAGGTCTTTTATCCATTTTGAGTTTATTTTTGTGTATGGTGTAAGAAAGTGGTCCAGGTTCATTCTGCATGTCGCTGTCCAGTTTTCCCAGCACTGCTTGCTGAAGAGACTGTCTTTATTCCATTGATATTCTTTCCTGCTTTGTCAAAGATTAGTTGGCCATATGGTTGTGGTCCATTTCTGGGTTCTCTATTCTATTCCATTGATCTGAGTTTCTGTTTTTGTGCAACCATATTGCCTTGATGATTACTGCTTTGTAGTATAGCTTGAAGTTTGGGATTGTGATGCCTCCTGCTTTGGTTTTCTTTTTCAAGATTGCTTTGGGTATTTGGGGTCTTTTCTGGTTCCATACCAATTTTAGGATTATTTGTTCTAACTGTGTGAAGAATGCTGGTATTATTTTGATAGGGATTGCATTGAATATATAGATTGCTTTGGGTAGTATCAACATTTTAACAATATTTGTTCTTCCTATCCAGGAGCATGGACTCTTTTTCCATTTTTTTTGTGTCTTCTTCAATTTCTTTCATAAGCTTTCTGTAGTTTTCAGTGTATAGATTTTTCACCTCTTTGGTTAGATTTATTCATAGATATTTTATGGTTTTGGGTGTTCTGTGAATAGATTCTATATGACTTTAGGTCCTTGGCTAATATGACATATTACATATTCAAATGTCTTTATTTCCTTTTGATTCCTTCCTTTGGTCTAGCACATGATTTATTTAGTTTGTAGGAGGTGATGAATACCAGTGAAAAACTCCATAAGATGCAGAGGCTTCATTTGGGCTTCTTAAAAGGTTCATTGGTTTTATTCCATCCATGTCTTTGAACAAAGTTGACATACTGATTCTTATTTTGGCCAATGATCTTAGAAAAAAGCTTCATTTAGACTTCTTTGCAAGTGACAAATAGCCAACCTGAGTTTGCTTGAGCAAAATGGGGAAGTTATCCAACTGTAGGAAGGTCAGAAGCAACAGCAGACAGAAAAAAAAAGGTGGAGGTGCTCCCAAGCCCAGAGGGCTGGCTCTTTCTCCCTCTCTCTCCTTGTCAGTTGCATTCCCTCCTACACACATGCTTTGTCCAGGTGAAGGACATGGCTACCATGGCTCCAGGTTTACATTCTTACAGCTTGTGTACCTAACAGGAAAAGGCTCCTCACTGACACGTTGGGTCTCTTGACCCTAAGGAAAGAATTCTAATTGGGTAATAATGCCTAATTCTAAGGCATTATTGGCTCAGCTTTGGCCAGGTATGTCTCCCTGGACCAAACATTGTGTATGAGGAGGTATAGCCATGCCAGGAGATGACAGAAACCATTTCTTCTTCATGACAGAGTGTAGTAGGGAGAGGAAGGGACTTTCTCCCCCAAAAAGGGGAGTGGTGTTACCATAACAAAGGAGGAATATTGAATCCCCAAAATAACAATTAATGTTCTCAAGCAAATTTACAATCCTATAATTCCAAGGTTAAGTCATGAGCTTTAGAGTCAGACAGATGTGAGTTCAAATCCCAGTTCTGATACTTCCTGTTTTCTTGGACAAGTTATTGACTACTTCTGAGCTCTATTTTCTCATCTGTAAATTAGGACTAGAATACCTAAATCAGGTTTGGGGGAATTACTTGAAATAATGGCCACAAATTACCTAATGGACTACCTATAGAATTCTCAATCAAATATAGAATACTATGAAATGCCTAATAAACTCAGCTATTATCACAGTGCCCTGTGGTTTTTGTTTCTGGTTGCTCTAATAACAACCCCCTAACCAGGTTTGGCTTTTGGACCCCATCTGAGAGGTAATTTTCTGGGCTTATGGTCCTACTGGGATATTCCCAGACCTCTCTCATAAAAAATGATATATTTGTTTATCAAATAATTTTTGAACACCAAATATGCATCCAGCATTGTGTTATCCGTTGCAGGAAAAATCAAAGAAATAGAAGGTATACTTTCTTCCTCATAGACTTTCTTTGGGTAGTAATTAATAAACACAAAATAATTAGGAGATGGTAAGCTATATAGTCAGAAGCTGATATGCCACATGCAGTAGGAGTTAAGAGAATGAAAGATCCATGTGCTTGATTTCCTGGAGAGGATTTGAGTTTGACCTTGAAAAAAGCATGGCATTTATAGAAATAAAAGTAGGCATTTCAGATTAGGTAAGTGCAAGAAGAGAATGGCTAGAGCAAAATGAGGCAGTATTATGTTGTGAAGGAGGGATTGCTTTCAAGGATCCCCCCACCCACTTTACCACACATAAACACAGATTTTACTCCCAAGGCTATGATAAATGAATAAGGAAGGTCTCAGCCCTAGGAATCACAATAAGAAGCAAATGTAGATTCGGGATGTGATAAGGCATATGTATGATATGGGGAGGGTGGTGAAGGGCGGATAAATAGTTCAGAAGCCAAAAAAATATACAGTGTGAAACATTCGAGATAAACAAAGATGAAGTCCAAAGTGTGGCTATACTTTTAGTGCCTAAGACTTAATGGAAATGAAGGTCATTGGCATTAAGAAAGTCAAGTAACTGTGAAGTAGGTATGTTGGATCATGGCAGGGATGCTGAAGTCATGGATAATGAGGACAGGTGGTGAGGTAAAGAGGACTATGATACAGTTGCTGAAGTCATAGAGAAAAGTTTAACCTAGAGTTGGTTTAGGGTTGGTCAAAAGAGAAACAACTAAAATGGAAAAAAGTAAGCAGGATGGATTCTAAAAGATATTGTGGTAATGGCAGCAAATGACTGACACAGAGGCTGAAATGGGGAACTAAGAAAATGCTCTTCACCTAGTGAGTTGGGGATGAAGGGTAGGATATGGGAGAGGGAGATGGCCTCCTGTAGAGTAGATACAGAGGAAAGACAAAATAAGCCATTAAAGGAAAACCAGGATTGGGGTTAGGCAAGCAGATGGTAAAGTTTGACTCTAGGCATTTTTATTGACCATACAAGAGGAAATCCAGAATGCTGAAAGGGCTACTGGAGGGGGAATTGAGGTTGGGGAGAGATAAGGATGGAGGTAGGGCTGGATAAGGATGGGTCTGTCAGAGCATCTTACTTTCTCTTGAAAGAGCAACTCAAGCAATATCTCTTCTCACAAGCTTTGCCTCCTCTCTACCCTAGCTGTTCCTCTTTTGTGTTGTCTTACCTCAGAACATTTATAAATCTGTGTTTAATCTTGGTTTTCTCATCTGCTTCCTCCCCTGTGCAATAAGCTTCTTGAAAGGATTGTGACTTTTTCATCTTTATGTCCCAAAACCTAAAAGTCCCTGAGCAGAGACAATTCTTAACGTATGTTTGTTGGATGAAGAAATGAATGAATGTGAATGTGGTGGTGATAAATACCATTAGCACATAACCCTCAATGGTAACCCATGCCCCTTGCCCACGGTGTTTATTTGGTTGGTTTCCTGTCAGTCTCTAGAACAGCACTGTCCAATGGAAATATGTGAGCTCTAAATGTGAACCACATATATAATTTAAACTTTTCAAGAGCACATTTTATTTAATCAAATATACATATAAAATATTATTTCAACATAAAATCAATATAAAAATTATTAGTGAGATATTTTATATTCTCTTTGTTTTGTACTCTCTTTGAAGTCTGGTGTGCATTTTGACACTTACATCACATCTCAATTCAGACTAGGCAGATTTTAAGTGCTAAATAACCACATGTGGCTAGTGACTAGATAATGCAATTCTAGATTCTAGAACATACATAGTGCTTTCCCTTTGGATGGCCTCTACACTTTCCTCTGTTTAGATTACTCTTCCTCTAGCTCTTCTAAACAATATGCATTTTTATTATATCATTCATTAAGGCTATAGACACATGTAAACATATGCAAATATTAATGTACACATTGTATATAAATTTTATAAATATTGACAAAATGAAGGTTTATTTCTTGCACATTCAAAGTCCAATATAGATCAAGTAGTGGTCTATCATTTGGGAGGCATAAAGAGGTAAGGAGTATGTGTAGGATGTTTGCAAAGACTAGGGCTGGAAAATTCCATTGCCTTAATTTAGTCATATACCTTCACCCAGGTGCAAGAAAAGCCAACAGATACAGTCTTCCTGTGTATCCAGATAGAGAAAATGGTATGATAAATGCATATCACTGTTTCTGACACAATTTTATATATTTTTCTTCCTAATTTTTTTAGCCAGCATCCAAATAACAGGACTCAATATTACATAACGATGATAAAAAACACTGAAGTCTTATTCCTAGTTTTAATAGTTTTTTTTCATTGTGTCTCCATTTAACAAGAGGAAAGATCTGGGGAAGAGATTTGTGTATTTTATCATCCTAAAGAAGTTTTTATTTCTTTTATTGTTAATAAGGTTTTTATTTTATTTATTTTTAAAATGTTTATTTATTTTGAGAGAGAAGGAGAGAGAGAGGAAGAAAGGGAGAGAGAGAGAGAGAGAGAGAGAGAGAGAATGAGCAGGGGAGGGGCAGAGAGAGAGGGAGACAGGCATCTAAGCAGTTTCTGCACTGGCAGTGCAGAGCTAGACAGGGGGCTCAAACCCACAAACCATGAGATCATGACCTGAGCTGAAATCAAGAGCCAGATGCTTAACCAACTTAGTCACCCAGGTGCCCCAAGGTTTTTATTTATTTAATGAATGATATAAATTAAAATTTATCAGCTATCTCTTCAGCAACTGTGGAGATGATATAATTTTCTTTTTAGTAACTTAATATTGTGAATGTTATTTATAGATTTTTTAAATGTTGAACTATTTTTTTTACTCCTAGAATAGTCTAACTTATGATATACATATACGTGTGTGTGTGTGTGTGTGTGTATAATTTTTTTTGACAAGCTGGATGTTGTGTGCTGCTATTTTATTTAAAATCTTTGCATGATATTCAGGAATCAGATTGGACTATAGTCTTACCAGGTTTTATAATTCATAAAGTGAATTTTGGAGCGTTTTCTCTTTCTCTAGTTTCTTGTGCTGTTCAAGTTGCCTGTGGGTTAACTGATTCTTCAAAGAGCAAAAGAATTCCTCTGTGCCTGGACCAGTTATTGTTGCCGTGGGTCTGTGCTTCAAGCATATTGTTGCTGGGCAGTATCCATTATATCACTGATTATAGCTGTAGCATCCAAACATTTTTAATGAGAATGTTTTTACTACTTTCATGCACTCTTTCTGGCCCTCAGTCTGCTCTTTTACCATAGCACTCTGATCTTATTTATTGTTACTACATCCTGAAAATTATAGCAAAAGCAAAAAAAAAAAATAGGGTTTTTAAATGCTTTTTCCCGTTTTCTACATTTCCTCGGGGTGCTTCCGCTGCTTTAGTGTGTTGTAATTGTTTACTTTCTTTCTCTTTTGAAGCCGCCGACTTCACATGCACTCAGCCTTTATTGCTTGTCTTTATCCATGTAGGTCCAAATTAAGCAGCACTCCTAGCTGATGCACATTCTTTCCGTACTCCAGGAGGTGTGGGCAGGGATAGACCCGTGAGTGGCAAGCATACCAGGGCATGTCTCGTATTTGGAGGGCCAAGAAGTAAGGTCCGCTTCCCCCTTCCCCATCTCTCCCACAGAGAGGAGAATGACTATGGGGTCTGCAGGTTTTCTCAGGATGCAGTGAGTGAGAATATACGAAGAACCTCTCAAGTATGCTGGATGGGATTAGTGTGGCATTCTGAGTCCCTCTGGATCATGAATCCTTTTCTAAGTTTTATCTTAGGTGAACTGAGTAAGCCTATTGAGGATGGCTTTTGTTTCAGTTGCCCTACCCACAGTGATTCTGGTAATGGTGCTCCTTCTTTCTCTGACAATGTCTTTTCTACCCCTCCAATTATATAGAGGGTTCATACTATTAAGGGTTGTTTGTCATAGAAATTTGTCTGCCTCCTCCCCATGTTTAGTCACGGTGTGGTGGACATGTGATGAATTTCAATGTAAACCCATTTTGGTTTGAATGGGTCCAGCATAAGTCACCAACCTGGTCCCATTGATTGGTCCAAAGGATAAACAATGAGCCAAGCCAGGTCAATTAGAGCCCTTCTCCAGAAGTTTTTTGAAGTAGGTCTTGAATCGTCAGGCTGTAAAGATGTGCGTTTAATATAATATAACATACTTGAGCAATTTTTTATTTGAAGCAGAACTTTGTTCATCAGGTGTTCTTATAGTTGGTAATTAGCAATTGGTACTTACAGTTGGTAATAAACTCACACAAAGTTTAACCAAGATTGTGACTAGTCTTACCACCTTTAACTACACATCCCCTTCTTGGTCCTTCTCTGACAATCCTATCTGGACACTTCTTTTTCCTGTAAACACCCCACTGACTAAAAAAATCTTTGAACTGTCTTTCTGTCTCTACCTAGCTGTGTTCTATGCCTAAAACAAAACTGATATGTGTCCATACCAAGTGTAGCTGAGAAGTTTGCTCTAATACACGGCAAAATGTACACTGGGTGAGAGGAAGCAGGCAGCCTGGGTTTCTCTGGTTCTCTTGGTCCCTTATTTCTCTGACAATAATCCACACACCTCAGTGCTTGCACTTACCTCCAGATTTTATCTGAGCCATTTTTCTTATTTAAAACTCCCTATTTTATTTAGAATTGCCACGCCAAGTCCAGTCCATTTTTTTTCTGAACTCTAAACTTCCACCTCTGTAAGTGGACCTTCCCTAACCTCCTTTGATTTAAATCTCTCTTCTACTCACCTGTCCCTCGGAACCTCAGAACGCTCCAACATGTTACACCCCTGGATGCGTCACCCGGTCTACCACTAAGTTGTTCTCTGTGCAGGTAGTGTAACTCTCAGCTACAAACTTCTCTGATGACTCTGGCAGCCCTTTGGTGGTAGTAACACTAAATATCAAAACGCTAACATGAGGGGTTTATTATACTCCAGACACAATGCTAAGTAATTTACTGGCAAGGTATTTAGAATAGTGTTTGCACATAGTAAGCAATTAATAAAGGTTTGTTATTACTGCTATTTATAACCCTACAAACTGGGTGTTATTTTTATCTCCACTTCACAGATAAGGAAACTGTGAGGCACAGAGAGTTACATACCTTGTACAGGGTCACAGAGCTCATTGAGTGGCTGAGACAGAACTTGATCCTAGTCTGTTTGATGGCAGTATTTATCCATGTTCTTAACCACCACAAAAAAGTTGGCTAAATGCACATACACCAATGAATCTTTTTCCTGTAGTTTTCAGAACAGTGTAAGTTTTCCTCAATACAGGTTTTACTGCGTAATTCTTTTCCCTTTCAAAATTCAATGGCCGCATAGATATAATGAAAAGGGTACAAGTATTTCTACCTCCCTGGAGAGTGTCATTCTGAAATTTCAAGGCCATTGAAATATCTGTTCTTAGGGAGAATAATGAGTTTTTAAAAACTTCTAAGTTGCTATGGAATTGAGTTTTTGGTTTTTTGTTTGTTTGTTTTAACTGTTCATATGCCTTCTACTCAGCTTTTTGAGTTATATTTCTTTTTGTAGTTCTTAGCCAGCAATACCTCATATTTGCTCTGGTAGAAAGAACTAGACTATGTCAAGGGCTAAGCAATATTAAAAGTTCGTGGGTATGTTTATGACATAAATGATTAACAGTAGCATCAGAGACTCAACATTGATCATGTGGTGATCTTACTTCTTAAAGTTATTTCATCTGATGCACACTGCTCTGTGATGTTATGGCTTTTGTCCCAATCCTGGTGCTAGATTGGAGAAATGACCACTTCTGCTGTTGTCCCCTAGAGTTCTACAGACGATTTTCCCTTTCTTCTGAACTCCCCTCCTCCTACTCCTCCCTCCCACGTGCCGCCGCCTGCTTCTTCCTTAGCTGTCAGAGCCTACCAGAAGGGAACCGAAGATCGCCGGCCCCCAGGGCCCCAGGCCTTCGGAAAGGCTCCCGGGGTCCCTGGGGACTAGTCAGGTGACAGATTCTCAGCCAAAGCGGCCCGGGTGCCATAACCCTTCTCACTTAGGGAGCAGCCCGCAGGCACCCAGATCCCATCCCTGGAAGCTGCAAAACCCTGGGCTCCACCCACCCATCCGGCCAGAAGCCGGCAACCACTGCGTGCCTCCGGATTTCCACCGGGGCGAACGAATGGGCTTGAAGGCGGTTACAGATGCCGGAGGCGCGGGGCGAAAAACGGTGTTCTTTAGAAGAAAGTTGGCTTATTACTGGGCCTGCAGTTGGCGGCACGGCCCCGCTCCACCTGGGGAAGGAGGCGGCGCCCGCGCGCGGGGCCTCGGGGAGGCGCGCGGCGGGCCCGGAGCGGGGACTGGAAAGCCGAGCGGCGGCGCCGCGGGGTCGGGTCCCGGCCGGCGGCGCGCCCCGGTTGCCTCTGGAACAAGCGGCGTGCACAGCTGTCTTCCGTCGGGCGCGGGCCCGGCCGCCCGGCCTGCTGCCCTCTCTCCCGCCTCCCGCCCCAGAAATTATCTCAAGCGTTGCCAGTTTGATTCCAGAGCCCCACTCGGGTGGGTTCTTTTGTTTCTTTGTTTTAATGACAGTTCCCAGCCCTTGGGCATGTCATGCGCGATTAATTCCCTGGTTCTGTTGAAGGCAGCTGGGATGAAATTTCTTCTGCATCATCCTTTTGGGGATAATTGCTTATAATGTGACGTCAGCCGGATTGATTTTTCTCTCTTGAAAGAGACAGAGAGAGGCGGGGGGTTGGAGAGAGAGAGAGAGAGAGATCGAGAGAGAGAGAGAGGGAGAGAGAGAGAGAGAGAGACTGACTCACGGACGTGTGCGGAGGCCACAGACATTAACATTTGAAAATGTGGAATTCCTTCAGGGCAAAAGGAGACGGGGATGGAAGCTTAAAAGTGTGCAGCTAAGACATCAGACTGCAGGGAATTAAGTTTTTCTTAAAAAAATAAAAATCCCCTCCGCAGAGAGCCACTTAGGTGCTCCTTTCATGCCCGAGTCCCCGTTAAGGTGGCAGCGTCTGATAATTAATCTCGGGTACCCAGCCGCTGCAATAGGCTTAAGAAGACGAAGAGGAGGGGCGGGGAAGTGCGTCACCAGGTGGGGAAGGGGCTGTGCGTTGGGTGCCAAGCGGGAGGGGTGGGGGTGGAGGGGAATAGGGACGGAAAATAGGTTCTGTGTGCTCTCCCGGGGTATTGTGTCAGGAGATGCAGGCTGGCTACCATGTGACGCGGTCCAGAGCTGAAGGGATTGGCCGAGGCAGCGCAGGCGGTGCAGCTCGGCCGGCTTGCTGTTCCTCTCCCTTTCTCTCGCAGCATCTTCCTGGGAGCCTGTAGGTGAAGCAGCACCAGCAGCATCCATGGCCTATCTTTGGGGTTAACATTTGTCTCATTTGGCTTCAGCAGTGGACGGAGCAGACCTCTCGGCAGCAGCGTCGTGAGGACTTAGCTGGGACCTGGAATCGTATCCTCCTGTGTTTTTCAGACTCCTTGGAAATTAAGGAATGCAATTCTGCCACCATGATGGAAGGTAGGATGCTTTCTGCTGTGGTTGACTGGCTTCAGGCAAGGTTTGGGCAGAACAGCGTTGAAGAATGCGTGCAGCCTGTGTCGGTGGCTGGTCTAGAACCTGGTTGCCAGGATTTGCAAGCAGAAATGCTGCAGTTTGCTTGCAGCGGACCAGGGCTCAGACTAATGGAATCAAACCACAAGGCTTCTGTTTAGCTCAGAACCTACAGAGCTCCCAGCTCTTTTGAGAGGAAACAAAACAAAACAAAACAAAACAAAAAAACTAAAGTGCATCCAGGGAGCTGAGATAGAGCTAAGAAAGAGCTTGCAGAGCAAATAAGTTGGGAGAGAAGATAAGGTTTTCTGCTCTGGGTTCCTGGGACTACACTGATTAAACATTTACAATGGAAACTTGTTTTCTGAAATTGACATTAGATAGGAGAGGTCATTGACTGAGTTATCCATGCTGTCATTTTCAGTAAACTGTTTAAAAAATTTTTCTTAATTTTTGTAAGATATTTTTATCTCTGCAATTTACATCTTATTGTTGGGGTGAGAGGTGCAGCAAATTTGGTCCATAAACTATAGTTATATGGGGATGCCATTGCAACAGAATGAGCAATATGAGGAAAGTATCTGCGCCTCTTAGCCCTGGGTCCAGGGTGTTATCAGGTTAAAAAAAAGAATTTTGTGCTCCCTAAATGCATTCCATGCAATGATTCTTAGCCAAGCTCCAAATGATTACTTACTGATTACCTTTCTGCATTCAATATTGAGTATAAGAAGGAACTTTCCCTGGGGAGATGTTGTTTAAACTATATTTTGTTCTGCTAAATTACCCTTCCAAAGCCTGAGATAGTGACAGCCACGATTGCCTCAAAAAAGCACCAAGCTGATTAAGAAAGAAGCAGGCAGCCCTACCCCGGCTTTGATTTTGTTTTCACACTACAGGATGGTGCAAAACTCCTGGCCTTTCCTAAGATGACAGGCAGAAATTTGTCCCCAGCCTGGATTTCACAATGCAGAATCGAGTGCATAATGGGTCTCAAATCAGCCATGAAAATGGCAGAGAGGCCACCTCTTAAAGCCAAGGTCTGTCCTACAGATTTTAAACATTCCTTAGAAATTTACCAAAATGGAATAAGAGGAGGATGGTTTCAAAAAGCAGTCGTGTAACCTGCACTAATTTGGCAGAAATGAATTCTTTTTGCTCTCTCTGTTATCATGTCAAAAATTGTTAATGTAATTTTGGGGAGTGAAGAATTCTACAGTCATGGCCCACAGATTTTAGAAAATAGCTTTAAAAGAGAGATTGGGTATTGTTTTATTATGGAGCCTGGTCTCAAGCTAGTTCTTTAAAATACTGGTCTAAATAAACTGAGATTACTAATGCTCTAAGATTAAATCATTTTCATTAATTCAAAATGAATTTAATCTTTGAATAACAAGACAAGACGAACAGAAAGTGTATTACTGATACACTTTTCAATTTAAACTCAGGTGGATTACCCTCTTCAGAAAAAAAACAAAAACAAAAACAAATCTTGTCTACAGGGGTACTGTATTTCTCCAGCTAAATTTCAGTTGCAGTATCTCTTAAAAAGAAATCTGCATACATTCTGATTAGGTTTGAATCTTACACATGAGAGTGGAAGATCATTCATTTTTACTTCCTGCTTTGCAAACTATGGAGTTCAAGCGTCCTTTTTGAAGGAAGTCGTATTTATTGATGCTCGTTAATGACTCTCCTGGAAATATTGTCTATTGTGCCATCCCAGAATGTCAGTTCAAAGCCCTATGATAAGCTTATCTGAGCTGCCTAAACTGAAATGAGAACTGTAACAAAGACGTGTGTAGGAGCTGAATTAGCACTATTGCTCTGGGTTTGCCAGATTGATCTAATGAAGGATGTTATCTTAGCACTGTTGTGAATTAGAGGTGACACTATGGATCCCTTCCATCAGATCCCTGCAAAAGGAAATGGACAAGTGTTCCCATTGGCTTCAAAATTTACATGAAACTAATAATTTGTATCTACCCATGGTTCCTACTTAAATGCTTTTCAAGACTTATTATCTTAATGGTTCCTGACCTTAGAAAGGCAGGTAGGAATCTTAACCAGAAATCAATTTGCCCAGCAATAGCATTTCCACTTAGTTGCCAGTCTTTTTGGCAATACATGCATGTTTCTGATACTGCCTCCCAGAATTTCACCTCCAAATAGCTCTTATTCTGAAGATGTGGCATAGCAGTTACCATATCCATTAATTCACCCCTACAGGAAGTTAGGTTGTTCCATCTATCACAATAACCTTGGAAAGATAAGGAACCCCCTAAAGTCACCCTAAATCCTGTCATGGAAGCCCTCTGCTGAAACATCAGTGGGCTCTGAGAATGTGTCACCCAACATTAAGATAGTTAAAATTGTGTCTCTCCTCGACTAGTACATGTCACACACACACACACACACACACACAGAGTTACACACATGTAGTCGTCAACACTAGATTATTAACACTACATTATCAACACTAATTATTAAGAAAAGGAGAGACCCTACATTTACATTGTGTATGTATATATATTTCTATATTCACCAGAGTCTGTTAGTCTGCTGCTCAGGAAAGCATGGCCATGGCAACTTTTCAAAGCCACTTCTCTACTTTGTGTAAAACAGGAGTAAACAAATAGTCTTCAGAATGGCTCATAGTTTAGGTTTGTGTTCTTGTTTTGATGGAACAAGATATGAGCTCCATTCATCCAATGCCTATTAGAAATTCTGGTCATAGATGAGGAACATTACTACTTCCACAGTGATACTAATGTCATATAAGGTAGTGAAATAATTCTGCAGGGGCCTCCAACATGTTACCAGTAGTTTGTGGCCCCATGATTCCTTTCAAATATTTTTATTTAAAAACATGCATTTTAATTTTATATTTGATTCATTGATTCCTGCAGTCTTTATTTTTCGGCAGTGGTTGGTATTGAGTTGTGTCTTTCCTAAAGTATGCCACGTGATATGGAGCCTTCCATGGTATGAATGTGAAGGGAAGGAGGGTGAGCAAAGGGAGTTATTTGCTTAAAGGCACATGCATGGGTTAAGCTTACAATGCGGTCTATGTGGTTTGGGCAGCTCATCAAGGATTCTGTTGTTTTCACATATTATTATTAAAGTTTGAAAATGCCATTTTAGCTACGCCTTCCAAGATAAGTGAAACTAAGTCAGGGTTTCTTAGGAAGTCTGTTTACTTGTAGGGCAGCCTGGGAAGTTGTCCCTTGTCTTGAAGAACTGCACCAAAAGTACTTGTTTTTAGTTCCATGGTCAGGTTCTTAGGTACTGTACTGGAAGGATAAATGTTTGGGCACCAGTGGTTTCATCCCGTATAACAATTTTTGAGATTAACAAGCATATTGTTAATGGCTTACTGGATATAATTGATTTAATAAATTTTATTATATTTACTATTCACAATAACCTGTGAATAAGTGTATTCTGCATGCAGTAGTTTTGGTGTTCTTTTTCTAAATTGGAAAAATAAAAAATAATATTTTGAGGCAGAAAAATGGCAGAATGGAATTTGAACCCAAGTTTGTGTTTTTTAAATCAATTCAAGGCCTAATAGATGGTATAAAATGAATGAGATTCCTTTATTATGTCATATCTATATATCTATCTATCTATCTATCTATCTATATCTATATCTATATCTATATCTATATCTATATCTATATATATTTTGCCTCCTTGAATTGTAGAGGAAAAACAATGAACCAGCATCATCACCTGGCTGTTTTGCCCCCAGCGTGTTTACCTCAGAAAACATAATACACATTTTTCCTGAATTCTCATAAATAGAGATGAGAGTTTTCTGGACCCAAGTTCATTTAACAACAAAGCTCATATTTTTGACCCCTCATAACATTTCAATAGGAACCATTTTAAAATTTGTATCAAGATGGGCATCGTAACCTAATTGAAAACTAGGACTTGATTTCTTTTGTGGCATATTCTGTCTCTCTTTTTTTTAAATATGAATACTCACAGGACCATGCCTTTTAATTCCTCATTATTGCCTTTTATCTCCAAAATTATTGTTTAGACAATTTTGAACAATTGTAGATTAATTGAGCTTCTGTTGTTGCAATGAACCTTATAATAGTAAAGATTTTTTTTTTCCTCCGTCTAGAAATAGAGTTTTATTTATTTGGAAAATTCTTTGATGTGATCAAAAAGGAACAAAACATTTTCAAGCTGGAACTATTCATTTTCTAGTTAGCTAAGAAGTTTTAAAGGGAATTCTCTTAATTTCCCAGAAATAGTGAAGTTATTTTGGAAAATCTTAAGCATGCATATGAGATTCTAATACATGGACTATCGTTCATGTAATTTCTCTCCTTCCTCAAGGTTCGGTGTTAGAAACAGCCTTCTTGTATGCGTAAGTTCCCATACAACTCCAGGGATCAACTTTAAATCTCTACAAAGAATATGCAGCTTTAAAACAATTATCTTAGCTAAACCATTCTAGAAGACTGGGTAAATCTTTCTGTTGGATTTGACCCATACGTTATCCATGTTTCAAATAAACAAATTGCAGGAAGTCACCAGCTCACAGCTTTTATGTTCCTGAAAGTTTGTTTATGAATTGCTCACTTGAAACAAATTTTCCCATAGGGATAATGATATATATGATGATGAGATTCCCACACTGGTCCTTCAAAGGCTATTGACCCATTATCTAGTTGAAATACTAAATATTTGCAATGAAATGTGTGAAGAAGAGTACTGATACTGCAGTAAGTAGCCAGAAGAGAACCATGGAATTAAATGTGTTTTCAATTTTAAATGTTGCTATTTGTAAAAAGGAAGGTCTAATTAGAGGACAATGAGATGGAGAGAGAATTTGAAGGTAGTTTTTAGGTATATTTTCAGAAGTTTTAGAGACTTATGAAACTGGATTTTCAATTATGTTCAATTTTACTTCCATACTTGTGGTTTACTTTTTCTCAATTCAACTTTATCATATATACTGCTGTTGAACTGTGATTAATTTCATTATGGAAACTCACAAATGGAGTTAATAAAGGGAGAGAGAATTTACTGAGATGATGGTACAGGAGTTGAAAGGGAGAAAACGCTTAAGGGATTATAACGGATTTGGGCTCACGTGTCTGAAAAAGTCCCTGAGGTTAATGAACTGAATAAGGAGATAGACAGGAGCTGGGGGCAGGATCCCCTTAAGGAGAAAGTGGGTGTGTGGCAGAGGGGCTGGGTCTAACCGATTTCTCTGCTGACTACCAAATATTTCTGCGGGCACAGAATGGTTTGCTTAGAGGGACAGGGCTCCTGGGGATGGAGCTTTAGACTTGGAGAGGGGTCAGTCCCCTTTCTCGGAACATATATGCCATTTAAGTGTATCCACAGAATGTCACAAAGATACTTAGAATCTTTATTTAAATATCGTATATCATGTCACTTCCTTGTTGAGAAAAACTCCTCTATCTTCTCATTTCTGTTAAAATTCATTGCATACTGGAGACTGCACACTCTGGCCCACTGTGCCTCTCCAAGCTCGTTGCATGCCTTACTGCCACTCTCGGAGTGTTTAGAAAAAATGCTTTCCTGCCTCAGGGTTTTTGCTCTGCTTAGGACACTATTTTGCCAGTTCATGGAGTGACTGATTTTCTTGTGGTCCTAGCAAAACTGCCACCTTCTCAGGAGGGCTTCCCTACCATCTTGTCATCCCAAGCTCTCAAACACACAACCTGGGCCACTGAGTACATCCCAGTCTACCCTCTCTCCTCAGAGATGTATTTATGATTCATCATTATTTAATGGTGTATGGGCTGAATTTCTCAGAGCTAAGCTCCGCAAGGGCAGGAATCTGGTCTATCATATTCACCTCCTTATCTTTGGTTCTTGACACACAGTGGACACTTGGTGTGTTTATTTATTGGATAAATGAGTAAAACCAGATATAAATGACTCCAGTGACTTCATATGGTACATTGTAAGGTATTATTTGGTGCATTATAGTGGATGTAAGAAAAATAAATGCTCAAACTTGTTTTCTTGCTGGAGAAGAAACATGAAATGAGAAAAAGCAATGTATTATGAAGTGGGATATTGTGAGATACAGATAATACATTTTGAGAAGCAAAAGAAAAGAAATAGTCCATTTGACAATATATGCATGAGCTTGAATTATTTTGGTGATTAGCTGCAAAGAAATGATTTTATAATACAAAGAGGCAAGTTATAGCACAGCCATTCAAAGAAGTTCCCAGGATCACTGTTGTCAATATGCTGTACATATTTTTCCTTCTCTCTCTCCCTTCTGCTCTCCTTTATTTCTGCCTTTCGCTCTCCTCTTTCATTCTTCCACCCCATCTTTCTCTTCCTGGGCAGTCTTTGCTTTTCTCTGGTTTATGACCAAATCTCAAAATCCTGGCTCCTGGAGCTAGAGTTTGACTTGGAATTTGGCAAAGTATTTTTAAATAAATAAATGAATATAAATGAGTGTAATGTTGTATGATATATTTGTGCAAGCAGTGGCAGTGTCTTATGGTATATGAGGTTTTTCAAATGCCAAATTATTCCTGATCAGAGAATTCGTTACTCTTGGAAACTCAGTATGGTCGTTGAATTTGTGCAGTGGATTTTTTTTTGTAGAAAGAGCATGGACCCAGAAGTCAGACATGGGTTTGAGTCTTGAGTGTTGTGACTGCTTGGCTGTGTGCCTTGAAAAGGTTACTGTAACTTCCTGGGGTTCTGTTTGCTTGCAAACACAATAAGAGAATTGATCTGCCTACCTCTAGAACTTCTAGCTCTAAGAGTTTCTGGCATTCATTGAATGGTTTGGAGTCTCCATTCTTACTGTCTCCAAGGTTTACACTGAATGATTGACCCCTTTTCCTCCCATCTCAAAATATACTTGTCCCTAACACAAAAGTAATTGAAATGTATTACTATCTTCCTTTTGTTGGATACTCCTCCTCCTTTGTTGGATGCTGCTCTCCGCACGTATGCCACAAGTTGGTCTTGCACCTTTAAGGTACTGGAAGACAAAAGTGCAGTTATGCAACCCTTTTCTATAGCCCCTAGCATAGAACTACTTGCCGTGTACTCATCAGAAATCGCATGAATTATATGAATGCATACTAGGTGTTCGGCCCTGTTCCACATGCTAGAGGTTCAATAGTGAACAACAGATACAAAGTCCTGCCTATGTGGACCTTCCTTTTAGTGTGGGAGAGATAGGAAATAAAATGAAACACAGAGTACATTTGATAGGGATAAGAACTTTGGAGAAGAATGGAGTGGAGAAAGGGGATGGAGGAAGTAGTGGAAGGAGTGGGGTGGAGAGGGTTGCTATCGTAAATAAGGTGGTAATGGATGGCCTCACTGAGAAGCCATATAAGCACAGACTTGAAGGAGCAGAGGCAGTGAGCAGCCATTTAATTATTTGGAGGAGCAATGCAACGTGGAAGGAGGAAGAGCATGTGCAAAGGCCTCAGAATATGGGCAGACCAGCAAGGCTAGGGAGGGAGATGTTCAAGAGAGGGACTTAGGTGTAATATATATAAGTAGACACTCGTGAATCTTCAGTGGTAGTAAGGCCTGCTTCCTTTTGCGTTAGTCACCATGAGCCTGTGTTATCCATGTGTCTAGTGACAGGTAGGAATTCAGAAGCCTGGCATTCTGACACTGGTTTTGTGGTGCTTCTTGGACTCATTCTTTCCACATATTAAAGTAAATGGGTGAATATCATGCTCTTACCTTAGCTCATGGTTCCAAGCCCAGAGTTAGAGCTGAGTGTTCAGCTCCAACTTTAGGCTTGAACGTTTCCACGCAAGAGAAATGGTCCCATGACAAGGGTGACCCCGGAATCAAAATCACATATCAGTTCAGAAATGTTTGACTATATACAAAAGACCATCATTTGTATTTTTTGTTCATATCAACTCCTTCTTTTAATCGAGACTAGTATTTTAGGATTTTTAAAAAGAACCATGCAGAGTGACTCATGGTACATATCTTTAACAAACAGTATAATGAGTAAAATATTGTGCTCACTTAGGACATTGTCATAAGATTATATGACATTTGCATACACTTCAAACTTTCCAAAATGCTTCATTTATTCAGCAGATAAATCAGGAGCTTTTTTCTTAGTTTCAGGTATTCTAGGCACTATGAATATGACAGGTGAAAAAAAGGCAGCTGTCGTCTCTGTCCTCAGAAGCTTAGGGTCCGGTACAATGTTGTCACACACTGTTGTACATATGCTTTTTATTCTCACATCATCCCTGTGTGGTAGAAAGAATAGGTATTACCACCCTTATTTCAAATAGGAAGAAAGTAGAGCCCAATGATATTAAGTGACTTGCTTAAGGTGACCATCTTACCAAGTGGCAGAACCAGCATTTATTTACTATGCTTGACTTACCTGCTCCCACCTGAAATTGTTTGGCCTGGGTCTCTGGCTGACAAGCAAACAACAGATTGACTAGATTGGACACAGTATTTCAAAAGCCTTCTTCAGTACTAAGCAGAGTAATTTTATCAGCAGGTTATGATCATTCAGATCAGCCATCAGCTTGAAGAAGGTCACCTAACACAGAAGTGTTTCATCCCAGTGGGCTCCTTTCAGTGACCCTCACTGGTTTTCCAGAATTTTATGATGAGGAGGGAAATGTGATATCAACCAGCCAGCAGACTCTAAACTTTCACAGCTTACCTTCTACACAACGTTTTATCAAAAAGCTTGGCTCCCGCTATGAACAAAAGCCCTTTCTCCCTGAGAAGGACAGTTCGGTGTTCACTGACATTCTGTGAAAGCCTTGACCGTTATCAGGAAAACATGATGGTGTGTGCTGCCATTGAAGATTAACCAATCTAGTCCAACCTCATTTTACAGCTGAGGAAACCAAAACCAAATGAAATAACTTACCCAAGGATTTTTATTCTCTCCGTAAGAGGACACGTCAAAGTTGTTTTTTTTTTTTTTTTTTTTTTTTTTTTTTTTTTAGTAATGATTCCAAAAATGTGAATAGACAAAGACTTGGAACCCATGGTGTCTTTCACATTCAAAGGTGCTGAGACTGGTTGGGTGACTGCCCAAAGACACACAAATGAATGTGTCCCCAGGGTCCACTGCTCTCCTGAGTACACACACAATGTGGCCATTTATAGCTCTCTCCTGTGCTTCCATGTCTCATGCATCTGATGTCAATGAGTCAGCGCTGTGTCGAGGGAAGAACCAGGACTTGAAGGGGCTGGATCTCCTGACTAGTTCTGTGACCTTGAGTGAGTTCTGGAACTGCTTTGGCCTCTGCATCCCCATTTGTAAGGTGGGAATAATGCCGGCTCCCTACCTCGTAGGGTCATTGTGAAGATCAAATGAGATAATAAATATGAAAACATCTGCAGAAGTGTGGTGCGTATGCCAGTTAGTTTCTCAGATCATTCTCTCTCAGATTGATTATTACATGTGGTTTCTTAGCATTCAGGGGCTAGGTATTCCTGCTTGCTGTTTTACTTCTCAAGTAGATTATCGCTGCACCCTCTTTTGCAGATAGGCCTACAGATTTCTCTCCTCTCTTCACCATACTGTTAATTACTAGCATATTCTATATCATCCTCGATTCTCGATGTCCACAGGCTACGCTACCCACTTCTTGACCGTGGAAGACATCACAACCAATCTCATCCATTTTTTTCTTTTTAAAAAAAAATTTTTTTTAACGCTTATTTATTTTTGAGACGGAGAGAGACAGAGCATGAACGGGGGAGGGTCAGAGAGAGAGGGAGACACAGAATCTGAAACAGGCTCCAGGCTCTGAGCCATCAGCACAGAGCCTGACATGGGGCTTGAACTCACAAACCGCGAGATCATGACCTGAGCCGAAGTCGGACGCTTAACCAGCTGAGCCACCCAGGCGCCCCTCATCCATTTTTTTCTATCTCAACATCTATCTCAGTGTCTATCTCAACATCATATACTGGGCTGCCCCTGCCAGTTGTTTGGAATTGGCACATGAGATGATATCACATTGCTTTCCCTACCACGGGCAGTTTCCCAAAGTTGAAAAACAACGACTAAAACAGGAATGTAGGTGGTCTCGCTGTGCAGTCAGCCTTTACAGATGCCCTTAGTGTATCACTGAAAAATGACATGTGAAAAATTGCTCATAGCACTAGGTATGGTAGCAGTGGTAGAAAATGGTCTGCAAGCCCTATAACAGGTAGGACCCTACTCCTGTTCTATAGACTCTAATCAGCAAGTTTTTCTTAGCCTCTTTGTTCCTCCAATTCAAAGAACTGTGACTACCAGGTAGCTAAGCCACAGTCAGTGTTTGGATTCACTCCTAATTTCTCCTTCCTGCTTGCCTCACAATAGTAGGCCCTTTAGAGCTGTGGATTATCATTCCTAAAAGATCTTGGCTCTCTCCCTTTCATCCTCTGCTACCAGCCCTGATCAGACTTTGGTGCTTCCAATCCATGCTTCTCACAGCCATCAAAGACATCACTTTCCCCCACTTGCCTTTGATTATTCCCATGCTTCTAAGACGAAGTGCAAATGCCCTGGTGTGCGGCATAACACTTTCATACACAGGCTGCCTTATCTGCTCATATCCCACTGTGCCAGCCAGACGGGGAGCTCCTTGTCCTTCTCTTTCCCTTGTATATGCTCTTCTTTCCCTTTTCTGCAAGGTCGCAGTCTGTTCTGATCACTCAAGGTCAGACAGAAGTGCCCCTCTTCAATGAAGCCTCCCACATTCCCCCACATTGAGAGTGAGGTGCTCCCTGAGCTCAGTTAGCTCTCGGTTCTTGCCCCTCAAAGCCACATATCAGAAGGTTTAAGAGCACTGGCTTTGGAGTCAGAATGACCTAGGTGAAACCTCATGTATGTGACCTTGGGAAGCTAATGCACCTGCTTCCTCATCTAGAAAATGGAAGTGATAATAACAGTTAACTTTCTGACGGGTAATTTGAGCACATGAGGTCATAAGGATTAAACTAGAAAGGGCACTTATAGCCAGTGAGTTCTCCAGAGATACAGGACCAATAGGTTAAGAGGGAGAGGGAGAGCAAGAAAGAGAGAGTCAGAAGGAGAAACGGAAAGGGTGAGGGAGAGGGAGAGGGAGAAGGAAAGAGAGAGACAGAGACAGAGGGAGAAAGATATTTTTAAGGAACTGGTTCACTTGATTGTGGGGACTGGCATTGCAAGTCTAGAATCCATAGATCAGACTGGTAGGTAGGGGTTGATGCTGCAGTCTTGAGGTAAAGTGTTAAGCTCTCAATAAATCTTAGCTGCTATTTTCTGTTATATACCTACCTTGTTTGTTCCTCCCCCAAGAACCAAGGACTCCTCCAGAGCAAGGACTGTGTCTCATTCAATTTTGTATTCTTAATGTGTGGCATGTGTAAGTGCTCAATAAAAATCCAGTGAATGCATGAATGCTATTGAGGGATCACATTTTGGGGGGAAATATGCAATATTTGGCCCATAGTAAAGATGTATGAAATGTTACTCGGTTGGGAACATTGAAGGCACCAGTATGGTTCCTGGATGCCAGGCAGTCCCCAGGACTATGAGCCCCCACCTCTCCCCAGAGCACCCATCTGCTGTGTAGGGTCACTCTGGTGGAGAGCCATATTCTGGTTCAGGAGCATGCAGTTGATCTAGTATCTCACACAATCTGCCTGACTGCTTTAATTGTTTTGCTTTCATTTTGAGAGAGACCAGGTTTCATTGTAGAAAACTCAGAAAATAGGAAGATAACAAAGAAGAAATTGAAATGACCAATTATCGCATTATTATGGAATAATGAACCGCAGTTTGGCGAGTGTAGAACATGGACTTTGGGGACAATCTGAGGCTCTTCAAGCCTCAGCGATATTAGCGGTCAAGAGGGTGAAATAACACCTTCCTCATAAGACGTGGGGAAATTAAATAAGATAACATATGGACTTCACTTGGCATTTACCTGGCTTATTAAGTAAGCACTCAATGAATGCTAGCTCTTAATAGCTTTACATGCAAAACCAATATTTATGTCATAGAACCCAATTTGACCTGTACATGTATACGCATACATGTGTATATATACACACACAGACAGACACAGCTTTCACAATTGACATTAGATTATAACCACTGTCCTAGGCAGTGTGTATATTTGTTAAGAGTGTAGGATCTGGAAGCAAACTTCCCGGCTGCAACCCTTGACCTCTGTACGCTTGCCAACTGTGTCAGTTTAGGCATTTCATTTACGTGCTTTGTGCTTCAGTTTCTTCTCCTGTATGAGATAATCCCTATCTGGAAAGGCTATGATAAGATTAGATGAACTTAATATATTGTACGTAGTTATTATTATTTTTATAACATATAATATATATGTGGTATATAATATACATAAAGAACAGTATTTGGCACGGAGTAAACGCTCAGTCAAGAAACGTTAGCTATCATTATCATCCCCCTGAAGTAGTCTCCAAAAGCATTATTTTTACCGGTTGTGGAATATGCCATTGCATCACAATTTATGTTATGATTTCCCTGTTGTCAGACATTTAGACTGTTAGCTGGAGCTTGATGTGTATATTGAGCTAGAATGGCTCATATTAATGAGTCATGTGGTGTGTCGTGAATTCTTCATTTTCATTTAGTAAGATAGCCCTGTGAGGTGGTAGGAGTTCTGCATTAGGTTCTAGTCCTGACACTGCTCCAGCCAACTGAGTGACTTTGGACAAGTCATTTAACACTGGGGAGAGAAAGCAAAGTAGTAGAAAGAGAAATTGATTTTAATTCAAAAAATTCTAACATCTTCTGGCACCGTTCTTTATTAGCTATGAGGATGAGGCCAAAAATTTACCAGGTGGGTAGGAATTGATTTTTTATGTCTTCTTTGAAAGTCCTGGCTGTATATTTCAGGCAAGTCCCCATCTCTTCTATTTTCCCATCTGTGGGATGGCAAATGAGTTTCCCTGCCTTTCTCACTTGGTTGTAAATATCAAAGCACAAAATATATGTGAAAGTACTTTTAAAAGCAGTAAATTTACATGTAAATATAAAGTAATATTAGGGCTGTTGTTATGTTGAGTATCTTGGAAACTGTTTTCAAATTCACATTAGGTTAAATAAGTTTGAAGGTGCTAACCAGTTTTCAAATGCCCAGCTCTTATTACAAGGCTTTCTGGATGTATCCCCACTACAGTTAACTGTTCTCTCAGTAACTTCCACCCTTCACGCATACAAATGATTTTCTTCATTCCTGGATACTAGGAATGCACACCTTTCCTCATTTGATGAATTATTTATTTGAATGGGAAAAGCTACACAGAATTTTGTGAAACCGGGTAAAAATAATGTTTCTAATAATGAATATGCAGTGGAACAATTTAAAATGCATTTTAAAGTGTGTTCGAGTGAAATCTATCTTGGCCTAGTTGCAAAACCAAATATAGTTCTGTATATAATCTCAGCGAGGTCTAATCCGTGCAATCTAATTGCCAGATCAAATTATGTAATCTGGATTTCTTGTGTTTTCCGCCATCTTCTATCTTTGTGGCAACCCACTTCACGCTGGCAGATTGAAGAGCAGAGATTTTTGCTGCCTTGATGAATTTTGGCTAAGATACAGAGGAAGTTTTTCAGTGACAGTGAAATGCTGTGAGCTAGCCATGGTTCTAGATGTGAGATACAAGTGAGCAAAACACCTAGAACCCTTGCTCTCCTGGAGATTGCATCCGACTCTGAGGAAACAAGACTCACAAACCAAATGAATAAACAAGATAATTTCAGATGGTGGTAAAATCAATGAAAAAAAAAAAAAGACAGAATCATGAAAAGAGTGGGAGTCGTGGTGAAAGCTGTTTTAGGTGGTCAGGGAAGACATGTAAGCTAACCCTTCTTCACGAGGTGACGTGAGAAGATCTGGGAGCAGAGTATTTCAGGAGTGAGAACTGCTGGGGCCAAAAAACTACCTGGAACTTGGTAAAGCTCAAGGAACAAAAGAAAAGCTAATGTGGCTGGAGACCAGTGAAGGGAGGGGAGGGAAGCAGGAGAGAAGGAAGGCAAGATTCAGATCAAGCAGGGCTGTGTGGGCAATGGAGATGGATCTGGAATTGGTTGGGAGGCAATGGAAAGCCACTGGAGGGGTTTAAGGAGAAGTCATATTTCCATTTGCATTTTTAAACAATTACTTTGGATGTTGGATGGACTTGAATAGCTACAGATGGCCTTCTGGTTTTGTTTTTTTTTTTTAATGTTGTTTTGAGAGGAGGTTGTCTTGAATCTGTGTTTGAGTAATAACTACTCTGACTTTATTTAATTGTTATGTTAATTTTCTGGAAAACTAAGAGAGATTGAAAGGGATTGTGGTGCCCTTCCCCTAAGCCACTCAGCACTGTCACTGCTGAGGTCTGAGGGCTCAGGGGATGGTTTAATTGAGCTATTGAATGAACTCTGTTTCTAACCCAAATGGTTCTGATGTTAGATTTTTTCAGAGGCATGATGACAGGTAAAAACGATGAAAATCTTAGAATATATCATGTGCTTTTTTTTCTCACGTACTTGTTTTTAAATGGCTTTGAAGCACTTCAATTATTTGATAGTCATTTTTGATACTGAATCAGCCAGTTTATTAGGCTGGCTTTCATCACTGAAGCTCTTTCCCTCTAAGCCAGATGGAAAAGATAGAAGTACGTAAGAGATCTTGCTGTTGACAGAGGTTGACCTCTCCGTGTTCCATTTTTCTCCACAAATTTTTCGATTAAAACCTGTGTCTTCGCTAAATTCCATTGAAAGAGACCCCTACTGTCTCTCATAATGAAGCTCCCCTCCTCCTACCTCCAGGGGCTCAATCTATTCTCTGAAATGTATTCGTAACCCAGAGGAAAATATATGAAGCTTCCTGTAGGTGGGACTTGTTCCTGTTCCATTCTTCTTTATACCAAAGACTCTGTTTTTCTTTTCTAATTACCTCTATGATATAGGAGATAAGTGTTCAGGCTTAGAAGTCAAAACAGACCTGGGTTCAAGTCCTGCCTCTGCAACTTACTGGCTGTTTGCATTTGGGCAAACCTGAGTTTCAGGTTGTGTTTGTTGATTGTTTCTTTCTTTCTTAGCTTTTTAATCTATCATGAATTTACAAGATTTTCAGCAAGTATTTATTAAGGCTCCAAACATTGTGCTAGGTGTTAGGTGTTCAGTGCATATGGTAAGTAAACATGAACACAGGTCTTGTGGACCCTACAGAATAGTGACAAAGACACTAAATTAATACAGATAAATAAATGATTATAAATGAGCAAAATGCTATAAAGGAAGCACTGAATCAGATTCTCAAAGAGCTTTTTAAATATGGGACCTAACCTGATAAGGTGAGGGTAAGTTAGAATTGTTGTAAGCATCATACGACACTTTGCTTTTAACATATGGTAGTTCCCCCTTTGCTGTGGGTTTGCTTTTGGTGGTTTTAGTTACCCACGGTCAAACAGTCAACAGATGATCTGCCTTCTGACCTTCAGAATGTCAGTAGTAGCCTAACACTACGTTACAGAGCCTACAGAGCTTACGTCACTCACCTCGCTTCATCATCACGTAGACGTTTTATCATCTCACATCATCACAAGAAGAGTGAGTATTGTGCAGTAAGATATTTTGAGAGAGAGACCACATTCACGTGGCTTTTATTATAGCATGTTCTTACAATTGCTCTATTTTTATTGTTGCCAATCTCTTACTGTGCCTACTTTATGAATTAAAATTTATCATAGGTATGTATATGTATGGAAAACAGTAATTACAGGTTTCTTCAGTACTATCTATAGTTTCAGGCATCCACTTGGGGGTTTGGGGAGGTATGCCCCATGGATGAGAGCGGACTACTGTATGTCCTTTGTGTTCAGTTGATCATAGCTATTGTTATCGTTATTGTTAATCATTGCTGTGGCCACTGTTGATATTACACACACCCCATGCTTGTATATATTGGATGCAGTGAGCTTTCCCAGAACTTGTTACATGGTGCTCCAAAAATGTCTGTTGACTGTGTTCTTGGTTAGTTGCCTAGAACTGTTCTACATCTGTGCTCCCTGACTCCTTCCAGCTTACTTCGTTTTTGACCTGGTATCTGAGTAGTTTCTGGGGCTGGCCACTCATATCTTGGATACCATCCATCCTTGACTCTCCCAGATTCCTTAGAAAGCTCCTAATCTTGATGCTCTATCTCCTACATGAATGCCAACCAAATCCCAATGTAGCAACTACTATGTTGTTATGTTATGCTTCTGAAGGAGGACTCTTTAAGAAAACTTTCTGAAAGAAAAGAGAGTGCCTCCCTTTCTCTTGAAGCCCTTTAAAGAGCCCATTGCTACAACCACTCTGCAGTATAAGCACCTGTTCTGGTTGAATTATGAACCTGAAGGATTTTTCTTCCTGTTAGTTTTACAGTCTTTTTAAAAAAAATTTTTTTAATGCTTATTTATTTTTAAAAATTTTTTTTTTTAACGTTTATTTATTTTTGAGACAGAGAGAGACAGAGCATGAACGGGGGAGGGGCAGAGAGAGAGGGAGACACAGAATTGGAAGCAGGCTCCAGGCTCTGAGCCATCAGCCCAGAGCCCGACGCGGGGCTCGAACTCATGGACCACGAGATCGTGACCTGAGCTGAAGTCGGATGCTTAACCGACTGAGCCACCCAGGCGCCCCAATGCTTATTTATTTTTGAGAGAGAGAGAGAGAGGGACAGAGAGAGACACACACATATGCAGAATTCAAAGCAGGCTCCAGGCTGTGAGCTGTCAGCACAGAGCCCAACGTGGGGCTCGAACCCATGAACCATGAGATCATGACCTGAATGGAAGTCGGATGTGTAAGCAACCGAGCCACCCAGCCACCCCTACAGTCTTTTTTTTTTTAATTTTTAATGTTTATTTTTGAGAGAGAGAGAAAGTGTGCATGAGTGGGGGAGCGGCAGAGAGAGGGAGGCTGTCAACACAGAGCCCAAAGTGGGGCTCGAACCCACAAACTGCAAGATCATGACCTGAGCCGAAGTCAGACGCTTAACTGACTGAGCCACCCAGACACCCCAGTTTTCCAGTCTTTTTTATTCATCATTGACCTAGAGGCAAGACCATAATAATCTTCAGACTTTTCCATTTCTCCATACCAAAGCTTGTGAAAATATGCTTTTTAAATTTTGATGTTGTGGGTGCATATGTGATACAAACATCTGTTCATGGTAAACTCTTGATTTTCCCAGCTGATTGGTGAGAGGAATAGCTCTTCAGGGTCATTACCTCTAAATTGCCTCTTCAACTGGAGTTTCTCATAACTGGGTTTAGTTCTTCCTGTTCTCCAGGTGGCTGCCCTAGAACTTACCAAAAGATGGTTGCCCCAGATCAACCCTAGGTCTCTGGATGTTGTATAATAAGAAATACTGAGAATAACATTCTCCCTGAAATGTGCCATAATTTCTCTCTTTTTTAAAAGGTTTATTTATTTATTTATTTATTTATTTATTTATTTATTTTAAAGGTTTATTTATTTTTGAGAGAGAGAGAGAGAGAGAGAGAGAGAGAGAGCATGAGTCGGGGAGGGACAGAAGGAGGGGGGGCTAGAGAATATGAAGCAGCCTAAGCGCTGACAGCAGTGAGCCCAGTGCGGGGTTTGAATTCACGAACCATGAAATCATCACCTGAGCCGAAGTCAGACACTCAACTGAGCAAGTCAGGTGCCCCACGCCAAAATAATTTCACTTAACAAGTAGGTGTAACTACTTCCCTCCCCAGGAGGAAGAAATGTTCAAGGAGGGCTCAGATTTATTAACGTAAAAACAGCTACCATTTCTTGAACTCCTGCTATGTGCTGGAAACTGTTCTTAAATTCTCCATAGGCGTTTGTCTCATTTACAATTATTCTATGAGGTTACTAGCATGGTCATTATCTCCATTATGTCAATGAGAGAACGGAGAATCGGAGAGTTTATGACTTGCCCAAATATTTAGGACTCGTGCACTGATCTCTCTCTCAAACTTATGTTGTGAACCACTAAATAATACTGTCTCAAATTTTACCTTTGAGAAATTAGATTGAAGATATTCTCAGGTAGGGGCAAAACAGTGACATCACCTGCACCACAACAATTGAAAGTTTGCAATAAGTAATACTGTGATGGCATGCTCATCTATCTCTTCTCACCATACAAATGCTAAATTTGAGGAGATGCCTGTCCAGTTCTTGTAATACTATCAAACATCTGTAATACCTCACATACAAAGTTCCAGCTAATAAAGAACATGAGTAGATAATTATAGAAGTAACAAAACTATTATCCAGAATGCCTTTGTTTGGATTATTTTGTAATCCAATTAGCTTACAGTTTCTCACTCTTTATAGGTTTCTATGGCATTGTATGTTAAAGCAAACTTTAATAAACTGTGTCGTATATTTCAGAGAAACTTGCAATGCTCTCTTCAGCACTTAATGCACTTCTCCCATGCTAGACTGAGGAATCTATTTCCTCTTCTTGCTTAACAATCTATTGAGCACACCTCCTAGTTTCAGTTATCACAGAATTTTTATCTTATAGCATTTCAGAGGCAATTCAGTCATCAGCTGACCTTTGTTTCATATGAGAAATAGTCATTTTGACTGTGTGGTTCCATATTAATGGCTTCGTTGTAGTTCAGACATAACACTGCTTTTGATTGTAATATTGCTAACAGCTGCTCAGGCCTCAGTAACTATAAGAAAATGCATATTTTAGAAACGTGTGAAAATATGCAGATCCTCTCCAAGTTTATTTATAAACTCGAAATAGAGCCTTTATACTATTTATTTTGCAGTAAATACAAGTACAGCCCTTAGGTATTGCCTTTTTACCTGCACCTTGTGTTTCTTGTTTTCATCCCAAGTTCTTTCGTCAAAGCAGGCAAACCAACAGTATAGATGAACTCTCTATATGAGGCACATGTATCCAACGTGAACAAAAGTCCACGACTCTGTAGATTCTCTGAGGGCAAAACGGGCTCATAGAAAAGTGGGCCACAGTCACCTGAGGGGGTAGTAATAGTAGTCATTGTTATTACTATGTATAACAGAAGAGTATGCCAGGCTCTGAGTGAGGGGCTGTATAGAATGGCATACCACTTATGTCTCACCATAACCCTGTGAAGGTTATTCTTAGTCCCATTTGATAAATAAGGAAAATGAGGCCCAAGGTTACGTGCACAAGGAGGAAGTGACAGAACAGGGTGGAACCACCGAGCCCCGATCCTATAATCTCTGAACCACTGTGTTTAGTGACTGCCAGTCACCATTGTGGGCCTGTCCGGGGCAGCTGGGCTGGTGAGGCTCTTGTCCATTGTCAGGAGAAGCCAGAGACTTCACATGGGACCTCTTTATCACCACTCCTCACCCCGTCTGAGCTCTCGAGTACGCCTTTTTGACTGGCTCTGTCTTGTTAAGAGCCTTTACTGACTTCGGTGAACTCACTTAGCAACATAGCCTTCAGGGCTGTCCTACTCTGGGAGCCTCCGCTGTGTCCTTTTCTGCGCGGCGTGCAATTTTGCACCGTGACACTGCCTCCTCTTCTCTCTTTCCTCGTTTCTCCTTGTGTTCTCTCGTGTGGTTTGCGCTGTGCCGCCGCTTTCTGTGTTCCTGTTCTGTGGTCTCTGTTCCTCATGCTCCCCTCATTCAGTCAGATTAGGTAGCAGTAGAGTAGCCATCAATGAGGTGGCAGGCAGCCTCTTGAGCCCCAGACCACTTGGGTCAAGTCCTGACCCCCTCACTTACTAGCTGTGCAGTCTTGGCTCAGGTCCTTCTCAGTTTTAAAATCAATATTCTAATAATAATACCTATCTCAGATTTATTATGAGGAATGAATAAGCGGTCACATATGAAGTGCTTAGCTTAGTGCCTGGCACATAGCAATTGCTCATCTAACCTTTTTTGGGGGGGGTGGGGGTTGTTTTTACATTTGCATGCTGACAGGTACTTTATGTGAGGAAATCCCGCCATTTGTTTGAGGGAGAAGTGCCTTCAACCACACAAGGAAAACCCTTCCCCCAGGAAGAAAACAAAATGAGTTCTCCCTTTAAGATGCTTCCCATTCCTTCATTTTCAAGTTCTCTTTGGCCACAACACAAGTTGGCCAACTGCCACTGGGGCCTCAGAGACCAAAACATCAGCCAAGTTTTGTTTTACTTTTAACTCTTGCAATTCCTGTCTCTCCAGGTCCCTGCCACCCGTATTTACAATGCAGGAGAGTGTGGGCAATAGCTTCACATTTGGGGTTTGGGGCGCGGTTGACCTGGCCTTGTGGTCTTAGGGGTTGGGCAGAAAGCTGGGGGATAATGGCTTTCTGATCACTTGCCCCACAACAGATGTGCACCAGAGCACATATGACAACTTCGTGTGCAGGTGGGGAGGAGTGCCTGTAAAGATGAATTCCAAATGACCCTCAGAGCCAGCTGTGCCCAGTGCTTTTCGTAAAGCGTTTCATTTGATAATCACTGGCTCCTCTTAGATGGTATTATTTTTTTCCATTTTAAAAATAAGGTCATCAACAATGAGGCCGAGAGAAGTTAAGTAATTTGACTGAGATCTACCTGGTTCTACTATATGTGCTTTTCACCACCCACCATCCTGCTCCCTTCACTTTGTTGTAGACCTTCTTTCCTGTACTACCTTCTTCTGACCTCAGTGTCCTTATCTGTAAACCAAGAGGATTCTGCAGGATGATTTGGAGTTCCCTTTCAGCTCTGACATTCTGACACTCTGGATCAACCTCTGAGCTTAGACACCCTCTGAGTGTCCATCCAGAGGTGTGTGAACTGGCCTCATTTGCTCACTGCTGCTTGGTTTAGGCTGCAACTGTCTGAGACTCTATTACTGCATTCCAGCTCCCATTACCGTGTCTCCCGTATTGACCAAACACACTTTGTTCTATTACTCCTGAGCAAATCCTCTACAGAATCTGAGAGCTTCAGGAATTCCCTTCTGGTGGTTGTTGAATGGGTGTTGCCTTGATCCATAAGTTTATGCAATTTCAGAAGGAAAAATGCTCTGCAGAATCTTAACAGATTGGAGTTGACGGGAGAGGAGAGGGAACCCAACAGCAATTGAGCTCCACTGAGTTAAATATCTTTTGCTTTGCTTTTTACAATCTTGTGAGATTAGATACTTTCTTCAGCGCTCATACAGAAGAAGGCCCTATAACTTGTGCAGAGAATTCAAATTTGAGTCTGCCTATATTTCATATACGAGGCTGTGACCTTTACCTTGGTGTATGGTAGAAAGAGGCACTAGGTTAGAAATTTCATTCCAGTTTTGCTACTAATTTTTAATGTGCTATTTTGATTAAGATACTCTTCATCGATCAAATCAGTCTATAAAATTGATTATCTTTAAACCAAGTAATCTTAGGGACCCTATGTCTTGAGCTGTGTTAATGGTTTAATTATCTCAGCTGCTTGGGAGGACATGAGATCACTCTTTATTCCTTTTTGTGCTTTATCTCCTACTTTCAGTCATCAAGTCCTATCAGTTCTGATTTTATTTTTTAATGTTTATTTATTTTTGGAGAGAGAGAGAGTGAGCGAGTGCAGGAGGGGCAGAGAGATTGGGAGAGAGAGGATCCAAAGCAGGCTCTGCACTGTCAGCCCAGACCCTGATGTGGGGCTCAAACCCACTAACTGTGAGATTGTGACCTGAGCTGAAGTTGGATGCTTAGTCAACTGAGCCATCCAGGCACCCCAATGTCAGTTCTGATTCTAAAATGACTCTCTGTGTTCGTCTTTCCTATTTCCACCATCCGCTATGGTGAATCTGGAACTTATTTCACTTCTGGAATCCTGAAATAGATTTCAAGTTGTCCACATTCCCAGGCTGTACCCAATTTCTCTCCCAGTCCTTCATTTGTGTCCTCCTTATGTATATATGCTTGTTCACTGTTTGCTCTTGTCCAAAACCTCAATTGTTCCTCCTCTGTTGTTTGCAGCATCAAGTTCTCTAGGCCTCCGTAAGCAGAAACTGCACAAAATCAACTTTCTGTTCTTCCGTGTCCACCATCTTTATCTTATCTCTGAACCTTTGCCATGGCTGTTTTCTGCAACTCTCTTCACTGAATTCTTTGAAGTCCTTCAAGGTCCAGCCCAAGTGCAAAAAAGGGCCCTGTCACTCTTGTTCATCAAGAATACATTCTGAGCATAAGCTTGATGCCAGGCACATAATGAGCAAGTAGTAAATATTTGCTGAATTAATGTATGATTCCCTCTCATAAAGGTATCCTTGATTGCTTCTTCTTACATTTATGTCAGGATTTTTAAAGACCCAGTGATACTAATTTAGCATCTCTGGAGTGTTATAGTTTCAGAGTTGCATTGTTTCATACTAAAGGAAGAATAAAATGAAGAAATCAAAGGAGATTTTTGAATTGACCAAATCCTGGCCTTAGCCATTTCTCTTATGGACTGGAGGAGTAGGAAGTTCTTTCTATGTGTTACTGTCAGGCCCTGTCCTGTCTGTCTATCAATCTATCTGTCGGTGCTTTACTCACTGAACCATTACAACAGCATTGTGAGGTAGGTGCTACATTATCCCTATTTTACTGATAAGAAAACTGACGTCCAGAGAGGTTAAGTAACTTACCTAAGATAAAGCTAGAACATGGTTAAATCAGGTTTCAGATTCAAGGATTCTGGCTACAGGGTGTATAATTGTCAGCATTATACCATGTGCTACCTCTCACACCACTGCGAATCATAGGAAAATATTGAACATATTATTAGGCTAACCTCAAGAATGAAAAAAAAAAAAAAACCTCTTAAATCAGACTTTATAGTCAATGGAACACAGTGGGTGTTACTTTACTAGGAATGGATAGCCCTTTAGATTTAGCTCTCATTTATTCATAATCTCCAGTAAGATGCTCTCCTAGCTGTTTATAAATAGATATATTCTAGTATTTTGGCATTAAATATAAATGATAACAACCTTGTCCTAGCTGGAGGTACTCTTTTTCCTCTGAGGGGTCTTCTTGGGCCCTCTGAAATGCCACATGGCTAACGACAGAATATGCCTTCTTTAAGGAAGCTCTACTTCCTGGAGCTTCTCTGGCATGCTGTCCTAGGAAGCTCTGCGCTGCAAGCCTCTAATCAGCTGAATAAAAATGAAGTGGGCATTTGTATTTCCCCACTGATTGAGTTGGCTCAACCTGATGTAGGTTCAAATTCACAAAAGCATAGACAGGCTTGCTTCCAGGCTTGCAATGGAGATGGAGGAAGGCAGGCTGTGTGCCCAGCTTCCTTGCAAAGCATGGCATTGGATATGTGTCACTGGTACCCTTTGAAACCAAGGCTCCAGAACTCCCCCTCACCCACCCAGAAGTCATGGGATGATTTGTTCAAGATGCCCTACTTCTGATGCCAACTGGACCCTGTTCAAATGAGCGTGCAGATCAGAAAGTGTTTTTAGAGGGTGAGTGCATCCATCATGGATAAAATGATCTGCAACACAAGATGTCTCAAACTGTTCCCCATTCGTCTTTCAAGCTTAGTATTTGTGCTATACTTGAAAGCCTTTTCTCAGAAAAGCCTAATCTTGATCATGTGAATTCCAGTTATTTAAGAGAATGTCAACTTGGTTAAATTACGTTTTCTGGGTCCATGCTTGACAAAATATTAGAGTAGTATCTTGATATTTACAAGTTTAACATTCAGGTTTCCATTATTCATATAAAGCATTTTCGGTTCATAATAAGGAGTAATTTGTAGGTTTCCTAAGGTGTGAATATGAATCACCCACTTAGAGATACAGGGGTTTAGGTGGGGGTCAATTAGAGAGTAGACCTAATTGTGGGCCCAACATTGACATCTCAGTGTGATTTGTTATTCTCTCAGGTAAGAATTATAATTTGGCAATTCTCTTCCAAGTGTCAAGGGTAAACTCTACATCTGAGTCAGTGAAATAGCTTTAATTTTTTGTAAAAATGGTTGTAACATAAGGATTTTGGAATTTTCCCACTCAAAACTCGTGGCCGACATTGCTAATCAATCAACTGCCCTGGCCAAATTCAGCCTGCATGAGAATCATCTAAAAAAGGTTAATTGGATTTGGTATTCAAAGATGCGAAAATTTCTCACTTACTGGGATTTGAAAGGTCTGAAATAAGTTGCCTCTGTCTTTTTTCTGTCTTTCATTTGAGCTTGATTTTAAATACAGATTTCTCCATTCCCTGCTATGCAGAAGTTTGAGTCTCTTAGACACTGCCAAGCATTCTCCAAACACATCAGGAAAATGGGTCACTTTATTTGGTCTCCCCACTTCTGGCAGTGAGACTGGAACAGATATTTTGGGAGGATATAGAGAAGAAAAAATGAATCAGGGCCAGATTTCATGCATGAGGAAAATAGGTACGTACACAATAGACAACATTTCCATGTAGGCACAATGATGTGCCTCATCCCTCAACCAGAAGGGACCTCTACTTGTTATACCTTAGAACAACCTGCTTCTTCTTGGCTTCATCTAAAAAGTTTGCCACACACAAAAATAACTTTTGCTAAGAGGAGAACTTTACTGGTCTGTAAAAACCAGATTTTATGGACTTGTCATTCAGTTTCAAATACTTAATATTTTTGGAGTATTCTATTCTAACAACCAGATTATAGGCCCATTTTCATGTTAGTTTTCCCACTAAAGTGTGAGACCCATTAGGAAGGGAGGATGTCTTTTCTTTTTTAAATTTGTATCCAAGGAAACTAGCAATGTGTCTTGATTTGAATTAAGAAATGAATAAATGATATTTAGTTGGAATGGTTTTCTCAAGTCTTATTCACCATGAATGAATCTTGGACCTGTTGCAATGACAATTTCTCTTCAATGGAAAAAGTTTTCTGAAAGTAGAGACAACTGCATCCATTTCTCTTCTGTTCATTTTTATCCTGAGAGCAGGGCTGGCTTCATGTGTACAGTTGCATAAGGCTTAAAAGGGCCCTGCCCTTGGTGTAGCGCTCTACTATTACTTTCTTAAAATTCTGAATAATTCTTGGGACGCCATTGGGGTGCCTGGGTGGCTCAGTCGGTTGAGCATCTGACTTTGGCTCAGGTCATGAACTCACAGCTCATGAGTTCGAGCCCCACATTGGGCTCTCTGCTGTCAGCTCAGAGCCTAGACCCTGTTTCAGATTCTGTGTCTCCCCTTCTCTCTCTGCCCCTCCCCTGCTCATGATCTGTGTCTCTCTCAAAAGTAAATAAACATTAAACATTTAAAAAAAAAATTCTTGGGGCACCTGGGTGGCTCAGTCAGTTAAGCATCTGACTTCAGCTCAGGTCATGATCGCACGGTTCGTGAGTTCGAGCCCCGCATCAGGCTTGCTACCATCAGCTCAGAGCGAGCTTTGGATCCTCTGTCTCCCTCTCTCTGTGCCTCTCTCTCTCTCACAAATGAAAACCATTCTTAATGTAATTCTTATAATTCTTTTTTTTTTAATTTTTTTTAATGTTTTTTATTTATTTTTGGGACAGAGAGAGACAGAGCATGAACGGGGGAGGGGCAGAGAGAGAGGGAGACACAGAAGCGGAAACAGGCTCCAGGCTCCGAGCCATCAGCCCAGAGCCTGACGCGGGGCTCGAACTCACGGACCGTGAGATCGTGACCTGGCTGAAGTCGGACGCTTAACCGACTGCGCCACCCAAGCGCCCCTGTAATTCTTATAATTCTTAATAATTCTTGAGTTAGGGACCTTGCATTCTCATTTTGCACCAGGCCCCACACATCGAGTCCCAGGTTCTGCCTGAATACCTCGTATACACAGTGTTTTATCGTGGCAGCTACGGGTTGGTCTACCCTTCCAATTCAGCTTTCCTTGCCCCAAGTGGAAGTCAAAAGCAATGGTTGTTTGTGAAGTGTGGCTCCAGTTGTTTAATACAAAGCCCTCTAGGGCAGACAGTATCAGGGAGAAGCATCCCGTGTCACCTGGGCTTCAGGGGAATAGTCCTAGAATCCTCGATGTAAGCGTCGTGGTTTAGTTTCAAAGAGTCAAAGAAAAGAATCTTTAGAGAAGGCAACTGGGAGAGGGGCTGGCACATGTAAATGACTTTCGGACCCTTCCCTCCAGCTAGAAACAGGGGAAAGGGGAGGCAAGCTGACCTTGGAAAGCTCCTCAAGAAATGCCTGGGGAACCATATTTATGGGCCCTTTTGTCCTGCTTCTCTTCCAGAACTCAAGTATCATGGGATAATGCTTCTCCAACTTTAATGTGGACAGGAAACACCTACCAATCTTGTCAAAAATGCATGTTCTGATGCAGTAGGTCAGGGTGGGGGCTTGAGATTCTGCATTTCAAATAAGCTCATGGTTTTACCAGCATTGTGCAGCATAGTTACTCCATCCAGACACTATGAATTTTACAGTGAGCAATTAAAAAGCAACCACACTTCTTGAAAACATTCCTGGAAGAAGTAGTGAACTACCAAAAACTACTTTTTAAAAAAGTTTATTTATTTTGAGAGAGAGAACAGAGCTGGGGAGGGGCAGAGAAAGAGGGTGAGAGAGAATCCCAAGCAGGCTCTGAACTGTCAGCACAGAGCCTGACATGGGGCTCAATCTCACAAATTGTGAGATCATGACCTGAGCCAAAACCAAGTGTCAGACGTTTAACGACTGAGCCACCCAGGCACCCTCAAAAACTACTTTTAAAAGTATGTTAGAAGAATTTGTTTCTTGATATGAATTGCTATGGTTAGAGAATGCATTGAGTGAACCTTGGGTCCTCATTTATTAATGAATGCTGCTAATAAAAAAAAAAAAGGGCAGAGAAACGTGCTGGGTAAAAATACAGACTCTGAAACCCAGTTGCTTGAGTCACTAAGTAACTGTGTGACCTGAGACAAGTTACTTAACCTCTTTATGCTTTAGATTCCTCATCTGTGAAGTGAGGATAAGAAAAGCAGCTCTCTCTCTTGGTTGTCGTGATTATTAAATGTGCATAAATAGAAGAGTGCTTGGCATAGAGTAAGCGCTCTGTAAGTATTAACACATTTTGGTGTTTTTACATGCCTTCCATGAGACAGGCCCTGTATTCCACGCTTTGTCTCTAATCCTCAAAACAGACCTACAAGATTATGTAATACTGTAAACACCAATAACTAATAATAGTTAACATTAATTGAGGACCTACCATGTACCAGGCACTATTTTGGGTACCAAGTAGGCATCATCTCATTAAAGCCTCACAGTAACCCATATAAATATGATTTTTCTCGTTTTCCAGATGAGGAAACTTGAAGTACAGAGATCAGTTAGAAAAATATATGTTTCCTCTTTGTAGATGTGCAAGACTAGTCCCAGGGCATGGCAGAGGAGCATCAATAGAAAAGAGAGAGAACTGAACTGCTCTACAAAATGAAGTTGGACAAATCTAAAGTATCTAGGAATTTCCCTGGAGGGGACATGGAAAGGAACAAGGAGTGAGGGGCTGAGGGAGATAAGGAGATTTGGCAGGTGTGGGGTTCTCTGTGACAGTCATGACGTGTGACTTTTAAGAATAGAAATATTTAAAATTCAGTTTTAAGTGACCTGATTTCTGTAACCCTTTCTTTGTTATTCCCTATTCATTGTTGTTGTTGTTAAAGTCTATTACCCACTCCTCTCTAATATGTGATACTTAGAGGAAATTGGAAAAAAAAAAAGTTGGGGGGAGGCATTGTCCTGAGATATCAGTATAAAGTACAGAGAAATATAAAAATCAGCCATGAAAGGAAAAATACAACATCAAGAATTCAGTGTAAAAAGACCATCCAGAACAAGATATGCCTGAGAGGAATGTGACCCACTCAGTAAACCTTGGAGGTACTGATAGGGGGTAAGTGGTTATATCATGGTCTATGGAGTTAGGGCTTGAGGCATTTCTGTTCAATCCTGAGAGGTGTTACATAGGCCAGAGGACTCACGGTTGTTCATTTTGCTGACTCCTAGGTTATTTGAAGGAACACGGTATGATGTAGCAAGAATGGACTTCAGTAACACATATCTAGTCTAGAATCTTCCTTTAACAGATTTGGAACCCCAAGTCCAGCTAGGAAAGTGACGTGCTCAGTTCTAAACAAAGAGGCGCATAGAAAAGACCACAACCAGATCCTCTGACTGCAAGCCTGGAGGGCAGTTCACTCTGTCCCTGTCTCTTTCACACGAGATGATTCTGTACTTTGAGGATGCTTTGGGAAAGTCCTAGTGATTTAGAACTCTCCAGTGGGCCGACTGGCTTAGCATCTGGGAAATTCTGAATCACATCGGATGGAATGTTTTGTTTACTTCCTCCCCACAGTGCTAAAAGGGAAAAAGGGTTCTTTTTTTTCCTCCAGCTAATTTGCTGGAAACAGTAAATAATTTCCCAGTTCATCTGGTCTCACTTGCAACCAGGGCCTTCCTGTGGCCATTTATTGGCTGGTTTCAGAGAATGAATATCGTTTGAAATATTTTACTTCTCAGAAGTTAGCCAAGAGAAGGAGGAAAGTCTCTCCATTAACTCTCTTAGTAAACCTGCTGTACCTCTGACTAGAAATAAACTGTAAAACAAAGCTCCCACCTAAGGCAGTCAGTACATCCTGGGATGGACGTGCATTCACAGATTGTTAAGCCAGGACCATTAACAATCATCTACTTCAATTGGTCAGAAGCTCTTTTTAAAACCAAATTAAAGTCAACACCCAGTAAATAAAACTCAACAAAACTGGAGCCACCCAGATTTAAGTTAGGGGCTGAGAACATTCTAATCTCCTCCTTACCCTGGAGTCACAGTCCCTGAGACAGGTCTCCAAAGAAGCAATTAGGTAAGTACTAAGCTTGTCCAGTGACAAGTTAGATGTTAGAGTAACCCTCCCAAGGTCCTGTGGCTAGTGAGTGATATGTCTGAACTTGAACTCAGGCCTCTTCAATCTCAGTTCATTGACTCCCTGTATCTCACTTGCATGGTAAATGCTCTCGACTTCTGCTGGAGAGTAAAGGGATGAGGCTGGATGGGCAATATGTCACTGTGTGCAATAACCAGGGAAAATTCAGTGAGACAGAGGAAGCTGTGGTTTGACTTGACTGATCTGAAATAATGCACAGAAACACACAAAAGATTATTCAGTGGAATTGTTGAGAGATTTGAGATTTCTATGTCATCCGCCATTTCCTCTTTACATTGGTCCAAACATGGTCCAAAGATGCCCTGTAGTCTTGAGGAAATGATATATGTAAGAAAATCATGCCACCAGTTATTCTTTTTGTAAAAGTGTTGATGGTGGGAGATATTCACCAGGCCAGACAAGGAAAAGGGGATTAACTTTGATTGAAGGCCCACAGGAGAGTCACACAGTCTGCTAGCTGTGGGACCTTGGGTCAGTTACTTCATCCTGATACTTTAGTCACCTCCCTCAGAAGGAGAGAATGAAAGGGAAATGAGATGTGACACATGGAGCCCTTGGCATAGGGCCTGGTACAGTAAGCATGCAATAGTATTGACAATTACTACTACTGCTACGATTATGATGAGGAGGAGGAGGAGGAGGAGAAGAAAGAGAGGAGAAGAAGAAGAAGGAGGAGGAGGAGGAGGAGGAAGAGGAGGAGGGGGAGGAGGAGGGGAGAGGGACGAGAAGAACAAGAACAAGGAGAAGAAGGGGAGGAGGAAGAAGAAAGAGGGAGGAGGAGAGGGGGAGGGAGAGGGAGAAGGAGAAGAAGAAACTGGCTTAATTACAATACTCCTTACAATAGTTCTGTGGGGTTTGTAGTTACCAAAGTCCTCATTTTCCAAAGTGAAGAAACAGAGCTGGAGAGGTGAAACGCCTTGCCCCAAGCCACACAATTAGGAAAGGGCAGAAAATGAGGTATAAAACCAGGACCACCTGACTCCAATGCACATTTGCTTTCTTTTGCAATGGCCCCTGACAAATTTCTATAGTCATTTAATTTCAAGGGGGAAAGCTTTCTGCCACTGCATAGCCATTGGCATGTAATTAGAGTGTTTCCCTTTTTCTTTTGTGCTAGAACACTGGAACCAAATTTCTTGCCCAAGTGTAATTATCTCATTAACTCCAAAAGAATTTATCCTTTCCTTCTATTTACATGGACTTATTTTCAGTGGCCTGGTTTTTATTTATTTTATGTTTAAACATTGGACTATATTTCCCTTGGGTATATCTTTCCAAAAACTGTTTAGGTTATCAGAAACAAGTGGAAATTCAAACTTAGGAATTTAAGGGCTGTATTAGGTTGTGAGGGATTTAAAGAGGATAAACCTAGGTTTCTGACATTAAGAAACTTGCAGTCTGAGGAAAATAAAATATATACATGAAAATGACAAGGCAGTAAATAAATTCCAAGTGAGGGGGCATGAGCAGAAAATATACGACAGCTCTGAAGAAAGGGAGATCTTTCTGAAATGGGGGTTACAGTAGAAAGGACTCTCTGAAATTTGGGCTTAGAGTTCCACAAAACAAAGTATGTCATGGTGGAATCCAAAAACTGGAAGACTCATTCCTCTAAGAAAGCTACATAAATCATTTGCTTACTCATTTATTCAACACACTTTATTT
The DNA here is from genome assembly GCF_007474595.2 of Lynx canadensis. Classification (NCBI taxonomy): domain Eukaryota; kingdom Metazoa; phylum Chordata; class Mammalia; order Carnivora; family Felidae; genus Lynx; species Lynx canadensis. Next base: position 54,656,402 of record NC_044310.1, read on the forward strand.
ACCTCCCCTCTGCTAACCTTTGTGTGCATGCCAGCCCGTGAGCACAACAGGAATGGTCTTCCCCCCTGTGGATTATAAAATCTAGTCCATTAAGAAAAATGTTGTTAGTTAGACCGTGTGGTGCTTCTAAGAGAAGGCAAAGAGCAAGAGGTACCAAAATGGAACCGTCTAGTCTGAATTTTAAATATTCATCTCATTCCCATTTGCCAGCTGATTTTCTTAAAAAGCAAATTTTATTCAAGTAAATTTTTCTAGGTTGTTATGGTTTCAGTTAAGTTCAACACAGACCACTCATTACACCGAGTGAAAGATGTATTCATTTTAATGTCTTCCTTTTATTGGGGGAAATTAACCATTCAGCTAGAATATATTGAAATTTAAACCAGTAACTATGTAAATCTTATAATGGGAAGGGCACTAGGGTGATTTTCCTTATGGTAAGCAACGCACCTCAGCACACTCTGCCAGCTACTTTGCTATTTGAATCGTGGAATCTTTTTAAGATCAATGTGACTAATAAGCAAGTTTTGTCCTTTTGGGCCATCAACTTTCCTAGGAGCTGACTCTTATTCCATTCGTCACTTTGATTTCAGAGACATTTGGACTAACAACTGATAATATGCAAAGAGTAACTTTTATATTTTATTCCAAAATCTTTTATTTTAGCCAGCAAGAAAAAAAAAAACACAGTTTCTGGGGAAGTGTTCTTTTATTCATTTTTGGAATAATGGATTTCCTACTATGCAGAGCAGTCTAGTCCAGTGGAATAACACCAGGCTGAGAAAGAGGAGAACCAAGTTTTGGTCCTGACCACTACTCAGTGGGCTTAAAAAAATTTTTTTTTAATGTTTTTATATTTTTGAGAGAGAGAGAGAGCTGGAGAGGGGCAGAGAGATAGGGACACACAGAATCCAAAATACCTCCAGGCTCTGAGCTGTCAACACAGAGCCACATGCAGGACTCGAACCCACAAACCGTGAGATTACGACCTGAGCCAAAGTGGACGCTCAACCAACTGAGCCACACAGGTGCCCCTCAGTGGGTTTTAGTTTTTTTTTTTATCTATGAAGCAGGGATAGTAATGAAATCAGGATGACTATGAAAGCGTAGTACAAACCAGAGAATATTTTATTGTTTTTGCCTTCCTAGAATGCATTTCCTCTTTTTATGGTAGCGGTATCCAAAATTTCCTTTGGGATCCAGCTACCCCTCTATATGGATGAGTGCATGTGGCACAGACCTAGCCAATCAGAAAATAAAATAACTGCAGCGATTGCATCAGGGATGGACAAATTATCCAAACTGGCCGAATCAGGATGCAAAAGCAGTAGTGGCAGAAGGCACTCTTGTCTTGTTCCTGATCTTAGTGGGAAAGCTTTGAGTTTCTCATCAGTAAATGTAAAATGAGTTATAGGGTTTTCGTGATGTGCCTTATCAAGTTGAGGAATTTCCCCTCTAGTCTTAGTTTGCTAAGTTTTATCATCAATGGCTATTGACTTTTGTCAAATATTTTTCTTCATCCGCTTATGTGATCATGGGATATTTCTTCTTTACCCGTTGGTGTGATTACGTTAATTGGTTTTTGAACGTTGAACCAGCCTCGCATGCCTGGGATAAATCCTGGCATTAAACACTACTTGGTTGTGGTGTTTAATCCTTTGTATATATTGTGCGGCTCAGTTTGTTAGTATTTTGTTAAGGATTGTTGTGTCTGTGTTCATAAGAGATACTGATCTTTAGTTTTCTTTCCATGTAATATCTTTGTCTGGTTTTGGCAGTAGGGTAATGCTGGCCTTATAGACTGAGTTAGGAAGTATTCCCTCTACGTCTTTCTTCTGGAAGAATTTTACAGAATTGGTATAATTTCTTCCTTGAAGGTTTAGTGGAATTTGCCAGTATACACATCTGAGCCTGATGCTGTTTTGAGAGGTTACTAATTATTTATTCAAGTTCTTTAATAGATATAGGTCTTTTCAGATTTCCTATTCATTTTGGTGTGAAGTTAGGTAGATTATGCCTTTTAAAGAATTGGTACATTTCATATATATTATCAAATTTGTTGGCCTAATGTTTCTTTATTACTCTTTTAATGTCAATGAGATCTGTGATAACGTCCCCTCTTTCATTTTTGATGTATGTAATTTTGTATCATCTCTTTTTTTTTTTCTTAGCCTGGCTAGAGGCTTATTGATTTTATTGATCTTTAAAAAAAAAAGATTTTGGGGGCGCCTGGGTGGCGTAGTCGGTTAAGCGTCCGACTTCAGCCAGGTCACGATCTCGCGGTCCGTGAGTTCGAGCCCCGCGTCAGGCTCTGGGCTGATGGCTCAGAGCCTGGAGCCTGTTTCCGATTCTGTGTCTCCCTCTCTCTCTGCCCCTCCCCCGTTCATGCTCTGTCTCTCTCTGTCCCAAAAATAAATAAACGTTGAAAAAAAAAAATAAAAAAAAAAAAAAGATTTTGGCTTTGATAATTTGTTATTACTTTTAATGCTCCTGACTTTACCATGTGAAATGCTGCTCAGTGGATATGGCTGAATTCTTACATTGTCAGCATCCTAGAAACTTTCTGAAACTTCTATGTAATTTGAGGCTAAAAAAAAAAGACAAAATTCGTCCCTATATTTCCATAATCCCTATATATATTCTGAGAAATATATTTATATTTATTTAGGTATTTCTTTACATCCCTGGGCTATATAATTTGAAATATACTTTACAACGTTAAGCATTTTCCAGAGGTATTAATGATCAATAGAGAAATATCTTGAAGTAAAGTCAAATTTGAAGGATGTTTCAAATTTTCTCCCCAGCTATCAGTAATAGTGTGAACATCTAATTAGCTTCTATTTTAGAAGTTTCCACACTATCTCTCTACCCATCTATCCACCCATCCATTCATACTTGTATTTAACAAATATTTTTCAAATAACTATTCAAGCACGGTGCTAAGAATTAGGCAACATATGTAATTGTTTGCTGTCATGGAACTTATGTTCTTTTGTCCCCACCATTTGCTCACCTGCTCCATCTCTTACCCCCATTTAAACTTGGAGTAAATTTCCAATCTTCCAATAATTCCACTCCAGAATTATTTCTTGAATGTGATGTGATATCGTCTCTGTTTATCTATTGTTCCTGACTTAGGTCACACCCACTTCATTGTTCCTGTAGTGCTGTGATGCCTGATTTTCCTAGCATCCCTGTGAGTGCAGCAACCAGATATTAAGTGCCTCTCAATGGGATGCAATGTAAAGTGTACAATACAACCTGTGAAGTAGACTTGCCTTAGAAAAATTGAAGCTGAATCTTTAGGCTTTTTAAACTACCAGTTGTATGAAGTGGGAAAAATATAAGAAAAAGTTAAATTAGGGGCAGCCAGGTGGCTCAGCTGGTGGAGCATCCAACTTCAGCTCAGGTCATGCGTGATCTCACAGTTTGTGAGTTCGAGCCCCATGTCGGGCTCTGTGCTGACAGCTCAGGGCCTGGAGCCTGCTTTGGATTCTGTGCCTCCCTCTCTCTCTGCCCCTCCCCTGCTCATACTCTGTCCTTCTCCAAAATAAAAAAAACATTAAAAAAAGTAAAGAATAAAAGTTAAATTATACCAACAAAGAAGCAAATAATAAATGAAATATGTGGATTGGACTCGAGGACATTATACCAAGTTTCTTTAGTAAGTCAATAGGATAGGAATAATAAGAGGGTGGGATGAATAGGAAGAGCTGTAAGTTAAGATTTTTAAGAATCATTACAACTCAGTGCAACATGGGAAATTAATTGGGATCTTCATTTGAGCAAACCTGCAGTAAAAAAGGTATTTATGAAATAATTGAGGACATTTCAGTCCACGAGTGGTTAAGTGATGTCAATACAATGTTATTAATTTAGTTAGATGTGAAATGCATCATGGTTAGATAAGAACATATACATATGTAGAGTTTCAGGGGTAGAATGAAATCAGGTGAGAGGTTTGCTTTAAAATCCTTCATTTAAATAAAATGAGGAAAAAGTGGTAAAATGTTAATTGTTGAGCGGCTGATATATATATATATATATATATATGGTTATTTTTATATTATTCTTTTGTGTATATTTGTTTTTACAGTAAAAATTTTAAACTAGCCCAACCATGTACCTCTTTATTAAAAAAAAAAAAAAGAAAAGCTAATCCCCTGCTGGCTAAAGAACAAAACCTAAACACATGAGCTTGCCATATATGTCCCTTTATAGACTGACCTTAAACTAGTTTCTAAGCTACTTTTCCATTCTCCATAATTTTACCTTGAATAAATCCCTTTTTCCTAAATCTGCCACGCCCTTTCATGACTCCCAAATCTTTGTGCCTCCCGTTACCACTGTCCAGAATTTCCTTGCTCTCCTTCTCACAGAGCAAATGTGCTCATCCCTCAAGACCCATCACAATATATTTTCCATTGAGACAAGGAGTTTAGTTAGAATTAGCCATTCTCTCCAAGCTTCCCCTTTACCCATGGCTCTCTTACAGGTCTTACTATATTCTATTGTAATCACCAAACCAGTGTCTCTGTATCTCTATATCCTTGGTTCCACCACTGTGTCCAGGAAACAAGGGATGCTTGACAAGTGTCTATCAAACAAATGCAACTCACGCAAAGTCAGTCCTTTCTTTGTGAATGTCCTCCTGATGGCCTAAAGAGAGCAAATATAGAAAGAGCACTTTTCTTTCTTGCAGCCTTGTAAATCTCCTCAGAAATTTAACTTCTCTAATATGGAAAGGCAATCACAGTTCTCAATTTCCAGGCTACAGAAATATGTTAATATTTCATTTGTAAACACCACCAACAAATTGATTCTGTCATTAAGATTTAATGATTTTTAGACTAGCTGAGATTTATCTTTAGAAAAACACTGAGACTTGATTCCTTTAATGAACTTTTTCCCCTGACCCAGCAATACTTCATTTCTACTTAATTGCTTTGTGTTGACATTAGGTTTAGTTCTTTGGGTTCCTCCTCAAGATACATCCTGATGGAGGCTGCTGCCAGGCTGTTTGGTTACAGTGCATTATTTTTTCCTTAAAACTCTTGAGTTAAAAAGAGTTTCCTTAAAACTCTTGAGAAACTACATGCTTTCCTCTTGTTTTTCTTTTCTTTCTTTTTTTTTTTTTCTTACTCTTGAAGACTTGGTATATTATTACTCTGAAAGGAATTTCCAATTTTCCGAGTGATTTTAAATCAAATAATCCTTTTTTTGGTAAAATGTTGATAGTTGTAATCTACCTACCAGAGTTTGAATGTGTGTGTGCATTCTCTAGATAAATGAATCTCCACTTTTTTAAAATTAATTTTTTTATTTTAGAAAGAGAGAGAGAGAGCATGAGCAAGGGAATGAGGCACACACACACACACACACACAGAGAGAGAGAGAGAGAGAGAGAGAGAGAGAGAGAGAGAGAGAATTCCAAGCAGGCTCCACACTCACCACAAAGCCCTACACATGGCTCAATCCTACAACCCAGGGATCATGACCTGAGCCAAAAGTCGAGTCAAAGGATGCTCAACCAACTTAGCCACCCAGGCACCCCTGAATCTCCTCCTTATTATGGTGTGATAGGGTTTAAAGAGCCTACAGCAGAGATAATAAAAGATTGGTCTTGAGTCATTGACAAGTACAATATGGTATATCCATACAATAGAATGCTATTCGGTGACAAAAAGGAATGGAGTACTGGTACATACTACATGAATGAACCTTAAAAATGATGTGCCATGTGAAAGGAGCTAGTCACAAAAGATCATATATTATGTTATTCCATTAATAGGAAATATCCAGAATAGGCAAATCTATAAAAATGTAAAAAAGGATGAGTAGTTGTCTATGGCTGGTGGCCGGGAAGGGGGGGGGGTGTTAAGAAATGGGGAGAGGCTGCAAATGGGTTTCTTTGTGGAATGATCAGAATGTTCCAGAATTCAATGCCAGTGATGGCTGCAACTCAGTGAACATACTAAAAACCATTGACTTGTAAAGGTAGGGTATATAAAATGAATCTCAATAAAGCTGTTATTTTTCTTTAAAGCTTAGGCATGAGAATTGGGTGTCATATGTTTAGGGTAATGCTGACTGATGTAACAAATAAACTCAAGCATTATTGTGGTTTCACACCAGCAAATTTGTTTGCCTTCTCATTTACGTAACAGTCCAATTCAAGTATTCCTGATAGGTGAGGAGCCTCCCATGCATTCACTCAGAGACCTGGGTTTTTTCCACCTTCTATCTCTGCCCATCACTATGCCTCAGAGTCCTCTGCATTCAATAGGGAAAGGGAATGGAAAGAAGCACATCCATTTCTTTGCTCTCTCAGCTTGTGAGTGCCAGTATCACTTGCACTTAAGTTCCATTGTATTGAATGGCACACCTAACTGTAAATGTATTCTTGAAAATGTACCATAGTTATGTGTCCAGGAAGAAGAGGAAACTGGTTTGGCAAATGTCTATCCAGTTTCTGCTGTGGTTTCCCCACCCTTCACAGTCCTATCCATCCTCTTCTTTCTCCTTGTTCGTCACATTTTACTCATCACCTAATATAATTTGCTATCCTATACATTGTCAATCCTTAACTAGGCACATATAGTATATATCTATGAGAATAATTAGATTGTTTTTAATCCCTTAAAGTGAAGGAGAGTGTGGTTTGCTCTATATGCAGCGCATGGAGAGTTTTCAATCTGTCCCGTTGCTCCTTAATCCACAGTCTTTATCAAATCTATTCTTGTTACTCCCCTTTTTAGAACATGCAGTGACACTCCATTGCATATAGCTATGGTTTTCAAATGCCAGTATGTTGACTGCTCTTGGTCCGTAATGGAGTGATCAAAATTAAGCAATGTGGTGGGGCGCCTGGGTAGCTCAGTCAGTTAAGTGTCTGACTTCAGCTCAAGTCATGTTCTCACCATTCCCGGTTCCCAAGTTTGAGCCCTGCATCAGGCTGTGTGCTCACAGCTCAGAGCCTGGAGCCTGTTTCAGATTCTGTGTCTCCTTCTCTATCTCTGCCCCTCCCCCACTCATGATCTGTCTCTCTCTCTCTCTCTCTCTCTCTCTCTGTCTCAAAAATAAATAAACATTAAAAAAACTAAAAAAATAATTAAGCAATGTTGTGTGTGTGTTTTATTTAAGGTTGCCAACCTTCTTGTTCAATAAGTTTAGCTGAAGATTATGTCATTCTGATCTTTTGGGTATTAAAATATTATTTTCTTTCATGAAGCTATGGTGCTACTTGATTATTTTTAAATGCCCTTCCATTCTAAAATACATTTAACCTTATACTTTGTCAAAATATGGATGAGACACACTGACCACATGATGTGTGATTTTTTCACCTTCGGCTTAGAAAGCTTGTGTCTATCTGGGATTCATGGTGATAAAATTGAAGGATATTCCAGAAATTTAAGTAATCTTGTAAAGAAGATGGGAGGGCTTATATTAGTTCATGTGTGAGTTTCCCATAAGACTGATAGTGACACAACAGCCTACAGTCCTAACTATAGTCTGTAGAGGAGGAAAAACTTCTTTCTATCCCCTAGGTTCTATGGTTGGCCTAAGAATTAAACTGACATCAGAGAGATTAATAGGAAAACAGCAAGCAAATTTGTTTAATATTTTTATATGCACACAGGAGTCTTCAGAAGGAAAATGAAGACCCGAAGAAGCTGTTAGGCCCAATAGCTTATATGTCTTTTTACACAAAAAGGTGAATAGACTGTGGGCATGTGGCCAGACAAAGCAGCTTGAGCTGGGGCAGTAAATTGTGGGACAGTGACTAGGAAATATATGGGGGCAACTAATGGAGGATCAGGGTTATCTGAGTAGGTTTGTTTGCATAGGTCCATTTTGGCATTGACTGTCATTCTCTGGTGATAAGAACATTCTTCTCTTCCTAGTAAAGGGAGGGCCCCTTTCTCATGGGAAATTTTATGACTTACTTTTAGGTAGAAAGGGAGAGTTCAGAGAGCCCTTCTCGCATTTACTGTTCCTCAAGTACCTTCAGCTTAACCTAATCAATATGCCAAATATTTTGGGGTGGCATGTTCTTTCGGGCACCTGGCAGGCTCAGTCAGTAGAGCATGTGACTCTTGATCTCAGGGTCATGAGTTCAAGCCCCACATTGGGCATAGAGCCTGCTTAAGAAAATAAATAAGTAAAATGAAAAAAACAAAGTTATTTTTTAAGAATTAAAAAAAACCATCCTATGTCATTTGGCCAACTTTCTCATTCCTGTATTCAAGTTGGTCTTACATTTACTTGTAGACACACCTCAAAATTTTCTCTACTTGCTGTGGTTTTAGAATAGAGCCACTTAAAAATAACAGTCAAAAAGCCTCAAAACTGGACCCAAGTAGCAATAGCACAAATTTAGTAAATGTCTATTCTATCAAACCCATGTGTGTCGACATCCTGCACTTGTCTCAATGTGGGTCGTTACGTAAGTCATGCCAACACTTCAGGCTTCAGTTTTCAGCAATTAAAAATGGAAGACTGGGCCAGTGTCTCTTCATTTCTGACACTGTATAAATGGGATTCTTCATGCCCGTGCATATGTACTCCATGGTACAATCGCATCAGGGGCTTTATGTTCTATCCATGGTTAGATTCGGATAAACTTCAAAGTAAATAAAATACATTTTGTATATTTAAAGCTTAAATAGAAACCACTCGTCAGCTGGGCGTCTTGGAAAGACAACTAGAGACAGAGTTTGCCTTTGTTATCGGTTACTCATGCTCCAAACAGATCCACGCTTCCCTTGCCAGTGACAGTTTTAGCATCACACCAGGAGCAATGTGCAATTCGTTTTGTTTCTAGGACTTTTCTTCCTAGGAACATGTGGGCACTGGAGCCGAAATGAAGGTGCAGAGATCCAAAGTGGGCCAATATTTATTTTTATATTACTGCAAGTGGTCAAAAAATGAGAACTGACATACACTTGAAACTAATATAACACTGTGCATTAATTATACTGGAAATAAATAAATAAATAAATAAATAAATAATAAGAGAATTGATAATAACAATATGGAGAATAGGACCGGGGATTGGGTCCTTCTGGAGTCATAAAGATGAATATATTTTAAGTTATTGTTAACAAGGAAAGAGTTACTGTGTTAGCATTAGCATTTTCTTGAAAAGAAGGTGCTGATGAAGTATGTATCAATTTTCAAATCACTAAAGATGAGGAAGAATGAGAAAACCTGTGTAAGTTAGGCAAACTGAAATAATCGTGACCAAGTAGCTTCCCGTTGCTGAATCGAGGTGGTTAATCTCATTACAATGTGGGGTTCGGAGCCTGGGTTTCTGGAGTCAGTAACCTGGGTTCCTGCTTTTTTTAGATTCAGCCACTAAAAGGCTTTATGAATCTGTGCAAGTTATTTACTTTCGCAAGTCTGTGTCTTCATCTACAAGATGGAGATGAGAGTATAGGTAGTGGAAAGGATCTGAAGGGATCGTGAACACAATAGAATGGGTTCTATATAGCTCTCAGGAATTGAGAGCTATTTCTATTTCCACACCAACCTCTGTTATACACCCTGAGATCTCCTGGACTAGCCTCTTCTATCTTCACCAGTTTTGCTCCAAAAAATCCATCTATTCAAATTTTTCGAAACTATTTGTGGTTTTCTTTTCTTCCCCTCTTCCTGTCCTTTCCTTTTTTCTCAGCCCTCTTCTCAGAGTAGGTAGGAATGGGTAGTGGCCATATGCCAAACTGTTCTTGAAAGAATATGCCTTCACATTAGCCTTGTGTCATCTGAAGTTCAGGATCTGGGAATTATTCTTCAGCGATTGCAAACTAGACAGAAAGAGTGATTGTTTTATTTTCCCTCCCACCTCCTCCCCAGGCCGAGCTACTGCCTGCTCAGGCTGCAGCATCAGCTGGGTTCTGCCTGGTGCTTGGAGTGCAGCTGCAGCCGTCAGAGCTGAGAGAGCTCCATTTTCTTTTTTGAGAAGGGCAACTGCCAGTTACTTGGGTCACGCTCGAGTGTCTTAAATAACTACCGAACTGCTATACTCTAGGGGTTTTCTCCCACAGAAAGCCCAAGCTGTCACTGGAACTGCCCTTCTCCCATCTCTGCTAATCAAATGTGTTTTGCCATTTTTCAAAGTCCATTCCAAATATGAATTCCTCCATGAAGGCCCTTCTTGGTCTCTCTTCTGGACTTCCTTCTCCTCTCAGCGCATAGCATATGCTTATAGCAGAGAATCATACCTATAAGTCTCCTTGAGTAATCTAATGAAGTATTGAAGGGCCTCTTCATGTAAAGGGACCCCTTAAAGAACGTTTGCCATTCATAGACTAACCCTGAACAATTTCTTTTAATATACTTGTTTTTTGATTTGATAACATTCTCTACTTTTAATCCATTCTAACTCTGATGCTTAAATCAATTAATTAACTTTATCCCTCCTGGCTTCTGATTCTGACTACATGGGACAATGGTCACGAGTGAAGTACACAGAGAGAGGTCATGGGGCTATCTTAACTGGAGGTGTTACCTTCATTTATTTGTATTACAGTGACAGGTGTACTTGTCTTATTTCTGTCTCAAAGCAAGATTCCAGAGACTTGTTTTTCTACATAAAATGAGGCTTTGAACATAGCAAGTACTCAAATGATGAATAATTTGAATCTGATGAGCTAATTTACTTAGCAGCCTAGAAAAGTGATACTAATCCAGCCGTGTGTGTGTGTGTGTGTGTGTGTGTGTGTGTATGCATGTTGTATACCTAGAGAGAAAAAGAGGAATAAGAAGGACACCATGGCAGGAGGCTCGATCCTAGGTTACATTTTTATTTTCTTTATAACTTTTGCATTTTTCCTTCTTATGTGAAGTCAAGATTCAAAACCAGATGATCATTTTTAGCTTCAAGATTGGTTTCTTGGAATCATTCTCCTATTAACACATGTTCTAATCAAAATACCACATTGTCATTTATAAATTAGTGTGACATTTTCAAAACCTTACCTCTTGCAGAGATATTTTATTTTAATCTTTCTCTATTATCAAATATAAGTTCCTACTATGTCTTGAAACTGGGCATTACTGGGGATGGGGAATATCCAGTGCCATGTAAGAATAGTTCCCCAGTCTGGCACCTAGCCTGAGTCACATGGGAGCTTTTATGACTGAACTCAACCCTGGAGATTCTGAGTCAGGATATCTGGGGTGGGTCAGGTGCTGGAAATGTATACCTTTAAAAAGCTCCCAAAAGGCACCTGTGTGAGTGACTCAGTCAGTTGAGCGTTCAACTCTTGATTTCAGCTCAGGTCATGATCCCAGAGTTGTAGGATTGAATCCTGTGTTGTTCTCCACGCTGAGCTTGGAGACTACTTGGGATTCTCTCCATCCCTCCCTCTGTACCTCTCCCCACTTTCACATGCTCTCTCTCTCTCTCTCTCTCTCTCTCTCATTCTCTCTCTAAAAAAGAAAAAAAAAAGTTTCCCAAATGGGACTAATGAACAACTGACATGGGAACCACTGGGGTGAAAAGATTGGGTCCTGCCCATTGTGAGTTTGTAAGCTGCTCAGGAAGATTAGACATAGGAAAAAATAACTCAGAAACTTTAATTATGTTATGAAATATGTAATTTACATGTTTAAAGTACTTTACCATTGGTGAAGCATTTTATAAAGTGCTCTCATATACCCTATTCTTTCTATAAGGTAGGTAAAGCCATTATTTTTATTCTATTTTTTAATGGGTACTGAGGCAAAGACATTAACTCAATTGCCTAGAAACCCAAAGTCCTGACCAAGCCCAGATTCAAATTTCCCCTTCCCTTTACTCCACAAACTTACTCAGTGGTCTGAGGAATCTGATCATGGTGAAACAAATATCTAGAAGAGCAAGAGGAGAGGACTTTAAGGTCATCTACAAGTAAAATACCACTGATATTCCAAGGACACATCGGTAACCATTTGTTTTTCAGGTTATCTGGATAAAAATCTGCTGAAAGAAAAAGAGCAAAACTTTTTTCCCTTCCTGTTTAAGTATTCCAGAGTGTGGTCTCACTTTTGTCCATCTCGGGGTTCCATCCTTACTGTCAGGATGAACCGAGTTTAATTTTTGTCATTTGTTTTTACTCTCTTTCAAGAAATTAAAGTGAGGAGAAACCATTTCTGTCCTGTTTTCCCACTATGTCAGTACCCAACATCCTCTTTGTCAAGGCTAGATGTACTCAGCTTTAGCCATTTTTCACTTAGCCCAGCCCTTTATGTTAGTGTCTCTGAAGACACCCAGGAAGATAATTGGCATAAGATGGTGGACATAGGGGTGCCCAATATCAGACGTCTGTGTAAGGTTCTGTAAAACGATAGGGACAGATGTAGACATTTCACAGAACAGAGAAAGACATATATGGGATTAGGGCAGCTATATAGGATTAGAAAATGAATTCTATTTGGAATTATGGAAGAAGGCTGACTTAATAGGACAAGAAATTTAAAGATATCCACTGAGACCATGGTTTTCAATTCTGGCCATGTAGCAAAGTAGCTGTAGAACAAAGAGCACATGTGGAAGGCTCTTTATTATTTGGGTCCCGCCGGCTTCCCTAGTCTTACGCTCCCCGTTCTGGTCCAAACAGATCACTTGTGGTTCTCACAACATTCTAACTTTCTTATCTACTTTTGCCTTGGCTCATGTTATCCATTTTTTTAAAATGTTTTTATTTATTTTTGAGACAGAGAGAGACAGAGCATGAGCAGAGAAGGGGCAGAGAGAGAGGGAGACACAGAATCTGAAGCAGGCTCCAGGCTCTGAGCTGTCAGCACAGAGCCCGACGCGGGGCTCGAACTCACACACTGCGAGAACATGACCTGAGCCGAAGTCGGACGCTAAACCAACTGAGCCACCCAGGCGCCCCTCATGTTATCCATTTTGATGAAAATAAGAATCATCCTTGTCCATGATCCCTGGAGGACCTCCCCTAATTTTATAAGATCTACTCAAGATTCTGTTCAAGTTATATTTTCCTTCAAAACCTTTTTTTTTTCTTTCTTGGTGACAGCCCCACCAAAATACAACCCACCATTCTCCCTTCTTTCCAATACCAATCTTAGTAAATAAATACCTTAGTAAATAAATACCAATCTTGTTCTTGAAGTTGCTTTAACCAAAAAGTTTGAGTCCTCCTGATTCTTCTTTGTTTCTCACACACCGCATCCAATCAACCAACTATCCTGTTTCTCCTGTCAGAATATATCCCCAATACAATCACTTCTTACCATTTCCAAACCTTTTACCCTGGTATAAGCCCTGGTCTACTCTCAGATGGCTTATTTTAATAGCCTCTTAATTATCTTCTCCATTTTCATCTTAGCCCCATTTCTATCTATTATCTACATGACAGTGAGGGCAATCTCTTTACAATGTAAAGCAGATCATGCCACAGTTCTTTAGGACAATTAAATGGCTCTCCATCTCGCTCAACAAAAGACCCAAACTTGAACAATTGTTCCTGAGCCCCTATGTAACCTAGAGTCCCACTATCTCTCTCACTTCCTCTTCTGCCCTTCTCTTCCACATTAAGATCCTTACTGTTTCCTGTACCTTCAAGTCTTTAGCTGCCCCTGGATCTTTGCCCTTGCTTTTCTCCAGTCTGGAACCCTCCTTCTCTGATAACCACACGGTACATTCCCTTACTTCCTTTAGGTCTTTGCTCAGATATCGCCTAACCAGAGATGCCTTTCTTGAGCATAACGCATAATTTGAGCATACCACATTTGAGGTTGCAAACACTGTCTCAAATACCTACCACCTGAATCTGCTTTTTCCTGTCAAGAATACTTCTCTCCACTGGGCACAAGATGTATTATTTATTTGTCCATCATCTATCTCTCCATATACAGCAAGAATTTTTTTTTTACTATGTCTTCAATACCAGTATAGTACTTGGTACATTTTTTGTGATCTTCCGGCTGTGACCTATAAAAAAGCTAGCCTAGATACCAAAGTCTTAAAATATATATATATATGAAAAATATATAAGGTATATTTATATTTTATATTATATATATGAAATATTATATAAATATGAAAAATGGAGGAATTTTATTCTTTAAGACTTTCTTGCCATAGTTACTTGTTCTATTGATGGCAAAACTTGAGACCTTCTCACTGTACTGAAATACTCTGAGATATGAGAGTAAATGATAAAGGCTCACTATTTTAGACTAATAAAGCCCACTCTGTTTAAATTACCAATTCATTCATTTAAGGCAAGGTAATATAATTGTCAAGGCTCTAGAATCAGACTGTGTATTTTTCAATTCTAGCTTCAACAGTCACTAGTTGTGTGTCCTTGGAAAAGTTCTTAACATTTCTATTTCTTGTTTATAAATGAGGATGATAATATGTTACTTCCTCATGTCAATGCGAGGATTTAATTATATATATCCATAAAACACTTAAAATACTGCCTTGTAAATAGTAAAAGCTTAATGTTAGCTATTGTTATGGTTATTATTATAAAATACAGTTTTTAGGGGAGCCTGGGTGGCTCAGTTGGTTAAGTGTAGGACTTTGGCCCAGGTCATGATCTCACAGTTCCTGGGTTTGAGTCCCACGTCAGGCCCTGTGCTGACAGCTCAGAGCCTGGAGCCTGCTTCGGGTTCTGTGTCTCCGTCTCTCTCTACCCCTCTTCCGCTCACACTCTGTCTCTCTCTCTCTCTCTCTCTCTCTCTCTCTCTCTCGAGCTCAAAAATAAACATTAAAATATATATGTATAGTTTTTATTGCTTTTTAGTTGCACATAATAGCTTTCAACAAGGTATTTTCCAGTAGGTCCTGCTGTTCTTGATTCAAAGAATAGATTAAAAACTATGATTAACATTGATTTCTATAAAAATAATTCATGTGTTAGGGTCCATGAATTCTTTTAAATTTAAAATGTATAATAGTGGAGTTTTGTGTTCCCTGCTGAAAACTAAAGAATAATACATGGCATCAAATATAAGTTTGGTACTGACACAATTAACATTTTATTATTTAAAAAAGAAGACTGGAGACTTTTATCAAATCTTACTTCAGCAAATGAAGAGAGGCCCAGGACATTAATTAGAAATAAGCAAGTAGATTATAATCCGGCCAATGCTTCTGTACCGTCATCTAATTTACCTTACAAAGTGTCAGCTGCCCACATCCCACTTGAGGGTCTGCATGAGCTCACAAGGGACAACCTCTCATTCTGTGTGTGGCATACCTGTAACAATTGATGTGGGACCTGGTGACCAATGTGTACCTTAAAGAGCTGCGGCATTTCCACTAATTTCCACTAATGGGTATCTTATTAGAAATAAGATTAGGTCACTAACTACTATAGCATCAGAATTATACAAAAAGAAAAGGAGAAACATTGAACCATGGTTCAGAGAGGAAAATGATGACTTCTGAATCTCTCACTTCCCAGAAAGGAAAGAGCCTGTCATGTTAGTAGTGAAGACAGGATTGGGATCTGTGTCTCCCCAAGTCTGCTCAGCTCTCCTTCCACACTGCCTGTTCATGGGGCTGGTAAAGGAGGTTGTGGGTCATCTAGAAATCTGGGGAAAGTCATCTTGATTTTAAAAAGGCTCATAAATTCTGAATGAGAATAAGTGGACTAAAATAGTAACAGGATGGATAATATAAAACATCACTTATTGTGTAATGTTGCCTTTGAAAACGAATGGCTTTGCTCTGAGGTATTTTTTCTCAGGGGAAGTGGTCAAATGAACTGGCAAGTGAAGATAGAAGGACTTTACTGTTCAGCATCCCTTCCAGGGATACTCTGTATGAAAACGGGTCAGGTCCCATGACTACAAATATGAATGGAGAGTCATTGTTCTCTGGAAGATCTGGGGAAAGACATTTACCTCTGGTTTTGATTAAACGAGGAGAAAACACACTTCACAGACTGAACATGATTTTTTTCTTTTTTGTAAAGGGCTTTGCTAATTTATGTCAGTGGAAAAGCAGTTAACTCTTTCTAGCCAAAGACATAGGAAGCAATAGAGCTATCCATACATAAAATAAGCCAAAAAGATGACCCACGTTGAATAATCTAAGATTATGGTAAAATAAGTTAACCCCCACATTTCATTCTTAAATCCTTGGGATTTTGTTTACTTTAACAAAGTGACAATCAGTTGTACTATGCTAGAAAGACTATTAACCTATGAGTACATGTTACTTTAAACCAAAGGAAATTTAAATTCAGATTTGTGAAAAATATATAGATTAAGGAGTGATTTTATCTTATACATATTTATAAAATAACACATTAAGTCTATTATGTGTTTCACATCAATTGAGTTGTAAATATGTGAATTACACATGGCTTTTTACATTTTGCCTTAAAATTATGTATCAAGAAGAAGGTGACACAGATATGCCTATAAGCACCTCAAATTATATATGACTTCTCAAATAAGACACCCAGCTATAATGGTATGTCAGAAAAGTCCGAGCAGTTCTGACAAAGCTGGATTTGAACAGGAAATGAGCCACCAGCTCCAGACAGCAGTAGGAAAGTTGGGAATATTCTCAAAGTGTGGTCCCTGAATTACTTGCACTGGAATCCCCTGAAGTGGGAATTATAAATTCTGATTAAACCCCTTCTGCTGCATGTTGTGGAATGGGCCCTAGTAACCGTATTCAGTAAGCTCCTTTGTTTGTTCATATGCATCCTACAGTTTGTCAACATTAGGACTGTCTATTTGCCTAGAGGCTGAGTTTCACCTTTGCAAAAGTTGATGGTGCTTCTATTTTAATAAATAAAAATCCAAGTTCCTGAGTTTGTGAAGCAGGGCGCCAGGGTGGCTCAGTCAGTTAAGCATCCGACTCTTGATTTTGGCTCAGATCATGATCTCACAGTTCATGAGTTCAAGCTCCACATCAAGCTCTACTCTGATAGCACGGAGTCTGCTTGGTATTCCATCTCTCTCTCTCTACCTCTCCCCACTTGCTCTCTATATCTCTCTCAATGTAAATACAAATTTAAAAAAAAACACAGATAATCATAATTCTCTGAGCCTAAATACCCATTCATTAGGTGCACCCTTATACTGTCTCACTGCATTTTGTTTACATCTTGGTTAAGGCCTTTTATTTCCCACCAAGCAGAGATTAGTGGTGTCTTCCCCTTGAAGCATTAGAGAGCAATATTAAAATAATAGGCAAGGAGGCGCACTTGGGTGGCTCAGTTGGTTAAGTGTCTGACTCTTGGTATCAGCTCCGGTCATGATCTTGCAGTTTGTGGGTTCAAGCCCCACATCAGGCTCTGCACTGTCAGCATGGAGTCTGCTTGGGATTCTCTCTCTTCCTCTCTCGCTACCCCTCCCCTGTGCTCGCTCGCTCACTCTCTCAAAATAAATAAAAATAAATAAATAATAGGCAAAGACTGTTGTTTATTTATACCCCAAGTTGCCCCTGACTCACTGTCGGTCTCTTAGAAGATACTTGCCTTCTCTCACCCTCAATGTCTTCAACTGTAAAAGGTGAAAATTTTAGAACCTCCCCTCCTTCACTGAACTGTTGGAGAGGAAGTGAGGCAATGGTGTTTTGATGTACTGTGAAGGACAGATTCATTAATATGCAGGGTTTCTCAATATCTGAGGCCAAAGGATCCAAGGCAGAGATATATTCAGCCTAATAATATATGGTAATTTGATTTTTACTGTAAAAGAAAAGAAATAAGAATTAATTGAAGAGAGTTCATTTTTCACCATTTCTAGTGGATCTTCCTTCCTGTATTTCACATTTCATTTTAAGCCTATGATCTCTAGAAAGCTCTGCATGACGTTGACGGTGCAGTTAACATTCACAATGTCCCATTCTCATTTTTCATTCTTACCTCCCTTTTGATTTCACATTTAATTTGTGTTTTAGTCTTTGTAGACCATTAGCAATAGATTCTGAGTTGAACATTTTCTTAAAACTAACCAAAACACCTTTATTATTAAGTGTCCTCTGAGTTTTTAAAATAAGAGGAATATACTACCTCTCTGATTCTGGCCCTTAAAAGAGTAAAATTTGATAAAAATGTGGTAAGAAAAGAAAAATCCTTCTACCTAACACAAGAAACAGCAGCAGAACCCTTACCTTATTAATTTTTTCCCCAACAATAAAACACAGGTCTGCTTTGATCAATATGAAATCACACCTTATGTTCTGTTTAGCATCTAAATATGTCATCATTAATTTTCTTCACTTAGTTTCCTAATATGTACACAGTAACTTTTTTTTTTTTTTTTATGGGAGTGAGAATAAAGAAAAGGTGAAAGGCTCAGGGATTTCTCATGACTGGAAGGAAATGGAATGAATTAATTTAATGTTTGCTGAAGGAGCTAAGACCTGCCTATTTTAGACTTTGTTTCCTTAAATCATCATCTGGGCACAAAAATTTCCCCAGTCATCAACCCCATGTCTCTTCTTTTTTTAAAACAAAACAAAACAAATTCCCTAAACACTGGACTAGAAGGTCACGAGTCCTAAAAGCAAATTCAAACTGTCAGCCTTTCCAGTCCATGAATTCCATGAAGACGGGTTTTCCCAGGACCTCTGAGCTTATGATGGGACCTTTTACCTCCCCATCATTGAGCTTCCAAAGGGTACCTGTGGTGAAAACCCAAAAAACACACTCCCGATGCTCCATCCCTTTATGTCTAATGCTCCTAAGCCCTGAAGACTCAACAAGTGAGGTGTTTGACCACATATTTTGAAAACATTATCTTTTAGTAAAGACTTTTAAAAGGAATCATCTTCATAAATCATGGGAATGGCTGGATGTTTAAACTTGCCATGGCTATAAAATTGCACACCTCCTTCTGAATATCAAGGTCCTACCCAGTTCTATTGGCCTTGCTTAAGTCTTGTCTCTTCTATAAAATTATTGTCTAAGGTCTCATAAAATTTGGATTCTGTTTGTAGACAGAAACACACAGTTTGCCACATGATGATAGAATGTTGTATATTCTCCTTTTATTATGGGTGTGTTTTTACCTCCCCATCAAGTTTTTTAATTCCTTGAGAACAGAAATTAGATTAAGTTTCAAGAGACCGTAGGTACTAAAAGATTTTGGCATCCTCTCCACAAGCACGTCTAACTCAAAATAAAAATGACCTTATCAGTCAAATAAGCATAGGAAAGTCTAGAAAATTTCAAAAATCTCTGTACTCATTCTGGGAAATGTCATTCTTTAAATTTTTTTTCTCATTTTGGTGCCCTAAGCAAATATATAGGTGGACTTTTGGGTAATCCCGATCTGTCTGAAGATAAAAAACAAGTATTATCCTCCTTGTGTGTTCCCAGGAATAATTGGACTCTATCAACATCTGTTGGATTAACAGTGTCCTGGAGTAAATCTCTGTAAAGTGGGAAGACACATTAGAAAGTAATTTTCTTCTGAATTACTGGGTTTTAAGTATGTTTTCTGTATATCTGAGTTTTTTTAAATAAGAAAGACATTCTATTTCTGTCAGTGCCCCCCCCCTTGTCCTCCTTTTTGGTCTGCCCCAACAGAAAGTCCACTCTCATCAATGCTTCTGCGTTAGTGAAGCATTTCCCTCCCCTAAATATTTTTTAGGGGAGATGGAGATATTTTAATATGATGCACTCACAATAAACTTGAAGTCTTCTGTGTTCATTGGTTTTTGTCTAAAGTTGAGCATGGACCATACCATTTCAGAGGCAGGGGAAAGGAGTCTTTGACACTTCTGTCTATCCTACAGTCCCTCTCTACCGTTTGGATTTGGTACCAAAATCCTAAAGCATATTATCAAGCCATTTCCAAACAATGCCAGATTCCTCCTTACCAGAAATCTTCACCCAATTGCTAAACAATACAATTGTCTCGATAATTGTACCTCATTTTGGCCAAGAATATGATTCTTAGGCTCAGCATAAATCTGTAAGAATGATCACATCTAGGTGATGGACACATTCTTCTTGACCCCCATTTTGATAAAGCCTCTTTTGCCAGTCTGTTTACTTTTTTTTCTCTTAATAGGGCATATTTTAAGTTTGCCCCAAAATTGAGTGGAAAGCACAGAGAGTCTTGTATCCTCCCTGCCCCCCCACACAGATAACCTCTTCCACTATCAACGCCCTCCATTATGTAGTGGTACATTTGTTACAATTGATGAACCTACATTGACACATCATTATCAGTCAAATTCCATACTTGACACTGGGGTTCACTCTTTGTGTTGTACATTCTATGGGTTTGGACAAATATTTAATGACATGTATCCACCATTGTGGTATCATACAGAATAGTTCCATCGCCCTAAAAATCTTTTGTGTTCCACCTATTCATCTGTCCATTTCCACTTAACCCTGGCAACCACTGATCTTTGTACTGTCTCCATAGTTTTGCCTTTTCCAAAATGTCATGTATTTGGGATCATACAGTGTGCAGCCTTTTCAGGTTGGCTTCTTTCATTTAGTAATATGCATTTGAATTTCCTCCATATCTTCATAGTTGGATAGCTCATTTATTTTTAGTACTGAGTAATATTCCATTATCTGGAGATGTCCTGGTTTATTTATCCATTCACCTACTGAAGACATCTTGGTTGTCTCCAGGTTTTGGCAGTTATGAATAAAGCTGCTATAAACATCCACGTATAGGTTTTTGTGTGAACATTAAGTTTTCACCTCCTTTGGGCAAATACCAACGAGCTCAATTGCTAGGTAAGAGTGTCTTTGTAGGAAACTGCTCTATTGGCTGTACCATTTTGCATTGCCACCAGCACTGGATGAGAGTTTCTCTTGTTCTACAGTCCTGTTCATTTTTAACATGGGTTAGAGGAGTCTATTGGCTCACAGCACTTACTACTATGTGTGACTGATTAGGTCCATGGTTCCCTTATAAGATTGTCTTCTAGTTATTTAGGAAAGCAGAATATTGGTGTGAGTTATAAGACTCAGTTAATTTCACTTGAGATCACAAATAGGACTCAGTTCTGCTCCTCATTTGCCATATAACTTGCCAATTATTTTTTAAATCTCATATGCTTTTGTTTCCTTGTCTTCTAAATAAAGTTAAGAGATACCCACATAATTTAAAGAGTATCTAATAATATTCTTAAAGGTTTTTTAGTGTTTATTTATTTCCGAGAGACAGCGCATGAGTGAGGGGAGGGGCAGAGAGAGAGGGAGACACAGAATCCGAAGCAAGCTCCAGGCTCTGAGTTGTCAGCACAGAGCCCGATGTGGGGCTTGAATTCACAAGTCATGAGATCATGACCTGAGCCAAAGTCGGACGCTCAACCGACTGAGCCACCCAGGTGTCCCACTAATAATATTCTAAAATTAGAGAATAAAACAAATATTCTGATAAGTTTTATAAGTTTCCTCATGAATGATATCATGGGAGGGGAAATAAAAGAATTGCATTCATGATTACCTAATAACAAGAATGTGTTTTTCTTCTTCACAACTTAACATTATAAAGTACAATGTGAGTATAAATTTAGAAATTTAAAATACTGCTATATCTACCAAATGTAGAAGTGAGAATGAAGGGTATTCATGGGATGCTCTAGTGGGAATAAATAACATATGTGAAAGAAAAAAATAGAAATACTTTTTGTTTTTTTAAATGTAACGGTTTTACCCATTAAATTCCTAATACTTATTTAGTCCTAAAAATTATTTCCTTCTACTTCCTTGTAGGTTTCATGGGGAAATGTGTCCCAATCTATTAGACCTGTTATTATTATTATTTTTTAAGTTTATTTATTTATTTTGAGAGAGAGTGCAAGTGGGGAAGGGGCAGAGACATAGGGAGAGAGAATCCCAAGCAGGCTCCCCACTATCAATGTGGAGCCCAATATGGGGCTTGAACTCACGAACCGTGTGAGGTCAAAACCTGAGCCAAAACCAAGAGTCAGACGCTTAATTAATTGAGTCAGCCAGGCGCCCCAGACCTGTTATTATTAACATAATTTCTCACCTTGCAGGTGCTGAAATATAATCACAGCCATTTTTTTCTCAGATTCCTATCATTTATGATGAGATCTGTGTTGTGGTTTGTTAGCATGATAAAGAAGGATGTGGCTTAGGAAGGCTTTCTCAAGACTAAACAAAGTGGCTTCAAAAAACACAAGTCTGTCTCCATTTCCCAGATCTAGTCTTTAACCTTTGGGGATATAGGCACTTGATTTTGCCAGTGCCCACAGGTGAGCAAGCCCCAGGAATGTGGGAATGATCATGCAGCCCAGACTCACAAGAGATTTGTGTATTAAACGTAACTCCAGTTTATTAATTTATAATGAGAAAGAAAGGCTAAAGGGAAGGAAAGGCAGTGGAGGCAGACACCAAGGGCTTCCTTTTCCTAGCCTTTAACCTCAGGTCTCATCTGTGAATGGAGATAATAATAGGACCCAACTTCATAATATTGGGTGAGAATTAATGAGATAGTGTATATAAAATGTATTAGCACCCTGCTTGTCACTTACCAAACACTCAAATAGTAGGGGAACAGAGAACTTTTAGCTCCTTTGGTCACTGTTTTCTCTCTCAGAATGAACTACTTTATTGATGTGGGTAGAGTTGGAATAAAAAGGAGGCAGGAGACTGTAATGAAGGGATTCCTGGCTTGAGCCATCCTTTCCAACTACAGAGATAAATTTTCCAGTGACGCCCTGTTTGCTGGGAGCTTCTTCCCTGAACAATGCCAGAGACATACTAACCAGATTTGATTTTCTAAACATTGTTTTTACTTATTTCATGCAGGTTGTTGATCTTTCTTTAACACCACTACAGACAAACAACTGGCACAGGTGTGGCAATACCACCACCAATATCTGGGGCAGACGGCAGGAACCAGCGGGTTTCTGCTTCTACTGAGCCTGGACTCATCCTCTGAATCATCATCACAGCCCTCCAGGCAGCCACTTCTGATAGCTTCATTGGGAATAAGCCACAATGAAGTCACCTGACCCCACTTTTAGCTTAAAACACATTATTTCTCATCACTGTGTGCTGTTTCCATTAATCAGATCTTCACCTTGCTAAGACATCTTATGGTGCCTCCCAGATACCTTCCATAATTTCAAAAAACATGAGAGGATAAAGATAAAAGTTTGGTGAGCTCCTGAGTTCCACTGTCAGGTATTATGCATGTCAGGGTTTGTACGTTGGCATTTTCAGTCATTGGATTTCTTGAACTAGTCATGAAATTTACTATAGGGGTGAATGGTTAAACCACTCCATGGAATCCATATTATGACTCAATAAAAAAAGAATGAACTAGAGGGGCACCTGGGTGACCTGGTCGGTTAAGTGTGAACTCTCGGTTTCGGCTTAGGTCATGGTCTCATGGTTTTTGTGAGTTCAAGCCCCACATCGGGTTCTGTGATGGCAGTGTGAAACCTGCTTGGGATTCTCTCTCTCCCTCTCTCTTTCTCTTTCTATCCCTCCCTCTCTCTCTCAAAATAAATAAATAAACATTAAAAAAAAGAATGAACTAGTGATACATACAACAAACAAGATGGGTCTCAGAGGAATTATATTATATTGCAAAAGCCAGTCTCAAAAGGTTACATACTGTATAGTTGCATTTATATCACATTTTTAAAATGAAAAAATTATAGAGTGGAAAAGAGATCGATGGTTATCAGAAGTTAGGAAGAGGACAGAGAAGGAGGTGGTTGTGTCTACTAAAGAATAGTACAAGAAGGGAGGTTTCAGAAGAAATCAACCCTGCCTAAGCCTTAATCTTGGACTTCTAGCTTCCAGAACTGTGAGAAAATAAATTTCTGTTATTTAAGCCAAAAAAAAAAAAAGTAGTACAAGGAGTCCTTGTAATAGAACTGTTCTGTAGTTTAACTGTTTTGGCAGTCACAAGAAGCTACATACGTTATAAAACTGTATTTAAAAATACATACATAACACACACACACACACACACACACACACACACACACACACAATGCATGTAAGTCTGGTGAAATCTGAATGGTTGGGTGAATTATATCCAAGCCAATTTCCTGGTTGTGATCTTGGACTATAGTCATACAAGATTTGCCATTGGAATGAGAAATGGTTCTTTATTATTTCTTACAACTACATGTGAATCTTCAATTATCTCAAAAGATTTTTTAAAGATCTGAAATAAGATTTTGGGAATTGCAACTGCATCTTATAGGAATTAGGTATCAGATAAAGAGAATTGTTTCTTTTCTTTTTTTATTTGAGAGACAGACAGAGAGAGAAAGAGAGAGAGAGATCGGGCAGGGGAGAGGGAGAGAGAGAGAATCTTAAGCAGGCTCCATGCTCAGCTCAGAAGCAGACACAGGACTTGATCCCACAACTCCAGGATCATGACCTGAGCGGAAATCAAGAGTCGGATGCTCAACTAACTGAGCCACCCAGGTGCCCCAAGAATTGTTTCTTTAAAATAGTAGGAGAGAATGTTGCTCAGGTGTTTCAGCCACCTAACGTGGCTGTGTTCTTACTACTTCCTAATATTGCTACTTTGGGAACTATTTTCAAAGATGTATTTGCTCCCTTACTTGACCTGAATCACTGATACTATAGCAGAAAGTTGTTAGTCTAACATTCTGTTAGCCTGAGAACTTTATTTAAAATTTGAGAGGATATTAGTTTATAGTTATTTATTTTATTTTCTATTTTTAATATAAAACAGTAAAATAAATAAGCAAAAATGCAATCTGGCTCTTTTTCCATAAAAATGGGAGAGGGAGAATGTTCTGGAGTTCTGTATATTTTGGCCACAAGTGACAAACATGCAGCATGTAGACTGACAGTCTCTGCTCCTAAGGCAATGGCATACGTCACTAGCGGATCGTGGCACTTTGCTTTTTTTTTTTTTTTAATTTTTTTTAACGTTTATTTATTTTTGAGACAGAGAGAGACAGAGCATGAATGGGGGAGGGTCAGAGAGCGGGAGACACAGAATCTGAAACAGGCTTCAGGCTCTGAGCTGTCAGCACAGAGCCCGACGCGGGGCTCGAACTCACAGACTGCGAGATCATGACCTGAGCCGAAGTCGGCCGCTTAACCGACTGAGCCACCCAGGCGCCCCCGCACTTTGCTTTTTGAAGAGCTTGAATTTTTCCTCAGAATCCTTCTTAACACAACACTTCAGACAGCCATTAACAGTAAGTTGCCAGTGACACAAGATGGAGCCCCAGAGTCAACATTTAGGTCCTAATTCTCCTTCCCAGAATATGGGATTTTTCTAGTGTACTCTATTCCCTGTCCATGCCAAATATATGTATATGTATATATGTATGTATATATATGTATGTATATACATATGTATACATATGTGTATGTATATATGTATATATATATGTATATATATACACATTAATATTTTTTCCTCCCCTAGCGTCACCTCCTCTCAACGTGATTCACATACTTGCTCAAATGCCTTTTATCTTTCATAAATAAAAATTCCCCCAATTGAGTGTTTTTGTATTTAAATACAACATTCCTTAAAAAGTAGTGCCATATGCAGCTGGAAAATTGTGAACAGATTTTAATTCCTTTACAGTTCAAGCAGAAAAAGATCACAACTGGCCAGTGGAGGGGAAAGTAAATTCTCTTGGACATGTACATATTTTTAAATACATTTGCCCCTTTTTGCAATGATTAATACATATTGGCAACCTTCAGTGCCAAAGATTATTAGTATCTAGATACTGACACCAGTGACTTTTGAAAATAAAGATGCCTTTCAATTCAGAAGAAAGGAGAAAATAGGTGATTTAAATTTATTTTATTTACATAAACTATGTCCAGACTAGTATAAGAAAAGCAATAAAAAAAAACCTATTTGTAGAACTGTTTAGAAAGAGATAATTTATCTAGTTGAGATCCCTCCTGAGCACCTACTATGTGCTAGGGTCGTAGTTTCCAAACTGTGTGCCAAGATGCCCCAGGGTACTAGATACACTTTAAATTTTCATGGGAAAGACAGTAATATATGTCAGACACTGAACGAACTTAACGCATCTCACACTTTTAACCTTATACCATGCTATGTTCCTTCGGATGACTATCTTTGCAGACCTGGTTTTAGATGGTATGCAAGTATAGCATGTAAATCATTGTGGAAGAGGAAATGAAGGAGGCAGTATTCTGTGCAGGTCCCAACACACGCATCTCATTAGGAAGTAATTGTAGTTATTCACAAATACAATAAAATTGTTATTTTTTAATTTCAATTTATGTGTGTTTTTTTTCATAAAATTACTCAATTGTTAAGGACAAGAAAATACTCATTAAGTTATTTGTACCTAACAACTTAATGAATGGAGCTGTTAGATATTTCCATTGTGTGCAAATATTACTTAGACATCAAGTTGAGTTTGGGAACCTCTGCTTTGGGGCACTGAGGACCATGTTGCATCCATGCTACCTCATTTATTCCTCATGAAATCCCATAAGGTAGGTATAGTCAGCTTAATTTTAAGCCAGAAGAAATTGAGACGTACAGAGTGTTGGTGACCTGTCCGAGTCTAAGCCGCTGGTAAGTGACTGGGGCTGCAGGGTCTTAGTGACCCGCCTAAAAATGTGTAACAAATTGGAGGCAGACCTGAAAAAAAATCCTGGTGTCCTGATTCCCCTCCTGGGACATTTTTTACAAAGCCATGCTTTCTTTCCAAATCCTCGTTTGTCTTCTTTCTTCCACGTTTAAATTTACTATATAAAGAGGTGGGCTTCCATTCTACGTATCTTATTTAATTACAAGAGTATTTGTGCTGTTTTAATTGCTACCCCCTCTTGATTTTTGAGTTTGTGAGCAAAATGTACGTATTGTGGGGTGAGGATTTTTGTTCAGTTTGAATAAATGCTAAAATAATATTAAAACAACTTTTGGCTCCTGTAACCAAGGAGACCTTGAGGCCTTTCAGAAAGCATTGTCCTCTCCTCGGGTTTCCTGTAGCTAAATGGCTGATCCTGTGTTTCAGGGAATTGGACACTTGGGATCTATTTTCAGCCTGGTGAGCTCCAATTTAACACTGAAGAGAGTCTGGATTTTCCCATCAGTCCTCACAGAAACAATCCCTGATACCATCTTGTTAAGCCAGAGGGACAGCCAATATTAAAATCGAAGCCCCAATGAATGCTGATAGAACCTTTATAAGACGTGACACACTGGCCTCTATTATTGTGGGTATTTTACTTTTTATTTATTTATTTATTTATTTTGAGAGAGAGAGGGAGCACATGTGCATGTGCAGGGGAGAGGCAGAGAGAAGGGGAGAGAGAGAATCCCAACCCACATGGAGCTGATCCCACAAACCATGAGATCATGATCTGAGTCAAAATCGAGTCAGACGCTTAACCAACTGAAACACCCAGGCGCCCATGTAATGGGTATTTTAAAACACAGCTTCCCAGAGCTTTGGTGAGCTTTTGATTTGTTTTTGTTCAGTGGCATTTAACATGCAGCTTTAGGAACAGCATGATAAACATTCAGTTCTTTCTACCTTTGGGTTTATTTCAATAAACTTTTAGAAATTTAATTGTCTAAAAAGATTTATTACAAAGATGTGTGATTATGACTCACATCCAGACAAAACTTTGCATCTAAGACTTCATCTTTTTTTGATTTGAATCGTCTTCATTTGTTCAGATATTTCTTGAATATATATTATTTGCCAATCATTCTGCTAGAAACTGGAGATGCAAAGGGGGAGCAAGCACAGAGCACCCCCCCCCTTATAAATGGAAGTCATGAAAATGAAGTCATAGTCATGAAGTAGTTGTAATGATAAAGCTTTATTGATAAGACAGTTGTAATAATAAGGCATTCATAAGTTCTGATGGCTGTGGCAAGGAAAAGAGCAACCAGTTCTGTCTACGTGATGCTTGCAAGGCAACCTTTACAGAGAAGGTGATGGCTGAGTTTTATGCAGAAGCTGGAGGAGGCGTTTTGCTGGATGAGCATGTTGAGAAAAGGAAGTCAAAGCAGAAAGAAGAGTGTGCTCAGCAACCAGAGGCTGAAATGGCATGTCATTAGGAGATGTGAGTACTTGAGTATAAGTGGGCTGTGGAATGTCACAGGAGGGCATCAGGAGGTAGAGCTAGTGAGTAGAGGAGATTGTCATGATGAATAGTCTTGTACACCATTCAGGAATATGGGTTTATGAGGAAAAGAACTGACAGGGTGTAGGCAGGGGCATGGCATGATCAGATTCGCAGATATGAAGAACCACTCTGCCAAAAGTGTGGAGAATAGCTTGGAATAGGTAAGAAACCCAAAACAGGAAGACCTACTCCAGGATCCTGCTGCCCCTTATGGAGATAACTATGAAGTCCTCCTGTCACTGAAAAGAACAGGAATAACTGGACTGGATTTATACCAGGGTCTTACCAGAAGTTGCATTTTAGAGTAAATCTGTGAGAAAATTTAAATGTTATTGAAAGTATTTTTTTTTAAAGCCATATGAATCAAATTCACTGTGAACTTGCTCAAGGCTATGTCTTGTTAGACATAGTGACCACTCTACATGACTGGTTCTGGTACCTTCACTGATGTCTCTGCTAGAAGGCCACAAGGTAAGGCAGAAAGTGGAAAGTGCAAGTATCACCTATCCATGTCTTTCTTCTTTCATTGAGCTTTTTAATTCCTCTAAATTTTCTCGTCTGTAAAAGGCCGATAATAATTAACTATTTGGTAGTGGTCAGGATTATCTGAGATTATTTAATCTTATGTAGAGTACAATACCCGACATAGAGTATGTGGTCTCTAAGAGCTAGCTCCCTTCTTGCACCTTATTGCAGAAAATGTTTCACGTGTTATATTAAGAAATCCAGCTGGCCACTGCCACATTTCCAACATTCCAAATATCAATTTCCCCCAGGGTTCAGATTTTACATTGACTCCATTCTCAAGAAGCATCATAGCATAGAGGAAAGAGTATAGGTTTGGAAGTCAGACTTCGGTTGGAACTCTGCTCTGCCACTTACTGTGAGAACTTGGACAGGTTTTTTTAACCTCTCTGGGTCTCAGCTTTTCCCCTTCTTAAATAAGGGCTGTATTGTTTATCTCATAGAGTTGTTATGAGACTAACAGCTCAGGACTAACAGCTACTAACAGGACTAACAGCTACTCATTTAAGGATGAGCTCTGAGCCACCCTGAGGGTTGGAGCACTTCGTATCCCTGAATTTCAGAGCAGTTTACCCAAATGCCAACTGGATGTTCCCATTTGCATCGGTCTCTGGCATCTTAAAGTTAACGTGTTTATGAACTCCCCATTACGCTTACTTATTCTCCTGTTTATCTGTATCCACAGCACAATACATGGCATCATTATGTATCCTAATTAGTTAAAATAGAATATAAGTCCATCCTCTGCCTCTGTTCAATGACAAGGTCCTGCTAATTTTAGCTCCTAATTTTTCATTTTTATTTTATCCCTTCTTCTCCATTTCAACTATCATGGGCATCATCCTCTCTCGCTTGGATCACTGTAAAGTCCTTTCCATTTAGTTGTCAGGCCTTTAGTCTTGCCTACATGGTCACTAGAGTTTTCTACCAAGCAACACATCTGATGATGTCAATACCTGCTTAAAACCCTTTGGTGGTTTCCCATTGCCTCCTGTATGAAGTCTGAACTATTTAATAAATGATATAAAACTTGTCATAACCTTAGCCATTTCTTTCAGCCTCATTTTCCTGATTTATTTGGTATTCCAGTTGCTCCGCATTGCTTTTAGGCTCCCACATGCACCATGCCATTTCTCACTGCCGTCTTCACGCTGTCCAACTCTGCCTGTATGTACCCCGCTTCCCGCGTGTTTTTCCCCTCAGTAACTTGTACTGAATCTACCACTACCACCACTCCTACCCTGGAAAACCTGGGTACGGGGGGAAATGCTGGAGGGACACCTCTAAATACAGTTCAGTGGGAGAAATGTCAGTATGTCCTTGCACGTCTCTCTTTGCCTTGCCAAGCCCAGGAAATAAGGACTGGTCCTCACTAAATGCTTCCTGAACTGAACTGAACTGAACTGAACTGAACTGAACTGTCATATTAATTGTTAATACCACTGACATTTTCTGGTATTTGTTGTTTTCATTTCTTTTCCTTTTCCATTTCTTTTCTTTCTTCTTCTTCTCCTCCTCCTCCTCCTCCCCCTTCCTCCTCCTCCTTCTTTTCTTTCTTCTCCTTCTCCTTCTCCTCCTCAACTCACCTCCCTCTTCCTCTTCTCCTTCCTCTCCTCCTCCTCCTCCTCTTCCTCCTTCTTCTTCTAAGCAGGAATTATTTACATGGTATGACTTTCTAAACCTCCTCTATAGTACCTGACCTCCTGGGAGAGAATATAGCAAACACTATTTGTATGGTAAAAGCTTATTCACTTAGACTCTCATCATTGACAATTTGTGATGATTTAGGGCTCCAACCTTTGCCTACCAGTGCAAGTCTCCTCAGTATGAACATAAAGGGAATGCTTGACTTTCACAAATACAAATGTTGGTCCTGCTCAAAAGAAATATAAAGATTCTACTAAAAGCAACTTTGTACTTCTTTAATAAAACTCATATGTATTTTTCTTTCCACTGCTTTTGCCAGTTTTTGGCGGGGATTATTTTTTGATCATGTATGTATGTATGAAAATAGACTTCTAAAGTCTATAATTGAAAGGAAACTAAATGATCTAATCCAGTGTTTTAAAAAAAAAATTTTATGCTGGCCCCCTAGTTAGCAAAAAATGTTACATTGGATCTGGGCATACACACATACATACACAGTTTAGAGGAAAGTATTTTACAAAAAAAATAATAACCTATCCTTCCTATAGGAGTAGCACCCTATTTTCTATTCCATTTCATTTTTAAAATGCTTTTCAAAACCCAATAAATTGATTTCCTGACCCACTAATGAGTGATTGCGTGCAGTTTGAAAAATCCTGATCTAGTTCAGCTTCCATTCTGAGGTAGAAATCCTTTCTTTATAATAGTCAGATAATAAAGCATTGTATTTAATCAGTGCATAGACCCTTTCTCTGTAGAAATGCAGTGTCTCAAGCGCCTCTGTATAATTCCTTTACTACGCACAGACACTCCTGGTGTCAGGAGAACAGAGAGGAGATGATTGAGCTGAGAACCCATGGTCTGGAGAAGCCAGACTCTTAGCATCCTAGACTGCATGGATTTTCTAGTAGACAGTACACTTATGAGTCCAAATAAATAGGAAGGGTGTAAGATTGGGGTAGTAGAAAGAAACTTGCCATAGGATTTCAGCACCCCTAGATTTTGTTCATGTGACCCAAGCTACTCAGTGCCCAAATAAGATACTGGCTACATCAGAACCACCTAGGAAACGTTTGTATAAATTCTTGGGTCTCAACCCCAGAGTTATGAGCACTGTCATGAGTGAAGCGTGGGAATGTGAACATTTTAAAAGCTCCCTGCATGATCCACATGTGTGACCATGACAGGAAACCTCTGATTTGGGCTTTATGAACCCTGGATTCTTCCTCCAGAGAACAATCACATAGTCTGTCTTTCTGCAATGGTTGTTATGGGGAATAAATGAAATAGTGTGTGTAAAAGCGCCCAAAACAGTCAAAGCCTTACAGGTGCAGGGTACCAATATGAAGGTCTTCTAGCTTTTCCTACCAGTCTGGGCAAATTAGCAATGCTTTTATGAATTTTGAAATTCCAGATTCAATTGCAATGTTTAGGCTGAGAATAATAGATATACCCAAATTTCCAAGTGTAGAACAACAGAAAGCAAGTAGCTTAAAGTTATTTTCCTAATTGCATGTTTTTCTATGCTTACCTTGAAAATTATTAATTATAACTGAGTATGTAAAAAGATTCTTATTTTTAAAATAATTTTAGGGGCGCCTGGGTAGCTCAGTTACTGAAGGGTCTGATTTCGTCTCAGGTCACAATCTCATGGTTTGTGAGTTCGAGTCCTGCATGAGGCTCTGTGCTGACAGCTCGGAGCCTGGAGCCTGCTTTGGATTCTGTGTCTCCCTCTCTCTCTACCTCTCTCCCACTCACACTCTGTCTCTCTCTCTCTTTCAAAAATAAATAAACATTAAAAAACTAACTTTAAATATTTTGTTTATGGTAACAGCAGAAATTTTCTAGAACTTAAAAAAAAATGTTTCACCTAAAATTTTAGAAGTGTTAAAAATTTAGAAGTGTGCTGAGCTGTCAGCACAGAGCCTGATGCGGGGCTCAAACTTACCAACAGTGAGATCATGACCTGAGCTGAAGTCAGATGCTCAAACGACTAAGCGACCCAGGCACCCCTCATCTTCTATTTTATAAGTGAAGCCTAAATGAATCAGTCTTAAAATACATGAAAAATATCAAGCTAATGCTATTTGACAGTGGTTAGTCTTGGAAAAAGAGAAGGGACTGGAAGTGTTCAG
Source organism: Lynx canadensis (assembly GCF_007474595.2). NCBI lineage: Eukaryota > Metazoa > Chordata > Mammalia > Carnivora > Felidae > Lynx > Lynx canadensis. The sequence continues at coordinate 54,688,779 of NC_044310.1, forward strand.
TCTTTGAGAAGAGGATATTAAAGGTTATGCAGTCTATTTGTGAACAACAACAACAACAAACTGCTTTCTTTTAGTTCTTTCATGGTGTTTCTCAAGTATAGATCTTTATTTCCTAATATAGGACATATAGTGGGATTTATATATAAAATTGCATTCGAGGGGTGCCTGGGTGGCTCAGTCGGTTAAGCGTCTGACTTCAGCTCAGGTCATGATCTCACGGTCCATGAGTTTGAGCCCTGCGTCGGGCTCTGTGATGCCAGCTGAGAGCCTGGAGCCTGCTTCGGATTCTGTGTCTCCCTCTCTCTCTGCCCCTCCCCCCTCGTGCTCTATCTCTGTCTGTCTCAAAAATAAATAAACATTAAGAAAATTCTTTTAAATTGCATTCGTGTAGCATTTATATATCAAACCCCACACTTTTATGGGTCAGTGAATTCGGAGACTGTCTTGGTTAGAGGCCCAGAAGAGTTAAATTTCCATTTTAAAAATAAGCAATCAATGCTTTCTCAGTGGTTTGAGATACCATTAGGACAACTTTAGAACTGAAACTAAAGGACTAGAATTAGAATATTTGCTTGTCTGGCTTCTGTTAGAGCATCTGAAGTGTAAAGCTGTGCTGGAAAAAGAATGAGAAGAACTAATCACACAGGCCACACCAATTGGGCTGCAGAACACATTGAGAGACCCTTTATTAAATGCTTGATATAGATTTTCAGGGTAGGAAAGCCTAATCTTTTTAGGTGAAATATTTAAGGTACGATCGAGGAAGGACAGAAAAATGAAATAGAGAACAGTACTCAGGATGGCTGACATTACTTCTGATAGACCTATATCTGAGCCATTGCTTCCCAGCTGTCCCCCAATAGCTGATAAGAAAAGTGGTTCTGGAGTATTTTTTAAAACTTTTCTGTAACTTGGGGCGCCTGGGTGGCTCAGTCGGTTAAGCATCCGACTTCAGCCAGGTCACGATCTCGAGGTCCGTGAGTTCGAGCCCCGCGTCAGGCTCTGGGCTGATGGCTCAGAGCCTGGAGCCTGTTTCCGATTCTGTGTCTCCCTCTCTCTCTGCCCCTCCCCCGTTCATGCTCTGTCTCTCTCTGTCCCAAAAATAAATAAAAAAAACAAAAACAAAAAAAACCCACTTTTCTCTAACTAGATGTAATTAACACCGAGCTGCGTGAACCACAGATGAATGCTGGAACGTGCTGATGTGGGGAATATACTAAGAATCAGACAGGAGTCTGAAGGAAATTAAAGTTTTTCATCCTCCTCCTTTTTATTACATTACTGACCAGAAAATAACAATGCAGTAATATGTGTCAGACAGCAGTCTATAGTTTATGAGTCCCCTTTACATGTATTATCTTATCTGACCTTCATAGGAACCTAGTGAGATAGCTAGAATCTGTCCCTGGGAAAATATCTCTAAGGTTAGCTAAGTACAATGAAATGTCTGAGAAGAAAAAGTTCTAGGAAAAAAAAGAAGCCGCTTTTCCACACATCAAAGTTACCAAGACTATAAAGCTTACTCCTTGAATTAATTAGCCAGATCTGAATTTTAGCTCATAATATGGCAGAAAGGTCTGTGTAGGAAAACCACTAGAATACAGAAACAAAGATTCTGACATGAAGAGTCAAGTGGAAGGCTGCATTTCTGTCATGGAGGTCTCAGACAACGAGATTTCTCCACAGAAGAACCATGTGAAATTTCCAAAACAGTCAAAAGCATGAAATATGGATAATTTTATACAGTATGCCTTAAAAAGAAAGATCATTTTCTAGGTTTTTGACGTAAACCTGAGTCTGCTTTGTTATGTGATTCTGACCAAGTCCATTTAACTTTCCCTAGACCCATCTCCTCAGCTGTGACAAAATATTTTCTTCATAGGACACTTGGCAAAATATGTATTGTGATGAATATCTAATTCATAAAACTGTCACTACTCTGTAACTATAAAAGATGTGAATTATTGCATTGGATTAGCAAAGGGTTAGCTGGTTTGTGTAATCTGAGACAGTCGAGTCTTCCCTGGTCAACCTGTAGCCCCTTACTTCTAACGATGAGTCATCTTGAGTTCTTCCCACTCCTCAATCCAACATCTATCATTCACTAAACTTTCCCTACTCTGTCTCCTAAATAACTTTTGGTCCACTCTCTGTTTCTATTGCCAGTTTTAGGCCCCCATTATCTGTCTGGGCTAGATTGTTATGATGGTCTCTAAACTGGTCTCCTGCTTCTAGTCTTCGCCACTTAACCCATCTTCCCCACTGCGTGCAAATCTAACCATGTAAATACTTTGCTAGAAGCCTACATTTGGTTCCTAATAACCTACAGAACAAAGCCCAAGTCACTTAGTGTAACATGTGGGCACCCTATGACCTGATCCTTACCTACCTTTTTAGCCCCATCTCCTATCATCGTCTCCTTCTTACTTAGTGTGACTAACAAATAGCAAGTAGCTTTTATTTCTCCATACATATCATCCATTTCATGCTTTTGTGACCATGTTTGTGTGGTTTCCTTGGTCTGGAATGTTAATCTCACTTTTTTGGCTCTCACCAGACTCTTACTTATCTTTTGGGACTCAGATTATGCATGTCAGATGAGACTCCTCTCCGAATCCCCAGGTTAGGGTGGGTGCCTTTCCTCTGTGCTCTAGTGGACTCTAACTTCTGCACATAAGTGGACCCTAATATCATGCTATGCTGAAATCATATATTTGTGAATCTCTCATACCACTCAGCAGTGCTCCTCAAAGGCAGAAGCTCTATCTTATTAGTTCTGTACCCCAATACATAGAAAAATTTACAGCATGTAGCGGGTGACCAGTAAACATCTGCCAAAAGTTTTCAGGTTGCTGGAGGCAATTACTAAGGGAGAAGCCAGGGTCAGTTCTGAGCATGACTATGGAATCGTCATGTGGGCAGATATTAAAGGCTTTCTTACCTGACTAGGCAATTGCTCTATGGCAGTGGCTCCCCAGGTGGAGAGAGCCCCGTGGGCAGGGTTTTCTGGATACACAGGTCCTTGGACTGGCTGCTCAGTTACCTTGCCCAAGAGGTAGAGAAATGAAAGAAGACACAGAAATGGGAAGCTGAAGACGCAAAGAAGGGAAATGGAAAGTCAAAGAAGGCTGAAGAGATGTGACGCTTCTAAAAATGTCTCTAACGGATTGTCATGTGGCTTTGTTTTCAACCTGGATGCTTGAAATTCATTTCAGGAGACTGGTACCGTGGTCGTTATAACAGACTGTGTCTTATTGAGACGCGTGGGGAGGCAACCAGTCTAGAGACCACAAAACTACTATGTCAGTGTGTCGCAGAGCTCTTAACAAATACAGCCAAGCAATAACTCATGACCCCTGTATGGGCCAACACAAGCTGATATTCTTGCCATGATAGTTCGTTAGGGCTTTTATTTTCGATCTAGAAGAAAATATAGGTGAAAGCTAATTTGGTGTCTAAGGGTGAATGGAAACAGGATATGAAGTTTCCTCGTTACTGCCTGATACCACTGATTGTCTCTGTGGCTCAATTAGCCACATCTTGAAAGAAAAGGCAGCATGAGTCTGAATGCTCCTGGAAGGAAGCCCAGTTCTCCAGGTAAGGTTTCAATTGCTTTGTGGCTCAGCCAAGACCATGTGACCTTAGTGTTGGAATCCACCTGAGTATTCTAGGAGGTGCAGGGAGTCTTTTTTCCTCCATGCATATCTTTTCATCTGGGGAAGCTTTGAAGTCTCTCAGACATAGGGAATTTTAAGAGACCGGAAGCATGGAGTTAGATCTCATTTTTAAATAAGTACTTTTAAAAGCATTATACAGTAGGAAAAAACTACTAGACTTGGAGTCAGACACAAATATATTTATTTATTTATTTATTTTAATTTAAAAAAAAAGGTTTTTTAACGTTTATTTACTTTTGAGACAGAGAGAGACAGAGCATGAACAGGGGAGGTTCAGAGAGAGAGAGGGAGACACAGAATCTGAAACAGGCTCCAGGCTCTGAGCTGTCAGCACAGAGCCCGACGCGGGGCTCGAACTCACGAGCCATGAGATCATGACCTGAGCTGTAGTCGGACGCTTAACCAACTGAGCCACCCAGGCACCCCAGACACAAATATATTTAAATATTAGTGTAATTTATTAACCAGGGGGTCTTACACAAGTCATATAATCTCTTCGAGCCTCTGGCTACCCGTAAAATAATGGATGAATGACATCTACCCAGCAGGATGAATTTATGGATTCAGTGACATGAGACGTGAGAGGGCTTACCATTGTAATTAGCACACAGTAGGAACTCTATTTTTTCTTTGCTTATTATTGCTAATGACCAAGTTCTTTAGTTTCTATTTCTGCTCCTGAAGTAAATGGGTTTTTATTTTCCTCCTCTACCCAGTTTTAAAAGCTGTGGGTCTAAAAAAGCACTGGAGCTGTTTGTAACAGAAACAGATGGATGACTAGAGCAGCCAGAAGAAAAATAGGGAGGCTCCATCAGGGAGACATAACAGAGGGCTCGGCTGATTGACTGTAATTTAGGACATCCATCATCATGGGTCCAAGGACAAACACTATGAATTCTAAGCCTGACTCAAGCTCTGATTCCTTCTAAAGTGTTAAATAACTCATTTAACGTCTGACGAAGATTCACCACAATGCTTGGCATAGCTGGGTTGTCTCAGCCAAGATCATTTATTATACACTATCGTTACACATTAATGCAAAAAAATAATTGAGTTCCTACATAGTAAGGGACTTAACTTGGGTCTGTGATACATTTAGGCAGTCTATAAATTCCCTACACACAGGTTGGTAGATATATGTGCATGCCAGTATTTTATGGCGAGAGGATCCATAGCTTTGATTAGATTCTCAATGAAGTCTGTGATCAAAAAGAAGTTAAGAGCTACTGCTACATACTAACAGACGTTTCTTGTTATAGTTAGGACATTTTCATGAGTATGTTTTTCCTGGAATCCTAAAACATTCACCCTGATGAAAACAAGATTGTTTTTCACGCATTGTTTCTATGCATTATTTCTATGACCTATACTATCTTGTAATGGGACTTTTACTACATCAGTTTCTCAACAGAACTCAAACATATTCCAGAATTTCAATTGATGATAAAACATGCTTGAATTTATAACACTCTTCTCCTAACCACGAACTTTCTCCATCATTCTCTCGTATTTCAAAAGACAAAATATCAACTGGTCATCTCAAACAATGAGTTCCTTGAGGATAAGGAACCAAGGCTTGGAGTTTTATCACACCCAAAGGCCAGGTAGCCCAGCAATCTCAATACATTACTTATAAATAAAACCTGCTCTATACTGGAGAGCACCCTTAGGCAGCTATGAAGCAGCAAGCTGTTTCAGGCATGACCTACCATTGGGCATAGCTGAGTGATAGACGATGCACCATAGTGGTAGTGGTGGGAGGGAGGGAGTTTGCTAGCGATTGATGGTTGAGAGTATTTGAAGCAAAGAAGCTGAAGTCACTGTCTCTAGTGCTAAAATGAAAACCAGTAATTCAGAGATAGAAATGGTATTCATTCCCCTCTTGCCTTTTGATTGTGTGGCTGACTCTATTCTATCACAGGGGAGCCCTAAAAGGCCTAGAGTGAAGCCCCCAGCACCCCACCCCCTCCTAACCAGGGGACACTCTGTCATAAAGATGCCTGATCCACCTCTTTAATTCTTCAGAGATGAGGCCAACTCAAAAGGTTGTTTGGCAAAGGGAGTATTTCATCCCACATGCAAACCACTGACTTAGTTGTATATTGCTCTTTGCTTTCCTGACTACAAACTTATTTTTCTGTAATACTGATAGCGATAGAATGGAGCAGACCATATAGAACAGATACTCCCAGGAGCGCTGGGAGAGGAGACTAGGGAAGCACAAGATCACTGGGTCTCATGAGCTAGTTTAGCAAGTGCATGGTCGGGGCACAGTGTGCACCAACTGCTCTCCGCTCAGCCTCCCAGCAGACATGTGTACATGGGTCGAGAGCTTGGGCCTTGGGTTCCAACAAGCCTGAATTTGACCCCTGACCCATCATTTACTATCTCTACCATGTTGGAAATCTGTGGTGCTTCTCTGAGAGGTGTGCCTCATCTGCAAAGCGGGGATGGTTATACCCACATAACAGTGTGGGGCTGTGAGTTCTAATGAGATAATCCATGAAAATTACATGATGGCATTTAACAAATTCTAGCTAGCCTTCTTCCACAGAATTTAATTTTCTAAAAAAATAATGTATTTCTATGTATAATATATGTAAAATGTAATGTATATTACATTTTGGAAATATAAAAAGTTAGGTTTTAATCTATTCTGTTAATGTAGATTATAGACATATATTAATATATTTAATATATGTCTTTAATATATATGTAAAATATATTCTTAAAAATCAATATTCTTACATTGCTTCTGTTTCTTACGCAAAGACCAAACATAACTGAATCTATTTTTTGATGGTGAAGGTAACATTCTTGCATCGACTTGAGACAACTTTAAAAGTGCTTTTTATATGTATCATTTTTAGAATCCCGATTAATGCCCCATGCTCTACTTCAACAAAGCCATCAGGCACTGTTCATTGGGCCGGTGGCCCCAAGATAAAAGCCCTTTCCTTCTCCAGACAGTGTGATGCATCTTTTCGTCTTTGGCAGTTGCCCTAACTACCTATCTTTAACTTTGCCTCTTTGACTCATCTATTTGGCTGCTGCCCTTCTGGTCTGGAAAAGGAGATCAAGAAGGATGTTCTATCTGTCCTTAAAACAAGAGGGAACAGGCACTGAGGGAGAGTCTGAGGGTCTCTTCTGTGTTATATACACAAGTGTGAGTACACTTTATTTGTGCATACATATCCAAGTGTGACACCTTCTTTCACCTTTCCTTCTACTTCTTCATTTACTTTGCTGCATTTTTAGGACTTTGGCTGTATCTATGATTCATGCCCTTAGATAAGTAAAGATTTGCAAGTGAGTATTTAGTGGAGGTTCTTTTCTCAGTGATGGAAAAAGTCTTAACCTGAAAACTCCTTGTTCAGTTGCTTATACCAAATAATGATGGAGAAGGTCATTTTTAGCACTCAAGTCTTTGCCTGGCTTGGAACCTTTTTTTTCAATTCAGTGAATGTTCACTGACTATCTGCTGTGTATGTGGCACTGAATTAGGTTCACAGATGGGGCACAAGATGAATAAGAAGTGGGTCCCGTTCTCAAGCAGTTTAAAGTCTAAGAGAACAAAGATAATGTAAACTGTAATAGGAGGCAAAAATTTGGTAAGTTCTATAATGAAGTCGCAAGTGAAGTTTGGAAGAACCCAAGGGGAGAAAAATTCAGTTCTGTAGGAAAACTTGGTACAGACATAGGTGGGCACTTCTGAGCCAGCCTGAGGATGGGTGGGTTTCTGTGGGTGTAGTTTGAAGAAACGGTCGTCCAAAGAGATAGACCTCCAAACAGAGGCTAACACGTAGGTCATGAATATACTTGTTTAGGGAATGAGGAGAATGTTTGGTTGCAGAGCACAGTGTTCAAAGAGTAATGATGACAGATAAAACTGGAGAACTATGAAAGACCTGGTCCTAAATGCCACACGAAGTAGGGAGTTCTGTCTTCTGATGACTTCAGAGCAGATTGAATTCCACTGAAATCACTGAGGTGGGCTGTACTTAGACCAAGTGGCTGAGGCGAGAAGGTGTGTGCATGTGTTTACGTGGCCATAAAAAAGAAAGAAAAAAAACGAGAGCTAGCCTTGGTTTTCTTTTTAAAAAAAAAATTTTTTTAACATTTATTTATTTTTGGGACAGAGAGAGACAGAGCATGAACGGGGAAGGGGCAGAGAGAGAGGGAGACACAGAATCCGAAACAGGCTCCAGGCTCTGAGAGGTCAGCACAGAGCCCGATGCGGGGCTTGAACTCACAGACCGTGAGATCATGACCTGAGCTGAAGTCGGACGCTTAACCGACTGAGCCACCCAGGCGCCCCTAGCCTTGGTTTTCAAGGGAGTTTCAAAGGAGAAATATCTGGGGCAGCCTGACTAGTGTGCTGGCAAAATTTTAAATTAAGCGTGTAGATTCTGTTATAAATGTGACTGTTCCAGGAAGAACAAAATACATTTGTGAAACGTACCACATAATTAGCTTAATTCAGATTCAGCATTTGTATCTTGGCATTTCTACAGATACCATTTCTAATGACTTTTTTTTTCTGTTTTGTTTTGTTTTCTATTATTAAAGTCACCTTTTACTTTCCTTGTCTTTGAGGTTATAGTCTCATAAAGTGAAAAGTCTTTTTAGAGTACTTAACAGAAAATTTAATCAAAATGCTAAGCCAGAACTCAGCTAAAAAAGTATTGGCGTCATTGGAAATGTGATTCAGATTGCTAGGGCAGTGCCGTTCAGCCAAATAGGGGTTCATGACACTATTCTAGACATTTAGAAAGTAATGAGTTATATTTATCATAGAAGTGGAAACAAAAACATATTCAAACATAAAGCTACGTGGTAATTTAGAGTACTAGAGAAGATGGTTATGTAGTTTTGTGTTCTCTCTCTCTACATATATAGGTACACATATTTATATTTTTATATTGGTCTATATATCATACACACGTATTTGAGCTGAAGTAAAGCATGAAAGTTGGAGTCCAGTCCCCTCTATAATTCTCTGTGTGGCTGTGGGCCTATTGCTTTAAACTCTCAGGGCTTTAGTTTTGCTGATCCAGTACCAAACCAAATGTTGATGTCCACTCTGCTATTCTGTGACTTAATTACCTGTCAGTTGTGCTGTGTTATTTCCTCTTTTTTGTCCTTTAACGGAAGCTGATTAAAACCCCCTTCCAAGAACAAACAAAAATAAAAATTGGCTTAAATTATGATTTGGAAGTTGGTTAAAAACCTCAAAGCCTTCTTAAACCATTACCTTTAGGGGGGAAAAAGTAATTCAGCAAACCATACCATAGATTTTTATTAATCCAAAAAATTTTAAGAATTTAACCTGGGATCAGTTTTATATTCAGACTCAATTTTTAGAAAATAACGATGTGACAAGCCATTGATTTTGCTAAGAACATTATTTGTTAAGCATGATTTATTTAGGTTTCATAGCAATCCTATGACATAAGATCCATTTTATGGATGAGCATATTGAGGTTAAGAGAGGTGTAAATTTATTCAAATTAGCACAAGTAGCTAGTGGCAGAACCGGTTAGTTACGTGGGACTAGAGCTGCAGAGAAGTGATAGCATCTTACATCCATGCAGGGATTGAAAGAGACAGCTGACTTCCAAAGAACCAAGTTCCCTTGCCAGAGTGCAAAGCTTTTGCTGGGGCGTGGCTTCACAGACTCAGACTGTTTTTCAGCATCTCTTACATCTAGGTGAGACTATTTGGTATACAAGCCATGCTGTTCTGGCCAGTGGCATATAAGCAGGACTATCTCTTTCCTGGCTGAGGTGGTAAAATATCTGAGATAGCTTTCTCATATTCTTCCACAGCAATCTTAGAGACCATGTCTTAAAGGTGACAGCTTTATGAGATGGAAGGAGCCTAGGTGAACAGATTGGAGATATATAGATATAGATACAAATACAGATATAGATATAGATATAGATATAGATATAGATATAGATATAGATAGACACATATTTGATATATATCAAGAAGGATTCATATATATGAAATTGAGCTAACAGCACTCCCTGATGGATTGGCTATGGAGAACAAGGGAAAGGAGGAGTGCAAGGTGCTTCTTAGGTTTCTAGATGAAGCATCTTGGGGGATGATGGTACCATTTTACTTGGAGAGAAACCCCCTGAAAAAGAAACTGGCTTGGGAGGAAGATCAGCTTTCGATTACCCATGCTTCATGTGAACATTTGTCATTATCTTGTTAGACTGGTGAAAAGTAGGCAAGATTTTATAGAATCTTACAGTTAACATATCCAACAGAAGAAACCCGAAAATATACTAGAAGGTTTGTGAGGGGAAATGCATTTTCCTTCCCTTTTCATATTAACAAGGAAAGAGAAGAACCTTACTATTTTCACTGGATTGGATACTTTACTTTTAGATGATATATACTACCACAGTTTACTGTTTTTCAACCCCCAATTAAGATGATAAAAATAATCACACAAATAAATAATGATATTGCTTTCTGCTTGGGTAGCATTTAATTTACATATCCAAATCCATTTTCTCATTTAAGACAATAATCATGGGAAGCAGGTAGTTTACAGGTCAGGAAGCTGAATTCTGGAGAGATCTTTTTTTCAACAACACATATGTGGTTAGTGGTAAATCTACAGTCTGGTTTTGGGACTGACTGCAAATGTAGCACAACTCTGTGAGGGGTTTGAGTTCAGGAAGTATGGAGGTTTCAACAGAAGGCTCTTAATTAGGTTGAATCTCAATTAGGATTATCAAAAGTGATATATTTATATACTGTCACAAATGGTAAACTCTTTTTTTTTTTAATTTTTTTTTTTTCAACGTTCATTTATTTTTGGGACAGAGAGAGACAGAGCATGAACGGGGGAGGGGCAGAGAGAGAGGGAGACACAGAATCGGAAACAGGCTCCAGGCTCCGAGCCATCAGCCCAGAGCCTGACGCGGGGCTCGAACTCACGGACCGCGAGATCGTGAGCTGGCTGAAGTCGGACGCTTAACCGACTGCGCCACCCAGGCGCCCCACAAATGGTAAACTCTTAAGTGGTAAGAAATGTTCAGGAATTCAGGAAATTTAAATATTTTGGTTAGAGTTTCTATACAGAACCTAACTCAAATGTTAGTTTTCAAATAACTAGTGTAGCATAGTACTTTTGGCAAAAGAACAGTGTAATTTTATCTCTTGATGATGTAGAAGAGACTCATTTCATTTATTTAGCATATCATAGTGACATTAAACAATTTAATTACTTTTGGAGCTTTCTGGAACAAGGTAATAGATGATGTTACTTTCCTTCTTGAATACTTTCTTTTTTTAAATTTTTTAAATATTATTTTTGAGAGCGAGATAGAGTGAGAGTGGGAGGGGCAGAGAGAGAGGGGGGCACAGAATTCAAAACAGGATCCAGACTCTGAGCCATCAGCACAGAGTCAGACGCAGGGCTCAAGCTCATGAGCTGTGAGATCATGACCTGAGCCGAAGTCAGACGCTTCACCGACTGAGCCACCCAGGCGCCCCTCAAACACTTTCAATGACTGCCTGTTGCTCTTAAAATCTAAAGTCTCTAACTTGACCTTCAAGAACTTGAATGATATGGCCTTGCACTTCCTCATCTTATGTCACTCTTCACACCAAACACCACAAAATTATGCATACATGTCATACTGATGAAGAGATAAACAGTTAAAGTGGGTGGCAGCTACTTAATTGAAGGTGGGTGTTTTAGGGTTACTTAGTAACTGATCTGTGATCTCACATTATTCAAGGGTAATATTAGATACAGTATCCCTAGACCAGAAGAATCTCTGGCACATGACAGATATTCAGCAGGTTCCTATTCTATCAACCACTGAGTGAGAAGATGAGGAGGTCTTCTGATAGTGATCACAAATAGTCTGGAACTTGCATGACTCTAAGCATGACTCTAAGCACTGAATAAAAGGCTAGGGTTGTATCCCTGGCCATTACTGGGATATTGGTGAAGAGAATACTGACCAATATGGAAAAATTGTCATTCTGACCTTGCTAGGTAAGAATGAGGATCTAGAACCAAAGAATCATTAGTAGAATAACAAACATCAATTTGAATGTTTAGTATATAAGATTTATAAGTATGACCATTTAGCCATGTGGAGGGGATTGCTTGATAATTCTGCAAGCCTACCAAGGGTTAATTTCCCAAGAGCATTAACTTGATATTTTCTGCCTCCAATGAGAATAGACAAAAGGGGATCAGGTTTTCATTGCAATTTGATAGATTTATATTATCCCACAGGAATAATTTCATGTCAATGAATTTTGTTATCTGTTAGGATTTATAGCCAAAGCATGGATGGTGGGACGACAGAAGGATGGATGGATGGAGGGCAGGTGAATAAATACATGGATAATCATGATCTTTATGACCCTTGTAAGTGGGATCCATCTACATACATCCCAGAGGCCTTTGAGACCTCTCAAAAGAACTTAGAGCTAAATTCTCTATTTAGTTCCCTTTTGAGACTTGTATTTTTTGTGCATGTTTATCTGATGACTGATCTTATTTTTTAAAAATATCTCCTTCTATATATATTTTTAAGTTTTCAGACCATTTCTATTCTATTTTGGAAGTAGGCTTCATGGGCTCTTGGTAAGTGAAGTTGGCTAATGGCCTGTGGTGGGTTGGCTCTGCAGTGCCATGTAAATCTCCTTTCCCCTTGTCCACCTCTGTGCCTCTCCCTAGTAGGTTAGAATTAAACCACGAGAATTCTATGCAGAATGTGTTCCAGCTTTCTTTTTCAATTCACCTTTGACAAATTTAACTCAGAGCACTAAATGGCACATGTAGTAACAAGTTAGAGGTTTTACCAAAGTACTTGCTCTTTCCTCTCTGGATGAAATATAAAAAGACAAGGGCACATGAAAAGGATTTTTGTTACTGTCCAGTTTGCTTTCTTTGGGATGTATTCCCTTGTTGAAAATGGAGTGTTTTGGAAATGAAATTTGGTGAATTGTGATTCAGTGAATTTTTCTGTTTATGCCTCAAAACCAGAGTCCATCTGAACAGGATCATTAACTTTAATTTAATCTTACATGTCAGTGTCAGGCAGGGGAGGGACTGGAGATGGAGGGGAGAGAAGAGAGTCAGTGTATGTGGGAAGAGAGAATGAGAGGGAGGAAGGGGGAATAAGAGGGAAGCCATTTTATAGAACAAGGTTCTCATTGAACAGGTCAAATTAATTTTGTGTTTGAAGTGTTATTTTCCAAGCAAAGTATGTGTGTCTCCTCATCACAATGGAAGCAAGAAACTCCAAATTCAATATACCACTAATCCAAGTAGAGGTGACATTGGCTTATTCTCAAATCACACTGGGAAGACCAGCTGATTAAGTTCGTAATAGACTTGCACATAGTAAAGGCTTCATCAATGCTGTATTTTTATGCTACAGGAGATGGTTATATTTCCTGAAAAGACTGTGAGTCTTCTAATCCCCACTTATCTGTTGTGATAGATGTTACCAGATTAAATTTATTGAGACCAAGTTTGGTTTCTCTATTAAAAGTGTAATCCAAGAAAGCTCAAGATTTTGAAATTTTGATTATTACCGATTTTTGATGTATTTTTATTTCTAGAAGAATAGATCTACAAATCAGGCATTTAGTTGCTTTTATGTAATCAGCTGAAATAACTGGTTCCCAAATGCTTTGTAACTATCAAAACTGCAAGAAAAGCAAGAGAAATCTGCATGTAGTGGTGCACAATATAATGTAGGTGTTATACAGGACTTTTATACCCATTTAAACTTTACCCAAAGCTTTTATGATGAACAGCTGAGAAAACTGAGACTCAGAAGTTAAGTTTCTTGCCCCAGGACATAGAATAGACGACATTCGAATCCAAGTCTTTCAGAGCTCAACCCTCCTAACTTTCATTACAACTGCATACTCTTCCCAAGGATCTTTCTGCTTAAGTCTTAATAGAAGTTGTTCATCTGCTTAAAATTCCTCCTAATTCTACTCAGCTCCTTCATTACATTAATAATAGCATAGCAGACACTAAGTCTTTTTGTGGCAAATCCGTTCCATGACCATCTTCTCTTTAACATTTTCTTCCGTGTCACCAAATGTCAAATATTTCTTTAAAAAAAAAAAAAGTCATCACTGTTTTTAACTCCTTGAAGTTCTGAATTGCCTTCTAGCAATCTTCATTTTAGTGCATGAACATGAACTCTCACGTATCAAATCTGAATGTTAAGGTGCCATCCATCTCACATCCTTTCACAGTCCAATACTAATGGAGGACATCATCAGGATGCACATTTCTCCCCGTAGGCTCCCCTCAGAATGATCGGGTACCATCTTTGTGCCTATTAAGTACAAAGAACAACTGAATTTCCTTTGAGTCACATAAGAATGAAGGTAAAACATTCAGACCAAAGGGCACATGCCCATCAATTTTGGACAATTTTGATGAGAATTGAAAATATATAGAGCAACCAGCAAACATTTGCTGAGTGACTACCATGTACCAAGTACTGCCTGACACTGAACTTTCCTTTATTAAGCAGTTCCCGTATCTTATGCAGTAGTCTAAGTACTGAAAATCATAAACATAAAAAACCATGGGAAGGGCTGAACTCTGTCTTCACCTATCTTACATTGTTCTGTAAGACCCTCTGACAAAGAATCTGAATTGGATTATAGTACCTATATTTAAAACTTAGAGGAAGAGCTGATACGCAAAGAATCTTAATCTTTCCTGAGAGAAATACAGCGACCATCATAATGAATAGATATTGACAGTCTAGAGTTACTGTCAATATGCGGCATTATGCCCAGGACAATTAAATTTGTCTGTTTTATATTACTGAGACCAAGTGCTTGGCCTGGGTTCCTGCAGAAAATAAATAATTCCATTACATGTGATTCACCTTTGAGTAACCCTCCAAGCTGAAGGCTCAAGCTGAAAATTTACGTTATCACACAAAGAATAGATTTTGCAAACATTTATTAGGTGTCCTTATGTTCCCTGGGCAGCATACAAAGATTTAAACATGCAAAATACAGTCTTCATATGTAAGAAATGTGCATCTTAATTTTCCTAAAAAGGTCTTTCAATTAAAAAAAAAATCTAGTTGGTTTTTGTTTGTTTGTTTTTTAATAAGAGAGCAAAATGAATTGTGATGACTGACAAAGAGATATCCAGACACGTGAGGAACTTGGACTCTGGAGTCAGGCAGAAGGGACTCTGAAATGTGGTCTGTCAGCTACTAGCTGTGTGTTCTGGTACCAGTTACTCCTCATACTCCACGGTATAGAATCAATACGATAATAGCTCCCATCATATGAGGTTGTACTGGGGTAAGATAAAGAACTTCCTGATACATTCCCTAAACCATCGTAAGTACTTAATAATTTACTTCCGTTCGTTTTTCACTATGATATGTGTTTTGGGCTAAATTGAGCTTTTTGATGTGCTCTTATGCACATTTTTCACTTAAAAATGTGGTGAGGCCTTAGCACACCACTCACCCTGCATTTCCATTCTCTGCTCTAACGCCTATGCATTCATTCAGATAGTTCCATCCTGTGCTGTTTGGGGCTCCTTCTTCCCTAACACTTCCGTTTGCACAAATGCATATCAAAAACCTGAACATCCATGGAATTGTAGGTTGCAAAGATCAGAAAAGTCATTAGTTTTTGTTTTAACCATTATAAAAACTTTGGCCATTTTTTTTTTTTTTTTTTTACTTGTTAAACAGATATGGATGGTGTGTCCACCATGTCCCCTGCATTGCTCTGGGTACTACAAGAAGCATCATGACCACCCCGTAAAAAGTTGCTTGGTTTTGGAGTCAGACAGAACTGGCTCAAATCTTGGTCTTATCGCTTGTTTGCTTAGTGATCTTAGAAGAACTTAATCCCTTGGAGTCTGTTTCTTAATTCATAAGATAGGGGGTTGGTGATACCTTCTGAGCTCATTGAAAGGGTTAGTCTGTGTGAAGTGCTTAGCACAGTACCTGGCACATACGAGGTACTCAGTGAATAAGAGGTACCTCCCTTTGCTCTTAGTGATTGCAAAGAGAAAAACTGGGATTATCCCTCCAAACCTCATGCCCTGTGAGGACATTAATCTTATATTAAAAGTAACATAATGCCTCTTAGATTCTCTTTGCTGCAAATGACAGCCACCAATGGGTCAAACTGGGATTTGATCCCAAATCTTTGGATTCCAAAGAGGGCCATGCATTCTGCTCCTTCCCACCAGGTCTCCTGCTTGTGTTTCTGGAAACTGGAATCTTCATGCTTTGGGTGAGACACATGAGGGAATGATTTGTGTCCCTCTAAGAACTGTATTTTGCATACTGACTGACCCTAAACAGCTCACTGCCATCCCTTCTCCTCGTGCTCCTTTTTTTTTTTTTCCACACCAGTAGGTCACTCTAGACCCAGCTTTGTGCCCTGGCCTTGCATTGTCCAAGCTCTGCTCCAAAGCACTGTTTTGGGAAAGATAGGAAGTGGAAGAACCAAATATACCCCAGGAAGATGATCTCCAAAAGTACTGCCTTTTCAACAATTTCATAGGCAATACGCTTATACGAAGGCTTTAACACCACAATGAAGAGCTATTAGTGAAAGCAATGTGTAAGCAAGATGGTGAAATGAGTAAAGAAAGTAATCAAAAAACAATACCTTCAAAGGAGCTCTGTCTCTCAACAATCAAATACACAGAATATGCCCCCCCCCCCACCAGCCCCAGCAGGGCCCTCTCTCCCCCAGCATTAGAACCTGGCTTTGTCTTTGGCTCTTCTCCTCTCTACTGCATCCCTACATCTCTCCCCATCTCAGCCCCTTTACATTAGCTCATGTGATAAACCAGTTGCTGCCAATGTGCTAATAGGACAGTGACCATTTTACATGTGGATTCTCCTTGTTGTCCCACAGCTAGCAGTGGAATGGCAGGAATTCTGGACAAGGATAGAAAGGAGGATGTAACTGGCAGGACTCTCCACTTAGACTCCTCTATGGGAGGACGGCATCTCTGGTTAAGGCCAACAGTGTCTTCTGTGTGTCTGGGTCTCAGCTCCTGCCTAGAGGATGTTCACACCTCAGTTTCTCTTTCTGGACTCAATTCCAGGACGATTACCTCAACTTGTCCATCTACAGAATCAGTCTTCATTTCTAAGGAGAACAAAATTTCAAATGGGATTTTTAAAAATAAAACAGAAGACATAAAACCAAGCAAAAACCCTGTAGGTTCTTTTGACTATCAGATTTTGATGTTTGATCTAAAATTAATATAGAGTCCAAATTTTTCTTTTTGGAATTTCCCTCCGAACAATTCTGTTTTCAGTGTAACATTTAAAGGCTCATATTCAGAATTTAGCATTTGCTTAATGAGTTTTTATAGAACAGTTGTACTCTGGAGAAAAAAAATGGGTAAAGGTCATTATGTTCTGCTCTACTATTTCTTCTTCACCTGCAGAGTTGTATACTCTTAAAACCAGGAAGTTCCAAGGTAATTTGACTTTTTTTTTTAAATTATCTCAGGGAAGTTTCAGAGAACAACACTAGTAAACACAATTTGTGTTTTAAACTTAAAAGATATTTTCTTAAGTTAAAAAAAAAGACTCTCCAACTTTTTGGACCTTTCACAAGAAATATATTTTACATATGAGTATACTAAATGTTGTTTATCCATTTATCTACTGATAGAGAACAATTTCATTATAAAAATTTTTATTATTGAAGTATAGTTGATATAAAGTGTTATGTTAGTTTCAGGTACAAACATAATGATTTGACAATTCTATGTATTATGCAATGTTTACCTCAATAAGTATAGTTACCATCTGTCACCGTGAGAACTATTTCATTTTGAGGAGAATTTTATTCAGAAAATAATTGTAACTAAATGATCAGGCGTACCTTTATAGGTTTAATTGCATATATATAATAAGTGGAGCTTAGGGGCGCCTGGGTGGCTCAGTCGGTTAAGTGTCCGACTTCGGCTCAGGTCATGATCTCGAGGTCTGTGAATTCGAGCCCCGCATTGGGCTCTGTGCTGACCGCTCAGAGCCTGGGGCCTGTTTCAGATTCTGTGTCTCCCTCTCTCTCTGACCCTCCCCCATTCATGCTCTCTCTCTGTCTCAAAAATAAATAAACATTAAAAAAAATTAAAAAAAAAATAAGTGGAGCTTAAAGGCTTTTGAAGAAATCTCTTGTCAATTTAGAAAAGCCTGACTGTGAGAAGTACTGTATATTTAGAAGCTCATGAGATACTACTGGGCCTGACCTATAGATTCAGGGTTCATCTATGTACATTCATCTATGTACAGATGGCAAGTGAAACCATGTGGGTTTGCCCCAGGGAGAGGGTATAGAGGACCCTAGGACAAAATCCTGAAGAACTTCAACATTTGGGGAGCAATAGAGGTAAGGGAGCCTCCAATTTCCTCCCTGGAAATGATGATAATAAAACCTAACTTAGGCAGTTATTTGAGAAGAAAACACCTCCTACTTTTTCACATACATGAGTCAACAGATGTAAAGCAACTGGTGCCTGGCTTATAGGTAAGGCCTCAGTAACGATAACTAATAATATTACACTGATGAAACTTCTTATTCTATATTTTTCTTATGTTATCACTGTTGTCAATTTCTGTACTCTTTGCTTTATGTTATTACCTTGTAACATCATATCCAGGATCACCTATTTTGCCACCCTCTTAAAAAATCAGTCTATTTTTAATTTCATTGTTATTCCCAGACTTGACTAGCTCCTCTCGTAGTACCAAAGGAAACTAAAAGAATCTAAATTAAGTGGAGAGGAGCTAGAGGCACAGGCCAGACTTCCTGTGTGGCTGACCCAAGGCTGCAGTTCTGGATGCATACTGGAGGATGTTCTCACCTCCACAGCTTGGAGGAGAATCGTTCTAGCCCAAGATCATCAAGACAACAAAATTCTTTCCCTTAATATCTCTTTGTTTTGATATTGACAAAGGAATAGTTACTTCATTTCTTAAAAAACAAGTGATGTTTTTCCCTCCCATTTCTGGTAAAGAATAGTTGACAAATATTCATGACCCAACCTAAAAACAATTACAGAAATTGACTTTAAAATTGTCATGAAGTTCTGGAGTCAGAAGTGGAAAATCATTACTCCCTTTCAAAAAACTTATTTGAATATTTTTTTAATGAACTCTGAAACGTATGACCACACCTGTACATTCACTTTTAACACAGTTGGTATGATTGTTTCTTCCTGGATCTTCTCAAAGAGCTGTTAAGATACAAATAACTTCTACGTTTCATAACTGTTTGCTTTAGTCTTTCAGAGTTGTCTTCCTACTTTCCTAAATTTCTCCAACCTTTCCACTTCTCGAGGGGGAAAAATGTTTCCAATGCTTTCTCTTATTTGACAATTTGGTTAGTTCTGTTTTTCTGGAATGTCACATATTTGGTGTATTCCCGTATGTATTCCGTATATAGAAAAGTATTCTAGATATAGGAAATGCAACTTTCAGTGAAATTAAAATTACAGATTGGCATAGCATTTTGTGAATGTGTGCAAATTCTTTCTTCCCTTATTATTGGCTTATTTGTTTTAGACAGAGATTAAGACACAAAGAGATAGAACTTGTATTAAGGTACACAATTTAAAATGATGCTGGAAATGAACTCTGTCCCCTGAATCCTGATCCTTTGCACTTTTCACTGGAAGATGGACAATTCATGGTGTTTGTGACTTAGTTCATATTGGCTATTGTCCAAATTTGGTGGTCATAACAGGACAGAATCTATGGAAAACTACTATTGCCTGTTCTCTTACCAATTTAATACAAGAATTACTGGAATTTATGTGTATTTTCTGATCTGTTTGGTGGAACATGCTGTCTCTTATAGTCAAGTTATAGATAATAAAATGATTTGGGGCGCCTGGGTGGCGCAGTCGGTTAAGCGTCCGACTTCAGCCAGGTCACGATCTCGCGGTCTGTGAGTTCGAGCCCCGCGTCAGGCTCTGGGCTGATGGCTCGGAGCCTGGAGCCTGTTTCCGATTCTGTGTCTCCCTCTCTCTCTGCCCCTCACCCGTTCATGCTCTGTTTCTCTCTGTCCCAAAAATAAGTAAAAAACGTTGAAAAAAAAAAAAAAGAAAAGAAAATGATTTGAAAACATAAAATAATAATAGCATTTATTTTAAAGTCCTATAAAAACCAGCAGTGATTGGTAAAATATAGCATTTACTGTGACCCCAAACCTGAATTAGAAGCATGGAAAAGCCAATTAAGAGGCCTGGACCCAAGAAGAAAATGATGATTGTCATTATGATATTTTTTCTCTATAAGACGATAAGGCAATTAGAGGTAAGAAGCAAGAAAATTTTAACGATTAAAATTAAAAATGAGGGTGCCTGGGTGGCTCAGTCAGTTGAGCATCCCACTGTTGATTTCAGCTCGGGTCATGATCTCAGCGTCATGGGATGGAGCCCCATGTCAGGCTCCATACAAAGTGTGGAGAATCTCTCTCACCCTCTTCACCTCTCCCCACTGACACGTACTCTCTCTCTCTCTTTAAAATTAAAAATAATAATAAATAAAAATTAATGGGGGAAGGTGTTCCTAAATATTATGGGTGGGTAGTTTTAAATGTCAGTGAGTTTTCCTATAAACTCATGTGAAGAGTAATGAAGAGCTTAATGTGGGAAGAGATTTTTTTTTAAACAAACATTGACATTTTAAAGACCTAAACACCTTAAATGGAATGACTATTAAAATGCAAAATTAAACTGAACAGAGACATTTTGGGGATCACATATGAGTAGAATCCTAAGAGCCAGATAATGAATGACTCACGTAAGCTGAGTGGTTTGGGCTGACTCACATGTTTTGGAAGAAGGTGTCATCAAATCTCTGATTCTGTCAATGTTTTTCCCTTTGTTCCACCTGTTAGTGCCAAACAAATCCTGAAATTTAGTGACTTTTCCAGCTCCAATTTGTCAAGAAGGCTTTCCAAACCACCAATAACAAGTCTAAGACTTTGAAATATATAGGCATCTAGTATATCTGAATAATACTCACTAAGAAACATGAGCCATATATGTAACTATGGAACATGTAGGAGATAGGAATCCCAGACAGAGCCTTGACAGGATAGGAATGGAAGAACCAAGATTGGGCTTGGTTTCTCCAGGATGGAAGAAAGGAGCCTTCTTACCCCAATACTTCCTGAATGATGCTTCCTGGAAGATATTTTAAATCAACAAATGTTATCTGGTACCTATACCAGGTGTAGGGAACATACAGAAGGAATCCTTGGTCTGTGTCATAGAAAAGCTCACAGCCTATGAGGGAAACTGACATAGGAACTAAGTGAAACAATTTGATAAATAAAAATATACCTAAGAGCAACATTAGGGGTCGGGGGGGGGGGCACAGAATAGTCAGTTTCTTATACCTCTAGGGCTGAGAAGCCCTCACAGAGAAGGTGGCATTTGTCTGGGCCTTGATAGATGGTTGAAATTCTAAATATCCGAATAGGAAAATCACCTCAACCAGAGGTAAGAACCACTTATAGAAGAAAGAGATACTGGAGTACAGATGTTGGGGTATGTTCAGAGAATGGTTAATAATCCACAGAATTGAAGAATGAGAAAAAGATGAGATGGGACTATGGGAGACAAAGATGTGTTCTGTCAATGTAGCTCTCTTGTTCATGTAATCTGTGCCTTGGAATGGTCCTACTCTCAGGATATGTCTCACCCAAAAATTGCTGTTTATATAAATCTGTGATATGGTTTCTTGACCAAGGACCTATTTAGTGATGAATAACAATAATCTAAGAGAAACTTGCAATCTTTTCTATATCTAGCCCGGATCTCCTTTGCATTCTTTATATTCTTAGATTGTTCAGAGAGCTAAGAACTTACAGTGCTGGGTCTTTGATAAACATCTGTTGAAAATAATAATGAATCATGTCCACGTGCACACACAGATACTTACATAAACTTTCACTGCTTTTTAAATGTTCGAAGTTAACTGGTGTGTTGCAACTTCAAAAATTTCGTTCACTTGGGGGCACCCAGGTAGTTCAGTCGGTTAAGCTTCTGACTTTGGCTCAGGTAATGATCTCACAGTTCATGAGTTGGAGCCCTGATACCGTGTACTTGAATGTTGCTAGGAGTGTTCAAAGAGGAATTCGATCTCCTTGACCCTTTGTTGTTTTTTCCACAGGATTGAAAAAACGTACAAGGAAGGCCTTTGGAATACGGAAGAAAGAAAAGGACACTGATTCGACGTATGTACTTTGGGACAGCACAGCGGCTCAGCTGCAGCTGAGGGACCACATGTGGCCATGTGGTGTGGTCAGCTGCACGGCAGAATGAAGCACCCGTTAAACCCTTTATTTGGCTAGAATCCCCGAAAGTTACAAAATGGGAAAATCAACAGTTGTTTGGATACAGGTGAAACCAAAGAGGGCTACATTTACTACTCACCTTTAGCTTTTCATCCCATATATTTTTATCATGCATAAATTTTAGCACAGTATGAGCGCTGCACTGTGTCCTTGTCCTCCAAGAATGTATAAATCATGGGATAAAATATCTACCATACCAAAGAAATATCTTCCATATAACAAAATGAGATAACATAGTTGAAATGCCTCCTATGGTAGCTAGTGCTTAGTAAATGCTCAGTAAATGGCAGTGGATGCTACTCTTACTCTTACTAATACAAATTAATATGTGGTCAGTTCCTTATGAGCAGTTAAAAATGAAATTTCATGGAAATTTGAGGGTGGGAAAACTCATGTTTGGACAGATGATCAGTGAAGCCTCAGAGAGGGAGGAACCTTGAGTTTAGACTTCAAGTAGGTGAGGACATGCATCTCATGCCAAGGGAACAATGACAGCCAAGGGAGAGAGATGGAAAAGTCCAGTAGGCATTCAGGACAAGATAGCTAGGACAGTTTGTCTACGTGACGGCTGCAGGTAAAGGTGGTAATGGGAGGCAAGGCTGGAAAGGAGACCAGGCCCAGATAGGAAGGGCTTTAAGGGCTAGGGTGAGGTGTCTGGGCTTCCTTCCTTAGGAATGGGCAACCTTGAAGCCTTGAAGCCTTTTAAACCAGATAGTGTAAAAAGTTTTCTAAGGGGAGGAAGCAATTTGTGTGTGTGTGTGTGTGTGTGTGTGTGTGTGTGTGTGTGTAGATATCGCTTGTTAAAATCGCTTGTTAAAATCTCTGGTTCTTACCTTTTCTGTATGCTTTTTCTTTTGGTAAATAATTATTCCAGGGAAATGACATTCACTCTAGTCTTGCAAGTTTTTCTTTTTTTTAATTTTTTTAATGTTTTATTTACTTTTGAGAGAGAGAGAGACAGAGCATGAGTAGGGGAGGGGCAGAGACAGAGAGGGAGACACAGAATCCGAAGCAGGCTCCAGGCTCTGAGCTGTTGCACAGAACCCAACACAGGGCTTGAACCCACGAACTGTGAGATCATGACCTGAGCCAAAGTCGGAGGCTTAACCGACTGAGCCACCCAGGCACCCCAGCCATAAACTTATTCTACCAGCAGTGATAGTTGAAGGACATGCTGTTTAGTATAAACCTTTGCTTTTCATGAACCCCTGCTCTCGAATTGGGTCATGCATCATTCTTGCAAAAGGCTGGGAAGTTGTTCTGGCAATTTACTGTCCCTTCAGTGTTAGGTAATGCTTATGTTCGTCTGCAATCATTGAAACCTTGTTGATGCAAACTGTTTTCAGGACTGTCACAACTCCGTGAGTGTTGCCAAGCAACCTGCTCCAGTAGCCGACCAGCTCCAACTATAGCTGATTGAACCTCCTTAGACAGAGAGTGGGGTCGGGACCAGAGCTTCCTGATTTGATCATCATTACAGTGGCTGATAGAGGAAAAGAGAGAGCCTGTGCTAAGTGGCAGGCCCTGTGCAGGGTATTTTTGTATGCACTGATATCCTTTTTAATCCTCACGGCGATTCAATAAGGTTAGAAATAATATCTCAATTTTAGAAATGAGAAATCAGTGCCAAAAGGGATTAAGTAACTCTCTGAAGGCTATCTGGAAATAAGAGTTGGAGCCAGAATTCTAGTCCAAATCAAGTGCCCATCCTCTGTCACCCAGAAGAAAAAGACTAGGTGGGCAAAATTTTAATCAAGACCTGTAGCGGAGTAAGAGAAAAGGCAGTAGCTGCAAAAGGGAACTGACACTTCTTAAAATAGCGACAAAGGCCCATGGTAGATGATTAGTTTTCAAATAGAAGTCAGTAAATATAATGGGTTCTCTGCTAAAAAGAAAATAAAATTACTAAAAATATATGTATAAAACTCCATAAGAGGGGGTTAGAAAATGCATTGATAACACATGCTCTAGCATCTGAGACTGAGATGTTAGCAAACATCTCTCCACTCACCATCCTAGGTCAGATTGTATAAAAACGTTATTCTAGATAACATTTCATGAGTGTTTACTATATTCGAGACACTATTCCAGGCTCTTCACTTTCTTCACTTCATTGAATCCTTTAATAGGCCTATGAGGTATATGCCATTTTCATAGCTATTTAGTAAATGAGGAAACTGAGACACAAAAGGCTCAAAGAACTTGCCCAAGGTTATGCAGTTAGGAATCTATGTTGACTGAATCCAGGCAGTCTGGCAATACAGCCAGTGGTCTTCACTGCCATGCTTACAGCCACCAGACTAGGAGACACAGGCTCCATTCCGTCAATGGTTAAGACAGAGGCAAGATAGGACACTGTGCCGCTATGTCCAATTACAGGGAAATGCCACCCCTATAGCTGCAATATGCATGAGATCAAGCAGCCTCTCGTTTAGGTCGCCTATTGATATACCCTTGTACCTGGACCAATAGTGGGCAACACCACAGCCAGGCCTATCTGCAGAGCCTTGTCTTCATATCTATAATGTGCTGCCCCCAAAGACATCCCCGTGAGGATCAGTACCTTTGGATATATCCTACCCTAAAGGTGACACAATCATCTCTCTCTCAGTTCCTTCAGTACAGGTTTGCTATCCTGGTAAGAAATGCTTATTTTTTGCGGTATATAAATCTGAAAAAGGAAGTTTGCTTTGATGAATGTAGGGCAGTACCTTTCCTCTATGCTTTCTGTCCAACCTTGGCTTATTGGTAACCTTGGTAACCCCCTGGATTTACTCTCCTGTCTCATTCTTTTTACCATGAGCATGACTTCTTCATTATTTTTATCCTCTGATTCTAGCCTAGTGCCTGGCTATAAACACTCAGTATTCATTCAGTGAATTATAACTCTTATCAACTTTTATCTTCCTACACTTTGTTTTTCATGAAATTTCTTTGAACCAACTAATTCCCATAGCCAGGTTCAAAGACCCCAAGATTTCTGTCAACTCCCATGGATCTTTCAATATCTGGGTCCTTTCTGCATCTAGTCCATGTATCGCTGATTTACCTCTGCATCCCCACAGACACAGAACTGCTTACGAAAAATAATGTGCTCCCATCAAGTGTTTTATAACCTAAATGGAATATCTTGCTGAATTTGAAGGGGGTGTTAGTAGGAAAAGGAAATCCCATCATGGAGCCCAGAAGATGGGCTCCTAACTCTCTGCATTTCTCTCCCCCTCTCTCCCTCCCTCCCTCTTCTCTCTCCTCCTCCCCACCCCATGAATCAATAAGGAATGTTGTTACTTGGTCCCACCTCCTAAAGAACAGTTCCAACCACACCAAACTCCGTTAAGACTTCAGAGTCCACCTCAAGCACTTATTAAGTTTACCTTCCAAACAATGCAGGTCCTCATCTAAGCATAACTCTGGCCTCCGTGTTAATAGAATAACATTTTTCTAGCTCTTTACAGAGTGAACTAAAATAGGAAGTTATAAAGTCACAGTGACTACCCTTTTATTTCTCCCTTCCTCTGGCTCCTCCAGTTCAGTTTCCCAAAGGAACAATAATAGTACTTGCTTTGAAGTCTAACATGGCTGCAAATGGTCAGTTTTGTGTTCTCAGTCATGAGACACCATGAAAGAGAAAAAAAAAAAAAACATAACAAATGAACAGTTTTGACTAGTTAGTATGGGCCAGGAACTAATTACAAGTTCTTTATATACTTTATTTTATTTAAACAGACTTTGAGAGATTAAGTAATGTATTCAAGGTCACAGAACTAATGAGTGGTGGAGTCTGGACACCCAGGTTCATCCTACTCTGGAACCTTTACTGCTAGGCACTGCAACACAGTGTCACCCTGGATGATGAACTCTCTTGGCCTTAGGTCATCAAGGGGGCCATTTAGCAAACATTGTCCTCCATTTCCTGCTCTCCTGAAATCAAAGGAGCAGTAGGTATATAAATATAGAAGAAAATACAGATTCTCAAAGTAAAGAGAGAAATACCATAGGAGTTCCTTTCTATAGGGAGAGATTCAAGACCAGTCACAGGGGAGAAGATGAGAGAGGGCAAGTCAGTTTACATTCCTTGTGGTAGTTTAAATGGAGCCAGCTGAGTGGGACAGACTCTTAATAAACTCCCCTCTCAAAAGTGAACCAAGACACTGCGATAGCAACATGTACCTTTTGGACAACAGCTTTTAACGAGAATCTGCCTCCTCCCCCACACACAGGCACACATCCCATGCTCAAATATCATTCGACTAATTTGTTTTGATTTCGTTTTCATTAGCCAGGTTCACTGGGGTGGGAACACAGGAAAGGGGGAGAGAGGTGGTCTGCAATTCTTATTGTTGCATGTTAGTCTATGTAGCAAGAATGATTCATTTTCCTAATAGCTACCCATTTCTTTTTGTTACAGAGGTTCACCAGATAGAGATGGAATTGTAAGTATTTAAATGACCATTTTCAGTAGGTTTGCATTTCAATATATATACTATGTTTGAATTTCTTGAAGCCCCATTTCTTTTTATTTTCCTGTAGGGAAAAAATAACTTAAATGACTTTTCAGACCTCTCACTGTTGTAATTTTCTGTAGTAATTGCATGGGACATATAAATGCAGTCTTGGTCAAGTTAAACTTATTTATTGCATTCACCTAAAATCCTGCCCCAGAGTAGGCGAGCAAACCTCAACAATATGGTGGGTCAAAAGCCAGACAGTTCCTGCAGGGGCTGCTACCATTAACTGTTATTTCATTTCCAATTTAATGATATAATAGCTCATTATGTGAGAATGTTTTTCTCCAACAGAGGCCACAAAGTCATAATGGAGCTCAGATCCAATAAAATTGAAAGAAGGTTTTCCCCTTTAGTTGAGTTGCAGATACATTTTCTATATTAAATTCCTAAGTAGGGAATGGTCTTGAAACCACTTATGCCTGAATTTATAGCCTGAAGGAGGAAAATGTGTCCACTGGGTTTAGGTTTAACAGTAACTCTGACTTCTTGCTGGCCACCAGATTTCTTGCTTTTTTAAAGAAGTCTATGGCACATGGGCTTGGATTTATCTGAGTTGAGCTTATGGGAGTCTGTACCAACTTCTAAAATGACTTCCTTTGAATCTAAATCAGACGCCTATTCAGAAGGTTCAAAAGAACAGCTGTTACTGAAAAAAAAAAAAATGGACTCACATTAGGCTCATTGGGCTGGAGTGGGAACTAAAATAAATCTGGTGGTTAAAAATATTTTTTAAAAAATCACCCTTCATAATATTATACTCAAATTGAGGTGTTAATTGCAGCTATAGCAGAAGTTTTTTCTTCCATACTTGACTCAAGGTTCTTAGCTTTGGGGTCCCTTTTGCATTCATGTAGTTCTCGCCATGAAATGTTAAGAAAATAGACATAAATTGACCAGACATTGGGTAACACTATAATCAAGGCTCTATTCAGCAGGGGAAAAAAAAGACCCAGAAGACTCAGCTTCTCCTCACCTCTTGCTTCTGGCTCAGAGCCCTCTCGTTAACTCTGTCTCAGGTACTCTCTGCTTCTGTGTCTTCTCTCTGCTTCTGTCTTGGTCCCCTCCCTGGGTTCTCTTGTCTCCTTCATTCTGACCTCGGCAAGGCTCTGTTAGCTATTCTCTGCTTTCTGTCCCTGCTGCTCTTAGGCTAGACTGCTGTTTCCTGCTTCTCTCCCTCTACCTCAGTCTTGTCCCTTTTTCTTTAACGCCCTGCTCCTCCTGCCCTCCGCCACCTCCTCACTCCCTACCCCATTGCTACCTCAGTGTTCTCTGCTCTTCTAGGGACCACCAGTTTAAATCTCTGGTAGAACCGCAGCCCTGGCATGTGGGTGCAGCCCTGGCATGCAGCTGGCAATGACGAGCATGTGCTGCATTAAAGAGCCCAGCCGTGATTCTGTGGATTCGTGCACCCTAAGTCAGGGCTTCATAGCTGAGCTCCCTGAGATCTCTCTCCCTGCCACCAATCCAAGTCATATATTTATCTATCGGCAGTGGCACCCTCCTTGTTCCCTAATTGGAAATGCCATAAATATCACTGGTCGTGATTTTAGGAAAGAGGAATTGTTTAATTTTGACTTCTCAGGAAGTAAGGCAGACCTGTTTGAAAAAGGCCACATTCTAAGTAAATGCAGCTTCCTAGATAATTGGCATTTATTAGCCAGCTGCTAGTTTTACCGTTTGGAAGGACTCCCCAGATATTCCTCACTCACTGTGGTCACCAAATTTTGAGAACTCCTTATCATATCAATGCTGTAGGAAGTCAAGTTTCTGCTTGCATTCAGTCCTTAGCGATCTCAATTTTCTTTCAAACCCAGGCTGATTTCTTTAATCCCTTGTGTCCGTGGACCCAGGTGCACTTTTATCTTTTACCTGGCTGATTTAGCTTCCACATTATTGTCTCCTGGGTATCTGAAGTTGAACTGCATGGTTTCACTAATGTGGTTCTGCAAACCACAGGTGGTGGTGCCCCCCCTTAATGCTTATAAATGGCTATGCGATAAGTTCGATGTACTGATGCCTATTTAATTTCAGTTTCTCAAAACTTAATGAAGCCCATCTCTGGTGACCGCACTTTTGAGGGTTAGTCTACAGAGGCTTCATGGCAAGGCTGCAGGTGTGAAGGTGGGCTTGCCTCGCTCCCCACTGGTGAATGTCCCTCCAGCAGAGCTGTCTGGCATGATGTCTGAAACTTCAGGCAGCTGCGAGCGACAATGCATTCTAACCCAGAGACCAACTCACCTTTGTGCAGGGTGCGCTCAAAACATTTTCCTGAGCAGTTTAGATTTCCATCCACACAGGCCGGGGGCACAGGGAATCACAGCCATTGCTGTGAGAAGATCTCTGCTCATCCTGAACGCGTGTGCAGGAAAGGGCCCAGATTTGAAGCTGTCAGCAGTTCATGCTGTACGTATTGACAACCTTCAGGAAAGCTTTGAAAAGGAGGGATATACGGTAGAGCTCGACTTACTGGACTCCTACTGGAAATATAACCATTTTCATTTAGTCTCTTTGGTGTGTCCCGGTGTCTGTTCTCTACCTGTAAATTAAGTTCTGGCTGAATGAGGCCCAGATCCACGTAATCCCTAGTGCCTGGGATGCGTCTTCCCCCTTCTCCCTTCTTCTCCTGGCCTAGCTACACTGGCCTGCTGAATAGAGCCTCATTATGGGCCCCAAAGTCCACTCCTTGCTTAAGGAACCCTGCCGAGATTGGTAGGCCCTACGATTTGGCCTAGAAATTGTTTCTTCTATGGTATGTTTGCTGACTCCATGTGATTCTTTATATGTGTCTTAAAGAACAAACAGATCCTTTAACAACTTTTTTCTACATGAAAACAATCAATTCCAGCAGCCCAGCCCACATGAACCACCCTACAATAACAAAGCAGAGTGTGCGCGTGAAGGAGGAAAAAAAGTTTCGGTAAGGAAACAGATTTTAGTTTAAAATTTCCAAGGGGTTGTAGAAACAGTGAGTAAAATCCCAATTTGAAATTTGGAAAAAAACAGTGGCATTTATTTAACCAATCTAAGAAAAACTTTCTTAGCTATTTCTAAATTATTCTTGAATATCCAAGGCCAATTTTTAAATCAACCACATAGACCTGATATACTGATGCCTGAATATACTTTTTAAAGAGTAATTGGGTTTAAAGGACATGTGTTTCCTTTGTCTTAGACAAAGGACAGGGATTCAAACTTGTAAAATAATATGCTGTCTATAAGAAAGCTTTGGCTATAATATAAACGTCACCATACAACTTGAGTAGTCATTTGTTAGGATAAACACTATCTTAGTAACATCATGAAGTCAGCAGGGCCTTGGCCTGTGGCAACGAATATACTCGGCCAAACGATGGTGAGTCAGGGATGCTGATCCAGGCCCAGACTATACAGCAACTGTTACCGTCTTGTCCAGTACAGTAGCTACATATGCTTATTCAAAATTCAGTTCCTCAGTAGCACCTGCCACATTTCAGGTACTCCGTAGCTAATTGTGGCGGTGGCTACCGTATTGGACAGTCCACATATAGAATATTTTCATCTTCACCGATAATTCTATTGAACAGTACTGTTCTATGGGATTATTTACAAAGTGAGTCAAGTCTTGCCTCGGTGGCAAGAAGATAATTTTTAAGTAGAATACCATGTATCTTTAATACTTCATGTCTAAGGAACACTACATGGCCATGAGCTGACCTTGGAAAAGAGAAGCATTCACAGTAGAAATTGAGAAATTTGATGAACGTATAATTGAACACAACTGTTACTGCATTTATTGATTTAGCCCATCATAGTATCTGAGAGCAGATAATAAGCCTGACCAAAGTAAAATACCTATTAGAGCATGACTAATATTAATATGAGCCTCAATTATCTTTAAGTAACAGTCATATATTCAAGTGAGAAAAGTTGACTGATGCTAATTGTAGAATTTTAGAAAAGAAAGAAGTAAAAGAATACATAACTCCAACTCCAAGAGAAAAATCACTATTTATATGTTAGCCAATATCTGATATTGCTTTTACTATGAGGCCTAGTTTTTAAATGATATCTTCCTACTTATATTCTTTCTTGCTTCTTCAGTGTTTTCCGATCAAAAATCAAAAGAGCCATTACCTTCCCTATTACTACTATGAGCTGTACCTTGCTTTGGTGGTATAACCAGGAGAATTGCTTTTTTCTTGGGGTTTGGCCAAAAACAATTCAGCCAGGCTCCAGCCAAACTTAAACTCGATCATTTCCACTTGTGAAGCCAAATATGTTCATAATAATCCGCTAGCATGAGTGAGGCCAAATTGCCAATTCCTCTGATAAAGCCATGTTTGTGTGTGCTTGTGTGCTGAAGAGCTGCCTCTAAGTGTATTGTTTATGATTTGTTGTTTGTGTTTGGTATTTGTGTTAAAAAGATTCCTAGTTTAAAAGACATTTTCTTTTTATAGATTTTGCTTTCTCTCCTTTTTGTCTTCTATATTGGTTTCCATGGAAACTGGGAATTTTTTCACTCAGCCCAGATCCCGAAAAATCAGGAACTTTTTATCCATAATGTTGAATATATGTTCTCAAGAAAGACACACACACACACACACACACACACACACACACACACACTTATTTATTTAGCTGAACACATAAGCTATCTTGGTTGTAAAGGGCTTTGAGTATGGAGATGAGACTACTATGGAAGCAAGCTAGAAGTTTGAACTCAGTAATTTACCTAACCTTTTTGATTTTTAGGTAACAATCTTTTGTATTTAAGAGTTGTTTCAGAAGCAAACTTTATATTAATAGTAATACTATAGGGATCACAAAATTCATGAGTTTAATTCTTTGGAACAACATAGTTCATTTGATTTCTCATCATTATAAACCAAATCTGTATATTGAATTTATTACAATGCTTGTTAAAAGGAATTTGGAGAATTTTGCAAAGAATTCATATGGAAATAGATTGGTAAAGTATGAATTACAAAAGAGAGTAAATATGACAAAAAGAAAATAGGAACCATATCCATTTCCATGGGAGAGGTTTTTTTTTTTTTTTTTTTTTTTTATTAGATGGCACATTATGTAATGGACCTTGTCCTTAACTCCATAACTCATACAGGTACAAGGATGATGTGGCAGGTTTTAAAAATGCCCTTTGTTCAAAGTAGGGAGAGTATTGCTGAAGCACTAATTCAATGAAGGCAATTCTGTGAAAAGGTTAAAATGGTGTAGTCTGACAAAGTATATAATCTTTGTCAGGAGCAAAACAAAGAAAAAGAGGGTCACGGAGTCACTGTTCCTGGGTGCTAGAAGCATGGCAGAGTTCTTGTATTTGTGCATTCTAGTGCAGTGGTGGTGTATAAGAAGAGGAAGAAAGAGGGCATGGACACAATATCTATGCCTTACCCGCTATTCACTCTAGCTATAAACTAGGCTAGTTCTTAGAATGCCCAGTCCAGCATTCAGTAATCAATGACAATGGTTACTAGGTTACCTCTAATTTGCTTTTCTAGTGATATGCATACATGAAAACTTCCTTCTCCTACCTATTTGTCAAACTAGATGTTAGCTGTTCAATGTTGTAGTTCAAGTGGATTTTATCTGTGATTGTAAAATTAGAAGTCCTGTCCTCAAGCCGCATGCTTCACTATTTGATACGTGCTGTTCTGAGTTCTGCTAGTTCTCGGTGACATACCATTGTTTTATGTGCTAAACACAGGAATGTTGTTGAATGGACCCTCCCTTACCAACCTGATTTGTGTTTTTGTCCGTTGCTCCCAGAAAGTAGGGAATCTTAGAAATTTCTGTTTATATGATGCCACAGCCTTACTCAAATGCTTGTGGCCATATATCATGATTGTTTAGGTGCTAAAATAGAACTTGAAAAGAATCCAAAGAGTAATGGCTGATATCCAGTCATCTTGCAATGACGTATGCTCATGAAGCCATAGAACACACGGATGACAGAAATCCCCACAATCAATCCTTGGATTCTATTTTAATAATTTGATAAGAAAAGCCACTTGGAAAGAATAACAAAACTATTTTTAATACCTAGGAACTGAATTAACTTGGAGTTGATTCCCCTTACATTCTATCAAGGGGGTGGTTAGGGAAAAGTTGAGTCAGTGTTAGAAAAGCTAAAGGAAGATTAGTTAATGACTTGGAGAGATACTCTTTAGGTATATTGGAACTAATTGTATGTGAGAACAACATGGCAGTCAAAATGCTTCCATATATATATCTGGTTATATCCCCTGAAGGTATAGAGGATTAAATTATACTGTAGGTGCTTCTAATTTTTTAGTAACCAATAAAATTTGAACAACTAGCTGTTACCATTCCTATGCTTAGGTATCTTACAGTATTTTGTGAAATAAGTATGTAAGCTCTTTTATGCAGTGTCATGGCAGCTCAATTTACCATTCAGTTACACCAGTGTGGTTGCTTAATAGGCTGCTCTAATTTGTCTTTCCAGTGCTGGATTTTGATAGCTCTTGCTAAATACAGATAAGAGTTAAGTGTTCTTTGTTCTTTGTCTCTTATTCAAATGTTTCTCTTCTAAATTTATTTTCAAATTTATTGCAGAAGAAAAGTAACGGGGCACCAAATGGATTTTATGCAGAAATTGATTGGGAAAGATACGTGAGTATCAGAACATTGTTTTTCTTTATTAAGTATTTCACAATTTGAAAATGAGTTGAGGCATTCTTATGTTTATAATAAGACATAGAAATAAGTGAAACATTCTCCATCTCATTAGGCAGTGCCTGACATGCTTAGGGTGGTTACAGAGTTTCAGAGCCCTAGGGTCTGTTAGACTGGGTTCATGACCTAGCCCCTCCACAGATTGATCCTCTGTGTGTGGCTTTGGGATGGTTATTTCCTGACCAACAGAAATGAAGTCAGTAGTTACGTTATAACATCGTTGAAAGGATTCAATGAGCTCATTATTTGCAGATTATTTTAGTTCCTGCCTAGCCTATGATATGTATTTTTATTTATTTATTTATTTATTTATTTATTTTTGGGACAGAGAGAGACAGAGCATGAACGGGGGAGGGGCAGAGAGAGAGGGAGACACAGAATCGGAAACAGGCTCCAGGCTCCGAGCCATCAGCCCAGAGCCTGACGCGGGGCTCGAACTCACGGACCGCGAGATCGTGACCTGGCTGAAGTCGGACGCTTAACCGACTGCGCCACCCAGGCGCCCCTGATATGTATTTTTAAAAAATGCCTTTTTAAATATTAAGTCCAAATGTTGCAGTCCTGGTTCTATTTCTAAGCAGCTTTGAGAATCAAGTCAATCAGTTAACCTCTGGGGTTTGGTCTCATAGTGTCTTAGTCCATTCAGGCTGCTATAACAAAAATACCATAAACTTAGTGACTTCTAAACAACAAAAATTTATTTCTAACAGTTGTGTAGGCTGAGAAGTTCACGGTCATAGTGCCGGCAGATTCGGTTTCTGGTGTGTCTGGTTGAGGGCCCATTTTCTGGTTTGTGCATGGCACCTTCTAGCTATAACCTCCTGGGATCTCCTTTGTAAGGACACTAATCCCAATGATGATGGCTCCTCCCTCAGGACCCAATCACCTCTAAAAAGCCCCGCTTCCTAACACCATCATTTTGGGGTTAAGATTTCAACATATAAATTTGAGGGGAGCACAAACATTCAGACCATAGCACAAAACAATTCACAGAACCTCGTGGTACAGACTTTTCCCAGGTCAAGTGACAATCACTTGTTGCTTTTCAATGAGTGACGGTGACTCTCAGCTGACACCTAAACTCTCCACCTGATTCCCCTGGAAACTGATTTACATCAACACCCACTTCACCAACCACAACAGGACAGCCACAGTGATTCTTGGATTTCTAATCATATAAAACATGTAAATCATATGCACATCAAAGATCATTTCTATTATACAGTAGGTACCTAAATTCACAATCCCTACAAAATGCTTTTGCATGTATGTTCTTTAGATGACTGTCTTGACCAAACCTCCCTTGCATAAAAGCTAATTTTAATGTTAAAGCTTTTGCATATTTGTTGATAATAACTTTATTTGTACAGTAAATAATACCACCACTTATTGAATATTCCCTATTTGTCAGTCATAATATTAAATGCTGTGGAATCCTCACAGCCTTAAAAAGCAAATGCTTTTTGCATTATATTATTTGCCTTTTATAGAAAAGAAAACTAAAGCTCAGCAGGTTAAATTATTTTTTCAGGTTTATTACTTTATCTTGAGAGAGAGAGAAAGAGAGAGAGAGAGAGTGGGAGAGGGGCAAAGAGAGAGGGGGAGAGAGAGAATCGAATCAGGGCTCGATCTCAGGAACTGTGAGATCATGACCTTAGCTGAAATCAAGATTCAGATGCCCAACCGACTGAGCCACCCAGCTGCCCCAGCAGGTTACATTCTTGATGTTTCCCACTCCTCCAGTCTAAAACGTGTCACTCTGCCAACCTCATCACCTGGTTCTCTCATATCTGTTTCCCGGGATTGGGATCTTTTAGGTATTTTTAGCAGTTCAAGTCCCTAAAATCTATGCCGATCCCTCTGTTACCCTAAATCCAAATTGTTCACAAATAATGTTATAAAGGAAGCTACTAAATATTAAGAAAATATGCTTTCTTTTCCCAGAGTTAATTCTTCTTTACCAAGAAAGACCTCTATTATATTTTGTAGGATTCTTTAATACACAAAAATGGGATGTTGTAAGCAAACAAGAAGTATGACAGTAAAAATACCAAATTACTCATCAAAGTAATATTACCCCCTCTAAACCCTACACTCTAGCGCTATCCCTGGTCAACACTGTGAATGCTTAAATGGAGCATAATTTCCCTCAAATTTGTTTAGTCCTGAAAACTAATCAGGTCACATAGGAATTGTCGTTGTGATTATACATTAGACATCACTTTCTCGAAGTAATAAGAAAGGTTTTTGTTCTTAAGAGATTATGTCATCTTGCTTTGGGCAGAGAGAGGGGAGAGTAAGGAAGGCCCCATGGAGGATGTGACCCTTAAGCAAAGCCCTTAAGTATAGTAGGGGTTAACTGACTGAACATTGAAGAGAAGAGAATTCCAAGCAGAGAGAATGGCATTTATGAGGACCCTGAAATGGGAAAGAGCTTATGTATTCAAACCATAAAAGTTAACAATAGAATGAAGGCCTTGCAGCTGAAGAGGATCCGGGAAGGGAATCTCAGACCTGGAGCCAGATCAGACAGGGCTGTGAGCTGCACGGTGGCCCTGGGCTTTCATTCCAAGTGCAGTGAGAAGCCAGGGTCAGGTTTTTATCAGGGAAGTGACCTCAATACACTTGAATTAAAAAAAAATAAATAACCTCAGGTACTGAAGAAGGGCAAGAGAGAAACAATAAATGCTCAATAAATGGTGGCTTTTTGGGGCGCCTGGGTGCCTCAGTCAGTTAAGTGGCTGACTTCGGCTCAGGTCATGATCTCGCGGTCCGTGAGTTCAAGCCCCGCGTCGGCCTCTGTGCTGACAGCTCAGAGCCTGGAGCCTGTTTCGGATTCTGTGTCTCCCTCTCTCTGACCCTCCCCCGTTCATGCTCTGTCTCTCTCTGTCTCAAAAATAAGTAAACGTTAAAAAAAAAATTTTTTTTTTAAATGGTGGCTTTTTTCCATAGCATTCAGGCTTTCTTTCTCTCTATGGTCATAGCACTTTTATCATTTCAGTGACTCCAAAATCTCTCTCTCCAACTCTGTCCCTTTCTCACATCCAGGCCTCTAACCACAACTTTAAAAGAGCCACCCTTGAATGGCTTCACCCTCATCTCTAGGGCATAAGGGTATAGTCTCACATATCTGGAGTCCAGGCACAGGTCTGCCATTCGCTGGGGTGTGTTTTCTTGCAAAATGGCATCTCATTTCTCTTGGTTTCCTCCTCAGTGAATGGGATAATTCTTTCCACATAGGATTGTTAATGAAGGTTTAATGAAATAAAGTGGGAGTCACAGGACTTACCATATAATAGGAACCCAAAGATAATAATACTAATTCCAGTCATGCAAATTCTCTTTTATCTTTCCTTTCTTTAAAAATGTTAGTTGCCTGCTGTTACAATTAGTTCAGTCAGAAATACCAGCAGTCCCTGAGGATTTGACAGTAGAAATCTTGGAGTCTCCTTGAACCTTCCCTCTCCTTTTTTTTCCTATGCCAGATGTTACAAAGAACTAAGATTAATCACTTCCCACCAACAACAACTTGGTCCATATTCTTAGCACATCTTCCCTGATTGATACAAGTTTTTGAATGAGCTTTCCTTTCTCCAGTCTCTTCTGCCCACAGTCTATTCCTGAAGCATGCTTCCAAAACACCTTAAAGATGCTACTTTCTACCCTGAGAAGTTGCAGCAACCACATGAAGTTTGAACTCTTCCTCCAGAACGTTGGCCATCCATGGTCTTATTTCCTATGTTCTCCCACTGTGCAGCTTCCTTTGCAGTCAGTCATCTTTGTTGTTGCCTCTCTCTTTCCCCATCTGAACCATACTATCCATTCCTGCCTTGGTGTCTCTTCCTTACAGCCTCTCCCTTACCACCACCACCCCCCCCTTCACCCTCTCCATCTCTCCTGAAAGGCAGGACTTTACTAATTTCCTTTTCCTTCAAACCCCTATCAATGATTTTTTTTAAATTTTTTTAAAAAAAATTTTTAAGAGAGAGAGAGAGACAGAGAGAGACAGAGAGAGAGACAGAGCATGAGTGGGGGAGGGGCAGAAAGAGAGGGAGACAGAATCCGAAGAAGGCTCCAGACTATCAGCACAGAGCGCAATGTGGGGCTTGAACCCATGAACCGTGAGATCATGACCTGAGCTAAAGTCGGACACTCAACCAACTGAGCCTCCCAGGCGCCCTGATGTTTTGTATTTTATATCTTTTTAAAATGTTTTGCCTACCAAAATACTTTTCAATTTTCCAGAGGAAAAATAATTTGCATTTTGTATTCCCCTATATTGCTTAGCACAGTCCTTGGCCTATAAGAAATGCATGATAAATGCTCTTTGAATGTTTCCTTTCATTGACAGTTGATTCCTAGTTTATTTTTCTGATAAAAAGACTCTCCAAGTATCCTTGAATAAATATCTAAGCATACGCTGCTTGGCATTCACTTCCAAAGGTTAAAATAAAAGATCTGTCTATATCTTTAAGTAGGAAGCTCTAGAAGGAAAATTAATAATTCCTTGATTTTTGTCAGGATAATAAATGCTTAATGTGCACTTGTATTTTATAGAACTCCCCTGAGCTGGATGAAGAAGGCTATAGCATCAGACCTGAGGAACCCGGCTATATCCTTTCTTTATTTTATTTTTATTTTAATCTTTATTTTCTGTAAGAAGACTGTATATAAATTCAGATTTTTGAAAAGGTGATGAAATAAGAAATAGTCCAAACTTCCTGAGTCCTGTTGTCCCTAATATTAGAAATGAATAAACAGCAGAGAACAGCCTGATCACTAACAAGCAGGCATTTTGCCTTGATCTATTCATAGAAAAGAGAGAGAGGAGAAAGAGAAAAATGTGCTGAGGAAAGATTGTGTAAATTCTGGGTACCGGGTTGTCTGCTAAAACCTGATATGACCATGTCATTTATCGTGACTAGAAAATAGCTCTTACCTGTGCTCTCCCCACAAACCATCTCTGGGCAGAGCGTCCCTAAAGTACTGGAAACTCATCACAAATCATCCCAAGAGTGGCCTTCCTTTCTCCTTAGACAGGAAAGCTCCCGTGGGCCTGTCCGTGTTTGTACTGAGTGGGACATAACAAATGGCCACCTGCAGCAAAAATGTAGGACCTTATACTACTGCTCCTAGAAATTCACCATTCTTAATCATGTTTCCTTACCAAGGAAAGGTAAATAAATTTGAACCCTTTCCTAATCTGCTCTTTTATTTGTCTGTGTATTTTGCTTTGATTTCCTGCCATCTAAGGATACCTTTCCTGCCATCTAAGGATACCTTTGCTGCCTCTATATGCAGTCACTCTTGTCTTATACTTATCATTGCTTCCCAGTAGAAAAAAGAGTTCTGTATCTTTAACTGTGTTCTACCTACCAAAGGAAAGCACTTTTATTCTTCGAGTGAATCGGAAGAGGAAGAAGAATCACACAAGAAATTTAATATCAAGATTAAGCCATTACAATCTAAAGACATTCTTAAGAGTGCTGTGACCGTGGATGAGCTGAAGGCATCGATAGGCAACATTGCACTTTCCCCATCACCAGTGGTGAGTGGTGTTTATGCCAAGTTTTGATGAGGTTGGACAGAGAGCTGTGTTCTGCCCATATGTGCTAAATAGATCAGAAACCCCTTAAACCGGAGGCTGGCATGTGGTCACCCTTTTATGAATTTTATGTAAACCTTAAACAGCTCCTTCTGTTTTAGAAAGCTTTGCTCATTTTATAATTGTTTTTGTGCTTTGCAAAATGGCAAAAATACATGGGACCACATTTCTTTTTGGCTTACATTCCTGCAAGCATTTGAAAAAGAAGGAAAAATAACAAAAAGATTATTCAGAGTTACTTCTGAAGCAATTAAGAATAATGTGAGGTTTACATATTTACTAACAGTGATTTTTTTTTTAAGTTTATTTACTTAGAGAGCTGGGGAGGGGCAGAAAGAGGAAGAGAGAGAGAATCCCAAGCAGCCTCCACACTGCCAGTTTGGAGCCAGATGCAGGACTCAAACTCACAAACTGTGAGATCATGACCTGAATGGAAATCTAGAGTCAGACGCTTAAACAACTGAGCCACCCAGGTGCCCCTACTAACAGTGATTTTTTTTTAATTTTTTTTAATGTTTATTTATTTTTGAGACAGAGAGAAACAGAGCATGAACGGGGGAGGGTCAGGGAGAGAGGGAGACACAGAATCCGAAGCAGGCTCCAGGCTCTGAGCTGTCAGCACACAGCCCCACACGGGGCTCGAACTCACGGACCGTGAGATCATGACCTGAGCCGAAGTCGGACGCTTAACCGACTGAGCCACCCAGGTGCCCCCTAACAGTGATTTTTAAAAACACATCATAGTGTCTTTTTTTTTAATGATATAACACCTAGAAACTCATGGGAAGAAAACTAAGGAAATTATTTTTCTTTAAAAACAACAACAACATTTCCATTGCTCTGCTCCCAAAAGAAACATTAATCTAATGTCACAGATCATAATCTAAAGATATTAAAACCCCTTTTGGGATGAGCACTGGGTGTTGTATGGAATCCAATTTGACAATAAATTTCATATATTGAAAAAAAAATAACATAAAAAAATAAAGATATTAAAGCCCATAATCTTCCTTATATTTTATTATCAAAATGTTTTAAATACTCTCATCTTTCAGGCACCTAAAATATAGGCAGACCTTACTTACATTATTCAAATTGGTATTTTTCTACAATTTGTTCTCCTTTCCCCCAGTTCCCACCTACTAGATTTCTATAGTTGCTGAATTCTGGGTTCCAACATGTACAGTATTTTCTCAGTGGTGTTTGCTAAACGCTACAACTGTTTTCTAAAAATAGATGTAAGGAACAGATGAAGGTTCTCAAACTAGCAGCTAATATGTTCTTGGCATCTTCTTCAGAAAGATCTGATCTTCCTACAGCAACCCCCTGACAGAGGTAGATAATAAATTCTGAACCATTTTTGAGGTGCTTTTAAAAACTCAACAAAAATTTCTAAAGAAGTTGTAATCATCTATCTCCTGAGAATAAGTATTTTTCTGCCTGGGATGAATAAAATCTATAATGATGCCTTCCTTAGTGCTTAGTGCTTATAATGGCCTTTATCACTGCTGTTAGTGATGAATAAAATGATTGTTAATAATAATCAACCACAGGAAATGATATTTCAGGTGATTTTTAATCATATACGCACTTGCTATTGTAAGATGTCTCCCTGAAAACAGGAGCCATGAAATATATGTGCTTTCTTTCCCTCTGCAATGGAAAGTACAGATTTAAAACCCATAATTAGGGCTGCAATACCAGTGATTTCTAGTAAGAGGGGCATTTTAAATGCATACATTTTGACTTTTCAGTTTACATCTTTCAAATCATTTTTCACTTACTGAACTGTTGTTTTAAATTAACTTAAAATTTACCTAAGCTCCTGAAACCAGTTTATATCTACCTTTCCATAGGGTCTAACACACTTAGTGGGCATTTGGAAGCTACCTAGGGGTAAGTGTAAGAAGACAAGATCATGGGATTAAATGAACAGATTTGTGTGAAAGAAACTTAAAAAAAAAAAAAAGGAAAAAGAAAGAAAAGAGAACTTACTGAAACTGTTGCAGACATACAGCATATATTTGGCCAAAAGCTAGTTGCATTTAGGAAAGATGAAATCCCCTCTATCAAAAAGAATATGTTTGCCAGGTCATCTAGCAGATATTCCTCCAACTAGCTGTGTTATTGATGGTGCAGCAAGAAGAGTGGTTTATTCTGAGCTCTTCTCAGCACCTATTTTCATGGTAATATCTTGACATGATGTGGTTAAAACTCTGGTTAGGGAAGGTAGTGGGAAATGTAGATGGGAGCACTCAGAGAAAGTAATTACAAGGTTAGGCTGTTTCTGCATACCAGCAACACCATGAATTAAGGGACTCTCAGATCCCCCTACCACCACCATCCCCCGGACCCCCAGGTTCCTTCTGATGTGGGAACTTGGCTCTACCCATTATGAGGATTCCCCAATATTTGTGATTTTTGATATTTAATGTAGGGGAATGAGCTGTTGTTGCTACTTTAGGGAAAGGTAAGCGTGCTTCTGGATATACATAAGTAAAAAGAGAGATTGTAACTGAGAATATACTCTTGGTTTTAGAATCCGTAACCTCTTCTAGATAACCCACGTATACCCCATTTATTTCATAAATGACATATGCAGTATGTTATCTCCGGTACAAGATAACTAGAAAAAACTTTTGAAATCCAGTTAGTGCCATGATAAAAATGGCAGATCCTTTTGCAACTTTAGATGTTTCCAACCAAGCAATCAGACATTTATATGTCTACACTTAATTCAGGTGCAAAAAGAGAAATAGAGTCTACACTAGTTAATAATATATCAGTATATTTCACATTGGTTATGGTTCTTATGCTACAAAAGCATCAATCATTACTCCAATAGAAATAGAGGAAATTCTAAATGGCAAGTGATTCCTAACAATGCCTTATGTTGGATTTCTCATTTCTATTTCTTTTAAAGAATTTTAAGATTAAGTTATGTTTCACTTGTTCTGCTCAGCCATCTGTGAATATGTATCAATGAATTTTAACCCATTTGATATCTCTTATCATGAATTGCTTCTCATTTTATTTGAATAGCTCCCTGTACACACTACATGGTCAAATTACTCAATAAATGAATGAATGGATGGATGGATGGATGGTTGAATGAATGAATGCATACATCTATGTATATATATATAATATAAACCTATCTGAAAATTACTCATCCCCAAAACAAAGCATCAGCAGCATAGAAAATTGGGGTATTAATTGCTGGCAAAAATCCTACTATATAGACAAATAAACATAATTTCAGTCCGGATCTTGCCTTGGCCCTTGATTTTTATACAGAAGTAAAATATAATGTGGGCCAGGATAAGACAGAGCAACAAAAAACGGAGGGGGGTGATGTAAGTGTTAACTCACAGGCAAGTATGTTCATTTCTATTCTTTTCATAGTGTAGTCTCCTGATACTATGCTGATTGGGCAAAGAATGAACAGCACTTAGATTTTAGTTGTTGATTTGGTATCTGTACAAGTTAGAATATTGGTACAGCTGCTTTAACACAGACCAAAATAGTAATGGCTTAAACAAAATAAGTGGTTTACTTGTCTCCCATGTAAAAGTCAAAACTGGTAGGCACCTCAGATGGGTAATTGAGTCTGAGTCCAGAAGTTATTCAAGAACCCAGAAACTATTGTTCACCTTTCTGAGGCTACTGCTGCCTTACCACCCACCATCAATCGTCTCCATGTTCCAACCTTGGGATGAAGGAAAGAGAAAGTAAAAGGCACATGGTTTCCTTTAAAGATTTCACTCAGAGTCTGCAAACATCACTACCACTAGCCATAATTTAGTCCCATGGCCACATTAGCTAAAAGGGAGTCTGGGAAATGTAGTCTTTGGCAGGGTTCTGTTAGGTAAAGACAAAGGAGTAAATGAACAGTGGTGGGCATTGACAATTTCTGCCATTGTATCTTAAATAATCTCAGATTACTTCTGAGAGTTCATTAGGAAATGGATTTTTTCCCCATTTACCTTCAAATTA
Organism: Lynx canadensis; assembly: GCF_007474595.2. Classification (NCBI taxonomy): domain Eukaryota; kingdom Metazoa; phylum Chordata; class Mammalia; order Carnivora; family Felidae; genus Lynx; species Lynx canadensis. Next base: position 54,731,648 of record NC_044310.1, read on the forward strand.
TTCCCAGATTCTACTGAACCCAGGAAGTTTCCTTGTAAAAATTTCTAATCACTAAATTCTAAATATGAGTGATGCTATGCAACATGCTAGCCAGGAGCAGATAAACAGAAACAAATTTCACTAAAATACCAACTTGTTTGGTTGATACTGACCCTTTCAATAGTAATAGTGCTTCTTCTGTCTTGCAAAGTACACTGCTTTTTTGAGGCAGGCTGTTTCATTATTGAAAGAAATTAGTAAGCCCGAATGCTATCTCTGTGTAACTTTTGTCCTTGATTGTAGCTGTGCTGTTTAGAGGATTAACAAAGGACAAACCATCTCCTTTTCCAACTCCAAGTTTACTGTGCAACTTATTTATTAAGGAGTGACCTTGGGCTCAACTCCTATGGGGTAAGGTGGGTAGAAGGGGAAATTAAGCTGTATTGCATGCCCAACAGCACCCTGAGCTGACCCTATGGGAACTCTACAGTTAGGCTGTCCCTTCAGAGTTGTCCTGAGTTTGACTGAGGTGAATAATCTTTATACTGCTACATCAGTCAGTTCTCTGATAGGGGCAAGCTAAGAACCTTAGTAAATCATACCTATTATTAATCAGAACAACAAGAGTATTCATGGAGAATACCTGTCAACATCCTCTAAGACCACTTTGAAAACTCATGATGCTGATGGTGGTGGTGGTGGCAGCTGTGAAAATTTGAGTGCTGTGTGTCAGATGCTTCACACATATTAATTCATTTATCCTCATAGCAACTCTATGAACTAAGTACTATTACTACCCACATTTTACAGATGAGAAAATTGAGACATGGAAGTATTAATTAAGTTCACCCACGATGTCACAGCTAATAAGCAAAGTTCCTGGGATTTAAACCCAGAAGATCTGATTCTGATTCAGAACTCTTACCCACTATGTTATACTACTTTTGATGAAAGCTATTGGCTCTCTTTCCAGGGGAAAAATTCAAAGTTCATTAGCTCATCGAAAACATTTTGCATACAACTTCTGAGTACCCACAAACCATACTCTGAAGGCTATCACTTTGATGAGCCCTTCAGGGCTCTTGATCCCAACTCAGAAGCCCACCTCCCAAGCTTTCTTCCCCCTCGATCCATGGACATACCTTCTACAGTACCTCCTGGCCATTCCGTGTGACAAGAGAGCAAGGCTGAGCTGACAATTCAGGCAGCCTTACTGCTGTGTCATGTGTGATTTCTAGTTTATTAAAAGTCTCTCATTTTATGTGAAGACTTCAGGCACCTTTGTTTTAAATGTTAAGGAATGACACCTCGTTTTTATATGGCTCACATTTTTCAGTTCTCCTAATCAGTCAGCATTTTTTATGTTGAAGGTTTATTATAATAATAGTTTACAGTTTATATATGCTGTCATAATCAGAAAGATGGAATGAGCAGCCACAGTACTAAGCAGGCAGAGAGGTGGTGATCATCACATTTTACAGAAGAAATTAACTCAGAAAGATGGAGACGCTGCTGAAAGTCTGAGGACCAGAACTTGACCTTCAGCGTCTGCCTCCTTTCTGCCAAGTTAAAAACACAGTAGTTTATTTTCATCTACAGAGTAAGGGTCTATAATTCCATTATCTTTAAATCCCTCTAAGGGTGAATACTCTACTGTGTATTCTGACTCAAGAGCCTCTGTGGAAAGCTTTCTGTTTTAGGGGCGGTTTGGGGTTATAGCAAGGAGACCAAGAAAGAGAACATTTCCTTCAAGCACATTGGTTGAGTAGGAAGAACACAGGCTTTTGAGTCTATATCTTGTTATCGGTGTCCATGGGCAAGTTGCTTAACATGGAGCTTCAGACCCCAAATCTGTAAGATGGGAACAAGAATATCCATCCTCTTGCAGGACTAATGTGAAGAGAACAAGAGATTATGCCCAGTTAGGTGCCTAACTGATTATGCCCAGTTAGGTGCCTCCCCTCCCAGGAGGGGGTCTATAAGTATCAGTTCCCCTTTCATCTCCACTTTTCTTTAAGACATTTGCAAGAGTGAGAAAGAATATAAAAATAGAGAGGGAGGACTTGAGCAAAGTCAAGGAGAAGAGGGCTGATATCCAAATGTCAAACCAATTGTTAACCCAACACAGGCATGCAAAATGATGTAGGAGCAGGTGTTGACCTCACCTGGCATATATGTTGGTGCCTTCTCCCCTTCCCCTATAAGATTCAGTGCTATAAGGAATTAAAGAATATGGCATGGCATTCAGAAGGAGTTATTAGTTTAAGCTTATTCCTGGTGCTTTGCAATCCATAACAGAGTTATTTAATCAAAAAATATGGGGAGAGGGCGATAGCTTTGAACTGGAGAAAGTCTGGTGCTGTTTGCCTATTCCAGGTGGCCCACCCACCCTGCCACCCCCAAATTAGCCTGCCAGTGAGTGAAATCCATGAATTTGCCGCTGCTTGGTAACACCACCCCCTTTCCTGTCCTCACTTTGGCAGAAGGTTCAGCACCCCATCGAGTTCAGTAAAAACAAAGAGTCATCAGTGGGGGAGGAGAGCTCCAGTCTCCTACACACTGCCATTCGCTCCCAGTAAGATTGCTGCAGGGTGCAAGGGGAGGCTAAGGAGTGCATTCTGATGCTAAGTGCTCAGCACAGACCTCAAGTGCAGCTGGTAGAAGGGAAGAGGGTGAGCTTGGGTTCTACTCTTTAAGGAGAGCTTCACAGGGCACACATGATCAGTTGGATCTAGACCAGATATATAAGCTACCACACCCCACTGCAAATACTGAGCAAACACTGTGACCAGATCCCATATCCCTGATGCATTCTGAGAAGCCCCCTCCAGACAGAGCTGCAGGCACCCTGACCAAAAATCATCCAGTTGACACATAGGATGTCACTCTTTTTTTTTTTTTTTCTGGCCTTACAGAGAAGGATAGATGATGAAATGGGTAGGACCTTCCTGTTTCAAAACATATTGTTCTCTTTCCTACACTCTAATAAGCCATGGACTGCAGAAGAATTAGTTTCCTACCTGAGATTTATTGTTCTTTATTACTAATTTTTTTTAGGAAAAAAATATCATTTTTCCATACTTTTCATGCCCATCCTGTGCTGGTAAGAAGAAATCTGTGTGTTGGATATTTTTATCTTCTAGAAAATGGGCAGAATATGAATTCAATCTGGATTGCCTTCGTCATTATTTTGCCAATTAATGTTGGTTGGGCCCTCTGACCACATGGTCTTTTGCTCCATGTTGTGAGGGTAAGAATTAGAATTTCCTTGCATAACTCCAGATTCTTCCATCTTGTTCTATCTCAGACAACTAGATCTGATTGGGGAGGGCGGTTTCAGAAACATAATCACCAGGATTAGAGGCCTAACATCCTCAATTTCTGTTACCAGCTTAAAATCTAAGTGAGACAATATAGCCACAATTTTGACACATAAAAATATTAATATGTCCTCAACCAGAGGCAGGAAATTCCTGAATTGCATGCTTTTAATTACAGTGCTAATTATCATCAAAAAGGCTAATTTTTATATCATTATGTTCTTCTGCCTTGGTTGTGTTGGTCCTTCTGGTATACAGTTTGAATGTAAAACTATTTTTATTACCTGATGGACCTAAAGGGAGTAGATCGGGCTCTGTAATGAAGCAATCAATTTGGAAAATAAGTTTGTAACAGTATATTTTATGATTGATTCAGTAAGAACCCAGACCCTCAGGTTTTTAGCCCATGGGTGGAGCCTTCCCTCAAGACCTACAACATTTTCCCTCAAGACTTACAACATTGAGTGACACGTAGGAGGTACTTAGAAAATACTTGGGTGGTGGATGGATGTTCTTCACTGTGGGAAATGAAATGGAGCTTGGTATTTTGCTATGACAAAATGCAACGTACATCCCTCACATTTTAGAAGGAGAGCAGATTTATGGCTCTCCATTTCTTTGATCTTTCCCCTTGCAGTTCACCCATTTTCCTGCAATATTGGATGGATGAATAATACGAACAATAACTCTCTTTATTCTCTTACAGTGTGCAAGTTCTTTTTTTAAAGTTTAACTTAACATGTTCTTCTTTTCTGAGTGCCAGTATTTTGTCATAATTCTCTTCCCCTGAACCCACATATCCAGTGAGATGTCTGTCTCTTACCTATTTTTTTTAATGTTTATTTTTGAGAGAGGGACAGAGTGTGAGGGGGGAGGGGCAGGGAAAGAGAGGGAGACACAGATTCTGAGAAGGCTCTAGACTTGGAGCTGTCAGCACAGAGCCTGACACAGGGCTCGAACTCATGAACTGTGAAATCGGGACCTGAGCCGAAGTTGGACCCTTAAACAACTGAGCCACGCAGGCGCCCCTGTTCTCAAAACTAAAGCCTCAGGTTTTAGTCACCTAGTGGTACATACCGTCTTATCTTTTTTATACTATTATATTTATTTTTGTACTAAGAAGTTTCTGTAAGTGTACGAATCACAGTATAAAAATAAGTATAACAATATAAGAAAAAAGTCCCTTGAAGGAGAATTTTTTTTTTAGTGCCTGAAATAATCTACAGCAATAGATGTACTTTTTAATTGTTTTAGGAAAAAAAAAAACTCTTAGAGTATGAATCACTCAAATTCATTATATCAGAAAATGTTTCTTCGGCGACTGGGGGAAATTTCATAATGAACAGAATATAGTATAGGTGAGATTTCTTTCTGTCTAACACACAGCCCCTCACTGCCCATGGAAGGTAGGAACCATCACTGGAATCGGCTACCAGCACAGCAGTGGTACAGGGCCAGTGAGCCCATCTGAACTCTTATCCTGAAGCATCCAACAGACACGGAAGGCAAGATGCACTGGCCTCACTCTGTTTTGCCCAGTACAAACTCCTTTCCACTTCCTAACCTATTTGAAACCCATCTCTGTTTTATTTTTTTAACTTGATACCTAGGGAATCAAAATCAGCTTCCAAAGAGTAATGAAAATGACAGCATATGTCACATCCAGGCATTTTCTGAGCTTGCTTCATCTGTCTCAGCTATGGCTCTTCTCGGCAACCAACAGTTACTAAACCCCCACACCAGAGAATTCCTGCTAAGTAACGGCCATACGCTGCATTGGAACAGAACAAATCCAAAATCTCTGCAGTGGCCTTCAAGACCATCATGGTGGGGACACCCCCAACCTGCAGGGTACCACCTGCCACTCTTCCTTTTCATTCCACTCTAACCTGGCTCCCTGGCTGAGCCTCCTTCCTCCAAATGGCCACAGTGTGACGTCCCTCTCAGGCTCAGGAGTTTGTTAGAGTCACATTCTCAATGGCCTACCCTGACTACCTTATTGAAAAATTATAAAACTGTCTACCCTGGCATTCCCAAACCTCTTTATTTGCTCAACTTTTAAAAATTGCATTTAGCATCTCCTGAAGTCCAAGATAGTTTGCTTCTTTATTATGTTTATTATTTATTGCCTATCTCCTTCCTCTGGCCCCCAGAATAAGCTTATTAGAGCATTTTGTCTATTGTTCCTATTGTTTTGTTCAGCAATATACCTAGAGTAGTGTCTTGTCTTTATTAGGTACTCAATAAATATCTAAATGAATTATCTTTTTTTAATTTCTGTCATACATAACTGATAAGAACTGGTTATATTTATAATCAAATCTCATTCGTTAAATATAAAGATCCAAAATACAGCCATCTTATTTTTAAGGTTAAACGGCTGCAGACTGATGAAGCTTATAGGTTAGACTTGGTTTTTTCATGTCTTGGTTCCACTCTTATGAAAGTTGGTGCCCCAAATTCCCATGGCAGCTGGTTCCTTGTTAAGAGTGCAAGGATGTATTTAGAGCACAAAACCTCTGTGTGAGGATCACTAAACTCTGCTGTGTACTTTCTTCATTCACCTCTGTTTGCTTCAGCTCTGGGTCTTAAACTAAGTTCAGTTGCAAATGTTGTTGCTTTTGAGCCCCTTGCACAGAAATGTAGGCCTCAACAAGACCTAACTTGAATGACTCCTTGCACTAGAAAGTGGTTTAGGGTAAGGGTGAGCTGCCTTTCAACAAGGCTTGCAAATCAGAGAATTATTCTTTCTCAAGCCACAGCACAGGACAATCCCTGCATGAGAGATGATTCGTTGATTGTATTTTAGGTATATGTTTTGACCAGTCCAAAAATTCACTCAGTTTCTCTGTACAAGTGCACCCAGGGGTATACATCTCTTTTCCAGTTCTCTTAGTAGCTTTTCTACAATGAAAAATCAACTCTGATGCTATGAGCTCATTAATATCTTTGTTTTCCCCAAAGGAGAATTGTCTTATAGGGTTTTTTTCCCTTTGTTCATTCGTGTGACATTCTGAAGAAGTCCTTAAGCCAGAGCTCATAGCCTAGGTGTTGGAACTGCTAACAATTAAAACAAACAACATATTGAATAAAAATGGTTTAATCATCATGAAGTCTGGATTGGGAAGGTGTGCGGTGGTGGGGAGGGGGTGGGGGGGAGTCCTTATCATTTGTGATTCTAATTCAATACATTTAATTCTAGGAAAAGGCTGAGAAATTTACCTTACAAACAGTTTAATTCCAAGATCTGAAACCATACCTAGAAACACAAGTTCACGTTCTGAAAAGCTCATTCCCTGAGACCTGCTCTGATAGATAGCCCTGGTGTATTATTTAACTGTTTTCTTTGGAAAGTTTTCTTTGGGTCTTGGAAAGACCCAAGATTATTTTCCAGGATGTTCGATCTGTGAGCCTTTACCTGTATTGTTTCTAGATCCCAATGCTGATAAGGCCCTGAGAATGGGTTAATCAGTTTAGGGGACTTGGTCTGTGCCATAGACCCACCCCAACCAGCGTCTGGGGAGGTAGGTAAGCTGGGAACCAGACCCAGCTCTGCTCCTTAGTAACTGTGTGGCCTTGGAATTTATCTAAGCCTCCTTGTCCTCACTGCTAAATTAGAAATAACAAGGACACCAAGGTAAAGGTAAAGGTTCTCAGTAAACATTAGCTCAATATCATCCACATCTTTTAATTCTCATAACATTCCTACAACTATTCCACAACAAATTCCTACAATTCCGCAACAAATCTACATCCCTGCCTTACGGAATTGAGATGCAGTACAGCCTGCTCAAAAGCATCCAGAGAATAAGGGGTTAAGCTGATTTAAATATACAAAAGCTCCTGCTCCTCCTTCCATGACAACTCCTTTAAAGCTATTTGATTTTAACCCAAGAATTTCTTTTTATCTGTAGGTTGAGAACATGGACCTTAATAACTTTCATTTCTTTGTGCTACTTACCAAGGGTCTGGGACCAAAAGCACCAAGAATGTCAGCACCTATCTTGACCCTCAGTTATTCTGCAGCATTAGTTTTTGGCTGTGAGAGAACATTCTCCACCCCTGCCCCAAGATCTGATCACACAGCTCTATACTAATGTTTGTACAAAGCTGTGCTACTTCCTGGGAGCCTTTGTAATATGTATTCGACCCTGGGGTCACTAATAGCAGAGAGACCAAGAGTTAAGTAGGAGCTAAGTGAAACATTTATAGGAGCTGGTGAAGGAACCATTACAAAGAGAGTCACATCCCTTGGGGCATATACAATTCAGCTTTATTTCAGAGACCAGTTCATCTTTCTGTATTTTAAAAGATACTATGCATTTTATAGTGTTTTAATGGCCCCTAGAAAGGGAATTCCTAAACATGTGTGAATGCTTCCTGTGTGCCTAGCACTATGTTTGGGACCAGAGAGAGTCCACTCATGACCATTACTGTGGGTTAATAATCGAGTGGAGACACCTAAATAAAACAGGACAAAATAAGAACTGCAAAAAATATGCTAGCAATGCATACCTTGGTTTTTCTGAGGCTAATAAATGCCAGGCAAGCAGAAAAACCTTCAACATGAGTTTGTTCTTTTGAACAAAAGGAATGTGTTGTGATCAAACCAGAGAAGGGAACAACTGATTTTGACAGGGAACATTGGAGAAGGCCTCAATGGAAGAAAAGGTCCTGACCTTAAAGAATAAGTAAAATTGTAATTGAGGGAGAAGGAGAAGGCCTCGAAGTCTACAGAGGCAGCCTGAGCAGAAGGCAGGGAAGTGTGTGAGTGGAGCGAACATTCAGATGACCAGGAGCCTCCAAGGTTAAGTGTGAGCTTCATGCAGAACAGCAGTGGAAGGTGAAGATGTGAGGGTAAATTGGAGCCCATCGTGAAGGCCTAACTGACATAGAATGGAGCATGCGTTCTAATTTTTGTATGATTGGGAGGTTTTTGAAGGGCAGAGTAATATATTCACTTCACTATTTTGAAAAATAGTTCTGGAGGTAGAGCAGAGGATGAATTTAGGAGATAAAACTGGAAATAGGACCATCAGCCAGGAAGTGCGTATACAAGGCCAGTGGAGCTCTACCGTCAGCCAGACATGAGGCCCTCACCAAGACAGTTGCCCAGGAAATAAAAGAGCATTCTGAGGGGCCAGCAACCACTCACCAGGAAAGTAATTTGCTAATGTCCGTGGGGAGTGGGGAGACATAAAATATGGGATGAAAGAACTGGTGATTCTAGCCAGGGTATCTTGAGAGAAGATGATGGGTACCGGGTTCCCTGACAAAACTGGAGTTTCTGGATAATCTCATGTATTAGTTTTATGACCATGCTCAGCTGCATTGCAATTATGCCATCTTCCAAATCACAAAGCATAATTTTCTATCTTCAAGGCACACATCTATTTGATAAAAGCTATTTGATAAAAGCATTCAAAAGAGAGGTTACAATGTGCTCAAATGAAGGCCACACCAATGCCCTCTACAGCTGGAACTTACAGGGAAGGCAAAACTTTATCTCTACCCACATAGGCTTTCAGCTGGGACTCTAACAAAAAGACAGGTTAATAAGAGAAAAACAAAGTCTATTAACAAGTGTATACATGGGAGACTTCCTGTATCCATGGGAGACACCCAGGAAAAATAAGTAAGTCAAAGAGGTGGCTTTAGAATTCTGAATTAGGGGAGGGGATGTAGGCCTCTGAAGGGAGAGTGTCTGATCTTTAGGAAAGGTAAAAGAGCTCTTACAAGAATAGACGGAAAGAATAGTTTGTGACAAAGTTGTCAGGGCGTGGGATCCACCTCTGGTTTCCTCTCCATGGTATGAGTCAATCCTTCCTGATTGATAACACCCCTGGGAAGGGGATTGATGACAATTCTTTTGGAGGCTTTATCTTTAGACAGATGAGGGTTGTTCAGAGAAAGCATCTCCCTGCATTTACCGTTTTCAAATGCTTGCAGTTCACAGTGATCAATATACCAAAGTAGCATATTTTGGGGTGCCACATTCTTCCGTTCTTCAAGCCAGAGCCAGTGGCATAGGAATGACTGTGTCACACACCCAGGGGAAACCATTAGAAGAGCAATTCCTTGAGAGCTGCTTTAAGTGAGGTTGTTCTGAGGCTTGACCTGCTTCTTCTTGAAAATACTTTTCACTTCTCTCATTTTTCTCTTCTTTTTCCTCCTCATGCTACGCTTTTTAGAGGAAAAGTCCGGTAAGGAATAAGTCCTTTCCACATTTTGGTCAAACGCTATTTATTCTGTTCACTTTCATCATCTGCATATCCAATGATTGACTGTGTTTAACACCTAAACAAGATTTTGAATTTTAAAAACAAACCTTTGTGAACGAGGACAAGGCTTAATTATGCCCCGTGCAGAGTAAAGGAAGTTGGTTGCTAAGTGATTTTACAAGCCTGTTATTAAGGGCCACAGGGTAATTTTGTAAAGATCTATGTCTGCCTCAAAAACAGGCATGTGATCAAATATTTTAGGTATTAAGTGTTATTTATTGCAGCTTCTGCTTGGATTAGTCAGGCTACACATACATACCATAAGCTAGGCAAACACTTTGTTAAGTTAATTTCTTGTTTAATGCACAACACGATAGCATCTGTGAATGAAGGCTTCTGAAGCTGGCCTAGGAAAGGGTCTTTTTTATTTTATTTTTCATCTAATCAGAAAAATGTCCCCTTCTGGAGTTGTCAGAAACGAAAAAAGAGGATCTTTTATAAAGTGCAAAACAACTCTTCCACAGTCCTTTTTAGTATCAGTGGGTGATTTTTAGTGGCAGCAAAAATCTGCTATGATGTACCTACATCATTGTTTATTTTAGGACAACAATGAAACAGAGCCACTAAAAAAAAAAAAAAAATTCGCCGTTCTCTTCTCAGTTGCCTGGTGTATTGGGAACATGTTCCCAGGATGCTGATACATGGCTGACTAGAAAATATGGAAATGCTGTTTCCATGTTAATGAGCACCGAGAAGGGGCTGGTGGTTGGTTGTACTTACCTCACCTAAGTGGACACTGCAATAAGTGCTGTAACGTGTCATCCTGTCCTTTGCCCCCATCCTGGCAGTCTCCGTACCACCTGCAGGGTACCACACTTGTGGGAGGTCCGGGTGATAGGAGGGAGGAGAAGTGGAAGACACAGAAGAACAAAAAAGGAGATCAAAATATTACAATTTATCAAAATATGAACCCAATGTCTTCTCGTTTCTAAAAATAAAATAAGCACTTGTTATTATCACTATGGTTCATACTAAGATGAATGGCCCACCTCTGAGTAATTGAGAGTCAAGTGTGTATCACATCCTTTGTGGCATACAATTGTGTTGGTATGCTTTAGTAGCCTTTCTTTACATTTTGCCGGTTGTGCTTATTCTTGACCTTGAGTCTTTCTCTGAATTATCTAAATTTGGCCACTTCAAATGTTACTGAATCATGTGGCCTGAAGTTGACGTGCGGTGTCTTAAAAATGCCCTGTTCCTCGTCGGGCTCTGGGTTGATGGCTCAGAGCCTGGAGCCTGTTTCCGATTCTGTGTCTCCCTCTCTCTCTGCCCCTCCCCCGTTCATGCTCTGTCTCTCTCTGTCCCAAAAATAAATAAACGTTGAAAAAAAAAATTTTAAAAAAAAATGCCCTGTTCCTCAGTGGTTTCCATCCTATTGTCTTCATAGCCATTAACCCTCACAGCCAAGTAACCCTTTTCATTGTGAGCTGTTTGTTTCTAAGGGTGAATCCCCCTCCCATTTCCTTGCCTCATTTTCCTTTGGAAATGCCCATTTTATGGATTGCTCAATCTGGTCGAGTCTTAATGACATCCAGCAGGCTGTTTGTTTCTCTTCCCAAATGGAGATTCAGAACATCATCTCAACCAAGTCCTATTGGATATGATAGGTATTCAGTGGAACAAATTTAAATATACACAAACACCTACAAGGGGTGGGGGTGGGGGAGAAGTGTTTGCCCGATAGCTGGCCTTCACCATAAGCATTTAAAAGCAAGTAAGAATATTGGCTGGAATCAAAATAATAAGCATAATGATCACATATTCTAATTCTTTCCTAGAAAATGCTCTAACATGAATCATTGAATTTGCTGTGACTAGCCTGTATAAAAATATTTGTTTGGTGCTTTGTAGCTTTTCACGCATTTTCCTCTGGTTCCACAGAGCACTGAATTTAGCAAATGAGGACGTTGTAAAGCTTCAAAAACTGAGGCTGATTTAGTGATTTTGATGAGCAAGACATATTGTGTTTGGTTACTTCTTTTTATAAATATCTTAAAACACTCGCATTGGCTACAACTAAGGTATCCTAGTAGGCTGAATTTAAATTAATCCTTTTGTGCAAAAAATAACAAAGCAAAGCTAGTGTGGAATAAGGACACTGTGGAAACTGTGAGGACACAGGCTGAAACATTATTTTAGGAAAGCATATTCATGTTGCAAACTATATGCATTTTAGAAATACAACATGTTCTAACCAAAGTCTTCATTCTAGTGACCAAATCACAAATTATTAGTGTATGCCCACTTTGAAAATAGCCTCAAGTACAAAGTCAGAACTATCTCTTTTCAGAAAAGTAGAGGGAATAATAAAATGTTTCCAAAACCTTCTCCAGAATGTGTCAGAAGATCAAGAGAAATCTAGGAATTGAGTAATTAATATTTAAATAGGAACAAAGGAAAACTGTTCAGAAAATGAATAGACTAATTGCAAAGTCCCTGTTTGAGTTATCAGGTGAAGTAATAAGAACAGTAGATAAAATCTACTGAGAGCTTATTATTTGAGACCCCGAAGCCTGCAATCAGTGACAAATTGGCCACCTGCAGGTTCTGAACAACGGAATAAGTGTTTTGTTTGCTTGTGTAGTTAAAAACAACTTTAGCTCACATTTAAAAGCCAGGATGTTTGAAATTAAAAAAAAAAAAAAATCCGTATGTGCCACTTCTCTGAAGATCTGGCAGCAGTAGGCCCACATTTTTGCAGGGCAGGCGTGGGTGCACCCAACTGGTGGCGAGTTCACCAAAGCTTTGTGAAAGACACGTGCCCTTACAGACAGCACCCCGCTCCTTGCCCTGCACCCATCTGAGTTTGCCACTCAACGCATAGTGTTCAGCTTATAGAATCTATCGAGACCAGACACGAATGAGTTTCCTTCCACCTTTGAAGCTAGTTCCATATATTGGTAGAGCAAAGGTAGAAGGCTAAAGGCTTCAACGTTCTTGGGAAATGAGGAAGAGTAAAATAAAACTTTTAACAGAGGCCCTTCTCTCCTGGCTCATACACATTTTGCTGTCAGAATTGTTGTTCAGCAGAACCAATATACAGCTGCGTTACGCACCTTAATGGTGACAATTAACATATATGAAGCCCTTCAATCTGACGTGTAGAATATTTTTCTTTTGAAGGTTTCAAATAGCTCTTAAGTATGGACTGTGAGGCTTTCTGGGTCTGACCTCTCCACAGCTTCTAGCTGGGTCTTCTCGATTCTGGATGATAAGCTTGTGACTGCATGAACTTGAACAGCTTTTCCCAGATGAAGGCATTTTGCAAGCGGACCTTCTGAAATGCTATCTTATGATGTTGTCTTTCGCTAGAAAAAAAAATAGGAGCAGGAACTGTTGATTAAAAATACAGGTTTTTCACTCATTGGGAATTAAGATATGACTTAATTTGGGGAGATTAATGTAATTGAAATTATTTTGAAAAGTGTTCTCTATAATCTTAATAAAGTTTCTTTGTATATAAGGCTCTGCCTCTGTATGGGTACAATCTGCATTTTATTTTTACATTACTTTTCATAATTTCATCTTAGGGAAATTTGTGTCACTTTTAATCTCCTCTTTGCTGTAGTTTATGCTACCTTTAAAAGTGAATTGTTTGCCATAAAATTGAAGCTAAAATCATATATTCCCACATTTTTTCTTAGAGAAGAATTTTAGTCTGGTCATTAAAAGAATTATAAAATCTAAATTTTCATTAGTGAATTCCTCTCAAAACACAGTATGAATTAGTCAATAAAAGAATTTAAGCCTAGAAATACATATTCATAAGGGGACTTTTTGATTTTATGTAAATTATATACACGCATATAGACAAATTTATAAGAAAGGTGAGAAAAATATGGAGCAGAACCTGGAACATAAGGCATATGAGAAAGTCTCAAATATTATAAGTAAAAATGACTAGAGTAACCATGTTCAAAGTGATGAGTTTTGTCACAAAACATTCAAGACAGGAAGTAAGCATTCATGGTCCTCTGCTTTAGGAGCCCTCCGACGATGTAAAGTAAGAATGAGACCAGAGACCTAAACTCTGTCTCCGGCTCTACCCATTTACTAGCTGTGTGTCTCAGAGCCTCACTTTCCCCTCTTTTTCAAAAAGGCAGTTGGACCAGATATCCATGGAGGCCTCCCAGGTATAAAACGCTAGAGGCTTGTTTCCTGTCCACCCTCCAGAGAGTAGAACCATCCTCTTCATCTGAGCAACCTTCTGGATACTTATGTATTTGCACTTCCGGCCTGGATTTGGGGATTTGGGCAATACTAGGTCACAGATAACCTCTAGTAACTTCATGGGGTAGCCCATATTTTGAAACCAAAACTCTGAGAAAAACCTCTTTCCCTACTCACATCACAGTCACTATTGTTAGTGTGGAAAAACCCTAAAGAGGGAGAGTAATCAGAGTTTGTTGGGGTAAATTGATAGCAGCCACAAACCAGGTTTGAGAAGTGACGGAGAGAAGACGTATGTCTGCTGGTTGTGTTCTTACAGACAACATCTGGTCCACCATTGTTCTACTGATGCTGGACAGTTTTCCTTACTGCCATCTGTGCTTGTCAGGGGCTCCTCGTCTTTTCCGTCACATTCCTACCCGTTGGTAGAGACTGCCCAAATCACCAGGCCAAGAACAGACACTTCAAAAAAAAAAAGTCCTCACCAACACTCATTCCATAGGATATCAAAGAGAAGAGCCAGGCAAACAAGAGGTCTTTCTAATCCTACTGTCTGATGTGGGGAGGCTCCAATTTAGTGCAAATCACATGGGAAATACATTATATCTATGGTGTTTGCTAACACCCTGTTGTGTGGGAAACACTTTTCTCTGTAGTACCTAGTCTCTAAAACCTCCTCCCCAAATAATCTGGAGAGAAACACCTTATGACAAAACATTAAAAGCTGTCAGTGAAATTGTCTTGTATTTTCTGTCTTTTTTCTTTTGTACACTTCACTGAAATAGTACACCCCATTAACAAAGCTATGTTGTATCACAGATAGCTTCTCTGTAAGGTTCTCCAAAACCTCTTCATGGTTTAAATAAGCCACAGGCATGATGACTGCCTGTCTTTCTTTGGCCTGATTACTTGGAGTGTATGTTTGGTTGGCTGTTTATGAAATCTTCTGTTACCCAAGCCTGTTGACTGATCCATCATTCTCTGACTAGGTATCTGTTCTCTCTTCCTTTTTGCTGATCACAGAGGCGCAGCCCGGTAAGAACTCTCAACATTTTTACCTTAAACATGTATAGAGAAAATTGTTGCCAAGGCCAGGTGGCCAGGTTTGGCTTCCCATTAAATTTATGATGACCCAAAACGAATGAAGCAGATGAATTATATTTATTGGTTGGAAGCCACTGATCATATAAGTGTCAAGATATTTTAAGATTATCAGAGCACTTTTCCATAACAAACTAAATTAATACATAAGTATCCCAACCCTAGTGCTAAATTTGAAAAATGTGTGTGTGCGTGCGTGCGTGTGTGTGTGTGTGCAGGCGTGGTTATGGATGTGTGTGTATGCAAGGCCTGGAGACTGGCCAAAAAGCACCATAGAAGTTTACAGCAAAGTGATAATAAAGAATAAGAAAGCTATGAAGAAAGTAAGGAAACAATTTTTAAGCCACATTGTTTTTAACCCTGAATTTGAAGTAAGCTCCTGGTCTATAATCTATGTTGGTCAGTATACACTGATACCTAATAATATATAATCATAATTTCCATCTTGGGAGGAAGAGACATGTTTTCAGGTCAATACTCCTAGGTTATCACATAAGTCTGTATTTCATCAATGAAGACAAATCAGTATTAGTTTGCGTTGCTCAAAGTGAAAAATCAGTCATTTTTCTCAGATTGAAATGTATGATGAATTTAAAGTAAAAAGTAGGGTCCTTGTTTTGTTTGAAATGACCCCCATCTGCCTTGAGAGAGGAAATGGAACTGAAAACAGTGCCCTCTGAAATCCCTTCTGTGAGCACATGCCAATTTGATCAATTGGTTATTATTTGGGGCCAATCCTCTGGCTCAGCTGACAAGCTGGTGGTTCTCTGTTTAAATCACATAGCCGATGATCAAAGATAACACCTCCAGGGACTGCTATTCAGGTGTGGCTGATTCCTACCCAACAGTTAGGTGACATCTGAGATTATGACAAGTTACTCTTTTTTTTTTTTTTTAAGGAAAAAGAAGGAATTAACTAATTTAAAATGAAGGCGATTTATTCACAGTCTACATGTAAGGACAATCGTTAAAAAGAGGAAAATGTGGTCACTTGGGAAGGAGAAGAGTTTTTAACTCAATGGGCTTTCTCCTGAATGTGGTTTGTGTGGTCGACATAGCCTTAACCTTGCTCTAGATTGCCACGCTGCAACTTCAAGGCCATCAAAGAGCTGTATGCGGGATCCAGCTGACAATGGGACTTTCTTTTCTGTTGCTGCTGATCATTCGAATATCTGTTCCTTTCTAAATTGATATTATTCTTCCTAATTTCTATACAACAGAGTCTTCTTGCCCATCTCTGCCATATCTTGCTTGCACTTAACTGGTGATGGTTCACTTATGAGGAGTATTTAATAAAATGTTAAAGGGGCTTCTTGTTTACTCCCTCTCAACAATGAACGTCTAGTAACGAATTGATACACCGAGAACCAATGAATACAAAAGAAGCTTTGTACCTTGTTTGGTTTCATGAGTATTACATTTTTAATGGAAGAGGTAGGATAGAGAGACCAAAAGGTCCTCGATACAGCCTCAGGAGTCCCCTGTCTCTTGGGTTTCAGGTCTAACAATTCTAGGAGAATTCTGTTCCTTCAATGCCAACCTCGTGATCAACTACTAGGAAGTAGAGCCTGGGAATCTTTACTTCAGACCCATAAAACCTGACTCTCTGAGGCTCCAAAACCTAGAACAACATTTTAATTCCATTTAAACAATTTGTCCTCTTATTGTTTTTGTCTACAGAGTCTTATTTTCCGAAAACCAATTTGTATCCAAACTCCCATAATGACTGTAGCTGATTTAAATGACCGTATTTAATTTAAATGTTTATTAATTAAAAAAAAATTAACTCAATCAGACATATTAACTTAAAATGCTCATTTACTAAAGTAAATAAAGTTAATCTCTATTTCAAAAATCTTTACTAACAATGGAATAATTCTCTATAATGGCACATACACACAGATTGTGTTATTAGGCAAGACAAGCCAGGAAATGCAGAGTGAAAGATTGAGCCATTCGTTAGAAAACATCTAGTAAAATCTTGCTCAGATTGAAACTGCTCCTGTATCATAAATGAGTTCAAAATGAGACAGAAAATTCTGAGAAATCCTTACGAAAGAAGGTAAGAAGTTTCTTCTGGATCTGTTATAAAGGCCCTACATCTGATCCTGAGTTGTTCATGTTACCATTTGAGAGAAGAGAACGTATCTGTGACCAGCCACCAAACACATGGTCATACCCTTTGGAATACTTTCTTATACTTGCACTTTCCCACCCCTACTCTGTCCCCCTCATTCTCCTAAGGCAGGCCCTTCCAAGCCCATGATACCACCCTTCCAGGACTCTACTTTTCTGGTAGCACCGCAGGCTAAGAATCTTTCGCAGCAGTTTTGAATCAAAACTTTTTATGTAATCAATGTTTCTGTTATAAGTTTCTGCGAGGGTATTATAAAAACTAGACCATACCTTCTCCAATAATTCTTACCAGGGCTGTTTGCATTCCTATTGTACCACAATGCCTGGAACTAAAGGAATGACTTTCAGTTGGTGGATTGGTGGGCCCTATGGCAGACAAGTGAAAGAAATTGAGGTGGGAAGGGTGGTTGAGGAGAATGAAATTCCTTGGCTCCCTGATGAAAACAGCCCATTCAGTGGCAATGCCTCCAAGTTTTCCTTCCCTATAACATTTGCCACTTATATCTTTAAAAATTACATTAGTAAACTAATGACTTTTTCCTAACAACTTATGGACCTCCCCCACCTTAATAAAAGCAGACAATACTCCCAATACATTCTATAATTTTCAAACACCAAACATATGCGAAACTTGGATTTATTTGTCTGATAGGCTTCAAGGTTGTTTTTTTAATTGAGCTATTCAATATTTGCTTAATTTACCAAGTCTACCCAGGTAAGGGGTTTTTCTGGTTCAGAAGACTTATGATTTACCCTTCCTTTCTCTCTATAAACCTTGAGTAAAATTAAAAACTGATTTATATGTGTGTGTCTACAATTTCCAACTTGAATGCAATTTTGAGAAAAATTTCATTTTTCCCCATCTGCATTTCTGAATTCAGTTTAATTGCAATGACAGAAATATACATATTGTACATAACATATATGTGGTCTTAAACCTTATAGTGTCTATTTCTAATTCTAGGGTGCAATTAAAAGGAACTTATCCAGTAAGTATATCCTAGCTACCAGAAATAGAGTAAAATTTAAAAGAAGAAATAGTTCCTTGGATCTTGGAGCATAAATATGTATACATTTCAATTATACACTCTTGGGCTTGATTTTTAAGGTTTACAAATGTTTTACTTTTGCAGCAAAGAAATCTTGTAATGATAAAGGGGCCTGGTGGGTCCTGAATAATTAATATTTAAATTCTGAAAATGAATATGGTTTGGGAAAAGCATTGCTACCTTCTTCCGATATTTGTCAACTCTTGCTGTATCATCTGACTTTAGAAATGGATTTAATTAAGTGTGTGTTTGTTGGTGGGGGTGGGGAGAGGAGAGGGACGGAAGGAATCGAAGGCAGATGCAACTTACCCATTCATAATGTTATCTGATATAAAAATTTTAGTCACCCAGAGTGATATGATACAGGTTATAATATATGCAGGGCATGATTTTCCTCTGCGGCATATAGCATATTCTAGGGAATTCTAAATTCAGGGCTGCTAGTTAAAGATACAACATTTTCTTGGCATTTCAAGAAAAGAACAGGCAAAGAATGCTGGATTCCTGTACTATGTACATATGGCCTGGCTTAGTATTCTCTTACGGTAATTGGGAAGCAGGACTGCTCAAGGCGGCAGACATTTGAAGAATGGTAGGCTACTCAGCTAAACTCTGCAGTATACAGCTCTTCTGTTTGACAGCTTATCATGGTAATTCCTTGGTTAATTAGGTTTTGCAAATGCCAGATAAAATGCTACTACATATGTCTGATATG
Organism: Lynx canadensis; assembly: GCF_007474595.2. Lineage (NCBI taxonomy): Eukaryota > Metazoa > Chordata > Mammalia > Carnivora > Felidae > Lynx > Lynx canadensis. The sequence continues at coordinate 54,750,399 of NC_044310.1, forward strand.
TGGCTGTTGCATTGCCTGGGTAGAGGGTTTGTTTTGCAAAATTTTCATACTGAGTTGCTTATTGGTGGGACGTAAATCTCTAAGTGTTTCCAAACATAGCTCATAAGATGTATAAGAAAGGAATAGTAAAAATATGCCTACCAAGTTTCTTTGTCCTGTACATCAGGTGAAGAAGTGGCAAGACCCAGGCGTTCCACACCAACTCCAGAACTTACGAGGTGAGCATGGAAGACATTAGTTGTGTTTTATATAAGGTATCACACATTGTTAACAATCAAGCAGATCTCCTTTAGGCTCAGCTTTCAACTTGTATTAATAAAGGGCCTGCTTTTATGTGTGAGTCCATAGCATGATTCAAGGGTATTATCGTTTCTCACAAGTGCAGCCTGAGGCAGACACTTACAGAAGAACTGTATAGTCATCCAAAGTGACTATCATAATGTGCAGACCCCTCACTAATGCAAAAGTGAAAGTCTGTATGAACAGATCTTTTGATGTTTGGAATGCTGATCTGACATATGATTATATCTCCCTATGAAGAATAGCCTGTTTAGTTGGCTTCAATTTCATGATACATTCCACCTGTCATATACCAAAAGAATCTATTCTGCTTTTTTGTTTTTGGCAAAACGCTGTATTTTGCATTGTCTATTCTTTGAGTTAAGTATTGTACAAATGGGCATTGTTTTCCAAAAAGACTACTATTTCTATTAAAAGCTGGATTCTTTTCATTTTCCCTCCTCCTGACCCCCTACCCCGTTCCCTCTCACTCCCATTGCACACACAGAACTCATCAGGATCAGTGAGGGAAATAGAGTCTGGGAAGAAATGAAGATTTTGCAGCCTTTTGTTAATAATCATTTTAAGTAATAATTAGGAAAAAGGATAACAATTTAACGTATTTCCACCCTTCCCCTTGAGTTCTCAATGTCCTTCTTTTTCTGAGATGTGCTCTATTTAAGGTATTAGGAGGTTATAACTAGTCTTTGTGAGTGTTGATTGGAGAGAGAGTATGGAAATTAGAAAATAGTAGACCTAGTTTCTTCTTCAAACGCAAACTTCCTGGGTGCCTTTCGTTTAACCTACCTATGACTGACTTTCACTAATCACAAACTGCATTAGCTACAATACAGGGATGTGATGCAGACAAATATAAATGGTATTTGAGATCTGAAGAAACTAAATGCTTTGCAATAAACTGTTATCTCTCGTACTATCTCTTCTAAGTATAGAGAATCTTGATGACTTGAAAGAGTTTCTCAACTTATTTCTAATGGACCATTATGTTGGTCCCTCAGTGAGAACTAGGGGTCTTATCTCCTACCAATCCTCTCGTCCATAGTACATCTGACATTCTTACACATACTTTCTGGCCCCATGGGAGCTTGCGTACATGCTTATGTATGTACCCAAATACGCACACATGTATCTGCCTTGCCATGAAAAATATTTGAAAGCTTGTATATATTTTTAGCATTAATATCCCCTTTCTCTATGTTTTGTTTTAATGGGTGTAATTTAGCAAAAAGCCTCCAGATGACACTACGGCCCTTGCTCCCCTCTTTGGTCCTCCATTAGAATCAGCTTTTGATGAACAGAAGACAGAAGGTAGGCAAAACGTGTGTCTCTTAGATTTTTCTTTTCATTGAAGTATAACTTACCTAGAGGAAAGGCGTGTGTCTTGAGCCATGTACCATCAGATCCTCATGTGAAAGAGAAGTTCTGATCCAGGTGTGCTATGGGGGTAAGAGTTTCATTTGCAAACCTCTAGTATTTTAGGATTTGAAACCTTGCTTCCAGAAATATCAAATAGTTAACAAGTTCACTCCTCAAAAGTGGTCAGTAAGAATTACTGCAAATCTATAAAAATCACTGGGAATGAGTCAGGGAATAAGCGCCCTGGGGTCCAAACAGTTATCGTTGTGGACCAAGACCTTAAACTCCCTGTCACAGTCACTGTCACTGTGATCTAGCCTCTCTGACCACATTTACTCTCTTCTCCACCTTGTCACTGGAGGTGTCAGTTGGACTGCTCACCAGACTTGTTTGCAGGCTCAAGACCCAGGAATGACCTTGATTCATTGAGCAACTTACAAGCAAAATGTTGTGGAAAAAATTATCAACTCAGCCATTTTTATTGGGTTTACCCATTAAACATTTATTCCTAGAATTAGATATTTAACTTTTTAAAATTAACCATCTTTTTTGGATGGCTATAAATAATGTATACCTTGCTGACGTAAATGAAACTCTTTATTAAAGGGATCTAATCTATTCCTGAAATGTATTTACGTACAATGCATGCATCTCCAGTGTCTGTGTTTGGTAATATGGGATGTTTTTATTAAAAAACATCATTTGATTTAAAAGCACTGTTGTATATGTATAATAAAATGTTATTTTTTATACCGTTGGGCAAAGAAATAAAATTTAACTGTTGAGGACAACAGGACTTGAAAGCATAATGAGTAAACTAAACTACAGTAACAAAGAGACTCCAAATTATAGGGAGCTAAACAATATAGAATTTTGTTTCTGTCTTATGTTAACAATCTCAAAGTAAACAAGACAGGGATGGTAAGGTGGGTCTGCTGTTCTCAGTACATGGTCTTCATGTCTGGGTCCACGGGAGCTGCTCCAGCTCTCATCATCCCCCAGTGAGAGTAAAGTGGAGAGGGGGTGGAGGACAGGGAGGACCAGTGGAATTCGCTGCCAATTCTCGTGAAAGCAAAATCTGGAAGAGACAGACATCACTTTAACTAGAGCCAATCAGAAAGAATTTAGTGCCATACGGCCAGCTAGAACTTCTTAACTATAGAAGAAACGGAGAATAGATACTGGAAGACCGCTAGCAGTCAACCACATCAAAATATTTTTCAATGATACAGTTAGGAAAATGTATAAGGAACATCCCTAAATACACCTTTAGGGATTTAAATGTCTACAACTTAAAATCCCTAAATAAAGGTGGCCTTGCGATGGGTTATCAGTTGTCTTATTAACTCAGCTATGATCACTTTTCCTTTTCATGACATAATTGTATAGTGACTAAAGATGGGATTTGATTTGTTGCATCTGAATCTACCTATTAAAGGAATCCCCTAACTGTATGGAAACCTGATTTACAAAATAGAAAGCAGTTCTTTTTTTAAAAAAGTTTATTTATTTTGAGACAGAGAGAGAGTGTGGGGGAAGGAGTAGAGAGAGAGGGAAAGAGAAAATCCCAAGCAGACTCTGTGCTGTCAGTGCAGAGCCCAGCATGGAGCTTGATCTCATGAACCGTGAGATCATGACCCAAGCTGAAATCAAGAGTCTGATGCTGAACTGACTGAGCCTCCCAGGCGCCCCTAGAAAACAGTTCTTTGAAAATTGAGGTGGTGTCCCCCATCACATCCATGGGGAAAAAATGCTACTCCACATCTTTGGGGAATGTTTGTTTTCATATTAAAGCAAAATATAACCAAGACCATCTTTGTGTTTGTGGTGGAGAGGAGAGACACCTGACCTTGTCCATGAGCCTGGCTTGCTTTTTCTTGAGGTGGTTTCATCCCCCAAAGTTCTATAAAATTCCAGCATTTGCCCACGCACACTTGCTTTTCCAATATCTGCACTTAACCTTTCATATCTACGCACTCTCACTGCATTTCATTGATTCTTCCGTCACTAACTTATAAGGCCTGGGGACAAAATTTGTATTTTGGAGTCATGTATGCATGCCCAGGATCAGATCTCAGCCCCTCTCAGCTACCAATAGGTAGCTCTTGGGCACATTATTTAATCCCTTTAGTCTTTACTTCTTCTACTGAAAATGGCACTAATCAACCACAGGCAGGTGTTGTAAGGATTAGAATATTTAATAATATTCTGGCCTTGGGATAAGTGTGCTACATGCATTTTGTGTACGTTTCATTTGTATGTATTATCTCTTGTGATCCTTTTAGTAACTCTTGGATTGCTCTAACTATCTCTACACAGAAGGAAGGGAAGCTCAGAGGTGAAATGACTGGCCCACGTTCCTACAGTCTTAGAGGCTGGATTCAAATTCATAGCCCACTAACCACCCAGCCTGTGTTTTACCACATAATGAGTTACAAGCAGTACTTCCATAGATCCTGGCAAATGATATGTATGGAGAAAACCTAGTTGTTTACATTGTTACCATAGCAATAAAAAAATCAAAACAAGAAGATAGAAGAAATGGAAGCTACGTTAGGTTCAGTGTCGTTAGGCCCAATACCTAATTTCCCTGGTTTACTTTAGGTGTCGAAGCCCCTGTTTATTTTGTTGGTTCTCTTAAGATATTTACCAAACATTTTTAGGGTAATTTCATTTCTCTTTAGGATGCCATAAAAGGTTTATTTAAAGACCCTGTACTATCCTTTAAAGATATGAACCACTCTACAGAACCCAGGCATTTTCATTTTTGAAGCATATTCATACCAAACTTTAAATAAACCAACTTGAAATGAACATGCATGGATGGGATTAATGCCTGGACCTTCAAATGGGTGCCCAAAACAGAGCCAGTACATGTACTAACATTCAGAATGTCCTTAAGTGACCAACCAGGAAGAAAATGCAGATACTGTATTCTGAAAGATTTTATTTAGCTATGTGTGCACACACAGACACCCTCACCCTCACCACACACAGACACAGACACACACACACACACACACACACACACACACCGCTGCCATTTCCATTCTTTGCTTGAAAAGAATGAGAAACAGCACACTTCTAAATTACTTTGCTAGGACTAAGACAATAGGGAGATAATTTTGTGAAGCTCATCTTTAAACTAACATTTTAAGTTCTAAAATCCAGGAATGTTTCTTTTTTGGACTCACCCTGGGAAATTTTCTTTTTATGTTTCCAGTTCTTTTAGATCAGCCTGAGATATGGGGTTCAGGCCAACCAATTAATCCAAGCATCGAGTCGCCAAAGTTAACAAGGCCTTTTCCCACTGGAAGTAAGTTGTGTCTGCTCTGTCTGGAAAAATAAGTGACTCATTTTACTGTCTGCATAGTGAAATTAAGCAACTCTTAGAAAGTACATAAGCAACACTTGGATTGTATAATATTAAGAAAAGATGTTATTCTTTTTTTAAGTTTATTTTGAGAGAGAGAGAGAGAGAGAGAATGAGTTGGGGAGGGGGGGAACAGGGAAGAATCCCAAGCAGGCTCCATGCTCAGTGCAAACTGACATGGGGCTCAATTCCACGACTCCAAGATCATGACCTGAACCAATATCAAGAGCCAGATGCTTAACTGAGCCACCCAGGCGCCCTAGAAAAGAGGTTATTCTAATAGGCTTTAGAGGTAAAGGGGTCTAGGGCAGTTTGTCAAGGCAGGAATAATATAATAAAATTATGAACTTTGAATCACAGCCTCTTCTGACATCCTATAGGCTTGTTCATTCATTCATTCACCATGCATACAGAAGAGAGAAAAGCAAGTAAGCTAGAGAATCTACCATGCTCCAGGTACTGGACTATCACACAACACAGAAGTGAACAAGTCAGATAGTCTCTGCTAGTCCTACAGGACAAGGAGGATGCATAGAACAGAAAGGACACATTGAGAAGAAAGAGGGATAATGGAGAGCAAGAGAAATGATGCTATTTGGTGGGAAGCTGAGATAGGAGGTCAGGGCAAACTTGTCTTAAAGCAGGGCCATCAGCGATGCTATCTCAGCACGCCCCCTACCCCCCACCCTCTCCTGAAGATGCTGATAGCCCTTCACCTGTGGTGGGTTGAGCTATTTGGCCTGAATGGATTGTTCATTCAGTCAAGCCACCCACTTGATGGATTTCTTGAGTTCTCATTTCAGTAAACTTCCCATAGCATATGTGCTTGTGGAAAGTACTCTTTATTTTTTTTTTTTTATGAAATTTATTGACAAATTGGTTTCCATACAACACCCAGTGCTCATCCCAAAAGGTGCCCTCCTCAATACCCATCACCCACCCTCCCCTCCCTCCCACCCCCCATCAACCCTCAGTTTGTTCTCAGTTTTTAACAGTCTCTTATGCTTTGGCTCTCTCCCACTCTAACCTCTTTTTTTTTTTTTTTCCTTCCCCTCCCCCATGGGTTCCTGTTAAGTTTCTCAGGATCCACATAAGAGTGAAACCATATGGTATCTGTCTTTCTCTGTATGGCTTATTTCACTTAGCATTACACTCTCCAGTTCCATCCACGTTGCTACAAAGGGCCATATTTCATTTTTTCTCATTGCCACATAGTACTCCATTGTGTATATATACCACAATTTCTTTATCCATTCATCAGTTGATGGACATTTAGGCTCTTTCCATAATTTGGCTATTGTTGAGAGTGCTGCTATGAACATTGGGGTACAAGTGCCCCTATGCATCAGTACTCCTGTATCCCTTGGATAAATTCCTAGCAGTGCTATTGCTGGGTCATAGGGTAGGTCTATTTTTAATTTTCTGAGGAACCTCCACACTGCTTTCCAGAGAGGCTGCACCAATTTGCATTCCCACCAACAGTGCAAGAGGGTTCCTGTTTCTCCACATCCTCTCCAGCATCTATAGTCTCCTGATTTGTTCATTTTGGCCACTCTGACTGGCGTGAGGTGATACCTGAGGGAAAGTACTCTTTAAAATGACTGTAGGGGGGCGCCTGGGTGGCGCAGTCGGTTAAGCGTCCGACTTCAGCCAGGTCACGATCTCGCGGTCCGTGAGTTCGAGCCCCGCGTCGGGCTCTGGGCTGATGGCTCAGAGCCTGGGGCCTGTTTCAGATTCTGTGTCTCCCTCTCTCTCTGCCCCTCCCCCGTTCATGCTCTGTCTCTCTCTGTCCCAAAAATAAATAAAACGTTGAAAAAAAAAATTTTAAAAAATAAAAAAATAAAAAAAAAATAAAATGACTGTAGGAAGAAAATTGGGTCTCAGAAAAAGATGTTTGGTGGTGAGATGGGATGCAGAGAATATTTTTCCTTTGTGGGAAATTAATACTATATATACACCAATTAATACTTTACCAGTTCAGCCTTCCCAGGGCTCTGCATTATGGGTCTTAAAAATAATCATAGGAATTAACCGAGGAGATTCCTGATCAAAGTCCCAGAGGTTGTTTACTGGGATTAGTGCTATGAAACCAGGTGATCCAGTCCTTCCAAAGGTATTTCCCTCATAAAACAGGATAGGAAAAACAGCATCACCAATAACTATTTTAAACGTCTAAACTTTCAAAGATGTGTTTTTGGGAGAATTTGAACCCCAGTGGTGTGATTTTGAATGTTTCTCTCTGCTACTGGGAAACAAAGCCAGTGAAAAAGCTCTAACTTCCTTGAAAAGCTTTCTTTAGAAACTGAGCCATCCAGATTATTCCTAGAAAACCTTTCCTAGATGCCAAGAAAGTCCATAAATGAAATGTTTATGTAGATAATGTATTGATTTTAAGACCAACTATTGACATTTTAGAGTTTTATGAGTTTTATGTGCTGTGGTTACACTTAGCACAGCAAAGGCTATTGTATAATCGAGATGTATTGCATAAGTTTGCTCATTTCATGGTTGCAGCATAAATTTGCTATTTTACATTATTAGGCTCTTATGGTATTTTGTGTATTTTTATTGATGATGATCTCAATTTTTGCGGAGAACCTTAATCAAAAACAGAGCCCCTGATGGACTCTCAGCTTCTGTAGAAAAACACGATCCGTTTGAGGTGTAGTTTTCAGAAGCTCATAACTAAGATTAGGAACCAGGTATTTCTGGGCTTTAGGATGGTAGCTGTCAGCCATGCCTGGTGTATAGAAACATGGGATGCTTTCTGAAATTAAATGAAGTCAAGTGAGGGTGGAGTGACACAGAGGGGCTCTTTTTAATGCAGGCAGGGAGAGGATACTGTAAGAGCTCTCCAGCCAGGGCCCAGCTGACCCACTCTGCTTTTAGGTTATGAAACATTGGGCCACATTCAGATTCACTGGTTTATGAGATTAGTGTGAACTCTTTGAATCTACTAAATGTAGCAGGTGACAGGAAACCATACATTTAAAGAAAGAATAAGGAGCTCCTGGGTGGCTCAGTCGGTTGAGCATCAGACTTTGACTCAGGTCGTGATCTCAGGACTTGTGAGTTCGGGTGTGCTTTTTCAGCGCGGAAGCTATCAGCGATCCTCTGTAACCCACCCCCGCCCCCCGCCCCCGATCTTTGCCCCTCCCCTGCTCGCATTCTCTTTCTTCCAAAAATAAACATTTTTAAAAAAGAAAGAAAGAATAAGACAAAAAAATGTACCTGTTGAAATAGTAATCCCTAACTTTGCCCGCAAAATGACAAGTCTAGTTCAGAAGGTTGAATCTCTGGGTTGGGGCAGTAATATAATACTTTTTCTATCTGAAGGGTTTTGTTTAGCCATAATTTTTACCAAGGGAATCTACGTATTCTTCCTTGCTCCAAATCATATTGCTTCAGACATTCAAAAATATACTAAAATTTAAGATGTGTGACTTTTTTTTTGAGGGGAGAGAGGGGCAGAGGAAGAGGGAGAAGAGAGAGAATGTTAAACAGTAGAGTCTGATCTCACAACTGTGAGATCATGACCTGAGCCAAAATCAAGAGTTGGGCACTTAACCAGCTGAGCCACCGAGGCGCCCCTAAGATATATGACTTTGAGAAATCTTTCCAGACTCAACTTAGGCAATACTATCTTGACTACATTAAAAACCCCCTCATCTGAGCTTCCACCAAGATAATTCTCATTTCCTCGACCACCCCTGGATTGTAATCATCTGTTAACATGATATTCATCCATTCATTCATAAATTCCTTGAGGACAGAGGCTTCTTTTATTTAGCCCTTTGCCCCTAGTTCCTAGTACAGGATACAGAACTTTGTTGGTGCGAGAAGTTCGTCCCAGAAAGGAATGAATAAATAAAGTGAAGACATTGTCATTATCTGACATTCTTTTGACAAATTCTTATTAGCATAAAATGGAAGAATCTGAAGGGGTCTTGCTTCAGTTTCTTAGCTCTGAACTTAGAAATCTGTAGACCATTAATGGTGGTAACATTTCCAACAGCAGGAATGTGAATGAAAGCGCACATCCTGCTGACCTGCAGAATACTGTGTAATTTAGGGAGAAAATCATCAATAATGCCTGACTTCCTGTGTCTTTGCAGCACCTCCACCACTGCCTCCCAAAAATGTACCGGCCACCCCGCCCCGAACAGGTTCCCCGCTAACAGTTGCACCAGGTGAGCTTCTGTTTTTCCTGTTCTGGGGTGATACAGCCACCAGCGGTGGCCCCGGACCTCAACATGGATGTGTCAGAAGCTATAGACACAAAGCGTGAAAATGTTCACATTCAGTGTTCCTTCCATTCCCACTTACTTAAAGTATCACTCTCAGGTTTCACAAAACGGTTCTCTTTCTCAACTGATTTTCCCTCTGTGTCATTTTGTTGAATGAGAGCCACGTTTATGTGTGAAGTGAAAGAAAATCTCAATAGCAAACGTCCTTGTTTAATTGGCATTTCACTTCATTGGATCTCATTTTAATGATTTACAGATTCAAAATCTCAAGGCACAATTCGCATTGTCCCAAGAACTGATCATTTTTTTTCCTAGAATTAAAACTACAAATTAAAACTATGTCTAGTCTACAAAGACATAGGATGGCTCCCAGGATGTGCAGCATATGGGTAAGCTTGGGAGGTGGGGAATTTTTTTTCCCAGTAATCCATATTATCCCATGGCAAAGAGATGTGTAAGGATAATGAAATATGGCAAGGAATTGCCACATGCCTTTAGACAGATATTTCTAAGGCACATTTTACCTTCTATTAAAATCAATACTACTTATAATCTATTATTGGACTAGCAAGTCCAAAGCAGTCATTGCTATCTTATGTGTCTGGACCCTTAGAATATGGTTTTTATCACCTTTGGAATTCTATTGAAGTTTCATCCTTCGCTATATATGCAGCCTGGTGAGCTTGAGAGCTACAGAGTAGGTATTCATCAATAAGACCAAGTGCAAGGCGTAGTCATTTTTGAAATTTATACTGATTAAAATCCAACAAAAAGTCATCCAGAGTATCATAGGTAAGGGTGTTTCCAAGTTCAAATCATTTTGATTCCTTGTATTACCATAAATATATTAGAGGCAAATAACTCTACCAGCAACAAAATTATAAATATTGTGGAATATGCAAACTGCTACTCCATTTATCTGTGGCCTGGGAACCTTGAAGGTTAATTCTTTTCAAACACGAAATATGGAAGTACTAAGCCAGTTTGTAGAGCCAAAGTGTTCTTTAAAGGTTAAGTTGCTTCTGCTCATGCCCCACAATTATTCAGGGAACAGTTTCTAATTTCAATAGTTTTTAAAAAGTGCACTTCCTCACATTGCTGTTTTGACCAAGCATTCCTTGTCAGGCTGCAGAAGATAGTTTTCATTTTTTTTCCTTTTATTACTGGTAAGAATTAAAAAGAATAGCTGATGCTAATGTTTAGGCCGAGACTTTTCTGGTTCATGTACTTCATAGTTATGCCTACGAAGTTAACAGGTTGAACTTGATGAGAAAAGAAATTATAAAGATGTTTTTGCAATTTTCCTCCCTATTAAATAAGTATATATGTGATAGTTCTAATAAGTAGTAAATGTCTTCTCAATAACCTGTGTGTGTTGTATGTGGGGTGTATATGTGTGTGTTTGTAAATATATATGTGGGGATAGTCCTTTAAATAATCGTAGTACTGTTTCTGGTGTATTTAGCTAATTATGATATTTTTTAAACTAACATATTATTAGTTTCACTAAACATTTTAATATGCTCAAGTAGACAGTCTTTGTCAAATATGAAGGTGATTTTCAGCTATCAATTATTTTTCTACTGTGTTGTCTATATTTCAGTAGGCCAGACTTTCAGAAGGGACCTCCCTTTTGGAATGCAGTTTCAGAGGCTGTACTCTGTGAACCTTCTCAAAGTGCAGCCTTTTCAAAATGATCACACTTTGCACTCTTGTGAGCAGCCTTTGAGAGCGGGAGCATGCTCAACGCTTTCAATGGTGGTAAAAATAGCTAACTGGGGTCACCCAGCAAAAAGGGTAAAATAACAACATAAAATGATAATTCTCACATTATGGAGACAGGGAACTCTCTCCTCCCCTTCAGCTCTGGTCTAGTTATTTTTAACCTCACAAGGCAATCTATTTACTATTCTTTGCCTCACCCCTCCCACCCCCACCCCATACAAATAATATTCACAAAGTTAATTAAAGTTAAAAATCAACTACTTTAACCACAGGAAATGACCAGTCAGCCACAGAGGTCAAAATTGAAAAACTACCATCAATCAATGACTTGGACAGCATTTTTGGCCCAGTGTTGTCCCCCAAGTCTGTTGCTGTTAATGCTGAAGAAAAGTGGGTCCATTTTTCTGATACGTCCCCGGAACATGTTACTCCAGAGTTGACTCCAAGGGAAAAGGTGGTGTCCCCACCAGCTGCATCAGACAACCCATCTGACTCCCCAGCTCCAGGCCCCCCGGGCCCTCCGGGCCCCCCAGGCCCCTCAGGACCCCCTGGTCCTCCTCGCAATGTACCATCGCCGCTCAATTTAGAAGAAGTCCAGAAGAAAATCGCTGAGCAGACCTTCATTAAAGATGATTACTTAGAAACAATCTCATCTCCCAAAGATTTTGGGTTGGGACAGAGAGCAACCCCACCTCCCCCACCACCACCCACCTACAGGACTGTGGTTTCATCCCCTGGACCTGGCTCGGGCAGTGGTACGGGGACCACCAGTGGTATGTCTTACTGTTTGAGTGTGCTTCATGTGACCGGGAATGGCCATGGCTGCTGCAGTGTGAGCAACACCCTCCTCCTGCCTGGCAGTTGGCTTTAGAGCTTCAGCCATCCCTCCTTTGGTGTGGGTGTTCTGTGGCCCCATGGCATGTCCTAGTGCATTGAATGCTAACTGTCATAGTACGAGTCTGTGGATGTGTTCTGCCCTGCGCTCCTAGCCCTTAGGAGTGTCCTGCTTTCCACCCTGCAGATAGAAAGTGTATGTTTTGTAAGGGAAGCTGCTGTGCCATCATTTGGGATTCGGGAAAGTTCTAGAAAGACAGATTTCATAGCCAGTGTGTTTCATGTTAAGTGTATAATTTCCCTGTCAGATGCCTGTATGAAGGGTTTCATTTTTTAGTTTGTTTTGCTTTGTTTTCAGCTTTATTGAGTATAATTGACAAAATTGTAAGATACTTAAAGTGTACAATGTGACTATATACATATATATATATATATATATATATATATATATATATATAGAAAGGCTTCCTCCCATCAAGTTAACTAACACATCACATGTCACATATTTACCTTTTTAGGGGTTAGGTGGGTATACATTAGATCCTCAGACTTTATTCTTCTTATAACTGAAAATTTATACTTTTTCCCCCAAGGGTCCTAATTTTGGTAGGTGAATGTATTCTTTCTTCTTCTACTTTTTTTCTTTTTCCTTTCTTTCTTTTTTTGTAGGGGAGAGCCATTAGCAATTAGAGTAATCCTTCTAATTACTTCAGAAAAAAAGAAGTAGGGTTTGAAAAGGAGATTTTAGGGGACAGCAAAAAGAATATACCTTACTGCATCCACAAGTTAATCAAGCTGCCACTGAAGACAAAGTATTCTCTGATTTGATTTTGAGAAGCTCATCAGCCTATGAAGTCAACTTTAAGTATCATGACAGGTGATGGAAAAGTCTATCAGAAATGTACACTTGGGACTCTATATGCGAATGTTGATATTGAATCTGATATTTTGGATTTCTTTATTTGAAGCTTCATAGGATGGGAACACCTGCCATGCAAACCGAAGAAAGATCAAGATTTTCTAATGTATCTTTTTCCATAGTTTTTATTCTACTGGTGCTCACATTTGTCTGGCAAGACCCTTTGGTGCTTCCCTTCTGTGCCTGTGGGTTCAATTTGGGCACCTTCTCGGGGGTGCCGTGTGCTTTTTGTTTTACATTTGCTTTGGAAGAGGTGACCAAGTTTATGCTATTTAGATCTAGTAAGAGACAGGAAAGAGAGGCATTTGTCTCTATTCTAAAAATCAGTAGTCACTGCTGCCTCTTTTAATGGAGTAGTTCAGTGCTTGCTTTATGTGTGAAAATTCCTGTGCTTTAAGCATCCAAGCTGATCAAGGAGAGGGCTGGAGATTCACCTGTACCACACACAGGTGGTACAGGTTTTATATCGATGTTTTATATCATTACATGTGCCCATGTGCCTTCCTCCAATAAAAAGGGAAAACGATCCGGTACACAAACAAGTTTCAGGAACATTATGTTAAAACAAAATCAGCAGGGTTTTATTTACTATAGGACTTCTGATAGCCTTTATTTTGCCAATAATAACAGCTATAGTTTCTTCTCCTGGGTATCATCTTAATGCTTTATGCACATCATTTCATCCATACAACCCCATGTGATAAATGCTCTTATTTCCCCTATTTTACAGATGGGAAAACTGAGGCTCAGAGATGTCAAGTAGTTTTCCCAGGTTTACACAGCTACAGGTGATAGACTTGGGATATTCAGTCATGTTCAGGTCTGTCTGATTCTGAACCTGTGTTCTTAATCACTGTGCTCTCCGGGCACTCTTTTAGGGTTTAGTTACAAAATATCCCAAACTTACTTGACTACTGACACCCACCTATACTGCACTGTGTCATCAACAAGATTACCAAAAGTTTTCTTCCAAAACCCACTTCTCTGTTCTCCCCTCTACATTTCTAGATTGTTAGAGTACCCACTTCCATCCTCTGATGCTTTTTTAGACCATTTTTGGGATATAAGCCTCCTTGCTTATCTGTAAAGGTAATAAAGAGACCCTAGGTAAAGCCTTCAGTTCAGATTTCAAACTCAAAGAAGCTGGCTGCCTAATGTCAAAGAGGGGTGTGTTTCCAGGGTCTTCTATGGTACTCTCTTTCCAGGGTGAGGCTCTCAGTCTTCTGAAAAGACTTCTAGAGGAATAACCCCCTCATTCCAGTGGTAGGCCACTGTGCTGTCCTCAAAATGGTCATGTTTAGTTGGGGAAAGGGAGGTCAAGGCAGTTTTGTTGTTCATCCGCTTCTTCCATCCCCTTCCACGAGACTCTGGAAGATGTTTAATTGAATTGACCACTGACCTAATGACTGCAGAAGGGAGCCTTAGCTTTCTTTCTGAAATCTTTGAGAATTTGGTTGTCATCTTTATGTTTAGCTGCCATACCCTTATTTGAAATTATTTTCAGGTGTTACCAGTAAAGACTATTGATTCTTTTTTTAAATGTTTATTTATTTATTTTGAGACAGAGAGAGAGAGAGAGAGAGAGAGAGAGAGAGAGAGCCCATGGTGGGGGAGAGGGGGAGAGAATCCCAAGCAGGCTCTGTGCTGTTAATGTAGAGCCCGACATGAGGCTCAGATTCACAAACCATGAGTTCATGACCTGAGCCAAAATCAAGAGTCAGACCCTTAACTGACTGAGCCACCCAGGTGCCCCAAAGACTATTGATTCTTAATGATTGAACTGGAAAAAAACTATACTTTGCTGGTATTAAAAGATTGAATTTTTAAGTGGAAGATTGAACTCGATCAATGAAGCTCATGAATAAATAAAACTTTGCACCATTATCTCCATAATTAATTCCTAGTTTATTTGCCATGTAATGTTTTATTGATGGAATATACACAGACTAGCAGAAATGTAATTTTACGATGAACACAATGAGAGATGAACACAATGAGAGAGGGCCACATGTTTTAAAGATTAGCAATGCTTCTCAAGACCTCCTTTTTTTTTTTTAATTTTTTTTTCCAACGTTTATTTATTTTTAAGACAGAGAGAGACAGAGCATGAACGGGGGAGGGGCAGAGAGAGAGGGAGACACAGAATCGGAAGCAGGCTCCAGGCTCTGAGCCATCAGCCCAGAGCCCGACGCGGGGCTCGAACTCACGGACTGCGAGATCGTGACCTGGCTGAAGTCGGACGCTTAACCGACTGCGCCACCCAGGCGCCCCAAGACCTCCTTTTTATAATACTTAGCCTGATGAGACTAGCTTTTCCTGTATGTCTCAAACTATATTTAACTGGGTGTCATTATGCTCACTTTTGAAATTTTATTTCACTTGGTCACTGACCAAATTAGACAGTACTCACAGCCTTGTCAATCAGTTGCTTTACCTGATGTTGAAAAACTGTTCGAAGTTAAGAATTTGCTTTAAGAAGTCCAATTTCCTTATGGCAAAGTTATAAATACCTAGTTTGGCCAGAACTTTGCTTTATTGGAATGGAGATGATGATTCTCTTGGCAAAGGCCATTTCTGGTTTCTTGTGGGTTATGTGCCAGGAGATAGGAGGGAGAAAGAGTTTTATTGGCCTGCAGCAAGTTTAAAGACTAGGGAAAGAGAGATGTTAGTAAAGATAGAATGTTCAGTGCAACATTCTCCAACTTGAGAAACGAAGACAATATTAAAGATGTTACACACACACACACACACACACACACATAAACAAATGAGTGTGAACTAACTGGGGTTGAATTGAACAAATATATTTCCTAACTACAAGTCTTTTTAGAGTGGCAGAGTCTAAATAGGGAAGCCACTAGCCAACAAAGAGAGATGAAAGTTGAATCAATAGTTATGTGGTTTCCAAGGGGCTAACAAAGACACTATGCTAGAACTTCAAGTTGACGCAGAAATGGATTCAGAGCATGTCATTGGTTGCTAACTTTTTTGAACTCACAAAAGTCAAATAACATACACGTGATTTTTAAAGTTAAACTTAAAATCATGATACCCAATTTTTTTCAGTGCTACTGTTGGGAATGAATAACTGCTTGAAGAATGAATGAAAATATAATTCCAGATCATAGGATAAGGATAGAGATGTACAGCCTTCTACATTCTTAGAATATGAACAGTTGTGCAACCTCACAAAAGCATGGGAAGCCTTAGTTCACTTATGAAATACCCCTCAAGTGCTGAATACCCTGTGCTGAACCTCAGGGTTCTGTCCAGAGGATTTTGCTTCATAAACACTGCCTCAGTGTCTATCCAACTGCATAACAAGCCAATCAAGTCAATTCAGTTAGGAAAAAGTGAAAGGAAAAGGAGACCAGTTAACTACTAGCCACTTTTTTCTTGGCTTTTAGTTGTATCTGTATGATCTAGTCCCATTTATTTGTGTAGCATCTTACAGTTTACTAAACACTTACATACGTTTTCCATTTTGTTACAATTACCTTGTAAGGTAGAGGCATATAATTTTTTTTAAATAGGAAGCTGAGGGTCAGAGAAGTTAATATCCCACAGCTGATAAGAGGCAGACAGGGTCAGAACTCAGAGCAACTGAGTTTGTCCAGTTGTTTTTTTTTTTTTTTTTTTTTTTTTTTTTCATTATTCCACACTGCCTTGATGACAGCACCCATATTACTTTCCCAAGCAGTAGTGATAGTGGTTTTTAAAACTTTCCCTCCTGGAACATGTAGAAGAAGGATAAGCAGCTGACTTTTTCCTGAGCTGGATTCAGAAGACTATTACTTGGAAACAGAATAGATAGACCATGGATAGATATTTTCAACCATTCCTATGGCATGGTTTTCCAGTGAAACAGAACCTAGGAAAAGCCCCATGAAACTTCCTCACAAAGACTTTGTTGTTTAATGGTTTACTTTTCATCTCTTTACTGTCACTTCTGTTTCCTGAAAACATCCTGGGTGTGAATCTATTAAGTTAAAAGAAAAGTTTGTAGTGGAACCTGTCAGAGCACATCTTATTTTTTTTGTTCAAAAACATATTAGCCAAAGACTAAAAATATTTATGTTGAGAGAGATGTGTGCAATCTGTCGATGCAAACATAAGAGTGGGCTTTATGCAAAATATGGGATTCCACAATCCACCTCAAGCTACAAGACATTGCATTTAAGAGCTTGGGCTTTGGAGTTAAGTAGACCATCTGAGCTGTGTGACTGAGCAAGTTACTGAATATCTCTGAGCTTTAGCTCTGATTAGGATAACTACAATACCTTCCTGCAAAACTTAGTATGGGGATAAGACAATGCATGTAAAGTATCTAGCATAGATCTTGGCCTCATAAAATAAGAAGTAAGAATACAGTAAAAAGTGGTAAAGGTGGAGAGTCAGTAGAAGTAGGCATGGAGGTGGCAATAATTTTAGTAGGGTTTCACACTAAGAATAAGAACGTTATAAAATAGAAAGAAACACAACACACTCTGCTGTTCAGTGTCAAAGTTCTCTGACAATCTCAAAATCTGTAGATGGAGATCAGCATCTTGCTGATCTAGGATTCTCCAGAGAGCATCGTTTTGTGGCATGTAGGACGGGAGGACAGGAGTAAGCAGCTATTTTCCTTTTTAAAAAAATGTTTACTTATTTTTGAGAGAGAGTGTGTGTGTGTGTGTGTGTGAGCAGAGGAGGAGCAGAGAGAGATGGAGACACAGAATTGGAAGCAGGCTTCAGCTTCCGAGCTGTCAGCGCAGAGCACGATGTGGGGCTCAAGCTCATGAAATCATGATCTGAGCCGGTCTGATGCTTAACTGATTGAGCCACCCAGGCACCCCTGTGCGGTTATTTTCCCGAGGCAGGGTTTCTTAGAAGTTTATTGGAACCAGCTGATATCTGTGCTTCCAACCAAAGTGACAACCCTCTAGAGTAGTTGGAACTTTTCTGAACAAGAACTATTTGGAATATTGATCTGAATTTCTTAAGGTGTTTAGCCAAATAGTCTATCCACATATCCCAGACATCTGGCTAAAGATAGACAGAGCCCTGAATCTAGAGACCCTACCGGTGTGCTAATTAGTGTGCATGCCTCTGTGTGTCTTCTGCGTTTCTCTTGCTTGTCATTGACAGCCAGAAAAGTAAATCCAAGAGGCCCTTTTAAAAATCACCACAAAAATCATCACGGGCAAACTCTACATAGAACAGATTCCAAAATAGCCTCCTTTAAAAAACGCAATCCTCTAAATTCAATGTGTTTCTGTTATTAAGATGCTAAATGCACATACTTGTGCCACATCTCATTTACTTTCTTCTATGCTGTCCTTTGCTCGCCATCAAGGTTTTACTTACATTTATTAAAGCTAGCACTCATATTTTGATGCACAGTAAAAAGGAGAATTCTCTTATACATGTTTTTAAAAAATATATATGCATATATATATATATATATATATATATATAATGTAGAAAAATCGTTCACCTTCCTTCAAGGTCTAACCTCCATTTTCACCTTGGACATAAATCCTGAATATGCAAAAACAAGAGAATTTATTCTAAGTTCAGTGTGCATGTGGTCAAAATAAAAGGTACTCACCACCCAGCTAAAAGGGTCTTAAAGCATATTTTCCATCACAGAGAGTAATAAAAGGATTTACCTTTCACTGGGTGTCACATGACAACAAAAAGCAATAAGCTTCAGCTTCTACCATCAATTATAGTTCTGAGTGATTTTTTTTTTCTTTGTTAAAAAAAAAAAACACCACTAGATGCTAGAGTGTTGGGTGTACTAACTGGTAAGGTGAAGAAAAGTATCTGGGACTGGCATTGTGGGGATGGGGAAGGGGAGTCACATGATGACAGCTCTTGGCCATGTGTGTTTCCAGCCATTTGTAATACCCGTTTGTCTTTCAGGTGCATCATCCCCTGCTCGACCAGCCACTCCCTTGGTTCCTTGCAGTAGCACCACCCCTCCACCGCCTCCTCCCCGGCCTCCATCTCGGCCAAAGCTACCTCCAGGAAAACCTGGAGTTGGAGATATGGTATGTTCCCTTCTGCCCTGGCTTGCTCAGAGACTCAGGGTGAGAATGACAAACAGAAGCCAAAATACCTTAACACAGGCCAGGTCAATGGCCGCAGATCATTGGTACAAATGGCCCTGACAGATGGCGTCTGAAAGGCAGCCACTGTAGGATGGGTGTACATTTCAACCCTCCCCAAATCACTACCATCTTTCACGTCAAGGTCTAAAACGGTAGGAATTGGAAGCTGGGGCTGTCAGTTTTGCTACAGTGGGTTTGATGCAAATTAAGATAGGAATGCTCAATTGTGCTAAATCCTTTAAAAAGGGAGGTGTTTCCTTTCACCCTACTTATCTGTTTTCAGAAGACTCTAAGAGAGGGTAGGGTAGGTAGGTCCTGGTTTCCATCCCTAGACTAAGAGAACTTACTGGTGTTAGGCACACCATGTGAATACATAGGAGGGCGGTAGCCTGATAAATTTGTTCCAGGTGTTTCTTGCATTGTGTTTTAAGGCTGAAGAGGTAGAAAACATTCTGTGTGAATGATTAAGAGACTTCCGGAAGAGGTCAATTTCTTTGATATCCACACACACAGGAGTCACAAACTGGTGATGTCCACAATATTTGGCTTAGCTAGCATAGTTTAGTACATTGTATGTAAATATCCTTAAATGGGTATAAACTCTCACATGAGGTTACCTGCTTAGTCCCTGAGGGCATGTATGTTCACAGTCCTGAAACATCACAGTTTGCAGCTTCTGTAAGCCTGATATACCTGCTGAGTGTAGCACACCATGTCTCACGGTTCCTCCAGCTCCATCCATAAGCTCTTGTATGGATATAATCAATTTCAAGACAAAAATGGCGTCACCTGTACTCTTGTAAGAACCTGAGTTATCGTATCTGATGCTGGGAGATGTTAAAAACATGGAACAAAAGTGCTACCACCTGTGTATCTAATTTTCCATCTCTTTTCTTTTTCCTGCAGCCCAGACCTTTTAGCCCTCCCATACATTCTTCCAGTCCTCCTCCGATAGCACCCCTTGCCCGAGCTGAAAGTACTTCTTCAATATCGTCCACCAATTCCCTGAGTGCAGCCACCACTCCCACAGTTGGTAAAAATTATCTCCTCTCTTTTAATCCGTTTGTTGTTTTGACTGGCTCTTTTTTATGATCTGAAAACCTCAAGGCCCTATATTTCTGGTTGAAATTATTTTGCTCTGTGTTCCGCTACTATCAGCTGACTCTTCTTTTAAAAGCACCTTCTCAGCAAAGGAGGCAAAATGCTTTAAGCAGATAAACAAATAAAAGAACATTAACACCTATATTTTGCAGGAATTCTCTTATGCTATTCCATACAGAGTTATTCATAAAAATAAAGAAGAAATCGTCAAATAAGGTCCTGTAATTGATATATCATTTCTTCTAATGAAAACATTCTCCTTTGAGGAGGAATATTTAAGTGCCAATCGTGTACCACATCAGAAATCACAAAAATTTAGATCTTCTATTTTCTTGAAACTTTCATTTCTTGATCATTTTTGGTTGTCCTTTTGTTGACAGATGGTTTAAGTGTTGGCATTGTGGGACTTGAACAGACTTTTTGACATTTTTTTCTAGTGCTTTTCAGTGATGTGTGGTCAATTTTCCCCGAGAAATAAGTCATTGCTGGCATTTTCAGTAAATGCCTTTGTGCCTCTTTCCTTATGGTGTGATGAAAGTCAAGAGTTGAGAATGGCTGCTCAGCTGGATGGTTTTCCCAGGTTTAAATGCCTCATTTTGCCTGGAGCATCTTCCCTCATCCCAATGCTGATCTCTTTCTATACCTCATTACCCATCGTCCATAAGCTGCTGCTGTCTCATGTTCGCATGGTGTCTCAACCTGGGGCTCTCCCGTTCCATTTTTTCCCATCGTCTTCCTTTATTGTCTGAACTCCCCTCCAAGCCTTCCATATCATAAACCAGCCAGCCCATCCTGCATTGCTTGGGAGAATCATTAATCCAAAGCTAAATGAATTCCTGCTATTATTTACCAAAGAGGAACACACTACAGAGCTGCCCATGTGAGAAGTAGTTGGATCAAAGCCTGAAGCTCTTCTGGAGAACCTGTTTTCGCAGGGTGTGCCTCGTAGGGTCTCCAAAGAGAATTTCAACTGTATCATTTGTTCTATATTTTCAATCGTGCCACCCCAAAAGAAGCCTTCAAATTTGGTGAAAATATAGCCAGCTATCCAATTTTGTAAGATTCATTAATAGACAGATATTTAACATTATTTACATAGCCTAGTCTATTCTTTCTCTGCATCATCAAATGAGGTAATTTGGGGCTTCCTATTTTAAGATGCCCAGTAGGTCAGTTCTCTCTAGGGCTTTTGTTCGTTTTTTTCTGTAATGTCTCAATCTTATTTTTTTTTTAATGTTTATTTACTTATTTTGAGAGAGAGAGAGAGAGCATGAGCACTAGAGAGGGAGGGGGAGAGAGAGAGAGAGAGAGAGAGAGAGAGAGAGAGAGAGAGAATCCCAAGCAGGCTCCACCCTGTCAGTGAGGAGCCTGACATGGGGCTCAGTCTCACAAACCCTGAGATCATGACCTGAGCAGAAATCAAGAGCCCAACGTTTAATCGACTGAGCCACCCAGGCACACCCCGTGTTTTTGAACACTCTCTAATATTCTTGATTGCTACAGCCATTTCACCACTCCTTCTCTGGTTTTTGTTTTTGTTTTTGTTTTTGTTTTATTTGGGCGTTGTTTTGGTTTTTTCTCAAGATCATTTCTTCCACCTACCCCATGTGATTTTCCTGGTTGGTCAGAGAAGAAAGTAAGAAGAAGAAACCGTCACTCAGAAAGCTGACCTGAAGTGACCTCAGATGGCCAATTAACATACTCTTTAAACTCACTGAGATTCATAGAGAAAATTACACACAGAGAATTTGAACTGTGCCCATGTTTTACACCATGTGTTTTTATACACCCTGCTGTGGAAATCTCAAATCCTGGCCAGTGACTTTGATTCTTAGCACATCTAGTATGCATTCTTTCAAGATGAATGACACAGGGGTTAAAAAAAAAAATTAAGCCACCTGAGAGGATACTCATATTGCTTCATTGCTGAGGAGCATTCTGATTTAATTCATTTGGTTCTGTTATTTTTATTTGGTTTTCGTCTTCCTCACTCTCCTATTCTTTACTTCCTGTTGCTGTAGGTCACCTGACAGCCACTTCTCTCTGAAGTAAATACGTTGTCAAATGACTAACCGACAGCTTCTGTGTATTGCTGTTTATCTCTTTCTGGAGAGAATGTGCTTTGGTCATTCAGCACAAAAGGGCCGACTATTCATGACTGACTTGGAATGTCAACTTTAGGTAGTCAAATGGCATTGGGGGGAATAAAGAATTTCAGCAGCAAATTTTTGAGATTGGTAGCTCAATATTTCCCTCCTACCACATAATACTTTTTTGACATTTCCTATGACATTTGAGCCCAAACTGGGGCAAGTGTGGTGGAAACTTTGTGCATATTTATTTGTAGTTGCTTATGGCAAAGTTTAACGTAATTCAAGGACTAAATTTTTAAGACCAACCTAATTTTCCCACACAATTCCTGGACAAATGCAGCCCCCAAAGACTTTAGACATAAAATCTTTCATGAAAGCTGTGATTACAAAGTCGTAAATCTGATGCCACACCTGAAAATCGGACTTTGTGTGCACTGCCACACTCAAATAACGAAGAACCCCTCTGGAACTGTATATCACTGACTTTAAGACACTTTCTATCAGAAGATGCACTGTTATTTTATATATGACTAAAAAGGAAGGGAAAACTGTCAAGTGAGCTAAGATGCAATGCCTTCTTACCACGTTAATTTTAAGACCCATCCCAATTTCAGAAATGTTAAAATGTGAAAAGTGCACATATCAGAATCAATGAAATATATAAGAAACCCCTTTTGCACAAGGAAAACTCATACCCCTTCACTATTTGAGTTTGGGGAAAAATCCTGCTAATATTATGGGAATAGAGAAAATGTTTAAAATTGTTCTAAGAAACAAACTCCTAGACATTTAAAGATAAACAGAGCTATCTCTAATTTAAA
This sequence comes from Lynx canadensis, assembly GCF_007474595.2. Lineage (NCBI taxonomy): Eukaryota > Metazoa > Chordata > Mammalia > Carnivora > Felidae > Lynx > Lynx canadensis. Next base: position 54,773,263 of record NC_044310.1, read on the forward strand.
TATCCAATTTTATTACTTTTTACTTTTTTCTATGGGTGATAAGGGTTTGTTTGTTTGTTTATATGTTTGCAAAATATTTCTTTGGTACCCCAATACAATAAGACTACCATAAAGACAAGTTTTTCATTGTTAAATTCACTCTTAATTATATTCCTTCGCTGTTAATTATGCATTTTCAAGTGCATCTCTAACCCCACCCCCCACATCTGAATGAATAAAAAGTAACCATTTACAGGCACCAAAGGAAGTATCAGGTAGATTTTGATATCTCATTTGGTGAAGAACTTTGAGCAAAAGTGATTTGTATTCAGTACTGAAATATTAGTCATAGCACCTAAATCATACAGTATTTCCTGTAAGCCTTTGTCTCCAAGCTGGATGGCAATTCTGAATTGGATAAACATTCTTCTAAAAATGCTTGTATTGCACAGAAAAACCTTTGGAGATGGATATTCCCAATCTCAATTAAAAATTCCCACATTTAATTTTAGTCTTTTTTTTTTTTCTTTCTACTATTTGTTTTGGAAAAACCTGTACATCTGGCTTCCCCATCCCAGATCAATTTGAGGCCATTTCCATGGCTAGTTCTTAAGGAAATTTTTCCTTCTATACTTCACTTGAAGTATTTAAGGCAAGCACAGAACTATCCAATAACCCATCTTTTCAGTTCCCCAATTTAGTTATGAAGTTTTCTTCTAAGCCCTCAATGTCCAACCGCCATAAAAAAAATTGTGAGCATGTTATTCAACGCTGTTTTGTAACTTCAGCTGAAAGAACAAATGGCAGTATTTGAGGCTCCTCATTTTGGTGTTTGCAGTGGTGTTTTTTGGTTTTTTGTTTGCTTGTTTGTTTGTTTGTTTGTTTTAGTGTGTGAAGTTTGCCTTCTATTATTTTTTTTTAAGTTTTTTATTTTAATTCTAGTCTAGTTAACATACAGTGTTACATTAGTGGCAGGTGTATAATATACTGATTCAACGATTCTATACATTACTCAGTGCTCATCATGATGCAGGCTCCTCATTTTGAGGAGATTGTAAATATGAAAATAGTTCTTCAAAAGAAAACAATATCCTCCATCATTTCGCACTAACAGGTATGAAAGAGTATTGTAACGTTCAGTTACCGCCAGCGTAACTGTTTTGCTTCCTAGTTTCTGGACAGATTATGGAGGGTCCTTCTTAGTGCCAGTTCCATTTGTCCTGTTCCTCTCCTCCTCTCCTACAAATGTTACAGACATTGCATTAACTTGTTCTACCCACCAAGGAAGCCACCTCTATAATTAAAAACTGATTGGCAGGTGATATCCTAGAACCTTAAAAAATGCCAAAGAAGTATTTTCCCCACTTTACTTCCTAAGTCTGGAAGGCAAGCCAGTAGAATATTTTTCCAAGAAACATTGTTTATAGACCTTATCTTCCCTACATTATAGGGGGGATTCTCCCTTATTGGTCTTTGTACAGATTTTATTCAATTTTTTATTGAAATTGTAATAATGCTCTTAAGAACTGTGGAACTGAGTGCTTTTTTTTTGATCACATAGCATAGAACTCCAATTACCTGCATTTGTTAGTTGGGGAGAAAGGAGATTATGTGCAAAGATCTGGAACGATTTGGGGTTCAGAGCAACTGTTGTGATCAATTTACAAAGACATTTGGCCATAACTGGATACCATAGCCAAAGACGGAATTACAGTAATGTTGTCCAAAATTAACAGGCCATAACTACTAAAGACAGGTGCAAGGCAAACTGAATTTGGATACCAATGAGTTTGAAATGGGATACTTCATTCAGCAACCTCAGATTTATAATGTTGCCTTTTTTATGGTCTCATTGAAAGCTTACTCTTTCCCACTGGGGCAGGGGGAAGGCATATCCTGAGTGATCTTGTTGAGCTGTCCGCACTCTGCCAAGCGGTTCTGTTGATGGACATATGTCTGGCCACTTGAGAACTGTGCCTGAGTGAAATACACTTACACAAGTCAATTATTAATGATAGTGCCTTTAACAACTCCCTGAAAAGGTGGGGACGTGATTTCTTCCACAGAGCTGACTTCAGCCAAACTCACAGATGCTGAAATCTGGCATTTTCAAAATTTTAATTTTTTCTCATAGAGCCATCATGAAATAAACACATCACCTTTTTATACCCTATCATTATCCCAGTATATTAGGTTTTGTTTCCTTTTTCCATTAATATCATTCTTGTTTCAATCCGTGAAGTGTACTGCTTGATTTCATTTGGGATTTGTATTTGTGTTTTTGTTTTCCATTCCTTTATATTTCTTTGGTTCGTAGTGTCAGAAGATGATGTTTTTTATGACAAACTGCCCTCGTTTGAAAGGCGCTGTGAAACGCTGGCAGGTATGGTGCTAGCCAAGTGATCTCTAGATATCTAGACTTTAAAAATCCAAGCCATTATACCATCTGACTGCTATAAACTTCATGGACATGCTACTCACCTCATGAGTGTCTGGTGCCTCTCAGATGCACCCTATTTATTGTTCATCATGGAAATCATGCCACCGAAATTTTTTTTTGAGTGAACGTATTAAAAAGCAGCAGGTTGCATGACAGTTTCTCAAAAGGTTTGAAAAAGGTGAGATGCTATTGCTTTGTGAATTTACAAAGGAAGGAATAATTTAACTGCTCAGAATTACATGTCCAGTGACTGCTTTTTAATTTAAAATATAATAGAGCACCGTTAGTAATCCTGTTTTCTCTTTGGTACATAGGTAAAGGGTGTTTTGTGTCTGGATGCCTAAGGTGATTCCAGGGGAGGGGACGGAAGATATGTGACTTCTTCCATGAACTTTAAATTGATATGCAATGCTGTTGTCATTTAAAACCTAAGCTAAGTTTGATATAAGCCATAACTCCGAGTTTATCTTTTTGCAAATATAGAAGGGGATGACATTGAAGATGAAATGGATACAGCAATTGCTGAATGACAGTTTGCCCAAACTAGTGCAGTTAAAATATGCTGACGCCCCTGCATGGCCAGGAAGACTTCTGCTCCATGCGCTCAAGCACCAAGTATCAAGCTACCAACAACACATGCCCATCCCTTTAGGCCTCCATAGCTTTGCTTTTGCTTTCTGTTTCCTGAACTAAAAACAAAACGAAACATAGATTGCCAGCCTTCCCTTTTTCCTGCACGCTAATGGCATGCAGTGCCTCTGCCCTCCCCCATAGTGAGATTAATGACCTGTAACTCATACTGTGTCCTTCTCTCTCCCTCTCCTTAACCTTTCCCATCCCGCTTCAACTCCTGGCCATACAGAGAATGAACAGCCTTCCCTCGTTTGGTTTGACAGAGGAAAGTTTTATTTGACTTTTGAAGGTAAGTAGTACATAGCATACCAGATTCTAATTTATACCCCTCATCCTTTTTTCCCACCTGCATTTCCAAATCCCAGTTCTCTTCCAAAGACCTGGTCCCACTTTCTGTGTACAAATGCTATGGCTACTTGGAAACTATTAAACACTAAAGAAAATACAACATGAATTTGGTTTGTATGGGATCTTCCATTTTTCATACTAAAAAAAAACACATTAAAAAAACCAAGATGATTTGCAGTTAATATTGGTTACTTGTGTTAAATTAAAAAACAAAACAAAACAAAACAAAAAACAACACCTTTTTTGGACAAGGAACTTAACTCTGTCAACCAGGGCCCTTTCCTTACTCTTTTGCAAATGCAATACAACAAATGTAAGGATATTTTGGGTTGGAACTGGCTTTTAATTTTGTTTTGGACAATTAACGTTTCTGATGCAATATCCATTAATGTAAAACATAAGTACGTATACATGTTCTTATGACAAGGAATGCTGCATGGGAGATCAGAAAAATGAGGAAAAGAACAAAAAGGGGTGTTTTCGTAAGTTCTGTTTGCATCTTCTGAAATTGCACCGGACGTGGCTGCAGTAAGATAGATAACTGTCACTGGACCCGCCATTTTAGAAGTTTAAGGAGAATATATATAAATATAATGTCGGATATTTAACCTCTGTGTTGGATACTTTTATATTCTGAATTAAGGATGAGCAATCTTCTGTTTTATATTTAAATTCTGAATCACTTTAACAGGCCAAGCATTTGATAAAAAGTCCTACTTAAGCTAATTGTGGGGAAAGTTTAAGTAATTTAATTTGTGGGCCCTCTTACCCATAAATATTTATCACTTAAACCCCTACTTTCTACCATTTGGTTGATTGATTGATTGATTGATTGATTGATTGCAAAAGGTGATTTTATTAAAGCACAGGGACAGGACCTGTGGCCGGAAAGAGCTGTACTGGGGCTGTGATGAGTGAGTTAAGGGAGGTAAAGACAAAATGGAGGCTTCCCAAAGGACTTTCATATGCTAAAGAGGACTCAGAAGATACCAGAGGCCTAGCTATTGTCAAGCAAAGGTTGTTTTCAGGGATGATTCATGTTTCCCACATGATGTCAGAAGCCTTCATCTCCGCAGGTATTACTTTTGTAATAATGCAAAATCCACAACTTAAGACCTTCTAAACTTTCTCTTTGGGTTAGATGGAACTAAAACGTGCCCAGGTGTCTTTTTACTGATCAGCACATCTCAAAAGGAAAAGCTACAGTTGAATAAATTGGTAATTCCAAAGTACAGCAAATACCTGCATATGTAAAAGGCCTATCTCTGGTTCAGTTTGGCCACTGCAGAAACTGTAGTTTACCCTGTTTTAACCAAGAAACTAAACAATACACTACTGCCTACCCTCAAGTATTTGGGGCTCAGTAAAAAACAATGTGGACGGTGTTTGTTGTTTCCATTTATTTTGGTTTTAAAGTATCTATTGGCTCATTTGTTTGTGTTTAAGTTTGGGTTTCTTTAAATAGAAAGAGAAAGAGACTTCTTTGGAGATACCCATCTAAAGACAATTTTAGGCTGTTGGTTTGTTTTTAAAATATGTATTATCAAATAAATATAAGTATTAATAACTGTGTAGAATAACATAATGTGAACTACATCTTTTTTCCATTTCAGGAAAATATAATAATAATATGTAGTATAAGATAGAATATAATATTAGGTATCTAAAGTTGGTAACATTGCCATTCTAATTAGTAAGATCTGAATTTCTTAAGCATCTTAATTTGGACCAAGAGAGTCATGCAAGAAGTTTTTTTTTTTTTTCTTAAACGTTTATTCATTTTTCAGAGACAAAGGGAGAACAGCATGATTGGGGGGACAGAAAGAGTGGGAGATAATCCAAAGCAGGCTCCAGACTCTGTGTGTCAGCACAGAGCCTGATGCAGGGTTTGAACCCATGAACAGTGAGCTCATGACCTGAACCAAAGTCAGACACTTAACCAACTGAGCCACCCAGGTGCCCCACAAGGAGTTTAAATAGAAATAAATCAGAATCTCTAGTGCTGTGTTACCTTCATGCTGGACTTTGCTCAAGTCAAGGAAGTACAGAAAAGGCTTCCCAAGGGACTATAGGAGCAGCCTTATCACAAATATATGTCCCTACTTATCTCATTAAGAAATGTTTATGCAGACAAAGTACATTAAAATGAACTTCGGGACTTAGGAGAAACTAAACATGACACTTGGCCACCTGAGCAAGAATGGCCATGTCTTAAGAATGGAGAAGGTTTGTTTTCACTATTCATGCACAGTAGTCTCAGGTATTTTTAGCTAGTGCAACGTGGAAGGATTTTTTTAATTTTCCGCTGTGATGATAAATAACACAGAAATGATGACATGTTAAATTGCATTGAGAATAGTGCCCCTACCCCAACGGACTGTCATTCAACATGTTTTATTGAGTAGCACTTCTAGAATATTCTTCTAGGGCACCCTGATTTTTACCTATATTTTTTTATTCATATTATCATTTTCTTCAATTCTTCATTCAGGGAATACAGAAGAAGAAAAAAGATTCCCAGCTCAAAATATCCATCTGTCCTAATTAGCTTTCAAATTATTATTTATTGGCATCTAAATAGTGTTTTTATAGTGTTCAAAACCTTAGCTGGTCTCATTCATTAATTTGTTCTTATAGTGCTCTAGGCATTGTACTTAGTGTTTGAGCCACTGACCAACCAACCAACTAATGAGCATTGGCTTATGAATTTATTTGGAGGTAAACATGCTATGCTTCATACTTCCAAATTTGATTTAACAAGAAATATTGAAAAGTGTTAAAACAATGGTTCTAACTCACAAGAGTTCCAAAGCTTTTCTTAGTGTTTCACTTTTACAAACAATTTCACTAAAATCTTAACCTATTAAAGTTGGGCTTTAAAAAAAAAAGTAAAGCGTACAAAAGGTAGTGACTTTTTAAATTAATTCATCCAAGAGTATATCCTATTGAAGTTTTCAAGTATTCTTCTGAGACGGAAGAAAGGGAAAGATATTTCCATGACAAGTAGAAGATGTGACTATCAGGTATTTGAACAATTCCCTAGAGCATTTTAACATCAAGATGTTTCCAGAAATGTGCTGTCCCTTTCCTTGATTAGCTTACTTAACTACAAAATCATCTTGTATCTGGTCATGAAAAAAAAAGAAACAAAAAAAACCCTTGCAACCATTCTCAAGTGTCCTTGTGTCTGAATATCATCTCCATCCTCTGTGCATGGAGGCTCTTGCACACTCATCTCTAGAAAGTTCTGTGCTCCCATTATTGCTCTTACCCCTATCACGCCTTCAGGAATGTCACATCCTTAGCAACACCCTCCTCTACATTCGCAGGCTGTCTGCCAACTTCGCCCACCTGTTTCCTTAACTGAATCCCAGCTCTCTCCAGGGACCATCACTTCTGTAGCACTCTTCACAGAAAGTGCTCCAGTCTTCTGTGGGCCATATGTCATGGGACTAGAGGCGGTGTTTCAATTCTCCCAATACCTTCTTGCCACTTCCAGAGCCACCTGATAATTCCACCTCCTACTGCCCCTTACTGCTGTCCACTAGCTGCAGAATATTCCTTAACTGCAGGCTTAGAGATGCTGGAGCTCCTTTTCACCCTCTTCTTCACCTTGCTGACTAACTTTATCCTGTGACAAAGATTGATGTGTGTGACCCATCCGAGACCCTGGCTTTAGGGTCTCTTTGACTTCTGCAGCTCCAACAGACTTTCTCTTCACACCACTCAGTAATCCACACCTCTGGCTACATCTTGTCAATGGTCCCCACTGGCAAGTATCACGTTGTATACCTCATAATTACCAACAGTTAGTCACCCTTTCTGTACACCAAGTACTGCATTGAGGCAGTGATTTTTTTTTTCATTTGACAAATATGTATCGAGTAGTGCTATGTGCTAGTACTGTGTAAGCACTCCCCAGTAGGAAGCAAAACAGAAAAATATCCCTGTCACCATGGAGCTTACATTCTGATGTGGAGAGTCCAAAATAAAAAGATAAATAAGGAAAATATGTGCCACGGAGATGGCAGTAAGTTCTACAGAGAAAAATAAAAGAGGGGAACCTGAAGTAATAAAAGTAATGAGTAATAATAAATAATATCTCAGTGCTCACCATGTGCAAAGTATGTCCCACTATTATGTGACTTCATCTGTACCCTTCACTGATGAAGAAATTAAGATTCAGAGAATATAAATAACTTTCACAGGATCACTCAGCCAGAAAGAGGCACAGTAGGAATTTAAGCCCAGGTGGCCTAGCTGGAGACCTAGGATGATGCTCTGCACACATGACTTCGTTCAGTCTTATAAACAACAGTCCCTTGAGGTCAGTGGTTCTGGTGGGTTTCCCCAAATCTCCTAACCTTCCAGCTCTCCAGTCTCCTGACTATACCTTATCTTTGACTTCACTGAGACTCCTGGTCTCGTGTCCACCCCATTCATAGTGCACTAGCACTAGCCTACATTCAAGTTCTTTTCTAGACCCCATGGAGGAAAAATAAGTTTCTGGAATGGTTCCAATAATCCAACAGCAGCTACACCTGCCTCTTTGGAATTATGTTGTCTATGTGAAAAGAATAAACTTTTGGACATTTTAAACTTCTGACTTCCTTCGGTAGGGTCTTAAATATCCCTCCTTGATCATTGCTATGATGCAGTCATAGAGATGGACCACTCAACTTTCCTTACCCTGACATAGGTAAGGAAATAACATCCTGCAAGAAGCAAACAGGCCACATGTTTCACGTGTGGCCGGAAGGATATTAATTTACTCATCTGAGAGTCACTAGGGAAAGGAAAATCGGAAGGCGTGACCAGTTTTCTGGGAAGCAACTGTTTTGCTAAATTTACAATATTCTCCAAGTGGGAAGTGGCCACTAATTGTCCCTACCTCAGTGTAGGCCCTTTTCAGTCAACAACGTGGGGAAGTTATTGAGCACCCAACTCTGCAAACCACAGAGTTAAGTACAGTGTTAAGTACAACCAGGTTAAGAGAAAATACATAGAGGGGCGCTTGGTGGCTCAGTGGGTTAAGCATCTGACTTCGGCTCAGGTCATGATCTCGCGGTCCATGGGTTCGAGCCCCACGTCGGGCTCTGTGCTGACAGCTCAGAGCCTGGAGCCTGTTTCAGATTCTGTGTCTCCCTCTTTCTCTGACCCTTCCTTGTTCATGCTTTCTCTCTGTCTGTCTCAAAAATAAATAAATGTTAAAAAAATTTTTTTTTAAAAAGAGAAAATACATAGAAACATGAGAAGCAGTGATGCAAAACCATCTTCATGAAAAATATTACAATCACACTCCCTGGCTATTCTTAATGTCTGTATGTAAACTCTATGGTAAATAAAAAATGTGAAATCCTTTCAATTAATAACTGAAGGACACAGAGAGCTTTTTTAAATAGCCTAACTTGTTAACATCCAAGTGAAGCTGAACCATAAAAATGTTCCACCCGGCAGATCTGCTGAGGGTTTCAGAATTCACGTTGCTTCTTCATAAAAAATGAGTTGCCCGCTTCTGACTTCAGATGCCAATCTCAAGTCCCAGGTTGTCACCTGTGCTTCTGACTGCCCAGCTATAAATTGAAGGTTCTTACAAACCCCCAACCTGGGTTTAATAATTTGTCAGAACAGCTCACAGAGCTGAGCTTTACATTCTATTACCAGTTTATTAGAAAGGATACGACTCAGGAACAGCCGGATGAAAGACATAGATAGGGCAAGGTTTGGGAAGGGGCAGGGAGCTTCCAGGCCCTCTCTGAGTATGCCACCCTTCTAGTACCTTGATGTGTTTATCCAACTGGAAGATCTCCAAACCTCATTGTTCAGGAGTTTGATGGAGGCTGTTTGCATAGGCATGATTGATCATTGGTGAGTAAGTCTATCTCCCGGCTCTCTCCTCTCTCCAGAGGTTGGGGGATGGGACAGAAAGTTCCAATCATCTAATTACATGATTGTTCCTCTCTGGCAAGGAGCCCCATCCTCCAAGAGTCTCCTCATTAGTATAAACTCAAGTATGGCTGAAGGAGGCTTATTTGGAATAACAAAAGACTCCCCCTCTCACCCTTATTACTCAAGAAATTACGGGGAGTTTAGGAGCTCTATTGCCAGGAACTGGAACAAAAGACCAAATATGTATTTCTTAATATCGTGGTCAGCAAAATGTTCCCTGTTTTTGCCCTGATGTCTAGGCCAAATTGAACGGGTTGTTAGGGAGGACATGAACGTACACAATTATGTCAGAATTCTATCCATTTAAATAGTTGTGAGAGACAGCATAGGAGTAGGTGGTATCTTCTATTTTGAGTCACCAAGCAAGGGGTACCTAGCTAGTGAAAAGATCATTTTATTTGGATTCAGCATATCCAGGGTGCTGTTGCTGATGCCAATACTTCTGATGCTGTATCACTGATAAGGCCTTATCATGGACCACATCTTGTGCTAATTACTCAGTATCCATACGCTCATGTAAACCCACACAGTAACTGTATGATGTGGGCACCATTGTACTCACACTTTACAGGTGAGTAAACAGAGCCTCTAAGATTTTAGGTCACTTTCACAAGATAACACAGCTAGTAAGTGAGTGAATTGGTTCAGAGCAAGTTAAGTGTTGAGTTACAAAACCAATGTTCCCAACTACTATAATTTTCAAATCTTGACTGACCAATAACCATGTAACCTTGAGAATTTAATGTCTCTGAGCCTCTGTTTTATAAAAACCACTTTGCAAGACAGGAAAATCAAGTAAGATAGATTTTTTTGTTTGAATGTACTATATAACGTGAAAGGTTTTTGGTTTATTTTGTTTTTATTAAGAGTTTATGTTTTAGAGCAGTTTTAGATTCACAGTAAAATTTAGAGGAAAGTATAGAAATTTTCCATATGCACCCTGCCCCCATCATGCACAGCTTCCCATAATCAACATCCTCCACCAAAGTGGTTCATTTTTTACACCTGATGAACATTCCATACATCATACATCATAATCATTCAAAGACCATAGTTTACATTAGGATTCATTCTTGGTATTTTATATCCTATGGATTTGGACAATTGTATAATGATATATCCACCATTATAATATCATTCAGAGTATTTTCACTACCCTAAAAATCCTCTGTTCATCTCTCCCCTGGCCCTCAACCCCTGGCAACCACTGATCTTTTTGCTGTCTCTACAGTTTTTGCTTTTCCAGAATGCTATATAATTGGAATTATATGATATGTAGCCTTTTCAGATTGACTTCTTTCACTTAGTAGTATGTATGTAAGGTTCCTCCATATCTTCTTATGGTTTGATAGCTCTGTAAAGTTCTTATTATTCATACTTTGAGTTTGCATTCAAACTGAAGGAGGAGAATTAAGGAAAGTGGCCAAAAAAGTTCTGTACCCAAGATGACTTCGTTTCTTGTGTCTATTATTCTCCCACTCTCCAAAGTAACCCTGTGGGTGTGTGGTGTGACCAAGTCTGGGAGGTATCTCTTGTATCTCCATCAGACTCACTGTGACCAAGTCTGGGAGGTTTCTCTTGTATCTCCATCAGACTCACTGATGGTGTATTTTCTTCTCTTATGGCCATAACAGTCCTGAATACATAGATGTTTCTGAAAATGTCCCTCACCCAAAAGAAAATGGATAATTCAATAACTTTAAAATGCATAAATGTTACATTGCCTTGATTTGCTCAAGACTGATGATTTTTTACTCCCCAGCAAAGGAGATGAACCCAGAGTTTGAATTACACATGCCTGGACACAGAAGTAGATTGTATGATGGCATTTCCCATCTGACTGGGGTTACCAAATAGAGAACTAATGAGGTCAGCACAAAGCTGCAGAAAGAAGAGTTGCCCTAATTTTCAAACCTAAAGCATAAGTTAAATTGTTCCCTTGAGCACAAAAAAGGAACTAAGGTCAACGATGAATAGAATAGAAAAGGTAAAGAATATTCACTCATGCATTCCTCCTTCAGTGGTTAATGAGCTTTCCATGAGTTCCTCATAATTCCAAGCCCCTATGCAGGAGTGATGGAGGTAAAGCTATATGGTTTCTGCCTTCTAGAAATTCACAAGAAATAGAGGAACAAGGCACTTCTTTATAAAAGGCATACTACAGCAAATGCTGTAATAGTATGTAAAAAAAGTGCTGGAAATGTATGAATAATGGATAGACTTCTAATCAGGAAGAATCTGGGATAACTTCTGGAAGCAGAGAGACTTGAGCTGGCTGATGTTAAGGGAAAGAGCTTCAGACAGCTAAGAGTGTCCCAACTTGAAGAAGTGATTTGAGCAAAGACATTCGGGTGAGCGATGTCTAGATTATATTCAGAACTGGTAAACACTAGGAGAGGAGAGGAATGTTTTTAAAAATATCTTGAAAAATAGGTAGAGATCATATTCTAAAAGACTTTATATACTGAGAAAAATTTGAATACAATCCCTATGCAAGGTGAAACTTTTGAGAATTTTATGGGAGAGGATGTGGTATGATCATCTTTGACTTTTAGGATTAGAGGCAGGGAGAAATTTGGGGATTTACTGAAGTAGTTCAAGAGAAGTAGTAGGGACAGACAGAACTGTCTGTCAATTGAATTACTTCAATTAAAGTAAATCATTTGAAATCTACTAGGTTGTGGAAAGGAGTGAAAACTTCCATCCTGAGACACGGAGAGAGGGGTGCTATTGTAAGCCAGGAGAAAGGGGTCTCCAAGAGTACTAGGATTTGGTTAGAAAAAAATGAGTTGCTTTTGGGACTTCTCAACTTTAAGGCCCACATGTTCAATGTAGATGAGTTAAGGAGTAAACAGACTGTAGAACTTTGGGAGTCATTTGCTTAGAGATAAGGGCTGAATCCATGGAGGTAAGGGTTTAACCTTGGGGCACACCTGCATTCAGAAGCCATATTGGAAAAAGAATGCATAGTGATTTAGAACTTTCTCTGTTGTATCCTTTCTTTAAATAGCCACTCAAACCCTATATTTTAATTTTTTTAATATCTATTTTTGAGAGAGAGAGAGAGAGAGAGAAAAGGAGTGTGAGCGGGGGAGGGGCAGAGAGAGAGGGAGACACAGAATCCAAAGCAGGCTCCAGGCTCCAAGCTGTCAGCACAGAGCCCAACATGGGGCTCGAACTCACAGACTGCGAGATCATGACCTGAGCTGAAGTCATATGGTTAGATGACTGAGCCACCCAGGTGCTCCATTAATTTTTAATGCATGGTATTCAGTGGATATGTTTTTGTAGAATATATTACATGCCTAGATCTTTTGCTTATCTTTTGTCTCTCAGTTGTTCACGCTCAAGAGAATGCCTAACTGGCTGACCCAGTTGCACTCATGACTGTTAACCTAAGTATCAGATAGGAAAATTGCAGACATCAAGCCTAGAGGGAAAATACCAACTTTCAGATAGCTGTTGTTGCAAATACAAGTCAACATAGAGCTGATGCACTGCCTCCTTTCCCTAACTGCTTCCCTTCAAAGCCTTTGTCCTCTTTGGGTGTGTGTCCTTCTCATCTGTCTTACAATCTTTTATCTTTACATCCTTTTTCTTCCTTCTGACACACAGATGTGAACACTCAAAAGTGAACATAATATGAGATGAAGGATACTTTCAGTATTTGTTGTATACATCAAAAACAATGTAATGACTTGTATAAGCCTTAAAAATAATTGAATAATAAATTTTGAATTTCTTTGTTTTTGAATAGAAAGAGAATTTTTTTTTGTAGGATACTTCATTTTTCTTCTTCCATATAGTAGGAACTCTTGCAAAATAGTGTAATGTTCCCTACCTATGCCCATAATACACATATAGACATATCTGTCATGTGAGTTTGACTCAAAATACTCTTCATGGTAGCTCCAATATGTACATGCCTAGATGTGCTCATAGTTAATACTCTTTAGCAGGAGTCAGGACTGTCTTCAGATGTTTATATACACATATATATACAAAATCGATCATGATGGATGGATAGCAAAATGCTATGGTTTTCTCTATGTACTAATTCTGCAATAGGTAGGTATGTGATAGGGAAAAGAGTGAACAGATTTGTGGAATAAGGCCTTGATAATATTGCTAGAGGAACAGATATTGTTATGACTATGTTTATTCAATCAGCAAGTGTTTACTGAGTCCCTACTATGTACATGGTACCATGAAAGGCATTAGGTTTACAGTAGTGAACAAGAAAGACAGGTTTCTATCTTCATGGAGCGTGGAAGTCAGACATTAAACAAGTAGCTACAATAATGTGCAGAGATTGTTATATCTGGGAGATAGGTATTTTGGAGGCACCCGATGGAGACCTAACCTGGCCTAGAAGTTAGGGAGAGCTTCCAAAAGAAAAGATGAAAGTCTACATAGAGTCTGCTTTGAAGAGATATAAAATGTTGCTGAGTTAGAGTTCTGATATAAAATCTTATGTAATGTAACAATGTTAACCTAAAGGTATATTGGGTATTATCCTAGATATTGAGAATAGTAAAAAAGTCTCCAATTAACTTATATCCGTTTGCTTTCAGCACATACACATGTACACATGCACACACACACACAAAGAAAATATATGTTATATATATATGTATATACACACACACACACACACACACATATATATATATAGAGAGAGAGAGAGAGAGAGAATGTATATACACATATATATGGAGAGAGAGGCAAATGTGTGTGTGCACATATGGAAATCCCCACATTGGCTCTGGCATTAGCCTCAGCTATAGGTAACTTACTTAACCCCTCTAAGTCTCAAGTTTCCTCCCATGGAAATTGGAGTAACGATGGCACCTAGTGTATAAGGTTGTTGTCAAGATTAAATTGTCAAGTACTGAGGTCAGTACATGCGAAGCACTCAATAACCATTAGCTATTAGCACTATTCTCCAACTTCATACTTCCCTTTCTTGTAACATGGCTGTGTTTTGTTTAGTTTTTGTCTGCTTTTGAGAAGATTGGGTTGTAGCACTCTAGTCTTCTTCCACACAAAACATGTGGTAATTTGGCATGGCCTCCCTCCTTGTTAGCAGGGACAAGGAGCAATCTTTCCCTCACTGCTTATGGAGGAAGAGAATGATTTGGAAGCAGAATGCCTCATCCTCCCTGCTATACACCCCCTGCTTCCTCCAGAGCCTATCATTAAAGCTGACTTGTTGAGACTAATGATCTGCCTGGTAATACACTCCTCAGGGTGCTATGTTAATGCTGATGGGAGATGCGGGAAGAAAATCTGTTACTGTCTCTTTTATTAAAGGATTTGTAAATCATGGCATTTCAGCATATTTGACAAGGAATTTCAAATTCCCTGAGAAGAGAATGGAGAAGCTAAGAATCGCCAGGGGGACTGCTTTACCTTTGCAGAGTTGCAGAGCTTTCTTTTCATTATTATTATGTGTCCTATAAGAAGAGCTATCCATAACTTAAGGCTGCCCATACCATTGTACTCTGGACTCTGGCTACCCCAGACAGAGGATAACCCCTGACCACCCCTTCAGAGAGGAAAGCTGGCATATTGAATGAAGAAGTGGTTCAGAGAGGTCATGTCAAGACTCCAGAGAATCTCCCATTTCTTCTTTTTCTTTTTCTTTTTTTTTTTAGGAGAGCACGAGAGAGCAAGTACAAGCGGGGAGAGGGGCAAAAGGCGGGGGGGGGGGGGGGTGGAGAGAGAGAGAGAGAGAGAAAGAATCTCAAGCAGGCCCCATGCTTAGCATGGAGCCCAACGTGGGGCTCAATCCCACATTCCTGGGATCATGACCTGAGCCCAGATCAAGAGTCGGACACCCAACTAAATGAGTCACCCAGGTGCCCCAAGAGAATCTCCTATTTCTAAGCTATTTCATGTGTGTGGAATGAATATATTTAATAAGCACCACAAATAGCCATAAGAGATTTTAGTTATTTGTGAAAGGCCTTTGTAAACTATAAAGTACTATACATATGTAATCATTTCCTAAAATAATAATTGGCATTAATGAATATTTAATATGTGCTAAGAATTTTGCACTCATTACTGCATTTATTAACTCAGAGATTGATTTGGACTCATCAAGATAAGGCATTTAAGGCAAAGCTTTAAGAGAAGCTGTTGCCCTTAAGATTTCCACCCTTTTTTGTCTTCAGCTATTTTGCAACATGCATGTGGTAATAATTTCTGCTAGAGCATGGACTGTTAGCAGACAGGAGTTTTCATGGACTTGTTCCACTTCTTCTGGCTACGCTGTATTAAGTCACCAGGACATGAGTAAATTTGGCCTTGGGTTTCTTTTCCTGCTGGCACACATTCACACAGTGTGTGCTATTTACAATTGTGTTTCTTGGTTTCATATTCAAAATAATTACTGCATGCCTTCTCGTACAATTTGATTTAGAGGCTTGAAATATGCCTCTGAGAACACAAAAGGTTATTCTGGAGAAGTGTCACAAAGGAGCAAGGGTGACATTAATTTTTCAAGGATGTGTTGGTGACTTTCAAGAGCTGCCATTGTCATTGTTAAGCATGAGCCTGGGAAGAGGAATCATGAGTTATTTAATGTTGATTACTCCTTTCCTTAGATTTTGCCTTTTTTGGACTCTGCTCACGGCCCATTCCCCATGATACTGGCAGTTCAAATTACAGGCTTTCAGACAGTCAGATTACAATAATATTTTTCATGCCTCTCCATTCATAAATATCAGCCTTCTAGGGGAATAACTTTTAGTAGTGTTCAAAATTACCAGCATCCATTTTCAGAGTGTAAGAACAAGAACTATTCAAGAAATAAATAACGGAGAAATGTAGAAACCCCAGTGATATTTGAGATCTAACTTCCAATTTCTGTTCATATTTTTTGCCACAATATTAAAGTAATGCAGCCTCTTTTTAGAAAATTTAGAAAATCAGAAAAATATAAATAAAATAAGTCTAATAATCATAGGTAATCCTTGTTACCATTGGTGTATTTCATTTCCAAAGTTTTTCATGTGATGTGACTGTGTGTGTGTGTGTGTGTCTGCATGTATAGTGTATATTTTCATAATTATGCATCCTTTTATTTTAGTATATGATAATGTCCACCATGCTATTAAAATGTATTTTATTATTTTAATGTTTATTTTTGAGAGAGAGCAAGCAGAGGATCCAAAGCAGACTCTGCTCTGACAGCAAAGAATCTGATGTGGAGTTTGAACTCACGAACCATGAGATCATGACCCGAGAGAGCCAAAGTCAGACATTTAACTGACTGACCCACCCAGGAGCTCCTCTTAATATGTATTTTAAAATAGCTCATAGTGGGGCAGCTGGGCCACTCAGTTACGTGTCTGACTTTGGCTCGGGTCCTGATCTCGCAGCAGGTGGGTTTGAGCCCTGCATTAGGTTCCGTGCTGACAGCTCAGAGCCTGGAGCCTGCTTCGGATTCTGTGTCTCCCTCTCTCTCTGCCCCTCCCCTGCTTGTTCTCTCTCTCTCTCTCTCTCTCTCTCTCTCTCTCTCTCAAAAATAAATATTTAAAAAAAAACTTTTTATAAAAGAACTTAAATGTTCTCATACACACAAAAATGTAAGGCAATGGATGTGTTAATTAACCAGATGGAAGGAATCCCTTCACAATATATATGTGTATCAAATCATCATGATGCACACTTTAAATTTATTATAATTTTATTTCTCAATTATACTTCAATAAAGCTGAAGGGGAAAAAAGATCCTAGAACTATAAAAATCATGAACCGCAAGATGGTGACCTGAGCCAAAGTCAAGACACTTAACCGACCGAGCCACCCAGGCGCCCCAATGGTAGCCATTTCAGTTGCATTTTACCATATGCAGAATGTGTGTGTGTGTGTGTATACATGTATGTGCGCATATATATACATGTATATGTACATATACATCTGTATAACCATGCTAATGGTTCCATAGTATTATATACATGTACTTATCTTCTGTGAAGGGATATTTAGATTTTTACCTTTTTATTGCTATTATGTAAAATGGTGCAATGAGCAGCCTTAAACCTATATCCTCATTACTTGTCTTAATTTATCCTAAAGATAAATTGCTAAAAATGGAATTGCTATGTTAAAGGGTATGCACATTTTAAACATATTTACTACATTACTGCCAAATGTGTCTCCAAAAATTCATACCACCATTATGATTAACAATTTTTCCATGCCCTTATCAACACAGTTATATCAATATTTTCCCTTTTTCCAGCCTAATTGGGAAAATGTGATATGTGACTGTTTTCCGCTCCATTTTAATTACTGAAAACTTGTTAACATCTGCGTAACATTTCATTGTCATGAATCACGATTTATTACACTTCAATTATTAGGCGTTTAAATTGCTCCAAGTTTTCCCATATGCAATGACATCTTTGCATATAATTCTTTGGCCTGAAGATATTTTCTTAGAATAGATTCTTTTTTTTTTTTTGTAACGTTTATATATTATTGAGAGACAGAGAGATACAGAGCATGAACAGGAGAGGGGCAGAGAGAGGAGACACAGAATCCGAAGCAGGCTCCAGGCTCCGAGCTGTCAGCACAGAGCCCAACACGGGGCTCAAACTCACCAACTGTGAGATCATGACCTGAGCTGAAGTCAGATGCCCAACTAACTGAGCTACCCAGGCGCCTCTAGAATAGATTCTTTTTTTTTTTTTTTTTTAATTTTTTTTTTCAACGTTTTTTTATTTATTTTTGGGACAGACAGAGACAGAGCATGAACGGGGGAGGGGCAGAGAAAGAGGGAGACACAGAATCGGAAACAGGCTCCAGGCTCCGAGCCATCAGCCCAGAGCCTGACGCGGGGCTCGAACTCACAGACCGTGAGATCGTGACCTGGCTGAAGTCGGACACTTAACCGACTGCGCCACCCAGGCGCCCCTAGAATAGATTCTTAAAATTGGAATTATGGGCTAAAATTGTTCAGCTTTTAAACTTTTTTTTTTTTTAATGTTTATTTATTTTTGAGACAGAGAGAGACAGAGCATGAGCAGGGAAAGGGCAGAGAGAGAGACACACAACGCAGAATCCGGAGCAGGCTCCAGGCTTTGAGCTGTCAGCACAGAGCCCGACGCAGGGCCCAAACTCATGAGCCATGAGATCGTGACCTGAGCTGAAGTTGGACACTTAACTGACTGAGCCACCCAGGCACCCCAAAACTGTGCAGCTTTTAAAAGCTCGTGGTACACATTGTCAAGTGGCCTTCTAGAAAGGTTATGCCAATTTTTACTTCCATTAACATGATTTTGCAGTGCCTATCTCACCAAGTGTTGGTTTAGATCTTTTCTAATCTGAAAGGGTAAAAATTTCTCTCTTCCTGTTGGATTTCTTTGGTAACTAGTGAGGCTGAGCTTTTCGTATTTTTTGTAGCCACTTATGGTTTTTTGGTGAATGTCCTGTTCCTGTTTAAAAATCTTCATGTTTCCCGCTTGTACTTGAGAAAGACTCTCACAGGCTAAATGCTCATGTTGTCAACTCCCAGGCCATACACTAGCCACCACTTCTCTAAAAAGACACACCGGACTTTGCACAGGAAAATGTACTCCCTCTACCCAAACGTGCTCGAATGTCTTTTTTGGAACCTCTAACTCTTCCCATTCCTTAATAGACTCCTTGCTCATTCTCTTGGTGTCTTGGACCTGTGTCGCCATCCCCTACCATCGTATTCTCGCCTTTCTCCTGTTTGGTTTGAAGCCTGAGCCAGGCTCGCTTCAGCTTCTCTGACTATATCAAATCCGCCGACTATATTCACCTCCTCCCCGCCTCAGCTCAGGGACTGCTCATGTTGTTCATGGAAGAATACCTCTCCGGGCTTGACCGAGCTCTCCAGCCTTTCTTTCCTGTATACTCTTCCTTTGTATGTATGGTTCTTTCTAGATATTTTTCCAAGTATCTTGACTAAATCACGATCATTCTGGCACTGCAGATATTATTTACTCAGCATAAGTTTGAAGAAAGAAACTATTATCGTTTAGCAAAACTGGTGCTTTAAGTTTTTCCCAAGAGAGATGATGAGGTGTACAAGGACATTCACGTCCATGGCTCTTTTAAAACTGGAAACCAGTGGAGCTCAAGCTTCTTTTCATTATCCCCTCCTCTTACCCAAGGAGTCATGTTAGATTTTTGTTTTCCCCTAATTGCTCCTCAGTAGAATTTTAATATCACAGATGTACTATACATCTGGATGTGTACTCTATGTGTATCCATGTGCTTTATACATAAAAAGTTAAGATTTTTTTGTCTTCCCCTAAAAGCCAATTTCCATACCCTTTGGGGTGGTACTACCCCACTGAGGATGCATGCTGTGCACCCAGCTGGATCTTGGAGCAAAGTTCACTAACATGAATGGGCAAACATTGATAATATAAGGTAGGGTTTAAGAATGCAATTGGGAGCATCTGGGTGGCTCAATTGGTTAAGCATCGGACTCTTGATTTTGGCTCAGGTCATGATCTCAAGGTTGCGGGATTGAGCTCCACGTCAGACACCATGCTGAGCGTAGAGTCTGCTTAGGATTCTCTCTCTCTTTCTTTCCCTCTGCCCCTCTCCCCTGCTCTCTCTCTCTCTGTCTCTTTCTCTCTCTCTCTAAAATAAAATTAGGGAAAAAAAGAATGCAGTTGAAGTTAGATCTGATTTTCAGTCCCAGCACTTCTACTTACTGTAGAGGAAGTTCCTTGAGCAGATTATGTAATTTTCTAAGATTCGATTCCTTCAATGGTAAAATGTACATAATGTTGGATTGTACCTCAAAAAACTGTTTGAGACTAGAAGACAAAATGCATATAAAGTATCCAGCACAGTGGCCATCACACTTAAGTGCTCTATATAAATTAGCTCTTGATATCACTATTCATGTTCTTTGTATACCATGCTATAGCTGGCTCAGCCTTAGATGTGGGGTCAAACAAAATCTTAGTAATGTCTGTATGAAATTGTCTAGGATTTGGTCAGGCGAGTCCTCATACTGAAAACATTTTCATTATGGCTTTGTCTCCCACCTTGTGTCCATATTTAACAATAGTCCTTGTGTTGGATATGGTTGATGTAACTTTGATGATGAATACAAAGTATAATATTTTTATTTTCTGAGTAAAAAATATTATTTTAGGAAGTTAATGAAAGACGGCATTAATGTTGGATGATGGTTTGGGAACTGTAAGCAAAGACCCAATTTGAAGAACATTCTCTATAAAACATGACAAAAATGTCAATTGATCATGTTTCTGGACTGAGTGGAATTTGAAAAGTAGGAAATACACCTCAGCATTGATTTATATATCTGGGCAGGTGAACAGGGACTTACAAGGGGAAAGACTGAAAATAATTCTAATCCCATTTACACACCCAGAATTCAGTATCCTTAATACTTCTCTGTGCAAGCTGACTTTCTTAAGTGTGTTCCTCATTTTCATAAAGGAAATGTCTTGCACACTGAAAAGCATGTAACAGATACAATTCACACAATGCCACTGTGAGGCAAAACTAGGCCTCTGAGGCTCCTTCTATGGAAGAAGCATGAAGTTAAGTGGGCTTACACTTGTATCCTGACTCCCCCATCTACTGTCTGAGAATATGGGCAAATGACTCTTTTTTCAGACTCGCTTTCTTGATCTGTAATAGGTGGTAATGTCTATTTGGCACAGGATTCTGGTGGTAATTAAATGATGTGCTATGTGTAAAGCATAAAAGACAGTGTTTAGCTCAGGGCAGGTACTCAGTAATACTGATGCCTTTTTTTATAAGGTTTGCCCTTTTTCCTTTTTATTGGCACGCAGCAAGTAAGTTGATGCTATTTATCTCGGGATATGAGAAACCCAAGTAGCAACTGGGGAAACAACTTTTAGAAGCCTCTGGTTTTATCATCTATAAAATAGTGATAATAATCTGTGTTTTTTTCCCTTAAAAGTGTGAGGATTCATGTAAGGTAATACATGTAAAACATTTAGCGAAGTCCCTAGAACAAAAGTGTATGCTCAATTTAGCTCTCATGCCAGCATTATTATTTATTAGATTAGGCTAGAGCATTTATTAGGCTACCAAAAATTCTAAAATAGACAAAAACATACAAATATACCAAAAATATATAAAATAATTAATGTATAGAGTGCAGCATACACACAAACATATATACAACATACATATAGTTCATATAATTTAAACCAACATACAAATATTTATTTGCATATACTTGCATATTTGTATATGTATATATGCATATGTACAATATACACATATTTATTTCATATAATTTAAACCAACTACTTTATGTAAAATTGTAACACTCAAAGATGTACAGAAGAAAAAAATAGAACATTTTTTATGTAATAACTTTCTTTTGACTCCTTTTCTTACAAACCAACCCTAAATTTTTTTGAAAAAGTAACATTGCTTTGTTAATCATCACTTCAGCTAAGATTCACAAGGTCACAAGAGCTCAAGTTACCTTCTCAAGTTAAGCTCTCTGGATACAATTCTTTCTACTGACTAAGAAGTTGTAATCTCTTTATCACCTCTGGTGTGTTACATGCATGCAGTGTTGAGGAGAGCCTGAAACAATGTATTATATATTGTGACTGCCAAGCAGATTTTTCCTTGTTGTCCATGGTAATGGCTATCATTTACTGAGCATTCATTATGTGCAGAAAACTCTTCACCAAAGTGTGATTATTGGCATCTTTGCAGTTATTGGATTTTGTAGGAAAGTGAAGACCAAGATGACATGAAAGTATTTATTTATAACATTAGTCCAAATTCTAACATCACTTTTCATAAATGAACACTAGCATCTATAGCATGTATCCCTATTCACTACATAAATGCAGTCAATCAGTTTCTCCATAAATGTCTGATCTTACAAACAGTAGACATCCAGTGAAAATACAGTGCACATTTATTGAAAAGTGGGATTGCCGATTGTAGGATAAATACAGGATTCTATAAAGTCAATGAAAGCAATGGTGTAAAGATCTTTAGGTTATACTCAAAGTCATTGTCAGTTGAGGGTTTAGCAAAAATAAAACTATTAATAAGTAAAGAAGAAAAGGAAGCTTACATCATACGCACTTCAAAAAAAATCAAGACATGGAGAGGCCCTTAGAAATTTTATAAAACTCTCAATTACCTCTGCAATAATAGCTCGCTTTATGATCGTGAATCAAAGCTGAATCTGAACCTAGATTGGTATGTAAATCTCTCATGCAATTTTATCAGAAAAGTGAACCGTTTTCTTAAAATACCAACACAAAAAATTTTTGTTCATTTTAAGAACTCAGTAATTATTTGATTGTACTGTGTTAAGAGATTTTTTTCACAAATTTAGTCTATGACAGTTTGAGTCCCAATCAAGCCTTTTATCACTACACACTATAAAATTTTAGGAACCGCATAAATACATTCATTTTTAAGTGATTTTTTTCTGATACTGACTATCCTTAGATAACAAGGACATTCTATATCATCATATTAAATTATCGCAACACCTGTAGGAGGTACCATCTCCATTTCACAAAATGATGAAGCTGGATGTCAGAAAGGTTAAGGAATTTGCTCAAGGTCACACAGTAAAGTCAGGATTCAAATGTATTTCAATCTGATTCCAACATTCTTTGTCTCTATGACTACACCACATCGGATATCATCTGCAAATTATCATAGAATTGAATATAATTGTCTTTTTATTAAATTATCATAGAATTAAATATAATTATCTTTTTATTAATGCTAACTAATATGAACCACTTAAAAAAAAAAAGCTAACCCAGCTCCCACTACTTTATAGAACTCTTGGAATTTCTTCCATCTTCATTTATGCGTTCTGAGACTTTCTGTTCCTTCCATCTGTTGGTTCCATCTCCAGCATTCCTGCTCGTGGACATACATAAGGCTCATTTCCCTCCTGCCTACAGCGGGCCTGGAGGAATGAGCAGTTATTTGGGTTGCTAGACTGCAAGGGTAGAAGGGTCTTCAAACAAACAAGACCGCCCTCTCCTGCTATTGATGCTTCAAGTTGTGCCTTCAGAGCGACTGTTTCCTACCCCAGATGAACAGAAGGTAAAGCTTGTTGTTCTTCTGACGCCTGGGCTTTTACGAGTGCAAGCCCTCTCTACAGTCGGGTGAGGTTGCTAGCACTGATATCAGTGTCCTGGTTTAATGGAGATTAACTGGAATAACTGACCTGCCCAAGGTCAGATATGAACTAAGCAGCACAGTCAGGACTGAATGCCACACCCTCTGACAGTCCTAGATTGTTCACTGTAACAGCAAAGCAGCAGGACTGAAAATATAGGTTACTTGCTCTCTGAATTTGAGCTAGTTACTTAAGCTCCCAACTCTTCCTTGGTAAGAAAGGGTTGTTAAAGATAGCCCCTACCTGCTGAGGCAGTTGTGTGAATGAAAGGAGATAGTCCAAGTGAAGCATCACACGAGTTTGGAACAAAGTGAGGACACAGTAAACAGTAGTTACTACCATTTATTGAGCGCATAGAGACAAATGCTACAAACACCACTCAGGGAAGCACTACTTTGACATAAATTCATATTACATTTAAAACAACTGAAAATAAAGTCCTCTTCATGAGCAGGTTTTGATGTGAAAAAACTTCTTTCAATATTGCAAAGTGGAAAACACTGTACACAAAATGGAGAAGAGGGTACAGAAAAGGGAGGTGAGCCCCTGCTCAGGTTTGCTTTGGGCATACCTTGATTACATGCCTCACCTCCACGCCAACGACTGACTGGTGGCGGTGTGGGACCAGACAGCTGTCAACCCGGCTCGCAAGCATTCATTTATTTGTAAAGTTTGCCTTCTTGTGCTCAATTTCTATACCCGAGTAGTTTGCTTCCTCTTTTCCTCGCTTTTTTTTTTTGTATCTTTCTTAAAAATCTGTCTCTCTCTCTCCCCTTTCCTCCTTTCATATGTTTACATATACAATCTATACTCCACACTTACACTCATATTGCAATTGACTGTTCAGGAAATGCTTCCCCAAATTAATGACCTTTTAAAGATATCATATCGTTGTGAGGATTTAATTCTTTTTTAGCCTTAGGTTTTGTGTGTGTGTGTGTGTGTGTGTGTGTGTGTGATGTTGCTTGGTAATGAGAGTCATAGAAGACTGCCTTTGAGAAAATATTACCACATACTGACCCTTATGTGCCTTTTTCCAGTTCTCATAACTCCCCAAGTGTGCATGCCAATTGCTTTCCAAGACTCTAGAATTTCTATTTTGTCAGAAGTCCACAGCTAGTGGGACAGCTAGTGGGGACAACCACAGATTCGCCATCAAGTGCCTAACATAATTTTGTTCTGACTTCTGTGCTGTCAGAACAGAGTAGGTAAGAGTGTGGGATCCAGAGTCAGTCAATCCTAGGTTTGCATCTCTTTTGTTCATACTGCTTACTAACTGGGTAACTGTGGACAAGGCTACTGTGTGGCTCAGAATCTCAAAATTCTCATCTGTAAAACGAGGACAATAATGATGGTTGCCTTATGGGGATGTTATCAAAATAAAGAGTTAATATAAGTAAAGCTCCTTGAATAGTTCTTGGTATGCAATAAGAAGTACAGATGTTTTCTTTGTTACTACGACTGGTTTTGTTAGAGTCAGGACCTAGAATCAAATTTTAGCTGTACTGCTTTCTAGCAGGGTGACTTGAGCTAGTGAAACAGAGATAATTATATGGAACTTGTTCATCTCTTCAGTGTATGAAGAAAAAAAGCCATCTTAGTGTTTGATATTTTATTATGTTGAAAGATATACATAATAAATACTGTTTTTACCTTGAATTCTTTAAAAATAATCATTAACAGTAACATAATAATTATAATATTAAACTGTTCTCTAACTTCATATAGTGCCTTTTATCTTTCACTTATGTCCATACTATAAGCTCCATGAAGGGAGGGTCATAACACTCAGCACTTAGCAGGGTGCTTAATTATTACAGGGATTCATATTTGAACGAATAAAGGAAAACATGCATTCAACCAGCTTTTATGTCCTAATGGTCCAAGCATCATATCAAGCAACTTTCACATATATAATAATCACCTGTGTGATCTTCAAGAAAACTAAGTATGCATGCCCAGAATTCATTGTTCTTACGATAACAGAATCTTAGTGATAGAAGAAACCTAAAATTACTAGTCTATCTCCATGCTCAGTGAAGAATACCATTTATGATATCATCTTTCTCTGTTTTCTGCCTAAATAACTACTCAGCTTCAAAGAACCAACTCTAATTCAACAACCTTGGAAAGTTCACCCAGGCAAAATAACAACAACAAAAACAACAACAACAATAGCATGTTTTTCAAGTGCACGCTATGCTAAGGACTCCACAAATATTATTCCATTTGATGTTCACCATGAGCCTTCAACATAGATACTACTATTATCTGTTCTATTTTAAAGAGGAGAAACAGAGTTACAGATTAAATAGCTTGCCCCTAGTCATACAGATTGTAAGTGAAGCAGCCAGAATTCACACCCAAGTGTACATGACTCCAGAGCTGAAGTTTCCTCTTGTTAAATCGCAGAACAGCCTCCCTGTACTGCTCACTTAGCAATTAATTTCACAGTGAAATAATCTCATAGTACCATCACCTGAACTATTAAGCTCTCACTTGCATATGTTACTGTTATTCGATTTTCCAAATGTTTATCTTATTTCCTGAAAGTTTCCGTATTTGCATTCCCACCACTATTTTGCACGTAGTGGAGGGTCGGTAAATGTTTCACAGATCCGCTCAAACCTTCAATGAAGGTATACTGTTTTCAAAGAAGCTTATCTTTGTGTTAGAAAATTGTTCCTACAGTTAAAGAAAATTAAGTGCCTATAGACAACCTAAAATCACAGAATCCTGAAACAGAGACTCTTTGGTCTATTGCCTTCGTTTTATGATTGAGAAAACCAAAAGTAAATTGATTTTCCCAAGACCACAAAGCTGTTAAGTTGTAGAACCATGGCCATGAATGCTGGTCCCTTGAGTCACTGTCTGATTATATTATGTGAGATCTTTGAAAATAGTTTCTAGGCCTGTCTTAGTCCTCTTAAGCCATGAGGCTTAAATTTCTCACCATCTTAGACTCTCCTTGTTTTAGTCCAGTTTTCCAATAATCATGTTAACAGATACTGTCACAGTTACTGAAGGGGAACAGAAGGTTTTGTTCTTTATTAATAGCATTTTCATTGAGTATAAACTTTATGTGCAATAATATGACATTGTTAGGAATAAAAAATTTATCTGCCTTATGTTTTGGTCATCCACCTTGTGGTAATAAAACTTATATATCTTATGGAAATAATTAAAAAGGAAAAGAAGACCAATTTATACAAAGATGGATTTAGAATAACTGCTACCTAGAAATGGCCCAACATTTGGAGACCATAGAATAATACAAACTTGTCAAAAATGGTGTGGAGAACAGATAGAAATAAGGAAAATTATGAAATAAATGGAAAAAGTAACAAAAAATGGCATTAATTGCAATGTATCAGGATGCGAAAAACCTAGAATTGTAAACTGTGGATCCTTTGAGGTAAAAGGGTTCTTTGTAAAGTTTCGATGTTTTCTTATGTCCTTATAGATTAAATCTAAATAGGGGCTATAGTGCCCATAGGAAACATAGCTTGAATATAGGATTTCCGGAGGGAATGGGGGTAGGTGGGTCATGAAGGTTAGGCATGGGTCAGACTGCATGTCTTAGTATATTTTGACTGCTGTAACAAATTATCACAGACCAGGTGGCTTATAAACAATATATATTTATTTCACAGCGTTCTGGAAGTTTATAAGTTCAAGAGCAGGGTGTCAGTGGCTGGGTCCTCTAGAGAGCCCTCTTCCGGGTTGCAGATTTCCAGTCTCTCTGTGTCCTCATGTGGTGGAAGGGAGAAGCTAGCACTCTGGGGCCTCTTTTATAAGGGCATGAATCCCAATCAGTAGTGCTCCGCCCTCATGACTGTAGCACCTGCCAAAGGCCGCACCTCCTAATACCATCACGTTGGGCATTAGAGTTTCAACTTATGAATTGGGGGAAGGGGGGGCGGGGTGCAAACATTCAGACCATAGTACCCCAGATGGCATTGTACACCATTATGCTGAAGAGCTTGGTCTTCAGCTTGTGGATAAGTGACCTGATTACCATCTGGTGAGCTTTAAAACTAGGCACTCAAACAAAAAGCAGTAAAGCCAGCCTTTCTAGGGATCCATCTGTAACCCACCCACTGATGTAGTCCAGTCGGTGACCTGTTTAGAGCCCAGCCAGCAATAGACAATTGATGATCAACTCCATCCCCAAATATTTTTTTCACATCGTCTTTCCACAAACCATAATTGTTTGATTAATTTTAACCTTGATATATAAGAATTCCACATTTGTTTTTGCTGATAGTTTTCTTCTCAGTTTCAGCCCAATATTCCAAAAGATCATTTTTAGCACCTTCAATGACTGTCATTATTCAAGACAACCTCTGTATTATCTTAAATTTTAATAATCATAAAAATTGCTAATCATTATTGAGGGCTTACTATGTACCAAGCACTGTGTTAAATGTTTTACCTCATTTTATCCTCTGATGGGCTTACAAAGTGGGTGTCATTATATTATCCCTGTCAAAGGTCATATAAATAACAAGTATGAGAAATAAGACTCAATCCCAAGTATGTCTATTGCCAAATCTCATGTTCTTAGGCACTATACTGCGTCATTTCTGAGCATCTCCCAGTTTTATCAGAGGCACTGAAGAGCCCAGACTAAGGAGAGAACTCTGGGATATTCCACTAGAGATTTCCTTTGCAACAGGTATAAAACCACTGATTCATGCTCACTGAATATTGTGACTCATCTACTAACCAGTTCACTCGGCAAGAGTATTATCCACCCAACTTTCACAATTTTATTCACAAGAATAGCATGGAAAACTATTAAATGCCTTGCAAAACTGAAATACATTATGTCTACGACATTCCCTTTATCTGCTAACATCTGCATTGCTTGCCAATGTTATCGTGTTCTTTCTAAGAAGTCTCTTCACCTACATTTTTGCTTCTGTCCCTGAATTATCTGCCTCTCTATCACTGGAGCAATGGACACTCAATCCCCATCATAGCCCCCCTATTTCTTTTTTTTTCCTAGTTCAAATACTTCAGAGGCCTCCCATCTTTTAGAGACAGTGTTCTTAACGTCTGTTTCAGGACTCCCAAGGGCTATTTCAAATTATATAAACGCTGTATATGGGTGCACTCTGCTTTGAGAAGCATCCATAGTTTTGTATTAAATTCTCAAAAAGTGATTATGATTTCAATGCCTATAAATCACCTATAAAATCAACAAATTTTCCTAAATAAACAAAGCTTTTCATGACCTAATTTCTAACCTCTGCCCAAACCTCATTTCCTCCCTGTCTCCCCTTTCAATACCCACTGCATTCACACCCACTCACATGCAAACAGTGCCATACTTCCTGTGGTTTCTCAAAATGCCATATGTTTGCTCAGTTCCACACATATGTATATGCTGGGACTTCTTCCTTCTCACCCTCGTGAGATCGTATTCACTGTCAAACTTCAGTTCCAACATCACTTTTTCAATGAAACCCTCCCTGACCTTTCCACTTGCTTTGTACATTTACCTAGAGAATATATGTAAAACACATAGTAAGTATGCAACAAATAATGGTGATGGAGGTAATGCTGGTAGTGAATATTGTTGATGCTAATATTAGCCCACTGAACTGTAACTCCTTGAGGACAAAGATTATATGTAATTTGACTTTGAATCCCCAGAACCTACCATAGTGTCATATACATAGTAAATAGTAAATAGTAAGCACAAGTAAATAGTAAGCACCCTCGTGACCTAATCACCTCCCAACAAGTCCAAGATACAGAAAGCCAAGGGAAGGCAGCACAAGAAGAGACTTGCATGAATGAGAATTGCCAGAGAAAACTTTATTGAGGAGGAAGATACACAAAGGGTAGGGTTTTTTTTTTAACGTTTATTTATTTTTTAGAGACAGCATGAGAGGGGGTGGGGAGACAGAGAGAGGGGGACAGAGGATCCAAAGTGGCCTCTGCACGGACAGCAGCCAGCCCGATGTGGAGCTTGAACTCAAGAACTGTGAGATCATGACCTGAGCTGAAGTCCGATGCTCAACCAGGCGCCCCAAAGGGTAGATGTTTTAATAGCCAGAGAAGATTACAGAAGTTACTGAAGGTAAAAGAAAAAAAGCATAATATGTAATCTGCGTTAGGGTGGGGAAGAATAAATGTGTTTTGTTTGATAAGAAGGAGAAGCAATGATCGCCAACACAAATACTTTGTCATTACGAAAACTTTACTGTTCAGTACCATGCCTAGACAGCAAACAGCAAAAACAACAATGTTAAATTTTGCTCCTTTCAGAAACCTCAAGTTCTATCAAAACCATAAAAGAAAATGCTTCCTTTAGACAAACTATATGGTATAATGGGGGAAAACATGAGCTTTATAGGACAGCAAATCTAGGTTTGAATTTTAGTTTTGCCACTTAACTGTTACTTTGGGCAAGTCCCTCATCGCTTTGAGCTTTAGTTTTCTCTTCTATACAATGGAAATCATAATGGTTATCCTAAAGGGCTTTTGTGGGATTCTTGTAAGGTATCTAGCACAGCACATGGTATATAACAGGTCCTCAGTAAACATGAGCAGCACTGTGACTGTTTATAGTGCAAATTGATGCATTTGTGTGTCTGTGTTAAGTCAAGGTGTACCTTATGGCATGTATGTTTTTGGACATGTAAACTTGAGCCTACTTGATCTGAAGTTAATTGGGCATTTCAAAACAGAAATAACCCAGGAAAGGACAATGTGTAACGTGATACTCCATGGCCATTTGTCTCTTTAAAATAAAGAAACGCAAGAAGTTTTGAGTGTGTGGGCATTTGTGTAGGGTAAATGCTGAAATAAGAAGCTAGTAAGTTTTCTTTAGTAACTAACCTGCTGTACAAACTGTCATTCAAATACTGCCTTACGCTTTATTTAAAACACTGAAAACCCCCTCTGACTTTATTTTCTGCTTGGATTTTTTTATGTAGAAAAATACACAATTGAATTAATTTCAAGTGTGTTTGTTTGTAAACCAGCCAAATATTTCCTTTTAAATACTTGAGCTCTATGTTAAATATACACACATGGTTCTTAGCACGTTATGTGTTTTCAGTAATAGATTTCATCCTTTTATCCTTTAATGGACTTTTAGTTCCACACATATTAATATGTCTCCTATGTCCATAATAAATGAAAGTTTTCCATTTCATGCAGGTTCTTCCAGGGGACCCAGCCCCCTGACCATGGGAGCCCAGGACACCCTCCCTGTTGCAGCGGCATTTACAGAAACAGTCAATGCCTACTTCAAAGGAGCAGATCCAAGCAAGTAAGCCTGGGGCTTGGTCCACTGGATTCTTTCCAAACTCTATCCCATTCACTGGGAGACACCTTAATTATAACTATTTCATTCCTTATCCTAAAACCAAGAAAAAAATTTTGGTTAACAATAACAGCATACCTAGAATGGAGGAGAAAATTTAATTAGAAATATTAATTCATTGCTTTTTTAAAAACGTGCCAAAGGACCAATAATCTATTATCTTACTATCCAGAAATCTCTGGTTCAGTTTTGAATGCAAGTTATAGACAATCCTAACCCAACCACGTAGACAGTGAAAACACTTGTTATCTCACAAAAGTAAATGTCTAGATCATGTCTTTATTGTCTTAGTTTGTAATGGATCTGAATCATTCACATATAAGCTGAAACATGGTGCATTGGAATGAGAACCTGGAACAAAACACATGGCTGTGTTCATAACACAGAGATTAGTAAGAAGACAGGTTATATGTTATCTATACAAAGAAAGGAGAAAATGGCCAAAAAAATTATAATCACGGCAAAGTAAACTCTTGAGAAAAATGCAGCACTCTACTCTGTAATTCCATGAGCCTGATTTCACTTATTTCAGTACATATTGAAGGTGGACTTGACGCGAATGCATATATAATATGGTTAAATATTTTGCCTTTCTATAAGGAGTTCCATAGATACAGTTCAGGAAGTTTATGGATTCCCTGAAAATTATACCATTTATCTTATGTGTGTGCATAGTGCGTTTGTTCATAGAGAGGATCTACAGCATCCATCAATTTCACAAAAAGGTTTATGACCCAAAAAAAAATTAAGACTGATTATTAGTCTATACTGAAAACAAAAGACCAAAGTCAAACTGGCTTTCAAGTGTATCACTAACACAATTCCAGGTCTGAATGTGATGGGTAAAAAAAGGACAAATCTAAGTGAGGAAAGAATTGCTTTTTATTTTTTACTTATAAGGACCAGGACTTACAAAACCTTAGTATCCATGGAAATAAGAATTAGAAAAATAATAAATGTTAACACAGGACCCTAGACTATTTATGAAAAATTTTGAAACAGCGATAATTAACTATAATGAAAACTTGGATCTCCACATATATTTTAAGTGGGAATTTATATGAGTAATTGTGATTCCTCTTTACACTTCAGAAACACTAGTTTTTTTTTAAGTCTAAATCTAACAATATTATGCTGGACAACATGATTAGTAACTCTACCTTAGGTGTTCTATCTAGCCAGCGGGATCTATCAACTTCCCTAAATGTTATGTCCTTTTCAACAACATTTAGATTTTCTTCTAGGCCCAGACTATTGTAGAAAAACAAACACTATGGACTCTGGTGTTTTAGTCCATTTGGGATGCTATAACAGAATACCATGGACTGAGCGGCTTCTGAACCACAGAAGCCTATTTCTCATAGTTCTTGGGGCTGGGAAGTCCCCAAGACTTCCCAAGATCAAGGCTCTAACAGATTCAGTATCTGACCAGAGCCAGCGGCATCCTGGTTCATAGTAACCTTAAATGGGGGTGGGGGAGGGAAGCTAGGGAGCTCTTCGAGGTCGCTTTTATAAAGGCACTGATCTCATTTATGAGGGCTCTACCCTCGTGACCTAATCACCTCCCAACAAGCACCATCATATTGGAGATCAGATTTCAGTATATACATTTTGGAAGAACACAAATATTCAGCCTGTAGCACTCTGGTTTCCCCCATGTCTTCTCTCCTTCATTTTCAAAGCAGGATGGTAATTTGCCACATCCACATATCAATAGGAATTAAAAACTACTCTTACAGAGTATGCATTTGAACTGTTAGAGCACTTAAGCACCATGTGCTTAAGTTGTATACATACTTCACATACACATACTTGTATTTCTGTAGACTCTTCTTTGAACAATTTGTATAACTTTCTGTAATACCAGTTCTAAGGATTATACTTATTATTGACTGACCTACCTATACCTTAGAAAGCTCAGGCTCATCAGACTTGAGAAAAGTGGGAAAAACACACCTTTAAAAGAATAAGAAAGAGTAAAAAGTAGTCAGGAGAGATGTCTATACCAGCATGAAAAACACTGGGAATCACCCAAGAATGAATTCTCTTTTGTCTGCTTACTCATTGGCTTTCATTCATTAATTTATTCAGAGAGACCTAATTGGTGGTAGGAGAACTTCCATTTTTGCCCCCTAAAATCTTTTGTCAAAATATCACTCCTCTGCTCAAACCCCTCCTGTCTTGTTCAAAGCAAAACCCTAATGCTTTAGAATAGTCTATGAGGCTCTACATTATCTGTCCTTTGGGACCCTTCCCCCATTTCAGCTACCACCTCTTTGATCTTGTCTCCATCACTGGCATTCTTACTCACTCCACTCTACCCACACTGGGTTTATGGCTGTTCTCTGCCATTTGGCCAACCTCGTCTGCATCTAAGGGTCTCAGCATTTGTTGCCCTTTCAGCCTGGGTGAAATCTCCAGCTACCTGGGTGATTGCCCTCACACCTCTTTCAGGATTCTTCAGCAGATTTATCAGAGCCCTTCTCTGTCCACCCTATGCAAATAGCAACATTTCTTCCTACCCACTGTCAGCTCTTTCTCCCAACCAACCTCACTTTCTTCCCCCGTCCCCCATTGTCCTTCTCTCTAATTAACGTGCTGCATGTTTTCAGTGTCCACTGTCTGTCTCTTCCCCCACCAGAATGAGAACTGGGACTTTGAACATTTTCTTCATTCTTATATCCTCAACACCTAAAGCAGGATCTGGCACAATTGTTGAATAAGTTGAGTTGAATGACTCCCCTAGTACTTACAGAATGGCTGCTATGTGCCTGCCATTGTACTAGACAGGGGTTATATTGGTGATGAAGACAGTTGATTTGGAAAATAAGACTTGTGCATACATATAATACAAAGTCCACTGTAGAAGAAGTGTAGTTATGGTGCAAGGGGGGCTAAGAAGCTTTTAATAATCTTCCTTAAATCCTAAGGAGTGGTGTAGTAACCTACCAGTCACTTTGTAGGTCTGTGCCTATACCAGCTGGATTCTTCATCCTGTTTCAATTTGCCCAGCATGCTAGAGCACATATGTGGGCACGTATGCACCTGTGATGCTGGTATCCATGACCTTGGCATTCCAGTGATGTGGCACTTGAGCCAAAGCAATATTAGTGTTTTTCTTATGTCCTTCCAAATTAACTGAGTCTTTGACTCTTAAACAATTGCATATACTGAGTCTGTTTTCAATTATATTGCCATAAGTAGTTGCTGTATATATTGCATTATTGATAGATGGGAGATTCAATAATTTCATTGAAATTATGAGATCCGAAATTTATGAACAGATCATGAAGTGACATCCTTCTAAATTTAATTTCAGCTCCAGGCAGTGAATCATTTTAATTGCTGCTCCTTTGTTATTCACTTTCAAAGAAACAACCCAAGTTCAAAACTTCTATCCTGGGGTGAGCAGGGGAGGAGGAGGAGGAAGTCAAACACAGCACCACATAGAGAAATGATACAGAAAAGGCACAGGCTTTTGCCTGTGGTTCCTTCTCATCCTGGACCCAAAGCCTTCCCCATTTGCTTTCAGACCATATATTGGAAACAGAAATCTACCACTTTAATTATTATATAGTATGATATATGATCCATTTGAGTATAGTTATACTCTTTCTTGGAGTATTCAGAACACCTGTAATAGGCATTTTGATACCCGGGTCTTTCTCGGTCTCTCATAGGCAGAGAACTCCTTGACTTCTGCTGTTGGCTGGGGAAATACATCTCCCATTATCCACTCCTATTTGAACAACCCAGGCACAAGGGGTTAAGTCTTTATTCCCTTGGAAATAAACATGTTTCTGTGTTATGTGCTCTCCTTCTCTTATCATCATATTTCAATTATTTATCTAAGTGTCTGCCTCCCCACTTAAACTGGAAGTTTGGGTGAAGACCACGTCTGTCCTGTTTCTCCCTGCCCATTCTAGGGCACTACATAATAGCTGGTACACTGCATAGACACTCTCTATATGGATAATGTTAAGTGTATGAATTTATTTTAACATTTTATTGAGTTCCTACTCTGCACTAGATTCTGTGTAATTTGCCCCCAAGACATAGCGCTCGCTTTATAATCATGGGTAAGATATGTGCAAAAAAACCTACAAAACTGTTTTAAAAAAATCCGTACATCTATCCAAGGAACCTATACAGGAAAAACTAAGGAAGGCCGAATAAACAAACTGTGAAGGAAGGCTTCAGAAAGGTCTGCCTTTGAACCGAGTCTGGAAACATGGAAAGGAGTTTGCCTAGTACCCAAACCAATGAAAGGGCGGACAGCTGCACATGCACAGAGGAGACTGTGGGCTTGGTTATTAAAGCAGTGCATGAGGGGCGCCTGGGTGGCGCAGTCGGTTAAGCGTCCGACTTCAGCCAGGTCACGATCTCGCGGTCCGTGAGTTCGAGCCCCGCGTCAGGCTCTGGGTTGATGGCTCAGAGCCTGGAGCCTGTTTCCGATTCTGTGTCTCCCTCTCTCTCTGCCCCTCCCCCGTTCATGCTCTGTCTCTCTCTGTCCCAAAAATAAATAAACGTTGAAAAAAAAAAAAAAAAAGCAGTGCATGAAAGTCATGTTTATGTGAGCCTTGTACTTCTTATGACCTCACATATGTCAAACTCACACACTTCCTAACCAAAATTGGCCAGCATTTCTGTTGGATGGCTAACATGGTACTGCCTGTGGCAATAGGGAGAACCCAGTTTAGAAGTCACTTAGCCAGATGACCTTGAAATTTTGCCATTCTTGACAAATGTTTCATTTGTGGGGATTCTCATGATTTCGAATTTTGTTCATAACATGAGTTTGTTAATATTTCCATATTGCAGTATTTTCGATTTCCATAATTCAAGCTCACGTGCAATGTCGCCACATTGCATACTGATAAGAACAGTCGTTAAAGTTAAACAAATATTTTCCTTTAGTGAGTATGGGTTGAAAATATTCATTTTGTGTAGAAAATTTCAGATCTGGAAATAGATACTGGATGAATTAATAAGTCAGTAAAGTTCTGAATGGATGAATCACTAAATCAGCAAATAAATTATAAATCTGTGACAGTTGACATGCAGTACAGAAATGTAATATACATGAAGAAGCTTGGTGCTTCTTTTTTTTTAACTTTTTTTTAATGTTTATTTATTTTTGACAGAGAGAGAGAGACAGAGCATGAGTGGGGAAGGGTCAGAGAGAGAGGGAGACACAGAATCCCAAGCAGGCTCCAGGCTCCGAGCTGTCAGCACAGAACCCAACACTGGGCTCAAGCTCAGGAACTGCGAGATGATGACAAGAGCCAAAGTCGGTCTCAACCGACTGAGCCACCCAGGCGCCCCTTGAAGCTTGGTGCTTCTTACCTGGTTTATATTCGCTACTTCTTTCATCAGCCACGCGACACCATGAGCCCTTTGAAGACAAGGCTGTTTTGCTGATTTTTAAATGTCCTCCCCACTCAAAACAAACAAACAAACATTACATGATTAGGAGTCAATAAATGTTTATTGACTAAATAATGCCACTGCCTCCCCTCGCTGACTGGCTTTCAAAAGAGAAACTTTATCCCTCACCAAGACACCACTTACACCTCATTTTGAACAACCTGGAAAAGTCACTGAGCAGATCCCTTACCAATTGAAAAACATTTCAGCCACTGCTGCTGACAACAATGTACTGAGGGATGGTGGGTACTGAACTCTGATTTAACAAATGCTCTGACTAATTATTGTTTTCTTCTGAAGTCGTGAAATAGTATTCTGCACATCCACATGTTGAAAAGCATTGAGAATAGACTCAGCTTAAGGGGAAGTCTGGGCTCAGCCCCAGTAATTAATGCAAGGTTTATGTAGCTGAAATGCAGAAAAGGAAGACAGCAGAACTGGCATCCAAAGTGGGGAATCGACAGTACTCTCCAGAAGAGATGGACGTGCAAACTGCCAGAAACCAAAATTTTCACCCAGAGCAATGCAGGGTTATGGATGACCATATCTGAATGAGGGGAGAGAAGGGGAACATGGCTACCTTAGGAAGCTTTCCTGCCCTCCACCCTTGACCTCAACCTGGCCTCATACATAAGAGTCTGTAGCAATTCTTCCCATAAGCTATTTTAACTATGCACCAAAGGCCATCTCCCCTGAGACACATGTGTCTCAACAATCACAGTTACACAGCATACAAAATGACTACGGGGCAAATGGCGCTCCCTGTGCTCAGATGTTGAGCAGAGTTTCCATCTATTAATCTCAATTTCCCTAGAAAGTACAGTCCTGAACTTAAAGTTATAGAACTAGTACAAGGGTAAGTTATCCAGATGTAAAGGGAAGTCGTAAAGAAGTTCACTCAGTTTAAATATTTACTGTTTCCTAAAGAAGAACAATCCTTTTGAGGTTTCTGCTTCTGGCCAGTGTCGTAACAGGGACCGATTTATCTTTTTACCTGAAAATGCCTTGAAAGTGGACAAAACATGTGAACAATGATCTGCCAGACCCTGGATCTCAGGTAAAGGACAGTGACCCCTGAGAGGTGAGGTGTGCCATATGAATGCCTAGCTTTCTTCCTTAAGTGTTTTCAGACATGATACGGGGGAAGCCCAGCACACTCCCAGCTGTTAACGAGGAGGTGTCTCACCGAGGCATACTCCACAGCAAACTGACTTGGGGGTGGCAGAGGAAGCTAATGGCCACGTGGTGGGTACTGCAGGTCACCATGCACTGCAGAAGCTGGCTGTGGAGAAGGAAGGTGTGCACGTGACAGGAGACTGGAGCCAGAGAACCCACCTACATTGCAGGATCTGGGCACTGGGGCAGCCCAGACACATGCACTACAGGGGCCAGATGCTGGGGAAGCTGCCTGTACCACCAGGCACTATCAAAGCCACATGGGCTGCAGTACCCACACACTGGGGATGCCACGTGCTCTGCAGAGGTCCCACACACAAGCTTCCGGCACCGCAAGAGCCTGGCACCAGGTATGCCCTAAGTACTATGGAAGCCAGCCTAGCAAGTACCCAGGAACGGGGAAGGAAAAATCTTTTTCCTGCAATGTCTTTTTAGCGCCCTCTACTGACAAAATTTAACATAGTGCCTGCTGGCAAAGAAAAAGTATATACAAAGGGCTCAATAATTTTCTCAGTGCAGGCAATAAAGGGTGAATTGGAACTACATTGATTTTATATAGAAATTGACACCATGATTTTAAATTTCATATTGAAGTGCAAAGGGACTACAGAAGCGAAAACAATTTTGAAAAAGAACAAAGTTGGTGGATTAATGCTACTTGATTTCAGTGTGATCCAGTGATTCTCCTCCGACATTTATTTGCCAAGAGATATGAGAGCATATGTCCATACAAAGACTTGTACAAACATATTCACCACAGCTTTATTTGTAATACTTAAAAACTGGAAAGAGTCCAAATGTTTTTCAACAAATTAATTGATTAAAAAAAAAACAAAACCCCTGTGGGCTAGCCATATGCTACACAGCAATAAAAAGTCATGAACTATTGATGCATACACTACATAGATGAATCTCTAATTACAGAGTGGAAGAAGCCAGATGAAAAAATTACATACTTTATGATTCTGTTTACATGAAATTCTAGAATGTGCAAACTAATAGCAGTGTCAGAAAGCTATGTTAGCAATTGCTTAGGGATAAGGAGAAAAGCAGCAGAGAGGGATCACAGAAATGTGTGAGGCAAATCTTAGGGGTACTGGGTATTTTCCTTAACTTGATTGCATGAGGGCTTCACAGGTATAAAATATATAAAAAATTATGGAAGTTTACACTATAAACGAGTGCCATTTATTGTATGTCAATTGTGCCTCAACAAAACACTTTAAAAAAAAGTTATTCTTCCTTTCAAATTATTATCTTATTGTGCTAACTTGTATGACTGATTTTTACAGTTTCAACCGAATAGACATAGAATAAATATATAGTTAAATGGAAGCAAGGAGTTTACCTCTTCAGTACAGAAAAGAACATATTCAAGACATCAATCATGTTACTGAGAACTAAAATAAGACCCAGTCAATAGTGTGATAATGTTGTGCGTTTGATTTTATTATCTTCAAATATGTTGCCAAAGATTCAGAAATCAGAGACCAAAATAACCACCAAAATAGGTGGTTCTATTGTGAGGTGAACAGATAGACATTTCTACAGAAAGAGAAAGGCTGCATTTTTCTTACAGTTCAAAAGCACATTCAACAGATGGCGATTTTTTGGGATAAGTGTTAACACAAACCTTGCATTCTCAGGTCTTGGAAATGATTTAGTAGTTGACAGCGGAATTGTTTAAGAGCTTACCTTGTGTCTCTCCTGCTATTGTACTATTGTTACATAAATCATTTCTTTTTCCCAACTGTTTTGATTCACAGCTTATTGACCTGGGCTTCCTCTCTCTCTTTCCTCTCATGTGTTTTGATATGCCAGATGTATCGTGAAGATTACTGGAGAGATGGTGTTGTCTTTTCCTGCCGGCATCACCAGACACTTTGCCAACAATCCATCGCCAGCTGCTCTGACTTTTCGGGTGATAAATTTCAGCAGGTTAGAACACGTCCTGCCAAATCCCCAACTTCTCTGCTGGTAAATATATTTTGCACAAATTTTTTAGAGATGTGTGTCGCTTAGCACTGGATACTTAGATGAAGGATATACCTTAGCAAGAAAATAGCATGGTAGAGAAATTACCGCTACTCAGATATGTTTGTAGATTCAACCCAGAAGTTTGCTACCTGTAAAAATCTTTTGTATATAATCGTGTGTAGATGCTTATATGTATTCTAACGGCCAACCATCTCAAGGGGCTGAAGAGACATTTAGAGTAATAAAAGCTGTATCAGTGACAGTTTGTTTATTCATTGCCATCAGTAAACAATGGATGAGGAGAGTGGGAAATGAGCCCAATAAAAGGACTAAAATCCATTTGTTGTCTTAGCATCTTTTAAAGTCAAATGATATTTGAACTGTGAGCTCGTCTTCACATGAGCTTGAAAGTCTTTTTCGTGAAATACATAATTTTGCAGTAATGGTGATTGTTTTAATGGAACTGTACATGTATTCAAAGAAGCTAATGTGAATTTGTTTATATAAATATTCTATTCACATTTTCTAACTGTTAAATCTGAACATGGACCTATCATACCTACATGCATGTGGGTTCACACAAACATACACGTGTATGGAGCTATTAAAAATGATCAACTATACAAGTTAATTACCGGCAATGAATGAGACAAAAAACTGTCATTCTTGACAGCTTCTTATCATTAAGTCCTGATATTTTACTCAAAAATCTCTCTCTAAAGTGGCCATTTTTTTCTCTTTACTGTGACCTCCCTGTCCAAGTGACCACTGTCATTTTCCTGGACCACTGAAAATGCTTTCCTTCTTCTCTTCCTGCATCCAAGCTTGCCCCCTTACTGCATTTTTTACACAACAGCTGAGTCACTTTCTGTGAGGTGAACCAGGCCATCCTCACGTATAATCCTCAAGTGGCTTTGCATTGCGTCTGTACCTGAATGCAAACTTGTTACCACTGCCTTTGAGACCTAGAGTCGTCTACCCTTGCCTGCCTCTCTGTTACCATTTCCCACCGTCCTGCCTCAGAATCCTGGTAGCTCCAGCCAGGCTTGCCAGGCTTAAGAACAGGCTGGGATTTGTGTGCTTGTTTCCTCCGCCTCTGATACTATTTCTGTCCCTCTTCACCTGACCCTGACTCACTCTTCAGATTTCAGCTCTGCCTTGTCTCCCTGGACCATTCCACTCCTCTTCCACCCCCAACCCCCATTCTTAAACCAAATATGCCCTCTTGTTATTCCCTCTCAAGGTATCCTTTTCTTTCCCTTGTTGCTCTTGCTAGAATTAATAATTATATATCTGTTTGTGTTTCTTCATTCATCCATCTCCCCCACTAGACTGTAAAATCCATGAGAGAACGGAACACATCTCTTAGTTCACCACCACATCGTCAGTACCTTCCACTACACCTGGCATCTAGTAAGGACTTAACTAACATTTGTTCAATGAATGAACAACTCAACTATCATTTAAAGAATTTAGTCAAGCTGGGTATTTATGTAGAAATAGCTAAAGGTTGTTGGTATTTGGAATTTAAGGACCAACATCGTTGCTTTCTTCACTGAGACTTGTTCGCTCAGTGGTGACAAAACAGTCACAGATCTGTCAGGTGACTACCAAGATCACCTCCTCCTCTTTGGTCCTTGTGATGGTTTAACTGGCAAACTTGATTCCAGGTTTAAAAGTGTGGAAATATATGGTCTCGCATTAAATGAAAAATAAACGTAAAACAATCAAGACTGGAAATCAGAAGCTTGTTGTTTCACTGTCCCACTCTGTTTTTGACGTTCACATTGAGCCAGTTAATTTTATTTGTCAAGGTTCCTCCGTCTGAAATTAGGAGTTAGGTGCCATCATCTCACTGGTTTGTTAATCAGACGAGTGTGGGTGTTACAGTTTTTGTTGCATTTTTAGGCCATTATGTGGCCAGGTTTTTAATCATATATGCAAGAGTTTTATACTTATATTAATATATCAGTCCTAGGAATTGAATTAAATAACACCCTGAGTATGTTTTTGCCTGACACAGTATTATATAGACCCTTACCTTACTATTATTATCTGCTAAAACAAGAATAAAAAATACTCATTTGGACCTTACAAATTCTAAATATTTGATTATTGTGTCAGGGCTGTGATTGGTAACTCATGGCCATGTAGCTTATGTGGGTTTGTTATGCGGGACTGCTCTAACATCACTACTACCAGCCCTAGTTTTTAAAAGGCAACATACGCGAGTATTTTTCTCGATCACAGTACAAGCCTTTTAACATCTATTGCCTTAGACCAGCCAATTCTCTCATTTATGTGTTCTGAAAGACTTCATTTAGGTTCGCAGCTTGGCACCTGAACACCTTTGGGTTTGCAACCCATTGACAGGGACCAAATTGAAGTTTACTTCTACTTTCCCATTATGAAAGGGGTTTGCTTGTAAAGAATATTCGGGAACAACCGTGAAGCCAATCATAAGACTAAAGAATTCTCAAGACTTCTTGAGCATTCAAGAATCGCCTCTCCAAGTAACTGGCATCTCTATCTGATTGACAAAGCTTTCTTGAATATTTATTAAAGCAAGTTCTCTGAGGAATTATCGTAGATATATGACTTAGCTTAATTTGTTATTAAACTTAGAAAATACATTTCTGTAAAAAATAGTGTCATTGAAATTTTCCCAACTATTCAGATCTGCTTAGTACAAATTAATGACATGTTACTGGATATTCATTCTGTACCTCTATTTTGGTACAGTGGGAAAGTATGACCTACAGTATACTGACCTGGGCTGGAATCCTGACTGTTCTTATTAGCTGTTACCCATAAGCAAATCACTTAATTTCACTGACTCTCTATCACTCTTATCTCCAGCCTCTGCGTAACTTGGATGCTCTTAGGTAATACAAGTTTAGACAGCCCTCATCAGCATCCTTAGCTCAGCTTACCCAGGGGCAATGTCTCAGGGGCCGGGAATCTTTTCCATCCACATCCCACATGCCCACAGTTGTAGAGCTTTGTTTTGTCCTCAACAACCTATACCAGGGCCCAGCAGAATTCACATGGGTCATGCTGAGACTGAGCCCCCCACAGCCACTCCCTCCTAACAGATCAGTAGCAGTTTTAAAGCCCTGATGTTTTTTTGACTCATTCTCTTAATTTGCTTGACTTTTGGAGGCTGGATCATACCAACTTACTTCTGGCCTGCCTTCATCACTTTATTACTGTCATCCTTCTGTCTTCTTAACCTCTAATTTCCATTCAGTAAGTGAGTTGTATGTCAGGTTACTGAATTACTTGGGCCCTCAGTTTCCTTATTATGTGAAAGTGAACAGAGGCTGCTCACACTCTTGACTGATTCCATTTGTCATTGAGACAAGCATTTTCAAGATACATTGGGTGACTGACGTATAGAGAGACACCTGAACAAAGCTAACAAATCTTTAAGAATACCAAATTCCTGGGGCACCTGGGTGGCTCAGTCAGTTGGGCAACTGACTTTGGCTCAGGTCATGATCTCACAGCTTGTGAGTTCAGGCCCCGCGTCGGGCTCTGTGCTGACAACTCGGAGCCTGGAGCCTGCTTCGGATTCTGTGTCTCCCTCTCTCTCTGCCCCACCCTTTCTTGCTCTCTGTCTCTCAAAACTGAATAAACATTAAAAAAAAAAAAAGAATACCAAATTCCTGAATTCATCATGACTACATCTC
Organism: Lynx canadensis; assembly: GCF_007474595.2. NCBI lineage: Eukaryota > Metazoa > Chordata > Mammalia > Carnivora > Felidae > Lynx > Lynx canadensis. Next base: position 54,816,399 of record NC_044310.1, read on the forward strand.
TTTATTGTAACTACCATGATTATTATCATTTAAATTCCAAGACCATCTTGTAAGTGCAGTGACTATTTTCTGATCTGGATGTTCTCAGATAAAATACCATGGTAGTTTTAGGATCACCCTTTTCTCCTCAGCTGGAGATAAAGACTGTGTTTACATTTGGCCAAATATTTAACTCAGTAATTTCTGAGAAACTACTGTTCACGTCAATTAAGAAAAAAAAAAAATCAATGTACCCAGCTCCTTGATTGCATTAACTGACTAATTCAGAGGAAACTGTGGTCATGTAGAAAGAGCTATTAAGTTTGTGTTAATAAATAATTCACTCTTTAAAGCAACCAGTTATCATCAGGATTGGTTGATATTTTTGGGCACTCACTGAAATTCATAGCAATACAATCATACTTCCTTATGTGTATTAATCTCTTAACATAATACCATTTAGAACTGCAGTTGTACTAAAGCTATAGTACTGTTAGTAACATGATCTCTATAGATTGTCATAGATGGATATAGAAATCAGATGACACTTTGCTAAGATGCTTCTTTGAGTGGATAATATTTGTCACAAGATGCGACTCAACAATTTTTTTTCCCAACTGAATAGCGATAACACTCAAAATGATGCCAATACCAAGGAATTCTGGGTAAACATGCCAAATTTGATGACTCACTTAAAGAAAGTGTCGGAACAAAAGCCCCAGGCTACATATTATAACGTGGACATGCTCAAGTATCAGGTAAGCCTATTCATACAGTCAGGGTGTCTCTTCCACATTATAATTGTGTATTCTAATATGCCTAACATTAAATAAAAGAAAAGAAAATAACATTCCTTTTAATCTAACTTAAAAGCTATAATTTATAAGAAAATAGAAGCTTAAAAGGCTACTTGGAGATTATAAAAATGAAGTTGCAAGAAATTTCAATAGAGATTGAATCCTATGAATTTTAAAGCCTGTGGGATTTTTCTTTTAAGTCTCCATCCCATTTGTCATTAAGTGAACCTAGAAAGCAGGCAGAATTCACCTGCTGCAACATGAGGTGGGTGTAAAGTATTAAAGTGTAGGCAAGAAACTGAATTCTGGAATTAAGTCAGCTTCCTACTGGCCACTGACTTTAGACACTTAATCTCCCTGAACCCCTGTTTCCTCATCTGCAAATAAGGATAATAGTGATTCCTACCTAGATTTTTTTTTAATTAATTAATTAATTTATTTATTTTTATTTACATCTAAGTTAGCTAAAATATGGCGTGACAATGATTTCAAGAGGAGAATTTAGTGATTCATCACTTACACTTAACACCCAGTGCTCATCCCAACAAGTGTCGTCCTTAATGCCCCTTACCCATTTAGCCCATCCCCCCCACCCAAAACCCCTCCAGCAAACCTCAGTTTGTTCTCTGTATTTAAGAGTCTCTTATGGTTAATCTCCCTTCCTGTTTTTATATTCTTTTTCCTTCCCTTCCCTTATGTTCCTCTGTTTCGTATCTTAAATTCCACATATGAATGAAGTCATATGATATTTGTCTTTCTCTGACTGACTAATTTCGCTTAGCATAATACCCTCTAGTTCCATCCACGTTGTTGCAAATGATAAGATTTCATTCTTTTTGATCACCAAGTAATATTCCATTATATATAGATATCTATCTATCTATCTATCTATATATCTATATATATATATCTATATACTACATCTTCTTTACCCATCATCCATCGATGGACATTTGGGCTCTTTCCATAATTTGGCTATTGTCGATAGCGCTGTTATAAGCACTGGGTGCATGTGCCCCTTTGAAACAGCACTCTTATATCTTTTGGGTAATACCTAGTAGTGCAATTGCTGGGTCATAGGGTAGTTCTATTTTTAATTTTTTGAGGAACCTCCATACTGTTTTCCAGAGTGGCTGCACCGGTTTGCATTCCCACCAGCAATGCAAAAGGGTTCCTCTTTCTCTGCATCCTTGCCAACATCTATTGTTGCCTGAGTTGTTACTTTTAGTCATTTTGACAGGTGTGAGGGGGTATCTCATTGTGGTTTTGATTTGTATTTCCCTGATGAGTGATGTTGAGCATCTTTTCATGTGTCTGTTAGTCATCTGGATGTCTTCTTTGGAAAAGTGTCTATTCATGTCTTTTGCCTATTTCTTCACTGGATTATTTGTTTTTTGGGTGTTGAGTTTGGTAAGTTCTTTAAAGATTTTGGATACTAACCCTTTATCTGATATGTCATTTGCAAATATCTTCTCCCATTCTCTCGGTTGCCTTTTAGTTTTGCTGATTGTTTCCTTTGCTGTGCAGAAGCTTTTTATTTTGATGAGGTTCCAGTCTGAGGACTGTCTTTATTCCATTGGATATTCTTTCCTGCTTTGTCAGAGATTAGTTGGCCATACGTTTGTGGGTCCATTTCTGGGTTCTCTATTCTGATCCATTGATCTGTCTGTTTTTTGTGCCAGTACCATACTGTCTTGATGATTACAGCTTTGTAATACAGCTTGAGGTCCAGAACTGTGATGCTTCCAGCTTTGGTTTTCTTTTTCAGGATTGCTTTGGCTGTTTGGGGTCTTTTCTGGTGCCATACAAATTTTAGGGTTGTTTTTTCTGTGAAGAATGCTAGTGTTATTTTGATAGGAATTGCACTGAATATGTAGATCGCTTTGGGTGGTGTAGACATTTTAACAATATTTGTTCTTCCAATCCATGAGCATGGAATGTTTTTCCACTTTTTTTGTGCATCTTCTTCATTTTCTTTCATAAGCTTTCTATAGTTTTCAGTGTATAGATTTTTCACCTCTTTGGTTAGGTGTATTCCTAGGTATTTTATGGTTTTTGGTGCAATTGTAAATTGATTTCTTTCTGCTGCTTCATTAGTGGCATATAGAAATGCAGTTTCTGTATGTTGATTTTATATTCTGCGACTTTGCTGAATTCATGGATCAGTTCTAGCAGGCTGTTCATGGAGTCTTTGAGTTTTCCACATAGAGTATCATGTCATCTGTGAAGAGTGAGAGTTTGACTTCCTCCTTGCTGATTTGGATGCCTTTTATTTCTTTGTGTTGTCTGATTTCTGAGGACTTCCGACACTATGCTGAATAACAGTCCTACCTAGATGTTTTATAGGTTGTTGTGAGGGATTAATAGCCTAATATATTTCAAAGTATTTGTAAAATATAAGTAGCCCTAGGCCTGCCGTTTTATTTTAAAGTGAGCTCTGAGGAATCCCATTTGTTGTTTAGTTGTGGTCATACTGTTTTCCAACCATCCAAGGAATTGGGTGGGAATCACAGCAAGCATGTTGTGGGATTGCCTTAAAATCTCAGCATGTTTATTTTTTGGCCACCAGGAGCATCCAATCAAAAACACACCTGTACAAATTCAAAAAGCACTTGTCACTGGGTAGAGGAGCCACTGTGAAGTCAAGAACTACCACTGAGATAGAGGGCAGAAACTGGCAGGGAAGGGTCAGTCTGCTGTGCTTCTGATTTACCTTATATAACACATTTTCAAAGCATAGTTCATTTGCAGAGGCTTGTGCCTCTAAAAATATTTCAAGTATAAAAACTTATAATAGTTATCTAACTAAAGTTGTCATTGAAAGCCATGTCTGTCATTTTATAAAAGAACCCATATCTGGGCTTGTTTCTGTAGCAACCACTGCTGCCTTCTGAGCTCAACCTGCCCTCAGGCCCCTTCCCCATGGTGTCCCTATGTGTGAGAAATGCTAGGCCAATAGCCAGCTGTTTATAGTCTTTAAAATTGGCAAAACTCAGACTCCACACAAAAAAACTGGAAGGGCATGGAACGCCTGGGTGGCTCAGTTGGTTTAGCGTCCGATTTTTGATTTAGGTTCAGGTCATGATCTCACTGTTAGTGAGACAGCCCCATGTTGGGCTCTGCTTGGGATTCTCTGCCTCCCTCCCTCTCTCTGCCCCACACCAGCTCACACATGCACACTCTCTCTCTCTAAATAAACTTAAAAACAAAAACAACTGCAAGGGCATAGACGTCACCCACACAGACCCTGCAGTATATGTATGTGTGCTGGTTAAAGAAGTCTCCTAGAGGGGCGCCTGGGTGGCGCAGTCGGTTAAGCGTCCGACTTCAGCCAGGTCACGATCTCGCGGTCCGTGAGTTCGAGCCCCGCGTCAGGCTCTGGGCTGATGGCTCGGAGCCTGGAGCCTGTTTCCGATTCTGTGTCTCCCTCTCTCTCTGCCCCTCCCCCGTTCATGCTCTGTCCCTCTCTGTCCCAAACAATAAAATAAATAAACGTTGAAAAAAAAAATTTAAAAAAAAAGAAGTCTCCTAGAGTACCATCACAGTGAACAATCGAGACATAATAACATTGTGAACTCACTGTGGACCCAGAAATCAAGTTGGTATTTTTGTCTTTAGATAAGACAATATTGGTGATTCTGCAAATGTGGCTTTTCCTTGGTCAAATTCATCGTTGATTCTAGCTAGAATTGACAGGAGACGGTACAATGTACCCATTCTAATTAGAGGACCTGGGTTCAAGTCCTCACTCTGGCAGATCCCAAAGGAGTAATAATAATCTGCTTTGTCTAACTCGCTGGTATGTTGTGAAGAGAAAGTACGAGAGTATCAGCAGGTAATCTGTGTGAAAACACTAATGCTTTTACTAAGTGCTAGGCACTATGCTGACTGTTTCACATAAAATATCTTTGATTTTCCTGACAACTCTAGGGGTGGATATTATTATTATAATTCCCCTTTGGCAGATAAAGAAATAACTAAGGCTCAGAGAGGTTTAGTGACTGGTCCAAGATCTGCTTGTCAGAACTCAGATCCAAGACTAACTCCTTGGCTTCAGCTCCTAACCAGCTCCTAAACACCTCCCTAACTGACCTAAAGTGCATTGTAAACTCTAAAGTGCTATGGAGATTTTATGTTTTTAACCTATAACAATTTACCTGTAGCACCCATCTCTCTTTCACAGGGCACCCTTCACAGTGATAATTTATTGAGGGCTCATTTGTAAACAGCACTGACAACATTGTGACATTTTATAGCTAAGAGTATTCCCATGGGAGATAGTCAGAGCTTCTAGCTTTGTCTCAGATTAGTGGTCGAGTCTTAAATATTCTCTTTGCTATCGTTTGGCAAGGTGTCTGCCCAGGGCATTCAGTCCACACCCCTGAACCTGGCAGTGAACTGGCGGTGTGAGCCAGCAAGCACTGACCTGCGCATAGATTACAAATACAATACGGATGCAATGACAACTGCGGTGGCCCTCAACAACGTGCAGTTCCTGGTCCCCATAGATGGAGGGGTAACCAAGCTCCAGGCCGTTCTCCCACCAGCAGTCTGGTAAGGAGACCCCAGTCCCCTTCCTCTTTATCAATGGGCTCTTTCTGGGCAAAGGGATCACAGACTTCTTAGCATTTGTGTTTCCTACAGGAGGAGATCACAGCAGGCCTATGTGTCAGGGTTCAGAGCAGGAAACAGCAACCATTCTGTTCTGTTATTTTAAGCAGAAAATGATTTAACACAGGGATTCATATGCTCACACGATGGTGGAAGTGCTAGAGGAACAAGCTTTAGGCTGGATCTCCAAGAATGTTTCCCAGAACACTGCAGAACTGGCCTGCCAGGGAAGCTGCTACCTCAGCCACAACCAAGAAGCATAGATACCAGGAAGCTGCCCATGGAGCCATTGAATTCAAGAACTCACTGCTGCCATGTTGATCCAAGGATAAGAAAGTTCCTACCGGCACTGCCTTAACTACTTCTCAACACTCACAGAACGGGAGCCTGGGCTGTATGGAGCACTTTGTTAGAAGACCCCCACATCTCAGTTGGGTTACTGGCCAGCAGAAAACAGCCACGAAAGTGACAGGAGAATGGCCTCTGCCTCCCTTCTATCCTCCAAATCTCAAGCAGTGCATGTAATTGGTAGACCCTAACATGCATCTAGGACCCTAACTACAGGGGTGTCTAAGAAATGTAGGGTTTTGTTTTATAGCCTTCTGAGCTATAAAAAGACACCACTAGAGAAGGTATGGGAACAGATACTGAATAGACACTGCGTACCAATAGCAGTTGTTAAAAAGAACTTGTTCTCTTAGAAAAAATTACTCTGGTTTTTCCATGTGATTCTTAGAAGCAAAAAGGAGAACATTAAAAAGAAAGTCAGCCATATGATAGCTCCAACTTAAGTTATCTGGATTAATTGGTTAACATTTCTCATCTGTGTTTTCAGTAGCTGTGTCAAATAACTGCCTGTCTTCTACATGTTTTCCTATCTGACAGTGTTGTGGCTAGTTACAATAAGGAACAGAAAAAAGAGAGAATTATAGATGGATGGATAGATGGATGCATGGATGGATGGATGGATGCATAGATAGGTACGTAGGTAGATAGATAAAGCATAAATTGTAGTTAACATTTTCAAGATTCATTTTTTTAAGTTAGCACTATCTAGAAAAAATATGGCATCCATTAGACAAAAACCTTTGCCTGTGCAAAAGCCTTTTACCTATTTTATTTTTAGGAATGCTGAACAACAGAGAATATTGTGGAAGATTCCTGATATTTCTCAGAAGTCAGAAAATGGAGGTAATGTCATTGTAGGCTTATTTTAATTAATATTTAAGGCTGAAATAACTTTCAGGTATTAGAAAACTATTAGCAAAAATACACTTAGATTGAAAACAAGCAAAATATTTCACTTCGCTTTGGTATATACTTATTTCAACCAATAAAAGCAAATAATTCCTGCATGAATCCTCTACTTCCCCTTTTCTGTCCACCCCCACATCAAACAGACTATTCTTCAGAGAAGAGCTTTTCATGAGACATGTTTTCATTTTGTGTCAGATCTCAACTCTCTGCTAGTTTAGGTATTTCTTACTTTCTTGTGATATTAATCATAGCTTGGAAAATACATTGCCTTCCAAGTATCATGCTCCCAAATTTTGGAGTACCACTTGGCTGAGTTACACTTTCATCAGTGTGCAAAAAGGAGTTCCTTATAATATTTCATGATTAATTTCATTCATTACCATTTTGTCACTGAAACATATACTATTGTCTAGTAAGTTAGATTGTGTATATTAACTTTTGAATACAATTTCCCAAACTATATCCATCATGCTGTGTTGACTGTTATCTTGTAATGATACTCTTTTCTTAGGGGTGGGTTCTTTACTGGCAAGATTTCAGTTATCTGAAGGCCCAAGCAAACCTTCCCCATTGGTTGTGCAGTTCACAAGTGAAGGAAGCACCCTTTCTGGTTGTGATATTGAACTTGTTGGAGCAGGGTATCGGTTTTCACTTATCAAGAAAAGATTTGCTGCAGGTAAGTGGGTATCCTGTGAGTTTCATTTGCAAAAATAGTGTTGCCGTAGCTACTCTTTCTTAAGAAGGAATAGTGTCTGATTTGCTCATCTTCTTTCTTTTCCTCTTCCCCACTCCCAATCCCCATTTCTCATCCCAGTTAGAAAGCAAACCAATTATAGAATGAGGTAAAAATGGGATAATAAACTGGAAATCAGAAATTAGAAAGGCCCTGACTATTTATCATGCCTCTGGTTCTGTTTCTTATGCAGGGATGACCAGTCATTCCCATTATATACATGTATACACTACGGTTAATGGAGTAAATCCTACTTTTACATATATATATGTAAAATATATATATAAGTATATATATATATATATATATATGTAAAATAATACATATGTATACATATATATATGTAAAAAATATATATAAGTATATATATATATATATATATATATGTAAAATAATATGCTATTTGCCTTTGAATTTACCTCTTAACTGAAAACTTTTTCTCCAACAGGACTTCATAGGTTTTAGACTTGTTAGGCATAGCTGAGATCTGAGAAGATCTATCTTTCACTTTAATATAAGTACCCTTAAAGAATCTAGGCCAGGTATCAGCAATGGTTGCCCATGAGCTGCAATGGCCATGAGACAGGTTTTTGGCATATATAATAGTTGGTTGGCAAAGGAGTCCCCAATACTAGGATGATTATACTTATCAATGACTTGCTGGGATAACAAGATATCAATGACTTGCTGGTTTTTATGCCTGCTATAATCGTGTAATTATCAGTTATAGCCCTTTCACTGTCAAAAATGACCCAGGTTATATGGTTACTATTCCTGTAACAAGTTGGGTTCCCACATCCGGGAACAAATCCTCCACCCTATCCTAAAACCTAAACCTCTGCAAAGGATTCATTCACGGAAATGTGAAAAGACAACTTGCTGGGCTGGGAAATTGAAAACTTAAAATATTGCACATATTTGATACTAGTATTGCTCTCCTCAAGATGCAGCGATTAGCTTCTAGTGGTAGGGCAGGAAGAATAAAAATGTTGCCCCCATATAATAATCATGTTATGGAAGGTAACCTGTTGATATGTTGTTTTGTTTTGCAGGAAAATACTTGGCAGATAACTAATAAAATCATATGCAAGGATTTGGAGGATTCATATAATGGAGAACTGTTGTATGAGAAACAGGTTTTAATTTTGGTTTGATGAGAACAAACCAAAATCTGCACTCGGGATATATCTGCTGGAAATGTCAGTGATTTTCAGCAATGATTTCCCTCACACAATACCATGGTGACCAGTCTTACAGTATTTACTTCTAGGTGTAATATTGTTAATGGTTTTAAAATGTAATTATTGTATTTGTAAATTGTACTCATTCCAGTAAGGCAGTTAGACACTTGAGTTTTAGCATTTTACCATTCCTGAAATGGATGTAATTTCAACTGTGGTATGTAAATTTAATAGTAGTACTGTTGAATGGCACAATGCTTACAGAGGTAGATTGCATTTTGTCAATATATAAAATTTAAATATAATATTGATAGCTGTCATAAAGGGGGTGCCACATACAAAGAAAATTAAGTGGAACCAGGAAAAAAAAAACTTCCTTTTCTTCAATCCTTAGTATGTTTTACTCTAGTGCTAAATAAAAGTTCTATCTTCAAATATTTAGTGGGTTAAATTCAGAAACTATTTCAGAAAAAAAAATTCTAAAGTTACAGCATATTCAAGAAAAGCATTAATTACCACTTTTTAAAAAGCTTTTTTTTCAAACTGCAAATTTCATAAAAATGCAAACTGTGTAAACAGGACCTCTTATTTTTATAACTTGTGTAAAAAGGGAAAGCAATTCATATTTAAAGTTTAAGTATATGAAATTCTAACCAAGAGTAGAGAAGATGTTCAAGTCTTAACCTTGCCCCCCTCTCTCTACAGTTTAGCAAATGTGGAGATTTGCTGAGTAATATCAGACTAAAGCCAAAATTGTGATTTTAAAATTTCAAAACTTTCCATAGGTGAACTGGTTAACAGCTTTTGCACAATTACTCTGAACAGAGTCTCTCCCATCTAGCATGGAGAATGGTCACGTATCTTTCTCTTTACCTACAGGAATCAAAACACTAAGATTGAAATCTCAGAAAAAAAAAAATTTAGTTCCCTATTTAAGTCCAGAAGGAAAATTTTAATCATCATCATTTATATCATTTGGGAAGGAAAAAAAAAAAAGCTTTATAAATGAGATTATGAGATTCTATCCACATTGTGTACAATAAATTTCCTTTTGGCTAAGATTCATCATATGTAACTATAAATCGTTGCCACTCTTAGGGAACCAGGAAGAGAGTTATCAAAAATTTATGTCATGATTTCATTGTTGCAAGGTGTGATTAAAACTGTAATTACTCAGTCTGGCCTCACACTGGGGGGATTCAGAATGGAGAAGCACTTCTTCAGGGGTGGGTCACAGTTGTAAAACCTCCCTCCTCTACCGTCTGAAAATATAAAACTCCCTTTAAGTCATAGAGCTTTCTTTAAACATGAACCAATTCTTATTCTAAGTTACACTGTTAAATAACTGTAATTATTAAGCTGTTATATTTATCATTAGTTGTTAAGTTTTACATTCACTTATATTTGACAAAGAATCGTTAGCCCTTTAAATTTTAGAATCAAATTAAATTTTGTAAGTCTTACTTTTAAAAAGAGATTGTGACTGGCAATTGTTTATAGTGGAACTTTTTAAATTAATATTTGTACTTCTCAATCAGTGCTTGGTACCAAGAGAATGTTCAAAAAGGTCTGTTTCACCTCAGAAGAATTCCTACTATCCAAACACTCTCAGTTGGCTCCCCAAATAGTCTGGTATTGAAGTTTTTTGAACAAATTGTTAATATACTCATTTTAAGTAAAGATACTCAATTTGATTTTGAAACCAAAATAGAAAATGCAAACTTTTCACTCCCATAAAACATAGGAAAAACTTCAAACACTGAAACCAATGGAGAATAAGCAGATAGTTGTAGGTAAGATAATTGAGAATTATCCAACATACAAATATAAAAATGCGTTTTTAAGGAATTCATGAGAAAACATATTGAATATTATTAGTACAAAGCATATTAAAAATGTGTAAATATTACTGGTTCTTATGTCTTGCTCTTTATATTTTATTTTATATAGTTCTAGCGTGAATTAGTAATTAAGCACAAGGGTTTTTTTTTCAGAGTAATTTTGTTGATATTGTAAAAAATATAATTTAAAACATAGATTACAATAATTTCTAACATTATTCAAATGTTTCCAGGAACTAAATTTGAAACTATGGAGATCTCTTATGATCCCTTAATTAGGCTTTGTGAAACAGAATGGAAGTCATTGGCTTCATAATTATTAAACTTTCAATAACCAGAACCTCATTAGAGAATACATCCCTTCTCCTTTCAGAAAATAGGTCAAAGAATAACACAATAAACTCATATCAGGGATTTAGATTCTGGTGGGCTTTTTTTCAAACTTATAGTTTATACCTGTTATACCTGTATCTATAGTACTGTACAATAGGAATTCACATTAGGAAAAATAATCCTAGACAATGCAAGAGTCTCTGCTATTGAAAAAAAACAACAACAACATTAAGTCAGGTTCATTATCAATTCCTAAAATTAAACAAAATGGGCAAGTATATAGTAATATTTTCAATACCAGGGGTTAAAATAAAAAGCAAGAGTTCTCATTAACCAGAACACCATTTCCTGAGATTTATGATTTTAAAAGTTTCTGTTCTAACAAGATAGAAAGTATGAATGATATTGCTTTATTTTGACAACATGGAAAGTATGTTTTTCTTTTTAAAATAAATTCCATATTTTCTTGATATTTTTAAAATAAATTCTTATTAAGAATTAGTCTGAATTTTACCATAGTTGGAATTTATAATTCCTAAGAATTAAATTTTTAATTATTTTTAGAGCTCTGTTCTTCTCTACACTTACAGCCAAACTGAAAAGTCACTGTATGGTATTTGGGAACATATTTAACCTATAGAGAAAGAATGTCAACATTTCAAATGGTTTTCAGTAAATAGAGATGCTTTATTTTTGTTTTTATGTATTTTTACTCAATCTTAATCTGCAAAGTGTTTGAGGCAATAATTTTACACATTGTCATTTCTAAATCTTCTTTAAAGAAGCCTGGTAACTACATTAACTCTACCACTAACTCCTGCTGTGTGATGTTGGACAAATCACTACCCTTCTCAGTTTCTCATCCTTAGAATGAAGGATTGGGATTGCCAGTGATTTTCAAGCTTTTCTTAACAGCAGGACTTTTTTCTACTAAAGTTGCACATGGAATTCTGTTAGACAAAACAGTTCAAAGCCATGAATGAGTTCCTTCAGCAGTTTAAATCTGTGCCCCCCCAACCAACACTATTTAAACACCATCATAACGTATCAACAATCTATAAAATTTTTCCCGCTTCTGAAGTTCCATGATTCTACTAGACTCAGATGGATCCACTTGGGGGGGGGGGGTTCATAAGAAAAGTTGTACAATCACAGTGATTGACTGATGTATAATAAAAATTTATACTTACTGGAGTGCTTACCATATACCAGTCAATATAGATATTAGCTCATTTAATCCTTATATCAACCCAAATGTTGTAGGTACTCTTTTTAATTCCTATTTTACAAATGATGACATTGAGGCTTAGATTAATTAATTTGCCCAAAGTGACACAGAAGCTGGAAGTAACCCAGTTATCTTGACTGCAGAGGAAGCCGCTGGCCAGTTTTGCTTGTTCATTCTGGGAAATAAATTCTACATATTCCATTTGCATCCCAAGGTTAAAAGGTGCTATGAAAAATTAGTATCAAAATATGGGTAATTCTAATAGCAAAATTGTTGGAAAAGAGTATGTTTCTCAAATTATGACTTTTGGACTGTTTGCATTAACATTCATTTAAAGGACAATGATTTTGGCTCAGTCACCACCACATCCCCAGAGCTTAGAAGATAGTAGCACATCAATAAGTTTACATTGAAAGAATAAATCTCTAGGGATACTATTTAGTAATATGTATTTTGACAAGCACCCAAATTTTGAGAATCACTGCCCTAATAGGTCTCTGAGGTCCTTCTTAGTTATGACATTTTATCAGATTTTAGGCATTAACTGTAAGTCAAATACCACTTTTCTAGTGAGCTTATTTTTTCATTCAGTCCATTTAACTTTCTCCAATCTTAAAAAAAAAAAAAAAAGATTCAGGGCTTTTTCTAGAGTTGCTTAGAGTTCTCCTGTTATGCTATCTCTGTGTCAAAGTGGCTTGAAATTCATTCTCTCATTTTCATATTTCTGTCCTTTTCATCAATGTCTTAAAAGAGTAAGAGAAACTGTAGGGAGACCGCAAGTTCTCACTCATTGCAAATACAAAGTCCTAATAAATGTCTTCCTCCTTGCAAGAGACACTCAGACCGATATGTAACTTGTGAGTTGACCCTATTTATTTTGTAGGTCTTTGAACTGGATGCTGTATAAGCATGGACTGGTGTCATTCTATAGGAGTTGCACCAATCATTTTTATTTTTCCTTTATTTTTTTTTCCGAAATAACCACGCTGTCAATTAAATTTGAATGACACAGTAAAATGTGCAGATATCTACTAAGAAGATGAGTTGTGGAGTTTGCTATTTTTTTAAGCCTTCTTTTTCCTTAGATTGTGCACTCAGCAAAATCCCATTCAGTTTAAATATATTCATTTTGCTACATGGTTTTTTTGACCAGCAATTTTTTTCAATGCAAGTATAATTTTGTTATGATATCAAAAAGTGGGTGATCTCTAAATATTGCTTCAAAAGTTAATATAAGTAAAAATGATGTTTCCTTGAAATAAGTCAAATTAAATTGTTGATACAAATGGACAAATTAATCTATGTTACATTGATTAAAGAGTGTTCTGATGATCCCCCCCTCCCCACTACCTTTTACTATGTGCACTTCTGTCTTGAGGCTTTATTGGATTTTCCTGCTTCTTTTGTGGGTTTTTTTTCCCATTTAACAAAGAGCATCTAAATGCCATTCCCTCACTCATGAATTAAACATGGACGCCATTACATTATATTTTGTGCATGGAGTGTATGGAGGAAAAATGAGGTAGGAGTCCTATATTTAAATCTCCAAATATTAAAAAACAAACAACAACAAACAAAAACCCACTAGCTTTTCTTTATGTCATTGCTTTGATGTTCTGTCGTCTTCTGTAGGCTAGAGTTGCAATTTTAATATCTAATTCAAACTGAAATATTCTTCTTGAAGGAATGTCAAATTTTCGGGTCTATTAAGGTGATCATGGTCATACCTCTTCATTATCCCTCATGTTTAATATCTGATTTCTATCTTCAACGAGTATTCTTGTGAGAGAAAGGCACCTCCTTATTGACATTCACCATAAGTATAATAATTTATTCTCCACGTATAACTTCTAAAGTTATTTTTCCTTTGACTTATAGTATTTTTGATTGTCTCCTTCTATCCCTAGGATAGTAGATTGCTTGTTCTAAATACATCTTTAAGCTTATAAGAACAGATGTTTCAATGAGAAGCAAATATATTTTTATGTGTCACTTGAAACTGAAAGAAAAATAAGTAATGGAAACTTCTACTGCATTCACCTATATTCCAGTATTTTCCAAATTGTGTCCCGGTCTACTGGTTCTGACAAATGTTCACAGTGGCCTGCGAATACATGATCCTATGCCATAGTCCCCACCCCTCGGACATTGATAATAAAGGTCAGTGTTTTAATGAAGCTTAAGAAAGTTATTAAATCACAAAAACACTTTTTTTTTCCCAAACACACCTTGAAGAAACTTGAGAAAAGTTTTCTTTTTAACACCAGCTAACATATCCTTCAAGGACTGCAAATAATACAACCAGGAATGTTTTGAAAGGATGCTTCTGGGTCTTTGAAAAATCCCTACCATTTCAAATCAATTAGTATTTATTTTAAGTTTCATTAGTATATCTTAGTGAATTTAACTTTATCCCCTAAAATATTCAAAATAAAACAATGAAGTTGTTTTAGTATATTAATTTTTTAAGTATCATGTTTAAGGTCTGTACTAATGACCAGCACATCAGGCTGCCATCTGTTGAAAACAATCCAAATTCTTTACAGAGTGGAATTACTGCTAATGGACAACCTTTGATAATATTTTATTAAACAGCTTTAAGAAATTGAATCATGATATCTCAACACTGACAGCATTTTTACATAATCTTGTTAGAAACTATGTAAAAACATTTTTTTAAATGAGAGGGATACATTATTTAGCAAGGATTTTGCAGAACTGGACACTCTATTAATAAGCATTTTACAGTTTTTTTTGCTATGCTTTATTTTGCAAATCAATTGTTTTTACTCAAAATCAGCAAAATTCCTTTAAAAAAATTCCTGGACAAACCGATTCAGAATAAAGCTGAAATCACTTTACACTTCTCTAAATATAGCTCAATTTTTAATTCATTCAGAGTTTGTGAATCAGCTTGATAGATGACAAGCCATTTATCATTTTAAAATATTCCATCGAATGAGTGTACCATGTGAATGTTAATTCCATCTCATTTGTTCAGCTGTATATTACTTCATTGACATTTTCTCCACCTTTTGTCTTTTTTTGGCAAAACTAATGCTTAGTGTTATTCATACATACATGATTACTTTAAACTATTTTAAATAATACACCAAATAACTATCGCTGGGATCACTGTCCCAAGGTCCAAAGCCAGATTGTTTCTTTTCCTTGTGAGAGGTGACAGGATGATAATTCTTATAGCTGTGTTGGTTTTGCAGGTCAGTATTGAATTCTTGCTTTGTTAAATGGATGTGCATGAAAGAGATTGGCTCCTGTCTGATCTGTCTGTTTCTCTCTCAATTTAAGAGAGTTGGAAAATTGCTGTTGAATACATTTTCTGGAAAAAGCCAAGTGTTGGTATGATGATATGCTAATCTTATCTATGAGTAGAGCTTCACTACAGGCTAAGCAGTCATTTATAGAGCTGGCTTTTTTTTTTAACTGTTTGAATATTGTTGGGTTTCAATATACAATTTTTTTTAAATTTTTCACTTTCCATAGGAAAAAAAAATCTATGAATGAAATGATCAGATTTTAATGTTCATGCCTACTAAGTGTCATCCATTTTTTTTTTACTTTAACAATAAGAGAGATTAGGAAAGAATGTCAGAGAAATTTTCCTGTGTTTCTAAATGTAATAAAATTCAGTCAGTTGTCTTTCTTAAGGAAAATGCTGTTCGTATATACTTGAATTTCAGTTGGTGGTAGCCTTTATTTAGAATTCCCCCCATGATCTTTATAGCAACAGTAAGCTGAATTTCTTTATGACCTGTACGGAGTATATAATTTCACAAAATTCCTTGAGCATAAAATATTTATAAAAGACATTGTGGATTAAAATACTCAAGTATATTTTTTAAATCTTGTTAAAAAGTTGATGCCTGGCTCTTTTTCCTACGTGTTGTAATTCAACAGAGAGTACTTTTATTCCCATAGCCGTTACTGCTTTGTCTATGATGAAAGCTTTACTGCTTCTGCGCTGTGCTCAAGAAGAGAAACAGCAAAAGAAGCAAGGGCTGGCTGCAGCAAAGCTCGCTGTTGAGCAATGGTGACGTGAATGTGTAGTACTGATTTCTTGAAGATAATCATGAGAACATTTTAACGTTACTTGCCTTATGAGTTAGAAAAGGTGTGGATATCATTTTTTTTGTAAATAATGATTTTTACAAATGTTTTTTCTGTCATAATTTTCCCGATCACCCATTTCACAAATCCTGAATATGCAATTATTTATCATGACACATTACTGCAACAAGGGTTCCCGTTTCAGAACAAAGTTTAATTATACATGAGATCAAGATGAAATATCTGAGTAAGTTGTTATTTACATGTGATTTTTTTTTCTGAAAAATAAATGAAAACTCTAAAAATAAATTGAGTTGTGAACCTCTTTTATCAGCAGCCGCTTAAAATTTTATCATATTTCTGGAAAGTGCTGTCGCATGTTTAGGGTGGGCAAAGCGGGCGAAAAGTTTGGCACAGTGCAAAAGCTTTAGAGTTGGACAAATCCAGCTCCGTGATTTAACTACAAGCTTGAGCATGCTACTCAATGATTCTTCATTCTAATCTAAAAAAAAAAAAAAAAAAAATGGAGTTAATGTCCCTTTATCATGGAGCTAATGAACAGTTTAAATGAGATAATCTTTATCAGTCACCTAATAGTTCCTGCCTACTACATAGTAGACACTCAATAAACAATCCTTTCCTGTTCTTATTTGTCTATGAATAGGGATTGGGATGGAACCAGAACACTTTACTGATCTTTCTCTGGCTCTACGGTTATCCCAGTGTATTGCTATTGTAAGCTAATGCTGACTGCACTGAGCACTCAATCAAGGGACATGTGCCAAGCTAGTGACTTAGAGGCATTATTTTATTTCTATCTCCAGTGATTGTGCACTATATAAGGTTCTTTCAAGGGTTTGGTTTGTTTGCTTTGGGTTGAGGGAAGGAGCCAGTAGTTAATTATTAAGGAAATTAAGGACGAAGGGCCTATTAGATACGGCAGGTGGGTCCTCAAGCCCAAACAGCCTCCATTTCAAAGCTTCTTAAACTTTAAGAGGTTGGGAAGAGAATTGTTAAGGGAAGTGAAGGAGCCGTATTTGCAAGGCACAGGAGATAAATCCACACGCTGCACTGCCCTGAACATGTTATTTAAGATCTCAGAATCTAATTTTCTCTATCTGTAAAAGGTTAACAACCTTCCCTTGACAGAGTTGTTGGGACAACTAAATAAAACGGAAGTCGTTTTCCAAGTATCTGGTAAATATTAGCTCTCAACAAATTATCCTTCTGATGGCGTGTCTGTACCTTGGAGCCTCAGGGATCTGGGAAAGCGAAGGGGGGCTCTACTTTCTCTTTGTGCCTCAGATTTCCTGCCCCAGGAAACCGCACTCCTGCCCCTGGCGTTCAGGGAAAAGGGACCTGGATGAGGGCTCCGTGGGCTGCTGCTTGGGTCCCAGAGGACCTCGCCGTAGGATGAACCGGTTCCCTCCAGCTCACAGCTACCCCGGGGCACAAACGGGCTCAGGGCGTCCTCCGCTGGGCAGAGACGATGAGATCCTTAATCCTTAGGGCAGCTCAGAGGACCACGCAGCTACTATGCCCCTCCCCGGCGTGCAGAGGAGTCTGTTTGAGGAAGTCACCCTGGAGACCGGGCGCGGAGCACACGGGGAGTGCGCGGGCGGCCGCAGACGGCCGCAGACGGCCGCAGGCGGAGGGAGACGCGGGCGGCGGCAGCCTCGCCGTGCGCCGCAGGCTCCCGCAGTGGAGGAGAGGGAGGTCCAGGAGGCCCCTGGCGGAGCCGCGGCTCCAGCGCTGCTGTGGGTAAGCGCTCACTCTCCGCGCGCCTGGGGGTGGAAGCGGAGAAGATACAGCAGGTGGGAGGGTTGCCGAGGAGGGAGGGCCCTGTGGTAAGAAATGGCCTGTCTGCGCTGGCCTTGGCCTCCCTGAAGCCTACTCCTCCTCCCCACGACAAATGGGAGAAAGTGGCCCCAAATCACTGGAAGTAAGTCTTGGCCTTTCGTCCCCACCCCATCCACCCCCCTCCCCCTTCGGACCTCCTGCATGTCTGAGCTTTAGGGTGATGCCTAGTACAGAGCTGGCCAGCTTGGTCTGCTCCGTGAGAGCGATGAGTCCTCTGCAGTCTTCCTTGAGGCCCGGCAACACTGGGCGGCCACACCCTTGGGGACCTCTAGATTCCAACTCTGGAAACGAGTGAGCAGACCAAGGTCTATCTGTGTCACTTTGGATCAGAACCTGAATGACCCGCTTCATGAGGTTCAGTGTGCCCTACCACACGCATAGGCACATGTAGGCACTCATACTCATATACACAGACATACACACAGACACTTATACACACAAGCATACACAGATGCCCACACTCACACACCACACACACACAAGACGCACACCCACAGTCAGTACACAGACACAGAGCACACAAAGGCTCACACACAGACACACAGGCACACACTCACTTGGGTGCACAGATAATAGCTCATACACACAGGGGCACACACGGGTACACACAGGCACACACTTACACCCATGTACACCGATACTCATACACACAGCCTCACACACTCATGCCCACACAGGCACACACCCACAGACACATGCACAGGCACACACTCACAGAGGGATGCTCACGCTCATGCACACACTCACACAGGCACACAATCACACACACACCCCTCACTGCCTCCCTTCCAGCACACAATACCTCTGCCAAATCTGTGTGCCCTTTGCCTCTCTACTCTGCCACTGATCACGCTGAGGTTTTTAGATTGTATACTTGTCTGCCCTACCCATTCAACTGCCAGCTCCTTGAAAGCAGGGACTCTGTTTTAGTTCTTTTTTTTTGTGTCTAGGACAGTGTCTCCTTATTCGGGCTCTCAGATTTACAGATTATAAAATAATTTAAAATGACTATAAATTTCTATGTAGGCAATAGAGCAGTAGACCTACAGTCTAAATTCTGGGAATCCATTCCTACTGGCAGCTTTTTGACAAGCATTTGAGAAAAGGAAGTAGGTTTTCTAATAAAATACTTTGCTTAAGGTTAAGTTCTGTGTGCTGTTTACAAAGTAAATCTCTTTGGCTTGAAAAAAAATACCCTTTGGGGAAGACAATTTTAATTTTTAAAGTACTAGCAACAGCAACACCTATTAATTAGCCACCTTTTATCAGGATTAATTTGGGGGGGGAGGCAATAAAAAATATTGCTTTCTGACGTGGAATATCTTTCTTCCACACAAGGCTATCATTTCTCAGTGACTTAACCTCTTCTGCTATTAAGCATTTAGCTGAAGCTTAATATCTGCTTATGTGAATTATACTATTGCATAGATAAAAGTTAGAGGAGTTATCATATTTCCAATTATACTGATCAGAATAACAACATGTACTCATTACTCTCAAGGAAAGTGCACATCGCCATCCAAAAATTGTAGAAGACTGTTTTGTGTTTTTTGTAGTTTTTCAAATTTTTTTTAATGTTTATTTATTTTTGAGACAGGGAGAGACAGCATGAATGGGGGAGGGTCAGAGAGAGAGGGAGACACAGAATCTGAAACAGGTTCCAGGCTCTGAGCTGTCAGCACAGAGCCTGATGAGGGGCTCGAACTCACGGACCACGAGATCGTGACCTGAGCCAAAGTCGGATGCTTAACCGACTGAGCCACCCAGGTGCCCCTATTCTGTGTTTTTTAATCTAGAATGAGTTTCTGTGTTATACTAACTAACATGTTTTCGGATCTTCCATCTGCTATTTTACAAAGGTTGCTTTCCATAGGATATGATGATGTCAGACATTGCTAAAGACAGAATGGCTCATTCTGTGAAGAAAAGGGGAAGTATGTCTTCTCTAAGTGGTCGAGAATTCTGGCAGAAAGAACTTCACAGGTGCACCAAAAAGTGAGTAACTGAATGTCTAATAACCTAAGTTTGATTATTGAGTAAACCAATTCATAATGCTTATCAGAAGAAACAAATTCCTCTGGGACATAAAAAGGGAGAAAATGGGCAAGTACAACATTCAGGTCACCTTTTGGGGCTATATTTTACAAAAGAAAGAAAACGAGAGTGAGAAAATCTAAGTGATATGTTGATTCTGGCAGCATCTTTTTACTATTTCAAGGAGCACCCCAAAAAAGTCATCTACTCAAAAGAAATGTCATATGCGATGTGGATAAGCTGCATCTTACATGTCTCTTAAATTCTTCTCCTCAATATCATATCAATGAATAGATTTTGCATTTTACAATCTCTCTCTATATAGGGTATATATACATATATATGATGCATTTATCATTGTTTTATACAAATTTCGTGATGTATTTTCAATAGTTTCCCTTTAAATGGCTGCATAATACTTTGTCTGTTTATAATTCTGGGCTAGTTAGCCATGCCCCAATTCTTGGGCATTTTAAGTCTGTTTCCACTTTTTTTTCTTTTTCACTATATAATAAGTTTCTGCTTGTTTTCTTTCCAGAAGTATGATTAGTGGGTCAAAGGGTAATAAGTACATTTTTTGGGCTCTTGATGCATATTGCATTTGCTCTCTTAAAAAGATTAATTAATTTTTAATACTTGCATGGCATTTCTTTTTGACTGCCATTGGGAAGAAAACAGCAAGTTATCTGACACAGAGGTCAATGAATTTATATAATAGACTTTCTTTCTTAACGATTTCTGTGGGATTGGAGGATGTGGTATAGAAATCCCCATGGTTTGGGCAGCAAGAGCTGGTGTGTTCTGTGGAGCAGAAACCAGAAAACCTGGAATAGATTTGCATTATAATTCTGAAATCAAATCTTTCCACTTTCAGAGTGTATTAATGTACTTATTTAAAAGTCTGCTTTCCAACCCTGATGTTTGTGGATTACAAATACAGCTTTTTCACAGATAGGAGATGTAATGGAGTAGCAATCTCACCTAATGTCAGAAGTAAAGCTGGGGGAAAAATTAACTTCAACAACTTTTGCTTCTGACCCTAAGCCCTTTTGGCTGCTGGTCCCAATTTAAGTGTAAGAGGTTTTTGTTCTTTTCAAATTTGTATTTACGTTCTAGTTAGTTACTATAGAGTGCAATATTGGTTTGAGAAATAGAATTCAGTGATTCATCACTTACATACAACACCCAGGGCTCATCATAAACAAGTGCCCTCCTTAATGCCATCTAGCCATCACCCATCTAGCCCATCCCCCACCCGCTTCCCTTCATAGCCCTCAGTTGGTTCTCTATCTTTAAGAATCTCTTATGGTTAGTGTAAGAGTTCTTTATAAAATTATTTTAAAATAACTGTTAGCTTAAATTCAACTTTTTTCAAGAAAATATTTATAATATAGGGCACCTGGGTGGCTCAGTCAGTTGAACATTCAACTTTGGCTCAGGTCATGATCTCACGGCTTGTGAGTTCAAGCCCTGCGTCGGGCTCTGTGCTGACAGCTCGGAGTCTGGAGCCTGCTTCGGATTCTGTGTCTCCCTCTCTCTCTCTGCTCCAACCCCACTCTCTCACTCTCAAAAATAAATAAGCCTTTAAAAAAAAAGAAAATATTTATAATAGTCTAACATAAATCATGTTTGCAATTTAAAAAAAAACCTGCTCTTATCTGAAGACTAAACTGTCATTCCTATTTGCATCTTTTTCATTTACATCTTCCCTTTCAAGGAAAATTAGAAAGTCATATAGAATCAGAACATGGCCAAATTTAAATAATTAGGGAGCACTCTTTTCTAAGTTTATTTATTTATTTATTTAGGAGGGGGGGAAACCCTGCACATGAGTGGGGGAGGGGGAGAGAGAGAAGGTGAGAGAATTCCAAGCAGGCTCCAGACTCCGAGCTGTCAGCACAGAGCCCCACAAAGGACTGGAGCTCACAAACACTGAGATCATGACCTGAGTCAAAATCAAGAGCCCATTGCTTAACTGACCAAGCCACCCAGGTGCCCCTAGAGAGAGAGCATTCTTTTTTAATTGATGAAATATAAATACAAATCAAAAGTAACA
Organism: Lynx canadensis; assembly: GCF_007474595.2. Classification (NCBI taxonomy): domain Eukaryota; kingdom Metazoa; phylum Chordata; class Mammalia; order Carnivora; family Felidae; genus Lynx; species Lynx canadensis. Next base: position 54,838,377 of record NC_044310.1, read on the forward strand.
AAAATACAGAAATCATATTACCAACACATTAGGGTAGATTTTTCACTAGCTATCATTTAATTGATAATTTTATTGATGTATTTCAAAGTTAGAAATTTGAACTCTCAAAACATTCAGGAAGGATCCTCTACTTTAATACTTTTTCCTTAAAAGTCAAATGACCAGCTTCCAAATACCTTTGCAAATGCAGAGGCCATTTGGGAGGCTGCATCCTGTGCTCTAACTCCTATTTACTCACTGAGACCAGACTGCAAGTGATTTTCCTTTACAAAACGAGTCTTCACGTACTAGAAAAATTCGAAAGCTCAGTGGCTATCAAATGAAGACGTTGTTTTGAATTTGCAGTTTTATGGGAAAGCACATACCTTTCATTTGAAAGTTATTTAAAAACAATTTTTGATTAAACTGATTTCAATAGTATAAAGCCTACCCTGAAATATGCTCATTTTTTATGTACATTACCTCATTTAATCTCCCCAGCATTAATCCCACCAGGTAGATCTTATTCTCACCATTTTACCATCAAATAACTGAGGCTTACAGGTCAAGAAATGATTTAATGACTAGGGTACAGTCCTAAATCATGAGTAAGGTATATAGGATCCACAGACCCTTGCCTGCTTGCAAGCACTGTGTTCTCCACTATCCTGCTTGCATCCTACTCTCCAGTCATACTCAACTTCCACATTTATAATCCTTCAGTGCTCTGTCTTGCCTCCAGCCATTGCCACATGTTGCTTTCCCATGGGGTGCCCTTGTCTGAAATGCTCTTCTTACACTCTGGCTTCCTTCTCCTCCTCCTCGAGGAGTTAGCTCCACCTTCATCTTTCCAGGAAGCTCTAACGACTCAACTACAACCACTTCCACTTCCAGTGATTGGGTTGAGTTGGATGTTCTTCCTTTCTGCTCCTGTTGCTTTTCTCTTCTACATGCTACTGGATTTGGCTGTTTTCTTGTCTGTTGGTCTTGTTAGATTATGGACTTATTTGCCTTTATAGCAGTAAACACACTGATAAGGAGGGCAAAGAAGAGTAGGAAGTAGACCTACTTGGAAAGCTGCTTCTTGGGTGTGATGTAAGATCAGTATAGATTCAGCCTCCCATTCTTGGTTTCTCTGTCTACAGTCTTTTACAGTAGTAACTAATTCTTACCATTGATCTTTGGGCATAATGGATATCTGAAGTGCCTTCTGAATTGTGAAAGGAAGATTGAATTTATGTTCACTGTAATTATTGTTTTCTGTTTTTTTTAATCCATTTATTTTATTTTTTTTTCAATATATGAAATTTATTGTCAAATTGGTTTCCATACAACACCCAGTGCTCATCCCAAAAGGTGCCCTCCTCAATACCCATCACCCACCCTCCCCTCCCTCCCACCCCCCCATCAACCTTCAGTTTGTTCTCAGCTTTAAGAGTCTCTTATGTTTTGGCTCTCTCCCACTCTAACCTCTTTTTTTTTTCCTTCCCCTCCCCCATGGGTTTCTGTTAAGTTTCTCAGAATCCACATAAGAGTGAAAACATATGGTATCTGTCTTTCTCTGTATGACTTATTTCACTTAGCATAACACTCTCCAGTTCCATCCATGTTGCTACAAAGGGCCATATTTCGTTCTTTCTCATTACCACGTAGTACTCCATTGTGTATATAAACCACAATTTCTTTCTCCATTCATCGGTTGATGGACATTTAGGCTCTTTCCATAATTTGGCTATTGTTGAAAGTGCTGCTATAAACATTGGGGTACAAGTGCCCCTATGCATCAGTACTCCTGTATCCCTTGGGTAAATTCCTAGCAGTGCTATTGCTGGGTCATAGGGTAGGTCTATTTTTAGACTCTCCACACTGTTTTCCAGAGTGGCTGCACCAATTTGCATTCCCACCAACAGTGCAAGAGGGTTCCCGTTTCTCCACATCCTCTGCAGCATCTATAGTCTCCTGATTTGTTGATTTTGGCCACTCTGACCGGCGTGAGGTGATATCTGAGTGTGGTTTTGATTTGTATTTCCCTGATGAGGAGCGACATTGAGAATCTTTTCATGTGCCTGTTGGCCATCCGGATGTCTTCTTTAGAGAAGTGTCTATTCATGTTTTCTGCCCATTTCTTCACTGGGTTATTTGTTTTTCAGGTGTGGAGTTTGGTGAGCTCTTTATAGATTTTGGATACTAGCCCTTTGTCTGACACATCATTTACAAATATCTTTTCCCATTCCGTTGGTTGCCTTTTAGTTTTGTTGGCTGTTTCCTTTGCTGTGCAGAAGCTTTTTATCTTCATAAGGTCCCAGTAGTTCATTTTTGCTTTTAATTCCCTTGCCTTTGGGGATTGTTAACTGTTTTTAGGGCTGGATCTTTTTACTTAAATTATGTTTCTTTGTAATGCAATTTTTATGTTTTATTTTTATTCTTCTAATATTTATTTATTTTTGAGAGAGAGAGAGAGAGAGAGAGAGAGCAGGGGAGGGGCAAAGAGAGAGAGGGAGAGAATTCCAAGCAGGCCTCGCACTGTCAGCACAGAGCCCAGTGCAGGCCTCAATCCCATGAACCACGAGACCATGACCTGAGCCTAAATCAATAGTCAGATGCTTAGCTAACTGAGCCACACAAACATCCCTGTTTTATTTTTAAAAGAAGAAACATCTTAAGCTGACTCTTACTCTCCCAACATCATAACTGCTAGCATGTTGGCACAACTTCTTTGTATACCTATATAGTTGACATCATACTGCACCTGTAATTTTGAATCTTGTTTGTTTTCTCATTTAAATAATAAATAGTAATGAGGCTGATAAATAGCTAACGTTTAAGTCTCACAGAATCTCTGCAGCAGTAGGTGACAAACTATGGCCCAAGCACCAGGTCCAACCTACCACTTGGTTTTGTATGGTTCCCCAGCGAAGTATGGTTTATACATGATTGAAAAAAAATTAATAATATTTTTTATCATGTGAAAATTATTAAAAGTGCAAATTTCAGTATCCACAAATAAACTTTTATTGGAACACAGCCACGCCTCTCCACGTAGGTGTTGTCTCTGGCTGCTTTCACACTATAGAGTGGAGTAGTTGTGATAGATACCATCAGACCCACGGAGCCAAAATATTTGTTAAATGGCATTTTACAGGACTGTTAGCCAACCCTGCTTCATAAGATAAATGTTATTATCATCCCCATTTTACAAATGAAGCAACAGGCGCTTAGAAATGTTGAGGTTCCAAAGCTACGGAATTAGCAAGTGGCAAAATGGGCTTTTGTGTACAGGCAGGTATTCTCATTCTCTGAAAATTGGCTATCTATGTGTAACTTACATTAATGAAACTCTTCTATTCATTCACCTGAACCTTCTGTTTCCCATCCGTGGTTAAGAGCAGGTATTGACAATGACATCTTTCTTGTTAGAAGTTCAGCCTTTGGCAGTCTTCAAACAGTATTTGAACAGATGGGCAACTCTCGTGTTCTTAAAATGGAAACAGAAGCCTGAGGTTAAGTTACTTTCCCAGGATAATGTGACATGATAGCCAGGATTATTTTCTCTGAGGCCGGTAGTTGGACTAGTAGGTCAGCCTAAAGCTGGGGACTAAAAAGTCTTTCTTTTGTCTCAAACCAAAATTACAGTGATGTCATGTTACAAGGACTTTGAGTATGGCTGTCACAGCTCTCTGCTTAAACCCACTGGTGGCATCTAACACCCATTAGGCCACACTATGTCCTTCCACTTATTCATTTATTCAAGGTTTACTGGGCTTCTACTCCGTGCCAATTATTGTGCCACATGTTAGGCACATAATGGTAACCAACTGTAGGGTTCTACTCTGGAGAAGGTCATTTTTCAAGTAAACTGAAAGGCCACCAGGTAATTTGTTTTTCTGAAAAATGGAAAATGCTGCATTGATTACTTCACTGGAAATGAATATTTATTGACAAATGAGTACATTCTAGGCACTATGCTAGGTGGTGAACCCAGCATAGTGAGCCCAATAATCCTGGAGCCAGCAATAATCCTGGCTCTCGTGGAGTTTACAATCTGGTGGGATAGGTGGTGAACAAGTAATTTTAAGTGTGATGAATTTATTCTACAATTTCCACCTATACTACTGTGAGTTGCTTATGTGCAGTTAAAAATGATGTTGCCCGACCGGTTTCCTGATTTTGGTAAGTGCTGTTGCCATCTAAATAAAGTTAAAGCCCCCCAAAAGACCTGAATGAGATATAGCTCTCCCCCTCCAAAGAGAGAGAAGCTTGAGAAAACAGAAGTGTTCATATTCCTAAATTAAACCACAATAAAAACTAATATTACATTGTACTTGATAGATTATTAAACTGCTTCACATACAATACCCATATGATTCTCATGAAAATCCTGTGGGTTAACTAGAGAAGATACTTTTATGATCTCCAGTTATCTCATTTATTATCTTATTTCTCTCAGGAGCAGAGTTGAGTTGAAAATATTCCTCATTCCATAGCACATTGTCATCACCAATGTGGGCGAGACCCCTGGTGTTTACCTGATTGTCCCCCTTCTTTCCCATCCACACTTCATTCTCAACTCTAAAAAGGTACCCATAGTACACACATCACTACATATGCTACAAAAATATACATATCTAAGTATTGTATTATATATATATATATATATATATTTAATTTCTGTGTATTATGATGTTTTGACATTTAAATATTTATTTTGAGAGAGAGAAAGAGAGAGCAGGGAAAGGGCAGAGAGAGAGAAAAGAGACAGAGAGAACTCCAAGAAGGCTTGCACTGTCAGTTTAGAGCCCAACAAGTGGCTTGAACCCACGAACCGTGAGATCATGACCTGAGCAGAAATCAAGAGTTGGACGCTTAACAGACTGAGCCACCCAGGCACCCCATGATGTTTTGACATTTTAAAAAACCTTTCTGACTGGGGAGACACTGCCCTTCTCAGGTCTAACCAATTCTTAAAGATAGCCAAGGTCTCAGCAGGGAACATGCCTTAGACATACATGCGAACTATTCAACCCAGAGCCAGCTCCCCTCTATCTGACCCCTGACATCCAGCATTCAGTATTCCTCTGCCTTAATCAGCCTAGAGCCAAGTACCAGGCAACTAGGGATCCTTCTATAGCTTAGAGCCCATCGAAATTATTCAGACTAGCCAGTCTTGAACTGCTTTCCATGCCCAGTTTTGCCTTTCCCTCTGAAACCCCAATAAAGGCTCTAGCCCTGTCTCTTCCCTGCTTCTGTCCTCTGCATCTTGACACTCTGGTGGCACGGCACGGCATGTCTCTGGTCTCTAGGCCCTGTGAGTATAGTAAACTGTGTTTTCCTCTGTCTCCTTTTGTGCCACACCTGACTGACCACCTTATAAAAGAATACAAAACAAGCATTTACCAAAGATTTTGACTTACATAAATGGTGTTGCACTATAAACCTCATTTTGTTTTCTAAATTTCATACATGTCATTCAACATTTTATTTTTTTAATTTACTCATGTAACTGTGGTAGCTCTTTGCTTCTTACTGCAGCGTAGTAGTTCTTAATATGTATCCATCACATATGTTTGTACCCATTCCTCTATGGATGAGCGTCCAGGTTGGCTTTCACATGCCATGTGGAACATCTTTGTACATAATCCTTCACTGGCACCTTTGTCAAAACTGCCCTGGGAATGTGATCCAGTATTAAGATACACCACAAAGTTATAGTAAGTAAAAATGATAATAAATGCAGGAATAGAGAGATAGGTGCATGAACAGAGAAACAGACCAATGGAACACATAGAGAATTCAGAAATAGACCCATGAATATATGGAAGCATCATATATGAGCAGTGAGGAAATTATGGATTTTTTGATAGATTGTGTTGGGAGAAAGCTGGATCTAGAAAGTGAAAAGAAGAAAGTATAGGAGAATATCTTTGTGTTCTGTGGGTAGGAAAAGATTTCTTAAATAAGATTCCAAAATGAAAAAACAAAACTATAAAAAAACAACTTGATAAACATAACTACAATAAAACTTAGTATATCTGTTCAATAAAAAATATAATAGACATAGTTAATAGGCCAGCATGTTTTTTTTTTAAATCATGCACATTGACAATAAAAAAATAGAGGAGATAAATAGCAGTTTGCAGAAGCTAAGCCCAAATGGCTAAGCAGAATATGAAGAGACACTCAAAAAACAGAATATAAAGAGATGCTCAAACTCCCTTAGCATGAGAAAAATGCAAATTAAAACAAGATACCATTTGCATCCATCTGAATTGCAAAATATAAGAAGGGAGACTGATAACCAAATGTTGGTATTTGCTGGGCAAATAAGAATAAAAACAAATATCCGTTCAGCAAATAAAACTAACAGAATTGACAAAAAATAAGTATGTGCATACCTTATTCTCCCATACTTTGAGGAGACCGACACTTGGCATGGTAAAGTGACTTGCCAAATTATCACAACTCCCAGATGACAGGGCAAAGAATCTGTAGTTCTGTGACCTTAGAATTTAGAGACAACATGACAGTGTTTGTATTTGTTATATGGGCTGAATTGTGCGCTCCCCACACCAACTGCCCGATCCCTGCCGAACACATATGTTGAAGTCCTCATCTCCAGTGCTTCAAATGTGACCTTATTTGGTAACTGCGTCTTTAAAGAAGTAGTTAAATTTATTTTTTTAATGTTTATTTTTGAGAGAGAGAGAGAGAGAGAGAGATGGAGCACAAACAGGGGAGGGGCAGAGAGAGAGGGAGACACAGAATCTGAAGCAGGCTCCAGGCTCCGAGCTGTCAGCACAGAACCCGATGCAGGGCTCAAACTCATGAATCACAAGATCATGACCTGAACCAAAGTTGGACGCTTAACTGACTGAGCCACCCAGACGCCCCAAAAGAGGTAGTTAAATTTAAATGTGTTCATTAGGATATGTTGTAATCCAATATGACTGGTATCCTTCTATGAAAAGAAAATTTGGACACAGATACATGTAGGGGGAGAGGATTTGAAGACGGCTATCTACAAGCCAAGGACAGAAGCCTGGAATAGACCCTTCCTTCCATGGCCTTTAGAAGGAACCAGTCCAGCTAACGCCTTGTTCTCAGACCTCCAGTCTCCAGAACTGAGATGATAAATTCCTGTGGTTCAAGCACCTAGTCTGTGAGGCTTTGTCATGGCATCCCTGGCTAACTAGTGCAGTATTTCTAAAGGAGTGAATGGAATAGTAGCAGCATAACCACGGAGGAAAATGGAGTGGCTCAGAGATCTGTTCTACACAGACTGGGTGGGGTCAAGTTCCAGCTTGAACACTTAAGGTGCTGGTCTTGCATAAGTTATTAAACCCTCTTTTCCTCAGCTTCTTCTTCTATAAAATGGGTTAAAAATGGTAATTGTTGCTTTGGGGTGTGGTGAGAATTTAAAACAATATATAGAAACACCTAGAATGGTTCTTGGCACATCTAAAAACAGAACGAGTATTAACTATTATTATCACATAGAACTTTGGAATCAAATGAGGCCTGTGTTTGAGTCCCAGATCTGCTTAACCAGCTACTATTTAATATTCTTTGAGTCTTAATATATCACCTATAAAATGAGAATAATAATGACCACAGAGTCATTTCGTGTATTCATTAAACACATTCTTGGTACCTGGGTCATGGCATTGTGCTAGGTGCTAAAGATACCACGGTGAACAAAACAGGCTGTCCCTGGGCTTGTGGTAGTGCTTTTGTCAAGATCATAATGACTCTCACGTCACTGATCCAGTCAGTGGTCAGTCCTCATCTTACTTGACCGCTCAATATTTGAGGCTGTCCACTGATCATTCCTTTCCCCTGGAAAAATTTCTTCACTTGGCTTCAGAACACACACTCTCCTGTTTTCTTTCTACCTGATGGGGCCACCTTGTCAGTCTTCCTGCTCCCTGCACTTCTTCTAAGTTTCTTAACGTTGGATGCCTCAGAGAGCAGTCCTTTGCCCTCTTCTCTTATTCTGCAGTTATCCCTCCAGGAATCTCCTCCAGGATAGTCACTGAGACATGGTGCTATTTGCCCAAATTTATATCTCCAGCCCTTAACGTGTGTCCCAAACCCCAGGCTCATATATCTAACTGCCTATTGACCTTTCACGTTAGTACATGGTAACCGCCTCAAACTCAGCATCCTCACAACTTAATTCTTTATCTAAATGTCCCCCTTCCCATTCACAGGAAATTCTGTTGAATCAACTTTGAAGATATATACAGAACCCAACTACTGACCACTACCCCCCACCACTACCATCCCAGTCTGAGTCACTGTGTTAGTCGGCTCAAGCTGCCATAACAAAATACCATGGATCAGGCAGCTTAAACAATAGGATTTTTTTTTCACAGTTCTGGAGCCTGCAAGTCTGAACTTGGGATGCTAGCATGGTCAGGTTCTTGTGACTGACCTCTTCCTGGCTTGTAGAGGGATACCTTTTCTCTGCTTCTTCACATGGTGGAGAGAGAACCCTGGTGTCTCTTCCTCTTATGTAAGAACTCCAATATTTTTGACCCAGAGCCCTTATGACCTCACTTAACCTTAATAACCTCCTTAAAGGCAGTATCTCCAATACAGGCACATGGGGAGGTGGGGGGGCTATTAAGTCTTCCACATATGAATTTTGGAGAGACACAGTTTAGTCCATAGAAGTTACAGTCATCTCTCACTTGGATTACTATACAAGCTTCCTGACTGGCCTCCCTGTTTTTACACATGCCAGCCTACAGCCTATTCTCAAAATAGCAGTTGGAGTGATCATTGTAAAATATAAAGTGGATCTTGCTGTTCCTCTGCTCAAAACTCTCTATAGGCTCCCGCTTGATCAGAGTAAAAGCCATGGTTTTACAATGGTGCACAAAGCTCTACATGATCTAGCTGCCTAAACCTTTGTAACCTCGTTTTCCACCCTCCTGCTTGCTCCCTCCACTTCAGCTACTCTGACCTTTATGCACTTCTTCAGAAATACCAGGCAGCCTCCTGTCTCAAACCCTGTGCATATACTTTTCTCTCTCCCTGACACACTTCCCCCAGATATCCACCCGGCTCCTTTCCTCACCTCCTTCAATCCTTTGCTAATGGAAGCCTATCTTGACTGTTCTATTTAAAACTGCAAACAGCACCCTCTCTTCCATCTACTTTCAAGGCCCCTTAACTAAGCATTTTTTTTTTCGTTCCCCTGTAGCTTTTATCACTTTCTAACATAGTACATCATTTACTAGTTTTGTATTTTATTCTCTACTCTCTGTCCCTTCTCACTAAGTTCCATGAGGGCAGAGATCTTGTTCATGTGTTTCATTTTTGTATCCTAAGAACGTAGAATAGTGCCTGGAACATAACACCAACTCAATAAATATTTTTTTTTAACATTTGAATGAACAATTGTTGCAGTATACTAATTCCTGAACAAGCAGGTTCTTTTGCTCACAGATAGATTAGGCTCACAGATCCACATATGTGTTTAGGTGACTAAGGACTTTCATCTTGTAGACATAAGATACATTTACAGCAAATAAAAATTCTTAAATTTTCAAATTTTTAAAACAAGTCATGCGTTTACCTCCTTACTGAAACATTCCATTGTGCATTTGTAGAAAAAAAGAAAGAAAGAAAGAAAGAAAGAAAGAAAGAAAGAAAGAAAGAAAGAGAAAAGGAAGGAAGGAAGGAAGGAAGGAAGGAAGGAAGGAAGGAAGGAAGGAAGGAAGGAAAAGGGGTGCCTAGTTGGATTAGTCAATTGAGCAGCTGACTTCGGCTCAGGTCATGATTTCACAGGTTCATGAGTTCAAGCCCCACATGGTGCTCACCGCTGTCAGTGTGGAGCCCGCTTCAGATCCTCTGTCTGCCTCGCTCTCTGCCACTCCCACTCATGCTCTCTAAATAAATAATCAAACAAACCTTAAGAGAAAAATAAAGAAATAATACTTTAATTTGTGTTGAAAATCTGTTGAGATAGACCACAGTCCTCCTTCATGATCTCCATAGTACTGTAGCAGTAACCATGGCACCCAAACCCTCAGCCTCACCTGAGTGATGATTGCCAAGGGTAATGTGACTTTAAATCTATCCATTCATCCAGGAGCTGCAACAGAATTTTCATCAGCTGTCTTTGACTTTAACCTCACCTTCTCTTGAGTAAGCATTAGTTTAGTGGGCCTCAGACACTCTGATTTTCTGTCCACACACTCAAAATTATTCTATTTTGTCAGACACCTTTTCCGGATTATCTTCAATCACATCAGAGCTTGACGTTTCACAGGTTGTGTGGTTTATTTTTTGTCCTTCAGGATCATTCCTACTCTTAAAAAAATGTATCCTACAACAACACATACCATTTCTCTCCTCTTTCACTTATTAAAATGTATGAAAATTATGAAATTTCAAAATTTCAAAATTATGAAAATCTTGACCTTTCTTTCTATTATAACCTTCCTTTGGCTAGTAAGATGGAGCCAATAATGTGAGTAAAATATCTCAAAGGTACATAAAAATCCAGCAAACTTGCTATAAACTGACCACAAAATTAAATTACCTTACCAGACAACTTCCACCTTCTACTGATAGGGTAAGAGTTGGTATGCTTTTTCTCTTAAACATAACATTCATAAAAACATCCTTTAGACATTTTGAGGCAGAAAGTTCCCAACCAAGTGAGCATTTATACATATTTCATCTTGTTTTCAATATCTTGTTTCTTGAGCACAGGGAATAGGATTTTTCTTTGTGTTGCCAGCCTGCCCACTGTGAGCAATAAATATTTCTTGAAAGAATGAGGAAAAAAAAAAAACAAACAAAAGAACAAATGTCCAAATTGTATACCCTGAAATAATGTATACCGGAAGCCTTCTTTTTCTCTGTGCGTTCTGAAATATCTCCACTGGGAGGCAGCACATAACTTTAATAACAGGTTTAGGGGGAGGAAAAACAACAAAAACAAAATCATGCCTAAACAATACCGTTCAAAATATGGTAGTTCCAGCTATTTCACGGTTACAAATAGAAGAGAGAGATGATATTCTGACATTTTTAATCTACTAAATTAATGGCTCCAAGACGAGTTATACATTCACATATTATCTCTTCCTGCAGCTTCAAAACATCTAAGTAATAATGGCAGTGAAAATGTCTGGGAATGAATTCTTAATAATAATTACATAGTATTGATTTTGATGAGACTTAATTGAAATTACTTCAGTCTCTTCAATACATGCTTTTTATTTATTCTGTGTAATTCAAGGAGTGAGTAGCAAGTACCTTTGTAAGATGTTTTCAGGAAAACTGAATTTCATGAAACAGTAAATATATTCCAACTTCTTAGCTAATTTTCGTTTTGCCTCTTTTCTGCATAATCAGAACACAGACTGTTGGCTTGGCATGGATGTTTCCAATGTCAATCAAGTACAATATAGGAGGGTTCCTTGTGTTTTTGTGGACCAATTTCATGCAGCTATTTCTGCATCCAGGTTAATGCCACATCTGTCCTCAGCAGTAGTATATATGATTCCAAGTATTACTGAAACTTTACAAATTGTTACTCTTCTCCTAGAATAACATTACTTGATTTGTTCCATGTTTTCACCAGTAGTTTCTGCCAGACTTTCAGTTTTCCTGCATTTACTTTTAATCTACCTTCTTTCCTATAACTTGACAACTCTATTGGATACATTTTGCCAATTGAGTCCTTTTCCTCCATAAATGGCAACAAACTGATGAAACACATAGACAGCAAAAGCATTTTTCACATTCACAAAATAAAATCAACTATAGTCTTCCCTTTGCAATGAGATCATGTATCTATCTGGAAGGATTATTATTACAAAGTAGGGAAAGTCTGGTCATGGACAACAGAAACACATCTGATTGTAATATTGTGACATATACCCAATAAATGTCTTGTGCTGTGTATACAGCACTGGCAATTAAAATTATAAAAAATTTTTTAGCACCTCGCATTTTTGTCTTTAAAAATTTCAAAGGGCTTGAGTAAAGCTGTTTATCAATAGAAAATATGTACTACATATTTTCCAAGTCAGTATTCTGAACTGATACTGGTCATTTGCCATTCTCAAATATAGAATCTCTTTTATTTCCAAAAACTTATTAAACCCACATTCTGGTTTAGTGTTAGTTACCCCTATTGCAAGAATTTTATATATTTTATCTCTTTCTTCTTTTTTTCAAGGAATAAATGGTTTTTTTTTTTTCTGTTCAGCTCATTCTTTTCTTTTCTCTCTTCCTTTTTCCAACTCATCTCATTTTAATGTAGGAACAAGCAGATCTCAGTTTCAAAAAATACCATATACAGAGGCTTTAAGTAACAAGTAAAATTTTTCTGTAATTTTCCATGAAGTTACAATTTTAGTGGATACATGGTCAACCTTCCAAGGTACAAAAAGCAACCAACAAACCAAATATTTTCCTTCTGCATGAGAAAGAATGCCAGGTTACAATAAAATATTTGAAACCTCACTCCCCAAAGTCCTATCTCCTCCCCAAAACTAACTCCAAGTTTGGTCCTCCAGTACTTGCAACATCCTACTTTTAAGGAGCAAACTCTATATCAGTTAGAATTTATATCAGTATAGGGGCTCCTGGGTGGCTCAGTTGATTAAGCATCAGACTTTGGCTCTGGCCATGATCTCACGGTTCATGGGTTCGAGCTGTGTGTTGGGCTCTGTGCTGACAGCTCAGAGCCTGGAGCCTGCTTCAGATTCTGTGTCTCCCTCTCTCTCTGCCTCTCCCCCACTTATGCTCGCTCTCTCTCTCTCTCTCTCTCTCTCTCTCTCTCAAAAATGAATAAACATTAAAAAAATTTTAACAATTTGTATCAGTATATCTAATGCTTCTTATAATAATGATTTTTCAAAAAAATAGTGGTTTAAAGAAAACAAATATGTTTGTAGAAACAGCCTAGATGGCCAGGAGAACAAATGGGTAAATAAAATGCAGCATGTTCATATATTAAGTACTGTCATGATATTTAAAATATTGATGTATATTACTATTTGTCAGCATAGAAAGTTATCCATGATACATTTTGAGCGGAAAAAAAAAAAAAAAGCCAAGCATCTATCATATGCTCCCATATGCAAAGTCATGTCGGAAGAGATTTTTGTAATGTTAACAGTTGTTAGAGAACCACTGGGGTTAGTAATTTTTTGTGTAATTTTACTTTAATCTTTATACTTTTTTATGTTTTGAACTTTTTACCATTTACATGATTACTGTGGAAATGAAGAAGGCACAAAATGAAATCACCTTTGGTAAGATTTAAAAAGCCAGTCTCCAAAACCTTCTGCTTGCACACCTATCTTCAGCCAGTGGGTTTTTTAAACTGCCCTTACGACACTTTCCAATTTCATACTGATAAATAGTATTGCACTGATTGTCAATTTTTCCATAACTAGGAGCAAAGCAATAGTGAAGACTCTTTGTAAAAATCCTTATTTGCTTTTTTTTGTCTGAGACTTCTAACACGTGAATTTAAATTTTGAACCAACACTACCTCTCTTTCTGTGAGTTTTTAATATGGTGTTAGTAGAAAAGAAATTGGGTTTTTATTAACACTTGCTGTATATTTATGCAAGTTTCAAATGCAGTCATTAATTATTTCAAGTAGTCCCTCCCCCTATTTTCATTCTGTCTGATATGATCATATGTGAGACTTTGTCACTGGGACTCAAATAGGATATTTGAAACCTAAGTCTGCCTTTTCTGTATCTATGGCATTAAGCCCTTTGCCTTGTTCCCTTTATCTCTGAAATGGGTAGAATAAGAGCTCTTTGACTAACTTAAAGGCAGTTGTGAAGGTAAAACAAGATAATTGATGGAAAATGATTTGCAAAGTGAAAACTAGCACATATAATAATGGGACAGGCTGCTTTATCTTAGAATCAGGGGGCTTTTGCAACATGGGGTTTTCTGAGCAGAAGCAATCAGCTCCTGTGGGTACTGCCCACAACACCTGCAGACAATGTGGCCAAGCGGGTTGGTTGCTACTTCAAAGGGCAGCAGAAAACTGAGGAAAGCAGGTGTTACAAGAATGAGAACTAAATCGCTAATCCAGAAATCTATCATGAAAACACAGCCATAATTACTTGCATTGTTTTCTCGGGATGGGTGAGTAAACCTTAATTTATTGCATAAATTGTATTAAAGGATTTTTAAATAGATTATCTGTGATTTTCTTAAAATATCATTTGTACTCTGACTCAAAAATAAATAACAAAAACATTTTAAAATTTTTTTTAAAAAAGGGGCGCCTGGGTGGCTCAGTCGGTTGAGTGTCCGACTTCAGCTCAGGTCATGATCTCACAGTCCATGCTCACGGCTCAGAGCCTGGAGCCTACTTTTGATTCTGTGTCTCCCTCTCTCTCTGCCCCTCCCCTGCTCATGCTCTGTCTCTCTCTGTCTCAAAAATAAATAATAAAAACATTAAAAACATTTTTTAAATACCATTTGTAAAGAGTTTACTAATTCCAAACAGCTGAGAACTAAGTATTTTAGTCTTCTTGCAGAGAAAAAAAACCCCAAAAGATTAAAAACAAATATCTGTCATTTAATTAAGGCAAAAACATAGTCTGCTTAGAAAACTGGTCACTCTGAAAACACACATAACCGCGCGCGCGCGCGCACACACACACACACACACACACACACACACACACTATTGTAGTATCTCCTTTGAAGAGACATCTGTTTTAACTTCCATTTTCACAGGTGGAGAGAATTGGGGGTAGATCTGAGACTGCCATTAGTGACAACTGGATTTTCTCTGAACTAAGCTAAATTAAGTGGTGCTGGAGGGACATTAGGGACTCCTCTTTGCTTGGGTCTCCAGTTCAGCACCTGGATAAGCTTATATTGCCTTGGTAACCAAGCCAAAACCCTTTCTTAATGTTGAAAAGGGTGGTTGATGCTTATGATTTACAATAGTTTGGGTGAATTGTGGTTTCTCTCACCATGTGGGTGAGTTTCTTGTTTTTCTTTTTTCTACTAAAGGGATTTTGTGTGGTACGTATTACTAAACTTTTATAAAGTATATTATCCCATGTATATATATAGTTGTTTCCCAACATTTTAAGCTTCCTCCTGTATTCCTCAGTCCCTTTAGTTAATTTTGGCCACTTTGAGGAGAGAGTCTCTGCATTGTGGTAGACATGCCATTGAAATGGCTTTTGAAACAGGTACTCCATTACCACACAGACCAGTCCATGAATACTTTGTGAGTAGTCAGATGCCTTGGGCTTCACTGGACTGCACTGGGCTTCAACCGCTATATTGAGACCTGCTCCAAGTAACTTTTCTACGCGTTAATGTTTCCATCTCTGAAATGTTCTTGACTTTAAATGTGTCACCGGGATATTTGCCTGTGACTTGCTTGAAATGTTCTTAGGGAAGCTTTACCTTGGTAACATTTTTGCTGAAAGCAACAATGTGTTTTGTTGTTGTTGTTATTATTATTATTATTATTAACTATTGAAATTTGTTTTCTTCCTTGCTTTTAGCTCCATGAGTACTGTGTCTTATATGGATGAACCTAGCCAGCGGGATGATGCTTCTCGCCTTACAGTTCAGATGGAAAACACCTATCAACTAGGTGTGTTATTTTACACTCATTCCTATTTTAAACTTATAATCTCATTATTTACTTAAAATAATATCTGATAACATGGCATCATCTTCATTATTAGCACAATATAAGGGGTCTTAATTAAGTGATTTGATGTGTTGTAATTTCTTCCTCTGCAAAATGGGACCAACACCCATTGCTTAATTTTCTTTATCAGTGTTTCCTAAATACCAAGCAATTCACTGGGCAGCGCTGATGTGTCTTGTGTATTACTGAATTAAGAAGTTCATTTCTGGGCGTTTCTGGGTTATCCTGTGGAGTTATTTTATATATACTTGAGTTAAGTGAAAGAGATATGCATTCAAGTTTTACCCAGCAACCCAACCAATGTTGTTGATAAGTGGAGAAAAAAGCCTTCAAAGCAGAAGCAAATGATTCCTGGTCCCCCATTGACAGAGGTGTTTATCCCTTTCCACTGAGGTTTTGGGTCTTTGAAAACAAAGATCTTTGCACCTGCCCCCATACTCCCAGACGCAGTCCACAGTGAATACATTTTCCCATTCATGTTTTCTCATAGACCAGCTTGTTTTCTCTAAATGTGTACCTGCCCACTATTATCTGCCCACTTTATATAATTACTGCTATATAGAGATTCCATAGAGACTTACCAGTGACCAAAAGAAGGACTCTCTGGGCCACAGTGGTTCTATCTGCAGCCAGTTAACTTCAGGAAAATTACAGACCATCAGTGCATTTCATTAGGCCTTGTAGCCGGTTTTCTAGGGTAATCCCCAAGACTACGTGGATTACAGGGCTCCATAATTAGTCAGTCTACTGGTATTTTCACAGTGCCTGGGGTAGACAACTAGTATTCCTGCCATCCCTTCTGGTAACCTTACCCAGTTTCCTTTGGGGAAGCCTCACCACTGCCATCATTACACTTTGGGTCCGTAACATTCTGCTGAAGCTGACACTAGCTTTAGAGATACAGTAGTGACTGATTCTGAGATAGCATATGACCCTTTGATTGGTCAAGCCAATCTAAGCCTTTGGGATTCAGCTCAGAAAGTGTTGTTTGGGCTGTTGAAGAAGCAGATTAGATTCTGAAACCTGAAAGAGGTAGGGGTATGGCAGCTTTTGCCATCTTGTCCCCAACATATGACTCCTGAGAGCATGAGAGAATCAAATCCCAATGTCATTACTAGAGTCCTAAATCCAGCTATCTGCTTTTAGACTTTTCATTAAATGAACTATGTTTGGGTCAGGCTTTCCTCCACTTATAACTAAGAGATCTTAACTGTTCAATGCCTAACACTTTGGGTTCTGCATGTTGAAAGGGTTTTGAATCAGATTTTGACAAGATAAAGGAGTTAAAATATGAAGCCCTTTGTTTCTTCTTCATAAGGATATGTTTTCATAACTTATATCCTCAAATAAACACAGTAAATAATCTTACGTATTTTAGATGTACTGAGAGTTGAACCAAGTTAGAAAAGTAATATTAGAAACACCTTAGTATATTTAAAAAAAGAAAAAGAAAAGAAATATCTTAGTATAAAGTATTTCCCATATTTTCTTACAAAAAGTCATGTGAATTATTCCTTTGTGATTAAAGTCTTTTATGTTTGACAATCTATTTCTTAAGCATTCAACTAACCATCTTGTTCATATTCAAACAAAAATATATTTCCACTTCTACTTGTTTCTGGGTTTATTTTGCATCTGAAAGGTACTCTTTGGACCTCTGGTAAAGATTTCCTCATATCTACAATGCAATACTTCCCAAAAGAGGGGGGGGGGAACTGTCAATCACCAGCATTGTTGTGTCTAATTTTTCTCATTCCATCCAACAATATTTGTATCATCTATTTTATTTTTTTATAAGTTTTTAAAAATATTTATTTATATTTGAGAGAGAAAGAGAGAGCACACACATGTGAGTGGGGGAGAGGCAGAGAGACAGAAACAGAATCCAAAGCAGACTCCAAGCTCTGAGCTGTCAGCACAGAGCCCAATGTAGGGCTTGAACTCACAAACTGTGAGATCATGACCTGAGGTAAAGTCAGAGGCTTAACCGACTGAGCCACCCAGGCGCCCCTCATCTAAACATATTTTAAATGTTTAGTGTGTTTATCTTCCCTTGAGGGAGTAATTATAGCCAGAATGAGATGAAACATAAGTATAATTAATGAAAGCAAAAAGGGAATGGAAAAATCAAAATATATTTCTTGTAATAAAACACCATTTACATTTTCTCATTAATTAATTGATAAAACATGAGTATAGAAAAAAATACAAGATGTGGATCCACTGTGTCTGAATTTGAATACTAATCTTGCCAATTCCTAAATGATGTTTGAGCAAGGAATTCACCATCCTCAAAATCTTAGTTTCTTCACCTGTAAAAAAGGATAATAGTCCACACCTTATGGGGATGTTGTGAGAATTAAGTGGAGGAACGCATTTAAATTGCTTCTTTATTCATTGCCTTCTTGTTTCTCAAAGCAACTGAACCTAGGGCTTTACTTAAATCACTAAGAAGAAAGGCCTTCTGTGACCTGTAATCTAATTGCATATTAATTATGGAATGAGTTCTTCACAGGACTTTTTTCTAGACCAATGGTTAAAGAAGTATCTGATTCTTTAAAAACACTGACTGTAGGGCCGCCTGGGTGGCTCAGTCAGTTGAGCATCCAACTTCGGCTCAGGTCACGATCTCACAGCTCATGGATTCGAGCCCCGCATTTGGGCTCTGTGTTGACAGCTCAGAGCCTGGACCTTGCTTTGGATTCTGTGTCTCCCTCTCTCTCTGCCCCTCCCCAGCTCTCTCTCTCTCTCAGAAATAAATAAACATTAAAAAAGAAATTAAAAACACTGTAAGCAGGTCAGACAAGACCTATGGGTGGCTATCTTTGCTGCCACACTGAGACAGCCTGCCTGAGAAGGTAGTCAACATAATGAAAAGTAGAACCTGAAGATGGAGAGAGAGGGAGACATCACTGGAGCCGAGCATCCATGGGATAATCAGGCCCTGTCATCAGATGCTCTCATGGACAGAAACTGTCAAGCTCTCCACCCTGACTTCACTCCACCCCTTAGGGTCCTTCCTAATTGTGGAGGTCTTACTGCCTCCCTACTTGCACCCTCGCTGATCTTGGTGCCTTCTCAGCAAGAACAATCCCCATCTCCTTCCTCAAAATGAGGTAGCAACCGTAACAACCACACTAACAATAATAAATACATAGTGGGGAGGGGGGGTTGTGCATGGCAGGCACTTTTCTAAGCATTTTAAATATTTTACTTCATTTAATCATAACAAAAAACAGTATGTGGTGATTCTTATTATTATCTCAACTTGGAGAAGCTGACACGCATATTAAATAACCAAATTTGTATCTATTCTATCTTAATTCTATTTTTGTGACAAGTCTTTTTCTTTTTCTTTCTTTCTTTCTTTTTCTTTCTTTCTTTCTTTCTTTCTTTCCTTCCTTCCTTCCTTTCCTTTCGTCCTTTTCTTTTTCCTTTTCCTTTTCCTTTCCTTTCTTTTTTTTCATCCCAACCCTTCTTCAGGTCTTTGCTTTTTTATTTTTAAAAACATTAAAACATTTGCTTTTTCCTCCTAAAAAAATAATCACTCAAAAAAAAAAAGAAAGAAAAATAAAGTAAAGTAAAGAAAAAGAATAAAAGCTTTGCCATTCCCATTAGTTGACTCTGAAAGTAGATTCAGGAGCTTATTTGGGAAGTCAAAAATTAAACATCCACTCTTTCTCTCTCTTTGCATCTCAGCATCCCAGCCTAAGCAAGGCAAAAGATGATTCTGGCTGCACAGGAAGGAAGAGGTCACAGAACAAGTGAGAAAAAAAGTACATGATGATATCTGCAAATATTTTCAAAATAGAATCTGGTTAATGAGATTTTAAAACAAGGAAAACAAAGCCAAATGCAGAAGGGACATTGGTACAGTTGGACAGTAAGAGCCGGAAACAGAGACTCAAGTGCCACCAGGATTCTGTCTTCCCAGAACTAACTAGGTGTGGGCCTCCTCCTCTCACTATGGCCTGGCTTCCTCTCCATGATGAGAATCATGGCCTTCCACAGTACCTAAGGATCACATGTCATAACTTTTATCACCAGAAAGAGGCTGACTTTTTACCCCCTATTTCAAGTTTAAAATCAAAATTCTGAGAAAGGATTCTAATTGGCCTGGCTTAGGACAAGTGCCACTCCTGAGCCAATCAACCATAACCTGAACTTCAGCTCAAAGGAGGTCATGGTAGATCCTAAAGAAACATCTTGGTTAGAATTGGAAAGCTCTCATCTTCCCAGGAGGGGAGATGCTGTTCCCAAATGACAGGGAGGAGTACTAGACAGACAAATATCTGCATTGAGGGAATTTATTTGCTGAAGGGAACAATGTGTACAAGTTACTGTAATATGCAGCCAAATTAAGTTCTGTGTGAATTATGTAGGTTAAGGTACATACAATATGTGTGCTTGGTAGGAGGGAGTGAAAAACAGAAAGGTATATCTCGAATGTACATAATCTATTTAATTTAGTCCAAGCCACTAGTATCATTTTTTAAAATTTCTTAAATAGAAAGGGGAAAATCACCCTCAAATTTAGACTCATTTCTCTATAGAATGCAAGTGGAAATCTAAAAGATCCACAGGAAGGGGGCACCTGGATGGCTCAGTTCTTAAGCCTCTGACTTCGGCTCAGGTCATGATCTTGCCGTTCGTGAGTTCAAGACCTGCATCGGGCTCTGTGCTGACAGCTCAGAGCCTGGAGCCTGCTTCAGATTCTGTGTCTCCCTCTCTCTCTGCCCCTCCCCTGCTCATGTTCTCTCTCTCTGTCTCTCTCTCTCTCTCTCAAAAGTAAATAAACATTAAAATTTTTTTTAATTAAAAAAAATAAAATAAGAGATCCGTAGGAAGACAACCCGGAGGCTTGTAGGTATTTAGGAACTTGCCCACTGGGGTTGGTGCCCTATCTCTGACCCCATGAAGTAGGAACACTCAGGACCAACCTGAAGTTACAAACCTATATGCCTCTGTGTTTACAACTGCTTGTCTCTGTCCTGTAGAAGATAGATTCCTGCTGACTAAATATTGGGGTTAATTATACTCATTGTATCAGATGTGTCTCCCTTTTACCTATCCAGATCCATTCTCCATGCTGATTTAATTGAACAATTCCTATATAATCATCAAAATAAAGATACAACTTATTGAGCCTCAGGAGGCTGACCTAACTCAACAATAGGCATGGGCTGTAACCTTCCAGTTAAGTTTGGCCAATGGGAAACTTCAGCAGGAAGTAGGAGGGAGGGAGGAGTGTGAGCTAGAATGTTTAATTCCCCATGGCCTACTGTGAGTTCATCTCAGGCTGTTTGTATCCACCAATGGAAAGGCATAGCTGCTCTCCAGGGAGCCCTCTCCATGTGCCTCTTCTGGGATCAAGAGTTCCCTTCTCAGATTCCTAAGACTGGGGTGGGTTGAGGATAATACCCTCAGTTTCACTAGCAAGGGATACTGCACTGTCCTTTGTTCTGACATCCTGCTCAGAATTTCCTAAGGAGTCTCTTCATTAAATACTCCTGGAATTGTCCTTATTTTAGTGTGCTATATATTTCTTTAGACCCTGATACCGTCATTAAAAATAAACACTTACAGGGGCGCCTGGGTGGCACAGTCAGTTAAGCGTCCGACTTCAGCCAGGTCACGATCTCGCGGTCCGTGAGTTCGAGCCCCGCGTCAGGCTCTGGGCTGATGGCTCAGAGCCTGGAGCCTGTTTCCAATTCTGTGTCTCCCTCTCTCTCTGCCCCTCCCCCGTTCATGCTCTGTCTCTCTCTGTCCCAAAAATAAATAAATGTTGAAAAAATAAATAAATAAATAAATAAACACTTACAGGGCACCTCGGTGGCTCAGTCGGTTAAGCATCCAATGCTTGATTTCAGCTCAGGTCTTGATCTCAGGGTCATGAGTTCAGGCCCCAAGTGGGAGCCAAATAAATAAATAAATACACTTAAGACATATTGATGACTATTAAAATACAACTGAATTTAATTATTGACCTCATTCCTTTATCCATATCAGTACAGCAGATAATGATTGAGCCACTCTACACCAGGCTCTGGGCACATGTACATGTTGTACAATGACAGAGGGATGATGAGGTTAATATTCCCAGGACGTACAGGGAAGATTCCTGGGATACAGGATAAAGAAAGTCTGTCTGAGGCCTTTGCTGTGAATGTGGACTAAATGTCATTAAGAATATAAGCTCTCTAGGGGCGGCTGGGTGGCTCAGTCAGTTAAGCGTCTGACTCTTAATTTCGGCTCAGGTCACGATCTTGCAGTTTCTGAGTTTGAGCTCTGCGTTGGGCTCTGCTCTGACAGTGCAGAGCTTGCTTGGGATTCTCTCTCTCACCCTCTCTCTCCCTCTCTCTCTCCCCTTCCTCCATTCCCTCTCTCTCTCAAAATGAATAAAAGAAACTTAAAAGAATATAAGCTCTCGAGTCAGATAAAATAAGTACATCCCAGCTCTGCCACTGTGTGATTCTGGGCAAGTTACTCATTGTATTTAAACCTCTGCATTACCATCTGTGAAATGGAGATAACAGTAGGGGTCACCTCAATGATTTATTGGAAGATTATATAAGGTAATAAATATATACTTATCACAGTACATGACATGTAGAAAAAGTTCAATAAAAGTAGTTATCTGTACTATGATTATTACCTATACAATGTTTACTTGTAGTTAAATTCAGAAATCATACATTAAACATTTTGTACGCCTTTAGCATTATATTAGACTCTGAGGAGGATAACATATGATCTAGCTTACCGTTTCACTGGCGAGAAAGGCAGAAATGCTTGAGCTATTATCAGGTAGATTAGGATCAGTGGGGACCCAGAGCATTGGGAGTACAGAGAAGAAAGGGATGATTTTTTTTACCTGAGGAGGGGAGGAAGGCTTTCTGGAGAAGAAAACCACTTGAGCTGGCCTTGAAGCATGAGTGGATATTTCTCAGATGAACAAGATGAGGAAGATGCTCTTCTTTTTAAGAATGTACACAAGCATCCCATACAAGACAGATGAAGTCCATGAGGCTGGAGGCATTGACATAGAGAGCTGTGATGGAGAATGAAGGGGCTGTAGGTGCTAGACCTTAGACTTTGCTAAGGGAAATATCATGGCCAGATCTGGGTTTTAGAGTGACCCCTCCAGTTGTAGTGTGGTATACATAGATTGGAGGGGGAGATATAAGAGCTGGGGGGTGGGGGTCAGTTAGAAAGATGTTGAGACTTTAAAATAAGTCATTAATTGTGGGAGCTGGCACTGGCGAGGAGGATAGTTTCAATATCAAACCTCGGTGGTATTGAGTACACTCTTCAGGGAGTCTGGTAAATGTGTGGCACACACTTTGGTAAGAGTGTGTTGTCTTCTGGTCCTCTGCCAGAGAACCTGACTGGAAACCTAATTAGGACCACTTTTTTCCTGAAATAGAGGCCACTCAGAAGATTAAAGGTCTCCGCATGATCCAGTACTCTTTTGATTAGCCTACTGGGGTGGGGGGGGGACGATGTCATTTGAAATTACTCAAGAAATTTCATCTGTATTTTCAGGTCCTACCAAACATTTTCCTGTGGTCATTGTCAATCACATTTTGAAAGATGTGTTAACTAAGTATCTACAAGAAGAACAGTATGAGCCAGAGCTCTGTAGACAGATGACTAAAACAATTTCTGAGGTATATATGTGATTTGAAGTGTTAACTTTAATTAGAATATTGCTAAAAGGACAACGCCCTACTTTTTGATGAAGTCAATTAATTTGCAGTAGCAGTAAAAATGCTTATGTATATCTTATGAAAATATTTCTTAGGTTATATTCCGCATATGTGTGTGTATGTGTGTGTATGTGTGTGTAAAAAGCCTTTGCCTTAAAACAACCATTATGTGCATCATTTTTGCATGTATTTTGTTTAAAAAATGGATACAACTGCCCCATTTATTAAAATTTTTATTTTCAAAGATACAATATTTTAATGATCATTTTCTCTTCTTCAAGGTAATTGTTTTGAGTGCCGTCAAATACAGATGCTGCAACCTTTAAATACATTTCTGTTTTTATCAACTAAAGTGGTTGCCCTCCATTAGGTTTTCTTTAGTTTCTTCTTTAAAACAAACTCTTTAATAAACATCCATGAATAGTCATATTACAGGAGACTCCAGATGTATGATCCCTTAATTGGACATAAACACGGTGGTAGAACTCTAATGCCAATATTCTTTGAAAAGAAGCCATCTTAACATAGATTTTCAAAGAACGTAATAAATCCTTTAAATCCTGTTCTCTGAATTACAATTTTTCCATGAGACTTAGAAAATGTAGATATATTGCTGGTGCTATAATTTTGTCTCTAAATGTCCTATCTCATGAGAACAGTGCTTGAAGAAAATCATAGTTAAGTTTCCACAACAATTACTGAAAATATCTACAATACATCATGGGACTTTCTTAAATCCACCAGATTTTTGACAAAGATTAAGACGTCTAACTTTCAATGTGGCTAAGGGAGGACCTTTTTTTTTTGTTGTTCTTTTAATTTCTAGGTTATTAAAGCCCAGGTCAAGGACCTGATGATTCCACGGTATAAGCTAATTGTGATTGTTCACATTGGACAACTGAATAGTCAGAACATTTTTATCGGAAGCAGATGCCTCTGGGATCCTAAAAGTGATACCTTTTCATCTTATGTTTTCAGAAATTCTTCTCTCTTTGCGCTTGCAAGTGTCTATGCTGTTTACTTTGAGTGATTGAAAATAAGAAATGTAGTTCTTACTTTTTTAAATCACAAAATAAGCTGTATCTATGTACACAAAAGCTTCACTGCTCAAAAGTTTGAGAAAACAACAGTAATATTTCAAACAACTGGCATTTTTGGACTTTTTCATGCTCTGCTAAGAACTGAGGGAGGGAAGTGTGGTGCAAGAAAAACTCTTGTTTATCCAAAAGAAGAACTAAGTTTTGGTTCCACTGGATCATTTTTCATAGACATGGATTCTTTTTTAATATTACTTTGGTACTAATTACTTTAATTACTCTTTATTTTTTATTTTTATTTTTTTTTAAATTTTTTTCAACGTTTATTTATTTTTGGGACAGAGAGAGACAGAGCATGAACGGGGGAGGGGCAGAGAGAGAGGGAGACACAGAATCGGAAACAGGCTCCAGGCTCCGAGCCATCAGCCCAGAGCCCGACGCGGGGCTCGAACTCACGGACCGCGAGATCGTGACCTGGCTGAAGTCGGACGCTTAACCGACTGCGCCACCCAGGCGCCCCATTTACTCTTTAAATAGACAGTTAAAATTTCCTGCATTGTTTTTTAATGAAGACAAGTCTAAAAAATATGGCTGTATACCCTGACCAATAAACGACAGAAGAATATTCAACATGGTATACACAAATGATAAATGTTAATGTGTCTCAATGCTGCATGTAAAAGAATACTGGTTTTCATTTTGTACTTAATAAATTGAGCAGCATTCATTAACTGCAATTATTGTTACCTGTACCTGACAGTTGAAACTGCTGAGGTAGAATTAATGATTTCATAACAATTACTGTTGTCCCACAGGGCTGCTCGCTAAAATTGGAAGCTCTTGTGGGTTGCCTGCACTTTACAAAATTGTGGGAGAGCTGAATGTTGGCTCTTCAATAATGGAAACTGTAAAGTGAACAAAGGCTTTTTAGGGCACTGAAGTAGACCTCGTCGTATTAAATATACATGATGTTTAATAGTAAATGTATCTGTAACACTTAAAATCATGTATTGGAAAGAGACACTGCTTTTAAATATACACTGCCTGATGTGCCTTTGAATTGATTTTCCTGGGCTAACAAACTTTTACACAAAATATATAGCTGGTAGCTTAACAAATAAAACATGTGTATTTACTATTTTGTTCCTATGAATTTAATGCTAAAGTGACCCAGTTCAGGTTTGAATGGATGGTATTAAAATTTACAGGGCTGAAATAGCTTATTATTCTGCTGGTTAATGTGGCTTGTATCATGGATCATTTATTTTTACGGAGCTTTCAACCCTTTGTGTGCATATGAAATGATGCTGAGGCGTTGTTCCTGGATGGTAAGTGAACTGCCCAGAGGACATTTGTTAAAGGTCAAAGACAAATTGTACACATGTGGAGAAAATTAGCAACGCTATAGTTCTAAGGAAAAAATGATGTGTAATTCATATCAAAAAGAATTTAACAGATGAGAAAACAGTTAATGCTTTATACTTTTAAAATGTATTGATGTCTTATTTTTCTCAAAAACAACCTGTACTAAAAAAAAGAAAAAAATGTAACTTTTGAAATCCCTTTCCTTCTGCTTGTTCTGGCTTTTAAGGTAACTTTTCATTATGAATTGGTGAATTTTCATTATTTTTTCTGTTAGGGCCTTAGTGGGAATAGGACTATGTAATAATTCACTACAACCAATATTTGTCAACCTCCCTAGGCCAGTTTTGAATATGGATTAGATCATAAGTACAGTAAGTAAATGGACTGAATATTTTCTTTACACATTTGTGAACATCTCCCCTCTTGGAATGATAGCAGGGGCAATCATACTGCAATTTTGCATGAGTAAATTGGAATGAAGAAAATTCTTTAGGACATAGAAAGTCCATTACAAAAATGGCTTTATTTTTTTTAGAGTTCTGAAGTCTCATCCATGAGATAATTTCTTACCATCTGTCCTAGGCTGTGTTAGGAATCAAAACCTTAAAACATAATGGTAGTTAAAAAGCAAAAAAGGAAGCAGTTTACCCGCATACTGCCATGTACTGTAATTCAGACAGTCAATGATGAACTCTAGCAATTATATGGTAGCATAAGAATATACAGTAAAAACTCGCTAATTGCAACTAACTTGGAAGAATACTGGTTATCATAGAAAGCTTTATGATAGAAAGTTTTGAGGGAGGTATTAGCTAACACCATGGTGGTAATCATATTGTGAAATATAAACATATCAGGTCAACACATTGTATACCTTACCCTTTTTTTTTTTTTTTTTAGAGAGAGACAGCACGAGCCAGGGAGAGGGGCAGAGAGAGAGAACCTTAAGCAGGCTCCATGCTCAAAATGGAGCCTGACATGGGGCTCCATCCCAGAACCCTGGGATCATGGCCTGAGCTGAATCAAGAGTGGGATGTTCAAAAAAAAAAAAAAAAAAAAAGTGGGATGTTCAGCCGACTGAACCACCCAGGCACCCCTAAAACTTTATTTTAAAGAAATGACACTGTAAATTTGAGGAAATTGTTTCACTTTGAAACACCCTGAACTTTCCTAGTATTTTGCCTTTCCTATAGGTGTTCTGAAAGTGACATCCTTCTTCCCAGATCTGTACCCCTACCGTGGAGCCTTCACTCCTGCTTTTCCCTACCCAGAATGCCCCGTCCCCCACTTAAAGCAACTCTCTTTACTTTTCAGCATCAGACTTGGGTCTTGCCTTTTTTCTAAATCCTTCTCCATCCATTCCTTCCTTCCTGTTCTCTCTCTTCATTTATCTCTCATAGTTGGGCTCCTGATTATTCTCTAGCTAATTTGTGAATAATAGTTTTGTTTTCCTTACTAGACTGAAAACATCTTGAGTCTATGGACCACATATCCTGACAGCACCTATCAATAAAATTGAACACATCTTAACTTTTCAGGCAGGAATCACATGCACTGATTGCACTGTGCCACCTAACCACCAACAACAGAGATAATAGTAACACACAATTCGACTCTAGAGGAACTGGGAAGTGACCACAGAACAGGCTAGAATATGTTTTCATAAGAAAAGTCCAGAATATCTTTATCTGTTTAAGGGTATCAGGGAAGGCTTCATAAAGGAAGTAGCACTTACCTAGATTATGAAGTTGCTAAGTAGAAGTTCAATAGACAGAGGAGTTCAGAATACAGGAAGAAGTCTAGACTGGATAAAAACAAAACAAAACAAAACAAAACAAAAACCCACAGTATTGATGAAGATAAGTGGTTATAACTAACACTGGAAGGGTCCATGGATAGTAACATTAATGTCTGGGCAAGAAAGCCACACTCAGGCCGTGGGTAGTCATTGAAGGCTTTTCATTCAGCTCATGGTGTATATGGAGTGATTCTTTAGGAAGACGAATGTGTCAGTAAAGAGCAGGAAGACTACTTAGAAGAAGGGAGAGGTAGTGAGAGGCTGAACAGTGTGAAATGGAAAGGAGAGGACAGTTGTCCGGAACGTTTTAAGAACAAAGGGCAGAGGGGCAGAGGGCAAAGTCTTCATGACCAGGCAAAGGGGAAAGAGGAGTCAGAAGTGGTTCTAAGGCAACACAATAAAACAGCTCTAGCCGTTTGCAGTCTCAGGTCTGAGTCCTGCTGTTCTAGTCACTAGTTAAGTAACCTTGAATAAATGACTAACCTGACTTAAGCCGAAACTTCCCCACCTCAAAGCAAAGCAATGATAACACCAGTCAGGATCTGCCTCACAGAGTTTGGAGTGAGGCAGGCGGTGGGGAGCTGACAGCCTAAGAGCCGGCCCCAGGAGGCTGAACACTGACTCTAAGGGAAAAGCTTGGAGGTGCAGCCTTAAACGAGCTTGTTTTAGCTTGCTAAAAACGAGTGAAAATACATGTTTGCTAAGTGCTTAACAGATGGGAAGTCCTCAATCAATAGTAACTCCGATGATTGGAGTTGAAAGTTTGAATCTGGGCAACTAAACCGATGGTCCTGTGAGCAAAAATAAAGAAGTCAGCAAGGAAGAATTTGAGAACTAAAATGCTAACCTTGATTTCGTACTTGTTGAATTTAAGTTAATAATGGGACGTTCGGATGGAAAAAGCCTGAGGCAGCTGAAAAAGTGGGACTGGGGCTGAGCTACATCAAGGTGAGAGGTTTAGACTTGGCAGTCATCCAGATTGAAACCTAACATCTTCCTCCTGCTTTATGAAATATTCATTAGCAGCAGCAAGTATAGTGAGTACTAATAGCAAATTACTGAAAATTCAGTTAACTCTGGGAATGTCAGCAGGAAACCCTCCCCCCAGAATCAGCAGGGAAAATTTCCCCCAACACCAAAATTAAATGATGCCTTTCTTTCTTTTTCTACTTTTAAAAAAATCTAAATGATCCATCTCTGTTGTCAGACATCATAAAAAATAAAAGGTTTTCTCAAAAACACATCAGCATATTGAGTGGAAGTGTCAGTGCTGTTGTCTGTTGTCATTGTTAATAGGATGACTTTAAAGAAAATATAATAGGAGGCCCTTGCAACAGAGTCCAATAGATTACACGCTGGGAAATTAAGCGCTACCCAGCTCACTGATTTTTTAAAACTGTTGGGAATTATCCAGTATAGAGGGTTATTTAAAAAACAACAGTTGAGAAATTAGAATTTTTAAATCTAGCATTTTAGAAAATGAACACTTGCCTTGTTGGGACCATTATTTGCCCTGTCTTTCTAGATATTATCAAAAAACACATTAAGAAAACTCAATATTAAATAGTTACGGATAACTTACTATGCTTTTTTGCTCTCTCAGTTCTTAAGGAAGTGGCATACACCCACCACTTCTGATTTTCTCTGCTACTCCGCTTTTCCCTCCTGCAGTCTGTTCCCATCCTCACCGCCATGATGCTTTCACTAACAGCGGAACTGGTTCTCCAGGCCAAATTGGCCACACATTACTCTGGCCACATTCCACCTCAGCTCTGTTCTGAATTCATTTCTTTTCAGCAGCAATGTGGTATAGTTGTTTTTGTTTGGAGGCTCGGGTTTTTTTTTTATTTTGTTATTTAAGCACAGACTTGACAAATAGTCATTTTTGCTTCCAGCCTTTTTTAGCTTGTGTGACTTTGGGCAAAGTGGCCAGTGCCCTGAGCCTCAGTTTTTTCAAAGGTAGAAATGATTATAATAATGATCACTACTTATTGATTTGTGGCCAATGACCACTGCTCGTGTTCTTGCCTTGAAGACTTAGAAGAAAAGTATCCATAAAATGTCTGGCCTATCATAGACCTTTATTGTGGACATCCAATTTCTTCCTACAGATCCTGTTTTCCTAAAGAATTGAGCATATGTTTTAGCAATTTCGGTTCACCCCATAATGTCATACCGTAGATTACCTGATGTTTTTTCTTTCTGTTCAAAGTTTTAATCATCTATTGCTAGATCTTTGACAAGTAATTTTTCCTCAAGTCCACATTTATTATGAAACCCTATTTATCTCCAAATTAACCTCTTTTTGCTAATCTCTATTTTTATACTGCTTCCAGATGTCTTGCCTCCACTTCAGTACTTACTTGGTTTCTTTTAATGTTTTTGCTTATTGCTACTTGTTTTTTCCTGTCTTAGTGTCCATTTGATCTCATATGTTCTCTTCCCTTCTTCACATGCGTGAACACATACTAGAACACATCTATAAGGTTTATTGAGGCTTAAATATGTTAAGTATCTGATTAAAGTTTCCTGTAATTTCTCCTCGGTAGCTTTCATCACAGTTTAACTACAGTACACAACTTTTTCTTCCCCCTAGTGCAAGACACAACTTGAAACTTGTGGTTCTCCACCCACCCACTAGGCTATTTCCTTACTTAGCAAGGCAAGGAACCAGTATAACCAGTATGGGAAACACTAAGTTTCACTTTACATTTGTAGTCATAAAAGGAAAATTGTTGCTTCCCACAAACCATGAGGGTGGATCATCTAAATACCAAAAGAACAGAATATCCAGCCTGATTTGTGCAGGGGGTGCTGGAAATCATTTTTAAAGTTCATATGAGAAATATTAAGCTTAGCCGTTATTTCATTTCAGAGAAAAATAAACTGTATGTTGTTAGTTAATTATAAAAATATATTATCTTTATATTTTTTAAAGAAAATTTATTCTATAACAAGAACTTTACTTTGGTAGGAGAGCTAAAAAATTAAAAATACAGCTAAGTTGCTTACTTGCATCCTTGTTCAAAAACATAAATAAAAGTCTTCTAAGGACTCACTCTAGAGAGTTGGGTCAACCTGAGAAAATTAGACAATTAGGAAATGTCCTTAAGCATAGGTCAGAAAACAATAAGGGGCCAGATAGTAAATATTTTCAGCTTTGTAGACCATATGGTCTCCCACTTGACTACTTAACTCTGCCATGGAACACAAACGCAGCCATGGACAGTAAATAACCATGTAAGTGTGCTGTGTTCCAATAAAACTTTATTTGTGTAACTGAAAGTTTAATTTTCTATATTTCTCATGTATCATGAAGTTACTCTTCTTTTGACTTTTTTTCCAACTATTTTCAAAGTAAAAACCCTTCTAGTACGTAAGCCATACAAAATCAGATGATAGGGGATATTTGACCCATGGGCCATAGTTTGACCACCTTTGTTCTAAAGGGTTCATCTTAGTGGAGGAAGAGAATTAGAATCATAATAAGGAAGTTGAGATTTTAATATATCTAGCAGAAAGTGGAAAGTAACCAGCAATGACATAGAAAAAGACAATAACATTTCTAAATTAATAAGTGAGAAATGCAAACAAAAATATTAAAATAAATACTAGATTATATGGAATATAATCAAGTATATCATGTCACTCATTAAACATGAATTTGCTTCATTTTCTTATCAGATTGAATTAACAAATAAAAGCCACAAATAAATAAAAAAAACACATTCAGTTCTTCTGATATACAACATATCAAAGTAAAGATTACACCATAATCAGATTTATAATGAGGATGCAGAGAAATCTCAACATAAGGAAGACTATCAAAGTAATTCTTCATTTTAACAAAAGAGAAAAATATATGATGAAGTTAAATAGGTATTTGATAAAATCGAGAAGCTGCTTATAACAAAATAAATTCTTAAGCAATATATAATAGAATAACACTCTTAAGATGGCCAATAATATATATACATATATAATGTAAAGACTATTGCTTTACTATTTATTTTTAAAAATATTTTAAACAGCAAACATCATACTGAGTACTGAAATGTTAAAGCCATTTCCATTAAAATTAGGAACAGGAAAGAGATGCTTACTATCATAACTGTTGTTGAGAATTCTTGAGTGGTTCCCCTCCCTGTAAGGCTCTCCCTAGCCACCTTGTCTCAAATCCACTCCACCACCAAACCTTCCTATCCCCCTCCCATACTTTCTTTTCTCCTCAGCATCAGTCATTATTTAATATTTCTATTGTTTATGTCTGCCTTCCACTAGAATATACACTTTATTCATCTGTTTTATTCACAGTTGTATCCATAGAATCCACAACAATGCCTGGCATTAATCTCAATAAAGCATTGCTGCATGAAGAAAATGAAGCAATAAATATTGGAAGAGATAAAATTACCTTTTTATTACCAGATGATAATATTGTATACCTAGAAAGCCCAAGATAAACTAGCAAAGCAGCCATTAAATTTAATAAAATAACTGGACAAGGCTCTGGAGAAAAGATGAATGTACAAAAATCAAGATTTTTCTTTGTACCACAGTAAGATTTAGAAACGAGCATGGGGGAAATTTCTCATTCACAGTGGCAAATAAAAGTGGCAAATAAAAAGGTAATATAAAAAGGTGCAAGATGTACATAACTAACATTACAAAAAGTTATTAAAAGGAATAAAATGCTATATTATTATAGAAACATTTTGGATAGGAATTCTTAATATCATAGAATATGATATTTCCTTCATTAGTATAAATGCAATGCAATTCAAATTGTAATTCCAATAAAGTTTTTGGGGAACAAAATAACATAATTATAAAATCCATATGGAAGAATCTATGTTTCATAATAGCCATAAAAATTCCCCCCAGAAACCGAATCTATAATGATGGACAGCTTTTCTTAAAAGATATTAAAATTTCCCATAAAATTACTGAAATCAAAGTAGTATGTGGCTAGTTCACAATAAGTAGAGAAGTGAACACAAGAAAGGCCCTATAATAGTTCCAAATGTAATGAAAAAAACATATGACTAAAGTGACATGAAATTTCCATGGGCAAAAGATGGTTCATTTAATAAATAATGCAGGAAAAATGTTCTGTCCCTTTGGAAGAAAATGAAAATTAAACACTTCACTCTATACAAAAATAAGTGTAATGTGGGTTAAATTTACTTTTTTAAAACGTATTTACTTATTTTGAGAGAGAGAGCACTTGTGCGTTTGCGAGGGAGGGGCAGAGAGAGAGAGAGAGAGAGAGAATCCCAAGCAAGCTCTGTGCTATTAGCATGGAGCCAACCAGGGGCTCAAACTCACCAACCATGAGATCATGACCTGAGCCTATAACAAGCAGGACGCCTAACCAACTGAGCCACCCAGGCACCCCTAATGTGGGTTAAATTTAAATGCAAAAGATATAAAACAAAATTATCAGAATAAAACATAGTAGAATTCTTTTACAACCTCGCACTAAGGGGGATATTCCTAAGCAAAGCAGAAAATACAGAAACTATAAAAGACAGATATTGACAAAAGACTAACTGAAGTCAAGACATACCAAAGAGGGGGAACGTATTTTTCTCAGATGACATTCAAAAAGTTAGTATCCTTAATATTAAAGAACTTTGAAAAGTAACAAGAAAACGATCATAAATACATTTAAAAATGGGCAAAGCACAGAAACAGACTAATTTACAGAAAATACAAATGTCCAATAAATCCAAAGGTGACCATAGCCATAATGCCAATAAAGTAAAAAATGATATTCAGTATTTCACCTTTAAGAATTGCAAATTTTTAGCAAGTGCAGTAACACTATGAATAGGTGAGAATATAGAGAAATATGTACTCACACGAATTTCTTGTAGGAATATGGATTAATACAAACTTTTTAAATGGTAATCTCTTGGTATATGTTTTTTTAAATTTTTTTAATATTTATTTATTTTTGAGAAATAGAGATAGAGACAGAGTGTGAGCGGGGGAGGAACAGAGAGAGAGAGGGAGACACAGAATCCAAAGCAGGCTCCAGGCTCTGAACTGTCAGCACAGAGCCTGATGCGGGGCTGGAACCCACAAACTGCGAGATCATGACCTGAGCCGAAGTTGGACGCTTAACTGACTGAACCACCCACGTGGCCCTCTTCATATATGTTTTTAAATTTAAAATACACATACCAAAATGTTACTGAAATATCTCCAAGATATATTACATACAACAGGATGCAAGTAGTATGGTAGTCACTTTCTGTGTAAAATAGTATGATAGGGGCACCTGGGTGGCTTAGTTAAGGGTCAGGTCATGATCTCACGGTTTGTGGGTTCTAGCCCTGTGTCGGGCTCTGTGCTGACAGCCCAGAGCCTGGAGCCTGCTTCAGATTCTGTGTCTCCCTCTCTCTCTCTGCCCCTCCCCTGCTTGCGCTTTGTGTCTCTCTCAAAAGTAAATAAACATTAAAAAATCTTTTTTAAATAGTATGATAAACCCAGTAGGTATTGTATTAGAGTTGGTTAATTCCTGTAAAAAAAAAAAAAGAATCAAACATCAAACAACTGGGTGCCTGGGTGGTTCATTTGGTTAAGCGCCTGACTCTTGATTTCAGCTCAGGTGGGGCTCCATGTGGGGCTCCATGCTGGGTGGATTCTCTCTCTCCTTTTCCCCTGCTTGCACACTTTCTCAAAAAAAATGAAAAATAAAACGAAAAAATTTTTAAATGTAAATATTTAAAGGCTATTACTTGCTAAGTTGAGGAATAGTATGAATGATTTTAAGGGCTAGTCTTGGAGTGGCACATATCACTACTACTCACATTTAATTGGCCAAAATTAGTCACGTGACCACATATACCTGCAAAGGAGACTGAGATGTAGTCTAGCTGTGTGACCAAAAGGAAGAGGAGAAATTTTGGAGGACAGTTAAAAATCTCTGCTATAGATAAATAGGCAGATAGGTAGGTAGATAGATGAGAGATAGACACAGATATAGAGCAAGCTAGCTAACTGTATTTGTAGCTATACTATATAAATTCAATATAAACATTTCTTTTCTGGCAGAAATTATAAGAAACTCTTCATAAGGGTTATACTATTACTTTAGAACCAAATGGAAGGCAATGAAGTTTTGTTTTATTTCACACTTCTCTGGATTATTTGCATTTCCTAACTTGATACATATATTTTTCACCCATCCTGACTATGGGATTTATTTAAGTGAAGAGAGTAGGTCTCATTTTTCTTTTTTGTTTCTCCATGTACTTAAATTATATAGATACATTTTAAATAACTATGAGTATATATCAAATAAATAGTAACTACTACAAATATCCTGAAAAAATAAACATGCCTTTTTTCTTAGCAACTTGATAAGCTATCCCATTAAAGTAAAAGTGTCAGTATGTAAGGGTACATAAACAAGGCTGTTTACTTCATCTTTATTTATAATGGCAACTACTGCAAACAACTTGAATATCTATTGATGAAATCTAAAAACATATATGTTCTAGAATAGGAACTCAAACTTTTTGGTCTCAGAACTCTTTATACTCTTAAAAATTATTAAGAACTTCAAAGGGCTTTTGTTTATGTGGGTTGAATTTATCCAGATTTATCATACTGGCATTTAAAACAGAAACTTAAAAATATTTATTAACGCATTTAAAAATAATAAACCTACCACATATTAACACAATAACATTTTATGAAAAATATCTATTTTCACAAAACAAAATACATATGTTGAAGAATGACCCTGTTTTATATTTTTACAAGTCTCTAAGGACTGCCTTTATAAAATACAGCACAATTCTCATTATCAGCTTCTGCATTCAGTCTGTTACTGTGTGTTATGTTGATTGAATATATGAAAAGAAAAGTCCAGCCTCACAGAAAATCCAGATATTTAGTTGAAAAAGGGAAGGTTATTTTAAAAGACTATTTTGTTTCATTAATTTAAGATGATTTCAATTTTATTTAATGAAATTATCTTTTTAGATCATTTTGATATTCTTTTTTAATATTATACCAAAACTTGACAAGTAGCTGTTTATTAAAGGCTAGTTGCAATGTAGAATCTGAAATCACATCAATGAATTTTTGTACCGTTAGATTAAAATCTTTATTTTGCACATTAAATGGGTCTTTTCCCCACTCATGATTTTGTAATATCATGCACCCATCATTTGGAAAATATTGGTTCACTGAGTTATGCAGATCTCCCAAATGTTAACACATTTCACTACACGATATCAAAAAGTAAAATTCATTAATATCACCACTGGTGCCCATGGTAGAGGATAAAAGTATTTTAAAATTGCTTGGAAGCTTGAATTTTATCATCAGTAATAAATATTGTCAATTGTTTTTCTTGAAGTGAGGCTCATTTTGTTCATTTTCACATTTTTTTAATTTCAAATACCATATCTGAATAACTACAGTTTTTCAGTCTTTCTTAAAAAAAAAAAAAAAGATGCTTCACGGGAAAAGCAGCTAGTTTAAGTTCACAATTCAATCAGGTAAGTGCTTTACCATGAGATCACCATCACACTCCAGTATGCTGCAAAAGCACTTCATGCAGTCTCCCCATTTCACACCCACCCGTATTGAAAAGGCATGTATTCAAAGACTGAGACTTAATATGATTTTCACCACTTCATCAATGGACATTCTTCCAGTGACACACACACACACACACACACACAAATCGCAAACCCAAAAACCAAACGAACAAAAACACCCGGGGAGTTCCTGGTGGTGAAGAATACATTGACCACCAGTACAGTTTGATGTGACTGCCTTCGTGCTAAGCAGCCTAAGTTTGAATCCAGTAACACCACCCTCCTTAGCTGCCTGTGACTTAGGACATGTTTACCTGATTCCACTGAGCTTTAGTTTCTTTATCTGCAAAATGGTGATGAAATGTACTGTCCACACTCATAGGTTTCCTGCAACAAATGTGTTAAAATGTTTAAATGCCATGCACAAGGCTTTGACAGTTTAAGTGCCCAGAATGTAGTAGATAGATTTCAAATACAGACTGTAGTAGTAATAAGACCAGCACCACAGATGAACAGAGAGTGTATTGTTACAAACCAGTGGGGAGTTGAATGTCAGAGTTAGAAATGAAAACATAGTTTCGTGATTTCCTTACTTTGTCTGTAAAAACATCCAATTGTGTCACGAGATTTGGCTATACAGGTCTCAGTTTCTTAATTTCTAGAAGGAGAATACAATGTCCTTTTTTAAAAAAATGTTTATTTTTATTTATCTTTTGAGAAAGAGAGAACACAAGGAGGGGGGCAGAGAGAGAGAAAGAGACACACAGAATCCTAAGCAGGTTCAAGGCTCTGAGCTGACAGCAGCGAGCTTGATGCAAGGCTCCAACTCACCGAGTGTCAGATCATGACCTGATGACCTGAGCGGAAGTCGCAGGTTCAACAGACTGAGCCACCCAGGTGCCCCAACACAATGTCCTTTTATCTCAGCAGTAGGAAGGCAAAACCAAAGCAGCCCAGACTATAGGAAGGAGCTCATTACTCAAATATTCTCTGGGTTTTAGGGAGATCTAACTGATACACATATGTCTCCAGCTATCCTCAAGTAGAAGGGCTGCATATTAGGAAACATTTACTGAGCACTTAAAGATGTTTTGAGAAAAAGTACTTTGTTTAGATTCTTATACTTGACCATGAAACAATGTTTAAATTCTCAGTTAATAATATACAGCAACCCAAAAGTTAAGAGTGGATAGTTATTTCTGGATGATGAGGTAAGAGTTGATTTTTATTTTCTTTTTATGCTTATTTTTTAACATTTTCCTACCATCAGCATAATCTGCTTACTGTTTTAAAGTTATTTTAAAATTTTTTACAAGAAGAAAATCACAGTGAGCTTGGTTTATGGCATTTTAACTGCAATTTTGCACAGCATTTAAAATTTCAAAAGATTAGTTAAAATTTGAAAAGAACAGTGCATTCACTTTGGCAAAGAGAGAAAATACACTTCATTGTGGTTTTAACTATTGATCCACAACTTTTAGGAAAGAAAGATTGCCTAGCCCAAAACTATTATTTTCATAACACAATGCAAGTGTTGTACTGAGCAGTAAAACACCGTGATTAAGCGATG
Organism: Lynx canadensis; assembly: GCF_007474595.2. NCBI lineage: Eukaryota > Metazoa > Chordata > Mammalia > Carnivora > Felidae > Lynx > Lynx canadensis. Next base: position 54,876,072 of record NC_044310.1, read on the forward strand.
CTCAAAGCTCTACCTTCATTGCGCATCTGCTCTTGTCTTAAAGAGCGTGCAGTCACGGAAAAGCCATCAGTGCAGCACAATGTCTGTAAGTCTTGTCCTGACAAGAGCCCCAAAGCTTCTTTGAGCCCCAAAGCCCTTGGCCAGCTGTTCATCCTGAAGTCTCTTCTCTCCTGAGGAATCCACCTGCGGAAAGTGTTGCACCAGGCTTTCCTCCAAAACTTCATTCGTGCTCATCTGGAAGTTAGAAGTAGTTTCTTCTCTCAGCTGTACGGAAGAGAGTCTCGACAAAGAAGGAAGGTTGTAGCCAAGTTCTGCACTTGGGGACGTGCATTGGGTGTTTTTAAAGGAAATTGAGTCCTGCACATCATTTTCTTTAAATGTTGGTCTGGCTTCAGAAAGATTAGACATTCTGGGGAGAACTTAGTCATCTCCACCTTCCTGGATCTGCAGGAGAGGAAACAGAGCGGAGAGAAGGAGTGACAACAACCTGTATCCTGCAGCCAATGAGGAGCCAAGTCCAAGTTCACCTTCTGTTGTACTGGCTACCACTGCTCCATGACCAGCAGTCTCCAAGGTATTCGTTACATGCTATAAATAAAAAACACACAAACAAAAATAACCCTTGTGTATGCCCTGCAAAGTTGATCAGTAAGGAAGGAAGTGGAGAGATTTAAACCTCTATGTCTGAAAACCAAAAGTGGTTCCCACTGTTATTAGGGTGTTGTTCCCAAAGTCCTCCCTCAATTTAACTACATTCCAATTTATTTATCAGCACCTTAGCACACTGGCAAGCTCCAAGAAAACTTACATGAATGAATGCTGATTAATAAGCCAGTAATGGATTGAATAAATAATATATGAGAAAATACTCTGAAAAGTACTCTGTGAAAGATTAAATAAACTGTATTCTGATGTCAGTGGTGTTAAAACAGAGCCTTGCACAAACATCCGTTCAATTGCCCGATGTGTTTCATAGATATTCCAAATGCATTCTTTCTAGTGCATTTTGGCTTGCTAATCCAGAGATGGATAAATTATGCTAAATCTGGTAAATTAGGTTTACTCTCTTGAGATTAAAAGCACTTATTATATCTGCTAACATCTAGTAACTATGTAACTCCCACTCAATGTGGGAGTGATGAGTTCATAATTTTTCAAGAAATTAGCCCAACAAAATATAAAAACCGTGGGTCATTTTCTAAAATATTTTCATTTACCAAAGTCATTTGCAACTGCATTGAAACTTTTACATTCATATATGTGGTTATGACATTTATTATGTGATCACATTTTCCTGTTTTAACTTTTTATTGTAAGACATAACCAACAGTTAATTATTAAAATAGAACCTTAAATAAATTCTACCTCATACTTTAATATGGGATTAGCAGAAAGAATTCCAGTTAAACATCTTGAATTGAAAAATGAAGAGGGGTGCCTAGGTGGCTTGGTCCGTTAAGCGTCTGACTCTGGATTTCAGCCCAGGTCATAATCTCACAGTTGGTGAGATCAAGCCTCACCGTGGGCTCTGCGTTGACAATGCAGAGCCTGCTTGGGATTCTCTCTCTCCCAATCTCAGCCCCTCTCCCACTTGCACGGGCGCGCATGGATGCGCGCGCTCTCTCTCTCTCTCAAAGTAAATGAATAAACATTTTTTTTTTAATGAAGAAAAGCAGTGAAATCAGTCCCCTCAGTATTCCTGAAACATGTTAGTTAGGTTCATTCCCACCTCAACATTCTGAGCAAACAATTCCTACTAGAATTCCCACTAGAATTTCACTTCACCCCACTTGCCATAACTCCCCAAATCCTATACGTCCTTTAGGGCCTCCATCAAACACCACTGCCTCTATCATTTATTACAGCAGTTCACCATCTTCTTTTTCCCATCTGAGACACAGTATAAACAAAGACCTCAGCTCTTGAAGCCAGATAGACTTGGTTTGCCCCCTAGCCACACTACCTACCAGCTGGGTGAACAACTTTGTTCCCAGTAAAATGGTAAATTGTGGCAATATTACTTCACAGGATGCTATCGTCAGACTGAATGAAATGTTGTACATGAAACTATCTGGCACTTAGTAAGTGCTCAATAACAGATTCCTTCCTTGCGTCCTTATTTAGCACCTGCCTTAATTCCAACTTATTATATTCTGTAATTGTCCATGTATGAAATTATCCATGCTACTTCAACATGTCCCTTAGCATCACATGCTTCTATTCCCCATAGCACCTGCCATAGATGTTGAGATCATCAAAGTAGTTATGCAATCAAATGACTTCAAGCTGGAGACTAAAGAAAACAAGGTCTTTACTGTCTGACAGGTAGCAAGCTCATGTCTTTCCCAAGCCAAATTCAATTTATTTTGATAATTAACCCCTGAAACTGATGTAGAAGTGGCTTAGCAGTAATTAGAGACATACTAAAACAAGCCTGGGGAAAAAAAATAAATGAAGAAGTCACATGAGTTAATGTTACCTTGACTTTGAGGGATTCCTTCCGGGTGCCTTCTCTACCTGGGGCCAGCACAGGTATAGATGACTGCTTTTATGTACTCTAGTCCACAGAGCTTCTATAGACTCCTCAAGCGTCACTTCTGAGATGGCAAGAAGGACAGAAAATAGAAACAAAAGTCAAAATGGAGCCCTTCGTCTTGCTGAATAAGAATCTGACGTGGTGAATATTGCCAAATCAAGTTTTGAACTTACCTTCACACTTATCCAATTTATACTAGCTTTCCTGACATTTTATTGGTCAGAATCTCGTTTTAACAATATGTGCAAAGCACATAGGTTACACTGTGAAGTTTTGATAATGTGCCTTTATGATTATTGCTAGTTATTCAGTCACTTCTGAACGCCATCACTTACCATTAGCGGCATCCATGAGACAATAAACAGGATGCTCTCTTGGAAGACATCTGGAAAAACACAAGCTTTGGAAGTAGCCAAGTCAGACTTTCAATGTCGGCCTTGTCACTTACTAAGTGACATGGGGCAAGTTTTAAACCCTTTAAACTTTGATAAGCATATCTTTAGAGTGCGAAAACCTATCTTGTAAGAGTTTTTCAGTATCGAAAGCAATACCTTCTCAAAGCCATGAGAAAACTAACTTAAGAATTTGTGTTTGGGGCACCTGGATGGGTCAGCCAGTTAAGCTTCTGACTTTGGCTCAGGTCATGATCTCACAGTTCCTGAGTTCAAGCCCTGCATTGGGCTCTGTGCTGACAGCTCTGAGCCTGAAGCCTGATTCAGATTCTGTCTCCCTCTCTCTCTCTGCCCCTCTTCCGCTCTCACTCTGTCTCTCAAAAATAAACGTTTAAAAAATTTTTTTTAAATTTGCATTCTTGTGTTTTGAATTTGAATCTTCGTATCCCACTTAGATGATCTAGAATCTTAACCAAAATATTTAACCTCTCCAAGAATTCTTCTCTGTAAAATTGTGATAGTAACTGCTTCTTTTTTTTAATTTCTTTTTTTAACATTTATTTATTTTTGAGACACAGAGAGACAGAGCATGAACAGGGGAGGGTCAGAGAGAAGGAGACACAGAATCTGAAACAGGCTCCAGGCTCTGAGCTGTCAGCACAGAGCCCGACGCAGGGCTTGAACTCATGGACTGCGAGATCATGACCTGAGCTGAAGTCAGACGCTTAAACAACTGAGCCACCCAGGTGCCCCAATAACTGCTTCTTAAAACTAATGAGATAACGCGTGTCCTGCTTGACAATATAAACATTTATCTTCTTCCCTCACCGTTGGGATGGACTAGAAAACATAACTTTCCTTTAGAATACAGGGGAAGTTCTCTGACTAGAATCTTCCTTGTTATCCTTCACCCCATGACTTAGGCATGCATTAATCAATACATATTTTTTATAACAGAAACCTGAATAAACTCCCAATGAGCTAAATAATGAAACTTCTCTTGCAAACTTTCTGAAAGTGCTCATCCTGGCAAAGCTCTTACCTAAACTAGAAAAGCTGGAGTTTGAGATCTTAAAGAGTTGTTGACTCACTTTTTAGCAAATTGAAAACTAATCTTTTAAATTGATTCCTCTTGTGTGATCTCTGGTTGGAAAAAAAATCCGTTCAGCCAGTGATCAAGATCATATCACCCATACTTCTTGTGGCATTGCCATTTTTCTGCAGGGAAGCCAGAAAACGGAATAAGAAAATCAATGCTCTGATTGAAAGCATTTCTGACTCTGAAAAATAGATATATTACTTCAAAGAACTGTTGCTTTCTCAATCTCTCTGGCTGCAGTAGGGAGAGTGGATTAAGGGGAGCAAGATTTGAGGGAGGAGAAACAAACAAAAAAGGCTTTGGCAATAATTTAGATGAGATATGATGTGCTCTCAACTAAAGTCATTGCGGAAAGGATGGGGCAGATGGCAGTATTCAAAAAATAGGAGGGCTTGGTACAAATTAGATATCAGGGATAAGGAGGCCAAAAATGGTACTTAGGTCTCTGGCTCACACAACTGGGAGGTAGGAGGAGAGTCATTTTGCTAAGAAAGGCACATAATGTGCAGGAATGGTTTTGACATCAGACAGAGCTACCTTATCTTTTCATAGGTCAATATGGCAGGTGAATCTGCCATTTATCAACTCCAGAGGGGCATCTGCATGACCAAGTCTAGCACACCCACAACATCAGCAATTATTTAGCCATTTATTACCAATTTCTTCCCTTCTTTGGAGACTTATACTGCCCATCTTGATAATGCCAGGTGTAACATAGCTCTGCAATAAACTTGTGATCAGTAGCTATGGGCTGGGCTTCTGTACAACCCAGGAGAGAAATATTCAGCCAAGGGATGATCCCTATCCTGGATGTCAGATGCACTCAGGTACCTCTGAATTCTGCTACCATCCCCACTTTATCCCCCTGGGCTCAAAATAGTCTCTTCTGCCAGCTGTTAAGACCTCATCAGGGTTTACGTTAATTTGGGATGCAAATGCAAGGCCAGTGGGACCTGAGCTCAGCCTGAGACCAAAGGGAGGCAAACTAATCAGGTCGCGTTCCCAGATAAAAAGCGAATGCCAATAATGAAAGCCCTAGTTGTGGCGTTTCCATTTTGAGGGCTTTACTTTTGCCATTTGTGAATCGAGAGAGTTGGACTGAATTACTTAGGGCTCCCTTGAACTTGAAATGCTAAGTCTTCTTATGATTATCTGATTCCTTTACTCCTGACCCAAAACCTTTCTATGGCTCAGCATTACCTGGAGAATAAAATCCAAACAGCCTGGCATTCAAAGCTCTTCATTCAGGCCTTCAAATATCACTCCTTGCACATAGCTCAAGGTACAACCAGAGAAGATAACCAAAATGAAAATGAATCTTTCCATCTTTTGACCAAAAAGAGTTTGTTTCTTGTACCTCTGACTAGAGCATTTAATCCTTTCTATTTGGAGGTTGATATGACTTTTCCTTCTCATCTAGTCTGCAGCTCAGTTTACTATCTGTGTGGCTTTAAATATGTAATTGTCTTCTCTGAGTTAGTTTCTTCATCTGTGAGGAGATACTAATCTGCATTATATTACATGCTTTATGTAGGATAATATATGATGTTTAACAGATGCTCAATAAATTAATGTGGTATGCAAGAGATTAGAAATGCATTTTTTGGCTGCAACTAGCTACTATGGAAGGCTTTTATGTATAACTCTTGATCTCAAAACTATCCAAAAATTTGCACTGCTCTGGTCTTTTTCTTTCCTTCCTTCATTCTTTCCTCTCCTTCTTCATTCCTCTCCTCTTTCCACAAATACATTCTAAAAGCAGAACCTTAGAGTACTATTTCTGAAAGTATTGTCTTTAGGACATGAGTCTTTGAAGATGGTCTTTGGGGAAAAAAATCCTATAGTAATGGTCCCTTTTTCTGTAGATTAATGATGCATGTTATATATACAGGCTCAGGGAAGACTTATAGTTAGGAAACTTCTTTAATTTGTTGAATTCAATATTTCCCAAACTTATTCAACCCCAGAACATCTTTCACCATGAAGTTGACTAATATTTGGAATAGTTGTGAATTTCTAGGGGAGATATATTTCCAGTTCTCTTCCTCTCAGGCACATGGTGGGATTCTATTTCCCTGTTCTTTAAAATTGGATGTGGCCATGTGACATACTTTGGCAAATAAAAGGTGATTGGAAGTAACATATGCTACTTTTACCTGGCATTTAAAGATTGGTGCATGATTCCCCAGTCCTCCCTCTCTTCCACCTTGATGACCGACATCATTCTTGATGGAACCTGGTCTCTGGTCAAAAAAATATAAAATGAGACCACCTGCTCACCTGTAATGAACATGTAATGTACACGAGAAGTAAATTCTCACCATTTAAAGCCGCTGAGATTTGGCAATTATTGGCTGTGGCAACGTAATCTGATTTATTCTCACTGGTATAATTATCTTAAGGTTATTTACATTCTTATAGATGTAGAGAATGTTTATATGATCCAAGTTTTTAGACCAAAGCAAAGTAAGATCAGTTATCTGGACTTAACAGCTGGAATTAATTACCATGTGTTCAATATGATTGGTAATATGAAGATCCACAATTAACATGAACCAAAAATCCAAATTAACAACCAATGGATTGAGTAAACGTATGTTTCATCTATAAATTGCTTATCGAGGAACTATGGTCACAAGAACATCTAATACATGGTGTTAGAGCAGGTTGGCATGAGTTGTAAGTACTGTCTGTGGCATTCAGATTTGAAAAATCAGATTTCAGTTCTGCCATTTAATATCTATGTGACCTTAAATACTCAATGTCTCTGAATCTCAGTTTCTTCACTTGTAAAATAGAGATAATAATGCTGACTTTATTAGGGTGGTTGTCAGGATTAAATTATGCAGAGTACTGTCAGAGTCTCTAGCACAAAAGGAACTTTCAATAGATTGATCATTCATAGTAATGACAAGAACCATAATTCTACCAAATGTTATACTGTGTCATAGTGGCCTTGATGTTAGAATACGAGAGTTTTAATACTGGTACTGTAGCTTCCAGCTAAGAGAGCTTGAGAAGGTAATTTAAACTGTAATTTGATTTTCTAATTTGTAACATGGAAAAATATCACAGGATCGAATGAAGCAATGTTAATTATAACACTGATAAATTATAAAGTGTAACACATACAGTTATTTTATGATAATGATGATTATAAAATCACTCTACAAATTTGTTAGCAAATGCTGATTGATTTTTATTCATACTTCTTGCTTCTAGAAGGTGTTTTCATTGTGAGGCACCACGTTCATCCAGCTATTCTTGGGAGTCATTCCTAACTCCTCATTCTCCCTCTCTTCCTTGCCTAAAACCTCTTTTGTGCATACACATCCATTAAGTCATCAAGACTCACAGATTCTACTTCTGACTTTCTCTGTGATCCACTCATTCCTCTTTATCCCCTCTGCCGTGATCTCAACTTTGATTTAGAGACTGCAACAGTCTTTCAATTGGCTCCATATCTTTCATCAAGCCATGGTTTACACTGCTGCCAAAATGATCTTTCTAAACGTGCTTATTTTCTTACCCACTTTGAAAACTCTTCAATGGCTTTCCGTTTTCCTCAAGAAGAAATCCAAATTTTCTGGGGCACCTGGGTGGCTCAGTCGGTTGGGCGGCCGACTTCGATTCAGGTCATGATCTCGCGGTCCGTGGGTTCGAGCCCCGCATCGGGCTCTGTGCTGATAGCTCAGAGCCTGGAGCCTGTTTCAGATTCTGTGTCTCCCTCTTTCTCTGACCCTCTCCTGTTCATGCTCTCTCAAAAATAAATAAATGTTAAAAAAAAATTTAAAAAAAAAGTCCAAATTTTCTTAACATAGCCTACAAGGCCTTTTATGAGGTGGCCAGTGTCTACCTTTACAGGCCCTCAATCCCTCAAAGGTCCAGCTCTACTGAAAACCTTACCGTTTGTGGAAAGTCCATGCTCTGTCTCTCCAGGCCTTTGCATCTGCTGTTTTCTTCACCTGAAACCCCTTTCCCCCCTCTTTAAAACCAGTTAACTTCTACTCACAAATATCTGTAGAATGGGTATTGAAATATTCATCTAGATAAGTTTTTGCATAACTTTATGGATAAAACTTTACTACTCACTTTAGTAATTTTCAAGTGTTCTGTCAGTAGGAATTTAAAGAAGCAGCTAAAAATGTTTTTAATAATCTTAGAAAACATTGATATTTGAGGCTTAATTTTATATGGACAAAGAAGCTATTTTTGTTGTTACTTGGGGCTTTTAGAAATTTACTTAAAAACTCAATAAATAGGGGGGCGCCTGGGTGGCGCAGTCGGTTAAGCGTCCGACTTCAGCCAGGTCACGATCTCGCGGTCCGTGGGTTCGAGCCCCGCGTCGGGCTCTGGGCTGATGGCTCGGAGCCTGGAGCCTGTTTCTGATTCTGTGTCTCCCTCTCTCTCTGCCCCTCGCCCGTTCATGCTCTGTCTCTCTCTGTCCCAAAAATAAAATAAAAATAAAAAAAAAAAACGTTGGAAAAACTCAATAAATAGGGGTGCCTGGGTGTCTCAGTCAATTAAGCGTTTGACTCTTGATCTCGGTTCAGGTCATGATGTCACAGCTCATGAGTTTCAGCCCCTCATTGGGCTCCACGCTGGCAGCACGGAGCTTGCTTAGGATTTTCTCTCTCGCTCTCTCTCTGCCCTTCCCCTCCTTGTGCACTCTGTCTCGTTCTTTCTCTTTCAAAATAAATAAATATACTTTAAAAACTCAATAAATAATTTAAATATATATATAATAATTTGAAAAACTCAATAAAGTTGTCAGTGAGGTATGATGTAAGATCCCTAAAATATCCCGGAATACTTTTTCCTTTCTGGTATAATAGGACTCTATCTGTCAATAGTTGAGTATTCAGAGAAATACAGACATGGTGAGAGTACATTTTTTCATGAGTTGTTCTGGATGCTACACAAATATTTCATCACTTTAGAAAAGGCAGTGCTTATTTTGATGATTCATAACCATGTTTTATATGTTCCACGTGATGGACATGTTCTGCTTTCTATTTAACCCAGGAATTAGTTTCATGTAAACTGTTAGCCTTTTAGTTTTATCACCCACTGAGTATGCCAACCTAAGCAAATGAAGGCTAATAGCCTAGTAAATGTTCTGTGGATTTGAGGGTAGACTTGAACATTGTAGTAAATCATGAACAAACCAGACACAAAGCCCAAATGTATAAAGAAACAAATGAGGTCATTAGCAGTGTGTAGCTTTTGCAGGAGTGGGGCCTTGGCAAGGACTTAGCCAGCTGCAAAGGGCAAAGAAGTTCTCAGATCAAGAAGTAGGGATGCGTTTGGGATAATCAGAATGAGAACTACCTACTTTGTGCCAGGCATCGTGTTAAGTGCTTTACGTTGGAGGTAAACCCCACCAGTCAGTGGAACACAATCTCAAAAGCAGCAGCAATGTTCACCTAAAGAAAGTGATCGTAAATTTGTTTTTACTTTTTGTCGTGAGGGAGGAAATGATTTTATATTGTTAGAGAACAAAGAAAATGATGACCTATGTTTAGCTGATTTGCGAAGCTGATTGTATGTTCCATTTGATTGTGTGTTCTATGTTTTCCACTGTTAAAAATACTTTACCCTTGGTGATGTTAAGATAATTTTGCAGGATACTAAGGAAATCACACTTAAAATATTAGATCATGTTTTAATATGGGGTATGCATGAAGCCAACATTTCTCCCATTAACTTGATCACTCATTCACTCAGCAAATATTTGTTGCAATAACTCCTCTGTGAAGGTAGTGTTCAAGGTGTTCAAGACACAGGGGTGAACAAAGCACACAGTCCCTACCATCAAAGAGTTCACAGTCTGGGGGTGGGGGGTGGGCAGACACCAAGCAAATAATCACACCAATATTTAGCACAGCAGGTCTGAAACTCAATTCAGAAACTCAGTGACCAAGAAATGTATATTCTGAAATTCAGTTTCTAGCTCTAAGTCATCATTCCACCCAGCTGGCAGAAACAAACAACACACACATAAAGTTATTATCAGTCTCTGTCAATTGGGTTGCTAATCTAAAAGTATGGGAGAGTCTATAAGCTCAGGAATGAGAAGGGTAGAATGAAATAGTTTCAGTGCTTCGGATTGGCTCCTCAGGGTCTAAGGATAATAAAGTAGTTTTTTTTTTAGGCTTGATGATCAACAAAGGTAGAATATGCGAAAATGTTTGAAAGGTCAAAAATACATAACACAAAGAAACATATTTTTTCAGTTGAATCAAGTTTTTATTTTGGTACAGAGTGTTATGGGAAGTCCAACTTTTCAGAAGGACAAAGAGAAGAACCACAATGGTTTACATCAGCAGGAAACTTATTATTGTTATTACCTGACCTAAGCTCTCACTCCACCCAATAATTACCTTGCTTTTATGTAAAGGATGGCTCCAAAGAAATAGAAGGTGCAAAGAAGTGGATACTTAAAAAAGGCAGTTTCTACGGTTGCACAGACTCCATTCTTAGTTTTATACACACTTTTTTTTTTTCAGAGATTTTAGTGAGTTTCAGATGCCTCTCCTCTCCACTTAGAATGCTTTATAAGACAGGCCATACTGTCCTATGGCCTCGGTTAACAAAACGCAGGACTTGTTCTAGCAAACAGCACGGAATAGGCTGTTAGCAATCTGTTTGGAGGAGTTGTTACTTCCCACTCTCCTATTTCTACAAGCTAGCTCTAGAACCCTTCATAAGATAACATTCTGATGCCAACTATAGATCAAGGACTCTCTATTTTCTCTCTGGGCCCACTTAAGTCTGGGCTTAAAACCCAGAGCCAATTTGGGGCATGCAGAGGAGGGTGCCCTGATGTGTCCCAGACTAACTCTTCTCACTGAATTGGGAGTGTGATGCCTGCTGGCTAAACGATGCAATTTTGACATTTGCTGTCATGTTGTTTGCTTGTCAGATAGTCGAACAAAGTTCAATAGCTTCCGCTCGCAAATCTAAGAGGATAAAATTCTGATTTAAAGTTGGGTGTGAAAACACAAAAAATATAACGTAAATGAAGTTGGGTGTGAAAATCCAGTATTCTCCTAACACTAACACATGCATAATTCATAAACTTTAGAAAACAGATCTTGGAAAGCAGACCTGAAATTCTATGAAACTTCATCTTGTAAAGATTTTGGTTTAAGTAATTCTAATAATTTCAAAGTTTTGCTTCCAATGGAATAATTTTCTAACCTATTTGGAGATTTTGTAAGTACACATATGTGGTTATATGTACTTGGAATATGACTAAAAACATTAAGAAAATCCCAAAAAAAACTCTTACAAGTAAGCCTAGATCACATATCTCTGAAATAAAAGTTTATTAAGTTTATGTTAAGTTGAAATGTAAGTTATACATCAAATATCATTTTCTAACATCAAAATCCCAGCTTACTGCATACAAATTGGACTATTGGATATTAAACACTGTTTCTTTTTCTTTAAACAGCAACAAGAGAAGGTATTAGTAATGATGAATTATCCTGGTTGTTTTGACTTGGATCCAATCAAAATATCTATTACATCTCCCTGAAAAGAAAAAGCCAAACAATTACAATGCAATAAAATATAAATTAAGAGGTAAAGGAGTCTTTAAAATGCTATTTGAAATTTATAAGTTAGCGATACATATAAAGAGCATCCAATAAGATCGTAAAAAGGAAACAAACCAAGGTAAGTTTAAATAGTAACGGTTATTTCCTAGTATAAACCTACTTTTTCCAATGGAGGACTCTTTTAAAGAAGTTTGATAAACAATAAGGATTTAGTTAAGCGACAATTTTGGCAGCTCCTGTGTAGCCTTAATATGTAAACCTCAGTTTTCTCATCTGTAAAATAGCTTGTGATCTTAATGATATCTTAAACTCTTTCCTGACCTATAGTGCTTGATTTAGAGACAGCTGAAGACCTGAATTCCAATGTGGATTTTGTATTTAATTTAATAATAACAATCTTACACTAAAGGGGTAAAATAATAATCTGTAAGAGGATGAAACCAAAGATGGTAGGTTTTTTTTTTTAATTTTTTTTTTAACGTTTATTTATTTTTGAGACGGAGAGAGACAGAGCATGAACGGGGGAGGGTTAGAGAGAGGGAGACACAGAATCCGAAACACGCTCCAGGCTCCGAGCTGTCAGCACAGAGCCCGACGTGGGGCTCGAACTCACGGACCGTGAGATCATGACCTGAGCCGAAGTCGGCCGTCCAACCGACTGAGCCACCCAGGCACCCCGGTAGGTGAGTTTTTAAGAAAGATACTGTGAATTAAATTCTACACATAAAACTAATATTACACTCTATGTTAACCACCTGGAATTTAAATAAAAACTTGAAACAATAGGGGCGCTGGGTGGCTCAGTTGGTTAAGCATCTGACCCTTGATGTTGACTCAGGTCATGATCTCATAGTTACTGAGTTCGAGGCCCACACTGGGCTCTGAGCTGATGGCATGGAGCCTGCTTGGGATTCTGTCTCTCCCTGTCTCTCTGCCCCTTACCTGCTTCTCTCAAAATAAGTAAATTAACTTAAGAAAAATAAAGTCGTGGGGCGCCTGGGTGGCGCAGTCGGTTAAGCGTCCGACTTCAGCCAGGTCACGATCTCGCGGTCCGTGAGTTCGAGCCCCGCGTCGGGCTCTGGGCTGATGGCTCAGAGCCTGGAGCCTGTTTCCGATTCTGTGTCTCCCTCTCTCTCTGCCCCTCCCCCGTTCATGCTCTGTCTCTCTCTGTCCCAAAAATAAATAAACGTTGAAGAAAAATAAAGTCGTGTAATTCCTTCAGCTTAGGTGAAAATAATATTTAAAAACAACTTGAAACAACAAATAATATAATATAATATAATATAATATAATATAATATAATACAAAGATATTGTGAAAAGTTGGGGGTTGGAAGCAGAAGACCAGAATTTTCTCACCTTTCACAGTAAAGGGATCTTAAAAAAGTCACTAATATCTGGGAATCTTAGTTTCCTTGAATGGATAATAGAAATATCAACAACCACTTCTAAAAATTATTTCAAGAGTTGAATGAACTAATGTATATAAAAGAGTTTTACAAAACTCTAAATAGTTATAAACACCTTAGATCATATTACATAAGTCAGTCCTGTCTTTTAGCCTATACTAAGGATGACATTCCCCATTCTTCAGGTCCTGACACAAAATCAGTTGCCAAGCTGCTTCTCAAATCCGTCTCTTTCTACTTCAGTCTTTCACTTGGGCTAACACAGCAGATCACTACTCTAATTTATTCACTGTTAAATTCTTAGCACCCAAAACAGACCCAGTCACATAGTCCATACTCAGTAGATGTTTGTTGAATGAATGAAGAGTCTATATGTAAATACCCAAAGTACAGAGAAAGAGATGGCAAACATTTATATACTGAAACCTAAGAATAGAAATAGTATCCAGGAGTGATTCTCCATAGGCTGCCTCCAGAAAAAAAAAAAAAAAAGTCACTTTGTGCAATGTCCCACTGGAATTAGCTTCTGCCAAGTACTTAAACTATAATTCTGTTCGACACAAGACTGAGGCCCCCAGCAACCAACCACATCACACCAGGAGAGGAGGTGGTCCTTCAACAAACAATAATGCTAAGGTGGTGGTAAGTCCCGTCGGCAGCTGGCTACATCACAAAGTTACCATTGCAAAGCTTGGACCCTATACCCCTGTTTACACCAGGCATCAGGCTGATATTACCCTAAACCACATACCCTGGTTGGTAGGACAGGGCAGGAGCCAATGTCCTACTGTGTCATATCACAATAATATTCTGGTCCTTGGACACATCAGGGGGCTGCCAGAGTTTCAGAAATTATTTAACTTAAAACATGCACAGCCCTAGGATCAAAGTTCTTCTCTTGCTGTGTAAGGCCACAGTGGGTGCTGAACAATGTGGAGGTGAGCGGGAGTCATGGTTCTATACGTATACCATGGTCCTTGGAATATCTCCATGGGTTTTCTCCAATGGGCCCTGCTCCAGCACACTTGGTGCAAGTGTTATCTGGTACTTTGCCTTTGTAAAACACGTATCCCTGTTGAAGTCCCCTGGGTACCTATCCCTAATTCTTCTATTCCTGCATCCTTCACTTCTCAGAGGCAGTCTTTATTATAAATTTGGTGTACACCTTTCCTATAGAATGCAAACATAAGCCTTCCAAAATTTTAATTCACTCTTGGTTAAAATTAATGGAGAAATTATAGGACATAATGTTACTTGATAAGATATCTTAATAGGAAATAATGGTTTGACATTAATTACTTTGAGACTTCAAATTACTATGTCATTATAATTCTCTGAAAAGTTCAGGAAGAGGTGTATCAGGTAAGCTTGAGTTTGTCTGTAAGTAACATAAAATCTGATTAATAGGTTTTTCTTGAATCTCCTAGAAGAATAACACTGAAGTTTTAAAATATCATGACCAAAAGCATGAAAGACATATTTGTATTAGAAAACTGTATTTATTTGTTAATGTATAGAATATATTTCTTACAAGAAAATTTTGCTCACCAGCACTGAAATCATTAACACACACACACACACACACACACACACACACACGTTTGTCAAAAATGTTCAGACTCTCAACTTAGCCTTCTGCTTGCAAAGCATACTGCTCAAAATAAAAGATGTCTCTAATGTGTGTGTGTGTGTGTGTGTGTGTGTGTGTATACACCACATCTTCTTTATCCATTCATCAGTCAATGGACATTTGGGCTGTTTCTATAATTGGGCTATTGTAGATAATGCTGCTATAAACATTGGGGTGCAGGTATCCCTTCAAATTTTTGTTTTCTTTGGGTAAATACCTAGTAGTGCAATTGTTGGATCGTAGGGTTCATTTCTGAGTGAACCTCCATACTGTTTTCCAGAGTGGCTGCACAAGTTTGCATAAAAAAGAAGAAAATCTTGCCATTTATAACAATATGGATAGAGCTAGAGAGGATTATGCTAAGTGAAATAAGTCAGTCAGAGAAAAACAAATACCATATGATTTCACTCATATGTGGAATTTAAGAAACAAAACAAGCACAGAGGAAAATAAGAGAGAGGCAAACCAAGAAACAGACTCTTAATTATGAAGAACAAACTGATGGTTACCAGAGGGGAGATGAGTGGGGATGGGTTAAATAGGCGATGGGGATTAAGGAGCGAACTTGTGATGAGCACCAGGTGTTGTAGGGATGTGCTGAATCACTAAATTCTACACCTGAAACTAATATTACAGTGTATTTAACTAACTGGAATTGAAATTTAAAAACCTGAAAAGGAAAAAGATGTCTCTCATCAATTCAAATCAAACACCAAAATGAAATCTTTTTCTTCTATATTCCAATCTATATTCCATACTTTTACTAACTATAAATACATCCACTAAGAACACAGCTTTTATACTTGTGTTTAAATAATCTTACATAAATCATAACATACTGTACTTATCTTTCTCCAGTTTACTTTTATCACTCAACACATTTTTAAAGATTTATTCAAAATTTGTCATATTGAGACTTTTAAATACATATTATTTAAACTTCTGTATTACAGTGACTCATGTGAATGTGCCATATTTTATTTATCTAGTGTTTCACTGATGATCATTTAGGTTGTCTTCAATTTATCACTATAGAAACAAGGCTGTTATGAACATGTCTTTCAGACCACTACTAACAAATTAAACAAAACCCTGGGAGATATATAGAATCCAAACATAACATTTAAACATCTATAAAGACTGTAATCTTACCAGATAGGAAAAGTATAGTAACTTAGAGTTAATGACACAGTAAATAAATAACTTGAAATCAATAAAGTGATGCAGCAGCACATTCAGGGTTGCAGACTTCCATGAGAAGATAGAGGACATGGGTAATAGGTAAGTAGACTTCAGGAGACATGGGCTCTGAGACCATTCCATATGGAGGGCATGGACAAATCAACTCTAAAGCAGTGCTCAGCCTGGCACCAAAGTAGTTAGAAACATCTCCTTAAATGTCCATAGTCAATATGCATGTCAGCCAGTTGAGAAAATCATCTCCAAAACTACTTGGGATGCTTTATTTGTTTCTTTATTGGAAAACCTATTTTTACCCTGAGAAGAAGAATAATTGTGTATAGAAATAATGCAGCAAATCAAACCGATAATTTTAATATTTTTGTATTAAGGAACTTGTATGTATTTGGTATTTTAAATATTCATTCTATGTAAGAGTATTCGCTATTATTAGATTGTCTAGCAAATAAATTTGTGATTCTAATTTAAATGTGTAATTGGGTAATTGGTTTAGACTTGTAATCATAGATTGAAATACTATTCATTTATAAAAAGCATTGGAACATTTAGGAAAATTTAAGATTCATCATATTCAACATTTAAAATTTATTAAATTAATAAGAATTCCTTAAGTATCAGATTTGTTTGTCCATAAGCTGACTGGAGTACTTAAAACACTATATTAAATTTATAAAGTAAATTTAGAGGATTTAAAGAAATTTGTTACAAAAGCTTATTGAAAGTGTGTATTAAAATTTGCTAGACTTGAAACCAATTTGACAATAAATTTCATATTAAAAAATCTGCTAGACTTATAAACAGAATAATAAAATGTATTATCTAAATGTAAGAACTTCAGGAAAACTTCAGGTAAACTAAGATTTTTAAAAAACTTTATAGCACATTTGAATGTGAACATTTTAAGCAAAAGTTGACTGAATAATCATCTCCACGTACAAAAGAAACATTAAAGACAAAGGAAAAAAGGAAGAAAGAACTCACATTGATACCTTATACATGTGTCCAAATAAACATGTGCAAGACATTCTCTATGGTATCACTGCCTTGTATGGTATTTGAATTCTAAGTTTTACTGAATCTCTCTCCAAAGAGGCTATGTTAGGGGCACCTGGGTGGCTCAGTCAGTTAAGTGTCCAACTTTGGTTCAGGTCATGATCTCGCAGTTCCTGAGTTTGAGCCCTGCATCGGGCTTTGTGCTGACAGCTCAGAGCCTGGAGCCTGCTTCAGATTCTGTGTCTTCCTCTCTCTCTGTGTCTCCCACCTCTCGCACTCTGTGTCTCTCTCTCAAAAAAAAAAATTAATAAAACATTAAAAAAAGAGGCTATGCTAATTCATATTCCCATGACCCTTGCATAAGAGCTCCTATTTCCCTACAACTTTGCTAATATTTAATCCTGGCTAATATTTTCATTTTTGTAAATCCAATCAATTTGAACTGATATCTTGTATAATTTCAATTGTATATTTCTCCATTTCTAGAGAGAATTAATATTCCAGTTTTTCTCCTATGATTTAGTATTTTATACATTTGCCCATTCAAAACATTGAATTGCTCTTATTGTTTAATAGGGGTTATTTATACACACTGGACATTATGTCTTTTATAATCTTAGAAATTTTTTCTTCTAATCTGTTTCTTTTAACTTAGCATATGGAATCCTGAACAAAAAGTGTTAATTTTGACATAATAGTCATAGAAAAAATATTTGAGGTTTATTGAGAACTTACTATGTCCCAGTACTAGTTCTAACTACTTTGTACCTATTAACTATTTTAATGTTTCTAACAACCTTTGATTCTGGTACCAAAATTATACCCAGATAAGGAAACAGGAAAAACATGAAAAAAATTAGGAGATTTTTTTTGGTCTTTTTAAAATCTGTCTTTGTCTTTAGATCATTAAGACATCATCCTACATTTTCTTCTAGTGGTTTGTTTTATTTTTCAATCTTTAATTCATTTGGAGTTCACCATTGTACAAAATGTGAGATAGGGAATGGCTTTCTATTTTCTAGAAAATAAGGATCAAATTCTGGATCATGGCAAATGACCCAACAGGCCCTTTTGCCACTTTTCTCTCAAGCAATCTCTTTACCAGTCAAAAAAGTCTACTCACCATTTCCTCAAAATGTCATGGACCTTTCTAATTCTGTATCTTTGCTCAGGCCTTTCCCTCACTCTGAAATAACAGCTCTACTCGCTTATCTGCAAGGAAAATTTCCATTTTTTTAAAGTTTATTTATTTATTTTGAGAGAGAGACCACGAGCAGGGGAGGGCCAGACACAGAAGGAAAGAGAGAATCTCAAGCAGGTTCCATGCTGTCAACACAGATCCTGATGCAGGGCTGGATCTCACGAGATCATCACCTGAACCGAAACCATGAGTCGGTCAGTTAACCAACTGAGCTACCCAGGTGCCCCTGCAAAGAAAATTTCTAATCCTTCAAAACACAGTTAAAATTTAATCTCCTGTGTGAAAGTCTTCCCCAAAGTATTCACCTATGTTTTCCTTTCTTTCTTCCCATTCTCCTTTCAAAAGTCAATTTTCCTACTCTGTGCTTTTATAGGAGTTTCTTTGTTATTTTGGTCTTTATGACTTGATTATATTTGTGTGCATATATTGTTCCTTTCTTAGAAACCATGTGTCTTTTGTGTCTAAGTGTGTTTGTTCATTTTTCAATATTTGCTTAGTACCTATCATGTGCTAGCCCTGTGCTAACACTTAAATATACAAGTTTCCAAGTAGCTCAAACTAGTAAGAAAGACATGTATACAAAATATTATAGTTTATATTGATGAATTATTGTCATCTTTAACAGGTACTATAGACATATGTGATAAAAAGAATCAACATGCTAATGCTCATGTTTCTTTGCTACCACCAACCCAATACACACCAACAAAGATTTTTAAATAATGCAACTCCTTCTCCCCACTGCCCCAATTTAGAATTTGTGGATGAGTTCTTAGAGCTTTTGTGGGATGGAACTGATGGAATTACAGGGATAGAAAGCAATGGATTTAGGCCTTGATGCTACATTTAGGATTTGAGGGATAAGTAAAGAAGAAAAAGATTACTGTTAACTATATATTTTGATCCATTTTAATGTTTTTGAAAGACTTGAATAAAGAATAGAATTCTCTAGTTCCTTCTGGCTGTTGAGCTGTATATCATAAACAAGTGTGGGCATAAACATCTCAGTACCCTAAAAGGTATTATATACTCAGTGAATATGAGAGAAATTAAAAATATTAAAATGTTTACATCATGAAAAAATAAGCCATTAATGTTGCACTTCTCAGAATAGACTAAAATTATGATGTAAGGAAACATGCATTTTAGAAAAAGAAACTTTATGTTTTTACGAACAAACGAGACAAAATTCACTATTTACATGTGGCTTATGTCCTACCTGTGGGAGACAGGCAATTAACAAAATAAATCAATAAAGAATATGGTATATTCAAAGATAAATATTACGAAAAATAAGTCATGGAAAAGTACGAGATAAGAAGTGTAGGTGAGAGTAGAGATTCAATTTTAAATAAGGTATCCAGGAAGATTTCACGCAGATAGTGACTGATATTTGAGCAAAAACTTGAAGTACCGAGAAGATCAAACTCTGGATGTTAGATAGGAGAAATGACAAGTACAAAGTCCTAAGCAAGCATCTATCTGTCTGTCTGTCTAATCTATCTATCTATCTAACATTTACAGTCTATATAGTTGGGATAAAACTCCACTTGCTACAGTATGTGACCCAAATATAATCAACACTGCTGACCTTCCTGGCCACATTTCATCTGGTTGCATATTTAGATTATTTTCTTTTTCTTTCTTTTTCTTTTGTTATCCCATTACAAATTATGTTATAATTAATTTATTTGATTGCCTTTATGATATTTCTATAGAATAGAATTCCAGAAGCATGACAGTCTTGGTTCAGATTGCCAAATTGCTTCCAAAGAAGTTATACCAAATTCTATTCCAACATTTTTCTGTATAAGAGAAAAACTGTGTTATCAAATGTTTGCTAGTACTGAGTACACCTATTAAATATAAAAAAAAAAAAACTGTTAATTTCGTATATGAGAATGTGATCACATTTTTTTTTTTCTTCAACGTTTATTTATTTTTGGGACAGAGAGAGACAGAGCATGAACGGGGGAGGAGCAGAGAGAGAGGGAGACACAGAATCGGAAACAGGCTCCAGGCTCTGAGCCATCAGCCCAGAGCCTGACGCGGGGCTCGAACTCCCGGACCGCGAGATCGTGACCTGGCTGAAGTCGGACGCTTAACCGACTGCGCCACCCAGGCGCCCCGAATGTGATCACATTTTAAGGTAATACATTTTTATATCTTCATTTATCAATGAGGTTTAATTTTAAAATATATTTACTAGTCGTTTTTTTTTTTTTGTGAATGAACTGTTCCTGACCATTACCCAGTCTTCTATTGTAGTCTTAGTGTTTTTGCCTTATTTTTTTGATTTTTATTTATTTTTTTAATGTTTATTTATTTTTGAGAGACAGAAACAGAGAAGGCATGAGTGGGGAAGGGGCAGAGAGAGAGAGGGGGAGACACAGAATCTGAAGCAGGCTCCAGGCTCTGAGCTGTCAGTGCAGAGCCTGATGCAGGGCTTGAACCCACGAATTGTGAGATCATGACCTGAGCTGAAGTCGGATGCTCAACCAATTGAGCCACCCAGGTGCCCCTTTATTTTTATTTTTTTAACATTTATTTACTTTTGAGAGACAGAGAGACACAGAGGCATGAGCAAGGGAGGGGCAGAGAGAGGGAGACACAGAATCCCAAGCAGGCTCCAGGTTTGGAGCTGTCAGCACAGAACCTGACGCAGGGCTTGAACTCACAGTCTGCAAGTCATGACCTGAGCTGAAGTCAAATGCTTAACTGACTGAGCCACCCAGGTGCCCGAAGTGTTTTTTCCTTATTGATTCATGCATATTTTAATATTTTAACTTGTTTATCATATTCATGGTAATATATACCAGATTACTCCATAAAATAATATTTAAACATTAAAAATAAAAAATTGAAAAGCTACCTTAAAAATAATAGGTAGTGATAATAATAATCTAATGATACTGATTGCTTGTCAAAGTTTTACAACAAAGTTTTCATATTTTTTTTTCTTTTTTCTTTAATTTTTTTCCCTTTTTTAAAAATTTAAATCCAAGCTAGTTAACATATAGTGTAATAATGATTTCAGGAGTAGAATTTAGTGATTCATCACTTACATATAACACCTACTGCTCATCCCAACAAGTTCCCTCCTTAATGCCCATAACCCATTTAGCCCACCCCCATCTAGCAACCCTCAGTTTGTTCTCTGTATTTAAAAGTCTCTATTGTTTGCTTCCCTCTCTTTTATTTTTCCTTCCTTTTCCCTATGTTTATCTGTTTTGTTTCTTAAATTCTACATATGAGTGAAATCATTATTTGTCTTTTCTCTGACTGACTTCTTTTACTTAGCATAATACACTCTAATTCTATCCACATTGTTGCAAATGGCAAGATTTCGTTCTTTTTCATCTCTAATATTCCAGTGTGTGTGTGTGTGTGTGTGTGTGTGTGTGCATACCATATCTTTTTTATTCACTCATCAGTCGATGCACATTTGGATTCTTTCCATAATTTGGTTATTATTGATAGTGCTGCTATAAACATTGGGGTGCATGTGTCCCTTCAAATCAATATTTTGGTATCCTCTGGATAAATACCTAGTAGTTCAATTGCTGGGTCGTAGGGTAGTTTTATTTTGAATTTTTTGAGGAACCAACATACTGTTTTCCAGAGTGCACCAGTTTGCATTCCCACCAGCAGTGCAAATGTTTTCCCTTTTCTCCACATCCTCATCAACATCTGTTTTTTCCTGAGTTGTTAATTTTAGCCATTCTGACAGGTGTGAGGTGGTATCTCATTGTGGTTTTGATTTATATTTCCCTGATGATGAGTGATGTTGAGGATCTTTTCATGTGTCTGTTAGCCATCTGGATGTCTTCTTTGGAGAAGTGTCTGTTCATGTCTTCTGCCCATTTCTTCAGTGGATTATTTGTTTTGTGGGTGTTGAGTTTGATAAGTTCTGTATAGATTTTGGATACTAACCCTTTAACCAATATGTCATATGCAAATATCTTCTCCCTTTCCATCAGTTGCCTTTTAGTTTTGAATATCAGAGTAAGGGAATAGGATAACACTACAGAAACAAAAACAAATGCCTATTTTGGGAACATTGGATAATATCTAAAATATTATAATTTCTTGTAAAAGTCTTTGAATATTTGCAGTAAACTTCTTCAGCTATATTCAACAATTATTAAATCCCAACAGTATATTAAGCACAATTTTAAGTTATTCCATATAACATTTATAATTATTATGCTACAACATTATTGTGTTCATATTACAGAGAAAAAACATGAAGCTCAAAGAAAATAAGCCTAGTAGATACCATGCTAGTAGGTAACAACTCCTGGGATTTATGTTCTTTCCATTGCACCACACTTAAGATATCTAAGAAACGTAAATTCCTTGTATGACACAAAATTATAACTAAAATTATTAAATGACATATAATTTTGATTTTTGAGTCTTACCCGGCCAGAATCCAAAGCAGCAGGCATATTTCTCAGTTCATACACACCAACATGTCCATCACTGTCACCCACCAGAAGGCAATCTGTTTGTTTGGCAAAGAGGACAGTTGTGAACTTGATTCCGGGGTTAGCAACATGCACAATCAGAGGATCCAAACTGTAATAAAATATTTTATTTGTAAATGTATTTGTTGTTAACATATTCTTATATACAGATTAAGAAAAGTCTGAGATTTTTTTTGTGATTTCATGTGACAAAAATAAAACAAAAATAAACTTTTTAAGTAAATTTCCAAAGTCAAAATAACTGTTTCTCTACTCCTTATTCAGTCAAAACTTTCACTTCTTTAGTGAACAAATTTCGACTAAATAAATTCAAGCAAGTCACAATTAAGATGTGAACTCATGGGGCGCCTGAATGGCTCAGTCAGTTGAGCATCCGACTCTTGCTTTTGGCTCAGGTCATGGTCTCATGGTTGTGGGATCAAGCCCTGTGTCAGGCTGCATGCTGAGCGTGGAGCCTACTTAAGATTGTCTCTCTCTCCTCTCTCCATCTCTCCCCTGTTCATGCTCTCTCTCTCTCTCCAAAATAAATAAATAAGCTTAAAAAAAAAAGATGCGAACTCATAAATTTAAACTCCTGTGCTGGTTAACTTTATGTATTTACTTGGCTAGTCTATGATACTCAGTTGTTTATAAGGTCAAACACCAGTCTACACTTTGCTGTGAAGGTATTTTGTTTAGTTGTGATAAACATGGAGATGAGTAGAATCTGAATAAAGCACATTATGCTCCATAATGTAGGCAGACCTTATCCAATGTGTTGAAGACCTTAAGAGAAAAGACTGAGTTCCCCAAAGTAGAATAAAATTCTGCTTCCAGACTGCCTTCAGACTCAAGATTGCAAGATGGACTGATGGAATTGCAAGATGGAATTTCCTGATGGAAATTCTAGCCCGCCAGCCTATAGTTCAGACTTGGCACTTGCCAGGCCCCACAATCATGTGAGCCAATTGCTTAAAGTAAATCTCTTTCTCTCTTTTTATTGCTACTGTTTCTCTGGAGAACCCTGAGTAATACAACTTCTTAAGTAATAAATGTCTTTTAATAGAAGGATATTTTGACCCAAATGAACCTCTGGAATATAAAAGAATATTTTGAACAAGAACTTTTTTTTTTTAATTTTTTTTTTCAACGCTTTTTATTTATTTTTGGGACAGAGAGAGACAGAGCATGAACGGGGGAGGGGCAGAGAGAGAGGGAGACACAGAATCGGAAACAGGCTCCAGGCTCCGAGCCATCAGCCCAGAGCCTGACGCGGGGCTCAAACTCACGGACCGCGAGATCGTGACTTGGCTGAAGTCCGACGCTTAACCGACTGCGCCACCCAGGCGCCCCTGAACAAGAACTTTTTAAATTCCCCATCATCCAAAGCAATCCACTGATACCCTTAAAAAACAACAGAACCAGGGGCACCTGGGTGGCTCAGTGGGTTAAGTGTCCAAGTTTGGCTCAGGTCGTGGTTTTGCTGTTCGTGGGTTTGAGACCTGCACTGACAACTCAGAGCCTGCTTCAGATTCTGTCTCTCTCTCTCTGTCCTTTCCCCACTTGTGCTCTGTCTCTCTCTCTCAAAAATAAATAAATAAACTAAAACAAAAAACAAAAAAACCAAAGGCAGCAACTTGCATACTTCTTAAGAAATGTCCTTGGGGTGCCTGGGTGGCTCAGTCAGTTAAGTGTCCGACTTCAGCTCAGGTTATGATCTCACCGTCTGTGAGTTCAAGCCCCGCATCGGGCTCTGTGCTGACAGCTCAGAACCTGGAGCCTGCTTCTGATTCTGTGTCTCCCTCTCTCTCTCTCTGCCCCTCCCCCAATCATGTGTGTGTGCGTGCGTGCTCTCTCTCTCTCTCTCTCAAAAACTAAATAAACACACACACAAAAAAGAAATGTCCTGAGATCTACAGTTTTACCAAAAAAAAAAAAAAAATTAAAATCAGAGGTGGGATGAGTGATCGTTTTACCAAAAAATTAAAATCAGGGGTGGGATGAGTTAAGTAGTCATTTTATACATTAGTCATCTCATACTCAAAAATAAATTGCTTTGTGATATAATCTTTGGTTTCGGATTCAAACTATTTTATAGTATAAGCCATGACAAAATTTTAGAGTTACTATATGATTAAGTTCTAGGATAAAAAAATTGTCATTAAGAATAAACCCGTTGAGGGGAACCTGGGTGGCTCAGTTGGTTAAGTATCTGACAGGTCATGATTGCAAGGTTTGTGAGGTCAAGCCCCACATCAGGCTCTGCACTGATGGCGTGGAGCATGCTTGGATTCTCGTTCTCCCTTTCTCCACTCCTCTTCTGCTTACACACACTCCCTCTCTCAAAATAAATAAGCTTTTTTTTTTTTTTTAATTTTTTTTTTTTCAACGTTTATTTATTTTTGGGACAGAGAGAGACAGAGCATGAGCGGGGGAGGGGCAGAGAGAGAGGGAGACACAGAATCGGAAACAGGCTCCAGGCTCCGAGCCATCAGCCCAGAACCTGACGCGGGGCTCGAACTCACGGACCGTGAGATCGTGACCTGGCTGATGTCGGACGCTTAACCGGCTGCGCCACCCAGGCGCCCCATAAGCTTTTTTTTTAAAAAAGAATAAACCAACTGAATTTTATATCACTTATTTTAAGCAAAAATATATTGCCCTGATGCTTCTGCTAATAACTAACATAAAAATCTACAGTATTTTCCAACTGAGGAAATAGAATCATTAAACACTTTATTCCTGCATTGTATGAATTTCCATTTTAAAAAGAAAACATGGGTCTAGATGACCCTCTAGTAACTTTGGCGTCACACCTTAAATTAAAATTTTTAATTAAGTGAATGGTTATTTGAATATATTTTAAAACAAGGTAAGAGAATAAGTATTATAAAAAATAATTATTTTGTTCCCTTTCTTTGTCTTATTGCAAACAATCTTTAGTTAAACACAGTTAGTTGCCTCTCTGCATTCTTCTAAAACAAGGCAATGAAAAAGAATTCAAGGCAGCTATGATATCGTATATCTTCCTGTAAAAGTTTGATATGAGTAAGGTAACCTATTTTCATTTAAATATTTTTAAAACTATATACCGCATAATTAAAATGAATATAGCATCCTAGCCTATATCTTTTATTCATAAAGGACTCTCACAGTGTAAATTATTACTTGTTTTAAAGTAACCACAATTCTCTCTAACCAATACCAAAACTATCAGGTATCATTTTGTTTGAACTGCTTCTATGAGAAATATCACCAAGAAAAACATTAACACTTACGTGCTGATGTGAAGGTGCCAAATCTCTACTCTGCTCTCGTTCGCGGCTGCAAATATATAGGCTGATTTTGGAGACCAGGCAACATCATAAACAACATAAGTAGTTGGATAAAAACTCAAAAATGGCTTGGGATTCTCCTGTTGCCATATAATAACACCCCAATCTGCAGAACAGCTTAAGAACACATCATGACAAAATGGATTCCATGCTATTTTATACACTGGACCCTAGAATTAGAAAAACAAATTAAAATACATAGGTAAATAAATAATAGTTAACATCTCATACTTTAAACTTGACCAACAAAATAAAAATGCTAAGATTTCTAGAAGATTTAGGTACCATGCATTGTTGTGTGTTATTTTAGCTCAGAGTAAGGTCATAAATTGAATCTTCCCTAAATAATGCCATACAGAAACATAAAAATATAGTTGTTACAATACTAACTAAATATTAATACATATTATACTTATTTACTTTAAAAAGTATAAGGATTACTTTAAAAAACAGAAATAAGGGAGAAAATGAAGAAAACATAAATGGAACAAAAGATACAGAAAATAAGTATATGCCAGAGACAATTTTACTTTGGAATCAGCATGTTATCATAAGCAAAGTCTTTCAGAAACAAATAAAAATTGTGACTTCCATAACTTGCAAGAAAAAAAATCAAGAACACCTGGAAGCCAAACAAAATGTCCCACACGTTATTGATGATTTCCATACAAGACAGTACTTAATTCAATTCGTACTATTAACTCTGAAGTTGTAAATTTAGGGCATGTGAAAAGTAGTGTGTATAAAAATACTATTTTTTTCAGAAATATTAAAAGATAAATTTTCCATACCTACTATAATTAAACTAACCTTATGTCCTCTGTAGGTTTCTAGGTATTGTTCATTATACGAACAAGAACATTTGTGAATATGACCTTCTTCGGTGCCAGCCAAATAGATATTTGTATCCTACAACACAAAAAATTAAAATATATTGGCTTGTGATATATTAGTAAAGGTGCTAAATAGAAAATCAGATCCCTCGGGGCACCTGGGTGGCTCAGTTGGTTAAGGGTGCAACTTTGGTTCGGGTCATGATCTCACAGTTCATAAGTTCGAGCCCCGCATTGGGCTTTCTGCTGTCAGTGCAGAGCCCGCTTCAGATCCTCTGTCTCCCTCTCTTTCTGTCCCTCCCCTACTCTCTCTCTCTCTCTCTCAAAAATAAATTAACTTCAAAAAGTAAAGAAAATCAGATCTCTCAAGATCTATTAAAATGAATTCAAGAACCAAAACTAGAAAAACTATCTTGATAATAGTTGTCTGTTGTCTTTTACTTTCTATCATCGTTTTATAATATTTATGTATATAATGCTGAAGAAATGATTTTTGCTGGATATGAAAGATTGAACTAAATGGAGTCTTAAGCATTTGTAACTCCATATGTAGGTACTAAATAGAGATTTTAAGTGTATTTCCTACTGTGAAGTCATAGTCTAAAGGTCTGAAAGTCAGGCTCTATGTCCTGGGTATGTGGAGTCAGTATCATCTTGGAGCATTTTAGAGATGTCAACTCTCAGATCCCACCGCAGACCTACTGAATCAGAATCTGCATTTTAACAAGATCCCTAAATAATGTGTATGTACATTAAAATTTGAGACACACTGTTCTAGCATGTACCACTACTTAAGAATGCAACTACAAAATCATGGAATATAAGCAGTTTAAACAACACAATAAAGTATAATTTTTCCCCAAACTAGCATAACCAATTTCCATTCAGCAGTATATAGAAGTTCCCTTTGATCCATATTCTCTTCAATGGTTGGTTACATTAGAAATCTTAAGTTTTGCCATTGTATTAGGTATAAAATTATACCTAATGGTATATGAATTTATATGAATATGAATTCATTTATGTGAATATTAACAAGGTTGAGCACATTTTATGTTTACTGGCCATTTGTATTTCCTCTTCTGTTCATGTCTCTTAACTATTTTACCCATAATATTTTCATATTGATTTATATAAAAGTTCTTTGTATATCCTATTATATATGCTTTGTCTATTACATATGTTGCAAATATCTTCTCCAAGTGTATGGCTTACCTTTTACTTTTTTAGTGTCTTTTGATAAACAGAAGTTCTCATTTTGATGTAGTTAGTATTATAACTTTTTTATATACTTAGCATTTTTTTGTGCTTTAAGAAATTTTTCCTATTTTGAGGTAATAGCAAAGTTTTCCTATATTTTCTTCTAAAAGTTTTTTGTTTATGAAGGGGTAGGTATCTAATTCCATTTTTATATGAACAATGATTATCCCAACACCATTTATATGTCATTTATCTTTCTGTAGAGATCTTCAAGGTCACTGTCTAGAGTTATTCTTGTCAGTATATAAACTCTGAGATTTCCATGCAACAGATTTATTGGGAAGTTCTCTCAGGAATAATTTCTTTGAAAGAAACAATAATGGGCAGAGATTTAAGTTGACTATGATGCAGTTGCAACAGAAGGCTCAGCCCAACCTCCAAGAAGCTCTGGAGTTGAGATAGCCCTTTAGAGTCCAGCCTGCAGGCAAGGAGGCCAGACATGTTATACCACCACCCCACCATCACCAATAAACTAGTGAAGCAAAATGACAGACTCAAACCAAACCATATCAAAATAAAACTAAATGTAAATGGTCTAAATATCACAATTAAAAGGCAGAAATTATAAGATGGATAAAAAAGCAAGACCCAACTATATGCTACCAACAAGAAATGTACTTTAGGGGCGCCTGGGTGGCTTGGTCGGTTAAGCGTCCGACTTCGGCTCAGGTCATGATCTCACGGTCCGTGAGTTCAAGCCCCGCGTCGGGCTCTGTGCTGACAGCTCAGAGCCTGGAGCCTGTTTCAGATTCTGTGTCTCCCTCTCTCTCTGCCCCTCCCCTGTTCATGCTCTGTCTCTCTCTGTCTCAAAAATAAATAAACGTTAAAAAAAAAAAATTTTAAATACAGAGATACAAGTAGGTTAAATGTAAAAGGATGGAAAATGATTTAATAAACACAACAAACAAACATGGCTGGGGAAGAGAGAGAAAAACCAAGAAACAGACTCGTAACTATAGAGAACAAACTGATGGTTTCCAGAGAAGAGATGGGTAGGGGGATGGGTTAAATAGGTGATGGCTATTAAGGAGGGCACTTGTAATTAGCACCAGGTGTTGTATGTAAGTGTTGAATCACTAAATTCTATACCTGAAACTATGTTGACTAACTGGAATTTAAATAAAAACTTAATAAAAAGAAAAAATAAACCATGTTAACACTGGTTAAAAGAATGCTGAGGTGGTTACATTAATATCGGGCTAAGATTATTTCAGTGTTAATAATATTACCAGTTATGAACCACTTTAAAATGATAAGAGAGTTGAATAATCAAGAGAACATAACAATCCTAAACATTTGTATCCTTAAGACAAAGCTTCAAGCTACATAAAGCAAAACCTGATAGAATTACAGTTAAAAAAAAAAAAGACAAATCCATAATTATGCCCAGACACTTCAATGCCTCTCTGTTAATAATTGATGGAAGAGGTAGGCAGAAAATCAGCAAGGATATAGTCAACTTGGAGAACACCTTCAACCAACCTAACCTGATTGTCATTCATAGAACACTCCACCCAACAAGAGCAGAATGCACATTTTTCTCAAGTGCACAGGGAACATTTATGTGTAAATGTCACATTCTGGGCTTCAATAAATTTAAAAGGGTTCAGTTTATTAATTTTTATTAAAAGTTTGTTCTCTGATCATGATGGAATTAAATTAGAAATCAATAAACAGAAAGATCCTTGAAAAACCCCAAATATTTAAAAACTAAATAACATGCTACTAAGTAGTCCATCAATCAAAAAAGAAATCAGAGAAATTAGAAAGTATTCTGAATGGAATGAAAATGAAAATACAACATATTAGAATTTGTGGGATGCTGCCAAAGCAGTACTTAGAGAAAAAGTTATAGCAAAAATGCCTCCATCAAAAGAAGAAAAGTCATAAATAAATGATCCCAGAT
This sequence comes from Lynx canadensis, assembly GCF_007474595.2. Lineage (NCBI taxonomy): Eukaryota > Metazoa > Chordata > Mammalia > Carnivora > Felidae > Lynx > Lynx canadensis. The sequence goes on from NC_044310.1 coordinate 54,905,899, forward strand.
TCCACCTTAAGAAGCCAGAAAAGGAGGAGCAAATAAAACCGAAGCAGAAGAAAGAAAATAAAGATCAAAGTGGAAATCAGTTTTATAGAAAACAGAAAAACAATCGTGAAATTCAGAGAAATCAAAAGCTGGTTCTTTGAGATCAATAGCATTGATAAACTTCTAGCCAGACTAAAGAAAAAAAGAAACACAAATTACCAACAGTAGCAATTACAGAGGTGACATCACTACATATTTTAATATCTATTAAAGAATACTAAGGAATTATTATGATGCCACTAAGTTTAATAACTTAGATGAAATAAATTCCTTAAAAGACACAAATTATCAAAATGCACTCAAGAAGAAATAGATGATAATAATAATAATAATCCTGTATCTAGTAAAAATTTGCATTTCTAGTTACAAGTTAAAAACCTTCCTAAAAGAAATTCCAGGCCCAGATAGTTTATTAATCCCATCAAACACATAATGAAGAAATAATACTAATTGTATACATATTCTTTCAAAAAAGTAAAGAGGGAATATTTTTCAACTCATTCTATAGGATTACCCTAATATCAAAACCAGACAAAGACATGACAAGAAAAGAAAACTGTAGATAGATATCCCTTATAAGCAAAGATGAAAACTGCTAAACAAAATTTAAGCCTATCAAATCCAATAGTAGATTAAAAGTATAAATTACAATCAGATGGAATTTATTTTAGAAATAAACATTTAAAAACCAATGTTATTCACCATATTAACAAACTTAAAAAGAAAAACTATATATCATCTCAATAGATGTAGAAAAAGCATTTGACAAAACCTAGCATCTATTCCTGATAAAACTCTCAACAAACAGTAAAGTAATGGGATCTCCTCCATGTGATTAATTGTATCTACAAAAAAATCTCAGCTTACATCATACTTAATAGTAAAAGGACTGAATACTTTTTCCCTAAGATCAGAAACAAGAGAGGGATGTTTGTTTTCACCACCTCCATTCATTATTGTGCTGGAAGTTCAAGCCAGTACAAACAGGAAAGAAAAGGTAACCAGATTAGAAAAGAAGTAAACTCTTTATTTACACACTATATGATCATCTCAAATTCCTCACACCAAGGACATTTCTAGGATAACAAACTAGGATTTCTCAACCCAGCACCATTGATATTTTGGGCCAGTCCCTTCCCCTCGCCTTCCCCTTCTCCTTCTTTTCTTTCCCCTTCTTCTTCCCTTTCTCCTGCCCCTTCCCCCTCTCCTTTTTTTTCCCCCAGTACCCCTTTTCTTCCTCTTCCCCTTCTCCCCCTTCTTCTGTGCAGAGGAGGGCAAAAGTTGTCTTGTGCACTGTAGGATGTTTAGCAGTATCCCTGGCCTCTGCCTACTAGATGCCAATAGCATTCCTTCCCACGTCCCACCTCCTATAGCTGCAACAACCAAAAATATCTCAAGACATTGTGAAATATACCCTGGTGATAAAATATTCCCCTCCCTGCCCACATTGAGAAGCACTGTTCTAGAATCAAGGTGAAATGTGGATTACAAGAATTTGAGAGTGAAGGCAGTTGGAATACAACAGCTGTGGAAAACATGAAATGCAGTAAAGGCCTGAACTACATTAGCAGTAGTAGGCTTGGACTAAAAGGACAATAATACTTAAATAGCATTTGGTTGATAGGGTAGAACAAAGTAGGAGCTCAAATTTTGGTTTGCATAATTAGGTAGATGATGGTGTCACAAAAAAGATGATCATGTTACATGTAAGGAAAAATATATAGGATATGCTTCCTTGTTTGTCATAGTTGCTGAGTTTTCTGATTCCAAAGTACTTCCAGATAAAAATAATTAGAAAAAGTAGAATTTCATTAACCCTGCTTTGATTTGATTCTCTTCCTGATAACCATGAACTTAACTATTCTTCCTAATCCTCATCATCATGAGAGTCACCACTCACATTGAAATAGTGGACTGTATGGTATATTTGGTTTCTATCAAAATGATAAAGCACTCAAGTTAAACTTGAAGTTGTAAAGAGAATCCTTCCACAGTTTCTCAGAAATACAGACCTTTCCTCTAGAAAGCAGATAAAGACACAGTACAGCCAACTGGAATGTGCCTCTCCACCTTAGTTTGGCAGCTATGTCTATGTTTGTTTTATTTTTACCTACGAGGCACTATATTGATTAACATGCTAAACCTTTGTCTTGCTTTATGTCTTACTACATTTCAATTATTGGAAGTTGTCATTTGCAATAGTGAATAATGGATTGGAATAATTTACCTTAGGATGAAAAGCAAAACACATTCCAGGGGCCTGTCGAGATATCAGAGCTTCACCTTTCTTTTCTTTTTCCCCTCCTTTTTTGCTGCTGCTAGAAGTAGTTCGCTTCAAACGCATCAAATCTTTATTTAAAGAAGAAAACATATATCTTATTTAATACACGAAAAAGTATTGTATAATAATGTATGTCCCTCCTACAAATAATAGTATGAGTTCTGCCATCTTTTGCATGTGATTAACTTAAAACTAGCAAATACCAATGAGAAAAACAATGAGCAAGTACAATATTTTTTCTTATGTAGCCAAACTAAAATTTGTCACCTCTTACTCATGGCTCACTAGGATTTTAAGTCAGCACATAATAAGAGAAAGGTAATTTGATATGTATGTGTATTTGTATACATTCTTTTTACCATGACAGTCCAGTCCTTTCCGTATAACCCATTTGGAGATTCTTCCATCTGCTGATATAGAAACTAGTATTTCTCTTTTGTCATCCCCTGTTGTCCCTCGATCTTGTTCTATCCACTGTAGTTGCCATACAGGTCCCAAATGTTTTTGAGGTGATTCACTAAAACAGGGAAAAGCACTAAATATAGAATCATTGTCATAATTTTTAAAAGCACAGGAGTATAAGTCATAAGGACAGCTCCCTGGAGCACTGTGACCTACTTATGGAATGATGCCCCTATTGTTCACTTTCACTTTAGTAAAAGTATTTTGAAAAACAGGGAAAACAATCATTTTGTCACCTAATATTTTTGTTTTTTTTCATTTCTTATAAAAGGAAACTTTTACTACTTTTAATTATATTAATGCCATAAAAGAAATACAAAAGCAAATATTTTCTTTCTTTTCAAAATATACTTTCCCTTACTCTATTCATTTACTTTTTCCTAGGTAAGTTGTGTTAATTTATTTTGGACACTTTGAAAATAAGTATCTTCATCTTTATAAGGATTTTTTTCATAGCTTAAGTAGATAAATTATTTAAGTCTTATTTAAGTAAACAATTACCTTTCTATATTTCAGGCTTGCCCATTGGCTTGATTCTCTCTATGGCTGATTTAACATTTCTCTGAAGAATTAAAATCACTTCTCAGATTAGTGATTGTTTTCCTGTCAGGATAATAGGTTCCTCTGTTCCTAGTCCTTGATTTTTTTATGCAAACCTCCCAAAGCAATGGTTGTGAATCTTTTTAAAATCATAGATAACTTCGATTATTTGGTAAAACAAGCACAAAGGCCCATGCTTATAAAACTACGCAGATAATTTCAAATTTAAGCTTACAGACCTTGCTTTGATGCCTATTTTCAGCTCTAAGTTTATTCAAACATTAATATAAATATACTACTTAATTTTTGCCCCATTGGTATCTGTTCTATTATAAAAACCTAACAATACTCAATATCTTTCACTTTTAACTTTTTTTATTTTCTCAGTACGACTCATTCACTGATTGATTTATTCTTATTCATACTATAATCCTGTTACATTCTCAATATTATGTGACATGCTGAGGATAAACAGGCAAGACTTAATCCTTGACTTCGAGTTGCTTACAGCCTCTTCAGAAAGATATATATATAAATAATACATATACAGCATGATGAGTGCTATGATAACTAGACAAACGCACAAAAGAAAGGAATGGGAAGGATTCTTGGAGGAGGTGGTGCCAAAGCAATAAAGGGTACAAACTTAGAAGATGAACAAGTTCTAAAGATCTAATATATAGCATGATGTTCATAGTTAACAATACTGTACTATATACTCAAAATTTGCTAAGAGAATAGATCCAAAATGTTCTCACCACATATTAATCAATTTTATTGTGGTAATCATTTCACAGTGTATACATATTAAATAATTACATTGTACCCCTTTTAAAAATCACATTGTAGAACCTAAATATATACAATTTTTATTTGTCAATTGTACCTCAATGAAGCTGGGGAAATTTTTGATTTTCTTTTAAAAGAATAAACAAACTGTAGGGGCACCTGAGTGGCTCAGTCGGTTAAGCGTCCGACTTCGGCTCAGGTTATGATCTCACGGTTCATGAGTACAAGCCCCGCATCAGGCTCTGGGCTGACAGCTCGGAGCCTGGAACCTGCTTTGGATTCTGTGTCTCCCTCTGTCTGCCCCTCCGCTGCTTGCACTCTGTCTCTCGCATTGTCTCAAAAATAAACAAACATTAAAAAAAATTTTTTTAAGAATAAACAAACTGTCAAGGAAGGTTGGTGAGGTGGGCAGAGAACATACAGATTTTAGGACAGAGAATTTCAGCTAGAGAGGAATTATTAAGTGAAAAATAATGGTATCACTCTCAAAACATAAACATTCACTCAAAATTAGATAACATTAGATTAAATTTTTACTTCTCCCTAAAAAAAGCCCATATTATATGTTTATCTGATTCTTGGATTCTCACCTACTATCCAGAACAGGAACATTACTGTTGCTCTGTACATTATAAATTGCAATGGTACCATTGTGATAGCCAACTGCTAAAAGATTAGGTGCTCCAATGGAGAAATCCACAGCAGTAACTCCATATGGACTCTGATAAATACGTTCTGGCCACTGAATAAAAAAATAATTGTATTACATTTTAAACTGGGTTTTGCAGGCCACAGGAAGATAGGGTATAATAATGGTGACTTAAGACAAGTCTGGGGGCAGTGGAAATGTAAGAAGGGCTAGTCTACATTAAGTTACTCTTCTCTTCCTAACTTCTAGTATAGATGAAAACAAAATGTCAATTAGTCATTCCCTTTCCTTTGATGAATCCTCAGGACTCAATAATTTTAAGAAATACAGCATGGCCTTCTCCAATAATTATCATATTTTGGTGTTCTTTCAGTAGGATTTGCATGATCATCATAGATTTACTTTCTTTAAGAAACAAATAATGGGCTCCAATCAAATTATCTAGCAATGTTCCTATCTTCCAGTATCTGTTTCATAGGCTTGCATTATCTAGACACTTCTGAACGGTGGAAAGAAGAAGCCACAAAAAAACTCTGTACAGTAGTCTTTTTGACAACTCTGTGAAGAGTTTTATTGTTTTGCTTTGCTTAAAGTCTAATCTAAATCCTTTCTTGCTTCTAACAGTCTGTATGGAAAAGAAGACAACTTACCAATGATGGATCCTATATCAATACTTCCACATGTTTAAAATTGCTTCTTCCTTCCTTTTTTTTTTAATTCTACATAAACCCAGCTTCCTAATAGACTGGGATTATTTATAAAACTCCAATCATTTTTTATTTTGCTTTCCTGATCCTTTTCTAAGTTTTCCACTTCACAATTCAGTTATGAATTAAAAGTAAATGTAAAGCTGCAAAATAACAGACTGACTAAAACTGTTTAACAAAAAAATACCATGACTGATTCTTATTATTCTCCTTGAAAAATTCTTGCTAATAACATGGTCATTCATATTCATCCATTTTGTATGTATTCAAGCCAGCAGAAATCTATCTTACGAGGTGATGAGATATTTATACATTAAGAAACAATTCAGTATTAGCTGAAACATATAATTTTCAAAGGATTTTCACTCACAAATTTGCTCTTCTTTCTGATAAAAAATAATGGTTCAACTCTGGATCATAAGATCTAGTAGCACATAGTAAATGCTCAATAAATATTTATTAAATGAATTTACTTCACCTAATATCAACAAGAATAAATTTTAATACTTACAGATTTAAACCAAAGAAAATAAAGTCTTCCTCGATAATTTTTTTACTTTAATTATCACACACAACTATCTACTTTATGAGAATTATGTCAATATTTAATTAACTAAAAATGTCTTTATTCCTACTGGGGTTACCATAGGATTCTTTATTGACCAGCAGCAAGCCAATCCTCTTTTTTGCTCTCTAAATCCAAAGTGCCCATAGCCAACAGCCAAAAGGTCCTGAAAATCAGAAAAATATGTTTAAAATAAGAGAGGGTAGCATAAAAACATTGGAAAATATATAAAGATACATTTTAATGAACTGTGTTAAAAATAGAAAGACACTTCTATTGAGAAAAAATACCAGTATACTATTTATTTTTACTTTACACCTCCATATTCCTAAGCAAAATAATAATCATATTTTCAGACTGATGAATAACTAAAAAGAACCAATTGCTGAAAAGTTCTTTTATATATTGAGTTAATCTTCCAAGATTATATTACTACATTATGGGTTTCTGAGAATGACCTAATTATTTCAAATATAAAGACAAAGTGCCATGAACTGAATTGTGTCTCCTCCCCTAAAATTCATGTGTTGAAGTCCTAATCCCCAATGTGATTATATTTGAAGAAAGGGCTTTTAGGAGGTAATGAAGATTAAATGAGATCATGAGGGTCATAATGTTAATCCAATAGGATTGGTGGCCTCATAAAAAGAGGAAGAGACACCAGAGCTCTCTCTCTCCACCATGTGAGAATGCAGCAAGAAGGTGGCCATCTGCAAGATAGGAAGAGAGCCTTCACCAGTAATGAAATCAGCCAGCACAATGATCCTAAACTTCCTGGCCTCCAGCAAATAAATTTCTGATTTCTAATCCAGCCAGTCGACGGTATCTTGTCATGGCACCCCAAACTGTTTAATAAAGCATTTCAAGATATGCTTATACAAGTGCATAAAGACAAAAGTTTAATTTATTGACCAAACCCAACCTCTTCTTTGTAATCAGAATACCTTTATCAAAAATATATTATATATTTTTGCCATAACTCTACTTTCAAGCCAACATCACCTCTTTATAATTTCCTCTGCCTTAAACCACTCTTCACCACTATTCCTTTTACACTGACATGAACAAACTTCTATTCATCACTTCAAGGCTCAGCATAGGCACCACTTTCCACTAAAAAGCATTCATGAGCCTCTCTTACGTATTCCCACAATACTATTTATTTTCCTTATTAAAACACAGAGAGAACTATTATATAGGCAGGGTCTATGTGTGACTACATTACTACTGTTTCTCTAGTGCCTTATTAGAGTTCCTGGCATAGTCAATGTTCAATAAGTATTTGTAGAATGAATCAATAAATAGAATAGATGCCATTTGTCATATTTTTTTAGCTTTGTTAACAATTATTTAAGTTTAATCTCAATAACAATATATTAACTTTTAAAATGCTGGTATATTCAGTTTCTAAAAATGATTCACCTGTCTTTATTACACATTTATTATTGATTTATTGAGTATCACTTACCTTACATGGGGTTTCCAAATATAGTTTATAAAAACCAATCCGTACTAAAAGTATTTTATTTTATTAAAAATAACATACATAATTTAAATAACACATTACTTAGGTTTCTATAAGAATGATGATAGACTTTGTTTTTTTAAAAACTGTAACCACTAGCATATTTGCACATAGCACCTTATAAGGTGTGGCAGTAAAATAAAAAGGCTAATTCTTAAACTTACATTATACAATACAATCTTAATATACAAATTCGTTTTGACCACTTTAAAAATACACTAAATATTTATTCCAAAGGTATTGTTATTACACAAAAGGGTTTTAGAATCCCTAATTGAGAATCATGTCTTCAGAAGCAGTTTATAAACTCAAGGAGAAAATAAGTCTCGTTACTCTATAATCATCTCTCTTTTAAAGCAAACATACCATTCTCCAACTTGATGATTCATATAATTTGGCTCAAGATGATTTTTGGCAGTGCAGTAATTAAGAGCAAGAACTCTGGATTCAGATGTTAGAGTTTGAATTCTAGCTGTTTCACTTACTAGAGTTGTGTTACTCTGGGAATTTAAGAGATGTGTAACTTTGGGCAAGTTATTTATCCTTTTTGTACTTCAGTTTTCTTATCAACATAATGGGGAAAATAGTACCTAACTCAGAGTTACCGTGTTAATACAAGTAAAATGCTTACAGTATCGCCTGGTACATAGTAAGTACTATTTAAGTATTTGCTGTTAAGCACTCTCAACAATAGCCAAATTATGGAAAGAGCCTAAATGTCCATCCACTGATGAATGGATAAAAAAATTGTGGTTTATATACACAATGGAGTACTACGTGGCAATGAGAAAGAATGAAATATGGCCCTTTGGAGCAACATGGATGGAACTGGAGAGTGTTATGCTAAGTGAAATAATCCATACAGAGAAAGACAGATACCATATGGTTTCACTCTTATGTGGATCCTGAGAAACTTAACAGAAACCCATGGGGGAGGGGAAGGAAAAAAAAAAAAAAAGAGGTTTGAGTGGAAGAGAGCCAAAGCATAAGAGACTCTTAAAAACTGAGAACAAACTGAGGGTTGATGGGGGGTGGGAGGGAGGGGAGGGTGGGTGATGGGTATTGAGGAGGGCACCTTTTGGGATGAGCACTGGGTGTTGTATGGAAACCAATTTGACAATAAACCTCATAAAAAAATAATAATAAAAAATTAAAAAATAATTAAAAAAGTATTTGCTATTACTGGTAGTAATAATATTTTAAGAAATCTCAAAATTATCTTGTATATTTTCAGGGTCACTAGATTAAGTATATATTTCTGAATATGATTACTTTAAGAAGAATATTAATTTGGGTACATGAGCTTGATATATCTGAAAATAAATTAATTAGATGTTATCTTCTGGTTCACTTTTCAATATCTGATATGGATTCAGAGAATACTGTGTCCCAAGTACATCTCCTAAAATTAAAATGATGACATTTCATACTAAAGGAGAAAAAATTATTTTGTAACTATTATCATTTTCTACTTTTTGAAACATGAACTTGTTGTAGAGGTATGTTAAAAACTCCACTTTTTGTCAAATAAAATCCCTTGCCTAATGTCTGAGAAAACAAACAACTAGTACTTGACAGTCACCCTTATATACTAAAGACAGAATTGTTAAAATGTTCAATAACTTACAGGATTTGTTCTATTCCAGGTAAGGCTGCTCACATTAAGGCCTTTGGTTAAGTCACAGGAAAAGGACCAAAGTCGTTCTAAATTGGCTGGTATTGTTGATTGTCCTGTACTTATTTCTATTTCTTCTTCCTCTTCCTTCTGACCCTCTTCCTCTGCCTTTTCAAGTTTTTCACCTTCTTGAAAGTCTTCAGGTTTTTCAGGTTCTGGTTCTAAAATTAAATCAAATGAAGAGATTATCGTCCTCCATTCCTACAAGAGCCTTCCAAAGGGCCCAAACAGCATCTCTCCCTCTGAGACACTTAAAGCACCACTGGATCTGCTGGATGATATGGCCCAAGTGACAGGGCATTCTGAATGACTACCTGGGCCTCTTGTAGAATCTTCTGCTCTCCTGGGCTTACTCAAAGCTAGCATTTTTTTCAGATCACTTAGTGAATAAGCCAAAGTAGCACATCCAAATGAGGAATATGTTGTCGCCAAAGAACAAAGAGGTCTACTAGGCATGGTACCTTTTTTGGTTATAAGAGTGGCCAGAAGAAACAACTTATCCTTAACCTTTGGAAATTTCACTGAGGTGGAAAGCCCCTGAAATTTTATCAGAGGTGCCTGGGAGGCTCAGTCGGTCAAGCGTCCGACTTCGGCTCAGGCCATGATCTCGCAGTCCGTGAGTTTGAGCCCCGCATCAGGCTCTGTGTTGACAGCTCAGTCTGGAGCCTGCTTCAGATTCTGTATCTCACTCCCTCTTTGCCCCTCTCCCGCTCCTGCTCTCTCTCTCTCAAAAATAAATAAACTTTAAACAATTAAAAAAATTTTTTTAGCAGATTTATTTCTCACCCTCTGGGATGCAAATGTCTTACTAATAAGTCTACTTCTTATTCACCAGGTCTAATCAGCATAATGTCATCAATGTAATGGACCAGTGTGATATCTTGTTGAAGGAAAAATTCCCTGAAGACTAAATTAGGACATAAAACTAAAGAGCTGATATACCCCTATAGGACAGTGAGGGTGTATTGCTGGCCTGGCCAGCTGAAAGCAAATGGCTTCCAGTGGGTTTTATCAACAGGTACTGAAGAAAAAAGAAAGCATTTTCTGTGTCAATAGTCACATACCAGGTACCAGGTGGTGTGTTAATTTGCACTGCCAAGGAAACATCTGGAACAGCAACTGCAATTGGAGTCTCCACCTGGTTAAGTTTACAATAATCAACCATTATTCCCCAAGATCCTGCGTTTTCTATGCAAGCCAAACAGATGAGCTGAATGGGGGAGGTGATGGGAGTGAATACTTCTGCATCTTTCAAGCCCTCGATGGTAGCATTAATCTCTACAATCCCTCCAGAAACATAGTACTGCTTTGGTTTACTATTTTCATAGGTAGCGGAAGCTCTAGTGGCTTCTACTTATCCATTTCCTACCAGAATAGCCTCCATTACATAGGTCAAGGATCAAGTGTAGGGCTTCTGCCAGTTGCTAAATATTTCTATTCCAAAGTATACATTCTGGAACAGCGGAAATAACTACAGATGAGTTAAGTTACCCACTGGACCCACTGTGAGATGGACCTGAGCTAAAATTCCATTGGTCACCTGACTCCTATAAGTCCTTCCCGGCTAACAAACCATAGTGATGTTTTGGGACTCATGAAGTTAGTATCTGTCCAGAGCTAGTGTCCAGTAATCCCTGAAATTTATGATTATTTCTTGTTCCCCACTACACAGTCACTCTTGGAAAAGGCTGTAGGTCCCCTCTGAGGGAGGCTGAGAGAAATTTTAACAGTATACATTTTTGGTAGTGTAGTGAAATATTTTCTCAAAGAGACACAGCCTCCCCTTTATCCAAGGAGTTCTGGGTCTGCAAATTGACTCAAGCCTAGAAATTGCTTAAAGGGCTATGACTTTTCTTTTGTAAAGAAAAGACTCTTCTGTTTATACAGATTAAGTAAGAATTTAGGAGGAGACTACATTTTATGGGCTGATTTATCTCCCCAAAATTCATATATTGGAAGGCCTAATCCCAAGTACCTTAGAATGTAATGGGTTTGTAGACAAAGGCTTTAAAGAGGTGATTAAGTTAAAACAAGGCCACTATTCTGGGTCCTAATCAAATATGACTGCTATCCTTATAATAAGAGGACATTTAGATACACCGAGAGACACAGGGAAGGCACAAGCACAGATAAAAAAAACCTAGTGACGAGACCGCAAGAAGGTAGTCATCTGCAAGCCTAAAAAAGAGGAAACCCCAACTGTACTGACACCTTCAGCTCAGACTTCCAGTCTCCAGAACTATGGGGAAGTAAATTTCTGTTGTTCAAGCCACCCAGTTTGTGGTATTTTGTTATGGCAGTGCTAGCAAACCAATACAGCACCTACCTATTTCTCTTCTAAGGACATGATGATCAGCTAGCCAATGCCACGGATCTCTGTGAGTCAGACTGTTCTGATTACTGCTCTTTGCCCTACAGTAACCATGCCCACCTTTTCATTGGTGATTAACTGCTGCCACTTATCCCCTGCCACTCAGAATCTAATTGTTTAAGGATCTCAGTTGACTAGCAGTAGTTCCCACTACAATTTCTGACCTACAGAGAAAAGTGAGCAAAGAATTCTTCAAGGATATTGGGGCACCCAGCCAATTTATTTTTCACAATTGTGCTAAAAGGTGTATTATCCGGATACTTCTATAGTGAATAAGCAGGTCATCATGATAAATCCACCCTAACATTCCAATGTCCCAAAGCCTTTGGATACCTTTCTCTATAGTGTACCAAAGCAGTTCTAACATTTCAACTTTATTTAGTGAAAACCACATTTTGTCATTCTGGGGCCAGGACTGAAGCCCCTGCCTCTGCCCCAGGCCAACATATGTACAAAACTGTAAATGCATTTTCTTTTCCTTATGAATTCTTTTAATAACATTTTCTTTTCTCTAGCTTATTTTATTGTAAGAATATAGTACATAATACATATAATATAAAAATGTGTGTTAATTGACTTTATGCTATAAGTAAGGCTTCTGGTCAATAGTAGTTTATTTGTAGTTAATTTGGGGGGAATCAAAAGTTATACTTGGAGTTTCGACTGTGCCAGGGTCATCACCCCTAAGCCCTGCCTTGTTCAAGGGTCAACCGTACTTACCATATGAACCCACTTATATGATATACCAAAACAGTCAATCTCTGGTGAGAAAAGTCAGGTTAATACCTGTTTATGGGGTGTAAGGTTTAACTGAAAAATAGCACAAGGGAAATCTTAGGGTTTGTAATTTATTCTACAAAATGGGAAGATACTGAAGGTTTTTTAAGAGTTAAATGCCATGTTCAAACTTGTGTATGGGATACATCAGCACACCAGGATAGTAAAGTGGAAAGAGAATTGGAATGAGATCAGGCCTTGGTTGAATGCCTAGCTTTGTCATAGACTCTAAACTTAGAAAGTTTCTGTACTCTTCATCTTCTTCATTCAAAAATTGAAGGGTTGAATTCATCTCTAAAATCTTTCAAAATATTCTGTGAACATATGAGATGGGATTTGTAGCAATAAGAACAGGAAGAATGCCCCTGTAATAAAATTAGGGATAGGTAATAAGCACCAGAACCTGGAAAGTGTCAATGGCAATGGAAAGGGGGTTAAATATGAGAAAACAATTCAGTACAAGGGCAAGAAAGAGAAAAGAGCCATGGAAGCTTTTGTAGATTTTAATCTAAGGGGTGACCTCTTTTTTGTGCGCTCTGTAGTTTGAATTCTACTGTTATTTGGATGTTTAATGCTAAAAGGTATATAAATATGTCTTTTGATAAGTGATGATCCAGTCTGGAGGTTACATTTAAAAATGATAACGTCATTCAATTTTTTTGATTATTTGAGCTTGTCTAAATGTGATTTTTAAAAATACCTTTTAAAATAGGAAGCTGACGATAAGCTGCAAGTTTTGGTTGAAATATATTTTCCATTAGAACTCGTTCCATAAAAAATAAATCCTGATGAAACTTGTCAGATTTCAATATTGTCTCTGAGTGGTCTACTTCATCATCATGGACTTTAGTCAAAATTACATTTTCTATATCCATTAAAGAACTAGCTTCACTATCTGTAAAATACAAACATGATGCAAAGATAAAATAATTTAAGTAGTATTAGATGATTCATGCAAAGGATTTTAAAATGACATTTTGTCATTACTGTTTGTTTTCCTCCAATATTCAACAACTTCAATAAACATTTGTTGAATATCTTTTATCTACCAAGCACATGAAAAATATATACATATTATTTCATTTTGGAATTCTTAACCATTCAAAAATGCACTGTTTATCAGAAGATAAGCAATGATAACCTCATAGGTAATTTATATCTCTATACCTTGTTCTTCAAATTTAAACAAGATTATTAGTCTTCAGATGAAGGTCTGACTGGATTACTGTTTTGTAGAAATACCATACGATTGTGTTAACTTTTTATTGATGCTACAACAAACTACCCAAAACTTAGTAGGTTAAAATCACACAAATTTATTATTTTAAGAGTTCAGTCAGTTAGAGGTCTGACCCAGGTCTCACTGGGATACAACCAAAAAGTTAAGAGGGTTATGTTTCTTTCTGGAGGCTCTAGAGAGACTTATCTTTTTCAGCTTCTACAAGCCACCCAAAACCCTTCCTCCATCTTGAAAGACAACATCACAGCATCTCTCTGATCTTCTGTCATTACATCTCTCCATGACCACAGCACAGAAAGGTCTCTACTTTTAAGTAGCCATATTGATTAGATTGGGTTCTCTCATTCTACTAACAGAAACCACAACAAAGACTCTTGGCCACATTTCCCCTTCATTCTTTCTGCCTCCTGACCAACTCTGGTACTTCTCTGTGTAGCTCACAGTGTAGAATGTTCCTTCCTCTTGAGATTTGTGAATATAACAAGCTATCATTTCAATGGCAACAGTGTCCTGATCTGTTGGCCTTACCATGCCTAAATAATAATAAAGTTCACATTTAAAAAAAAATATTGTCTATTGGGATGCCTGGGTGGCCCAGTTGGTTAAGCATCCAGCTCTTGATTTCGGCTCAGGTCATGACCTCATGGTTCATGGGTTCGAGCCCCATGTTGGGCCTTGCATTATCAGTGTAGATTCTCAATCTCTATTCTTCTCTTTCAGCCCCTCCCCTGCTCATGCTCTCTCTCTAAAATAAATAAACATTAAAAAAATTTTTTAAATATTGTCTACAAGCCCAATTTAAATGTAAAGACACAGATAGATTAAAAAGATAGAATTAAAAAGATATGTTAATACTATCAAAAGAAGACAGAGTAGCTATATTTAATTTCAGACAAATTAGACTGTAGAACAAGGAAAATTATCAGCAATAAAGTGAAGCATTGCACAATAATAAAGAAATCAATTCTCCAAGAAGACACAGCAAGCCTAATCATTTATGCAGCAAAAAAATCAAGACTACAAATCTGTAAGGCAAAAACTAATAAAATTGCAAGGAGAATTAGACACATCCACTATTATAATTGGAAACTTTTAACACTTTTTAAACAGAATACACACTATTCTCAAGTTCACTTGGAATGCTCACGAAGATAGAACACATTCTGGGGCGCAAAGCACACCTAAACAAATTTAAAAGAATAGAAATAATAAAAAATGTGCTCTCAGACAACAGTGGAATTAAACTAGAATTTAATAACAGAAGGATAGCTGGATAATCCCAAAATATTTGGAAATTTAAAAAACATATATAAATAAAAAATAGGTCAAAGAAGAAGTTCCAAATAAAATTTTAAATTTTTTAAATATTTGAACTAAATTAAAATAAAACTAAAACTTATCAAAACTTGTGAAATGCAGCAAAAAGAATGCTTGAGGGAAATTTATAGCATTGAATGCATATACTAAAAAGAAGAAAATCTAAAAATTAGTAATCTAAGCTTCCATCTCAGGGCATTAGAGTAAGGAGAGCAACATAAGCCTAAAGTAAGCAGGAAACAAATATATATATATAAAATATATAATATATGATATATATTAAATATGTAATAAATATATATTAATATATATATTAAAGCATAAATCAATAAAATTGAAAACAGGAAATCATCAGAAACAATCAGTGAAATTAAAAGTTGTTTCTTTGAAAATATCAATAAAATTCATAATCATCAGCCAGGCTAAAACATCTAAATGGTCAGTATGAGCAACACCAAAGGTGTCATCACTACTGATCCCATAGCCCAAAAGAATAATAAATACTGTGAATAACTCTTATGTCCACAGATTTGATAACTTAGATGAAACGGAGCAATTCCTTGAAAGACATAAACTGCCAAAACTCACACAAAGAGGAAATAGGTAATCTGAATAGGCCTCTATCTGTAAAGAAATTGAATAGACAATTAATAACTTTTCTAAACAGAAAGCATCAGGCCCAGATGGTTTTACTGGTGAATTATATCAAGCATTTAAGGATGTTTATACAATCAGAAAATAAGTAGAGAGAACACTTCCCAATTCATTTTGTTAGACTGACATTACTCTAATATGAATACCAGATGAAAACATTACAAGAAAAGGAGAATTACAGAAAAATATTGTTTATGAAAGCAACACAAAGATCCTCCAACAAAATATTAGCAAATCAAATCTAATAGTGTACAAGAAGACTTATATGACAAAGTGGGGCAGGTATGCAAAGCTAGTGCAACACTTAAAAACCAATCAATATAATTCACCAGATCCACAAGCTAAAGAAGAAAAATCACATTTGATTCAGAAAAATCTTCTGACAAATTCAACAGTCATTTATGATTAAAAAAAAAAAACCCAGGAGAATAAGAACAGATGTGAATTTCCTCAACTTGATTTTTAAAAAACCTATGAAAAACCTACAACGAACATCATATTTAATGGTGAAAACCCAAAAATTTCCCCACTAAGGTAAGAAACAAGGCTAGGATATTCCTTATCATCACCTTTATCCAACATCATACTAGAAGTCCTAGTCCTACAATAAGTCAGGGAAGAGAAATAAAAATTATACAAATTTGAAAGGAAAAAAACACTTCGTAGATGACATGAATGTTTGTGTAGAAAATCCCCATAAATTGTGAAAAAATATAAAATTTTCCAATTATAATAAAAATTAGAGCAAGGTTGCAGTAAACACCATTAATATACAAAAATCAATGGCTTACCTATAAACCAGTGATGAACAACTGAGAACTGAAATAGGGGCACTTGGGTGGCTCAGCCAGTTAAGTGTCTGACTCTTGGTTTCAGCTCAGGTCATGATCTCACAGTTCATGAATTCAAGCCCCACATCAGCCTCTGTGCTGACAGTGTGGAGTCTGCCTGGGATTCTCTCTCTCCCCCTCTCTCTCTGCCCCTCTTACATGCTCGCTCTCTCTCTCTCTCTCTCTCTCTCTCAATCAATAAACTTACAAAAAAGAAAATTGAAACAAAAACCATAATACTATTTATATTGGCACTAAAAAGTTAAATGCTTAAGTTATAAATCTAACAAAATATATACAAGATCTACATGAGGAAATTACAAAACTCTGATGAAAGAAATCAAAGAAGATCCAAACAAATTTTCAAGGATAGGAAGTCTCCATATTGTTAAAATATCAATGTTTTATAATTTGATCTATAGCTTCAGTGCAATCCCAGTCAAAAAATCCCACCAAGTTATTTTATTGACATTGACAAACTGATTCTCAAGTTTTTATGGAGAGGCAAAAGAACAAGAATAGCTAACACGATGCTGAAGAAGAATAAGACTGACACTACCCAATTTTAAGAATTACTATAGAACTACAGTTAATCAAGACAATGGGATATTGGTGAAAGAATAGATAAATTGATCAGTGTAACAAAATAGAGCTCAGAAACAGACCCACACAAATACATTCAACAGATATTTGACAAAGGAGCAAGAAAATTCAAGGGAGTCTTCAACAAATGAACAATTGGTCATCCATATGTTTAAAAAATGTAAACACAGAATTTATGCCTTTCACAAAAATTAACTGAAATGAACCTCAATATAAAATACAAAACTAGGGGCACCTGGGTGGCTCAGTCGGTTGGGCGTCCGACTTCAGCTCAGGTCATGATCTCGTGGTCCGTGAGTTGGAGCCCTGTGTTGGGCTCTGTGCTGACCGCTCAGAGCCTGGAGCCTGTTTCGGATTCTGTGTCTCCCTCTCTCTCTGCCCCTCCCCCATTCATGCTCTGTCTCTCTCTGTCTCAAAAATAAATAAACGTTAAAAAAAATAAATAAAACAAAATAAAATACAAAACTATACATTTTTCTGAGACAACATAGAAAACCCAGGTGACCTTGGGTTTGGTGATAAATCTTTGGATACAATACCAAAAGCACAATTTGAAACAGAAAAAAAAAAATGTTAAATTGAACTTTATTAAATTAAAGGATTAAATATGAAGGATCAAGAAAATGAAGAGACAAGCCTCAAAATGGGAGAAAATTTTGCAAAATACTTACCTGATAAAGGACTTAATTTATCATAATTCATAAAGTACAACAATAAGAAACAGTCCCATTTAAAAAATAACATAAAATTCAATTAGACCCTTCACCAAAGAAGATATAAATCTACCAATAAATATATGAAAAACTGTTCAACATCACATGTCATTAGGGAATTGCAAATTAAAGCAATAATGAGATGGGGCGCCTAGGTGGCTCAGTCAGTTAAGTCTCTGACTCTTGATTTTCGCTCATGTTATGATCCCACCATTAGTGAGACTGAGCCCCATGTTAGGCTCTGCACTATTAGTACAGTGCCTGCTTGGGATTCTCTCTCTCCCTCTCTCTCTGCCTCTCCTCTACTGGTATGCTCTTTCTCTCTCTCTCTCCCTCTCAAAATAAATAAATAAACATTAAAAGAAACAATAATGAGATACCACTACACATCTATTAGAACAGCTAAAAAGTTTTAAAAATAAATAGTACCGGGGCACCTGGGTGGCTCAGTCGGTGAAGTGTCCAACTTTGGCTCAGGTCATGATCTTATGGTTCATGCGTTTGAGCCCCACATCGGGCTCTGTGCTGATAGCTCAGAGCCTGGAGCCTGCTTCCGATTCTGTGTCTCCCTCTCTCTGCCCCTCCCCTGTTCATTCTCTCTCTCTCTCTCTCAAAAATAAATAAACATTTAAAAAAAATTTTTTTAAAGTAAACTATCAAATACTGATAGAATGAGGAGCAACAGAAGCATTCACTTGCGTTGCTGGTGGTAATACAAAATGGTACAACCGCTTTAGAAAACAGTTTCATAGTTTCTTAAGAGTCTTAAGCATACCCTTACTATATGACCCAGCAACCGTACTCCTAGGTATTTACCCAAATGAGGTGAAAAGTTATGTCCACACAAAAACCTACACAGGAATTTCCATAGCAGCTTTGTTCACAGTCACCAAAAACTAGAAGCAACAAAGAAATCCTTCAATAAATAAATAAACATATTGTGGTACATCCATATAATTTAACATTTTCTAGTGAAAAATAAATGAGCTGTCAAGTCATGAGTCGGCACACAGGAACCTTAAATGTATATTGTTTAGTGAAAGAAGCTAGTGTGAAAAAGCTACATATTGTATGATTGCAACTATATGACATTTTGGAAAAGACAAAACTATAGACAAAATAAAAAGATCAGCGATGGTCAGAGGAATGGAGAAGGAATGATGACTAGATGGAGCACAGGGGATATTTAGGTCAATGAAACTATTGTATATGAAACTGTAATGACCGATACATATTGCATTTGACAAAACTCATAGAACTGTACAACACAAGGAGTGAACCTTGATGTAAATTATGGATTTCAGTTAATAATAAGGTATCAATATTGATTCATCAATTGTAACAAACATACCACACTATTGCCAGATGTTAGGAATAGGGGAAACTGCACCAAGGGCTGGGGGAGGGATGAAGGAAGAAATTAGAAGGATCTCTCAGTACTCTCTACTCAATTTTTCTCTAACTCTAAACCTGTGCTTCAAATGTCTATTACGTTTTCAAAATCTAAAGCTCTCTTAAAAAAAAAATGGGGCGCCTTGGTGGATTGGTCAGTTAAGCGTCTGACTTCAGCTCAGGTCATGATCTGGCAGTCCATGAGTTCGAGCCCCACATCGGGGCTCTGTGCTGACAGCTCAGAGCCTGGAACCTGCTTCAGATTCTGTGTCTCCCTCTCTCTCTGCCTCTCTTCTGCTCATGCTCTGTCTCTCTCTCTCTCTCTCTCTCAAAAATAAATAAACATTAAAAAAAATTTTTTTTTAAAGAGCCCATGAGAGAAAATAATTTCTCCTTGTGAACTGAGCTAGGGTCTTACACATTCAAAAATGAAAATCACGGCCCTTTTCCCCTCAAACGTAATGGCTAACATACAACCTGTACATTCAAAGTTTAAATAGAATAGAAACACTTCTTAAACCAAATATGGGCCATATTTAACTTTTTTTCTGTGTATTTGCATTATAAAATCTCAGAGGCAAAAGGGACTTTAGAGGTGATCTAATAATGCTACGAGTTTTTATCTGATTCTCCTTTACACACTCAATAAATCCGATCATTTACCTCTGCTGCCTATCTTTTTCTATTTTTTTATTTTTTCCCTTTTCCTACTTATGGTCTCCCCTATCCCCTTAATTGGCCATAATGCTAAACTAGAGTATACTTTTATTTTGTATTATAGTTCTTGAATATGGTTCTATTATTCCTTTTTGCTTTTTAAAACACACCCATATACACAAGAAATAAAAGACCCACAAATTGAGACATTTTTCTTTTAGGACCTTCCACTTACACTTTTTTTGAGTGTCAATGGCCTTAATAGAGGTGGAGTACGTATATCCAATTTTGAAGTCCCAATGTAATTTTTCAGCCTAATATTGATGTTTTTCTTAGCAATTTTTCGTAGGAAAAATTTTAGCTTCTAAAAGCAAAACTACTATATGGACATTAACATTTAAGCAACAAACAACGTTTCTTTAGTGCTAATAATTCATTCTTCCCCTTCATTGTTCTCTGGGAAAATAAACTGGTCTTCATTGTAAACAACTTTCAGTTAAACATGGCTATAGTCTACATGACTATATAATTTAAATATAATTTTAAAAACCAAAAGAATATTGGTGACATATTTAACATATGTCATAACATATATGAAAGAGAGCTTAAGAGCAAGTAAGCAACAGAGAAAGATAGACTCTTTGAAGCTCTTGACAGGTATCCAAGAAAAATTAAATTTTTCAGTTCAGAGTCCAAGATGATGTGAAAGACTAACAATGCTATTTCTGAATAAAAGTTGTATTTTTCACGTTTCACCAGAAATGAAGTATTGTGACTGTCAAGAAAGAATTTACTTACAATGACGTGTGAAAACGTCACTTTTTAAAAACTGAGATAGTTCTTGCTGAGGCAGCACGTACAGTAATGTTAGAATGATACAGAGAAGACTAGCATCTTGTGCAAAGATGACATACACATTCGCGACACATCCCATTAAAAAAAAAACTGAAATAAATGAAACCTTACCTTTTTCTGTAGTACTCCCTGGCACTCTTTGCTCTCGATCTTTAGAAGGTACATTTGCTTTACCACATGAATCAAGGATAGATTGTTTTGCTGGTAAAGATGAAAGCTCCATAGCAATATAAGAATCATGCAAATCCCAAGCAGTGGACATTATACCTAAGTAAAGAGATAGGTAAAAATTAGTTTCAACCAAGTTCTAATAGTTTAGGTTATACACAACTAGTTATAGAAAAATCTCTCCGTGTTTTAATGATAACTCCAAGTTATCCTCACCATCCTTTTTGATACCCTCTCCTTTCTCCCTTCCATCCCAAGCTGATGCAGCAGAATCCCATCAGTCTGTCGCTATAGGTCTTGCTTAATATGGACCTGGACAACCGTGTCATAATAAGCATTTAGCATTCTTTCACTTCTGGTTAATATGTTTATATTCTGTAGAACTTTTAATTTATAATAATATAATCTCATTTTTAGCACATAACATCTCCTATATACTTAATGTGAAAAGATTATACTTGCTGGGAAAATGTAGATTCTGTTCTCAAGAAATTTGTAAGGTAGCAGGGTTATTATCTTCTCTTTCAAAAATTTGTGTTTACATTATATTTGTTCATTTGAGCAAATATAACAACAGTCTCCAAGCAAAAATTGGCAATATTATTTATCTCCAAATAAAAAAAAAGAATTCCAACCCCTTTCATTATTGATATAACAAAGAAAGGCTCATGTAGCAATTATTTTATCAGTGACCATATTCCTAAGGCTAAACTTGCTAAATTTTTAAAGTCCAGTGATTTACTAAAGAATTATTTTCCCTAAAAATCAAAACAAGATCTGGATATAATAAATGCAACCACCTCATTGTTAAAACTTTTATGTTCATGATACAAAATGAAGGAGCTCTGGTATTTCAAAATGTTTTCAATCAGCAAGAGTATTAACTCACATTTCATAGTAACATTTCTATTTTATTAAACCTAGTTATATTTAACAAAGTTATACACAGAATACCTAGCTTATTTTGCTAATTGAAAAGGGTACAATTTCCATGTTCATAAAGTAAAATACCATAGGAGGTAATTGTGTCTTTCTATGTTGAACTACTTAAACTTTTTTCTTCCTTTAACTGAAAGTTTAGTAATTTGAGTAAATAGGAATATACTGTTATGTGATCACTAATAATTGCTACATAAATAAAGGTACATGTTATAAATTACATGAGCAATATAAAATGTTAGGGTGATTTAAAGTTTTTTCTTATTTGAGAATAACAAATAACATGGGTAATTTTAGTTTGGGTACCATCACGACATTTGTACATTTGAATAAATTAACCTAAGAAATAAAAAAATCTCAAACCACATGCCATAATAACATGTACAAAATAAAACAATAAATAATGAATGTTTTTTTGTTTGTTTAAGTTTTTATTTAAACTCAAGATAGTTAACATACAGTGTAATATTAGCTTCAGGTATACAATTTAGTAATTCAACACTTCCCTGCAACACCTTGTGCTCATCACAAAAGGTGCATTCTTTAATCCCCAACCTTAATCACCTACTTAACCCATCCCCCTACCCAACTCCCCTCTGATAACAATCAGTTTGCTCTCTACAGTTAAGAGTCTGTTTCTTGAAGAAAAAGAAAAAAAGCATGATTGTGACTTCCCAATTTTATACTGTTTTTTATACTAAAGAAAGTTTTAACTAATGTCAGAAAAAAAGCATTCCCAACTATATCTGTGTTTTGAGCGTTTCTGAGTCCAGAATATGTCGAAACAGTTTTTACCCATTTTAAAATATTGTTTCTCTCTATTAGTTTAACTCAGACTATAGAAGAATAGCAATTAGCCATATAACATTTGCAGAAAAATAATTTTATATTTTAGCTGAGTAAAAAGATATGCTTACTGTGAAAAAAGAAAAGAAAAATATGACTTATATTTCCATCACCCAAAGATAATAACTGCTAACATTTTGGTCTATGTCCTTCCAGAGTCACATATGAACAAATAGATATGTGTATTTTTTATAATAGAAATGAGCTCTTACCATGCTTTTAAAAAATTTTTTTTTTAGAGAGAGAATGCATGTGCAAGTGGGTGGAGAGGGGCAGAGGGAAAGAAAGAATCTTAAGCAGGCTCCATATTCAGTGCAGAGCCTGACCTGGGTCTCAATCCCACGACTCCAGGATCATGACCTGAGCCAAAATGAAGAATGGGATACTCAACCGACTGAGCCACCCAAGAGCCCCTACACATGTTTTTTTTTTTTTAAATATTTTTTTTTTAATTTTTTTTTCAACGTTTATTTATTTTTGGGACAGAGAGAGACAGAGCATGAACGGGGGAGGGGCAGAGAGAGAGGGAGACACAGAATCGGAAACAGGCTCCAGGCTCTGAGCCATCAGCCCAGAGCCCGACGCGGGGCTCGAACTCACGGACCGCGAGATCGTGACCTGGCTGAAGTCGGACGCTTAACCGACTGCGCCACCCAGGCGCCCCCCTACACATGTTTTTATAAAAGACATTATTGTAGTATAATATCCATAGAAAACAAGCTGGTTTTATGAAATCTGCAAAGATTTATTGAATTATACACTTATTGAATTATCTATTTATTCGAAATGCCACTTTTATAATAAACTACTATATGTATACTGTCAGGTGGAAACTTTTCCCTCACTCTCTGTGAATCTTTACAGAGGGAACTTCAGCTAAATTAACACCTTGACCTCACTATAACCCTCATTCGCTCACTGCGGAGAAAAGTGACTAATCCTATAGGACAGTTTAGAAGGCATTGTGCTTAGCCACTTCCAGATTCTTTTGTTAGGTCTGTTCAATGGCAGAAAGCATGCTTCCTGGTCTGGTCTCACCCCTAAAAAAGAAGGTCTGTGCTGGTCTAGCTGTGCTAATTACTACTGGTAAGATCTATTCTGAAAGGAACAAATGCCAATTCCACTTAGCTGCAGATTTAAGACTACATTTTTTCAATTAACTTTATCAGTAATAAAGCTAATATTTGACTTCCATCTCTCTGACTCCTGAATCTCTTTCAATTTCATCCCATATCAGGCAAGGAAGACATATTCTTTTTTTACTGATCCATAAGACTTTAATATTTAATTGGTCTGCACTGAAATTTTTGAATATGGACTCTCATTATTTTTAATTAAACTTTTCTATGAAATACTATCATTCATAGAAGAGTGTATAACACTTACATGTGTAAAGAATTACTACCATGTACTCACCAGCCAGGATAAGAAATAGAACATCTCCAGGTGATTAGAAGCCTCCTAGACACTCTTCTATCATAGCCCACCTCCTTCTAGCTACCTCAAACAGAAGCACATCCACTTTTCCTAACCTTTGGACTGGTCATACTCTTGCTTTGCTTTAAAAGGTTTCTCTCCTGTGGTAGATGCTGTTAGTGTCCTGCCCGTATCTGTTATGCATTACCTCTTACTGGCCAATCTCCAACTGCCAGCACCTATATTGTTTTGCTTGGGGCCATCTTTGGCCACTAGGGCCACTTTGATGTGCACAAATCAGGCCAGAAGTACCAAGGAACTAACAAGCCCATCAGCCTTCAAACAATGATTTAGAAAGTTGGAGCATGATAAGATAACTCTGGCTCCCAGATTCTCTAGCAGTATTGAACTCGTTACCCAAAGAGGTAATTTGTTAGATCACATAACCTTTGTTGGCTGCCTACCCTTTCTTGTTTCACTTACTCCCCTACCAGTGTTTCTTAGGATTACCTCCAAAATAAACTATGTGCACTCAGATTCTTTCTGCAGAGGTTTCTTCTTAGAAAACCTCAGGTAAGACTCTCTGATATATGTATACCTACACAATATATACTCTAGTTTTAAAAACTGAATAGCAAACACTATCACAGATGAATAAAAAGAGAACAAAATCACTACTATTAGAGGAGGACTACTAAAGGAGGACTCTCAGGAGAAGATCATCAGAACAGTCTGGGTCACATTCTGACTTCAGCTTCCCTGAGAGTTTACAAGAGCCACTTATGAAGAAATCACATGGTGAGATCATGAATGTGTCCTTGGAAACACAGAACTTAATCTTCAGAGGGCACCTGACAAGCTGGGCATCGAATATCCAATGAAAGTACGGTTAGGTAAGTGGGATGTTCTATATTTTCTGTTCATCATGTCTTCTCTGCAGCAGTCAGGGTAAAACAGAACATGTCTGGGCAGGGAAGGATTTCTAGGAATGTGTCCATTTCATTTAGCTATTTAATTTATTGGCATACAAATGTTCACTTTTTTTAATAATCTATTTTATTTCTGTAATGTCCTCACTTCCACTTTTCATTTTAGTAATTTGAATCTTCTCTTATTTTTCTTTAGTCAATCTAACTAAAGGTTTGTCAGTTTTGTTGATCTTTTCAAAGTACCAACTTTTAGTTTCATTAGTTTTTCTCTATGTCCACTCTAATCTTTAGTATTTCCTTCCTTATGCTGGCTTTTGGTTTAGTTTTATCTTATCTCATTCTGAATGTGTAAAGTTAGATTATTGATTTGAGATTTTTATTATTTTTTTTATTGAAGTATAGTTGACACATAATGTTACATTAGTTTCAGGTGGGGATTTTCTTTTTTAAATGTATCTGCGGCTGTAAATTTCTCTCTCAGCACTACTTTCACTATATAAGTTTTGTTATGTTTTATTTTCATTTTCATTCATCTCATCTCAAAATATTTTCTAATTTCCCTTGTGCTTTCATCTCTGATGCACTGGTTGCTTAAAAGTGTGTTGTTTGGGGTGCCTGGATGGCTCGGTTGGTTAAGTGTCCCACTTCGGTTCAGGTCACGATCTTGTGATTTGTGAGTTTGAGCCCCGCGTCCGGCTCTGTGCTGAGAGCTTAGAGCTTGGGGCCTGCTTCAGATTCTGTGTCTTCCTCTCTCTCTGCCCCTCTCCTCTCCCCCCCCTTCTCTCTCAAAAATAAACATTAAAAAAATCATTTAAAAGTGTGTTGTTTAATTTCTAAATATTTTTAAATTTCCCAGTTTTCCTTTTGTTATAGGGTTTTAATGTCATTAAGTGTGGTCAGAAAAGATATTGACTTAAAAATTTTTATTACCTCTTGTTTATTACCTAACATAATGGTGTATCTTGGAGAGTTTTCCATGTGAACTTGAGAAAAAAAATGTGTTTTCTGATGTTTGGGGATGGTGTATATGTCTGTTATGCCTAGTTTATATTATTATTCAAGTCCTCTATTTTCTTTCTCATTGATAATCTCTCTGGTTGTTCTGCCCATTATTGAAAGTGGGGTACTAAAGTCCCAACTCTTATTGTAGAACTTCCTATTTTCTCCCTTCAATCCTATCAATTTTTGCTTCATATAGTTGGAGGCTCTCTTGTTGAGTACATATGGGTTTATAATTGTTATATCTTGTTTATGAATTGAATTTTTTATCAGTATATAATGCTGCTTGGCTCCTGTAATAATTTTATATAA
The DNA here is from genome assembly GCF_007474595.2 of Lynx canadensis. Taxonomy (NCBI): domain Eukaryota; kingdom Metazoa; phylum Chordata; class Mammalia; order Carnivora; family Felidae; genus Lynx; species Lynx canadensis. The sequence continues at coordinate 54,932,149 of NC_044310.1, forward strand.
AGTCTACTATGTCTGATATTAGTAAAGCCCTCTCAGCTTTTTTTGGTTGCTATTTACATCCTTTCACCTTACATATTTTTGTCTGTGGCTCTAAAGTGAGTCTCTTATTAGACAGCATATACTTGGATCATGTTTAGTTTTTGTTTTTTAACCCATCCTACCAATATCTGCCTTTTAATTGGAGAATTTAATCTACTTATTTAAAACAATTACTATTCAGGAAGGATTTCTTCCATTTTTGTCTTCTTTATGTCTTATGTGTTTGTTCCTCAATTCTTTCATTACTGCCTTCTTTTGTGTTTACTTGATTTTTTAATGGTGTTCTGCTTTGATTCCTATCTAATTTTCTTTTTTGTAATTTTTGAGTTATTTTCTTGGTGGTTGCCTTGCAGATTACAATTAATTTCTTAAAATTTTAACCATCTATTTTGAATTAATACTACCTTACTTCAATAGTATACAAGAACTCCTATACAGCTCCATCACACCCACTTTGTGTTGATGTTGTCACAAATTACATCTTTATATACTGTGTGTCCATTTGTATAGTTTTATAATTATTGTTTTATGCATTTATTTTAAATTATATTGCAAAAATAGTGGAGATACAAACCAAAATTATAATGCTGACTTTTGTATTTACCTATGTAGTTACCTTTCCAGTGCTCTTCATTTCTTCATATCACTTCAAGTTATTGTCTGGTGTCCTTTCATTTCTGCCTGAAGGAGTCCCTTTAGCATTTCTTTTTTTTTTTTTAATTTTTTTTTTTTTTTAACGTTTATTTATTTTTGGGACAGAGAGAGACAGCGTATGAACGGGGGAGGGGCAGAGAGAGAGGGAGACACAGAATCAGAAACAGGCTCCAGGCTCTGAGCCATCAGCCCAGAGCCTGATGTGGGGCTGGAACTCACGGACCGCGAGATCGTGACCCGGCTGAAGTCGGACGCTTAACCGACTGCGCCACCCAGGCACCCCCTTTAGCATTTCTTATAAGGCAATTCTACTAATGCTAAATTGTCTTGGCTTTTGTTATCTGGGAATGTCTTATTGTCTCCTTCATGGGAAAGTATTTAATCTTAATTATTTAATTTCTCCCTCATGAGGATTATTTGAAGGATATAGAATTCTTGGTTGACAGTTTTCTCTTTCATCTCTTTAAGTATGGCATCCCACTGACTTCTGAACTCCATGGTTTCTGAGAAATTGGGTGTAATCTTATTGAGGATCCCTTGTACATGAAAAGAGTTTTTTTTTTTTTTTTTTTTTTTTGCTGTTTTCAAGGTTCTCTTTCAACACTTAATTATAATGTGTCTGAATGTGGATCTCTTTGTTTATCTTTTTGGGAGTTTGCTGAGCTTCTCAGATACGCAGATTCATGACTTTTATCAAATTTGGGAAGTTTTTTGGCCATTATTTCTTCAAATATTTTGTGTTCCCCTTATCTCTTTTTTCTCCTATCATTCTGAAATTCCCTTTCTGTGTATATTGGTATGCTTGGTGGAGCCCCATATGTCCTTCAGGCTGTGTTCAGTTTTCTTTATTCTTTTTTCTTTCTTCTCCTCAGACTAGATCATTTCAATTGACATGTCTTTAAGAATTGCAGATTCTTTCTTCTGCCTGCTCAAATCTGCCACGGATAACTCTAGTATTTCCATTTCAGTTATTGTACTTTTAATCTCCAGAATTTATGTTTGGTTTCTTTTTATAATTCCTGTCCCTTTATTCATATTCTTTTTTTTTTCCATACACCATTCTTGTTTGCTTTAGCTCTTTGCCCATAGTTTCCTTTAGCTTTATCAGAACGTTTGATACAATTGATCTAAAGTCTTTGGCTAATAAATACAATGTCTGTACTTCCACAGGGAGAGTTTCAGTTAATTTATTCTTCAAATGGGCCATATTTTCTTATTTCTTTCTATCCTTTGTAATTTTTTTTGAGAACTGAAAACTTTGAATATAATAATGTGGTAACTCTGGAAATCAGATTCTTCTTGCTCCTTGGAGTTTGTTTTTGTAGTTTGCTGTGAGTACTTGTTGTTTGTTTGCTTAGTGATGTTTCTAAACTATTTTTATAAAGTCTGTATTCTTTGTCATGTATCATCGCAGAAGCTTTTGGTCAGCAAGTGTCATGACAGAGATCTCCTTGAATACCTGAATTCCTCCACCCTCCCCGACCAGTCCATCAGAAAAAAACAAGACAGAAAAGAAAAAGAAAAGAAACAGACAAACAAAGGATAAAAAACCTCTCTGGGTCTTTGTAGAGTGGGTCAATGTTAAGGTATTCCTTTAATGCTTAACCAGGCTGTTTACATCTATGCCTTAGCCTTCACTTCCTGCCTGTACTAAGCCTGAGATCAGCCAGAGGGGAAAGCTTAGGATCTTTTCAAGCCTTTCCTGAGCTTGCATCTTGTCCTAGGCATGCACATGACTTTCTAAATTTCCCTATATATACAAGCCTTTTTTAATATCTTAATTTCCCAAAGATCTCCCTCCCTAGCTTTTTCTCTCAGGCTTACAGTGTGTTTCTTGTTTGACTCCATTGTATTCTTTTGCCTCTAAGAGAGATGAGTTGTTCATTTACTTTGCAATATTTGTTGAGAATGCAATATGCACAGCTGCTTTACCACCTGTGTGTCCTGAGTTAAAAAACAAAACAAAACAAAACAAAACAAAACAAAACAAAAACAAGTGCTCTGGGTCAGTCCTTCAGGTATTCCCAGGCAGGTTAAAACAAAGAAGCCAAATCCTTTGAGAGTAAGGTCTGCTCTGCTTCTCTGGAACCAGAGGCCAGGGTCTCAAACTGGGAAGGCAGGCTGTTGCCTTTAAGACCATCACCACACTGAGAAGGGGAGTAGGGCAAGAGTGAGTAAGAATGCCACAAAACTTTCCTACTAATTATAAGTTACCCTTGGCTTGACTTAGCATTTGCTTAGAAGTTTTATTTTAATCTTTTCAAAGAACTAGCTTATAATTTTGCTGAATAACAAAAGCCATTAAAATTAATAACTTTTACCTAATTACCTTTCTGGCCCTACCTCACAGAATTTTTGGCTATGCAGGGCTATGAATTTATGAACATTGAGAGACAGTAAGTGTAGTACAGAGCACAGGTTCTAGAACCAGACTGTCTGAGGGTACTACTGTGTGCCATACTAGCTGAGTGAAGTTGGTCAAGTTAGCTAACTTCTCTTTGCTTGTTTCTGCCTCCAAAAACGGAGAGTAACAATAGTACCTACCTCATTGTGTTGTTGTGAGAATTAAACCAGTTAATAAATGTGGAAGGCCTAGAATAGTGTCTGGCACATTTTAAATGTTATTAGTTATGGTTAAGCAATCAGTTTCTCTAAATGTTTCATAAACATTTGAAGAGTACAAAATTCTATAATAGAGTTTCTATAAATATCAAAATTATAATTATGTTATCTAAATCATCTATATTTATATTTATTACTCATTATTTGTCAAGTTCTAAAAGCTATAGATTACAGGACCTAGCTGCTATTGTGATTTGACCAAAGTATTTCTATCTTTACTTCATATATTTCACCATTTATTTGTTAACTGACAGACTCAAAGAATGTATATTAAAATACGTACTTTATCAAGCAGAATGAAATATAAATTACCTTTGTCTTCTTTTACGATTTTGTCACACTGAACATCTTTATTCTTTGGTGCTCCATTAATAGTCTGCATCATCCTTTCAGCATATAAATCATTGCCTAATCTATTTCTACAAAGGGTCTCATAATTCTTGTTTCTCCGCCTATAAAAAATAAAGTATATTCAACTCATTAATAAAAATTATTGCCATGGATATTATCTCTTTATATTATGCCTTCTCTTTAAAATTACTTTCTTTAATGTGGATTTCACCAAATGTGAAGTGAGAGTTCAAAAAACTCCTTAGGAAAAGACTGCACTTGGAGCACCTGGGTGGCTCAGTCGGTTAGCATCCGACTTCAGCTCAGGTCACGATCTCGTGGTTCATGAGTTTGAGCCCCCGTCGGGCCCTGTGCTGACAGTCCAGAGCTTGGAGCCTGTTTCAGATTCTGTGTCTCCTTCTCTCTCTGCCCCTCCCCCACGTGTGCTCTGTCCCTCTCAAAAATAAACATGACAAAGAAAAGAAAAGACTGCACTAAACTACCTCCAAAAGACTCTACTTACTATACCTCCCAGCATCATTACTACTTTCAGTGCCCAACGACATGCTGGCACTATCTTCACACAGTTTTTATGAACTCTGCTATAAACACTGAAAGCTATAAATTTCCTTCAGAGTACTACATTTGTGCCATCCTGTAGGTATGTGCTATTTTAATAATTATTTACTTCTGAGTATTTCTTAAATTCCAATTATGATTTCTTCTTTGGTTCATAAGGAATTTAGAAAATGTGCTTTTTAACCTCCAAATGTGTATATGAATGTGTGTCTGTGTTTTAATTGAGATTTATGTTATTAATTTTTAACTTAATTCTATTTGTGGTCAGAGAATTGAGTTTGTATGATACTATTTCTTTGGAATTTTTGAAACCTTGTCTCATGGTCTTGTGCATGAATGATTTTTAAAAATAATTGGTGTGTGCTTGAAGAGTGTGTATTCTCTATTGAATGCAGAGTTTTATATGTGATCATTAAATTATGTCTTTGGTTCAAATTTTCTATATCTATGTGAATTTTATATCTGGTTGACATACAGTAATTAAGAGAAGCAAGTTTAACACACCTACTTATACTTAACAAGTTTCTAATTTTTGCTTCATATACGTTGAGGTTATTTTATTAGGAGTATTCAAGATTAAAATTATTATACCTTCCTATCATTATAAAGTGATCTTCTTTGTCCCTAGTAATGCTGTTGGTTTAATTATTTCTCTGTAGATGATTTTTTTTTCTTTTTTCCTTCTGTTTTTAAAATCTTCTTTTGGGGGTGCCTGGGTGGCTCAGTCAGTTAAGCATCCAACTTTAGCTCAGGTCATGATCTTATGGTTTGCAGGTTTGGAGTCCTGCATCGGGATCTCTGCCGTCAGCAGGGAACCCACTTTGGATCCTCTGTCCCCCTCTCTCTTTCTCTGCCTCTCCCCCACTTGCTCTCTCTCCATCTCAAAATAAATAAACACTGATAAAAAAAATAAAAAGTAAAATCTTTGTTTAGTATTTGGTATTCTGGAGTATCAATATAATGCACCAAGTGCATTTCTTTTTTGTGGATTTCTTTTTATTTATTCATTTCTGTAAAATGGTGTCTTAATAGCTTGGGAACATCCTTACCCACTCTCTTCGAATAGTTCATCTCCTCCATTCTTCGTATTTTGATATTTTGGAACAAACCAGGTGCATTTTAGACCTTTATTCTATTGTCAATTTCTTTTTTTAACTTCTCTTTCATACTTTATATCACATTTTTCTTTCCAAGGTTTATTTTGTAGAATTTATCCAGATCTATGTTTCAATTTATTAAATCTGTTTGATTATGTCTTGTTTAAATTCAATGTTTTCTGTTTTACTTCAACAATTATATAAATATACTTTATTTTAAAGTTCTTTTTAGATGTTTTTGCAAATATGAGTCATCATTTTGATAGTTTCTTGATGTTAGTGAGGGTTAACACTATCTTTTATTTAAATATTTCACATATATTTTATATTCTATATCTCATAATAGAGTCCTAATATCTCATTATCCATAGTCCTCAGGGTGTAGATCTCTGGTCTGTTATTTCTTTTAATTCTCATTCGTAGTACTTTTTTTATTGGTTTGGTGTATTTTTTACCAAACTCAATCTGAGGGAATCTTGAATCTAAATGGGATATGCTTTCCTCCCGAGAAAATTCATGTTTGCTTATGATATTAGCTTTGAAACCTGGGATCACTTGAGATAACTGAAATCCTTTTAAGGATTTTGCTTAATACAAAAATGTCTCTTTTAGTTCTCTTAATTTGTGGGGGTCCAAGACCTGCTGGACTCTAGATCTGTGTGTTAATTTTAACGTTTGCTTCTAGCATCTCTCCATCTCTGATTTCAGATCACTTATCTATCTATTTGTTATTTGCTCCCTTCCTTTTTCTGGTGTTAAGAGCTTTCCCTTATGTCTTAAGAATTTCAAAGTGTGTTATTCAGGATCTACTTGTACTATATTTTATAGTCCAAATAATTCTAGGATATTTTATATTTGGGTAAGAATAATATCCTAAAAATATTTTAATGATAGATTTTTAGTACTTTGAATCATATTCAAATTATATTTGAATCTAAATAATCTGAATAACTATATTAATAATGTATATATATTTTTTTATTTTTGAAAGAGAGAGCGTGAGCACAGGAGAGGGGCAGAGGAATAAAGAGAGAGAGAATCTCAAGCAGGCTCCAGGCCCAGCACCTGGGATCAACAACACAAGCTGAAATCAAAAGTCGGACACCCAACTGACAGAACCACCCAGGCACCCCAAAAATCTGTTTACAGTAGCTAAATTAATTTCAGACAGAGCAGACTTCAGAGCAAGGCAAATTATCAGAGGGGCATTATAGAGGGGCATTACATAATGATAAAGGGGTCAATTCTCCCAAATTCTCCCAAAAAGGCATAACAATCCTTAATGAGGCAAAATAAATGAGGCAAAAACTAATGATCTATTTGAATTCATTAATAAGGAGCAATGGAAAATCTGCTCTAACATAGTAAATTCAGTTATTTTCCAATAACATATTTTTACTTAAGTTTTGAATATAAAAATGTCAGGCCTTTCTTTTTATTTTTTTATTTTTATTTTTATAAAATGTTTTATTTATTTATTTTGAGGGAGAGAGAGAGGGAGAGCATGACTGGGGAAGGGGCAGAGAGAGAGGGAGACAGAATCCCCAGCAGGTTCCACACTGTCAGCACAGAGCCCCATGCTGGGCTTGATCCCACGAACTATGAGATCATGACCTGAGCCAAAATCAAGAGTCAATCGCTTAACCTACTGAGCCACCCAGGCACCCCAGTCCTTTCTTTTAAACTGGAAATAACTTACATATGCATAAAAGAAAAAAAATACCATTAAAACCTTTATTGAGACTTGGAAGCTTCCTTTATTTCTTTTATTATTTGACTTAGTAGTGTACCCATTTCTTAAAGAGTATGGTAAACCTATGGGTTCTTCCTCTAGAAAAAAAGTACATACAACATAAATAGTTTTCAAAAAAAAACCCCACAAACACTTTTCATATCATTTCATAAGGCACATATATAACTTTATATAGAACTTCACCAAGCACATATGCCACCAGTATTTATCCAGGAATGCCCCAAAACAGAAACAAGGATAGGAACCTCTGACTTAGCATTTAAATTACAGAAGCAATATAGACAATTGAGCCATACATACCTTACTTCCATAGCTTCTTCAGATTCTACAGAAACCATGACTGTCGGTAGGTTAAAAAATCTTAGTGTTTCCGTCTCTGTGAGTATTATCTCTATAGTCTTTTCTAGGTCTTCTTTTGTTACAATTTTTCCAGGTGTTGCCTTCACAACTCGTAAATCTAAAATACACAATTTAATAAAAATCATTTACTAATTGCTATTTTAATTATCATTTTACCAAAATATGATGGGTCATATATTGCAGGTGGCTTTTATGTGGTCAAAGAACAGACCATATTGTGAGATGTATTCAATCCCTTCAGAGGGATTCAATCCCTCTGAGTCTGGGGAAGATTACAATAATAATCCAATGCTCCTTGTCTATCTCTGAGAGGATGATCTTCCCTCCTGCAGCAGACACTGCTGATTGCCAAGTTTTCATTGGTAAGGCTTTCCCCCTTTCCTTGCCTCTTTCCATTAAGAAAATCAAGTGTTTAGTTTCCTAGCCTCTCTTGAAGCTAGGGGTCACCATGTGACAGAGTTCTGGCCAATGAGATAACAGTAGAAATACATAGGAAAGAAGACTTTCCTGGGGAAACTTTTACTTTCCTGATAAATAAAAGTGATATGGCTGGAGCTATTGCCTTTCTCCTTTCTGCCTTTAATGTGCATATAATATCCAGAGCTGGGGCAGATATTTTGAGACAATGAAGCAAGAAAGAAGAAGAAAAGGCTTAAGGAAAGAGAACAGCAGAGTCGCCAATCTAGAGTCTCACAGTTAAGCCACAAGATCCAATCCAAAAGCTATCTACCTTTTAAGTTCTTTTAATGTGAGAAAAATAAATGATTATTTAAGCCAATGGTAGTTGGGCATTACTTGTTGTCAGAAGTATTCCTGTTACATATCTTAACACCAAAGAGTCTATGAAGCACTTTTCCAACCTTATGAATATTTTCATTAATCCTTCATTGTCATCTTAGCAGAAGAGACATTCTTACTGCACTCCAAGGCAAGCGTTCCTCAAGTAGGTACCCACTTCACCCAGCACTTTTGATCATCCATTATTTCCTCATTTTTTTTACCTTTACTTGCATAATCCTTTACCTCATGTTTTATGTTCTGCTTGGAAGAAGCCGCCCCTATTTGTTCTCCTGATAAATTACTAATCATCTTTAAAAACTCAAGTCAAAAGTCAATAATGTTCTCTGTTAATTCTTTTCTTTTTTCCCACCTCAAAGGTGTTAATCTTTCCATTCAAAGTGCTCCCATCACACTCTGCATATGTCCTATTATGGCACTGATCACAGTGTAACAGAATGACATCTCCTGAGTTAGAAGCAAAGCACTCCTAAACAAATTTTTTTAATGTTTATTTCAGAGAGAGAGAGAGATAGAGTGCAAGCAGGGAGGGGCAGAGAGAGAGGGACACACAGAATCTGAAGCAGGCTCTAGGCTACAGGCTCTGTGGTCAGCACAGAGCCCGATGTGGGGCTCAAACTCTTCAACTATGAGATCATGACCTGAGCCAAAGTCAGAGGCTTAACTGACTGAGCCACCCAGGTGCCCTAGAAGCAAAGCACTTCTCAAACAGGATCTATGATTCCTGAGGCTGGTGGTACAAGATTCTCACCTTGGGAACATTGATACTACTCTGGTAATTCTCACGTAGCTACCCCTCTGGCCAGCATCTAGAAATCATTACCAGAGTTCTTTTATCTCAAGTATCTGACAAATAATAAGTATATTTGCTAAAGAAGTAAGGGACTGATACTGAAATAAATGATCACATTTTCATTACCTGTAAAACTAGTCAATTTTTCTCGTTTATAGGATGGTTCTTCTAGGTCTTCTGCTATTGATTCAGTAGTAGATACACTTGACTTAGAAACTATGCTGCTTCCTAAAACTGACCTTTAATAATGAAAAACAAAATTATTCATTTATTTAGATGTTCTTATGGGTAATTGAATACATGAACAAAAACATTATCATATTGAGAAATCAAATATCCTATAATCATATAAGAAAAATTGATAAAAGTAAACTACTTCTTTAAACATCAAGCTGATTTGTAATATTCCTTAAGTAAAAAGTCGTTATTAAAAAAAAGTCATTATAAATATAATTTAGGGATAAAACATGTCAAACCTATGTCCAAAGTCCTGTGATGGATTCCCAATATATTTAGAATAAAAAGCTAAAATACAGCTTACCTATCCAGTCTCTCCATCTTCATTTATCACATTTCCCCCATCCTACCCCCTTTTTAAGTTCCTCAATCTTTTGGCACTCTCTTACTTTAGAGTCTCAGCCTAGAACATTCTTCCTTTCATTTTTCACCAATTTTCTGCTCTTCACTCAAATCCCATCTTAAATGTGATTTATTCAATTTTATAAAGACCCTCTCAAGATTTAATTAAGAGAAAATCTATATACTGGTTGGGAAATCAATACATTGAAGAATACAAAAATAATTTCTTTAAACATGTAAACAACATAATTTCGTGATATTATATACTTTTCTCCCCTTTCTACTTATAGGTACAACTTGTCCTCAAAAAGGTAGGTACAGTGGGGGCGCCTGGGTGGCACAGTCGGTTAAGCATCCGACTTCGGCTCAGGTCATCAATCTCACAGTTCGTAAGTTTGAGCCCTGAGTTTGGCTCTGTGTCAACAGCTTGGAGCCTGGAACCTACTTTGTATTCTGTGTTTTCCTCTCTCTCTCTCTCTCTGCTCTTCTCTTCCCCTACTTGTGCTCTCTCTCTCTCAAAAATAGGTAAGTAAATTTTTTTTAAAGGGTAGATACAGTTTACTGGAATATTCTTTGTTTTACAGAGCACTCCTATGGCTACTGCATGCAAATTTTGAGTCAGACTCTAGAGCAGCATATTTTCTCCTAAAATGTGCTTAGTTAACTTCTGGAACTTTTAATTGGTCAAATGGAAAATTACACACTCGGGGGCGCCTGGGTGGCGCAGTCGGTTAAGCGTCCGACTTCAGCCAGGTCACGATCTCGCGCTCCGTGAGTTCGAGCCCCGCGTCAGGCTCTGGGCTGATGGCTCGGAGCCTGGAGCCTGTTTCCGATGCTGTGTCTCCCTCTCTCTCTGCCCCTCCCCCGTTCATGCTCTGTCTCTCTCCCAAAAATAAATAAAAAACGTTGAAAAAAAAAATTAAAAAAAAAAAAAAAGAAAATTACACACTCAAATATTTCCCCATAATCTTTAGATTATTTTAGGACATACTGTTTAATTATTGCAAACATTCTGAACTTCTCTACCATAAACATTAATAAAATTTCACTTCGCTTACATAAAGTGTCTACATAACACATGCATAGCATTTCATTTACAAAAAAATTATGAAACAAAAGATAAATCAAACCCTAGGAGAACATGGATTTACATGGGATATTGGGGGGAGCGGAGCTGCTTCTTCCCATAAGTTGTAGCATAAAAGAAACAGAAGAAATACGTCTGTAGGTATGTGATTAGCCTCATCTTTTGGTTCCTCAAGAAAACTTGTATAAAACCCATATATTTTCTCAGAAATGTTTGGTGTGAGTGTTGGAGAACTCTTTTTTATTCTTATTCTTTAATTTTTTTTTACATTTATTTATTTTTGAGAGACAGGGCACAAGTGGGGGTGGGGGGTAGTGGGCAGAGAGAGAAGGAGACACAGGATCTGAAGCAGGCTCCAGGCTCTGAGCCGTCAGCACAGAGCCTGAGGCAGTGTTCGCACTCAGAAACCATGAGATCATGAGATCATGAAGTCAGACGCTTAACCAACTGAGTCACCCAGGTGCCCTGAGTATTGGAGAACTCTTAAGACATGCAAACCTCTACACCTAAGTAAAACATGAGGGGAACATAGAGATGGCACACTCACATAGAGTGCAGGTGGGAGACCGAAGACAACTGACATCTAAGTTACATACATACAACTTAAATGAAAAGACAGCACATGTGATATAAAAAAGAACAATAGAATTGTATACTCTACCTTGTAAAGTGCCCTAACATACTAGGATTTAATGTATTCTGATAAAGGCTATAAGAAGATATAAATTCTGCTGCAAATGATCCTTCTTGTGATGTCAGTAGTTTATTTGGCTTTGCTGTACCTGTATGTGGATCTGGATGGTAAAGAGGTCGGGGAGTGACATCAACTCCATGTGCATCAATTACCTGTGGAAAATCATTATTTAAAATGAAATAGGTAAAAAAAAAAAAAAAAAAATGGTGGAGGGTTCTGAATAGGCCCTGGAAAACAAAAAAAGTGGTAGGAAAAAAAATAAGTATGTTTCTAGGTTGAAATAAACATGAAAAATTGAATAAAAGTTTTTATGCTTAAAAGGTTTCTTAACTAGGCCTACTTTTCAAAACAGTCTTATTCACGTTTTTACATGAATATATATGAGTAATATACGTTATATATAAGCAATGTATATTAATTAATATCAGGGAAATTCAGAAAGGTAGAGAGAATTCATGCAGATTGTTAATATTTTTGTATATTTAATTTTAATCTATAAATTAAAAAAATCACTATTATTCATTCAATATTTTATTAATAAACATTTCCCAATTTTTACGTACTTCTGTTTGTTTTTGCCTAATTCTTAATCTTTTCAATTATGAAATTTAACACATACTGAAATACAGGTCTTACATTCAAGTTTTTAATCCATTTTGAGTTAATTTTTGTGTATGGTATAAATAATGGTCCAGATTCATTCTGGCTTTCCAGTTTTCCTAACTCTACTTATTGAAGATACTGTTTTTTCCCCCAATGTATACTTAGCTCTTTGATTGTAAATTAATTAGTCATATATGTGTGGGTTTATTTCTGGGCTCTCTATTCAGTTTCATTGATCTATGTATCTGTTTTTGATCTATGTGTTCATGTGCAAATACCATACTGTTTTAATTACTATAGCTGTGTAATATACTTTGAAATCAGAGAGGGTGATGTCTCCAGCTTTTTTCTAAGACTGCTTTAGCTATTCAGGGTCTTTGTTGCTTCATACAAAATTTAAGATTATTCTATTCTGTGAAAAATGCCATTGAAATTTTGATAGCAATTGCACTGAATCTGTGGACTGTTTTGGATAGTGTAGACATTTTAACAATATTGATTCTTCCAATTCATAAGCATGGAATATTTTTCCATGCATTTGTATCTTCTTTAATTTCTTTCATTACTGTCTTGTAGTGTTCAATATACAGATCTTTTACCTCTATTAAATTTATTTCTAGGTATTTAATTTTTTTCATGTTTATTTTTCAGAGCGAGAGCGAGAGCGAGAGCGAGAGAGAGAGCGAGAGAGAGCATGAGCGGGGGAGGGGCAAAGAGAGAGGGAGACACAGAATCTGAAGCAAGCAAGCTCCAGGCTCTGAGCTGTCAGCACACAGCCCGACGCAGGGCTCGAATCCACTCGAATGAACTGAACCATGAGATCATGACCTGAGCCAAAGTCAAACGCTTAGCTGACTGAGCCACCCTGGCGCCCCTATTTCTAGGTATTTCTTTTAGATGCAATTGTAAGATTGTTTTCTTAATTTCTCTCTCTGAGCACTGGATATTAACGTGTAGAAAAGCAACAGATTTCTGTATGTTAATTTTATATCCTGTGAATTTACTGAATTTATTTACTAATCTAATAGTTTCTGGTGGAGTCTTTAGGATTTTCTATATATAATATCACGTCATCTATAAACAGTAACAGTTTTACTTCTTCCTTCCTAACTTGGATACCTTTTATTTCTTTTTCTTGACTAATTACTCTGGGTAGGACCTCCAGAATATGTTGAATAAAAGTGGCAAGAGTGAGCATCCTTATTGTTTTCTTGATCTTAGAGAAAAAGTTTTCAGCTTTTTACCATTGAGTATATATACAGTCTAATTATGTTGAGATATATTCCCTCTATTCCTGATTTGTAGAGTTTTTATCATAAATGGATGTTGAATTTTGTCAAATGCTTTTTCTGCATCTATTGAGATGATCATATGATTTTTATCCTTTATTTCATTGATGTGGCATATCACATTGACTGATTTGTGAGAGTTAAGTTAAACCATCCTTGCAACCATGGAATAAATCCTACTTGAACATGATCTATAATCCTTTTAACATATATATGTTGAATTTGGTTTGCCAATATTTTGTTTAGGGTTTTGTATCTAAAACATCAGGGATATTGGTGTTTTTCTTTTCTTGTGGTGTCATTTGGTTTTGATATTGGGGTAATACTGGCCTCATATAAAGAGTTTGGAAGAGTTTTCTCTCCTTCCACTTTTTGGAAAAGTTTGAGAAGGACTGATATTAATTCTTTGAATGTTTGGTATAATTCACCAGTGAAGCTGTCTGATCCTAGACTTTTGTTTGTTGGGGATTTTTGATTGCCAATTCAATCTTGTTAGTAGTAATTGGACTGTTCAGATTTTCTATTTCATTATATTTCAGTCTTGATAGGTTGTTTATTTCTAGAGACTTATGCATTTCTTCTAGGTTGTCCAATTTGTTGGCATATATTTATTCATAATATTATCTTACGATCTTTAGTATTTCTGTGGTATCAGTTGCAACATCTCTTTCATTCTGATTTTATTCATTGAACCTAATTTTATTTGAATTTCCTCTCTTTTTTTTCTTGGTGGATATAGTTAAACATTTGTTAATTTTTTTATCTTTTCAAAAAAACAGCATTTAGTTTCATTGAACTTCTCTATTTTCTTTTCATCTCTGTTTCATTCATTTCTGCTCTCATAGGTTAATTCTTTCCTTCTGTTAACTTTGGGCTTCATTCGTTCTTTTTCTAGTTCTTTGAGGTGTAAAATTAAGTTGAGACTCTTTTTGTTTTGTGAAGTAGGTATTTATCTCTATGAACTTCCTTCTTAGACCTGCTTTTGCTGCATCCCACAAATGTTGGTATATTTCCACTTTCACCCATCTCATGGTATCTTTTGATTTCTTCTATGACCCATTAGTTATTCAGTAGCAAGTTGTTTAGTCTCCACATATTGTTGAACTTTCCAGTTTTCTTTGTGTAATTAACGTCTAGTTTTCTAATACTGTGGCTGGAAAAGATGCTTGATATGATTTCATTTCTTTTCAATTAATTAAGACTCATTCTGTGGCCTAACATAGGGGCTAAACTGGAAAATGTTCCATGTGTATTTGAGAAGAATCTGAATTCTGTTGCTTTTGGTTGGTATTACCCTCTTAGAGGATCCATTCATTTTTCTTCATTCTTTTTTCCACTCTGTTTTTGGCTTGCATAATCTCTATTGCATAATCTCTATTCTTCCTTCTGACAGTTAAAATCTATAATTTAGTTCCTCTAGTGAATTTTTAAAATTTTGATTAATGTACTTTTTTCTCAACTCCAGAATTTCCATTTGGTTCTTTTTATAATTCCTTTTTGGTGCAACCCAGAAACAGTATTTTAGTTTATTTATTTATTTATTTTTAATTGAGATATAATTGTTACATAAGATAGAATCGTTTTAGGGTACAACATAATGATTTGATATACGTATATTGCAAAATGATTACAATAATAAGTTTACTTAACATCCATCACTTCACATAGTTACAAAAAATTTTTTTGTTATGATGAGAACTTTTAAAATCAATTTTCTTAGGAACTTTTGAATATACAACAGTTTTAAAAAGTTACTTAAATTCCAGTTAGTTAACATACAGTGTAATATTAGCTTTAGGTGTGCAATATAGTGATTCAATACTTCCATACAATACCTGGTGCTCATTACAAGCACACTCCTTAATCACCATCACCTATTTAACCTCTCCCCCACCCACCTCCCCTCTGATAACCATCAGTTTGTTTTCCATAGTTCAGAGACTCTTTCTTGGTTTGCCCCCCTCTCTTTTTTTTCTTCCTTTAGTCATTTGTTTTGTTTCATAAATTTCACAGGTGAAATCATATGGTATTTGTCTTTCTCTGACTGGACTTATTTCACTTAGCATAATACTCTCTAGCTCCAACCATGTCATTGCAAATGGCAAGATTTCATTATTTTTTTTTTTTACGGCTGAGTAATATTCATATATATATATGAATTCATATGAATTCATATATGAATATGAATATATATGAATTCATATATATATGAATATATTTATATACACACACACACATATACCTCACATCTTCCTTATCCATTCATCAATCAATGGACACTTGGGCTGTTTCCATAATTTAGCTATTGTAGATAATGCTGCTATAAACATCTGGGTACATGTATCCCTCTGAATTAGTATTTTTGTGTTCTTTGGGTAAATACCTAGCAGTGCAATTGCTGGGTCGTAGGGTAGTTCTATTTTTAACTTTTTGAGGAATCTCCATACTGTTTTCTTGAGTGGCTATACCAGTTTGCATTCCTACCAACAGTGCAAGAGGGTTGCCCTTCTCCACATCCTTGCCAAAAAGAGTTGTTTCTTTTGGTGTTGATTTTAGCCATTCTGACAGGTGTGAGGTGATATCTCATTGTAGTTTTTATTTGTATTTCCCTGTTGATCAGTGAGGTTGAGCCTCTTTATTGATATTTTCTATTGGAT
Organism: Lynx canadensis; assembly: GCF_007474595.2. NCBI lineage: Eukaryota > Metazoa > Chordata > Mammalia > Carnivora > Felidae > Lynx > Lynx canadensis. The sequence continues at coordinate 54,948,083 of NC_044310.1, forward strand.
GTGATGGTCATCAGACCTTCTTTTACTTCTTTATTCATGGTTTCTTTGGTTCTATGAAGACATTTATAGTGATTTCTTTTAAATCTCTTTTTGTTAGGGGTGCCTGGGTGGCGCAGTTGGTTAAGCGTCCGACTTCAGCCAGGTCACGATCTTGCGGTCCGTGAGATCGAGCCCCGCGTCGGGCTCTGGGTTGATGGCTCAGAGCCTGGAGCCTGCTTCCGATTCTGTGTCTCCCTCTCTCTCTGCGCCTCCCCCGTTCATGCTCTGTCTCTCTCTGTCCCAAAAATAAATAAACGTTGAAAAAAAAAAATTTAAATCTCTTTTTGTTAAATCTGACATCTGGTTCTTCCCACAGTTTCACTTGCCTGTATTTTTTTCTTAAATATGGGTCATATTTTTCTCTAGGTACTGATATCTCCTTCCTTTCTAAAACTTGTTATTGCTATTTGCTTGTTCATTTGTTTAGTGATTACCTGGATTATTTTAGTGCGATTTATTTCCCCATAATGGGTTGAACTGTGTCGCCCCACAAAGACATGTTGAAGTCTTAACCCCCAGTACCTCAGATTGTGAAAATAGGGTTTTTGCAGACTTAAGCAAGTTAAGATGAGATCATTAGGGTAAGCGCTAATCCAGTATGACTGATGTCTTTATAAAAAGGGAAAATTTTGACACAGATATACATAGAGGTAAGACATTATGAAAACACACGGGGAGAACACAATATGAAGACAGAGGATTGGAGTGATAGATCTACAAACCAAGAAATTTCTATGACTACCAGAGCTAGAAGAGAAACAGATCCGTTCTTATCGTATTCAGAGAGTGCATGTTCATGCTAACACGTTGATTTCAGATTTCTGTCCTCCAGAACTATGAGACAATGAATTTCTATTGTTTTAAAGTCATATAGTTTGTGGTACTTTGCTAATGCAGCTGAAGGACTAGTATGCCCCCCCCCAACCCCAACACTTACCCCCACACAATGTTAATTGTGCTTCTCAGGGACAAATAGCTTTGGGTATGCCCCAAACCATCCTGGAGTGACAAAGGTACTATTAGGGCTCTCTACTATACTTCTTTTCTTAAAGATTTATTTTTTATTTTTAGAGGAAGGGGAGAGGGACAAAGGGGGAAGGGAGGAGGGAGGGAGGGTTGAGAGAGAGAGAGAGAGAGAGAGAGAGAGAGAGAGAGAGAGAGAGAATATCAAGAAAGCTCCATGTTCAGCACAGAGCATGACACAGGGCTCAATTCCACGACCCAGAGGTCATAACCTGAGCCAAAATCAAGAGTCAAATTCCCAACAGACTGAGCCACCCAGGAGCCCCCTTTCTACTACTCTCACCCTGTCCACACTCAGCTGTTAAACTTCACTAACTGCCAGCTGACTGTTCTATTGTTTTCAATGCCCTGGGGCACAAATTCTCTAATCCAATCAAATTGTGGCTGCTTTCAGGGACTATTTTCTGAGGTCAATGTTTGATATTGAAAATGTTCCTCCCAGTAGTCTTATCATTCTTTCTGCCTCTGAATTTGACTACTCTAGGTATCTCATATAAGAGGAATCACACAGTATCTGCCCCTTTGTTACTGGCTTATTTCAATTAACATAATATATTCAAGGATCATCTATACCCTAGCATGTGTTGGAATTTCATTTCTTTTTGAAGCTAAAAATTTTCCAGTGTGTGTGTGTGTGTGTGTGTGTGTGTGTGTGTGTGTATCAAATTTTGTTTATTCATCATCTGCTGATGGAAACTTGGGTTGCTTCCACCTTTTAGCTATTGCGAATAATGCTGCTATGAATATAGGTGTACAAGTATCTGTTCAAGCTTCTACTTTCAATTCTTTTGGATATAGACCAAGAAGTGGAATTACTGGATCATATGGTAATTCTATATATATATATATTTTATTTATTGGTATTTTTATTTTCTAATTTTTTGAGAGGGAGGGAGGAACTAGAAGGAGGAGAGAGAACATCTCAAGCAGACTCCAGACTCAGCACAGAGCCTGATATAGGCTCAATCCCACAACCTTGGGATCATGACCTAAGTTAAAATCAAGAGTCAGATGCTCAACCTACTGAGCTACCAGGTGCTCCTGATAGGTCTATTTTTAATTTTTTGAGGAATCACCACACTGTTTTCCATAGCAACTACACCATTACACATTTCTGTCAACAGTGCACAAAGTTTCCAAATTCTCAGTATATTCACCAACATTTGTTCTTTTCCATTTTTTTTTTTTTTTTTTTTTAGTCATTGTAATGAGCCTTAGGTGATATCTTATTGTGGTTTTGATCTGCAGTTTCCTAATGATTAGTGATATTGAGCATTTTTTCAAGTGCTGTTGGCTATTTGTGGATCTTCTTTTGAAAAGTATCAAGTACTTTGTCTATTTTTTAATTGGGCCACTTATTTGTTTGTTGTTGAGTTGTAGGAGTCCTTTGTATATTCTGAATATTAACCCCTTATCAGATTTTCAAATATATTTTCCTCATCCCATAGGTTGCTTTTCATTGTGTTGTGTCCTATGATGCAAAGGTTTCTAATGTTTGATGGAGTTCATTATATCCATTTTTTTCTTTTGCTGTATATGCTTTTGGTATTCTATCTAAGAAATCATTGCCAAACCAGTGTCAAAAAGTTTTTCCCTATGCTTTCTTCTAAGAATTTTAGTGTTGTAGCTATAAGAGCTTGATACGTTTTGAGTTATTTTTGTTTATAAGAGTCCTACATCATTCTTTTGCATGTAGATATCTAATTTTCCTAACATCTTTGTTGAAAAGACTGTCCTTTCCCCATTGCACAGAATTGGCATCCTTGCTGAAAGTCATTTGAACATATTTGTAGGGTCCTCTGTTGTTTTCTATTGGTTTATGTGTCTGTCTTTATGCTAGTACTACGCTACATTGATTACTACAGTTTCACAGTAAGTTTTGAAATCAGGAGGTGTGAGACCTCCAACTTTGTGGTTCTGTTTTAAGATTGTTTTGGCAATTCGGGGTCTCATAATATTCCATATGAGTTTTAAAATAGATTTTTTAATTCCACAAAAAAATATCATTGAGGATTTGAGAGGGATTGCATTGAATCTGTATCTTGTTTTGGGTGGTATTGACATCTTAAGAAATATTCCAATGTATAAACAAGGGATGTTTTCCCATTTATCATCTCCTTTCATTTATTTCAGCAATTTTTGTAGTTATCAGTGTACATTTTTCACTTTCTTAGTTAAGTTTATTCCTAAGTATTTTTATTATTTTTGATATGCTGTAAATGGAAATCTTTTTTCTTAATTTTTTTGGATTATTCATTGCTAGTGTATAGACACACGACTAATTTTTGTGTGTTAATTTTCCATCCTACAACTTGCTGAATTTATTAGCTCTAAGTACTTTTTTTTTTTTTTTTTTTTTAATTTTTTTTTTTTAACATTTTTATCTATTCTTGGGACAGAGAGAGACAGAGCGTGAATGGGGGAGGGGCACAGAGAGAGGGAGACACAGAATCGGAAACAGGCTCCAGGCTCTGAGCCATCAGCCCAGAGCCTGACGCGGGGCTCGAACTCACGGACCGCGAGATCGTGACCTGGCTGAAGTCGGACGCTTAACCGACTGCGCCACCCAGGCGCCCCTCTAAGTACTTTTTAAAAAAATGTTTATTTATTTATTTTGGGGCACCTGTGTGGCTCAGTTGGTTAAGTATCTGACTTGATTTCAGCCCTGGTCATGATCTGAGCCCCTGAGATGGGCTTTTACATATCATAATACCATATAATACGTATGTATTGTATATATGTATGTATAATATACACATAATACATATAATGTATATATAATAATATATCATTGTTATGGACTTAATGTTTGTATACACCCCAAATTCATATTGGTCTCCTAATCCCAATGTGATGGTATTGGAAGGTAGAACCTCTGAAAGGTAATTAGGTCATGAAGGTTGAGACCTCATGAATGGGATTAGTACCCTTCTGAAAAGAGGCCAGAACTAGCTAAATCACTTTCCACCATGTAATACACTGAGAATATACTGAGGATAACTTGAAAATTTAGCAGTCTGCAACCTGGAAGAAGGTCCTCACTAGAACCCAACCATGCTGGCGTTCTAATCTTGGACTTCCAGCCCCAGAACTGTGAGACATAAATTTCTTTGTTTATAAGCCATCCAGTCTATAATACTTTGTTATGACAGCCTGAGATAATATAGTACCCATTTGTTAAAATTATATAAGCTTATTTCCATTGTGTGGCTATTATAAGCAAAGCTGCTATAAACATTTGTGTATAGTTTTTATATAAACTGATACTTTCTTTTCTCTTGAGTAGATACCTAGATATGGAATGGCTGGATGATATAGTAGGTATATATTTAGCATTGAATAAAGTGCCAAATGGTTTTTCATTTTTCATTCCTACTAGCAGTGTATGAGAATTGTTCCTCCACATACTTGCCCACATTTGGTATGATCAGTCTTTTAATTTTAGCTATTCTAATAGGTGTACAACAGTATCTCATAGTTTCAATCTGCATTTCCTAATGACTAATGCAGATTGTCATTTGATGTGCTCATTTGCTATCTGTATATGTACTTTGTTGAAGTATTTACTCAAATGTTTTGTTCATTTTAAATATGAAGTTGTCTTAATATTGTTTTGAGAATTGTTTATATATTTTGGTTATAAGTACTTTATCAGATGTTTGCTTTATAAATAATTTTTCCCACTGTATGGTTTCTTTTTCCATCCTTTTAGCATTCTTTCAAAGATCAGAAGCTTTAATTTTGATAGAGTTCAATTTACCAATTTTATCTTTAATGGACTGTGTTTTTCGGTCATATCTAAAAAAGTCATTGCCTAGCCCATTCAGATTTATATATTACATACTTTTCTGTATATATATTATGCTTTGATTAAAAGTTTTAAAAATTCAATTCTTAGTTAAATGTTTTCTTTTTTTTTTTTTTTAACATTTATTCATTTTTGAGGGCGAGAAACAGAGAGAGAGAGAGAGAGAGTGCGCCAGGGCATGAGCAGGGGAGGGGCAGAGAGGGAGGATCCAGGATCCAAAGGAGGCTCCAGGCCCTGAGCTGTCAGCACAGAGCCTGACATGGGGCTCAAACTTATGAACCATGAGATCATGACCTGAGCTGAAGTCCTAGGCTTAACCAACTAAGCCACCCAAGTGCCTTTTAATTAAACATTTTCTAATGAGATAACCAATTTGTGATAATTTATATTTGCTTGGTAATAATTTATATTACCAAGAAGAATGGATGTTAGCTTTACTACCTATATTATAGCCAGGTTAGCTATTATTAACACTATAATCAACTAGTTCTTAAGGTCATGAGTAGACTTTCCTCACTCCACCCTAATGTTTCTATTACCAGTAATGAATTATAGAAGCCAACAGCCAATGTTACACTGTAAGATATGTCATGTGGCAAAGACTCTAACAAAATCAATGTATCAATATTAGAAGTGAGTTCATTACTTCAAAGCAGGATATTTTCTACTTTTAACATTTCAGTCAAGTTCTTTATGATGCCATTTTCAAATAAACTCAGAATTCTAAAGAATATTACCTGTATGACTGTCCTTGGGGTGGAAATACTCATTTTTTCTGCTTTTATCTCAGGTGCAATTGTCAAGGTTTTTGACAGAGCCATTCTGCTTTGGTTTGCACCACTATATCCTTTTGTTTGGGTCCCTTTTACTGTGCTGATAAAGCTAATAGACTTCTTTGGCTGTGGGCCAGTGCTCCTATATCAAGAAAAGATAACATAACACGAAGGATTCATGATTGAAGGAAAATTAACCAACAATAAAAATCAGACTTTCATTTAGAAACATGGAAACAATCTGAACATAGGTACAAGAAAGAATAATAGCTACTTGAGAGTTCAATATGTATAAGCATAGTTCTAGAATGTTTACATGCATTGTATCACTTTTTTTTCTCATAATCCTTAAGAGGTTGTTATAAATATCATTTTATGTAAAATCAGAGAGACTTAAAGGGAACTATTCCTATGAGAGTTGAAATCTGAACCTAGGTAGTCTGATCCAAAGTCTACAGTGATTTTTCTGGTCTCAGTTTCCTTATCTGTAATATGGGGATATTAACAGTACCTTATTCATAGATTATTATGAGGATTAAATGGATTAATTTGTATATTATAGTTAGGAAGTCTCTGGCACATAGGAAGCATAAGTGAGTGCATAGGCAGAATGAAGCATGAGGAGTAAAACCTGGGAAGAATATTGTGTTTCTGCCTGAACAATTACATAATAATTTTTTTTTTTCAACGTTTATTTATTTTTGGGACAGAGAGAGACAGAGCATGAACGGGGGAGGGGCAGAGAGAGAGGGAGACACAGAATCGGAAACAGGCTCCAGGCTCTGAGCCATCAGCCCAGAGCCTGACGCGGGGCTCGAACTCACGGACCGCGAGATTGTGACCTGGCTGAAGTCGGACGCTTAACCGACTGCGCCACCCAGGCGCCCCCATAATAATTTTTAATAAGAGAAGATAAAATCAAAATGTCTCCTGGAGAAAAAAAAAAGATATGATTTCACTTTTCTATACTCTGCAAATTCCTTAACACAAAAACCTACCTTATCATTCCTTTGTTCTAGTACTCTGTACTACGGATTTCTTCTATAAAACAAAGATGATCTTCCCTCAGATTATAAAAAGGAAACAGGTTTCCAAAGAAAACATTTTAAACAATAATTTTACTTTTCATATCATAAAAGATCAGACAAGAATGAAATATTTTTAAATGACAATCATCAATCCACTTTTCATATTTTATTTTTCTTCATAGCATTTATTACTACTTGCCACTTTGTTGTTGTCCACTCCCTTACTAGAATGTTAGCATCTTCAGGGTAAGATCTTTGTCTTGTTAATTGTTATATTCCTAGAACCCACGACAGTACTCAGGATATCATGGTCTCTAAAGAAGTATTTTTTTTTTTTAAACAATTTTTTTTAATTTTTTTTTTTTGAATGTTTATTTATTTTTGGGACAGAGAGAGACAGAGCATGAACGGGGGAGGGGCAGAGAGAGAGGGAGACACAGAATCGGAAACAGGCTCCAGGCTCTGAGCCATCAGCCCAGAGCCCGACGCGGGGCTCGAACTCACGGACTGCGAGATCGTGACCTGGCTGAAGTCGGATGCTTAACCGACTGCGCCACCCAGGCGCCCCTAAAGAAGTATTTTTTAAATAAATGAATTCCTGCAATGAATTCATGCAATATTTCAAATTTATATTGTCTTAAAGTATTTTACTCTATCCTCCCTCCTTCAATGTCTAAATGACTTTATCTTCAACATCTCTAAGAAAATAAGAACAAACAATCTGGTTAAAAGCTCCTTAAATTATTTCTCCATTGTCTTATATTCTTCTTCCATATCCTACAAACTCACCTAAACGCATCTTTCTTTCTTTCTTCTTTTAGTAAAAGAGTTGCCATTCTTATCTAAGGCTAATCTTTCTTCTTGTGCTCTGAAATCTGTCTGTTACTACTTTCTCAGGGACTATTGTACATCAATAATTCCTTATCCACTACATATTATTTCCTCTTTTCCCCTTGAACATATAATTATCCTCCATTCATCCCCCCAACTAAAAAAATCCTTCCTTTAGCTGTGTCTTCCTCTGTTCCTTTATCTACACTTCCTTTCATAGTCTAACTCTTCAAATATTAGTAAATAATACTGTCTACTTCCTTATTCCTTATTGGCTCCAAAATTCACTGCAATCTAGTTCCACCTCTCCTCGCCTACCGCATAGAAATTACTTTCATTACGATCCCCTAGTGCTTCAACTTGTCAAATCCAAGGGACTCTTTTCAGTACTTATCTTTGTAGCATCTGACAGTTAACTCTTCCCTCTTCTGGGACATCACTGTTTCTTATTTTTCAACCTCCTTGGGACCTCTAACCACCTGACCCTTCCATTTTGGACTAATTTGTACCTTTTAGGTTTCTCATCTCTCTCTATTTAATCCAGAATCTACAACTCACTAATTGAATAACTCTTTTACCATTATATTCAACTTGGATTTTCTTTCTCTTTGACCTTTTGCCCTATCCTTACAAAAGCTAGTCCTCCCATTTTATTTCTCCTTTATTAGTTTCCTCTTTTAAAGATTACAGTTAAGCTCAAACCCCAGTTATTAGTTTGTTCTCTCTCTCTCTACACACACACACACACACACACACACACACACACACACACACTATCCCTGAGTAAATTTACCAACATCCATAGTTTCAATGACTACTTCTATTCCACTTCCTTATGGAAGTCTATCATTACCAGTACTACCTCCTTTCTTCCATCCCCTGAAGATTTTATATCCTAAATTACTGACTCTCTCTCAAATATTACTTCTGGCATAATTCTTGAGTATTTCAATATCCATGAAGGTAATCCTTTTAATGTTATGGCCTCTTAATAACTTGAAGCCTTCTCACATACATGATCTAGCCCTCCTTGCTATGTCAGCTATTTATTCCAATGGTCATACATGGTCATCCCATTGCTAAGGGCAAGGTCAACTATCACTTCCTTTTTTTCCAGCTTATATACCCTCTGAATACCCAAATTCAAACAACTCTATTCAACTCCCTTCAACTCCATTGTCACCTTAGAGTCCTTGATTCTATCTACCATGTTTACTCCCTTCCGCATCCCTCTCATGCAATCTCTTCTCTCCTGAGCTTACAGTTAATAAATATAAGCCATAGTTAATTATTGACATACCTCGGAGATATTGCAGGTTCAGTTCCAGGCTACCACAATAAAGCAAGTATCACAATAAAGTGAGTAAAATGAATTTTTTTTTGTTTCCTAGTGCATATAAAAGTTATGTTTACACTATAGTCTATTAAATGTGCAATACCATTATGTCTAAGAGCACAACATACATATCTTAATTAAAAAATACTTTATTGCAGGGGCGCCTGGGTGGCTCAGTCATTTAAGCTTCTGACTTCGGCTCTTGTCATGATCTCATGGTTTGTGAGTTCGAGCCCCACGTCAGGCTCTGTGATGACAGCTCAGAGCTTGGAGCCTGCTTCAGATTCTGTGTCTCCCTCTCTCTTTGCCCCTACCCTGCTTGCACTCTGTCTTTCGCTCTCTCTCAAAAAAAAAATAAACATTGAAAAATAAAAAAAAATACTTTATTGCTAAAAAATGTTAACTATCATCTGAGCTTTCAGTGAGTAATAATCATGGATACAGTTCATGATAAGAAATACAATAATAAAAAAGTTTGAAATATTGTAAAAATTACTGAAATGTGACACAGTGCCAAAAAGTGAGCAAATGTTGTTTGACAAATGGCGCCAATAAGACAAGCTCAACACAGGGTTGCCAGAAACCTTCAATCTGTAAAGTACACAGTATCAACAAAGTGCCATACAGTGAAGTGCAATAAAATGAGGTATGCCTGTATTATAATCTTTACTTACATTCTCATCTTCCTTTTCCTTTTCCTTTTTTAAATTCACTGTATTTGCTGGCAAAACCAAAACTATGATCCATTCCAATCATCTTCTTATGTTGAGCCTTGCACCTGTGTATCAACCATGTTTCTAGCTTCGGGTAAACCTGATGTTTTATCATTTGCCATAAATGTATAGGCCCAATATGTCTTGTTCTGGACAAACTGATATGCTCAAGTTACTGTGCCTTGGTTTCCCGACTCCTTGTCACTCCTTTCCCTCCCAGGGGTACAATTTTCCAATGCGAACTAGTCTATCCCCAACCATCTCTCTTATCAGGCTCTCACACTATGGGTCACTATATATCTTCCCTAATTACCCTATAGCCAGGTACCAGACAACTTGGGATGGTCCCTAGATTCCAGATCCCACTGAAATGATTCAAACTAGTCCAGCTTAAGCCTGTTCACCATGTCTCACCTCTACCTTCCCACCAAAAGCACAATAGAGATGGGCCCACAGTTTCTCCCTTTCTCTCTGCCTGGTGGCTAACCACACTGCTTCCCAATGTAGCCCCCTGTAGCATTGCCTGCCCTCTCCTCTTGGAAACTATGAGTAATACACTATTTTTTTCAATGGCAATCACTTCCTGATCTATTGACCTTACTATACTTCTAATTTTCTTTAATACACTATGTTTTAATTCAACCTGTACAGCTAAAAGAAGCTGGAGAAAAAAACATCCAACCATGATGCCAGGTCTCACTTTATGGATTTTTGCTTTAAAGTGTGTCCTTAAAATTAAAAAGTATATGGAAGCCAATGAAAATGATAACACCACAACCCAAAACCTCTGGGACGCAGCAAAGACAGTCATAAGAGGAAAGTACATATCAATCCAGGGCTTCCTAAAGAAGAGAGAAAGCTCTCAGATACACAACCTAACCTTACGCCTTAAAGAGCTGGAAAAAGAACAGCAAATAAAACCCAAAACCAGCAGAAGACAGGAAATAATAAAGATTAGAGCAGAAATTAATGCTTTTGAAACAAACAAACACAAAAAACCCAGTAGAACAGATCAATGAAACCAGAAGCTGGTTCTTTGAAAGAATTAAAAATAGCTAAACCACTAGCCAGTTTGATCAAAAAGAAAAAGGAAAGGACCCAAATAAATAAAATCAAGAATGAAAGCGGAGAGATCACAACCAACACAGAAATAAAAACAATAAGAGAATATTATGAGCAATTATATGCCAATAAAATTGGCAATCTGAAAGAAATTGACAAATTCCTAGAAACATATACATTACCAAAACTGAAACAGGAAGAAATAGAAAATTTGAACAAACCCATAACCAGTAAAGAAATTGAATTAGTAATTAAAAATCTCCCAAAAACCAAGAGTCCAGGGCCAGATGGCTTTCCAGGGGAATTCTACCAAACATTTAAGGAAGAGTTAACACCTATTCTCTTGAAGCTGTTCCAAAAAATAGAAATGGAAGGAAAACTTCCAAACTCTTTCAAGGCCAGGATTACCTCGATTCCAAAACCAGACAGAGACCCCACTAAAAAAAAGAACTATAGACCAATTTCCCTGACAAACATGGATGCAAAAATCCTCAATAAGATATTAGCCAACCAATCCAACAATACATTAAAAAAATTATTCACCACGACCAAGTGGGATTTATACCTGGGATGCAGGGCTAGCTCAATATCCACAAAACAATTAACATGATTCATCACATCAATAAAAGAAAGGACAAGAACCATATGATCCTCTCAATAGATGCAGAGAAAGTATTTGACAAAATACAGCATGCTTTCTTGATAAAAACCTTCAAGAAAGTAGGGATAGAAGGATCATACCTCAAGATTGTAAAAGTCATATATGAAAACCCCACCGTTAATATCATCCTCAATGGGGAAAAACAGAGCTTTCCCCCTAAGGTCAGGAACAAACAGGGATGTCCACTCCTGCCACTGTTATTCAACATAGTATTGGAAATCTTAGCCTCTGCAATCATAAAACACAAAGAAATAAAAGGCATCCAAATCCGCCAGGAGGAGGTCAAACTTTCACTCTTCGCAGATGACATGATACTCTATATGGAAAACCCAAAAGATTCCACCAAAAAACTGGTAGAACTGAATCATGAATTCAGCAAAGTTGCCAGATATAAAATCAATGCACAGAAATCGGTGCATTCTATTCACCAACAACGAAACAACGGAAAGAGAAATCAAGGAGTCGATCCCATTTACAGTTGCACAAAAAACCATAAAATACCTAGGAATAAATCTAATGAAAGAAGTGAAAAATCTATACACTGAAAACTATAGAAAGCTTATGAAAGAAATTGAAGAAGACACAAAAAAATGGAAAAAGATTACATGATCCTGGATAGGAAGAACAAATATTGTTAAAATGTCAATATTGGGGCGCCTGGGTGGCGCAGTCGGTTAAAGCGTCCGACTTCAGCCAGGTCACGATCTCGCGCTCCGTGAGTTCGAGCCCCGCGTCGGGCTCTGGGCTGATGGCTCAGAGCCTGGAGCCTGTTTCCGTTTCTGTGTCTCCCTCTCTCTCTGCCCCTCCCCTGTTCATGCTCTGTCTCTCTCTGTCCCAAAAATAAAAATAAAAAAAATGTTGAAAAAAAAAAAAAAAGAAAAAAATAAAATGTCAATACTACCCAAAGCAAGCTACATATTCAATGCAATCCCTATCAAAATAACACCAGAATTCTTCACAGAGCTAGAACAAATAATCCTAAAATTTGTATGGAACCAGAAAAGACCCCGAATACCCAAAGCAATCTTGGAAAAAGAAAACCAAAGCAGGAGGCATCACAATCCTGGACTTCAAGCTATACTACAAAGCTGTAATCATCAAGACAGTATGGTACTGGCACAAGAACAGACACTCAGATCAATGGAACAGAATAGAGAACCCAGAAATGGACCCACAAACGTATGGCCGACTAATCTTTGACAAATCAGGAAAGAATATCCAACAGAATAAAGACAGTCTCTTCAGCAAGTGGTGCTGAGAAAACTGGACAGCAACATGCAGAAGAATGAATCTGGACCACTTTCTTACACCACACACAAAAATAAACTCAAAATGGATGAAAGACCTAAATGTAAGACAGGGAGCCATCAAAATCCTCGAGGAGAAAGCAGGCAAAAACCTCTTTGATCTAAGCTGCAGCAACTTTTTTTTTTCTTTTGAAAGTACTTTATTTTTATTGTTTTTTTTCAATATATGAAATTTATTGTCAAATTAGTTTCCATACAACACCCAGTGCTCATCCCAAAAGGTGCCCTCCTCAATACCCATCATCTACCCTCCCCTCCCTCCCACCCCCCATCAACCCTCAGTTTGTTCTCAGTTTTTAAGAGTCTCTTATGCTTTGGCTCTCTCCCACTCTAACCTCTTTTTTTTTTTTTTCCCTTCCCCTCCTCCATGGGTTTCTGTTAAGTTTCTCAGGATCCACATAAGAGTGAAAACATATGGTATCTGTCTTTCTCTGTATGGCTTATTGCACTTAGCATCACACTCTCCAATTCCATCCACGTTGCTACAAAGGGCCATATTTCGTTCTTTCTCATTGCCAAGTAGTACTCCATTGTGTATATAAACCACAATTTCTTTATCCATTCATCAGTTGATGGACATTTAGGCTCTTTCCACAATTTGGCTATTGTTGAGAGTGCTGCTATAAACATTGGGGTACAAGTGCCCCTATGCATCAGCACTCCTGTAGCCCTTGGGTAAATTCCTAGCAGTGCTATTGCTGGGTCATAGGGTAGGTCTATTTTTAATTTTCTGAGGAACCTCCACACTGTTTTCCAGAGTGGCTGCACCAATTTGCATTCCCACCAACAGTGCAAGAGGGTTCCCGTTTCTCCACATCCTCGCCAGCATCGATAGTCTCCTGATTTGTTCATTTTGGCCACTCTGACTGGCGTGAGGTGATATCTGAGTGTGGTTTTGATTTGTATTTCCCTGATAAGGAGCGACGTTGAGCATCTTTTCATGTGCCTGTTGGCCATCTGGATGTCTTCGTTAGAGAAGTGTCTATTCTTGTTTTCTGCCCATTTCTTCACTGGGTTATTTGTTTTTCGGGTGTGGACTTTGGTGAGCTCTTTATAGATTTTGGATACTAGCCCTTTGTCTGATATGTCATTTGCAAATATCTTTTCCCATTCCATTGGTTGCCTTTTAGTTTTGTTGGTTGTTTCCTTTGCTGTGCAGAAGCTTTTTATCTTCATAAGGTCCCAGTAATTCATTTTTGCTTTTAATTCCCTTGCCTTTGGGGATGTGTCGAGTAAGAGATTGCTACGGCTGAGGTCAGAGAGGTCTTTTCCTGCTTTCTCCTCTAGGGTTTTGATGGTTTCCTGTCTCACATTCAGGTCCTTTATCCATTTTGAGTTTATTTTTGTGAATGGTGTGAGAAAGTGGTCTAGTTTCAACCTTCTGCATGTTGCTGTCCAGTTCTCCCAGCACCATTTGTTAAAGAGACTGTCTTTTTTCCATTGGATGTTCTTTCCTGCTTTGTCAAAGATGAGTTGGCCATACTTTTGTGGGTCTAGTTCTGGGGTTTCTATTCTATTCCATTGGTCTGTGTGTCTGTTTTTGTGCCAATACCATGCTGTCTTGATGATTACAGCTTTGTAGTAGAGGCTAAAGTCTGGGATTGTGATGCCTCCTGCTTTGGTCTTCTTCTTCAAAATTCCTTTGGCTATTCGGGGCCTTTTGTGGCTCCATATGAATTTTAGAATTGCTTGTTCTAGTTTTGAGAAGAATGCTGGTGCTATTTTGATTGGGATTGCATTGAATGTGTAGATAGCTTTGGGTAGTATTGACATTTTGACAATATTTATTCTTCCAATCCATGAGCAGAGAATGTCTTTCCATTTCTTTATATCTTCTTCAATTTCCTTCATAAGCTTTCTATAGTTTTCAGCATACAGATCTTTTACATCTTTGGTTAGATTTATTCCTAGGTATTTTATGCTTCTTGGTGCAATTGTGAATGGGATCAGTTTCTTTATTTGTCTTTCTGTTGCTTCATTGTTAGTGTATAAGAATGCAACTGATTTCTGTACATTGATTTTGTATCCTGCAACTTTGCTGAATTCATGTATCAGTTCTAGCAGACTTGTGGTGGAGTCTATCGGATTTTCCATGTATAATATCATGTCATCTGCAAAAAGCGAAAGTTTGACTTCATCTTTGCCAATTTGGATGCCTTTGATTTCCTTTTGTTGTCTGATTGCTGATGCTAGAACTTCCAACACTATGTTAAACAACAGCAGTGAGAGTGGGCATCCCTGTCGTGTTCCTGATCTCAGGGGAAAAGCTCTCAGTTTTTCCCCATTGAGGATGATGTTAGCTGTGGGCTTTTCATAAATGGCTTTTATGATCTTTAAGTATGTTCCTTCTATCCCGACTTTCTCAAGGGTTTTTATTAAGAAAGGGTGCTGGATTTTGTCAAAGGCCTTTTCTGCATCGATTGACAGGATCATATGGTTCTTCTCTTTTCTTTTATTAATGTGATGTATCACGTTGATTGATTTGCGAATATTGAACCAGCCCTGCATCCGCAGCCGCAGCAACTTCTTACTCAACACATCTCCAGAGGCAAGGGAAACAAAAGCAAAAGTGAACCCCTGGGACCTCATCAAAATAAAATCTTCTGCACAGCAAAGGAAACAATCAGCAAAACTAAAAGGCAACCGGCAGAATGGGAGAAGATATTTGCAAACGACATATCAGATAAAGAGTTAGTATCCAAAATCTATAAAGAACTTATCAAACTCAACACCCAAAAAACAAATAATCGAATGAAGAAATGGGCAGAAGACATGAATAGACACTTCTCCAAAGAAGACATACAGATGGCCAACTGACATGTGAAAAAATGCTCAATATCACCCATCAGGGAAATACAAATAAAAACCACAATGAGATATCACCTCACACCTGTCAGAATGCTAACATTAACAACTAGGCAACAACAGATGTTGGCAAGGATGCAGAGAAAAGAGGGTCTCTTTTGCATTGTTGGTGGGAATGCAAGCTGGTGTAGCCACTCTGGAAAACAGTATGGCGGTTCCTCAAAAAACTAAAAATAGGGGCGCCTGGGTGGCGCAGTCGGTTAAGCGTCCGACTTCAGCCAGGTCACGATCTCACGGTCCGGGAGTTCGAGCCCCGCATCGGGCTCTGGGCTGATGGCTCAGAGCCTGGAGCCTGTTTCCGATTCTGTGTCTCCCTCTCTCTCTGCCCCTCCCCCGTTCATGCTCTGTCTCTCTCTGTCCCAAAAATAAAAATAAACGTTGAAAAAAAAATTAAAAAAAAAAACAAACTAAAAATAGAACTACCCTACGACCCAGCAATTATACTACAAGGCATTTATCCAAGGGATACAGGTGTGCTGTTTCTAAGGGACACATGCACCCCCATGTTTATAGCAGCACTATCAACAATAGCCAAAGTATGGAAAGAACCCAAATGTCCATCGATGGATGAATGGATAGAGATGTGGTATATACATATATATATATATGGAGTATTACTTGGCGATTAAAAAGAATGAAATCTTGCCATTTGCAACTACGTGGATGGAACTGGAGGGTATTATGCTAAGTAAAATTAGCCAGAGAAAGACAAGTAGCATATGACTTCACTTATACGAGGACTTTAAGAGACAAGACAGATGAACATAAGGGAAGGGAAACAAAAATAACAGAAAAACAGGGAGGGGGACAAAATATAAGAGACTCTTAAATACGGAGAACAAACAGAGGGTTACTGCAGGGGTTGTGGGAGGGGGGATGGGCTAAATGGGTAAGGAGCATTAAGGAATCTACTCCTGAAATCATTGTTCCACTATCTGCTAACTAATTTGGATATAAATTAAAAACAATAAAATAAAAAAAATAAAGTACTTCCAGATGGAAAAAAAATAGTGTGCCCTTAATGTGCCAGCAATCATACTGCATCTTTTTTTTGGTTCACTTTTTAGTACACCTTCTGAGGTCACTATTTCATACTTCTCTCTCCTTGAATATCAACATTTCCTCTCCCATTTTTACTTTCAGCTTATTAAATGAGAAAAATGAGCTAATCAGGTAACTTTCAAATATTGCCACGGTCACAACTATGCACCTGTCTATATCTATGTCTACATTCCCTATTTTTCTCTTCCTACTCTGGACAAATTATCTATGATTCCAGCTTAGGTCAATTTCTCTACTCCTGCGCTAAATTCCATTTCTTCCTGCCTATTCAAGGACATTGCTCTAGTAATTCTCTCATGCATCGTAAACTTTTCTCAGTCTATTGGATTATTCCTTTCAGCATGTAAACATGCTATTCTTTTCTTATCTTAAAAAATTTCTCTTGATTCCATCTACCTCTCCAGTTACCATTCATTCATCTTTCCTTTAATTATAGCAACTCCTTTGAAAGAACAATTTGTACTTATTGTTTCTCTTTTTTTAATAAAGTAATTAATTAATTAATGTATTCATCTATTTGAGAGAGAGAGACACAGAGCACGTGTGAGTAGGAGAGAGGGGCAGAAGGAGAGAGAATCGTAAGCAGCCTCCACACTCTGTGCAGAGCCTGATGCAGGGCTTGATCCCACAACCCTGGGACCATGTCCCAAGCTGAGATCAAGAGTGGGAAGCTCAACTGACTGACCCACCCAGGCACCCCTATACTTTTTGTTTCTAATATCCCTCCGTTTATACTCTCTTGAACCTGATCCAGTCAGGTTTTAGCCCTTATCATTCCACCAAAAGAACGCTTACCGAGGTCCAGTCACTTCCACAATATTAATGCCAATGTTCTCATCTTACTTTCCAGCAGAATTTACACTGCTCCTTCTTTGTTCTTTGACTTTTTTTTTTTTTTTTTTTTTTTTTAACTTGGATTGCAGGACACTTTCCTTATCTGGTTTTCCTTCTACTTTTTCTGCAGTGTTCATCCTTGGGCTCTTCCTATTTCTGTCTATACTCATAGCCTAGGTGAACTCATCCAATGCATGATTTATAAACCATCTATATGATAATGACTCCCAAATATATATCTCTAACTGTACCTATATCCTCTGAACCCTAGACCTATATACCCATCTCCTTACTTGACATCTCAGACTCAAAATTAGCATGTCCAAAATTGAGCTTCTGACAATGTCGTCCTCACCCTGTCCAACAAACCTACTTCTCTTGCAGTCTCCCTCCCTTTTTGTCAAAGATAATGTGATTCTTTCAGTTGCTCAGGTGAAAAAACTTCAAAATATATCCCAAATCCAACCATTTTGTTATCTTCCTTGTTGCCACCATCCTGGTACAAATAACTATCCTATCTCTCTTGGATTGTTGCAGTAGCCTTCTAACTCATCTTCTTGCTTAACATCAGTCCCTTGAAGTCCATTCGCCACATGGCAACCAGAGTGATCCCTTAAAACACAAATTAGATCATGTCACTGCTCTGCTTAAAACCCTCCATTTATTTACCATCTCATTCAGAGTAAAAGCCTAAGTCCTCACTATGACCTAAAAAGTCCTACGTGCATCCAGTTAGGTCTCTGACTTTATGTTCAATATTCTCTCCCTTATATACTTTACTCTAGTCACAATGGCATCCTTGATATTGGCAGGCTTATTTCCTTGTCAGAGCCTTTGTCCTTGCTATCCTCTTTACCTGAAATGCTTTTCCCAATAAATAAACATGTTTAGCATCCTTTCTTCGAAGGTCTTTACTTAAAATCACCTTCTTAGTGTGAGCTTCCCTGGCTCCTCTATCTAAAATGTCAAATACTCCTCCTCTTAAATATTTCATATCCCCTTGCTTTATTTTTCTCCATAGGACTTATACAACTTAATGCATCTTTTACTTATGTATCTTATGAATTAGCTGTCTCCCCACTCCATAGAATTTAAGTTCCATGGGGGTCAAAATTTGGGTTTCTTCAGGGGCACCTGGATGGCTCAGTTGGCTAAGCATCTGACTTTGACTCAGATCATGATCTCACAGTTCATGAGTTCAAGCCCCGTATTGGGCTCTGTGCTGACAGCTCAGAGCCTGGAGCCTGCTTCAGATTCTGTGTCTCCCTCTCTCTGTGTTCCTCCTCTGCTTGTGCTCTGTCTCTCTCTCTCTCTCTCTCTAAAAAATAAATAAAGATTTAAAAAAAAAAATAAAAATGGCACCAGCATTCTTCTCGAAGCTAGAACAAGCAACCCTAAAATTTGTAGGGAACCACAAGAGACCTCGAATAGCCAAAGTAATATTGAAGAAGACCAAAGTGGGAGGCATCACAATCCCAGACTTTAGCCTCTACTACAAAGCTGTAATCATCAAGACAGCATGGTATTGGCACAAAAAAAGACACATAGACCAATGGAATAGAATAGAGACTCCAGAATTGGACCCATAAAAGTATGGCCAAGTAATCTTTGACAAAGCAGAAAAGAATATCCAATGGAAAAAAGACGGTCTCTTTAACAAATGGTGCTGGGAGAACTGGGCAGCAACATGCAGAAGAATGAAACTAGACCACTTTCTTACACCATTCACAAAAATAAACTCAAAATGGATAAAGGACCTGAATGTGAGACAGAAAACCATCAAAACCCTAGAGGAGAAAGCAGGAGAAAACCTCTCTGACCTCAGCCGCAGCAATTTTTTACTTGACACATCTCCAAAGGCAAGGGAATTAAAAGCAAAAATGAACTATTGGGACCTCATGAAGATAAAAAGCTTCTGCACAGCAAAGGAAACAACCAACAAAACTAAAAGGCAACCAATGGAATGGGAAAAGATATTTGCAAATGACATATCAGACGAAGGGCTAGTATCCAAAATCTATAAAGAACTCACCAAACTCCACACCCGAAAAACAAATAACCCAGTGAAGAAATGGGCAGAAAACATGAATAGACACTTCTCTAACGAAGACATCCAGATGGCCAACAGGCACATGAAAAGATGCTCAATGTCACTCCTCTTCAGGGAAATACAAATCAAAACCACACTCAGATACCACCTCACGCCAGTCAGAGTGGCTAAAATGAACAAATCAGGAGACTATAGATGCTGGCGAGGATGTGGAGAAATGGGAACCCTCTTGTACTGTTGGTGGGAATGCAAACTGGTGCAGCCACTCTGGAAAACAGTGTGGAGGTTCCTCAAAAAGTTAAAAATAGATCTACCCTATGACCCAGCAATAACACTGCTAGGAATTTACCCAAGGGCTACAGGAGTACTGATGCATAGGGGCACTTGTACCCCAATGTTTATAGCAGCACTTTCAACAATAGCCAAATTATGGGAAGAGCCTATGAATGGATAAATTGTGGTTTATATACACAATGGAGTACTACTTGGCAATGAGAAAGAATGAAATATGGCCTTTTGTAGCAATGTGGATGGAACTGGAGAGTGTTATGCTAAGTGAAATAAGTCATACAGAGAAAGATACCATATGTTTTCACTCTTACGTGGATCCTGTGAAACTTAACAGAAGATCATGGGGGAGGGGGAAGGGAAGGAAAAAAAAAGTTAGACAGGGAGAGAGCCAAAGCATAAGAGACTCTTAAAAACTGAGACTAAACTGAGGGTTGATGGGGGGTGGGAGGGAGGGGAAAGTGGATGATGGGCATTGAGGAGGGCACCTTTTGGGATGAGCACTCGGTGTTGTATGGAAAACAATTTGACAATAAATTTCATATAAAAAATTAAAAAAAAAATTTTTTTTAATTTGGGTCTGTTTTGTTCCCTGCTATATCCCTAATGCCTACAATAGTACTCAACACACAGTAGCTGCTGAATAAATATTTGTTGAATAAATCATTATATCTAACTCAAAACATTCAATCTTCATACTCAGATGTTTACCAGCCTACTGGGTGGCTCTAGCTAAATATCTATAAGACATCTCAAACTGAATAGATGCATAATGAAATATCACACTTACTCATAAATCGGTTCTTCCTCTTTTATTCCCCATAGGACCCCAATAGAAAGGAATTGGTGAATGATGTTATATCTATCAATTAGGTAGTCACTGGGATCTTATGAGAGCATTATCAATGACCCCCCAAATCTCCACATTCTAAGTTTTATGGGAAGGAACCATGTTTATCATGTCCACAATTTCAGGTCCAGCTATTAGCACTCTGCCTGATAGGCAATCAGAAAATACAGACCACTTTTTGAAAGAAATTAAAAGAAGTACCTGTAGCCAATTATGTTAGAAATTTATGGTATGGGGCACCTGGGTGGCTCAGTTGGTTTAAGGATCCAACTTCACCTCAGGTCATGGTCTGATGGTTTGTGAGGTCAAGCCCCACATCTGGCATTCTGCTATCAGCATGGATCCTGCATTGGATCCTCTGTCCCCCTCTCTCGCTCTACGCATCCCCTGCTTGCACGCACATGCGTACTTTCTCTCTCTCTCTGAAAAATAAACACTTAAAAAAATCTGTGGTATGTCTCTAACTACATTAGAAAATAGATATTTCAATAGAGGCAAATTAGAGAAGATAACCACTTTGAGATTTCGGGAAGAGGTAACCACTTTGAAAGCCACTACACCTGAAAATAGAGTCATAATACAAGTGGTCATGTACAGCTGCACATTCTGGAGTTTCCTGAAGCAGGGACCTAGTTTGTTTTGACTCCTGTAACTTCATTATGTAGGGCAATAACTGAAAAATGTAAGGCATTCAATTGGTATCTGTAGAAAGAACTCCTGATGATCACTTCCATGTAAACAGAGGCAAATGACATTAAAAACATACTACATATACACAAATCTATGAAATAACCACAAAAAGAAAAGTAGGTGTGGCTTGTGAAAAAGTTTCTGTTTTAGCCCCTTCTTAGTTTAATGGGATGATGGTAATTTTTTTTAATATAATTTATTGTCAAGTTGGCTAACATATAATGTATACAGTGTGCTCTTGGTTTTGGGGGTAGATTCCCATGATTCATCGCTTACATACAACCATACAACACCCAGTGCTCATCTCAAGTGCCCTCATCAATAGCCATCACCCATTTTCCCCTTTCCCGCCCTCCTCCCCCACCCCATCAACCCTGTTTGTTCTCTGTATTTAAGAGTCTTATGGTTTGCCTCCCTCCCTTTCTGTAACTTTTTTCTCTTTCTCTTCTCCCATGGTCTTCTGTTAACTTTCTCAAGTTCCACATGAGTAAAAACATATGATATGTATCTTTCTCTGACTTATTTCACTTAGCATAATACCCTCCAGTTCTATCCACGTTGCTGCAAATGACAGGATTTCATTCTTGAAACGATGGTAATTCCAACCTAAACCAAATAAATTTCTTCCATTCATTCCAGTTATTTATAGAACACTTGCTATACATAAGGCCCTGTGCTAAACACTGGCAAAGATACAATATGAATGAGATATAGACACTAAGGAACTTATAGTCTAATAAAAGAAATAAAACATGTATATGATTATAATCAAGTACAAAATTGTATTTGCCTCAAAAGAAGTACACAGAAGACGAAATGAGAGTTTATTAAGATGACTTTGGCTGAGAGGTTTGAACAGAGAAATTATGAGTGACATCTGAGTTAGGTCTTGAATTGTTAAGTGGGATTCCAAAGACATATTTGGGGTGTGCATATAAATGTGTGTTTGTGTTTGGTGCGGGTGGAGGTGAAGGGGGACAAAGGCATTGGAGCAAGATGAAAAATGCACCCTGAGGAAAAATCTTTGTGAACAATGAAGGTAGAAAAGCATGTGGTATATACAGGGAATCTTAAATGATTCAATTAAATACATGAAGGAAAACAAAGTTAACCTTTATAAAAGTAAAACAGCCAGGCTAAGTCTGGAATTTTTTACACAAGCAAGAGAGTGTCTTCGAAGGTTTTTAAGCATAAGAGTAAAGTGACTTAAACTATGCTTCAGAAAAATTTAGCTCTATGCAGCACATACTAGAAGTAAGATCATTAGTTAAGATGCTATGGGAATAGTCCAAGTGAGAAGCAATCAAGGTTTAACACAGGTGGCAGATGTAGAAATAAAACAAATACAACATATACCATGTATTAAGCATGTCTTTTTATCTTTGCATTTTGATGCTTTGACATCTAAGAACTTGTTCATCCTGGAGGGAATGCCCCTCCCAAGGCTAATGGATGCCTATACACAGTAAGGGCTCACTTATAAGCACGCTTATACAAACCAACCAATCCAGAGCCTAAACCCTTAACAACCTTTATCAGGTTGTCACGGAGATCTCATTCTCTGGGCCACTATCCACCTGCCCTAATCACCCTTGGGACAGGAATTAGACAATTAGAGATAGTCCCTATAACCAGAGCCTTCTGAAATTATTTAAATGAGCTCATTGTAAACCTGCTTATTCTGCTTTGTCTGTTCTTCCCACAGAAACCACAATAAAGGTTCGTGCCCACATTTCTTCTTGCTTGTTCTACCTCCAGACTGGCTCTTGTGCTTTCCCATGTGGTCCCCTGTGTGGCATGGCATGCCATATATCCTGTTTCTAGGGATCCATGAGTATTTAAAAAAATTTCTCCCCTCATAATAGTTATTTCCCTGTCAAAGTGTCTTACATACCTGATTAAAACATAACTCAGGCACCCTTAAAAGACAGCAGATACAGAACTGATCAGAATTGGTAACAGATAATAACAATACTACTTAAATTTTAAATTTCAAAGAACTTCCATCTATATTCTCCAGTTCAATTCTTATAATAACTTGTAAGATATTTAATAGTCATGTTTTACAAACAAGAAAACTAAAACTCAAAGGTCAATTTAAATTTTTTTTTAATGTTTATTTATTTTTGAGACAGAGAGAGACAGAACATGAACGGGGGAGGGTCAGAGAGAGAGGGAGACACAGAATCTGAAACAGGCTCCAGGCTCTGAGCGGTCAGCACAGAGCCCGACGTGGGGCTCGAACTCATGGACCGTGAGATCATGACCTGAGCCGAAGTTGGACGCTCAACCGACTGAGCCACCCAGGCGCCCCTCAAAGGTCAATTTAAATGCTCAAACTCATCCAATAATTCAGAGGCTATTAATCTGTTTATTTGTAAATTAAGGTTAATAATAGTACCTATTTCATTGAGTTAAGGTGATGATTAAATTAGTCTTCACTTTTTTAATATTTATTTATTATTTTTGAGCCACAGAGAGATAGAGTGTGAGCGGGGGAGGGGCAGAGAGAGAGGGAGACACAGAATCTGAAGCAGGCTCCAGGCTCTGAGCTGTCAGCACAGAGCCCGATGCAGGGCTCAAAATCAGACTGCAAGATCATGACCTAAGCTGAAGTCAGATACTTAACTGACTGAATCACCCAGGTGCCCCTAAATTACTCTTCACTTCTAAAACACAATAAGAAGTTAAATTGTAGACATGTTCATATTAGATATCAGTGATATCTTGATGGAGCCGTCTGGTAGCAGTTAAAAATGCAAGAGTAAAGTGAATTTTAAGGAATAGAAGTGAAAGCTGGAGATTCAGATTTGAGAATCTCTGTATGGAGATGATAAGAAATGAACTGAGTCCCAAAATAAAAACCTAAAGGCATAAAAAGAAGGTAATAGAACCAAGGGGAGAAACTGGAGATAGTAAAAGAAATCAGAAAAGAGGTATTTGAACCAGTAAAGTTCAGGGATAACTTAAATTTATTGAGGAATATCAATACTGTCAGATGCTGCAGAGAGGTAGAAGTTAAGAAAGCCCATTGAATTTGGTGACTTTTGAAACCTTTAGATAACTCATTATTGACCTTTGAATAGTTTCTGTACAGAAATGGAGACAACAGATTGCAAGGGTTGAAAAGTGAACATAGATGTTCTGGTCCAACATGTAAAGACCACAAAAGTCATCAATCTTATTTTTATAACAAGAAAAAAGCTTAGCAAACTGAAAATCAACAGGTTTTTCAGATCCATCATTTAGTTTATAGGCAAACCACTGGCCTGAAAGTTGGACAGGCAGGAGAAAACAGAGAATCACAATTTACTGAGAGTAGAAACTTTGCAACTAGGGCCAGCAAATGGTAGGAAAACTTAAAGGATAACTGACTAATTGCTGGAGACTGAGTGTAGACTAATTTGAAAGGTAAAAATTCCTGAGGGCCCAGCCTCACACGGAGGCCGACCATGAGACTCATCGGGCTCTTGGGATGATCAGAGAAAAACTCCCTGATAATTTCAGCAGGGAGATAGAGCATAACTATTCTAAAATATACTCAGAATGTTCAGTTTTCCTTAACAAAGGCCTGCCCTCAAGGAAAACTATTTTATCAGAGCCTAACCAATGTGGGGGGAAGGAAATACACAACTCCAAGACCCTCTAGACTTCTTGTTCCACCTAAGGAAAAAAAATCTGAGAAACACTTATGAAGGTCACAGTGAAGGGACAAATGCCCACTAAAAGACTAAGACTAATCATGGGATTATAGAACACTTCCTCTCCCCCCAACATCTTATCACCACACCAAGAGGTCACCTGTACAGTAACAGGGGACTGGAATGGGAAGAAATGCAAGGCTCAGACTCTATGAAGGAGTCTCTAGGGAAGCCTAAAAAACAGAGGAGACAAAAACAAGGACACCAGAGGAAATTGAAGCCTTAAAGACCCACCACACAGCCCAATTTCCAGTCAGATAGACACAAAATCTCACATTAAAGTCTTATTTTCCTCAGTTCATATTACCTGATGCAACATGTTCGTTTTCAACAAAAAATTACAAAGCATATCAAAGGGACAAAGAACAGTCTGAAAAAACAAAGCAAGCATTACAGCCAGACTAAGATATGGCAGAGATTTCAGAATTGTCAAGAATAGGAATTTAAAATAATTATGATTAATATGCTAAGGACTCTAGGGGCACCTGGGTAGCTCAGTCGGTTAAGGGTCCAACTCTTGATTTTGGCTCAGGTAATGATCTCACAGTTTGTGGGACTGAGCCCCACAACGAGCTCTATGCTGACAGCGTGGAGCCTACTTGGGATTCTCTCTCTGTCAAAATAAATAAATAAACTTAAAAAAATATGCTGAGGACTCTAATAGAAAAAGTGGATAACATGAAAACTCTAAGAAAGAATCAAAAGGAAATGAATGAACATGTAAGAAAGGAGAATGGAGGAACTAGGCAGAGAAGTGGGATAAAAGCATTGAAGAAAGAGTGGTTGTTTTTACCATGAAAGGAGATTGCTCATATTCCTAAGCTAATAGAAAAGATCTAATATAGGAAAAACTGGAGTGAGAAAATGGAAAATTGGTAAATACATGTTTTATGAGATTCTTTTCAAGTTCAGGATTAAGTCCTAAAAGGAGAAAGATGAGAAATAACATTGGTTACTGGTCAAACCAATGGTTGTAAACTTTAAAGTCTATGAAATTTTGCTTTAATTGGGTAACCTGGCTATCTCAAAAAATGAAGATTATACTACTTCCCATCTCCCACCTGATTCTTTCCTTAATAGGTAATTTCCTACAAATTTGTCATTATGTAAGAAATTCCCAAGAGAATTTTTCTAATCCTCTCAGCTACTATGAGAGTTACAAGACTTTTTTTAAAAAAAATCACATGAATTCAACACAATTTTACTTTCAGATTTCCATACCTACAAGTAAAACAAAAATCAGACAGGATGAGCAGTAACCAATATTAGGTTCAGTCAGCAAATACTTATTGAGTGCCTTCTTCATTGAAGGCAATAGCAGTGAACAAAACAAAAATGCCTGTTCCATGGAGTTCGACAATTTGGGTGAAGACAGAATAATGAAAAAGTGTATCATATACCAAGGAGGGATAAGTTTTATGGATAAGTTTACCCAAGGTTGAGGAACTGGATATATTGGTAATTAGAAATATTATTATTTTATGACGGGTGGATTAAAAAAAATGTTTTAGTTTTGAGAGACAGAACGTGCACATAAGTGGGGGAGGGGCAGGAGAGAGGGAGAAGGGGAGAGAGAGCGAGAGAGAAACCTCTTGTGGCTGGAACCCATGAACCATGAGATCATGACCTGAGCTGAAATCAAAAGTCAGACGCTTAACTGACTGAGCCATCCAGGCGCCCTGAGAAGGATTTTTGTTAAGGTGACACGTGAAGGAAATGTGAGTCATGAGACTAACTGGGGGTGCAATATACCAAAGAACAGCAAATGCATAAGCCTTAAAATGGGAAAATAATGTGCCTTACATTGTTGTGAAACAATGAGCCAAAGGAAAGGGTCCAAGGTGAGATCCTGTGGGTCTGTAATGACATGAGCTTTTTACTCACATAGAAAAACTGGAGGGTTTTGAGAAGAGCCACAGTGATTACTAAGTTTGGGGTATTAGAAGACCATTTAGGTGGTTACTGTGATGTGATAGGGACTTACATTAGGGAGGTAGTCTCGATTTATTTTGCAGGTAGAAATGATAGAATCTGCTGATGAAGTGGGGCATTAATGAAGTCAAGGGAAACTCCAAGGTTGTTTATTGTGTAATTGGAAGAGTGGAAACTCTCATTTACTGAAATGTCAAAGACTGCAAAATATATAAGGGGTTGAGGGGGGATTAGTTTTGCATATAAATTTGGAGATGCCTATTAACTTCTAAGTGCAGACATTTATTTTTTTAAAGTCTGGATTTTGGAAGAGGTGCTGGCTAGAAATATAAACTTGTGAGTCATTAGTATATAGGTGATTTTTAAAGGCATAACGCAATAGTGAAAAAAAAGGTGTTTAAAAACTGACCCCAGCAACACTCCAGTATTTAGATATGAAAAGAAGAAAAGTTACCACCAGCAAAGTAATTTGAAAACAAGTAGCCATAAACCAAAGAGAGAACTAGGGAGGGCTGGTGTCCAAGAAACCAAACGAAGTGATTCAAAACTTGAGAAGTAGGAGGGTTAAGAATGGCCATTGCATTTGGATGCACGCCTATTGCTGACCTTCACGCAAACTATTTTGGTGTTGTGGTGGAATGGAAAAAAGACCCTGAGAACCATATTCTGGAGAGAATGTAAGGATCTCCCCCAAGAACTTTCAACAAGTTCTATTAAAGATTAGCTGAGCTAGTGGAGATTGGAGGAGAGATGCTGAAGGTCTGAGAAGAGAACAAAAGTGGTCCGGAAGTGTGGGAGAATGGATGAATCAGAAAACTTTAGTGCAATTGCTGGGCAGCACTAAAGAACCATTTGAAGTTGTAAGCGAAACAAGTCCACAGAGTTGTGTGCTCTTCTCCAACCTCTCGTTCAAGTGTTGCAGAAATGGCAGAACATTAGCAGGAATGGGTTTTAAAAGCACGATAGCATGAGGACGCAGGAAAAAACTTCGACGACAGAGTATTAGTAAAGTTCAGTCCTCTGGCTCACTGAAGCTGAGGATTGAATGGGGGCAACAAGCTTGACCCGGCAGACCGGAAAAACCACCCCAGGAATGCTAGGAGGAGGAGCGGTTCTAAACAAAGTAGGTCTTTCCCGTAGAGCAAGCACAGCAGTAGGGGGTTCAAAAAGGCTGTACTAGGCCACGGAAAGCGACACGGCGGTATGAGAGCTTCGAGGGATGACTGAACCCAGACGCACTAAGAGACTGGATCTAAAGGGGCTTCCTCCGAGACCCAGGAAGATTAGCGCCGGAACTTACAACCAGAGGTTCTGTTGCTTGCGGCTGTTTGCTGGAGAGATAGGCATGGTTGCGACAGGCTGTGGAGTGGTGGGCCACCCCTTCCCTGGCTGCTTCTGGAGTCCCTGTACCCCAACCCTCGGCGTTAGCGGCTCTGGCTGAGGCTCGGGAATGTTTGCCGGGCGTCATGGAGACGGAGGAACCCTGGCTCAACAAGCGGCCGCGCGGTTGGCTGGCGGCTGGAGACCGAGGAGGAGGGCGGAGGCGGAGGGGAGGGCAGAGGGTTGGTGGAGCAAGAGGAAGCCCCGGACGACGACTAGAAAAAGGAGGCGGGCGGCCCGGGCCCCAGGCCCCTCCCAGGTTCTGAGTCTCCCCGGCTGCAGGCGGATGGATGGGGCTTCTTCAGGCGGTGGCGGCAGCAGTGAAGGTGGCGGCGGCAGCAGCGGCAGCGGCTGTAAGTGCAGCCTCCATAAACCATCTCTCCTCTCCTAGTCCTGATTGGGATGAGGGGCTCCTAAAGTGTCCTCGGTCCCCTTTCTCTCCTTCCCCTCCCCCACCGTAGAGTACCGCCCGGAAGACCCTTAACTTCCGGGGAGGGGCTGAGAGAGAACGCGCCCGGCCCGCTTCCCCTCCCCGAGTGCGTCGCCCCTGTGGGCGCATGCGCAGCTGTCCGCCACAGCGCACCCCCTCCTAGCCCGGTCTTTTGCTTTGGCGGTGGCGGCGGCGCGGATCTTCCCCGGCGGCCGCGGTGCGCTGGGAATCCGCTGCGGTGTGAGTTCGTCTCGCGCAGTTCGCTTCCGCCCCTTTCTCCTGTCGGCTCCCGAATTCGGTCGGGGTGGGGCTAAGCTGACCATCCCCCTGTGGCTCCGCCTCTTTTCCCCTGTAGATCCGGGTTCGGTCCCAGCCCTCCCTTGGGAGGCTTCTGCTCGCACTGCAGTCCCCGTGGTGAGCAGGGTCCTGGGCAAGCCGCCCTTTTTGAAGGGAATGAGGGAGGGCAGGAAGACTGAAGAGGGCATTAATATGAAAGAACGAGGTTCTCCTGCCCGATGGGAAGATCCCTGGGGACAGATGCCTCCCCCTCCTTGAAATGGCCTTGTTTTTACAGCTTTTCTTGGAAAGATCCCTGGCTGGGAGCCCATTTCTGGTCCTCGTTTGCTGTGTGACCTTGGGCGAGTCACTACCCCTCTCTGGGCCCCAGTTATCCTTAAAGCTTCCTCCAAAGCTAAAACTCTTAATTTTGCAGAAAAGCTTGTGCAGTTACAGACTCACCCGTCTACTGGGGCCTCTTAGCCCAGATGACGTGGAGTTGACTGAACGAACCTTCTTCAATCATGGATGGAATGAGGCGACCTATTTATTGGGTCGCTTTTATTTCTTTACAAATGGCATGACCCAAGGCCCATTAATGTTTTCCTAAAATTGTCATGGGATCCTTGTCCTAATTCTTGGCCATCTTTTTAAAAATGAGAGGTTGAGAATTAGAGACATGGTGAGCTTGCGGTATCATCATCTCTGGTCTCATTACTACTGAGGCTCTCTTTCCTTTGATCCAGATGGTGTGGTGGCTCGATTCTCCCAGTGCCTGGCTGAGTTTCGGACGTGGTTAAGAACCAACTGGTTGAGGTTCAATGCAGACAAGACGGATGTGATGCTGGTAGGCAGGGGCACACTTGGATATTAAGGGAGGGAAAATCCAAACTCCCTCAAGTAATATAAATATTACATTACTCTTCCTGTATATTCCACTGTTTGAGAACTGATGATGGGCCAATAATTTCCAGAGTTTGGGTGAGGTAAAAATAACATGTCGACAATATTAGGACTATTAAGAAAAAAATCAGTTTGTGATAATCTGATAAAAGGGGTCGCCCGGTAAAACTCTATGTAAAAATTGTGAAAAAAAACAAGACTGTCCTTTGAAGAACCAAAAGGCTATGTAAGTGTTTTGAGGTGGGGTTAATAATAAAAACCAAACTAACAAAAAGATGATGCTGATTCTTGCATAGCTGTGGGGCTTCCGAATGTAATGCATTACTGCTTTGTAACCTGCATTCTGCCTACTAAAGTAAAGGTAAACTCTCAATTTATCTAAAATGTCATTTTAAGTTTTTTGATATTTAGGTATTTTCAACCAAATTGGTAGCTATCCATAAATTTTTACCTGCACATAATGTGTAGGTTGTCACTTTTAAATAAGAATTTTAGTAAATAGTTTACCAAATAATCTCAAAAGGGACTCATGGACTCTGAAAATTGTTAGGTAGAGAATTTGTTGTTAGCGTTTTGAATGCGCTGCATTCATCTGTTTCATTCAAACAGCCCTAGAGTAAACTGTTATAGATATTTTCTTGGAGCATTTTGAAAGGTACCTGAGTTGCATAACATTTTGTTTATGTAGTATGGATATATAGTACTTACATTTGCATCAGGTATTGGTACTGAATAACAGGTTATATTTCTTAGGTATATGTAAATTGCCAGAGACATTTATTTATTGGTCAGTTTAAGGTACTGGTTGAAGTAAAATTGTGACCTTAAAATGCTTTTGTTAAAGGAGAATACTAACTGAAGGGTTCCCGTGTGTGTGTGTGTGTGTGTGTGTGTGTGTGTGTGTGTGTATTATAACTTCTATAAAAAATGTTTAATAACTTTTTAATGGAGTATTCAGTAAATTGTTTAAAAATAATTTCCCAATATAATAACAGTTTTGAGAAGTTTCAACGTGGTGAAAGTTAATGTTAGTTTGCCTGAAAATAATGAAGCTTGTAGGTGGGGAATGGGAGCTAAAGAGGCATTTATTCAGGCTTTGTATAGAGATTTTTTTTTTGTTTTGGGACATTAGCCACAAACCTCACCTAAAATTGGAATTAACCACACTTTTTAGTTTAACTTTAAACATTTTACTACATGATGTAACAGAGCTATCATTTTGGACATCACATTAACACATAATATAAACTGTAATGATTTTAAACAGCTCATAGGTATTAGTGAATATTCTCATACTTTTAACTCTGTCATGTCTTGTTTTTAGCTCTTCTAGTATCAATAGGCATTGAAGACTTATATTTTGTTATTCCAAGTATAAATATTGATTGCTTGCACTTAAATACAAAGAAGACATCTGTTGAATTAATCCGAAGTGCTGAAAAACTCAGGGAAATGGATGGAAGTAACTAGGAGATAGATTCTGGTTTAATAAAACAATGTTCCAAACAGAGCTTTGTCTGAAAAGAGCAGTGTCTTCATCAGTCATTGGAGGTGTTTTAGCATAGGCAGAAAAGCCTGGTAGTGGGGAGACATAATGAGAGATTCCTACCTGGACAGGGTAGAAATTGACTAAAGACACTAAGATTCTGTGGCTAATGAAAAGTTAATTTTTACATATTTGTTACTGAGGAGGTAAGCAAGAGTTTTTGAGAAAGACTTTGCTTTCCTCAAGGTGGTTCCTAAAATTTTGAAAGATAAGTGTATCACAAGAATAAAATGGGAGTAAAACCATGCTGAATTCAGGAGTAATGTGTTACAAACGACTTATAATGTTGCAGGCATTTCTTTTTATCTTTAGAATATCTGAACCTAAAAAAAATAAAATAAAATCACTGAATTCACATTTTTTTAAAAAGGGAAGGAGAAAAATATAGAGGGAATTTTTCCCCTAAACGATAATGCCACTTATAATTAGTAAAAATGATACACATTATTAATAAACTTAAAAGTCATGTATCAATAAGAGGGGGATATCCATTCAGATATCTCCTAGATGGGATTTTCCTGACAATTTCAGATTTTCCTGACAATTTCAGTAGCTTAAGGGACCATGATCCCCAGCTTTTTAATCACAATTGGGATTTTTTTGTTGAGGTTGAACTGAAGAATCAAAGACTAAATGGACTTAAGCAAGTTATTCCTGTACTTTGCATTTTGACAACACTTTTTAAAAATTTTTCTTTTTGTGAACCAGCTAAATTTCATATATTAACTTTGGTATTTAAATGGAAAACACTCCTTTATCCCCATGGTATTATAAAGCCTGAGTTTCTACCTCTGGGCCCCTGATTTCTGTCTTTACCCACCTCAGGTCTGTGCACATCAGTTGTTCTTTGCCTTCAGCTGTTTCCATCAAGTGTCTCAAAGTGAAAACTATTTAAACACAAACTGACTTTTCAAAAAATGACTTTTATTTTGAGTCCAAAGGACTAAGGTAATTCAGTAGTGTACTTCTGTATACCTGTGCTAAAATATTTATTCCCCCAAGGAATCCTCAAAAACACTTTTGTATAAGTATTCTAAAAAAAATAAAATGAAAATACTGTACAGTAAAAATTGTTTGTAGATTTGGGAACCTTAAAGTTTTCCTTTCTCTTCTTTCCCTTGCTTTTCTTTCAGTAGAAAATGTGCATCAGATGTTTATGTTTAATTGGTTTACAGACTGTCTGTGGACTCTTTTCCTGTCAAATTACCAGGTAATGTCCTTTCGCTTAGCAGCTTCATATACCTATAAATGCACAAGTTATTCATGCACAAATTATTATTGGACATAAGAATTTCAAGTTAATGTTGAATCTTTGGAAAAAGGAAACTGGTTAATAGAGTCTAGACTGTTAAGGGAATACAAATTTAAGCAAACAGCCCATGTTGCACTGTAAGTGAAGTATAAAAGAAAAACTGTGTGTGTGCACATTTATGCAGTATATTATAGTGCTGGCATCACATTTGGAAGGAATGACTTTTTATACTGAACTGGTTGATATGGGCAATCATTTTTTGAAATTGCATTAAAAACGCTTGAACATTTGAGGGAAAACGGGCTTTTTGAAATTAAGACTTAAACTCCTGGTTTAGTAAAATGTGTTAGTGCATGTTTTAATATCACCTTTGTATTAGCCAGTATCTGCGTTAGTAATGGAAGTGAAACATGTTTGTTATTTTGCAGTCATTGACCCTGCAGTCATTAGAATTGGTTTCAAAGCCAATTGGCAGTTCTAGGCCAGTATTTTAAAATAAACTTTCAAACTGTAGGCATTTCAGGCATTGCAAATAAGCAGGTTTTCCCTCTCTGCAGTCAAGTCGGAGATTATTTATATCTATCAAAGAGCAGCTTTTCAGTATTTCGCATTTTGAAATTTTCTCCAGTTGTGCAAAATTCAAACATTGCACAATTATGTTGCTCCTGGCATCTCAGGAAGCGTGTGAGGAAAAGCAGATGAGATGTGAGGATGGCAGACTACCTATCCACAGTCCCTTAATCTCTGACCTCTAAGGTTTGGGGATGTGGGATTTTACATTTCCCGTCGGGAATCAACGGAGAGAGAAATACTTATCAAGAGACAACCGCTTTCAAAGCGCACTACTTTGTGCCTTTGCCGTTGTTGCATCACAGCAACATCCGTTTTCAGCAAATGCTCTTCGAAAAAGGCCTACATGTAGAATGTAACGTATCTTTTCCCCTGCGATGTGAATGCTGGACACGGTTTTCTGGGCACTTTCCCTTGACCTCTCTGGTCCCTTAGAGCCCTCTCCTTCAGCTGGAGTCGCGGATCCGCTAAGGGCAGGGGAGGCGCCCCGCGCGGAGAAGCCCACCTACCCCCACACCCACCTTGACTCCGCCCCCTCCGCGCTCCTCCCGGGGAAGGCTTCCGCGGGGCCGCGCGCGCGCGCCCGCCTCTGCTCCTGCGCGCGCTCAGGCTTTTTCCCTCCAGTCCAGCTCGGCCGGGGCGCCGCGAGGGGGCGGAGTGGGGTGTGGTGGGCGCGCTCGGGCGGCTCCTGCGCGTTCCCGCCGAGGCAGCGGCGGCGGGAGCGGTAGAGACGGCGGCGGCGGCTGGAGTCCCGTTGCCGACTCTCACATCCGGGTTCTGGCCGTGACCCAGCTGCGGCCGCCGCGGAGATGTGACCCGTCAGTACGGCAAATATGGCGGAGGTAAGGGAGCGAGCTCCCCCTCCCCGTCCCGGAGCCGGGCGCCCCGGGCCCTGGCCGGGGAGGAGTGGAGTGGGCCTGGCTAGGAGAGGCCCAGCCCTGCTGGCGCCACTGCCCACCTGTTGTCCGGAACAGGCCGCGCTCTGGGCGGGAGCTTTCCTTGGAACTTAGTTGGGATGGGTCCGGGGGTAGGAGGAAGCGGAGGCGTAGTTGGACTTCGGGGGCAGTTTGAAGGGTCGAGTGCTGCGTGGTAGTGCGTGCGGAGAGGGGCGAAGGCGAGTGGGCGCCCTCCAGGCAGGGGCGCCGGTGGCGCAACTTCGCCGGCCGGTGCTAGGGGCCAAGAGAGAGGAGCTGCTGCTTCCTCTTCTTGCGAAGTTTCTTCCCTCCTTCACCGAGATGCTGTTGCGCCCTTCCGTGTCACCCCCACCCGTTTGCTACTGACATCCAGTCCGTGTTGATGGGGAAAACGTAAGGCAGAATGGCCTTCAACTCTCATTTTTCTCATGGAGCTAAGATGAGCGTGGAGAAATAAACGTAGCCTTTCGCGATCCGGCCCTTTAGGTTGGGGGAATCCCCCTGAATCTACGGAACAGTTCCATTCCTTCCGAAGGTAGAACCTTTTTTTCTCTTTATGTTTCGGAAGAGTTGCTTTCTACCTTTCCCCTTCTTCACTTTCCAGGCATCCCCCCCCCGCCCTTTCCTATCAAGGCTATCTATTATTGTCTTTTTTTCCCCCTTTTATGGGAGGTTTTTTTGTTGGTCCCCCCCCCCTTTTTTTCCAGTAAACGAGTTGACCAAAGCCCCCTTTCCTCGGTGGTAATTGTTTTATATTTTGGGGCCTCAAATCGTGGCAAATAACCACTGTTATGATTCATTGAAACTTAGTGTTAACGCCTCTGGAGATTTGAATTTTTGTTTCTGATTTAAACCTTTAAACATTTGATTTTTTTAATACTTTTTTTCCCCCCTTACCCTCGGAAAAATTCGTTATTCCTTATCCCCTAGAGTTCAGGAAGTGATAGTATTTGGAGTTTTAAGTCTACTTTGAGTGAGAGCCTCACTAAATGATTGATAAGGCATTTCTTCTGTGTGAATTACCGTTTTCATGGGCTCAGACATCCCCAAATTCACGAATAGGTAAAAAAATTTTCTTATCATCCAGTCCCCAATATTTGTCTTCATTAATTGCTGTATGAAGTCAGTGGTGAGTTAGGTGAATACTTTAAATGTGGGATACTGAAATATAGATTATGGAAAAAATATTAATTTGGACGCTTTTTCATATACCTGTTGAGTGGAGGGACCTGAAAGTTAGCTGTTTTGTGGAATTGCTCTTAGGTTGCCCCTTCTGCTTTCCTTACGGAAACTGGCTTTGTACTTTTGTAGTGGAGTATTTGCTGTTAAAGGAAGAGGAGATTCACTGTAGCAGGAGTCTTCACTGCTAGTAATCTTTTAAAAACATTTAATACTTTTGATTTAAAACTAAATTTAGATCTTAGATTTATTTCCATTTCTTTTGTTCTTTGTGGTTAAAGAATTGTATTTCAAGGCACATGAGTTGGAGAAAACCTAGTACTTTGTATTTCATTTAAATGTGACTGGATTCATTCCACTGGGCTGAAGGAATTTTAGTCCTGGTAAGATTTTTAAGTGTTCCTTTTTTCATGTGTAAGTTGGGGAAGGGGTTGTATGTAGCTGGATTTACCTACATTTTGTTAAATAGCCTTCAGTGGATTCCCCTTTTCAGTGAATGCCTCTTAGATAAGCAGCAGTGTACTGTGATAGGTTATGTGGTTTCTTCCTTCACGGTGCTGCTCACAATGACTTAAGCTTTAAGTTTTGTAGTCCTATTTTAAGGCAAGCTATTATTGAAGGAAAATAACTTTGTTTTTGAAAATACAGTGAAATTTAAGTTTAGAAAGCTTCGCCCAGAAATTTTAATTGCCCAGCACACTGAAAACTCAATATGTAAATAGGAGTATATTAATATTCTTGTTTTAGAAATTAAAGATGGTTGTATCATAAGAGAGGAAAAGCAATATTTTGAGTCACTAATCATTTCCTAATATTTTCAAGTTTTAGTTTTCTTAAAAATTGCATTACTTGGAGAATGGATTTCTCATGTTCAGTAAGGAACGCATGGATGGTTCAATTTCAAGAAGAGTAAACCTGAACTTTGTGTTCAGTGAATTTATTTAGTGACCTGAAATCTTTAAAAAAAAAATTCATCTTTTAGTGTTGGATAGTTTTGTTTTTAGTGAATTTAGAAGAATGGGGAAACCTTCATTCATCTGTGTCCTACAAAATACCTAAACAGGTGGAGAGGTGAAAAGTAAAATTAGTTTGTATTGTTCTGATTTCAATATTTTAGTAATTAGGATGATTTTAGAGGTTAGTTATTTTTAAAACATAGATGGAGAAGTGCTTGCTTTTATTTTTATATGGGCACTCAGGAGATTCATTCTTTGTGATGCCAGTATAAAGCATCTGGTAGAATAAATCAAATGTGCTATTGCACTTTTGGTTAAGTAGACCTGAGCATTGAAGCTGACTGGTAAAATAACAGAAAATGCAAAGCAACAATATACATTTATTTGATAAATCTGAGGGGAAAACAGGTTATTGAAGAAGCATGTCTCCAGAGAAAAATGTCAATATTATGCTTCTAGGTTCGTTGTTGTTGTTGTTATTTCCTACATAGGAGAATGACCTTACCTTGTTTTTCCAGAAAAGTGTTTAATTCTTGAATACAAATTGATTTAGATGTGAATAGAATATACTAATTTTTTCATATTTGATCTGATCACCTAGGCAGTCTATAAGTAGGAAGTATGTGTTTAATGGTTCCTCAAATCATGCTAACATTAAAAACATATTTAATGTGCTTAGAAGAAATGGCACATACTCTTTTTCTTAATAGGTTTTTAGTAATATTTTTCATTGCTTTTTATCCCTTAAAATTACTTATCAACCTTCTAAAAGGAGGTTCTCCTAGTTACACTTAAAGGAAGGAAATTACAGGGTAGTTGCAGTTTTACAAAGGCAACGAGAAAGAAAGAATAAGAGGAAGAAATAGTTGATCCTTTGGGTTTTATAAGGAATGTGGTACAGGGACCTTTGGGAATGAACAATTTGTCTGTTATTTCAGGGTTTGTAAACACATATGGGACTTTTCTTTTCCAGGGGGGGAAAAAGCTACAACATAGTGTAAGATCTATCTTTTCACCTAGGTCATATTGCTATCATATAAAGAGAAGAAGATTTTAATGAACCTACTTTTCTATATTAGTTTTAAGTATTTAAACCTTTTCAAAACCGATACATAATCTGCTTATTCACTGTCACATCTTCATTTATTTCTCTTGAAAACACACTCCTTGCTTAGTGGGTTTTAGTGTGTTTGGATTTCATTTTTTAAGGAAATAGGATCATCTTGACCATTCTTCTTGATGGTGTTAATTTCTATTCTAAACAAAACTTGTTTCACTGCAGTAGATTTAGACCTTAAATAATTCTCTATAGTGGTAATGAACTTTTTAGTGTTTATACTTGAGTGTATTTAGGATTTATCCAGAGTAAGACTCTGGATAAATGTATGAGAATCTAATAAAGTTTAATTCAGAAGGAGTGATAAAGTGCTTGATAAGGTAGAAAAGGTTGGTTGGAGGATATATAAAAGTCGATTACTTTTAGAGAATTTTTCTACAGGAGAGTAATCAGTTTTTCAAATCAGAAATAAAACACTGGCATGCCTGGGTGGCTCCGTCAGTTGAGTGTCCAACTTTGGCTCAGGTCATGATCTTCTGCTTTGGTTCGTGAGTTTGAGCCCCACATTGGGCTCACACAAAACCCACTTTGGATCCTCTGTCCCCCTCTCTCTTTGCCCCTCCACTGCTTTCACTCTCTCTCTTAAAAATAAACATTAAAAAAAAAAAAAAGAAAACAAACACTGCCATAAGAAACTGATTAGTAAAAATAGAAAAGTAATCACCTGTATAAAAATTTCTTGCTTGAAGTTAGCTTGAGTCCCTGTATGTTTCAAAAGATTTGCAAATGGTTTCAAAATTCATTGCAGTGATAAAACTGTTCAAGTACCAGTCATCACCTGGGACCCATTCTGTTTGACTTATTCTATGGCTTATAAGAATGACTGTTAAATTATGTTTGTGTAGATAGGAAATTCACAAAGTAGCACCCCCAAAAAAGCTTTTTGCAAATTGAGATTTTTTTTAAAGGTCCTAGATTTAAAAAAAAATTTCAGAAGAGGCTGTTAAACATATCCCATCCCTTTAGCTAAGTATTCCTTGGTAGTGTTAGGTCTTTTGAGCAGTTTATAATAAAAGTAAAGAACTTAGATCTCAAAGGAAATTGAACTAGAAGATATCTAAATCTTACTTTGAGAAAATGAAACTGAGCAGAGTTGATGCAATTTGTCCTAAGTTGTGCAGTTAGGCTGTGGCACAATTAAGAGTGGAACCTAGGCTTCTGAATTCCTAGTGCTTAATAATAGCAATTCATCCTCTGAGTTATTACTACTGTAGTCAATTTGCTGGTTTTACCAACACGACTTTCTTAATCTTTTTTATGCCCCCAAATTCTTCAGGGGAAAGTTAAGTGACTTAGTTTTGTATGGAGGAAGAGAAATGGTGAGCACAGTTCCCCTGCTTTCTCCACCTGGAGGAGGGGCATCTAACTCCTTCCTGGCTTCTATCCCCATCACTTGAGAACCTCTGATTTAGTTAGCAGCGTCTATATTGTTAAGTAGGTGATGATAACAAAGAAATGGTGGTGGAATTAGTTTGAGGGGAGAAATTAGTTCAGACAGTTATGTTTATTTGAAAATATGCTTTTGATTGCCTGGAATATATGAATCTGATTACTTCATTTTTACCTTTTTTTTTAAATGGTTATATTCTAGATTACTGTGTTCTAGAGACACATTTGAAGATATCTGAGGCATTTAATATTTGTTACAAGTATTAGCAATTTGATCAACTAAATCATATATGTGGTGAAGATATAAAAGTCAGCTGTTCATTTTTTAATTTGATTTAGCCTACTCATACTCTGTGTGACTGTCTAGTTATGGTTTCTGTCTCAGATAATTATGTATGCACCTAAAAGAAAACTAGGTTATTTTTCTAAATGATACATTTGTTAAAAAAAAAAAAAAAAAGTGGCTAGCAATAGGTTTTCTTAAAAATCTAAAAGTAGAGGAAGGAAATGAAAATTGCTCATAATTCCATAAGATAATCTCCACTGACTTTCTTAAAAAAAAAAAAAAAAAAAACAGTAATACTAACAAGTGGTTAGAAAATTCCAATAGTATAGAAGGGTATAAAATGAAAAAGACTTTCTCTCCCCAACCCATTCCCTAGAGATAACTATTGTTACAGGGTTTTTTTTGTGTGTACTTTGGAGAAAAAAAAAAATGTCATTTATATTCCAGCCCAAGTTACCCCCTTCTCTACTTTTTTTTTTTAACTCCTAATATATGTATGAATAAATAAATAAATGTTTTTTACATTTTTTTCCTCATTCACCACAAACAGACTTGTCTCTTTTTAATGGATTAATAGTGTTTTGTTGCTTGGAAGAACAGTATTTCATTTCTAACTAGTTAAATGATAGACTTGAAAATTTTTTCCCAACATTTTGCTATGAACCACTTTATGGTAACGACTGTTAAACATGTATCTTGGTATGCTTTCTTAGGCTTATCAGTAGGATAATTTCATATTAGCAAAATGATCACTAGAAGGGTTAAACCAACTTGTATTTTTCTACCAATGATGTATGAGTGCGTCATAAATACATTTTCACTTCTAATGAAAAATTTTCTTTACTATTTGCATTTTCTAGTTTGTGCCTTTTCTAAAAATACAAAAAAAAGTTACAAATGAATACCTGTTTTACAGCTCTAGTTTTAAACAGGTACTAATTTGTGCATCATTAATGGTAGATGTCGCAGGTTTTTCTGGAAGATATTGTTAAAGATACCACTTCCTAAATAGACATAGATAATAGTCTGACATGACAGATGATAACTTGCAGTCACATTTTAAATATACTTTGAACAGATGAAAAACATTCAAAAAAGAAAGAAAGTAAGGGGGAGGAAGGAAAGAGGTAAAGAGAAAAGATTTTTAATATAGTTGTTCCCTTGGAAGGTATAGAAATATTCAGGTTGTAGACTTCAGTTCCACCTTCACCACTTACCATGGATCAAGTCACATTATCTCCCTGGGTTTGCTAATCTATAAAATGATGTTGGCAGAGTGGGTATTATTGCCAGGTATGTAGTTATGAGCAAGTAACTTTATGCATTTGAGAATATGTAGTACTATATAAATGTAAGCTGGTTCTGCTCTTCTAAATACCTGAATAAAAAAATGCTCACATTCTGTACATAAATTTCCTGTATTATGATAGTGAACTTTTACTTTGAAAAATAATTTTTTTGCCTGCAGTTGGGACAAAAGTAATGTATAGTATAAAATTTTCAAATGCCAGTTTTCTAAAAGGTCAGTTTTTAAATTAATTGAGTATAATAAACTTATAAGAAATATCTCACTCTCACCCAGCCCAAATGGAAACAGTGGAATTATATTTTGAACATGGAATACTAAAATGTATGTCTAGAGGCATATCTCCCTACTTCCCCTTCCCTATCCTAACCTAGGTACACATCAGTCAAATTACAGTTCTTGAAACATTCCAGTATTTCTGATGTAAAATGGTCATTAATGCTGTCTTTGAATACTGGGTGTTCTCCTTTCTGCCAGCTAACCGTACAGATAATACCAGTCCTCTGAATATTTGGTATCTTAATTAACGGAAAATATTTGGGACCTTTTTCAGAACTTTAAAGTGATAGATAACTTTACCAATACAACACAACAATCAGTATGGTATTGGCAGTTAGTGCTTTTTGAGGCCTTTTAAAACCTGCAAACGCCATTCACAACTCAGTGTCTTTGTTATTGCCAATACCTAACATCTGTGAAAATGTACCTTTTATTCAGAAGAAGAATGACATTTTTAATCAGAAACCCCTTTTTATCAGAAGACTGTTAAATGGAGTAATTATTAGAGTGTTCAAAAAGAACTAAATGCTCAAAGAGCCATTTCTCTTAAGCTCCTAATTTGAAAGAAATGCTGATTTTCTTGTTTCTGCCCTGCAATATTTTCAGAAGTTTACTAAAAAGGAAAAACAGCACTGTGAGGCTACTTTGTGAGTGGCAAACCTGGGACCAGATAAAGACAGTCATCGTTGCCGTAGCCTTGGACAGAAATTGTGCTTAAACTTGGGAAACAAAGCATAACTGCATGACATAAAAGTAGATTAATATTTTAAAATATTGATTTGCTGTGTAATAATTTGTGTGGTGGTTATATCCGTTTGAGCTTAGAAGTGTGTTACTCTGCCCATAAGATGTTAAGCAAGCTAGAAACCCTTTTTATAGTTACATTACTCTATCACCCTGCTTTTCAGCTTCCTGTTAGAGGAATGGAATTAATAAGTAGCACTGGTTTGACTCTGTGTGGCAGAGCAACTTTTAAGTAAGGGTAGTGGTGTGACACTTGAAAATATATAATACTGACTACTGTCAGTCTTTTATTAAAGTAAGTTGATGCTATAGTCAAGAGCCATTTTAAGAATTAAAAGGGAAAAAAAATAGGACCCTTGGGAAGTGTGCTTCAAAAGAACCTAAGTCACCATGTACAATAGAGAATGTCATACTTAATACAATAGCATACTATGGACAGTTTCAAAATAGAATTTTAACACCTTAAAAGAAATTTGTCTTAGATGCCTAGCTTTTGAAAAATTCGTCGCTTTCCTCATTTTATTTTGTTCTTCTCCGCTCCCTTCCGCATTAGTTACCAGAAAGAAGGAAAATAGACATCTTCCTTATGATGGG
Source organism: Lynx canadensis (assembly GCF_007474595.2). NCBI lineage: Eukaryota > Metazoa > Chordata > Mammalia > Carnivora > Felidae > Lynx > Lynx canadensis. The sequence goes on from NC_044310.1 coordinate 54,990,057, forward strand.
GTTATGTCCTGATAAACCTATCATAAGTTGAAAATATTAAGTCAAAAATGCATTTAATATACTTAACCTACTGAATGAACATCATAGCTTAGGCTAGCCTACCTCAAACATGGTTAGAACACTTACATTAGCCTACAGTTGGGCAGAATTGTCTAACACAAAGCCTATTTTATAACAATGTATTGAATATCTCATGTACTTCATTGACTACTAGACTGAAAGTGAACAACAGAAAGGTTGTATGGGTACACAATGGTTATAAGTGTATTGGTTGTTTGCCCTCGTGATCGCATGCCTGACTGGGAGCTGCAACTAGCTGCCACTGCCCAGTATCACAAGATAGTATCATACCACGTGTTGGTAGCCCAGGAAAAGATCAGAATTCAAACTTCGGTTTCTACTAAACGGGTATTCCTTTTGCACTATCATAAAGTTGAAAAATCGTAAGTTGAGCCATAATTGTCAGGGACTGTCTGTGCTGGAATAACTTATCCTTGCTAATAATTTTGGGCTTCTAGCGTGCCTGACTTCTAATGGGCATGAAATAGCTTTGAATGAATAGGAAAGGTTTTAACTATGAAGCACATGCCATTTGAAGCATCTTGAGTTTTTGTTATATATTTACAGAAGTTTATGTTTGTATATGACTTGTTTATAATTTTGAATTAACTGAATTTAGATAAAATAATAGCCTCAAACCGTCAAGTGGTTGTTATTACCAAAATAAGTTGCTAACAGTGTTATCTTTAAATTTTCTAAATGCTTATAGTTAAATTTATGAGGGGTAGAATGCTACAGTAGAAGCAGCATGTTATAATTGGGAATGTTTTTGATTTTTTCATCAAAGACCTTAACCTTTCTAGACTTTAGCTCAAAGGTTACTAATTCTGTGATAATTTAAAAATATGTTGTTTGTTGTAAAGTTAGCCTAATGTACTATTTGGTGCTTAATAACATTTTACTTTTTCCTTCTACTTTATACAACATAATTTTTATTTAAAATTAAGGTCTTGAAGTGTTTTCGCCTCCCTTCTTTCACGTATTTTAAGCCAGAGGCCAGCTTGTTAGTGAATCTTGTGTGTAATTTCCCCTTTATTGATAAGAGAAAATATTTCAGAAAGTTCTAATATCTAAAATCAGATCTCTTAAGCTGCATATGTTATGAGATCCATATTTGCCTTTAAAATCTGAATCAATTTCATATTATTGTCTTCATTTCTAGATTCAGGAGTGGTTGGGATTTTTATATATTTAAATATAATGTCAGAGAAAGGATTATATAGAAGGTTTTAATTTGTCTTAGATAATTCAGATGTAAAAACTTAACTGTGATCTTTGATGTCAAACTGGTCCTTGAGTAATTCCTGTAAATTTTGCACAGATTTACTATACAAAGATGCTAATATTTCTTCTTTTCTCCCCCTCCTCAGCCAACTGTTGAGTCTTCAAGTCCAGGTAAGTATTTTCTGTATTTTCTATAATTTCTGTTTGACTAACATTTGTCCTATTATAAAAAGCCTAGAGGAGTTAGACTGTCATCTGACTTGCTTTTCTTCTGAATGCTTCTTTTCTCTGGGGAAAAAGAAATGGATGAAATATTTGACTGCCCATGAAAGTACAGGTGAGGCTGCTGTGAGTTCAACCTCATGACTACTTGTAGGTTCACTTTTTTTATGAATTACTACGTGTATTTCTTATAGGTTTTAATTGATATTCGATTTCAAGTAAATATGAAGTGTGTTTTTTCAAAAGGAGTCACTAACTTAGAAATATTTGCTTGTATAGGAAGCTCAAAGTTTTTGAGGAAAAAAATGCATTTAGTGAGGGAGGAAAAAAGAAGCAGAACATTCAAAAATGAATATTCAATGTTATAAATTAAGGAGGTTATGTTTAGATTGAGTAGGATCCGATTTTACCCACAGACCATATAGAGGTTGCAAACGTGATCTTTTAAATTTTTTTCTTTCTAATGTTTGTTATTTTTGAGAGAGCGAGAGACAGAGTCTGAGCAGGGAAGGGGCATAGAGAAAGAGGCAGACACAGAATCTGAAACAGGCTCCAGGGTCTGAGCTGTCAGCACAGAGCCCGACATGGGGGTCAAACTCCAGAATGGTGAGATCATGACCTGAACCAAAGTTGGATGCTTAACCGACTGAGCCACCCAGGCGCCTCGCAAACATGTGATCTTTGACCTATATCTGGGCCACAAATGTTTTTTTGTTTGGCCACTCTAGTGATTTTAAAAACCTAGAATATTTTATATAAAATCTGAATTTAGGCTTCTCATGATTAGTCAGAGGTTCTGGCACCACTGGGTACAGCATTCCTTTATAGCAACAATTGGTTGGAGCCAAATAGCAGTCAGGAAAGAGCCCAGTCTGCCTTGGTGTCCAGAAACTTCACCAAGAGAGAGGACTGTCTTCTACAGTGGAGTTCGTGTAAGGAACAGTGCGAGATAGTTAAAGAGTCAGGAAGGGAGTTCTCAGAGGCAGGGTAATGTTTTATTTGAAAACATCATATATATATTGAATATTTAGGTATGATACATTACTGAATTTTCCAGATTATTAAAGCAATCTTTCTATGTTGTAAATTTTAGAAAGAATGTTTGTAAAAATGCTTAATATATGCCTTTTTTAGTGGTTTAGGATTCTTTTCATGAACAAAAATAGTTGTATTCTATGTAGTACGATGTATGAAGTAAGAGTTGGATTAGGATACCTCCAGATCCCTTCCAAATGACTAGTGTGCTCAGTTGACTGTGAGTTTTTTTGTGTTTATTTAGCTACAAATGTCTTATTCTTTTTAATAGGCTTGGAAGTAAAGTATATTAGGCGTTGTGACATTTCTGAAACTCAAGGATTTTTTTAAACTTATTAGTTTATAAATATGTTCTGGATGGTTGAGGTTGGAAGTAATCTGACCTCATAAATAGCAGATTATTTGTATCCTTTTTGGGACATGGAATTGTACCCAATATTTTTTTTCTTTCAAACACAGACATCTTTTTCATCGAAAAAGTGGGTTCTGGTTGTTTCTGTTCATGTTGTCACATTGCAAATAGACTGAGTTTTAGATATTTTTCAATGAATTTTTGAGAAATTCATCAAGTAATACATAGGCACAAAAAAAGTAATTACTTCAAAGGTGATACTAATGGCTTTCTCAGTTTCCATTGCATTTGAATTGGCCTAGGCTGAACTGCAAGAATAGCGGAACTTGAAGAATACAATGTTTTCGATGGCCTTTACTACTTGCTGAATGCTTATACAAATAGATTGATTTTTTTTGGTTTCGGGCTAAGGAAGATCTTTTGAAGTAGATAGTGTTTGTAGTATCAGGTTTCTGCCCAAGGGAATATTTATTGTCCTTACAATACTAATTGTAGGCAGTTAACAAAAGTTGGTGGGAAAAAATTAGGAATAGAGGCTTTATGTAAAAAAATTTTTGGTCCGCTGGTAAGAGGCTGTGTCCTTTGTAACATCTGTACTTTGGAATTGATATTAGTAATAAGAGTCACATGACCCAGGCTCAGTAATTTGTCTCTGGACTTTCCCAGTGTAAACCTGTACAGGTAAAATACAAGACTTTACCTGTAAGACTAGTAGCCATTAGATGTAGGGATTTAGGGAAGAGAAGGAAATAAAATTATTAAATGAATGCACATGATATGTTTAATTTATCTTTTGAATCTTTGAAAAGATGTAAGATACCTTAGTAATTTTGTATTAGGGTACAATTTTATTACCAAGCTGACACTTGCCTTAACTCTGAAGCAAAATATTTATTTACACAAAGCACCAGACTCCCTGCCCCTAAATTTATTTTGGGGATTTTTACCTCAAGGAGACAGCCTAGTAGGCTAGGAAAAGAATGGTTAATTGGTCTCAACAAGGCAAAAATAAGTCAAGTAAAACCAAGAAGTCAGATTAAGGCAAGAAAAGTGAAATTGAAAGTTAGAAAACAGTGTGGTATATGTATGGAGAGGATTGGAGTGAGAAGGGGAAAAAGGTTCACCCACACTTTGTTATTTCTTGTAATGAGAGGGTAAAGTGGCAAGGCTTTAAATATAAATGGCTTTGGAAGTAATGACAAAAAATGGGAGACTTCAGGTAAGTAATATAGCACTCAACTTGGTGCTGTGTACTCATGTGAGTTTGTTTTGTTTTTGTTTTAGTTGGTGAAAGAGTATACGTAGTTAGGAATTAAGCATAATTATTTTTTACAATATTTGCACTCAATAGGAATTAGGATAATAGTGTACAAAGTTGTGGTGTGAGGTTGTTCTAGGATCTTCCTGCCTACAAAGGAGAAGAAAAGTACAGCATGATTTGTAGGAATACATGATTATTGACTAAGTGTCCTAGAAGGTTGCTGTGTGAACTGACAAGTTTTGGGAATGTTTTTTCATTAAAAACTCAAAAAGAAGGAATAATGATTGGGACTATTAGGGACTTATCCCTAATAGTCTGTTTTTCAAGAAGTCAACTTCTAACGCTTTGTTTTACTTACTGGTTCTCTCACTGGACTGAAGGAAGAGCATACTGATGTAATATATTACTAGTTAATGGTCTTAACCTTTGTTATTAAGTAAAAAGCTACAACTAAATTCGTGGCTCTCGAATTGTTTTCTCATGGAACTTTTGTGTCTAGTCCCTCAGCCAGTACCAAGGTGCTGTATTAAAACTATGCCATGCTTTTCTTAATTATCCAAAGAAATTAATACACTTTTCTAAATGTTTTTATTTTATAAATCATTCTAAAACTTTGATAGTTTGTTAACTTAATTTGTACTATAAGGTGATTCCTGGTTTAGAAATAATAGTTATTTTATATTTAATATTAGTATTTTCGTCAAAGAGCAGGATGACTTCTAAGTGCTTCACCACCTGATCTGGCTTGCAGTTCAGTCATCTTAGTAAAAATAGGTTCTCTTCAAGTATTCCTTGAGGCAGGATACTTAATGTCTCTGAGGCTGTGGCTTGCAGGAAGCTTAGAATGCAGTAAAAGCACAGGCACTGAATTAGCAGACCCATGATTCAGATTCCGTCCTTGCCGCCTACTGGCTCTGTGAGTTTAAACGTGCTGCTTAAACTCAGCCTCAAGTTTTGGTTTTGTTCAAGTTTGGGTTTGAAGATTAAATGAGATACAATGTATGTGAAGTGCTTGAGCCATAGTATTTGGCACACAGTAAGCACTCAGAATATGGTATTTACACTGAAAATTGAGGGAGATGACAAGAACCCTGAACCTTGAGTGTCCCCTTATCCCTAATAGTCTGTTTTTCAAGAAGTCAACTTCTAACGCTTTGTTTTACTTACTGGTTCTCTTACTGGACTGAAGGAAGAGCATACTGATGTAATATATTACTAGTTAATGGTTTTAACCTTTATTATTAAGTAATACAACTTTTTAACAGTTTAAATTGATAAAAGAAATTGCTGATTGATTTTTTAAATGTTAAATAACTCGTTTATTCATAAAAAAATGAATTTGTAAACTTAAGTCCAGGTTTGGCAATAGCCAATTGTGGGGTAGTTTATAGAATGTATATGCTGAGTATTTGCAATCTACTATTACAGGCTTGACCCTATTGAGTACAGCAGTATTCCCCAGCCAGCAGGCTAAAAATAGATTAGCTTACACATCAGTTAGCTATTAGATTATTTTTAATGAGTTCATAAGAGTTCTGTATGCCATTTTAATAAATTTCAGTTTTATATTCTCTATCTGAATTATTTCAGACCAAAATCAACTAAATAAATTAAGGACGGCTACTTACATGTTGAAATATATTTCCGTGGAAGTGCTAATAGAATAATATTTGAATATAGCTGTATTTTCATTACACTGTGTATTCAGATGACTGTATATCTCCCATGACTGTATTCTCATGGGCCATAAGGACTCATACTCATTGGGTCTATTAAATATCAGTCAGATGATTAAGAATTGTGGTATTTCCCACATGAATTACCATTCTTACTTGATGTGATCCATTATTCTTTACAACTGAAATTTTGTGTTTAGATGACAGTACTCTTTTTAAGAGCTGTACACACTTTTTTTAAAGCTACACTTCTCCCACCCCACCAGTTACAATTTTAACTGTGAATATATAGAGGTGAAACAGGACAAAAAATAATCCCTTAGAGAAGAGTATTTTTTACAGGGACAGAGTGATGAGTAAGGGTAAGAATTTTAGAAAACTAGTACTCGATGTGCATAGCTTTTCCCTGATACTTTTGTTTGACCTGTATCCAACTTCAAATAACATACACATTAAATGAATATTAATAAGATAACACTTCATTTGGTTTACCAAACTTTTTAAAATATTCTTTACCAGGAGGTTCAGCAACGTCAGATGACCATGAATTTGATCCATCAGCTGACATGCTGGTTCATGATTTTGATGATGAACGAACATTAGAAGAGGAAGAAATGATGGAAGGAGAAACAAACTTCAGTTCTGAAATAGAGGATCTTGCAAGGGTAAATAACAGTAAGAGCTAGAGGATGAAGTAGTTAACAGCTTTTTTTGCAGATAGAGGAAACATTTGAAATTTTCATTCTCTACCTTTGTTTTTGGGGAAGAGTGGTGTTACATATAATTGATAGTGAAAAATTCTATGTGGTTGTAGGTGAGATATTTAAAGTTTGAAATGAAAGGCATTTTTTTAAAAAAGGAATAGCTATTATGTGGAATAGAATTACTTGAGTAAAACATAGGCTGGTCAAAAATAGGCTATAACGGTATGCTGAATTTCCTCTTACATACCTCTGTCCTCTCCCAGTTACTGACCTTTTACTCGCACCCTTTCAGAGCCAGAATTTTTTTAAAAATTTAACGTTTATTATTTTTGAGAGACAGAGACAGAGTGCGAGCAGGGGAGGGGCAGAGAGAGAGGAAGACAGAATCCGAAGCAGGCTCCAGGCTCTGAGCTATCAGCACAGAGCCCGACGCGGGGCTCTAACCCATGAACCATGAGATTATGACCTGAGCCGAAGTCTGACGCTTAACCGACTGAGCCACCCAGGCACCCCGAGCCAGAATTTCTTAATAGTGGTCATCATGTTTCTCATTTCCAATTTATTCCATAAAGTACTCTGGATAGTTTCTGTCCCCTCCTATCAAGATGACCAATGATCTTACTATTCTATTCATCATTTTTCTCTCTATTCTCAGCCATATTCAACAGTTACTGCTTCCTTTTATTTGAATTCTGGAGTACCCTACTGTCCAGTTTTTCTTTTCTGTTTGTTTCTATTCAGTATCCTTTGCAGACTCATTTTCCTTCACCAAAGGTGAATTTGGAATTTAAATTTAGAATTCCCTAATTCTCAGTTCTGGATTTTTCTTCTGTCTATAAATCAGTGCGCCTCAGAATGTAGTATGAGAGTCAGCTGCTTCAGAATTGCTCATAGACTTAAGAAATGCGGGTTTCTATGCCTCTCCCCAGGCATATAATTAGAACCTCTGTGGGGTATATACACACCAAATTTGAAAATTACTAAATTAGGTGATCTGTTCTAATCCATTCCCATAGTGTCAGTATTCTCTATTTTTCTAGCATTAATATATTCCCTATTCCCAATTTTGTTTAACCTCCTGCTTGACATTTCTGCTTGGATATCTCCATAGACATCTTTACATTTTAAATGTCCAAAGCAGAACTGTTGATTGATCTCCTACTTCCTCCATCTGTTCCTTCCCTATCTTCAACATAAAAAATGGCACTGTTTTACCTTATTGCCTAAATCAGAAATCAGGAAATCCTCTTCCTTCATTCCTAATAATCATGAATAAGCCTGTCATTTCTTTCCACAAAGATACCTCTTATCTGACTGTTGTTCTATCTCTGCTGCCACTGTCTTGCCCAGGTCACCATCATTTCTAGCCTAGCCTATTACCATAGCTTCCTAACTGGATTCTCCATTTTTAAAAGAGGATTCTCCTCTTTTACCATTCTTTCATCCGGTATATTTCTATAATAATCATCATGGTATTTTCAAAGTATTAATGCAGTTGTGTCAGCCTTTTATTTAAAACTGCAGTGTCTTCCTGTTACATGGGAAGAAAATCCAAACTCCTTGACCTGGCCAGCAAGGCCCCTGTCATGCTGTTACATAGCCACACCAGGTGCTTCTGTTCTTAGATATGCTGTTTCTTCCTGCTTCAAGGCCTTTCAGCTCTTTCCTACTCCTCGGTATGTGTTTTCTGAGGCTGGTTCCTTACCCCTTAAGTCTGGGCTTAATGTTGCCTTCTCACAGTGACCTTACCTGTTCCCAGTTAGCTTTTTTTTTAATCCACTGTACCCCATTCAATGCTTTCTTTATAACTAACACAATTTGTAATTATATGTTTGTCTCATTTATTGTCTGTGTCCTCCTTTAGTTCCATGAGAGGAGGGACAGTTTTATTCACCAGTGTATTTCCTGATACTTAGCAAGAGTGGTCAAACTTTTTGGATGAAAGGATAAATCACTCTGGTATGCTCTTATTAAAATGTATTGTGTATATGATCTGCTACACCCCATGACAAAAAGAACATACAAAATAAGTAAGACGTAGTGTCAGCCTTTACACGTTTAGAGTACATAATATTTTGGAAAAATTAATTCTTGTATAGTAATATGTGTTGCCGAGTTTTAGTTTTTATATTGCACATTTAAAGAACTAGAAAAGGAATTCTATTACTATTTAGTCAAATCTTGTCAGATGGTCCCCTTTTGGATCTTTTAGTAATTAAAACTAGCTTAATCCACAGTGCCTAAGCAATTCAGTGTTTTATTGTTTTAAGCCAGAAAACAATTGGTCTTAGTGACCATGATGTATAGTTGTTATAAAAGCTTTTCAAGAATGGGTTAAAAAGCACTTGAGGAGCCTGGAGTCAAAACTGTTCTTTACAAGAGGCTAGAAAGTCATTCAGAAGACTGTTATAGTTTGTTTGAATGATCTAGAACCTACGTGAACATCAAAGGAAATGGTTGATTTAGGACTCAATCGCAGTCACTTCATATATTCATTAAATGGAAGGCAGTTATTTGCCTGTATTTCACAGAAACTTCTATCACTTTAGGTATATTTTCATTTCTGAATAACCCATCCATGGGATAACCCTGAAAGGAGGAAAATCTTATATATTCCATTTTCTCACACTCTACATTGCTCAAATAATTAAGTAGTCACTCAGGAGGAGATAATCAGTACAGGTTGTGTGGTAGAATGATTATTGGTTGTTTTTGTTTTTTTTTTCTGTTTCTGAAAACAGGCTATTACATTTAATTAGTACAAAATTGCTAATGAGCTTTGCTAAAAGTTTGGGCGTGTTGTTGTTTCCTATTTCTCCTTTATTCTGCCTCCTTTGGTCTTTTACAGCCTCCCCATATTTGCTTTCAGGTGACCCTTCCTTAGGAAAAAGAATTTAAAATAGAATTTTTTATAGAGGATATAGAAAGGAAGAGAAAGGGGAGCCAATCTTTTATCATTCTCCTCAAACAGGCTGTCTTACATCTTTTCAGATGCTTCTAACTTTTCCCAGAATAATTAAAATTTAGGTTTAAGTTGCGCATAATTACCAATGCTTTCATCTGTAACCTGCAGCTAAGCTAGTTTAGGGCCGATATGTTGTGTTTCTTAAAGTTATAAACTTTTTAGGTATGAACCAAACCAAACTGGTTTTTGTTTTTATTTAAAAAATGAGCCAGATTTTCTCACTGATTACTGATATTCTTTTATAGAAATGAAACATTACAGTTCTGTCAAGAATCAGGTGATTTTTTACCTGGCATGTTGGTTGTGTGACATGGACTTCTGATGTAATTGTGGCAGAATTTTGACTAGCAATTCATTCTGGAATTGTCAATAATTGCATGGCGTGTAGTTTTAAGTTCATTCAGTTTGAAATCTAAAGTTTTAAGTGAAAAGTAGCTTTTCATAGAAGAAGCTTTGATGTTTGTTGTTACATTTGTACAGTTCAATACAGGCATGAATCTTAATATAAAATAATTATGTAAGTTCAGCATTTGAATATTTTAATAGAATTAGATATACACGTTAGAATTTATAGTGGTAATCTTAGAAGGGGTATCAGAATCGTTCCTGTAGTGAATATACTTTTGTTTGCTTGAGTAGCAATATGCAGGCTGGCTTAACTCTGTTTTTCAAATGTACTCTTAAAATTCAAAGTCTTGTTTTGAATGGCACAAATGTAGCAGTCTGTTTGGGAGAAGGGGGATCAGGATCAGCTATATCTTTACGTATTTATCTGTATTTTTAAAAAAATCATGTTATAACAATATTATACTTAATACTCACTTTGAAGTGCTAGACACATAACCATCTGGTGAATCTCCAGAACTGGAAAATAAAGATTAAAATGTGAGAGGGTTTTGTGAAGTGTACACATGACAAGAATTACATAGAATAAAAAGAAACCCCAGTGTGGGAGTTCTAAAGAAAAGTTAACTGCCTCCATCCCTTTATAGTTTATCTTATAGTGAAGCCCCAACAACCCCAAGAGGTTGTTTACCTTAGGAACGGTCTGGTCTCTCTAGTCCAGTCTGGATGTGTAGTCCCTTATGCCATCCTGGCTGGAAATCAGTCTCTTTCCTCCTCCTTCCCCTCTTCTTTCAGTAGCATTTACTGGTAAATTGGTTGTGGTACACAGTATAAGAAGCGTACTGTGTCCATCCAACAGATGACCCTTGAATAGCCAATATCTGCTGTCTCCTGCAGTCATTTCTAAAAAGACTAACATGAACGCGGCTGAGAGGGACCCACTCCTCTATGGCTGGCAGATGGACACCACTCCAACCTTAAAATAGTGCTGTAGTTATTTGGTAACTTTACTGTTTTGAAGTTAAATGGCAGATAGATAAAATGTCTTTTGAAAATATCTGTTCTTTTCACCTCCAGCTAGCCTCTTTTTAGGTTATGCAGACATGATTGCTCCTCTTTTTGTTATTGTGCTTAATCAACTTATTTCTTTTTTTTTTTTTTTAATTTTTTTTTTTCAACGTTTATTTATTTTTTGGGACAGAGAGAGACAGAGCATGAACGGGGGAGGGGCAGAGAGAGAGGGAGACATAGAATCGGAAACAGGCTCCAGGCTCTGAGCCATCAGCCCGGAGCCTGACGCGGGGCTCGAACTCACGGACCGCGAGATTGTGACCTGGCTGAAGTCGGACGCTTAACCGACTGCGCCACCCAGGCGCCCCTCAACTTATTTCTTAAAGCACAATATGCAAGTATAGTCCATGTTCCTGTATTTTTATTCATTTTGTGCTATGTCCATATCTTCCATATATTTCATTCATTCATTCATTCATGCATTCATTCATTTATTGAGAGAGAGAGAGAGAGACAGCGTGCACTTGTGCACGCAAGCAAGGGAGGTGCAGAGAGAAAGAATCCCACACAGGCTCCACTCTGTCAGCGTTAGTACCCAACATGGGGCTCAGTCCCATGAACCGCTAGGTCATGACCTGAGCCGAAATGAAGAATCGGACGCTTAACCAACTGAGCATCCCAGGGACCCCTTCCTTATATTTCTTATTCCTTATATTTCTCGGTTTTGAGGAAGGCAGTACATATGCATGTATATGTAAAGGTACTGTGAAACATTTAGTCAGACTTCCTGATTCAAAACTCTACTGCAGGTGTGTGACTCTGGACAAGTTACTTAATTTCATTAAACGCCAGTGTCATACAAGGATGATATACATAAAACATTTAGCATAGTGTCCTATGTGATAATCACTCAATAAATCTTAGTAGTTTTTATCATTCATAAAATTCTCAAAGGTACTTGTAACCCCCAAACTGTGACGTTCCATTCTACTTGACCCATAATTTTTTCTTTCACTTTGTTTCTCCCATTTCTATACTTACATACTACATTTGTATGGATGGTAATAAGACACTACTACTTTCTTGTGGTGTTTCAGTTTAACTTGAAAGCCCCTTATTAGTACCTTATGGAACATAGACTTTGACCATATAAGTTAATGAGAGATTATCTGGAACAGGTGACTGGCAGACCCCAGTATAATAATGTGCTGAGTCAGCCACATTTTATTCAGCTTTTAGTCTTTTTTCAGAGACAAATGGCAAGGAACATTTGTTTTATAGGGTATCATTACTGTTTATATCAGTATTTTTGGAGGCAAATAATAGAGATCTATCTTGAACTTACTTAGACAAAATAAGGAATTTAACGTAAGGCTCATGTAATTTTAATAAGGGCAGGGAGATATCTAGTCCTTAGGGACTCAGTGCCACCAAAAGATATTTTCTGTTTCTGCTGTTCTACATGGTGGCATCCTTTTTAGACCAACTTTGTTTATACGCTGTCAGTTTCCAGGTCTCCAAGATGTACTGCTTAAGATACTCTATGTTTTTTTAGCTGCTGTTGGTACAAATCTGGAAACAAACTATGGCCAGGCTTGGGTCACGTGCCCATTCCAAACTTATGGCCAGGAATGCAGTGATTCCAATTGCATCAGATGCTATGTAGTCCAGAAAGTGAGCTCTCAATCAAAATACATGCTTGGAATGGAGGAAAGAACATTCCTGAAAGAAGATGAATATGGAAATAGAAAGAAAGGATTTGAGGGGGTGGGGCAGACAATAAATTATCCTTACAGGGTACTTGTTAAATGCTACGTACATCCATTAGTGCATAGTAGGGACATAATAAATGCTACTTGAATTTGAAACTGAGGATTCCTCAGCAAAATTGATTTTGGTTTTTATTATAGTACTTGTAGCTCAGTGTTTGCTGCAAGATCTTCACTTTATACCTTAGTTGAAGTAAGGTATTTTTTATACTAATGTCAAACTCTGTCTTGTATTCCTCAGTCAGTCTTGATTGTTGTTTACTAACTTGTTGCTTACTAACTTGGTATTAGGTGACAAGAAATTAAGTTAAAAGTCAATACCTAAGCAAAAGCATAAAACCGCTATATCCTTTATTGTTAATATTAAGCAAGCATTTCCTCAGTGGAATAGGCAAGGATATTTTGTTTACACGTGATAGAACCCAGCTAAAATTAACTTTGAAGTTTATTAGAACTTTATTGGTTTTAATTTATTGTTTTTAATATTTCTTAGAACTGTTTTAGAAGTCATATGAATGTGTATCTGGGAATAAGGAGTGTCTAGAACAGAGATTCAGTGTCACCAAGACCTCTTAATCACTCTTTACTAATGGTTAAATCCTGTTGATTTCTTCAAGGTCTCTTGAGTTTTTTCTCTACCACATCCACTAATTTAACTAGTTTAGGCTCTAATTATACTACATGTGAACAATAGCAGTGGATTCCAACCTAGCTCTGTCTCTGGCAAACTAAATCTTTTCCTGCCAAAGTCCATCTGGAACATTTTGTTACATGTATAATCTTCCCTAAGCCCTTGTAGTGTCAATCACTGCTCAACAGTTACTCTCAAATGCAGTCAAAAGTAGAGTGTAACACTTCCTACTAGAAACTAAGTGAAACTAGAGAAAGGTAAAAATACAAGATCGAACTTATTTTAGTTACTACAGATGCCTTCTGCTCTAATTAGGGTAACCTTGTATTCATTTTTGTTTCTGTACGTGTGCGATAGTCATTTCCTCTGACTTGAGTGACTTTTCGTTATCTGTCAGTTCTGTTTCTTCGCATTCAGTTAGGTCTCCAAATGTATTGTGACCAACCACTTTCAATTCTCCTCCATTCTCTGCTTAGTCAATATTAGCAGTGTTGCTAAATTTTTCTTTGAGAAATGAAAAGTGAGTTACAGTTCTTTTTTTTTCTTTTTTTTTTTTATATTTAAAGGGAACTTTTTTATTGCTTTTTATGTACAGAAGACTCAACATTTAGCCCAGCTTGGTGGCCAGTTGTTTAGCCTTTGTCTTTTCTAGCTTGGCAGTGTGAGCTACTGACTTTGCATCTAGGATGTTGCCTCCCCAGTGACCGCAGATCTCATCATATCTGTCATGGTAATTGGTCCTGATGGCTTCCACCAGCTTGGCCAGAGCTCCTTTGTCTTCCAAGTTAACTTGTGTGAAGGTGACAGTGGTGCAGGTCTTCCTGTGGACCAAGTAGCCCAGCCTGGCCTTCCCCTTGATAATGCAGTGGGGAATCCCCATCTCACAACGCAGGACAGTCAGGACGACAACCAACTCAGGGGGATCCACAGCATGTGCAATCACTACCAACTGAGCCTTCTTGTTTCTGTTAAGTTGGTGACAGTATTAACCCCTGCTGGAAGGACAGACAGCCTCTTAATGGGGACATCCCCTTTGTCAGCAGCTTTCTTCTCAGCCCTGGTCAACAGTCTCTGTTTTCTTCTCTTTCTTCATCTTTGGTCTGTATTTATGGGTCAGCTAAAGCAGTTAAGTAGCTCTTTGGCAGTCCAAGACATGGGTGAACTGGTTAATCCCGTGAGGCTCTTTCAGACATTGATAGAGACTAGCCCTTTGCTGCTGCAGTTGGATGTAGCGGGGCCATTTGACAAAGCAGGTGGGGTTCCTTTTGGGCTAGGTACCCTGTCCGATACCAAAACTCTTGAGCCTCTTCTCAAACAGCAGGTTGACCACCTTCTTGGCTTCCTGCTTCCTCATGACAGCAGGGGTTGGGGCCACCTTCTTCCCTTTAGCCTTCTTTCCTTTTGGCATCTTGGATGGCTGGAAGAGAGCTCAAGTGAATCATACTTCTTAAATGCTTATCTAGGAGGAAAAATTCTTGACCTAACCATGGAAATGAGACATTCCACGTTCCCGATAGTAATTAAAAAAAAAAACCCAAAAAAACAAAACAAAAAAACTGTTCCATGCAGTTAGTATGTCACCTATCCTTTTGACATATAACTGACCTGGGTTAACAGATGTTAGTGATAAGCCTTATTAACAATAATAATCAAACTTTATTACCTCTCACTGGAAAGGAAATTTGCAGGTATCTTAGACTGTAAGATAAGTGGTTCTCAAGGTAGTCTCATACCAAGAGCATCAGTATCACCTGGCACATATAAAGTGCACATATAAGTGCAGATACTCAGGCCCAACCTCTGCCCTACTATAGTAGAAACTTGGATGGGGCCCAGCACTCTGTTTTGATAAGCCCTCAAGGTGATTCTATTGCCCTCAAATATAAGAAACCCAAGCTAGAAAGCCCGCAGACATTTGATTGATAACCTACCTACTTTGTATGTTCTTTCAAAGTATCAGTTAACTCACTTTTAAAAATCAGACGTAATAGCAGTCTATATTAGGGAAGTTTTAAAGATGAGATATTGATGAAACAAACTCTTCATGAATTCTTAAGGTTTGTGTAAATGTTAGTTGCAAACTTAACGCTGAAGCTTTTTTGGTGCGTTCTTGTTCATAGTAGTGACTGCCATTGTCAGACCTTCTAATTTGTGGTATAGAATGAGTTTATGGAAAATACGAGCTGGGATTAGGTCTAGGTATTATAGAAAAGTCTCTCAGGGCATGAGGTTTCTTTCTGCTTGGTTTTCTTACTTGTACATAAAGGTAATAAACTGTCCCACTGGTGCTTTTAAAGATCTGTTGAGATTGCATAATACTCTTCCTTTGCTCTTGTTCAGAAGAGAGAGAATAAGATAGTGGAATCAAAGCATTTATCACAAATGTGCACATAGAAGACACTTTAGGGCGGCTGTTTGTTATTACTGTGTATACAACCAACCTTTTCTGTAGCTTTCTTTTATTCTACTTTCTTGATTTTGAAGTTCTGTTTTAGTTCTTAAATCCTGATTTTCTAATTCCAAATTTCTGTGTCCTGTACCAGGTCCATGGTACGTGGATCTCTGCATGGATTAGATCCTTGAACACCTCAAGCACTGTTTGTGTTATTGCACTTTGAGAAACACAATAGGAGATGCCAGTTAAGTATGCCAGCTAGTCATTCAGCTGGAGTGGTAGTACCTTACCTGTTACAGTTACCACTTTTCAGGTTGTGGCTGTTGGGGGTCACCAGGGCTCTCAGAATTGATTTCTCTTTTAGAGATAGATTCACAAACTAATATATAACTAGAATCTCCATTTACAATGTGAAATACCCGTGTTAAAAATAATTTTCTTCCTACCTCTTTCTATGAGAAAAATTTTTCAAATTATAAACAGTAGTTGCTTCCTGCACACAAATTCTGAGTGATGAGAGTTAAATGTATGATCTAAGTACTTAGTGTCATCAGGTTATATCATCCAATCTGATTTATCCATCTCTATTGGAACAATGTATGTAACACATGGGCAACTTCTTTCTGTCCATGAATAATGCTGCAAGACTGCTGGAGAAATACAAAGCATGTTTTGTTTCATGGTTGCCCTTCTGGTAGGTTCAAAACTGCCTATTAAATTTTTCTCAGAGAGGTGGAGCGGGGGTTGTAGAAGGAGGGTGTGCGTGAATGTGTGTGTAGTATGTTCAGGTGATTTGGATTACATTTTTTTTTAATGTTTATTTATTATTGAGAGACAGAGAGACACAGAGTGTGAGCAGGGGAGGGGCAGAGGGGGGGAGACACAGAATCTGAAGCAGGCTCCAGGCCCGAGCTGTCAGCACAGAGCCCGACGTGGGGCTCAAACTCACAAACCGCGAGATCATGACCTGAGCCAAAGTCGCACGCTTAACTGAGCCACCCAAAAACCCTTACATTTTCTTTTTATAGTCAAAATAGTCTCCTATTTCCCTGATACTTTATATCACTTGATTACTGATTATTAGAGTACCTTCTATAGAACACTTGATTTCATTTCATTGCATATGGATATTTCTTCATTTCACTCTCAGGAGGTATGTTTTTTATGGGTATTACTGGCTGAAGCAGTATTCTAACGTACTGAAGAGTGAGTATAGGCTTTTGGAATTAGACCTGAATTCTGGCTCTACTATTTGTACCCTGTATCATTTTGGGGGAAGTTGCTTAATCTGTGAGCCTGAGTTTCTCATCTGTGAGATGGGGTAATGTAACAGTTTTGTAAAATAGATTGTAAGGATTGCATATGACATGATTTTACATGATTATAGGTAACCCTAGAAAAGAATGTATGACTAATGTAATCCAGTATTATTCTTATATTATCATTATTGTTTCTTTTAATGTGTTTGTTTCTTTTTGTTTTATTGTTTCTTATTGTTTCTTTTAATTTTCCCACTCCCAAATTGTATAGGGTACTCCTAAGTGTGAGTATCTATACATAGTGTTAACTGTCAAGCTACATTTATTGATTGCACAGAAGAACGGTTCTAATTCTAAGCCAGTGTTACTTTTTTTTGTTATTGTTAGCAATTAGAATTGATCAGTCTCTTATAGAAATTCTTGAAAGACTAGGATTTTCCTAGGCTTCAGAATTATTTTGGCTCACCTTGTATGATTTGAGAATTCTCGATACAGGTCTAAAAGTTTTCTGTGTGGAATGAAGGCTGTAGATCTGTGAATTACAGGAAAATGAAATAATCATTTATTCAGAAGTTAACTTTTTATTTGGTCTGTTTAGGAAGGAGACATGCCAATTCATGAACTTCTCAGTCTTTATGGTTATGATAGTACTATTCGACTCCCTGAAGAAGATGAGGAGGAGGAGGAAGAGGAAGAAGAAGGTGAAGACGATGAAGATGCTGATAATGATGATAACAGTGGCTGTAGTGGGGAAAATAAAGTAAGGTTATACACAGTAATTCTTAAGATTGTAGTCTTTATTCTTGTTGCAGTAGTAATTTATTAATATTGGAAGTTGCCTGTAATCTACTCCTGAGAAAGTAATAGTTTTATCTGTGTCTTTGTGCATTTCTTTTCAGTGTCTCTTGTAAGTAAATTTGAACTAACTTAAAAAAAACACTGTTTCTAAGTAATAAAAGCTAATTGGTAGTTCTATATTCAGTTTTCTTATTCTGTTTTGAAATAATTTGATTTATAGAGAAGCTCAAAGATAGTATAGAGTGTTCCTATATACTTTTTACCTGACTTCCCCTGTTTATATCTCATGTAACCATGGTATATTGTCAAAAGTAAGAAATTGGCACTTGTACTATTAACCATATTAATTAATTAAACTATAATTAATTAAACTATAGACGATTCAGATTTTGCCAGTTTCTCCACTAATGTCCTTTTTTCTGTTCCAGGATCCAACCCAGAATACCATGATGAATTTAGTGTATTTATTTTAGTCTTCTAGTTGTATTTGGAATACTGTAACCTTTCATCTGCAACAGTTTTCCTTACATCTTAAAGAAATTTAATTTTTTTATTCTACAGGAAGAGAATATAAAGGACTCATCAGGTCAAGAGGATGAAACTCAGTCTTCCAATGATGATCCGTCACAATCTGTTGCTTCTCAAGATGCCCAAGAAATAATCCGGCCACGTCGATGTAAATATTTTGATACAAGTAAGTATCACTGGTTGCTGTGTGGATAATTTTTACCATTTAATATATGATGGAAAATTCCATTTCTTGTTCACTCATCTGTTTGAATTCATTTACTCTGAAATCTTGCTGAACAGTGTTAGGTTTTGTTCTAGGCTATTAGTTTAGCAGTGCTAGGGCCCTTTTTGTCCGTGAGTAGATTGCAATAATTGTTGCATCACTGTACTACTTGATTTTGAACATGTTCCTTTTTTCCCCCCCAACGCTTCTTTGAATTTGGTTTGTTTCATGGTCATCTTTTTTTATTTCTCCTGGTATTTTCCTCGGTGTTAATTTTCTACTTTCTTTGCCTTTTAGCCTTTTTTACCTATATTCATAAATATTGCTTTTTTCTAATCAGTGGTTCCTAGTTCTAAAGAAGTGGTTTACTCTTGAAATGATAATAGGTTTTATACGGAAGATCTCCTAATTTTACTACAGTTGTAATCTAGCCACAGATGACCAGTAGTTGAGACATTTAATGTATGTATCTTGAATATTTGCATGCTTCATTTGCTCCATGGTATTTCATTCTAAGCAGGAATCATTACTGTAGGTGACAGCTCTTTGATAAGAAAAAGGCAACCATTAGTGTTATTGGTTCAGACTTGTGGTCTAAATTTCTATACTTTATTTAAAAGACAGAAAAACACTCGAAGAACAACCACCTGTCATGAAATGTGTGGTAATGTAATAACTGATTAAACATGGCTACTGCTTCGTGTGAAGGATTTCTGTTACATACTTAGTTTGCAAGTGAATGTAGTGCTGCTAATATTTTATTGTGAGTTTTACGCACTGAGTCTGGGTGGCTCAGTCAGTTAAGCGACTGACTTTGGCTTAGGTCATGATCTTGCAGTTCGTGGGTTCAAGCCCTGCGTCAGGCTCTGTGCTGATAACTTGGAGCCTGGAGCCTGCTTCAGATTCTGTGTCTCCTTCTCTCTCTGCCCTCTCACACTCAAACATTAAAAAAAAATTTACTGTGAGTTTTGATCAAAGATCTGGTCCACTTGAAAAGAAAGTGTATCACTATAAAAAGAGATGGGTTAATGAAATTACTGTGTTTTAAGTTTGGTGAAAATCTGGTGTTTTTCCTTTTTCTTCTTAGATAAATTGCCAAAGTTTGGTTAAAAGTGGGATGCTAAGTGACTGCATTCTAAAACTATTTATTTCATGATCTGGTATTTCAGTTGTGATGCATGTATGCATGAAAGCTATGTATATATACTGCCTACCTTAGCTTTTCCATAGGAAGATTTAATTTCTGAATGTAATTTACCCTTTTGAACTTTGTATGCCATTTTACAGTTGAGAAGATGCTGAAACATGTAGTAGGTTTTAGATTTCCTATCCCAGTATGTAAATACAATTTTATTCCAAATGTAAACAAACGGCAGCTTGCCTGCTCTCAAGAAAACAGAGGTTGAGGAGAATGGAGGTCTTCATACATAGCCTCCCTTCACACTCCCACAGAGTGTTGCTAAAAAGTTCTCAGTATCTCAAGGAGCACTGATTGGAAACCACTGTTTTTGTTTTATCCAAATTCTCGTTTTATTAGGGAAGAAACTGAGCTCCTATAATTCTGTCACCAGAACCAGAATTAGGTTCAGGAACAGATTATCTTGACTCTAATTAAACTTTTTTTTTTTAATTTTCGTAGGAAATAATTGTCTAAGGATGCGGTTTTCTAAGATTGGAATTATCCTAGGTTTGTGGATTGTTTTCCTGTTTTAAACTGATAGGGTATTATTTGATTAGAAATATCTTGGCCCTATTCTGCAGATACTTTCAGGCATACTTAAATGTTCGATGGTAGATGTAAAAATAACATACAGCTAGATATACAGATATGGACAGGAAAAACAATCATTTTATAATATTGTCTTATTTATTCTAGATAGCGAAGTAGAAGAAGAATCTGAAGAAGATGAAGATTATATTCCATCAGAAGACTGGAAAAAGGTAGTTAGAGCCATATTTTCCCCAAGTTTAGGTAAATTAACATTAAAAACAAGTATAATTATTATTTTACTAGCTCTATATATTGATAAAGTTGAGGTAAGCCCTTTTTTAAATGTTTGGAAGATGTTCAGATTTCCCTTTAATATATCAAAGTAAGAATACTTATTTTTTTACAAAATAAAATAATGGCATAGAAAGAATTGGACTCTTTTTGAGCAAATCCATCTCAAACCAAGAACAGAAATTGAAATTTCGAGCTAGTGCCGATTTAGTTTTTTGTTGCACTGTAAAAAGTATCACAAGTGAATGTTTTTTTAAACTTGGGAAAGCAGTTGAGGCTTTGGTTTTGTTAAAGTGGCTTTTGTTAAATAATTTAAATTGTAAGTTTTTCCATCACATATTAATGTTGATATTTACAATTCAGAGTATGTTGGATGAAGGGACACATTTGAGCTTCTCTATAGCTATCCATAATAAGTTAATTTCTAAAGTGAATCTAAAGATTATATATTGACATAAGTTTTTAATTATAAAACTATATAACTGTACAAGTAACTTTACAGTAAAGTAGAAGAATTAAATTTAAGCTGTTGCAAAGCAGTTGAACTTACTAAGAAAATATGTCAAAATATCATGTAGAATTGATTAGAGCAAATCATTTATATAGAAGGATGATACCATTCTTTCTTTTTTTGTTTTTCTTTTTTTTTTTTTCCTAATGTTTCTTTTTTTGAGACAGAGCGAGCAGGGGAGGGGGCAGAGACACAGATCCAAAGCAGGTTCCAGGCTCTGAGCTGTCAGTACAGAGCCCGATGCGGGGCTCAAACTCGCAAACCACAAGATCATGACCTGAGCCGAAGTTGGCCATTTGACTGAGCGACCCAGGCACCCCTCTTTTTTTTTTTTTTTTTCCTTTAATGTTTATTTTGAGAGAGCCTGTGCATGCCAGGGGGAGGGACAGAGGGAATCCCAAGCAGCTTTCAACACAGAGACATGGGGCACAGTCTTCTGAACTGTGAGATCATGACCTGAGCCAAAATCAAGTGCTGGATGCTCAACCAGCCGAGCTCAGGTGCCCCGAAATGATGTCATTCTTACTGAGACATATCACTGTGTTTTGCTGCTAAAAATTACATTGAGCATTTTTTGCTGTTCTTTTTCCTAGGTCTGATTTTAAATTTAGTGCATAAACAATCATTTCTTTGGAAGCAGAATAGCTCTAAACATCAAAATCAGTGGACTGGCTATACTTTTTAAGTCATGATTGTTTAATTATTTAATTAGTTAATAGTTTTGAGTCTTCTTGTGGCTTTGTTTTTTTGTTTGCTTTTTTTAAGTTTAAAGTTTTTTTGGTTTGGGATGCTTGGAGCAGACTTAAAGAGCTGACACCTTGGTAATTAAAATAAGAGAACATCTTATACTTAAAGAGTTTCTATTAGGAAGAATGAAGTATTCAAATGAACTTGGAGTGGGCTCCCAGGTATTGTGGGCTTCAGCCACAGTTGGTCCATTTCTGGGTTTCCAAGGAGCTGTTTAGAAGACAGCGATACCATTGTGAGTTAGAATGGTAAGGGAAGTTTAGCTCAGTGCAGTATGTATTAATTTGAGTGAAAGATGAATGAAAGATGGGGCTGAAGACAGAAAACAAGGATCACAAAAGTTACTTACTATTTATGTGACCTATTTGGGCAAATGTTCTTCAATCCAGTTTTTTCTGACTCCTACACCATGCAGAAATTATGAAAACTAAAAACCTTGAAAGTCACCTTAAACTACTACTTTCTACCATATATTCAAATTTATATCTCTTTTCTCCAACTTAAATTGTTTTTATGTCTGAAGTGTGCAGTAGAGTATTTGAGTAAGTGTTGAATTATTATTTTTTTTTTTTTAGTGAAGGAACAAAAGCTTAAAAGAGGGACAACATGGGGGAGTATTCTCTTCCTCAGGAAATTACGTAATAAAACAGGCCACAGTAAATCCAGACTGTTTTATTTTAGAATGATTTAGACTGTTGTAGTAAAAATTTTCAAGATTCTGAATCATCTTCTAAGGCTTGTAAGACACTAAATTTTTCTAGGAATTGGGACGGAGGAGACAGCTTTGAAATCAAATTTGAGTCCAAGTTACAGCCCTAGAACTTAAGAGTGCATTCCTGAGGAACTTAATTGTTTTGAGTTTCATCTCACATAAATACAGAAATAAAAATTTTAGCCTTGTTGAAGTTGGTGAGAATTTAATGAAAATTACACAGGATTTAATGAAAATTACACATAAGGTACCTGGTACATAATGCTCCTAAGTGCTATTTCCCTTCCCTACAGATTAGCATGTAAAAACGTGTTCTGAACTCAATAGGGAAAAGAGGTCGTCTTATTTTTACACTAGTCCAGAAGTTCTCAAACGTGGCTCCATGTTTAGAATCATTTGGAGAACTTTTAAATACTGATTACCAGGGCCTTTTTCCAGAGATTACAATTTAGTTGGTCTGGAATGGATCCAGGCATTAATATTTTTAGAAGTGCCTGAGACAGGGAAGGTTGATAACTTGACTGTCTATTCTCTGGTAAGCATTGATGAGTAAAGTTAAAAGAGGCACAAGAAGTGATAGTAGGGTACTCTTTTTTTATAATCAAAGACATAAAATTCACCTGTAAGAGTAAAGAAAACTTGTATGTGAATTCTTCTTAGAAAATCGACTGGTTTTCCTATGCAGGTTTAGCAAAAAATTAATTGCATAGAGTATGTCTTTGAAGTTATACTAGAAAAAATGAGATCGTGGTATCAATGGGTTGACAATAAGAGGAATTTTTTCAAATCCTAAGAGTTATTTCAACTGTTATTTAAACTGGTAAACTGTCACCTGAAACTTGTACCTTTTCTGCCTACATCTTCATTTTGAAAATGCAGTAGATTCAGTCTTAACATTTAGCCACCGGATAAAGGAGGGTCTATAATCTTGGTCCCTCTGTTTTGTAATATCTCATCGGTGATGATCTCCAGTTATCTTTCTGAACAGCCAGCTTCCCCTAACCTGTGATTTTACATAGATTTGATGACTAAATTTCCTAAAGTAAGATTTAATTTTGTTTTGGGGAGGTTACTTTTTTCATTTTGTATTGTTTTGTGAAAGTCAGTCACTAACCTGCTTATCCATGTGGGCTTTCATCCATTTGACCTCTACAGAGCTTTATACAAACCCGTTTTTCTTTACCTTGAATCTGTGGTTCTCAGATAAGAGTGTATGTCAGAATCACCTGCACAGCAGCTTGCTGAGTCCCATCCCCAGAGTTTCTAGTTAGTAGGGCTCAGGTAAGAGCTGAGCATTTGCATATCTAACAGTTTCCCAAGTGACTCTGATGGTGCTGATCCAGGGACCATAGTTTGCAGTGTAAATACCTTAATATATCTGAATTTGCTTTTCTGTTTTTCAGAGTGTTTGCAGTTTGAATTATAAGAACTCATTTTTACTTCTTTTTCTCCATATTTTGAAGTAGTTTGTATTCACTGTGTATATTGCATTACACCCCATTATTATTACTAATATTTTCATCCAGTTATACCCAAGCTCTTTATTATTAACTCATTCATCCTCACAATACTCCTCTGAGGTAGTTAATTGGTTGTATCTTTTATGACAGAGAAACCATGAACAGTTTACCTAGGAAGATGGTAAAGTTAGAAAATGGATATAAAATCTGTGTTACTAGATCTTACTAATGTGTTATGTTATTTCTAAAATAGGAGATTATGGTGGGCTCCATGTTTCAAGCAGAGATTCCAGTTGGCATTTGTAGATACAAAGAAAATGAAAAAGGTGGGTTAATTAGTAAAGTTACATAGCTTGAATTTATGCTTTTGAAGTGATGAACTGTTATTTTATAATGGAATGAGACCAGGACAGTTTGTTACCCCATTGATTTATGAAAGAAGACCCTTCATTATCTCTGTAAGAAGAAAATGTTTCTGTTTTTCCAGTTTTGTTCTTAGAAAAAATTGAATGCCTTTTCATACTGAGTGACTTAAAACATCTCAACTTTTAATTTTGTTTTTCATATTTTAATTTCCCTGGATAAATCCTTTATAACCTGTATAAATTAAATATAATAGGTTGTTTTATGTCAGTGGAAGCTGTTAGGTTTAAAAAAACTTAAGTATATAATGACCTAAAAAGCTTAATGGTAAGCTTTGAAACTTTTAATATCACTAAAATTGAGTACTTTAATATTTGTTTATTTGTAAAATAATTTGGGAAAACAACTTGTATACTTAAATTTTACATGATTTTTTCTATCATTTTATATAAAAATTCCAAGTCGTAAGTACTTAAACTTCCAGTAACATAAAATGCTTGAGGTCTTAAGTCTGTTTTAGATTATTCAGTTGGGGTGAGTTCCAGAAAGAATGTTGTGGGTGTGTTTTTAATGAGTTCATGTATAGTATGACATCACTCAGTGTTAGAAATCTTTGTTCATTTCTTTTATTTCAGTTGTTGTCTTCACATTTCAGCTTACATATGCAGAGCCTTTTGGAGTTGCAGAAGACCTTTGTTTTCCTTTTAGTGTTCTCTCCAGAAACTTCCTTTATAATGCACCTGCTTTCAGGGCAAGCAGTAGGTAGAGGCAGTTAAGAGAACACCACAGGCCAGTAAATTCTAGTGACAGCAAAAATGTTTTAACACACCAGCAATAGCTTGTACTTACTTTCAAGTTAATTCCTGCAATATACAGGAACATTAAAAGTACAATATGGAGTGACTTTGTTATATAGTAAGATTCTATACATAGTTTTGTGAATACATTGGAGTTGTGTGCAAAAATAAGTGAACCATTGACATTTGTATTTATTTTTGTAACTGAATTTTAAATGTTATGCTTTGCTTATGTACTATATAATGATTAGCACATGTTCACCATTGAGTTCTTTCTCCAACTAAAGAGCTGAAAGTTAGACCTTTGTTCTAATTTATTTATTTTTTAAGTTTTGACTATGAAAAATAGTAGTGTCTGTCAGAAATTTTCGTATTTTGTAGGTGGGTAGGAAAATATTTTGGTTTTACATATGGCAGGTTAGTGTTAGGGCTTAAAGGTAGTTTTAATTAGCTCTTAATATGTTTTATGTTTTAACATGTTTGTATTGTCCGATATAGAAAATAAATGATCTTTAACTTTCGTTGTTTTAAATTTGGGTTTGATGCTTTCAATTTTATTGTAATTTTAGAAAGCAATTATGCATAATTATTTTTTCCCGGAACAGATACGATTTACAAATTTTACTCACCATGAGAATTCAAGCATTGTAGATGGTGTGAGGATCCGACTAGATTTAGCAAGGGGATCCTGCTTTAGAGGGGTCACTGTAGTATAGGTTCTTTCCTCAGTTTTGTATTTCTAGTAATTCATACTTCTGTCATATTACCCAGAATTTGTCACCACTTAGGGTACCCTGTGCACACAAACCAAACTCATGTGAAACTTAGGTAAATTGCATTGTTAGAAAAAAACTGTTAAAGGGATACTGAAGATTAGTGCATTCTGTTCCTTCTAGGAAAAAGTTTGCAAGATATTTTTCATTGGCTTGGTGAGCACACATTCAAGAGGGAGAACATTTGGTTGGAGTGATTTTGATTTAAAAAAATGCCACAAAACTTTGATACCTTGATACCTTCACTGTAGGAATTATTTGATAAATGGATTAGAATTTTTTCATTGATACAAGGAAACCCTATTACTGAGTATCCTGGAGAGATACTGATGATTTTTTTTCTCTCTGATACCTGATTTCTTTTTTACTAGACTCCATGCAGCATATATATTCCTCATCAGCTATCATTTCTTTTTTTTTCTTTTAATTTCTGAGTATTTATTTTTGAGAGAGAGCACGCACACAAGTAGGGAGGGGCAGAGAGATAGAGAATCTCACAAACTGTGGGATCATGACCTGAGCTGAAACTGAGTTGACAAGCTTAACCAGCTGAGCCACCCAGGTGCCCCTCAGTTATCACTTCTGTTTCAGTTATATAAACAAGATTTGTTACAGTCACGTTAAATTCCTCTTTGAACCTGTATCTGTTGTTATATAATCTCAACTACACTATTACAATTTTCTTAAATTTATGTAAATTAGCAGTTTACTCAGTGCAGTGTACTGTAATCATTTGTTTATTTTTTGCATCCTTAATACCTGGTATGATTCTGTTACATAGGCACTTAGTAAACATTTGGTGGCTGAGGTATTAGGTGGGTGCAGAATAACGTTGACAAAGCCAATACGGAGTCAGTAAACTTTGATCAGTATGTAGGCATTTGGCCTTGGACATGTTTACTTCCTTTTCTCCTCAGTATAAAATAGCTGTAAAAGAGCATTTATTTGCAGAGCCTATCATGAGGATTTACAAAGGATATTTTCACAGGTAGCCTTAACAGCATATACATTGTAAGTACTCAGTGAGTGACATTAGTATTCAATGGATGATTAATCTTACTCATTACATTTAGGTTTTATTTTTCAGATTTTCAGAAACCATCAGTTCATGCTGTTTTACTTACAATTGGCAAAAACCCTCTTCAGTTAGCTTCAGCAAAAAAGAATTTACCTGATTGCTTAACTGGAAAGTTCTGGGTGGCCTGGCTTCAGATAAAACTGGATTTGGGGGTTCTTCTGATATCAGCTGTCCCTCTCCTTTCCCTCTTTCCTTTATTACAAGACAGGGTAAGATGGCTGCTGGGAGCTCCTGGCTTACGCTTTACACTGTCCCTGTAGCCAGAGAACCAGCACAGATGAAAACTTCTGTATCCACCTTTGCTCCAGCAAAAGTCCTAGAGAGAATCTGTTAACTTTGTTTGAGTCATACTCAGCCAGAAGTAATTACTGTGACCAGAGAGAAGAGTGACTCTTCTGGTTTGCCCTGGCTCATTTATCTGTTCTTGGAGCTCCAGGGTGTTATGTCAGCCTCACTCAAATGGAAAGGATTTAATTCCCAAAGATGTGTTGTAGAAATGAAAAGCATGATTTTTCAGTTACGTATTTTATTGTTTCTTCCATATACTAAACTGAATGAACACTGCACCTTTTGTGATAAGACTGAATTGAATGCCGCTGACCACCTTGGAACACACACAGAGGACTGCCACCGCCTCCCCCCTACTAAGAATTATCTGCCCAAAGTGTCAGTACTGCTGAGATTGAGAACCCTGGACTAGGTTGATTAGAATTAGTTGGGGTACTTAGGGGGAAAAGGGTTAAGAGAAAGGAGCCAAGATACCTACTTCCCAGTCTAATTTTCATGCTTGCATGACATGAGTTTTAGAGTAAGGAAATGATGGCTAGGAGTTTGGAAGCAGTGAATAGCAAAAGACTGCATGAATCTTTGTTTCTAATGAACATTTGACATATTATTGATTCTGAAGTTACTTACTAAAAAATGTACACATGCATTATCCTTAGTTGATGATAATGTTGAAAAGGCAGTTCATTTAGCCTGTACATATAGGAAAGGCTCAGCTAAACAACTTAAAATTTATGTCATTAATCACAGTGTGTCCTTTTAAGAACATGGGGTAAACCTCATTATACCATAGCTGATTATGGGCTGGCATTTTCATCCTCATGATACATTGATTACATTGAATTTTTACTTCGGCATTAAAAAACAGAATAACACTTCTTACGAAAACTGAAAGTGAATAAATATAAATTTATTCATGGGGGATTAATTTCCCAGATTTGTGGTGGTGGTTTCTGGACTTTCTACACACCCTCCCAACCACCACCACACACACTGAACTTTGTTAACTTATTGTGACAACCCATTTTATTTGAGCTTGATTTGTTACTTAAAATTCCATAATAAGCCCTTTCCTGGGTAACTTGAATATACTAGGTGTGTTCCTGCCTTCAGAATGTTTTCGTTTACTTATAATCACATGTGAATTATATCTCCCATAATATAAAGTGGATATATTTGTGGTTGCTTTTTTAAAAATTCTAACATCTAGGCTTGGTAGTTGATTTACACAACAAGAGATGTTATTTCTCTTCTGTATTTTATCCTGTGTTTTATCGTAGTGGTGGATTTTTGATTTTCTGAACTCTTGGCATTTTGTTCTGCAGCAGACATTTAACAAAAGTTAGCTGTTGTTGCCTGTTTTATTTAGATCAGGGTCAAAAGTCATATTTTATTTGGAGTGTAAACTTAAGTGGAAAATAATTTGGTCTGTTTCTGGAACCAGTAGACAGTGTGATTTATTCTCTGTGGAAATGCTGATTGTTCTCATCTGTGGTTATTTTTTAGTATGTTGTCACTGTATAAAATGAGGTGTTGTATTCTCAGGGTCAGCCTGTCTAGCTGTCTTGTCACAGTTCTAGGGGTCTGGCTTGTTATTTGGCGCCATCTGGTGATGTTTGTGTACTCAGCTTAGACAGGACATCTCTGTATCCTGTGGCAATTTGCAACTTAACAGAATGATTCCAGAAGTATCTTTCAGGTCACCTGTGCTTGTTTCATAGGCCCACTATGGGCGTATTTAAGTGGGAGAACACTGGGGACTCAGGGACGCACCACCTTCCATCTTTCTTAGGACTTCTTGTAAGGCCTTGTCCGCCCTCCATCCATCAGTCTCAGGAACATGAAAACTGTAGTTTTCCCCACTTCCCGCTTCAGTGAACAGAGGCTAAGCAGACAACAAAAATCAGTAGTCGTATATCCAGATTCACTTTGTGATGGTAGTTTTATTGTATTTACAATTTAGAGTTTCACTAAGATTATACCAGCAGGCTAGAGAAGGAATGAGGTTTACTAAGGAAAATTTTCTAGAGATTATCCTTATACTTATTTTTTTTAATTTTTTTTTTTTTAACGTTTATTTTTGAGACAGGGAGAGACAGCATGAACGGGGGAGGATCAGAGAGAGAGGGAGACACAGAATCCAAAACAGGCTTCAGGCTCTGAGCTGTCAGCACAGAGCCCGACGCGGGGCTTGAACTCACGGACCGTGAGATCATGACCTGAGCCGAAGTGGGCCGCTTAACCGACTGAGCCACCCTGGCGCCCCTATCCTTGTACTTTAAAGAAGAGTATCTATTTTGGGAAACAGAAAAGTAGAACGATATTTTAAAGTGTATGTGTGTAGTGGAGGTGCAGAGTGAGACAAGGTAATTTATATGAAAACACCCAACATAATGCCTCATACATAGGAGATGCTTAATTAGCTGTTAATTCCTTTCTTTAAAAAAAATTTTTTTTTATGTTTATTTTTGAGAGAGAGCGAGCAGGAGAAGGGCAGAGAGGGAGGGAGACACAGAATCTGAAGCAGGCTCCAGTCTCTGAGCTCTCAGCACAGGGCCCGACATGGGGCTCGAACTCACGAACCGTGAGATCATGACCTGAGCCAAAGTTGGACGCTTAACCAACAGAGCCACCCAGACACCCTGCTGTTAATTCCTTTTTTTTTTTTTTTTTTTTTTGTTAAATAACACAAGGAACTTTGACACTGTCGGTTATCCTCTGTCTCTTAAATACAGAGTTTTTCTTTAGCTGGTTCCTTCCTACTGGCATTTAAATGATTGTCTCTTATGTTTAAAAACCAGTAAAACCAAAAACTTTCTTCAGCTCTACCTCCCCTCCGGCTGTACCTGTCTCTCCTCTCTTAAAACCAAACTTTTTCAAGAGTCCCTACTTTATTTCTTTCCCTTCCATTTACTCTTCAGTCCTCTCTAGTGGGGCCTCAGCTTCCATTTCTGCACAGAAATGGCTCTTAAAACATTACCCTCCTTGTTAGTAAGCCCATTGTACCTTTTTCAGTTATTACACTGTTCATTGAAAAGCATTTAACCAGTCTAGCACTCCTTGAAGCATTTTCTTCCCCTAGCAGTGATGGTGTCACATTTGTTACTTTTTCTCTTTTGATTCTTCCTTGTTTTTTTTTGTCTGTGTTCCATCTTCCTGTCAGTTACATTTGCACAGGGCTCTCATCTTAGGTTTTTCCTCCTTTCCTTCCACTTTTTAAATTGTGATGAGATTTAGGCTTTAGTCTTACTATAATGGAAATTCTGATGAAAGTGAAATGCTTTTTTTAAAAACGGAAAGACTCTTGTTTTATGAAAATGATTTATGTTCATTATATTTTCAAACTTCATAGAAAAATACATAAAAGAAAAAATTACCCCAAACCTTACCACCAAGAAATAAGCAGTGTTAACATTTGGTGAGCATTCTTTTAGACCTCTCATTTCAAAAATAATAGTTGTAGCTAACATCCATTGAACCTTAATAATGTGCCAGAATTGTTTTAGAGTACTTTAAATCTTTACAACCCAATATGATAATGTTGTTATCCCCATTTCACAGATGATGCAGAGAGAAGAGAAGTAACTTGCCCAAGGTCATATAGGTAGTAAATGGTGGTGATGCTATTCAAACCAAGAGAGTTTGGACTTGAGTAAACTCAAGCTAAGTCATCTTAGCTTGGCTATGAAACAGTTATAAAATTGTTTAAATCACTTAGGCCATAAAATATGATCCAAGAACAAGAATGAAGTTAGGCAAGTCCTAGGACCATGCTGTACCTCTCAATTCTCAACATGTTGGCTTATAAGTGTGAATTATTTGTTTAATGTTAGTGTTTTAACACAAACTCTTAACAAGATTTGGCATTTTATTTTTAACTTCTATGTTTTACTAATTTAGTATATGAAAATGATGATCAGCTCCTGTGGGACCCTGAGTACTTACCAGAAGATAAAGTGATTGTATTTCTTAAGGATGCATCTAGAAGAACAGGTGATGAGAAAGGTGTAGAAGCAATTCCTGAAGGATCTCACATAAAAGACAATGAACAGGTACATGAGTAAGAAGTAACTTACATTATGGGATAAATGAGTCACAGGGATGAAAGGTACAGTATAGGGAATATAGTCAATAATACTATATGGGGACACTTGTGAGCATAGCACAATGTGTACAGTTGTCCAATCACTGTGTTGTACACCTGAAACTAATGTAACATCGTGTGTTCTTCAGTTTAAAAGGAGAAACAACTTACAACTTTCCCCAAGTAAATTAACCATTTACATCTATAGATGCAAATGCTGTCACACTCACTCTTATTAAGATATCCACCAAAATTCCTATAATGTCATCAATAGGGAATCAGCGATAGCTAAGGTTACTTCATTAGTGTAATTTCAGCTAAAATAAAAATGATACCATTTTGCCTGTATATACTTTTTTTCAAAATTTTGGAGTTCCTTTGGATATTCCTAAGAGCTTGTGGATATCATCAACTTAGGAATACTATCTGGGATAATGTTTTAGGGATATGGTAGACAAGTTGCCTACAAGTGAACCTAATGACAGCAATTTTTTTTTTTTACCTTTTTTAAATCAATGCTTTTCTTTTCTCATTTTAAATTAGAATAGGAGCTGCAAAAAGCCAAAAAGAAAGGATTTGTGATTTTTATAAAATAGTTTCTTTTCATTTTTAAATTTCTGAGATATTATGGCTGCCAAGTTAGAGTATTTGCTTACCATTTTCAGTGTATTCAAAAGTGTTAATTAATCAGGATGGAATTTTTTTTTTTTTTTTAATGTTTGTTTATTTTTGAGAGAGAGCGTGAGTGGGGTGGGAGGGAGAGATAGAGAGAGAGGGAGAAACGCAAAGTCTGAAGCAGGCTCCAGGCTCTGAGCTGTCAGCACAGAGCCCAGCATGGGGCTAGAACCCACAAACTGTGAGATCGTGACCTGAGCCAAAGTCGGATGCTCAACTGACTGAGCCACCCAGGTGCCCAGAATTTGTTTTTCTTCAGTGTTTTCTTTAGAATTCTGTGTTGTATTTACTGGAATTACTTGTCCTCCAGAAATGATGAACACACACACTGGATTCAGGAAAAGCTTTTACTTTCGTAAGAAATTGTAGCCGTGAATTATTCATACTCTGGGTCACATATTGAAGCCTTTTATTTTTCTAGGCATTATATGAATTGGTTAAATGCAATTTTGACACAGAAGAAGCACTGAGAAGATTAAGATTTAATGTAAAAGCGGCTAGAGGTAAATAATACATTTTTATTTGTTTTCATGACTTAGCAGAAATTTAGAACTTAAGATCTTCAGTCTACATAGGTATATCCTAGGTTTAGTAATACTGATCTTTCTGAATTCAGTATTTGCTGAATAACAAATAACTTGTAACATATCACGTAACTTGTGTCTAACACAAGCATTATGGGAAATGGGATTAAGTCTGGTTCTTTATGGGAAAATAAGGCCATTAAAAAACACATAATGTCTTTTAATTTCAGGGCATTGTTAAAAATACTTTTTATGTATTGATTTTGAGAGAGAGAGAGAGCATGCATGCATGCATGCACGCATGCGGGAGGGGCAGAGAGAGAAGGAAGGAGAACATTCCAAGCAGGCTCTGCACTGCCAGCACAGAGCACAACACAGGGCTCAGTTACACAGACCTTGAGATCATGACCTTAGCTGAAGTCAAGAGTCGGATGCTTAACCAGCTGAGCCACCCAGGTGCCCTTGAAGCATTTTTAATAAATATTTTCTTTTTTGATCTTGTTTAATAGCCCTGTGAGCTATGGAATGTGACAGTTACTTTAATTTCAAACTGTTGAGACTAAGGTCTCTGAATTGAAGTACCTTTGCTGAGGCAAACATAATTTATAAATAATGAAGCCATAATTAAAATCAGTCCAGGTTTTGGGTTTTTTTTTTTTTTTTTATTCTAACCGGCTCCCACTCTGCTTCACTAAGAACACTATATATTATCACATAACAAATGGAAGATATTCATTCATTCAACAAAAATTGGAAGGCAAGTTCTGAGGACATCATGAAGTCCCTGCTCTCATGGCGCTTAGAGCCTAGGTGGGAAGCTGAAAAACAGTTATGCGTTCTTCCAAGAATTAGAGGGTTCGATTCAAATTTATTGCAGTAGGACTTGACCTAATTTGGGGAATGGTGAAGCTTGTTAGGGAAAGCTTCTAGAACAAAGTGGTATTTTTGCTGGGATATAAGCGAATTAGGTGAGAAGGATGAGGCAGGAAATAAGTATAGACAAAGGGAAACAGCACCACAAAGTCTAAAGTTAGAAAGAACATAGTGAATTTAAGGAATTGAAAGGTAGTAGTATAGTTAGATCATAAAGGAGAAAGTGGCCCAAGTTGAAATTGGAGAATTAGGGACCAAATCATCCAAAATTTTATTTTATTTTTTTTTTTTTTTAATTTTTTTTCAACGTTTTTATTTATTTTTGGGACAGAGAGAGACAGAGCATGAACGGGGGAGGGGCAGAGAGAGAGGGAGACACAGAATCGGAAACAGGCTCCAGGCTCCGAGCCATCAGCCCAGAGCCTGACGCGGGGCTCAAACTCACGGACGGCGAGATCGTGACCTGGCTGAAGTCGGACGCTTAACCGACTGCGCCACCCAGGCGGCCCCTCCAAAATTTTATTAAATACAGTCTTTGTCACTTTATCTTCTGCAGTCATCGGTAATAGAGCTCAGGAGTAAAATACTTCCTTATTGTTACTAGAAACTTACATTTTTATTTGTAACTGTTCATGTGCATTATTTGGGGGAATATTGCTTTAACAGTTTTCCTACTCTTTTTGTCAGAGGAATTGTCTGTTTGGACAGAAGAAGAGTGTAGAAATTTTGAACAAGGGCTAAAGGCCTATGGAAAAGATTTTCATTTGATTCAGGCTAATAAAGTAAGTAATGATATATATGTTCTCTCTTTTATAAAAAGCTAGTTAACCCAGGTCATCTTATATCAATTATTTTCTAATGTTAAACATTCTTTGACGAATGTTTTACTCTGTTAGTTTTTGGGAATTATAAACATGCCTAGACTTTCTGGCATACATTTACTAAGTGACTCTTGTCAGTGCATGATGTTAGATGACTTTAAGAATTGGACTGATTTACAAATATGTTAATCAACTTTTGTGTAGGGTGTGTATATATAATGGAATTGTTTAAAACTATTTTCCATAACTTGGGACAGATTGTTTTAAAGGAGGGTCTTTAAATTTTTAAACTTTAAAACATTTGTAACATGACATTATTTACAATTAAAATATTTTTTACATTTGTTTAAGTCCCAAGTGTCTAAAATCAGATACTTAATATTTAATTTGGTTTTAATTAAGATTTAATTTTCTAGAAGAGTATCTCAATAAATCAGCTTTATTATACATTATAATTTTATAATTGGACAATTGTATGTAACATGATCCATTTATCATTCCATATTGATAATATCAATAATACAGTGTCCGTGTATACCCAAAAGAACTGCATAATTACTTGTATTGTTTCTGTGGGAAATTAGCATGCACAAAATTAAAATCTCAATAGTTTAAGTGGAGGAAATTAAGGAATTTCTAGGTTTATACCTAGAAATTTTTTAGCACATTTTTTTAGCAAATAGAAATGACAAGGACCTTTGCTTTACATGTTTCCTTAAAGATAGCATCTAAGTTTTGTGTGATGGCTTGTCTAGGATGGTGTTGAAAGTATCTGGGCTTACATGGGCTTAATTTAAGTCTGAGTTCTAAATAGTCTGTCCCCACGTTCTTCTTATACCTCTTAATGTGATTGGGTAGTATCTACTTAATTTGTTTCACTACATATTTAATAGTATATTTTATGTTCTGTAAATAGTTGCTTATAAATCCTGTGAGTTTATTTTTCTTAATTTTATTGTGCATTAACTAGTTTACTCTTGATTAACTTGTTGCATTTTGGTATTTGGCCTCAGACATAAAACTAATAAGAGATACTTTGAGTTGTAGCATTGGTGTCAAAAATGTATCATATTCCTTAATGTTGTTTCCAGATGAACTGATTACCTCCAGCACAGGGCATATTCTATGAAAGGCATGTATTATGCTAATGAGTAGATACGTATGTTTAGGATTGTAAAAAAAAAAATAGATTGTTTTCGTGGTTGAAAGGGACATTTTGGATATGAGTTTTCCAGCATTCCTGCCTAGATTCAGATCAAACCATGCTGGATCACCTATGGGAGGGGACCCCTGGAATGGTAAGCTGGAATAATAACTAGCAGCAGCAACCCTCCAGAAATCCCTTTTTTAAGAAATAAGAACCTATTAGGTGACTGGAAACTACTAGTCAAAAAAGCCTTTAATGTCATATGGAAAATAAGACCTTTATTTCTTTGTAAGTATTTGGGATGGTGATATTTCTGTGTTCCAGAGGTCAGCTGACCTATCTATACCTAATATACTCTAGTGAACAAAAAAAGAGGACAGTAATTCTTTAAGGAGAAGAATGGTCCAGTGAAAACATTAAGACTTTGTTTTTATTCCTGAAATTGAAGTTTGGATCTTAAACATAAGTTCTTTGTAGGCTTACTTTATTGAAGATTTTTCATAATATTGTTAACTTTGCATGCCCCAAAATACCTTTTCAATTTTGCTCTCAGTAAAGTACAGTCGACTTGGCTGGTGTCTGTATAGAATTAAGATTCTAAAGGAGGCAAAAAAAAAAAAAAAGCTTGAGAAGATGATAAAAACAAAAACAAAAACCTTGATAGCATTCAGTCTTAGAGCAGCATGGGCCAAACTTGTAAAGTGCAAGCATAGGGGAAGAAAGAAAAATATGTCAGGTAGTGAAATGAGGATGTCATCAAATTGACTTTAGGTGCAGTCAGTCCCACAGGATACTTGACTTCAAGATTAGACATTTATGGGTTCAGGCTATATGGTCTTGCATTCCAGCACTTATGCAGATACCTTTTTTCTTTATTTTAAACTCTCAGTACTTTATTACATACATCAGCCCTACCAGCTTTGCAAGCTAAGTATTGAAAAGGGGAATGTTGTCCACATCATTTGCCAGTCTCATTGGTGTTGAACATTTATGTAAGGAGAGCCATTCAGTCGCATAGGTAGATACAGCACCAGTTACTGGAGTAACTTAGTAAACAAAGAATTAGCATTGGCATTATTATACCTTTCAACTCATTATGGAATATTCTCAGCCTTTCTAGAAAGTAAAATAACTGAGTCTGGATCACCAGTAAGACCTCTAAGAGAATCTTTTAAATGGGAATTTAAAAGTAGACTCCCTAGGTATTCTGTGAGTAAAAGTATACTGTTCATAACATTAATTTTAATTAAATGCCACTTTCAGATATTTTCAATAGAGGAGTATTTATTTGTATAGTAAATTAAGATGCATTTATGTATTTATTTATTTAAATGTTTATTTTTGAGCAAGAGAGAATGAGGTGCA
The DNA here is from genome assembly GCF_007474595.2 of Lynx canadensis. Lineage (NCBI taxonomy): Eukaryota > Metazoa > Chordata > Mammalia > Carnivora > Felidae > Lynx > Lynx canadensis. Next base: position 55,026,714 of record NC_044310.1, read on the forward strand.
AAGTGCAAAGCAAGGGAGGAGCAAAGAGAGAGACACAGAATCCGAAGCAGGCCTCAGGCTCTGAGCTATTAGCACAGAGCCTGAAGCGGGGTTTGAACTCACCAAAGTCGGACACTTAACCGACTGAGCCACCCAGGTGCCCCAGATTAAGATGGTTTTAAAAAGCATAATGCTAAATATCTGAAGATTTGTTGCCAGTGTATTATTTCTCTCCATGGGGATTCATAAAGAATAGTTTTAACAAAGTTGCTGCAGTGTTGTATTTTATACGTACAGTATTATATATTACTTAAGGTACAGCTAAATTTTTCACACTTCAGATATTTTTCATGAAATAATTCCTTTAAGGAGGAGATGATTCTTAAAAACAAGTGTTTGTTTCTTATAGGTTCGAACAAGGTCAGTTGGTGAATGTGTAGCATTCTATTATATGTGGAAAAAATCTGAACGTTATGATTTCTTTGCTCAGCAAACGCGATTTGGAAAAAAGAAATATAATCTTCATCCTGGTGTAACGTGAGTTTACTTTTTTCTGTTGAGTCATATATTTTTGCTTTTGGATTTTTCTTGAGAAAATTGTGATTTTTAGAATCTTCCTTTTTCACTAGGATAGGAGTTTACATTAGTTTAAAATTATCCATTTACAGATATATCTTCATAGGCCATTTAGACTTCAGTGTCTTATGAAACAAACTACAATTCATAATATTTGAGACAATAAATACATCAAAGCAAATGTTAGAGTATGTTTTCAGGAGAGAAAACGGATCAGAATAGCTGTTAAAGCATGTTTTAGTTAACTTCTGTTCCATTCAGTATAAGCACATAGTTTTTATCTAATACTGTGAGCACAGTGAGAACAGAAAAGAGACTCTTCAAAAACTGTGGAGCTGAATGCCTCATAGAAGCTCATTAAAGAATGGAAATTAGTATTTTTCCTTGTCTAATCTATTTTTGATCCCAGAAACCAAAATAAGGTTTGGGTATAGATGATATAAAAGGGAAAAGACAGAGAAAATAAATCAGTTCAAATTTCATTTTTTAAATGATTTCATTTTGAAATTTCATTTTCATTTTTATTACAAAGTGTTCTAAAGAGGAAAGAACATGCGCATGATGACTTCCCTTTTCCCCAATTTCCTGAAACCTTTCCTCTAACAGAAATAGTATATAATAGTCATCCAACTTTAGCTTACTCCCAGTGATACAGGGAGTATGGGTTGTTATTGAATGTAGTCTTTATGCAAAGTGCGTCTGTCATATGTCTGTATCAGTCGCTGTGCACCAAAATCTGAGCCTTATTTAGTCTAGCTTTGGAAAAAACTGTCCTGCTGCCTCTAGGAATTTAAGTACATAGAGTATTATTGAATGAACCCTTCATCTCACGTGAGTTGTTCTAAAATGCTGATGAATTGGTCAGGTGGATTTAACTTCACCATTCTATCCTTCATTATTTCCTGCTGTTCACAAAATACAAATAATACTCAGTTGTGATTTTATTTGGTCAGTGTGCACCAGTAAAGTTCTTAGGGCTGGCCAAATAACTGCCTTTGAAAGATGTGCTTATATGCATATTTGATTGTGCTTTATTTAAACTCTAGGCTGGACTGCTTCTGGTCATGTTCATTTACAGGTGTCTCTGCTGGTCACTTCCCTGGAGGATCACACACTCTAAAAATCCAAAGCAAAATTATCTAAAAGGGAATAATGGGTATGGTTGCCCCTGGACATCATGGGACATTGGACTCTGCCTCATCCCCCATTATTCAAAGCTCACGATGCCTAGAGTGGAATTCCATAAAGAGTATTCCAAATTTAATTGCTTAATGTTATAAATTTATAGTTAATTTTTTTTCTTGATGATTTATTGGTAGTACTGAGGTATAATGACATAGAACGAGATATAGCTATGTAGGCTTCAGAGTGTATCTTAAAGTAGTCACAATTTTCAAGCTATTCTGTAGGGAAAAGCCATAGTAACATCTTTCATTTTTTTCACCCATTTCAGAAATATTGTTCACACACGAACTACAGGCAATCTGTCGTCATCAGCAGTAAGAACATAAGAATTGCCTTGCTGGGTCAGACCCATGGTTCATCCCGTTTTCTCTTTCAGAAAGCATCACCAAGGGAAGTGTTGTGGGCTGGCTTAGTTGGTCGTGTGTGCTGTCAAGCTCAACAGGTTAGGTAGGGATGTGCCGCCAAACATTGTAGTTTCTTATTAACAATCTGGCCATAGCTTCTGGAAACTTTTTGAAGATACTTCTGTCTACAACCTTGATTCCTCTTAGGGTTAAGTATCTGTAGGTGGAGTGGCCACAGTTAAAAGTAGTCCCATACCACATCTTTTCTCATGCTTGAAGATTTTACAGTGCCCCCTGGTGTAATGGTATGAAGTGAACAAACGTGGTTTTCCCTGTAGGCGAAAATACTATGGTTTTGTAGGCTTTAGTTATGTCCCTTCTGTGTGTTCCATAGTTTTTGGTTTTGTTTTTTCTTTAACTGAACAAACTGTAATTTTTTACTCCTACTTACCCCTTTTAGCTATGTTACATCTTCTATGAGAAGCTGTGACCAGACCGTACCTTATTTCCCAAAGGGCAGAAATTGTGGTTTTCTGTAAACATGGAGATTCTTTTCTAGTTTGCTTCCAGGACCTTCTTCTGTTAGTAGTTGCACTTTGAGTGCACAAAACATTATTAGAAATGTGAGTTTTTTCATCTTTTTAGTCAAAATCCATAGAGCATGTTATCCTGAAAGTCATTTGTTCATTTTTCTGTGACATTTTTACCTTCCAATTTGTTCACCAAAATGAAGTGCATTTGCCACTTTCATGCCTTATAAACCGCCTCTGCAAGATTCTACTGCAGATTCTCTCTACTCACTACCTGGAAGATTTGGTAGCCATATGCAAATTAGAGATTTTATTGCAACAGGCTTGCAAATATTTTTTTTTTAAGTAAAAACTTAACCCAGCATAACTCTGATTATCTGAATGCTACTCCAGCCTCCTGGATGGCCCACCTGACTTCTTCCTTAAGCACTATGGATGCCATTAATCTTTAAGAAATAATAGTAATTCTTCTACAATACCATTGTGGTATCCAGTCAACTCTGGCTTCCTTTGCTTGGCTTTTAACATCCTCCATTATCCATTTCCACCATACCAAATTTATTTCCAACAAGTCCTCATCATGTATCATCTGTTCTTATTTAGTCATAGCTTCTGTAATCCCTTTGGCATTCATACTCATTTCTGTTTCTATGTACTTCCAGTTCGTTACATAATTGTTCTGGAATTATGAATGGCATTAAGCTGAAGGGGACCTAAAGACCATCAAATTTATTTCCCTCCATTTATAGAGGGGAAAATAAGGCCTAGAATGTTAAGTTGATTAGCTATGGTTACATACATTTCTTTGATATGTGTTTTGTACCTCAGACTGTTGGAAACTTCACATCCGTATATTTATTATATCCCCATAACCTAGGGGACAGTCTGATCATGTAGTTTGATGTTATAACTACAGTTAATAGTCTTTGGTGGACTGTTAACACAGACTTTCAGTAAAAGCCTAAGCCTTTTCCACTGTTGCCTTCTCACCCACATGCTTACTTGCTCAGAAATTCTAAAGATTTGTCTTAATATTCCTATTATAATTATTGTGAGGAATTTTTTAAATAATGACTTTTAAGTTTTTTTTGAGCTTCTACTCTGTGCTATGCACAACTTAGGCCAGGTGGTACAGTGATGACAAAAAGACTAAAATTCCTGCCTTTAGGGAATTAGTTAAGTGCAGGTATCAGCACACTTTCTCTGTAAAGAGCTATAGAGTAAGTACTTTAGGCTTTGCAGGCCTTAAATTCTCTGGCAACTACCCAGCTCTGCTCTTGTACAAAAGCAATCTTAGATACTATGTAAATGAGTGGGTGTGGCTGTGTTCCATCAAATATTACTCACAAAACCTGTGGCCTGCCCATGGGCCACAGTTTGCAGACCTTTATTCTGGTGACTTAATAGCACTTCATAGTTTACAAAACACTTTCCTACACATACCTTTTGCAACAGCCCTGTGTGGTAGACACATACATGATTTTATATAGGTAAAGACACTAAACTTTCAGAGATGAGTGTTTAGCTCAGATCTTGTAACCCCAACCCAAAGTCACTTAGTACAGACAGCTCTTCTCCCATCCCATGTAGTTCAGGAACGACCTAGGGAAGAAGTGAGCACACCTCTAATGATATATTGGTAGACAAAGGCAGCACATAAGCCGAGGAATTTAGGGAGCTTTTTGTAGCTCAGATTTAGCAGGAAGATAATATACGAAATATCCAGGAAAGTTCAGGAAAATGATTCATTGGTAGGCCCTAATTTGGCTTTGAGGTATTGCTGTAGCCATCACAGAGTCTTGAGGAGCTTTAAAATTGCAATCTGTGTTCAGAAATTATTTTGTACTCCCTCTGATTGGCATCATCCTTGTCTCTTCACTTACAGATCCTCTGATTTTAGTTGGGCCACTCTGAGCACTTGCCTGTAGTTTTAAAACTTCCTATAGATCTCTAAAATTTGCTAGTTTAAAAGCCTTTATGCATTTTCCCAACAAACATAACCAGAGGAGCTTTCCATTTAAATGTTCAGATGCTGGTGGGATAGATGAGGCAATGGAATGAATGTAAGTGAAAATTAGGACATATTTGCTAATAAAGCCTTCTAAATTTAACCTCAGTTTTAGTTTTCAGCTTTTTTAAATATAAGAAGGTGATTGTTTCATTATTTCACTTTATTTTAAGGGATTACATGGATCGTCTTCTAGATGAAAGTGAAAGTGCTGCTTCTAGTCGAGCACCGTCCCCTCCCCCAACTGCCTCAAACAGTAGTAACAGCCAGTCTGAGAAAGAAGACGGCACTATAAGCAATAGTAATCAGAATGGTAAGCAACCAGAGAAACTCTTCTGTTTGTTCCTAATGAAGGGCACTTGTCTTTAGTAGCATGGGCAATTCAGTTTTGGTTTGGATTAAACTTCCAAAGCAGAAGTTAAAAATAATAATTGTCGGTACCCATGGCACATACATAATATGAACATACATACATAAGCTTAATAAGAATATACTATCAATAGTGACCATTTCTTCTAAGAAATTTATTCTTGAGTAGCATGTATTTTCTTAGTCGGGATGCTTGGATAGAAACACTCTTGTTAACTCTTAGACCACAACTCCAGCACCATTTCACATCAGAAGTACATAGATATTTATGAAATACTTTGAGAGCCATAACACTTTATCAGAAAAGTGCTTAAAGCATTTGGTGAAAAGTAGTAGATAACAAGGGCTTGAATAGTTTTTTCTTTGCTAGTGTAATATCCTTGAAGGATGAGAAAAGATAAAGCAGGTGTCAGGCTCTGCATTAATACTCTACAGAAACGTAGAGTACTCTACAGAAACCTAGATAAATATAGGATATTTATATTATTTTTTTATATTTATATTTATATTATCCTATATTTATCTCTGTGAGAAAGAAGTAAATGGCATTCCATTTTGTTTAAGGTTCAGGTAACGTTGTTTAAAATGTATAATGGACCAGAGATCACTGTGTTAGTAAGACCTAGTCAGAAAATTATTTTGACTTCTACTTTAATTAAAATGGTCTTCCTAAGTAAGACAAGCCTTCCACTCCTCTTAAGGAGGAAACGGGTGAATTAGAGACAAGCTCTGCACACCTGTATTCTGATGTAACAGTCTTAGGGGAGGGCCAGGGAGAGTTGACCTCACGACAGAAACTAGAAGAGGAACACTGTGAGAGACTGTCCCTTATTCTGACCTTTGGTCTCACACTGGCACCACTGGAGCAAATATATTTTGTTCATTTAATGACCCCTCTCTGTTCCCTCACTGCTTCCCCCTAAGAACAAGTCATACAAACAGAAAAGAGGGCCCGGCAGCCATTTCCTGGTCTAAAAAGGTTCGATGACGTGTTGTCTAATGCTATCCTGAGGTAGAGTAAAAAGCTAAAACTCTGATCTTAGGACTGGGGGATAGAAGCTCAGGGATGCAAATAGTTTATACTACTTTGGTCTTTCCCTGTTTGCTCATAACACCAAATAAATTTTCCTTTTTTTTTTCCCCCCTTTTTTAACCATTTGATGAAAACATGCAGTTTGACCTAAGAAGGTGTATATAAATTAAGTTATTCAGTAGCCCAGAAGCCATTTACCTAGGTACCCACAATCAAGATTCCTAGGTTTTCAAGGAAAGGATGGATTTCGCCAATTCAGTTTTCTTTCTTTTGTAAGGGGCTTAGTGTCTTGAAATCTCATTTTTTACCTACTCACAGTGGTCACTTAGCTCTTTGTGCTTTACTGTAACAGAATGGTTCCTTCTGCATCATGGTGCATAACATCCCCGTATGCATGTATGGGTTGAGTGCACTTTTGAGTTGGGGAAATAGAATATTTTCTTGGACCAAATATAATATTTGAAGCTCATCCTTTATACTGAATATTTGTCAGATAATTAAAAGTTAATTCTCTCCTGTGGCGCATTCTGTATTTTACATTAAACGTCTGTCTCCACAATGTCTACTCCATTTTGCAGTCAACTGTAACATGCCCTTTTCACTGTTACTTTTATCAGAATAATTATTCTTCTCTTACCTACTATGGAGACATTTGTGTTTGCTTTCATCATTTTCAAATGTATGTTTGGACAGTGCCAGCATTACTTTTTTAACATAGTGGCAGATTATTTAAATCTATTTAGATAAATATGTAATCTTTACCTTTAAAACACAGTACCCATGGGTTTATTTACATTAAGAATGAAAAAGTCTTGTCATTTTATACGGCAGTAGAAAACTCGAGCTTCTAAGCAATGTAAAATTTTTTTTACATAGTATTAGAAAGTTATAACCATTTTACTAAGTCTAATAATTTGTGCATATCTTTGCTTTAATTTATCTTATTAGACTGCTGGACCCAGTGCTTATTTGTGGTCACATTATACCAACATGCTTCTAATATATGCCAGATTCTATTACTTCTTTATGTTTATAACTTAATCTTCACAACAACCCTGTAAGGTAAATCTCTTACTACCCTCATTGTACATGTGATGAAACTGAGGTACACAACGTAAATAACTTTTGCCAAAGGTTACGCAGTTACTAAGTAAATAGAGCCAGCATTCAGACTGTATATATACATAGATTTGGTATCTCTCATCCTTGATGAAAAGCTATTCCATAATAGCTGTTTCTGAATAGTTTACAAATTTAGCTTTTTAATACTAGCAGTTTCACTTATGTTTCTTCCAACGTAGGGGTGTCATCTAATGGACCAGGTGAAATGTTGAACAAAGAAGAAATAAAAGCTGAAGGGTTACATGTGAATGGACCAACAGGTGGAAATAAGAAACCACTTCATGCAGACGTGGATACTAATGGTTATGAAACAGATAACCTTACCACTGACCCAAAACTTGCCCATATGACTGCAAGAAATGAAAATGATTTTGATGAAAAAAGTGAGAGACCTGCCAAAAGGCGAAGGGTAAACAGCAGTGGAAAAGAAAGTCCAGGTTCTTCTGAGTTTTTCCAGGAAGCAGTGTCACATGGAAAATTTGAAGAACTTGAAAACACCGATGACTAAATTTTAGACTTATTTTACTTTCTTTGGAGTAAAATCTGGTGTGACTAAAATTTTCAGGGTTGATGGGTTACCTTAAAAAGTTGATTTCCTTGAAGCAGTTGGTTAAATTTGAAATGAGTCCTGATTTTAGTAAGATTTCATAATTCTGCCCTTTGTAGACTTTTTACTTTAAAAGTGTAAAGACCCTGTTAAGGCTATAACAAATAGTTTAGTAAATTTGAATGAACTATGGAAATATCTGTACCTTCTCATTTGATGTGTTAATCTTAAAAGCTCACTACCGGTACTTTTTGCTTAGTTTGATGGCAGAGAAGAAAAAACCAAGTTCTGATTTCTGTTGAACACCAGTTTTTCTGAGTTTCTTGAAATGTCTTCTTTTTTTAAGACATTTTCTCTCCATACAAATTGAGTGTCATTATTAAGGAAACCCTTATGAATCCTGAAAGTTATGCTAGCATGATTTTTTATATATAGAAGTTTAAAAATAAACCAAGTCAGGTTTGTATATGTAAAATTGTTGACATCAATGATGTCTTTCCATATTCTTATCTGGGCTTAAGAAATACATTCTGTATTTTTCCAGATTCTTTGTAGCCTTTGAAAGATTTTTACAGTACATATGTCTTGACTGAGCTGTCCTTTCTTAATACAAAAGCTTGTATAATTTTCTTAACTTGTACAGTTGGTAAACTTTTATGAGAGGAATTGATATTCTGAGTCTGTCAGCTTTCATTTTATTTTGCTAAGGTTTTTCTAATGAATTTTTAAGTGTTTGTGTAGTAACTAAGTCATGTTTCTTATACAGGTGGTAAAAGCATTCATAAAGGATTGTGAAAATTTGTTTTTTCAAATTTCTACTTAAGGACAAATAGTTTGAGAATTCTGAAATTAAGCATGATACCTAGATCGCATAGTTTGTTTTGCGTTTGCTATAATTTTCAAAATTATTTTTGAAGCAAGACAAAAGTTTAATGTTAGCTTAAGTGCTTAAATGTATCATGCTGACCAGAATCCTGTTCGATTATTTTTATATGCATTATAAAATTTCCCATTTTTGCATTAACTAAACAGGGGAAAAGGTCAAGCAATATTTAGATATTGGTACACACAAGGAGTTGGCAGATAACAATATTGATTTTATGTGGAAAAAGTGATGAAGTTGAGTGTATTTCCAAAATGAAGATAAGATGACTAACCATTGCTCTGTGTGATTACAAATAGGATCATCTATTTGCAAAGCCTTTCAAGAGTGCCATTTTATTTTTAGTGCAAAATTCTTGTTAAAAATGTAGTTTTATACAGCTGATAGACCAACCTATATCCAAACTTTTATAAAAGATTATTAACTATTCTTGTTTTTTTCACACAGGCATACCCCAAATGCTTCTACCAATTCATTTTCAGCCATCAGTTCAAGAGCCAATGCCTTTTTAAAATAAATCTTCTGTGGTCTTGTTTTTAATGGCTCAACTGTTTAATACAATTGAGTAAAGGTTTGCACTGAGAAATTATGGTTTAGGCCTTACCCCCATGAAGTATTACTATTAACATATGTTCAGAACTGCTTCCTTCCACCAATGTGAACAACTCTTTTCCCCAAACAGTGTTAAAAAGCCACTTGACAACACTTGACTTCATATAATGTACGTTCACTGTTACTACATACATATCCAAGTAAATCAGAGTTTTGGGTGGAACTGTTGAGAAGCCTGAACTTTTTGTTTTTGTTTTGTTTTACCCTACAACATTTAATTTATCCAGAATGGCAGCTTTAGCAGATGGTCACAATCCATTTTCTAAATCAGTTTTTATTACACAAATCCAAAGTATCCTAGCTCCTAGCTCTTTGTCAAAGATGGTCTATAGACGTGTTTCAAATGAATAGTGATGCTGTACTTTTTAAGTTGTTGCAATATTAGAGACTCTGTTTTCACCTTTTTTTAAAGATGCATTTTGTTTGCAGGTTTGTGAAGTTCTTGGAAACTAACTACAGGAACATTTTTATTAAATTCTCAGGCATGTTTGCAAATATGGCACATGTATACATGTTAGGAAATTTTACTTTTCTTAATCTTACCTTTTTAAAGTATACCTAATAAAAAGACATTCCACTACTATAATACATAATGCTCAGCCTTTCATGAAGAAATATGAATTGTATTTTGTGTTTATACAGGTATTTCACAGTACTTTGTTCTTCATAATGCAGCCACTATAACTTGATAAGTCATTGCACTACTTTAAAATTTTTAGTAATATCATGAATTTAATTTGCTTTAAGATTTAGTACATTTCATAACTCTTGAACTCTTAAACTGCATTGGGAAAAGAAGACTTTGTTAATAGTTTTCCCCCACCCCATACCCACCCTCAGCAAAGCACTATCATTTTCATTTGAAATGGTATTCTGTTTTATGATGTGTTTTCAAATGGAGTTCAGAATCTGCAACTCAGTTCAACATAAATCTGTTGAGCTTTAAAATGTATTTGAATATTTAAATAGGCATTTAAAATTATGAATTAGATGTTTTTAAATTTATGCATAGTAATTTTGCACTGTAAAATAATTCCCTTTTCCCATTCCCTGTCTGCCATTCTGAATATGCTTATTAAAATATTTTTTTAAACATACTTGTCTACATAATGCCGTGTGAATGATTTTCATTAGATTGATTCACTAGGTTTTAATTACAGATTTTAAGTGTGTATAATACATACTGTTTACAATGCAAAATATGTATAATCTCTGGCCGTCCTTCTCCTAGATCTCTCACATGAACTAGTGTTTGAGTGGCTTCTGGTCCCTTTGACCTCATCTTAGATGATGAATTTTTGTCTTTTTTTTCCTCCAAGGGGATCTTTTGGTTTGCAGACCTTTATTCACCCACCTTCCTCTAAACTATGTAATTAGAAATTTACCCCATCTTTTGTAGTGCAGTTCGTATCACATAATATTTTTCAAAAAACTTCTGTCACAATATTTACTTTTTTCTAAATGGAAAATTAAGAGTGGGCATTTTTAATAAGTGAGGGTCGGTGAGTTTCCATAGGCAAGGTGTATGCTGATGACTCTAGAGGTGTGTAACTGGCTCTGTATCACTACTAAATGCCAAAACAGAAATAAAAAGTTTACCACACGTAATCCATATTCATGAAAATTGCCAGTGTGGAAAGTCATATGGGGAAGAATAGGAATTTTCCAAATTGTAAACCTTTTGTTCTTTTTAAAAATAACTTTTTCTGTATTCTATGATTCCACTATTTAAAATTTTTAATCATAAAATCAACTCTTCAATAATCAAGTTTAATCCTTTGCAAAGTCTTACAAGTCATGGGCTGATGGATTAGCCTCATTTTCTAATAATAGCAGTTTTTCATAACCTCATTTATTATGTACTCTTAGGTACCAAGCTGACATCTTTTGACATCTGTAAGTACCTGAGTTTTTCCTTTTCTGACCATGATTTTTTTTTTTATTTTCACTTGTGTTTATACTAGCTCCTATGACTTATTTAGGATGTATGATATATTCAAAATGTCATTTTGCTTGCTCGAAGACCTCTGAACACCATCTTAAAGGCAACCTAGTCTGTGAAGGACATTGAGGAAACTGCCATGGAGCTGAACTCCCAGTTCTCCTTTGTGCCAACTGATAGGAAAGGCTTCTTCACATTTAAATGTCAACAGTGACAAGTTTGCTTGTATCGTCTTCTCCGGCAAATATCTGGGCCTATACTTGTACCAGCTACAAGGCTTGGCTTGTGGCTTCAGATAACGTGCGGCATGTTTTCTTTTTCAGAGAGAAGGCATTCATTAGTAGTGGTAGAAGTGTATGCTGAGCACAGAGCATGCAAAAGGAAGAAACAGGCATGATCTCAGGGAAACAGTTTACCAGACTCTGTGCCAGAGAATTCTAGCTAAGATTGTCCTTGAGCTTAATGTTTCTGTTAGAAATTAAGCAACAGTAAATCTACATACAGTTCCGCTAAGAAAGACCACTTATTTTTAACTGTAACATAACAGCTGTGGATTATTCAGGACTTCCCCCTTTTGTCACTGTCCACTGAGTACTACTACTACAAGAGTAGGGAGTCTCCTGACCTCCTAAAGTTTGGGAAAAGTGAGGGAGGCCTAATGCACATTTGACTTGGTTATAAAACAAATACACTTTCTAATATTCTCGTTAACATGAATGGTTGACTGTAGAGTTGGCTAAATCTGTCTTTCTGCACACCAGCTAGAACTTGCTTGTAGAGTTCAGGTAGTTGTAAAATACATGGTTTTACTCTTTTCTCTCTGAAAGACGATGGACTTTGGATTAAGGACTATACACTTAAAACTTTGTATAAAGAGAACAAGAGGAGATAGGGACCCTGAAATGATTTCTCTCAGAACTGTAAGAGATCAAGCAGCGAGAGTGGCATCAGACTAACCTGAGCCACTGTAAATTGCTGACCAGAAAGAAAATCCAGATTTAGTGAAAGAGCTTGCTCCAAAATGGGGCTTTTCAATACTTTTTCCTCCCTTGTCAGCTAGCTATGCTTCAGCTGAGTGAACATGAGAGACCTGGCTGTGAGCTAAGAGTAGTACCAGTCATTCTGAGTATGAATACACCAGTAGTCCCCTTTGAACATAGTTTGTGGTTGATGGAAATTTATTCGGAGGACGTGGTTCTGAGCTTCCAAATAGCCTGAATTATGAGCTTCATGAACTGCTTTGCCTCGTGGCCTCTCTACTACGTCACTGTCTGTATTTGCCCTCCGGTGTTTAGTAGACAGGCATTTGCATTTAAAAGTAGCATAAACACCTCAACTGCCCAACTATAAAATACAGGTGAAACTTACTGTGCCAGTATCACAGAGCTCTTGGGATTTAAAAATCACACATTAAAAAAATACACACGTAAGGAAATCAACCCTCTCTAGAGAGCACTAGATGAAGATCCAGCAGTAGTACAGGCGTACGGTCCCTTTTCCAAAATTCTTGTGACCAGAATTTTTCAGATATTAGAGAGGTGCTATGTTTTAAAGAATATCCACAACCAGGTCTCGAACCTATGGTTAAACACTTAATGGCCACCGTAAAATGTATTCATATTCACACACATTTCAGGTCCGATATTGCTGCCAAATGAGTTTGGCAACAAACTCAAGAAAAAACTTGGATTTCAGAATCGGAAACCTGTAGTAGCCTTCAAATTTTGCTAGCATTCATTTGGCAGTCGATCCCAATTTACTTCGCTACATAACTGGCAAAGAGGCGCGTGAACAGGAAGCCAAACATACACGAACAGTGTATTCTGGTATCCACAGCAGCTTCACCAAAGCCCTTCTAAAGAGCCAACAAGTACCCTATAGATGAAGCAGCTGGTGAGAAGAGTCCACCAAAGTCCAGACGTGACCCCTCTGGAGCCTTCCCTGCAGTCCTCAGTTTATGGAAGGGGAAAACCTAAGGCCCCAAATGGAAAAATGTCCGACAACCTCAGACTGAGCTGCTTAGACAAGGGCAGATTCCTCTGTCCTTTTGCTTCATGGTACTTAATAGTTTAAGTGTCTATGTATTTATGGCTAGAGCAATGGGCTCAACCCTTGACCAGTCAGTCCCTACGGCCCAGAGAGTTATTAGCCACCCTTTAGCCAACCCATCATTGTGGCTAGGCAAATGGCTCTCATAAGGCAACAGCACTTTTTAGGTTAATTTGGCTTGAGCAGCTGGGGAAGAGGCATTCCTCAAAAGGAGCACGTGTTGGTCAAAGAAAAAGGTTCATTTGGCATCTAAAGCCTATTGCAAGTATTATCAGATGCCATTAACGAGTGATTACTGTTATATGCACTGTGCTAAACAGTCATTATAAACCGATTCTCACAGCATTACAAATTTTTACAAATGGGGAAACTGAGCTGTCTTGGGAAGCGGACTTAGTATTTTCCAATGATCTGCATTTATTCAACTATGTTCCTAAGTTAGATCTTTGTGTTTAGAGAAGATGTGTGTTGCAGGGCAGAAAGCGGATGTTATCTACAAACAACCTGTTCTACCCTTTTTCTCCCTCAAGTCTAAGTTCTGGAAAGGAGAAATTCCCTCAAGCTGGGAAAAAAAGCTGGTCAGTAGGCTCTGAGAATAGTTGGAATGCGAGTTCATTCTTTACGAAACCTCAGAGGAGGCTGCATGTGTAGGTCACGCTGGACTTCAGGCACTGAGACTTACACCGTGCCAAAATTTGGAATCTGCAATGCCACCTGCCTTCAAAGAATACCTCAGAGACAGTTACCAAGGAGTTTAGCGGTGACCATGAAGGGCTGAAGACAAGAAGATCCTCCTTCTATTTTCAAGGCACCATATAATTCCTTTGAATCTGGTTTAACCTTAGAGAAGGACTGGCATTGAATTTCCTGCTAGGTGGTAAAATGGGGACTCCTCTGATTTGATTTAAAAGAAGGAATTTGACACTTCCTCCACACTCAAACGTTACACTGTACTGCTTGTTCCAGCCGGCTCTGCAGACAGAGCAAAAGGTAGGCCTTACAGAAAGGCAAATTTACATTCTGTAAAGCAGATACTTTTTCACAATTACCACTGGTCAATAATGGAAACTTTTTCTGCCTCTTTTTCCTCACCTCTAAAATAAGAACAGTAAAACTTACTTTAAAGGACTGCTTATGGGGGCGCCTGGGTGGCGCAGTCGGTTAAGCGTCCGACTTCAGCCAGGTCACGATCTCGCGGTCTGGGAGTTCGAGCCCCGCGTCAGGCTCTGGGCTGATGGCTCAGAGCCTGGAGCCTGTTTCCGATTCTGTGTCTCCCTCTCTCTCTGCCCCTCCCCCGTTCATGCTCTGTCTCTCTCTGTCCCAAAAATAAATAAACGTTGAAAAAAAAAATTAAAAAAAAAAAAAAAAAGGACTGCTTATGGGACTAAAATGTATCAATATGTAAGGTGCTAAGAAAAAATGCCTACCCAGCATGTAGCAAATGCTAAGTAAATTTATTTTTACTGTTGCGTAGCAAGTATTCCAAAGTTTGTTATACTTAAAAAACTACCTTTTTGGAAAACATTTGGAAACCTTAAATACCTTAAAAATGTTCACCTTTGATCTCCTGAAGTTCAGATGGTCTCCTTGAATAGAATAGACTTAGGCAAAAGAAATTCACTATAGCCTTACTTATAAAAATTAGAAACAGATTTCATTATCACCTGTTAATTGTACCTCCTAAAATAACTCAAATACTGTTTCTATTCTGTGCTTTCACAGCTACACTACAGCCCCCATCATGTCTCACCAGGACACAACAATCTTCTACAGCTGATGTATTTATCTGTACAGTCCTGCCTTTCTCTGACACCCCCCACCCCCCGAACAGTAATCTGCACAGCATCCTTGGTGATCCTGTTACAGTGCAAATCTGGTTTATAGCAGGTCCTCGATTTAGGCACACCAGTAGCCAGTGGGCCAAATCTGCCTGGCAACCTTTTGTTTTGTTCTAATTTGCACAGCTTTAAGCAAGTAGGTACCACAAGCTCAACCACTAACGATGTATTGACTGCATTCATTTAGATTCACACTTTGAATCTGCCTGGCCCCTCTCTTATCAACCCCTGACCTACAATCCCAATACTACAGCTGCTGTGAGCTTTCTCAAAGGAAGATGAGGCCATGTTTCTGCCTTGCTATGCTTTAAAAATGTAGCCATTAGTCAGGTACTCTTGTCTAGAGGTATTCATTTGGGAATGTGTACCCACAGTGTGCCCAGCGCTAGTCTTTCTAGGTGCCAGGGACACTGCAGTGAGCAAAACAGACCAACATCTGTGCCTTCATAAAGCTTACACCTCATCAAAAGAGACACATGCTCGGGGCGCCTGGGTGGCGCAGTCGGTTAAGCGTCCGACTTCAGCCAGGTCACGATCTCGCGGTCTGGGAGTTCGAGCCCCGCGTCAGGCTCTGGGCTGATGGCTCAGAGCCTGGAGCCTGTTTCCGATTCTGTGTCTCCCTCTCTCTCTCTGCCCCTCCCCCGTTCATGCTCTGTCTCTCTCTGTCCCAAAAATAAATAAACGTTGAAAAAAAAAAAAAAAAAGAGACACATGCTGCCAAGAGAAAGCACAGGAGGGAAATACGGACAATGGTGGAGTGCAATCTCAGAGAGGCTGGTCAGGGAAGGCCCACAGAGAGGAGGGCATTTGCTGGAAAGACATTAAACAGGGATGCATTTCAGACAGAAGCAGATACACTGGCCCTGGAGTGCTCGAGGGCTGTCCCCTCCAACATTTCCTCAGTTCAATACTAGGTGTCCTTCAGGAATCAGCTCAAATACCATTTCTCCAAGGAAATTTTTCCTACCATTCTTAGGATGATATTCCTCCCCCACATTCTTACAATTACCTCAGTTTCATGATTCCGTCATTTGTAGATACTGTCCTCAAAAATATTCATTGAAAAAAATTACCTGAAGGATAAGCACACATGATGAGGCAACTCTTGATGAAATCCTCCTTCTGCATTCTCCTAATAGAGGATGTTATCTGGAATTCTTTGGGAAGAAAAGGTTTAGGAATTAAAGTCCAGATTTAAATTTATCAGCTGAGGGAAGCTGGACAAACCCCTGAGCTTTGCCTAAGCCACTATTCGTGCAACAGTACTGTAATATGAAAAGACATGATAAAGGCCTGACTCCATGAAGGAACACAGTAGGCCCTCGGTAAATAATTGTTTCTCATGCACACTGCTTGCCATCATTTATTCCCCCAGTGGCAGCCGCTGCCACAAGAGGGCCCCATCAGCACAACTGGAAAGGCCTGTCTGCTTTGGCTTCTCAGATTTAACCAGCTACCGGCTCATGCCTAAGCTTCAAATCCATGGTGTATGAATTCTGGAAGAAGAATGGCATTTGACAGGAATATAGTGATGATGAGCTTGGTACCACCAAGTCTATCACAAGCAGACAAAGCGAGACAAGAACCTAACATGGTGGTGAAGAGCAAAAGTCTCCTGAGTCCAGCTGACCGGGGTCTGAATGTGGGTTTCACAACCACACGGAACGATTTACTTCACTCAGCTTCATCTGTTAAATATGGTTGTGTCAGGCCTCTGCTGGGGGCCTGGGTGCCAGCCCCAGTGAGCTCGGTCTAGCTTGATGGAGGGATGAACGGTTGATGCGATGAGAGCTGTAGGGAAGTCCTGGGAGTAACCAGTAACTGCTCACCTGCTATGGATACATGAAGGCACCAGCCCTGTGCTTTGCTCCTGTCAGCAGTGCCTCTTCTGTGGCGGTCTCCGATAATGACAGCCCTGTGCAGGGAAGCCACATTGAGACAAGAAACCAGCAAGGGGCTGAATGAAAGAGCATATAACTCACAAATTAGTCAAATTCTAAGAGGATTTTTAAAACCTGCCTTAAGGGCAGTCTCTTCAACAAATGGTGTCAATAAAACTAAATACTAACATGCAAAAGAATGGAATTAAACCCTGACTTTCTACCACATACAAAAACTAAAAATGGATAGAAGACTTAAATGCATGACGTAATTTTACAAAACTCCTTGACGAAAAAAACAGGGGAAAAGCTTCATGACAATGGACAAAGCACAGTCAACAGAAGTAAAAATAGATAAACTGCACTACATCAAAATTTAAAACTGCATCAAAGGATACAACAAGAATGAAAGGCAACCTATGGAGAAGAAAATATTTGCAAATAATATATTTTATAAAGGGTTGAAATTAGAATATACAAAGAATGACAAATCAACAAAAAGTCCAATTAAAAAAATGGACTTGAGTAGACATTTCTCCAAAAAAAATTGCATATAAATGGCCAACACGCATATGAAAAGATACTCAACACCACTAATCATTAGGAAAATACAACTCAAAACCACAATATGATCACCTCACAAACACTAGGCTGGCTACTTTCAGTAAAACAAAGTAAACGTTACCAAGGATGTGAAGAAATTGGGACCCTTGTGCACACTGGTTGGAATGTAAAATGTGCAACCACAACAGAAAACAGTATGGGAGTTCCTCAAAAAAATAATAACAACAATAGAACTACTGTATGACCCAGTAATTTCAAAAGAAAACATATTTGCACACATCACTGTAGATTCTGTGTTACCCCAAAATCTTTTTTTAAATTAATTTTTTTTAACGTTTATTTTTGAGACAGAGAGAGACAGAGCATGAACAGGGGAGGGGCAGAGAGAGAGGGAGACACAGAATCTGAAACAGACTCCAGGCTCTGAGCTGTCAGCACAAAGCCCGACGCGGGGCTCGAACTCATGGACCGTGAGATCATGACCTGAGCCAAAGTCGGACGCTTAACCGACCAAGCCACCCAGGCGCCCCCTTTTTTTTTTTAATTAATTTTTTTTTAACGTTTATTTTTGAGACAGAGAGAGACAGAGCATGAACAGGGGAGGGGTAGAGAGAGAGGGAGACACAGAATCTGAACGAAAATCTTATGTTAAAACCCTAATCCCCAACGTGATGATATTTGGAGATGGGGCTTTCAGGAGGTAATTAGGTCGTAAGGGTGGAGCCCTCACGAAAGGATTAGTGACCTATAAGAAGAGGCAAGACAAAGCTTCCTCTCTGCTCTCCACCATGTGAGGATAAGAGAAGATGGATATTCCACAAACCAGGAAGCAGGCTCTTACCAGACGCAAGATCTGCAAGCACTTTGATCTTGAACTTTCCAGCTTCTTCTCCAAGGTGAGAATATATGTTTGTTGTTTAAGCCACTCATTCTACAGTCATTTTTTAGAGCAGTCAAAACTGATTAAGACACCTACTTTTTGCAGTATTATTTACAATGCCAAGAGTGGAAGCAACCCAATGTCCATCAATGGATGAATGGATAAAAAAAATGTGCTATATACACACAATAGAATATTATTCACCTTAAAAAGGAAAGAAACTATGACAACATGCTACAATATGGATGGACCTCAAGGACATTATGTTATGTGAAATGAGCCAGTAGCAAAAAGACAAATAAATACTGTATGATTTCACTTATATGAGGTGTTCTACAGTAGCCAAATTCATGGACAGAAAGTAGAATGGTGGTTTCCCAGGGCCGGAACAAAGGGGGAAATGGGGAACTGTTTAATGGGCATGGATTTCAGTTTTTCAAGATGAAAAACTCAGGAGACTGGTTGCACAACAATGTGAATAGACTTAATACTACTGAACTGTACACTTAAAAATGGTTAAGATGGTAAATTTCATGCTATAGGTATTTTGTCACAATCTTTTTTTTTTTCAACGTTTTTATTTATTTTTGGGACAGAGAGAGACAGAGCATGAACGGGGGAGGGGCAGAGAGAGAGGGAGACACAGAATCGGAAACAGGCTCCAGGCTCCGAGCCATCAGCCCAGAGCCTGACGCGGGGCTCAAACTCACGGACCGCGAGATCGTGACCTGGCTGAAGTCGGACGCTTAACCGACTGCGCCACCCAGGCGCCCCTGTCACAATCTTTTTTAAAGCCTTCATGTACTCGTAATTCAGTTGAGCTTGCCTGTACCAAAATGCCTCTCTTGATGAGCATATTTTATTTTGGGGTTATGTCCCGGTAAAGCTATTCAGAGGCTTAGACTCCTGATTAAGCAGATGAAATATTTTAAAAGTAGAAAGATTAGCATTTCTTTCTTTTGAAATTACCACAACTGTGCCAGAGACAGATATTTAATCATATGTGTGAGTCATACAAAATACTTGGGTGGCTATAAAGCAAAAATTTTTCCTGTGTTTTCTCTCAATACTCTACTCACTATTTACCAAACAAATCTGCAACACTAGTTGGGTTAACTACCACCCAGTTCTGACACGCTCTGGAGCTGGCAGCCCCACAAGACTCCCAGGCTCGGTCCCATACGTCGGTCACCACCCCCACCCCTTTCCAAAGCAAATCACAAGTCCATGTTGTTAACCTGTATGTCTGACCAATCAGCTATAAATCAAGGTTCCCAGGACCTCCCCCTCAGGTTTGAATACTTTGTTAGAGTTGTTCACAGAACTCAGGAAGACAGTTTATTTACTAAACTACTGGTTTCCTACAAAAGGACGTAACTCAGGAACAGCCTGATGGAAGAGAGGCATACATAGGGCGAGGTATGTGGCAAGGGTGTGGGCCACTCCTGTCCCCTCCAGACGCACCACCCTCCCAGCACCTCCATGCATTCAGCAACCTGGAAGCTGTCCAAACCTCGTAGTTCAGGGATTTTTATGGAGCCTTCGCTATGTTGACATGATTAAATCACTGGACATTGGCAATTGATTTAACCTCCAGTCCCTCTCCCCTTCACCTAGGCGGGTAGGGCAAGGAGCCTGAAAGCTCACAACCCAAATTGCCATGGTTGGTTCCCCCCACAACCAGCCCCCACCCGTCCTTAACAAAGTCAGGTGCAGTTGGTTAAAAGAGGCTCATTATGAAAAATAAAAGATACTCATTTCATCTTTACGGCTACAGAACTATTTCAACAACTGGGAACAAAACTAAATATAACAAAAAAAGATACTCTTATAGCACTTATAAAGTACAAGAGTCTTGGAAGCTATGTGCCAGGAGGAACAGGGACAAAGACCAAATATAGATTTCTATTATATACCACAATGGCAAACTATTTTATTACTAGGTTTCAATCAACTAACTGGATGCCATCCTCTTGAATGTGGGCAGACTTAATGGCTCTTTGCACTTAGAAAGGAATTTTAATACATGTGTTCAGGAAAAAGTATTTATTTGACACCTTTACAAAAATATTTAGGCACATAATTTTCATGTTTAGGTCACCTGATTTACACATCTCAATCCTTAGTACCTTTTAAAACCACTAAAATGGTCATTTGGTAAATAGGATCTGTATTGAAAAAAATACTATGATAGGCCAACATTTATAGACAAAAAATCAGTTGATCATCAGCATGAGAAAGAAACACTTATGAACAAAATAATCTCTAAAAACATTTTCGTGAGACAATAAATCTAACCAGTAGATTTCTTTTTTTAAAAGTAACTCAAAAAAGAAAGCTTAAAAAAACCCACCATTGAATATCTTTTCATCCCGTCACGAAGTGGCACCCCTTTAAAGGTAAGAGCTAGAAGACAGGTGATGATGCCAAAGATCTATAAGCACCAACAACTGAGATAAACGTGGATGCACAGGCAGCGTGGAGCAAGGAAGAAGGCAGGTCTGGCCTGCAGAGGAGCAATTGGGAAAGTTTTAACTGAATCACCATTCTGAGGTGAAGATAAAAATATTTTTTTCTGTTTTGAAATTCACCATCAAAATAGAAGTAATTTTGTTCCTTTTTAAAAACAGGTGGAATCACATCACATGTGGCATCACATAACGGCCACAATTATATCCAGTAAGTATTTAAAAAAGGAAGACTACTGTTATTTAAGCACTCTAGAGGCAATGAAATAAAGGGTCACATTTTTCAAGAAATACACACATTGCCCAGGCCTCCAGCATTTAAGGAGCACAGATTAAGAATCTAGTTTGCTTCCAGCCTCACCATGAAATAGTGACAGTAATAACACTTGCTGAGTGCCTAACATGTACTAGGGCATTGTGCTCAGTGGTTTCGCATCCATTGTCTCACTTACTGTGAATATTACCATTTTTCCCTCAAGGAGGGAAAAATCAATTATAGCCTTGTTCATAAGGAGGAACCAATACAGAGGTACCCCCTTATTCACAGGGGATATGTTCCAAGACCCCTAGTGGATGCCTGAAACCACAGATAGTACCGAACCCTACACGTTTTTTCCTACACATACATACCTATGATAACGTTTAATTTATAAATTAGGCACAGTAGGAGATTAACAACTAATAATAAAATGGAAAAATGGTAATATACTGTAATAAAAGTTATGTGAAAGTGGCCTCTCTCAAAGTATCTTATGGTACCGCGCTCGCCCTCGTGACAGTGTGAGGTGATCCGATGCCTACTGAGGAGGTGGAGGGGAATGACGCGGCATCGTGACTAGCATTCGGCTACTACCGACCTTCTGAAGATTTGTCAGGAGGATGATCCCGTGCTTCCAGACCTTCCTTGGCCACAGATGACTGAAACTGAAGAAACGGAAACCGCGGATAAGGGGTACCTCCTATAGTACACAGTTATGGGGCAAGAAACAATATGCGAAGCAGAGGGAGGAGGAACCCAGGCCATTCACGAATTCTAATGGCCTGGCACTTATCGCAGAGCTAGTAGTTTGAGTTGTAAAGTCCTTTTAGATTAAAAAAAATGCTTCAGCGCATGGGTGGGTGGGACACCCTAATCCGTGGTGGTAACTGCAGGCAGCTCTTAACTTACAAATCACTGACTGCTTTCATCTCCTTTCACTATGGGTCTGGCTAAAGAATTATACATTCCTTGAGAGCAAGAACTATGTCCTGTTCAGGGTGGTTTCCCCAGAGCTTGGCATAATGCCCTGGCATAAGACAGATGCTCAAAAAATCTCTGCTCACTGATGAAACCATAATAACGAAAGCAGGCCCAAAATCCTAGGCACTATTCCAAACCAGTCAAATATGAAACTCTACTATTCTTTCGGTGAAGAATCTGTATCAGCTTTACTGACCTGAACTTTCCATGGATTCTTGATACAACAGGATTACAGAAAACTTGCAGATGCATGGTATTTTAAGCCTATGTCCACACTGGATCCCACAAATGACTTATAAAGTCAAGAGCCAGATGAAGCAATTAAAAGTCACCTGACACGTTGGCCACATGCAGTCGGGTCAACCAGACCACAATCAATCTGACACTGACTAAAAGCAGATGGGCCACAAAGGACCCTGCTGTCATTACCTCAAGAAGAGGAGCCCCTAGTCATACAGAATTGGGTTTTCAAAACTCATCACAGCTCATCTGTCTCAAAGGGAAAATCAAGGATTTAACTCTAAAGTGCCTCTCTTTCTCCTAGGAGGTAGTTAATAGGTCATAGAATTTTTGCCTTGTAAGATATCAACCTTGGGGCAAAATCCAGACACTCTGGGTGATGTGAGAATACCAGGTAAATTTCTAGTGCACTATACCCAAGTCTGCACATAACTGAAAAACTCCAAAACGGCTGGCCAGTCTATTCAGTCTCCAACTTCCCCAGGCTACTTTCTCTTATCTTGACATGTTGGTGGTAGTCAAAGAGGGAATCAGAACATTGACAGGGCAGAAGCTGCGAATTGCTGTACTGTGTCTGGCCAGAAGGTTCGGCACAGGTGGAGGGCCCTAAGGTCATGTGCATGTAGTGAGGCTGTAATTACACATGATATTCTCAAACCTGGAGTGATGACAGATCTTCAAGGAACCTGACCCCCAAGAAGCAGTTCAACCCTTGCTGGAATTCTAGCACAACAGCTACAGACACAGCCAAAGGCCTTTCATGACGGGAAATTCTACAACACAAATGATTTCTAATATCAAAGTTCCCTACATGTGACTTGACAGAAGAAGAAAGAGAATCAATAAAATTAGCTCTCACAAGGCCTTTCCACTGTGCCCAGCCAAAACCAGGCAGCGGCAGGCCACATCTATCAACCGAGCCCAGCCTGGAAGGTAGACACAAGCTCTGGCATGTAGAGTGACACATCACTGCCCCTAATTTGCAAAGCCTATTCCTCTTAGGCTCCAAATTCAAACAAACACTTGCCTCCTTGACTGACTCAGCCAGCCATCTCCATTTCCTCACTTCCTCAGAGGAAAATGGCAGCATGGCTCAATGGAAGAAACATGAATTTTCACTTATTAACAAGTCACTTACCCTCTCTGAGTCTTCTCATTGATAAAACAAAGACAATAAAAATCATCTTACACAAGATAATATCCTATGCTCCCAGTGGAATTTTCTCAGATCAGATGATCCTGGAAAAAAGTGAGCCCTGGGAGCTTTTGGCCTGGAAGTTGGCCGTGAGGTTAATTCTAGGGACCCAATACCACTGATCAGGCTTTAGTAAAAACAAACCCAAATAAAAGAAACACATGAATATGAAAATGACCTCAATGTAATTTTTTAAAAAATAAAAAGAAATCAAAACCTTCCAGGCCTCCTGTTAAGCCACCCAAATACCAACTGTTTAGATCAGTAGAGCCCTATGGATTCCAAACCTAATGAAAGAGAAGTTAGTGTGCACCAGTGCAAAAGCACCCAGCCTCTTGCACACTGCACAACTGGCCTGTGCAGACACTCATACGCGAAGTCGGTGGATGCCTCTGCACCAAATCACAGGGCTGTGTGAGTGAATCCCCTGCCTGCCCAAAGAGGCAATTTAGGCAGTGCCTATTCACAGCTGCTCTCCCAGGATGCAGCAAAGGTCTCAAGAGAAGCTGACGTGCTCATAAGGTAAGCCAAGGGACACAGGATGTAGGTGACAGTATGCAAAGACACAGGTATGCTCACGCCATTTAAGGAGAAAGGATGGTGATGGCTGTAACAGCAACACGCTGAACAAAGACTAAGCCTTGACAATGCAGAAACCTCTAAAAAGGCTTTCCCCTCAAACCAATACATTCAGAAATATAAGACCTACTTGTATTAATTCAAAGAGGAGTAAACAGAGTAGCAACCAAACCCAGAGGAGGGAAGCACAGGAAAAAGACAGCGTCCACCTTGCCTGCCTGCCATTCTCACTCAGAGAAGGAAGGCTGAGCTGCATGGTTTGCAACAAAATATAGCTGCTCTTCATATATATGACTCGTGATCTTGGGGTCACGAGTTGAAGCCCCACGTTGGGTACAGAGTTTAAAAAAATAATAAAATTTTTTTAAAAATAAATAAACAATATGCCGCTCTTCACATACATGTCATCTCACACTGTAGCATATGGTAGCAAACCATTGTGGGGTGGGTAGAGGCAGGTACTTCTAACCCCGTTTACGGATTCGCAGTTTCTAAAAGCTGAAGAAACTTTCTGTGACTTGTTCAGAGTCACAGCATCTTCTGGATGGATCATAAAGTTAAGTTTTCTCTCTTAACCCTCAGTCATGATAGCAAGAGTGAGATCATTCAACTACCTCCAAAAACATCTGTGCACCCCCAGCACTTAGCATAACGCCAGGTACATACTGCATACCCAGTACATTTGAGCTGAATGAATGAATCATACAGATGGCCTCCTTGCTCTATCCCTTCATCATCCCCATCTTACACAACAAAAAGGGAATAGCATAATTTCAAGGAATGCACTCTGCTCATTCCATGAATTCCCAGGGGAGCCAACATGGAAACCAATACAACCTCAAGGCACTTGTAGTTTTTTAGTGCCAAAGTTGTCATCTTTAGCAAATGCAGGGATAATATCCTTATGAAGAAAAATCCTTAAGAAATAAAATTCTAAAAGGAGAAACTTTAGATACTTGGCTGCATTTCCAGTAGAAGGAAGACTGAGCTACCTCAATATGCAGCAACAATTTCAATGCAGAGGCTCCAGTTGGAGCACTTTATAGATGCAGCTCTAAGGGATACCTGGATATCAAACTATGGAATAAAATATTTTCAAAACACTGATGGTTCATTGTCAGCATAAAAGAAATAAATTAAAAAGCCCGGTACATTTTCCAGTTTGATATAAATTAATTCCATGGCATATTTAAAATAGAGTCAATTATAAGCTTCTCTCATAAAATTTTAAAAGGCAGCAATCAATCCTCAGATTGTACAAGTGCAAAGGAATGGTATTTTTCTCTGTAATCAAGACACCTGAGTGTCTGTGTAAGAAATGCCAGTGTTCTCAGTTGATCAAAAGCTTGGGCCTAAGTAGTGGAAGCGATCCTCTGGGTCATACTGCTCCTTTCCCCTTAATGTCCAGCTTGTTACTGGCCTCTGACTGCTTGCTCAGCTGTTCCTCAGAGAAAGTGATGTAGGAATACACCAGGCTCCCAGCAATGCTGCAAAAAAGAAAACCACCATCAGGGAGGAATGAAGGAACGACACATGGAAGGGAGACCGGTACGGGGGTGGTAGCTACCTTCATATATCAACAGCACGTAAAATTACAACAGATAATATGGAATCTTCATCTACCAAGTAAGAGATGCTCCCTCATCATGGCATTATCCACTGGGGAAATGAATGCTTGCACACACCTGCCAACAGGAGTGCCAATTTTACACCACCTTTCTGGAATGCAATTTGTTGAAATCATAAACCTTAGAATTCTGCTTATCCTTTTGACCTAGCAACCTACTCCATGGAAGAATTGTGTACATCTTCAGAGACTTATCAAGAAAGTGTTTACCACAAAATTCGTAACAGCAAAAAATTAGATAAAGGGTAAATGTCCCAAGGGGGAATTATATAAATCCACACAATAGAATATTATGTATCTCATAAAATCATATAATATGAAAACAGGCAATGACATCTTAAATGAAAAAATAATCTCACAAAACATTAAATATTGTCTAATCCCATTTTATTTACATAAACATGAATATGTACATCGATATGCATCAGAAAAAAGTCTAGAAAGATGGTGAGTGAGCTCAGAGGTGATTTCTTTTTTATTTCTATTTCCTGGATTTTCAAAAATAATTATTCAAAACAAAGAAATGTAATTTTTAGTAAGAATGAAAAACATCCCAATTATTAAGTAAACATGCAGATCCTGGGGGATTCACAGACCTGCTTTCTGACTAGAATCAAGTTCACAGTGGAGAACCTATCATCTGAGCCCTTGACATGAGTTGGTTTCTCATACCCCTCACTTGTCCACCACACCGACCACCGAGGGTTCACACATGAGGGACACTGATTATACTTGTCTATTCTCTGCAGGGACTTCAAACCCACATGGGATACACAGCTTCCTGCCCCAGTCACTAAGTGAAAGTAAGCCAGAGGAGCTCAGGAGCATGTCAAGAGACTGTTCTGATGTGTTCTTCTGCTAAGCCTGACACCTGTGACTCTTTTGGGTCTCCAGCTGGCAGCCTGGCCTAGACTCTGATTTCAGACATGCCTGTCCTGGGTTGGGCCCCCCATCTTTTGCCTGACCCCTTGACTCATGAACTTGCCACTAATTTGAAATTAGTTCTATTCTCCTCTGGGGTCTGGGGTTCCAGCACCATACCAGTTGCAGCAGGGTGAGAAATGCCTAGCTAGCTCCCTACAAATAAGAAAGGAAGATCAGGCAGTCACAGCACTTAATCATCAAATTGTGACCATTTACTAAAGTCTATTCCATGTCAAGCATTTAACATACATCTGCCATGGCAATATTCCTACAAAGTACAATATCCCTGGCAAGATGTTCATTTTACAGATGAAGAAACTGAGTTCCAGAGTCATAAGATAACTTGCTGAGGGTCACAAAGCATCCTAATAATGGACCAGAATAAAACCCGTATCCCTCTGATTTTCTCCACTGAAACAGCTTCCTCCCTTATGGCCCCTGCTCCACTTGATAGAAGAGATATCAGTCCTTATTTTGTTCCCATAAGCCTATATATTTCCAAAGCCTTACTCTGAGCTCTACAAAGTCCCTTGCACAGGCCTGACACTTTGTAGCAATACAGTAAATAACTGCTTAACTGAGTATCTGTGATGGCCCAAAGAAACTCCAGACCCTCACGAACCCAATCTTTGTGCCAGTTTCATAGAGCTTCATCTTTTCCTTCATCTAGTAGTTTTTCCATTTCTTTTCTTTCTTTCCTTTTTTTTTTTTTTTTTTAAGAGTTTGATCTCTCAGACTCTTCTAGAGAGTTTCAGGTTTTCTAATGCATCAAGTAGATGATTTCCTTGGTAGCTGGGCTAGGACCCACGGAGATGGCTTACTATAGCCTTCCTGACTGAAGCTAAAATTCTCTGAGGTTCACATGCACATCTACATGACAGGCAATTTCCCTCGGCCTCCAGCCCCATCTGAACTCACAACATCCTGTCATCTGGGTTCCCCCTCCCAGGACAACCTCAATATAACAATGCTTTCTTTATTTTTCCTGTCAAGACAATCTTTTTTTCCTTTTTTTTCTTTTTATACTACAAGTTTATTGATTGATTGATTCATTGATTTAACTTCATTTTTTATTTTTTAAAATTTACATCCAAATTAGTCAGTATATAGTGAAGCAATGATTTCAGTAGATTCCTTAATGCCCCTTACTCATTTAGCCCATCCCCCCTCCCACAATTTGATTTTTATATTAAGCTGATTTCACCTGGATGGAAGTAATGGAGCAGTGTAGGATTGAAGAAGACAAAGAATACCCTGGAATACTATGGAATCACCGTAAGGATGAGGCCTGGACCCTATATCCCTAGCATAGTTAGTGTAATGAAAAGACATGGACTTTGTGGAGTTAGGTCTTGGTTCAAATCTTGAATATACTGCCAGCTTTGTGCCCCTTGGCAAATTTATTAATTTATCTGAGATTCTATTTCTGTATTAATAAGAGTAATACTATCTCTCTAGGCTTGTTTGCAGATAAAGTGAGATAACTTACATAAAGAACCAGGCCCTAATCTTGGCACATGGTAAACAATCAGAAAATATATATTCCCTACTCGCTCTTTCCCTGTCAGCTCTGCTACTCCTAGACTCAGAGGGGAGATGCACTTTGGGAATGCGGGGACGCTGGGAGGAGGGGAAGAAGAGGATGGTGAAAAAAGAAAGGGAAACAGGCCAGATGTGAATCTATATGAATCTTGATACATCACTACCAAATGGTTTGGAATTAGTATCTTCTAATACTTTACACAAAAAACTTCTCAATCTATTGGCTCCATAAATATTCACATTAAATATGACGACCTCTGATACTCTGGATTTGTTATTTATATATTTGACCATCCTAAAGATTCACTTTTTTAAATCTTAAGCAATCTTCCACTTGCCTAATATTCAGATCACAGCACTACCATTAATTCACTCAACATGCTGTGACAGAGCCAGGAGATAAACAGAAGAAAAAGACAAGGCTCCAATGCACTACAGACAAGGTATAGTTAGAATACTGCAAGACTGGCTGGAAAAGTGCTGAACAGTGCCACCTCTGCTCTGGCCACTTCTGATCTTCCAAAGCCACACAAACACAATCTATCTCTTCTAGACTTACAGCTCCAGACATATTTACTAGCCTGAGACAATTAGATATCCACTCTACAAATATATGCTAAAAATGCCTTCCATATAGCAACTCCATGGCCAGAGAGCAAGAGTCCTAAGGTCCAGACTATGTCCATCTCCCTTTGTGGCTGACATATCTGCTCATGTGTTTAGCCATGTAGCTCTGCCTCCCAGACTAGATGCTGCCTTCTGTATTCCACATGTAAAATAGGTCAATTTATACCCAAGCCTATGAGCCAAGGCAGTTTGATTTCTACTGACATTTCCTAACATATAGTAATTCCTGCCAAATAATTGAAACTGGACCTCTGGGTATATTCTTCCTACACCCATGTCAACTCCCCACATAGCAGCTCCTGGGAGCCCTTTTTCATCTTTCTCACCAGCCAAGTAAAGCAGAGCTGTGTTGCCTCTGTATATATATCACCTTCCAGAGCTTTCCAATCTGAACAGAGAGAAGCACAGAGGTGACACAGGATTGAATAAAAACCACATAATTGTTGACTATGACATTTACAAAGCTCTGTGATGGGGCACCTGGGTGGCTCAGTCGGTTAAGCATCTGACTTCGGCTCAGGTCATGATCTCGCAGGTTGTAAATTCAAGCCCTGCATCAGGCTCTGTGCTGACAGCTCAGAGCCTGGAGCCTGCTTCAGATTCTGTGTCTCCCTCTCTCTCTGCCCCTTCGCCGCTCTCATGCTCTGTCTCTCAAAAATGAATAAATGTTACAAAGCTCTGTGATGTGGGACAAGTTACTTAAACTCTCAGAGCCTCAGCTCTGTGAAATGAGCCCATCTGTGAAATGGTGATCAGAATACCACTCTTACAGGATTGAAGTGAGAATTTAATTATATAATTTATGTAACAATAAGCTATCTAAAATTACATGTTAATTATATAATTTAAATTCTATACTTAAATTATGTAACAGGACAATAGATCATTTCAAAACACTCATTGGGACACAATAGACACCCAATAGGGATAAAAGTCAAAATGTCAAGGCACACCAGGAGTGAATACTGCCAAAAAGAAGAACCAGATTTTGCTAGTTGCTGCTTTTCCTCATCTTCATGGCTGCACACCCGTTCACCCAGAAAATCAAGGAGTCCTACATATAGTAAGGCCTCTTTGTCTTTGGTCATCCCAAAGAGGCCTTAACTGTATTGAGTAAGCAAACCCCTATTATCTGTGGGTCAGTAGTAACTCTCACAGTATCTCCCAAGCTGGGTATTCCTCCTTCCTCACTCACTCAAGTGCTGGCCCACTTTTCCAGCAGTACCCTTGTGAAATCCCTCTTATGGAGTACCTACTGCCCACCCTCCCAGTCTCCCATCCAACATCTGCATTTCCAGCTCCATGCCTTTGTTTTGCTCATGCAGCACTCAATGGCTGGAATACCTACACTTCTGTTTTCCATCTCTCCAAATCCTACCTATGGTTCAAGGCCTTACCTAACTGTCTTTTCTTCTATTAAGTCTTCCAGGCAGACAACCATAGCCTTTGTGAGAGGTACCAGTCTAAACAGCTACTCTGTGACACTTGTGTGATGACAGCTGCTGAAAGCTCCCATGAGAATGTGCAGAAGTGTCTCCTCATGGCTGTTATTAAGACCATATAAATACCAAATGTGATTATAAATGCCTTATGATTCCTACATGAATGAAAGGCATTGGTGTTAATCATTTCATACTTTCCCTCCTCATTCCACCTAATCTCAACATAGTGGGCAAAGTAATTCTGTTAAAACTAAATCAGATCATGTCATTCGTTTAATCAAAACCCTCTGTCTTCCTCTCTCTTAAAAGTAGTCCTCAATCTATCACTCCACCCCACTACCTGTATGGCTCATCTCATCTCATTCACTCTACTGCCATCACACTGGCCTCCCATGTTCCCTGAACACACCACAACACTCCCACTTCAGGGTCTTTTTACTTGTTCTTCCCTCCAGAAACTGATGTGGCTCATCCCCTCCCTTTTTTAGGTATTGACACAAAATGTAACCCTATTCTCTGCAGTACTCCTCATCCCCCTTCCTTGCCTTTTCTCCATTACTATTTATCATCACAGTTATTAACATTTACCACCAACAAATATTTTACTCACTGTATTATCATTCATTTTTTGTCTCCTCTACTAGAAGGAAAACTCCACGAAGGGCAACAGTGTTAAACAGTTTTGATAACAGCTCTACCCCCATTGCCTAAAACAAAGTTTGGTAGGTACCTACCATACATTTGTTAATAAGGAAATAAATCTTCTCAGCTAGATTATAAATTCCATGAAGATAAAAATTAATCTATGGCTTTGCAAACACCAAGTCATCACTTTCTTTAACATATTTATAGACTGGGTTCAATAATTCTGATTCTTACTCTGCTTGCCAAAGAAGACAGAAGAATAAAGACAAATCAGTGGTAAGGCAGGAGGTAAGCAAGGCAGCTTTCGGAATGTTCAAAACAAAGAGGGGTCATTTAATCTCTTATCCCATGTCCCTCACATGGCTAAATCATAGGGAAGATTTTTATAGTCAAATCAGGGTGAGAATCTCAGTTCTGCTTCTCACTATGGCAGCTGTGTGCCCTTGGACGAATTATTTTCCCTGAGTCTCAATTGCATTATCATGTGAACTGGGAGATGATTAAACGAGATGGCACTGTAAAGGTGGCATCATATACCAGGCACTCAACAAACATTAAGCCCCTATCTGCTGCCTTTCCAGATGCATGTTTATGTCCTTTCTACATGAGGATAAGTATTGGTCTGTGCACATACTTTAAAATAGAAGTACCTTAGTCACCGATGTCTGGCCAGGATGTACCAATTCATCTGCCTAGGAGTTTTAGGAATTTGCCCAGGAGTAAATTTAGAAAAAAGGCTCTTAAATCCTGTTGTGATGTTGTTTGGAACTCATGGGCCTTGACATAGATATTATTTGTTTCATTAGAATTCTAGGGAAGCCCCACATAGAGTTTTTTTTTTTTTTTTTAAGACTCTGAACTAAAAAAGGTTATGGAAAAGTAAAAAGGAATATAAGCCTAAAAACTTGTTTTCTATCTATTCTCACTGTTTACTGTTAGCTCTTTCCAAATATGTAGGAGAAATGCCCCCATTCCAAAAAATTTTTTTCCCTTTCATACTATTCCTCAACTTGGGGCTGAGTCCAAACTACTTAAGCATATCCATCTTTTTTTTTTTTTTTTTTTTTTTGAGAGAGAGACAGGGCACAAGTGAGCGAGGGGCAAAGAAAGAGAGAGAGAATCCCAGGAGGGGAAGAGGGAGAGAGAAGAAGGTGGAAAGAGAGAGAGAGAAAGAGAGAAGCGGGGCTCACCCGAAGTGGGGCTAGTGCTTACCCAAAGTGGGGACTCCTGCTCGCCTGAAGCAGGCCTCGAGTTCACCCAACGTTGGACTCAAATTCACAAACCGTGAGATCATGACCTCACCTGAAGTCAGATGCTTAACAACGTAGCCACCCAGATGCTCTTAAGCATATCCATCATTTTCTACCCTATATCTATACTCCTTTTTCTTTTCTGCCTCTTAAAAATATTTTAAATGTAGGTGGAGGCTCCCATCAGAACTAAAAGGATAACATATTTTACGTGTTTTCCACACCTGAAGGAGGTTCCTTCAAATGTCATAAGTCTCCTGTAAAATAACTTCAGGCCTACCGAGAGCATGTGGCACAGTTCCTAAGGACTGTGGAAAAGTTTAGTGACAGTATCAGGATAGACAACTTGATTTCAAAAACTGAGAGCAAGAAAACTAAAGCTGTGAAAGGTGAATTATAAAGAGCTAGTGGCAGTACTGGTAGAGAACACAGATTTTTTGCAATATTCCATTTCAGTGTTCTTCTGTCAGGAATTATGATATAACCAAGGGCTAGCCAACCTCCCCAGATCCTATTCAAAAGTCCAAATTATTCTAGTGCCATAAATGCCAGTTATATAACTCTACAAATAGCCTGGTGGATATTACATCAGCAGCAACTAACTGATGACACAAAACATGTCCTTCTCTCTCCCCAAGTGAGAAAATCCCTAAGCAAAGGAAAAGCTCATGTCCTTCAGGAGAAGTCTGGAACCAAAATAGAATCTACTAAGATGAAATTATACAGGAGGAGAAGCAGTCTGAAATTGAGAAGCAACTCATCCTTCTAAAGAAACAAGCAAAGGAATTCAAAATGAGGGAATAGAAGATTCGGGTGCTGGGCAGAGGTAGCTGGAGTAAAATCCCCAGGAATAACTGTGGGGCTAGACTCTGAGCTTCACCATGTCCCGTCCCAGGGACTATGCAGACCCTAGGGTGGCCTCAGAAGCTACAAAATGAGTTTTATTACACTAAAGGAGGCTGACTTAACCAGTACGTATGGCATATCATGAAGGAATATGAAAATAAAAGTAATCCATTCATGTATCCACTATTTATAGACTATAGTTAAGAATGAAGACCTGGAAGGCAAATCATGGATTGAAAACTTACCAGGTGGGTAATATGGGGCAAGTTTCTAGCCTCTCTGTGAAATGGAATATTCACAGCATCTATCTCATAGAGCTGTTATAGAGACTAAGTATGCGTAGTTAGGACAATGCTCAGTTCTAGTACACATAAAAAATACTGGCCAGCGGGCACCTGGGTGGCTCAGTTGGTTAAGCGTCTGACTTTGGCTCAGGTCATGATCTCACAGCTCATGAGTTCGAGGGCTGCGTTGGGCTCTGTGCTGACAGCCCAGAGCTTGGAGCCTGCTTCAGATTCTGTGTCTCCCCTTCTCTCTGTCCCTCCCATGCTCATACTCTGTCTCCCTCTGTCTCTCAATAATGAGTAAACTTAAAAAAAATTTTTTTTAAATACTGGCCAGTATTTTGTTATTAGTACTAGCTGAATGCTTATTATGGGCCAGACACTGATAAATACTGGCATAACTGGAAATAAGACAAGTGATTTCTGCCCTCAAATAGCCGAAAATCTAAAATGGTGATGGACACATATATGGTTTACTAGGCTACACTGTAATTATTTAGTCATTTTCTGAATGATAAATGCATTCAGGAATGAGAACTTGGTGACTCTGGAGTCCAATCCATCTGGGTTAAAATCCTTGTGACATGTCTTACTAATTATGTGACCTTGGCAGATCTACAAGGGAATGTACCATGTCTCTCTAGAACACAATGCCTCACATACAGACACACTCAATGCATAACTTCAGAATACATTCAACTTAACCTCTGTAGGCCTCAGCCTCTTCATTTATAAAACAGTGATAATAAAAGAATTTCAAAAGAGTGTTACAAAGAATTAGGCAATTCAACAGAGAAAGTACAACATTTGCAATAAAAGGTACTAGAACTGGATATCTATATTAACACACACACACACACACACACACACACACACACACACACACACTAAAAAGAACTTTTCATCTAGACCTCACACAGTATATAAAAATTAATCCAAAAGTGAGCTACATACCTAATTGTAAAACCGAAAGCAGTATAAAACTTCTCGGACACATAAGAGGAAAAATCTTTGTAACCTTGGGGTTAGGCAAAGATTTCTGAGATACCTAACACTGAAAGCATAACTCATAGAAGAAAAACCGATAAAATAGCCTTAAAAATTTTCTTCTTCAAAAGAGTGTATTAGAAAAATGAAAAGACAGGCCACAGACTGGGAAGTAATACTTGTACATCACATATCTGATAAAAGACTTGTATCCATAATAAATAAAGAACTCTGAAAATTTAAGAAAACAAAGGGTGCCTGGCTGGCTCAGTCAGTAGAGCTCAGACTCTTGATCTCGAGGTTGCAGGTTCAAGTCCCATGTTGGGTGCAGAAATTACTTAAAAATAAAATCTTCAAAAAACAAAAAAACAACCCAATTTTTAAAAAATGGGTAAAACGGGGGCGCCTGGGTGGCTCAGTCGGTTAAGCGGCCGACTTCGGCTCAGGTCATGATCTCGCGGTCCGTGAGTTCGAGCCCCGCATCGGGCTCTGTGCTGACAGCTTGCTCAGAGCCTGGAGTCTGTTTCAGATTCTGTGTCTCCCTCTCTCTGACCCTCCCCTGTTCATGCTCTGTCTCTCCCTGTCTCAAAAATAAGTAAAACGTTAAAAAAAAATTTTTTTTTAATGGGCAAAATATCTGAACAGCCACTTTACCAAAGAATATATACAGATGGAAAATAAACACATGAAAAGATGTTCAACATCATGAATCACTACACACTACAGCACGTAAAACCACAATGAGAAACCACTACAGATCTATTAGAATGTCTAGAATACCAAGGGCTGGGATGTGGAGCAACCAGCATAGTGCATCATACATGGCTGAGGGATATGCAAAATGTTACAGACATTTTTGAAAATAGTTTGACAATTTCTTAGGAAATGAAACATAACACTTACCAGACAAACCAGGAATTCCACTCCTAGGTATTTACCCAAGTGAAATGAAAACTTACGTTCACAAACAAACTTTTAAGCAAGTATTTTAACAGCTAATACAGAATGGTTAAAAATTGGAAACTACCCAAATGTCTTTCAGTCTTTCAGTTGGTCAATCGATAAAAGACTGTGATATATCCATAACAGAATATACTCAGCAATAAAAAGTTACAAACTACTGATACATGTAACAACACAGAATCTCAGAGTGCAACACAGAATCTCAAATGCAGTATCTGATGTGAAAAGAAGTCAGACCAAAAGCTACCTTTCCATGACAATCTGGATACTACACAGATGAAAACAGATCTTTGTCAGAGACTGAGGGTAGTGGGAGAGGTTCAATGCAAAGGGACATGGGGAGATTTTAGAGGCAATACAATTGTTTTATATCTTGAATGTGGTGGTGGTAGTTACAGGACTGCTGTATCCATTTATCAAAACTCACAGAACTGTAAACTAAAAGGGGTGAATTTCACTGTATTCAAATCATATAACAACTTTTTAAAATGGAAGAAAAAAAAATCACAAAGATGAGTCCCAGAGACTCTAGGAATTCTAGCCTGGGCAGTTATGAAGATGATGATGTCATTATCTGGAAAGGCTACATTAGGCCAAACCCACAGGCCAACTCCAGCCAACAGATGGAAAGTAAGTACAGAAGCAGGCTCTTGTCACCACCCTTCACTAATCATTCCCTCCCTTCTCCGCTGCCTTTGGGGCTTGGTGAGCACTCAGTAAGTGGCTGCTGGAGAAAAAGCATTTAGGAGAGTTGAAGACAGGCAGGCTCTCAACAGAGACCTATTTAAAAAAGTGCCGCCTAAATCCCAGAATCAATTTGGATGAAGCCTAATAAGTAGCTACCAGTGCAAACCTCCTGCTTCTTGCATTTGAATCACACCAGAGAAGGCTATTTAAACTCTTCTTAAAACAACAAAGAAACTAGGCAGGGTAGAGGAAAGCTAAATGTATCTGGGTCTAATCACAGAATCTTTGAAGAATATAGTTCAATTATAGATATGTAATAAAGCATAAGCATAGTAGAATTTTCATTGTATAATTCAGGTAATAAATATATGATGATGTTGTAAAATTCTTTCAACTTCTCTGTGAAATATTTTTGGCTAAAATGTGGAATAAGAAAATGGGTTACAAGAATGTGTGAATTCCCTACCTTTTTTTAAATTAAAAATCATGTAATGGTTAATGGCACTCAATAAACAGTAAATGAGTCACACACACACACACACACACACACACACACACACACACATATACACACACACACAGGAAAATAAAAGAATATGTTCAATTAATGATTTCCTTCAAAGTGCAGTCCACCAAAGATGGACTGACACCATTTTGATCAAAGTGAATCTGACAGCCACTTTAAGTTTGGTTTTTGCATTTAAAAAATAATGTCCACAGCTTGACATGTCCACAGTTCTTTTCCAAGAACTCAAAAAAAAAGTAAATAATAAAACTATAATTTTCATTTTAAAGAGAAAAAGTGAAAAAAATTAGTAGTTTTGTAGAGCTTTCCTCTACAAAAGGTAAAAAGCACACTATAATGAAAAACAGCATTTGAACAGAAATTCACGTGGGTTTTAATTCCAACTCTGCAACTAATTTGGCTGGCTAAGTACATCAATTATTCTCCCTAGCCTTGTGATAAAAGAGACTGAAGAGATAGGATATGTAAAATTTGTAATAAAATGTGAAAGCAATTAAAAATTATTAAAAATACTACCTAGGGCCAGAGTACCAATGACAGTCATCATGATTATCATTACCAAAGATCCTTGCTAGCAAAATGGTACTGTGTAACCAGAACTAAAATGCACTACCCAACACAAAAAGAAACTCTACTGGAAGAATTTTCAAGATGTTGCTTTTGATCTACCTTAGATTGGCAAATGTTAGACACTCCAACATACTCAGACACTTTTAATAGCCTACAATGTGAAAAAAAAAAGATACCTAAGTTTTCTTATAAGATACTTTTATCATCTCAAAAGCAATTTGAACTGCAGAGATCTGAAAATGCAAACAGAAGCTTTCACTTCATTTTGGTTGTTAAGATTATTTATTTGAAGCTAACAAAACAAAAATCAAGGCATCTCTGACTCAGGTCTATACAGTGCTAAAAAGATTCTTTAATCCAAATTTTTAGAAGTGAATGAAACGCAGATCACATTCCAAGTCAGAACTGTTCCAACAAGTTGTTTCTTACATCCTGGCCCCTTCTCATGAATATTAATGAAAGAAACTGGTATTTACTAAACACAGATGTCAAGCAGTGAGTTAGGTACTTTATATTAGATTATCTCATTCTAACAAGTCTAAGGAGGTATTTTCTTTCTTTTTCTTTTTCTTTTTCTTTTTTTTTTTAACTAAGGAGGCTCCACACCCAGCATGGAGACTAGTGCGGGGCTTGAACTCACCACCATGAGATCAAGACCTGAGCTGAGATCAAGAGTCGTTTGTTTAACCAACTGAGCCACCCAGGTGTCCCAAGAGATATGGGTATTTTCATCCCTAGCACCTAAGAAAACTGAAGCTCAGAAAAGATAAACAACTCAAAGTCACACAGATAGGAAGCATCAGAAGTATAACTCCAAATAAGGTCTAAGACTGAACTACTCATCTTCCTTCCATAATATACAATCCTCAAGTACACATTACACCCACCACGACCCCCAACTCCTACCCCCACAAATAATGAATGACTTTTCCTTTAAAAGATAAATAACTATAGTGGCAAATAAATGTCAGGGAAGGGGTAACAAGGAGTTACTAACCTATTACCAGTATTAGTATTAAATTTTCATGTTGATTCATAAAGAAGGTAGAACAGGGTAGAATAGGTATTATCAAAAGTTGTTTATATTGAAGAAATAAGAGCCCAGACAGGTTATATAATTTGCTGTAAATTAAAGAGATGACACTCCCATATTCTATTAGAGAGCTTTATAGTTTCCAAAGTGCTTTTTCACCAATCCACATAGGATTCATCAAACACTTATTAAGCAATAGCAGGATTCATTCTAGGAGTTTGAGAAATGAGAGAACTACATAGGCAGAGATCCCTGCCCCCATGGAACTTACATTCTAACAGGAGAGACAGAAAATAGGCAATAAATAAGCAAATTTTATAGTATATTAAAGGAGATTAAGAGCTCTGGAAAAGATAAATAGAAAAATAGAATAAGAGGGCTTAAAACACAGCATCAGAAGGGGAAGAGCAGGTTGTAGTTTTAAACAAGGTGGTCAGGGTAGACTTCCATGAGAAGGTAACAACTGAGCAAAAACTTACAGGCATGAAGGAGTTAACCATGCAAGTGGAGAAGACTAGGCAGTAAACTAGGCAAGAGATGCTAGGTTGGTGGCTTAGATGATGCTGGGAGCAATGCAGATGAGAAGTGACTGTTTTCTGGATCTATTCTGAAGGTAGAGCCAAGAGAATTTGTGAACACACTGGATACTGGGTAGAAGACTGAAGGGTCAAGAATGACTCCAGGGTTTTGGAACTGAGAGGCTAGAAGGACAGAGTGTGCATCAGCTGATATACAGAGGCTATGGGTGGAGCACACTTTGGAGAAAATAATAGGGACTTCAGGTTTGGACATGTTAGCTAGAGATGTCAAGTGGCCTGTTAGACATAGAAGTTGGAGTTGAAGACAGAGGTCTGGCCCAAATACAAATTTGAGAATTTTCAAGCACATAGACAGTATTTAAAGCCATGGAATCAATTCTGGAACTGAAAAAGGTCTTTCATACAAGTCACCCTCACCACTGATAAAGTCTAAAGGAATCCAGTGATATGTCTAAGGTCAGACACATATAAAGCAATTCTAACAGAGCTGCTATTCTTTAGCCCTGAATTTTCTTGAAAACACTGTACTACCATCTAGTATAAGTAAAGGATTGTTCTTTGAAGGCTAGGAGTTTAGCTTCCAGAAAAGATTCCTTAAATAGTGTGTGCATAAAATATGGAACCATTTTATCCCCATTTCTTAAAAAGCATTATGTGAAGACATTAGATATATATAATACACTGTAGGTGCTCCATAAATGTTTAATAAAGAAACCAATTTGCAGTTAAATAGCCCCTTACTGTGATACTATTTGAGTGTCCAAATCCCTCCTGTCAAAGTGGTTACATTTAAATATTTTTGACTTACCTGATATTTAAGCCAATGAAGTTCGTCCATGTGAAAATATAATCTCCACCAAAGACCATTCCAATATAAGTTATTAATATATTCTACAAAGAAAAACAGCAATATGCTGTTACACAGGTTTAAATGAGCTTTTCAATATTCATGTAAACTCATCCACACAATGGCCCAAATGCCTATCCTTAAAATATAAAATCAGGGGCGCCTGGGTGGCGCAGTCGGTTAAGCGTCCGACTTCAGCCAGGTCACGATCTCGCGGTCCGTGGGTTCGAGCCCCGCGTCGGGCTCTGGGCTGATGGCTCAGAGCCTGGAGCCTGTTTCCGATTCTGTGTCTCCCTCTCTTTCTGCCCCTCCCCCGTTCATGCTCTGTCTCTCTCTGTCCCCAAAAAAAAAAATAAATGTTGAAAAAAAAATTAAAAAAAAAAAATATATATATATATATAAAATCAGATAAACAGAAAAACCCACCAATCCTAAAATGAGCATAGTATAAGGCCACTAATAAGGAAACAATGACATTAACCTCTTTCCAATCTAAATCTCCAAAAGCTAAATGCTTTCACTGATAATTATCACAAGATTATCCACTTTCCCTGTCCCATGTTATAGGCTGACATTATAAATCTAAATAGAGAAACACTAGGGGTAGAAAACAATAATGAACATTTAGTAATCTTAGAAAAGAATGCTTCTTCCTCCCATTGCAGTAACCATTGACTTGTGAGGGGAAAGTAAAGCAGGAAAACCTCATAGGTAAGCATCTCTCCCTCTTGTTCTAAAAAGGAAAAAGGGGATGGTAGGCAGTTCACCAACATCAACATTGTTTTTAGAGGCAGCTTCTTTGGTATCTTAAGAAAACACATGATGGGCACCTGGGTGTCTCAGTTGAGTCAGTTAAGTGTCCAATTCTTGGTTTTGGCTCAGATCACAACCTCGAGGTTCATGGGATCAAGCCCCACACTGGGCTCTGCACTGACAGCAAGCAGCCTGCTTGGGATATTCTCTCTCTCTCTCAAAATAAATGAATAAATAAACTTACAAAAAAATACCACATATGAAAAGTCGTCTCAAAGTAGCATACCTAAAATTACCTCTCCTGATTCCCTAAGCTCCTAGGTGTAAACATCTGCTTCTCTGGCTTCCTTTCAATTATCTTCAAACCACAGAGGTGAAATAAACTTTCCCAAAGTTCAAGCTATTATTCAATTCTTTCCTCACCTTCTCTCTTTCACATTCACAAGTCACTGCCTCCCTCTCCACTATTATAGCTGTCGTAAATGATAAATGTCATAAACATTTTTAGAACCTGGGCTCTCCTAGATTGGGCCTATGGAAGCAGAACTACCACAGCATTTTTAAAAGGCCAAAAAGAAACCTCAAAATTAATTGTATAATGGGAGTGCCCTTTGAGAGAACATTCAAAATTATGTCAACCTTTTCTAGGTCTAAGCAAGTTACCTTAGAACAGCTTTTCTTATTATTTGAGGGGAAAAAATAAAAATAAATACCATGTAACAGTAAATAAGGTCAGTAGGCAACTTGAGAAAATGTGTAACAGGATCTCACTTGGAACAGAGACCTAGAGAGAAGGCAGGTTCATTTGCATAGATTGCCCAGGGAGCTACAGATAGGGAAAGGACTCAGAATCCAAACCTTGCTGCTCGAAATCAACCAGGAAAAGACAGACAGCAATGCCCCCAAAGCAGAACTTACTAGCAAGCACAGAAGAATCTATGCTAGTAACTGAAAACTAAGACAGCAAGTTTCAAACTTTAGTCTACCAGAGAATCACCTGGAAACCTTGTTAAAAATGATGATTTCCAGGTTCTATTTTAGAGCCTCTGATTTAGTATATATGAGGTGGGCCCAGGAATTTCCACTTTAACTAAGTAACCTACATAATCTTCCCACCATGATTAAGAAAAACAAGAAATACTGACAGTCTCTTGGGGCAGTGACTGAGCTAAAAGGGCTGTGACTGGGAGGCTGATGAAAGAAACTCCCCTGTGGCCCATGAGGCTCTGAACCAGCAAGGGCAGCAGCGCACTCCCATCTGAAGATGGAAGACATCCTTCAGCAGTGATACAAGGCCGCGAGGACCAACAGCGGTTGTAAACTAATCCAACAGTCCAGTTTTTCCCTCCCTCTAGACTTTGGAAGTAAAACTGATCCCTTGGGGACAGAGTAAATTAATAGGGTTGTGTGGGGAGGAGGAAATATCAAAAGACAGGTACTGGACTGTATGTTAATAAGAGTGTGATTATATTTGTACTCCATGCTGATAAATAAAAAGAAAATACACTAAGAAATCTTAAGCAAATAGGTTCGTTATTAAAAAGAAACACCGACTGGGGCTCCTGGGTGGCTCAGTCGGTTGAGCGTCCGACTTCGGCTCAGGTCATGATCTCACAGCTTGTGAGTTTGAGCCCCTCGTTGGGCTCTGTGCTGACAGCTCAGAGCCTGGAGCCTGCTTCGGATTCTGTGTCTCCCTCTCTCTCTGCTCCTAACCCACTCACATTCTGTCTCTGTCTCTCTCAAAAATAAATAGACATTAAAAATATTTAAAAAAAAAAAAAAAAAAAAAAGGAAACACTGACTTTCCTACACTGTCCTTTTTGGCTAAAAACTGGTAACAACAACTGGCCTCTCAGGTTCTTGCTGTTCTTATTCTGCATTCACTTTGCTCTTGAACCATTTACTTTACAAAACCAAAACAGAGCTGAGAGCTAACTTGAGGGACTAAAACTATTTTAGCAGCCTAGGCCTTTGAATGCAGATGAACGGTCTCTGGCTTTCATGGGAATTCACGCAACTAACTAGTTATAGCTGAATTTAGAATTTTAATTACACCAAACACTCCCAATTCCACGATTTGAAGTCACAGACCTTCTGAAATTTTAACCCAAATCTAGTTTCCAAAGTGAGGGCAAGGGGACACCACTCCATGGAGATATAAAGGGAAACATAGCAGAGCAGTGAAAACTTTATTGTGCAATCCCTTCCCTCACTATTGACAAATGGGGAATCAGAAAGGAAGTCCCAAGGGCAAGTATTCTTTTCCCCAAATGATCAAGGGCCTACCTCTCGGTCTTAATCCCCCCCCCCCCCCCGCTCTGTCTTACACCTTTTTTTTAGAAAGCAAGCCTACCCCGCTAATTCATTTGGAAATCTGGCATGCTGTGGTCTTGGAGATTAAAGCACTAGAAGCACAAAATCAGATGAAACAGGCCTCAGGCTTCAAGCCACTAACTTCAGCTCAATATTCAAGTCAACTTGGCTCTCCTGGCTGAAGACAAATGAGCCTCCCTCAAATAAAAGGGATCTGGAGGAAATGACATCACTGGAAATGTCAGACACAGCTTTTAAAAGTGGGCCATTTAAGGTCTGGCTCATGCACTGGAAAAATCCCTTGATTAATTTCTGGCAGGCACCCTTTCCCTATAACAGCCAGAACTGAGTAAGGCAGAGAACAGAACAGAACAGTTTTCATGGGGGTTACAGGGACAAGCCTATCACTACCAAGCTAGTTACCTACCCTGTCTGAAACAAGCCTAATTCCGCTTCCTCTACACTAAGATAACACATTCTTCTTTTCCCATACTCCTCAGAGCCAAGTTGCCTGAAAGTGGAGATTATACCCCCCTGAGTTCTTAAAGATCATTTTAGAAACCATCACCACAATC
This sequence comes from Lynx canadensis, assembly GCF_007474595.2. NCBI lineage: Eukaryota > Metazoa > Chordata > Mammalia > Carnivora > Felidae > Lynx > Lynx canadensis. The sequence continues at coordinate 55,069,757 of NC_044310.1, forward strand.
TGCCAAACCAAGACATTCTGTCAGAAAAAAAAGGATTATAGGGGCTTAAGACCACAGAGAGACTTAGAGTAACAACTTTCAAATAAGGCAGGTACCCAAAAGCTAACAGTATTTTTTTCAACTCACCTTAATACAGCCAACTATTGTAGTTGTAAGAGCAGAATTATACTGCGTGCAGAGTACTGTGGCATACATCAAGATAAACCTGGAATGAAGAAGGAAGAGGTGTAAGAGCCCGTTGCTAACTTTATAGCAATCTCTAGCCAACAGAAACAGTGTTGGCCATGCTAGCACATTGTAGTCACTATGAGCTTTCCCCACCTCGCCCCTGCATGTACTGCAGCTTTAGATTTTAAAAATTTCACTAAAAAGAAACACATGTCCATTTGTTGACCAGGTGTTTTCCCCAGCTACCCTCACCAAACCCTTGAAACCACCGTTGCTAATCCTGAATACTCTTTTTATATTATATTCCCACTAAGTCACCTAACCCAGATAGAAAGCTGAGCTCACAGACCACGAGTCAGGTGTGCACCTCCCATGAGACAATATGACCCCTGGACCAGGAGGCAACAGAGATTCTTAAAGATGGAAGAAACCCGAATCAGCACTACCTTAAGAGGGGCTACAGGTTCACTTAACAACTAAGTGCCCCAGCAGTTGGAACGGCCAGATTTACAAGGCTTCCAAGCTGGAGTACCAATGCACCATGTCAATTTTATTTTGAAGCACTTGCTCATCATGTACCTAGCCTGTACCAGATCTAGTCATAAACACCAACTAAACTGACTGACCAAGGAAAAAATTCATTAGGGAAAATACAAAGGTGAAGAGAAAAGGCACATTAGCAGATACCCTCTTATTTTCCACATACACTCTTCTGAGAGGAAGATAACCTGGTGGAGAGAGTCAGACAGCCCCCAATTCAAAGGCTGCCACTGCCACCTGCTAACTGTGCAAATTTAGACAATTTACTTGAGTTCTGAGCCTACTTTCTCATAGGTAGGTGGATGGAAACATGTGTCCTGTGGTTAATATAGAAATAAAACAATGCCTTTTGAAATATAATGGTGCTTATCACATACTAGGTTATTTGGTAAGTATTCGTTTCTTGTCTCCATCCTTCTGAGTATGACTCTGGGATCAGTTTAGTAGCCTCTAAGGGCACGTTCCCAAGGGCTGTGAAACCACCTGAATCTGGAAGTTTAATTATCCTATGCTGATACATTCAAGACACAGAACAGTATACTGAGGAGTGAAGCAAAAGGATCCCAGAACAAACTTCTCTAGGAAAACTATCTGCTAACAAGGAACAAAGGCTTACCCCATCACACAAGAGAGAGTGAACTGCAGAAGAAAGAGGGTGTCGGCCCAGCCTTCAAAATCCATTGCCTGTAATACACAAGAAAAGTATCAGATTGTAGAGCAAGCCCTCAAAATCAGCTGTCCTATTCTTTAATCAAAATCCCATGGAAAAAAAATCCTATGTTGCTCCCACCACACACACATATGCATTTCCCTTCATCACTCAAGGGATAGAGAGTGATGTTTAAGAATTTGACATATATGGAGCTAACCAAAAAAGCAGTTTCAGAAGGTTTCCTCCTTTCTAAAATGTAACGTGAGGAAGGTCTTGTACTTCAACTAAAACGCAAGCAGCCACTATATGGAGCCTTCCTGATAAGAACTCTCTCCTCTGCCCCAGCAGTACTTCCCTCTAGGACTCTCTTTCTCTCCAAACTGCAAGTCTTTCTACACAGTGTCTACAGCTTCCTGCAGGAGGACCCACATCACATCTACCTAAGCAAATTCCTAACACGGCAAACAGTAGACATTCAATTTGTTCAAGGTTCTTTCTTTGTTGAGACATAATATGCAAAAAATAAAATCAACCACTTTTAAGTGGTGATCCCCTCCCAAATTTACAACCTCTGATTATAACTTATGGCGACGTCTGATCTATTGTCTGTTACTAGAGTTTTGTTCTTCAACAATTTCCTACAAATGGGATTGCACAGCATGTACTCTTATGTCTGGCTTTTCACTTGGCATAATGCTTTTGAGAATCACTTATGCTGTTGCATCATTTTTGTTACATTTATTTTTATTACTGATTAGTATTCCATCTTATGACTATACCACAATCTGTTTAGTCACCAGTTAATAAATATTTAGGTTGTTTTCATGACTTGTTATTAATAAAGCTATAATGGACCTTTGAATACAAATCTCTGTGGACATTTTTATTTTTCTCAGGTAGATATCTAGAAAATGGGTTGGCTGGTTCTTTCAGTAAATGTATCTTTAACTTTCTAAGAAACTGATGAAATAACTATACTATCTTGTACTCCCACCAGCACTCTATGAGAGTTCCTATTGCTTTACCTTCTCATCAGCACTTGGAACTGTATGAGACCACTGTACTATAAGTAAATAGTATCTCACTATAATATTAACTTGCATTTTTCTAATGATTAACGAAGTGGAGCATATTTTTTCTCTCTAATGATTAATGAGGTTGAGCATATTTTATTTTTTTTAAGTTTTTTAAAAAAGATTTTAAAGTAATCTCTGTACCCAATGGTGGGCTCACACTCATAACCCCAAGATCAAGAGTCACATGCTCTACTGACTGAGCCAGTCAGGTGCCCTGACTGAGCATATTTTAATGTGTTTATTTGCCATTAGTATTGCTTCTCTGGTGAAATGTCTGTCCAAATCTCCCAAATTTATCTATTTGTCTTATTACTGAGTGGTTATTTTTCATATATTCTGGATACAAGTTCTTAATTTTTTATATATATAAAAATCACGCATATATATGATTATCATATATATGACTGTGTATTTTCTAAAAAATTACATATTATATATGATTATTATATATTATATACATGGTTGTGCAAATATATCCTCCCAGTCTGTGGCTTGCCTTTTTATTTCTTTCATGATGCCTTAAAAAACAAAAAAATTTAATTTTGATGTAGTCTAACTTATTTTATCTTTTACAATTCTTGCTTTTTATGACTTTCCTATGAAGCTGAGATTTTCACAGAGATTTTGTCCTATATTTTCTTCAAGTTTTAAGTTTTAACTCTACATTTAAGTCTATACTAGGGCTGCTATAAATAAAGTTCCACCAATTGAGTGACTTGAACAACAGAAACTTTTGTGTCACACTCTGGAGGCTGGAAGTCAAGATCAAGGTGCCAGCAGGGATGGCTCCTTCTGAGGGCTGTGAGAGACAATCTGTTCCAGATTCAAGGCCCAGAGTTTTCCTTTTGGGAAAGTTTTTAACTAAAATTCAATTTCTTAATAGAAATAGAGTTAAATAGCCCCATTAATTAATTAAGCCCCCTTAATTAATTAATTCAAGGCCTAGAGTTGTCCTTTTGGGAAGGTTAACCAAAATTCAGTTTCTTTAAGAGAAATAGAGCTAAATAGCCTCATAAATAGAAGCTAAATAGCTTCTAATTATTTTAATTAAGTAGAGCTTTTTAATTATTTAGTAGAATAGGGCTATTCATGTTATCTACTTCTTCTTGAGTGAGCTTTGGTAGTTTGTCTTTTTAAAGAATTTGTTCATTTCATCTTAGTTTTTGAGTTTATGGCATAATGTTGTTCCTAATATTCCATTATACCTTTAGTATATGCAAGCTCTGTAATGATATCACTCCTTCATTCCCTATATTGATAATTTGTGCATTCTCACTTTTTGCCCCTGATCAACTGGCTATGGTTGAGCAATTTTACTGAACTTTCATTGGCCTCCAGGTTTTAGGTTCACTGATTTTTCTCTATTGCTTTTCTGTTTTCTATTTCACTGATTTCTGCTCTTACCTTCCTTATATTTACTTTGGGTTTAATTTGCTCTTATTTTTTTCTAGTTTCTAAAGGGAAAGGCTTAGGCCACTGATTTTAGACCTTTCTTCTTTTCTAATATATGCATTTAATTCTATGGATTCACCTCTAAGCACCACTTTAGCAGCATCCCATAAATTTTCCTATGTTATGTCTTAAAAATTTTTAATGTTTATTCATTTTTGAGAGAGAGAGACTGTGAGTGGCGGAAGACCAGAGAGAGAAGGAGACACAGAATCTGAAGCAGGTTCCAGGCTCCAAGCTGTCAGCACAGAGCCCAGCGCAGCGCTCGAACTCACAAACCATGAGATCATGCATGACCTGAGTCGAGGTCAGATGCTTAACCAACTGAGCCACCCAGGTGCCCCTACTATGTTGTGTTTTAATTTTCATTCAGTTTGAAATGTTTTATTTCTTCATGATTTTTTTCTTTGATCCATGTGTTATTTAGAAGTGTTTATTTCCAAACATTTGAAGATTTTTCCATATATCTTTATGTTATTAATTTCTAGTTTAATTCTGTTCTGACCAGGGAACAGACTTTCTATGATTTCAATTATTTAAAGCTATTAATAATCATTTTATGGCTCAGAATATAGTTTAGCTTGGTATATGTTCCATGTGCACTTGAAAAGAATGCATATTCTGTTGTTTTTGAGTCGAATGTTCTGTAAATGTCAATTAGGTCAAATTTGTTGATGGTGTTGTTCAAGTGTTCTATAGCCTTAATGGCTTTCAGTTTAGTTGTTTTATCAATTACTGAAAGAGGAGTGTTAAAATCTCCAACTATAATTGTCAATAATGTACTTATCCTTTCTGTTTTATCAGTTTTTGCTTCAGATATTTTGAGGCTTTCTCATTAAGCACATTCATATGCAGGACAGTTATGTCTACTTGATATATTAACTCTTTCAGCATTATGAAATGTCCCTCTTTATGGTATAGTTTCCTTTTTATTTACTATACTTTGTGTTTACTATACTATAGTTTGTGTTGAGCTTCTTGTATGTGTAGATTTAGTTTTCATCAAATTGGGAAAGACATCTGCCATTAATTCTTCAAAAAGTTTTTCTACCCACCCTCTTCTTCAGGACTACAGTTACACATATTATAGATCTCTTGATATTACCCTGCACGTCACTAGTAATCTGTTCATTTGTTTTCCAGTCCTTTTTTCTCCACGTGTTTCATCTTGGATAGTTTCTATTGCTATTTCTTTAATTCACTGATCTTTTCTTCTGTACTGCCTAATCTGCTGTTTAATACCTTCTACTTTATTTTTCAATTCAGGTTATTATATTTTTCCTTAAAATTTCATTTGGGTCTTTTTTTATGTACTTCTTTTCTCATCCTTTTTCTCTCCACAATCCTTTACCACCTGTTGTCCAATGTCTGAAAAACATTTTTCATATATGTTTGGTATTCTAGTAGGCTCAGGCAGAAAGGTAAATCCTGTCCCTGTTATGCCATCCTGGCTAGAAGCAAAAGACCAAATTCAATTACTGACTCGAATTATAAACTTATCTCATATGACGCCTCCACTGGGAAGCTTTGCACAAAAACCTGCATTCATACCAGGCTCCTTCTTGCCAAACTGTCAAGAACACTAAGTGCTACTTTTATCACTGACACTTCATGTACGTGACTAAGTACATGTATGTATGTGACTATTTGTATATTCATGATCATCTATCCAGACACTTTGAATGCCTTCATGGTTTATCTCTGTATCCACAGTGCTTAACAAAGTGATAGCAAATAGATGTTCCATAACTGTAAAATGATGAAGAATAAATGAAAGAAGTCATACATAGTCTCATTCTATGCACTTTCATACCTGAAACACACCCTCCTCTCTGATGAAAAACCATTAAAACACAATAAAGTACAGGCTGGGAGGACTCAGGAGACCAGCCTCTACCAGCAAGACTATAAATTCCTTGAGAGCAGAAACTATGTCATATGTCACTTCTCCCTAGCCCCAAGCATTTAGAAGTGTTAGGTACAAATAGCTGAGGTGGATTAAACATCCATGATCCCTGGCTTAGTATCATTTTCTACTGGCAGATGAGTTAGACTTTACTTGTTAATACACCCACACATCTAAGCACCTGGGTAGCTCAGTCGGTTAAGTGTCTGACTCTTGATTTTGGCTTAGGTCATGCTCTCATGGTCTGGTCATGACATCGCCCCACATCAGGCTCTGCACTGAGCATGGAGCCTGCTTGAGATTTTCTTTCTCTCTCTTTCTTTTCTTTCTTTCTCTTTCTTTCTTTCTCTCTCTCTCTCTCTCTGTCTCCCCCTCTCTGTCCCTCCCCTGCTCATGCTCTCTCAAAAAAAAAAAAAAAAATCATGGGAAAAGAAAACATTTAATACACCCACATACTACTTGTACACGCTACTAGATTTAAAGTTTCAGATTAAATCTATATAATTTTAAATTTTCTTAAAATGGAAAAAGTCATTTTACTGGCCTATAACTCGTTCGTTTTTGCACCGAGTTTAGTTTCTCTTTTTTGGAAGAGAAAAGCATAACCCAGAAAACCAGCAGGTGGGCACGGAAGAAGTATCTTTGGGAGGTTTATTGGTACAGAAGCCATTGTACCTAAAAAAAGCAGCACACCAGGATTCCGAAGCCCAGTATCTTGCACCACCTCACCACTGTTTCATTATGCCAGCATTAGCTTCTGCGAGGGAAGTTAAACTGGGTGCATATTAAGGTTTCTTCCAACTCTAACATGAGTGTTAGATCAGCTTCATAAGGAGAGACTTTACTTCAAACTGAAACACATAAAAGAAATATCAGGTCTGGGGCACCTGGTTGGCTCAGTCAGTTGAGCGTCCAACTCTTGATTTCAGCTCAGGTCAAGATCCCAGGGTTGAGGAAGTGAGCCCTGCATCAGGCTCCACAGTCAGCACAGAAGTTCTCTCTCTCTCATTTTCTCTCTCTCTCCCTTTGCCCCTCTTGCCCACTCATACGTATCCTCTCTCTCTCTGAAAAGAAAAAAAAAAAAAAAAAGAAAAGAAAAGAAAAGAAAGGAAAAGAAGAAAGAAATCTCAGGCCTAAGAACTTTCCTCAACTCTAAATTATCCTCCTTTCCTAGATAAGCTACTCTTTTACTCCAAAGTCACTAAGAGAATAAGCTGGTGTGATGGACCATGAGGATTCTCTGAACCTTAGTTTCTGCACATATAATAAGAGAAATAACTCTACAAGGCTATCTTGTAGAGTTGTTATCAGAATTAAAGATAATTATGGATACAATGATATGAAGGAGGTCCATCTCATTCAATAAATGATGTCAGTTTTCATATGTAAACATCATTTCTATTTTTTTTTTAATTAAAAAAAATTTAATGCTTATTTTTGAAGGAGAGAGAGACAGAACATGAGCAGGGGTGGGGCAGAGAGAGCGGGAGATACATGAATCCGAAGCAGGCTCCAGGCTCTGAGCCCGATGCAGGGCTCGAACTCACAGCCTGTGAGATCATGGCCTGAGCCTAAGTCGGATGCTTAACCGACTGAGCCACCCAGGTGCACCTTAATTTTTTTTGTCAGTGACCTAGGAGTGGAAAGAAATCAGTTATTTGGCAAAGGCTTCAAATAAAACTCTCTATATACCTGAGCTCCTTCCCTCCTTTAGCTCTAAACATTTCTTCTGGTTTCATTTTGTATTTTTAAATCTACTAAGTCCCCGTCATGTGCCAGGTCCCACAGCTGGCCTGCGGGTACTGTGCTGAAGACAATTTAGTTCAGGTTTGCTAATAAATGAAGGAACAAATTGTGACAATAAACAAGTACTACCTTATATTTGTGGAGTGCTTTATAGTTTACAAAATGCTTCTGCATACCTCATGTCATTTGATCCCCAAGTAACCCTGTGAGGTAGAAAGGCCAAGCCTTCTTATCCCCAGAAGACGAGGAGTAACTTACTTTAGGTAACATAGCTAATACATGGTAGGGTCGAGTCTATACACTCAAGCCCAAATTTTTCTACCCTGAGCATTACATTTTATTTGGAAAAATGCCCCAAATACATACTGTACAGTCCCCTCTGGGAACTTAATAACTGTATCTATAGAATATTAAAATAAATCCCATGAACATGATTCAATTTACATAGAATTCAAAAATTGAAAAACAATTCTCACAGGATTGTTTTCCCTCCCTAAATACTAGGCCTGTCTCTGGAGAAAGCCACTCTACAGCAGAAGCAGCCTATTGCATTCCTCTGCTTTGCCACAGGAATGGATCTTTGGCTACAACAGAACAAGCAGCAGCCATTTGAAAGTATAGCTGTAGGATAAATATGACCCAAACACTACCATAGTAGAATGGAGTCTACTCCCTATCATAAAGATAGCATAAAAAAACAATTGAAGCTACTGCTTATTAAGAGCTTATTATACTTCCGGGTCCAGAAATGTTAAGTAACTTTCCCCAAACCATCCAGCTACTAAGTGCCTGTTCTGTTAGTTAAGTACCAAGAAAAACCAAAGGCAAGCTAACATGTTCTGAGTTTTTTCTTCTAGATAGCTTCACATAGTTATCGTTATTGATCACTGAGCCAAAAAGTGGGCATTTAAATTCTAAATCTGGCATTAATTTTCTGTGAGTCCATCATAAAGTCATTTAACCTAAGCCTCTACCTATATTACAAATATAGACAACAGTCTGCTCCATCTGCCTCTTGTGAGAAATCAATTCAGAGAATGAAATGCAGACACTTTACACAAAATTCACATACTTCCATCACCACTGTTATCTCTCAGTGATAGATTTGCATGCATATTTGTCTTCTCCCTAAGACAGGAAATACAGAAGGCACAGTGAACATATATTTTGTTAATCAAGGATGGGGGGAGGGACATTTAAAACCAAATAAAATGTCCGCCTCCAAAGATAGCTAATAAAGAGCCACTGTGAACAAAATGACCTGCTTGGTCACTGTGTGACACAGAGCTCGATGGGCTCCCTTCCACAAGTCCTGCAATCTTCAAATGGCTGTGATTACAGACTGCACATACAAAGATGCTTAGCTTTCCTTCTGTTTTGAATGAAGTCTCTGGTTCTACAGGTGCTGGTGGTACAATGTAATACCACAAGCCAATACACACCACAGGCATAAAAAGTACATGGCATAAATCAATGGGCAAATGGGTTATATGGACCTACCATTTCTGAAAATTAGGCATTTGGTTTGGATGAGACTTTCGGTTAAATAAAAATATTTGAAAAAAAAGTTTAATAAAAAAAATGTGTTCTCTAGTTGTTTAGGTTAAGGAAATTAAGAAAGGGAGTATAGGAGTAAGATTAGGCACTAACATCACATAATCAGTAAAACCAAGTCTAGGGATACAATCAGATGTTTTTGTCTTCTTTCCCAGCTCTAATCAACTGATTCTGGCTGTCTGAACCACTACCTTGGTGAACAGTCAGAGCTATTCCTGGGCTTTAGCAAGGAAGCATCGTCAAGACTACTTGACAATGTCTACAATGAACACAGGATAACATAAGCACCAATTCATCACCCCTAACCTAATAAGAAGCATGTAATAATTTCAGTGTTCACCTGAGTCTTAGATATAACCATTCTCACTCCAAGGAAAATTTGCTAAGCAGAGTCACCAACTTTATTTGAAATAAAATCCAAAGCACAAATGACATATTTTCTTACATGTTTTGAAACCTTATAAGCTTTGATACTCCTTTACTATAAGGTCTAAAAATAAACAAATTGCTCAGTTTTAGGCTTCATGGTAAATAAGGAAAAGTTGATGAATGACACCATTGTATTTTGAAACTTCTTTCCCCAAAAATCTACTGAGAAAACAACTGAAACATGTGATCCTAGAAAGTAAACTGTTAGGGAACTGACTAAGGTGGAAGATAACATCAGTAGTGCAAATGATCTCCAAGGTTCCCTCCCTACCTTGGGAAAGCCAGACAAGTTCATGGAGCCAGTGGTCCTGGGTTACCCACCCTATCCTCTGCACTACTGTAACTACTTGCCACCACTTCTATTCCACCTCCTCCTGGCTCAGACAAGGAATTGGGACCCAGATATCTTCACTACCTTTGCTCACAAGGCTCTACCACCTACATAAAATCTACATACAACTGCAAAACCACACATTCCAGCTTATTAACAGGGTCATTTACTCTTATTTGAAAAAAGGCATATCCTCGAAGGTAACAATGGTTAATAACATTACTTTGTTAGTCAAACAACATATATGGCAAAGAGAAAGATCTAGTCATTCGTAACTGAAGAATAACTGATCAACCCACTTGTTTGGTATGAGGATGCCAATGCCCAGAAAGCAGAAAGGACATGTGTATGTGGAAAGAATAATTCAGGGTTTGAGAAATCAGCCTGTATGGTCTAGAGTGACCCAGAAAAGATTAATAACTCTGGACTAAACCAACAGCCTAAAATTCTTCATTATTTAGTCAGCAAAAAGAGACACCTCCACTTTTCCTGTAAAACTCATCTGAGCCATGTAATTTTAACCAGTGGTATAATGAAGACATTATACAATGTACCAGTGCCTACAGTACCAGCCTTGTGAGATCTACAGCAAGGGGTCTGTTCCTCCTTCCCTACATGAGAACACCTAGCAGGGTATGCTGTCAGAAAGCCAGGCTCCAGCTCCTGTGACTGTGAATCACTGGCTTTGTGCTGCAGACATTCCCTTCTGGAAGCAACAACTAACAAGTTTAAACACAGTCTATCCTAACTGACACTTTGGAAAGCAATTATTCAACTGATACTTTATCTACCTTTATCTATGTTAACTAGATATCTTTTATTAACAGTGAGCTGGCTTTTGTAAACATCGTTTTTTAAGAAAGAGAATGTTTTAAAATTCGAAGCCATGTTTTAAAAAACCAAACGTTGACTATATTGGTTCCTTGGTTTCTGGTACAGCCAGGACTTTGAGAACCTGAATAAACTTTTTCAAAAAATTACACACACACACACAAACACATTCACACACACGTTTGGTTTCTCAGAAAGCCTCCAAGGATTTGCATTATGTGCTCACTAGGTTACGTTGTTCAATTGGATCCTGCCTTTCAATTTTTATGGTAATTTAGGTTTTTTCTTCCTTGGCCTTCAATTCTTGCTTAAAGACTGTGTCAGCCCTATCAACTGCTCTGTAGAACTCCTGCCTCCCTGGGGAGCTGACCTTTCAGAGCCCTCTTACTGGATTCCTGTCCTAACACAGGGAACTTTTCTTTCCTTTGCCTTCTAAAGTTAACAGTGAGATTTTGAAAAAAAAATAATTTGGATCTGATCTTGTTTTAATTTGCATGCTGGGGTCAACAGTCTGCAACCCTGAATAATGAGAACAAATTAATTTGTCCCACCACCCCCAGTTATTTTAAACTTTAGGATTCATCATAGGATAGTCATTATTTATAGAAAAACTTTATCCTTTTCTTACTGTTCCTTTTATAAAATGTAATTTAAGATACATTCACATGGCTCTACAATCAAAAACATATAAAAAGATAAATAGTGAGAAGTCTCCCTCCCATTCCTGTTCTATATTTATTCTGTTCTCACACACACACTCACACACGAATTGGTGGTTACTTTATTAGTCTTATGTATATTCTTCCAGAGTTTCATTACTTAAATAAGTGAATACAATGCATATATACTATTTTCCCTTTTTCTTATTCAAAATGTAGCATACCATATTCAGTTTTATACTGTGTTTTAACAATTTATCTTGTTGGTCTTTTCATAGAATACATACAAAGCTTCCATGCAAAATGGCTCTGGGTCAAGAAAGCCAGGAGTCCAACGGATGAGAGCAAGTTTATAAGCATTGGTATTCAGGAGTCAGGGAGCAGCTGGGCTCATGCCAACCATCAAAACAGCAGCCTAGTCTCCACACTGGCATACCTTCTGCTCCTCAGAAATTCTGTCTCAGCCCAGGAAAGGGCCCTACCTAGAGAACTAACCAACTCAGTTGATACAACCTACTCAGTTTACACTTCACAAAGCAGGGTAGGGGAGCAGAAGGGCCCTGTCCAAAATCAGACAGTGGTCAAGGACAGAACTGGATGTTGCTTCTGCATTCTGCCCTAAATTCTCTCCATTCTATCTCTTATGTCATAAACTTTTAGGGACTTGTCATATCTGCAGAGTAAATTTCAAATTCTTGTATGCAGCACTTGTCCCAACTTGGAAGGGTGTGACGTGGTGGGGAAAAGCGAGAGTACTAGTAATAGTCAGGAAATCAGGATTCTAGTCCTAGGCCCTCTTTGGGCCCCAGCTTCCTCAACAGTGAAAGAAGAGGCTTGAACTGGATGCTCTCTAAGGTCTCTTCGAAGGCCTCCAATGTCTTTGACTGCCAAAGCCTGAGCATACTGAAGAGGCTGGTCCCTGCAGCTATGCCTGTGCTCATGATGTTTGTTCCACCCGGAATGTACCTTCTGTTTCTCTTCCTCCACATCTTTCAAGACCCACCTTGATTCTCCTGGTAGTCATTTACTCAGAAAATGCTTCTTGTAAAGAAGCTATAGGCCCTCCTACTTCCACCTCAGCACGTAGAACCTGCTCTTACCTCCAACTAGAGGACTCCTTCGAAAGTGCCACGCAAACTGGCCTCAGTCCATTCAGTTCAATCCCTGCTCAAATGAAACTGAGAAAGATGCTTTCTCTAACCACCTTATCCCAAGCAGCACTTCCCCAATCACTCTCCTCCTTGTTCTATTTCTCCTTGTAGTTCTTATTATACAATTTATGTTTAGTTGATCTCACCCATTGCATTGCAAGCTCCTTTAAGCAGGGACAGGTCCTTTTTTTTTTTTTTTTTTTTTTTTTAATTTAGAACAGCACCTGAGTAAACACTCAGTAACTATTTGTTGAATGAAAGAAATATGATTGCTTGTAAAAGATTAAGTAATGATAAGGCCAAGCTTCAGAAACTTCACTTCCAATATTACTCTGAAGGCATTTCTCACATTCAATAGCTTGTTCTGTGAGAAAGCCCTGCATGGAAGTCCCAAACAGGGGTAAACCTATAAGTCAGAGAGGCAGAAATGGCTCTGAGAGATGTAGCCAGACAAACAGTAAGAGATCTTTCTGGAGTCAGACAGATTCTAGTTCTGAACTCTGCCACTGTGGAACCTTAATTATGTTCTTAACCTCTATAAATCAAGTAACAACCTACCTCACAAGTATATAATGAGAATTGAGGAAAATTATTTACATGGAAGCATCCTGTCAGGTACAAGGCATCATACATTATAGGCAAAATCTTCCTAAAGGCCAGAAGTAGCCTCAAATTGTTAATATGGGAACAGCTTTATTTAAAGATAAACTGTTCCAAGGCACCTGGGTGGCTCAGCTGGTTAAGCATCTGACTTTTGATTTCATCTCAGGTCATGATCTCACACTTAGTGAGTTCAAGCCCTGCATCGGGTTCTGTGCTGATGGCACGGAGCCTTTTTGGGATATTCTCTTTCTCTCTCTCTCTCTCTCTCTCTCTCTCTGTCCTGCTCTCTCTCTTTCCCTCAAAATAAATAAACTTAGAAAAAAAATAAGCTGGCCCACAAAAAAGTGTCCACTCTTAAAAAAAAAAAAAAAAAAACACGCACATAAATGAATGTCTATGTATACCGTGAAGGAAAAGCACAAGTCTAAAGATACATACTGAAAATGAACCCAACTTACTAGAAAACTCTTATCTGAAATCATGCTACATATGCCCTCTGAAATATGAAACCTTTTTGCCAGGACTTCAGATGTACAGCCTACTGACTACTATAAAACTGAATCTTCCAATGGAGCAAATAAAACTGCAACCTCTTACAGAACACTATGGGCCTCCTGGATGCGTCAGGTTGTCTGTGGGTGGCTTCTGGACATTGTTTCTGCGCTGGTGAATAAAAGCAAACCCCTCAACCACCTCTCCAAGTTATATCTCTAACAGCAACTCCAAGAACAGGTTAGCCTTATTTGTTGCATTTAGTGGGTAAGAAAACCAAGCCCCATGTCTTCTAAAAAGCCAATCCTGATATTCAATCCACACCAATTTCCTCCTAACCTAAATATTTATGGTATGACTGAGAAGCACGCACTTCAGTGCCAGATCTTATTCCATCTCTGTAGCATGCCAGTGTCTTCTTTGTGTAGCAAGGACTAAGGCATATTTCTCACATATTCCCAATGAAGATGCTCAGACATACTCATCTGAATTGAACTTAAAATGAAATTGCAGTGACTTGTCTCATAAGCATACAAGTAATTTAGGCATAGAGTCAAACAGAATTCTTACTTCCTAAGTTTCAAATGTAATTCATAACCTACTAAAAGAACACTCACTACTCATGTCACTTATATTTTTACTTTGTTTGTAGGCAAAGCTCCATGAGGCACTTTGTCCCCAACAAGGAGACAGAATTGACCCATTTCCATTTTACATCCCAAGATGCCCCCAAAACACTTCTCCCACAGAACCTAGAACAGTTTATTGCTCTGATGTTGGCAGGTCTACTCCCCAAGACAACCGTATGGTCCTCAAAAGTAAGAAAAACACCTAATTCATCTTTTTTCCTTATCACCTGAGCCTAACACCATGAGACACACAGTAACACTTAACTATTTGAGAATGTTAAATGGAGAACATGTGAAGGAGAGAATGTTAAGAAAAAGAGCAGGAGATTCTAAGACTGCCAGCCAGTGTGTCCATCTACACCCCAGTAAACATATTATAAGAATAATATTGGGGCGCCTTGGTGGTTCATTTGGTTAAACATCCGACTTCGGCTCAGGTCATGATCTCATGGCTTGGGGTTCAAGCCCCGCGTTGGGCTCTGTGCTGACAGCTCAGAGCCTGGAGCCTGCTTCAGATTCTGTGTGTGTCTCTCTCTCTTTCTGCCCCTCTCCCACTCACACTCTTTCTCTCTCTCTCAAAAATAAACAAACATTAAAAAAAATGTTTTTAAAGAATAATATTAATTAATAGTAAGAGTGAGAACAAACAAACATTTATGTGAAACACAAAACGCTGATAGGGTGTGATTACAGAGCAATAAAATTCAGCTTCCATTAGTTTATCACCCTAACTTGAAAGTATTCAGGTGAACTCTGTCATTCTTAAAAAAACATTTCTTCCAAAATAAACCTTTCTTGACCTTTGCCTGGCACTTTTGTTGGAAATAACAAAAAGATTACTCAAATTCTACTCCTTTGCATAAAAAAGAAAAAAACAGTAAGATGAAATTCTAAATTTCATTCTAATATAGTTAGCAAAGCAACTTTTTTCACTATGAGTAAACATTCTCAATCATATAGAAACATTGCAAGTTGACTGTTCAAATATGCATGAACTTTCAAATATGCATGAATTATGTTACAACCTGGCCAATAACTTCTTTTTAAATGATCATCACTCTGGAATGAATAAATATCTCCTTTGGTCAATTTTTTCAAGTAACTACAAGCTACTAGTCAAAGTCTCAAATTAATGAGAATTCCATTTTGCCAAGTCTATAGAATACCTAACCACATTAATTCTTCCAACTTTCTCATGTACAGACTGACCTCAAGATTTGGAACCATCTGTGCTGTCATGCCTGATTACTTTACCTTACATTCTTGCCCCAAAGCTAAAGTGTAAGAGGTATTTCTGTCAAAGTCTCCTAGAGGGAGAGAGAATACTGCGGAAAGACCATGGCCTTTGGAGTTCAGGCCTGGGTTTAAACCCTAACTCTATCCACCAACAGTGTAACATTGGGCAAGTTACTTAGTCTCTCTGAGCCCTTATTTCCACATTGGTACAACAGAGATAATTCAAACTTTCTAGAACTGTTCTGGGGACTGCATTGTATTACATATGTAAAGTAACTAACACATAATAGGGACTCAATAAATGTTAGTTTCTCTTCCCACTTTTTCCATAGCCACAAAATATTTCTTCAGCACTCTTTATTAGTCAGATCACCAGCTCCATTTCCTACTTTGGAGTCATTTTTAGGCCTGCTAGCAGTCAGGTCACAGTTCATTAAAACATTTATACATGTTCAAGATGATCTATGCTGTTTTTTAAAAAGCATTCTTGATGAATAAAACAAAGGGCCTTTATAAGCTTTATAAGGTCTTCTACCTTTGACTGAAGAACAATTTTTTAATAGTCTAACTACTTTCAAAACCTTTTCTTTATTTTGGCTCCCACTGATTTGTGAGACTTGTCACCGTCATTAGAGTAAATAACCAATACATTTATTCTGAAGAAACTACTAGCCAGGGGAATCATTAAAAGAAATCTTGTTATAGAAATCTTGGCAAAATTCTAGGTTTCCATTTAGTCTGCAAAATTTTGTAAATTGTAACAAAATGGTATCAATTTTTTTCCTATGAATAGGGGGTTTGTTTTAAAGAAATATTCTTGTGTGGATTTATTTTGCTACTCTACTGTGGGTAGCTGTTACCACATAATGCTAAATATCTCCTAAGGAAAAAACCCAGCGTGGGATTTAAACCAGCATGACAACTGTACAACAAAACAGAGAGCTTCTTAGAAATGCCAAATATTTTGTTTAGATTTGAAGAATTCTACTAGTTTAGGATTTTTTGTTTCTCAAGGATAGTCTGCCTCTATTCTTATTTTGTAGTTTAGTAGAGATGTGAAAATTCCCTTCCTCTATCCTTCTGACACATAAGAAGGACACTAGTTGGCATTCACTATTTTTATGTTAACAGTCAAAGCTATTTTGAGCCATTTTAGTACCATCCAATACTCATGCCAAGAAAAAAGGTTAGCATGACATTAGCAAGCTAAAAAATAAACTCTGTTTTTGGTCATTCAATAAGCACATTACTTTTTAACAACCCCACAGTGTATCTTGTGGCCACAAATAATAATAAAATTCAAGAACATAAGCCATTAAATCATAATTAGAAATTCCTACCTTTTGCGCATCTCCTGTAAAATATGCAATGGCCAGAGTGGGCAGAATCATGAACAGTGCATTGTAATAGAGCAGACCATATTTTCCCAGCTCCTAGAATAGCAAATAATTAGGTGTTTCATTTGGTTCTAGAAGACAGATATACAAAACTCTATATAGAATTCCACTACCATCACACACACACACACACCCTCCCCCACAATATAGACAGCAAATCAGCCAAGTCATTAAGTTTTGCAAACGTTAATAACCTAAGCTTTCAAAAGCAAGAAAA
Source organism: Lynx canadensis (assembly GCF_007474595.2). NCBI lineage: Eukaryota > Metazoa > Chordata > Mammalia > Carnivora > Felidae > Lynx > Lynx canadensis. The sequence continues at coordinate 55,086,826 of NC_044310.1, forward strand.
AAAGAAAAAAAAAAATCAAACCTACAACATTTTTAATTTATTTGAAATAAATCCTTTGAGTGCTTAAAACCAGGGAAATAAAAATAACTTCAACTGGCTACCACAAAACAGCAAGCAGGGGAAAGTTTATTTTGAATATACACACCTCTCTCTATATAAACACAGTCCTGAATCAAAAGTCACCAAGTCAGTCTTGAGCTTTTAGAACCACAGCAAAATGCCATTTAAGAGAGACAGGGGGGCAGATACCGACACACATACTCACACCTAGACCAACACAGACAGACATAACTTGACAGTGAAGTATTTCTGAAAATGGATGTGTGAAGTACAATGAAGATTAAGATTATTCTATCTACAACTCCCAAAAGTATGATTTGCTGTGCCCTCAGCTACTGGGCCAATACACCTTCAAACACAGGGAGCCTATGAGAACTCTGGGTCCACTTTTCATTACACACTTCTAAGACATTCAACTGGAAGCAGTCACCTGAAGAAGCAGGCCAGAGTTTGGGGCGGGGGGAGGAGGGTAAAGGCAAGATGGGGATGAAGTAGTGAGGATGGAGGCATGATATCTGCCTAACTTCTGTGATGAAAGATCACTGAACAATGTAAAAAGTCAAACTACCTTCTCAAAAGGAGCTTTGGAAAACTGGAAACAAATACTCAACAACAGAAAACCAGTTGATTAGATACAACCAAACAATGAAATATTATGTGACCACTAAAAATGTTAAATAATACTGATAAGTAAACATGTTCATGAAACTGCACTAAGTGAAAAACAGACTAGAAAACATTATATATTATTGCTGTTTTAAAATTTTACACAGTTAAACATGTACATACACATGCAAATGCTCACATACTCTTATCCTCCAAAACTGCGCTTCTCACTTGATGGTAGAATTGAGATTTATCTTTTCTTCCTCTTGCTTATCTACATTTTCTACTACTTCTATTATACTTTCTACTATTTCTAATATGTATTATTTGTGATTTCTTTAAAGTTAGAAATGTTTTAAACTCAATAGTTGCATTCAGGTCTGAAATGCAGCACTAAATCTTAATGTCACGTGACTCATGCTCAAAGGACCATGATTTAAGCATTCCTGAAATTACAGGTAATAAAACTTCTGATTTATTAACAGCATCTCAGTGTGGCCATACTGCCTCTCAGATAAACCATATAACTGATTTCTATGGCCACCAAAAGCATCAATGAAAAGATGTGCCTCATTTCTAAGGCAGAAAAAAAAAAAAAGCCATAGAACAAACAACCTTTAACAACAGATACCCAGTCAGCCAGAGACATGAGTGTGACCTGGTAAGTAAGGATGCCACACACACACACGCACACCCTATCCAGATAACGGACAAATACCAAATTCTTTTTAATTGTCTTGAATATCTTCTTCCCTGCCTTCTTAAACATAGTATATTGACTAAAATTCAATTGAGGGCATCATCATAAACATGCATTACTGTATTAGGTCCTTATATGATGTTGTGATTTCCTTAATGCTGTTTAATCACCCTGTTTTTGCAATTTCATACCCTGTTTAATTACTTCTATCTTTTATAGTTTTCCTGTTTCTTTCTTTTGTTGTTAGCTGACCTTTTATACCACTGCCTCTCTGCCTCTAACTAGAATTCCATCTTCTAGTATGTTGCTCCCAATCTATGAGGTACGAAAAGCAGATCAATATGCTTAAAAGTTCTAATACAAATGAGTCCTAAGTCATTTTTAAGAGAGGAAATGAAGGACTCTTATGGGAATGAAATAGCAGAAACTCTCTTTGCTTTTGTCCAGGTTCTAGAATATACTCTAGATTGTGCTGTCCAATACAGTAGTTACTAGCCATATGCAGCTATTTCAACTTAATTATATTTAAACTACTAATTCAGTTCCTCAGTTGTACCTCAACAGCCACATGTGGCTGGTAGCTACAGAAAATGGACAGTAGAGATAGAGAATATTTCTATCAACACAGAAAATTCTATTGGTCAGTACGGTTTTAGACAGCTGAGGCTGATGGACAAATGGAATGTTATTACTGGTACATATTTTCCAAAGCAGCAAATGGGCTGAGAAAAAAACAGAGTAAAACTAAATCTCTAACTGTTCCCTTTTCTTTATTTCAAAAAGATAAAAATTATTTAATAGTAGTAGCTTCCACTAAAATACAATCATCATACAAAGTCATCAAGACAAATAAATGAAGAATAAGACATAAAAGGTATACTTAAGAAAAAATTGTTGGAAACAATCCACATTGTCCCTATTCTTCAAAGACCTTCAAAATAAACAATCTCTGAGAATAATGAAAACTACTAGGACATTCATTCCATGGCTCTTTCTGAAGAAGGCAAAGCCCCCTGCCAAGACAATACAAACCTGACACTAATACTACTACTGACTAGGTAGGGCATTTGTACTTACAATCTGAACTCCAAAAAATGGTCTGAAGGAGTTTCAGAAATATTGTACATATAATAGGGCAGACTAAAAACTAAGCAGAGAAGGTCATCTGACTTAGAAGAGAAAACATGGGTAGGGAAATACAAGATTTAAATATGAGATAAAAAATGTACCACTGTTTAGAAAAAACTATGGTGACAGTATCTCATGTGGGTCCTTATAGGGGATACATCATGATAAAAAGGGCAATTCTTTCAATAACAACCCTATGATGTATACAGCTGAGTTCCACATAGCTTCTTCTTACAATAATGTGAACTTATACCATAATGTAGTAAAAGCAATGTGACTCAAATTCTCTGCTTTATGGCTTGACCTAAAAATAAAATTTAGTATATATATATTCAAAGTGTATAACAGACCAACAAAAAATATCTTTAAAGCATACTGCAAGTTAAAAGAGCTGGGTATGTAACATTCATGTGTACGAGATCTAGGCCAAGGAATCCAGCATTGCTCTTGAGAGAGAATGATACTAATGCTCCCTAAATGCTTTCCCATTATTTGTGGGACAAATATGCAAAGTCCATTCTTGTTCTGCAGCTCCTTTCAACACTCACTCCTCAAATCTGCTTAAGGTCTTCCAGATATTTCCTTCTTGTCCAGTTCACAGCCATGAACATTTATGACACTTTTCTCCAATGAACACCCTTAATTATTTCCCTCTCCCAAAGTCAATATTCACCCAATCCTTTCCAGAAAAGGAATAAGAATAAAATCTAATTGTAATAACTGAAAAATAAAGTTTTTTACGTGAGCAGCAACATACAGATATTTTACCTTCAGAGATCCCTAGGTCTTTCCCCTCTCTCCTGAGTATTTCTTTATTTTCTGCTTTTTTCCTGACAAATTGACATTACCACTCCTAACAACAGTAAACATCTCTTAAAGATGTAGATTGCTACCTACTTTTGAATCTAATTTCTGTTTTACATATGCGCCATTTGCTGCTGTCAGGACATCATTTATCAGAATGAAAACATATCCTTCCAGGTCAAATGCCAAGTCAGAGCTGTAAAACACAAGCAACACTTTAATAACTTACATTTAAAGAACATGCATGTAATTTTAAGTAGGTCTGAAGTACAATATATGGAAGAACATATTCTTATCTAGGTAAGTGAACATTAGGCATTTTACCAGCTATTAGTATTTCTTGATTCCTGGTTATAGTTTGCAATTTCATACTCAATAGGGAAGTCTTCAGAAATGAGACATACTAACACCTAAACATAGTCATTAGTAATTAATCAATCACATCAGTTAATATAACACTGCTCTGAAATCAAAGTCAGACAAGACCAAGTAACCAAATTCACCATTATGATACATCTGAAGCAGGAAGAAGGCACTGGAACTCAATTTCAAAGACAAGGAAACCAAAAAGATGAAGCTGTTAACATGTCACTTTTCCAAGGATTCATTCACACAAAAGGCAGGCTGTACAAGTGGTTGGGTCACTGGGTGGAATATCTGAGGTATAGATTATAGCTAGTTCTGAGATCAAGCTACAATAGTGTCTAAGCACATAGTAGGAACTCAAATACTTAAATGACTGCTTTAAAAGCCTACCAGGTATAACTAGCAGGATTAGGGAAATTAAAATTTTCTATTATTTAGTTGACCACCAGGCACAAGATAAGAACTTAGTAAACTGAACAGAATACTGAAAATCTAAGAAGAGTATGTCTTCATTAAATGTTAGCACCCTAGCTAAAATAGCGGCCCCACATTCCACATTCTGTGATTGTGCAAAACTAGTATATATTTATAGCTAACTAGTACATGGAATGAGACTTCTAAGGAGCTCTATGCCACTGCTATTTTAGGCAGAACTAGCCCATGTACAGTCCCTTTTCCAAACAGCCTGACAGCCTTTTAACTTCAGACTCCCTTCCACCCAATCTGTTTCCCAAGTAAAAGGTTCTGATTAGATAAGGCTGGTCCAAATCTGCAGGCCAGGGTTGGCCCCGAGGAACTCCTGTTGTTTGACTCTGTTTGGGGCCCCACCAGCTTCAAGGAAATGCTTCAAAGACTAGCAGGGCATCACTAAAAAGAAAGGTTAAAGGCTCATATACAATTTTTCTTCAAGGAGGCAATATCACCTAAAGGGAAAAATAGTTAGCTATATAATAAAATTCTAGTAACTATTCTATCTTTAAAAAAAAAAAAAAAAAGGAATGCAATTTCACTTGGAAATTTAGGGTAGAATAGAATCTGACTTTAATATTTCCTCCTGCCTATACCACAGGGATGATGAAGGTAAATGAGCTAATCCAAGAAGCGCACTGAATTCCCAGATGGAAAATGTATGCCGGGCAGAATTTGTGTCATTAGCAACCCCACGTACGTATGCCTTGGGCTAAGTAAAATGTAGAAGGCCTCTAGCTATAACTTTAATTTTCTGAGTCTTTGGGCATACATTTTCACCCTACGTTTTAAATATTAATTAGTTAATTAATAAATTAATTTATTTTTGAGAAAGAGAGAGAGCATATGTGCACACAGGGTAGGAGCAGAGAACTATGAGATCATGACCTGAAATGACTGAGTGACCCAGGTGCTCCTCTTCCTGCATTTTAAAACTTAAACTTAAGAACAATGGAAAAAGCTTCAGTAATTTAACAGAATGTCTAAGTTATGGCATTTGTGATATATCTTAAGTGAGGACAAATAAAGAAATTCTATTCTTTATTATTCCACAAGGCAAATAATTCATTATCATCTGCCTTTTCTAAGACACTATTTTCTTTAGCACTATGCAAAGTAAACGAATACCACATGATTTATAAAAGCACACAGGCTCTGGAGTCAGGCACAAATTCAAATTCCGGCTCTGCCATTTTCTAGCTGTGTAACCTTGACCAAGTTACTGAACTCAGGTTTCAGTTTCTTCAACTAAAAATAGGAAAATTATACCCATAGCTTTCAGAGTTGTTGTAAAGAATGCATAAGTAATATGTGTAAAATGCCAAACATGGCATATGGTATGTGCTCAATAAGTAGAAGAATCAGATTTTGCCAGCCTTGACCTTAATACAGCCAAAAAGATTGAACTCTCTGAAGAGTCTTTTGGATGTTTTCAAAGACATGATTCTTACTTAGCCTATAAAAAAATCTCTTTACTGGTAATTGATTATTATTAATAATTATTGATAATTTCCAATATGTTCTTAATACATTCTTACCTGGCAGCTACAAAGGCTCCAATAATCATTGCAAATACGGTCATCTTAATACCCCAAGAAAAAGTCTTCCTACAAAATAAAACAATTAAAAAACACATACATGTGCCTTTAGTTATTCACAAAGACTCAATCTGCAACACAGCCAAAAAAAAAATATATATATATGTGTGTGTGTGTGTGTGTTTTCTTTAAAAAAAGCTATAAACAATCATATTTTAAATGCTTCCAAGAAATTGGATATTTCAAAGAACCCCTTTACATGAAGCAAAAAGTTATACAAAAAAGTGTATTCATATTTTGATTCTTATATTTACCATTATTGAGTTTGCATTTTTGTAAATCAGAATTTCTTTAAGTAGAAAAAGGTCACACACACTTGTGGTAAAAGTAGCCAAGACATGAACACTATTTAAAACCTATACTGATGTTTCTGACCCAGCTTCACCCAGTGGCAACAGTAAGTACAGGAATTCTTAGAAGTATATCTCATGTTCAGACAGATTCCAACTACTACAATTCATAATCTTCCCAACTACTGCTCCCATAAACTATCAATTCCTATAGCAAAGGAAGAAAGTTGCTTAAACTTCTCAAAAGATAAAGTTGAAACAAGACAAATAATTTTACTATTTCACATATGCTGGGCCCCTTTTCAAGATAATTAAAAGTTTGTTAAAGACTACATATATTAGAAATTAGCTCACTTGAGTAAAACTCCTTCAGCAAACATTGTAAACAGGATGGAGAACCTTCTCAGAACTGTAAACATTGGCAAGCTGCAAAAAAAAAAAAAAAAAAAAAAAAAAAAAAAAAAAAAAAGGAAAAAAATATGATTAGGTAAAATAAAGTTTAACAATTTACTTTTTTAACTAAGACTCCCCAAATATCTTAAAATAATGTTAATCTCTTCCTTCCATTATGCCGGTTAATTCCATTCCATATTGATTAATCTGTGATTAAACCTTTATTTCTTTCTAGGATTCTTATTTGAAAGCTGAAAGAATTGCTTTTATAAAACTACTAGAAGTGAGAAATACCAAGCTAACTATAAAAAATGGTAGAGATCATGTATCTATTATCAAAGACTAATAACAGCCACTTTATCTCACTCTACTTTTATACAAATACCTTTAAAAGTAACCATGTTAGTCTTCCTTTTTTACTAGACTGACCTTACTTCCCACCCACTCCACTCCCCCTGAACATGTCCAACCCTCCAAAAAGCATCTATGATAATCTACCCACATGAAACACTCCTTGATTGTCCTTTTGTGAAATACTTTGGTCTTCCTCTAAATTACCACAGCATTTTGCTTGCACTAGTCAAACACATATCCTCTTGTGATATAATTATTTCTGAATATATCTCATCTCACTCCAAAGTGCCTTATACTTAGCTGGCAATAAAAAATAGGCTGAAGATGGATAGATGGATGACAATGGATGAAGAAGAGCAAATTCTATAGAAGCAGCACTTTGTAGCATGTCTGCATTTCTTTCCAAGTGGATAATGAGATGGAAAAGGATGCCCCACCCATGAGAAATCTAACTTCCATGAACCCTCTCCCAGAGATATCATCATGGTTATTCTGTCAGGTTTCTTGGGTCTGGAGAAAGAAGAAATGAAAAACGCTTTGTCTCTCATCCTCAGAGATCTCCCCATTGTTTTACAATCATCTACTATGCCAAAGGTTTACCTTAAGTGGAAGTAGTGAAACCATGGATTTCTGTTAAACAGCTTCCCTATGTGTATAATTTTAGTATCACATACACCCAATACATACTATACTCCTCAAGTGGAGAAGCCAAGAATTGGGAGGTTAGAGGATAATTAAACAGTTTTGTTGTAGAGCAGCGAACTACTGCTTTTTTCTAGAAGTGAATACGCTGCTTCTACAGTGATATGGCCATGGGTACAATATTTGTATCAGAGTTCCATCTGATGTTATTTTAACTACTTCATGTTAAAAGAAACACTACAAAAGTTCTCATACCACCCTCTGATTTTGCTTGCAGAATTTGCTTAAAATATGATATTTATAAATTGTATTAAAGAATTGAAACCCCAGAAGCCTAACATATACTCTCCACTACTATATAGGTCTGGAAAAATAATGAAAATCTCCTATCACAGCATTTTATAACATTTTAAGACTTCTATTAGCAAAGTGAGGAGGGAAAAAAAACCCAAAGCAAATAAAACTCTTTCTATTCAAACTTAAAGAATTTAAACTAAAATCTTTTTGGTGTAATCTTCATTATTTACTAACAGAAGCTTTCCGGTCCTTTCATTTTCTTCCAAAATCAAAAACAATGTGTTAAATATTTGACATTCAAGTACAGTTTTAAGAATACATTATATTAACCTCACTAGTAAAATAAAGTTATCCATACTTCAGTTTCTTTGTGCTGAACAGTCCCGTGATTTGGTTCCCAAAATATAGTAGAGGTAGTGGAAACGTCTAGAAAATTTAAAAAGGGATAACAAAACTCAATAATAAAGATAGCTAAAACAAGGTCCTTTCAAACAGAAACAGTTTTGTTTATATGATCAAAATCTTTCCACTTAAAACATAAGATTAGAACTCACACACATTTTTGGCCCCCGTGAAGCACCCAAAAAACATTATTCCTGGATAAACAGCACTATTGTGGCAGAGAGAGGGAAGAATGGAGAAGGAAAAAGAAAACAGAAATATGAATATGATCAAAGCATAGGAGACAGTAACATCACCTGCTTTAAAATATAATGGATTAGCCCATGGCAGAAAAAGGAAAGGCATTTCATCTTCACATGGAGTTAAGCATAGGCAGACGGAAAAATAAGAAAACAAACCCAAACAACAACGAATGCAGGATACACTGGCTGGATTAGATGGATGTAAAAATGCAAAACAGCTGTCCTCCCAATAAGTGTTCATCGATTAAAACAACACAAGATCTCAGGGGGCTTTTTTCCCTTAATTTTACAGAGTGTGTAGGCCTTTTTAAAACACATATTACTAAATTTATTCTTACCTTCACTATACCCACTCTGGGCAATTTTTAAATAGGCGGAGCACTGACAAAAATATATAGGGACTTCTTTTCAGCAAAAAGCACTAGTATTATTATTATCATTATCATTATTATTGCTATTATTACTATTTTACCTTTCGAGGTACATTTCTGTCAAGGTCAGGAAACTTGACTACTCTGAGCGCCTTTCCCACCCAGAGAACTGCCACTGTGGCCACCATCTGTAAACAGAGAACACAGATTCACTGTTCTACATATAAAGACACACACATAAGTTCGAACGACATAAACCACGTAATGCTGAAGATTCCAACTAACCTGGCCAAGTCCAACACATAGTGAGGAGGGAAATCTACAAAAAAGGTAGAGAGAGAAAAATACGGGGTCAGGAAAACCCAAACGTAGCTCTGTCGATTCAATTTAAATGCATTTTGATACAAACACCAACATCTGCCTTTTATCCAAATGAAAATCTGAGAAAAATCCCTGCTGGTTGTCAGGCAACACCCCTGATTCTGTAGCCTCGGGCGGCCACTTGTCTCATCTTGTCCGATTCCACAATTTCAGTCAGCTGCCTCCAACAGATTTTTCAAGCGGTGAAGAAGACAGACATAGGTGTCTTCAACGGTTTCACATCTTTAAAACAAAAATGCTGCTTCTGCCTCAGGGTCCCAGTGACAGCGTCAGAATCTTAAAAGAGCTTGAGGATGCGCACGTCCCCAGAGGCTGTCAGCAAACTCGAGGAACCCTAAAGCCCCGGACCCCAGCCCAGGATGCCGGGAAGGGAAGGCATCCCTCACTCTGCTCCCAGCCTGGCATGCAACGGGAGCCAAAAGTCACGAAGCAACTCCGCTCCGTTACTCCGCAGGGCAAGGTCTCCTGGGCGCTGCACAGTAGGCACGGCGGGCGCTTTCCCACCGAGGCGGGTACGCGCGCCGGGCCGTCCGGGGCCCCGCGCCCAGAGCGGGACCTGCACCCCGGCCCATGCGCCAAGCCGGCCCCGCCGCCCGGGCCGCGCGTCCGCCGCCAGCCCTCTCCGGCGCCCGCCCAACTTTGTTCAGCTTCAACTTTGGCAGCGTTAAGTCCAAGGAGCCGGCGCCCCGCCGCAGCCGCGCGCTCCTCCCCACGGCCTCGGCCGCCGCCGCCGCCTCGGCCCTACCTGTAATTGGTAAGCACGCTTTTGTTGACCACCACGATCAGGAAGGAGCTCACGCCGTAAAAGCCGGCGGCCAGCAGCTTCAGGAACACCGTCAGCGTTTCGGCCGACGCCATCCCCAACTCCTCCTCATGTCTGTGTGTGGAGGATTTCGCGGGGGCTTCTCCTTTAACCCGGGCATGCTGACGTCTATGAACTTCCGCCATGGCTGCGGCGGCGGCGGCCTGTGAGAGGAGCGGCGGGCGGGCCCGGCGGCAGGGCCGGGCGGCGCGGGGGGCCTGTGGCGGTAGTTCCCGGGGGACTCGCGGGGCCCTGGTCTGCGGGCTGTGTCGGCTGCGCGCTCGCCGCCTCGGCTCCCCGCACGGTAGCCGCCCGTCCCCGCCCAGGGGCAGGAACGCTGGGTTTCACACCCTTGGGGACTGGGCTCGGGCATTGTGCAACGCGGGGTCAGAGGGTAGGGGCCGCGCCAGGATTGGTCTGGGTAGGGGTTGGAGAGGGCCTGGAGAAGGGGCGGCGGCGACCCTCAGTCCCGGGCAAAGAAGGAAAGGAAGCCAAAGAGCAACCACTCGGGGACACCTGAGCGCCAGGCGGCAAAGCAAATTCACCGAACGCCGCGGCCGCCCGGCGCCTGCGCGCGAGCCTGCGCTGGGTCTATCAGCGGCCGCGTACCTACAGCTGGGGAGGCTGGAGGCAAGGGGACTGGAAGCCGTATTCTCCAGATAACAGCCGCAACAAAAGTACAGACCATCCTCCCCTCGGTAACAGGTGGCTGGCTGACTTATTCTCAAGGTGTGCGCGTCTAGACCTTGTTCTTTTGGTCTCTCCTGCAGAAGGTCAAAGCCCTTCAAGAGTATCACACGTGGATAAAAGTAAACACCAAGCGTTTCATTCTGCATTCCCTCGGGCTTCTTACATTTTCTGAACTCAGAAACACCAAACAATACTTTCTTTGCAGATCAAAGGAAAATTTGTTTAAGAAAAATGTAGACATATCCAAAAAAGTAGTAAGATAATCAATCAGCTTATGCGTTGATGACAAGAGTAAGGGTTTGGGAGGTGCGTTCCAATTCTGGGATTCCTACAAATGCCCTGTCACTAGCTGTGTGCCAATTAGTTGACCTCTTTGGGCCGGCATCTCCCTATCTCTATGGATGTTAAGCTAGTGCAGAGCTAGTTTTCAGTAAGTGGCAGTCAATTATTACATAACTGAAACAAATCATTATTATCAGCTTCAACAAAGAAATGACATATCTAATATTAATGTCAGAAAAAGAACTTTGAATTATTTTTCTATATATTTCATCTATCTTTTTTATTTCTTTTAGCCCTTACTTTTAAATTGTGATGAAATACACATAAAATTTACCATCTTAACCTGTTTTATTGTTATGGTAAAATATGCTTAGTGTAAAGTTCATTTTACCACTGGGTGTACAATTCAGTGGCACTAAGTACATTCACATTATTGTGCAACTCTCACCACTACCCATCTCCAGAACTTCTTCATCATCGCTAACTAAAATTATGTAACCACTAAACAGTCTTTCCCATTCCTCCTCACCTCAACCTCTAGTGACCACTATTCTTTCTGTCTTTATGAATCTGACTCTTCTAAGTACCTCCTGTAAGTGGAATTATACAGTATTTGTCCTTTTGTGTCTGATATTTCTCTTAGCATAATGCTTTCAAGGTTTATCTACTTGTAGCATGTGTCAGAATTTCCTTCCTTTTAAATGCTGGATAATATTCCATTTTGTGTATATCTTTTGATCCATATCTTTTGAGTTATTCTATGAACTCCTTTGTTTTTTGAATATTCTGAAACACTGGTGCCCAGAATGAAGTTCTTAACATGGCCCACAAGGACTTAGGGGATGTGGTTTCTGCCTACATCTCCAGAGGCAATCCTCACATTTCCCTCCCTAAGCTGCAACTAAATTAAATTATGGCCAGTTCCGTGAAGAAAAATGTGGGTTCCTGTTTCTGTGTCTTTGCTCCCATTATTCTTTCCATCTGGGTTGCTTTCTCTCTCTCTCCTCTCCCCAGTCTCCTGAGAAACTCTTACTTTTCCTTTAGTATTTAGCCAAAGCATTACTGCCTCTTTGGGTACCTTCCTTCACACTGTCCCTCCACTACCTCCATAGAATTGATATCTCTCCTTTTGTGCCCCTCGCACCCTGTCTTTGTACATCCCCATTATAGAGGCTCTGGAATTACATGTTTATATGTCAGTCTGTTCCAGTAGGCAGTGAACTCCCTAAGGACAAGGACAGGTGGGATAGCTAGCACCGTTTAAATGTTTTTGCTAAATGAATAACTTTTTAACAATAAGGAAAAATGGCCAGATTTCTTCCTTAATTGCTAGCAGCAGAAGACAAATAACTAGAAAGTTTTATTTTGGGAACTATCTTCTGTGAAAGAAATACTAAAAAATAATATTCCTCATAACAAAAGCAAACAAGCAAAATAGACTTGTATTACATAAAAAGTATCTTCCCCTCTTCCTCCCCTACCCACTCTTTAAAGAAAGCAACTGCTAACAGTTTAGAGGTTGTATTAAGTGCCATGTTCTGTTCACATATGAATACATACATGTACACGGATGTATGTATACACACCCATATCCATACACACAGGTGTATATTTACACACGCATATTTAATACATTTTTTAACATACATAGAACAGAACCAGGTAAGAGCACTGATCCTCAAGCCAGACACTGTCTCTGACACTAATTTTGTGACCTTGGGCAAATTACTTGACAATACTGTGCTCAGTTTCCTTATTCATAAAATGAGGATTTCACTTAGCACCCACCTCATGGGGTTTTGGTGAGAAATGTGTAACGAAGGTAAAATACTTAGAATATAGTACATACTTCACAAGTGTTTATAATAATAATTACTATTATTATCATTAATACTATTATTATGCAAACTCTGTTTTCACTTAGTATTTTTAAGGATCTTTCTGTGTTAGTAAAGAAATTCTACCCCGAATAGCCAAAGCAATTTTGAAGAAGACCAAAGCAGGAGGCATCACAATCCCAGACTTTAGCCTCTACTACAAAGCTGTAATCATCAAGACAGCATGGTATTGGCACAAAAACAGACCCATAGACCAATGGAATAGAATAGAAACCCCAGAACTAGACCCACAAAAGTATGGCCAACTAATCTTTGACAAAGCAGGAAAGAATATCCAATGGAAAAAAGACGGTCTCTTTAACAAATGGTGCTGGGAGAACCGGACAGCAACATGCAGAAGGTTGAAACTAGACCACTTTCTCACACCGTTCACAAAAATAAACTCAAAATGGATAAAGGACCTGAATGTGAGACAGAAAACCATCAAAACCCTAGAGGAGAAAGCAGGAAAAGACCTCTCTGACCTCAGCCGTAGCAATTTCTTACTTGACACATCCCCAAAGGCAAGGGAATTAAAAGCAAAAATGAACTATTGGGACCTCATGAAGATAAAAAGCTTCTGCACAACGAAGGAAACAACCAATAAAACTAAAAGGCAACCGACGGAATGGGAAGATATTTGCAAATGACATATCAGACAAAGGGCTAGTATCCAAAATCTATAAAGAGCTCACCAAACTCCACACCCGAAAAACAAATAATCCAGTGAAGAAATGGGCAGAAAACATGAATAGACACTTCTCTAAAGAAGACGTCCGGATGGCCAACAGGCACATGAAAAGATGCTCAACGTCGCTCCTCATCAGGGAAATACAAATCAAAACCACACTGAGATATCACCTCACACCAGTCAGAGTGGCCAAAATGAACAAATTAGGAGACTATAGATGCTGGAGAGGATGTGGAGAAATGGGAACCCTCTTGCACTGTTGGTGGGAATGCAAACTGGTGCAGCCACTCTGGAAAACAGTGTAGAGGTTCCTCAAAAAATTAAAAGTAGGCCTACCCTATGACCCAGCAGTAGCACTGCTAGGAATTGACCCAAGGGCTACAGGAGAGCTGATGTATAGGGGCACTTGTACCCCAATGTTTATAGCAGCACTTTCAACAATAGCCAAATTATGGAAAGAGCCTAAATGTCCATCAACTGATGAATGGATAAAAAAATTGTGGTTTATATACACAATGGAGTACTACATGGCAATGAGAAAGAATGAAATATGGTCCTTTGTAGCAACGTGGATGGAAGTGGAGAGTGTTATGTTAAGTGAAATAAGCCATACAGAGAAAGACAGATACCCTATGTGTTCACTCTTAGGTGGATCCTGAGAAACTTAACAGAAACCCATGGGGGAGGGGAAGGAAAAAAAAAAAAGAGGTTAGAGTGGGAGAGAGCCAAAGCATAAGAGACTCTTAAAAACTGAGAACAAACTGAGGGTTGATGGGGGATGGGAGGGAGGGGAGGGTGGGTGATGGATATTGAAGAGGGCATCTTTTTGGATGAGCACTGGGTGTTGCATGGAAACTAATTTGACAATAAATTTCATATATTAAAAAAGAAAAAAAGAAATTCTACCTCATTCTTTTTAACAGCTGCTGAAAATTCCATTATAGATGCATCATAATTCATTCATGTAACCTTTCCTATGGGCATTGAGGTTGTTGCCAGCTTTTTGGTTATTAACACTGTAGTCTTAATTATCCTTGTCCATTCAACTTTGTAGAGGTATAAGTTTCTAGATGTTGAATTGTTTAATTAAAGGCTATGTTTCTTAACAGCATTAACAAATGGATCTCCAAAGAGATTGTACCAATTTTATATTCCCGCTAGCACTGTATGAAAATGCACCCCTCTCTTATAAAGTCAGATGGCAGCGATAGAGACCACTGAAAAAGGCCAGATGGTTTGAGTGCTTCCTGGTGGAGGGATTTAATGCCAGGTACAAATTTCTTCAATCAATCAATTGCAATTGATGAAAATTGCAATGAATGAAAGTAAATCTCATAAAAGTATTAATCCAAAAAACTACTATTGTTTTTCTCAGCATGATTATGTTATTTATTTATTAATAAATATTTGTTAAGACCTACCATAGATAGGCCAAGAACTATACTGGATTTTCTCAACACCAGGAATGCTTTGTAGACCCTCAGTAAAGTGCTGTGAAGTCAAATGGAGTCAAGCATTTGTATCAGGTGGCCATAAAGATAGATGTGCACAATCCAGCTGGGTTTTTATTATAGGTATTTAGACTTTTTGGTACTTTTAGGTATTTCAGTTACTTAGACCTATTTTCTAACCTCAGTAATATTAATCACAGAATTATATATGGGAGATTTATATATTATTTATAAAATTGAATAACGGTGGAAGTATCTAAAATTGTATAAGATTGGGAAGACTTGGTTTAAATATTTTCATTGATATACAAGTCTACTATATTTGGAAATGTCAACATTGTACCTTGATATGTTTTATATTTTGCTAGGTGGAACTACTGGCAGAAAAATCTTCTTTATAATTAAAACATGTCTTTTTATCAAAACATTGCTTTACCAATCATGTTTCTCCACCAGGAAAAATTGATTCTGTATACTATTTGTTAACATAACTCACGTTATTTCTTTTCCCTGTACTTCTCCCTTTCCCTAAGCTCACTTGCTTTTCTTATACTGGAATTTATGTGGGATATTTTGGTGCCCACATCTATTCACCAGTTTCTTATTTCACTGCCTGCTTAGATCATCCTAGTGACCTACTGTGTTGTACCACTGATTATTTTCTAGCCCGGAAGCAAGGGTCATATGTGTTTCCTATTCAAACAATGCCTTTAAAATTCTGTGAACTAAAAAGCTTGGAAGGGGAACGGAGCTTCTCTGCAGTGCCTCATACTTCTCTATGTTGGGGTCGAAGATATGAAATTATTGATTACTGATGATGAGCCTGGCCATGTGCTATCATTGTGATTTATTATTTTATTTCATCCTTGCTACTCTAGGAAGTAGGTATGGCAAAACAACTTATAAATAGGAAAACAAAGGCCAAGAAGGAGTCTTAGGAATGTCCTGAGTCCTACAGCTCTAAGTGACTGTGCAGATTTGGCCCAGTGTATTTAGCAGTGTGCTCCTACACTACATAGTCCTGCCCCAAGTGGGGTAGATGAACATACTTGCTTTTATAAGAAGTCTGGCGATACCATTTCCTCCTTCAATTACCAAGTTTAGTATTTATCAACCATATGAAGAATAACTAGGATTAAGAAATGACAATTTATTAGTCATAGTCAATCATGACCCATTCACAAATACCATACTAGTCATCAAAGTAGGCATTAAAAATACAAAGGCATTTAGAACTCAAGGTGTTTACAACTGAACTTCATACAAATCGACTGTAAATCAGTTGTTTTGATCCTCCTATCTCAGTGAACTTGGCCTCACTATCCACCGATTGACCATGGCTCTACCCTCTTATAACCATTCCCCCATCACTCTTCAACCCACCTGAAACTAGTTTTACAGCCTCCACCACACTGAAGCTGTCCATCCCTAAGTCATCAATGACTTCCATGGAAGTAAACCCTGCAGACACGCAGTCCTTCTCTTGTTCCTCCACTCTACAGCATTTGCATTACTGATCCTCTCCTCTCCTTTAACCACACACACTTCCCTTTACTTCTCTGATGCCACACCATCTGGAACACCTCCTAGTTTTCTAGATATTCCTTCTCATTCTTTCTGCTTTACTGGCTCTTCCTCATCTAGATTTTTTAAGTAGAGTTTCACATTCCTCGGGGCTTCGTCTTGGGTCTTTTCATTCTATACATTCTTACTAATAATTTCATCCCACTTAATGGATTCACTTACCATTTATCATTTTTCCAACACTTCCCAAATTTATATCACATGGGTTCTCTTGAACTCCAGATTAGTATATACAACCGTCTCCTGAACATCTTCACTTGAATGACTCTGAGGCCCCTTGACATGTATAAAACTAAACCGATCATTGTCCCCTCAACCCCCTCAAACTGCTTCTCCTCCATTGTGCCCTATTATATCAGGTAATGAATCCCGACTGGCTGCTATCCAGCTATTTACTTAGCCATCCCATATATTCACTACTACCTGTTTATCAGGTCCAATCAGCATAATTCAATCACTATATTGAATCAGTTGATTTTGTACATTTAGATGATCAAGATATCTATAGACAATATTATGGCACAAAGTAGGAGATTTGATGTAACCCTGAGATAAAACTGTAATCATGTACTACTGGCCCTGCTATATAAGTAGTAAACTATTTCGAGTTGGTCCTTATGAACAGATGTAGAGAAAAAAGCATTTGCCATATCAATTAATTAGCTGAATACTAGGTGCAAGGAGCTATGGTGTTAATCTGCTTTAGTAAAAATACTATATGTAGAATATTAACTACAACAAAAGTCACCTCCTGATTAAGTTTATGACCATCCTCAGATATTTGTCAAGATCTGCCTTCTGCATTGGACAAACAGGTGACTTATGTGGGAATGTGATAGGTATCACCACTCATACATCTTTCTAAGTCTTTGGTAATGGGTGCTAACCTCTGCAATTCCCTTGAAGATATGCTATTCGTTTTGTTTACTGTCCTAGTAGGATGGAAAGGTTCCAGAGGCTTCCTTTCTACCATTATAGTCCTTGTTTCATGGGTCAAATTGCCAATGTAAGGATTTTACCAGTTGCCATGTATATCTGTTATGTCTAAACATGTATTTCTTTTAAGTTTATTTTAATCCAGTTTTATATCCCATCTTCCTTAAAATCCATTTCTATACATATTCCTCAGGTTTATATTGATGTAAGTTAGGAAAATCTGGCAATCAACTTTTTTGGTTTATTAGCTGCTTCCTCCTGGATCGGACTTTGTACTTGTTCCCCTGGAGCATGCGGATATCTGACCCTAGTTACAAGAATAGTGGATAGTTCTCAAGCAAAGAAAGGCTGATATCCTCAGACACAGGAGGACAAGCTGCTTCCACTGACAGAAGAGGTTCAAAGTGACTTGAGATTTCAAAATTCTCACCTTGGCCTATGTCCATCCAGATGTATCCCCAATCCACGTTTTGGGGTCCCTCTCCTTCCCTATCACTTTCCTAACTTCTACACCAGAGACCTGGCAAGGGTATAGATTCAACTGATGTTGTAAATTCTGTAAACTGGACAATTAAATATCTGTTCATTTTTAGCAGTAGCAGCCAGCCCTGTAGCTATAAGAAATGAGAGATTCTTTTTTTTCTATTTTTTAAAAGTTTATTTATTGTTGAGAGAGAGAAGTGGGGGAGGGACAGAGAGAGAGGAAGACACAGAATCCGAAGCAGGCTCCAGACTCTGAGCTGTCAGCACTGAGCCCGATGCAGGGCCCAAACCCATGAACCATGAGATCATGACCTGGGCCGAAATCAGATGCTTAACTGATTGAGCCACCAAGTGCCCTGTGGAAATGAGAGATTCTTTTAAGGCTGTCATGGAATCCCTCCACCTCTTTGATGAGACTTGAGCAGAGAGTATGAGGACTCAAGGTTGGTACTTTCTCTAAGTGCTTTAGTGTATTCAGAAGAACCTATTTATCACCAGTTGCCATAGTCATTGTTACTGTTCTAACAGTCAAACACGGCAGATAGACTTGTTTCATTAGGCACTTTATCCCAATCAACTACAGGTGATGACTTAATTAATAATGATACTTCTGCATGACATGGGTTACCAATATTCATTTCCTATTAGCAAGGAGCTCAGCCTATATTCAAGCCGAGCACAAAACCAAGATGATGGCCAAATCCCACTGTTTAGGGTCTGTTTCCTGGGAGTACTCCTAGCAACAATTTCTGTGCCAATCAGAGTCCAGTTAGGAGACAGAAACCACGCTGGTTATTTGCTTAAAGAGAATTTAATGTAAAGAAATACTAACTATGAAAATAAAAGGTTTTTAAAAAATCTTCTAAGGTATCATGGAGATAGCTACTGCAGGAAAGGCAGAGGGAATAAAGGGAAGAGACTAGAATTATTAAAACCTAGAAAATTAGAGGGTTCCCCCCACATACACACTAATAGCTAAACTCAGACCTCTGAGGAAAAGATGCTGCTTAACTCGAATCTTTGATACCTGAATCTTTGAGTTCAGAGGAGGCTCCCCATAAGCCTGGGATCCAGAGGCTCTGTAGGCTGTGGGGAGCATGTTGAGACCGGCTCTGCGAGTGACAGGAAAACTGCCAACTGCATTCAGCTGCTGCTATGGGAAGGGCTGGCTGTTTCTGGGGGGAAGAATCATTGCTGCAGAAATGCTAAGAGGAAGCAGACACTAAGGGGCATTTCTCCTCCAGCTTTGCAGTCTCCCTAGCACCACCAATGGCAGAGCCTGATGGAGAGCCAGCTGGCGAAGCAGGAATGTGGTTTGCAAGACACAAGCACCAGCTTCACAAAGTGGAATAGAGAAAGATAGTCCAAACCTACTCTAAGGTTTGGAGCTGAGAGACAAAAATTTAATAACTGGCACTCCCATCTTAGTAAAAGGAACCATCATCCACCAACCTGCTCACCCTAGAAACCCAGTAATGAGTCATTCTTAAGGCTTCTCTCTTCTCTTTGGCCATCTATAAGCTCTTAAATATCTCTGAAGTTTGAACCCGCTGCCATCATCATCATCCCTCACCAAGACTACAAGTTAGAATACAAGCCTATTTAGTCTTCAGGCTCGATAACTAACATCTGTGCTCCTGCAGTTCACTCTCTACACAGGAGTCACCCAGCAGCCACAGTGATTTTACCAAATTGCAGATCTAATTGTTAGGATTAAACCCATCTCCTGCCTTATTCTTCTTTTGGCTCTCCTTGCTCTATACTTATGATTGACTTTCTCTAATTCCTCAAACATATCCTCTCATTTCTGGATCCTTGCACCTGCTCATGATTTGACTTATTATAGGTTAATCTTCCATCCCCCACAAACCCCATTCCCCTCTGCTGGCTAACTTCTTCAAGTCTCAAATAAAATAGAGAATCTTCCGTGAGGTCTTTTCTACCCAGAGACTCATTAACACCCATTCCTGCATGCCTCTTAAGAGACATAATCACTTCAGTTACTAATTGAAATATTCTTTTCCTACTTTCTGCCTATTGCCTTCTCCTTACCATAAATGTTCAGACCTTAATGCATAGGCTGTTGTTTACTGCAGGTGGTTGCTATTGAAATATACTCAGAACATAGGCTGCAAATTCTCAGATTCTGTGCTTAAAACTCAATGGTGCATAACGATTTTAGAAAAAAATCTTTTTCCCCTTCTTACTCCTTTTAAGCCAGATAAACCCCTTCCAAAACATGTCCTTGTATAGTCTTCCCCAACTGAACTGATGAAAAATCTATTCTTCCAATTGTTTAGGCCCAAAAGCTCACAGCCATCTTTGACTCCTCTCTTTCTTTAGCTGCCCACATCTAGCTCTTAGCAAATCCCATCACCTCTATCTTTAAAATATATCCATATTCCAACATTTATTACTTCTACTGGCATTCTAGTCCAAGTCACCATATGTGCTTGCTAAAATATTGTAATTTTTTTCTGTAATGGTTTTTCTGCTTCTATCTTGGACTCACCTTTCCCTATTAGTCTTTTCTCCCCAAACCACCCAAAGTGACCTAAAAAAATAAATCAAATGTCACACCTCTGCTCAAAATTATTTAATCAACTTCCCATCTTACTCTAAATAAAGTTCAAAACCTTACAATGACCTACATGGCCTTACATGATCTGTCCTCTTGTTACCGTTGTGACTTCATTCTCTGCCCCCTCACTCCACCTCACTTCAGTCAGTCACAGTGGCCTCCTTGCTTAGCACATTCAAAGCACACTATACCTAAGGACCTTTGTACTCATTGTACTCTGCCTGGAATACTGTTCCTCCAGATAGCCTCATGGCTTATGATATCACTTAATTCAGGTCTTAAATGCCATCTTATCAAAGTAGTCTTCTCATCACTGAAGAAGGAAATGAAAGAAGAGCTAAATAAATAAAGAGCTATTCTGTGTTCATAGATTGGAAAATTCAATATTGTTGAGATGTTAATTCTCTCCAAATTTATCTACAGGATTAATGTAATTCCTGTAATTAATGTAATGTAATAATATTCCATTGTAGATATATACCACATTTTTTTTATCCATTCATCCACTGAAGAACATTTAGATTGATTCCATATATTGGCTATTGTGAATAATGTTGCAGTGAACATGAGAGTGCAAATATCACTTTGAAATTCTGTTTTAATTCTTCTCTATATAAACTCATGTCGTTGCAACTAGACAGTATTATGCTAAGTGAAATAAGTCAGAGAAAGACAAATACCATATGATTTCACTTATATGTAGAACTTAAGAAACAAAACAAACGATCATAAGGGGAAGAAGAGAGAGAGGAAAGCCAGGAAACAGGCTCTTAACTATAGACAACAACCAATGGTTATCAGAAGGGCAGTGGGTAGGGGGAGGGGTGAAATAGATGATGGGGATTAAGCAGTGCACTTGTCATGATGAGCGCTGGGTGCTGTGTGGAAGTGTTGAATCACTAAATTTTATACCTGAAACTCATATTACACTGTATGTTAACTAACTGGAATCTAAATAAACACTTTAAAAATTTTTGAAAATCAAATCATAACCTAATTTTACACGTAAGGAAGTAGAAAAAAATTGGAAAAAATTATTTTGCATAAATACTCAAAAGTGGGATTGCTGGATCATATGGTAATTCTATTTTTAACTTTTTGAGGCACCTCTACACTATTTTCTATAATGGCTGCACCATTTTACATTTGCTTCAACAGTGCACCAGGTCCCAATTTCTCCATATCCTCACGTTATTTTATTTTTGTTTTGTTTTTTCTAATAACCATCCCAACAGGTGAAGTGATATCTCATTGTGATTCTGACCTGCATTTCCCTGATGTTGAGCATCTTTTCGCATGTTGGCCATTTGTATGTCTTCTTTGGAGAATGTCTGTTCAATTCCTTTGCCCATTTAAAAAAAATATTTATTTATTTTGAAAGAGTGTGTGCATGCACTCACGCTAGTGGGGGAGGGGCAGAGAGAGGAGAAAGAATCCCGAGCACGTTCCACACGGTCAGCGTGGAGGTGAATGTGGGGCTCGAACTCACAAACCATGAGATCATGACCTGAGCTGAAACCAAGAGCTGGACTCTCAACCAACTGAGCCACCTAGAAGCCCCAACTAGTTTGTTTTTATTATTGATTAATAAAACACCAAACTCATTGTAGTGCTGCTACAAATATGTACCCTATAAACCCAGAAATTCTGATAAGTTCTATTTTGCATGATTTCCACCTAAACAGAAAAAATATACAGCTCCTTTTTAACAGTATACACATTATTGAGTTTTTGCCAACAAGAGAGAACTTTTGTTTTGACTAAGTATTGAGGAGACTCAAATTCCCTACTAATAATTTTATTTGATGATTAGAGAAAGGTTTCATTGATAGTTTCCAACTCTGTATGTTTCAGATCTTGGTTCTCCTCATCCAGTCACAAACTTTTGGAACTGGCCATTGTAGGACACATTTTATTTCATGATACGTCCTCTGGACATGTAACTTTGTGTCACATGGTAGATAAAGTACTATAGTAGACAGGAGAAGTATTCTAGAAGCCCATTCCTACATTAAAACAGCTAAATAACTTTATACAAAAGTGGATGCATACCACCTATATATATATATCCTACCAAACCCAGACCATATATTTCTCACTCAATTTCTCCATACAAGAATTCTCGAAGTATTTTCTGCCATTCAAATGTCATCTGATACAAGGGGAAGCATGATGATGGAAAAATTGAGGTGGAAAGAGACAACATTCTTCACCAATTACAGCTAAAACATCTACAAATTTTATTTTTGGGGCTTGTTTTTTATTTTTAAGAGAGAGAGAGAGAGTTCACCAGTGAGGGAGGGGCAGAGAGAGAGAGAGAGAGAGAGAGAGAGAGAGAGAGACAGAGGATCTGAAGCAAGCTCTGCACTGAGAGTGCAGAGCCTGATGTGGGGCTGGAACGCAAGAACTGTGAGACATGACCTGAGCCTAAACCAAGAGTCAGATACTCAAGCAACTGAGCCACCAGGTGCCCCTCTTCTACAAATTTTATAAAATTTATAAAATATATAAAGCAAAGAAACATATTTCTAGGACCTCTCTTGGAGCCTTAGAAAAAGTTTATACAATTGAGGGGCATGAAGCTTAAGTTTCATGAACTTCATAACCCAGGTCTATAAGAGTGGAGGATTTTGTTTTTGTTCAGAGCTGTATTCTCAGTAACTAGAATCAAAGCCATATTGTAGGCATACAATAAACATATGTTGAAAGAGTGGAAGGAAAGAAAAAAGAAAGGGAGGAAGGGAGGGACAGGAATGAAAGGAAGGAGGGGAGGGAGGGGAAAAGGAGAAAGCAGAAGTGGAGTAGTTCATTGCATAATTTCATTACAGAAACATAATGTGGTTTCCCCATACTTGGCAGGAAATAACTCATTAGAATTATTTCTGTTGGAAGGAAAATGCATTGGGACAAACAAGGTAGTCTAGAATCCTAAACTCCACATTTAAGATGACATGTCAATACAAGGAGGTTATCCAGACTCAGAAATATCTGGACTCAGGAATGGGTAGAACTATGAGATGGCCCAGGACAGAAAGGTTCTGGATGGAAACTTGGGTAGAGTCAAAAGAGGAAGCTGAAGTTAACTTTTTAGGTTTACATACATATGTCCATCCAAGCAGGCATCTCTAAAAAAATGTTGGGGTACTGCAGTCTTCTCTTGATGACTCTGGAAAAGCCAATGCTGTTGATAAGTCACATAGCTGTGTGTCCACGTTGCCTCCTCAATTCTACTTAGGGTTAATGAATATTAACTGCATAGTAGCCTCTGACCAGTCTGACCAGCATGGCCACTATGTAGTTTGAATATAGATATATTTCTATAAATGCTGGTAAAAAGTAACTTCCCTAGTTTCTCTGGGACTTGACCTACTGCCATGGTCACCCTAGTCCCTCCTCTGGAATCCCCCAGACCTCCCCACAAATCAGCAACCAAAGGAGTAAGTCTAGGAGTGACATCCTGCTTCAGCCATAAGTTTCATTGGCCAATGCCTATACTGAGCTCATTATTAAATATTTTGCATAAAATCCCTGGTTCTACTAAACAATCAACACGCTGCATGGGAGAAATCATGACTTTGGAGGAGGCATAGTCTTGCCCTCCCAGTGCCTTGTGGGTTAGATAAGAATAGAGCAACACAACCTTATTGCTTGGATTGATTGTTCTCCCTAGAGTTGAGTTTTCCCAGGGTGGGGCATTGAACATGTAGCCAGTTTCCCCATAAAACTACATCAGGGCATAAGTCAAGTCTATTCTAGTCACTGTTAGATTTCCAGCAACTAGTACAGTGACGGTACATAGTAAGTACTCAATAAACTTTTTTTTTATTATTATTAGAAGATGAAGAGTAAAAAAGAAAGTAGAATCTAAAAGGTCTAGATCTAAAAAGATTATCTAAAATCTTGGGGAAAAAATCACTGAAGGTTTTCCCTGGTATTCAAGGTGGGTAATCTGAGACTTGACAGACTGAAGGTCTTGCCCAAATAACCATGAGTTATTAACAGAACGGATTGTAGAGACCTGGCCTCTTGTATCTCCATCCAATGCTCTTTTCACTACACTGAGCTGTCTCTCTTATATCCAAGGAATCAGGTATTCCCACTTTGGATTTCTCATAGCATGGAGAAATTCAGACCTGATCAGTACTGCCACCCACATGGGAACTGGAAGATTTAAGTAAACTCCAGAATTACATGAGGAAGTAATCTCATACTACAGCTGCAGCTGATTCTGCTTTCCTCCTATTCTTGGAACTGGTGGGCAGAGTGAAGTCATGATTTTGAGCAGAGTGGGAGAGTTTGGAACAGCCACCATGAATTTGTGAAGAGAAGTCAACAGGAGTTTAAAAGATTTCTGAGAGCTGAGAGAATGAGGTTGACATTCATTAGGATGACTGTGTGTGGACCAACTCAGCAAGGTGGTTGAATTTTCTTACCAATCTTGGCAGCAATTAAGAATTATCCAGCCCAAATGTCAATAGTTCTGAGTTTGAGAAATCCTGCCCTGGAAACATTTTAAGTGTATAATGGCCACAGGTGGCTAGCAGTTACTATATTGAACAGCACAAATATAGAATATTTCCATCAGTATAGAACATTGTACTGGACAGCTCTCATCCAGAAGATTTTCAAGATCCTTTTTATCTCTGAGGTCTCAAGCAAATTGGAACAGAGCAAGATAGTAAGGATGATGATGGGAAAAACAAAACACCAAAAGAATGAATACAATGGTCTTTAGGGGCATCAGTTATAAGTCATTGCCACTAAAGATGGATAATTCATACCTGACACCGAGAGCCCATATTTTGATTGCAGTTCACACGAAAGTATAGTGTTGGGATCAAATTAACTATTGACTAAATTTTAACTAAGTATGTTGACAAACTAAATGCCACTTGGGAATCTACATTGTGGCTACTTGTCTGACTAGTTCTTTGTCTCTTTCTTGTTGTCCTCCCACAGCTATGGCTATAAAGGCAGTGCCCTACCTCTTTTCTGGGCAGAGTACATACATAATGAAGCTTTTCTTTAGAGTGAAGGAGGCAGTAAATGGGATTTACATTTAACAATATCCCCTCAGCTTTAAAAATGATTGGTTTTGATTCTCCCTTGGGGAACTGAAACAAAACACTTTCCTGCTCACACTGCACCTGTGTCTAATCCTGGGCACCTGACTCCTGGAGTAAAATGAGATGTGTCTGTATCTTTAGATATCCAAATGGCTTCCAGGCAGAAGGAGAAATGCTTTTCAAAAGTATCCAATATTAGAAATAAAAAAGGTGATTATTGGATATTCTTTTAGTGGAATACTGGGAATTGTCAGATGGATTCTCAATGTATTAATTAATTCTTAAAAGGGTATGCACCCTAGATTGGCTTTCTAATTGAAAAGCTGTCTTGTGGAAAATCAATTGCGAAGCAAATGATTCTTGTGTATAGCACAGATAAATTTTAAATGTTGAGCTGTAATTGATTTCCCTCCAGTAGAAAAGATAACCCTAAAGCTTTAAATTTATTGCCCTGTAAGATATTAACCAGTTTTGCATTTATTAGCATATTCACTTTAACATTCTTTCGGCTAACTTGACTACGTAAATCTGTCTTCACATTTTCCTTTGAACTGGTTTTAACATCTTATTCTTTACTCATTAATGAATGGGTTGAATAAAATCCTTGGCATATGTTCATTTTATATTTCTATGAGAGTCATGCCTTTTAACTTTTTGAAATTATACCTAAAAGAAATCTAACTTAGTCAAGTAATCCTGGATCAAGTGGGTTCAGTGGAAGCCACAGATTTTTAACTTACCATAATGAATACCTTGCTAACAGTGTGTGCTCAATATCTTCCAAATGATTCTCAAGTTGACTCATAACCCAGCTCTGTGCCCTGGGAGGTTGATTTCCATGGATTTCATCAGTGGGCTCTCTTCACCCAGGGTTGAGACTAGATGAGGCAAGAGAGGCACCTAGGGCACCACATTTAAGGAGGCACTCACTCTCAGTGCTGATGCTGCATTTGCATGGCCCTGACAGGGCCTTGTTTCCTTGTATGTTGAGCACTAGACACCTTGGCTCTAGTCACTCCACTCCAGTCTCAGCCCTGTCTTAATGGCAGACTTTTGATTGACTTTAGACAATGGGAAGGGCTATAGGCAGAAGAGGGCTAAAGGAAAGTGAGGTCCCAGGGTATTTATTATTACCCTGGCTTCCTCCCTGGGATGTTACCATGGGCTAGTATCACATGCTTCTCTCTCTGTCTGCTTTCCTCTATCCCCTCACCCCTTCCTTTCAGCCTGTAGACCTAGGGTGGTTACTAGCTCTGGAGCTCTGCATTATCCCTTGTAGTTTCCTTACACTGAGCTGATACCTTGGTAAGCAGCCCCTTATTAAGTTCTCCTCAAATTATCCAGTTTGTGGATAATTTTGACCATGAGATTCCTGTCAAGTCCCTGGGTGATACACAATTAGCAAGACCTGAAAATGTCATGGGCTATTTTGAGAGGAATGGCTTTATTGTCTGCTAGAGGTGTTCAAGCCAATGCTAGTCAGTGAACATCAAAGCCATGAAGGAGTTCTCTGCTCTGGAGGAAGGCATAATTATGTGACTCTGGTTTTCTTTTTTTTTTTTTTTTAATTTTTTTTTTTCAACGTTTATTTATTTTTGGGACAGAGAGAGACAGAGCATAAATGGGGGAGGGGCAGAGAGAGAGGGAAACACAGAATCGGAAACAGGCTCCAGGCTCTGAGCCATCAGCCCAGAGCCCGACGCGGGGCTCGAACTCACGGACCGCGAGATCGTGACCTGGCTGAAGTCGGACGCTTAACCGACTGCGCCACCCAGGCGCCCCGTGACTCTGGTTTTCTAAATAGGGAGACTGCACAGTCTCTCTCTCACGCACACAAAACCTATAGTCTGTGTGTGTGTGTGTGTGTGTGTGTGTGTGTGTGTGTGTGTGGTGTTTGTAGGAGTCATGGGGATAGGGACAGAAAAGAGAAAGTAAAACAGGAGAAGTTTATTGCCTTACTAACAAATATGTAGTCAAGGGAGATTTGTTGGTGATACCTGGAAGGAACATCGTGGTTAGTAACAGAGAATAGTGGAGTTAAGGGAGAGATTTTGTACTGTCAAAATTAGCAGAATTTTAGGTCTGCTCTTTTAAGATGTGAGTACCTGGCTATGGACTCCTGGTAAGAGTATATATATCTTGTGTTATCAGGTAGAGATTTAAATTGGGCAAGCTAAGTCTCTGTTACTCTATGTAACAGAAGGAAAAGTTTCCAAATGTGGTGCTTACAGTATGGCCAAGATGGGACAATGCCATCTCAGATTTAAAGCACAATATATATTCTCCAAGAAGGCATTGCTTGTTGGTAGATAGCCCAATGCTACATTTCCAGTCACCATGCTGGAACAAGCAGGAGCCTCAGTTCAGTCCAGACTGGTATTTCAGAAGCTGTGGTTGACATGGAAATACATGAGCCCCAGGGTATTGTACTCTGAGTTCCAGGAAAGTGTGGCTCGGGAAGAAAGGGGAGATTGATGGCTTGATAACAGTTTCAATTGCCCTGCCAGTTCTCTCCTTGCCACTCCATCTACATCCACACTCAAAGTTATGTGATGGAATCAATATCCTTGACAACAGAACTTTCAGGAAAGTACACCGGAAAATATATGTTGGAATTGGAGGGGACTAAAAAATAACTCCCATCTTCCTCACTGGAGTTTGAATTTGAAAGCAACAGAGAGATAAATGCAGCAGGTAGATTGATAGCAGTCATAACACAATTTGAGCCATTTGGAGAAAATTGCTTAGGTTTGAGTGCTAAGTGGACTTGTTTAGGACTGTTTTCTCCCTCCCTGCTTCCAAGTGTGGGATTGCCTACCCAATGGAACATTTTAGTCTGCAGAACAGACATACTGCATTTATTGCTGTGTCCTCTGAATTGGGGCAAAGAGGGAAGAAAAGAATAAATTCCTTAGTGCTTATCATCTTTTAATAGATTAGTCTTACCCAGTCAAGAAACATGGGCTAATTGCTGCCGCCCCTAATGAGGCATCTCGCTTCTCAACAGGGAAAAGTGAGTAATGGATGGGGCAGAAGACCATAGGTATTACCATAGAGAAGTTCCTACCTCCACAGGGAAACATGAGGAGCAGGGAAATAAGTATTCTTCTCTAACTTTACCTTACCTGTTGAACTTAGTCATTCAGTTTA
The DNA here is from genome assembly GCF_007474595.2 of Lynx canadensis. NCBI lineage: Eukaryota > Metazoa > Chordata > Mammalia > Carnivora > Felidae > Lynx > Lynx canadensis. The sequence goes on from NC_044310.1 coordinate 55,115,521, forward strand.
TGGTCAGTCAGATCTGTGGAGAGGAGATTTGCAGTTATCAGGGAAATTCTACTTCTTACCTTTATGAGATGGCATCTTTTTGAATTCTCCTAGGAATGCTGGTCAACTATGTGAATTTTGCATCCAGAAGACTCTAAAATATACATCAGTCATTATATACATATATTTTTTAAATGTTTATTTATTTTTGACAGAGAGAGAGACAGAGCATGAGCGGGGGAGGGGCAGAGAGAGAGGGAGACACAGAATCTGAAACAGGCTCCAGGCTTTGGGCTGTCAGCACAGAGCCCGACACGGGGCTCGAACTCACAGACTGCGAGATCATGACCTGAGCCGAAGTTGGACACTCAACCGACTGAGTCACCCAGGTGTCCCCCATCAATCATTATATTAATTAACTCCAAGCCCATGATGTATCAAAATAAAAATTTCATTTCCTGTTTTATTTCCATTCTCACATCATGGCCAGGCCATTGCCCAGCATAATTCATCAGAGGTTCTGTTATGAGATTAACATACTCCATTAATAAAATGCTAACAACACAGAGATGCCCAATTCTGAATTTAAACCCCCTCCCACTATAAAATTTCTTGTGAGAAATTCAAAGATTAAAGTCCAAAATAACAGTGTGTCAGAAGGTAGAAGAGGGTCAGTACTGTGTACTCTGCAGACTTAGATGTCACTTTAATACCAGGTGTCTCTGTGGCTGAGCTGGTTAAACATCTGACTCTGGATCTCAGCTTGGGTCTTGATCTCAGGGTCTTGAGTTCAAGCCTCATGTTGGGCTCTGCACTGGGCATGAAGCCTACTTAAACACAAAAACAACCCTCCCCCCCAAAACTGGTAAAATGAATTTGGGGAGCCTGGGTGGCTCAGTCAGTTAGGCAACTGACTCTAGATTTTGGCTTAGGTCATGATCTCATGGTTCATGGGATTGAGCCCCATGACAGGCTCTGTTTTGTAAGTGCCAGAGACTTCTGGGGATTTTCTCTCTCTCCCTCTCTCTCTCTCTCCCTCTCTCTCTCTCTCTCTGCCCCTCCCCTTCTTGCTCTTTCTCTCTCAAAATAAATAAACTTTAAAAACATTTTTTTAAAAAGTCACTTTAATACCAAAAAACAAAGCAAGCCACTCCATACCATTTATATAGAGTTTTGTTCAGGATAATTTATTGACAGGGGCAATCAGGTTAGTGAACAGATGATCCAAGTGGTACTACACAGCTATTCTCCACTCCATATTCGCTTCCTGCTCTCCACATCTTAACCCCCAGCTTTTATGGAGCAAGGAACATGGTGGTGAGGTCACAGGGTAGTTATCTAAAGTGGTGCCATCTGTGTGCCAAAGGGGAGAACAAGATGGAGAGCCAAAGATGAAGTCGGTATTGTCAGATTCCTACATTGCGTTAGTCTGTTCTTGTTGTGGAAATAACCCCATTATTTTAGTGACTTACAACATCAAAATATTATTTCTTGATCATGTTACATGAAAGTCATGGGTGGGCCGATGCTCTTCTGGGCTTTGCTCAGCTGGTTTGAACTCTAAATTTTTTCTTATATGGGTATCCAGGCTCAAAGAATGGCCACTATCTGAGGCATGCTGTTGTGATGGTGGAAGACAGGAGCAAAGTTAAATCATGCTAGTCATCTGTACTCACATTTTATTTGTTAAAGTAAGTAACATGACCAAGCCCAAGTCAATGGAGTGGGGAAATACACTCCAATTATGCAGAAGCATAGCAAAGTCATAGAGGAAGTAACTGTGAACAAATCGGAAGTGTTGTAAATAATAGTGTTCAAAACTTTTGCCTTTATGAAGTCTCCAACCTCAACTTCTAATCCATCCTTCTTACCTTCTCTTCTGCCACATCTTTCTGATTTCTGCATTCTTCTGCTTTTAAGGGATCATGTGATTACATTGCCCCACTGATAATTCAAAATATCCTCCATATTTTAAGGTCATCTGGTTAGTAACCTCAAATCCTTATGTAAAGTCCTTTCACAGCATCATCTAAACTAGTGTTTGATTGAATAATGAGAGGTCTGAGTCTTGGGACGACAACTTTGGAATTCTGCCTACCACACTGGCTTCAATAATAAAGGAAAATGACTTGCGAATTCAATCTGGTTTTGGTGAATGTCACTGTTTTCTGGGAAATTGGTCTATTCCAAATATCCATTCCTTGGGGTCAGTTTTGATCATGTCCTTTTTGATAAAGGAGATCATCCACTTTTTCCCGGATTTTTCAAATTTGTTGGCTTGCATGTAATATTATGATTCTTTTCCTCTTTTCTATATCTATGGTTGTTTCTTTTATCATTCATATTCCTTTTTTCTCCTTTCCCTTAAGTCCTTTAATACCAAAAAACAAAGTGAGGCACTCCATTCCATTTACACAGAGTTTTATTCAGGGTAATTTATACAGGGGAAATCAGGCTAGTGAATAGACGTTCCAGGTGGTGCTACACACCTATTCTCCGCTCCATATTCTCTACCCATTCTCTGCATCTTAACCCCCAGCTTTCATGTATATTTTAAAAACGAACACACAAAACAACTATTGCTTTTATTTATCCTTTTATACTACATTTTTATTTCTACTTAAATATTTGTAGTGTTTCTCTGTGTTAATTTCCTATTCATAATTTCTTGTGTATTATTTTATGCTTTTTCTATTTTCCTGAGATGAGAACCTTGGGATCCTTTTTACTAAATCCTTTCCAGGAAGAAAGAGAACTAGGAGCGGGTGGAAGAGGGAGAAAAATGAAAACTTTACATTTTCTTTTGAACTAGTTTTTGCTGTTATGCCACAGGCTTTGGAATGAAATGGTTTCCTTTTCATTTTCTACCTTATAATTTGAGTTTTGGCTTCTTCATCCCTTATTTTCAAATAGTAAATAAATTTAGAATTTTCCTTATGCTTATTCTTAATTTTATTGGATTTTTTAAATTCCTATATTTATTTTTAAAAACATTGGGTATTTCTTGGGGTGCCTGGGTGGCTCAGTTGGTTAAGCATCTGACTTCAGCTCAGGTCATGATCTTGAGGTTCGTGAGTTTAAGCCCCATGTCGGGCTCTGTGCTGACAGCTCAGAGCCCAGAGCCTATTTCAGATTCTGTGTCTTTTTCTCTCTCTCATTGCCCCTCCCCCACTCATGCTCGCTCGCTCTCTCTCGCTCTCTCTCAAAAATAAATAAACATTAAAAAAGTTTTAAAAAATATTGGGTATTTCTGCATAGTCCACAATACAATCAATTTTCTAAGAACAAAACCCAAAATTTATTTTCTCTGTTGCAGAGAAACTGAGGTCCATATCCATTACATCAACTTTATTAATTAGATTGTATAATTACTCTGCATCCATATTTTTGGGGTTTTGTTTTGTTTTATTTTACTTGTTTAACTCCGAAACAGATGAACTGAGGTCTTCCACTATAATTTTATTTTTATTACATTCTCCTGGGAATTCCAGTAGTTTTTACTTTATATAACTAGCCACTTTCTTCTTTGGCATATACAAAGTACACCAAAGATGCTGTTTTAATATATTGTATTTTCATTATTACATAACATATAAGGTCCTTGTTTATTGTTTCTAACCTTAAATTTTAGTTTATCTGATATTAATAATTCCATTCCAACTTCTTTTTGTTTCATTGGCTTGGTATCTCTTTCCTCACTACTTTATTTTCAAGATTTCTTTATTGCTTTAACTATATTTCTTATAAACAGTATATACTTAAGTGTTATTTCTTTAACTCAGCCTGAGAGTCCCTGTCTTTTAATGGGAAATTTCAACCTATTCAAATATAGTATCAGGACAGAGACTTGATTTCAATATTTTTATGATTTATTGTATATTGGTTCTTTTTAAAATTTTCCTTGTTTTTTCATAGTAATCCCATTCCCCTTTTTATTTGGAAATCTTATACATTCTATTCAATTAATCATTAACTCTTCTATTAAGATTATGCTTGAAAGTAATAACAAATCCAGCCCATATCTTAAGGAAAATAGTATAGTGAGTGTGCAAGTGTGTGTGTGTGTGTGTGTGTGCATATAGTGTGCTATACTTGAATCTCCTTAAGTGTTTGTATTATTTTTCTTATCAAATTGTTCCTTGTCTCCTCTAACAGCTCTATGTGTTCTGTTTATTTAATCGCTGGTTACTGAAAGAGTTGGACTTAGCAGGGTTAGCAAACAGGAAGCAACTTTATTTTTTCTAATGATTTTTCTCATTGCTAATCCTACAAAATTATTGTGTTTACCTATTCCTCCTCATCCCTGAAATGAGATTTCTGTCAATTTTCATAATTTTGCCCTTTTTCTGTTACAGTCCTGCGTGGCTGGCCACTGTCTGCTGCTGGGCCCCTTTAGATGAGTTACTACTTTTCTTAGTTGGCTCAGGGAAGTGCAGGTCTGTTTATTGCCATGTCTAGTAACTACAGTACTGTTGAGTGGTGGAAGGTAAAGTCTAACCCATTATGGAATGGTGCTTTAGAAGCAAGCAGACCACAATCCCCTGGTGAAGCATCTGAGGGAAAATTCACTGATCTCTGACTTCCCAGTGTTCTCACAGGCTTGGTGTTTCCTTCCTGGCCTCTTGGGACCAGTGAGACCAGAAACACTTTTATTAGACCAAAGGCAATCTTTCCCTCTGGTAATCCACAGATCCCAACAGCCAGCTGGTCTCAGGACACAGCACAACCTCCGTCATTGCCTTGTGACTCAGAATCTGGTCTCCAGGGCCATAGTCAGATCTCAGCATCAGAATAGAAACCATGTCTAACCTTGCACCCCGCTGCTTGACGATCTCAGCAGCTGTCTGGCTTAGAAGATGACAGATGGAAGCTGAGAGTAGAAGAGAAAGGTACTGAGCTTAGGTCACTACCTTCCCAGAATCCACTGCTCCCAGCTGTCCAGTTGTTTTAATGGAGAATTCTCAGCCAAATGGAATTGTTAAGTTGATTTAGTTCTTCCTAAAAGATAAAGCTCACAAGTTCCAGCAGAAACTTCCAAAAACAACTAAAATAAAAATCTTCAGTTCTAATCTGCATCTACTTTGGGCTAAAGTTCAAACACTGTAGTTAGGTCCAGCATTTAATTTAGAAAAGATTGGAGTGAGAGACTTTTGGGAACTTCTTTTGAGATGTTATATTAAGAGCAGGGGAAAGGGTGAAGATAGAAAGGGAATTTTTAATGAATGCTTACTATGCTCAAGGCACACCACATTAATTTTTAACACTGAAAATGATAATACTATAATAAGGTACTGTCCCATCTCAAGGCAAGGATACAGTAACTCAAGGCTCAGACAGTTTACATTGTTTGCTCAAGTTTAGTCATATCTGCCCACATTTCATTACTTTATAGTGACTATCACAAAAAACGACCATCATTACTTGTGCTATTACTAGGTATGTGTTCTATTTCTTATTGTTTTTATTGTTAGTGATTTAAAAGTTTGTGTTTTATCTTCTGAGCCAGCAGGGTAGTTAGGGATACTGTTTTGCTTTGCAGTGAGCCTGGGAGGAGGGAAAACGAGGATGGGGCGGGAGTGGGGAGTGAAGAGAATGGATGACAGCAAGCCAAGAGAACAAGAGGATCAATCCTTATTTGCTGGAAAAGAGACACATGACTTCAAAACTTTGACCTGCTGCTGTTGCTACTCCTCTAGTAACCAGAAGAAAGGTAAAGAGCCAGGATGCATGTATGCATCTCCTCTACCTCCTATATACCTGAGCCCATCACCCTATCTTAAAGCTCTTGCCTTAAATAAAAGCCCATCACCTTATCCATCACTCTTGCTCTTCCCTCATTTACAGAGTTTCCATTTGTACTTCCCCATCCCCTCCCCCACCTCCATTTTCTCTCCTTGCCATTCTATTTTAGAGCCAAAACCTGACTCTACTTGGGAAGAGGTGCCCAAGAGGAACATTGATGGAGCACAGTAAATAAAACCTCCAGTCTGAAGTGGAAACAGGAACCTTGAACATATTTATGTCCTTGCCTTTAAAAGTTTCCAGAGACCCCCAAAGCCTTCCTCTAAAGGAAATGTTTCTAATTAAACTTACTTCTCCTCATGTACTAACAGTTCAGATTTAAAAAAAAAGTTTAAACAAATGGATTAAAAATGAAATTTTGAAATACAACTTCTTGAAAACAGTAGGACATGGTTTCAAAAAATTTTTACCTTATTGTGAATAAGTTATTCTTTTAAATTATTTAACAATTCCAAAAAAAGTCAAAAGTATACTTGAAAAGGTATTGTATAGCAATGAGTTCAATGTCTACTAACAAAAAGCTATTTTAAATTTGACAAAGTCTTTTTAATTGCATGAATTGCTAATGTAATCCTATTTTCCAATGATTATCCAAAATGTTGATATATGATTAATTCCACATGCATCAAGTTAATGGTGCATTTGTCTTATTTGATATTCAATTATTGAGCAAGGTTATTGGTGCTGTTTGGCTTCCAACAGCAAATTTCCAGAGACGGTGAATGCCATTCTTGGTCCCAAATCACACTTTACTGTAGAAATGCTGATGATTGAGGAATCTAATTGAGTTCATAAAAATTCATGTATTAGTCCCTCTTGTGGATAATTATTTCCTAATTTTGTCCTTTTGTTTACTAAAAATGTTGGCTTTTCTTGAACAGATGACTGTTGATTTATAATTGCAATTTCTATGTTTTGCTTTTTTATACCATCCACAAGAATATTATTTAGGTAACAATTTCTTCTATGATCTTGGAGCTTCATTATTTTCTTTTTGTTACATAAATATTGCTGTAAAACAATATTTTTTGAGGGGCCTAATTTTCACTTGACTAGTTTAACAAATCATCCAAGGGTGTTACATTATTTAATTTATGGACTTTGAGTATATTTTTTAAAGGCTTTAAACAATATTTGACAGGTAAGGTACTGAATTTGCTAATTGGTTTTACTGTAGAAAACATTCTTTCAAAGTTGCCATGTCTAGCACTCATTTCTTGAATAACAGTTTTATCAAGGAAGCCCATAAAATTTTTTGTTAGGCTGGAAAAAGTCTGTGAGAAATTATAGAATTTACTCCAGGATACGTCTTCAAATGTCTTCTTACTAGTTTTCTTCCTTAGCTTACTCTCTACAACTCTATGGCCCACATCAACAGATATTGCTTGTATATTTCTTTTCCATGCTGTAGCCATTATCCTTTTAGGTTTGGAAGGAATAATAAATTGATCCCTAATTAAAGATTTGAGGGTTTCACAATTTCTTTCTAAGACAAAATCTGCTCTTTTATGTGGGTAAATGTTTTCATCTTCCATTCGATGGGGAGGAAGCCGATTTTTTGTCAAAAGTAACATTTGCACATATCCAGTTTCATGGAAAATTATGGGATTTGTGTCATTTTGTTCCTGTGGATTAAAGAAAAGAGTACTTAGTCATCAGTCTAGTGAGACAAGAAGGCTACATATATTTTTAAACGTGAAAATGAAATGGTAAAGTATACTAAAAATGACTACAGAGACATTTTTAATATGAACAATAATGGTAGTGAAACACACAAAAACGATGTGCTTATATGTGGCACACTTCCTTCTCTTAATATTCTGTCAAGATGTTAGGGGTAAAATCTGAACTTTTGGCCTATGAAAATCCTTTCTGAAATAAAGTGAGATATGACAAAATAAATACATTCCTTAAATGTCTGAGATGTTGTCATTGGAAAAATAGGATCGTTGGTGGGATGGGACATTGCTCTGGCATTTCTTAGGTTTCCATGTCCAGAAATAAAAGGCATACCAAAAAATGAATTGAATCAAAGGTGATAAGCCAAATTTAAGCCAAAATTAAAGTCTGCATACCGTTATAAATAATTCCAAGCATCTAAAAGTATCTTTATAATATTATATTTATTCTGATACTCCAACCCTTACCACAATACTTAGCATATAAAAAGCACTCAATATATATTTGTGTAATAATATAGCCAAAGTAATAGATTGACTTAAAAATAGACTATTTTTGTTACAGTAATAGCAAAATTTGTATGAACGAGCTACTTATTAAACTCTTTCCCATATTTCCATTATAGGGCAAAAAGATTAACTCTCAAGACATAAGAAACCAGGATCATCTAATTGTACATCAGTATACTTAGTGAGAAAGGTATTGCTTATAATTACTAAAAAGATAATGAAAGATCTGGTTTTGCAATCCATTGGGATGTCAGTGATACCTGTTTAGCCACAGTAGTGAGGATTTGTTCTATTTTTGTCCTGTCCAATGCCTCTGGGAATTCTCCACCTTACAAATCTCTGTACTCTTACATAGAGGCAGAAACTAACTTTATTAGCCTTCCTTGAGGTTAGGGCACAGGCATGTGACCCAGGCTCTGCCAATCAGATACACCTCAGATAAGTCTTCAGTTCAGAGAAAGCAAGCACTAAAGGTGGGCTATTTGAAAATGACTCTAGTGAGAATGTAGCACATGTATCTGCTTTGAAAGGCAGCAATAGCAAGGGTCTTAGAAATAGCATCTCCTGCCCAGCATCAGAGTCATAAACTGTGTAACAAAAGCATGGGTCTGGGTGGAGCAGTCTAGGGTTACAAATGGGTGACTCCTGACTGGATAGCTCTCAGGCCAGATTGTCTCTCCAGCCTTCCTACAGTCTCTGTGAGCTACCAAATAGCCTTAATGTATGTATTTTCTCATTCAGTTAGCTAAAATAGATTGTTAGAAAAGTGAAAAGCAATGCAGTTATTTAAAAAATACAAAATCTGTTTTATATTTCTTTTATAATCAAGAAAGGTTTGACAAAGCCTTTTTCATAAAGAAAAACACAAAATTTTCAGTTGATGCAAAGGCATCCCCAGTTTTGGGTTGGCAGTTCTAAAAAGAGCACTAAGAATCTAAGGGTGGTTGTCACTTTGTAATGCAAAACCGAGAAGTAAAAATAATTTATCAAAGATTCTAGTCACTAGAATATAAGATTCCTGCAAGTAGAACTTATGCACATATTTCCTGAACAATAGTAGGTATTATTACCATGTGAGAAGTTACTGTCTTTGCTGGACTAATGTTGATTATCTTGGCATTTGGCTTTTTTAATTCATCCTCAAAGCACAAGGGGAGCAAGCTTTTCTTTCTTGTTGAACAATATTCACTTAATTGGTCATTTATGATGGTTTTGTTTTCTTTTGTGCTAAAATCATCCATCTGTGGGGGAGATTTTCTTCTGAAAATGAGCACAAGTTCAGCATAAATAATGATTGATTTTAGGGTTGATTCTAGTTTGTCAGTTCTTGCTTGTCTCCCCGATCCCCGAAAGTCACTGACAACATCTTCCCCAAACTCTCAGCCACACACTTTCAATCTGGCAAGAGTATTCCTTCCTGCCTTTTTGGGGGAAATAGCAAAAGTGGGGGGAGAGGAATATATATATATATAGGCCCATATTAAATAGGCCCATACTATAAGTAATAATAAGCCAGAATAAATTCATTCCGGTCCAGTAAAAAATAAAACAAATAACTCTTCCTATTAAAAACATTGAACACAATAAAATATGAAAAATGTTAAAATAAATTACCTTTTATTGACAGAATCTTCTAAGTGACCAGCCAAATCAGATGATTCCCTAGGTTTTTTTCCAGTTTGAGCTGAAATTATAAAACATTTTCATATATCATGGCATTTAGAAAATACCTTCTAGGGGCGCCTGGGTGGCGCAGTCGGTTAAGCGTCCGACTTCAGCCAGGTCACGATCTCGCGGTCCGTGAGTTCGAGCCCCGCGTCGGGCTCTGGGCTGATGGCTCAGAGCCTGGAGCCTGTTTCCGATTCTGTGTCTCCCTCTCTCTCTGCCCCTCCCCCGTTCATGCTCTGTCTCTCTCTGTCCCAAAAATAAATAAATGTTGAAAAAAAAAATTAAAAAAAAAAAAGAAAATACCTTCTATAAAATATTTTACAGTGTAAAATAACAATAGAAAGCTTCCAGTATAGTGCTTGATCTGTACTAGATACTCAAGTAAGAATTTCTTAAATGAACAAGATAGAACTGGAAACAACTGCAGCCAAGGACCTAATATTTGGCTCAGGCAAATCAAACATAAAACTGGCCTTGGAGATTTTTGTGGAAGAAAGACATTCTCAAATTTTCAAATCTCTCTAACACGTAAGTCATTATTAGCCAGTAGGAAGCCTCAGATGGTTAAACACTGTTGGTAAGTGGGGAAGTTGGTTAGCACAGGTCAAACAGATCTTGCCACCTAGCAGGAAGGAAGTGTCTAGGGTTGAACTCTTCCAAATATGCCTGGTGGACACTTCAATATTTCCCTACTTTCTTTGAAGTGCTCCCAGACACATATGATGTGAGCAGTAAATTCAACTTTTCTCTTGTCCTGAAGTAGTTTGTATTCTAGTGCAGTGCTTCCCAACATTTTCCACATCATGGCAAACATACTAATTAATATTCTTTTATACAGTACACTGAGGACAAACACTTGAGTATACTTGTAGCCAGACTGACCTAAGGCCAACCCTTGCATTCTTGAAGGCTGAAGGATTAGTATTTCAGCATAACAGGTTACCACAGAAGCTCTATTCTAGAGAAAGGAAATAGTCAACAAACAAGCAAATAAACAAACACAAAAATACATAAAACAATTTCAACCACTTGTAAGTATTATAAAAACATATACCCATGGGACTTCACCTATGGTGGCTATAGAGGCTTCTCTCAGGAGGGCATATTTGAGTTGAAGTCTGAGAAAGAAGAGGCAGCCAGGTGAAGAGCTGGGCAAACAGACTACTAGACAGAGGAAAGAGCAAGTGTAAAGGTCTCAGTGTGAAATCAGCTTGGAATGGTAAAGGAGCTGAAGGCCAATGTTGTTGGATTGTAGCGAATGAGGGGGAGAGTGGAGTAAGATGAGACAGGTAGCAGGAGCCAAATTATAGAGAGCTACATAAGCCATACCAAAAACTTAAAGACAGTATTCTGGTTATAATAGAGGTGATTTAGAAGGTATTAAGCAGAATAAGAAAGTAGTTCGATTTATGCTTCAGGAAGATCACTCTCTGTGCTCTGCTTTGAGCTCTGCTGGCTTCACAGAATGAGTCTGGAAGTTTTTCTTCCATTTCTACTTTTTTGGAACAGCTTGAACAGAAGACATATTTACTCTTCTTTAAATGTCTGGTCGAATTCCCCTGGGAAGCCATCTGGCCCAGGACTCTTGTTTGTTGGGAGATTTTTGGTAACCGATTCAATTTCTTCACTGATTATGTCTGTTCAAATTTTCTATTTCTTCCCATTTGAGTTTGGGTAGAGTGTGTGTGTCTAGGAGTTTGTCCATTTCTTACAGATTGTCCAGTTTGTTGGCATATAATTTTTCACAGTATTCTCTTATAATTATATGAATTCCTGTGGCGGTGGTTGTGATCTCTCCTCTTTCATTTCTGATTTTATCTATTTGGGTCCTTTTTCTTTTATTTTTGAGAAGTCTGGCTAGGGGTTTATCCATTTTGTTTAGTCTTTTAAAAAAATCAACTCTTAGATTCATTGATCTGTTCTACTGGGTTTTTTTTTTTTTTTTTGGATTCTATATTTTTTATTTCTGCTCTAATCTTTATTATTTCTCTTCTTCTGCTGGGTTTGGGGTTTCTTTGTTTCTGCCTTTCTAGTTCCTTTAGGTGTGAGATTTGGTTATGTATTTGGGACCTTTCTTGCTTCTGGAAAATACAATGTATTTTCTTCTTAGGACTGCCTTTGCTGCATCCTAAAGGGTTTAATGCCATGTTTTCATTTTCATTTGCTTCCATGTATTTTTAAATTTCTTCTTTAATTTCCTGGTTGGCCCATTCATTCTTTAGTAGGATGTTCTTTAACCTCCATGTTTTTGGGGCTTTCCAAATTTCTTCTTATGGTTGATTTCAAGTTTCATAGCTTTGTGATCTGAACATATGCATAGCATAATCTCAATCTTTCTGTAACTGTTGAAAGCTGTTTTGTGACCCAGTATGTGATCTATTTTAGAGACTGTTCCATGTACACTTGAGAAATATGTGTATTCTGCTTCTTTAGGATGAAAATTTCTGAATATATCTGTAAGTCCATCTGGTCCAAAGTGTCATTCAAAGACGTTATTTCCTTATTGATTTTCTGCCTACATGATCTGTCCATTGTTGTAAAAGTGGACTATTGAAGTCCCCTACAACCATGGTATTGTTATCTATAAATTTATTTATGTTTGTGATTAATTGATTTATATATTTGGGTTCTCTCACATTGGGAGCATAAACATTTAAAATTGTTAGCTCTTCTTGATGGATAGACCCCTTAATTATGATATAGTGCCTTTCTTCATCCCTTGTTAGGATCTTTGGTTTAAAATCTAGGTTGTCTGATACAAGTATAGCTACTCCACCTTTCTTTTGATGTTCATTAGCCTGATCTATGGTTCTCAATCCCCTCACTTTCAATCCACAGTTGTCATCCAGTCTAAAATGAGTCTCTTGTAGGCAGCATAAAGATGGCTCTTGCTTTTTTTTATCCATTCTGATACTCTATCTTTTGATTGGGGCATTTAGTCCATTTACATCAAAGTGATTATTGAAAGATATGGATTTAGTGTCATTGTGTTATCTGTAGATTTCTTGCTTGTGGTGATGTCTCTGGTCCTTTGTAGTCTTTGCTGCTTTCCACTTACAGGGTCCCCCTTAGAATCTCCTGCAGGGCTGGTTTAGTGGTCATGAACTCCTTTAATTTTTGTCTGGGAAAACCTTTATCTCTCCTTCTATTCTGAACAACAGCCTTGATGGATAAAGAACTCTTGGCTGTATATTTTTCCCATTCATCACATTGAATATTTCCTGCCACTCCCTTCTGGCCTGCCAAATTTCAGTGGCTAGGTCTGCTACTACCCTTATATATCTACCCTTGTAGGTTAAGGCCTGTTTGTCCCTAACTGCTTTCAGAATTCTCTTTGTATTTTGCCAGTTTCACTATGGTATGTCATGGTGTTGACCTGTTTTTGTTGACTTTGGAGGGAGTTCTTTGTGCCTCTTGGACTTGGATGCCTGTTTCCTCAGCTATAATTTGTTCAAATAAACCTCCTGCCCCTTTCTCTCCATCTTTTTCTTCTGGAACTCCTATGATAAGGATACTATTCATTTCATTGACTCCCTTGGGTCTCTAATTCTCCCCTCATGGTCTAATAATTTCCTTTCCCTCTTTTTTTTCAGCCTCATCACTTTCCATAATTTTATCTTCTGATTCTCTCTTCTGCTCTTCCGTCCTTTCTGTCACTGCATCTACTTTATTTTGCATCTCAGTCATAGCATGTTTTAATTCATCGTGACTAGTTCTTAGGTTTTTGATCTATGAAGCACTAGATTCTCTGCTGTCTTCTACACTTTTTTCAAGCCTGGCTATTAGTTTTATGACTATTATCCTTTTCATATATATTTTTTATATCTGTTTTGAGCAATTCTCTGGATGTCATTTCTCCCTGGAATTTCTTTTTTTAAATTTTTTTTTTTTTCAACGTTTATTTATTTTTGGGACAGAGAGAGACAGAGCATGAACGGGGGAGGGGCAGAGAGAGAGGGAGACACAGAATCGGAAACAGGCTCCAGGCTCCGAGCCATCAGCCCAGAGCCTGACGCGGGGCTCGAACTCACGGACCGCGAGATCGTGACCTGGCTGAAGTCGGACGCTTAACCGACTGCGCCACCCAGGCGCCCCTGGAATTTCTTTTGAGGAGAATTCTTCCGTTCTGTCATTTTGGCTAGGTTTCTGTCTTTTACGTGTGTTAAATGCTTGTTATGTGTCCTGCACCTGTGAGAACTACTGTATTATAAAGGGGTCATACACTGCCCAGGGCCTGGCACTTCAGGAAGTGTTTTTGTAGCATATTGTGTGCACTCTGTTGGCTGCTCTATCCCACTGGTCAGTCTTCTACAAAGCTGCTTCTTACTTATAGTGGCAGATTGTTTAGACCTTCCACCAGACGTGCTTTGATTTGTTCATTGAAGTAACCCTGGAAGAAAGGAAAGGGCCAGGGACCTGATCCCATACAAAGAGAAAAATGAAAGGGGTGAAAAAGAGACCAAGCAGAGAGAATCAGAGAAACTATAAGGCTTAATCCAGAGAGAGAGAGAGAAAGGAAAATAAAGGAAATATAGAAAAGGTGTGAAAAGAATAGAGTAAAAATGCCTGATTACAGAGACAAACAAAGCACAGAAAGAATATATATTTTATATATAAAATAAGAATTGACCAAAAATCAAATCAGAAACTTTGAGCCTGATTCCAAAGGGGGAAAAAAGAAAAGGGTAAAAAGAAAAAGAAGAGAAAAAAAGAAGAGAAGGAAAGAAAAAAGAAAGAAAAGGAGCAACAGTCTAACACACAAAACCACAGGACAGTTATCTGTTGGTGCCTGGGACTGGTGGTTGTGCTGGTCTGGAGGAGAGGCCGTCTGGTTCTGTCTTTGTCAGTCTCACTCGACTAGATAAACAGTTGCCAGGCTCAGAGGGGTGGAGTTTGGTGTAAGTGGGTCCCGCCTCCACTGGGGCTGCTGTACTGCTCCCTGAAGCCCCACCCTGTTGGTGATGGGGAGAAAAATAGCGGCACCCCAATCTCTCCTCCTCAACCAGGGGGATTGCCCTGCTCCACAGTCTCCCGTGCCTCCTAGTCACTCAGCTGGGATTCAAAACCCATATTTTAAAGGATCCCACACTACATAGACCCGGTTCTGGGGTAGCACCAATCTGCCCTACAGATGTGGCAGGTGCCTGCAGGGTCTTTTGTCCTTGGGGGGCAATATACACTCTTCCCCCAGTACTCAAGGGAGGGCACTGTCCTCTCCCTGTGCACCCCTGAGGTCGCTCCCGTGCCCTGGGGCTAGCTCTCCTCTCTCCTCCCAAGGCATGCTCACACCACTACAGCAGCTTCAGTCTGGAGAAAGTCACGCACTTTTGAAAACTCTGATCTTCAGCTCCTAAGGCTGTTTGCAAAGTAGAGACTGGCACCGATTATATTTCTCGTTCCCCAGTCCGCAGTCCCGAGAGATTTTTCTCTTGTTCCAACACAATACCGCAATCCACAGTTTCTCTCTCTCTCTCTCCCTTTTGTCTCGCCACAGAGGGGATCCCTGCCCTCCATGCCCACTCTGTTTTATCTCCCCTAATTCGCATACAGGTACCTCTGTCCCGCCAAGCTGTCACCCTCCACCTCTGGAGATTTTTCTGTCACTCCGAAGACAGATTTCCTGGGTGTTCCAAGTGTTCTGACCTTAATACAGCTAAGTTTGAGGGACAAGGGAAATCCTGGTCCCCCTACTTCTCTGCCATCTTCCTCCTCAGATTATTCTAGATTATTATTAAATAATTTTCTTTCAGATCACTTCAGATATAATAGATTATTTTGGAGTTTTTGACTTTTGCAGTGTTAATCTTTTGCTTTCTTTTTAACTTAACTTTATTGAAGTATGATTTGCATACAATTAAATGCATGCATTTTACATGTATAGTTTGATGAATTCTGATAAATAAATATATATATATATATATATATATACACACACACTTATGTAAGCATCAACAAAATTGAGACTTTGACTATTTCTATTATTTAAAGATAGTTTTCCTATGCCCTTTTGCAGCAAGTTCATTTAATTTGTTCTGTTCTCTTTTTCAAACACATTGTTTATCTCGGTGTTGGATACCTCAATATACTATCTTGTCTGATCCAGTCATACTTCTGTCCCTTCATGTTGCATTCTATGTGATTTTCCTAAACTTGCTCTTCAGATCTTTGATTTGGTTTACTCCAATGTTTATTCTACTCTTCACAACTTTTAATATAATTTTAGGTTCTGCATTATCATTACTTATTACCTTAAAAATATTTTTATCTCTGAGGCGCCTGGGTGGCCCATTCGGTTATGTGCCTGACTCAAAACTGATTTTGGCTCAGGTCATAATCTCAAGGTATGTGCACTGACAGCTCAGAGCCTGCTTGGGACTCTCTGTCTCTCCCTGTTCCTCCTCCACTATCTCTCTCTCTCTCTCTCTCTCTCTCTGTCTCTCAAAATAAATAAATAAACTTAAAAAATATTTTTAGCTCTCACAGCATCATTTCATTTTTGACATGTATCTTTTATATCTTCAAATCTTATTTCACAGAATCCCTTATGTTCTTTAATCTCTTAAACATCTAAAAAATATTATTTTCTAAATTTCTCCTGTTTCATGGGGTACAATTTCTGTCAGAACGTGACCATAGCTATCTTTAAATTATCTCCTTTATTTGCTATGTGATATTTAATAAGCCCCACGTTCTTGTTTTTCCTACTCACCTTTGAATCCGGACACTTTAATCCAGGTTTGATCCTAGTCCAAATATAAAAGAAGTAAATTTCTTTGGCTACTCTCCCTGCTTATCTGGATACTGTTAAATTCTCCCCTTAGAAATTGACAGGCAAATCCACATGTTGTTACCTTGTAAATTCAGGCATTCAGCTGCCTGAGCTGCCTGGTGAGGGAGCCAGAGCCCTGAAACATTATGGGGAAATTTGTTCCTGTGCACTGTATGTTTTGTGAAACCTCTTCATGACTCTAATGAGGTGGTGAGGTGGTGATGGTGATGGGTGATCTGGTGAAGTGCCACTTGGGTTAGAGTCCTTTACCTCTCTCTTGGGGTAAGCAATTCAGGTTGAGGAGACATTTAGTCAAAGAAAGGCCTCAAAGTTCTTAGAGTGTTTTATGGGATCATATATTTTTTTCTTTACACAATTGTCTTTGTGGCTATTATTCACACTTGCAAAGATGGTTCCTAGGAAACTGCATCTTGTCTCTTCTGTTGTCAACTCCCCTTTCAAGACCTTGCTCCTCCAAGTTAGGAGGTTTTTCCCCCTGAGTCCATATGAAGCAATACTAGGAAGCCAAAGAAAGAAAGGGCTAAGTATGGTCATCACATTTCTCTAAAAACACTGCTAACACAGACTTGGACTGCTATTGACTTGCAGTGAGGAAAGGGATCCCAAAAGGGAGGAATTTCCATCTTTCTGTGACCCATCATTAGTAACAAACCCCTTTTCTTTGAGTATTTGGGTGGTGGGGCTAGGGAGTGGTATTAAAAGAAGAATTTTCAGAATATCTTCTACTGGCTTTTTAAATACTCTTCTTTCTCTTAGGAAATGGAATTGTGAATCAACTTCTGGAATCTTCTTTCAAACTACTTCATGTTGTAATATGTAGCAGATTTCCTTTCAGTTTGAGATAAAATGTCTTTGTTTCAATTTAATGAATTTTTCTTGTCTATTTTTCTTCTTTTTGTTATTCATTTTGGCCAAGATAAATTTGTATTTATGTTGCCAACTTTCCCAGAAGTCTTAATTTGGGACTTTGATAAAAGAACTGTAATTTTTCTTCTGTAGAGAGACTCAAGAAATTTTATAAAGGGAAATTTGCTTTGCTGAAAGAGTAGAACAGTCTGCCCCGCTGTTAGGAAACACTTCAGAGGCGACTTATGTGGTAAACAGAGAATTGCCTACTTAATAGTCCCCTTTCTCCCTTTTATGCTGACAGAGCTCTGATTTTATTTATCTTTCTCCAAACAACCATGTCTTCCACAGGAGGCTGGGCTCCTTCCTCACCCAAGGGAGTGAATCTTTAAAAGATCTAAGCCTGTGCTTTTAAAAACGTGAGCTATAACCCATCAATTTAGACACTAAATTAATTTAGCATACTTTGACCAACATTTAAAATTTTTTTTTTCCAACGTTTATTTATTTTTGGGACAGAGAGAGACAGAGCATGAATGGGGGAGGGGCAGAGAGAGAGGGAGACACAGAATCCGAAACAGGCTCCAGGCTCTGAGCCATCAGCCCAGAGCCTGACGCGGGGCTCGAACTCACGGACCGCGAGATCGTGACCTGGCTGAAGTCGGACGCTCAACCGACTGCGCCACCCAGGCGCCCCAAGACCAACATTTTAAAAAACAAAATAGAACAGCATACAGTGTATTACTTGTGTCCTTAGTAACAGCTGTACAAAACACTAAAATACTGCAATCAAATTCAACTAACAGAGAAAAAGACAATTAGGACACCATGAAGCTAAATCTTCTGCTCACTCTATATATCATATAATATACGTGAAATAGTTTATATATAATATATATATGTATACACCATGTTTAAAGCTGGAAAAACTTACCTGAGCTGATAATGATTTGTTGGTTAAAATATGGGTGCATTAAGCTATTCTAGTAAGGAGACACCAGGGAAGGTCTGCTGGAGGGCTTTGAGGAGCATTTTCCTCATTTTTACAAAGGAACCAAAGAGCTTTTCTCTTTTTCAGTGGATGTTGTTAGCCATACAAGTTATCTTGAATAGCAGTCACCATATTGTACAGCAAAACTAGGAGGACAGGCTACTTACTAAGAAACTTGAGAAAAGATGGAGGGACCAAGTATATCTCATCAAGACTCTGAATTAACCATGCCTGGAACTGCCTTACTGATAGACTTATTTGAGATATAAACATCTTTATTGTTTAAACAATATATAGTCAGATTTTATTTTAATTAAAGCTGTATGTCTCCTAAATATTAAAGATGAGTAAGGATCTATCAGGTGGAAAAGTCAGTTCTGAGTTATAGAGGCCAGAATGAATCGTATTACACTGTATTTGGAACAGACTGTTCACAGTGACTAGAATCAGTAAGGAGAAAGAGACAAAATAGAAGGCTAGAAAAATCTTTTATACCATAATAAGCAATCTAAATTTTACCATTTTTGTAATAGATATTATTCAGTTATTAAGTAGGGAAATAATGTGGTGATAAGATCAGATACGATATTCTTTAAAGATTTTCTTAATGCTTTTAAAAGTTAGATACAGTTAATTTTCAGCAATTTCAATATAAACACACAATGTGTATACCTGCAAATAAAGCAGAGTCTTTTTCCTTCTTATAAGCCTTAGATTGAATCGTGGGTATAGGAGAAATGGTTGTACAACCCAATGTTCTTCTATGCTCTTGTTTATTCTGTGAATAAGATCATGCAAAGGCTTAGAATTTTTTTTTTACCTGAACATTAGGAAAACTGGAAAACTATCTCAGAAATTATTTCTCTCTATGTATATTGATAAATAATTTAAATCTGATTATTCACACTTGGAATATATAATTATAATAACTAACAGGTGTATAGTTCTTTAAATTATTTTAAATGTCAATTTATATTTGAGAGAGAGACAGACAGAGTCCGCATGAGGGAGGGGCAAAGAGAGGGAGACACAGAATCTGAAGCAGGCTCCAGGCTCCAGTTGGCAGCAAAGAGCCCAACACAGGGCTTGAACTCATGGACCACAAGATCATGACCTGAGCCAAAGTCAGATGCTTAACCTACTGAGCCACTCAGGCACCCCCCCCCCACCCCCATCTAGTTCTTTAAATACTTCCAAATATAGTATTTATTTAATCCTCAAAAACAAAACCCTATAAGATGGATGTTAGTACCACTTTATGAGGAAGAAACAAATCTACAGAAATTTAAAACTTGGACTACGTTCACACTTTTTACTAAATTCTATTTTCTTTGCCTCTAAAGCTTAGCTATTATACTCATATAAAATTTATTTCTCCAAATGCAGGGAAAATCTAAAATTCAAATACTGAGGGGGGAAAAAGCCCTCTTAGTTTAAAAAGAAACTCGACTCATTCATTGAGTAGATATAGCAAAATACCTCTGAGTAGAATAAGAGAACTGGAAAAAAGATCCAACTTTTCCCAGGTTAGGGTCTCAGATTGGCTCTAATGTGGAGAGAGACTTTGGTGAATCCATTATGTCACTAGAAAGATTATTGATGCTTTTATTTTAGCAATTAACTTAGTCGGGTTCAAAATACAAACTGTCGGGGCGCCTGGGTGGCGCAGTCGGTTAAGCGTCCGACTTCAGCCAGGTCACGATCTCGCGGTCCGTGAGTTCGAGCCCCGCGTCAGGCTCTGGGCTGATGGCTCGGAGCCTGGAGCCTGTTTCCGATTCTGTGTCTCCCTCTCTCTCTGCCCCTCCCCCGTTCATGCTCTGTCTCTCTCTGTCCCAAAAATAAATAAACGTTGAAAAAAAAAAATTAAAAAAAAAAAATACAAACTGTCTCTGGAGCAGCAGCTCACATTTCAGTCCACTTGTTTTATCCTTAGCTGGGCTGCTTGCAGTCTCCCTAAACATGCATGGTTCAGGGGGCAATGAGATACTTGGATAGGGTTTATACATGGAAGATGGGGCTGCCATCTTTGACTTTCTTCTTTCTATTACTCTCCACTCACTTTCCAGAAGCTTGGGCTGCCCTGAACATTGCTCTCTAGTTCTCCTGGCCAGGAAAAACATGTTTCCTATCGGAGGTTTCGATGCCCCATGCAGTGCCAGCTTCATCTACCCTTCAAGCTAAAAGTCATAAAAATAGCCCTGTGTAAGTAAGTTATTCCAAGTTTCTATGCTTTTTGTTGTCACATGCTTCTGGTTACTTACTCTCTAGGGTCTTCAGATAATATGTGTGTGCGTGCGTGCGCGCGCGCGCGCGTGTGTGTGTGTGTGTGTTTTCTGAGTATCTTGTCTAGAGTTTACATTTATTGTCTGAGACAGGGTGGGTGTAATAGGGTTTACGCAGCCATACTAAATCAGATTTCTCCAGAGTTTTTACTACCTCTATTGTCTTTTCCTATTGCATTGTTCAATACTTCCTAAACATCTATAAATAATAGTGGCAATAAGGGTCACTCTTGCCATGCCATAGACTAGTGTATTGTCATTAATTATGAAGTTGGCTATTTTAAGGTATAATTTTTAAAATTATGCTGGGGGTGCCTGGGTGGCTCAGTCAGTTAAGCATCCAACTCTTGGTTTGGGCTTGGGTCATGATCTCACAGTTCATGAGTTCGAGCCCTGCATCAGGCTCCAAGCTGCCAGTGCAGAGCCTGCTTGGGATTCTCTTTCCCCCTCTCTGCCCCTTGCCAACCTTGCTCTCTCTCTCTCTCAAAATAAGTAAATAAACTTTAAATTTTTTAAAAACAAAATTATGTTGATATTCTTTATCATACAGCAAGTATTTTTTGTAGTTTTATCAATGATGGCTGTTGAATTTATCAATTATATTTAAAATCTTGCAGGTATTAAAATAACTACATTTTTCTGATGAAACTCCAGGCATAGAGCTGGCAGATATTTAGGGTGAGGATGAAAACAAAAGTTGTAAAGAGACAGGTTAACTGCAATTCTTTGGACTTTCTGAACCAACTGCCACCTCTTCCATTTCCCAGTTACCCTCTCCCACATACAGTTATAGAAAATTGTATTTAATTAATCTCAGGCTAAAATAAGTGCCCTTCTCTTAATAAACTTACTGCTAATGTTTGGTTCTCTGGAGTGAAACTCTCTTCATGCTAGCATTTGGAAGAAAGGCTACCAGTCAAATTACCTTCTCTCTGCCCTCTTATGCTAAAGTAAAGCTAGCTGGTTGAGAACTCTGATGTATACACGGAACAGCTGACTCTCCACTCTGAAGAGATACTTATTTATAAAATTAATGACAGTTTCATAGAAAAATTAACTTATATCTTTACTCTTAAATATGAACAAATGAAGATTTATTAGGTATGATAAAAATCAGTAACTTCAAAAATATCTATCATGTTAAACAAAAGGAATACTGACACCAGAAAAAAAAAAGAGATAATTCAAGAAACAGAAAATAAATTAAAAGAAATGAACTCTAACATCCTCAGAAAATGTTGAGAACACATGTAACAGGAGTCTGCAAAAAGAAAAACAACAACAACTAAGGACAAGAAAGAAACTTAAAATATCATTACTGAACCAAAATGCAATCAAAGGACTAGAATAAAAGGTAAATTTTCAGAAACAAAAAGTAGAGAATAGCAATATAGAGAATCAACCCAAGAAATCTAATATCTGACCATTAAAGAACACAGAAAATAGTGGAAAGAAATTGGAAAAGAAATAACAGATATTTTTTAAGATCTAAAGAAAGACATTTGCTTTAGGGTGGGGTCCACAGAACACTGAACAGAATGAATTGAAGAAAATTACCACCCTTGGGCATATCCTCAAGACATGTGAAAACAATATTGATAAAGAGAAGATCCTAAAAGTTCCAAGGGGAAAAATTAAATAAAATCAACTTACAAAAGACTGAGAACCTTTCATTAACAATACTGAATGGCATAAGACAGTCTAGCAATGTCATCAAAGTTTAGGGGAAAAAATGAAATTAAGATATAATTGTACTCAGCTAAATTATCAATCATATAATGGGAAAAATAAATATACACCCAGACATCTATGAACCACTTCTAGGGATGTTCCTTGAAGACATATTATAGGAAAATAAAGATGAAATCCCAGAAGAAATAACAAAACATGGAGTACTAAAATCTGGCAACTAAACCAGGAATGGAATGACCCAGTGACAACTGCAGAACAGGCTTAAAACAGGTCAAATTTAGAACAAAAAGTCACTGGGATCCTTGAACAATTCCTCCAAGAAGATTAGAATGGATTCTACTCAATAGAGATAATGAGTAAGAAAGCTTGACTATATTCACATATAACGATAAAACTGTATATTTCTTTTTTAGAGACTGCATATCTTACAGGCATAGAGCATGTATCAGACTGTTAGTTTCTTCCTAGCTCTGCCATTTATAATTTGATCTCAGCCAAATTACTTATATCTTCTTTGTACCTCTTTTTTCTTATCTATAAAATAGGAATAAAAATAGTACTTCCTTGGGTTGTTAGGGATGTAAATTTATATATATACACATATATACAAATATACATAATGTATATTTATACTACAAAAGTACTGTAAGTACTATATAGATGTTTGCTATTATTATCATCCTCCCACAAGAAAAAAAAAGGCAAATTGAATCTTCAGAAAAAAACACAAAAGTGTATACATGACAGTAAAGGTTTCAATATGAGGCAAACTAACACATGGCATTATTTTTGAATAACTGGTGGGGAATAAGAAAAGAAAGCCTTTTGCTTGTACATTTTACCCATTGAGAAGAATTGTAATCCTACAACATTACTTTGTTGCACATTCATTACAATGAATATTTAGTGTGATCATAACATAGATACTATTTATAGCCTTGAGTTTTAGAATTAACCTATAGACCAAACATGAGGGCTTAATCAGAGTTGCAAGACTGAATATAATCATTGATGTCAACAATGCAAAAGTAAAGATATACCTGACTTGGGGAAGAAGGTGTGAAGGAGAATGGGAGAAAAGGATAGGGCTGCTAAGTTCTTCATTTTACAAACAGAGGAATCAGGAGGTAGTGCTTAAAGTTAATATAAAAGAAAACATATTTAGATATGTTATTTATAGGTACAAAAGTTAACAACTGAGGAAATAAAAAAGTAACTACCAAAGATCCAGAAGAAAAAAAACAGGGGGAGAGATGAAATGTACAGCAATATAAATAAGCTAATTCAAATATATTTTACTGACTATATAATATTTAAAGTTGAAAAGCAAAAAAGTAGTAGTAGAAGCTCATTCTTTAAAATTACGGAGTTAATCATAAAGGAATTAAACCCCCCCCAAAAGTTAAATATGGTTCCCTTTGAAAAGAGGAAATTAGAACAAGAAGAATGGGATGGAAGTGCTTTGTATCCTTATTAGACTTTCTGAATTATTTAATTTTTTAAAAATTCATATGTATATTTTAACTTATTTTTTAAAAATTAAAATGTTGCATATTTTATATAAGATACGACTAAATTTATTATTATGAGTAAACTTGCTACAATATGTATTTCTTGAAAGGTATTTATTTAACATGAACCTAAATAAAAGATGTAGTTGATGATAATACTAATATTCTGGACAGTGGATCCTGTAAATTTTCTTAAAAATTATAAAAGGGGAGGGGCGCCTGGGTGGCGCAGTCGGTTAAGCGTCCGACTTCAGCCAGGTCACGATCTCGCGGTCCGTGAGTTCGAGCCCCGCGTCGGGCTCTGGGCTGATGGCTCAGAGCCTGGAGCCCGTTTCCGATTCTGTGTCTCCCTCTCTCTCTGCCCCTCCCCCGTTCATGCTCTGTCTCTCTCTGTCCCAAAAATAAATAAACGTTGAAAAAAAAAAATTATAAAAGGGGAATATGCAACAAAAATTATAATGTCATTAATTATGGTCCAAAGTATGTTTCTTCATGCTTCATTTTCCATATTAGCAGTAATCAGGGTTAATAATAAATTAATATCTAAGAGACTCTCTTAAATGACTTTCCTTTGCTGATTCTCTGGTTAACTTCTCTCCCTAGTTTCCTAGATAAAACCTAATGAACAATAGCCAAGGCATGCTCAGTGTTCAAGGCTAGTCAACTACTTTTCTGGATGCCCATGAACCTCTCTGCTCAAAAGGTTATCAAGAGTCAATGTTGTTGTCAAATCACTATGTTGTACACCTAAAACTAATGTAACATGTGTGTTATACTTCAATACTACAATTATGCTGCAATTTAAAAAAAGAATCAATACTGCTGGTCCCAAGCTTGTTTATAGTAATTGTGACTGTAATTATATAAATAACTATAGTATGCTAAGAAGAAATGGTCTTGGCTATACCTCAAAAGATTACAAATGGATGCATATTTTCATATTTTAAATTAAAATAAAATATTTAAGTCATGCATGTATTTTTTTATGATGTCCTGTTTTAACTAACTTTATGATAACTGTTAGTCCTTATCATATTCAAGTAATTTCTGCTATATGGACTGTCAAGCAAATAATATATTATTTTCTGTATTATCCTTTCACATAAAGTTTTACATAATATCAAAGATGAAATCACTTTAAAATTTTACACTTTGAATCCTAAAATAAATGTGAATTTGGGATTCATAGAAGTACATACAAAATTGTTAGTGCCAATCTGAATTTCTACAAAGTAATTGTTAGGTACACAAACTAAACCTACCTCAGCTGTATCCTTAAGATAAAGAAAAGGTCTAAAAGATCTTGAATTCAGATTTTCTTTCATTGGCTCTAAAGAAACAAATCGAAACATAAATGATATTTCTATACTATTAGGCTACTTCTAATTTAACTATCAATAAAATATTTTTTCTACTTCTAGTCAACTTTAGAAATGTAATTTGATAAACTTAGGTGCTTACATATGCATTACATTTTCAGAGCTAAATATATTCTAGAGTAATTTGCTTTAAAAGCCAATTCTATTAGGGGCGCCTGGGTGGCTCAGTCAGTTAAGCATCCAACTTCGGCTCAGGTCATGATCTCACAGTTCATGAGTTTGAGCCCCACGTCAGGCTCTGTGCCGACAGCTCAGAGCCTAGAGCCTGCTTCGGATTCTGTGTCTCCCTCTTTCTCTGCCCCTCCCCCACTCATTCTCTGCCTCTCAAAAATAAAGAAATGTAATAAAAAATTAAAAAAAAAGCCAATTCCATTAACAGAATTTATAACTTTTGATTATTAACTCCTGACTACTTATCAGAAACTATGGAGGTCCGAACTATGACCTCAGAACACACAACAAAGTGGTATGTTCTTGGAAAAAAATGGATTTCTAAACAAAATGGAATCATAATTAAAGGAATCTTTTCATTAATTCCTTTGAAAAGAGAAATATTCCCCTCAACTTGAACCCCATCTCAGCTCTAATTATTTATTAACCTGGGTTATCCTTTAATGGATTTTCTTAAGGTAGGTATGGTGTTAGGTCAAGCATACAGACTTTGGATTTAGATAGCCTGGGACCAAAGCCTACTTTTTTGTCTGTAAGTCATATACCCTTACATAAGTTATTTAACTTCCATGAGCCTTAGTTTTCTGATCTGTTAAGGGGAAATAATAGTACTATCTTAGAGGAATGCTGTGAGGAGGAAATGAAATAATAGATGTAACTAATTTAATAGTATCTGGTATTCATTCAGTCAACAGTTATTTATTTATTTTTAATTTTTTTAATGTTTATTCATTTTTGAGTGACAGAGAGAGAGTGTGAGTGGGGGAGGAGCAGAGAGAGGGAGACAGAATCCAAAGCTCGAAGCTGTCAGCACAGAGCCCGACACGGGGCTCAAACTCACAAACTGTGAGATCATGACCTGAGCTGAAGTTGGACACTTAACCGACTAAGCCACTCAGGCACCCCAACAGTTACTTACTGATCACCTACTACATGCCAGCACTGGTGTTAGACACTGTAATTGTGATTCCTGTGCCCAGTGATACATACATTTTAGTGGGTAATACAGATAATAAACAAGAGAGACAAAGAAGTGAATAATTATAAATTAAGATACATGCTGTGACAGAAATAGATTTTGGTGAGAGAGAACAACAGAGTGAGGTATATTTTAGATAGGTTCATTGCTATGGAGTGAATCTGTTCCCCCCAAAATTTATATGTTGAAGCACTAATCCTCAATGTGATGATATGTGGAGGTGAGGCCTTTGGGACGTACTTAAGTTTATATGAGGTAATGAAAGTGAAGACCCCTATGATGGGATTAATGTCCTTATAAGAAAAAACATGACAGAGAATCTCTCTCTCCACCATGTAAGGAATCAGGCAAGAGGACAGCTGTCTGCAAACCAGGAAGAGGGCTCTAACCAGAACCTGACCATACTAGCACCCTGATCTCAGACTTCCAGCCTCCAGAACTGTGATAAATAAATATTTGTTGTTTAAACCACTCAACCTATAGTAGTTTATTATAGCAGCCTGAACTCACTAATAGAGAAATTGGCACTGAGAAGTGAGGTGCTACTATAACAAATAACTAAAAATGGGGAAGTGGCTTTGGAACTGGGAAATGGCCAGAGGCTAGAAGAGCTTTGAGATGCATAGGAGAAAAACCCAGTATTTCCATGAAGGGAATTTAAAGGAGATTCTGGTGCGAGTTCCCTAAGATTCTTTTACCTTCTTTAAGAATACATAAAGGGGCACCTGGGTGGCTCAGTCGGTTGAGCGTCTGAATTCAGCTCAGGTCATGATCTCACAGTTTGTGAGTTTGAGCCCTGTGTCGGGCTCTGTGCTGACAGCTCAGAGCCTGGAGCCTGCTTTGAGTTCTATGGCTCCTTCTCTCTCTCTGCCCCTCCCTGCCCCTGCTCACACTCTGCTTTCTCTCTCTCTCAAAAATAAATAAACATTAAAAATTTTTTTAAAAAGAATACATAATCAAGTACAGAAATGTTGGTAGATCTATGGATGGTAAAAGCCATTCTCAATGAGGTCTCATAGAAATTAGCACATATTATTGAACAATGAAGAAAAGGTTATCCTTGTTATCAAGTGACAAGGAACTTGGCTGAACTGTGTTTGTGTTCTACTGTTTTGGGAAAGGTAGAACTTGTGAGCAATGAAACTGGATATTTAGCTCAAATTTCTAAGCAAGCATTGAAGGAGTGGCTTGGTTCCTCCTGACTGCTTGTAGTAAAATTCAAAAAGAGAAAAACGAATTAGAAGACTGAACTGTTAAGCAAAAATAAATCAGAACTTAAGGATTTGGAAATTTTTCAAAAAATAAGAAAATTTTCAGCATGTCCATGTTTGAAAAAGAACACTAAGGGTGTGGTAGAATGACTATTTGATAAGGAGATTGGTATGGGTGTGAATCACACACCTAAATAGATATCCCAACAGTGACACTGCCAGTTTGAACTGAAGGGGATGGAGATGAGACAGAAATGAATGAAATCTGTTGGACTTCTTGGGTTTTACAGGATAGGACCACAGAGCTATTCACTGCAAATATGTGCTATTCTTCAAGACAGGGAAAGAATGACCCTGAAGGCAATTCAAAAATCATCAGAGCTGCCTCCTCAGTTTCAAATGGGGTTACTAATGTCTCAGTTTCAACAGGCCAAAGAGCCTCCACTCAACACCTTTGGGGTAGGGCATCCCAGAGTCTTGGAGTCATGACCCCTACCTGGCATGCTATAGAGGCAGGACCTCTGCCCCAGTGGTTCCAGAAGAATATGCAGCCAGAGAGAATTATTCTTGAGTCTTAAAATCTTAGGAAGTTTACCTTGCTAAATTTTAGACTTGCTCAGGACCTATCACCCCTTGTTTCCTTTTATTTCTCCATTTTGTAATAAGAATGCCTATCCTGTGCCTGTCTGACCTTTGCATTTTGCAAGCACATATACTGTTTGGTTCTAGAGGTTCACAGGTAGAGAGGAAATTTGCATCAGGCTGAATCATTCCTTGAGTCTCACCTATATCTGATTTAGATACTATTTAAATAAGACTTTGGATTTTAACAATAACATAAAAGTCAGACATCAGTAAAATAATTTAAGTGTTCCAAAATTCTTTTATTGTCCAGAATGAGGATAATAATAGATTTTGAAAGGTTACATGTTGTAATTTCTAGAGTTATCATTTAAAGAATAGAAATAGAGTACATAACTTCCAAATTGATAAAGGGGAAAAGTGAAACTTAAAAAACTCAATTCTAAAGAAAACATGAGAGGACAGAAAAAGAAGTATAAAATCAACAGGGCAAATGAAAGAACAAAAAAATAAAATGGCAAAATTAAATCCAAAGATATTAGTAATTGCATTAAGTATAAATGGACTAAATGCTCCATTTCAAAGACAAAGAGTATGATAGTAGATTTTTAATTTAATAGTATGATGTTTATGAGAGATAAATATAGATTACAATGTTACAAGAAGGTAATAAAATGATGGAAAAAGATATACCATGCAATGGTAGCCAAAAGAAAGCTGGGCAACTACAGCAATATTAAATAGTAAGACAATTACTTTATAATGGAAAAGGGTTCAATTCACTAGAAACATAATTCGAAATATTTATGTAACTGATAACATGGCCTAAACTATATTAAAAATCTATAAAGCAAAATTTGACACTGCTTAAAATTTCAACAGTAGAACAGATAAGTTGTGATATACGGTTGATCCCTGAATAACATAGGTTTGAACTGCATGAATCCACTTACATATGGATTCTTTTGATAGTAAAATACTGTAAATGTATTTTCTCATCCTTTTCTTTCTCTTAATAACATTTTTCTTTAGCTTACTTTATTATAATAATATAGTATATAATACATATAAATACAAAATATGTGTTTATGTTATTGTAATGGTTTCTGGTCAACAATAGGC
Organism: Lynx canadensis; assembly: GCF_007474595.2. Lineage (NCBI taxonomy): Eukaryota > Metazoa > Chordata > Mammalia > Carnivora > Felidae > Lynx > Lynx canadensis. The sequence goes on from NC_044310.1 coordinate 55,144,715, forward strand.
TAATAGCTGTTAAGTTTAGGGGAATCACAAGTTATATGTGGATTTTTGACTGTGCACTAGAGTCAGTGCCCCTAACCACCCTGTTGTTTAAGGATCAGGTGTACAGTATTTTATTTTATTATTATTATTTTTTATTATATGAAATTTATTGTCAAATAAATTAGTTTCCATACAACACCCAGTGCTCATCCCAAAAGGTGTACAGTATTTTAATGATGGAGAAAATAAATTAAGAAGAGCGACTGAGGAGTAAAATAGCAGGAAAACAAGAGATATGGGTTCCCAAACCCCTAAGAGGAAAATTTTAAGAAGGAAGGAATGATTGACCAACTATACTTGTTATTAAAATGTGGAAGAAAATAAAAACAGAAAATATTATTTGGATTTAGCAATGGAGATCATTGGTATTCTTGATCAGTGCAGCTTCAGTAGGATGGTGGAGGCGGAATCCAGACTGTAGTTGTCTCAAGTTTGAACCAAAGAGGAAGTAGAGACAGATGAAGAGTATCAGAGTAATGAGGCAGTATGGGGCAATGTGGAGTCAAGGAGCCTTACCCAAAGGGATTGATGAGAATGATGCAATCGAATGTTTTTTGATAATTCCAGAGAAAGAAAAAAAAAGGCAACACAAAACACTCAAATTCTCTGAAGATGTGGAGAATTTAATGGGTTTACATTAAATATTCATTTGTTCATTTAGTTTACTATCTGCCTCCCCACCTTATCCTAAAACATAAATTGAGGGCAGATTTTTTTCACTCTTGTTTTCCCAGCACCTAGAGTAGAGACTGACACATAGTATGTGTGTAATAAATATCTGTTGGGTGCACAAATTTTCCTGGTAAATTTTTATTAAACTTTCTTACAATATTATAAGTGCTTGTTCCTAGCTTACAGATTCCTTAATGTTCTAAGAAAGTAAGTTCCTTTACACTTTCTGTAAATAAGTTTTTATTAAGCAAGATGTCCATACTTGATTGATTTTTTTTTTTAATTTTTTTTTTTCAACGTTTATTTATTTTTGGGACAGAGAGAGACAGAGCATGAACGGGGGAGGGGCAGAGAGAGAGGGAGACACAGAATCGGAAACAGGCTCCAGGCTCTGAGCCATCAGCCCAGAGCCTGACGCGGGGCTCAAACTCACGGACCGCGAGATCGTGACCTGGCTGAAGTCGGACGCTTAACCGACTGCGCCACCCAGGCGCCCCGATTGATTTTTTTTTTAATAAGGAAACTCTTAGGGTAGAGCTAAAAGGAAACTCAGAAGCTTCCTTTCAAGAAAAATAAATAAACATAAAAATATATTCTTAATTTGTGAACTGCATAAATTGTCCATTCTGATATTTAACGTCTCTACTGCTTAGGAAATTCTTTATAGTTCACTGAAATCTTTCACACTGCAGTTATACACCATATACTTTCAAGAAAATTCTTTCCACAGAGACATCCAATGGTCAAGAGCTTTTAAGATATACATTAATAAATAATAAAGTATATAATACAAGCAAAACCACTCATTAATAAGTTAAAGGAGAAGTAAATATGGTACGCAGAGCATTACCTATTGACTTGCTTTCTTGATTTTTTATATTTGTTGGTACAAAGTGTGGTCTTAAATTTAATGTTTCAAAATCACTCTTTGTAGGTTCAGGCTCATTTTTAAAGGAGACATATCTAGAAAAAATAAAATTAATCTAAGTTAAAGTAATCAGAAAAATCTACAAAACTAATCTAAAAAATAAATTTTGAGAAATGTGGTGAAATGCAGATTGAATGTTGTTGTATTAGTACTATTATAGTACAAAGTGTAAAACGTTGGTACTAAGCCAGAGATGAAAGTATTCGTGATAATCACTTGAAGCAGAGACAGATAGTAAGCTACTGTTGTCATAGGATTGAGGGCACTCTAGGAAACTATAGTTCACAAGCTGATTAACCCTTTAAAAAATATGCTGGAAATTCATTAAATGAGATATTGGAGACATTGTCAGACCTGAGTCAAAGTGGTGGGACCCAGAGTTAGGGTCACTTCAGATACCAAAATAATATACTAGGTAGGATCACAGCATTTATTTACCATACAGGAAATTTTCTCCACTAAATTCTTTGACTACTGATAGTATGTAATAAAGTTAATAGTATTACATAATTCATGATATTTCTGACCTCTAAATGCTGGGGTAATCCATGACTCAGTCTTCTGACCTCCAACACTCACCCTCAGTTGATATCTAATCTCACATCTTCACGTATTATCTATATGCTCATGTCCCTGAGATTTATAAATCCAGGCCCTCAAACTCTTCCCTGAGCTCCAGATTTATATATCCAACTGCTACATGACTTCTGCAGTTAGGTATATCATAGGGATCTCAAACTTAACACATTCAAAACCAAATCTTTGCTTCTGCTTTCTTCCCAATCATTGAGGCTTCCCCATCTCCATTCAACCAAAGGCTTAAGCCAAAAACTTGACAATATCTTTGATTTCTTTCTCTCACTCCTCATTCCCATCTGTTGGCAAACCCCACTGGATATTTCTTTGAAATACGTCCCAAATCAAACTACTTTATTTCTTGTTACTTCTACCCTAGTCCAAGACACCTTCATCTCCCATCTGAGCTACTTCTATGTGTCTCTCACCTTCTATCTGCTCTCTCTGCTATCACTCATCCCCTACAGTCTATTCCTAATGCAACCATGGTGGCATCTGTAAAATATAAATGTGATTGCCATTTCCCTCCAAATGTTTCCTACTGGACTCAAATAAAGTTCAAAATCCTCACTCCAAGACAGAAACTGTCCCCAGTTCTCATGTTTCTAAGTAGAGGAACTTCGATTGAATGTCCTTTCAGGACTCTCTGTGCACCTCCCCAAGCCCCACCTCTACATGGAAGCAGAGTGAATTTTCCAACTGTTTGGTTTGAGGAAAGGAATTTAAGCTCCCACTTGAGGACCTTGGTACTTGCTCATCCTTCTGCCTGTAATATTTCCCAGTAATTGCCAAGGGTTACTCCCTTAAGTTATAAGAGAGCATTTTGTAAGACTCTGCTCAATTTCCATCTCTCCACAATGGTTTTTTCCTGCCCCTTTCTCTATTTAAAATAGTAACCCCATCAGTCTTAATTCCTTTCATTTACTATCATTTTCTTCATCGTATTTATCACTAATGGATTGACATTAAATATTCACTTGTTCATTTAGTTTATTATCTGTCTCCCCACCTTATCCTAAAACATAAACTGAGTGAGGATTTTGTTCACTCGTATTCCTAGCACCTAGAATAGGGACTGATACATAGTACATATGTAATAAACATCTGCTGAGTATACAAATTTTCCTGGTAAATTTTGACTAGACTTTCTTATAATCTTATAATTTCCAATGAGATTTTAGTTTATTCTCTTTGGATTTTTCAGTAAACATTCATTTAACCTTCATAAAACATTTTATCTATTCCTTTCAAAACATTTATATTTTTGTATCATGTTCTTGTTTAATATCACTGGCAAGCATTTCTAGAATAGTACAGTTTATTGGTGAGAATGGGCATCCTTCTGGTTCTAATTTAAATGGAAATGCGTCAAGGCTTCCATCCTAAGGATGAAGTTGGCTATATAGTCTTGTTAAGGAGTAATTTTTTTTATCCTTACCTTACTAAAGTATTTTTCAAATACATTTACAGAAACTATATAGAGATGTTTGGATATGGATTTCCTTATGGTGAACTAGAGAGTGTGGACTTTGGAGTTGGACCTTACTTTGCATCTTGACTCTACGTGAAGTTCTGCAGAATACTGATTTCCTCTGAATTTGTCTTTCACAGGCCAAATGCAGTAAAACTATCTTATAGGGTTAGTATAAGAAATACGTAAAACAAAGTTCAGAAGTTGCTTAGCAAAATGTTTGGGACATAAGAAGAGGTGAAATTTCAGTTCATTTGTTTTATCCTTCGCTGGGTTGGTTTATAAGATTGATTATACACAAACTCTGTCCACAACTGACCTTGACTTTCCTTTCTAGTTTATATAGCCTCTTGTCATATTGTTTTATTTCTTAAAAACTTTATTATATGGATTAATTTTAAGGATTTAGTTGACTAATAACTAAAATATAAATCCTGATGCCCAGAAGCAGATAGAATTATGGGATAGATAAATGGGGTATAGAAATAGAGTTCTTTTAAGCTCACAGGGACCTGGATAAGGGTGTTCTCCTACTCATTGAATAATGAGCCTAATGTATTTTACCACTCATTTTGCAAAGGAAGGGGAGGAGGGTGGTCACAGTTTCTGTCATTCTAGCTTCTTCCCTAAAAGTAGGTGTGAAAGGTCTGAGATTTGACATTACTTACAAGCTAACGAGTTAGGCTGCCACAGTTTGATCTATGCTCACAAAGAAGTAGACTCCTGAGTCAGAGACAAAGGCCTGTTTATTACTCACCATGATAGGAATAGCATTTTCTGTATCAGTTCTCTGAGCCTCTATTCCACAGGGCAACAAGCAGAGGGCCAGATGACTTCTGCACACATAGTGCGTTGTTACAAGAGTGGAACCCTGAGCTTACAGAACCCAAATTTTTTATAATGAATAGTAACATACCTGCTCTTGCTAAAAGAAAAGCACTACCTCTTTCAAGGCTATTTGTTATACAAAAATCCTTGAGAAGCTAGGAACAAGGTAACCAGTGCCTCTTCTCATAAGATGTACAGAAATATAAGAGATCCATGGAGATTTTTTTTCCCAGCAGCAGGAAGAACAAATGGGAGGCTAAGAGCCTAAGAATAAAAATTGAGTTCCTAGCACTAGATTCTTATGTAATATAAAGAATTAAACTTGGATTATAAATTTGATGGTTTAATTCACTAGCATAAAATCATAAATCTTCTCTTTATAAGTTCTATTGGTTTTGAGCTGCTTGTAATTTTTTTAATTCATCCACCTTCATTCTCTCTTTTAGGGTCTTATATTTAGAAAAATCCCCTGTAAAATTATACTCTGTTGCAGTTGAGTTAAAGGAATATAGGTAAAGGCCTTGATTTTGTGCTGCATGGGCTGGAGTTAAAGGAAGGTTACTGCACATCCATGGAATGGATATGAAATGGCACTGGTGCATAAAGGGAAGAAACCCAAGAGCAGGACACAGCTCAGATGGAAGTATGGGGATTGCTTCAAAAGCTGCCTCTTCCCAAATAGGAATCTGTTATGGATAACTTCCCTGCTTTGGAATGTTTTATGTCTTTACAGAACAGCCACTGTGAAACGAAGGTCCAGAGCTTTTGTTCTGGTACCATGGGAGAATTCTAAATACATTTTTTGTCATAAAGACATCCGGTTTGGATCTTTATTTTAATTATATTTGATTTTAACTTGCATAAAATATTTCTCCAGGTAAATGTCTCAGAAAGAATATATAGGTGGATTACCTTCTAGTTTTTCATATCCAAAAATTTCTCTTTTGTTCTCGTATATAAATGATGATTCATCTAAATAGAGGATTCCTGGATTGCCATTCTGTTCAAAAGTTTAAAATTGTTTATTGTTTTCTAGCCTCAGAGATGCAGATGAGACATATAAAACTCATTTGACTTCCTTTCCTTTGTAATTAACCATTATTTTTCTGCCTTTGGACTTAAACAATTTTACTGTAAGTCTAGCAGTTGGTAACCCTTTTGATCTGAAAATTCAAGTCTGTCTTCAAAAAAAGGTCATTTTTCCCTAATATTTCTTTATTTCCTTACTATGCTTCTTACTTTCCTGATTTATGTATTAGGTATATATTTCCAGGTTGAATATCTTGAAATCTTAGTATATATCTCTTTTCAATCTGATTTTCTTTTTTTTTTTTTGTATTTTCATAAGATATTGCTTCTATTTGACCTTCTAGACTGTCAATACTGTTTTTAACTGTATTCTATTTTTATTTTCCTACTCAATTTTTGATCCAGAAATATTTTTAAATCCCTTTTCCCTGATTATTTCTGTCCTTAAGATATATATTCTCCTAAGTTTTCTTCTGTTTCTTCCATTATCTACCTCATAATGAGTCACTTGTTTTGATTGTCTTTATCTCCCTCCTTCATATGAGTCCCCTTAAATGAGGGATTTCTCTTCAACCTCTCATTTCAATGAGTGTGAGTTCCCTCAGCACATATAAAGGTGAGGCTATTTGAGACTCAGGTAATATCAGTCAGTGACAGATAAGATTCTTTTGCAGAGTATCAGTGGCAAACAAGCTGTCATAAGAGGGTCTCTTGATTAAAGGAGTGACAAATGAAGAGGCCTCTAGAAATGTTTCTTAAATTTTTAGATGTATACTAGAATCATCTAGGGTGCTCTGAAAAAACACCAATGTCCAGACATCCCCCCCCCCGCCCCCCTGCCCATAGTTAAATCATGATCTCTAGGCAGGGCTCAGCATATTTTCCAAAAACTCTCAAGTGGGCAGTTACTGTAAAGAGGCCCTGCTCTAGAATGTCAGGCTCCTCTAGGTATGAGCAATAATAAGGAGTCCTCTTCCAGGTACAGAGAAGAGGCAGTGTTCAGCCTAGTAGTGAACCTCTCCCCATAGAGAGCTGGAGTTGACGTTGTTACCTTCCCAGAATCCTCCTGGGGCCTTGAAGGAGCCTGTGCTTACATAACTGAGAAATGGTGTGGGCAGCAGGAATGAGGCATGAATCTCTGCGTCTACTCACATAAAAGCCTCTTTCTTCTCTATCCTTCCTGTTCCCAGGCCACCCTACCCTACTTACCCATAAGTCATACTTTACCTAAGATTTTAGAAATTATTGCCATATGTAAACATGGCTTGTGTATCTCATTTACTATCTTATTTTTAATGATTAGAATATATGATTGCATATTTCAAAAATACAGCTTATTTATTTATTTATTTATTTGTTTATTTATTTCAGTATTGGTTTTGGGAGTAGAACCCAGTGATTCATCATTATCATATAACATCCAATGCTCATCACAAGTGCCCATCCCCCACCCAATACCCCTCCAGAAATCCTTGGTTTGTTCTCTGTATTTAAGAGTCTCTAATGGTTTGCCTCTCTGTTTTTATCTTATTTTTCCTTCCCTTCCCTTATGTTTAATACAGTTTATATTTTTATTGCTGGGTTTTGTTTTTGTTTTGTTTTTTTTCTGAGTGACTATTGTATGTTGGGGAATTTTAAACTCTTCACACATGTCAATACATTTAATTTGCAAAACAACCCTATGGAATACATACTATTATCCACACTGTAAATATGAGGATACTGAGACACAAAAGGTTATGTAACTTGTCCAAGGTCACAATTAGTAGTAAGTAAAGCTAAGATACAAACCTGGCAACTGGCCTATAAACCTCATCCTCTTAATCTCTGTGCCAGTCTAATGTCACACAGAGTATAAGACATGCATATTGAACTAAAGGAAGAAGGAATGTGGCCAATTAAATTTCACTATAGGCTGCAAGAGAATCCTTCATTAATATTTAACTATCTTTTCTGTATGCAAGTTTATCCTATTGTCATAAAACTATTTCTAAAAGGAATATTCTTTTGACAGGTTTCATTATAGATTTATTTTTAGGACAATAATTCTTCTAATGAATAGCCCCTATTAATCTATTAATCTAAAGGGAAATATTTTTGGGGAGCCTAAATGGCTCTGTCAGTTAACTGTCTAACTCTTGATTTTGGCTCAGGTCATGATCTCACCATTTTTGAGTTTGAACCCTGTATCAGCTTCCACACTGAGAGAATCCTGCTTGGGATTCTCTTTCTCCCTCTCTCTCTGCCCCTCCCCTGCTTTTGCTCTCTCTCTCAAAATAAATAAATAAACGTTAAAAAAAGAAAAATATTATTTTTTGTAACTTCAGTAGCTTTGAATTATTTACTGAGCTAACTTTCAGTGACAATTTAAATACCCTTAATCAACCTCCTTATTCCTAACTTGTTTTCTATTTCTTACCACTTTATAAGTAGTAAAATTGCCATTTTCAACTGATAATGCAGCACTAAATGCTTAAGTAATAGAGAAATCACTTTGTCTTTCCTTTATTTTTTTTAAAGGAGAGAGAGAAAGAGAGAGAGTGCTCACTCACCACTGGGGGAGGGGCAGAGAGAGAGAGGGAGAGAGAGAATCCAAAGGCGGTCTTGCACTGTCAGCACAGAGGTCTTGCACTGTCAGCACTGGGTGCTTGATCCCATGAATCTCAGGATCATAACCTGAGCTGACACCAAGAGTTGCACACAAACAACTGAGCCACCCAGGTGCCCCACTTTATCTTTATTCCAGGTAATTTTTAAAAGAGAATTTTGCTAAAATGAATATGACTCTTTTGTAAAAGGTCCATTTATGAAAAGTTGCAGAGAAGAGTATATTTGGTGTTTAATGAGAAATCTTAGAGACTATACACAGATTAGCTGAAAGATATCTTTAATATTTTATTGGTTCCCATTTATCCCAGAAAAATGCTGAAATCCTGAACTGATAGTTACATGGGAAACATGTCTCTGGGAGTAACTGAGAAAAAAAGCCCTAAGAATTTGAATAGTTCTCATTCTTAGTTTTATGTAAGAATCTTTTGGGGAATCTTAAAAATAGTAATGCCTGGGGTCTACTCCAAACTAATTAAAGTAGAATCCAATTATTTTAAAGCTCCCCAAGTAATACTAATGTGCATGTGGGTTGAAAACTACTAGTCTGAAGGCAAAGCACAGCTACAAATAAACCTGGGAAGGTTTACATCAATTAGGTGATCACAGCACCGGGCTGAGAGGCACTATGATATTCAGCAAACTATGGAAGAAAACTGGAATGAACAGATGTTGGTGTTGGGCAGCTAGATCAGCAGGACATAAGCTAGAGCAGAGACTCAAAGGATGGTCCCTGGACCAGCAGCACCAGCATTACCTGGAAACTTATTAGATGTACAAATTGTCAGGCCCCACCCAGACCTACTGAATCAAAAATATTAAATCAAAAACTCTGCAGGTGCAGTCCAGCACTCCGTGTTTTAAGGAGCCCTCCATGTTTGAGACCCACTGGGCTAGAGCAGTGCATCTCTGTCATTAGTGCTCACAGGAATCAGCTGTGTGAAGTGTATCTGCCATCACAACTCAGTGTAGGAGTGAGGTTTAAGAGCACTGGTGGAGACTGGCCTCCTGAATTATAATTAACAAAACTTACAAGACCAGGAACTGTATCTTCAGATACAGAGGAACTGAGTTTATCCAATACAACCCATATAACCAGGATATCATTGTTGATATCAGGACAGAAACGTTCTGCCTTATGCTCTGTTACTTAAGCAATCATTCTGTTACAGCTAAAAAAGACTTCCTGCCAAGAATGGGTTGCTTCCTAGAAGAAGAATGCCCCCTCCTCAATGCCCCACAAACATCTAAAACTTAATATATCCAAAATGAAACTCAGACCTTATCACTGTAATCCTCTTCTCTACCCCAATCTGTGTTTCATCATATATTCTCTACCTAAGTACAAAATGTCATAATGCACTTAGTAACCAAGCCCGAAAGCTGCAAGCCATTCTACATTCAGAATGGGGTAGTGATAAATTTGCCATCCAACATTCATCCAGTTGCATGAGTGATAAAGAGCACAAGTCTGAAATCGAACCGCTAGAGTTTAAATCCAGTTTGAGCCACTTACCTGTGTGACCTTGGGCAAGTTATCTAACCCCACCGAGATGGGCTTCTCATCTATAAAACTGCACTGAACACACTGAGTGTTTACACAGAATAAATGAGGTAAGAACAGTGTCCACACTACCATCAAGGTACGATAGAAGTTCTATTGATTCTACATCTTATTATTTCTTTTGTCTGGGCTCTCCTCTACATTTCTGATGCCTAGAAAAATTATATAGCATTATGCATGTCCACAATGCCAGTGAAAGACCAACTATGACATATTCAGGCTATCTCTTATAAGTACATAGAGAAACTGCCTTACTTGGTTTTCTAGGTGGACTTCTTTTGGCAGTCTATTGGTCTAAAATTTGAAATAAATCCTGACATTAATCTGGGGCAATGTAATAGAATTCAAGACAAGTCTTTCTTTAAACCTCCAGAATTGTAATTACTATCTAATAACACCTATAATAATAAACTACAATAAATATTTTATAAACTAATTTATTCAGAATGCTGAATGAGTATGGTGTAACTCATAAGCACTATGAAACATGCCTATGTTTGACAAAGCTTACATTTAATACAGATTACATAATCTAAAACAAATCTACAGTAATGCTTTAAAACATCCAACTGAGGGGCGCCTGGGTGGCTCAGTCGGTTAAGCCTCCGACTTCAGCTCAGGTCACGATCTCACGGTCCGTGAGTTCGAGCCCCGCATCGGGCTCTGGGCTGATGGCTCAGAGCCTGGAGCCTGTTTCCGATTGTGTCTCCCTCTCTCTCTGCCCCTCCCCTGTTCATGCTCTGTCTCTCTCTGTCTCAAAAATAAATAAACGTTAAAAAAAAAATTAAAAAACAAACAAACAAAAAACGTCCAACTGAAAGTTTGAGGTAATTAGGATGGTTACCTGTTTGGTTTTTTAATACCAAATGACTTGTCTTCTGTGCTCCTGGATACGTTCTTAGATGTGGATGGAGCAATAGCCTCTTCAAATTCAAACTGAAAATCAAATGTCAGTGGTGTAACCAAAGTCTTTTTCTTTACTTGACTCTGAAGTCTGTTTTTCTGCAATAAATCCAAAGTACAACACTGAAAAAAAAAATGAGCACTTTTCATATAGGAAAAATCCTGTATGGAAAGGATGAAATTAGTCTCACTTTATGCACTCACACAGAATTTATGTGCCAGTCACTAATAGCAAAATATTACAGATTAAAAGCTGGGGGGCCTGTGTACCAACATTTTTTATATCATTGCTGTGTGACCTGAGCTATTCTTTTCCTATTGATGAAATGATAGGATGTTGGACTAGATGATCATGAAGGCTCCCTCCTAATTCTAAAATTCAGAATTTAAGAGTGACCTATATATTACACAAAGAAAACACTGATACATAGAGTTTTTGGAAGGAGAGCAAGTTGATCTCTAACCTGCTGCTCTTGCTGTCCCCATGCATGTGGTGAATCACTCCAACATTTGTCTAGTTGCATAAGCCAGAAATGAAGTGAAGAAAGCAATCAAAAGACTTTGTTCAAATATGTATATAGATGGACTGAAGAGGGAAAAGGATATAGCTAACAAGTTAGTTAAGGAGCCAGAAATCTTTTCTAAAAAATTCTCTCACCATTGCCCAGAGGAATAAAGTGATGAAAAATTTGACAGCAAGTCAAAGGATAGGAACTTCTGCTTCTGCCAGGAAAGGATTAAGCGCTACAGGAATTGCCCTCCTGCTGTAAACAACTAGAAACCCAGACAAAACATACGAAAACAACTGTAATCAGGCATTAGAGAACAGGCAGAGGGGGAACCATAATCCCTGAGAAAAGGGAAACAAATGAGGTAAATCCCACAATGGCTCAGCTTGCTTATTGAAGGTAGTTTCCTGGCTGAGAAGCAGTGAGGGGGAACTCACATCAAACCTCGTGGCCTTGACCTTGTTGTGTTTAAGAGATGGAAATTGCACCAACAATTACATTCTTGGGCATTTACCCCAGAGAAATGAAAACTTACGCTCACACAAAAACCTGTACACAAATATTCACAGCAGCTCTCTTTAATCTTTTTTTTAAAGCAGCTTTATTTTTAAAAGCAAAATACTGAAAAAATCCCAAACGTCCTTCAATGGGTGAGTGGTTGAAACTCTGTGTATTCATATAATGGCATACTACTCAGCAACAAAATTTATATATTATTTATAATAATAAGGCTGTTGATTCATGCAAAATCTTAAAAGGGCCTCAAGGGCTTTATGCTTAGTGAAAAGTCAATCTCAAAATTTCACACACTGAATGGTTCCATTTATATAACATTCTCAAAATTACTGAATTTTAAAGATTGGAGAACAGATTAGCCATTGCCAGGGATAGATGGGGAATGAAGTGCGGATATGGATACAAATACAGAAAAATAACATGAGGGAGTTCTTTCATGGTGATGGGTACGTGCTGTATCTTGATTGTGGTAGTGATTACACAAATCTCTTATGGGATAAAATTGATAAACCTATACACACAAATGAAGGCAGGTTTAAAAATGGTGAAAACTAAATGAAATCTGTAGTCTGGTTAATGGTAACATGCCAATGTTAATATGGGTTGGGATTCATACTGGTTCTGATATTGTACACTACCCATATAAGATGTCACTACTGGGGGCAACTGGGTGAAAGGGACATGGGACTCTGTAGTACCTCTGCAACTTCCTATGACTTGATATTAATTTCAAAATACAAAAGTTAAAAAAATAAGGAAGCAATTACCAAAGTGATTTATATATTTTCATCTCATTTTTTGGTCGTTAAAAAAGAAAATAGAGACAATTCACCTTCGTAAATGTATGTAGGTGTATGTATGTGTATGTGTACCTGTATATTTATATTGTGAGTATATGTAAAGATAAATGGGTTTATGCATACATAGATAATATTTGTATATCTTTGTAACAGCACAAAAGAAGATGTGGACGGATAAACCCAAATTGCTAAATTTTGTTTGCCTCAAGGAAGCAGTTGAGGAGGCCAAAGACAATTTTTCTTTATGTAATTTCCTTTAAGCATAATTTATATATATAAATATGTATATATGTAAAACTGCTCCTAGGGTCATGGGATTGAGCCCACATTAGGCTCCATGCTCAGCAAGGAGCCTGCCTAAGATTCTCTCTCTCTCTCTCTCTCTCTCTCTCTCTCTCCCTCTGCCCCCACCCCCGCTCATGCTCTCTCTCTCTAAAATAAAAATAATAAATAAATAACATTAAAAATAAGAAAAAATTTAAATTTGATTGTATATACTTAAAAAGAATTTCCAGAAAATCCTCTATTAGTAACACATGAACTAGACATAGTAACACAAAATGAGAATATTTATGGAAATGGTTTACACAAAAGAAGACCCTAGTAAAAAAGGTAAGAATTATTATTACTAATCATAACTTAAAATTCATATAAAAGGAAATTTCAGGACAAACTACAAAGATTTATCTCTGATTATATTTTTTTAAAATACATTTCATTTTAAACAAGAAAATTAAAAAGGAGTGAACTTTGGGGTGCTTAAGTCTAATATGGTTGCATTAGTAAGTCACTCCTGGTTTGCTATTTCAAAATTTGGGTAGCAATAACAGAAAGAATTTATTGGTTTTCCCAATATTTCTCTTTTTTTTTTTTTAATAAAAGGAGACAGTTATGAAAAAAAGAGAAAGGTTATTACTCAAGCATTAACGTTTTCATTTTCAGGTTCACAAATATGTTCAGTCACTTCAGAGTTCCTCTTTGTGCTGTCTTCCTTGATTTCTGAGACTCTATGCTCTTCATGCCTCATTTATCCACATTGTTAAATTATTTTGCAAGTCTTTGTGTAACCAAATTAAATTCCTCATATGTGCTAAAAATCTAGTTTTTGAAAATTATATTCTTTATTAACATTTTATATTGAATTTTATAAAAGTCTCATGTTATTTAATTTTTTATGACCTTTACTTTTAATTTGGTAACTATACGAAATATTTTCTTCCTTTTAATAAACCAATTAAATAACTTTTTATATGTTTAACATATTAATGAGAACTATAGGAGTAGTCACATTTACTATTTGACTGCTTATTTGATTTTTTATCTTAATCACCTTAGATACATTATATCCTAATATAATGTGGCAGCTATCCAGAAGTTACCTTGTATATCTAATTAATTCCTTATAGTATACACTTACCTAGATGACTTTTTGAATATAATGATTTGCTTTTTACAAATTAGTTTACAACTCCATACTACTGCATCATTAACTAAAAAATAAAGATAATCATTCACATTTGAAATAACATTTTAATGATTAAATTTTATTTTAGCTTGGGGCGCCTGGGTGGCGCAGTCGGTCAAGCGTCCGACTTCAGCCAGGTCACGATCTCGCGGTCGGGAGTTTGAGCACCGCGTCAGGCTCTGGGCTGATGGCTCAGAGCCTGGAGCCTGTTTCGGATTCTGTGTCTCCCTCTCTCTCTGCCCCTCCCCCGTTCATGCTCTGTCTCTCTCTGTCCCCCCAAAAAAAATAAATAAACGTTGAAAAAAAAAAAACTTAAAAAAAAAAAATTATTTTAGCTTTTATTTACAAACCTTTGCTCTTCCGGCCAAGAGCATCTTTGCCTGCTCATCCAGAATATCTAACTTCTCTAAGATTTTTTCTGCCATTTTCAGTCAGTAAATTCCTATTTAAAAAGGAGAAAAAAGAAAAAATCTCCAAAACAATATAATTGAATATTTAGGCATAAGAGATCCACATTTACATTTCTGTTTGGGGTACAAAATAGAACTGTAGAGATCATGGAATAGGTCATGGAACTGTAGGGGTACCCAAGTTTTTTAGACAAAAAGGTCACATGATCAGAACTCCCAGATGTGTGTGAACCTTAGGAATTTTTAAATGTATGATAAAGGGAAGTTGAACCAGAATTGACTCATACTTGAAGCAAGGGCATGTGGCTTGATTTATATCTATTTTCTTTTTGTTGTGATATAATTTTAATGAAAGTAAATGTGAAGAGCTCACATTTGTATAATTAATTGCATTCAAATTAAATTGGTCAATGATCCAAGACTGTTAATACAGCACTTAGAAGGCGATCAGTCACACAGAAGGAGCAGCTGTCAAGCTGGTTGGGTCCTACTGCCATAATAATAAATATTCTCTAGTCAATTAATATTGCTGAAAATTACATCTGGGGTCAGGCAGTCCATATTAGGCTTGGGGACCTGAATGTTAGACATCAGGACACAAAATACCTTTCCAATGCAACACAAATAACTAGGAGGAGCTGAGTAGAGGCAAGAATCAGAGTATTAACCCAAAGCTCCCACTATATTTTTGCTCAGTGAATTGAATGGGTTCCAGTGGCATTTAAATGTAGAAGTTGTATGGTTCATAGGAAGTACTGAATTCATCAATATTTCTAAGGCACATCAATGTCAACACTAAGGTTCTTTCTGGCTCAAAAATGTCTACGCTATTTCTCCCATATTGCATATTATTCAATCAATATCTCACAAAGACACAAAGACAATAATACATGAAAAGCCAAGGATTAAGGATTCTATGCCAAAAGCTCACATTATTTAGTACTTGATTTCTCTTAACTATCTTTTCTACTCTTGGACTCTTCTGAGCCATGGGGCTGCAAGGCAGATTGTTTGCCTTGTTACAAACATCATAACTTGAAGTTGCAAGTTGGAGACGGGATGTGCAGGCAAGGGTGTTAGCACAATTATGAGTACCTTGGACTTTCTGGGTCTCCTATTGAAGAGTAAGGGACAGATTTTGGCAGACATTTTAGATTATCTGGATGCTATGTGTTGTCTTTTGTGATCCAGGAACCAATCCTCTCATATATCCTAAAAGCAACTAAAGGAATTTTAGTTTCTGTGTTTTTCTTACGCATAATGTGAGTTCAAGGTGGGGTGGAGAAGGCTCCCATATTTCTCTCCAAAATTTCTTTTATTGGAGACAAAAGATTTCTATTTCTCAATCAGGGAAAGAAAGGCTTTCCTAACTGTAGGAACCAGCATATTGAAGTGAATGGGTTTCCCAATTTGGGGAAGGTATAAATGACACAAGGGACAACTGAGACACACGGCTTCCTTGTGAGAGGGAACAGAAAGCAGGTATTTTTAAAGAGTAAGATGTCCTACACCTCTCACTTTCTACACATCTTCAACATCACAACAGACATTTTAGGATGCACCATATCATCACATTTTACACACACACACACACATACACACACACACAGCTGTAATTTGAAGGAATTATGTTGTTTATTTAAAATTATTTTGCTAGTCAATTATTTAGCTATGATATGATTCCTGGCAAATCACTGTGCATATCATGAGGTATTTTTAATGTTTAATTATTTTTGAGAGAGAGAGAGAGAAAGAGCATGAGTAGGGGAGGGGCAGAGAGAGAGGGAGACACAGAATCTGAAGCGGGCTCCAGGCTCTCAGCTGTCAGCACAGAGCCCAATGCGGGGCTCGAACTGACAAACCGTGAGATCATGACCTGCGCCGAAGTTGGACGCTTAGCCAACTATGAGTTTTTTTGTTTTGAAGTGAGAAAATCTAATTAACAAATTATTTTTAAGGGTCAATGACAGTTTTATGAATACTAAATTTGAAGTTAATGAAGTTGAAAGAATGTTATTAATTTCAGTTTTGTAGTTTTATTTTCATATTTTGAAGCCTATACTTTTTTTTTCAGTTTGCAGTGTGCCAGGGGTTTCTAATGGCTAAATCGCCCTGGGATAAAGTGGAGGTGAGGAAACACTTTAGACTAACTTGCTTACTTTCATCATTATACCAAGGGTACCAAGGGCTTAGCTGTATCAGGCAGGTCTAATATGACAGTGTATCCCAACTGCTTTGCATAAACTAAAAACTAATCCTTTAATGCTACATTCTGCATCATACGTTCCTCGATATGACCTTCTGAGTTTCAGTCCTTTCTTGATTCAATCATTTGCACTTTCATTTCATTTCCAGAATATTGGCTTCACACTTCATACTTCTTTTTCTATGGGCACATATTCTACTTCAAGAATTCTATTTCTGTGAGTATATATTATCATTTGATGGCATACATTTATTTGTTCATTTCTTCATTTGGCTACCTAACTGTATTACAAGAGAGATATGGTGCTAGGTACTCCATCAAATTTACTGAGGAAGTTGGACCTGATAGATATTACCTTCCTGGGCAAGGCAGATGGGCTCTCCTGTATCACTAAGAAAACAGAGACCATCAAGTAAGAACTTCAACTTCTCTCTCTCATGCCAAAATCTTATCTGCGTCCATTCCCATCTCACTTGTATTTTAATTTTAATGGAATTGTTGTCTCTCCTTTTCAAAGTTAACCCCTCCCAGTGTACTCTAGACTCTATTACCTCTGTCCTAAAAGAATTATTTCCATTGGTGTAGCCTCTCTCTAGTATCTGTCATTCTCTTTTCTTTACCAGTTGCTTCTCCTTAGCATGCTCACACCTCTTCTGGTTTAAAAAAAAAAAAAAAAATTCTTCTCCTAATCCTACTAGCTGTTATTCTCTCTCACCTTCCCTTAGTGACAAATTTCTTAAAATGCTCATCTATACTTACATCTCTTTTCCTTCTTAATTTACTATCATTTGGCTTCCTTCTATACTATATCTGCTCTGGTCACCAGGGTCACCATCTTATAAATAAGTGGGCACTTTTCTGCTCCTATTTACCTTATTTGAATGTCTACAACTCTTGTTAATGTTAGCCACTCCTTTCTATGGAAATTCTGCCCTCCCTTGGTTTCTATGACAACAGTCACATCTTCTTACTCTCTCTGAAGATTCCTTCTTCCTCAGATCACTCCTTAAATACTAATGTTTCTAAGGGCTCAGGCCATCTTTTTCATTATTCCATATTTTCTTCAGGATGACCACCCAAACTCCTGGCTTCATCTACCACCATCTATTTTCACACAAAAATCTCTCTTTCGAGTTCCAAACCTATGTTCCTAGCTCAACCCAGATTTCCTACAGGTAACCCAAATTAATCTAAAAGCAAACTTGTCCACACCTTTCCTCTTCTTCAGTCAAAAGTCTCTTCCAACCTTTATTATCACATTAGTTATCTCTTAGGCACCCAGCCCATAAACTTAGGCATTGTAATGGTTCTCAATCCTTCTCAATGACAAATGAATTCAGAAACTTCCAAGGAATCCAGATTTCCAGTTGTCACCCCAGTCCTGCTAAGTCAGAATTTATGGAGCTGAAGGTGCAGAATCTGTTTTTTAAAGCCATTCTAATGCAGCTATTCCCCAAAACAGGATTTGGTCACCACTCTTCTGGAAAACTCCTTCTTATCCCCTCCCTAAACATACACAATCACTTTATCTTGTATATGCTACATCCTACATATCCTCTCAGTTTTTCTTCTCTTATCCATTCACATTGCTACTGCCTCGGTTTAGGGTTCCATCATTTGATGCCTGGATTATTGCCATAGTTTTCAAAATATGTCTATACATTTGATCCATCCTATCCTCCATTCTATCCTTCACATTTGTCTGACTTATTTTCTCAAGAAAACACACACACACACACACAAACACACACACACACACACACACACACACACACACACACACACACACCCCTCCCTGATGAAAGCTTCAATCTATCCCTACTGCTTTCAGGACAAAGGGTCAAGCTCCTTGATATATCATGTGCGAATCATAGTTTGGCCTCTAAGTCTTTAACCCCATCTGCTCCTTCCAAATGTATACTTGATACCCCAGTCCTAATGGACTGTGGCACCTAATGAACAATGCCTCCAATGTGTTGTATCCTCTTTTACTTGTTGCTTGGCTCTTGCTGTTTCCTCTATCTACCATGTTGTTCTTCCATTTCCTATATTTCTAAGTTCTATTCATCCTTCAAGACCCAAACAAATAACACCTCTGCAGGGAAGCCTTCTCTGGTACACTGATTTAAATGTCCAATGTCTGTGCTCACATCATATCCTATATATACTGCTATCCAAGTACTTATCACTCTCTATTAAACCATTTGATATCCTTATTTTATTCCTCCTCTAGGCTATGTGTTTCTTGAAAGCAGGAACCATGTCTAATTCATCGTTGTATCCCTATTGCCTAAAAATCTGAATGAATTAGCCATCAGCCATAATGGAAATGGACAACTATAAATGTTATGACAGTTTTAGCTAGCATTTACATTTATGAGTTTGCATAAATAATTGTCCAAATCTTGTTGAGGTTCTTCTAGATCATGCCATAGCATTAAAAAATATTACTTTTTCTCCCACCTTCAAGCTTAGAAACACAGCATAGTATTTTGGTTAAGAACATAAACTCTGGAGTCAGACTGCCTGGGTTTGAATCCTTGGCTCTGCTACTTATAAGCTGTGTGACTGTAGGTTAATTGCTTAACTTCTCTGTGTCGCCCAATTGGTAAAATGGAAGTAATGCAAATACCTACTTCATGGGACTGTTACAAGGTCCAATTGAATGAATATAAGTGACATATAAGTGTTTGGTAAATAAAATAAGTAGATTCAAGTAATGAGGCACTTACCTATTAGGGATAAGATGTGTGAGATACTTATAAATCCTGCAAAATCCATATTCTCCATCTCCATACCATTTCATTTTTTTTCTGCCATACCTGCCATCATGCAATCACCAATGGTCTCCATATGTCTAATTGCCGGCTTGCTTCTTCCACAGTATACTTCTTTAATTTTACCTACACTAACCCCTTGGGTCTTGGTAAACAACAAGACTTTATTCAACAATTCAGTATCTTCAATTTTAATCTGGCAATTCTGTATCTTCTGTTTCAATCCAGCAATTCAGTATCTTCTGTATTGTATCATATGCTTATCTTGTTTCCTTTCTTTCTCTAGTTTTTTCATAGTTTTGTTCTCAATTTTCTATTAAATTCTTATTCTGAGTTCAGTGAGAAGAAACTAAAGCTCACTTTCCTGTAAAGCACAAATGTAAGCCTTAAAAATATGGTAAGTATTTAGGGAAAAACCCTGATAAACATTACTATGTCTCCATACTAGAGACTCATCAAAAATGCAAAATTAGTTGGTACTCAAGGAAATAGATCTAATCATCCCCCTTTCAACCAACAGATTAACTGGTTTGGGAGAGATGATCTCACTTCTTAAATATATACAGAGACATCTGAAGTGTTCTCATATGTACTTACACTTGTGAGGAAATGCTCTCTTCTGGAATGTAGGGATCTTATGTGGTCACAGAAGCCTAACTCACAGAATCTTGGGGGTAGAACAGGTCAGTAGTCTCTCACAAGATTTTATGAACCATGAGGCAACATTGATCCCAACTGGACAAGACTTTTCTGATTCTTGCTTTTATTTCACTGTCATTGTCTTCCCCAGGCCTTCAGATTTCACTCTTCCTTCCAGGTGATTACTGCACTATACAGCCCCTAATTTTTCTGCCCCAATCTTCCTCTTCATCCCTCAAATACTGATTTTTCACAGTTCCATAAGAACTGTATTTTTGATGATACTGAATTGTTGACCAAGTCCAGCTCCACAAACCTTAACTAGCTCCCCATTACCTGCAGAATAGCATGCAAGCTCTTTTTAGATGACATATGAGATGTTTCAAAAAAAGGCAGTCCAGGCTTTGGCTCAAGCAACCTTTGGAATTAATCTCCCACCACATCCGATCTTCTGTCAAACTCTACAACTCCTATTCCCTGGACACATCCTGCCTTTTCCCCAAGCGTGTTTTTTCCTCATGCGTTTCCTTTCCCTGGCAATGTTCTCTCCTCATGTCTTCCAGTCAAAAGACTATTCTTTATCAGATCCTAGTATGAAAGCTACCTCTTTGGTGAAACTTTCCTTGATATCCTCACATGCCTTGTCTTGGTGATAGTCTCTTCCTCACATGTGCTCCTATAAGTACTTTGTCTTTCACCACAGAATTTGGTACACTGCGCTACAGAAATTCACTCTTTGACAGATCACTTCCGCAACGTATTGAAACTCATCTAAAACAATGCTTACCCACTTCTGAATCTCAGCACCAGGCAAAGAATTTTACACCTAACTGAGATCTGAAAACTCCAATTTAATTTGGAGATGTCTCTGACAATATCATTTTATGGGGAGTAATCCCAGTTTATCTGTAATAGATGATGTTGATTCGGGATGATTTACTGCAGGATGAAACACAAAGTTGAGCAAGTGGTTATAAAATGTGGCTCTTGTCAAATCTAAATTCAGTAAAATTATTTTCAAAGGAAACTTGGATTTATGTTCTTAATTACTGGCTCAATAATGACAGTTTTTGCAAAAGAACACAATGAAACAGAGAACTTGCCAACTAGGGCAGAACGAAATTCCCAGTCACTCCTGCAGTAAATCTCCCACGGATCTCACTGTGAAGACTTGGCTGCATAATGAACAATTTCAAGGTTGTAGGGCCAATGTTATAAGCACATCAGAGGCTGAGTCACACTAAGAATAATGACATCAAACTAAAAAGTTACTTTGAAGAGCACTACTTCATTTTTAACAGCACCTTTGGGACTAAAAAAAATTCAAAAAGAAAACACACAAAAACCCCCCAATTTAATAACTACCAACATAATAGGATCTGCTAAGCAGTCTTCATCATCAAGTTCCAAATGTCTCCTATTAAAGGAAGACCTCAAGAAAACCAAAAGAGGCTCCAACTCATCAACCAAAGACAGGACTGAGTAATTATCTAGAAAATGGAGGCTTAAATTAAAATTTACTTCCATTATCTGGTTTCATCAGTTCAAACATTTACTCCTTGAAAACAAGGCCTCTGTCTTACACTTTTATCTTACACATTCACTAAACACTGTATTGAGCACATAGTAAGCACTCACTGTTCAATATTACATTTTACTTAATAATGAAATAACAGTCTGAATTTCTCCACCTCATATTCCAAGTATGGACACCAGGAAATCCTTTTCTTTAAGTCTAAAATATCAATAAATAGCCCACATTATGGGATGAATTATGTCTCACCAAAATTCCTAGGTGGAAGCACTATCTCCCAGTACCTCAGAATGTGGCTGTTTTTGGAAACAGGGCCTTTATTTTAAGAGGTAACTAAACAAAAATGGGGTCATTAGACTGGGACTTAATCCATTTGACTTGTGTCACGTAAGAAGAAGAGATAAGGACACAGACATCATGTACAGAGGAAAGTCCATGTGAGGACACATCAAGGCAGCCATTCCCAAGCCAAAGAAAGAGGCCCAAGAAGAAACGAACCCTGTAGGCACCTTGATCTTGACCTTCCAGCCTCCAGAGCTATGAGAAATAAATTTCTGTTGGTTAAGCCTCCCAGTCTGTGACATTTTAAAAACTTTTTAAATGGTTATTTATTTTTGAGAGAGAGAGAGAGAGAGAGAGAGAGAGAGAGAGAGAGAGAGAGCACATATGCACAAGTGGGGGAGGGACAGAGAGAGAAGATACAGAATCCAAAGCAGGGTCCAGGCTCTGAGCACAGAGCCTGATGCAGGGCTCAAACTCAGGAACTGCAAGATTATGACCTGAGCCAAAGTCAGACACTTAATGACTGAGCCACCCAGGCGCCCCTGTGGCATTTTGTTATGGCAGCCCTGGTAAACTAATACAGCCCACAAATTATGAGTACTAAGTTTAAAATTCACTATCAGAAGATTTAACTATTAAACCTGGCCCATATGCTTAGATCTAATTACCACACATTTTCTTGTCTCCTTTTTGTTTTTTCAAAAAATTTAATGTTTATTGTTTATTCTTGTCTCCTTTTTGTTATGAGAGAGGGAGAGAGAATTTACTCTTCATTTTGAAACTTTACTAAAATTTGCCTGTCACCAACTTGAGGATGGATAGGAAGCTTCAAAGGAAATACACCAAGGAAGTTTTAAAAGTATGATGTATAGACTCTGGGGAGTATTGTGAGCAACCGATCAGATAACAATTGGAGGAATCTCCAAATTCCACAATTATTGCAAGAGTGATCAACTCCTACCAGCCCATTCCAGGTTGGTTCTGTCTGGCCAGTTTGAAATGCACCAATTAGGCCCCCTCAAGCCAGCTCACACCTTGCGCCCACCCCATCCCACTCCCTCTCACCCCCTCCCCAGGGTCACCTTCCAGGTGGCAACTCTACTCCCTTGGCCTGCTCTGGTGGGGGGGGGGTGGGCAGCTAGAAAATAAGCACACCAACTCAAAGGCTCTATGCTTTTCTTCTAAAGGGAAGTCAAAACGGGGGGGGGGGGGAGAGGAAGATCCTTAAAAGTAAGCATAGAAGAGGCAGAGGTTGTTTTCAAGAAACCTGGAAGAGCCCCAGACTGGCCTCCCACCTCCATCCCAGACTCACCTGAGAAACCCTGGTGGGAGCAACCCACCAGCCCTGCTTTATACATGCCCCTTTGCACATTTGCTCAATCTCTCTCCCCAACCAGACGCGGCTGGAGATAGTTCCACCAACTGGGAGGACAAAAAGAGCCTAAGATTTAATAAAACTATGTCTTTCCTATTTCATTTCCCATCACTACACAAATTTTAATTTCCAGTCTGTCAATACCTCTGCCTGTTCTTCTTTCTTTCTCTTCTGGTTCTGATAGTCATTTTCTCCCCACCCAGTCACCTCCAGCCCTATTACAAAACATCCTGTGTCCATGGAAAGTTTCCAGAACTCTCCATACCTTGAAAAGGTCAGCTTTCTCTCTCCAGAGAGAGGTTTCACCCACATACTTACATCACTAAAAGTGAAAGTGACTCACCAAATATCACGGAGATAGAAACAATTATGCTGAAAGATCAGAAGGAGAAAGAAGTTACAGAAAAGATCAAGTATAAAAGGATTGGGAGTAGTGGCTTTTCTTTTCTTTTTTTGTTTCTTCTTTTTTTACTTTCCTGGAAACACAGAATTCTGAAAAGAAGCTTAAAACTTCTTCCATACAGCTTGCAGGTCTGAGTGAAGTCAACAGCCTGTATTTGAACATTTGTGAAAGGCTGCTATCATTACTTATGGCATTAAAAAACAAAACAAAACATTCTTATTCCTAAAATCAAGAAACTACCCATGTGATTAGTAAGATCACACTTCACCCTTGTATTTTATAAGTTGGATAGCAGGTTTGGACACCCCACCACTCCACCCCCATACATACACTATTCACACACACATACCATGGAATCATAACTTTAAAACAAATGACTTTATTTTTTCCCCTTTTTTTTTCATTTAAATTTTAGTTAATATATGGTGCAATATTGGTTTCAGGAGTAAAATTCAGTGAATCATCACTTACATAAACACCCAGTGCTCATCACAACAAGTGCCCTCCTTAATGTCCATCACCCATTTAGCCCATTCCCCACTCACCTCTCCTCCATCAACTCTCAGTTTGTTCTCTATCTTTAAGACTCCCTTGTGGTTTGTTTTCCCTCTCTTCTCTTTTTTTCTCCCCCTTCTCATATGTTCATCTGTTTTGTTTCTTAAAATCCACACATGAGTGAAATCATATGGTATTTGTCTTTCTCTGATTGACTTAGTTCGCTTAGCATAATACATCCTAGCTCCATCTGTGGCATTGCAAATGGCAAGATTTCTTTCTTTTTGATGGGTGAGCAATATTCCATTATATGTGTGTGTGTGTGTGTGTATATATATATATACACATATATATATATATATATACACACATATATATATGCATATACATATATATATACCATATCTTCTTTATCCATTCAATGGGAATTTGGGCTCTCTCTCTCCGTAGTATGGCTATTGTTGATAATGCTGCTATAAATATTGGGGTACATGGTACTCCATTGAATCTATATTTTTATATCCTTTGGGTAAATACTTAATAGTGCAATTGCTAGATCATAGGGTAGTTCTAGTTATACTTTCTATTTTTACTTTGGTTTCCATACTGTTCTCCAGAGTGGCTGCACTAGTTTGCATTCCCACCAACAGTGCAAGAGGGTTCCCCTTTCTCCGCATCCTCGCCAACACCTGTTGTTTCTTGTGTTGTTAATTTTGGCCATTCTGACAGGTGTGAAGTGGTATTTCATCATAGTTTTGACTTGGATTTCCCTGATGATGAGTGATATTGAGTATCTTCTCATGTGTCTATTAGCCATCTGGATGACTTCTTTGAAAAGTGTCTATTTATGTCTTCTGTCCATTTCTTAACTGGGTTATTTTTTGGGGGGTGTCAAGTTTGATAATTATTTTATAGATTTTTGGATACTAACCCTTTTTCAGATATGTCACTTGAAAATATCTTCTCCCATTCTGTAGGCTGTCTTTTAGTCTTGCTGATTATTTCCTTTGCTGTACAGAAGCTTTTTATCTTGATGAGGTCCCAACAGTTCATGTTTGTTTTTGTTTTCCCTACCTTCAGTGATCTCTCTAGTAAGAAGTTGCTGCGGCCTAGGTCAAAGAGGTTGCTGCCTATGTTCTCCTCTAGGATTTTGATGGTTTTCTGTCTCACATGTAGGTCTTTCAGCCATTTTGAATATATTTTTGTGGATGGTGTAAGAAAGTGGTCCAGGTTCATTCTTTTGCATGTTGCTGTCCTGTTTTTCCAACACCGTTAATTGAAGAGATGGTCTTTTTTCCATTGGATATTCTTTCCTGCTTTGTCAAAGATGAGTTGACATATAGATGTGGGCCCACTTCTGCATTTTCTATCCTGTTCCTCTGATCTATGTGTCTATTTTTATGCTAGTACCATACTGTCTTGATGACTACAGCTTTGTAATATAGCTTGAAATCTGGAATCGGAATGCCTCCAGTTTTGTTTTTCTTTTTCAGGATTGCTTTGGCTATTTGGGGTCTTTTGTGATTCCATACAAATTTTAGGATTGTTTTTCATAGCTCTATGAAAAATGCTGGTGGTTTTTTGATAGGGGTTGTATTTAGTGTGTAGATTGCTTTGGGTAGTATAGATAGTTTAACAATGCTTGTTCTTCCAATCCATGAGCATGGAGTATTTTTCCATTTCTTTGCATCCTCTTCAATATCTTTCATTAAGTGGTCTATATGTTTAGAGAATAGATCTTTTACCTCTTTAGTTAGGTTTATTCCTAGGTATCTTATTGTTTTTGGTGCAATTACAAATGGGATTAATTCCTTGATTTATTTTTCTGCCGCTTCATTATTGGTATATAGAAATGCAACATATTTCTGCACATTGGTTTTATATCCTGCAACATTGCTGAATTCATGTATTAGTTCTAGCAATTTTCTGGTGGAGTCTTTTGGGTTTTCTACAGAGTACCATGTTGTCTGCAGATAGTGAAAGTTTGACTTCTTCCTTGCCCATTTGGATGCTTTTTATTTCTTTTTGTTGTCTGATTGCTGAGACTAACACTTACAATACTGTATTAAACAGTGATGGTAAAACTGGTCACCCTTAACTTGTTTCTGACTGTAGGGGAAAGGTTCTCAATTTTTCCCCATTGAGGATGATATTAGCTGTGGGACTTTCATAAATGGCCTTTATGATGTTGAGGTATGTTCCATCTATCCCCACTTAGTTGAGGATTTTTATCAAGAAAGATGTTATATTTTGTCAAATGCTTTTTCTGCATCTATTGACAGTATCATATGGTTCTTACCCTTTCTTTTATTAATGTGATATATCACATTGATTGATTTGATTTGTGAATATTGAACCAACCCTACAGCCCAGGAAAAAATCCCACTTGATTAATTCTTTTAATGTACTGTTGAATTTGATTTGCTAGTAACTTGTTGAGAATTTTTGCATCCATGTTCATCAGGGATACTGACCTGTACTTCTCCTTTTCAGTGGGTACTTTGTCTGGTTTTGGGGAAAAAAATGACTAACTTTAAAATATTCTTGATTTGATCAATAATGGTGGAACATTTCTACATTAATTAAACAGTCAAGAGTTATGTTAGTAAGCATTTAAGAAATTTACTTTATCATGCAAAGCAAAACAGAAAAAGTTTTTAAAAACAGCATTAACATCACAACACAAGTCCATACTAGTGGCAATGGGAGAAATTTTGCAAAAAAATGTGCTTGTTGCTATATAGTGATCAAAATTTGGCTAGAAATTTTTCTTTATAGTCAATGCATGAAAACACTGGAATAAACTTATTTCACATATTTAAAATATGACAAATACAATAATAAAAAGTACAAGGTGGTTTAATTCTATCATATTATAAAGCCCTATACATTCAAGTATAATGATTTGTAGGGAATCAGTAACTAGAATCTAGTTGATTGCGGAGATTTGTCTAAGATTATTATAATGCTTTCACCTCACAAATTTGCACAAAGGTGACATTAGCTTCTTAAATAAAGAATTGAATTCAGAAATGTTAACTACTCACCAGTTTATGATCAATAAAATTTATAAAGCATGAATCTTATATAAAATTCTTAGAACATTACCATTATTTCAGTTAACATTTATGGGATGCATGCTATGTTCGAGATACTACACTAGAAATTTTTAATAACATATCTCATTTCATTCTTTGTCTTATTAATCTGTAATCTTTAATTACTATCTATGGGAAAGGTATTATCTTCAGTTTTAGAAATGATAAAACTCAAAGAATTTACATTATGTCTGCATCATACAATTAGTAACTATTAATATAATGCAAAATATTTTCTCTTTAATAGAAAACATTTGGTAAGATGTACATCAAACAATTGAAATGGATTCTTTCAATTCATTCAACTGAATGAGATCATGAAAGCTATTATATTCAGGACACAGGGAAACTATACAGATTAGAGTCAGCCAAGGGAAAAAGTGCATAGGACACAGTTCAGGAGAAGGACTAAATGCAGAGCTTCTGTTGTCTCCTCCTATGGAGTCAGGACAGGTTACTCTTCCAGTATGGATATATGATAATACATATGAAGTATTGTCAACCAGGGAAGCTTACCTAAGCTTCGTGTCCAGAGTTTTTAGTGGGGCTTCATCATATAGGGATGTTTGACTGATTGCTTGCCCTGCATGGTTAATCTCAGTTTCCATTTGACCCAAAGCACCCACCTTAAGTCACATTGTTGACCTTTCTGCAGTGGCCAGCCCCCACCTTAAGACTAAATGGGTGTGGCCAGGCCTCCACACTAAATCACACTGTTAGACTATTCAGTATGACCCAAGGCCCCTAAGCAAACAAAGAAATTCTATCAGGCACAACACCCCTAGGACTCAAAGATTACCCCCTAGAAGCCAGGGCAAAGGTCAGAATTTTCTTTGAGCAAAAGATTCTTTATTATAAATTCTTTCCTACACACCCACTCTATTTGGTTTTGAAAGCATCCAAATTTTTTTTTTAATTTTTTTTTCAACGTTTATTTATTTTTTGGGACAGAGAGAGACAGAGCATGAATGGGGGAGGGGCAGAGAGAGAGAGAGACACAGAATTGGAAACAGGCTCCAGGTTCTGAGCCATCAGCCCAGAGCCTGACGCGGGGCTCGAACTCACGGACCGCAAGATCGTGACCTGGCTGAAGTCGGACGCTTAACCGACTGCGCCACCCAGGCGCCCCAAAAGCATCCAAATTTTTATTTACCCATTTTGAAATGGTGAAAAGCCTGAAATTCCCCATCCCCATCTTCTGTCCTCTCTAGAGAAGGGAGCATTTCCTTTCTTGCCCCACAAAAACCATGAGGTCTGAGAGACATGTCACTATTCTTCAGCCTCCCTATTGTCCCTTTTATATCTTTATTATTCCTCTTTCTTAGGAGAGGCCTCCTCTTATGAGATTCATGCCAACCATCTCTCCACACCTACTTACTAACAAATTTCCAGTCATTTCCCACTTCTACCAATTTAGGAATGTCAGTCTTCCTTTCCATATTAAATCCATGAATGCAAAAGTTTTGCCTCTAAACTCATTAACCTACCAAATTAAAGCTATCTTTACTTCTTTATCCTCTAAAACTGTAACTCTTTAATCTTGAGCTCTGATCTCTGATCACACAATCTCTTATCCCTTTAGTCCATTAGTCTCTTCCTTCCAGATAGTAAGCTCTTTGGTCCCTTAATCACCCCTTAATCCCATCTTTTTCATTTGCAAACCCAACAGACATCTTTCAGACCCTGTTATTTGATCTTTGTTCTGAATTCGACACTTCTAATTCTGGTTTTTTGAAACATTCTCATCCCTTGGCTTCAATGATCCCACTCTCTCCTACGTCTCCTGCCTTACTGCTGATTTCCTTATTACTTTCCTCTATTCCTCTGCTCACTCCTCAAATATTATTGTACCCTAGAATTCTTTCCTGTTTTTCTTTTCCTCCCTTCATTCCTTTCCTGGGCTTGACAATGCCCTCAGAATACAGTCAAAATTATACAACATAGAATATGAAACCTTATATCATCTGAGTCTTGTCTATGTTGAACTGAGTTCTGATTTCCTTTCCAGCTTTGTCTCAGTCAACCTATGGTACACAAAGTAACAACCTTATCAGTTAATGTAAGTTTTTCAGATGTTCCAGGTTTTTCTTATCTCTGTGTCTTTGTTTATGCTGCTCCCTCTGCACAGGCACTTTAGAAGAATTTATTCAACCCTGTGGTCCCAAGGGAGGAGCACTTTATCTATGCAATACCAATGAGACCACTGGCCACAACTCTCTAACCACAGTGACTGGCTCAGGAAGGGACATATGACTCAGGTGAAGTCAATTGGGACCCAGAAAGTTCAATTCTGAGACATCGAACCTCCAGGAAAGCAGATTCTTTCTCTTCTCCTATCTGTTGTGGGCTTTGGGGGCCACCACAAATAGCCTGAGAATGGAGTCAATCCAAAGGAAACAAACTGAAAGATTGGATATTGGTGGTATCATCTGAGCCCAGGGTGAATCTACCACTGACGCTCGAGCCATTGCTAGACCTTGTCAGCTTACATGATTAAATAAATTCTCTTTGTGCATAAATTAGTTTGGATTTATTTTTCACTTTCTAGAAGAGGAAGTCTAAAAACTGATACTGTGCTCAACAAATATTTGTCAAATAAATGGAAATGGTAAAATTAGGAAATTAATGATCTCATGGGCCAATCTGAGAATTAAATGATTTAACAATCTGAAGTGCCAAGCATAGTGCCTAGCAAAAGGCAGATAACCCAAAACTTCCTTTAGGTTTCTGTGCCCCTTAGCCTTCTCACTATCTGCACAAAGTCCACACAACATAATTCAAAATGGCTACCTGCACCAGATTTTATAGTAATATGAAAATACATACTCTCAAGCATTTCAATTATTAAATCCTAGACTTTTTCTCTGTAAATCCTTTCCTCCTATTAAAGACCACAATTTTAAACACATCCCTTAGTATAGCATCTTAAAATGTTTTGCCTGCTATGCATGCAAAAACATAATATTTAGAGTAAAAGATTGTCAGATCTGACTTCATATTTAAAACTTCTGCATGTCAAAAAATCATAACAAAAATTTAAAATATATTGCACTTGAAAAACTGCCCAACATGTGTAAACACAGAGTATCTTAAAAATCTTACAAATCTTGAAAAAAAGACAAACGCCATACTGGGAGAAAAAATACGTGTTGCATATAAACTGTTCATTTGCAAAATAATACCTACACATAACCACTAATTATATTTTTAATATCAACAAACTTATCAAAGGCGTATTCATTAAACCAACAAAATATAACTCTCTCCCTTGTATTGGCAAGTTGGAGAAAGGAACAGAGACACATGTATACCTAGGCTCTGCTGGTGCAAATGTAAATTGTCAGGATGGTAACTTTACAATTTACCTCAAAAAATATATAACCACAATTCCACTTCCAAGAATTTATATTTGGGAATTAATCATAGAAATCCACAAAGAATTAGAAATAATGATGTAAATGTAACAATATACTTTATAAGTGTGAAAAATTGAAAGTAGATTACTAGCATCTATTATTTAATTACTGAATTCCCATTTAACTTTATTGTCTATCAAATGGTCTACTGAATTTCACATACATTGTCTCATTCAGTTTTTATTTTATAGATTTAAAAATTTGATTCAGAGATGTTAAACCTCTTGATCAAAATAATAAACCTACTGGGTAGGGGTGGGGAGGGAAAAAAAATCATAAAGCTATTAAGTGGCAGATTCAGAATTCAAACCCAGTTGTATTTATTTCCAAAATCTATGATCTTTACTACTATTTTTAGATTATTTATTTATTTATTTACTTTCAAGTTAGTTAACATACAGCGTAGTCTTGGCTTCAGGAGTAGAACCCAGTGATTCATCTTTTATGTATGACACCCAGTGCTCATCCTGAAAAGTGCCCTCCTTAATGCCTGTCACGCATTTAACCCACCACCCCCTCCAGCAACCCTCAGTTTGTTCTTTGTAGTTAAGAGTCTCTTATGGTTTGCCTCCCTCTCTGTTTTTATCTTATTTTTCCTTCCCTTCCCCTATGTTCATATGTTGAGTTTCTCAAATTCCACATATGAGTGAAATCATATGATATATCTCTCTGACTGACTTATTTCATTTAGCATAAAACCCTCCAGTTACATCCACATTGTTGCAAATGGCAAGATTTCATTCTTTTGCATCACCAAGTAGTATTTCACTGTGTATATATACCACATCTTTTTAAAAATTTTTTTAATGTTTTTATTTATTTTTGAGACAGAGAGAGACAGAGCATGAGCAGGGGAGGGGCAGAGAGAGGGGGAGACACAGAATCTGAAGCGGGCTCCAGGCTCTGAGCTGTCAGCACAGAGCCTGACTTGGGGCTCGAACTCATGGAGTATGAGGTCATGACCTGAGCTGAAGTTGGACGCTCAACCAACTGAGCCACCCAGGCGCCCCTATATACCACATCTGAATCCATTCATCAGTTGATGGACATTTGGGTTCTTTCCGTAATTTGGTTATTGTTGATAGTGCTGCTATAAACATCGGGGTGCATGTGACCCTTCGAATCAGCATTTTTGTATCCTTTGAATAAATTCCTAGTAGTGCAATTTCTGGGTCATAGGGTAGTTCTATTTTTAACTTTTTGAGGAACCTCCATACTATTTTCCAGAGTGGCTGCACTAGTTTGCATTCTCACCAACAGTGCAGAAGGGTTCCCCTTTATCCACATCCTTGCCAATATCTGTTGTTTCCTGAGTTGTTCATTTTAGCCATTCTGACTGGTGTAATGTGGTATTTCATTGTGGTTTTGATTTGTATTTCCCTGATGATGAGTGATGTGGAGCATCTTTTCATGTGTTTGTTAGCCATCTGGATGTCTTCTTTCGAAAGATGTCTGTTCATGTTTTCTGCCTGTTTCTTTACTGGGTTATTTGTTTTTCTGGGTATTGAGTTTGGTAAGTTCTTTATAGATTTTGGATATTAACCGTTTGTCAGATATATCATTTGCAAATATCTTCTCCCATTCCACTGGTTGCCTTTTAGTTTTGTTGATTGTTTCCTTTGCTGTGCAGAAGGTCCCAACAGTTCATGTTTGCTTTTATTTCCCTTGTCTTCAGAGACATGTCAAATAAGAAGTTGCTGCAGCCTAGGTCAAAGAGGTTGCTGCCTCTTTTATCCTGTAGGATTTTAAGGGTTTCCTGTCACACATTTAGGTCTTTCATCTATTTTGAATATATTTTTGTGTATGGTGTAAGAAAGTGGTCCACTTTCACTCTTCTGCATATTGCTGTACAGTTCTCCCAGCACCATTTGCTAAGAAACTGTCTTTTTTCCATTGGTTTCTCTTTCCTGCTTTGTCAAAGATTCATTGGCCATATATTTGTGGGTCCATTTCTGGGTTCTCTATTCTCTTCCATTGATCTCTGTGTCTGTTTTTGTGTCACTACCATACTGTCTTGATGATTACAGCTTTGTAATACAGCTTGAAGTCTGGGATTGTGATGCTTCCAGCTTTGGTTTTCTTTTTCAACATTACTTCAGCTATTTGGGGGTCTTTTGTGGTTCTATGCAAATTTTAGGATTGTTTGTTCTAGCTCTGTGAAGAATGCTGGTGGTATTTTGAAAAGGATTGCATTGAATGTGTAGATTGCTTTGGGTAGTATCGACACTTTAACAGTATTTGTTCTTCCAATCCATGAGCATGGAATGTTTTTCCATTTCTTTGTGTCTTCTTCAATTTCTTTCATGAGCTTTCTATAGTTTTCAGCATACAGATCTTTTACCTCTTTGGTTAAGTTTATTCCTAGGTATTTTACGGTTCTTGGTGCAATTATAAATGGGATCAATTCCTTTTATCTCTTTCTGCTGCTTCATTATTGGTGTATAGAAATGCAACCAATTTCTGTACATTGATTTTATATGCTGCAACTTTGCTGAATTCCTGTATCAGCTCTACTAGTTTTTTGGTGGAGTCTTGGGTTTTCCATGTAGAGTATTATGTTATCTGAGAAAAGTGAAAGTTTGATTCTTATTGGCCAATTTGGATGCTTTTATTTCATTTTGTTGTCTGATTGCTGAGGCTAGGACTTCCAACACTATGTTGAACAAGAATGGTGAGAATGGACATCCCTGTCTTGTTCCTGATCTCAGGGGGAAAGCTCTCAGTTTTTCCCCATTGAGGATGATATTAGCTGTGGGCCTTTCATATATGGATTTTATTATGTTAAGGTATGTTCTTTCTATCCCAACTTTCTTGAGGGTTTTTATCAAGAAAGGATGCTGTATTTTGGCAAATGCTTTTTCTGCATCTATTGACAGGATCATATCATTCTCATCCTTTCTTCCATTAAAATGGTGTATCACATTGATTGATTTGTGAATTTTAAACCAGCCCTGCAGCCCAGGAGTAAAGCCCACTTGATCATGGTGAGTAATTCTTTAAATGTAGAGTTGAATTCAATTTGCTAGTATCTTGTTGAAAATTTTTGCACCCAGGTTCATCAGGGATGTTGGCCTGTAATTCTTCTTAGTGGGGTCTTTGTCTGGTTTTGGAATCAAGGTAATGCTGGCTTCATAGAATGAGTTTGGAGACTTTCCTTCCATTTCAATTTTTTGGAATAGTTTGAGAACAAGGGGTATTAACTCTGTTTTAAATGTCTGGTAGAATCCCCCTGGGGAGCCATCTGGCCCAGGACTCTTATTTGTTGGGAGATTTTGATAATTGATTCAATTTCTTTACTGGTTATGGGTCTATTCAAATTTTCCATTTCTTCCCATTTGAGTTTTGGTAGTGTGTGAATGTCTAGGAATTTGTCCATTTCTTCCGGATTGTCCCATTTGTTGGCATATAATTTTTCATAGTATTCTCTTATAATTGTTTGTATTTCATGGTGTTAGCTGTGATCATTCCTCTTTCATTTGTGATTTTATCCATTTAGGTCCTCTCTCTTTTCTTTTTGAGAAGTCTGGCTAGTGGGTTATCAATTTTGTTTATTCTTTCAAAAAACCAGCTCTCAGTTTCATTGATGTGTTCATTGATCTTTTTTTGGATTCTATCGTGTTTATTTCTGCTCTAATCTTTATCATATCCCTTTTTCTACTGGCTTTGGGTGTTATTTACTGCTCCTTTTCTAGGTCCTTCAAGTGTAAGGTTAGATTATGTATTTGGGACCTGTTTTTGTTTCTGGAGATAGGCCTGAATTGCAATGTATTTTCCACTTAGGATTGCCTTTGCTGCATCCTAAAGGATTTGGACTGTCATGTTTCATTTTCATTTACTTCCATGTATTTTTAAATTTTTCTTTCACTTCCTTTTTAACCCATTCATTCTTTAGTAGGATGTTCTTTAACCTCCATGCATTTGGGGGCTTTCCAGATTTTTTCTTGTGGTTGATTTCAAGTTTCATAGCTTTGTGATATAAAAATATGCATGGTATGATCTCTATCTTTCCTTATCTGTTGAGAGCTGTTTCATGACTCAGTATGTGATCTATTTTGGAGAATGTTCTGTGTGCATTCAAGAAAAATGTATATTTTGGTGCTTTAGGATGAAATGTTCTGAATATATCTGTTAAGTCCATCCAGTCCAATGTGTCACTCAGAGCCATTGTTTCCTTATTGATTTTCTGCCTAGATGATCTGTCCATTGCTATAAGTAGAGTATTAAAGTCCCCTATAACCATGGTATTGTTACCTATACATTTATTTATGATTGTGATTAATTGACTTACATATTTGGTTGCTTACACATTGGGGCATAAACACTTAAAAATATTAGCTCTTCTTGATGGATAAACCCCTTAATTATGATATAGTGCCTTTCTTCATCCCTTGTTACAGTCTTTGGTTTAAAATCTAGCTTGTTCATAAGAGACTCTTAAAAACTGAGAACAAACTGAGGGTTGATGGGGGGTGGGAGGGAGGGGAGGGTGGGTGATGGGTATTGAGGAGGGCACCTTTTGGGATGAGCACTGGGTGTTGTATGGAAACCAATTAGACAATAAATTTCATATATTAAAAAAATAAATAAATAAATAAAACAGGGGGAGTAAGGTAAAAAAAATAAAATAAAATCTAGCTTGTTGATATAAGTATGACTACACCAGCTTTTTTTCTTTCTTTTTTTGATGTCCATTAATGTGATAGATTGTCCTCCATCCCCTCACTTTCAATCTGCAGTTGTCCTTGAGTTTAAAATTAGTCTCTTTTAGGCAGCATATTGATGGGTCTTGTTTGTTTGTTTGTTTGTTTGTTTGTTTTAATTTTTGATGTTTTTCTATTTATTTTTGAGACAGAGAGAGACAGAGCATGAGCAGGGGAGGGGCAGAGAGAGAGGGAGACACAGAATCTGAAGCAGGCTCCAGGCTCTGAGCTGTCAGCACAGAGCCTGACGCGGGGCTTGAACTCACAGACTGTGAGATCATGACCTGAGCTGAAGTCGGACGCTTAACCGACTGAGCCACCCAGGCACCCCAGGTCTTGTTTTCTTATCCATTCTGATACTCTATACCTTTTGATTGGGGCATTTAGTCCATTTACATCAGAGTGATTCTTGAAAGATATGAATTCAGTGCCATTGTGTTATCTGTAGATTTCATGTTTGTTGTGATGTCTCTGGTTCTTCACAGCCTTTGCTGTTTTCCACCCACAGAGTCCCCCTTAGGATCTCTTGTAGGGCTGGTTTAGTGGTCACAAACTCCTTTAGTTTTTGTTTGTCTGGGAAAGCGTTTGTCTCTCTATTCTGAATGACAGCCTTGCTGGATAAAGGAGTCTTGGTTGTATATTTTTCCCATTCAGCACATTGAATATTTCCTGCCACTCCCTTCTGGCCTGCTACATTTCAGTGGACAGGTCTGCTACTACCCTTATGTGTCTACCCTTGTAGGTTAAGGCCCATTTGTCCCTAGCTGCTTTCAGAATTCTCTGTTTATCTTTGTATTTTGCCAGTTTCACTATGATATGTCATGGTTTTGACCTATGTTTGTTGATTTTGAAGGGAGTTCTCTGTGCCTCTTGGACTTGGATGCCTGTTTCCTTCCCCAGATGAGGGAAGTTCTCAGCTATAATTTGCTCAAATAAATCTACAGCCTCTTTCTCCCACTCTTTTGGAATTCATATGATATGGATATTGTTTCATTCCATGGGATCACTCAGTTCTCTAATTCTCCCCTTGTGACCTAGTAATTTCCTTTCCCTCTTATTTTCAGCTTCATTATTTTCCATGTTATCTTCTATTTCACCTATTCTCTCCTCTGCTTATTCCATCCTCACTGTCACTGTATCTAGTTTATTTTGCATCTCAGTTATAGCATTTTTTAATTCATCGTGACTAGTTTTGAGGTCTTTGATCTCTGCAGCAAAAGTTTCTCTGGTGTCTTTTATGCTTCTTTCAAGCTCAGCTATTAGTCTTATGACTTATCCTAAATTCTTTTTCAACATATATTGTTTGTATCTGTTTTGAACAATTTTCTGGCTGTGATTTCTTCTTGAACTTTCTTTTGGGGAGAATTCCTCTGTTTTGTCATTTTGTCTAAGTTTCTGTCTTTTGAATATTTTAATTTTTTTTAAAAAAGAGACAGAGTGCATGTTGGGGAGGGGCAGAGAGAGAGGGAGACACAGCATCTGAAGCAGGCTCTAGGCTCTGGGCTGTCAGTACAGATCCTGATGCAGGGCTTGAACCTATGAACCATGAGATCATGACCTGAGCTAAGGCCGGATGCCCAATCAACTGAGCCACCCAGGCACCCCTGGGTGTTTTAAATTCTTGTTGTGTGTCCTGAGCCTACCAGTACTTTCATATTAAGAAGGGATCATACACTGTCCAGGTCCTGTCACTTCAGAAAGTGTTTTTAGTGTATGTTGCATGCACTCTGCTGTTGCATTTTGGCTGCTCTGTCCCACTGGTCAGTACTCTGCAAAGCTCCTCCTTGCTTGTAGTGGTGGAGTGTTTGGACCTTTTACCAGGAATGCTTTGATTTGTTTGTTCAAGTAAATCTGGCGGTGTGGGGTGGGGAAAGGAAAAGTGGGGGGAGGCGGGCAGGAGCCTGATCCCAGAAAAAGAGAAAAATGAAGGGGGCAAAAAGAAGATGAAACAGAGAATCAAAAAAGTAAAGTCTAAATCCAGAGAAAGAGAAAGGAAAAGAAAGAAGAAAGAGAAAAGGAGGAAAAAGAATAGAATAAAAATGCTTGATAAAACATTTAGATATATAATTATTTAAAATTTTTTTTAATGTTTATTTATTTTTGACAGAGAGAGAGACAGAGCATGAGCGGGGGAGGGGCAGAGAGAGAGGGAGACACAGAATCTGAAGCAGGCTCCAGGCTCTGAGCTGTCAGCACAGAGCCCAACGTGGGGCTCGAACTCACAGACTGCGAGATGATGACCTGAGCCGAAGTCAGACACTCAACCGACTGAGCCACCCAGGCGCCCCAAGATGCATAATTATTGTGTATATATATATATATACATATATATATATATATATGATTGTTTAATGTGTGTGTGTGTATATATATATATATATATATATACACACATATAATAAGAACTGACCAAAAACAAATCAGACACTATAAGCCTGATTCCAAAAGAAAAATAATAAAAGGGTAAAAATAAAATAAATTAAAATAAAATACAAAACAAAAAAACAGTTGTCTGTAGATGCCTGGGACTGGTGACTGTGCTGGTTTGGAGGAGAGGCCATCTGGTTCACTTAGTGTCAGTTTTTCTCCAGTAGATAAGCAGTTGCCAGGTCCAGAGTGGCAGGGTTTTGTGTAAGCATGTCCCGCCTCCACTGGAGGCCACTGTGCTGCTCTCTGATGTCCCACCACATTGGTGTTGAAGGTAAAATGAACATCTCTTCCCCCTGACTGGGTATCTCTACCCATGCTGTTCAGGCAGCCCTTACAGAATAGTGAGAGCAGTCGGCTTGCTCTACTCCACAGTCTCCCGATCTTTGTAGGCACTCAGCTGGGAGTCAAATGCAAAACCTTAAAGGACCCAGCTGAGTGTGGTTCCTCTCCCCTGTTCCAGAATAGAGCCACTCTGGCCTGCTGATAAAAGGCCTTTGGTTGGCACCTGCAGGGTCTTTTGTCCTTGGAAGGGCAATAAAGCCTCTTCCCAAAGTACTTGAGGAAGGGAACTGTTCTCTCCCAGTGAACCCCTGAGATTGCTACACTGAGCTATGCACTCTGGGGCCGACTCCCACCTCCCAGGAGCATGAGCCAAGGCTCCCGGTTTTGCTCTGGAGAAAGTCACACACTTCTGAACCTCAAGTTTCAGCCCCTAAGGCTGTTTGCAAAAAAGAAACTGTCACTCTCCATATTTCTCATTCCCCAGTCCATGGTCCAGAGAGGTTTTCTCTTGTCCTAATTCAATGCTGCACTTTCACACCTCTCTCTCTCTCTCCCTTTTGTTTCTCCACAGAAAAGTTTCCCTCCCCTTTGTGCCTATGCCGTTTTATCTCCCGCAATTCACATACACACACCTCGATCCTGCCAAGCTGTCTCCTTCCAACTATCCTTCTGTACTCGGCAGACTGATTTCCTGGATGTTCCAAGTGATCTGACCTCAATACAGCTGTGTCTGAGGGACGAGGAAAATCCAGTCTCCCTACTTCTCCACCATCTTAACTCCCTCTCAATTGTCTTTCTTTTTCTTTCTCTTTCTTTCTTTCTTTCTTTCTTTCTTTCTTTCTTTCTTTCATTTTATTTTATTATTTTTGAAAGAGAGGAAGACAGAGAGCAAGCAGAGGCGGGGCAGAGAGGGAGGGAGACAGTGTCCAAAGCAGGCTCCATGCTGTTAACACAAACATTACATTACATGGGGCTCAAACCCACAAACCGTGAGATCATGACCTGAGCGGAAGTTGGATGTTCAACTGACTGAGCCACCCAGGCGCCCCTATTTTTAGATTTTCTCATCTAAATTCTTATCTAGCCATTTGATGTTACATATGATGCACATATTAAAAGTGATATAAAGGAATATTAATGATCTAGGGAAATATTTATGATATTGTTAGTTGAAAAAAACATATTGTAAGACTTTAGACATAGAATTATTTTCTTTTTGACAAAATAAAATATGGGTCTCTGTTCACAGAAAAAGAACTGTGATAAAACATCCTAAAAGATGGTTACCTTGGGGCGGTAAAATTGTATCTTAGAAATTTTTTACTGCTGTTACTCTTGTTTTTCCTAAATGCACAAAGACTAACACCTAGAGAATACATATAAATATGTATTATTTTTGCAGCCAAAAAGTTATTTAAAAGCTTCAGTATGGCCTTAAGTTTTCTTTCCTTCTTGTGAGGTTTGGAAAGTCAAAAGCCTTTTAAAATAAAAAGTTTAAAATGTCTTTCCATTTAACACCCCAAAAAAGTTTTTACA
Source organism: Lynx canadensis (assembly GCF_007474595.2). Classification (NCBI taxonomy): domain Eukaryota; kingdom Metazoa; phylum Chordata; class Mammalia; order Carnivora; family Felidae; genus Lynx; species Lynx canadensis. The sequence continues at coordinate 55,184,205 of NC_044310.1, forward strand.
AAAGTACATGAAGCTAAAGATTAAAACAATAATAACTTAATGATTTTAAAAGTAAAGGATAAACCAATAGAAAATAGAAAAGTTGAAAGTAGACAAAAGAAAGATAATTGATAATTTCCAAGCAATCACCTTTAAAATGCTTCTGTTCTCTGTTCCAGGCTGTGGCACTTTTTCCTGAGGGAGGAGCCAAGATGCTTTTGTGCGAATAAGAGCTGGAGCCTCTCCAATTGGCCTGCTCTCCAAGATAGTTTACAAATACAATAAGGCAATCTGTTTTGTTCGTAATGCAGGGAAAATCTGAAATGAGCAAGACATTTTAGCTCTGACTTCAAAACTACTAAGTTTTGATTGTATCCTACAGTGGAAATAATAGATTAGTTATTCCTATGACTCAAAATCAAATGTAAATATTTTTATTGCTCAAAACTAGTGAGGATACATCCAATTAAATTGAAATAGAGTCTCTAATGCTGAATTGAACATAAAATTCCTGCTTAGATTAAGTTAGTGTTGGGAATCTTATTATAATTCCAAAATCAGCTTTTCAACTCTTCTAGAACAGTGACAGAAAAGAGTTTAATGTGAGTTTGAAATATTTATATGTTTTATTTGAAATTTTGCAAGGGATTCTGTTACTTTTTTAAAAAGTTCTCAGAAATCTGTCTTATTATTTTAAAATATTTTTAAAAATACTCTAAAACTAAATTAGAAAAATATTATTATAGTCCTCATAGACCAGTGACAAACCAGGCAAAGGTGGATAAGGGAGTGTTGATAGAGAAGGCAGGAGGAAGGGAAGAAGGAGAAAGAAATTAGAATGAATTGAACAGGTGGGGGAGGGGATTAAAGAGCAAATAAATTCTTTAATAATCATGGAAGGTTTTATGGTACATATAAGAATATGTCCTGGATAGCTTTTTTGTTATTTTCTTTTTGGTACTATTTAGAGAAAGAAGGTGAAACTTTAAGAGAAAGAGGGCAGGGAGAAAGAGCAAAGACACATGTGTGAGGTATTTTGCTAGATGTTTTGTTTCTGTTATTACATTTAAAAAGTAACCACTTTTTAAAAAAGTTTAATATTTATTTTGAGAGAGAGAGCACATGCAAATAGGGGAGGGGCAGAGAGAGAGGAGAGAGTGAGAATCACAAGCAGGCTCCTCACTGTCAGCATGGATCCCCATGCGGGGTTCAAACCCACGAACCATGAGATGGTGACCTGAGCGGAAATCAAGAGTTGGAGGCTTAACTAACTGAGCCACCCAGGCTCCCCAGAAATAAATCACTGTTGATTGAACTGTGCTCAATTATCCCCACAAGCTTAAGAAAAAGGTATTACTATCCCCATTTCATAGACAAAAAAACTGACACTGAGATAGATGAAGTAATTTGACAAAGTTACTTAGGTAGTGAGAGGATGTTTTTATTTTCCTTTCAAAGCCAGGATCTTTCTCCTCTCCCCCACCCCCCCCCCCCAGCATAACAAAATCAAAAGCTATACATGTGCTTCATGTAAATAAGTAGAGTGTAATATCCTGTCTGTGACTCAAGACAAATTTGACAGTCTGCTGAGAGACAGGCAATCTTTAGATTGTTTGAAATGAGTAGCATAACTTAGGATATAGTGCTGGGAAGAATTTTTCCTTCAAAAGTAAAATTAAAGGTGAATGGATCATGAAAATATAAAGATCATTACAAAGTGTTCTACTGTTGGTGCCTGGGTGGCTCAGCCGGTTAAGCATCCAACTTCAGTTCAGGTCATGATCTCACAGTTTCTGGGCTCGAGCCCCGCATCAGGCTCTGTGCTGACAGTTCAGAGCCTGGAGTCTGCTTCAGATTCTGTGTCTCCCTCTCTCTCTGCTCCTCTCCCACTCACGCTCTGTCTCTCAAAAACTATAAACATTAAAAAAAAAATAAACAAAGGGTTCTACGATCTTATTTGCATTGTCCCAAAAGCAGACCAAGCAAAGACAAAGATTTCAGTACAAGGAGTTTACTTAGCAAGTAATCCCAGGAAGTGTGATGAGGTAGTAAAGCAAGGGAAGAAGAAAATTTAATATGTTAATGAGTAGGTCACTGCTGCTGGCAACTGGGGCTCAGTTCCCCTGGGTAGCTCTGAGAGCTATTGGAATTGATGTAGAACACAACAGAATTGTCCCTTCTATGGGTGAGGAAGCTAGGGTATTTATCTATAACACTCATCCCTCATTGAATGATGGTTATTCTGTGTCATTATGTCCCTGGCACTTCCACCCTGCCCACAAATGGGCTGAGCTCACTTTTGAGACCACAGATGACTGAAATAAGATGTCTTTGGAATATAAAGGAATTCTCCATGAAGCTGCAGGTGACCTTTAGGAGTAGACTGAAGGAATATATAGGCAGGACATCAACAGAATTGACCATGGGGACCAATAAATAATATCATGTGTGTCTGTGCATGTGTGTAGCTTCTATAAATAAAACACAGTTTCAGAAGATAAGTAGATTCAATAGAATAAAATGAAGAGAAAAATTGTATTCTCTTACTTATATACATCTTCCTACCTCTTGGTGGCAGTTTACCAAAGTTTAGATGGAAGGAAGGAAGGGAGGAAGGGAGGAAGGGAGGAAGGGAGGGAAACAAAGTCTTGAAATGACACTGAATATCTCATAATAATGACCCCAAAACAACTTCCCCAGAAGATGCCCTTTTCCAGTTGGAGATTAAGCTACTGTTACTATATTGTAAGAGTGCTTCCCTTCTCCCCCTAGCCCTGACCATTTTTATACCTATTATAGTCATGAAATTACTATTACAGTGCAGTGAAACTGTTGAATTAATACTTAAACCACTTTCTTACTTTGTATATCTCTTTACTCTTTACTGCTACTTAAGGCCTGATTTGTCTCTCTTTATATTGGCATTTTTTATAGAAACAAAAATATCTTTCTTTTCAGTAAGAGAGGAGCTGTTTTTCTAACCAAAATGCTGATCAAAAATTATTATAAATGCTGATAATGATAACCATTTTTCTGTATCCATTTCTTGTGTTATATTCATATTTCTTCTTACACTACCTAACAATGATAAATTAAAAACTCTATTAAGTACACTTAATCAGGGGCGCCTGGGTGGCGCAGTCGGTTAAGTGTCCGACTTCAGCCAGGTCACAATCTCGCGGTCCGTGAGTTCGAGCCCCGCGTCAGGCTCTGGGCTGATGGCTCAGAGCCTGGAGCCTGTTTCCGATTCTGTGTCTCCCTCTCTCTCTGCCCCTCCCCCCTCTCTCTGCCCCTCCCCCGTTCATGCTCTGTCTCTCTCTGTCCCAAAAATAAATAAACGTTGAAAAAAAAAATTAAGTACACTTAATCATAAGCTTGTATAAGGAGCACCTGGTTGGCTCAGTCGGTTAAGCATCTGACTCTTGTTTTCTGCTCAGATCATGATCTCACAAGTTTGTGAGATCAAGCCCAGAATCTGGCTCCCTCTGCTTCTCTTTCTCTCTCTCAAAATAAATAAACATTTTTTAAAAAGCTTGTATAAAATAACATCATTATCTTTGAACTAAATGTAAAATTAAACATTGATAAAATATTATTAATGCTAAGAGGATTGATAAGCTCTCAAAAAAAATTAAAAAAATAAAAGGATTGATATGCTCTCAAACTCCCTTTTCTACTTCCTTTTGGTTTCCTCCTATTGATTAGATTGTTTCTACTGTGGGCTCTTCTTTCTCTCCTCACTGAAAAAAAATTATTTTAATGTTTATTTATTTTTGACAGAGAAAGAGAGACATGATACAAGCAGCTGAGGGGCAGAGAGAGAGGGAGACACAGAATCCAAAGTAGGCTCCAGGCTCTGAGCTGTCAACACAGAGCCTGATGTAGGGCTCAAACCCACGAACTGTGAGATCATGACCTTAGCCGAAGTCAGACACTTAACCAACTGAGCCACCTAGGCACACCACTGTCTCCTCATTTTTTAAATGTTGGTATTATCCAGGGTTTTATCTTCAAACTTCTATTTTCCTTCAACCTAGTCACCGCCCCTAAGCAATCTCACCCATATCTAAAGTGTTTCACCTCCTCCCACTTACTGACAATTCCTAGACTTATATTCCCAGCCCCAACTCTCTCTGAAGCTCTAGTTTTATTTTTGTGATTACCTATTAAACATCTCCACTGGAGGTCCCATCATTGAGAGTGACATATTAAAATCATTTTAATGTGAATAATAATATTACTAATTGAGTTCCTACCTTGTCCCAGGCACTGAGTCTTTTATGTGTGTCACCTTTTTAATACTCAAAACAAGTAAGTGCTATTGTTCAGATCATTTTACAAATGAAGAACAGAGACTTGTCCATAGCTACATGGCTAGTAAGTAGAGGAAGTGGGATTTAAACTCAGGCAGTATGTTTTCAGAGCCCATATTACTAATCCACACTGTTAGTGATAATAGCACCAAATATCCATATGTATCTAACAATTTTTCCACCTGCCTTGCAATTAGGTTGGGGCCATCTATCTAGTTCTGGCCAATGAAATGTGAATGCAAGTAATGTATGTTTCTTCCAGGCCATGGCACTTAAAAAATGGTGTTCCTCTTGATCTCTGTTCCTCAGCTATGGCAACCTTAGAGGCCATGAATTCCAGATGGCATAGCTACATGATGGAAGAGATTCCATATGACTAAGGATAAAACTTCTGTGGTAAGCTCTGGAAATTTCTGGATTTGTTATGAGCACAGTGTATCCTAGCCTGTCCTGACTGATACAGGCAATATGCCAATAAATTCCTCCCTCTCCTTTACACTCCATATCCAACCAATCAGCAAATCTCAGGCCTCCCTAATTCTTCTTCCTCTCTGTTCTTTCCACACTGCCAGAGACTAAGTCCTCATTGTCTCTCTAGCTGGGACAGCCTCTAAGTAACCGATCTTCTTGCACCCATCCTTAGCCATCTCCCATGCATATTCCACTGTGCAGCCAGAGTGACCCTTCTAAAATAATATTATATTAATTCCCTGTTCTCACTTGAAATTTTTAAATGGTTTCCCATTCCCCAGCAGATAATATCCTAATTCCACAGCATGGGCTCTAGGATGCTTGAAAAACCTGATTAACACTTACCTCACTAGCCACTCCCCTCAGGCTCATATTCATCCCATTCAGGTTCTCAAAGGTACCTTATTCTGCTTTTCTAATATGCTGCTCCTCCTGGTAATGTCTCTCCTATGCATCTTTAGAAATTCAACTTAGTTGTTGCCTTTTAGGAAGAAATCCTCCCTGACACTTTGTTCCATCTCCTCTTTTCTGTGTTCCCAGGACCCACTCTTTTCTAGACCTTACGCACTGCATGTAGCTCTTTATTCCCATGTCAGAATTCATTTCACTGTCAGACTCATGTTAATATCTTCATTACCATGCACAGGGACTGGCACATATTAGATAACTGAATATCTGTTGAATGAATTAATGAATACACAAATGAGTGAATAATATTTGTAGCTATTATATTTGTCACATAACTTGTAGGGAAAGCAGGATCATTTAAAAAGGCACAAAACTACATTCTCTGGCTGAGGTAGCCAGTTTGCTGAAACAGCCCCCAGTGAACCATGCCTCCCAGTACTCATATCTTAGGCAAACCATTCCCATATTGAGTGGACTGGCCCTGTGGTCACTCTTAGTCAACAGAATGTGGAAAAAGTAGCACTGTGCAATTTATAAGAATGGGCTTAAAATATCTACAGTTGCTAATTTCTTTGCTTTGGAGACTCCCCTTTGGAAACCAGTAAACATGCTTTCAGCAGCCCAAGCCATGGAGAAGACACAAGAAGGAAAACTGAGGCACTCTGGTCAACAGTCCCAGCTGATTTCCCAAATGCTAGCCAGTGCAAGCTATGAGCCCCATGCATGACCCATTTTCATATTCCAGACCCATTGAGCCAAGATGACGACATGTCCCGTCAACATCATGTGGGACAGAAGAACCTCTCAGCCCAGTCAACAGCTTTGCTCCTATTCTAGCTTAATGTGATCATGTCTTCTATGCACATGATGACAAAAGTGACAATTCTGCTGCCTTCCAAGTCTTTGCCTCACCAGACTGGTTATCAGTGCCTGCCAATGTCTTTGCTAATGCTGCTGGTACTTGATGTTGAGAGTGTAGATGTCTACACTGGGGTGTGGCCTCAGGTCACTAGAGAAGTTCTGTCATGAATGCTGCTGACTTCTTGTACTTCAGTGTCCCACAAAGATCACTGTACAATGGCTCTTCTGATTGACTCACATTTTAAGTGTACCCCTTTCATCCTAGGACTCAGGCGTGAATCTATGGGGGCTTGGCCAAAAACCAATCTGACTGATAGACAGAAATTGTGCTGCATTCATAATCATTTATCCTCCTTTACCTTGGCCATTGTCCTTAAGCCATAGTTCTGTGCCATGAAATGCCATTCCCTGGGACTGAAGTATTTCCAAAGAGGCACCAAGGTCCATCATGTAAACAGATCCAAGGATACGAGCGTCACCAGACACCAGAGATGTCCAGAGAAGGCTGAAACCAAGAGGTTCAGCATGCCCAGATTCTAGGGAATTAAGACTGAAGACATTTAATGTTTTTTGTTTATTGATTTAATCAGTGCAGAGTACCTCTCTTCACCTCAACTTCATTTACTAACAGCTACCCTTCTGCTTAGAGAAACTGCCCTTCCTTCTTTCTGATTAGCTGTGGTTGGACTTTCAATTATAGTAGAGGGATACTAGCCCACAGGGATAGGAACACAAACATGTTCTGGTCAATGATACTTCATTTCTCTAGGAAAAGGGATTATTCTAAAGGATGAGTAATGACCCAATGATAGGGCAATCAGAATCCTTCTTTGAGATTTGTTTCAGGAAGACACTCCTTCATTCTTGAGGTATAGAATAAGGTTGTAATCTGAGCCTCTCTGTGGACAATACTTGGAAAGAACAAAGTCTACAAGAATTAAGCAGATGAGAGATGAATGGTATAAAAAAGAATGAGTCCTGATCATGTCAAGCTGGAAGTTTCTCTCCTTGAGATACCTGAAGTGACCTGCTCCTCACAAAAATTCCATTAATTCTATAATATGCCCCATTATTTTGCCATTAATTCTCATTTTTTTATGTAGGTAATTTGGGTTGGATTTCTATCAGGCATAGTAAAAAAAATTCTGACTATTGAAAATACAAGCATGCCAAAATGGTAAAAATATCTTTTTTTTTGTTTTAAATGATCTGTCTTACATTCATAATGGGAAAATGGAGAAAATGACTTAAAGTAAAAAGAGCTGAAGTTGCACATATTTAGAGTTATATAATTAGAAATCAATGTGCTTGTGTAACTTGTGGTTGCGATGATCCAATATGGTTAACAAGTGTTCAATAAAAGGAAATTAGATTTTCGGAGTTTTTTGTAATGGGAAAACTTTATGGAAAATATATGCTTTGTTGGAATAAAATGACAGTTTTAAAACTTACTCAGCTTTACTATTTTCTCTTGCAACTCCAATTTGAAATTTTTGTTTTATTTTTATTATTTTTTTTTTAATTTTTTTTTTCAATGTTTATTTATTTTTGGGACAGAAAGAGACAGAGCATGAACGGGGGAGGGGCAGAGAGAGAGGGAGACACAGAATCGGAAACAGGCTCCAGGCTCCGAGCCATCAGCCCGGAGCCTGACGCGGGGCTCGAACTCACGGACTGCGAGATCGTGACCTGGCTGAAGTCGGACGCTTAACCGACTGCGCCACCCAGGCGCCCCTGAAATTTTTGTTTTAAAAAAAAAGGATGTCTCTATAATTTTGCTAACCAGAAAATATGAGATGAAGTAATGAAACTCTTTGAAAATTCTTTACTATTGAATAGTACTATGCTCTAGATTTAATAAAGTTTTCTATTGATTTTAGAGTAAAACATGAACAAAGATTTAACTCTAGCAAATTGGGTCATTCTTTTTTTTAACAACTGATCAGTATTAACTGAAGAAAGATATCTCAGCAAAATATAAAGGTTCTTATAAATAAGGCCATTATGAAATGTGTAAAGTATAAAGGTGTCTAAAGAAGGCAAATTACTTAAATTCATTAGCCAAGATTTACTTTGTTAAATGAGAAAGTAAAAATTTGTACTATAAGTTGCCTTTTTAAGTGTGTTTATAAGTGTGAACTCTTTGATTTCCCAATACTGGAAAGAAAAGGAGGCAGCATGCTAGTTAGTGTCTTTCTCTTATAGACAAAGAGATTAAATGAGGGCATGACCTACTCCTAAAAAAGCAGCAATTGGAAAAAGAGATACTAATTTGGAATCCTCAAGGACACTTTCTTTGGAGCTTAACTAAGAGAGTTTATTGACAAAATGACATTGTCTCAGTTAAATACAGCTTTTATTGTTTCTCCTTTGAGATTCTATCTGTTAGATTCTTAGTACAGTACTTGTTACATTATGAGACTACTTCTCTTCCAATTGCTCTGTAATATTTGGGGATTGACAATATTTACTACTTGGTTTTGCTACATTTGTACCTATGTAATAACACCATATTGGATACCTATTGTTTGCCCAACATCCCATCTTTCTCTGAGAGCTGTTTCTCACATTTACCCCCTATGGAGGATTGAATTATTCAGTCTCATCCTTCCCTATCTGCTGCATCCCACTCTGACTATAGCTTCACTTTGGCCAGAAAGTGTTTCCCGGCCCTTATTGTCTAGCCATGGGATATACATTGACTGATGGCTTGTGGGTGGGGGTAGAAGTGTTAAGACGGTTCTGAGTCTAAACTTCAGAGGACTTCCACAAGCCCTGGCTAGCTTACTGTCCCCGGGGAGGTTGACCAATGTGTGGAATACCATGGTCACCACAGACCGAAGTAGAGCTGCACCAGCCAATCTGCACATCATAGAAATAATTGACAGTTGTTTTAAACCACTAGTTTGGGATGTTTGTTATACAGCATTAAAGTGATAATAGCTAGCTGATATACCTGTCACCCTACTCCATTCACTCCCCATCATATGGTTCCCACAGGACTTACCAAGTTATTATAAGATCTGACTCCTTGTAATATCTTCTTACAATATCCTATCAACAGTTGGTCCAGAGGCTGACTGGGCTACTTAGAGTTCTTCTCAATGCTTTGAATTCGGAGGGAGAACATCAGGCACACTTTCTGTGGCAGAAAGTCTAAGATGTAAACCTTGGGAGTTATCAGCCGGTAGAGAAAGCATACTTGTAATGAGAAAGGAAATGAGTCAGGAGGCAGAGAGTGACACCTAGAGGCTGTTTAGAGTCTCTGGTTGCAGTTCTTGTTAAGGCTCTGCTGCTTCCTTACCCTTTCTTAGGTTCTCTGAACCAAGAAATTCTCCTTTGTTTCACTAAGCTAATTTGGTTGGGTTTAATTACAATCAAATGAGTATCGGCACATAAACATTTTTGTTTTTCTTTATTGTGGTAAAAAACATATAACATAAAATTTACCATCTTAACCATTTTTAAGTGTAGTACCTAACAAATTAGAGTGCAGTAGTGTTAAGGATGTGCACATTGTTCTAGATCTCTAGAACATTTTTGTCTTGTGAAACTGAAATGCTACATACATGGAACAATGATTCCTCTTTTCCATCTCCTCTCTATCCCTGCCACTACCATTCTACTTTTGGTTTCTATAAGCTTAACTACCTTAGATATCGCATATAAGTGGAATCATTCAGTATGTCTTTTTGGGACCAGCTTATTTGATTTAGAATAATGTCCTCAAAGTTCAATCAAGTTGTAACACCTTACAGAATTTCCTTCTTTTTAGGCTGAAAAATGCCCCCATTACATGTATATACCACATTTTTCTTATTCATTGATCCATTGATGGACACTTAGATTGATTCTACCTATTGGCTATTGTGAATAATGCTGCGATGAACATAGGTATGCAAATATACACTTATTTTCTTAATGGAGTCAAGCTAATAATTATTTGTGCAATCTCTGCTTACCTACTTTGGAAGGAAAAAAATTAAAGAAATAGGATGACAATAACAGTAGTCTGGGGACATGACCACCCACCAGTGAAACATACTCCTGAGCTTTCCCACCCGAAGGCCTTTGCTCATACTGTATCTTCTACCTGTCAATATCCAATTCTACCCATACTTTAGGGGCTATCTTAAATGCTGTGTCCTCTATGGTACTTCTAAAATGCAGCCAATGAAGAATCACTTTCTTTAGCACAAACCTTCATAAGGTGTTTCTGCCTCACTATGTCTCTTATCACATTTTACTTATCTCATTCTCCATTATTCTGTTTAAATCTTTCTGAAGGAAAAGAGCAACTCATTTACATTATCTATATTTTCCAAATTATCCTTTCAAGTGATAATAGGCACTGAATAAATATTTGTGAAATTGAGTGGTTCCCCATCCAAACCCTGGAGTTAAAAACTAGATCCCTTTTTTTGTATGAGTAAACCCATATTTATTCTAATCTACCTACTTTATACTGGAAGTTCACATGTCAATCATTACCCATCATTTGACTGAAATTAAAACCCTAAGTTAGAATTTAATGAATGACTCAATCACCTGTTTTTTTTTTTTAATTTTTTTTTCCACGTTTATTTATTTTTGGGACAGAGAGAGACAGAGCATGAACGGGGGAGGGGCAGAGAGAGAGGGAGACACAGAATCGGAAACAGGCTCCAGGCTCTGAGCCATCAGCCCAGAGCCCGACGCGGGGCTCGAACTCACGGACCGTGAGATCGTGACCTGGCTGAAGTCGGACGCTTAACCGACTGCGCCACCCAGGCGCCCCTTTTTTTTTTTTTTTTTTAATTTTTTTTTTTCACGTTTATTTTTTTTTGGGACAGAGAGAGACAGAGCATGAACGGGGGAGGGGCAGAGAGAGAGGGAGTATCACCTGGTTTTTTAAAGGTCAAAATAGTTGTTGCCAAAAGGCCAACATGTTGAATGTTATCATCCCTATTAAGGTTAAGGTCTATTTTAGCTTCAAGATTCTTTAGCTTTCTTTGTGATATAGGCAGGTAATTATTTTCCCAATCATAAATAAATGAATTTTCTGGTAACCATCTTACAGATACTTGGTAGAAAATTTGCCTTGGTTTATTTTTCTTGATATCTTTGCATAGGAATATTCTGGGCACAGTCCTTTTCAATCTCTAGTTTATATCTACTTTCTTGGTAATCTCAGTCATGTTAGTGGCTTTAACTTCCATCTATGTGCAGATGACACTCAAAATCTTATATCTTAACTGTCTCTCTCTCTGAATTTTAGACTGGTGTGACCAACTGCCCACTGACCATCTCTGTCTGGATGCAAAATGGGGACTCTAAACTGATAATGTCCCAAAACAAATGCCTAATTCCCTTCCCCATTCCTCTGCAAAATATTTTCCTCTTCAAGTTTTACCTCATATCAATTAGTGGCTGCTTTACCCAACCTTTCTAGTTGCTTTTTTCTCCCATACTTACAGCACTGTTTATTTTAATATTTGTTTCCTGTTCTATGTAACATGCATAACTTAAAAACACACCCATACACATTTCCTACAAGCTGCACCTTCATAATGAGAACCCATAAACATACAATGTCTATTTCCCTTCCTGTGGTTGGGTCTTCTGTTCTTGCTTTCTTTTCTTGTTTCTTGTTTCTTGGAGTCAAATCATCATCATTCTGCTACGTAAAACCCTCCAATGACTTCTCATCTCAATCATCAGAAGAGCCCAGAGCCCTGTGGAGCCTTATGCTATGGCCCATCCCCCCTCACTGCAGTTATTTCTCTGACTTCATTTCCTTCTGTTTTCATCTCTCACTGTTGTCCCTCTTGCTTACCTTGCTCCTCCCACACTGGCCTGCTTCCTGGCCCTCAAAAGCACCCCAGAGCTTCTTTTTTCTCCCCCCTCCCCTGTCCCCAACTGTTCTTTCTGCCTGAATCACACTTCTTCAAATTACCTCTGCAGCAACTCCCTCATTTCTACTAGATCTTTGCTCAAATGATACATTCCAGCAAGATCTTTGAGCACATTGACCTCTGTCTGCCTTTCCTACTTAAATTCACCAAACATTATCATCATCTAAAACTATACTTTTCTTATTTATTTTACTTGTTACCTGTCTCCTTACACTTGAATATAAGTAAGCTCCATGAGGACTAGATTTTCTTTTCTGTTTGTTTACCGCTTTATTTTCAGTAGAATAGTTACTGGAACATAGGAAAAAATAAATATCTCTTCAACAAATGAATATAAGGTCAGAACAAATATGTGTAGAACAAAATGATAAAGAATCATTTTTCTTTCCCTTGAATTATACCTATCAATGCATATAGAAGGCAAGAATGATTCAACAGTATATTTTACATTGTTTAATAAAAAACACTCTCATTCAGTTATTTTAAAGTATATCTATGGGTAGAATGGCAGAGAAAATATGCTAGCCAAAGTATAGCAGTTTTAAAAAAAGGTTTTTTGGTTCTCTAAAAAAATTCAGTTTGCTATAGGGGATACACATAACAAGTTTCTTTAATGCAGTGTGTATATTTCTGGTGATAAATGAGTAATTTTAGAGTGTACACAGATAACCATTTACACTTAATATCAATGTGTTTATTTTAATATGTATTAGAAAAAATAAAACCAGAATATCAGAACTGTGATTTTTCTGGACATTACTTTTTTGGATAAGGCTAAAGCAAGTAGAAGTGTGGTAATCTGAATACTACATGAATCACAGAAGGGGGCTTCAGGTCTGCCCATGATTGCTGTGAATCTCCATGACTGAATTTTCTCCTGGAACTGTTCATGGAATGTATAACCTCAATGATGTTGTTCACTAGTATGTTTTATTACATACTGAATTTTCAAGCCCATTCTTGAATTCTTCTTAGCACTAAATTGAAATGTTACTTTAATCCATCCATGTCATTGTGAATGACAAGATTTCATTCTTTTTGGTTGCTGAGTAATATTCCATTGTGTGTGTGTGTGTGTGTGTGTGTGTGTGTGTGTGTGTTTATACACACACACACATCTTTATCCATTCATTAGTTGATGGACATTTGGGATCTTCCCATAATTTTGCTATTATTGATAATGATGCTACAAACATTGGGTGTATGTGCCCCTTCAAATCAGTATTTTTGTATGCTTTGGGTAAATACCTAGTAGTGCAATTGCTGGGTTGTAAGGTAGTTCTATGTGTGGAATTTAAAAAACAAAACAGATGAACATATGGGAAGGAAAAAAAAAGGGAGGAAAACAAACCCTAAGGGACTCTTAACTATAGAGAACAAATTGAGGGTTGGTGGAGGGAAGAGAGTGGGGGATGGGCTAGATGAGTGATGGGTATTAAGGAGAGCACTTATTTTGATGAGCACTGAGTATTATATGTAAGTGATGAATCACTAAATTCTACACCTGAAACCAATATTACAATATATTTTAACTAACTAGAATTTAAATAAAAACTTGAAAAAGAAAAAAAAAATGAAATGTCACTTTGAGAAGCTGATAACTGGAGCATTAAAGTGGTTGCCCTGAAAGCATAATCTAGTTACTGTTTGGATGCACCAGCAAAGCAAACAAACACAAAAAACCTTGAGCACCTACTTGCAAACTGAAGATAAGTATTTAAATGATGCTTTTCAAATGTTAACTGTATCATCCAAAGTCCTCGTAAGTGTCAGATTTATCCTTTCAGGGAGATGAACAGAGGCAATGAAACCACTGAAAATCCTTAGATTTCATGTAGCTGGGTCCTCATCTTTCATTTGAGTTGACAGGACTCTAAATCTTACTGGAGGAAACTTTAAATTTCAAAACTGTTTTCATGAATGGATTTGAACATTAAAATATCTTATCAATATCTTTGCTAATTTGAATAGCCTAAAGTCGTCCTTACAATGCAAGCCTCCATTAGAAATATATGGAAAGGCTGGGGCACCTGAGTGGCTCAGTCGGTTGAACATCCGACTTCGGCTCAGGTCTTGATCTCACAGTTCATGAATTTGAGCCCCGCATCAGGCTCTGTGCTGACAGCTTAGAGCCTGGAGCCTGCTTCTGATTCTGTGTCTCCCTTTCTCTGCCCCTTCCCCACTCATACTCTGTCTCCCTCTGTCTCTCAAAGATGCATAAACGTTAAAAAAAAAAAAAGAATTATATGCAAAGGCCAAGTGAAGGAGGGGTGTGCTTCTGCAAAACAGAGTGATGAATGTGTGCCTTGATCATACTCGTTCCATTGTTCTCTATCTGAAAAATTCTCTAAAAATATCTTGAACATCATGAAAGAATTCATAAATATTTTTCCCACCAATGGACAGTGGTGAACGGATAAGGAAAACTTTTTTTCTTCTAATGTTTTTTAAAATGATATAAATTTTCCATCAAAGCCAACATTAATAATAATAATAATTAATGATAGTAAGTTTCATTGTTAATAATTATTATTATAGCAACAAGCACCTATATTAAGAAAAAGAATAGATCACAAGTAAACAACCTAACTTTACATTTCAAGAAACTATAAAGAGAAGAACAAACTAAACACAAAGTTAGCAGAAGGAAAGAAATAACAAAGATCAAAGCAGAAGTAAATGAAGCAGAGACCAGAAAAACAATATAAAAGATCAAAAGTGAAACAAAGATCTGATTTTTAAAAAGATAAACAAAAATGGCAAACCTTTATCTAGACAAATAAAAAAGAAATGCAAATAAATGAAATCAGAAATGAAAGAGGAAACATTTTAACTGATACTGCAGAAATACAAAGGATCATGAAATTCTACTATGAACAGTTATATGCCAACAAATTAAATAATCTAGAAAAAACAGATAAGTTCCTAGAAACATACAACCTACCAGGGCTAAATCATGAAGAAATAGAAAATATGAACGACCTATAAGTAACAAGGAGGTTGAATCAGTAATCTAAAATCTTCTAACCAAGGGAAGTCCAGGACAAGATGGCTTCACTTGTGAATTCTACCAAACCTCTAAAGAATTAATGCTGATCTTTCTCAAACTCTTCCAAAAAAGTGGAAAAAATTCATTTTATGAAGGCAGCATTATCATGATAACAAAGCCAGACAAGGACACAAGAAGAGAAAATTACAGGCCAATATCCCTAATGAACAGAGATGTACAAATCCTCAACAAAAAGCTAGCAAACTGAATTAAACTGCACATTAAAAAACCATACACCGGGGATTCTGGGAAGATGGCGGCGTAGGAGGACGCTGGGCTCACCGCGCGTCCTGCTGATCACTTAGATTCCACCTACACCTGCCTAAATAACCCAGAAAACCGCCAGAGGATTAGCAGAACGGAGTCACCAGACCCAAGCGCAGACGAGAGGCCCACGGAAGAGGGTAGGAAGGGCGGCGAGGCGGTGCGCGCTCCACGGACTGGCGGGAGGGAGCCGGGGCGGAGGGGCGGCTCGCCGGCCAAGCAGAGCCCACGAGTCCGGCTTGCAAAAGCGGAGGGGCCTGACGGACTGTGTTCCGACAGCAAGCGCGACTTAGCGTCTGGGAGGTCATAAGTTAACAGCTCTGCTCGGAAATCGGGAAGGCTGGAGGACAAAGGGAGGGTGAGCTGCGGAGCCCCCGGACGACAGAGCTCAGTTTGGCGGGGAACAAAGGCGCTCGCCAGCGCCATCTCCCCCGCCCATCCCCCAGCCAAAATTCCAAAGGGAACCGGTTCCGGCCAGGGAAATTGCTCGCTCCGCGCAAACACCCAACTCTGTGCTTCTTCGGAGCCAAACCTCCGGCAGCGGATCTGACTCCCTCCGGCTGCCACAGGGCCCCTCCTGAAGTGGATCACCTAAGGAGAAGCGAGCTAAGCCTGCCCCCCCTGCCGCCGTGCACCTTGCCTTCCCACCCCAGCTAATACGCCAGATCCCCAGCATCACAAGCCTGGCAGTGTGCAAGTAGCCCAGACGGGCCACGCCACCCCACAGTGAATCCCGCCCCTAGGAGAGGGGAAGAGAAGGCACACACCAGTCTGACTGTGGCCCCAGCGGTGGGCTGGGGGCAGACATCAGGTCGGACTGCGGCCCCGCCCACCAACTCCAGTTATACACCACAGCACAGGGGAAGTGCCCTGCAGGCCCTCACCACACCAGGGACTATCCAAAATGACCAAGCGGAAGAATTCCCCTCAGAAGAATCTCCAGGAAATAACAACAGCTAATGAGCTGATCAAAAAGGATTTAAATAATATAACAGAAAGTGAATTTAGAATAATAGTCATAAAATTAATCGCTGGGCTGGAAAACAGCATACAGGACAGCAGAGAATCTCTTGCTACAGAGATCAAGGGACTAAGGAACAGTCACGAGGAGCTGAAAAACGCTTTAAATGAAATGCAAAACAAAATGCAAACCACCACGGCTCGGATGGAAGAGGCAGAGGAGAGAATAGGTGAACTAGAAGATAAAGTTATGGAAAAAGAGGAAGCTGAGAAAAAGAGAGATAAAAAAATCCAGGAGTATGAGGGGAAAATTAGAAAACTAAGTGATACACTAAAAAGAAATAATATACGCATAATTGGTATCCCAGAGGAGGAAGAGAGAGGGAAAGGTGCTGAAGGGGTACTTGAAGAAATCATAGCTGAGAACTTCCCTGAACTGGGGAAGGAAAAAGGCATTGAAATCCAAGAGGCACAGAGAACTCCCTTCAGACGTAACTTGAATCGATCTTCTGCACGACATATCATAGTGAAACTGGCAAAATACAAGGATAAAGAGAAAATTCTGAAAGCAGCAAGGGGTAAACGTGCCCTCACATATAAAGGGAGACCTATAAGACTCGTGACTGATCTCTCTTTTGAAACTTGGCAGGCCAGAAAGAATTGGCACGAGATTTTCAGCGTGCTAGACAGAAAAAATATGCAGCCGAGAATCCTTTATCCAGCAAGTCTGTCATTTAGAATAGAAGGAGAGATAAAGGTCTTCCCAAACAAACAAAAACTGAAGGAATTTGTCACCACTAAACCAGCCCTACAAGAGATCCTAAGGGGGACCCTGTGAGACAAAGTACCAGAGACATCACTACAAGCATAAAACATACAGACATCACAATGACTCTAAACCCGTATCTTTCTATAATAACACTGAATGTAAATGGATTAAATGCGCCAACCAAAAGACAGAGGGTATCAGAATGGATAAAAAAACAAGACCCATCTATTTGCTGTCTACAAGAGACTCATTTTAGACCTGAGGACACCTTTAGATTCAGAGTGAGGGGATGGAGAACTATTTATCATGCTACTGGAAGCCAAAAGAAAGCTGGAGTAGCCATACTTATATCAGACAAACTAGACTTTAAATTAAAGGCTGTAACAAGAGATGAAGAAGGACATTATATAATAGTTACAGGGTCTATCCATCAGGAAGAGCTAACAATTATAAATGTCTATGCGCCGAATACCGGAGCCCCCAAATATATAAAACAATTACTCATAAACATAAGCAACCTTATTGATAAGAATGTGGTAATTGCTGGGGACTTTAACACCCCACTTACAGAAATGGATAGATCATCTAGACACACGGTCAATAAAGAAACAAGGGCCCTGAATGAGACACTGGATCAGATGGACTTGACAGATATATTTAGAACTCTGCATCCCAAAGCAACAGAATATACTTTCTTCTCGAGTGCACATGGAACATTCTCCAAGATAGATCACATACTGGGTCACAAAACAGCCCTTCATAAGTTTACAAGAATTGAAATTATACCATGCATACTTTCAGACCACAATGCTATGAAGCTTGAAATCAACCACAGGAAAAAGTCTGGAAAACCTCCAAAAGCATGGAGGTTAAAGAACACCCTACTAACGAATGAGTGGGTCAACCAGGCAATTAGAGAAGAAATCAAAAAATATATGGAAACAAACGAAAATGAAAATACAACAATCCAAACGCTTTGGGACGCAGCGAAGGCAGTCCTGAGAGGAAAATACATTGCAATCCAGGCCTATCTCAAGAAACAAGAAAAATCCCAAATACAAAATCTAACAGCACACCTAAAGGAAATAGAAGCAGAACAGCAAAGGCAGCCTAAACCCAGCAGAAGAAGAGAAATAATAAAGATCAGAGCAGAAATAAACAATATAGAATCTAAAAAAACTGTAGAGCAGATCAACGAAACCAAGAGTTGGTTTTTTGAAAAAATAAACAAAATTGACAAACCGCTAGCCAGGCTTCTCAAAAAGAAAAGGGAGATGACCCAAATAGATAAAATCATGAATGAAAATGGAATTATTACAACCAATCCCTCAGAGATACAAACAATTATCAGGGAATACTATGAAAAATTATATGCCAACAAATTGGACAACCTGGAAGAAATGGACAAATTCCTGAACACCCACACTCTTCCAAAACTCAATCAGGAGGAAATAGAAAGCTTGAACAGACCCATAACCAGTGAAGAAATTGAATCGGTTATCAAAAATCTCCCAACAAATAAGAGTCCAGGACCAGATGGCTTCCCAGGGGAGTTCTACCAGACGTTTAAAGCAGAGATAATACCTATCCTTCTCAAGCTATTCCAAGAAATAGAAAGGGAAGGAAAACTTCCAGACTCATTCTATGAAGCCAGTATTACTTTGATTCCTAAACCAGACAGAGACCCAGTAAAAAAAGAGAACTACAGGCCAATATCCCTGATGAATATGGATGCAAAAATTCTCAATAAGATACTAGCAAATCGAATTCAACAGCATATAAAAAGAATTATTCACCATGATCAAGTGGGATTCATACCTGGGATGCAGGGCTGGTTCAACATTCGCAAATCAATCAACGTGAAACATCACATTAACAAAAAAAAGAGAAGAACCATATGATCCTGTCAATCGATGCAGAAAAGGCCTTTGACAAAATCCAGCACCCTTTCTTAATAAAAACCCTTGAGAAAGTCGGGATAGAAGGAACATACTTAAAGATCATAAAAGCCATTTATGAAAAGCCCACAGCTAACATCATCCTCAACGGGGAAAAACTGAGAGCTTTTTCCCTGAGATCAGGAACACGACAGGGATGCCCACTCTCACCGGTGTTGTTTAACATAGTGCTGGAAGTTCTAGCATCAGCAAACAGACAACAAAAGGAAATCAAAGGCATCAAAATCGGCAAAGATGAAGTCAAGCTTTTGCTTTTTGCAGATGACATGATATTATACATGGAAAATCCGATAGACTCCACCAAAAGTCTGCTAGAACTGATACATGAATTCAGCAAAGTTGCAGGATACAAAATCAATGTACAGAAATCAGTTGCATTCTTATACACTAACAATGAAGCAACAGAAAGACAAATAAAGAAAGTGATCCCATTCACAATTGCACCAAGAAGCATAAAATACCTAGGAATAAATCTAACCAAAGATGTAAAGGATCTGTATGCTGAAAACTATAGAAAGCTTATGAAGGTAATTGAAGAAGATTTAAAGAAATGGAAAGACATTCCCTGCTCATGGATTGGAAAAATAAATATTGTCAAAATGTCAATACTACCCAAAGCTATCTACACATTCAATGCAATCCCAATCAAAATAGCACCAGCATTCTTCTCGAAACTAGAACAAGCAATCCTAAAATTCATATGGAACCACAAAAGGCCCCGAATAGCCAAAGGAATTTTGAAGAAGAAGACCAAAGCAGGAGGCATCACAATCCCAGACTTTAGCCTCTACTACAAAGCTGTCATCATCAAGACAGCATGGTATTGGCACAAAAACAGACACACAGACCAATGGAATAGAATAGAAACCCCAGAACTAGACCCACAAACATATGGCCAACTCATCTTTGACAAAGCAGGAAAGAACATCCAATGGAAAAAAGACGGTCTCTTTAACAAATGGTGCTGGGAGAACTGGACAGCAACATGCAGAAGGTTGAAACTAGACCACTTTCTCACACCATTTACAAAAATAAACTCAAAATGGATAAAGGACCTAAATGTGAGACAGGAAACCATCAAAACCTTAGAGGAGAAAGCAGGAAAAGACCTCTCTGACCTCAGCCGTAGCAATCTCTTACTCGACACATCCCCAAAGGCAAGGGAATTAAAGGCAAAAGTGAATTACTGGGACCTTATGAAGATAAAAAGCTTCTGCACAGCAAAGGAAACAACCAACAAAACTAAAAGGCAACCAACGGAATGGGAAAAGATATTTGCAAATGACATATCGGACAAAGGGCTAGTATCTAAAATCTATAAAGAGCTCACCAAAGTCCACACCCGAAAAACAAATAACCCAGTGAAGAAATGGGCAGAAAACATGAATAGACACTTCTCTAAAGAAGACATCCAGATGGCCAACAGGCACATGAAAAGATGTTCAGCGTCGCTCCTTATCAGGGAAATACAAATCAAAACCACACTCAGGTATCACCTCACGCCAGTCAGAGTGGCCAAAATGAACAAATCAGGAGACTATAGATGCTGGAGAGGATGTGGAGAAACGGGAACCCTCTTGCACTGTTGGTGGGAATGCAAATTGGTGCAGCCGCTCTGGAAAGCAGTGTGGAGGTTCCTCAGAAAATTAAAAATAGACCTACCCTATGACCCAGCAATAGCACTGCTAGGAATTTACCCAAGGGATACAGGAGTACTGATGCATAGGGGCACTTGTACCCCAATGTTCATAGCAGCACTCTCAACAATAGCCAAATTATGGAAAGAGCCTAAATGTCCATCAACTGATGAATGGATAAAGAAATTGTGGTTTATATACACAATGGAATACTACGTGGCAATGAGAAAAAATGAAATATGGCCTTTTGTAGCAACGTGGATGGAACTGGAGAGTGTGATGCTACGTGAAATAAGCCATACAGAGAAAGACAGATACCATATGTGTTCACTCTTAGGTGGATCCTGAGAAACTTAACAGGAACCCATGGGGGAGGGGAAGGAAAAAAACAAACAAACAAAAAAAGGACGTTAGAGTGGGAGAGAGCCAAAGCATAAGAGACTGTTAAAAACTGAGAACAAACTGAGGGATGATGGGGGGTGGGAGGGAGGGGAGGGAGGGTGGGTGATGGGTATTGAGGAGGGCACCTTTTGGGATGAGCACTGGGTGTTGTATGGAAACCAATTTGTCAATAAATTTCATATATATATATAAAAAAAAAAACAAACCATACACCATAATCAAGTGGGGCTTGTCCTTGGAATGCAAAAATGGTTCAACACACACAAATTAATAAATGTGATACAGAATGAAGAATAAAAATCATATAATCATCTCAATATATGTAGAAAAAGCATTTGACAAAATTCAACATTCTTTCATGATAAAAACTCTCAACAAATTAGGTACAGAATAAATATATCTCAACATAATATTATCCACATGTAATAATCCCACAGGTAATATCATTTTCAACAATGAAAAGCTTTTCCTCTAAGATCGGGAACAAGATAAGGATGCCCATTCTTGTCACTTCTATTCAACAAGTCAGATCAATTAGGCAAGAAAAAGAAATCAAAGGTATCCACAGTGGAAAAGAAGAAGTAAAGTTGTCTCTGCAGATGACATGATATTATATATAGAAAACCTTAAAAGTGCCACCAAAAAATAATTAGAACTAACAAATTCAGTACACTTTTAGGGTACAAAATCAATATATAAAAACCAGTTGCATTTTATGTAGTAAAGTATCTAAAAGAGAAATTAAGAAAGATAATTCCATTTATAATAACATCAAAGAAAATAAAATACTTAGGAATGAATTTAACCAAGAAGGTGAAAGATCTGTACACTAAAAACTAGAAGACACTGATAAAAGAAATTGAAGAAGTTTCAAATAAATGGAAAGATATCCTGTGTTCTTGGCTTAGAAGAATTAATATTGTGAAAATGTCCATACCGCCTGAAGCAATTTACAGAATCAGTGCAATCCCTATCAAACTTCCAATGGCATTTTTCACAGAAATAGAAAAAACAATCATAAACTTTTTATGGGACCACAGAGGACCACATAGGCAAAACAATCTTGAGAAAGAACAAAGCTGAGGTCATCACACTTCCTGATTTCAAACTATATTATAAAGTTATAGTAATCAAAACTATATGGTACAGGCATAAAAACAGATATACAGATCAATGGAACAGAATAAAGAGCCCAGAAATAAACTCACGCACATGTTAATCTTTGACAAAGGTGCCAAGAACACACAATGGGAAAAGAATAGTCTCTAATAAATGGTGCTGGGGAAACTGGATATCTACATGCAAAAGAATGAAATTGGACCCCTATCTTGCACATTCACAAAAACTAACTTGAAATGAATTAAAGACTTAAATTTAAGACCCCAAACTCTAAAATTCCTGAAAGAAAACAGGGAAACAGCTCCCTGACCTTGATTTTGGCAAAGATTTTTTGGATATAATACCAAAGTGCAAGCAACAAAAGCAAAAGTAAGCAAGTGGGGCTATATCAGACTGTGCAGAAAAGCTTCTGCACAGCAAAGAAAACAATCAACAAATGGAAAGGCAACCTATAGAATGGGAGAAAATATTTGCAAACCATATACTTGATAAGACTTAGTATCTAAAATATATAAGGAACTCCTACAACTCAATAGCAGAAAAACAAATAGTCTGATTAAAAATTGGAGGAACTGAATAGATATTCTTCCAGAAAAGATATACAAATGGGCAGCAGGTACATGAAAAGGCACTCAACATCACTAATCATCAAGGAAATGCAACTCAAACCCAAAATGAGATATCACCTCACACCTATTAGAAAGGCTTTTATAAAAAGACAACAGATAACAAATGTTGGCAAGGATCTGGAGAAAAGGGATCCCTTATATACCATTAGTGGGAATGTAAAATAGGGCAGTCATTATGGAAAAGATTATGAAGTATCCTCAAAAATTAAAAATTGAACTACAACATAATCCAGCAATCCTACTCCTGGGTATATATCCAGAGGAAATCACTATCTTGGAAAGATACTTACACATCCATGTTTATTGCAGCATTATATACAATAGGTAAGATATGGAAACAAGCTAAGTGTCTGACAAGGTGAATAAAGAAGATATGATGCATACGTGTGCACCCACACACACACTGGAATATTATTCAGCAATGAAAAAGAAGGAAATTCTGTCCTTTGCCACGTGGATGAATCTAGAGAACATTATGCTAAATAAAATAAGCCAGAAAAAGAAAGACTAATACTGTATTGTATCATTTATGTGGGGAATCCAAAAAGTAGTCAAACTCATAGAAACAGAGAGTAAAATGGTAGTTGCCAAGGACCGTGGGGTGGAGGAAATGGGGAGATATTAGTTAAAGGGTGCAAACTTTTAGTTATAAGATAAACAAGTTCTGAGGATTTAATGTACAGCATGGTGATTCAAGTTAATAATAATGTACTATACACTTGAAATTTGCTAAGAGGGTAGATCTGAAGTGTTCTCACCAAAAAAAAAAAAAAAGTAACTATGTGAGGTTATGGATGTGTTAACTTGATTTGGGTAATCATTTAATACATACACACACACACATATATATATATATATATATATATATACACAAATCATCATGTTATACACCTGAAATATATATAATTTTGTCAATTTTACTTCAATTTAAAAAATTATTATTATTATTGCATTTTTCATTGGTCTTCTTTTCCTTGAATCATTAAGGGCTTAAGGTCCAAGTCTTAAGGTATAGAAGAATTGATTTTTCCTCTATGGGAAGAAAAACCATCCTCATTCCTGCCCCTTATAGTTAAATTTGCATAAATTAAATATGTACATCAGCAGACATATCAATAATTCCCTCCAACTGTCTCATATTTCAGAGTTGACTAGGAAGGAAACTCCCCTTTATATCCCTTCATTTAAACTTTTCCTTGTCCTTATTGTGTTTAGTATTTTTTCAATGTTTTAAAATTATCATATATAATATACTCACCCTAAAAACAGGGAGTTACAGAAAAGCAAAAGGAAGAAAAAAAAACTTGATAATTTGATAATCAAAAAAACCACTATTGAGATTTTGATGTATTTTTTCCACCATGGTTTTGATTGGCTTGTATAGTTGAGCTCTAGTGCAGTGGTCTTCCAAATATTTTCCTTAAATACTCTTAAAAGAAGCTTTTAAAATTATGTACCCACTTGCATATTTTTAATTAACATCTAAAATGTTAAACATAAGTCTAAGTAAGTTTATTTCTTTTTAAATAAACAATAGAAATTATTAAACATTTTAGATGGTGAAGTAAGTTCAACTAAGCTGTAATAGGAACAAATATGCCATGAACTACCTTATGGAATAAAGTACATTAAGTCTGAACAAAATCAAGTAAAACTTTAACCATGAGTTTTATCCAATGTGTCTAGAAAAAATATGACAGTCCATCAAAAATTTCATTTACATTCAAGAAAATAACCATAAGTCCTCCATATTGCTTCTGATGCCTGGTAGTCAGACTATTCCAAAAGAGATCCAAATATCCCCAAATTGGCTAAAATTCAGAGTATCCCAACATGAGCTGAAATACAAGTATTTTGGTAAGCTTCACAGGCAAAGGCTAGAGAAGCCTTAAGTATTTAAAGCCCATGACTAATTATCCATAGAGGTCTCCCTGAAACCAGTATTTACATTTATCTGTTTGTTTGGTTCACTGCAGCTATTTATACCCAGGCTAATTCAGCATGCTGAGATTTGGCATGGAGGGATACCGTTCTTTATGAAATGAGAGGATGACTACTGTGAACCCAGGCTCATTCTCAGAGGAATCAAATTTAGGAAAGGGTACGTAATGGAAATTGAGACTCTGGAAATTGACCCCCTTAAAAGTATATATGCAATCTAAAAGCTTTGAGATGTGCACTGAAAGTTTTAAAATCATCTCCACTTCTTAGCATTCTTAAGTCTCTAACACACTCATAAGGAAGTAAGGTAAAGATGACCTTTAATGCACACCTCACAGGAAATAGCAATGATTCAGCCTGTAGCACCCATTCCTCCAACACAGCTCAATGTGCTATCAGGTGCTTGATGCTGAGAAGAATCAGGCAGCTGCAGGTAGGTACCATCCTCTGGATGAGTCATAAGATTTATGGTATTCATTTCTCTTCAAAGAGTCTACATATCTCTTTATGAATAATGGGGTTATTAATTCAGTGGTTGAGAAAATTAATAAAATGACACCTCATTTATCTGGCATATGTGAATAATGAGCTCTTCCAGGTAAGACTACCCTCAAGATAATTAAAACATAACTTCAAGGCCTTGAAGTTAGAAAAATAAGTTCGATATTTTTTATTACAAGCTTTCTGAAATGAATAACATTTTCTGTTACCTTCTTAAAGACTGTAGAACTAAAATTGTACTTTTCATAATTACTCAGACTTGTGAGTGTTGAAAAGTAGGGCAGGCTGAGACAGTGAGGTGGACCCCACTGGTGAAGCAAAGTGGATGTGGTATGGTACACTTCCATTGGAGGATGATGGGGCGGCAGGAAAGGCAGTTGAAAGAGTTATGCTGATACCATAAAATCAAGTTCAGAGGCAAAGGTGCGAGATCAAACTTGAGGGACCAGGCAAGAAATTGAGCCCGAGTCCTTGACTCACATCAGGTAAACTTTATCCTACAGGAGCTGGCGTTCAGGCCTGAAGCTTGCAAAAATTTATTCTTTTGCATTTTAATTTTTAAATTCTGTCTTCTTTCCCACTTAAGGATCCTCGAAAGCTATTAACATCTTCTCTGTAGCCATAGCCTCAAGTACAGGGTATGCTGGTACCTAGAAGACACCCAAGAATATGCAGCCTCTTCATTGGGCCTATAACAACAGAAAGACAGGATGTCACAATAAATTAGCAAAATAAGTCTTCACTTCATATAGTCTACAGTATACTGGAAAGTACAGAAGAGTTCTTTATCCTAGGATCAAGCTCCTTAATATGGTATATACAGAAATACCTTCAGGCCATGAAGGGTGGCTCACTGCATATGACCATCTGCAATCACAGTGGGCTTTTCTGCTCTCATCCTCAATTTACAGGCACCCATCCATGCAGCTGCCTCTCTCTTGGTTCTTTAAAGAAGAAATTGGGAGGAGGAAGCCACTTCCCTAGTCAAACATCTGTTAAACAATTAGACTTTTATTCTACAAAGAATTGGGGAGTTATTTCAAAGCTGTGGTTTGCTTTAGGAAAAACAAAAAAAGCCATCCTCTCTTGCCCCTTTTTGTGTTGTTTTTCTAAAGGCAGTCTTCTGTCATTTTGGTTCCATTTGTGCCTACCCAGGAAGGAGGGTGGATATGTGTCTTGTCCCAGTCGGGGAGTGAGAAGGGATCCTTTTCACCCTTTACCTATTGTAGTACAGTAAGCCCTCTCAAATGGGGGCACCTATTTTACACCCAGGTGTAGAGAGGACTGGGCTGTACCACTGCATCCTACATATCAAGAATTGGGTAGATATGTACAAAGCATCTTCCCCTGAGCATACTCATATATCAGGGGACATGCTCTGGCTCTTATGGGCTGCTTCAAAAACCATCTCATCCAACCACCCACCATTTTCCACACCCTTCCATAATATTGATTTATTCCTTTAGTACAGAAGTGCTAGATCACCATACAACATCTTAAGCCTCCCAAATCAAGTCTACCTAATGGGATTTGCATATTTAGTCATCCCTCCAAGGTAATGTCTCAGGAGCTTTACACACTGTAATATACAGTCACTCACCCCTACTAAAGCTACCACAAAGAAATGCAGTCATCTAAGGAAAAACAGTGTACCCTCTATGCAAGCACAAACTCAGGACAAGTTTCCTACTCCCTTTCTCTAACCAGATTACCAGCCCTAAACCAGGCCTATTCAAATCGCTGGGGCTGCTATATCACTTCCCCATATACAGGCGGTAGGTTTTCCATCTCTATTCAGAGTCAAGAGTCACTAGGTTCCCATTTCAGGGGTCAACAGTTTAATCCTTGTTCTGCTCATTCCCACCCACATATGGCATCTGGGTCCTGAGGCAAGATAGAGCCCTCTAGCCTGCTCCCCAATGGGTAGACCAGTGTTGTAGGCAATAGCAATTCCCGGTCTTGACCCAGCTATACATCTTAAACTGGGAGATCCTAACTAATCTACTTCGAGGAGTTCCTTCTAGTAGCCAGTTAGTTTATGACAATGTGTGTTGCCTATGGACAGGGAAAATGGAGATATTTTCAATCCACAACAGGCAGGTAAATTTACAGAAAGGCACAATTATATAAGCACTATAGTTCTAACCATTTCCTTCTGTTCTACCTTTAAGTTCCCTAGGGAGAATTTTTTTTTTAAGTTGGAAAAAAATCTAAAATGCTGCATTATGATGTATTTGCCTTGATGATGTGCTAACTCACAATATACTTACTAATTTAATATGGTATGTTTTCAGGATATGCATTTTATACTCAATCACTCTTTTCATTCCCCTCAGCCAACAAACGTTCCAAACTTTTACCAAATACCAGAGAAAACTTAAAATAGTGTGACTTTTAGGAAACAAACCAAGTTTATTACTTATATACCTATAAGAGAGTGATAATATATCTTCCAAAATGGAATAATTTTGAAAATAAAATGGAATGTTATATATAATTACCCTGGGACAAGTGTAAATTAGTGTAAATTATAAGTGTCCTGGTATCCCCAAATGGCAACCCTGCCTGTAGAGAAAAAGCCAAGACAATGGTCTTCGTGCTTTCTGATTAGCAAATGAAGTCAAACCACTTACATATGGGATTTTATATAGTTGATCTTCATCGTTCCCTGATTCCAAATTTGGGAATTCATTTGCCAGCTAAAATTTACTTGTAACCCCCAAATCAATACTTGCAGCATTTGTCAGTAATTTGCAGACATGTGCAGAGTGGTGAAAAATTTGAGTCACCCAATGTACAAGTCCCTAGCTAAGAAACTTGTTTCAAATCTCATACTATAAACAAGTGTCCTTTTGGAGATCTGTTTAGTGCCACATTTTTTCCCATTTTGTACTTTCCATTTGTGATTTCACTGTTTAAAATGGCTCCCAATTTTAAACACTGTCTGGTGTTTCTGAGCACAAGAAGGTTGCAATGTATATTACAAAGAAACTCCATGTGTTGGTGAGCTTTGTTCAGGCATGAGTTATGATGTTATTGGCCCTGAGTTCAGTGTTAATGAATCAGCAATATAGATTAAGTAAGGTGTCTTTAAACGGAAACACACATACAATAAGATTATGTATTAATCTGTTGATGAAAATGTAAGCAGGGAAAAACAAATGGAACATTAAAATAATTAATTGGGGAGCACCCAGGTGGCTCAGTCAGTTGAGGGTCCAACTCTTGATTTCAGCTCAGGTCATGACCCCAGGGTCATGGGATTGAGCACCACGTTGGGCTTCCTGCTAAGCGTGTAGCCTGCTTGAGATTCTTTCTCTCTCTCTCTCTCTCTCTCTCTCTCTCTCTCTCTCTCACCCCCCCAACTTATTCTCTCTCTCACTCTCTGAAATAAAGAAAAAGAAAAATATTTTTAAAAAAGAAAATAAAATAATTAATGAATCAGACTTAATCAAAATTAAAAGTTTCTGTTCTCAAATGACATTGGTAAGAAAATGAAAAGGTAAGAGACAGACCAGGACAAAATATTTGTACAATGTATATGTGATAAAGGACTGGTTTCCAAACATATAAAGAACTCTCAAAACTCAATAATAAGAAAAACAACAAACTAACGAAATGGATAAAAGATGTGACTGGACTGTTCACCAAAGAAGAGGCACCACCACCAATCCCCATTTAAAACAATAAATAAATCTTCATTTGCACAGAGCTCCCCATCAGTAGCATCTTCACTGTCCAAGTTCCTGAAAGATTAGCCAATATCCTCTTTTTCATTTTTTATTCTAACTCATTTTAGTCTCCTTTCTACCTCCATTTCTTCTCTAAAACTCTTCTCAGGGAAGACTGACTATTGTCAAATCCAACATTTCCTTTTAGTTCTTATCATATTTAATCTCTGACCATTGGACACTGGCCAAACACTCCTTGTATCTCTTCTTCTTGTCCTTTGGTCAAGATTTCTTGGTTCTGTCCACCTGCTCCCTTCCCTTACGATTCTAGATGTGCTAAGTTTTCTTATTCTAATCTCAGTTTTAAAACTGCTGACATGCTGAAATCTTCCAAATTTAGATCTTCAGCTCAAACTTCCCTCCCAAGTTTACCAGTGTCTACGATGGCCTCTAGACAGTTTTCTCTGAATATGTTGTAAGCTCCTCCAAATCATCATGACCAGAATCAAACTCATCACTTCCCTATCACTCCTTTTGTGTGCTCAGTTAATGCCCTTATCTACTGGGTCAGCAAAAATCACCACGAGAGTCATTCTTCATGCTCCTGATTTCTTAGCTCCCAACAAGTGTTGTTTACTGCACAACTGCAGGGGTCGCCATTTTGTCCAATCTGCCTCCACATAGCTCCCAATGCTGTTTCTTCCTCTGAGTTCTTGCTGCCATTGCTTTGCTTTGTGCCCTCACCAGCTTCTGATTTTCAATAACTTAAATGGGCTCTTTATCTTTATTCAATGCTCCACACAATAATTAGAATTACCTTTTTTTTACATTTTTTTTAATGTTTATTTTTTGAGAGACAGAGATGGAGCACGAGCTGGGAGGGGCAGAGAGACAGGGAGTCACAGAATCTGAAGAAGGCTCCAGGCTCTGAGCTGTCAGCAGAGAGCCTGTCACGGGGCTCCAACTCACAAACCACAAGATTAATACCTGAGCCGAAGTGGGACACTTAACCTACTGAGCCACCCAGATGCCCCTAGAATTATCTTTTTAAAATCCAATCTGATTATGTTATTTCTCTGCTTACCAATCTTTGCTATCTCTGACTGACTTCAAGACAAAGGTTAAACCACTTAGCAGGAATACAAAACCCAGTAATCACATTCTGCCACTGGCCTTAATTTTCTAGCTCAAATCCTATTCCCTTCAACTAGCTTGTCCCAAAACATCTCTATTACTTGCACATTCTGTTCTCGTATGTGAAATGTTTTCCCACACCCTTTCCTTCACAGCTTGGCAAATTGTTCCTAATCATTGACATCCAGTTGACAGTCCTTTCTTTTGTGTGGCCTTCAAAGATACTCATTCTTATATTCCAATAATTCTCAACCCTGACTGCTCATTATAATCACTAATCACATGGCGGGGAGGTGTAAAAATATTGATGCCCAGCCTTCACCCACAAACATTCTAATCTTCACTGTCTAAAATAAATCTGAGCATAGAAATGTTTTGAATGTTTCCCCAGAGTATTCTATTATGCTAGGTACCAAAGATATAAAAATTTAAAAGGCAGGATGGAGTTTCTGGCTTCAAGAAGTTCATTGAAACAAGTAACTTAACTGTCATTTACAATAAAAAGGAATACACAGAGTGAAAAGATACTCAAGTAGAAGCAACCAAGGACATGGGAGGAAAAAGCACGCCAAGAAAAGCCCTTGGTGAGGACTTCTATAAATGTACCAAATATTTGGTAATTTTTTATTTGCCTGTAGAATCCTGTGATAGTTCAAAACAACTGATCTACCATTTAATCACTTTAAACAATACAACAAAAGAGCTGTTCAGTAATTAATCACCATCATATCCTTAATACCCAGAACAATGGCTGACACATATTAGATACCCAAAAATGTTTGTTAAATAAATGAATGGTCAATGGTAGCATTTAAACTTTCTTAAGAAACTGGTTTATAATAAATATCAATGTTAATTGCAAATTAAAGCTAAGCATTGTATTTTTGGTGTCAAAGATTCTGACAGATAGAACCTGTATAGGGGTTCTACTTCTTGGATGAGACAGATCATTTTAAATTAAGCTGAGAAAAAAAAGTACTGACAAAGCAGTTCACTTTCAGTAATCTGGGTTTTCCCAAATAGTGACATTAGAGCCAGTCATTTTGAATTGGACAGTTTGAGTTCAAGAGTCTGAAATGTAGGTCAGGGCTTTGCTGACATTTCCATTTGCCTCATTGCTGAAAATCTCAAGTGATTATTGACAGACAGTGGGGAAAGAGGACATGATGCAGGCAGCAAGGTAGCAGCCTGGCTCTGAAGTGGAATTATGTGCTTCAAACAAGTTGAAAGGTAAACAAACCATGATCATCCAAATGCTTAAAAACAGCTATATTTTCTATGGAAATACATGGCACAGGTTGTTTTTCTCTTTCTTTCCTTTAAAAAAATTTTTAATGTTTATTTATTTTTGAGAGAGAGAGAGAGAGAGAGAGAAAGAGAGAGAGAGAGAGAACGAGCTGGAGAGGGGCAGAGAGAAAGGGAGACATAGAATCTGAAGCAGACTCCAGGTTCTGAGCTATCAGCACCAGAGCCCTACGTGGGGCTCCAACCCACGAACTGAGAGATCATGAACTGAGCTGAAGTCGGACGCTAATCAACTGAGCCACTTAGGTGACCCTCTTTCTTTCTTTTTTAATGTTTACTTATTTTTGAGAGAAAGAGAGCACACACGAGAACACGAATGGGGGAGAAGCAGAAAGAGAGGGAGAAAGAGAATCCCCAAGCAGGCTCCTTGCTGTCAGCAAAGAACCGATGTGGGGCTCAATCCTAGATCATGACTTGAGCTGAAAGCAAGAGTCAGATACTTAACTGATTGAGCCACCCAGGGGCTCCGGTTGTTTTTTCTTGTAAGTTCTTGTGATATTTTATAGAGTGGTTACAAATGAAAGTTTATACTCAAATGTTGTCTGATACTATATCACTTTAAACAATTATTGTTGTATATATTCTATTGGGGTGAGTAGTTAACTTCTAACCAGGAACATTTTAGATTTTGTTTTGCTTATTATTTATAAAGAGAAGACCTCATATTGCTAGCAAATTATGAAAGGTGTTCCTATATTCATGGGGGTCATGGGGACCCCAGGTTTTAAGAATGTTATCAGATATTTTATGCTATATGATGAGTCATGATTTTGTTTTGCTGTCTTATATGAAAGGCTCAGGTTTTATTAAACATAAATATAACTGAATAATGTTGGTTATTAAATAATAATGTAAAGTAACATTTAAATAAAAATGTAAGTAACTGAGTAAATAATGCAACTAGTCATAAACTAATGGCAATATTGTTTGGAATTTATATAATGTGTGTCTTTTGAGCTGTATACAGAGGAAAGGAATTTTATATAAATTTAATTGGTGATAGCACATATACCTTTGTCTCACTTCATCTTTCTTCATTTTGAATGCCTTTTTCTGGAACTTCTGAACTTTTTGGCTTTTCCTAAGTTTAACTCATCAAAGACTGATATTTCTGGAACTTCTAAGGCATAGAAATCTGGCCAGGAGTGAGAGCAGAGATTTCTGATGAGAGAGACTAGATTAGAAGAAAGTGTATTTTATTAAGGGTCAAAATGTCCTAGTAAGGTAAATCATAGTGACTTTTGAAGGGTATAAAAGACCACTCTTTTACTGTACTTTTCCATCTGTATCATACCTCCTTACATACCACTGACTTTTCTTTGCCCTGTTTCCCTCCTCCCTTCCTTTCTCCCTTCCCTTCTTTTCTTCTTTCCTTCCCTCCTCCTTTCTTTTCTTCCTATTGAAATGTTCTCATCAAAGGCAATAATAACTGTTAGGGAAAAATGTAACGCCTTTATTATGGTTATTTTATTAAAATATTATAATTTAAAACTTTTTCATATTTTTTCTAGAGGGCAACAAAGAGCTATTCCCTGCTTTCAGGCATGAATCAGGTCACAATTCAATGGGATGTGGTAATAGCTATTTACATATTCTTCAACTGGTGTCATGGAGGTATAGTATTTTTACTACCTATTGCTTTCTTTTATTTAAAAATATGTTGAGTGGTTATTGTTTTCAAGGCACTATTCTAGGGTCTCTGAAGAACCAAAAATTAGATTGGGAAAAACTATATGCACATAAATATTATATGGAATGAAATAAAAGAGTCCAACCGCCCCCCTAATGGCAGAATTCCTTTCCCTAATAAACAAACCTCTAACTCATATGTGCACATTTCTATGAATAAGCATATTATTCTGAGTTGGCGTGTTCTATCTTTGAACTGTTAACAATTGTTATACGATAATCCATCAAACATTTGAATTTAATTCAACTCCACAATTTATTTGTTGACAGGCACTATGTGTCAGGCACTGGGCTAACTAAGCCTTTTATTTCTCACAACTTCATGCAATGGTATTGGCTATTATTATTCCTATCTTATAATTCACACAAACATCTGGCATTATTACAGATACAAGCATAAGCAGCTTTGAAGAATCCAGGAAGGGGATTGTCAGAAATTCAGGCATAATAGCCTTGACATCTGAGAGTTTTTACTGGGGACTTGGTGTCCTGGGCAGGGGGTAGAAATTCATTTAGTGGGAGACAAGCAACACTAAGGTAGGGTTCTAGACCTGGAAGGAAGCTTTGCAAACCATGCAAATTACTCAGAATAGTGACAAAAGCAACAATGTCTTCTGTAGGCTGGAACACAACTATATTGGTAGTTATACCAATATATTGATATATACCTCTATATATTGATATAGAGGTAGCCTTGTCATCAGAACTAGAACCCCTCCAGTAGGATATCAGACACTGCCAGAATCAGGCCAACCACTATCCAAGATTTAGGAGATTGAAATATGCAAACGATAAGTAGGACTTCTGTTGATACATTCAAGTAATTAATAGAGTGTAGAGAAATAAGTCAGGCTCCTCTGACATGGCATTAGAGACCCTAGAGCTGTCCATTAGATATTATTTTATATATTTTGTTCAATCTATGAATAGTTTTAATATCATCCAGACTACATTTTTTCCAAATTTTCTATTAACATGGTATGTTCCCCTTTTCAATAGCTCTGCTGAAATAATAATAATAAAGTTTAACATTCCTCTGACCAATCTACTAACCCCATTAAAAAGAGAAATTAACATATAACTTATTCTTACATAATCTATGTTGACTCTCACTGATTACAGATTTTTTTTTTCAGGTACTGAAAAATCATGGACTTACTAATTCATTCTTGAATGTAGCAAAGCTCGGTGGTCCAAAGTTTCTGGGGCTATTCTTTATTCTGTTTTTGAAAACCAACATTTGTCCAAATCTGAAGTCTTCTGATATTTTTTACATTTTCTGTGTATTCTCAAACACTACTCACAGCAATTTCATGATAGTATTCACATATTTTTTTAAGGTGCTGGAGATGTAGTTTGTCTAAACCTGAATTGTTGACCTTATTTAAAGTAGTCAGATGTTTCCTTAAAACTTCCTTTTCTTATCTTTGGCTTCAATTTCCCATTAATAGTGATGGAAT
This sequence comes from Lynx canadensis, assembly GCF_007474595.2. NCBI lineage: Eukaryota > Metazoa > Chordata > Mammalia > Carnivora > Felidae > Lynx > Lynx canadensis. The sequence goes on from NC_044310.1 coordinate 55,218,619, forward strand.
TATTTTTATCACTATTTTTAACATTTAAATACTTCCAATTTATACCTAAATGTTCGTTATGTAAATGGAAATATTCAATTACATTTATATTATGCAAGTTAATTCTTTAAGCATTGTAGTCCATAGCTAAGGACCTTTTAAAATCAAATAATTACCTTGATAAGATTGGTAAGATTCTAGGATGTTTTAATGCAAGTATTTCCACAAAAAGACAATAATAAATTTTCTTTGATGTGAGTTTAATTTAACTGATACTGCATTGCACTGTCATTTGAGTTTATGAAAATGACTTTTAATTATTGCTTAGGGTTATAAAAGTAATACATTCACTATATAATTTTTAAAACACAGAAATATGCAAGTAAAAATGAAAAAAGTAGACTAAGACACACAGATTATCATTGTTAAAATCTTAGTGTATTTCTCCTCATTCACTCTATTTTCTTCTGGTACTAAACCTATTATTAAGTGTGTTGTTTTGCAAGTTACTTTTTACCAAAATACATCCTGGACATTTTCCTATATTATTCCTATATATTAAATTAATGATGAATTTTAAGTGGTTATCAAGCAATAGATTTTTGTCATTATAAGAGTATGCTTTTACTCATTAAACTCAAAATTTTGTGATAAAAGTAGCCATTATCTACAGAAGAATGACAGATTGATGGAGTGCCTAGAGAATGGGGTTTGGATTCTGCAATGCCAGGTGTTATTTCTAATCTTACCTTTGAAAAATGGCATAGCCTCATAATGTGTCAGTTCTCTACTTTAAATAAGGAGAGCTAATTATATTTGCTCTTTAGACAGAGTAGCTTAAAGGCAGACTCCAGTTTTGTATCCTGTTACTGAGCGTCCACAGAAGCCTGCTAAAAGTACATTATAATAAACTAATCAATGGAAAGATACAGTTGGTCCTAAACTTTTTTCCAATGGAAATCATTTAATTAATAGGAAAAGAATAAAATTTAAATGCAACAGCATATTCATCTGACTCTCTTGCTTTAATGTTTTACATGGAATTTTTTATTTTATCTATTTGTTTCCAGGAATTACAAATATAAACTGCTCTGGCCACATGTGGGTAGAACCAGCCACAGTTTTTAAGATGGGTATGAATGTCTCTATATATTGCCAAGCAGAAATTAAGAACTGCCAACCAAAGAAACTTTATTTTTATAAAAATGGCATCAAAGAAAGATTTCGAATCACAAGAATTAATAAAACAACAGCTCGGCTTTGGTATAACAACTTTCTGGAGCCACATGCCTCTATGTACTGCACTGCTGAATGTCCTGGATATTTTCAAGAGACATTGATATGTGGAAAAGACATTTCTTCTGGATGTAAGTGTTGGGGTGCATTCAAAATTCAAATGAAAGCTAATCTAACAATTAACTAGTCTAAAATCTTATCTAAAAATAGAGGCTAATTAATATAGTTTACTTCTTGTACTAGTTTAATATAAGAATTGCAAACTGAAATGTTTCCGGGGGCCAGGTTAGTGAAATAAAGGAGTTAAGGAGGCTGGTGGGATCCGTGCAGAGAGAAAAGCACATAGAGGTCTACTGGCAAATAGCCACTGCCCAGCTCCATCATTTATAAGGATCTGGTTTTCCTAAATCTTTTTTTTTTTTTAATGTCTATTTATTTTTGAGAGAGAAAGACAGACCATGATCAGGGAAGGGGCAGAGAGAGAGGGAGACACAGAATTTGAGGCAGGCTCCAGGCTCTGAACTGTCAGCACAGAGCCTGATGTGGGGCTCGAACTCACGAATGGCGAGATCATGACCTGAGCTGAAATAGGACCCTTACCCGACTGAACCACCCAGGTGCCCCTGAATCTTTGACTCTTTAAGGGAAGACAGACATGTGAATCTTCAGTGTGAACTCTACACTTCTACACTTCTACTCTACACTTCTACACTCTACAGCAACTTTCAATGTTGCTGATGTATTCAAAAAACAAATTTTCAACACCAGCCTGTCCAAACACAGCATACATGAGGGGCAGCATCCTCAGATTTTTAAGTATTGCTCTTTTCATCTGCTTTACACTTATGTTTTTTGTTATTTGCTTTCCAAAATAATAGCATCAACCTTGAAGCAGATTCCATAAAAAAATTCTGAGACTAAGATTTACAAAACAAAAGCAGTTGCAAAACTAGCTTTGTGTGCCTGCTATACTTACCAGCTGTGTGACTTTGGGCAAGTTAACCAGTCTGAGCCTTGATTCCATGTCTGTAAAATAAGGCTAATTATTCTGGCTGTAGTAAGCAGCAAATTTTAAGAAACTACTTAAAAGCATGTTATACATTTTAAAGTGCAACACCATTGTGCAGTGTGGAGTCTTTGTCATGCTCCCTTCCCCACACTTTTGAGAATCAAATCTGAGTTTTTATTTTTCCTCATCTCCAGATTTTAACTTGCAAGAGCAAGACCACCTGGTGTTCACGACTTGCACCTAGAGTGGACAGCTAGGATACAAGAGGCTTCCTTGTTCTGAATAAGGCCATTGTCCTACTTAACTCTGGGCACCTGATCTTGCACGATTTTCAAAAGAAAGAAGAGCTATGGAAGGTAGTAGAGGTGAACTGAGGAAGGAAAATACTAAGTTTTGGGGTCAAACAATAAAGCTAGCAAACTCACACCTTAAATTGATAACACACTAAACATGCCCTAAATTATGGGAATTGAAGCCACAGGCAGACATCTTATCTGATATATGAGGGCACCTTAGCTTGTCCACATCCTCAGGAAACATAAACAACACTTAATGCTTAAATATTTTACTATTTATCGTTTGGGGGTGTTGGTGGGGTGTTGAGAGAAGATACAATTTCTTTGGAGGGCAAATAAGCAATTTTCACAGTGATGGGGAAAGGTTAGCTTTTAATTTGAGCCAGAGGAAGAAAGGAGACAAAAGAAGTGTGGCTTCCTTCTGTGGGTTCCAGTTTGGGTGACATATTGCCCCCAACAGCTCTGCCCCCAAACACAACCACCAGGCCACGTTTAGGGCCAGGGAATGGCCTTTGCCCCCTTCTAGGACAACATCATAGAAGAATTTAGATTCTCTGCTGCTGGCTGCTTAAAAAGAACATCACTCTTTCCATTTATTTACTTTGTGAGTTGTAACTTCTTACACAGACCTCTGGTTATGAGTGTGAAATTTAACTGCCAGGTAAGAATTTACTCTCTTAGACCCAAGAACCCCTGGGTTCTTGAGCTCTGCATTCTTAGCAAACAAAACTTCCTATCTAAGTAGGTCAAAAAAGGTTTCTGAGGGTTTTTGTGGTACTCTAGAAATTACATTGCTTTCACTGGGTTACTTTGATCACAGAGTATTTGTCCTGTGAGCTTTACTATGTTAACTTACCATCACTGTTTTGAACAAAATGATTACATGTATTTTTTTAGACTAGAAACAAGTCATAAAAGAGAGAGAAAATAAATGAGTCAGTGCTTTTCCTGAAAAGAAATCCAAATATATTTAAAAGCTTCTGTACTTTAATATGTAATTTGTGAAATATAAACATTATCACAATTTCTATTTTTAGCCATAATTTTAAACACTTTCTAGAATTCATCTATGATTAAATGCACACATATTACGGGAAGTTTATCAGATTCACAGCAATCATGAGATAAAATACTGTAAGATGTCTTTATTCATTTAAAAATACCACATTAAAGGGGCGCCTGGGTGGCGCAGTCGGTTAAGCGTCCGACTTCAGCCAGGTCATGATCTCGCGGTCCGTGAGTTCGAGCCCCGCGTCGGGCTCTGGGCTGATGGCTCAGAGCCTGGAGCATGTTTCCGATTCTGTGTCTCCCTCTCTCTTGCCCCTCCCCCGTTCATGCTCTGTCTCTCTCTGTCCCAAAAAATAAATAAACGTTGAAAAAAAAATACCACATTAAAAAAACATACATGGAACAGTCTGTTTCCACTTAATCATTTATTTAAAAGTTTAAATGTCTTTGACTTCCTTCAATTTTAACCATCTTTTTTTTTTTTTTAGATTATTTATATATTGAGAGAGAGAACAAACAGGGAAGGGGTAGATAGGAAGAGAGAGAGAGAGGGATAGAGAGAATCCCAAGCAAGCCTCCATGCTGTCAGCACAGAGCCCTGTCAGAGTGGAGCCTGACTCGGGGTTTGATCTCACAAACCATAAGGTCATGACCTGAGCCAAAGTCAAGAGCGCCCCAAATTTTAACCATCTTTGATCTCTATTTATTGGGATGAAAGCAGAGTTCTTATCCAACAAAAGTCCCTGAATATTTGTCTTTAGCGTTGCTATCTAGTACCATTATTACAGGCACAATTAGGCTGACCTGTGCTCTCCTTGGGTAAGGAATTACAGAGTGATCTTTGCCAGAAGCATTGTGCCTCTGTTCACTGTAAATTCTTCTCATTATCATTTTATTAATCAAGCCAGTCAAATTATGAGATAGCTTTACTGAGTGGTTGCTCTGCGCCAAAAATATGTTAAATGGTAGAAATTAAAAGAAAAGGGACTCTGCCTTTAAGAAACTCTCAGTAGAAAATGATCGTTGGCTAGACTCTGAATTCACGAGAAATCCGGCCTGTGATTAATAAGTGCTCCAATAATAGGGGAGGGATGGGATTGCTAGGAAAAAGCAAAAACATAAGCCTCATACTTAAATGAGGGGGTTTTTACCCTTGACATTGGATAAAGGGGCAATGAGATTAATAATAACCCCATCTTATTCTCATAACCATAATCATACTCCCATCTTTACATAGCTTCATATGAACAAATATTCTGTTTATTTGCATATGTGTATATAAACTATTTGATATTTTGCAAAGTTAATTAACCACTAGACATTTACAAACCTGAGCACTCACTTCATATAGAATGCTGTGGAATAACAACCCAAAAGACTGACCGTTGTTTTTTATGATGGCCAAATCAATGATACTCTCTGGCTCATGTCTCAGGGGGAAAAAATAACTTCAGCACAAATCACTGTAATCAGTGCAGGACCACAACTCAATCCATGTCCAAAATGACTTAAATTTACCCCCTTTATGACTCAAATAAAAAAATTTCTTTTCCCCTACTTGGAGTCCAGTTTGTCCCTATTGTAATTCAATGCTACAACTCACCAAAATGTTCTAAAGAACTTTAGTATGTTCTTACTGCTTGAAATAGTTTTTTAATTGTAAAATCAAATTGCATACAATGTAGAAAGTTTTTAAAAATTTAGACCAGCACAAAGGAAATACCCATCATCTCTATAATTCCATAATTTCACTACTAGCAATCCTTCTTTAATAATTTGAAATAGATCTTTCAAGCTTCAGTCTCTCTGTCATCTCTCCCCCTCTCTCTCCTCCTCTGTCTCCCTCTCCCAACCCTTCTCTCTCTGTCTATGTCTTTCTGTCTCTCTCACTACAGTGTTTCACAGCCTGCATTTTTCACTTTATCATATGGCCAGAATTTACTTAATTAAACATATTCCTAGTGCTTTCCGGAGGCCAGATATTTAAACTATCTTCTACAACTTTGTTTTTGGATGTATTTTAGGAGTTTATTATAGTTTATTTAACCCTATTTTGGGGTATTAGGTTGTCTCCAACTTATTCATTATTATAGACAATACTTTAAGAGGGACACACTCTTGGCCAAATATTTTTGTGTATCTTTGAACATTTCATTAAGGATGCATTCCTAGATGTAAAATTGCTGGGTTGCAAGATATTGCTCTTGATTTTAAAGATAGTAATATGTAAAGTGCTCTCCATAAAGGTTGTACCAGTTTGTACTCCCACCAACAGGAGTGTTAGAGGATTTCCCTGAAGTCCATTCCAACACTGTGGATTACCATTTTTTCAAAATCCTTGCCAATTTTATAGGTCTAAATGATATCTATTATTGTTTCAATTTGTAATGAGGAAAACTTTTTCATATATTTATTTTTTGATTTTACAAGTAATATTCTTAGTAGATGATGTGCAGGTGAAGTGTAAGTATATATTTGTACGTAAGATAAATATTTGGCTATAACCTCAGGTGCATAGATGTCCATATTTTTATTCTTCCTGAGCCCCCATTCTTCCATTTTTCTTGTCATTTGCTGAGTAGTCAAGTTTTGCAAGCAGTATTGTGAGTGTAGGGACAAGCCGAGAGAGCCACACCTGAAAAGTGACTACATGATAAACACTCCATATTTCCATACTTCTTTTTTTGATCTTGACCTTGGTCATTTATTGTTGGATGATGTAACTGAAAATTGCAGATGTCATTCTATAGTTGTTGGGGTTTCATAGACTTCAGAGACCATTAGGGCTCCAATAATGTCATTGGAATTCTCATCTTTTCCTATCTCTTCATGGGTTTTTTCCCCCGTGTTGTCTTAATTCTTTTTTTTTTTTAAGATTGTTTTTCTCCTAATTTTTATTTATTTTTGAGAGGGAGGGAGGGAGGGAAGGAGAGAGAGAGAGAGGGAGAGAGAGAGAATCCTAAGCAGGCCCTGTGCTGTCAGTGCAGAGCCTGATGCACGGGTTTGAATTCACAAACTGTGAGATCAAGAGCCTGTCACTTAACTGACTGAGCCTCCCAGACACCCCTATGTTGTCTTCATTCTTAAATCCAAGATGGCCACCAGCAGCTCATAGCTCACATGTTACTCAGAGACAGCAATTTCTAGGGGTAAGAAAATACTTCTTACAATGGCTCTCCAAAAAGCCCCTTGGAGAATGTTGATTGGTTCATCTTAAATCATGTGTTCATTCCAAAGGGAAATACTCTTTAGTCAGCCTAGGTCAAGGATACACTTGTAGGTAAAGCCTAGTGAGTAACAGCCCTTGAGGCAGGAGTGGAGTGGGGATGAGGTTGGGAGTGAGCAAGATTTCAGTTCTCAAAAGGTAAAGAAGCTAACAGATAAAAACTAAACAATGTTCTCGATATTATGGTCACTTAGAAAAAGAGCTAAAGGGGATGCAGGGAGGGAGAAAGAGAATGTTGAAATAGAATTCTGTGAATACCAAAAAAATTTTAATTATTTTAGAGAAAGAGCACATGAGTGGGTGAGATGGGCAGAGGGAGACAGAATCTTTTTTTTTAAGTGTTTATTTATTTTTGATAGAGAGAGATACAGTGTGAGTGGGGGAGGGGCAGAGAGAGAGGGAGACACAGATTTGGAAGCAGGCTCCAGGCTCTGAACTGTCAGCACAGAGCCTGATATGGGTCTTAAATACATGAACCGCAAGATCATGACCTGAGCCAAAGTCAGATGCTTAACCCACTGAGCCACCCAGGCATTCCAGGAGAGAGACAGAAACTTAAGCAGCCTCCAGATTCAGCACTCAGCACAGAGCCTGACATAGTACTTGATTCCACAACCCTGGGATCATGACCTCAACCGAAATCAATAGACAGACACTCAACAGACTGAGCCACCCAGGAGCCCCCCAAAAAACATTTAGTCATTTTTTATTGTGGTAAAATATACATAATATGAAATATATTTTTTAACTATTCTTAAGTGTATAGTTCTGAGGCATGAAGTACATTCACACTGTTCTGCAATCACCATCATTTTCCATCACTACCATTCATTTCCAGAACTATTTTCATATTGCAAAACTGAAACTCTGTGCCCATTAAGCAACTCTCATTTTCCCATCCCCCACCCTGGCAACCATCTACTTCCATCCATGTTGTAGCATGTATCAGAGTTCCCTTCCTTTTTGAGGCTGAGTAATAGTCCATTGTATGTATAAACACTAAACTTTTAAAGTGAGTAGTGGAATAGGTGCCAGAAGAGGAAACAGTCTGATGGGGTGAAAGAAAAAACACTTTTTTGGGATCCTTTCACAAGAGCCAAAGGCAAAGGTTTCAAGGGGAAAGGGACCAAAACAGCAAATGCTGCAGAAGTCAAGTTCAATGGTGATTGCACAGATATTTCGGAATTTGTTAATTAGAAAGTCATTAACGACCTTCACAACAGTGGTTTTGTTGGAATTGTGGGTCTGAATCTTGATTGTCTGGGGTTCGAGAGCAAATGGGAGATGAAGTAAAAGACCAGTATAATATAGGACCCTTAGTTTAGATGTTAAAAAAAGGAGATAGTGGTAGCTGAGGAGAGAGAATTTGAGGAGTTATTATTATTATTTTTTTTGATAGGAGAAACTTGATCATATTAGTATCCCCAGAAGAGTGGAGAATATAGTATACAAAGGAGAGTAGCAATGTTTGATGGCAAAGTAGGATGTTAGGTGAGGTGGTAGGGATGGAATGAGGGAAGTATTGAATGCCAGTTGGGCTGGTTTCCTAAATAAAATGGGAAGTTTATCAGCTAGCTACTTTATAAAGAACTTTACGCTTGTATGGTGGCTCCTAAGTGATACATTTTGTTGCAGATCCACCAGATGTTCCTGACAAGGTAACCTGTGTCATTTATGAATATTCAGGCAACATGACTTGTACCTGGAATTCTGGGAAGCCCACCTACATAGACACAATGTATGTGGTGTATGTGAAGAGGTAGGTTCCTTCAACAGTTTAACATGAGCAATTCCATTCCATTCCAATGTTCTGCCTCCAGCAGGGATCCAAAAAATGAGCCTTAAGCATTAAATGTATGCTGATTATCCCCAATTCCCTAATTATCATCAGTGAAGCTACCTGAACCCTTTTTGGGCCATTAATATTTTCACTCTGTGGGACAATGCGTTCTATAATCTTTCTGCCCTTTAATTCATTGGTACGTAACTGGGGTCAGGGACCTGATGCTGATATAGCACAGAATAGTTTTAAAAGGATCTTTGCTTCAACCCCAGCTCTATCCTCATTCTAGGGTTTAGGCAACTTGCTCAACCTCTCCAAATTGCCTTTCTTTATCTTTAAAATGGATCTAAAAAACAGAGCCTAATGCACAGGTTTATTCTAATTATTTAAGTGGAATTTGGCTTTTAAAGCGTGCAGCACAGAGCCAGGTCCACCATTAGCACTAAATTCATGGACGCTACTAGTTATTAATAATGATCCCCAAATCTTAAATTTGGTGCCTGTACAGGCCAACCCTCTTTTCTGGTTTGCCCGAGACTAAGGGAGTCTCCAGGACACAGGACTTTGAATTTTAAAACTGAAGTAATAACTGAGTGAAAGTGCTAATTTTCTATCTGCAGTCCAGGAGGGCTTTGAGGAAATGCTCTTGTTACATGCTTAACAATAGCTGTTACATGCTTAACAATAGCTGTTACATGCTTACCAATAGCCAGATTTCGGGAGCCAAGGTGACTATGCAGCCAAACCTCTTAAGTTTTTATGCTTAAAGATAAATTGTTGATCATAAAAGTTGTACTACTTCGTACTAAATTAAATTTGAATGCTTATTCAGAAATTGCAAAATAGGAAAAGGTTGATATGAAAAAATCCCTTTCCCCTCCCCAATGTACACAGCTGAAATCTTTCTTTGTTACATTTAAACTATATCCATGTATGCTAGTCTGTTTTTGAATCCTCTGCGATTGTTAAAGATGAAAATGAAATTAATTTTTAAAAAGTTATGGGCAAACAGGGTTAAGTTAGTCACCCATCATGTTTCCCATTTTATTCTTTTTTTTAAAGAATGCCTTCAGTGGTGTATTTGAAGTAAACTTTTTTTTGTCTGTTTGTAACTCTCAAAAAAACTACTTATTTTTTAAAAAGCATTTATTGGGGGAGCGCCTGGGTGGCTCAGTCAGTTAAGCGTCCAACTTCAGCTCAGGTCATGATCTCATAGTTCACAAGTTTGAGCCCCACATCAGGCTCTGTGCTGACAACTCAGAGCCTAGAGCCTTCTTCAGATTCTGTGTCTCCCTCTCTCTCTGCCCCTCCCCTGCTTGTGCTCTCTCTCTCTCTTTCTCTCTCTCTCTCTCTCAAAAACAAACATTAAAAATTTTTTTAAAAAATAAAATAAAAAGCATTTATGGGACCTTTACTATTTGCTAAATACTGGGTCAAAACTTTATATGTGCTACTTCATTTAGTATCTTACACAACCTTGTGAGGTAAATATGATTATTTTTCCAGTTTTTGTAGACAAAGTAACTGAGCCTCAGTGGGGTTAGGCAATGCGTCCAGAGCCACACAGCTCCAGAGAGGGAGAGGTGGGATTTGAACTTGGGCTGGCCTGACTACCACTGCTGAAGTGGTGTCGGAACCAGATCACAGGGCATATTTGAGAGATGATAACCAGGTCTCATCACAATAGAACAGAATAATCTTCCAATCTTCTCTCTCTCCACGTGTAACATACTCAGAATAATTTTAATTAAGTAAAACATAAAAAGCAGCACTTCTTCATTCAAGAAATTCTATGTAAAAACCAGGCAGATTTTACGAATACATTGCTAAGTCTGGAGTAATGGGCTCCATGCCACAGGCAAGACGCTCACTCACACCTGTCATTCTGAGCAGGGGTTAGACAGAGGCAATGTATCAAAAGGATGATGGAAACACTGAGTCACCTTATTTAAAGCATAAGCATTCTATGATTTTAGTATATTCACAGAGTTATGCGACCATCACCACAATTTCAGAACACTTTCTTATGCCAAAAGGAAACCGCGTATCCATTAGCAGTCACTCTATTTCCCTCAACTTTCCCATCCCGAGGGATCCTCTGGGGATTTGCCTACTTTGGACACTTCATATAAAAGGAGTCATACAATACGTGGTCTTTCCATGACTGGCTCTTCCACTTATCATAAGCCTTTCAACATTCATCCGTGGTGTAGCATGTATAAGCACTTCATTCCTTTTTATGACCAAATAATGTTCCATATATGAATATATCACATTGACTTTATCCATTCATTGGTTGATGGACATTTGGGTTATTCCTGCTTTTTGGTTATTATGAGTAATGCTTCCATGATATTCATGTACAAGATTGTGTGTAGACCTAAGTTTTCATTTCTCTTGAGCATACACTTAGGAATAGAATTGAGAGGTCATATGTTAACTCTGTTTAACCTTTTGAGGAACTGCATACTATTTTCTAAAACAACTGCACTATTTTACATTCACTCTGGGAGTGTATGAGGGTTCCAATTTCTCCACATTCTTGTCAACACTTAGTATTTTTGTATTGCTTATTGCCAACCTAGTGGATATGGCTTAATTCATTTAAGTCCCACTTACTTGCCCTCTCAGGTTCTTGAGAATAAAATTGCACTATATTTGAACAGGCATACCACAATTTGAGAAGATATATTTGTTGAACAAAAACTTGCCAACCACCACCTAATTTCCTAGTTAGTCTCATAAAAATGTTCTCCAAATATTTTGATTATTATAGATAGATTTCTTTTAAAATCTATTAATGCATTCAGTGATATATATTTAAATTATTTACACATGGCTTTTTCTGAGAAACACATCTACCTTACAAAGTGAGAAATACCTAGTAATTATGAGTATTGAGATTGTTCTCAATACTCAAGTCGCCATGAAAATACTAAAAATAGATTTATTAAAGATCATGCTTTTAGAGCTATCCACTGGAAAGAACAGGGGCTTTCGAGTTTTACTTTTGATTTCCAGTTCTAAGATTTATCAGTTAGGTGTCTTTTATGATGCAAATATCAGAAAATCTAACTGCAGTGACTTAAACATATGGGGCTTTATTTATATCAAGCCATAGTGGTAGGTATGACAGAGCTGGCATGATTACTTCAATGATATCCCAAAGGCTTTTTCCAACTTTTTCCTCTATAAGTTTTAATGTGTAGGCTTTACTCTCAGAAGCTGCACCCCTAGGCTTCACATCCAAATCCCAGGCAGGAAAAAGAAGGTGAAGGAAAAAGAACATCTCCACCTATAGACTTCCACTTGGATCTCATTGGCCACGACTGAGTTACATGTCTACTCTATCTGGATGGGAACCTAGGAGAAGGACATTGTTGATAGAATTTAGTACTGTCATCTAACAATGTCTGCCATAATTGCTAGCTGTGTGATCTTAGAAAAGTTATTTAGCTTGGCTGAGCCTTACTTTCCTGTGAAATGAGGATAAGCAATACTGTACTGGGTGTTACAAAATTTATAAGAACACAAACTATAAAAAAAGACTTGCAAAAAGGAAGCACTTAGAAACAACAAAAAGGCAGAGTATTAAGGTGACACTCAAGGCTGACATACTAGTCTTGATTTGTTTTAAAATTAAAACCTGACTTATTTGGGTGAGGAGACTAATTAACATAAGTCCATTAAGAAATGGTCATTGGTGGGGTAGGGGCTGGGCACTGGTTGGCTCAGTCAGTTAAGCATCTGTCTCAGGTCATGATCTCACGGTTTGTGAGTTTGAGCCCCACATTAGGCTCCATGCTGTCAGCATGGAGTCTGCTTGAGATTCTCTCTCTGCCCCTCCCCTGCTTACTCTCTCTTTCTCTCAAAGTAAATAAATAAACTTAAACAAAAAGATCATTGGGGTGCCTGGGTGTCTCAGTCAGTTAAGTGTCTGACTTGATTCCAGCTCAGGTCCTGATTTCATGGTTTGTGAGACTGAGCCGGGCTCTGGGCTGACAATGTGGAGCCTGCTTGGGATTCTCTCTTTCTCCCTCTCTGCCTCTACCCTACTTGCACTTGCACACACTCATGGGCTTTCTCTCTCTCTCTCAAATAAAAAAAACTTAAAAAATGATCATTTACAAGATATTATAAACAATAATTTTACTCATTTTCAGGTAACAGTCATTTTAGACAGATGAATATCTAGAAAAAAGCTGTTAAATGTGCTCTGAAAGACTAATTTTTTAGCTGTTGTGCATGTGTCAGTAGGAAACTCACTCATTCATTCAAACTAGAAATGTAATCTCAAAATGGGCAAGAATTTTTGCTTATTTTGTTCACTGCTACATCACTTGAGTCTAGAATGGGGCCTGGCGCATTGTAACTGCTCAGTTGATAGTCACTGAGTGGTTATTCTGATACGTAGACATCGACATTTCCTGCATTCTCCCATCACAGTCAAGTTAAATGATACTAATACAAAGTCTTACATTTTAGAAAAACTTTTTTCGCCTTTTCTGAAACCAACAATAAATTACAGCCAAACGCAGACAAACCTAACCCAAATTCTGAATTGGCTGAGTCTAGATTAATAGAATTGTTTCATAGTTTAAAAAGAACATAAAAATGTGAAGGATTAGCATAAAAATGAATGTTCTCCTCTAGCAAAATCAAAGAATGAGCTCCTATAAGCACAAACAGGAAAACACAATTAAAAACACACCAATGAGTTGAAAAAAAAAAATACAGAAGAGAAAGTTAATTTTTCTATCAAAACTGCCTTCCCGGGGCGCCTGGGTGGCGCAGTCGGTTAAGCATCCGACTTCAGCCAGGTCACGATCTCGCGGTCCGTGAGTTCGAGCCCCGCGTCAGGCTCTGGGCTGATGGCTCGGAGCCTGGAGCCTGTTTCCGATTCTGTGTCTCCCTCTCTCTCTGCCCCTCCCCCGTTCATGCTCTGTCTCTCTCTGTCCCAAAAAAAATAAAAAAAAATAAAAAAAAAAAAAAAAAAAAAAAAAAACTGCCTTCCCCCTCACCCCCAGGAAAAAGTTGACTTATAATCAGTTTGTGGTTGAGGTAGTTTAAAAAGGTTATACTAGATCCTGGGTTTTTAGGGTATTTTCCATTTTGGCGGGTAGGTAGAGATCAGTATTTGCAAGGTTTCACTTCCAACTCATGTGGTTCTGTATTCCAGTAAAACTACATTTACAGAAGAGGCATTTCACCTCAGCCCATGGACTTGTTCCACTAGTGGCAGAAAGGTGACATTCCCTGTATGGCAGCCTAGGGGCCATCGGGCTTCCATTCATATACCCTCCTCTGCTGTGGTTTGCTGTTTATCAATAAGCGGTGGTAGGAAAAACCAAAAAAGAAGAAACTCTGGTAATAAACGTCTACCTACTATTGTCTATTACCCTCAACAGCTTCATGTAAATATGTTCTTTCTTTATCTTGGAAACTCTTGCAGTGTCCTTGCAATGTCTTCTACTCAATAAATACTTGTTGAATGAAAAAGAATTCATCATGGCCCCTCATTTTATTCCACTCAAGTCAATCTAGCAAATATTTATTTAGCATTTTGCTTCTTCTTGTTACTATGTTAAACTCTAGAGAGTTTTTGTAGATAGGCACCATCTCTGTGCATGACAAGCTCATGATCTCACTAGAATAACACAAATGATGGAATTTTCAGGCACTATGAAAGACCAGTAGGGCAATTATTTTTTGATATCATTGTAGACCCCCTAAGATCAATTGCTTATTCTGTCAATTCATAAGGCCTGCCTGTTTTTGCCACCTCTTCTTCTCCATACGCATATTCTTTTTTTTTTTTTTAATTTTTTTTTTCAACGTTTATTTATTTTTGGGACAGAGAGAGACAGAGCATGAATGGGGGAGGGGCAGAGAGAGAGGGAGACACAGAATGGGAAACAGGCTCCAGGCTCTGAGCCATCAGCCCAGAGCCCGACGCGGGGCTCGAACTCACGGACCGCGAGATCGTGATCTGGCTGAAGTTGGACGCCCAACCGACTGCGCCACCCAGGCGCCCCATATGCATATTCTTAATAACCAGAAAGAGGTCTTAAGTACGATTCCAAATATTTTTAAGGCTGTGATATTACATTTCTGTCATTCTTTTAGGACTCAATAAGCAGTCATATTTTTAAATCCATTTCCTCACCAATTCTGTATCTGTACTAGCAAAGCTAATTGTGGTTGGGGACAAATGCAAACTTACTGACTGATATGACTATATATTCATGACCACTAATCTCAACTGGGCCCTGACAGCTACCCAGTATCCTACCACATTTCACTGGCCCAGTCACTGCTCCACTAAGCCAGATAATTATTTCATTACTTTTTGTCTCATTTCTGGCCTCCAGAATGTTTTCTCTCTCCTTGTGCTCTGTCGATGACCTGCTTTCTACTTCATTGAGAAAATAGAAGCAATGAGAAATATGATAAGTTCCCCCATCTACTGACACATTGACCTCCCTATCCATATACTTGGTCTTCCTTTTTACTACTGTGCATGAACTACTGTTTCCCTGAGGCCAACTCTCCACCTCTTGGGCTAGATCTTACCCCTCCTGCCTCCTGCTCCCACAATGTTCCTCTCTTTCTTCTGCATCTTACCTTTTCTATCTTTACTGGATCATTCCATCGGCTTGCAGCATCTGCCCTCTTGAAAAATATAACTTTCCCTTGGTCTTTCCCCTCCACTACTCTATTTTTCTGCTCCTCTTTATGGCCAAACTTCTCAAGAGTTGTCTGTACTCTTTTTTAAGTTTATTTATTTATTATTTTGAGACAGAAAGTGCAGGAGGGGCAGAGAGGGAATCCAAAGCAGGTTCCCCACTGTCAGCACAGAGCCTGATGCGAGGCTTGAACCTATGGAATGACAAGATCATGACCTGAGCAAAAACCAAGAGTTGACCGCTTAACCAACTGAGCCACCCAGGCACCCCAAGAGTTGTATGCACTTTCTGTCTCTTTCTCTCTCATACTTTCTTTAAGCTAGTTTAGTCAAGTTTTCACTTTCCACTGAGACAGGTCTTAACAGTGTCACCAGTGACTTCCCCATTGCCAAATCAAATGGTTTATTCTCAGTCCTTATCTTCCTTATGAGGAGCATTTAATAGCTTTTCGCCTCCTTCTTTTAGCTTGGAGGATACTACTCCCTTTTGATTTTCCTCCTACCTTCCTGGATGCTTTCTCTCAGTCTCTTGCTGATGTGTCTTCATTTCCAGTGAAGTAACAAGCCCCCAGAGTTTTATTCCTAGCATCTCCTATTATTTGTATCTACACTCATTACCTAAAAGATATAACACAAATTTATAGTGTAAAACTCCCTAATTTATCTAGTTTGAGTCCAGATATCTCCCCTGTCTGCAGTTACCATATATCTAATATCTTATTCAGCACTTCCTCTTAGACATCCAAAAGGTATCTCAAAGCTAATATTTTCAAAACCCAAACACTCCCACTTTCCTTTCTCCGTACTTGCATTCCCCTTCTCAGTAAATGGCAACTCCCTCTTCATTTTATTTGGGCCCAAATCACTGGAGTTGTCCTAGATTACTCCCTACCATGCTCTTAACAAAATTAATCAGCCAAACCTATAGGATTTGACTTCTTCTCACTACCCAGTTTGCAACCCCAGGCCAAGCCATATCATCCCTCATCTGACTTAGTACAAGAACTTCCTAACTGGTGCCCTAGCCTCCACCTTTGCCCTCCTAGAGTCATTCACAAGTAGCCTTTTCACATGCACCTCAGATCATGTCACTCCTCTGCTCAAAACCTCCCATTTCAAAGCCAGAGTCCTCCAGAGGCTCTTTGTGACCTTACAGTACCTTCTATATCTCTCCCTCCTCCAGAACTCTCGGATCTCATCTTTAATCCCTTTCTATCTCCTTTACGTACACCAAGCCTCACTGACCTCCTTGCTGTTTTTGAACTGGACAAGTATGATCCTGCCTTACGGCCTTTGTATTTCCCTAGAAAGTTCTTCCTCCAGAGAGGAGGAAAATCACCTTCTCAGGCCTTCCGCATCTTCTTTTAAAATAAAAAATCCCCACTCCTGCATCTAGCACTTCCTAACCCTTTTTTTGCTTTATTTTTCTTCTGAACATTTATCACCATAGGACATATTATATATTCATTTATTTCCCCCAGAATGTGTGCTCCATGAAGGTCAGGACTTTATCTGTTTTGTTCATTGTTGTAGTCCCAATGTCCAAGGTAATACTTGGAACATAGTGGATATTAATTAAATATTTGTTGAATGAGTGGTTAACTAAATGGAAAACGCTATTAACCGTTATCACCATAAATTCGCAATGTTTTTTATTGAAAATCTATGAAATACAACTAGGGCTAGGTGCATAGTAAACTTCAGAGAAACATAAATCATGCTGACTCCCTTCAACAAAGAATCTGTTATGTAATAAAAACACACCAAAAACAGAAATAGAAATAAGAAATTAAAAAGAAACTTTGTAATATAAGTTTTATGTAAAAATAGTCCCAAAGTATAGTCAGTCACTCATTATTACTAGATTCCTCATCTAAAACAGTGTTCATGGTCTAGGTGCTAATAGGAAGGTAGACTTTAAGCAGAATTAAATTACCTAATAACTATGGTTCATGTTGGTTTAAGAATGTATTTGCATTTTGACTGTGGTCTCAATTTTTGTGGTAAAAGAATTAGCCGCAAACCAATTAAGGACATGCATGTGGTTTTCTCTGACTGGAAAATATTCAAAGATGCCCTACTTGCTACTTACCCTTAGTTGCCATTTTCTTATTTTTACATTTGAATTCTTACTGAGCATGAGGTTGGCATACCTTAAAAGCAATTCTCTGTAATTTATTTATATTCTGCCTTATTTCAGAAGAAATATAAGGGAACTATGTAAACACCTCTGAATTTAATGGAATGATTTGATTTCAGCTACAAGTAATATAAAAGAAATTTCACTTGTTAATATAACAACTTTTAAGGTTTCATTTGTATTCTTTAGAATGTGTAAGTCATGTCACAAATACCTTTTGATTAATAATTATCTGTTTCATAAACCCTTTATTATGCATGAAACCACCTGCTCCATGCTTCCTTATCTCACCAACTCACTTATCTGATTTTACTCATGATAACGATGTTATTCTTCCTATTGCACAGATGAGTAAACTGAAGTACATAGAGGTTAAGTAACTGGCTCGATTCCCACATTTTATCAAGGGGCAGAGCCAGGATTTGAACCTATAGATTTTTTTTTTTAAAACCCAAGCCCTCTGCTTTTCATCACTATGACATGTCCTTGTCCTCTCGTGGCATTCATAGTGATTTCCCTGCTGCTGAGAGGAAAGAGGCAGCACCGGAAAACATGCACTGAGGGTTAAAAACCTGGGCTGAACTAGGGTAGTTGGTGCCACCTGCATGCTATGGAGACCGGTCACCCCTACCCACGTTTCCCTGTCAGCCTTAGAGAGATTCTTTGACTGCCTGCTGAGATTATCCTGCTCTGGTAGTGATAGGTTTAAAATATAGATATTCTATAATTTTTGTATTATTTTGATTCATAAATGTATTTATTGCTTGGTAGTGTGAGGCTGGTTCCTCTTTTCCTCCCTGGAGTTCTGTGTCGCAGCAAGCATGCCACTCTGGATTCTAACAGATCATAGTGGCTGGCAAGTTATAATCTTGGCTGGGAGAAATTCGGGAGATGTTGAATAGACACACAATGGTAATAGGACATTAAGTGCAGCCTGTAGGGATGAAATGATTGTGAGTTTTAAACTCTTCCTTCCCCACAAATCCTATCAAGTCAGCCTCCCAGGACAGAAAAAAGTTGATGGTATTAAAGAAACCAAGCAGTGCTTGCCTCAGCAACACAAATACTATAACTGGAATAGTGCACAGAAGATGAACATGACCCCTAATCAAGGATGACAAATTTGTGAAGCATTTCTATTTGTTAAATCTAAGAATATAGGATACTTGTCTTTTCACCTGTGTTCAAATTCCAAGGTTATTTCCCTCCAAAGTAGTAGATCTATATTAAGTTAGGTTCCACAATGCAATAAAATTAATGTAGGAATCTACAAGTAATACCAAACAGATAATAGAGATAAAGCCTAAACCATGGCCACAGCTATCAAAACAGGAACAAAAGATAAAATAAGAAAATTGGGTCACTTGGGTGGCTCAGTAGGTTAAGCATCCGATTTCACCTCAAGTCATGATCTCTCAGTTTGTAAGTTCGATCCCCACATCGGGCTCTCTGCTGTCAGCGAGGAGTCTGCTTTGGATCCTCTGTCAGCCCCCCCACCCCCACCCCACCGCCCCTCTCCTGCTTGTGCACTCTTTCTCCCTCAAAAATAAATAAACATTTTAAATAAGAAAGGAATAGTTAAATAAATGCTTCACCTTCTTTGGTTGAAGGGTAACAGAGAAAAAGTTGTTAAAAATGGCAAACTGAGGACATCAGAAAGGCAACCTGCTGTTGACAACAATGAAGATACCAGCAAAAAGTGCTGATGTGCATGGAAAGATAATTCAGTTATACATATGCTATAGTTCTGTCTTAGGCAGATATCCAAATGCATCTCCCAGTGAGACTGCAGATATTCAGTAGCTGTACACATGAAATAGTAATAGAAACCAAGGTGAGTGAGCTGAGGGAAAAGGCAAGCACCAAGAGGGTCAAGAGTTGACCCTCCCTGTGGTGGGGTTAGAGGAGTGTGGAGAGCAATCCAAGTGGAGGGTTGGAGGAGAAAAGATGTCACTAAGCAGGTGTAAGAAAAAGATGTAGGTAGGCTCTCTCACCCAGAAGACAGAGTCCAGGTAGCCAAGGGAAGTTAAGAATTACAAGTAATCAAGAGGGACAGAGGCTACAAAGAGGATCCAGGACTTCACCTTGGAAAGGATGCCATTTTAGAAGAGTAGTTTCAGGGTGCCTGGGTGGATCAGTCAGTTGAGCCTCCAACTCTTGATTTTGGCTTAGGTTATGATCTAATGGTAGTAAGATTGAGCCCCAGGATGGGCTCTGCGCTGGGCATGGAGCCTGCTTGGGATTCTTTCTCCCTCTCTCTCTACCCCTCTCCCACTTGCACTCTCTTTCTCTAAAAAAGAAAAAAGAAAAAAAAAGAAGAAAAGTTTCATGGGAAAACTGAAGGCATAAGACACAAGAAAAGGCTTAAAGAACAAGTGGAAATGGTAACTTGGATGTAGCTGCCAGAGATGTAGAAAATATGACTGAGAAGCTTAAGAAAAGGACATAAAAGGAGTTGGTAGTTCAGGGT
The DNA here is from genome assembly GCF_007474595.2 of Lynx canadensis. NCBI lineage: Eukaryota > Metazoa > Chordata > Mammalia > Carnivora > Felidae > Lynx > Lynx canadensis. Next base: position 55,238,451 of record NC_044310.1, read on the forward strand.
TCAATAAATGTAAACTTAGTGAAGTCTACTGAAAACACTTTCATGTTATGAATAGATCCAGCTATAGATAATGGTGTGTAAGTGTCTGAGGTGGCTCAATGTTTATCTCTGCAGATTTCCTCATGAGTTCTAAACCGAGAGAAACCAAAAAGCCAGCAGGTGAAAATAGAAATATAATAATAGTTGTGTTTAAATATTTTAAAATATATATTTAAATATTTAAATAACTTTAAATGTTTAAAATATTTTACAATATTTATTACAAATGAAGCTTGTTAATGGAGAGCATGGTTTTGGTATGTAGCAATAGTAAACTTTCTAACATTGGTCTTCCCAGACTTACTGCTCTTGCCCTCAATCACAGCCGGTATTAGACAGCTGCACATCCCCACTTGGAGACCAACTCCTCTAAATCTTACAGCTTATCAGAGAAGACCAATAAAGGTCATTTCTGTGGTCTTCTGACTCCCAAGGGAAAACAAGAGAGAGGAAGGGACTGAGATGCATGTGGCCAGTTCTTCATGAGTAGAATCATGCTCACCTTCAAGAGGGATGAGTGAGCAAGGGAGGGATGAGATAGAACCAGGGAGGTTTAAGGACAGTCTCTCCTCACAGAAACAAGAAAAGAAAGGAATAAACATTTCTCAGTATTCCCGCCACCACTTACCCCCTAAAAATATAGTGGAGTAGAAATTTTTAACTGATTAAGTAATCTGTCTGCCCAACACGGAGCTCCAACTCATGACCCCCAGATTAAGAGTGGCATGCTCTACCACCTGCACCAGCTAGGAGCCCTGGAAAGTTTTAACAGATATAAAAAAGAGGCTCCAACGTGCTGACAGAAGCCAGTGAAGATTAATAAAATTTAGAATTTTAGCCTTAACAAATAATATTTGAAATTTCACCTTAGTGAAATTTAACTTTTTATTAAATTGGCTGATTAGAGATTGTCACACATCCAATTATAAAAACTTAGATAAACATAATTTGAAGTGATGATTCAGTAGCCCTATCTCTTGGGGCACCTGAGTGGCTCAGTTTGGTTAAGCATCCAACTCTTGATTTTGGGCTCAGGTCATGATTCCAGGGTTGTGGGGTTAAGTCCCACATTGGGCTCCATGCTGAGCATAGAGCCTGCTTAAGATTCTCTCTCTCCCCTCCTCTGCCCTCTCCCCTGCTTGCACTTGCTCTCTTTCTCTCATATAAAAATTGAAAAAAAAAAAAAAAACAAAAAAACCTCTATCTCTCCAAATTCAGTTCTACCCTCTATCTTCTCCATCCCTTTTAGCAGCAAATGACCTCCTTTATAGTTAAGTGATGGGCCACCAGATCCAGTCAGTTCTGTTTTCAAAATCCACAGGAAGTCTTTCTGATCTGGTCTGCTCTACTTCAAGTTACTGCTTGCAAATTCATGCTCCAGCGTATGAACTTGCTGAACTTTCTGGAAAATGACACACCATTTCATTTATTTGTTTTGGAACATGGTGGGGTTTTTTCTGCTTGGAAGTCTGGTCTTTCCCTACCCCATCCAGATCTTAATCCTATCTTGACCCTTCATGCCATTCTTACCCCTTACTCTAGATCTGGTAGAAATGTCTGACTCAAAGCCCCATTACTGATCTCCTATGCAATGCTCCCTCCTAGAGGGTGTTCATTTATTTCAAGCTCTGTCCAGAGTTGACTTGTGCAGAAGGCACAGTAGGCACAGTGCCCAGGGCTCATGATACTTTCAGGAGTCCATGAAAATGTTTAATTTCATTTAATATCAGAAGAAAAAAAATAAACCTTAGGTCAAAGAAAATGTTTTAATATGTAACATTAATATATTTGCTTTTATATTGACAGTTATAAACCATAATCTACATGAACATATATATGTATCTCTATAAAGATACACATATCCACACATATATATGCTTTTTTTTTTTCTTGATGGAAGAATGGGTCCATGAAGGCAAAAGGGCTTAATATCCATGAGAGTCACAGTGTGGCCCTGGGTAGCCTTGAATCTATTTTTAAAAATTTTTCAAAATGAAATCAATTTTAATTGATTTTTAAGTAAATGTATTCTGAAAGCAGGCTAAAAAAGTAGCATCAAAAAATTGAGGAGTAACTAATTCAAACCAACATAACCAGTTATCATAATCTTTTTTTTTTTAAGTTTAGAGACAGAAGAAGAGCAACAATATCTTTCGTCAAGTTATATTAACATCTCCACTGATTCATTGCAAGGTGGCAAGAAATATTTGGTTTGGGTCCAAGCTGCAAATGCATTGGGCACAGAGAAGTCAAAACAACTGCAAATTAATCTGGATGATATAGGTAAAGAATGAGAAGTAGTATGTCTTTATGAATAAACAGCTAATTTGTGTTGACCTAGTCAAATGAAGTCGAGATGTGAAAGGTGTTCCCCTGAAGTTCCTGCAGATCATGATATGGAAAACAAGAATTACTCATAATGAACCAACCCAACACAACACAAAGATAAGTACTGCTACCATTTTGTTGTATATCCTTCCCGTCTTATTTCTACATTGGTGCATGTGGTTTTACACATATTTATTGAAAACTTCTTATATTCAAGCATTGTTTTAAGAGCTAGGGAGAATAAGATAAGCAAGGTATCCACTGCCTTATGTATCTTACAATCTACCAAAGAAGATGGAAAGAAACAAGGATTATAATAAACCGTGATGAGTCTTATGTTGTGAGTACAACATACTAAAGAATTCTGCTGTATACACTATTTGGAAGTTATAGGTTTTTTAAGTTTAAAAAAAAACATAAAAAATGGTGAATTATGTAAACATCTCTATATTTACCAGCCAGATTTTACAAATTTTAGCATTTTTTGCTTCAGATATTTTAGGCCTTGCTTTTTAAAACTTATAATATAAAATTAACATTCTCTTGATTTAATCTATGATATTATTTTTAATGTATGTCTTTAGTCCCTTATTGTTGGAGATTTAGGTTATTTTCAAATTTTCACCATTATAAACTTTACTGCCATGAACAACCTTTTGGATAAATATTTTCAAAGTAGCTTTTTGCATTTTCCTTAAGATAAAGTCCAAAAAGTAATTGACCCTGAGCTTTTTACAGCTACATCCCAGTCCTGAAGTCAAAATTTAGCCAAAGAGCACCAAGTGAATCACCCTCTATTTGGACATCCTAATGCCAGTTATTTCTGTTTTTATTAAGGATGCTTTCAGTAAGCTAACATCTATGGAGCACTTTTTTTCAGTGCTAACTACTTTTACATAAATTACCTTATTTAACCCTCAAAACAACCCTATTTTGTAGAAGAGATTATGGTTTCTATTTGAGGGAACCAACGCTAGGCGGCATCAAAATTTGAGACTATGGAGCTAGGGAGCTCTAATTCCAATATCCTCAACTTCTATCTTCAGTCTTCATTTAAATGCACATTGTTATGTGTCAGACAACTTTCCTGCTGATTAATGATCTGGGGGATGTGACATCTTCTCTTGGGGTACAACATGGATATTCTTTGGGGATCACGGGGGTCTTTTACTGGAGCTAATATATCAACTTCTCAACTCCTGTCTCAACTAAACTTAACTATCCCAACTAACAGGATTGGTCTGAAAGTCTGTCCTTAATGCTCTGAATATTGGATTTGAAAACAAACACTGCTGATGATGGTGATGTATTCCACTGTATTATATATTCGTGGAGTTATAGTTCTCTTGACCACGATGTACACGTTTTTGTAAATTTATAGTTTAAGATAGGCTGCCATAATATGCCCCTCCTTTTTTTTGTAATATGCTCTTTTCTTAAAACAGGTTCCCCTCAGTGGATTAATGATGTTTAAAGGCTATCATGTATTGTATCATTTTGGCAATATCATTTTTTAGAACTAAATTATTATCAGTAGCATTACAGTTATTATTATCACTGTGAGCTGATGATCTTACTATCTTCACATCCATTTATTAAATGCCTACAATGTTCCAGACAATTAACATGCAAATCACACTTAATTCTGGAAACAATCATACATGGTACTACTGTGCCCATTTTACAGATGAAGAAAGAGATAAAACAATTTGCTCAAGTTCACATAACTAGTAAGGAGGAGAGCCAGATATCATCTCGCTGACTTGCAGTAGTTAATCACTGCCTCACCTCCCATAAAGGGAAAATCGCATCTGGCAGCCACCTCCAAATCGAATTCCCACACCGTGAACCAGGGAGTCTCTTGTTTGGGATTGTTATTCTGCCCCCTTTAAAAAAGAAATCTCAAAACTGACTCTTAAAAATCAGGTAGAAAATACAGGTTGAATGTGTAGGAGGCTCCACCCAAGAAAGCCACCAGATAATTAATGGATGAGCTATACTCACTTGTGACACTTTAAGAATGAGGCACTGCAAGTTAGATAAATGAAACTTTCTATGAAACTGAGGACAGAGGGCTCTCCTGAGAACAATTTTCACATAACACCTATGGGGTTGGGCTTTAATTAAGTTAGGGAGGCTGTGCTGAAAGGCAGAGTTAATAGTGCAGTAACACTGTGCCAAAGTGACATGTGAGAGGGATACTTCAGCTTCTCCTGTAGAGAAATAAATGCCAGTACAGAAAGTGCAGTGCTTTCTGGCTGCCATTTTTTAAAATTTATTTATTTATTTTTAGAGAATGTGTATGAGCAGGGGAGGGGCAGAGGGGGGGTGGAGAGAGAATCCCAAGCAGGTTCTGCACTGTGAGCACAGAGACCGACACAGGGCTTGATCCCCGAAATCAAGAGTTGGACACTTAACCAACTGAGCCACCCAGGCACTCCCTGGCTGCCATTTTAACATTAATTCTCACATAGGTAAATTTTTTACCTTTTTGAAAATAAAATAACCATTCTGAAAATTAATTCTTGTATAGGTAAATATATGTTGTTGGAAAGATACTAAACAACTACAAATCTGGTTATTTCAATATAAGTTGAAACTAAACACATGGCATGTAGATGGATTTGACAGTTTTTTGTTTTTTGTTTTTTGTTTTTTTTAAATTTTTTTTTTTCAACATTTATTTTTGGGACAGAGAGAGACAGAGCATGAACGGGGGAGGGGCAGAGAGAGAGGGAGACACAGAATCGGAAACAGGCTCCAGGCTCTGAGCCATCAGCCCAGAGCCGGACGCGGGGCTCGAACTCACGGACCGCGAGATCGTGACCTGGCTAAAGTCGGACGCTTAACCGACTGCGCCACCCAGGCGCCCCGACAGTTTTTAAAAATGTAAGATCTGATGGGAATGTTTGAAACCTAAGCAATGAGAGCATACATTCAACTTTGAGTGGTGTACCAAAGTACATATTCAAGTACTTATTATATAACAGGTTTATTTGAAAAAATATGAGATCATTCAAACCTAAAGGTTTAGCCCTCTATCACACTGACCTGCCCTGTGCTAATGATGGGGTTTTGGAGTGTGGAGATTCGGAGCTGATGGCCAAGAAAAAATTCTTGAAGACGTCTTTGCTGCAAAAAGTTGATCTTTATTAAAGCACGGGGATGAGACCTGTGGACACAAAGAGCTGCACTGGGGTTGTAAAGAGTGACTGCTTATATACTGTGGAGTTGGGCGAGATAAAGTCATGAGGAAGTTTCTAAAAGGGATTTCCATGTGCTAAGGACTCAGATGACTGGAGGCCTAGCTACTGTCAAGCTAGGGTTATTTTTCCCTCTACCAAAGCATTATCATTAAAATGGTAGGGAGTTCCTGGAGATTAGGCTAGTGATAAGATTGCCTTTTTGTAATTTACTAAGATATTTGTAAACTGATGGAGACTACCAATTTAACCACTTGTTTGCTGTCCTTTCCTTTGTTCTTAGGCAGCCAAGAGTGCCTGAGGAATATCATACATATCCCACCTTGGGGGGAGGGGGAGGGTTGTTGTTAGCTTGTGCTTTGCCCTCAGCTTGCCTTATGCCCCCGCATCACTAAGACTATCTTAAATCTGACTTGCTGTTCTATGTACATTTCTCATAGGACTAAAGACTTTTTCTTCCTCCCCAGAGTATTTCTTTCTGCAGAAGGGTCTCCGAATGCTTGTGCTACTAAACTAATGACAGGCCAGACTCAGAGATGGGAGATAAGAGTGGGCGGGTAATTTAGCCTGAGAGTGCTTTAAATGGTCCCAAGTGGTCTCAGAGCCCTGGGAATCATTTCCCTGACTACAGAACCTGTGAATACTGATACTTATTACAAGAAGTTTACACTAGCAAAAGGAAATCAACTGTGAAATTCAGATGATAAAATCTTTAATTAGACTCCTTTTGCTACTACTTCTTTCCTATGCTAGCTTTAGCCCAAGGATTATAAGACTGTCCTACTAAACATCAAATATTTAATTTTTATATTTCTCTATAAATCATACATCTGGGTATATAATTTTAGATAATAAGTCATTAATAATAAAACAGTGATATTCCCAAAGAATAATTTATATGCCTAGGATAAATGAAAAGGAAACTAATCATAGAGAGCACTAAGCTACAATAATGGTCCTTAAAAACACACATACAAGGCTATTCAGTTCTTTGTTAAATAATTCGTCTAACAAAGTCATAGGTTTTCATTGTTCTGTTGTGCATATAGGAGAAATGAGAAGTACCAATGATTTTATTCTGTTCAGACACAGCAAGCATATAAGAATTAATACAGTTTAGAAATACAGAGTTTCCAGTTACACCACTACTCTTAGTACAACAAAACAACTAGTAAGATAATCCATCAGAATGTCAGTTTCCTTTTGGAAGTTATTATCACAGAACATGACAATAATTGGTAAAGTCTTAGAGTCTTGTGAGACTTGCTTTGTTCAAATCATAGTTTCAAGTATGGATTTATTTTAATAGAGAACAAAATAAATTAGCAATAGATTTAATTAAGATAATAAAAATATTATTGTGAAAGGTATCAATTTAATGTCTTATCAAATCAGATTCCCCTGATCTAAATTTAGAATGCAAACTTCATTTTCCCCTAAATAGATGCAGGAAGAAAGAGATACCTTCTTTATCTCTTTTTTACTCTTTTTGTTAATAAGGCCAGGCTTTGGAATTTCATTAGTTTAGGATTATAAGGGAATAGGGGGTGGAGGAAAGGTGGACTACAAAAGTGCCATTTAAAAGAAATGGGAAATAGGTTAAATAGAATTTCATTTAACAGCAGCAGTTTTCTCTTACATAATAGGTTAAAAAGAAAAATATCATTACTTATTAATTAGATCATGACATTGTTTTTTTAGTACTTTGAGTTTTAACATGTCTATATATGGATATAAAGATTATGGTTTCTCCCTAGGCAAGTTTTAAACTGCTGGGTTTTTATTTATTATTATTTTTTCTAGTGATACCTTCTGCATCCATCATTTCCAGGGCTGAGGACATAAATACGACAGTACCCAAGACCGTGATTCACTGGAATAGTCAAACAACAATAGAAAAGGTTTCCTGTGAAATGAGATACAAGTCTAAAACAAACCAAACTTGGAAGGTAAGCTAACTTTCACTGTGCTTTAGCATGTAAGTAAATGAAAGAAAAGCTAACCCACAATGGACTTATGATGATCTACTTTACATGTTTTTATCTGTTTGATATTCAAACCACTATAGTTTGTTGGGTTTTTTAAAAGTAATCCCTATGCCTAATATGGGCTTGAACTCATGGCCCCAAGATTAAGAGTCATGTGTTCTACCCACTGGCACCCTCAAACCACTCTAGTTTTAATATTTGTTACCATATGCTTTCAGAATGGAGACATGTTTCCTGAAAATGTCCTCTTACCTTTTATAAGTTGCTAAATAGACAAATGTCCAACTAAGAGAGATGCATCTGTTTGGCTCCTTGTAATTCAGTGCCTCCTAGAGTAAAATTTACATCAGTGATGATGAATATAAAATGTAAGGTTCCCATGCTGAAATTTAATAAGCATCTAGGGTAACAACTGTTGAAAAAGAAACTTCAGATTTATGGGTGTCTCCTTTTAAATGAAAAAATGCAACTCTAAATGGAAGATTTGTTACTACAATAGGCCTCAGTCTTATGTGAGCCTAAGTAAAAAGTGAATATCTAAACAAACTAACCATCCTTAAATACCAATGGTAAGTTACCAACTGACTTAGGAGAGGCATAGGTACAAGGTTCGTTAATGAAATCACATGACATGACAGCACCTGTGAACATTATAATAAAAACTCAGTAATTTGAACAATGGGAGAACACTAATATGACTGAGGGAAAAGTTCCAATTTTGGTGTATTTGAAAAGAAATGCCATTTCATATTTTCAAGTACAACAAACTTCATTTAGTCAAAATAATTAAGGCATAGAGTCTCTGGCTTTGCATAATTAAGAGTTATGTATCATGCATGAATTTATCTGCTGTCAGGGAGTAAATGATATGTATTTGGTGATTAGCATGACTCCAAAGCCTCCTATTGTTTCATTATCCTGAACATCAGCTTTGCTGTAGAGCAATGTGTTTAAAGAGTGTCAAGAAGATGAGGGTAAAACTATACTGATTTTATGACATACTTTAAAGACTGTTCTCTAAAATAAATTCATGACACCAACTTGTTTATTTACCCCTGTTCATTTAAGTCAGAAATGTGATCTGAACTTTACAATTGTTTAGATCACACTAACATGTGAATCTGTGCATCGTTTGGTCAATTACCAAGTGAAGATCCTGCTGGACTTGTTGACTAAATAACTGTGACATTTGTGTACATAGCAACCCTATGCTTAAAGCCTGGGACAAGCAGGATACAAACAAAACACAACTCCACAGTCAATCCTTTTGCAAATGTGGAATTTAGGTAAATTTGAAAACCCAAATGAAATCCTTAGATTAGTCTTAGATTTTGAGTCAATAGGATTTTATTCCAATAGGACACCTGGTGCCCTTTGTTTAGTGTCCTGGTCATAGGATGATACTGATAATACAAAACTCCTTTATTTGGCATAATTAGGAGAGATTATAGGCTAGAAGAAGGTTTAGAAAATAGAAAGAAATTCTACCATCAATATCTCTGAATAGATTTTCAGAAACCAAGTGTTTCCTGGTTGAAATTCTTGTTCTCTGCTCCCCCTGCTGGTGCTACTCTACCATTGTGAGACTTGGTAACTCAGAAGCAGGTGGAAATGAAGGAGCTGAAAGAATATTTGTTATCTCATATAACCTTCATAACCATCCTTTGGGTTAGGTAAATATCTGCTCCGTTATAGAAATAAGGATGTAGAACTCGAAAGACGTCAAGCCAGGTTTTTCAAACTTACACTGCTAGGACTCTTTCAGACTCTATATCACTTTGGGCACCCAAAAAATATGTGAAAAATGAAAGAACAGCTTTCTATCCAAAGCCTGTATCCTATCCCTTCTATCATGCTCCCTCTGAATATAACCACTCATACAGAAAAAGATGAATTACCATTTCTATCCAGATGACCCAAGTCCAGTCAGAAAGAGCTAGAATAAGGCTTTTATTCTCAACTTTTGCTACATCATCAATTTATCTGGATCATGCATAAAGTGTGTCTTTGCCTCTTTGTAGGGAGATAGGAAGTCAGAGGCAAGAAGAGGAGGAGATACAAAGGACTACAGATTTGATCTTCCACCTCACCTCTGCCTCCAGGAGATATTACTTGAAGGAGGTTCTTTATTTCTTTAAAAAAATTTTTTTAATGTTTTTATTTATTTTTGAGACAGAGAGAGACAGAGCATGAGCAGGGGAGGGGCAGAGAGAGAGGGAGACACATAATCCAAAGCAGGCTCCAGGGTCTGAGCTGTCAGCACAGTTTGAGCACAGTCAGTTTGAGCAAGGGCTCAAACTCATGGACTGTGAGATCATGACCTGAGCTGAAGTCGGACACTCAACCAACTGAGCCACCCAGGTGCCCCAGGAGGTTCTTTATTTCAAAGTGACAGGCATCTATGCAGGAAAGCCATGTGACTAAGAGCACAGGCTCTAGAATTCAAAGCCTGGTTCTGCCACTCTCTAGTTATGCAACCTTGGGCAAGTTCCTTATCTTCTCTGTGCCTCATTATTCCCATACCTAAAGTAGGAATAAGACAAGCCCCTACCTCATATGGTTGTGGGGATGATCAGTGTAAGAAGCTAGCCTAGATCCTGGAATAGAGTTCAAGTTCAGTAAATGCTGGCTGTTGCTACTTTTCATCTTAACTTCCAGGAAAACCATGCAACAAGTTTGGTAGAGCAAAAGAAGACCCCCTGAAAAATCAAAATTAGAGAACTGAGGTTGCTTTTCATCCCCTTTTAGCTAAGTTATTTAGACTATGAAGTATCAAAGGGAACTAGCCAATCCTTCAGGTGATCCTACAAGGCTAACACCATGTGGAGAATATTTATCTATTTATTGGTTATCTTCATGGACTATCTCTTTGGCACCTCAAACTTGTGTTATAAATTGAGCTCACAACCTTCGTCAGCAATCCTTGCCCACTTCTGTGTACTCTATCTCAGGAGCATTACCATGTTGTATATCTATTTACCTGTTTACACCTCTATTTCCCTGTCCTTTAACTACAAGCCCCTGGAAGGCAGGATGTTCCATAATAATTTCTTGTACCTCCATTGATTTTTACAATGTGTAATTCATGTAGATAACATTTTGAAACATTAGCTATTAATATTGTTTGCCTTTAGTAGGTGCCCAACAATAGTGACAGTAAGGCAGGGAGGTCTTTGCTATAAGTTCAAGTAAATGGATTAATAGTGACTCATTTCTCTAATTAAGCTAGACTAGGGTATTGTTATTTTTTTAACATAACCTCAAGATTTTACTGTCTTCATAATAAGACAAAATGTGAAACACAGGACGGGATTACTTGTCCCTTTCTCTTATTATCCCCTCCTCGTTCAAAATGCTTGCATCTCTTGATAGTCAGAATTGTCTTAGATCTGCTGTTGGGATCAACACATTCAAGTCTCAGCACAACCTTCTTTGTAGTTTTTAGCCTTTTCCCCCAAAATCGGCTCTATCTGCCCACCAGAGCATAGCCACTTTACTTCCTGTCATAACACTGCTTCCCCTGAGCATCAGAGAATTCTTGCCCTTCTTGTACTGTGCCACTTTGTGGGGTTGGTGCTTGCTAAGCTTCTTACAAAAAATTCAGTGGGTGTCAGAAACATTCACCATGTTTTTAAGAGCACTATCAGCATGGAAAGCGGCAAACTTTTATTCAAGGGCCAGACAGTAAACATTTCAGGCTTTGCAGGCCATAAGGTCTCTGACCCAACTACTCAGCTTTGCATTTGTAGTGTGAAAGCAGCCATAGACAATATACAAATGAATAGGCATGAGAAAACTTTAATTTTGGACACTGAAATTTGAATTTCATGTAATTTCCATGCATAACAAAATATTCTTTGGATTTTCTTATAACCATTTAAAAATGTAAAAACCATTCTTAGCTCATGGAGCCCATAAAACCAAGCATTCATTCTTTTCCAGGGAAGGCTAATAGAACAGTAGACAGATAGCAAAGGGTCAAACCCTTGACCTTGAATTTCAAAAGTGTAAATGTGGGGCACCTGGATGGCTCAGTGGGTTGAGTGTGGGACTCTTTTGATTTCAGCTCCGGTCATGATCTCACAGTTGTGAGTTCGAGCCCTGTATCGAACTCTGCACTGACAGTGTGTAGCCTGCCTGGGATTCTCTCTTCCTCTCTCTCTGCCCCTCCCTTGCTCACATGCACTCATGTGCGCCAGCATATGCACTAAACAAACAAACAATTTCTAAAAAAAAAAAAAGTGTAAATTCCGCTATAAGGCAGAAGACTTAGAAGAACATGTGATTAGTCAGAACTAAGTTTCTCAATCATCACCCCACTCCCTCTCCCACCAAACACTAGGTAAAGATTAACTGGGCAGCAAAACAAGGAAGTTGGAGGGAGGAGCGAATTAGGAAGAGGAACCAAAAGAGTTTAGACAGTGGTCGGTCACCAAAAAGGGCCCCTTCACCCACGGCCTTGTCCCAGGTAGGGAGTTGGAGGGAGTGGGGATTAGAGAACTGAATAGGTTGGAGACTCTCCTTCCCTCCACCCAATAATGCTCCCAGAAATTTAATGTAACCCTAAGAGGTACCTTACATTGATAGAGGTCAAGTTTGCATGCCCCCCACTGTCAGAATTGAGGCCCTAAATAGAAATGAACTGCTATAAGAAATAAAGTCCTATTTCTTGCACTTGAGATCAAACCCTCTACATAGGCACTCAATTAGGTCTACCTCTCTCAGTGTTTGTTTTAGCCTATGAAAATATCTTGAGGCATCATCTTGTGCTCACAAGACTCGAAGCAGTCACCTGGCTTGCCTCTGCCTCATGGCAGAAACAAGTCTCTTAACAGTTCTGTAAGATTCTTCCATTTTAGAATTCTGGCTGTGCTTTAGTGTATTTCTCTACTTTACAGGGACTTATCTATAAACGTAATGGCAAGAGACATACTAGAGAATAACAACTCCCTTCCACGAGAAACAAATAGAAGCAGAGTGCATTCGAAAGTCAAACTTTTGCTACAAGTAAAATCTTACCTGGATCCCAGGAGACCCCCAAATGTTCCGCCAATCATATTTACACAGCAGTAAATTCCAAGGGCCAAGAGTAGAGACACAGCTTATAGAAACTCTGAGTGATACTTTATATGAAGCATGACAGATCCCAAGCAGATATTTTCATGAATTTTACATTTTCAGTACATTAAAGGTTTTAAAGATTTATGTTAAGATTGGGTTTTCATAGAAGAATCTCTTAGGAAGGTTGGTAGCTTGCTCGCTTTCTTTCTCTCTTTCTTTCTTTCTTTCTTTTTTAAACCTTGACATTTTCAACTTCCTCTTTCATGAGTGTTTGGTAACTCTCCTCCTAGTTATTGCCTAAATGCATTTGTAGACACATTTTATGGTTACCTTTCAATCATGCTTCACTTTTTCCAGTCAATCCACTTATCAGAACATACTGAAGGTATGTAAATGCCTTGGTTTCTCTCTCCCAGCTGAACCAGGTTGTTAGGGGGGTCATTTTTCATTATGTTTTATAGCAGGTCATAGTGCCCCAGAAAATGATTTGTAAGTTTAGACCTCATGTCTTTGATTATTTATGGCCATGTTTTATATAAAGTGCCCTATTCTTCTTTGTTTTCCCAGGGCCTAGAAGCGTGCCTGGAACATAATAGGTGTTCCATACATGTCTGCCTAAATGGAATAATTATTTGTTTTAAAAGCACACTGTAGGGGCGCCTGGGTGGCGCAGTCGGTTAAGCGTCCGACTTCAGCCAGGTCACGATCTCACGGTCTGTGGGTTCGAGCCCCGCGTCAGGCTCTGGGCTGATGGCTCAGAGCCTGGAGCCTGTTTCCGATTCTGTGTCTCCCTCTCTCTCTGCCCCTCCCCCGTTCATGCTCTGTCTCTCTCTGTCCCAAAAATAAATAAACGTTGAAAAAAAAAATTAAAAAAAAAATAAAAGCACACTGTATTGTTTCATTGTTGTTATTCATTCATTTTAGGTTAAAGAATTTGACACCAATTTTACATATGAGCAACAGTCAGAATTCTACTTGGAACCAAACACTAAGTATATATTTCAAGTGAGATGCCAAGAAACAGGTAAAAGGTACTGGCAGTCCTGGAGTTCCCCCTTTTTTCATAAAACAACTGAAACAGGTGAGTGTGTTTATATATTTAATCTCTTAGGCTTTTCTTTTGACCTCTGTCTCTTTTAAATATATTTATACTTTTTCTTCTTGACTTGTATCAAATTGACAAAACTATTGTATGGCAGGTGGTGACATTGAAATTGTCATTTTGCTTTGATTTTGTTAAAGCTGACTGTAATTTAGGTAATGGTTCTCAAACATTCTTGGACATAAAAGCCAATTAAAACCACCTAGTATGCATGTTCACTGTCCCTGCTCCCAGAGGCTCTGTGTGGGGTGGGGGAGTGCTCAAGAGTCAGCATTTCTTATAAGCAGCCTGGGACATCCTGAGGCATATAATGATCTAAGATCATTTTTTGAAACACATTATTAATAATTATGTTAAACTCAAACAACAACAACAACAAAAACAAACTTCTTACGCTGTTGGTGGGAATGCAAACTGGTGCAACCACTTTGGAAAACGGTATGGAAGTTCCTCAAAAAGTTAAAAATAGAACTACCCTATGGCCCAGCAATTGCACTACTAGGTATTTATCCAAGGATACAGGTGTGCTGTTTCGAAGGGACACATGCACCCCCATGTTTATAGCAGCACTATCAACGATAGCCCAAGTATGGAAAGAGCCCAAATGTCCATTGAGGGATAAATGGATAAAGAAGATGTGTTATATATATACAATGGAGTATTACTCAGTGATCAGAAAGAATGAAGTCTTCCATGTGCAACAACATGGATGGGTCTAGAGGGTATTATGCTAAGCAAAATCAGCCAATCAGAGAAAGACAAATATCATATGACTTTACCCATATGAGGAATTTAAGATACAAAACAGATAAACATAAGGGAAGGGAAGCAAAAATAATATAAAAACAAGGAGGGAGACAAAACATAGGAGACTCTTAAATACAGAAAACAAACTGAGGGTTGCTGGAGGGGTTGTGGAGGGGGGATGGGCTAAATGCGTAAGGGCATTAGGGAGGACACTTGTTGGGATGAGCACTGGGTATTATACGTAGGGGATGAATCACTGGAATCTACTTCTGAAATTGTTATAGCACTATATGCTAACTAACTTGGATGTAAATTAAAAAATAAACAAGTAAATTAAAAAAAAAGATCTGGTGTATACACACACCACATACATATACACACAGTGAGATATTACTCAGCCATCAAAAAGAATGAAATCTTGCCATTTGCAACAAAATGAATGGAGCTAGAGTGTATTATGCTAAGTGAAATAAGTCAGAGAAAGACAAATACTATATGATTTCAGTCATATGTGGAATTTAAGAAACAAAACAGATGAACGTACGGGAAGGGGAAAAAATAGAGAGACAAGGAAAAAAACTATAAGAGACTCTTAACAATAGAGGACAAACCAAGGGTGGACAGAGGGAGGTGGGTGGGGGATAGGCTAAATGGGTGATCGATATTAAGGAGGACAATTGTTATAAGGAGCATTAGGTATTATATGTAAGTGATGAGTCACTAAATTCTACTCTTGAAACAAATATTACACTATATTTTAACTAACTAGAATTTAAATAAAAATTTGAAAAGAAAAAATGGATTAAAGACCTAAATGTAAGACAGGAAACCATTAAAGTCCTAAAAGAAAACTTTGGCAGAAAGCTCTTGGACATCAGCTTTCACTATATTTTTTTGGATCTGCCTATTCAGGAAAAATAGAATATTAGCTATAAAAAAGCACAAAATCTTACCACTCACTACAACATGAATGTACTTAGGGAGTATTAAGTAAGTCAGAGAAAAAGAAATACCATATGATTTTACCTATATGTGGAACCAAATAAATCAACAACAAAAAAAGAGACATACTCATAAATACAAAAAGCAAATCGGTGGTTGCCAGAGGGGCCGGTGAAATATGTAAAGGAAATTAAGAGATACAAACTTCCAATTAAAAAGGCAACTGCACTTGGGGCACCTGAGTGGCTCAGTCGGTTACGCGTCCAACTTGGGCTCAGGTCGTGATCTCACGGTTCGTGGGTTCCAGCCCCAGGTCTTGCTCTTTGCTGACAGCTCGGAGCCTGGAGCCTGCTTTAGATTCTGTCACCCTCTGTGTGCCCCTCCCCGGCTTGCACTCTGTCTCTTGCTCTGTCTCCAAAATAAATAAACATTTAGAGAAAAAAAAAGGTAACTACACTTAAAAAAAAAAAAAAAAAGAGTTACATTAAACTCTTTAGGCCACTCTGATGAAATATATTTTAAGAGAGACACAAATCAAATCATATCAATAAATATTGATTACCTACTGTATGCAAAGCAATCATAAAGTTAAAATACTTAAACATGGGATTATTTAATTCTCAGCATGATCTAGCTGACCTATTGTTTATCTTTAGATATATTCCTGCTCTTAATATTATTAGTTTAATTTTCTATCCATTACATGTCATTCAATAAAATCTTGGCCAAATAGGCTTCAATAGTAAGCAAAGTGAATCTATTACAATTATCTTAATACTCCATAATGACCACCATTAACCTCAAGATGTCTCCCTATTGTAGGTAGCTTATACCCAGACTGAATTTTTTCTTTTCAGAGCACTTAATTATAATCACAGGATTGTTAATACCATCTTTATTATAATAGAGGAGTTGGAACTGAGTTTTATGTTTTCAAAGCACTTTGGCAGACATTATAAATGTTGATTGCTGCCAAATAAGCAGAGGGAGAGAAATGGCAGACTAAACAGTTCTTTTGGCACCCCCTAATGCCCAAATCTTAGAAATGCATTACCAAGGGAATAATTTGCAATGCAAGGGGATAATTTGAGTATCCGTTCTTTTTAAAAAGTTGGTTATTAATTTAATATTTTCTTTCTTACGTTTATATTGTTAAAAGTTCTTAGTACTTTAGGTGGCATCTTATAATAGTCAGAATTTAGTTGATAGCTCAATTTTTTTAATGAAATTTAGAAATGTCTAGCAAGATTATTCAAACTGATAACTAACATTTACTTACCATTTGCAAAGTACTACTATGTATAAGCTTGTTTGATCTTTACACCAGCCATATTTAGTAGTCTACTGGCACCATTTTACAAATGAGAAAACTGAGGCATGACTTGCTAAATAGCACATTGCTAGTGGCTGATAGCACCTAAACTAGAACAGAAGTTCATCAATTTCTTCCTTTAACCAGTTATATCAAAGTGGAGGAGCAGCTTACTAAAGTATTCTACAAGTATAGAACCACAAATGTTCTCCTTCAAAGGCAAAGGTCTTAAACATCAGATGGAAGAAAACAGAAACCACAGCAACCCTACAATAAGTATAGATGTAAAGTCTTGGTTTCCTAAGTGGGCAGTGGGGGGGGGGGGAGCACTTAAAAGGCAAAACTACTTTTTAGAATTAAATATCCTTGAAAACTTGCATCTATCCAATTTAATATGTTAGCAGAGGAACCATAAATTTTTCTTCTGGTACAAATTTCTTCCAAGACATTAAATGACAAACAGTGAATATGAGTTAGGAAAGTGCTAATATTAAATGTTTTGGAAAATTTCTTTTTTTTTTTTTTTTTGTTTGCAAAAGCAATGCAAATTTATTGCAATATACAACCTGGGAATAACTGCTGTTTATATTTTAATGAATTTAACACCAGTTTTTTCTTATGCACATATGTTTTATTACTGAAGTATAATTAACATACAATGATATATTAGTTTTAGGAGTGCAGCACTGATTCAATAATTCTGTACAGGATTCAGTGTTCACCACAATAAGTATAGTCACCATCTGTCATCACACAATGTTATTACAATATTATATACTATATTCCCTATGCTATACTTTTCATCTCCATGACTTATTTATTTTATAACTGGAAGTTTGTACCTCTTAATTCCTTTATCTCTTTCATCCACCCACCTCCCCTCTGGCAACCACCAGTTCTTTGTATTTAAGAGGCTTTGTTTGTTTGTTTATTTGTTTTCTTTTTTATATTCTATATAAGTGAAATCATATGATATCTGTCCTTCTATGTCATTTTTCTTAATAATTGGTGTTGTGGTATATTGTTTCATATCGTGATTTTCTTAGTTTACCTTGTTGAGTTAAAAGAAACTATTTAATGGCCACACAATGTATGGATGCACTATAATACATTTAATCATTTCCCTATTGCAACAATCTCTAGGTTATTTATTTTTTCCATTGTCAATAAACTTCTTAGAATAGCTTTTTATATAAACTCTCCTTATGTATTTAGATTTTATTGGCTCTAAGCTTAAGCACATTTTAAGATGCATGATGCAAGTTGCCAAATTGCTTTTTAATAAATCTTTAATATTAATTGTTTTTTAAAAAGATATCTAAGAAAGGACATTCATTTAGTGATTCATGAAATATTCAATTAGCCTCTACCGTGCACCAGGCACTTGCTATGTACTAGCAGAATCTCAGTAAAGAAAGGAGACAAAGATCTCTGAATTTTAGAAAAGACAGTCAGTAAAAACAATGATAAAAATATAAATTACATAGCACTATAAATATCTTATCTGCTTGTAAGAATCAAACCTCACAACTGAAGTTTGAATTGCTTCACAATCGAAAATGTTAAAAGATACAGTTTCTATAATACTTTAGTTAACCAACTTGTTTGATAATGAGGCTTTTTGGCCAGCCAATTTTTCCCAGTAATTAAAGGTTTACTTATTTATGAAGAAAGACAGCCCAGCCAATAATGATCCCTCCATGCAGAAATTTGCTGTTTTACTCTCTAAATTCCTCATGTGTATATCACTGAATTGATTTATCTCAAAGCAATGTGTTTTCAAAATTATGCCTAGATAGTACTGCAGATCATGCAGTGGATATGGCTTATCCTTCAGACCCCAGCATCCTCCTGTATCACTTTTCTTGGTCTTTAAAAACCTAGTCCAAAAAACCCCAAACAAACCCATTTAATGTAAGAGTTAAATTATTTATTAGATTTATTCTCTTTTCCTTCCTTAGAGTATTTGGACTTTAATAGAAAAAAAGTCTTATACTAAAAAAAAAAAAAATCAACCTCAGAATATAATATTAGACTTTACCAAACACACAGGAGAAGTTTCTCTAGATTAGAAACTCTTATTTTTCTACCTGGTATACATAATGTATACAAATAATATGAAATACTAATATATAATATATAAATTATATATAATATAGTATAATTTATATTATATACTATAAAATATGTTATACATAATACATAAATTATATACAAAATATATAAATATAAATAATATAAATAAATAATAGCTAACATTTATTGGATGTGTTGGGTATGTGGTATGCATTTTACATATGAATTGTCCTTTACTTATCACTAAAGCCCTATAAAATTATTATTCCAATCGTACAGAAGAAGGAAATGAGGCCCAGGGAGATTAAGCAGTTTTGTTAAATGTTATGAAGCTGGGAACAGTAAAGCCAGGGCAGAACACATACTGTAAGTTTCTAGCACTGTAACTCTACCAGTTTCCTTCCTAAGACACCTAAGAGGGCCTTGTGTCAGCCTCCCCTCAGCCACCTAACCAAACCCTCCTCTACACATTAGCTAATAATAAAAGGATGCCAGCAAAAGTTCACTTTTAATGTAATGTTTGTTATGAAAATGCAAATACATGAGAAAGGAGGGACCCACTGATGCTATCAGCTAATTGTATATTGGCCTGAATACAACATGTGGAAGCAGGTTTGAGTTATGGTAATGAAAATGTAACTATAGGACTCCAGGAACCAAGAGAATAAAGAATAGGATGGGGCAGTCTGAGATGAAGACAAAGTATAGGTGAAAAGGTGTCTCTGTTAAAGACAGGACCACTACAGGGCAGTTCATAATGTGTTTTTCCAGCTGGTCCTGCCTGGTCCAGTAAAGTGTCTGGAAAACAGTGCTTCTTGAGTGGAGTCTGTGGACCATCTGCATTAGAAATGCTTGGGTACTAGTTTATAATGCAAATTGCTGAGCCTCTAGCCAAGTGAAACTTCTGCAGTAAAGTGTAAGAACCACTGCTCTAGAGGTTAGACACACCCTTTAAGAGAGAGAAGTGTCATGAAAAATGGCATAGGGTGTGGGCAGGAAATGTGGACAGGAAGAGGGAGACCAAATTGCCCAAGCCATTGCCTTAGTAATAGGGGTTTGAGGGGGTCAGAAAAGGGTGGGTACATGAGAATTTCAGGACATTATCTACAGTACTATCTGGACATCCCTGCTTCTTCTTCCTGACCACCGCTTCGCTTCATGAGTTGCTTAGCACCCTAGCCCCACCTTGGCAGCCTAGGATCCCCAGAAGCACAGGATGTAGAATCCTTGTGCCTCTGCCTAGCCCCTGCCCTGCCTCTGGATATGAGGCTTCAGCTGAGGCTCTGAGAACCACTGAGGGCTGCTGAAGTTGAAGCTTCTAGACCACCAACCTGCAAAGTCACTGTAAAAATTCCTGGGGTTTTTAAGCAGTACAGAAAGAGCCCCAAAGGAGAAAAGATAATTTGTGAGTGTAGAAAACCAACACTAAAAATGTGAAAGTCAGTTCCCTAAATTCCATACTACTGATATACAAAAAGGTGAAAAGATGACTGCTAAGCCAGAGTGTTGTTCCACTCTGCTGCAAACCAATCTCTTTGCAATGAAGGAAAGGCATAGGCTCTATAATCCCTTTAATGACAAGTCAGAGGCCTGAGGGAAGGGCAGTCACATTTCATAACAATTAATTAACTTGCTTGAATTGCTACCTGAAGTAGGAAGGTTTCCCAGAGAAATCATATTCTTTTTTTTTTGACAATTCTCCAGAGGAAGGCAAGTATGAGCAAGATATTAAATCACATTGTGTTTTGTTCTCACAAAACAGCATTGGTTGTTCCATTACCAATGACTCCTTAAAAATTCTCGTTAACTTTTCAGAATTTTTAGGGACTACAAGAGAAAAAAAGAAAACAAATGTTACATCAATGGAACTAAATATAAGTGATATTAAATAGAACACAGATTAGAGGGGCGCCTGGGTGGCGCAGTCGGTTAAGCGTCCGACTTCAGCCAGGTCACGATCTCGCGGTCTGTGAGTTCGAGCCCCGCGTCGGGCTCTGGGCTGATGGCTCAGAGCCTGGAGCCTGTTTCCGATTCTGTGTCTCCCTCTCTCTCTGCCCCTCCCCCGTTCATGCTCTGTCTCTCTCTGTCCCAAAAATAAATAAAAATGTTAAAAAAAAAAAAAAAACACAGATTAGAAGCTACTACACAGAATTGTACTTTTCAAAAATTCCATTATTTGTATTTAGGGGTTTCTGATTCATTCATACTGAGATGGATTATAAATGTGTACATTCATGGTTACTAAACGGGTTTAAACAGACAGTGTTCCCTGAAATACTAATCAGTTTAGACTCTTAATATGGATTTATTTAATCTTCTTCATGTCCTATCCCTAATAAAGAACCAGAGTTCTGTAGAATAAAAAAAAAATGTATAAGAGCTTTATAATCTCTGAGGTTCACAATATCCACTAATAAAGAATACAGATTATGCTTTTCTATGAGGAAGTAATAACCTTCAGTATTAGTTTCCTATTGCTCTTTAAACAAGTTATTACAAACTTTAGCCAAATACTATGTGGCTTAAAACAATACACATTTATTATTTTTTAATTCTGGAGGTGAAAAATCCAAAATCAGTATCACTGGGGCTAATGTCAAGATATCAGCAAGGCTATGTTCTTTCTGGAGGCTCTAGGAGAGAATTCGTTTCATTGCCTTTTCCAGACTTAGAGGCCACCTACGTTTGTTGGCTTGTGGCCCCACCTTTCATCTTCAAAGCCAGAAGCATAGCATCTTCCAATCTCTTTCTCTTTCTCTTTTTCAGACCCTACTGCCTTCTTGCAAGGACTCCTGTGATTTCATTGTACCCATCGCTATAATCTAGGATAATTTCCCCATCTCAAATCCCTTTTGCTATATAAATTAATCTATTCAAAGTTTCCAGGGATTGGGACATGTACACTTTTGGGGGTAGGGAGGTCACTATTTGTCCTACCACATTTCCTCACCTAGCTACCCCACCACCTATTATTGCAATTTTTACTAGTCATTGTGATTTGGTGCCAGCAAAAGCAATCAAATAAATTCTCTCAAGCAGAAATACTAGAAAGATAGCTAGAAATCAGTAGGCAAACAGTCACAAGTAGGATACAAAGGAGAGCAGAAGCCAGAACCACAGCCAAAATTGTAGTCCGGAAGACTCTGGTGAGGACCCCATAGCTGGCACTGTGGTCACCAACACTGCCTGTCTTTTACCCTGCCTGGACTCCCTGTGGTGCTACTGTTACCAGACCTTGCATACAGCTGCTGCTATAAATAATTTCCTGGAACTGAGTAGTGTGCCAGTGGAGAGAGGAAAGCATCTGTTCAGGTAGGTTTAGGTCATCTGCTTATAGCTACTTGCTGGCAATGGGGAGTGGGAATCTTTGTTCCATTGAGGCTTCCACAGTGGGAAGCCTTTCCTGCTTCTTACCTGTTCTAGGATGCCCACAAGGAAATATGTCCTGGTGCTGAGCAAATAAAAGTGGTAATGTCTACTAGACTATTTAGACTCAGGAATAGGCACATGCTATGCTTGGGAGCAAAGTGGTACTTTTGAAAAATCTTAAACTACTGAGTAAGACTCAGAAGCTGCCCATTCCTGCATATAAGGTTTTGTTACACTTTGACATCAGATCCACGGCTCTGTGTATTCTATGTGACTTAGGAAAATTCCCTGAGTGGCTGCTGCTTTCACTTTTTCCTCTTCTTCATCTTTTTCTTAACCATATGATCACCATACATATATTTCTCACTTTCTCCTCCCTCTACATACCAAGTACTTAGAGTTTAGAATATAAGCATGAAGATAATCCTGTGGATACGTCTAGGCACACCTTCCTATTCTTACTACACAAGGATGACATTGTAACTCATAAAATGATTCATCATTTGACTTGTTTTTCCAGATGTGGTAATGAGTTTGTTCTGACATATCACTTTCCCTGCCCTGGGCTTCTGGTGCCTATTCAATAGGTCTGGCCATCATCTTCTGCTTTGACGACTGACTGGGAATAGTGTCAAATCTTTACCTTTAGCCCAATAATGTTGAATTCCAACCCTAGAACTAAACTGGCCTGGGAAGACAGCACATAAAACCATGGAACAATCTAAGATTGTTAGAAGAAGGAGATTAGAAAGAGGAGAACCACAAAAGGAGATGTTTATGTAAGAAAAACCATTTGAAAAACATACCCTTGGTCTCTTTTAATAGGTCTCCTCTTGTATCTAGAGCCTACTGAAAAAAAAAAGTCTATAAACGTCCCTGTGTCAGCTCTGGTCAAAACCTTTAAGATGTAGGCGTTGGGTAGTGTGGTTTTGACACCATGATGGCAAAGGCAAAAGTAAATAAAGAAGACTTATAAATGTCCATACTATTCATCGATACTATTAATCTATTAGTAATTCCACTAATAGAAATCTAGACTTAGTAAATAAGCAGAGATATAGAAAAAAGATTTATGTAAATGATATTTATCAAAAACTATTATAATAGTAAGAGTTTTGAAACAATCTCAAAACCCAATAATAGCAATAGCTAATGCTTATTAAGGTTTTAATTAGTGTAAAGCATAGTACAAGTACTTGATATGAACTATCCATTAGACCCTCAGGGGTGAAGTACTATGTTATTATCCAGTTTTACAAATGAAGAACTGGTCAGAGAGAGGTTCAGCAACTTACCAGAGCCATGCAACTCCTGGAGCCAGGATTTGAATTGAGTTTGTCTGAATCCAAAGACGGTGTTTGAAACCACCAAGCTATACAGTTTCTCAATAGGGGGACGATTGAATACCGTACCAAACATGATGAAATATTAAATTGCCTATGACAGTTTTTAAACAGTTTTTAATAAAATGAGGAAATGTTCATGACACAATATTGAAAGAAAAGAAAAAAACAAGACACGATATTAGATCATAAAGAGAATGATCTCCACTAGGGTACAGATATACCAAAAGACTGTTAACAAATACATTAAAAAAGTGATTGCTTCTAGTTTGTGAACAAGTATAAAATTGCACTTTCTTCTCCATACTCTTTTATACTTTTCAAGCACCCTACAATAGCATGCCTTGCTTGTATAATCAAAGAAAATAGCTGGCTTTCAGAGGGAAGTTACTGTAGGATGGAAGATTCTAGGGTCAGTGCTAAGTGGGTCAGCCCAACCACAGCCCATTGTGGTATGGGATGGAGTCCTACAAGGCCAGGCAGTTCTCATACACTGTGGCCAGCCCCCTGGAGGAGCAGTGGCTAGGTCTCAGCATAGGAGCAGCTGTTTGCAGGACCAACTCACCTGCCCCACCAGAGCCATCCTGCTGCAGAAGTGAGGTTCTTAATTAACGGAGCCAGTGACCAGCACAGACCACATGTCAGGACATGGATGGGAAATTTTCACTCTTTGAACCTCTAACTAGGTGACTTTGCGCAAGTCATCTATCCTTTTTACTACGCCTCTGTGTCCTCATCCATAAAACGAGGACAACAGTATTTTCTAACTGATTTGGTGTTGTAAGGATTAACGACAGAAAACATGTAAGTCTAGTACATTACCTGAGCATAATCAGTACTCAATGAGTGTCCCTTAAAAAGAATAATAAAACACACTAGGCAGACATAGAGGGAAAAGACTGAGGGAGCCAGATTTCGTATCATCCCTCAGAAACCAGATAAAATACATTATTACTAAAACCAAGAACTCTTTGAGATTGATGCAAATAGTCTAGCAATCTGATGGGCCACAGAATGTAGTTATGTGCTTCAAGTTCTTTTCCAAGAATAGGAAAATAATTTTTTTTGCTTTAAAACTACTCTAAAACTCCCTCTAATTTTCATTTAAACACACTGTCTTCAGCAAGACTAATTCTAAAGTCCAATACCAGTGTGTATAAGCTATATAAAAACTCTTACCAAATTAGAGATAAAGTGAGTTTCTGAGTATACCCAGGTATGTGTGGTTGAGAAAAACAAGCAGAGACAGAATTGTCTCATATGGACCTAGCACCACAGATATTAAATTAATAATGAAAATATCATGAGATTTTTCTAGCACATTTGGTAATACGCTGATGATTAGAGCTGATAGAAACAACGTTTTTCAGTTATAAAGGTTCTGTGTGTGTGTACATCATTCTGTGTTTGTGAACCCTTTTCTGTGTAAATGCCTGGAAATTATTTGAAATACTGAAATACTACTGGCAAAAGGATCAAGGGGATAGGATTAGGGATGGTTATTTTTCTCTCTCTTTATTCTTCCTCTTAATTTTTTTTTTCTCTATTAAGGTTACTGCTCTCATACTGATTAATATTAAGTACAATTTTAAAAAGAAATGACCCAGCCACTTGTGTCAGTATACCATGAAGAATATAGTCTAGTATGGATGGCTTCATTCATTTCAGTCCTGTGCTTAAACATTTTGTCATTGGCTTGATTTCTTCTCTGAGAATCTTATTTATAAATCGTCTCACTTCAGATATTTGATTCCTTGTGAAATTACCCTCTGATAATTATTTTAAATGTCATTTTAAATGACTTTAATCTAATTTAAATGAATGCATCTGGTTGATTCGCAACTCTGATAACAAAAGCCCTAAAGGATGATTGTGTTTATTCTATTAGGGCTAATAAAGCCCTAGTTAGATATAAACCTTATTTTTTATGTGATACAAATTAATAACTGAAGTTTCATGCTAAATAACTACCTGTAGTTTATACAGCAGAATTAAATTAACCTGCATTAAAAGCAACAGCACCACATATTACTTTTAAATAAAATGCTACTTTTAAAATAAGTAAGTGAAACAAAAATAATCTAGCAACATATGCTACAAACCAGTGATCTTGCCAAATTGAAAATTGTGTTACATTTTAAAGTAATATTTTTAGTCTTAAAATTTCAAAATAATGTAGGATGCAGAGTCCTGCTTGGGCTCCCGGGAATGAACATAGCCTACAAAATACTAGTTTCGATAAATAAACCTGGCTGGTGACCACTGGGGCATAACCTTTCTCCCTCGGAGTCTGATGGAACCACATACTTGGGAACAAAAGAGACTTAGTGAAGCACTGAGAAACCAGAAAGAATTTCTGATTTGTTACAATTCACTGTTGCAACATTTTCCTCTTGCTATAGAGAAGACAGAATAAAAACACAGAAAAGTACTTTTGGCTCTTCTGATGTTTTCACCTTCTAGAATTCACTACCCATTGTTCTTAGAAAACTACTGAGCCTGTACCTGCACCCAGATTGACCTTTTTCAAAAATTTCCAAAGACCATAGGAACCTTTTTATTGAAACTCCATGATATTTTTTCTCAAAGAGAGTTGTCTGGGCCACATAGCTTGTTATACAAGCCTGTGATATCACGGTGGCAGTTAAGCCTGCCTCAAGTTGTGATTTCTCCCAGGCCCCACAAGTAATTCCTCAAAAGGAAGAATTTGAACACTGAAATCAGAATAATTGAATACATAGGGCTTGAGGCACCCTTGGGAATCCAGGGCTTAGAACCATTTTCAGGAATGTCTTCTGTCAGTTAGCAGAATAGTGTCCTTGAAGTCACCTCTGGCAGCTTTTAATTGTCAGGAGAAAGGAGCCGGGTAAGAAAGCTCCAGGACTCCTTTGAGTCCAGACTGAAAGCAGGTTAGCTGCCAAGGCTGTTCACCACACCCTGGTCAGAAGCTCTCATTAGCCGTGACCTGACAGTCTTTATGACTAGACAGGGCTGGCCAGGATCTTTGCCAGTGGGAAAGGAGCAGAGGGAAGTCATTAATAGCATTCCACCCCTGTGTTATAACCTCAAAGTGTCTGCTAATCAAAAATGAGCTTCTTATATGGAGCCAAGATAGTGTTCACCAACAGCATCTCAAAGATTGTGCAAAGGCAAAAGTGACACATCTTGGAGGCTCTTAAGGAAACTTAAAATTTATTGCATCATCTTTGGAAGGAATCAAGGAGAGACCAGTTATTGTGTTTTTTGTTTTTTGTTTTTGTCAGTGAATTAAATAAAGCTCCTGGTATTTTTTGCCTAGAAGCCTCATGAAATTAGAGGATATACCTTGAGGTTTTATAAACTCAAGTTAGTTTTCATTGTCCTTTCAGTGTTTAGGATTTGACCAATTAAATTAAAAGGAGGGAAAAAGACACACATACTGAAAAGCCTTTGTTTTTATCCCACTTACAAGCCTATTAAAGTTTACTTTAATCATCTCCAAACAAGTGAAAATGGGTAATTCAGAAACTGAATAACCTGAATGCAAATGTAAGAAGTTCACTCTGTTTTCTTTTTGTTTAAGTCCCCCAGGTCACACTGAAATCATTCCAACATGATACTCAGAATTCTGGGCTTCTAATTGCTTCCATCTTTAAAGGACACGTTACTGCTGGTAAGAAAATACTACTTAGGTTTGTTGAGTAGTCTTTACCAATCATTCATTTGAACCCTTCAACTGAAAAATCATGTGCCAGGCATAAATTTCTTGAGAATAAGATATGCCATGAGCTTTCTGTATGGAAATTATCAATAAAGATCCAGGTAAAACTGAATTTAAGCAACGGTTTAGGTGGACTTTGCCAGCTTCTGCTATGGGTTGGATACATTTTCATTTCAATAGGTGCTGGGGCTCAAGACCCCAAAACTCCTAAAAAAAACCAACAACAACAACGTAATTTGAGTGCCTACCATGTGGTAGTTAGTTGTATACATTTGTTCAGTTTTCAAAACAACCAGGTAAGGTAAGTGTTATGTATCTATTTTATAGATGGGAAAACTGGAGCTCAGAGAGGCTGAGGAACTTGTCCAGGTTCACTATAAGTGACAGATCAAAATTCAAATCCTGTTTTTCAAATCCTGAAGCCTGTACTCTTTCTTTTGTACAAACTAGCTCCTGTTTTGTTAGTGTGATTCAATATTTTCCATTGATGAGCTTACCTAAATGTTTTAGGCATTAAAAAATTATGCCATCAGGTATGTGTAATGGACAAATATAACTCTAAATAGAAATTTCAAATTAAAAAACTTTAGGCATAACTATTTCACCACTGACCACTGGTAGACCACTTATCTCCCTGCATAGAAATCTGGCAGGAATAAGGGCACCTGGGTGGCTCAGTCAGTTAAGCCTCTGACTTTGGCTCAGGTCATGATCTCACGGTTGGTGGGTTTGAGCCCCGTGTCGGACTCTGTGCTGACAGCTCAGAGCCTGGAGCCTGTTTTGGACTCTGTGTCTCCCTCCCTCTCTGCCCCTCCCCTGCTCACTCTGTCTCTCAACAAATGAATAAATATTTTTTAAAAATTAAAAAAAAAAAGAAATCTGGCAGGTATAGTACCAGAATTTTTGCAGGTTACATTGACAGTCTTTGGACTTCCATTCATTTGTTTCACAAATATTCATTAAGTAACTACTGTGTGCCAGGCACTGTACTGGATGGGAAATCAGCAGTGAAAAAAAAATGAACAAAGCCCCTGTCTTCATGGAGCTTCCATTTTAGACAGTTGAGGAGAAAAACAAAGAGGAAAACAACAACAAGAAAAGAGTCAGGTGGCAGTTAAGTCTTATAAAGAAACATGAAGCAAGGTGAGGCCACTCTGAATTTAAACATGCAAATTAATGAGCCAAGTGTTTTGGCTCAGTACATATCCTTAATTACAGATGCCTCCCCAGGCCTGCCCCTTGATAGTTCTGTGGGAACTGGGGAGGTCAGGAGCTCATGGCGGCCCTATTAAGATAGGTGTTATAGTCTCTGTTTTCCAGAAGAAGAAATTTGAGTTTCAGCAGGCTCATAATTATGCCCTGAGGTTACAGGGCTGGTAAGGACAGAGTCCAATTTGAACCCAGGTATCTCCAGTTGTCTCTTGATCACTCTGCTCTATCCTTAGACCCCTATGCCTGGCTGCCTGGCCCCATGTTATTAGGGGATTCTCTAGTCTTTCCCAGGCACTAACCCCCAAGGGTATGTGGCACCCACTACCTCCCATTAGTTGTGTGAAATCTTCAGCAATAGAATTCTAGTCCTAGGAAAACATTAATACCATATCCCCCTAGCTCTGGAGCAAGCTAAACTACACTGGCCCAACCCCTGAACACCAGTTGGTTTAAGGACAGGGGCCAGATAGCCTGGAGACCCCTAAGCGTATGGCAGGTGCAGCTGGAAAATAACGAGGGCAGGGCCAGTGAAGTGTCTGCCACATGGTAAGTATCTGATAAATATTTGCCAAATGGAGTGAGGAAGTGGGGAAGGAGAGTGGAAAGGAGGCCAAAAACCCATCATCACTCAGAACAAACTCCACTGTGGCAGACAAGTCTCAATTATAGTCTGTATTTGAAAATTGAAAATAGGATTTTTTTTTTCATGTACTAGGGAGAAAATGTGATGAGCCTAGTAGGTAACATGTGTTGAATATATCATATTAATTATTTAAGGATTTTGGGTGATTAATTAAGCTTCAAAATGTAAGGAAAGCATTGCTTTTAAAATAAAATATGAGTGCAAGATATATATCAATTTGCATTTCTTATATATTGTTTTAGGTTGTTTCTGTTTCTCAGCAGAAAAAAACTCATGAACAATAAATTTTGAAGAATGGTGACAAGTTGCACATTAACTTCTTTCTTGCTCAAAATTTTAAAAAGAAAACCCAAAAAACCTCAGCTGTGATTGTGGCTACCTTTAGACTCTGTTACCAGCAACTGGGAATTCTTACTTGTGTCAGACAAAACAAATGAGATTCATCATTAAACCCTTTTATATAAAATATGCATGCACAAGCTCAGAAAAATGTCTAATGGTGACCACAATTGCCAGAGATGCACTTCTAGAAATCCATTGGTACCAGATACATGCAGCCCAATTTTCTCAAATAAAAGATATTGTGCAGTTTGGAAGGGCTGTCACTGTACACACAGCCTAAGGGAAAGGTTAATTTTGTTCTCCCCTTCCTTTTTTTCCTTTGAGATCAATGACTTTTGCTTGGCACAGAGGGAACAATGATTCAGACATCCCATGGACACTAATGCTTAGCTAAAATTATTTTTCTTTCCTTTCAGACAACAGGCAACAAGACATTGGATTTTTATTGGGAATGATCTTCTTTGCTGTCATGTTGTCGATTCTTTCTTTGATTGGGATATTTAACAGATCTCTCCGAACTGGGTATGTTTTCGTAGAATTTCTGTTTTCTAATTTATACCAAACCTAGTCAATTAAGTTATTTACTAGGAAAACCCATCAACATTTTTAATCAGAGAAAGACAAAAATAAAATGAGCAGTGTTTAATGATTACCGACCCATGCCAAACTCTTTACACATGTCATTGATTTAATCCTCACAATGACCCTGCTGGAAACCCGAAGGTCTATTTTACAGATCATTTCCAGAGGTTACGTGGTCAGCCCAAGGTCACTGAGCACTAACCCAGGAGCCCAGAACTGGCTGATATCACAAGTCATGTTTTCTCCTTCACTACACAGCCTGCTCACAGTGCCCTCAAGTTTATCTACAGTGCCTGGATTCTTTTTTTCTTTCTTCCTTTTTTTTTTTTCAAATGTTTATTTTGAGAGAAAGAGAAAGAGGGAGAGAGAGAGGGGGAAAGCATGAGTGGGGAGGAGAGAGAGAGGGAGAGAGAGAGAGTCCCCAGCAGGCCCTGCCCTGCCAGTGCAGAGCCCAACACAGGGTTCAATCCCAGACACCGTGAGACCATGACCTGAGACTTAACCAAGAGTCAGACACTCAACTGGCTGAGCCACCTAGGCACCCCTGCTTTGCCATATTTAACGTGCGTACAGTTTTACTTCAGGGTGGCTCTCCCACTTACCTTGAATCTAGTGTGAGTGTTTCAAAATGTTCTGCCTCATTAGAGAAAAGCAGAGCAATAGAGAGAGGAGGAAAATCTGAAAAGACATTGAAGCAACTTCCCACTTAACTTTCTAAAGTAAGAGATGGAAATCTGCATCAGGAAGTTTAATCTTTATTATGCATTCCCCTCCCATTCCAGTTGATTTCCTCATCTCCTATGTGATTGCCTGAATCAATCCTAAAGTAAAATGCTTCTTCTAATGTGTGATATCTGTTTCCTAGAATTAAAAGAAGAATCTTATTGCTAATACCAAAGTGGCTTCATGAAGATATTCCTAATATAGAAAACAGTAGTATCGTAAAAATGCTAAAGGTAACCAAACACCATCAAATAAAAACTAAGTGGCGGCTAAGACCAAAAGAGTAATCCAACAATTAGAGTAGAATTTCTGTTCAAATAAATGTGTGTACATTTTAGCATAATTGTATAAACACATGTCAAAACAGAATTATACATATTTCAAATTATACTTAAGAGAGATAAGGGAATAAAGTTAAGGGAAGGAAAGAGAGAAGGAAGAAAGAAACAATGCTATTCAAAAGAGAAAAGTAAAGAGGAAGCTTGTGGGCCAAGTGTCAGTCACGTGATGGCCAAAAGCTGATGGCTGACTTCAGCGACAGGAGGAGTGCAGAAAAACTCAACAAAATGAGGCTTAAAGACACAAAGGGGCTTCTGTTTTACATAAGCCTGGAGAAGCAGGTGAGATCTGCTTTACTGCTGAAGCTCAATGGATTTGAGAAAATAAATGTGAGAGGAAAATAAATATGATGGTCTCCCAGGGGCGAGGCCAAGTTTCCATCTCAAAAAGAATAGAAGGGTGTGCTGGGAAGACCCTGAGGTAATAGGGGACTATGCTAATTATGGAGGAGCTGCTGATTCTGGAGAAGGGGAAAGGTTCTGCTATATGTGCTCCTTCTATTTTTTGGCATCCCGGTTTCATCATTAAGGGGCTCCAAACCCAGTAAATGGGACAAACACATCATCTAAGCACGGCCTTGCAGTGATATAAGTACAATGACAGAAATGAAACGAAAAAAAAAAAAAAAAAAAAAAAAAAAAAAAAAAAAAATCGCGGGGGTTAGAGGAAGCATATGAAAGATGAGAAGGAGTCACTTAGGAGAAACAGAAAACATTCAAAATAGAGAGGGCAGCATGAGCAAAAGCACAGAGGTGAGAAACACATGTTTCAATGAAGTGTTGCTTTATTGAAAGGCTTGATGTGAGGAGTGGGTGGTGTACTGCAGGAATGGTGAATAGGATCAGATCATAGAACTCAGACTTCATTCTGTTGACAAGGATGCTCAAACTTGTTTAAAAAATTTAATTTTAGCTTAGAAACCTTTTGTTCAAAAGATGTGAGGAAAACAAGAATTTATAAAACAAATAAAAGTGGCTTTGTTTGGAGCTCTGATGAGCCCATTAATCAACTCCTTACCCAACCCCAGAGATGTCCTTAAGATAGTAGTTCTCAGCCTTGGTGGCATATTGGAATCCTGATATCTGGGCCACATTCCAAGATCTCCTGGGGAGGGAGGGCATGGGGAGACCCAGGCATCAGTATTGTCAAAAGCTTCCACAGTGATTCCACTATGCATCTGAGGTTGAGAACACTGTTAGGGACTGAAAACTACTGCTAAAGACAATGAGGAGTCACTAAGAGCTTTCCACTGGAATAGACAGGTCTAGGAGAGAGGCAGAGGAGGAGGTCAGAGAATGAGCATCATGTGGTGTGAGCAAAGTGTCAAGAGCAAGGAACCATGGGTCTGACTACTTTTTAGAGGATATATAACAAAAAGTGAAATGAGTCCATGGAATTTGACAAGAGGGAGGTCACTGGTGAGTTGAGAAGTGATTAGTAAGTGAGGAAGTGGAGGCTGAGATGAAGACATTCTTCTAAAGGGAAGTAGAGAAAGGGGCTATGCTGACATATGGTCAGCTCTCACATCTCGTACAATGAATGAACAACAGTAGCTTCAGAGGGACATGAGTCAGAAGTGTGTTTATACTAAATTAGTTAGGCTTAAGAGGGACTACTACAGAGAAAGAGGGAATATTGATCCAACAAGACTATAAAGAAGAGGGGAGGGGATGTTCTAAAGGGATGAGGTGAAAAGGTTCACTTTGGGCTGAAGGAGAGATTCCTGTGTCTGTATACTTGAAGGAGAGAAAGGGTTTGCATGTGGCTGAGTTTGAAGGCTATAGTGTTACCTACTAATAGTGAAGGGGTGATTTAGAACAACTAAACCCACACATATAATGAAGTACATAGTACAAGTCACTGAAGGACAAGCATATATCCACCAAACTACAGACAATAAATACTATAATCTTAATATTCTTTCCACCTGGTAGTTCTATCTTGTTCCCCCACTAATTATTACCCTAGGGAATTAGGGATTTTCTGTGACTCAGAGAACTGTCCTTGACCTTGTTGTGGTCAGATCCTCTTCTTCCTTTATCGTCCTCACTCTGGAATGGTCTTCCACACTGTTGCTCCTCTGTGTCCTTCACTGTGGTCTGACTCCCACCCATTTCACTCAGTTGCTAGCCTGAAGTGCAGAAAATGCCTCCTTCTTTGGAACACAGCTACCTTGTATTCTTCATTTCTTATAGCATGTCTAGTTTCTTTGACTTCATCTGACTTTTGACTACATATTTGCCCTTTCCAACCCAAACCTGGTAAGCTCCCTAAGGAGGTTGAGCCTGAAGAAAATTTGAATGACACTTCATGCTGCTTTGTTCAAGGTCTTCCTTTATGCCAACTTCCTGCCCATTCTGGGCTCCTGGTATAGAAGCAAACCTCAGATGAAGTTTTGTTTTCTGCCCGAAAGACTAAAAGGTGGTATTTTGGTCAGCCTCAGGACTACTATAACAGAATAACATAGACTGGGTGGCTTAAACAACAGACATTTATTTCTTGCAGTCCTGGAGGCTGGTTAAGTCCAAGATTAGGATACTAGTAGGTTGAGTTCCTGGTGAGAGCTCCCTTACAGATGGCCAGCATCTTGCTGTATCCTCTCATGGCAAAAGGAGAGATCACAGTCTCATGTATCTTCTTATAAGGGCACTAATTATATTCACGAGAGTTCCACCCTCATGACCTAATTACCTGCCAAAGGTCTCACCTCTTAATATCATCACACTGGAGATTAGGGCTTCAACATATGAATTTTGGAGGGACACAAACATTTCAGTCCATAGCAACTGGCTATAATTTTTATAATTTTATAACTGGCTATATTTTTTGTATGGGAGTTATTTGCCTGGGAAGTCAGCCATCAGCTGCAAGGCCTCAAGTCATTTTCTTACCCAGAAGAGTCATCAGGCTTTTATATCAATAAAAACCTTCTTCACTAATCCACCTGTTCATGTCTGAATTGTATAGCTTTATACAATTATACCCCTTTATAACCCCAGCACAAATATTTATTACTACTTTATTCAAAAATCAGAAACAAAACAGGATTCTTCTACCTTCCTTTCTTTTATTTAAGCATGAGTATTTTCTTGTAGTAAGGCTCCATGATATTAAGAAATATTCCAAACACATTAAACTTCCAAACTTTAAAAGGCACTGAAATAATATGCAAGACACATATCTCTTTAAAAATTTTAATCCAAGACATGTGCTTAAAACAGCAATTATCTCTATATTCCTTTCCTTCAGTCTCCTCATGGGAGAATTTAATAAAGATCTGGAATTGAGGAGGATAACAAAGGAGAAATTGTATGGGAGAGAAACAATATCAGAAGGGGGAAGGGAAAAGCAAAGCCAAGGGAAAGGAGAATTCCAGTTCTTATTTAATTACCCAGTTAGCCCCTTTAAATGTCTTTTGTAAAATTAAACAAAAAAATCTTTCTTCCTAGGAAAAAAGTGAATTTACAGATAATAATTCCAGCGAACAGGTCCTATATGTTGATCCAGTGGTTACAGAGATAGAATCTTTCTCCCAGAAGAACACAAACCAACAGACTATAAGATGGAAAAGATACAGAATCCTGGAGACCAGAGACGGCCTGCAAAAGTCACTACTCACCAACACTACAGTTGTATATATTCCTGGCCTCAGCCCTGGGTATAAAACCCCAGATTTCAACTTTTCTCACTGGGGCAAACCATCTCAGCAAAAAATGATGAAACAGCTTCCTCAACTCTCAAACCACCAGCTGATTCTGTAGACCTGGGGAAAAATGCCATGTTTAAAAAATATCCTAATTTTGCTTTCCTGTCTCAAGTATGAATTCGCTAAGCAACCACACTATTTCTTGAAGACTTAAGCCTCATTCTGAATCAGGAGAATGCAGTCCTCTGGACATGCAAAACTCTAGTAGAGGGAGAAACTACCATGCTTTGGAAAATGTTTCACCCAATGAAACTATTCCAGAACAGACTCTGTTGCCTGATGAATTCATCTCCTGTTTGGGGATCATGAATGAGAGTTGCCATCCATCAATTCTTATTTTCCACAAAATATTTTGGAAAACCACTTCAATACCATTTCACTCTGGAAAAGTAGAGCTGCATAGTCAAAGCTAATATGGGAAAGCTGTCTTGCAATCTAAAGTTGGATCTCCTCAACATAAATTTAATTCTGCCCTATTTTTCAAAAATGAGAATTAAGATCCCAAAGATGGAACATACCCTTCATACTCACAAAGAAGCACCAATATAGGTACACCTCAACAAGTATCAACTAAATCCTTTTTATTTTCCTCATTGCACGGCACAGAACGGATCTCTCCATTACAGAAGGTTAAATAATAGAAGATATGTGGCAGTGAATAAATGTGAAAATACTTCTTAAACATTGAGATGTTAATGTTTGTTTGCAAGGGAGAAGAAAGTTTAATTTTTCATTTTATGGCTTAAAATTTTCTTGAGTAGATATAAAACATAGTCCCCAACAAGACAGAAACAAGAATAGAAACAGAGAAGAAATTAATTAGCATGTTTGTTGTATTGTTTCTACTACTTTCCATTCAGGTAGTAGGGATTTGATCTTTCCTTATTTTGATTTTGGACTAATCAGGTTATAAAACAATGAAGTGAGGACATCATGAAACTGCTGTCTTCATTCAAGTTAAGAGTGATGCATTATTGTCCTGTGGTGTAGTTGGTATATTAATTACACTCTGATACAACTGAAGTAGCAGATGTACTATCAGCAAGGTGTAATTATTTCTTTTCTGATCAACTATGCATTAGATGATGTTGAAATTTGGGGATTCAGAGCAAACGGTCAAGAAAGAATTCTGAGACATCTTTGGTGCAAAAAGGTGGTTTTATTAAAGCACAGGGACAGGACCCGTGGGCAGAAAGAGCTGCACTGCAGTTGTGACGGGTGACTGATTGTATACCTTCAAGTTGGGAGGGGGTTAGGGATAGGGTAAGTCTCTAAGGAATTTTGGAAGCAAGGTTTCCAGACCTTGAGGGAGCTAGCTCTTGTTGGGAAAATGTCATTTATTACTGTCTAGTAAAATCTCGGTCATGAGACCCTTCAGATGTATATTAGTGGGCCATATGCCTGGAGGATGACTGCTAATGTATATCTGGGGGGGGGGGGGAGATAAAGGAAGTTTCTAAAGGAATTTCTGTATGTTTGAAGTAAACTCATAGGATCCTGGAAGTCAGGATAACGTTAAGCTAAGATTGCCTTTTGCCCTTAGCAAAATATTAACATCTAGGCTGTTGAGTTCCTAGAGGAAGGTCACTCTGCCTATCTCAAGGACTTGTCAATGGGCTGTGTTATAAGAAAATTTAACTATTTTCTTTTGCCTTTGTTCCCCACATAATTAGATATATGTCAGAAAAATATTGTTAAAACAGATATTTGACCAAATCTGGGATGGCAATATTTGCCAAACATGCCATCGTCCCATATCCGTATCTCCTGCAGACATCCTAACTGAGCACCACACACCTTTCTGCTAAGCCCTAAGGGACCTCAGAATCCTCTCAATACAGTGCTTTCTGATGGCTACACTCAATAAGGTATGGGACTAGAGATGACCTTTATCTGACAACCAGGTCAATACTGAAAGATAGGTGATCTTAAAATATGAGATGTGTGTTTTCAGCTGAGAGATGGTACTCAGCAGACTTCTCTATTCTGATTAATTTTTATGTTCCAGGGAAAAAATTTTCTAATGAGCAGAATACTTTGAAAATAGGGTAGATTACCCACTGAATTTCTCTTTTCTAATCAGTTTCAACAGTAATATTTTATTATTCAGATTAGTTTATTACAACAAATTTGAACAGTTAATCAAAAAAGGACCTACTGTGTGTTTAGCACATGGACAACCTATTCATTTTCTTTTAGCTTTTTTTCTTTTCAAAATAAAAAAACAAACAACCTAAAAGCAGTTTTATTGTGGTTATGCGACCCCATGAGGAAGATGACCACATACCTGGTTTATTCTGATTCATGTTCTGTTGCCCCAGTGCTAATTATGACCAGTGTACCCTTTCACTCTTAGAAGCATCCCATTTGGATGATAAATCATATGGCCATTCTATCTATGAAAACTATTTAATATCCAGTATATAAGCAATTTGTCACAATTCACTTCTTTTTTTGCATTGACAATCTTTCTTATTTTATTTAGTATCATTTATTAAAGCCATTTTGCTCCAAAATGGAACATTACTATTCACACTGTAAAAAACCTATCCCTTGCTATGAATTTATTTCTGTTTATCCTAAAATATGTATATATTTGTTTGTACTTTACATATTCTGAAAGGAGCATGTTTTAAACCACTAATGAAATGCTAATATTAAATTTCTTGACTTGTAACTGACCATATGCCTTTCCTTTATTCTTCTTTGAAGGGAGAGTATAATGAAGAAAAAAGGCAGGTAGTATTTGGGATAGAGATAACAAAAGACGGAGACAAATCCCTGATGTTTATCAATATGATAAAGACATCTGTTAACATGTGATGAGTATTTTCATAGTGTATTTCAGTATAATCGTAATTGGTCACACATCAAAAAAGCTTTTGTCAAGCTGAAAGGATTGCAGCATTATTTGATCTGTGTATGCTTCCATTTCAGTGAGTGTCTCCTTTAGAACTTCTTGTCCCTGGAGTGTGAAGGAGGCTGTTTTCTCTTTCCAGGGTGTCTTTTCCACACCCCACATCACTATCAGCACAGAGAAGATACTTCTAGTTCCATCTTTGCCTTTAGTCATGTTGGTCCCAATAGACTAAAACTGAGGCTATACCTATGATGGAGGCAATGTGCCTGCCACTGCCCCAACTCAAGGAAAATTTTAATGGTTTTATCATAATGCAACCTTGGTAAGTGAGCAAGGGTTTTTCTTCCAATGGTGCTTTTATTCAACAAGCATTTACTAAAGTATCAAATGCCCCTACAACGTGCAGGGCACTTTGACCAATACAGACGTTAACAAAACAAGCCAAGTCCCTGCATCCTTGGGACTTATATTCTAGGGGGAAAAAAAGCAGACAATATATGCCCTTTGAGGATCTTACATTTTTGGGGAAGAGGATGACAGTAGGGCTGGAGTTTTGGTCTCTTGTACAAGTTGCCCCTAACCCAAAGCCCCACCACCTCCCCTTTCTTAGCCAGAATCTTCTGTAGATTTTTGGGGGCAAGTGTACCTTTTTATCTTTCCATCTAGCCCTTGGGCTTATTATCAACTTTCTTTCTCTGAGTCTACAATGTTAAGTTGTTGCTTCCTAAATGGAGATGCCATGCTTATTAGTATGGGTTAAGGAGGAGGAAGAAGAGAGAAAGAGGCAGAAAAAGTCCCTCAAGATACCATTGGAAGGGAAGAAGGGGAGAGAAATACAAAATAAAGCAGATTAATCCTCAGTGATGCTGAAGCAAGATGGAACACCAGTTCCAGACAATACTAAAGCTGATTAAGGGACATCCAATTTCCCCTGTTCTCGTATCCTCCTCACACCCTACCTCCCTTTTCTTTTCTATTTCTTTTGATATTTATTTATATTTGAGAGAGAGAGAGACAGAGACAGAGACAGAGAGACACAGAGACAGAGAATGACCAGGGGAGAGGCAGAGAGAGAGAGGGAGACACTGAATCTAAAGCAGGCTCCAGGCTCCGAGCTGTCAGCACAGAGCCCAACTCGGGGCTCAAATCCACGAGCTGTAAGAGCATGACTTGAGGTGAAACTGGACACTTAACTGATTGAACCACCCAGGTGTCCTACCTACCTCCCTTTTCTTATACAGAAACAATAAAGGGGGGGTTACAGATGAAGTACAGTTTGGGGGTGTTTTCTTGGTTTATGTGTGTATGTGTGTTTTATCATTTTTTTTGAATTAGGAATTTGTCTTTACCAGAGTTAGATATAAAATTGATGATATAAAAAGGCTTATGAGTTTTAGCATGTGGTTCTCATATAGTGTGGGTTGCTGTTTGCCCTCCTGGTTCCATCAGAGGGTTTTCCCACCTTTTTTTCTTTTCTTATATTTCAAGCCATCCTCCCTTTGACACAGAGGCAGCACATGACTTTGGCATAGAGCAGAGGTTTTCAAAAATACACTTTAGCAACTGATCCCCTTTCTCCAGATGAAATCTGTTGCAGAAGCCCAAAATATAAAATAGGTGAAAGCAAATCTGCTAAAACAGAAGATGAAGATCATTCCTGCACCCCCTGCCCCCGAATCTCCTCTGCAGCAGCCTATGCATGTGGGATGAAAATCTGAGGTGACATTGTCTCTTCCAGACCTGGTGACCGGGTCCTGGCCCTCCTTGAGAAGCTTGTATCTTGGGGTTGTGCCAAATCCTCCAATTCCGGCCACATGACTGCCAACCCTGGTGAAGGGAACCAGAACTCCCTCAAACCTCCCTACTTCCTCAACAGCTGCAGTAAAAAGGAGCTCTCTCTCAGAGATTCTAATAGAGGCAGTACCATATGTAATATTAACTTGGTTCTTTCCAATTACTTCATCATAAATGTTTGGGTTTTGTTCAAGTGTATGCTTTTTTTGTGATCACTAAGAATAAAATATTGTGTTGTGACATAATGAGATTTTATAAACCCAAGATTGTCACATTGTGTTGTGTTTACCTCTTTACAAAGTAATTATACCAACGACAGGAGGTGATGTTTTAATGCGTAATGTTATCCACTTGGTAGACACTATTGATTTAAAATAAAAGAAGTGATTAAAAACAATTTATGAATTTCTCTTGGGTAAAAGCATGAAACCAATATAAAATAATTGGATTCTGATTGTGTACCACGTTCTTAGAAGCTACAGATAAGGCAATATTACAAGAAACTCCAACAAAGGTTTGGTAGAATGCTATTATGTCTCTTTCCCACTGCTAAAATTAGCACCACTAAATCCCAATTAATGTTTCATGTTAAAACTCCTTAGGCATTTGCTAATTTCACTTTTCAACTTAATTTAGGATAAATTCTCTACATTATATCCAGAATTTCCATCAATTTTATAAAGACACATTTCCCTTATGCTTATGTGCAGGAAAACAACTTATTATCAAATTCTCATAAGTAGCATTTAGCAACAAATTAAGAACTTATTCTTAAGTGGTCTATTTTTGTTTGGGGTGATAAAAGGATTCTAGCCTAGCTTCATGAAAAGAAAAAAAAAACTATACTACACAAATATTAGAAACATAGTTCTTTCCTGTGATCATTGGTTAAAAATTCAAGCAAAATAAAATGCTGTTTCTAACCATAAAGGCATACCTAAAATTAGTGACTCTGTCAGAGGACAGGAAGGAAATCATAGTCAAACACTGGAGCCCAAGTGTGAGATACGGAAGTCAATGAACCTGACTGTTTTCTTTCTGTTCATATCCTGCTTGAGAACATTATTACAAGTGAGAGAGAAAGAATACAACAGTGACATTTTTAAAGTTAATGTTTAAGCTACACAGTAACTCATGAAAAAACACGTTAAAAAATCTAATACCAATGTAAATGGAATGAAAAGTGACAGTATCTCTTCACACCCCTGCTTCCCATGACCCAACCCCTTCATCTAAAGTAGTAACTCAATAAGTTAATGTTTTTCTTTCCCATTTTTTTTAACCTAAATGGTTAACATATGGTATTGCTCTGTGACTTGCTATTTTCACTCAGTAATATATGTTGGAAATGTTCATGGGGTGTTATATATAGCTTTATCTTATTCTTTTCAGCAGTTGAATAGTATTCCATAGAATAAGTGTGTTTTAATATATTTTCCTATTCTGCTAATGGAGATTTATATTGTTTCCAGTTTTTTGTTTTGTTTTGTTTTACCATTAAACCCATTCATGCAATAAATCTTTTTGTGTAGATCTTTACACACACATGAGAATTTGTGGGGAGGGATAGATATACAGACACCTAAATGGACGCAGCAAGAATGGGAATTTGAGATACACTAGAGGAGAAAGAGCGGGGAATGTCGGTAGGTGTGTGGAGTAACAAGGTGGTAAGGAAACAGCACTAGAGAAGCTGCAAAGTGTGCATTGCTAGGTAGTGCAGGACCAGTCTTGTCCACCTAGCGAGCAGCACCGACCCTGAATTCCTATCCTGCTTCTGCTTTTGTTTCAATGTTCAGGACTTCCTAGTAAACATGCAAAATTCGATATTCACTGGATACTGAATGATGTGATATTTATCCTAAACGTCTTCTTAAATGAAGTTCGGCACTCATTTTACTTTGGTATTCAATGAAGAAGGTTTATTTTGTCTTGGTTGCGAAACTGAAAATCACTTGTATTTCATTAAATGAGGAGATTAGGATTTTAAGAAGCTGCCAGCTGCCATGTATTTGCAGGTTCATTTTTCCTATTTTATTATTCATTGCACATTCCATTCAATGTGCTACTTTGGAGATTGCATTTGATTGAATAGAGGCAGCCTATGCAAAACCCTGTGAGGGACAGGAGGGAGCTTGCTAAAGCCCACAGCAATGCACAGAAGCAATTGTAATCCAAAAAAAAAAAAAAAAAAAGACAAACCAAGAAGTGCTTTGGAAACACAATATATAATAGATTCAACCTATCTTCATCACTTCAATGAAATGTTCATTTTTTAAAGCCCTCTTTAAACTCTTGCGGGTTTTTTTTTTTCCATGCTGGTTTTTGTTTTGTTTTGTTTTGTTTTGTTTTACTAAGTAGTGGAAATCCTCATTTAGCAAAAAAAAATTGCAAAAAAAGCACAGAGAACAACAAATATAACTGCTGTTGCAAATAGGTGGACTGAACTCTCTTATCTTCCCTTTAAGAACTCGGGTTGGGGCGCCTGGGTGGCTCAGTCGGTTGGGCGGCCGACTTCGGCTCAGGTCATGATCTCGCTGTCCGTGAGTTCGAGCCCCGCGTCGGGCTCTGTGCTGACAGCTCAGAGCCTGGAGCCTGTTTCGGATTCTGTGTCTCCTTCTCTCTGACCCTCCCCCATTCATGCTCTGTCTCTCTCTATCTCAAAAATAAATAAACGTTAAAAAAAAAAAAACTAAAAAAAAAAAAAAGAACTCAGGTTAAGGTCAAACAATCAGGGTTTTTGAATTTCAAGTCTATCACGTGCCAACTGTGTGACCTTGGGCAATCACTGGAGTTTTAGGTGTTGTCGCCCCTCCTATTTTCTAGGACAGAGATACTGACCTTGGTGTACCTTGCTAAAAAAGACTTGATGAGTTGACCCTCTCTGCTTCCTGCAACACTTCCTTTCCTCCAAGAACACCACAAGCCCACGACCTCTTTCTCTGACCATTCACTGTCAGCCTCCTCTCCTGGTATCCCCTAATGTCTCTGTCACATAAATGTTGGACAGCTCAGGCCTTAGTTTCTCCTTTCGTTATCTCATCAATTCTTGCAGCTTTAATTACTATCTACAGGTCATGAAAACACGGACTCCATGAAACTCCATGAAAACATGAAACTCCAGACTCATTCAAATGTCTACCTGATACATCCATTTGCACATCCTCATGGCCTGTAATTCCCATAAGAGATGACCTCCCAAGTCTTCTGTTCTCACAGACATCCCCATCTCAGTAAATAGCATTGCCATTTTTCCAATGCTCACAAGTCTAGGTGTTATTCTTGACTTTGTTTTTGTTCTCACACTTCATGTGCACTTAATCAGGAAATCCTATTCACCCTACCTTCAAAATGTATCCAGAAATTAAATCACTTCTTACCAACTCAACTTGATCACCCTAGTTCAAACCACCATTATCCCTTGCCTGGGTTATTATAAAAGTCTCCTAAGGCCCATCTTCGAAAGCACAACTTTATGTAACTAGATGTTCCTGCTAAAACAACACTCGTCTGTTCAAAACCTGCCAACAGCTTCCCATCCCACAAACAACAGGAGTCTAAGTCACTATGGTGACCTATGAGGCCCTATCTGGTTTATCTCTGTCCCACTGACCATCTAGTAAGTACTTCAGGGCCTTTGCTGTTGCTATTCCTTCTTCCTGGAATGCTTTTCCCCAAGGCTACTGCATTGCTTACTGACACACTACCTTTAAGCCTTCCCTGGTCACTCCATCTAAAATGGCAACCCCTCTCTCCTCCCTCATAATTCGTACTCTCCTCATCTACTTTTCCTTCATTATAGCACTCACCACCATCTAAAATCAAGTATGCCACATATTTCATACATTAATCTCTTCACTGTCACTTCCTACAATGTAAGATCCAGGAGGGCAAGAATTTCATCTGTTTTCTTTCCCCATAAATCTTGTGGTGTGTTGTTTGTTTGTTTGTTTGTTTGTTTTAGAGAGAGAGCGTGAGTTTGAGCAGGGGAGAAGGGCGGGGGGGGGTGGGTGGGTAGAGAGAGAGAGACAGACAGAAAGATAGAAAATCTTAAGCAGCCTCCATGCTTACCATGGAGCCTGATGTGGGGCTCAATCCCATGACTCTGGGATCATGACTTGAGCTGAAATCAAGAGTGGAACACTCAACGAACTGATCCACCGAAGCTCCCCTTTCCCCATAAATCTGTAATGTTTAGAACAGTGCCTGCCACATAGTAGGTGCTCAACAAATGTTTGTTAGAAGAAAGAATGAATAATAAACAAAAGCCCAATCTATTAATTTCATCTGCTTCACATGAGAAGGAAATCAAAACGATGTGAAGGCATCCAAGAACTCTCAGACCTCTATGTGTTTTCTGAGGCTCTTCCATAATTCTACTATATTATCACCATCATTGTTGCTTCTCTCTAAACTGCCACTGTGTCATTGATGAGAAGGCAATAACACAAGGTAACATAAGCATTTTTCTTTTCGACTGTGCAGTTTTCTTTTATTCTTTAGATCATTTCAACATGACAGTTTTTTCAACCACCTTTTTTACTTTTGACCAAAACTTTTATTTCAAAGAGATGCATGGGGCAGAGTTAACAACACCTCAGTGTGCAAACAAGATCTTTCATTTCTTCAGGAGGAAATATTTCTCGCCACTACACTAATTAGATAGCTCTCTGGCTGATAATCTAGGCCAGATACATTGTGTGATGTATTGAAGAAAATGAACAAACAGGAGTATTCACCTTACAAAACATTAATTAAATAGCTTACTAATAAAAAAAAACAGCTAAATTCTGAAAGACTGGGCATTCTCCTAGTTGGTAGGAACTTTGGCTTAAGGAAATATCACTAAATTCTACCTGAAATAGTCAAGTAGAGATAATGCATAGAATGTACTTATTCATTATTTGTTGTTGCAAATGCCATCTAATTTTGCTTCAGTCTAGAAAACCTTCATCTTC
Organism: Lynx canadensis; assembly: GCF_007474595.2. NCBI lineage: Eukaryota > Metazoa > Chordata > Mammalia > Carnivora > Felidae > Lynx > Lynx canadensis. The sequence continues at coordinate 55,282,820 of NC_044310.1, forward strand.
TAAATGAAGCTGTGGTTTGGCTTGGTGATTTGGGCAGGGGCAATTCATACTCTCCTGACTCCTAGTCCAGGGTCCTTTCACAACCTGCACCAAATTAGCTGTTTAGAAATGGACCAGTGGTTCTCACTTACCTAAATATTAGAATCATCTGGAGAACTTAAAAAAAAAACCCAAACTGCCAAAGCCTGATCACCACTGCCAGCCACACTGATACTTTTTTTTAAAGGTTCATCAGGGGTATTTTATGCACTTCCAGGGTTGAAAACTATCCACCTAATTGTTCCTCCGTGTGCAAAGAAACTTTTTGCCTTTGTCCGTTACCATATAGCAGCAATTCTCCCTCCACCTCTTCTTCTCAGAGACAATAGACGTGCACCTCACTACATCGCATCTACAAAAGTGCTTTCACCCATCCTCTCCTTAGTGCCATAAAACAAAAGAGGTACACCTTTCTCTGTCAGGCTAATCTCTCTACCTGGCACTGGATTCTTCCCCTCATCTTGTGCCTCTTTAGGGACTGGCTATAGTTATCTGTTTATATATCATATTCATCTTGTTCCCATATACCAGTTTCTGTGTCATAGTACACGTGGCAAAGACTTCTAAAAGTCTATTCATTATCCATTCTCACATTCTTACTAACAGAACCTCTCTATTGGTGAAGCAACAATGCATCCCACTAAAAGACACATTTTCTAGTCTCCTTTGCCACTAGGTGTGGCCATGTGACTCAGTTCTGTTCAACAAAATACAAATAGAAGCTGTTAGAAGGGTTTCCAGGAAGTTTTTTAAAAGGAGAGGCAGACAAATAGATAAATCTTTTCCCCTCACCCTCCTTCTTTTTCCTTCCTGACTGGAAAACAGACTTGATAGCTAGAGCTCTAGCAACCATCTAGAACCATAAGGTTTCCTGGAGATGAAAGCCATGTGCTGAGGATAGTGGAGCAGAAAGATGGAAGAAGGCCATGTCCCGGATGATCTTGAGGAACTATCCTAGAGCACTTATCTCTACTTTTGGATGAGACTAATGCTTTTAAATCATTATTATTGGTGATCCTGCCATCTGTATCTGAATTAATCATAATGGATGAAATAGGCAATCACAAGTTATTTTTTCAAAGAATGGATGGAGTATGCCTCTATGGTGATCATATTGTCTCCCGAGTTCCCCTTTTCTGGGATCACCCCTCCACGTGTTCCTTCAGTGTCATCCTGCTCAGCTGGCTGCAGTTGATGGGTGTGAAGTATCCTCATCCAAAGTGGGCCAAAGGTCTGTTCCAGGACTTGTCTCTGGTCATAACAATTGGGATGGAGGTGCACACCTGACCTAAGCTGGACCCATTAAAGGTTCTCCCTAGGAGTTTTGGAAAAACAGAGACTCTCCAGTGACAGAATTTTAGATGCAAAGTTCAGAAGCTGTTGTCAGTCATGTTCTCCACCATGTGGCCAGAATAAAAGAAGCATGGTCCACAGACATAGAACAAGAAGAATAAACCAATGAACAGAAAAGGGCAAAGAGGAGAGATGGAATGAGAACCTAAATGCATCTGAATCCCTGTTTTTTTTTTAATGTCTATTTATTTATTTTGCGAGAGAGGGAGAGAGAAAGGCAGAGAGAGAATCCCAAGTGGGCTCCACACTGTCAGCACAGAGCCCAAAGAAGGGCTTGATCTCACGAACCTTGAGATTAGGACCTGAGCTGAAATCAAGAGTCAGACACCTAACCAACTGAGCCACCCAGGTGCCCCATGATTCCCTGGTTTAAATTGTTAGTAAGGTTCAATCACCTTCATGACTTCTACAGTATATGAGAAACGTTTATCATAGTCTTTTTTGCTTAAGCTTTTTAGAGTTGTATTCCCATCATTTATGATTGAGAATCCTATTATGATCCTCTAGAATTAAAAAGAAAGAGAAAAAAAGCTTTGTATTTTGCTCCTAGAATCTATATCATTTTCTTTCAATAATGATTAGCAATGATGGTGTTTTATCCTGTATGCTAACTTACCTGATATTGAATAGAAACTACCTCACAAAGATATAATTAATGTTATTTCCAGTAAATTGTTCCTGGAGTTAAATCTCAAGCCATCCTCACTGCGTCTCCCTAAATCAATTTCTTTGCAATCACAGACAGAAGAATTGGTGATAAATGTAATTCAACTTAAAGAAAATACCATAGACTTAAAAAGCCTATGAAGGTCTACTGACTGCATTACCAACTCATTGCAGATTCTATTTGAAAGACTAAAGTTGAAATCAAGTTCTAATGTTTTTATTTTTATAAGTGTTTATAATTGTCTTCTTTCCACCTCAACAATCATGCCTGGATAAAGATATTGCACATTCTCTGAGAAGAAGAAAATCGCTTTAAATTACATGACTGAGTTTCAGAATGTGAGTAAAGTGTGGCTAACCAAAATGTTCAAGTGAACCGATGCAAGTTTCCTTTTCTGTGCCTACATAAACAAAAATCTTTTGCACGGAACCATGTTTTATGTGGTATAACATGTAAAAGAGAAAGCACTTTATCTGTGTTTGCACGGGAATCAGGTAACTTTGTCATAAACTGGGGGAGAAATGACTTAAGTGTCACCTCCCACATCTCCTGGTGTGAACAGACTTAAGGGCTATTAGCTGCCATAACCATTAAACACATAAACTTGACAAACTAAATCTCAGTGCACAAATTGAAAAAAAAAAAAAAGCATCTGCTATGAATGAGTTCTACAAATTCATACTGGGCTCTTCCCATATATTATTTCACCTCCCAATAACTTTACAGCTGAGGAGACTGAGTCACAGAGATACTGCATCTCTTACCTAGCTTCTGAACATGGGTCACTTCACTCCCACCAGGTGCCTCATTTAGCACTGTGTGCCCTACTCTGAATTCAAGGTAAGGGAGCTGCTGTTTAAATTGCTTCTTTAATATTTCCCATGCAAGGCTGGAATCTTCTTCTTGGTAATAATAATGTGTACAGCACCAAAAATACAGCAGTTATACCAAGAATATATTAAAGCAGCAGGTATGTGTAATAGAAAAATTACAAAATTCACACTTGTAAAATATTTTCAGATCTAAGTCATAATAATCATTTAAAATCTAGACTTGGGGCACCAAACTGTCTCAGTTGGTGAAGCATATGACTCTTGATCTTGAGGTTCCAAGTTCAAGCTCCATGTTGGATATAGAGATTACTTAAAAATAAAACCCAAATTAATTAATTAAAAAAATGAAATCTAGGTCTGACCACCAAATGTATCACATGATCCTGAATTGAATCCTACACCAAGGGCAAGTAAGAGGAGAGATCTGATATCAAGATTATTATTAGAACATTCAACAAAATCTTAATATGAGTGTAGATTATTTTTAGATTGCTGTATCAATGTTAAATTTCCTGCATTTGATACCTGTAATGTGAATACTTAAAAATGTATCTTTATCTATACAAAAGCACTCTGGAGTATAACTAAAAGGTCCATAATATATGTAAGCAACCTCTCTTAGATGGCTTAGTAAAATAATTATATCCAACAAGCTTCCGGTTATGGAATGAACAAATCGTGGGAATAAAAGGTACAGCATAGGGAATGTAGTCAATGATGTTATGATAGCGTTGTATGGTGATACATGTAGCTACACTTGTGGTGAGCACAGCACAACGTACAGAGAAGTTGAATTATTATATTGTATTCCTGAAACTAATGTAACATTCTGGGTCAACTATATTCAGATAATTTTTTTTTTTTTTTGGAAGAGAGAAATTGTGTCAAGAGAAAAAGCAGAGGGGAAGGAGAAAGGGAGAAAAAGTGACAAAATGCTTTAAAATAATCTGGTAAAAGTTATATAGGAATTCTATAAATGTATTGCTTTCATGATTTTTCTGTAAGTTTGAAATTATATCAAAATAATAAGGTTAATTAAAAAGGAACACTAGCTTTAGACCTAGAGTTCTGGGCACAGGCTCAGGTTTCCCATTACCCATGTGAGTGACATCTGTCCTTTCACAACACCTCTCTGGACCATGTAAAACACAAAAGTTCTGTTTTAAATGTGAATTGTCATCCCATTATAGGAAACAGCTCAGCCACTCCCTTACACTGGGTAGTTCTGACTTTTTCACTATTACTAACAGTGCTGCAGCTGCATATACATGGTTCTTTGGGCTCAGGTACAAGCTTATCCTAGAGTTAATCCACATGTATCAACTGGGATAAACTCAAGAGTATAAGACTGAGTGAAAAAAAAAAGCACACTGCAAAAGGATCCATTAATATGATTGCATTTATAAAAATGTTCAGACTTTAAAATATATCATAAAAATATACAAACATACACTGGGTTGATATATGCCAACTTCACCAGGCAGCTTACCTAGAGGGGAGGACAAAGGAAGTGAAAGTAATGGGGATTTAGTTGTGTCTATAATATTTTATTTCTCAGAGACAGAGAGAGAGAGAGGAGAGAGAGGGAGAGAGGGGGGAGAGGAAAGGAAGGAGGGACAAAGAGAAAGAGAGAGATAGAGGGAGACAGAGTGTAATAAAAGGATTCAGCTAAAGAACTTCTCAGTCCCTTCCAACTCTAATGATCTATACTCAAGTTAGATTTGTTACCTTAACAAACATTATAAACTTTAGTCTCCTTATGAGTGTATGCAGACTTAACATAATTCAATGGGCACATATTGAGAAAATACTTCATTCAAGGCATTGAGCTACCTACCAGGTAGTGAGAGATAAATAAAACTTGGTTTGGAATTCTTTGAAGGAAAAAGGACTCTGACATTGTATTAAATGTTGGTTAATCATTTCCTTGAGATAATGGAACATAAGCTACAACTAAAGGAGAAAATGAATGGGGGTGGGGGTGCAGGGGTAGGGCAGGTTTGGTTGGAAAAATGCTTTTAGCCAGTATTCCTGATGTAAAAACAGGAGCTTTTCATTCTCAGCATTGTTGGCTCAGTGAACTGCCCAAGGAAGTTACAGCCCAGAAGGAAAACATGTTATTACACATTGAAACTGGTCTTTCATTAATAGCTACAATGTTCTGAAATAGCAGAAAACATAAGCAAAGAAAAAATATTTCTGATCCAGGACTGATATCACTTAAAGTAAAATGAAGGGGAAATTTGGTAACTACCCACTGAATCTCTGCAACTTGATACACCAAATAGGATAGTTCATGCAAAAAAAGTACATCTATTGGTGTGTACACACAATTACAGCAAAACATCTCTCTCCACCTCTGAAAGTCAACTTTCGTGACCTTATGTAGACATGAACAGGAGTTATCCATCAGTCTCTTTTGGTACTAAAGAGCAGAAAACCTGACTCAAATGAACTTACATGAAAATGGGAATTTATTGGATCAAGTAACTAAAAAGTTCAGGGATAGATTTAACTTCAAGTACACTTTGACCCAAGTGCTAAGGCAATGACATCAAGACTCTCCCTATCTCTTAGCTTGCCTTTCTACAATGTTAGTTTTGTTTTCAGGCTTCATGTGGTGGCCACAAGAACTCCAAACTCAGTCCCAGGGAAAAAGAGATGGTCTCAGCTGAGTGGTTCCTACATAAATTCCAATAGCGTGTTGGGCATAACATGCATCACATGCTTATCTCTAAACAAATCAACCACTGTTGCCCTGGAATGCAATGTTCTTGCTGACCAGGCTAAGTCACATGTCCACCAGAGAAGTTGCAGGATAGGGGGGAAGATTAGCTTCACTCTCAGCACATATAGGTGACGAGGTGTTCTCAGGGAACACTTCTCATACCTTAATGTGCATTAAGTTGCCAGGGGAACTTTTACAATACAGATTTCAATTCAGTAGGTCTAGAGAAGCCCCAGAGAGTCTGCATCTATAACAATCCCAGCCATAGGAGACTCCCAAAGAGCACACTAAATGGCTATTTTAGGATTGTAACTATAGTCAGTTGCAGGCTGGACCAGCTACATAAACTAAGGGGTCTGTGCAAAATGAAAATGTAGGGCTCCTTATTCAAAAATTATTAAGAATTTCAAGAAGACAGGGGTGCCTGGATGGCTCAGTTGGTTAAGCATTTGACTTCAGCTCAGGCCATGATCTCACGGTTTTTGAGTTTGAGGCCTGTATCAGGCTCTCTGCTGTCAGTGCAGAGCCTGCTTCTGATCCTCGGTCTCCCTCTCTTTCTCTGCCCCTCCCTGGCACACACACTCTCTCTCTCTCTCTCTCTCTCTCTCTTTCTCTCTCTCTCTCTCTCAAAAGTAAATAAGCATTAAAAAAATAAGAAAAGAAAAGAATTTCAAGAAGACAACAGCAGAGCATTAAATTAGCACAGGGATTTTCTCAGTGTGGAGCCTGTGTAACTGCACGGGTCACACATCCATGAAGCCAGCCTTAAACTGCAGACTTCTTTTTCCATGAGTTTGAGGCTAGAGCAAGATTGCTGTGAATAGTAAGGGAAAGGCTGAGGCAGACCTTGTGATCTTCTCTGCTTTTCTCCCAAACAGACGCAGCTTCATCTCAGCACAAATTTCAGATAACAAATTACCCTGAAAACCATGTTCCTGAAACCATATTAGCCTGCTTGTCGAACCCACATATCTCAGTCCACCTCTCATTAGAAGAGCCCTGAAATGCTTACACACCTCCTCAGTTGCCACTGAGCTCACTCCCATGTTAGGCTAGTATTCTTGCTGTGTGTCCCGAACACATCTTATACTTTCATAATCACAGCACTTAGCACATATTATTTCTGTCAACTAGTTTAGTTATCTATCTTCCCTCTTGGACTATAAGTTCAAGGAGGGTAGGTTTAGTGTTTTTCTTCTTTATCTTTGTGACTCCTTTCTCTAGTACAGTGCCTGGGATAATGTTTTATAAATATCTTAACTGGGTCAATACTTTAACACTATTAGATGTTTAGCACTATTAGATGGGTGAGTGGTGGTATCCCTTTGTGGTTTTAATTTCCTTTTCTCTGATGTCTAATGAGGTAGAACAACTTTTCATATATTTCTTGGCCTTATGAATACCTTCTGTATTAGTCGCCTGGGGCTGCCATTACAAAGTACCACATACTGGGTGGCTTAAACAATGGAAATTTATTTTCCCACAATTTTGGAGGCTAGAAGTTCAAGATCAAGATGTCAATAGGGTTGGTTTCTTCTGAGGCCTCTCTCTCTCTGATTTGTAGATGTCTGGTTCCCCCTGTTTTTACACAGTCTTCCCCCTGTGTGTCTATGTTCTAATCTCCTCTTCTTATTAGGACACCAGTCATAATGGATTATGGGCCCATCCTAATGGCTTCATTTTAACTTGATTAGTTCATTAAAGACTTTATGTCCAAATACAATCATATTCTGTGGTAACAGAGGTTAAGAATTCTAGATATCAATGGTAGAGCACAATTCACCCCATAACATCCTCATTTGTAGAAATGTCTTTCAAGACTTTTGCCCATTTTTCTTTTGAGTTGTCTGCTGCTGGGAGCTATTTTCCTATCCTGAATTCTGTCCTATTAAACCTCTTTTCTCTCTATGGATTCCAGCTGGATATATGTTAGACCTTTTTATTCTGTTCTATATGTCCTTTATATCTTTTGTCTCTCCCTGCTTTAGTCTGGATATTTTATTCTGACTTGCATTCCAATTTACAAATTTTCTCTGTAGCTGCATCTAGTCTAATATTAAATCAATTCATTCAGTTCTTACTTTGTATTTTTCAGTTCTAGAACTTTCATTTGATTTTTATAGCTCTCAGTTCTCAGCCAAAATTCTCCAACTTGTCATTTAATTACTTAAACATATTCTCCTAGTTATTTAAAATTTTTTTTCAACGTTTATTTATTTTTGGGACAGAGAGAGACAGAGCATGAACGGGGGAGGGGCAGAGAGAGAGGGAGACACAGAATCGGAAACAGGCTCCAGGCTCTGAGCCATCAGCCCAGAGCCTGACGCGGGGCTCGAACTCAAGGACCGGGGCTCGAACTCAAGGACCGCGAGATCGTGACCTGGCTGAAGTTGGACGCTTAACCGACTGTGCCACCCAGGCGCCCCTCTCCTAGTTATTTTAAAATCATGTCTAAGAACTTCAATATTTGGGGGCACCTGGGTGACACAACTGAATTCAGCTCAGGTCATGATCTCACAGTTCAAGAGTTTGAGTCCCACATCAGGTGAGCATGAGCCTTGCTTCAAGTAAAACAGAAGCCCCAGGTAAACCCTGCCTCTCTCTCTCTCTCCCTCACTCTCTGCCCCTCATAGTATTTTCTCTCTCTCTCTCTCTCTCTCTCTCTCTCTCTCTGACCCTCACTCACTTGCACCCTCTCTCTCTGAAAAATAAATATAATTAATTAATTAATTAATTTTAAAAAAGTAAAAACTCCAATATTTGTATCTCCTGTGGCTGTGTTTCTATTGTCTTTCTGGTTTGGGTCAATTATTATTTTCATAGGCTTCATTATTTTTTATTGAGTTTTAGACATTGTACATGAAGAATTACAAAGGCAATTTGAGGCTCTGGGTTGACTTTTACTTCTGGTAAGAAGTTTGACCAAAGGTGACTCATCTTAATGCAATCTGAGATTAAAATAATGCAAAGCCAGGCTGTGGTTCTTATGGAGCCTAGTTCCCATTCACATTTACTCCTAGGATGAAGCCCTTCAGAATCTCAAGTGAATGTATGGAGTATTTGCCAGGTAACCTCTGCTGAGCTCAATCTTTCTGTCCCCCCCTTCTTTGTCCCACTCCTCATGGAGCTTCTCAGTCACCACTTTTGTTAGACATCTCTAAAATAGGAAAGAGAGTTGAAATGCCAAACTCCCATTTCTACTGAGTTCTTTTTCTTCCTAGTCTTGGTCCTGCACCTTCTCATTGTCTTCCCTGGTCTCTTGCCAGATGGGTTTGGATGGGAAAAGAAGTAAACAGAATCAGCTTTTTGGAAGCTGACTTTCTCAACATGTTCCACTGTCAGGACATACTGACTGGTCTGTTGAGCTGTGCTCAGGTGTCTCATGGAACCACTGCCATTGCCTTAAGAACAAGGAGCCCCAATTTTGGCTTTCTCTAGCTGGCTGGAGTACACACACCTAGGGACAAGTAAGCCTTAAAAAATATGTTCTCCAGGGGTTCCTGGGTGGCTCAGTTGGTTAAGTGTCTAACTCTTGATTTTGGCTCAGGTCATGGGTTCAAGCTCCACGTCAGTCTCTTCACTAACAGTGTGGAGCCTGCTTGGGATTCTCTCTCTCTCTCTCTCTCTCTCTCTCTCTCTCTCTCTCTCTCTCTTTCTCTGCCCCTTTCCTGCTCATGCTCTGTCTCTCTCTCTCAAAATAAATAAACTTAAAAAAAATGTTCCCTACAGAATTACTGCTTTGAAGACATTCATTTTCCATGACACCTCAGCCAAATCTATATATTTTTTTAAGTTTATTTGAGAGAGAGAGAGAGCAAGCAGGGGAGGGGCAGAGAGAGAGGGAGGGAATCCCAAGAAGGCTCTGCACTGTCAGCACAAAGCCCAACATGGGGCTTGATTCCACGAACTGTGAGATTATGACCTGAGCTGAAATCAAGAACTGGACGTTTAACTGACTGAGGCACCCAGACACCCCTGTATATGTTTTAAAGTAGATAATAAACTTCATCTTGAAGCTAGGTTTTGGATGTAAGCATAGCCAGCAACATGAGCACTCTGTGTGAGCAGCCCAATGTGACAACTCTGCCTAATAGCAGTTTGGAGAGTGACTGTACTAGGTTGAATAGTGTCCCCAAAATTCACGTCAGCCCAGAATCTCAGAATATGACCTTACTGGGGAAAAGGGTCTTTACAGATGTAATTAGTTAAGATAAAGTCATACTGGGTTAGGGTGGGCCCTAAATCTAATAACTGGTGTCAAAAAGGTCACATGAAGACAGAGACAGAGATTGGATGCTGCCACAGCCATGGAGTGCTGAGGACCGCTGGGAGCCACCAAAAGCTGGGGAAGAGCAAAGAACAGTTCTTTCCTACAGGCTTCGGTCTTTAGAGGCCCACCTTGATTGCAGACTTCTAGCCTCCAGAACTGTGAGAGGATAAATTTCTGTTGTTTAAATCACTGAGTTTGTGCCAATTTGTGACAGCAGCCCTAAGGAACTGGCACAGCGACTAACAAATTTAATCATAAGTTCTCTCATTAGTATTAAATCTGAGACATTGTTTTGATGGTGTGCTCAGGATTTAATTTATAGAGGCGATTGAGTGATGACACGAAGAGGTTAATGCCATTGAGAGAAGCTTTATAACTCACAGTTCCCAAGAGAAGGGGCATATCAGGCCACTTGGGACCACATAGGAAAGATTCAGGACTGGTCAGGAGGCAGAAGGAATAAGGGTATAGCATGGCCTAGAGACATTTTTGTGGGGGGTGTGTTTGTGTGTGTGTGTGTATGCACATAGACACAAGTTTAGAACTGGGATAGTTGGTATAATTTCAGGGGGCTCTGGGCTACAGGGGTAGTTTTTAGTTGTCTGATACCTGGATATAGGATAGTTTAAGGCACGAGAAATTCTGACTTGATGAGTGGGAATGAGATAAAAGTATATGTTTGGAGATATGGGCTTTGGATTAATTGGTGCTATGGACTAAATGTTTGTCTCCGCCACCTCCCACCCCAATCCATATGTTGAAGCCCTAATCCTCAGTGTGATGATGTCTGCAGGTGGGGGCTTTGGAAAGTAGTTAGATTTAGATTAAGGTGGGACTTTCATGATGGAATGAGTGCTCTCACCAGAAGAGGAAGAGAGAGAGATTTCTCTCCACACACATGTACTGAGGAAAGGCCATGTCAGCACACAGTGAGATGATAGCCATAAACAAGCCACGAAGAGAGCTCTCACCAGGACCCAAATCTGCTGGCACCTTGATATTAAATTTCCAAACCTCCAGAACTCCGAGAACTAAATGTCTGTTTTTTAAGCCATCTAGCCCTGTGGTATTTTGTTATAGCAGCCTGAGCAGACTAAGACAGTTGGTTTCTAAGTGAAAGGAGTGTTTTTAGGCAAGTTGTTTACTACCTCAGGAATCAGTTACTCTGAGAAGGGCAGTCTCTTCCTGGGTCCTCAAGGCCCCAAATGTCAAAGCATCATAAAATACAGAAAATGAAAACCATGATTAATACAGACAAAGTCCCCACAAGCAGAAGCAGTATAGAGAAGTTGACAGAAAAGGAGACAGAATCTGAAATTTCTTTTTTTTTCACAACCAAATTCATTGAAAGAATAACTTACATTTTTTGTTTATTTCTCATTTCCTCACCAACTACAATTTGACTTTTCCCTTACCTAAAATCTAAAAACTTCCTCTTATGTGGACTTCCTTAATGCCAAATTCAGTTAATAATTTCATTTATATCACCTTCTGTGTGAATCCTTTTCCTTTCCCCCTGCCTTCCACAGGTAGAATTGGTTTCTTTTTCATTGGTGCTCTTTCTGTACCTTACGGAAATTTTTATCAGGCACGTGAAATATTTCATCACACATATTTGCTTATGTATATACTCCCTCTATTAGAATGTAAGCTTCCAAACTCTGAGTTTCTACCCAATTTTTAGAACTGCTTCCATTCTTAATGTTTAGAACCTGACACACACAGTAAGTTTCCAATTAACCTTTTACAAATGACTAAAGGTATTCCTTCAGAGCAGAACTTAGCATTTTGGACTGTTCCTTCCCTTCTTAAGCTAGTGCCCCCCCACCCCTTAGTTTCCATAGCCTCATTTTCTGCCCCTACCTCTTACTGCTTCTTGTCTAACTCATATTTTCACATCCTTTAAAGACTAGTATTCCTAAGGGTCCAAAGAACTTTATAAAATCTCCCCAGATAATTTCATATACTTTCATGTTTTCAATTACCACCTTCATGTTGATGACTTTAATATCTTAAGCCTTGGCTAGATCTCGCTTCAAAGTTTCAGTCCTATAATAGCAAGCTGCCTACTAGGCATCCCCCATCACACCCCCAAAACTGTCTCAAACTCATCATATCCAAGGCTGAACTCATTATCTTCTTTCCAGACCTTGTGCTCCTCAAGTTTCTTTCTTTCTTCCTTCCTTCCTTTCTCTATCTCTCTCTTTCTTCCTTCCTTCCTTTTTTTTTTAAGTAGGATTCATGCCTGGCATGGAACCCAATGTAGGGCTTGAACTCATGACCCTGAGATCAAAACCTGAGCTGATAAAGAGTCAGATGCTTAACCAAGTGAGCCACCCAGGTACCTGGCCCCTTAGTTTTCTTAATCTCCCAAGCCATCCTAGACTCATTTTTCTCTGTGACATTCTGTAATCTCCTGGTCAAGGTTTAGAGTGTGTTCCTAGTTATTTCTTCTACTCTGCATCTCTCTGCTCCACTTGTAATGTACTCATTCTCTCCTTCCTCCAAGTCATTCTCCTCTCTATTTATCTCAAAACTTCGCGACTTAAAAAGAGGATTAGGTCAATGTTTTTAGTCCCTCAATATCCCTCTATATACTTCAGGATAATTACCCTTCCCTAAACATAACATGCCCTTCCTTTATACTCTCCCTGGAAGACCCTTCCCATTTTATCAGGCTGCCAGTCTCCTGTCCATGTAATCATTCAATTAACTTTGATGAGTACTTTCCATGTGCAAAACACTGGGCTCTTGTATCCTCCTTCAAAAAGCTTCCCTGATCTGTCTTCCCATTTCACAAGATAGCTACTTTCATAGAATTTATCAGACTCTATTGTGATTACTTACTTGTATGTCTTTTTCCTCAGCTTTACTGAAGTATAATTGAAAAATAAAATTGTGAGATATTTGAAGTGTTCAACATGCTGATTTAAGTATACATTGTGAAAGAATCCCTCCCACCATCAAGTTAATTAATGCATATATCACCTCACATATTTACCTTTGTGTGTATGTGAGAACATTTAAGTTTACTCTCTAAGCAAATTTCAATACATGTCTCTTATCTCTTTCCTGTGGGGTTTACCATAATGTTCCAACCTATACCAGAGATTTAACAAATTGTTATTAGTGGAATGCATGGCTGAGTCTTTCATGGGTCCTCATAAAATACAAATGAGTATCTTCTCAATCTGATTCACCCTACATTTCAGCTCATGTCCCAGCACTCTACCCCATGAATCTTGTTTCACAGAAATTACTCGAAACTTCCCAAGTTCAACCCGTACTTTGACTCCTTATTCTAACCACACTATTCCATCTCCATGGACGGTCTCTCCACACTCTTTGAAACTGCCAAGTTCCTATTCATCCTTCCAGACCCAGCTCAGGTGTTACATCATATGCAACTCTTTTTTTATCCCTTCAGAATGAGTTATTCTTCTGATTCCCATAACAATGCATATATTCTAAAATTTACTCTTGCACATATGCTGTGGGTTTTATTAAAATATATACATATATATGTGTGTGTGTGTGTATATATATACACACACACACACATATATATCTTTATATTTGTTTTCTTCACCAAAATGACAAAAGATGGAGGACATGAAATATCTACATATCTTGGTGTTTCCAGAAATTGACACTATAAACCAAATGAATGGTTGAATGGCTAAACAAATGTTCAAACATGGACTTTAGGATTAAATAAGATTAAATTGGCAAGAGTAATTAGGAATGTAATACAAAGACAATGAAGACCTAGGCTACAATGAAGACTAGACAGTGAACTAGGACACTGGTAGTAGTGATAGAAATACTAAGAATATCATGGTGGCAAGGTTGAAAGGATTTGACAGCCAAGCAAAAGTTAAGAAGGAGAAAGAAAAAAAGTTAACTGTAAGTCAATTTTATTCAGTTATACACCTTTTGAAAATCTGAAGAAAGCTAAGGGCATTCATTCTTTAAAAAAATGTACATGTGCTCAGTCACAAATCTTTTTGCACATTAAATCAGGAGATTCCCTTACTAAACATCCCCACCTCAAGTTCACACACTACTACTTTAAAGTTGTAAGATTGGATGGTTTGGAGGATGGTAACACAATTAACCAACCTATAAATAATGAGAGATAGCTGCTTTAAAGGAGTTGAAGGAATTTGGGTTTTGAGAATATAGAAGACCTTAGAGTATGCATGGTTTTGACATCCTTGGAGAGACCCTTGGGGGGCATAACATGCATAATTTCTAAGAATGCTGAAGCATATTTGAATCCCGAGGTGCTGCTATATAATAGCAAATCTCTCAGAAGTTAGCCCCGCTGAGCACCTAGCAAATACAACTTAACTTCTTTATACACCTTCCCTAACAAAATGAAAAAGATCAGCTTGTGGAATGGATACATTCAAAAGAAAATCATGACTAATTTAAAGGCCAAATTAAATTCCTTAATGTGTATTTATTTGAGAGAGAGAGAGAGAAAGAGAGCACAAGTGGGGAGGCACAGAGAGGGGAAGAGACAGAATCTCAAGCTGGTTCTGCACTGTCAGCACAGAGCCTAACGTGGGGCTTGATCTCATGGTCTGAGCTGTAATCAAGAGTCAGATGCTTAACCGACTGAGCAAGCCAGGTGCCCCAAAGGCTAAATTTAAATTATGAATCTAAACAAACATTTTCTAAGGAGAGAATTAGTAGATACATTCCTTCATCTTGTATATCAAGGTTTACTGTGTTGAGTTTGAAATGCTAATGAGCCACAGAGCCAAGGATGCTCATTAGATGGTTGAAGTAATTACTGGGAAAAAAACCTGAAATTTAGATACTGATTTGAGAGTCATTCCTGCTGAGGAATGAATTTCACATACGAAGTATGAGATTACCAAGTGCGGTAGGTGGCAGGTGGAATTCGACAATGGCCCCTGGTTCCTGCTCCCTTGTAGTCACACACTTGTGTACTCATCTTCCCTTGAGTGTGGGTGGAGACTGTGACCTATTTACAACCAATAGAACATGGTAGAGATAAGAGGTTATCACTCCTATAATTACGTTACCTTATATGGCAAATGTGAAAGTATTTTGCAGTTAAGGTCCCTCATCAGGTAACTTTGAGTTAACTAAAAGGGAGATTACCTTGGGGGTGTCTGGGTGGCTCAGTTGGTTCAACACCCAACTCTTGATTTCTGCACTATTGGCGCAGACCCTGCTTGGGATTCTCTGTCTCCCTTTCTGTCCCCTGCCCCTCTCTCTCTCAAAAATAATTAAATTTTTTTTTTAGACAAGGAAAATTATCTTGGATTGACCTGATCTAATTAAAGAGGGACTAAATCTAATCAAAGAGGGACTGAGGCCCTCCCTGAGTTCAAAGAGATTCTCTCCTGCTAGCCATCCTGAGTTCTATAGCTGCATGGAAATGAATTCAGCCAACAACTCTGTAAACTCGGAAGAGGACCCAAGACTCAGATTACATCACAGCCCTGGTCAACACCTTGACTGCAGCCTGTGAGCCCTTGCACAGAGAACCCAGTTGAATTGTACCTAGACTACTAACTCACCAAAACTGTGAGGCAGTAACATCTATTGTTTTAAACTGTTACACTGGTGGCAATTTGTGATACAATGGTAGAATACTAATACACCAAGGGAAGAAGACTACAGAGAGAACCAAAAAGTGACAGGGAAAAGAAATGAAACAATAATCGGTATTAAAAGGGGGTGGCTGCCAGGTGGTATCTTAGTTCAGGCTGCTATAACAAGAATATTGAAGACTGGGTGGCTTAAACAATATTTATTTCTCACTATTTTGGAGGCCATAAGTTTGATATTAGGATTCCAGCATGGTCAGATGCTGGTAAGAGTCCTCTTCTTGGTTTCAACATAATGTGAGAAAGTTTGGTCTCTTCAACCCTTTATAAGGATACCAGTCCCATCCTGGGGACTCCACTCCATGACCTCATGCAAACCTAATTACTTCCCAAAGGCTCCATCTCCAAATACCATCACATTGGGGATTAAAGCTTCAACATATGAATCTGGGGTAGAAAAACACAAACATTCTGTTCATAGCAAGTGGAGACTTCCAGATAATAATATAGCAGCTGGCACAGGAAGCTATCTCTAACTCCAAAAATACAGAAATTCTGAATATATTTTTTTAATTGTTTAAAATACAGAGCCAAGCCCAAAGCAGGAAAGCACAATCCCACTGGCCAGAAATGAAGTTAGGCCAAAAGTAAAAGCATCATCAGGGTAAGAGGTAAAACTTAACAGCTCATAGGTTAAAGAAGATACTTACACACCTTTAGGATTAGAGATTTACTATCTCTAAGGAGAATAAGCAGATAGCCTAAGACGCATGCTTAATGGAAAGCTTGAATAATCCTATGAATGACATAAGGCTGTCCTGTTAGTGAAAATGGGGCAAGGAAAACTCTACCAAACCAATAGATTAAGACAATAAAAACAAGTGAGAGATAGAAGACTTAGAAATGAAGAGACAAAGGTTTCATTATTTTTCGGTGATAAACTATAAAAAAAAAAGATAAACTATGATAGCCAGTAAGTTATTATAATAAAACTATGATAAAAAGTTATTACAATAATTTATCAAAACAAAATCAGTACAGTGAAGCCATTAATGTCCCTTAGTCCCAGCAATCCCTAATTAGAAAATATAGCCAAAAGACTTCATTTATAATAGCAAGAAACAATAAAGTAAGTTGGAATCAATATAATAAGTAACACTAGACCTTTCTGTAGAAGATTTTAAGTAAAAATTATCTATAAAATAAATATAGCATAGAATTTGAAATTTTAAAATACAGAGAGAATGAAATATTATTTAAAAATTCCCTCCTACCTTTCCCCAACCATTCAATTCCCTTCTCCAGAGGTATCCTAGGCATACACAGGCAAATATATTTTTTTTCCTAATTTTTACAAAATAACAGCATAGTAGAATACTTGGCACCCCACCTTTCTTCACTTATCAATACATCTGGGGAAAACTTCACATCCAGACATATGAAATTGCCTCACTCGTTTGAAGTGGAGCATTGTATTCCATTTACATAATCAATCCTACATAAATGGAAATTGGTACAAACAATGCTGTTGTGAAAAATCTCTGTACCTAAATCATTCCCCATAATTTCATGTGCAAGAATATCTCAAGTTAAAATTGCTAGAAGGGGAATTGTTAAATCAAAGGGTATGCTCATTTAAAATTTTGATAGACAGAGAAATACAAATCAAAACCACACTCAGGTATCACCTCACACCAGTCAGAGTGGCCAAAATGAACAAATCAGGAGACTATAGATGCTGGAGAGGATGTGGAGAAACGGGAACCCTCTTGCACTGTTGGTGGGAATGCAAATTGGTGCAGCCGCTCTGGAAAGCAGTGTGGAGGATCCTCAGAAAATTAAAAATAGACCTACCCTATGACCCAGCAATAGCACTGCTAGGAATTTATCCAAGGGATACAGGAGTACTGATGCATAGGGGCACTTGTACCCCAATGTTCATAGCAGCACTGTCAACAATAGCCAAATTATGGAAAGAGCCTAAAGGTCCATCAACTGATGAATGGATAAAGAAATTGTGGTTTATATACACAATGGAATACTATGTGGCAATGAGAAAAAATGAAATATGGCCTTTTGTAGCAACGTGGATGGAACTGGAGAGTGTGATGCTAAGTGAAATAAGCCATACAGAGAAAGACAGATACCATATGGTTTCACTCTTATGTGGATCCTGAGAAACTTAACAGGAACCCATGGGGGAGGGGAAGGAAAAAAAAAAAAAAAAAAAGAGGTTAGAGTGGGAGAGAGCCAAAGCATAAGAGACTGTTAAAAACTGAGAACAAACTGAGGGTTGATGGGGGGTGGGAGGGAGGGGAGGGTGGGTGATGGGTATTGAGGAGGGCACCTTTTGGGATGGGCACTGGGTGTTGTATGGAAACCAATTTGTCAATAAATTTCATATATATATAAAAAAAAATAAAAAAAAATAAAATTTTGATAGATAAGCCAATAGTCCTCCATAAAAGTTGCACTAATTCACATTCCCACCAGCAACGTAGGCCAGTGCCTACTTTCTCCCAATATATTCTTTACCTCAGTGTTAAAAAAAAAAAATATGTTTGCCAGTATGACAGATAAAAATGGGTCTCATGCAAATGGCAACCACAAAGGGCTACTGCTTCACACACACTAGGATGGCTATAATCAAGCGGACAGATAAGTTTTGATGAAGAACCCTCATACGGTGCTAATGGAAGAAATTTTAAATGATGCAGTCACCTTAGAAAA
The DNA here is from genome assembly GCF_007474595.2 of Lynx canadensis. NCBI lineage: Eukaryota > Metazoa > Chordata > Mammalia > Carnivora > Felidae > Lynx > Lynx canadensis. Next base: position 55,301,028 of record NC_044310.1, read on the forward strand.
CGGTTTGGCAGTTTCTCACAAATTTAAACATAGTTACTATTTGACCCAGCAATTTTACCCCTAGGAATATACCCAAGAGAAGTGAAAACATATCCACACAAAAATTGGTACACAAATGCTGACAGCTGCATCATTCCACCAAAAGATAAAAACAAACAGAATGTCCACCAGCTGATGAATGGATAAACAAAATGCAGTAAGTATATCAATACAATAGAATAGTATTAGCCATAAAAAGGAGTAAAGTAATAACACATGCTACAACACAGATAAACTTTGAAAACATTGTGCTAAGTGAAAGAGGCCAATCACAAAAGACCACATTTGATTCTATTTATATAAAATGTCTAGAATTGGCAAATCTATGGATACAGACAGAAGATAGTTGCCCAGGGTCAGGAGGGATAGAGAGTGTTTCTTTGTGGGGGGTAAAGAAAACAGTCTAAAGTTGATTGTGATGATGGTTGCACAACTCTGTAAATATAGTAAAACCACAGAATTATACACTTTAAATGACTAAATTATATGGTACATGAACTGTATCTCAATATATCTCATGTTGTTATAAAAAATGGTCTCAGTGTCGTTTTACTTTGCATTGCTATTACTAAGTGTGAATTTATTTATTTGCTTTTCAGATATTTTCTTCGGTGAATTGTCTTTTATATCCATTACTAGTTTTCTATTTCTTTTTCCTTACCAATTTATAGTTCTTTGTACACTTTAGCTACATGGAGATGCTTTACAAATTAGCAAAAATTAGAAAGTTGGTATGGTAGGCAGAAAAATGCTACCCTCCCCCCATCTACATTCTAATCCTCAGAACCTGTGAATAGATTAGGTTACGTGGAAAAAGAGAATTAAGGCGGCAGGTGGAATTAAAGTTGTTAATGAGTTGACCTCGAGAGAGGGAGGTTATCTAGGCAGGCCCAATGTAATCACACGCATCTTTAAATGTGAAAGAGACAGGCAGAAGAGGGAGTTTCAGAGTGATATAATGTGAAAAACACTTGACTGGCATTGCCATATTTAAAGAGGGAAGGGAGCCATGAGCCAAGAAAAACAAGTAGACTATAGAAGCTGGGAAAGGCAAGAAAATGGATTCTCCCTTGGAGTCTCCAGAAAAGAACGCAGCCCTGTCAACATATTGGTCTTAGCTCAATAAAACCCATTTTGGACTTTTGATCTCCAGAGCTATAAAAATGTGTGTTGTTTAAGTCACCAAGTTTGTAGTAATTTGTTGCAAAGCAACAGGAAAGCAATACAATTGAATAATATAAATCCTGAAAAGAATGAGGAGAAACAGATATCCTCAAGTGTCCCTCATGTGAGTGGCAACTGGTACAGTCAATTTTGGAGAGCAATCTTGTACTAAGTGCTGTTGAAGCGTGTACATCACTATGACCCAACACTTCTATTTCTGGGTACACACAGAAACATCCACATACATGCACAAGAAAAATATACAAGGATGTTCATTCATCAGGGTGTTATTATTTTTGGTAGCAAGGAGTTGGAGGCAACCTAGAAGACCATCAATACAAGTACGGATGTGGAAATGTGGGTTATACGTTTGATGGAATACCATGCGGCAAGCTGAAACAATGAACCAAAGCTACTTGTAACAATATGGATTGATCATAATTTTATTTCTCTTTAAAACATGTTTATTTTTTATTTAAAAAAAATTTAAGTTTATTTATTTATTTTGAGAGAGAGAGAGAGCGCGCAAGCAGGGAGGGGCAGAGAGAGAATCCCAAGCAGGCTCCACACTGTCAACGTGGAGCCCGATGCAGGCCTCAAACTCACAAACCATGAGATCATGACTAAGCAGATAGCAAGAGTTGGATGCTTAGCAACTGAGCCACACAGACATCCCTCTTTAAAACATATTTAAAGAGGATTAAAATTCTCTTTAAAGATGTTTTAGGAGAAAATTTAAAACAGTACAAATTTATAAAATAACATTTTAAAACACGGAAATATTAGATACTTATCACAGATTCATATGTATATAAATAAACACAAGGAATATGGATTGGAAAGACATGTAAATGAGAGCATCAATGGAATGGGAAGGTAAATAGAACAGGACATGGAGGACAGGTGTGGGGGGCATGGTGAGGGGGGAGACAAAACAGAAGTTAACAGGGCATATTGACTAGTCTCACCAAAAAAAGAGCCTAAAATCAGAAATAAAAGGGTAGATGTTATAACTGATAACAAAGAAATACAAAGGATCATAAGAGACTACTATGAATAATTATATGCCAAAAATTAGACAAAAGAAACGGATAAATTCCTTAGAAACATACAACCTACCAACATTCAATCATGAACAAATAGAAAATCTGAATGACTAATTACTAGTAAGGAGATTGAATCAGTAACCAAAACCTTCCCAATAAAGAAAAGTCCAGGACCAGATAGCTTCACTGGTGAATTGTAACAAATACTTAAAGAATGCCAATCTTCAAATTCTTCTGAAAAATAGAAGAGGAAGTAACACAGTCAAATTCATTTTATGAGGCTAGCCTTACCCTGATACCAAAATGGGACAAGGCTACTAAAAGAAAATTATAGGCCAATATCCCTGATGAATATAGATGTAAAAACTTCTCAAAATATTAAGAAACAAAATTCAACAATACATTAAAAGGATCGCAGGCATAATCAAGTTACATTTATTTCAGGGATACATGGAGGGTTCAACATCTACAAATCAATGAATATGATACACCACATTAACAAAATGAAGGATAAAAATCATATGATCATATCTTAATAGATTCAGGAAAAACATTTGACAAAATTCAAGACCCATTCATGATTAAAAAAAAAAAAACTCTCAACAAAGTGGGTATAAAAGGAGCAAACCTCAGCAAAATAAAGGTCATAAATGACAAGCCCACAGCTAACATCATACTCAATGGTGTAAAGCTGGAAGCTATCTTTTAAGATAAAAAACACAAGAATGCCCACTATCACCACTTTTATTCAACATAGTACTAGAAGTCCTAGCCAGAGCAATTACACAAGAAAAAGACACAAAAGACATCCAAATTGGAAAGGAAGAAGTAAAATTGTCTCTACTTGCAAATGACCTAATATTATATATAACACCCTAAAGTCTCCACCACAAAGCTGTTAGAACTAATTAATTAATTTAGTAAATTTGCAAGATACAAAATCAATATACAAAATTCAGTTAGGTCTCTATACACTATCAGAAAGAAAACAGTCCCATTTACAACTGCATCTAAAAGAATAAAATACCTAGGAATAAATTTAACCAAGACCTATACATTGAAAATTATAACATTGGTGAAAAAAATTCAAAAAGACACAAATAAGTGGAAAGATATTCTGTGCACATGGATTGGAAGAATTAATATTATTAAAATGTCCATCCTAACCAAAGTAATCTACGGATTCAATGCAATCTCTATCAAAGTTCCAATGGCATTTTTCATAGAAATAGAAGAAATAATCTTAAAAATTTTAAATTTATATGGAATCACAAAAGACTCCAAATAACAAAGCAATCTTGAGAAAGAAGAACAAAGCTGGAGATATCACACTTCCTGATTTCAAACTATATTACAAAGTTATAGTAATCAAACATAAATGGACAGCCATATCCAAAAGAATAAAACAAGACCACTATCTTATACCATACACAAAAATTAACTCAAAATGGATTAAAGACAAATATAAGACCTGAGACCATAAAATTCCTTGAAGAAAACATAGGTAGTAAGTTCCTTATATTGATCTTGGCGATGATTTTTTGTATTTGATACCCAAAACAAAGGCAATAAAAGCAAAAATAAATAAGTGGGACCATATCAAACTAAAAAGTTCCTGCACAGCAAAGGAAACCATCAAAATAATGAAAAGGCAACCTACTGAATAGGAGAAAATATTTGCAAGTCACATATCTTAAAAGGGGTTAATATCCAAAATATATAAAGAACTTATACAACTCAGTAGCAAAAAACAAACAAAACACAACATCAACAACAACAAAACCCAAAGTCTGATAAAAAAAAAAAAAAAATTGGCAGAGTTGCTGAATAGACATTTTTCCAAAGAAGACAGAGATGTCCAACAGGCACATGAAAACGTATTCAACATCACTAATTATCAAGGACATTCAAATCAAAACCACGGTGAGATATCACTTCACATATGTTATATTGGCTATTGTAAAAAAAAAAAAAAAGAAAGAACAAGTGTTGGTGAGGACTGGAGAAAAGGGAACCCATGCGCATTATTGGTAGGGATATAAATTCCCATACTATGGAAAACAGTATGGATTTCTTCAAAAAATTAAAAGTAGAACTAACATATGATCCAGTAGTTTTATTTCTGAGTATTTATCTGAAGGAAACAAAGACACTAACTCAAAAAGATATCTGCACCCCATGTTCACTGCAGCATTATTTACAACGGCCAAGATATGGAAGCATCCTAAATGTCCATTGATGGATAAATGGATAAAGAAGTTTGGGTACACACACACATCCCAGGAAATTATTAAGTCACTTGCAACAACATGAATGGACCTTGAGGGCATTATGCTAAGTGAAATAAGTCAGACAGAAAGACATATTATATGATCTCACATACACATGAAATCTAAAAAACAAACCAACGCTGAACTCATAGATACAGAGAACAGATTAATGGTTGCCAGGGGCAGGGAGCAGGTGGTGGGGAAATGGGTGAAGGGGGGTCTAAGGTACAAACTTCCAGTTATAAAATAAATACATGCTGGGGATATAATATACAGCACGGTGACTATAGTTAATAATACTTATTGTATATTTGTAAGTTGCTTAGTAAATCTTAAAATTTCTCATCACAAGAGAAACAAATTTGTAACTATATGTAGTGATGGATATTAACTAGACTTATTGGGATCATCTTGCAATATTTACATATATTTAAGCATTATCTTCACATCCAAAACTAATATGTAATGTGTCAATTATATCTCAATAAAAAATTACAAACATGCACTTTCCTTTATGCTGAAAGTGTATTTCCAAAAGTGTATCCCATGAAATAGTCACACATGTTCTTAAATACATATATAAACTATGTAAACAATGTTTCTTGCAATATCATGTGGAATAATAGAAAATTACAAATAAAATATCCATTAAAAATGGAAATAGTTCAAGAATTGTGGCCTATTTGTACTATATATGTGATGAAGTTGTTTAAGAAAAGCATGAGGTAGACTTTAATGTGGAAAAAACTCCAAGATGCATAATAATTCAAATAAAGTAACAATGAATGCACATCTTATAGTCCCAAATACACTCACACAAATCAAGGTGTATGTTTGTTAATACAATGAATAGAAAGTGGGTGTAGAGATTAGAAATTGTTTAACAGTAGACCCAGGTCAAAGTTGTGTTTGCTTAAAACTTTGCATAAATTGAAAAAATAGAAAGTGTCACTCTCAAAGTATGGTGTAGAAGAACTGATGGAGATTATGAGAGAATCTAAATCTCCCTAAGCCAAAAGTTGACAATTGTTGAGTTTGTGATAGAGCTGGGGGAAGAGAGATTGTTCATATTGTTTTCCACACTTTTGTATTCTTGACTCTCAACCAATAAAAATAAAAAGTTATAGTGATGTATTAATTATAAAAAAGGGAAGGGACAGGACTTTAAAAGACAATTGTATGCTGTGTATTCCATATACTAACAATTATACTCAACACAATTCTATGCATCTAGGGCAGAGTCAGCAAACATTTTCTGTAAAGGACTAGATAGAAAATATTTTAGCCTTTGTAGGTCACATAACATTTACCATTTCTAGGGTTCAGTAAAAGAAATTACTAAATGGGCAAATAAGCTCACTAAATGGGCAAAGAGTCACACTTAATGTGACTCATAAGGAGAAAAATTGGACAATAGAGATAAACCTAGAAATAGCAGAGATAATAGAAATAGAAGACAAAGACTTTACTACTATTATAAATGTAATCAAGGATTTAAAGGAAAAACTGGTAAGAGATTTGGAAACATAAAAAATAACCAAATGGAACTTGTAGAACTGATAAATATTTTAACATCTTGTATGAAACTAACTGAATGCATTTAACAGATTTGGCACTGAAGATACAAGAGCAATAAATAAACTTGGCACTGAAGATACAAGAGCATCCAAATATGGATGGCTTAGTCACTTAAGCATCTGACTCTTGATTTCAGCTCAGGTCATAATCTCACAGTTTGTGAGAGCAAGCCCTGTGTCAGCACAGAGCCTACTTGGGATTCTCTCTCTCCTCTCTCTCTGCCCCTCTCCCTGCTCGTGCTCTCTCTCTTTCTCTCTCTCAAAAAAAAAAAAAAAATTTTTTAAGAACAATAAACTTGAAGACACAGCAATAGAAACTATCCAAACTAAAGCAAAGAGAGGAAAAAAGCTTGGGGGGGGGGGGGAAGGAGCAGAGCCTCAGTGAACAATATAAAGCGCTCTAAAATTGTGTAATTGGAATCTACAAGTGGGGACATTATAAACATTTGAAGAAATAATACCTGAAAAGTTTTCCAAAGTCAGCAAAAACTAAAAAAGAAAGAAAGAAAGAAAGAAAGAAAGAAAAGAAAAGAAAAGAAAAAAATACCATGGATCTGACAAGTTTAACAAACAGTAAGCAGAATAAATACCAAGGAAACCACATGACAGCACATCAAAATATAATACTGAAAATCAGTGATAAGATTTTGAAGGTGTTGAGAGAAAGAAAGACATTACATACAAGAGAATAAGGTGAGAGTTCCACCGACTTCCCATCAGAAACAATGCAAGCCAGAAGACTGTGGAATAATATCTTTAATGTGTAGGGAAAAGAAAGCTGTCATTTCATACACAGTAAAAAAATTTCTTCATAAATGAAGGTGAAATAAAAACATTTTTAGACAAACAAAAGCTGAGAAAATTTGTCACTAACATATCTGTACTACAGGAAATGTTAAAGGAATTTCTTTAGACAAAAATGAAAAGATACCTTGTGGAAACTTTGATCTATACAAAGGAATGAAGGGTTCTGGTAAACACAGCTATGTGGGAAAATGTAGAAAACTTTTGTTTTCTATTTTTAAATTTCTTTTAAAAAGATAAATAGTTAAAACAGAAGTAGTAACAATGTATTGTGGGTTTATATTATATATGAAAGTAAAATGGACAGTGAAAGAGCACAGAAGATGTGAAGACAGAAGTATATTGTACATTTCTTACATCATACGCTATTTGAAGATACACTGAGATAAATTAATTATACATATTTGTAAAAACTATCAGACATATGAAAAGATGTTTGTAGTGAAGTATGTACAGCTTAAAATGAGATTCCATTTCTCATCTATTGATTAACATTACAGAATATAGACAGCATTCACTGTTACTGATAATGTCGAATGCTGTAGGAGTGTGAATTACTACAGTTAGGATAAAAACCTGGCATAATCCATTAAAGTGGAAAAGCTCATACTCTGATTCAACAAACCACATGTGAGATTCTATTACACACAAATAAAATTTCTGTATATCTGTATATATGCAAAAATATTTGCATATATTCACTTATTTTGGTGAATATCTTGTATTTTTGTTTGGGGGGAAAGTGAAAAAATAAACCCTGAAGATCCGTAAATAAGAGAATCATTAACCAAATCTTAGTACATACACAGTATGGAAAATTGTAGCTATTGAAAACATAATTAGATCAATGATGTGTTATGGAATGTTTATGCCATATGGTAAAGAAAAACAAACCAAAGATAGATGGATAGATGGATGAATAGCATGACTCAATTTTAATTTCCACATAGAGGGGAAAAAAGTCTGTCATGTTTTTACACATCTGTAAAAGCATGAAGAAAAATGTGGAAAGATTCTCACAAAACTATCACTGGGGAAAGAGATTGGAGGGAAGAGGACAAATTATTAAAATCTGATATTACTCTGTTGTGTTTGACTTGCAGGAAAGGACACTAAATTGAGATTCTTTCCGTCCCCATTTTAGCAGAGAGCCTACAGGCCAAAATCAAAAATTCTAACACATCACCCAGTAGACACCAGCGCTTCAGACTGGTGTCTTCTGGCATCTCACATGTTTCTCCTTGACAAAGGGGAGCATTCTCTGTTCCCGTTCCACAAGTTTACATTGTGGGTGGGGTGTGGGGTACAGGTAACACGTGTTTTGGGATTACAGGCAGAAGAGTTGTAACCCACTAGGTAGCCACTGCTGCTCCCTACCCAGAGGGCTTGGCTCTGAGCTGGATGCAGTGACAGGACAAGATTTGGGCTGTCTCGCTCGAGAAATCAGAGATTATCTTCTATATATGGGAAGCATGGAGCAAAGGTATATTTGGAGCCTCAAATAATGAAATACAGAACAGACTGCTAATGCTCACCAAGAATCCATGTTCCAGAGTGTTCTTCGTTAGGCTTTTATTGAAGAATTCTATAACTAACTAACTAAAGGAACATATGTGTGGTTTTATGTCAAAATATTTGTGAGAAATTTGTCTTTTATGTGAACCATTCTTCTCTTTATAAGAATCTAGAAAACACTTTCTTTTGGGCCACCAAAGTTCTGCCCCTGATGACATGGTTACGAGCCATTATATTATGGAATCTGTGAATCCTATAACTCATATGTCTCTTAGATTTAGCTGCTGAGAACAGCAGAGCCAGATTATGAATCAAATTTATATTGTGTGGGACCCTGTAGCTGTCAGTGTTTTAAATTTGCCTCCTGTCTCACTGTACTCTTTAACCTTTCCTTTCATTTAATAGGGCCTATGGGCAACCTAGAAACCTCTTGAAATTGCACTGCTCTTATCCAAGACATGGCATTTTCCATGTGGTTTATTCATCTGTAAACAACATCTGTGCTTGCTAAATGTCAGTTGTGGAAAAGTTACAACTCTGCACTTCAAGAATCTTTGGGGATTACTAATAATCTAAGAATCTTATACTATGGTATTTTATATAAGCCTTTCAACATATGACATTACAGGGGCACCTGGTTGGCTCAGTCAGTTAAGCGTCTGACTTCGGCTCAGGTCATGACCTCATGGTTCATGAGTTCGAGTCCCACGCTGGGCTCTGTGCTGACAGCTCAGAGTCTGGAGCCTGCTTCAGATTCTGTGTCTCCCACTCTTTCTGCACCTCCCCCACTCAGAGTCCATCTCTCTCTCTCTCTCTCTCTCTCTCTCTGTCTCTCAAAAATGAATAGACATTAAAAATAAAAAAAACATATGACACTACAAGTATAGGTAGGAGTTATATCGGTGTCCTATAAGTGTACTACTTCGGACAGATGAATGAAATTAACAAATGAAAACTTTTAGAAATGAAATTTTTGCGAAGTTGAAGCAGCAAGGATGAATAATTAATCTTAGATTCTGATCTTATTAAAGTAAAAGGTTAAAATATATTGTCAAAACTTTCTTACCAAGCTTAACTGGTGCCAGCATCTATCTGATGCACTAAATCACTGTCTTAATACTTAGTCTGACAAATGACACACAGTTGTCATAGCACAGTGTGTGTTAAATATTTTTAGGACTTTTGGTATCAACAATGAAACAAGATAGACATGTAAATGAGTGGAAAAGTACCAGAAATGGAAACCGAACTAGTATTTCCTAGAAAAGTCTTTGTCACTGTCACTGTGGTTATTCACTTAATTGAGCTTTTGATTTGCAAGTACATTCATCTAGCTACAGCCTTACAGAAGGCCATTTCACACCCATAGACTTAATCATATTAACAGTCATAGGCTGATATTTTGGTTTCTATGTTAGGCTCTTGCTTCATTAGGCATTCTCCATCATCTAGGGCTTATTCTCAGAAACACAGAAGCAAGATTCTTTTTTCCCTCTAACTAGACAGGCAGCTACTAACAGACATGCACCTACTAGGGAAACTCCAGGATACTAAAAGAAGAAGGAGGAAAAGAAAGGAAGAAAGAAAATACAAAAACCTCTACAGTCTATCAAATAAATAAGTTAAAACAGAAAAACAAAAGGCCTCTATAGAGGGGCAGATTCCATATGGAAGAGTCACTGGCTTGCCAAGAAAAACTACATATAATTTTCCAACTACTTTTCTTTTAACTTGAAAATTTTGAAGATTGAACGCCTATAAATTTTGTTGACCAAAGAGAGTGAGGTCTTTCCAGAACAAGTCAATTCAGCACAATAAACATTTGTTGAGTACCTCTCATGTGCCACTCATTGTGCCAGGTGCTGGCGATAAATGAAGAAGCAAGACACATGTGGTCTTTGCATTCATGGAGTTTACAATGCAGGGAGGATGCATGAAGGATGAGAGAACTGCTGTTATGAAAACCTATTAGCACAAGTCTTCCCTCAATGTTTAACCCTAATTGAATGACAGAGATGGACTTAGATGATACCTTCTCTAATAATATTTATGTAAGAATGGTCATCTTGTTTATTTGCATCTAGGAAAAAGAAGAGAAAAAGGAAGGCTATTGTTGCCTGCATCTTATTTGTATTCTCATAATTTGTTTTGTTTGCTTAACAATCGGATTCAAGTCCTTTCTCCAATACCTTCATCCATTCTCCTAAAGAAGATGGCTCAGGTGAATTTGGAACACCATCTCATATCTGATTTAGCAATTTTGTAACATGCTGCGATTAGAACATTTTAGATTGTGCACTCCTTAAGGAAAAAGGAGATTAGAAAACACATTGTCAATATATGTTTAGTTGTTTTTTCACTTACTTACAAATTTTGTATACACATAAATATGCATTGCAAATATATATTTACTATATTCAGTAAGATGTACACAAAAATATAAATTAAACTTTAAAATGAAATAAAGAGTAAAATAAAATTTGAAATAGTTTATTAACAAAATAAAAGCCTTTCTTTTCATGAAAAAAAAAACCACTGAAAAAATAAGCTAATCCATGAATTGTACAAGCTCATTATTAACATTTGGTTACCGTATTTTTATGATCTCTATATTGATTAGTTGTCCTTTCAAACTAAGCAGAAGCTGCATTTTCCTATTTTTTTTTTTAAAAATGGTTTAAAATTTACTGAACTACTCAACTGAAACATTGAAACAAGACAGCAAATTGTTTCCAAGGCTTCTTAAGTACTTTTTTTGTAGGTGACAAACATAATTTTACCAATCCACCCCCACCCCCACACAATTATGGCAACATTTTGAAATACTGTACTTGTTTTCAAATGTTCCCTTAATAGCACTTTTTCACTCAGTGTTAAAATATTATCTTTATCTTGAAGGGACAAAAAAAAGCCTGTGATTTTTTTTTTTTTCAGAAAAACCTATTTGGTAACATGCTACTGATAGATGCATAACGTTACAGAACATATCAGCAAATTTAGAACATTTTCCTTTTTTGGTGAAAAAGACAAAAAAAACCTCAGTTTTAAGATAACTCTTTTGACTTTGTTGCAAATGATTTCCACAACCATTCACCATCTCATTACACAGTAATGTTAGGATTCTACAATTTAAAATGTTTGTTTTTATCCATTATTTATGGAGACAAATTGCTGAAGTGTGTAAATACCACCATATGTCACCGTCTCATAAAAACAATCCAGGGTACGTTGTTGATTCTAAAATGTTCATTTTTCATATTTAATGTCTCCAATAATGGGGAGTTTTATGCCTACTGCCCAGTTTGGTGAGGGGGCTGGTTCTGAGCATGCCCAGCTAACTTAGGTTGGTTTTGGTGGCCTGGAAGAATTCCCTAGAGACAACAGTGGGACACTGTTAAGAAATGCTGCCTTATTACAACTCTTCTGTCACTGAGGATGATACTGGGTGAAACAAAAAGGTGATGGGAGCGTTGGACCCAATGTGAATGTACCTGAAGAATATCTTAACCAATTGATTTTGCTTGTATTTCCCTTTTCCTTTTGTGAATGAAGAAGAGTGTTAGATAATACAAACATATATTTCTAAATAAACCTAAAAGGGATATTTCAATCAATAAAAATTTAATCAAAAGATATTAGGTGACAAGAAAGCATGTGTCATAGCTTATGTGCCAATTCTTATTTCTTACTGGTACCTAAAACACGGTAAGTAGTATCGTCAACGAACTCCTAGATTCAGTGAAATACTGTCATAAGTTAAGGGTCCTGCTGTCATCCCCTCTGCATTTGTGTGCAGTTTTCCCCCTTCCCTCAGAACCCCACTTACAACATATCGAACACGGGACCACTTAGGGTCGGTGTCATGCCATCTAAGAGTGCTAGTTATCTGTCATCGCACTGCCCACCGTGGAGAGCCTGCGCGAGCGTGCGGAGAGAGGAGGGCAGCGCAGAGCGCGCAGAGGAAGGACATCTCTGAGGAAAGTTCTCACTCTAACATGAGTCAACAAAGTGACTCCTTGTGGCTGTGCAAGCTGAGGACATGGTTTTGTCGGGCTGGTCCTACCTCGCACGTAATTCACCGCACCAACTCCGTCAAGGCTCGCTCAACCTTAGAAGCGAAGGCTTTGCGTCCGCATTTTGTGTCGGGAAGGCAGGTGCCCAGCGATAATCCCCTTGCTCCGGGCGACACTGGGAGCCCACGGGGGCGGGGGGCCGGGGGCAGGACCAGGTCCTGGCTGGCGTGGAGCGCGGCAGGGAAACCGCAGGCGCCCGCGGGGCCGAGGGTCCGGCAGCTGCGGAGGGCAGCCGCGTGCCCCGCCCTCCTCCACCGCCGCGCGCGCGCGCGCGCCCCCCAGCCCCGGGGTCGACCAGCCGCACGTGGCGGGGGCGGCGGCAGCAGAGCGCGCGCTGGCGCCGGGACGCCCAGGGCTAGAGCCACACGTGCGCCCCGAGCGCGAGCGCCGGGGCCGCGGGGGCCTCGCCAGCCCCAGCCCCCGCCCTCATACCGGCGACGCGCGGTGAGTGACCAGGGGCTCGAATGGGGTGGGGGCGCCGGGGACCCCGGGACACGGACTTAGCTGGGTGTCTGAATGCCCGGGCTTCGTGCCTCGCCTCTCCCGGGGCATTGGGTGCGGCTGGGAGTTCTCGTCAAGGTTCTCGCTCTCTGGGTGCTGATGTGCATTTGAGAGTGCCAGGTTGGGGTTCGGCCAGAAGGAGGGGAGAGGGCGCTCAGGCTGAGTGAGCCTCCCGGGACGCAGAATGGTGGGTGTGTGGGGCAGGGAGGGCTGGCATCTGGGGAAAGGGCCGAAGGCACGACTCGGGGTCCAGTGTTGGCGTGACTCGGGCTAGAAAATGGGCCTTTTCTAAGGCATTGCAGTCTTAAGTCTCGCGTGGTGGGTGTACTGTCCCATCATCGGCAGCACTTTCCCATAGACACACCTGGAGTCCCTACCTGGCGCGTTAGCTGCTCGTGGAAGGGCAAGCCCAGCCCACTGGCTAGCCACCGGCCAGACTCAATTTCCTCATTTGAGGAATGTCTTTGGAAAGGCTCTTCTCAGCTGGTTAGGGGGCACAAGTATGAGCATTATAAGAGATTAAGTATCTGCATGATTAGATGGACATCTTAAACTTCATAACCCAGAAACATACAAAAGACTTTACCCAGGTATGTCCAGAGAACAGGACAAAATTAATCTTTATCCCTCACCTCTGGATAATTGTTATAATCCCTTATGTGTATATCCTCTGTAGATAAAAGTCTTTGCTGAGCCTCTACTATGTACCTGGCCTTTGAGTGTATTTTGTGATCCTTTATAATTCTTTTAAAAGTAGGTGAAGTGGCTATTAGTGTTCTCACTTTACAGATACGGAAACTTCCCTGCTTTCACAGAGATGGTGAGTTACAAGTTCCTGGCTCCAAACTTCGTGCTTCTTGCCGGCTCATAACATTATATCCACTTCCACTTGGACAAACATTATATTCTCATTGCCCATTAACTGGAAATGGTACAGTGCCCTGTTTCTCTGTCCAACATATAACCTTAGTGGCTAAGAGCTGACACTCGTTCCGCATTGTAAAGTAAAATCCTCAATCATTACCAGTAGTACTTTGTTAGGCATGAAACGCTCTGTAAGAGTCTGCAACATTCTTTGTTGATGTCTTGTTTCTTGAATGTCATGATGATTACATAGGACGGTCAGTTTCCAAATTTTGGCAAGCTCTGAATCATGTGTTAGAATGAGTTCCAGGGTGAAAAAAATTCTAAAGCATATGTAAGATTTTTATGGGAGAAGAATCCTCTCAGTATAGTAGATTTTGCACATTATTTCTCAAGTGTGGACTTATTTTTGTATTAGTATACCTGCTTTGTCCTCTGGCCAGTTATCTGTCATCTTTGTAATTACACTCACAGCACTGCTCTCAACTTCTACGTGTAAATTTGTGCAGACCCATGTAAAAAGAAAGCCAAATCCCAAAGGTTTGTCCAGTGCCTTTTGTTCTTGGAATCTTGTGGTGCTCTTTGCTAATGGAAACAATGATTTTTTTTTAATACAAATATGTATTGAACAGCTATTATGTTCAAGACATTGTGCTGGTCACTGTAGTAAATATAAAGAAATGTAAGACCCAGTTCCTGTCCTCAAGAAATGAAAACTGTTTGAGAAGACAATAATTATGAGAACACAGTATGTCATGGGTGATAGGTGGCATAAAGTCACCTATTACAAGGAAGGTATGGGATCTAGCGTTAATCAAATTAATCTTTCAGTGATGAGTCAGATGCATAGGCAAAGAGAAAGGTCAAAAAGCAAGCCTGTCCAACAATTCTGATAATATCCTTGAAAAGTAGGTGATATTATCCTTTTTTCTTATAATAATAAAAGCAGATAATATTTATGGAACTCTTGATATATACCAGGCACTGTAATAAGAGCTGCTCATTTAATCTCCACAATAATCTTGTGACGTCGGTGCTATTTTTATTCTCATTTTACAAATGAGGAAACTCAAGTATGGAAGCCAGTTCTAATTTATCTAATTTTGAATTTACTTCTGGGTTTTCCTTTTTTTTTAAGTTTGTTTTGAGACAGAGAGAGAAAGTGGGGGTGGGGCAGAAAGTGAGGGAGAGAGAGAATCCCAAGCAGGCTCTGAGCTGTCAGCACAGAGACCAATGCAAGGCTCCAACTCCCGAACCGTGAGATCATGACCTGAGCTGAAATCAAGAGTCAAATGCTTAACTGACTGAGCCACTCAGGCGCCCCACTTCTGGCTTTTCTGTGTTAACTTGGTCAACTTGAGGATTTCCCACCTGTAGCATAGAGATACCAATAGTTTATATAGCAGATGACCTAATATTAACAACTCAAATATATGCTCTGCATTGTGATAAATTGCTAAGTAAATGCCTGTAAAAGATGATGAAGATTAGAATCTTAATTTACATCTCTTTTACAGTGATATGCGGAGGAAAAGGTAAACATTGAGTAAAACATCAGGCAGAGATGTTGAGACATGGAGTTGTTTGTGTAGAGACTTCAACTGAATTTTTCATTTATATAAGAAACCTTTAGGAACATTGTGGAATGATGATCACTAGTCTCAGCTCACCCCACCCCCTGGCAGTGTACCTCCAATTATCTTTAATTGTGAAATTCCTAGAAAATTCTTTAAACAAAGTAATTGTAATGTGCTTTAATATTTTTGATGCCTCGTAGCACTTTATGAAAAGACTCCATGGTTGAGGTTACAAGGTGAAGCAAAGCTTGCCAGAATCCAAAGATGATAATACCCAAGATGCAAAGATGAACCCCCCACCCTCTGCCACTGTCCATAAATAGAGACTTCAAGATTGAGGAAGACCAAGGAGAAACCCTTCCAATAAACTAAGGAAAAAAAGTTAGTAAAAGAGATTTAATTTCTCCATAAATGTCAGTTGCCATTTTTCAAACAAGGAAAAGAGGCTTTGAAATGTGAAGTTACTTGGGATGGTGACACAGGTAAAAATAGAGGAACCAGGCACCCAGGCCTCAAGCCCCAGGCATCATGCTCTTCCCAGTACATCATCCTTCCCGAAAGACAACGACTTATTTTATTTATAGCTCTAGAAGGATACGGAGGGTGAAAATAGAGAAGGTTGGATTTTTTTTTAAGTTTATTTATTTATTTTGAGAGAGGGAGAGAGAGCACAAGTGGGGTAGGGACAGAGAGAGAGGGGAGAGAGAGAACCCCAAGCAGGCCCATGCTGTCACCACAGAGCCTGATGCAGGGCTCGAACTCATGAACCATGAGTTCATGACCTAAGCTGAGATCAAAAGTCGGACACTTGACCAACTGAGCCACCCAGGTGCCCCAAGAAGGTTGGATTGTTAAAACTTAACAAGTGCAGGGCATCTGGGTGGCTCAGTCGGTTATGCAACCAATTCTTGGTTTTGACTCAGGTCATAACCTCACAGTTTGTGAGTTCAAGCCCCGTATCTGGCTCCTCACTGGCAGCACAGAGCCTGCTTGGGATTCTCTCTTTCCTTCTCTCTCTCTCCCCCTCCCCTGCTCATGCCATCTCTGTCTCTCTCAAAATAAATTTAAAAACTCAAAAAAATAAAAACTTAAGTGCTATGAAAATTGTTGGCTTGTGGAGCTAATCAAAGAAAGAAAACAGGAAACAAAGCAAATAACACCAATTGACTTGAGAGTACCTTATTTCTTCAGGACTCCATCCATGTCTTGTTTCTTTTATTTCTTTTTTGTAGTTCTCTACAAAATGAAATCTCTACAAAATGAAATGCTTGTTCAATTTATAAGACAGTTCACAGTACAAATGATTCCAGGGTTGAGATAAGATTCCCTTATGCCCTTTCAATTAATTTATTTATATGCAGTATTTCAAGAGTCTGTCTATTATGTCCAGTGTGATATATCTGAAATGGAAATAAAGGCAAATAGAA
Source organism: Lynx canadensis (assembly GCF_007474595.2). Taxonomy (NCBI): domain Eukaryota; kingdom Metazoa; phylum Chordata; class Mammalia; order Carnivora; family Felidae; genus Lynx; species Lynx canadensis. Next base: position 55,317,885 of record NC_044310.1, read on the forward strand.
TTAACAGAAGAACATTTCAGAAAAATATAAAAGAAGGGGAAAATGTGTAAAGGAACTTTTGTTAAGAAAAATGATGAAGAGGTCACAAAGAGGGAAAGGAGAAAACCCTCCAACAGAATTAAAAAAAAAAAAAAAAGGACCAACACTTCAGAAACACTTCAGAAGTCTTCTGCTTTCAAGCAAGAAAAGAATGTGCCTACTTATTATAGGTAAAGTTAGGAGTACAAATGCTTACCAGTGAGACTGGAGGAAATTCTAGAGAGCCTCAGCTGCTCTTGAGAAAGGAAAACAGTGTCTGTCTAGTTTGTTGATGTAAAGTGTGTTGGGGCTATTGGGTAGAAAGAAGAAAAAGCAGAGGTTTAAGTTGATGTTACTTTCCTTGCCAGTCACATCACCTAACATGACATCATAAGAAGACTGATTTGATGATCCGGGTCAGACAGCACAGCATTTGTCCATGTTAGAGCTTGTGAGATTTTTTTCACCAAATGGCAGACTCAGAAGGAAAAAGGAGATAATGCTTCAGTCAGGAGACTGTTCTTTTTCATGACTTAGCTCATGAAAAGTCATGGAGAAGAAGGTTGACTCCAATGGCTAAGTTGCAAGCTTGCTACTTGGTGGATTTGATTTTCCTTTTCCATCATCCTAGTGGAATAGATCATTAGAGGTGGTTACATATTGTCTCTATACTGTTTTTGTATTTGTTTGTCTCATTCTCTTTTGAGGAAGGGAAGGGGGCGTCAGAATGATTCAAGCTTGTGAAGATTAAAGCATAAGGCATTATAACTGCTTTACTAGTGGGTATGATAAAGAATGCATGTAATGTGCATTGTGCCTGGAATATAGTAAGAAATCAATAAACTAAGCATTAGTTTTGATGGTAGAATTAACATTAGCACTATTTTTACTATTATGCTGCTACTGTTGCTACTAATCAGAAGCAGTCTCACATGCTTGAAGTAATGTTAGATCAGAAATCAGAAAATCTATGTTCTGATCTCGATTCTGCTATTAATGACATTTGGCAAGTCCCCCTCTTTTCTCTAAACCTTGACTTATCTATCTGTAAAATGGGGAAGGTGAAATAGATAACCTCCAAAGTGTTGTCTTTGTACTGAGATGCCACCACTAAGACATGTCTGTAAGTAGCTTTGCCAGCAGAAGGGAAGGATTTTGTACTCCACCTCATTGAGTCAACTGGGTAATTAATAGTATGCATTTGTAAGAGAGTCAACCTTGATAGACATCTAGAACATCATTTGGTTGTTCTGCAGTGTCCCAGACTTAAATGTCAGCTGTTGGAGGGTAAGAGCAGCAGGATCATGGCAGTGACTAGCTAACCTTTGAAGTGCCTTCCTCCTCTGACTTATTCAAGTATTTGATACTAGGGTTAAGAATAAAGATAGCCTCAGGGCACCCAGGTGACTCAGTCAATTAAGCATTGACTTCGGCTCAGGTCATCATCTTGAAGTCTGTGAGTTACAGCCGTGTGGGGCTCTGTGCTAACAGCTCAGAGCCTGGAGCCTGCTTTGGATTCTGTGTCTCCCTCTCTCTCTCTCTGCACCTCCCCTGCTCTCTCTCTCTCTCTTTCTCTCTCTCTCAGAAATAAACATTAAAAAAAAAAGAAAGATAGCCTAGCATATGATTTTTTTTAAACCTAGTTTTACAAAACGTATAGTTCCAGTGTAGTAAAAGTCATAAGTGATTTAGAAAAGACATCCATTGGGGTGCCTGGGTGGCTCAGTCAGTAAGCGTCCGACTCTTGGTTTGAGCTCAGGTCATGATCTCACAGTTCATGAGTTCAAGCTCCATGTTGAGCTCTGTGCTGACGGTGGGGAGCCTGCTTGGGATTCTCTCCCTCTCTCTGCCCCTCCCCTGCTTGAAAGAGAGAGGGAGGGAGGGAGAGAGAGAGAGAGAGAGATGCAAAAGCAGGACCCAGAAGGGAAAATGGGAGCTAGCCTCAGTGGAGTGCCTACTTTGTTCTAGGTAATCTCATGGGTCCATGACACTATCATATTAATCTTCCCAGTAACTTTGTCCAGGTTCCTATTACTGTATGCACTGTAAGAATGAGGAAATGGCACTCTTACAGTTAATAGCGCACAGTGGAACTAAGGTTCACTAGCCTTTTTCTTTTCCACAATACTACACTGCCCCCTTGAAATTAACATAGTGCTACCACGTTAAGTAAAGTAATGTGGAAGTAGGAAGTGCTCCTGCCTACATGCAGTTATCACCTGTGGTAAGGGTTTTTCCTAGCCTACTAAAATACAGTTTTGCAGTAATGTGTATTTTGTGCTTCTTCCTGGAGCAACAGAGGAAGATACTCACCGGGGAGTTATCCTTGCTTCTGCCTTCCTGCCAGTTGTAGCATTTCTGGCTCATCCTTGTCCCCCTCACTGAGATAGTATTTTCACTGTGTGGAAACTGTCACAACTTGAGTGATGGGTCAGTGACGAGTCAGTGAGGCAGCATTCTCTTTGATTTTCTGATTCAAGATAGAGTTGTAGTTTTAATATCAACCCTCCAGGCAGACTGTCTGAAAGATGTTTACAGTTGATAGGAAGTTTCATTTTATTAGAAGATACCTCATTTACTTGAAGGTCTTTGGGGTTCTGAGTTTCTTATAAGAGGAGAAACTATTTTACTGGGTATTCAAAGAAAATGAGCAAACTCATGTTTGAGCAAACTCAATGTACTATATAAACTCAACTCTATCCTCTAATTTGCCTATTTCATATATAGGGGTGTGTGTGTGTATTTCATATATGTATATTTCATATATATTTCTTATGTACATATTTAATATGTGTTTTATATATGCATATTTCATATTTATACATTTAAAACATTCTTATAACTAATTAAATATTTTGCTATTACTATTTTATTTATTTGGATAATGTCATAGCTCCATAAATTGCAAAGCATATTGAAAGATACCCTGTAGATACCCCTTATAGTCAAGAAGCAGAAATTTATTTAATCCCCTATGTAACTGGTTGTTCATAATCCAATCATCTTCTAGTTGTCTTCTCATTCAGTTTGTAATTTTCTTTATGCTAGAATATTCCAAATTTTAATGAAGTAACTAAGGTAGTGGTAATAAAGAAAAACTTACTATTAATGATGTCAGCCATGATGTGGCAGAATCAGATTTAATGTAGTTGTAGTTACATTAAAATAGAAATAAAATAGACACAACATGAATAGGCACTACTGGTCTGCTGGCTTTACTCTGGTCCCCATACACCCGAGGCCAAGACTAACTTTTTTGTTTGTTTTTTTGCCTTTGCATGTGTTTGTTTAATGTTATTCATATCTTGTAACACCTTGACTTATCCCCAATTAAAACTCAGTTAAATAATTTTTTTTAATTTTTTTTTTTCAACGTTTATTTATTTTTGGGACAGAGAGAGACAGAGCATGAACGGGGGAGGGGCAGAGAGAGAGGGAGACACAGAATCGGAAACAGGCTCCAGGCTCTGAGCCATCAGCCCAGAGCCCGACGCGGGGCTCGAACTCCCGGACCGCGAGATCGTGACCTGGCTGAAGTCAGACGCTTAACCGACTGCGCCACCCAGGCGCCCCAAATAATTTTTTTTAAAAACGTTGAATTAAACATCAGTGGTTTCCTATAGATTTGAGAGTAAAATCCAGGCTCCCTTCCATGGTAAACAAACCCATGGTAGATGTGGTTCCTGGCTTCTTCTCCATTTCATGTCCTACCATTCTCCCCACAGTCACTTCCCCTGCCACCCTGCCCTTTTTTTTCTGTGACTCACCCATAGCCAGCTTGTTCCTCTGCCTCTGGGCTTCATCCTGAGCCTTCACTTGGCTTGTGCCAGTCTCAGCTCCAACTTCACCTCTTGCATTGACCAGCTTCTCTCCTCCCCAGTCTTTCTCTCCCCTTAGCTTCTTTTGTGGTTTCCTTTTATCATTGTCTGAATTTGTTATTTATTTGTTTTCTGTCTCCTTATTCCAGAACGTTGGTTCCATGAGAGCAGAAACCCTCACTATCTTGTTCTTCACTCTATCCCTAGCCCCTGCCACACAACAACTGCTTGATACATATTTGTTGATTGAATGGCTGACTAAAAGGTGTCTGAGCTGAGTTGGAATGGATGCATAAGACTTAGCCATTCTAGGGGTACCTGGGTGGTACAATCGGTTAAGCGTCTGACTCTCGATCTCAGCTCAGGTCATGATCTCACCGTTTGTGAGTTCAAGCCTTGCATTGGGCTCTGCGCTGATGGCTTGGGATTCTGTCTCTCCTTCTCTCTGCCCCTCCCCCACTTGTGTGTACGCTCTCTTTCCCTCAAAGTAAATAAACTTAAAAATTTTTTTTTAATTAAAAAAAGATTTAGCCATTCTAAGAACAGTGGAAAAGTAAGAGAATAACATCAACAGGATGTTGCAGGAAAACTAAGCAGCTAGAGAGTAGAGATGGATGTGGCTGGTAATATAGACAGAAATTAGCTCACAGAGGCCATTGTAGGCTGTGACCTTGGACTGTATGGTTTAGAGAAAGGGAAACTATCAGCTTTTAATTTAGATCAGTGTTTTCAAACATTTTAAACCAAGACCGATAAGAAACACATTTCATATTTTCTGTAAACTGAGACCCACCCTCAGATTCTAGAGGCCACCACAATCTTTGGCTCATGGCACCCCCCTGAATCTGCCACTGTAGATTCTCATATCAGTCCTTGTCATATTATAGCTCCCTGACTGACATTTTCGCCTCTCTCATCTACTTTTAAAGACTCACCTGATTAGATTGGGCTCATTTGAATAACACAGGATATTCTCCCCATCTCAGATCCTTAGCAGTAATCACATCTCCAAAGTCCCTCTATCATGAATTGTAATATATACACATGTTCTAGGGATTAAGGCATGGACATCTTTTGCGGGCCGTTATTCTGCCTACCACAGGCATGTTTATAAGGAGTTTTTTAATAGCTCATATTTCTTTCCCCTTCCTCCCTTTTTCTTTCTTTTAATAAATATTTGTTGAATACTCTTTCCTAGTGCTAGGTGCTAGCATAGAGCACTGAGCCAGTGTTCCTGCTCTTATGGTAGCTTAAATTCTCACACAAAAATAGATGACAAACAAGTTGTCAAGTAAATAAACACAGTAGTTACAGATTGTACCATGAAGCAATAAATAGGGTGATGAGTAGAAAGTAGCTGGGCAAGACCACTTTGGCTAGGGGATCAGGGAGGGGCTCTCTGAGGATGTAACACATGATCTAAGATCTGAAGGATATAAGTCAGCCAGCCACTAAGAAACAGAGGAAGAGGATTCTAGCAGACGAAATGGAAAGTGCAGAATCTCTGGGCAGCAAAAGACATGCCTTATTTAGGGGCACAGTCTGAAAGCCAGTATGAATGGAGCAGAGTGAGCAAGGCAGAAAAGTATGGCAAATGATGGTGGCAACACAGGAGAAGTGAGGCCATACATTGCCCAAGAGAGCATCTGCGGTGAGGATTTTGGATTTTATTCTAACAATGATAGACATATTGAAGGGCTGTGAATAGTGGTAGTATGAAACATGTAATGTAATATTATTTATATTTCTAAAAGGTAGTCAGTATGTGAAAATGACCTAGAAAGGGGTAAGGATGGATTGGAAAGACACATTAAGGAGCTACTATAGTCATCTAGGGGAGAGATGACTGGCTTTTGGACTAGGGTGAGGACAGTAGAAACGGAGAGAAGTGGATTGATCTGTAATATATTTTGGAGGTAAAATTAATGAGACTTAGTGATGACTTGGTTGTAGGGAATGAGAAAGAGAGTGGACTCAAGGTCCACTTCTAGGTTTTTGAGCAACTTAGGGGGCAAGAATGTTATTTACTGAAATAAAGAGGGCTAGGGAAAGAACCAATTTAGAGAAGGGAGACCAACTGAACGTGTTAATATTGAGTACTATTAGAGATCAAGAGGTGATGCAAAGAGACAGACTGGAACACTGGAGTCTGAGATGAAGATGTGCATCTGAGAGGCATTAGCATACAAATGATTTCTAGAGCCGGGTGACCAGATGTGGAGCTGGGTGACCAGATGAGATCTCCTGGGGCGGGAGTAGAAATAGAAAATAATGTCTTGGGTGAGCTGAGGTCCTCCAAGAGTTGAAAGTCAGGAGGAGAAGGAAGAGCAACCAGCAAAGACTATTGAAAAGACGAGTGATGACTAGGCTAGAGGTAGAAAAGTTAAAGGGGCAAGTGGGCACATTTCTATAAACCCACTAGAGCCGGGGCACCTGGGTGGCTATGTTGGTTGAGCGTCCAACTCTTGATTTAGGTTCAGGTCAGGATCCCAGGGTTGTGGGATCAAGTCCTGTGTAGGGCTCCTGCCTAAGATTCTCTCTGTCTCCCTTCCTCTCCCCCCACCCCCCTCCCTGGTGCTCTGCTCCTCTCTCCTACTTACTCGCATATGCTTGCCTGCTCTCTCTCTCTCTCTCTCTCTCTCTCTCAAAACTAAAAAACAAAACTAAACAAACAAACAAAAAACACTAGAGCAGTACTGTTATATCTCTAGCACTTAACATTGTGCCTGGCACATGGAAAGTAGCCTGTTAAAGGAATAAGTGAATTTTTCTGAGAATGTCTAGTATGTTCTGGCACATCTCTAGGCATGGGAGTAAGACGTGAACATTTGCATTGGCTGGTTCCCAATAGCCTAACATCGCAGAACTTTCCAGCATATGTTATGGATTTTTGGCCCACCTTAAAATAGAATTTAGAGAATTCCCTAATGATTAGTAGAACCATTCCTTAGGTTTAAATTTGGAAACAATCAGAAATCACCAGCTTGCATTTTCTGAACCATTCGAGATAGGAATACTTAGTAAAATAAATGAGTAATAAATAAACAAGCAAACAAACAAGTAAAATTGAACTTCTGTAGAAGACTCAAACAACTCCCTTTCTTATGACCAAAGAGATCAATTTTTCACTAAGTTCTAGGAGAGGGTTATAAGCCACTTTTTAATCTTCTGTTCTGGAAGCATATGAATGGATCAGAAATTCTCATTAGTCTTGGGATTTAACACCATTATGTTTGACTATGATGGTGCAACCCTGTTTGGAAGAAAACAATTTTTGTGTGCACCTGAGGCTCGGAAGGTTAAGTAACTTGCTCCCAGTCTCAGAGTTCTTAAACCCAGTTCTAAAGGACTCCACAGGCCATACCTCTTCTCCCACCCTTTGCCAACTCCAAGAAGCATAAGTGAATGGGGTTAGAGGTGGTTAAGATTTTCAGTTTACAAGTTTTAAGGTATACTTCATTTAAAAAGAAAAAAACCCAAATCTTAATGATACAGAGAAATTAAAGGGGCATTTTAAGCCTTTCTGAATGGTGTTGGTCCTGGTATTTTCTGAATGTATTTAACATGAATGAATTTGTCTTCTTTTACAAGGAAAATTACAGAGGTGTGTTCCAGAGTTGACTGTTCATGGCACAAACAAATGGAGGGTGTTCACTGGCACTTATTTTTATCATTGTGTTGTTGTTGGCTAAAGCAAATATAGGTAAGATATTTTTATAATTGAATCAGTAGAAGGATTTATGGGTTAAATTTTCAGTTACAGATGAAATATATATTCGTGGCAATTGTTCTGGTAGTTGGTCTTTTGTAGTCAATCTTCTATCATTTTAAGTGGGTATATCTGGTTCCATATCTGTAACTAATATGCATTTTATTTCATTTATACTGATTAACATGAGTCCAATCATATCATTTCTCATTAAGTGACTAGGTAACCACAAAGCTGACTTCATGAATGAATGTTTTACTAAAACGGTAGTGCATTTTAACAGAGGGTGTTTATGAGCAAATTCAACTATGGTAAAAAAATAATGGCTGACTTTTCCCTGCCTTTTCTTTTTTGGGAGCTTACTTTTTACTTAAGATCAATGAAAATTAAAGATGCAGAGAACAAATATACAAGTAGGATAGGGTGAGGAAAGAGAAAGGGAGAGACTTTTTCAGTTCTAAAAATAAAAAAGAATTTTTCATTTATAGGGAATTTTTAGTATTTCATTTATTTGATATAAATAACTTCTTCTGGGGCACCTGGATGGCTCAGTCGGTTGACTGCCCGACTTTGGCTCAGGTCATGATCTCGCTGTCCATGGGTTCAAGCCCCGCATTGGGCTCTGTGCTGACAGCTCGGAGCCTGGAGCCTGTTTCAGATTCTGTGTCTCCCTCGCTCTCTGCCCCTCACCCACTCATGCTCGCTCTCTCTCTCTCTCTCTCTCTCTCTGTCAAAAATAAATAAACATTGAAAAAAAATAACTTTTTCTACCAATTCCTGTTTAGGGTAGTTAATCAAAGCAGTCTTACAATTACAAAAAAAAAAAAGAAGAGACTTTCAGTAGAGGCTTTCTATCACATTTGAAAATTCAGGGCAAATCTATAATTCTGATGTTCTTTCACTGGCAGTACCACCAAAAACTGTTCATTTCTGAATAGTTGTCATATTTATTTACACAAAAGCTTCTGGAGAGTAAGAATGACCTCTCTTTTAATGAGTTTAATGTAGTATCTGTCAATAAACAAACTCTTTTCATGTAGTGTCACATTAGCTGTATTGGGTTATGGTTCATCTAGCCCAGGGTCTTGCATCTTGAAGGAATACCAAAATATGGCATGGTAAGACCTAATTTTCATCCTTGATGCCAACCACAAACATAACAGAGCCACTGAATATTTTCTTTTGTTACAAAATAATGTTCTAGATTATACAAACTTTATACCATTAATACAGCAAGAGAAAGTGTTATTCCTAAATCTATCCCTTGTAGTTTGTAATAGCCCCTTACACCATTATTTTTCTTTTTGGTCTGAGTATTGAAGTAAGCCTTATAAATCATAAATGAGAATGGAAACAAGTGTGATTTATTCTGGGAAGTACTTTTCAGTAGCCTGAGGAATAATCTGCATATAAGAGAGGTTGATTTTTCCTGGTCCCATGTTCCTGAATGTTCTCCCAACCCTATTTTCTCAGCACTTTTGGTTCTGGTTATAGTATAACTGTTTTGAGAAGGATGCGTATTTTAATTCAAATACAATTAGACTTTAATGTGGTTACCTTCTGTTCTCATTGTGCATCACCAATTCAGCCAGAGCAGTGTAGGTTATTTATATTTCCATGATTTGATGGGATTAATTTTACCTTGCTCTTGAGGATTACACAAACCCACCATTTTGAGATGGATTTCTTATGTGCTGACTTGTGTCTTATTGCAGATGTATGCAAGAGAGGAGATGTGACCGTGAAGCCTTCCCGTGTAATTTCACTTGGATCAGCTGTCAATATTTCATGCTCTTTGAAGCCTGAACAAGGCTGCTCACAATACCCCAGTGTTAACAGGTTAATCCTCTACAAGTTTGACAGACAAATCCATTTTCTGCATGGTTACTCCCTCAGTTCTCAAGTCACTGGTCTTCCTCTGGGTACAACCCTGTTTCTCTGCAAATTGGCATGTAGCAAAAACAAGGAGTTTCGAATATGTGGGGCAGAGATCTCAGTTGGTGGTGAGCATTCCATTCTGAATTCTTAAAAACTAGTCATCTTTCGATATTTGTCATGTGTTATACAGAAATCCAAATATAGGACTGTTCTTTCTTTTCATGCCACATGGATATATTTCATCTTGATAGCAATATGAGCATCTCAACGTCAGAAATCCAGAAATCAATAGAATTGGGGTTTCATTTAGTAGTGTTATCTCTCTTTTTCTCCCTCCCCCTATCAGCTCCCCTGCCCACTAGTGTTTTACCCGCTAAGACCGTTTACCTGTTGTCCTTGGACTCCAGTGGCAGGAAAGAGAATCTCTGAGATGACTCTTCATGGCTTCTTGATTTATGAGAATTTAATTCAAAGCTACAACCTCCTAAAAAGACGAAAGAGGTACCTTTTTTGACTTATGAAGTCCAGGTTGACCACCCAAAGCTGAGCAGTTCTCCTTTCCCTAACTTAATGGTCCTTACATCCACACTTACTCCTGACCACTGGTTATACTTATCAGAGGTTAAAAGAAAACTATTGTCACACTATCTTTACCTGGGTTTTCTAGAAAGCTCCCTGAGGCAGAACTGACATGCTTATGCTTCATTGGGAGAGGGGAATTCAGTACTCTCAGGGAAGCAAGAGTGAGGGGGTGAGCCAGGAAGGGACCAAAGCAAACACAAGGAGGTCAAGTTACTGAGCTGGCCACAGCATCGAAAGAAAATACAGCTGGTTGCTTGGTCACTAGGGACATTCCCAAAAAAAAAGTATGGAAATACAATGACAGAGAATGAGGAGAATTTAACTATCTGTCATTGGTCAAAGTTCACCCACAGGGTATCAATTCCCCCACTTAGCTTGCACTGCTGGTCCCTCCAGGCAGCTGCTGTGCCTAGGGTGAGCTGGCAGCACACCTGCCAAAAGCTTGTAGCCTACAGCCTACAACCTGTAGCCTTGAAGGTCCAGCCGGGCAATCCAGTGAGATTGCATGGGCTCTGAGTCATCCCATCTCATTCTGTGCCTCCATGGTTGCAGATAAGCTCTGGAGTGGCCAGTGAGAGGCATGGGAGAGTAGGAGGAATTGGTATATTAGTCTGACTGACAAAGATGCAAGGACAGGGCCCCTGACATGAAGACAGTGTTACAGAGCTCAATGAGACTCTTTCCTAAAGATGGAAACCACTATTCTTTGACCTGCAAGGATATGGTTGGTGCCAAGCAATCTTGCTGGAGAGTCACCAGAAGCACTGAGTAGAATACCAAGCAAACAGCTGAACAAATCACTGGAGGCTGAGAAGATATAAACCAGGCCCAGTCCTCCTCTTCCAGTTCAGGGCCTCCTATTCGTACCATTTATGGGTCATGTACTCTTGGCTCTGACTGCCTGTGGTGTCCTAAAAGGAACATGGGCTTTGAAGCCCAACCCTGTCACTAGCAGTAGGCAGTTTCAATTCTCTGAGCCCCAGTTTCTCTGTCTGTTATGAAGATACTAACACGTACTTCAGAAAATGGTTGTAGTGAATAGATGACACTCAGTATGCAAAGTGCTTAATCTAGTACCGGGCACATGGAAAGCACCTAGGTGATAAGCATTAGGGTTGAAGTTTTATGTGGCTTGACTCTTTTATTCCTGTGCACAGTGTGTTGGGTAGGCGACCCCATTTCCCTTAAAAGAACAGTACAAGAAAGTGATAGACAAAATCAAAACTTTTCTAAAAATCACCATTGGTCCTCACCTTCCTTGTCCTCAGAACACATGAATGTTTCACCCTGGGATAACTTGTTAGTAGACCAACATTACATATGTGTATTAGATATTCCCAGGCATAGATGTCAGTTGTGGGTGTTCACAGTGCTGCTGCTGTTTTCTTCATATTTACTAGGCTAACAGTAGCCTTGAAAGTCAGTGTCCTTGCACATGTCTTTAGCCATCCCATTCCATTTCCTACCTTTTCTTAGGTATGTTAGAGTGCTACAACCCCTTTTCATTTTTAAAACTTTCCATCCAGAATATGCAGATGCATTTCTGACAGTTGCAGCATCAGAAAACCCAGGGAGATAGATGGTCAAGAGGATCTGTCGTGGTGCAGCAAAGTTGGGTGGTGCTGCTGGAATGTTGCTTGCACCGTGTGCTCTAGTTGTAACCGCACCACCAAATGGCTGCTCTTTAAGCAAGGTTAGCACCTTTGAGGGGAAGGACTGACTGAAAGTAGCACCTTTTTCTGAGTACAGCTAGTCATTCCAAGAAAAGACACAATGAATTTTGGTTTTGCCTAGTATAGCAAGCTTAATCCTATCTAGTGAGGGAGTAAAGAGCCCCTTTTCTGTGATAAGTGGTGTCCACAGTGCCTTTGTATATCCTGAGGATGCTGTCATAAAGTTGGCTGTTTTCTAAGAACTGGGAATGGGTAATTTAGCCTTTTCTTCCCAGCCCCTTCCAGGGCTTAGGCTGCTCTGCTGCCAAGACCTCATTCCAATTGTGCAGTAACTAAGCAATCAGTGCTCTAGCTTAACCTCATAGGATTGATCCACAAGCTATTTAGAAAACCAAGGCAAAAAATGAAAGACAATGGATTCTTGCTTGGGTGGGTCTTTTAATGTTTGTTTGTTTGTTTATGAGGGAGAGAGGGGGGGGGGGAGGGGCAGAGATAGAGGGGAACAGAGGGTCCAAAATGACCTCTGTACTCATCACAGAGAACCTGACCTGGGATTCAGACCCATGAACTGAGAGATCATGACTTAGCCAAAGTCAGATACTCAACCGACTGAGCCATCCAGGTGCCCCTTGGGTGTTTTCAGCATATGCTTGACTGTTGATATTTCTGAAAGCTATTTTTCCAAGACTTAATTTCCCATAGTAAGTAGGGCTTTTAAAAACAATAACAACTGTAGTACTCATGACAATTTATTATATTGCAAGCTATCTTAATTTTCAGAGGCTTTGATTTCTGTCCTTTTTTTGGTGTCAGCTATTATACACTTGTATTGAAGAGAATGAGGCCTGGTTTCCCCTGGAACAGATAGTCTCTGTCAAAACCAAGTCCTGGGGTGTGGGGACCTCATGCTAGGAAAGTTGACTTGATTTGTGAGTAAAAGCTGTGCTCTTTAAAATAAGAGTCTCTGAAAACTTTTAGGAGTAAAGATATGAGTGAGAACTAACTTTTTACTTACTTAAAAGTACCACGTGCTTTATATGTCATTTGGTCATCAAAAGACCCTATGAAGGGTTAGGATGGGAGGGGAGACATATCAACAAACTTGTGGAAGCTAGAAAGCAGGTAGACCAGTAATAATTGGCTTAGCCAGCAGCTGGCAATGAGAAATGTCATGATGCAACATGATTGAATGCAGAAGATCCCACCCCAGAAAGACTCAGAAATTGGTGATACCATGTCTTTCTGGGAGGAAGGGTAAAATAGGACTAAGAAATGAGAGATTCCATTGAAAATCTATTTGAAAAACAGATTCTCAGATCTCTTTCCAAATTCCATGTAGCTAGACATTCACTGCTCCACTACTCTGGCATAAGACTGGAGGCTTGGCATCAGAGGGTCACTAAACTAGCTCCGACCACTTCAGCTGAGATTGGTAATACCATGCTGAAAAACAGAGGGATTAAAGGAACATCTACAAATAGCTCCCTTCAACCCTGTACTCTCCCCCACTAAAGTTAGAATATCCTTTTCTAAGAAATCTGACAAGGCCAAGAGGAAATATCTAAAATTATTGACGATACTGTGGCACCTGGGTGACTCAGTTGGTTGAGCAACGACTTTAGCTCAGGTCATGATCTCCCCATTTGTGGGTTTGAGCGCTACGTCAGGCTCTGTGATGACAGCTCGGGAGCCTGGAGCCTGCTTCTGATTATTCTGTGTCTCCCTCTCTCTCTGCCCCTCCCCCACACATGCTCTGTCTCTCTCAAAAATAAATAAATATTTAAAAAAATTTTTTAATAAAATAAAATAATTGACAATACAGAAAACCTGGCCAGATCACCCTGGGTGAAACCCAGAATCAGCAAATGCCCCTCAGCTGACACACATGCAGAGCTCCAATCTATAATTTAAATAGTGCCTCACTTCTATACATGAGTAAAAATATAAGGATCTGGGGAAAATGTCTGCTATGAAAGATAGAAACCAGAACAAACATAGGGAACAAAGCATATAAGCAAAGTGGAAGAAGTAGAGTGTATTCAGGGAGGAAATATTAAAAAACAAAAACTATCCTTGATACCCTCAGAGAATTGAGAGAAACTATTGCATACAGAACAAAGATAGGATGCTGTGTGGAAAGAAAATATTCAGAGAATAGAAAACATGGCCCCCAATGATAAACAAATGAAAAACTTAACAAGAGACTAGATATATACACTGAGGAGGTTTTTCCTTGATGGTAGAGCAGAAAGATGAAGAGCTTAAAAATATAGAGGGTAATATATAAAATTAGAGGAAGATCCAACTGATGAAAACTAGAGATTTTTAGAAAGATAAAAATAGAGAAGAGAGAATCAACAGAAAAATAATTCAAGACTGTTTCCCAAACTGAAGGACAAAAGTTCCCAGAATGTATACACTCCAAGAATCCAAAAGAAAGTAGACCCTCATTAAACACATCTTTGTGAAAAATCAGAATAGTGGGGACAAAGAAAAGATTTTACAATCTTCTGAAGATGAAAAACAGTGGTTCAAGAATCAGAATGACTGGGGCACCTGGGTGGCTCAGTTGGTTAAGTGTCCGACTTCAGCTTGGGTCATGATATTGTGGTTCACGAGTTCGAGCCCCACATCGGGGTCTATGCTGACAGCTCGGAGCCTGGACCCAGCTTCAGATTCTGTGTCTCCCTCTCTCTCTGCTCCTCCCCACTCGTGCTCTGTCTCTGTCTCTTAAAAGTGAATAAACATTAAAAAAAATTTTTTTAAAGAATCAGATGGCTTCAAGCTTCTCAACAGCACCCTAGAATATGGAAGACAATAGAGTATTGTCTCCAGAATCCTGGATGAAAATTCTTCTCAATTTAGAATTTAATAGCCAAAGTATCAGTCAAGTGTGAGGGTAGAATAAATACATTTTTAGTCATGGTCTAAGTAGTTCCTCCCTGTGCCCTTTTCCAGGGAATTACTGGAGGATGTACCCCACCAACACAAATAATTAAATCAAAGGAGAGGAAAGAATTAGATTTAAGAAATAGGATATCAAACACCAGAAAAAGAAGGAATTTCCATGATACTAAGTACTGGTAATATCAGAATAACAGCTGCTATTGTACCAGGCACAAAGCAAACCTATCTTATTGGAAACTTCGCAAGGACCCAAGAAAGAGGTCTTCAGGCAAATGAAACAGCATTTGAATATGGTGAGCAGTGATTCAGATAATTGGCTTGAGAGTTTGGAATTAATAATAAGAAAAATAAACAAATGGAAAAACAAGGCAATTTATTGCTGGCTCCAAGATCAATAAAAAGTAGTACATAAAATGAGAAGTTAATGTAGTGTTCTAAGTGGATTAGTCATAAGTAGTTATGTATACAGATATATAGAGTGTATTTATACATTTAACCATGTTCACAATATTTCCTTCCCTGAGCCCTTTCTCAGGGAACTGTAACAGTGTATACAGTATATACAGTGTGTGTGTGTGTGTGCGCGCGCGCGTGCGTTTCATACATGATATATATTTCAATGTAATGTATACATATTTCATATATATATGAAAGAGTCTGTTCTTTTAGGAAAAAGAAAATTTATTATTCCATCAAACAAAACTATAGGAGCTTCATACTATTATACCCATTTTATAGATGAAGAAATTGAACCTCTGAGAAGTTAACTTGTCCACCATCACATAGTGGGCAATTATCATGTCTGTGGTGTTGCTAAGGACAAAACAAAAAGGGGGGGGGGATTTATTCCATCAATTACAACTTTTTTTTTTTTGGTGCAGAGAATATCTAGGGATTTAGTGGTATACTTGTTTTATCTCACCCAAGGGAAACATCTATTACATGTGGGTCTCAGTATTAGAGTACAATGAGATGAATGATTAACAGTGTCTTTTCTTACTTCCACTAAATCTGAGAAACTCCTAGCTTGGGTTTTGCCTTTGACTATAACATGGCTTAATTTACAAATACACACCTTATGGTAGAAGGGATCTTGCCTTGTACACCTTTGTATGTCCATAGCTAGCACTGTGCCCAACTCATGGAAGGTACTCAGTGTCCGTGCACATAAAGAATTAGCGTAAATATATGATAACTAATTTGGATGTAAATTTAAAAAAATAAAATTAAAAAAATATATTAAAAAATTAAAAAAAGAAAGTATTCAAAAAAAGAATTAGCTTATAAATGTTTATAAAGTGTTTCAAGTGATTCTGCAGAAATTAGATTTAGATGATACAACTCAGAAGGACATGACTAGGGCTAGTGGGTAGAAGTGTCTTGGCAGCAAATATCAGGTCTAGGAAGAGAAAGAGCCCCTAGTTTTTAAAGGTTTCTAATATTTGGGGACACCTGGGTGGCTCAGTTGGTTGAGCATCCAACTTTGGCTCAGGTCATGATCTTGTGGTTCATGAGTTTGAGCCCTGCATCTGGCTCTCTGCTGTCAGGTCAGAGCCAGCTTGGTTCCTCTGTCCCCCTCTGTCTCTGTACCTCCCCTGCTCATGCTGTCTCTCTCTCTCTCTCTCTTAAAAATAAATAAACATTGGGGTGCCTGGGTGGCTCGGTCGGTTGGGCACCCGACTTCAGCTCAGGTCATGGTTTCACGGTTCATGAGTTCAAGCCCCACATAGGGCTCTGTGCTGACAGCTCGGAGCCTGGATCCTGCTTCGGATTCTGTGTCTCCCTCTCTCTCTGTCCTTCCCCTATTCACGCTCTGTCTCTCTGTGTCTCTCAAAAATGAATAAACGTTAAAAAAATATTTTAAATAAATAAACATTAAAAATATGAAGTTTAAAAAAATTAAGTTTAAAGGTTTCTAATATTTGAATGGACCTCACTCTAAACCAGTAAACTCATCATCACCATTGGTAATGAAGCTAGCACTGGATGTTCAGCTGTCAGGGGAAATGGTTGAATATGGTGGTAAAAGGCTTGGACTCAAGTCAGCTACACCTGGGCTGGAGCCCTGATTCTGCCACAACACAGTTTTGTGATTTGGGGCCAGATATTTAACCTCTAAGTTTTAGTTTTCCTCTTCAGTACATTGAGGATGATAACAATAAATACTTGATGTAGCTGCTATGATATCTAATTGAGAAAAACCATGCACAATGCATAAGACTCAGCATGTAGTGTTTGATCCATTTTCACTATTGTTATTAAAAGACATTCATGCCTTGGAAGCAAATATGAACTTGATGGAATCTAGACCTAGGGGAAGTATCATTGTCTTATTGTCAAATAACAATGTGATTGAGATATCAACTGTGTGGTGTTTAAAATATGAGGCTTTGCACTTTCTTTTTAAAGTTGTTCCGGAACAGCCTCAAAACTTATCTTGTATACAGAAGGGAGAACATGGGACCGTAACCTGCATCTGGGACAGAGGACGAGACACCCACCTATATACAGCATATACTTTACAGTGAGTGAAAGACCAAATTTTTGCAGCTGTTTTGTAGGTATTGTCTTAGACTACACTTAGAAATTCAGTTAGATATGCATTTAGAAATAACAGTTTTATATTTACCAGAGAGAAGCAATAGACACCTCTAGATAATTAGGTACTTTAACAAAAATTCTAGTGTTCATCAATTAAAACTGGTTCATTCATCCAAAGTGTGAGAACTGATGTCTTGGGTCTGCGATCTAACTCAGAGTTCTCTTCAGAGCACCCAAGGCTTATGTTATGGATGTTCCTCCCTGCTCTAATAGGGTTAAACTGGCCACATTATATCCCTTCTTTTGTGGTTGTAGACTCTTAGGGTCATAATATATAAATAGACTCCTCCTTGTGGTAGCTTTCCATTAGCTTCGGAGGAGTTTCTTTTTAAAGCATCTTTGTGTGACCTGGAAGTCCACACAAAGAAGAGTCTGGGAGATTCTGTTCCCTGGAGTTGATTCCATAATCCATCCAAAGGATAGGATAGTTTGCACATGCCTAACTGAACAGGAAATGGGGGAAAGAAAGTGGAACCCAGGGTTCCAGGCTGTACTAGAAGCTGGCACTTCATTTTGTACAGTAAATGCCTAGGGCCATGGATCTTTGGGTAACAGTTGGGTCTGCCCTGAGGAGCCAGGATGTCAGCCAGGGTTTCGGGTTACTTATCTATATGCACATCAAAAAGTCTCAATCTGGGGTGCTTGGGTGGCTCAGTTGGTTAAGCCTCTGACTCTTGATCTCAGCTCAGGTCTTGATCTCAGGACTGTGAATTCAAGGCCTGCATTGGGCTCTATGCTGGGTGTGGAGTCTACTTAAAAAAAAAAAAAAAAAAATGGTCTCAATCCTACTAAAAAAAGGGAGAAAATATGGTCCTATTTATTACCATAGAATACAAATATTCCCTTAATGTATCCAACTGACCTTAACAAAATGTCTAGAATTTTGAATATTCAATTATATCCCTTTTGTACTAAAAGGAACAAGTACTCATAAAGTATCTTGCTAAACACAATTGTCTTTTATTTACAGGCTAACTGGACCAAAAAATTTCACTTGGCAGAGGCAATGTAATGATCATTATTGCGACCATTTGGACCTTGGAATTAACCTAACCCCTGAATTGCCTGAATCCAGTTACACAGCCAAGGTTACTGCTACAAATAGTCTTGGAAATGCTTCTTCAATTCCATCCACATTTACGTTCTTGGACATAGGTACATTTTATTTCACATTTTGTAGGTATCATTCATTGGTAAATGAACATTATTCTTCAAATCACTTGAATGTTCTGTACGTGATTGTTTCAAAAGGGACAATGGCACAGACAAAGAATAGATATTACTTTGATGCAAGGAAAAGAGTGCATGATCCCAGAGCCTTATGGAGATGGCCATACAGAGTGAAATGTTCAACATTATTCTCTCTGTTGGAGAAAAAAGAACTTAGTCCCACAGAGACACTAGCTGCCAGTGATAACCATTTGACTGAGGAGAGGGTTCTGCAAGATTGATTATTCATGAAACTCAGTGTAGGCATTTCTTGTCAGAGATATCTTTTTACCCCCATGGTTACTCCACTATTCTGAGATAGGCTACCTGTGGGTTTGCTGGGCCAGCGCAGAGGTGCAAACTATCAATAAAGTGTACCAAGGTACAGGGGTGCCTGGGTGGCTCAGTCAGTGAGGCGTCCAACTCAGTTTCAGCTCAGGCCATGATCTCATGGTTCATGAGTTTGAGCCTTGCATGGGGCTCTGTGCTGACAGTGCAGAGCCTGCTTGGGATTCTCTCTCTCTGCAGCTCCCCTGCTCACTCTGTCTCTCAAAATAAATAAACATTTTTTTTAAGTGTATCAAGGCACAAATGTATCTTGTTCTCAGAATACCTACTACCATTCTCATCACCTTGGGACCTGGAGTGAGCCAGTTGTAGCACATTTCTGAGCAAATAAAATTGGCCCAGTTGAATTAGAGGCCAGTGTCAAATATCCCCCAGGTAGGACTGTGCTTCTGGTCTGCCTTAACTTCCAGCCTTACATTATGTGTCTCTCTTCTCTCTTCCCACAGCACCTCTTTGCACAGCATATATTGCTATGGGTATCAACACAGGCATTTATTATACATTACCTATCATACTTCTCCCCGTCTTACTACCTTCCATTTCTTTACATTGACTATTTCTTTGTAAGGCACCTTCTTTTCCTCTTATTCTTTCCCTCTGTTCTCTGGTTCCTGTGACCCTTCTGTATGATCTTTCCCTACCACCATTTCTTCTTCTGAGAAGTGATCACCACTAGCCACCTCTGCCTTGTCAGCCATTGGTACTCTGGGGCTTGGTACATTGGTTTTCTTTATGCATTGGATTAAATGCAGTTGATAGTATCACTAATGTTGAAGGTAGTTTATTTGGTAAAAAATAAGGGTAGATTAAGGAGAATTATTTTAATTATTTAGCAGTGGATCAAACTTTTTTTTTTTTCTCTGTAAAAGCCATGGATTTCTTTCTTATATATCTCACCAGCTTTGGTAGTCGTGCATCTTAGAAATGAGCTGTGTTCACCTCTTTCTGGCTTATGTCAAAACAAAGGTTATTTCTGATTTTGGAGCCTGAATCACACATTTTTGTTTGTCCTGATTACTAGTGAGGCCTCTTCCTCCATGGGACATCAGAATCAAATGTGTAAATGCTTCTGTGAGCAGATGTATCCTTCAGTGGAGAGATGAGGTGCTGGTGTTGCTTAATCGACTCAGATATCGGCCCAACAGCAGCAGGTCCTGGACTATGGTAATGGTTTTTAGAGTAAAGGGGAAAAACAGGGAGGGGCTCCTAATATCACTGCACAGATCTCTGTCTTTTCATGCCAGCAAAATACGGGGTTTAAGAATATTTAGCCCTGGGGCGCCTGGGTGGCTCAGTCGGTTAAGCGTCCGACTTCAGCTCAGGTCACGATCTTGCGGTCCGTGAGTTCGAGCCCCACGTCAGGCTCTGGGCTGATGGCTCAGAGCCTGGAGCCTGCTTCTGATTCTGTGTATCCCTCTCTCTCTGCCCCTCCCCCATTCATGCTCTGTCTCTCTCTGTCCCCAAAATAAATAAACATTAAAAAAAAAATTAAAAAAAAAAAATTTAGCCCTAAAGTACACACTTGAGATAGATCAGAAAGTCATATGCACCTCTATTTATTAAGAAATATCTTGAATTTTGATTATTGATTCTGAAATTTTTTAAGCCGCAGGCTTCTGTAAACTAATATTAATTTTCCACAATTAGTTAAGTATTCATTGTACCTTGTTATGCTACCCCTGTTTTACTTTTTAGTAATCTTTTTACATATTAGAAAGAGAAATATTAGGAAATGTCCATAGAGGCTTATATGGAATTGAATATTGCAAAGATAAAGCCCCACACTTTGATATATTAGCATTAATGTTTTTAAATTAAATTTTAGGATTATAATTCCTCCTAGTATATTTGTAAAATAGAATGGCTTATAATAATAACAAAGGATAAGTTCCACATATAACTGAAACTCATGAGAAATTGCTTTTTTAATATAATTAAAATTTTCTTTTTGAAGTCCGTTCTATGTCTGTGATAAAACATTTATCACATTCTAATTATGACCAAATAAAAAATAATCTCTAGAAAATTCTCCAAGTTTTTTCTGAAAATTGGTATTTTTCAGCCTTTACTTACTTTTCAGCTTGTTTCAGGATCCCCCTTGGGACCCTTATAGGTGGGTTCTTAGTCCCCAGAGTTTGTTTTTAATGAGAAGCTATTTCATATTAACATCATGTATATTCAGTAGCCCTGTCATTGGTATTTTTTTTCAATGAATGACAGATCTGAAAAAAGAGAAAGGGTTATCTACTCAAGTTTCTTACCTATGTGTGTCAAAATTCTTTAATTTTAATTGACACCTTTAAAAATCTTGTCTGATTCAAGGTCAATGCTACAAATGCCAAAGGAAGACAGGATCTGCTGGATCTGAAACCATTTACAGAGTATGAATTTCAGATTTCTTCTAAGTTACATCTATATAAAGGTAGTTGGAGTGATTGGAGTGAACCATTCAGGACACAAACACCAGAAGAAGGTATGTGTTCTAAAAAGGAGGGTGGGAAGAGAAGGAGGAGAGACAGGAGAGGGATCTCTAAAGTACTGGTACTGAGTCAACAAGTTAATTTAACACATTAATTAACAAGTAAATGAGTACACTAATTAACAAGTTGATTTTGACTTTAGCTTAAGTACTGTAATTGTCCAGGGAGATATGTTTATATTGTTAGGGAAATTTTAACATTAAGTAAGTCCTACCCCTGTTTGCCCCATGTTTTCATGTTGGTTACAAGCTTACGCTTCAGTAATGTTTGGTTATAACTCTTATTTCTATTTTTTTTTTAAGTTTATTTGTGTATTTTGAGAGAGAGCACGTGTGTGCAAGCAGCAGGGAGGGGTAGAAAGAAAGGAGAGAGAGTCCAAAGCAGACTCCACGCTATCAGCGCAAGCCCAACGCTGGGCTCAGTCCCACTGACCATGAGATCATGACCTGAGCAAAAATCAAAAGTTGGAGGCCTAACTGACTGAGACACCCAGGCACCCCTTATTTCTATATCTTGTTTCTATTACTCGCTCAGTAACTCTCTCATTCCACAAAACCATAACCAGTAATTTCATTCCTTTATAGTAAAACTTGATCATTCTACCTTTTGGATTCTATGAAAATTAAAAGCTTAAAAGAAGGTAGACTCGGGGCACCTGGGTGGCTCAGTCGGTTAAGCGTCCGACTTCAACTCAGGTCACGATCTCGCGGTCCGTGAGTTCGAGTCCCGCTTCAGGCTCTGTGCTGATGGCTCAGAGCCTGGAGCCTGCTTTGGATTCTGTGTCTCCCTCTCTCTCTCTACTCCTCCCCCGTTCATGCTCTGTCTCTCTCTGTCTCAAAAATAAATAAACATTAAAAAAAAAAAAAAAAGAAGGTAGACTCTGGAGACATACATTTTAAAATACAGTTTAACATCCCCCAGCCCTCTCTCCTCCAAATATTACAGCACTGCACTTCATCATGCCTCTGATATACACTGCTCAAATGAGGGCCGCCAGCCTGCCCATAGCTATGGAAAGGATATCAAATATATTTCTTAGTCTGATGGGCTTTTCTTTTTGGCAGTTATAGGGATGACAATTTACTGAGGTGTAAAGTATAATCAAACTAAGGTGCAATCAACCATTGATCATATGAATATATAATAGCTATATGAACTTGATGTCAACATTAACAAATCTTTGGATACACAAGAAATAACCATCTGAATAATTAGTTTTTAAGAGCACTCATTTAGTGACCTACTATACAACTTTTCACAGTCTGTGTAACTTTGGCTCAGAAGAAAAATTATTGGCATATAATCCATTGCTTTATCATCTGGAGATTGTGAAGTATTAACGTGAGAAAATCTAAACGCTTATTTGTAAAACTTATGGATATGTGTGACTGTAAATTAGTTTCATGATATAAGTTATATTCATTTTTCTGTGAGCTGCTAATGGCCTTTGATAGCTGATGACACTTATCAATACCCAAGTGACTTTCAAGGACCCAAAGACCCTAAAATATAAAATATTTAAATATTTAATAAATATTATAAAATATTTAATGTTAAATATTTAAATATACTAAAATATAACACCTAATATATAAATTGTAGAATAATGTATATTTTTCCTTTCTTCTTATATTAATTGCATTTCTGTCTTTTATTTTATTTTATTTTTTTAATTTTTTTTTTTCAACGTTTATTTATTTTTGCGACAGAGAGAGACAGAGCATGAACGGGGGAGGCGCAGAGAGAGAGGGAGACACAGAATCGGAAGCAGGCTCCAGGCTCTGAGCCATCAGCCCAGAGCCTGAGGCGGGGCTCGAACTCACGGACCGCGAGATCGTGACCTGGCTGAAGTCGGACGCTTAACCGACTGCGCCACCCAGGCGCCCCAACATTTCTGTAACATTTCTGTATTTTAAAATAACTCCATCATTTCTGTATTTTAAAATAACTCCATCATTTCTGTATTTTAAAATAACTCCATCATTTCTGTATTTTAAAATAACTCCATCGGGGGCGCCTGGGTGGCGCAGTCGGTTAAGCGTCCGACTTCAGCCAGGTCACGATCTCGCGGTCCGTGAGTTCGAGCCCCGCGTCGGGCTCTGGGCTGATGGCTCAGAGCCTGGAGCCTGCTTCCGATTCTGTGTCTCCCTCTCTCTCTGCGCCTCCCCCGTTCATGCTCTGTCTCTCTCTGTCGCAAAAATAAATAAACGTTGAAAAAAAAAATTAAAAAAATAAAATAAAATAACTCCATCTAACAAATTATAATTTATTCCCTCTCATTTTATGATAAAAATCTCTTAAAATTGATGTTGAGCCACTTGCTCTCTGTTTAAATGTTTGTCATTTTTATAATCCAGAGTTTTTTATTCTTTTATTAAACATAAAGTAATGTATTTTTTAATGCCTTATCTATGAGACTTTGTTTATATGTCCTACAGATAAAATTCTTGAAAATGGGCCATACTTTCTGTCCACGGTCAAGGTACTAAATAGGCTGAGTAGTTTTTAAGTTATGTCACATTCGGCTTAACTATAAACCAGGGGTATTCTGGGCTTGTGAATTCTCGTCATTCTTACTGACATTTAATAATGACCTGTTTGGAGGTGTGTGGAAAGGTTTGGGGTTTTTTTTGTTTTTGTTTTTTTTTTTTTTTCTGAAAGGGTTTATCTGTTAAATTAAAAACAGTTCAAGGTAGGACAGTAACAACAGTAACTTTCTCATAGCCCTTAAATAAACCACTATCATAACAATGAGTGCAGCAACTTGTTATGGTTGTGAACTCATGGACAGTTATGAATCAAATCAAGGAACTGACTTGTTCAGAGTAATTGCAGGCATTCATGAAGAGAGAAACCCATACTCTGAGATGCACCACATTTACGAAGCTGTTGGCTTCCTTTCAGTGTCTGCATTTCCCTTTTCTGTGTTTCATCTTTCTGTGGGTTGATGTAGGACCTCTTCCCTCTTACTCTGAGCAGCTTGGTTTTCTCCCCTTACCGCTATTTCTGTCATCAGTTTCTTTATGAAACACCAATTGATGTAAACTTAAAAGGTGTGAATTTTTTTAACACTTCTTCCTTTTCAGCCTTTGAATGTGTACTCATATGTAACTTGGCATTTAAAAAAAATTGCTAGTAAGCTTTTTTTTTTTTTTAGTTACTCTTTAAAACTCTGAATGACCTTATAATAGAGTTCTTTGGAGCCTTTGCTGCCCAAAACTGAGAGCAATGTTATCTTCTGGTGGATTGAGCACAGTTATTTAGATCATGTCAGCAGAGAATGAGGTCTTCATTTACTCCATATGGCCCTTTCCTGTGTCATTAAATTCAACTCCTGTTATGGTCCTCCATGGAAAACACTTTTTAAATGACCTTTAAGTAAGGAGTAGAAGGAAAGAAACTGCTTTTCTCTGTTTAGGAGAACAGTCCCTCAATCTTTATCCATCAAAAGCAGGTCTGATACTGGGGACTGAGCAACCACATTTGGCCTGTAGTGGGAAAACATTCTTGAGTTTGAGCTGCAGGGTCTCCAGACACATCTGGAGAAGGAAGGTGTTGGGGAGGTGATTCCCTCACCACCTAGAACACCCAGGAGGAGACTCCATAAAAAAGATGAACAAGCCATTCCTTAGAGCTATAGTATAAATTAGGTATTTCTGTTTGCTCATTCACCACTTTTTAAAGTCTAATTTACATGTTTTGGTCTTGTTAAACTCTATATAGGCAAT
This sequence comes from Lynx canadensis, assembly GCF_007474595.2. NCBI lineage: Eukaryota > Metazoa > Chordata > Mammalia > Carnivora > Felidae > Lynx > Lynx canadensis. Next base: position 55,342,836 of record NC_044310.1, read on the forward strand.
TAATAAATAAAGCAAGTGCTACATACTCAACCTTAACACCAGAGCAATGAAGGAGTAGCCCTCCTCCCCCCACCGCCATAAGAGGTGGTGGCATGGGTGGTTGGTGAGAGACTCCCAAAGGGGAGAAAATGCAGGGTCACCAGTTGCAGCCACCCCTTCTCACATTGAGAAGCTAGGCAATTCATTCATTCATTTGTAATTCCAAAATATTGCTAAGATGGGTTAATTTTAATGAATAGAAGAGCTCTGACCCATGGTCAGCACTCAATAAATTTAGCTGTTGTTTTCTTCATTTGGAAAATTAAGTGTTAGAGCTAATAGAACTTGTTCAAAGTCTCAGAACTAAGAATTGGAGAAGCCAGGTTTTGAGCACTGGTCTGTTTTATCACATAGCCCAAGCTCTTGACTCTGCACCCCACAGTTACCTGACTCTGAGAAGGCCAATTAAATACTAGAGGTTATTTTATCATTTTGGTTAACAAGTTCTTAAAAATGATCTAGCTTAGGGGTCAGCAAACATTTTCTGTAAAGGTCCAGACAGTAAATATTTTCAGCTTTGCAGACCATATCTCTGTCACCAGTACTAAAATTCGCTATTGTAGTGTGCAAGCAGCCATTGACAGTGTATAAATACATAGACAAAGCTATGTTCCAATTGAACCTTATTTATGGATACTGAAATTTTAATTTTATGTAATTTTCACATGTCACTGAAAATTACTCTTCTGTTTGTTTTCAACCATTTAAAAATGTAAAAACCATTGTTAGTCCACAGGCTGTACTAAAACAAGGAGCAGATATGACCCACTGGCAATAGTTTGCTGACTCCTAAATTAGCTCATTTATCTGAGTGCCTAAGGCTTGAGGATATGAGAATCAAAGGTTCTTAGCCTTCTAAAGAGATTTACATGCAAATGTTTTCATTAGAAGGAAAATGTTATGTTTGAGAGCCAATGGCAGTCCCTGCCTTCCTTTCTTTTTGGGTCCCCTCTAAGCCCAACATCTATCCTGGAAGAAATCAATGTCTGAGCTCAATTATTTGACAAGATGGTGATCACCCCAATAGGAAGAAATGCTTTCCATGAAGCCTTCCAAACAGAAACAAATGGGGGAAAAATGCTTCTCAAGATGGATCTGTGAGAAAAGTGTGTGTGTATCAGGAACTATGCCAGGTGCTGGGACACAGTGATAACTTGTCAGATCCTCAGACTCAAGGACTTCTAATCTGTTTTGGAACATTAGGTAAAGATTCCTGGAGGATACAGCACCATGAAGAAATGTAAAGTTCCAATGCAACTTATGGACTTCCCTCATCTGGAACATATGGCCTCCAAAATCATTGCAGTAGGAGAAGGGAGCTATTTCCTCCCTGAAGTACTTGATTCTTTTGAATTCTGTGAAATCTCATGTTCCTGGATTTTATTCTTCTTCATTGACCAGGTCTTCTTGGTTTCTTGCTGGTCAGTTTTCTCTTCTCAATACCAATCCCTATGGCTTTTCCCTGGGCTCCCTTCTTTTCCCAGGTGACTTTATCCAGTCCCACAGTTTGAAAACTAGACAGACAGATGATAGATAGATAGATAGATAGATATCTCTTTGTTTTTCTCCAAAACAAAATGTTTCCAAAATACTTCTGTTTCAATATTTTCTATTTTAGTAAATGATACCACCATCTTCCTAGTTACTGAAGTCAAAAATCAAGAAGTTATCTTTAAATTCTCCTTTTCCAAATAAAAAGAAATTCTTTTTCCTTATTCCCCAATACCAGCACTTGACTCTCCTAAACATATTCAAAATCTGTTCATTTCTTCTGTTGCCACTATGATTATGCTAGGTTAAGCTACTTTCTCCGTACAAAGGATAACAGCAAAGTGAGCAGTTATGAACCCACCATTCAACTTAAATGCTGTGAAATTACCAATATACTATTGACACTATCCTGAATTATATGTTTATCAGTACTTTTCACATAACTTTCAGAAATGTATGTATCTCTAAACAGTTACTAGTTTTGCTTGTTGCCATGGTTGCAATATCTGTAGAATGATAGGAGAAAATCTCAGGTGCAACAGGCTGAGAGTGAGTGTGAAGTGAGGGAATAAAGACTAACAATTCACAACTCTTCATGAAGTTCTGTGAAGGAGAGCAGAGATGTGGGGCAGTAGTTGGAGCAGGATGTGGTATCAGGAAATGCTTTGTCTGGTTTTGTTTTTAGGATTGGTGAAAAATTGTAGTGTATTTTCAAGGTAATGGTAAGCTTCCAGCAGAGAGGGAGAAATTAGTAATGCAATAGAAGTAGGGGAGAAGTCCTTGATAAAACAAGGGAGGATGGGATCCAGAACTCAAGTTGGGTTGAACTTTGATGGAAGTAGGGATACTATGTTAGAGAATTGATGGTGAACTTTTCATGGTAGAAAGATGAGGGAATCCCTGCCTTGTTACTTCCTTTTGCTCAGTGAAGTATGAAGCAAAAGCATCAGTTGACAGAAACAGATCATTAGAAGTGGGCAGGTGGAGGGACTGACAGTACCAGCTACTGGGAAGGAACACCTTATGGATGGTGGCCCTTCACAAGTAGTAAAAGAGGTGACAGAAAGAGGTGAAAAGAGAGAGTGAACCAAGTGTTAAACTTCATTTATCAAGAAGGAAGTGGAATGGGGTAGTCTGTATAGGACTTCCCGTGGAGGCATAGCAGGTGATAACGTCTGAAAGTAAAACTTGTTTAATCAAGTAGATACTTGTAATATCTGTTTGAATTGAGTTGTTTAAAACTAGATTTTAGACAAATGGGTCAACCCCAAAAAGTGAACTTCAAGGAACTGAGGCAGTGAGTGACTTATCTCTGTCTTGTCCTGCTTGGAACATGACTTGGACCAAAAAATCCTCGTGTGTTTCATTGAGCCCACTACTGAAACCTCCCAAGATATGCCTTTTCCATATTTGCTTTGTGTTAAATTCTCTATTTTCACTCTTCTTGGAAATCTGTATGCTCCTTGAGGAAACCTCTGTTGAGGGATTGCTTTCCACCCGCGATTAAGTTGCTCTTGTCCACATTCCTGCGTTCGCCTTGGCTTCAGATATGGATGCTCATCTCAGAAGCACATGGAGTGGCTCAGATTTGTTTGCCACACCTATTGTTTCATAGAATCCTAGAATCTTGGGATTTTAGAGTTGAAAGCACCTTCAGGGTCATTTAGGTCAATCTCCTGCTTAATTTAGGATCTTCGCTTTTTTTCATATTGGTAACTCTATTCAACTCTACGGTTTTCTCCTTTATCATATAGGAGGCAGTTTCATCTCAGGTGACCTGACTTCCATTTCCAGTATTTGTATTTTTAGTCATTTGTACCCATTTGTTTTGTAATCACTTGGACATTTGGTCTTTGACTTTCCTTTTCTGGCCTGCCTATAATAGTTTTATCTGCCTTTGTTAGATAACACTGAGGTTAGAATTTCAAGTGATTTTGTGTCAGTTGAATGTCAAAGATTCTCTTTAATATCAGCTCTTATGCTGTTTTAAGCAGCAGTGGTTTGACACCCCTGGTCATGAAATTTTACACTTTGAAACTCATACAGATTCAACTAATGATTTCTCTCCCACAGAGGCTAACACTGCAGGTGGGCACCATTAAAATTTCAGTTTCACTTGCAATTTTTCCTTTGAAGAGACTGTGATTCTAGAATTCAATTCTTAGCTCTGTAGTAATCTGGTAGTTATAGATCTTTAATGAGACAATGAGTATTCCCTTTATTTGTTACTAATATGTAATTAACTGGAGACATTTAGCACTAATAAGTCATCTGGCTTCAACATGGAGCACATCCAAGTTTCCACATCCTGATTATGTAGTCAATGTCTGGGTTATCTAGTTTGCTCAGATCTCCGCTCAATGTAGTGAACTGTAATGGAAGAGCAGGGTCTTTGGAAATAGTGAAACCTGGGCTCAGCTGGCTTTGCCATTTACCAACTCCACGTGTTCTGGAAATCATTTAACCTTTGTCAGCCTCCTTGGCCTCAGCTCTAAAACAGATGTAATCACACACACACACACACACACACACACACACACACACACACACCCTGCATTGTGCGAGGATTAAATGAGATAACGTGCAGTACATAAAATGTCCAAATATTTCCTGACACGTTGTAGGTGGTTAATAATGGTCAGGTCCCCTTTCCTTCTGTTGCCTGTGCTTTTTTCCTTTTTGCATCTGGACTAGCAGATAAAAGTGCTAGGCTTGTTTTCTGGGTCACTCTTCATAATCCTGAAGGATGGAGAGCATTTTCACAATGTCTTGGGTAAGCATTTCTTACCTTTAGGTCCTCACTGCAAGGGTAGAAGCTACCACTGGTGGGAAAAGAGGGGAAGAAAATAAGTGAATGTTTAGAAAAAAACAAAAGGAAGAGGGTGAGAGAGGCAGGAAACGGAAATAAAAAAGGAAGAGGGTAGAACACAGAAGAGCACCTGTTGGGCGTGGAAGTACTGTTGAGAAATCACAAGCCTCAGAGCCAGGTAACTGAGGGGTGCAGAGAGAAGAGTGCTGGCTATGTGATAAAACAGACCAATGTTCAAAACCTGGCTTCTCCGATTACTAGTTCTGGGACCTTGAACAAGCTCATTTCCAAATGAAGAAACAACAGCTAAATTTCCTGAGTGCTTACCTTAGGTCAGGGCTGCTCTATTCATTCAATTCTCACAACAGCCCCATGTGACGTATAGAACTACAATCCTCATTGAACAGATGAGGAAACTGGCTTCAGGATGTAAAGTATGTATTCAGGATGTGGTTAACATTTGTTCAAGATCACAGAGCTGGGATTTGCCCATAGACGGTCTAGCTCTGGAGTTCACACTTTAACCACTCTACTAAAGCTGCATATGTCATGGGGTAAAGAGGATATGGGATGCAAGTGTAAGTGGGCCACGGGACCTGCCCATAGTATGTGTGGGTGCATGTGCTCCTTCCCTTTTTCTCTTCTCCTCTCCCTGGCTGCTTGTCTTCTCTTTTCCTGGTGGGAGTTAATGTTCCAGAAACTTCGTCTGGTTAAATGGGACTTGTCACCCCAGAAGGAACCCCAATGTAGCCTCATCTCAAATACATTCTAAGTGTCACAATGAACAAGTTTCATTGGTGCAGTTGAAGCTTGTTTTCAGGGGCTGTTTCTGTGAGTTCCACCCCTGGCTGTAAATCAAAATAAATCTGATAATGGGAGAAATAAAACTATTCACCCACTCACGCATGCACATGTGCACACACACTCTCTTTCTAGCACATAGGAGTTGACTATTCAGTTTCTTATCAAGTCTGTTTGATTGACTTTCTCAAATTAAATTAGGTCATATTTGACCATTGTCTTAAAGGTGGTGGTTTTTCCTTCAATCAGTTCATTCTCTGTTTTAGCATCAAGTAGCTAATATTGTCTGAATTGTTCATTTGCACATTTGTCACCTGACAAAGAGTTGTCAGGAGCCTGTTACATTCTAAGCACTATGTAGGTATGAGAGATATTAAGATGAATGAGATGGGCCTTCCTTTCAAGTAGATCATGATCTAATGATCTAATGATCATAAAACCAAATAATTATGCCACAACATGGTAAGTTCAGGAATGGACGTGAACACAGAGTTAATCATTTGTATTTTTTATTTTTACAGGATCAAAAATGTGTTCCTTATGATTCATATTTTTGTTTTTCTGCTGAGAATTAATTCTTTCTGCATTCCAATAAAAAAGAAGTAATCACACATACTTTCTTTGAGTTATTTTATTACTACATATTTTAAGAGTAAGTTAGGAATCCAATTTCCTCATCATCATTTTTTAAAATTTGTTTTTAAGGTAAAATTTGTGTTTTCTATGGCCGACACATATGTTCATTGTGTAACAAAAGGAAAGAAATATGGGGCACAAAGAAAATTGAAATTACCTGATAATCCTACTCTCCTGGAATTGTTTATTAAATAAGCAATTGACTTTAAGAGGTTTTATATTGTGCATGTATGGATATATACATGTATGGTGTATACATGAAAATATGTTTTTTTCCCTTCAAACAGAGCCTACTGGGACATTAGATGTCTGGTACATGAAACAACCCATTGACTACAATAGACAACAGATTTCTCTTTTCTGGAAAGTAAGTTTTCATTGTCAGTGTAAAATTCAAGAGAAGTATATATTTGGTTGATTTTTTGTTTTGTTTTTATTGAGATATAATTAACATATAGAAAGAATTATATATTTGAACAATGTTTAAGGCCAAAAAAAAAAGTTTTATTTCCATAGTGGCTTTATACAAGGCTTCAGAGACTTGGTTGAAGCTCGTTTCCTCAGCAATATCCTCAAGACACTTGACCCAATGTCATTTCCTTTTGTCAGATAAGAGTGAGAGTTCCCACTGAGTTCCCTCCTGCACACAACTGCATCTTTTCCTCATCTGCTTGCATCCGTTCCTATCTCCAGGCATGTCCACACTCTGTCCCACTGCACCATTTCTTCTGCCTCTTGCCCCTCCCAGCCACTCTTAATCTCCCCTGCATATAACATGCCCACCAGTGACCACGCCACCTTACTTATTCACTTTTTGGGAAATTAAAGATGGGAAGACTGTGGATGTGGATATCTAGGAATGTATTTGCTATAGTCACTGAAAAGGGAGAGGGTGGAAAGAAGGCTGTTCTACCTCAGGAACTCAAGTAATTGTAGACAATCGTGTGAAGAGGAATGGAAAGCAACTCCTCCTCAGGAATAGTAGTAAAACAGTAGTGATTCAAACAACCTTCCAGAAAACAGTAAGACCTAATGTTATTACAGGATGTGAGAGTTTCACACAGTGCTGATTCTGGTGTGGTTGCTTCACTTAATCCTTTAAAAACCCTGTAAGGTAGGTCGTAGGTATCCCCACTTAACAAATGGAAAACCTGAGGGTAAGAGAGAGGATGTTCTTCCCACAGTCACCCAGCTACTAAGTGCAGAATTGAAACTGAAACCCCATCCAGAACTCTTTCTGCTCTGTCATGACTCATCTTTGTGAAAAGAAAATACTATTTGAATTGAGCTCCTGATTGGCATGCTGCTAATAAGAGGTTTTCAGGTGAGCTGTACTCCTCTTTACTTCCCTACTCCTGCATCCCTCTCACTGCACCTCTTCCATTTAAGGGTAGATCAACAGTTTTGGAATCATTAAGCTGATGAGCACGAAAGCAGAAGAGTCAGAGAAATGAATATCAAGTCCTCTGATGGGGTTAGCATGATAGATTTGATAACTGCAGTTTTCTTCAGTTTTAAGAAATGAGCCAGGCAAGAATTGAGCTCTTTCTCCCTCTTTTCCTTTCTGTCTCACACACGCACAAAATGTCTGGTATGAGACTACTATAAATAGCTTGGTGAGTCATAATCAAGCTCTTCACTTTGAAACTAAAACTACAGCTTAAAATTTATTTTAAAATGAAGCCATGTTTAAGAGCAAGACAATTCTCAAAGCAAGACATTTAGAGTGGCCATAATTTGTGAATATTATAGAAGAACACAGCTCAGTTCTTGAGTGTTGGTTTTCATTTTCACAAGTAAGCAACTGGTTAAAACCAAAATTCCTCCTTCCATACAGAATCCTTCCCCCTGAGTGTCCTCAGCAGTGATCTGAAGAGATAGACTGTTTTAGTTCCAATAAACATTTTTTAGCCACAGGTAATGCTCAGCCAACATGCATATGCAAATTCTTCTCTGCTTTTCATTTTAATCTTGCCCCTAAGCCTGGAAAAGCCTAAACTCTAAAGTGAGATCTGGAATTCAAAAGAACTTGAATTCTCTTCTAGTCTACCCTCCTATCATTAGCACTGCTCCCACTCCAGCCAGGACTGACACATGCCCCTGCTTGGACCGTCTCGGACAGGGAGAATTCCAATTTGTAAGCAGTCCATGCTCTGATGGGCATCTCTTACTGTTAGAAAATTTTCTGTTTTGTGGAGCCAGAGTTGTGGGTGCATTGGACTGGAACTGGCGTCACTAAGAAACCAAAAATGTAAATACTAGAAACTTCCTGGCACCAGATGGTGATCAAGACAGGGCGACTTCAAGACCTTCTGTGACTGTCCTGTTTGAGAGAGGCTCCTTAAGGAATGTTGGATCTAGTCCTCAGTTTTTCAGGACTATCACAAGACTAAGTCCTTTTCTGCCAAACCCTGGGCTTCTTCAGTGGCCCCAAATAGGCCACTCACCTGGGAGTGGCAGTAAAAGACTGACGAGAGTTACTGAGATGAGCAGGCCTGCTTTGACCACAGAGCCACAGAGCCACAGAGCCAGAGGGAATGTAAGCAGCATGCAGGCCCACCACCCATTTCACAAACAGAAACAGGTCTAGGGAAATGACGTGATTCCAAAGAGAGGATTTCAGGTACTGTGGTGCTTGCAGCTGGAGCCTTCCTAGGCAGAAGTCACTGCTCCTGTCTGGAACCACTCCAGTCCACTTGTCCTCCTGGGGATTCCCCATGCCACTCTCAGGCAGGCTTGGGAATTGATGGGGTGGTGCCATGACATAAGGGACCTGTTAAATGTCAGACTAGAAAGAAACACTGCAGCCAGATCAGGTGGTTTGTGGTGGGGCCCAAATCAGACCTCACCAGGAAAGGAAGCAAAGATGTATGTGTGTTGATTTTGGCTTTTTTTTTTCACTTTGATCAATACTGGGAACCCAGTGAGAGGGACACCCTGCCACTGCAAAGAGGGGGATTTCAGGTCTTGGCACCAAAGGAAGCCCCAGGTAAAACCCCATTAGTCTATGAACAAAGTGAGAGCATGTTTCTCTGACAGCTGGGGGAATGTGAGATGACCTTTCATTTTTGTAGGATGTTTACGTCAGAAGAGAACAACTTGTTGCTGAATGGGTACAGCCTGGGTGTGTGAGGGAGTGAAGTATGAATATAGGTGAGTGTGAGTATGTATGTGTGATTGTGCATGTATGTGAGTGATGTGTGCATGTGTGTGAGTGCAGAGAGTAAACGTGAATGTGTGTGTGACTGGGTATGAGTTTTTTATATGTGTGTGGGATGTGAGTGGGAGTGTGGGTATGTATCTATGAGTCTGTGTGTCAGTGTGGGTGCATGTAGGTGAGTGTCTTAGTCCCTTTGGGTACTATAACAAAATACCATAGACTGGGTGGATTATAAACAGAAATCGATTTCTCACAATTATGGTGGCCGGGGTGTGTGTGGGTATGAGTGTTCGTGAATGTGTGTATGGATCAATGTGAGTGTGGGGGTGTGTTGAGGGGGAAGGAGACTTTTGCTTTATTGTTCTGGCTCTTACCTACTTACTCTGGTTTCTCCTAAAAGCTTTCTTCTAAAGTTCTCTTTCCTCAAAAATATCTGATAGTATGTTTTGCCATAGCTATTTTTAAGAGAAAAATAATACTTTCTTTGTTGAAGCCAAAAAACTACAACTTAATCTGTGAAATAAAACACCTCAGTATTGTTCAAACAATAAATGCAATAATAAGTAGAAAATGTTGCTCTGTCACAAACAGTGCCAGTGTCATGTTAGAGCTCTTCACAGGGGGCTTTCTAGCATCCCCTCCCTCACATTCCCTGTATCTTCCTTCTCTGCAAAGATTCATATTGTTTCCTTTGTTTTGATTAAGCGTTTCAATCCATGATTCCAGTACAGATTTCTTTCACTTAACATAGCATGTATCCTTTAGGAAGAAAATCACCTGATAGATAAATAAATAAATAGATAGATAGATAGATAGATAGATAGATAGATAGATAGACAGACAGACAATGTATGGAAAGATGTGCCAAACCTCATTAACCTTTACAATTTCCTCTGTTAATTTCTTAATCATGGCAGGTCATAAACTTTCTGGAATTATGTTTGAGGCCATGGATCTGGAAGTAGTGTGTATAAATGAAGCCAACTTCACTTTATTCATTCATTCATTCAAACTAGCAAATATATTGAAGGCTCTCATTAGTACTGGACACTGTGCTGCATTCCAGAGATATGGAAGTGAACAAGACAAACGCAGTCCTCAGGTGCTTGAACTCACGGTCCAGGAGAGGGACAGACATGGGGATGATGACAGCACTCAGGTGTTAACGAGGAGTTCAAGATCCAGCTAGGGAGATGATTATCGGGGTTACCTAGTAGACCAAGGGAATGGGTGAGGAGTCACAGAGGATCTTTTGCAAGGTAATACTAGAGCTGACCCCAGAAGAACAGGTTAGCTGGGACAAGGGTGGGGGAACATTGGCAGGAAACCAGGGCCTATGGATTCAGCATGTAAAGGATCACTGTAGTGAAGCCCCATCCATAGAAATATAAAGCAAGCCACAAAGGAGAGTCATATGTATAATTTAAAATTTTCTTGTAGCCACATTTAAAAAATAAAAAGAGACAGGTGGGATCAATTTTAATAATGTATTTTATTTAAGCCCAAGTATGTATGGAATATTATCCTTTCAACATGTAAATCAATATTATAAAATTATTGATCAGCTATTTTACATTCTTCTTACCCTACTAAGTCTTTGGAAACTGGTGTGTCTACTAAGTGCCAGCGGGTCCAGTGGCTAAGAGCTTGCCTCCAGAGGGCGGACATGTCAGTCACACATCAAGATCTTTATGGCTGCCTGCAGCTAGTGACTCCCTCATGTAGCAAACAGCGCCCCTCTAGGGCCCTCACAAGCAATACAGAAGAGAGTTAGAGAAACTCAGTTCCAAAAGTGGGGGAAGATTTGGTGGGTTTTGTTCATTTGTTAAATGGCGTAACTCATTCGGATAAACAGCTGCCCTCAAATCACAGAAGACGAGAAGAAAGAGAAAAGAACAAGCCCCATACACCAGTTCACAGCAGAGCCTCAGAAAGGTCTGTGACCAGAGGCAGCTTAGTTAGTACATTCCCTTCGTCTCTTTCTCTCTGTATTTCTCTGTGTCCTATGAAGAATATTACAATCCATATCACGTTGCACTGATGAGATGTGTCCTTTGGCCTCCTCATATGAAAGAAATCCAGTAAATGTAGGAAAATATTACTTGTAATCTGATTTATATTGATGTAGAACAAAGGTCTGTCATAAATCCACAGGGAAGATTGGCTGTCAGGAGCCTGAGGCCTTTATATAATTAGAGGAGGCATCCCAATCTCAGAATCAATATTTAAATACAAAGCAGCAGATGGGAAGATTTTGATAGTTTGTGTGCAATATTCAACTCTGTCTCCTTTCCTTTCCCAACCCTGGTCCTATCACAGGCTGGCACAGCATTTCTGAAGGTATTTTCGGAAAGAAAGGGTTGTTTTCCCTTGCTTACTAGTCACACATATTATAGTATCTGTAATGTAGAGAATCTTAGTTTGATAACAGAAGGTGGTCATGACAAGATAAGAAAGTGGGTAGCAGAGAAATTAATATAAGATAGAAAACAGAGACAGAAGGGAAGTTCAAGTTTTGCTCTAACAAGTTTCCATTATTTTGCTGATTTTCTGCTACAGAAACAAGTTAGAAATCATATGTCATGAGTTATTAGTATCCATTAAATAAGTTCAGGGTAGCAAAACACCTGGAGAATCTAGAAAGTGCTAACACGACAGCAGTTAAGAGCTTACCCTCTAGGCAGAACTGAGCTGCCTACTGGCTGTGTGTTCTTAAGCAAGGTGCTTAACCTCTCTGTGCTTTCCTTTCCTCACACATGCATATGGTAATAGTATGTACTACATGAGGTTGTTGAGAAGATTAATGAGAGAATCACGAAAAGCGTTTGCTAGATTATTAGGAAGCAAACGTTGTGCAGGACTCTGAGGACACAAAGGTGAGTCAACAGGCTCATGGGAGGACAGATCCATAGATGGATCATTTCAATACAGTGATTTTTAAACCTTCCGATGAGGGTTATCTTTGAGGTGCTCCTTCACTTTGGCTGGGTTGCTGAAAGCCATCATGAGTTCTGAAATCAATACCCAGGCTTAAATTATACATGCTTTGTAATCAACTGTATGACATTGGTGAGATTTTCATACAGAGCTGTGGTGGGATCCAAGTCAAGATGGCTTGACCTTCCATAGATTGGTAGAAGAGTAATATGAATATAATGGAAAAGTGCCAAGTACGGTGATTTTTATATTAGGGTAACCAACAGCAGGTAACTCACCAAGTGTCTTAACATTTGCCATGCATCCAGCACTCTTTGAAACATGTTTGCCTCCTTCAGCCCATTGAATCCTCCAGTAGCCTATGCTATACACAGAATTACCTCATTTTACAGATAAGTAAATTGAGCCTCAGAAAGGTAAAATAATTTGGCCAAGGTCACACAGCTGCTATGGGTGGAGTAGGAAAAACTAAGTCAGTAGCTTTCCAAAACCAACCTTGCCACCCCAAAGTCTTCATAGACAAAACTGTGACATATTCAAGTTCCCTACCTTTCTAATATGTCTTGACTACAGACTCTCTTCTTTGACATATTGGCAGCTCTGACATATTTTTGTTTGTCTGTTTGCATCAGGGAAAGTTAGAATAAAATATTATTTATGACAAGTACAGTAGGTTTTTTAAAGGTCCTAAGAAGACATGATTTATCAATTCACAGAAACACCCTTCTTCCTATATACTTCAAAACAAATAGGGACATCTGGAGAGCTGAGTTGGTGGAGCCTGTGACTCTTGATCTCAGGGGTTGTGAGTTCGAGCCCCATGTTGGGTGTACAGAGTACTTAAATAAAATCTTAAAAAACAAAAGCAAACAAAAACAACAGAGGTCTTGCATTCTGACATGTACCAGATTTTGTCCTATCACAGATACATTTACCAAGGATTTTTGATGGTGAAAGCCTTTCACCCACAGAACTCTCACAATAGTTTATGAGAGAGCTGTTCACTCTTTGCTTCGTAGACAAACCTGTCAGAAAAGCGAACTTATACTAAGTTTAGATCATTTCTTACAGAGCAAAAGAAACTGAAGGAGACGTGGGGACAGCTTTTCCTGCTTAGCTCACTCTTACCATAGGAGAGGCTGACAATGACAGTAGGACACTGCTTGGACCTGCTTTCAGCACTGCCCCAAAGTACAAGAAGTAACCAGAGACATTGGACACATTTTGGACATTGCCTTACACCCACCGTACACCCTCTTACACCCACCTTACACCCTCTTACAACCCACTAGGGGCGCACTAAAAACTTACTTTTCTGTGGGGACTACTTGCATCAGTCTCTTAACCTCTCCAAGCTTCAGCTCCCTCAGGATGGGGAGATGTGAGGACTAAATGTGACAATAGATGTAAAGTTTCTGACTCATGGTATGGCCCAATAAATGATAGTTTCTCCCTATCACTCACCCAAATACATTAGAATAAAATATTAGAATAAATATTAAAAATAAATACATTAGTATATATATATGTGTATATATATATATAGTATATATACGTGTGTATAGTGTATATATATGTGTGTGTGTATGTATATATATGTATATTATATATATACATACGCATTAGAATAAAAGAAGTTCATCTAGAAAGACCCAGCTGGCTCCTCAGATGGAAGTTCTTTGGGATTCACAGCTTGTCTCCTTGTGACACAAGGCCTGTTGGCTCTGGAAAAAAAGATTCTGGATCTCCACCCTCCCAAAAATTGTTGACCTGATGTCTGCTGTTGATGTTCCACATCAGAATATACCACAACCTTGCAATTAGACAAGCTGCTTTCCAACATTGGGCCAGAGAGTCACTGGGGATTCCAACTATGAAACATGGTGCCCCCTGGTGACCAGTTGTCTCAGGCTTGCCAACAGAAGGAGCAGGAGTAGAGGGATCTTTAGTCAAGAGCCTTGGATTCCAACCTCAGCTCCTCCATCTATCCTTGAGAGCCCTTAAGCAAGTCACTTCATGTCCCAGACTCAATTTCCCTATTGGTAAAATGAAATGTTTGAATGAACTGTTACACTGTAGAATCCTGCCTGGTTCTGAAGTTTTGTGATGATATTCCATTACATCAAGACCAAGTATAATCTGGAGGGTGATGATTACTAGCATTATTTGCAAACTTTATGTTATTATTTTTTAAAAAGCTAAATTGCACTGTTTTCAGTTGCTTCAGGAGACTATGTGCCCAGCTGGATAAATACCTGTTTGCCTTTTGGCTCATTGAGTTTTTGTTCCATGACCGTGTTGGACAAATTGTGCCCGTTTTCAAATTGGTGAAGGAGACCAATTGCCTGAGTGATGTTAACCTTTATCCTAAAACTTGAGCTTAATATTTATATAAGCATAACTTGTATGTGTATATGTATAAGCATATGTGTATGTGTATACATATACATATACATATATATACACACATATTTATACATACATTTACACATATGTATAAATATGGGATACCATATTTATTCTCTAAACTACCTAACTCCACCTTCACCTTCTCAATGATATTTTCAACTCCAAATATGGGATGTGGGAGGGGAAAATGCAAGGGTTTGGGTCCAGGCCCTTCACTAACCCTCTAGGAACCTTCACTCATCTTTCAGATCCACATCTCTGTTCACTAGATCACTGCAGTGGTGTGGTGTGTGGAAATGAGCTAGATTTCCATAGCAGTCCCTAGGAAGTTCATTGGATCCAAGATGATTTGGCATTTCCCCCTTCTTCCAGCACTCTCCCATAGGATTGAAGGAGATTGCTGATGTGTCTATGAAGGACACTGAGAGGAAGGTAGTGAGGGTTGAGTTGCAGGTGTTTTTTGCAATTAGGGCTCTATTTTCTCAGTTGTCAGAGTAAGACTGAAGCCCCTTGTGTTCCTGTCAAGAATGGGAGCTTTGTGAGCACAGTTAACTCTTGAGGAGTGCCCTAAGGGATATATGGTGTGAGGGTGGAATAATAGTCCTATCTCTGGACCTACAGAGGAGATAGGGAAGGATAGAGTAATAGCTAAGGGAATTATCTTCTCCAGCCAGCTTTTGCTTTAACTTATCCTTTTTTTCTCCTGTGACAAAAGGCATGTTTATTTTTTATTTTTTATTTTATTTTAATTTACATCCAAGTTAGTTAGCATATAGTGCAACAATGATTTCAGGAGTAGATTCCTTAATGCCCCTTACCCTTTAGCCCATCCCCTCTCCTACAACCCTTCCAGTAACCCCTGTTGTTCTCCATATTTAAGAGTCTCTTATGTTTTGTCACCCTTCCTGATTGTATATTATTTTTGCTTCCCTTCCCTTATGTTCATCTGTTTTGTTTCTTAAAGTCCTCATATGGGTGAAGTCATATGATATTTGTCTTTCCCTGACTAATTTCACTTAGCATAATACCCTCTAGTTCCATCCACGTAGCTGCAAATTGCAAGATTTCATTCTTTTTGATTGCTGAGTAATACTCCATTGTATATATATACCACATCTTCTTATCCATTCATTCATCGATGGACATTTGGGCTCTTTCCATACTTTGCTATTGTTGATAGTGCTGCTATAAACATTGGGGTACAAAGGGCATATTTATTAATAACAGTTCAGAATATCGCAATTTCAAAAGCACTCACTTTAATCCAAACAACAGCCTATAAATTGACTGTGGTGTACAATTAAAATATTAACTTTCTTGGTTCTGCCAGAACACAAAAATGTCTTCTAGGGAAAGACTGAATGTGCACCCAAAAGAGCCCTCAGCAACATGGCATTCATCTGGTGCATTGACCATGGTTTAAGATCCAGTCCTGGACCTTGTGGATCCAGAAGGGCACCTAGGATAGGACCTGCATTAATCAGTTCCCAGAGACTGAAATATAAAAAGCTAGATGTTCATGGATTAATTTATAGTGAGGAATGCAGCTGTTGGGCTAACTAGGAGGCTTGAGTCAGCAGATAGGAACATCTCTCTCAGCATGCTAATTATTTCAGAAGCCAAATTATAATCAGAAGGCCAATTTATTCACTTAAAGTGAAAAAACATAAATTTTAAGTAAACCAGATGTTCCTGTTATCCCAGTCTCTCCTGAAAGATAAACTTCACAGGAAACAAATTATTAGAAGATTGCTTGAGGGCAGGGAATCAGAGAAAGGGGCATTTGGCAGTCCTAAAATGTGTCTTTTAGCAGCTGCACCCATGAAGGAATAGCCTTGCCAAGAAAATGGTAATGCTTAAGTCTCACGGGTTAAACCTTTTTCCTCCCTGTACTAGGCATGGACGGGCCACTGCCATTGCTGGCCTTGGCAGCTCTCCATTTTCATTGCTTCTGTTTCCCATGGTCCTTATCCAAACAGGGTTACAATACAAATAATTAGTTTTCTGCTTACTTTCTGGGATCCCTCCCAAATGATCTCAATTGGAATTCTTGCAATTCCAAAACTCATTAGTCACACATTTATAAACAGTGTCTTACTTTCCTAGGACAGATGGCTAATCCAGTTCATGAAGTGTGGATTTTACTAGTTTAGCTCTTGAAAATCTCACTTTTGATTTAATGAGCAGCATTACACTTTCTACATAAGAAGTGTGTGTGTGTGTGTGTGTGTGTGTGTGTGTGTGTGTGTGTGTTGTGTATTTCACAGATTTAAAATGGAGATTCAGAGGTGCTGAATGCCTTGCGTTGGCTCACACAGCTAGTAATTGGTGGGGCTGGAACTGAAACCTAGATCATCTGAGTTCAGATTCCACTCTTGTTCCATTGGATGTAATTGAGTTTTCTACTGCTGGAAGTTTCATTTTGAAACAAGAAAGGAAAATCAATGTGTCTTTAAGAATTAGCTTTAAAAAATATTAACTGATTTTTTCCCCTAAATGGTGGGTTTTGGTGGAGGCACAAAAATATGCAGTGCAGCAGATGAGAAGATATAAATAAGTCATTCGGATGTAACCTGCTGCTACAGGAGCCATAAGGTCCAGGCACAAAGATCCAGCGACCTTGTTTGAGACTACACAGTAAATAGATGTGTTTCTTTACAGAATATGAGTGTATCTGAGGCAAGAGGGAAAATCCTCCACTATCTAGTGACCTTGCAGGAGGTGGCAGGGGGGAAAGTCACAATGCAGAACATCACAGAACACACCTCCTGGACCTGGATCATTCCCAGAACTGGAAACTGGGCTGCAACTGTGTCTGCAGCCAACTCAAAAGGCAGTTCCCCGCCTACTCGTATTAACATAACGGACCTGTGTGAGGCAGGTAAGTACCAAGTTTCCTTCAATTATTGCCTGTGGGAAACTGTATCTTACTTACCTCATATCTCCCACCGGCTCAGCCCAGGGCCTGGCATGAGTAACACAGGAGTTTGGAGCTAACAGCCTTCAGAGGCTCTTTGCACCCGGCCTTGGACAAGTGAATTAACATGTCTGAACTTCAGTTTCCCCCTCTCCAAAGTAGGGATTATATTATCTGTCTTGCAGCTCATTGTCAGATTAAATAAAGACTAATATATAGTAGGTGCTTAACAAATGTTAGGAAATATGAGTTACATTAAATTGAACACTAATATTTGGCTAATTTTTCTAAGAGCAAGAATAGCATGTGTTGTCAAGTTCTAGAAAAAAATATTCTACACTTAAGCATATTTTAAAACCAATAGTGTTGAAATTCTGGCTGTAATGAAATCATAGTAAAATTTTTCTGTACTATATAGCTCTTTATTACACAAATTTAGATATGTACCAATTATCTATATTGAAAATCTCCCAACTAGCTATACACATTTTACAGTTGCATGCTCTGAAAACTAATTTCTCAAGATAAAAGCCTATGATTAGTCAATAAAATGGATATAAATGCTGTTTCTCAAATCTGTATTATAAATAGATTCCATGTCAAGATCACTGGCCTAACTTTTCCAAAAATGCCTATAAAACTATAATTAAATCCTTTCTTAAAATCCAGTGGAACAATCTTATCTACATGTGAGTCTAGCAATCATCATTTGAAAGAAGTTTCTACTCAACATGATTATTTTATATACACTGTTAAATCTTAGTTATATATCTTTTCAGTCATACAGCCATAAACATAGAGATAATAGAGTAGCTAAAAATAACTAGAAGAAAATACAAATAAATATTGATGTAACTTTGGGTTGGTATATGAGTTGGGAATTGCTCTTAGCAGTAAGGGGTTGCTCTTACCAGAGGTCTGACTAGAGTGTCTTTTATTAATTCTCTCACATATAAGAAGTTCAGAGGTAGACAGCTCAGGGCTGATGTGACAGCTTGGTGATTCCAGGCTCCTTCTTTCTGTTCCCTCTGCCAAGTTGGCTTCCATCCTCAAGATGGAAGTGGTCCAAGATGGCTGCCAGAGCTCTAGCTACTTTCTTCTAGGAAAAGAAGGAAGAGAGGAGGGCCCTCACCCTGAGGAGCTTTGTTCCAGATCACACAACACACTTGGAGTCATTGACTCTGCCTGGTCACCTGGTCACAGGTGCAAAGGAGACTTAGAAATATACTCCAGGCAGCAGTGTTGCCTTGCTAAAGATGATGAGGAGAGAGTGTTTGGGAGAATGATAACTGGTAACTGATAACCTCTGACAAATGTGGCTAGGTATCTAAGGCAGAAACCCGAAGGAAAAGATGAATTAACTGTATGGAAAAAAAGCTCAAACTGTATGCATAGTAAAATAAAAATTTTTAAACACCACAACAAAGCTTTAAAAATGTAGATAGCAATTTGGGGTACCTGGGTGGCTCAGTTCAGTTAGGCGTCTGATTTAGGCTCAGGTCATGATCTCACTGCTCCTGAGTTTGAGCCCTGAGTCGGGCTCTGTGCTGACAGCTCAGAGCCTGGAGCCTGCTTCAGATTCTGTGTCTCCCTCTTTCTCTGCCCCTCCCCTTCTCATGCTCTCTCTCTCTCATAAATAAATCACATTAAGATTTTTTTTAAATAAATGAAATGTTTTAAAATGTAAATAGCAATTTAAGAAGTGTTTATATCACATTTTCAGCAAAAGGAGATTATCTATTTTTTCAAATAAATAAGTGACCAGGGGATATGAACTGGCAACTCAAAAATAAATAGAAAAGTAGCAATAAAGATGTGAAAATATGTTCAACCTAACTAGCAATCAATGACATGCAACTTTTGAAAAAACTGAGAAACCAAATCAGACTGAGAAAGAATAAGTAGAGTTAGTATAACCCATGTGGGGAGTGTGTGGGGAAGAGATACCCTTGTAGCCTGCTGGTGGGTATGTAAATTTGTACACTTTCTGAAGACATTTGGCCATATGTAACAACTTCAAATACTAATATATCTTTGACCAAAAAATTTTACCATTAGAAATGAATCCTCAGCAAATGGTAAGTGCTTAGAAGTGTAGGCACAAAGATGTTTGTGGAAAAAAGTTTGAAATAGTGAAACACCACAAACACCTAACGTTAAATAATAGAGAATGACTGGCTTAATGTATCATGACTCTCACCTGGCCTAATCCCACACTAGCATTAAAGTGATATTCTAATTGTGCTTTTATTGACAAGCAAAAATGCACATAATAAGTAAAAAGGTAGACTTTTTGTAGTATGTATGGGATGATGCTATTTAAAATATGTTTGGGGTGCCCGGGTGGCTCAGTCAGTTAAGCATCTGACTCTTGATTTCAGCTCAGGTCATGATCTCATGGTTCATAGTTCATTCCCACATCAGGCCCTTTACTAACAATGTGGAGCCTGCTTAAGATTGTCTCTCCCTGTCTCTCTGCCCAGGCCCCACTCACACTCTGTCTCTGTAAATAAATAAATGAAATAAAATAAAATAATAAAATATGTATTAACGGGGTGCCTAGGTGACTCAGTTGGTAAGCATCCAACTCTTGGTTTCGGCTCAGGTCATGATCTCACAATTGTGAGATGGAGCCCCAAGTTGGGTTCCTTGCTGGGCATTGAGCCTGCTTCAAACTCTCTCTTTCCATCTCCCCCACTTTCCCCACCCTTTCTCAAAAAAAAAAAGAAAAGAAAAAAATGTATTTATATGACTACACATTTTTTGCATCTTAAAAAAAAATCTAGTAGAATGTATATGAAAATGTTAATAGAGGTCATGACTGCATCATAGGATTACAGGTGATTTTCCTTCTCTTTTGCTTTTTTATATAAGTGTAGTTATTTATTTTGAAAGAAAGAGAGAGAGAGAGTGAGCAGGGAAGGACAGAGAGAGAGAGGAGAATCCCAAGCAGGCTCTGAGCTATCAGCACAGAGAGCTTAACCTGGGGCTCGATCTCATGAACTAAGCTGAAACCAAAAGTTGAATGCTTACCATCTGAGCCACCCAGGGACCCCCACTTTTGCTTTCTGTATTTTTTAAAAATTTTTTCTTCAGTAAGTACTGCATATATAATTTTTAATATACCCTGTGGGGGTAATTGAACTCATACCACTATTTAGTATCCTGCTGTTGTTAAAATGTAACATGTCAGAATACCTTCTTCAAATGCCACTGCAGTTGGGTCTTGAGGATATAATCTTGGTGAATTTTCTGGGCCTGTTCCAAGTGTTTTATTTATTTTTTTAATGTTTATTTAGAGAGAGGGAGAGAGGGGGAGAGGGCACACACTCAGAGGAGGGACAGAGAGAGAGAGGAAGAGAGAGAATACCAAACAGGCTCCATGCTGTCCGTGCTGTCAGTGCAGAGCCCAACGTGGGGCTTGATACCACAAAGCTGAGATCATGACCTGAGCCAAAAAAATCAAGAGTCTGACGCTTAACTGACTGGGTCACCCAGGCACTCCTACAGATGCTTTATTTAGATTTGGTAACAACTTCTCTAAATGACACATTCATTATGTTAGAGTTGGCCTCTATTCATTCAGCAGTCATTTATGAGTATATACTACATAAGGCATCTAGAATCCAGCAATAGGTAAAATATACTGTTGAGGTCCTCCAGTTATATTCCAGTCATTGGGGGGGGGGGCAAACAAAAACAAATAAACTCTGGTACAGTGAACAAATGCAAGATTAGATGGATGCACAGGGAGCTCTAGGAACAGAGAAAAGCTGAAGCATGGGCTTGAAGAGATGCCAGGGAATGAGTAACATGTGACCCGAGCATGGAGAGCTCTGTGAGCCAGGTGTGGGAGTGGAGGTGTGTGGGTGTGTGGGCTTATTTTAAAGTGAGATCTCAGCAAGCTTGTAAGCTGAGAAAAAGACTTGGGTAGGGAAGAGTGTGAGGATTAAGGGGAGAGAGGGACTAATTAATGGAATGAAGTCCCTGGGGAGGGGAAAGATGGTGGAAAGCAGTGACAAACAAAACACCTGTTTCTCTCCTCTCAGACTGGATAGGTGGTTAAAAAAAGGATGAGGCTCCATACAGATGAACATGCAGGGGAGGTAAGATAGGACAGTACTTGAACTGAGCAATAGCGAGAGAGTTCTGGTCCTGGAAATCTTGGAGTATCAAGGATCTATGCTTCTCCTAAGATGACACCTGAACCACCCAATACCCTGCACGTCCTAGGTGACATAGAGGACACACTGGCAAATTACATGGTCCCACCCTTGAGCGCTCTTGTCTCACACATATTCTGAATGATCTGTAGGGATAACGTACTATGATTTTGTCTCCCTTTCTTCAGTGTATGTTAATGTATACTCCTCACATACAGAGCTTTCCTTTTAGGAAAAGAAAATAATACCCCCCACAGGCAGAATTATGTTGATTTTGAGAAAGTAGGGAAAACTTTGTTGTAAAAAAAAAACACCTGCCACAGCATTGCCTATAAAGAAGCACAAGAGTGATTTGTTGGTTTACGATGAAAATTGAATGTGTGCTAAACCCATCAGTCAGCAGTAAAAACATATTTAATATTTCAGACCAGTCCCTGTACTCAAGAATTCTCAAAACTATGGAAAAGTCAGAAGCCGAGTACAGGGGTGCCTGAGTGGCTCAGTCAGTTGAGTGTCTGACTCTTGATTTCAGCTCAGGTCATGATCTCACAGTTCGTGAGTTGAGTCCCGCATTGATTCTGTTCTGAAAGTGGAGCCTGCCTAAAATTCTTTCTCTCCCACTCCCTCTGCCCCTCCCCTGCTCTTACATGCTCTCTAAATAAATAAATAGACAATAAAATAAAAAGTTTTTAACAGAAGCCAGTACAGTCATAAACAGAGACCCATACAGATGTCAGAGACTGAGGCCCAGGAGGTGAAATAACCTAGCCAAGTTCAACAGATCCAATTAGTGGCAGAACTGGACTGGAAAAACAAGGCCACCTGTCTCTTAGATGGGTACTTATTGCAAATGCTTATGAACCTTATAACTCTGTTCAGAGCTCTCAGGGAAAAAGGAGATGGGAAGTTGAATGATTGAGGCTAAAGGAATAATTCTGAAAGGTGATAGAAAGAAGGTGAGTTGTTGTCAGAGTTCTGAAGGAGAGAACATGCCCTGACAAACATCATGGGGAAGGAAATTCAGGCTGGTTCCTGGTAAATATGATGAGTCAGGCAGAGCAATGCCAAGTTGATTTGCCTAGCAAATTCCAGAGAAAGCAGTGGTCAGAAGGGGTCTCTGGCTATTTTAGTCCATCACCTGGCAAAGGTACTGGAACCTATAGGTGCTCAATAAATATTTACCAAATGAATGCATTTCATTCTCAAAAAAAAAAAAAAAATCATGTGGCATAGCCAGGACATTGATAACAAGGCAAATGAATATAAGGGAACCCCTAGTGGGGAGTTCCAGTCCCTGACAAGATAGCCAATACTCAGGTATAGGCCCTCATGACCAAGCACAGTACTGAGGATGCCATTGGAGGGACAGGATAGATGGCGGAGTGCAGTGGGGAATAGTGTTGAAAGGGAGTGCTGAAGTAGCACTTTCTGGTTTCACTCCTTCTTATCACTCATGTTGCCCTGATATGATCATTGGCTTAGACATTTCTACTATGAGCAGGGAAGTCCAGAGAGCAGAACAGGGTAACTTCAGAGAAGCCCCAGCACCTGGCTGTGGAGGGGAGCTTAGAGCAAAGACTGCCTCTGAGCTGGCTGGTCCTTGAGATTTCTCCTGCCATCTACCCCATGGGCCTGGCAATTACAAAAGAGAGTAACAGCCCCAATCCCCCCATGCAGAGCAGTGCCAGCCATTAAGACATGATACTGGGTTCTGGAGGTACTAAGTATACCTCAGGGGAACCTGAGGACAGGTAGAACACCAGCTAAATCACTGTAGACTCTCTGGCCTGGAACTTTCCACCCTGAAAAGCTCCTCCTCCCCACCTGAACTTACTTGGAGAAGCACAAACTACAGTGAAGCTTTCACTGTCTCCCACAGAAAGATAAGGCCAAGGCTGCAACAGCAACCCAAGAAAATAAGACATCCCAAAGGAGAAATTAGGAGAAATCTGAGGGGCACAAGTTCCGGGAAAGAAAGGCAACAAAGGGAACAACATGTACCATAGAAAATCTCACTAATGCCACAGAAAGAACAAGAGTTGAGAATAAGCATAACAATATCCTTAGAAAGATTAGAGAGGCTGGTAGAAACATGAATCAGTCAAGTCAGGTGGTTATGAAGAAGCCCCAAGTGAAGAGAGTCGGTATGGAAAGTTAATTGTTGAAATAACACAGCCAATGCGTTGAATCGCAGAAAGGACTCAAGACCGAGCGAGTGGAAGTTTGGGTGAGAGACTTCCAAAAGGCATCAAAAGCCAGGAAGAAGTTGAAAAATGAGAAAACTTAAAAGACTGAAAGAAGAGAAAGAGAAATTATGACAACTACTTAAAAGAGTCCCAGGCAGAGAAAAAAACTAAATGAAGGGAAAAAAATACTTGAAAATATTTATTAAAAAATCTTACTGTGTGTACTGCTCTAGTACCGGACGTCAGTAGTGGGCAGGCTATGCATATGTGGGGTCGGGTACACAGAAAAGCTCTGCACCTTCCACTCATGCTGCTGTGAACTTAAAGCTTCTCTAAAAAAAATCAATCTGTGAAAAAAAAAATTAGTAGAAGGTGGAGGATAGAGAGGTAAAAAAAAAAAAAAAAAAAAGAAAATAGTGCAGAATGATCAACAGATTGATCCCAAGAATGTAAAGATGGATAAATATCAGAAAAATGTATTAATGTAATTCATCACAATAATAAAAAAGAGAGAGAAAGGGGTATGTTTTAACAGATACAGAAAATATTTGGTGAAAAATATTTTTTAATAAATAATATTTTTAAAAATAAACCTAATTGGAAACTATGAAGAAACTAAATGTTTTAAGGTTTTTAAAGACTGCTACCAAAAACCTTCAGCAAATATCATCTTAAAAAGATATATAAGCACAGTCTCCTTAAAATTGCAACAATGAAAACATAAAAGGAAATAAGAGATTTAAAGATTGAAAGGAGGCGATTTTTTTTGGAAAAAAAATTTTATGCTTATTTCTGATAGAGTGCAAGTGGGTGAGGGGTAGAGAGAGAGAAAGAGAGAGAGACAGAATCTGAAGCAGGCTCCGGGCTCTGAGCTGTCAAAGCAGAGCCCAGTGTAGGACTCAAACTCATGAACCGTGAGGTCATGACCTGAGCCAAAGTCGGATGCTCAACCAAATGAGCCATCCAGGTGCCCCGGAAGGAGGGGATGCCTAAAGTGTGCAGCTAATAAGATTACTAAGTGGAAAGTTCAACAAAGGCAACAGACAAATTATTAGAACTAATTAGAAACTTTAGCAGTTTACCAGAAATAAGAATGACACACACAAATGGTAGAAAAAGCATTAGAAAATAAGATGTTATTTAAATAGCAGAATACATGTATAAAGTGTCTAGGAATTAGCCTGTAACAAGGAATGCATAAAAACCTTAAGAAGCTATTTTTAAAACTCCATTGAAAGATATAAAAGAGGATCTGGGGCGCCTGGGTGGCTCAGTCAGTTAAGCGTCCGACTTCGGCTCAGGTCATGATCTTGCAGTTTGCGAGTTCAAGCTCCATGTCAGGCTCTGTGCTGACAGCTCAGAGCCTGGAACCTGCTTTGGATTCTGTGTCTCCCTCTCTCTGCTCCTCCCCCGCTCATTCTCTCTCTCTTTCTCTCTCTCTCTCTCTATCAGAAATAAACTTAAAAAAATTTTTTTTACAAAGATATAAAAGAGGATCTGAAAAATTTCAATTAAACAGCATATTTATGAATGGAACAAATTAACATTGGAACACCATCATTTCACCTTGAATTAAACTATAAATTTAACTTAATTCCAATAAAAAATAACAGCTGGAATTTCTGGGACTCTGATAAACTGATTCAAAAGCTATATGGAAGAATAAAGTGTCATAAATATCCTGGACCACTTTGGAAAATGAAGGGCAAAATGAGGAGGGGAATTTACCAATCAAATAGACATCACAAAGCCTAGTAGTGTGAGCAGTGTGTTCTCGCAAAGAAGCTGACCCCAGACATAGACCCATTAAATATATGGAACTTGTGTATGGAACTTAGGGATAGTATCCATTAAAATATGGAACTTAGGGATAGTATCACATTTGGAAAAATTGACTCAAAGTGTGGAAAATATAATAAAATCTAGTTCCCCTTAATAATTGTATTCCCTTAGCTAGATTTGGATTAAAAAACTTAAATGTGGCAGGTAAAAACCAGAAGCCAAGAGGAGGAAAATGTAATTGAGCATCTTCATGATCCCAAGATGGAAGGATTTCATAAACAAGACTCAAAATGCACAAGCCAGGGGCACTGGGTTGCTCAATAGATTAAGCATCTGACTCTTGATTTTGGCTCAGGTCATGATCTCCCCATGTCAGGATTCTCCCACCCTCTCTCTCTGCCCCTTCCCCATTCGTGAGCACACTCTCTCCCTCTTTCTTTCTCTCTCAGAAATAAACACTTTTTTAAAAAACTGCACAAGCCATAGATAAATTTACCTAATCAAAGTAAATATTTATGTGCAAACATATCATAAAGTTATCAGAGACTTAAAAAGCTGAAATATAATATTTCTAGTGTTGAAACTGACAAATGATTGATATCTAGAATATAAAACCTATTTCTGTAAATCAGAGAAAAGACAGGAAACTCACGGAAAAAATGAGTTAAGTATATGAGCAGGGAGTTCACAGAGGGGAAGTCAGAATGCTAGTAACATATGAAGAAAAGCTCAGCATCATAAGAAATCAGAAAGCAAAAACAAAACCGTAGTTAAAAACTGCTTTGCATCTACCAGATTGGCAAAAATTAGAAAGTCAGAGATACCAAGTATTGGTGGGGAAATAAGAATCCTTACGCTTTTCTTTTCTTTAAAAAAATTTTTTTAATGTTTATTTTTGAAGGAGAGAGAGACAGAGTATGATTGGCGGGGGGGGGGGGGGGGGGGGGTGGGGGGGGGGGGGTGCGCGTCCAGAGAGAGAAAGGGAGACACAGAATCTGAATCAGGCTCCAGGCTCTGAGCTGTCAGCACAGAGCCCGACGCAGGGCTCAAACCCACAATCTGCAAGATCATGACCTGAGCCCAAGTCAAAGCTCAACTGACTGAGCCACCCAGCACCCCTCCTTATGCTTTTCTTGTTGGAGTGTCAACTGATTGGCTATTTTAGAGATCACTCTGGCTGTGTTTAATGAAATAATACATGTATTTATACTTGAACAGCTCTGTGCAGATATATCCAGAGACACTCTTGGGACAGGGACACATGAGAATATGGAAGAGAATGTTCATTGCATCCTTGTTTGTGTTAGCAAACAGCTGGAAGGAACTGCCTGATTGTCGCTTGGACAGAAGAAGATTTGAGGTAGCAGTCAGAAGGAATAAGCTGGATTTACATATAGCAGCAGGATGAACATATCCCAGAAATATAATATTAAATGGGAAAGAAAAAGTAAGAAAAAGCATTATATTTACTCCCAGCACATTTCATGAAAATACAAAGCACAAACACAAAGCAACACTAATTTTCAAGGATACGTAGATATCTAAATAAACATATGGGAGGTAGATTAGAAGGATGCATGTTATATTCATTACAGCAGGTACCTTTGGGGAATGGAAGATGAAGAGGAAATAATAACTACACAGGGTCCTTGCACTGATGCCAATTCAGATTGTTGAAAACAAATATGAAGTCCTTTTTTTTAAATAAAGTTCATTTTATTTATTTATTCTGAGGCGAGGGAAATGGGGAAGGCAGAGAGAGGGGGAGAGAATCCCAACCAGACTCCTCACTGTCAGTGCAGAGCCCGACACAGGGCTCGAACCCACGAACTGTGTAATTATGACCTGAACTAAAATCAAGAGTTGGACGCTTAACCAACTGAGCCACCCAGGCACCCCCCCCCCCCGCCAAATCTGAAGTTCTTAAAAAGAAATTGTTTTTTTTGGAAAACTTTGCTGGGATGAGTTGTTTTTTATATCTTTATCCACCTTTGAATTTGTTTTTGTCCTTCCCCCTTTTCCCCATTAAGAGTTGTTGGCTCCTCGTCAGGTCTCTGCAAACTCAGAGGGCGTGGACAACATGATGGTGACCTGGGAGCCCCCTGGGAGAGCCGCCCCTGCTGTCCAGGAGTATGTGGTGGAATGGAGGGAGCCCCATTCCAGGAGTGACACGCAGCCCCCTCTAAACTGGCTGCGGAGCCCCCCCTACAATGTGTCCGCTTTGATTTCAGGTATTTAATTGTTCACCTTCCTTTTGGAGAGTTACTAAGCTCACATTTTTTGGAGGAAGTCACAGGTGGGAACCCAGAACCTTGTTCAGTTTACAGGCGGCTGCATAAGAGGAATAGTAATGACCTAGGGTCCTTCAGGACAGCACCTCAGAGTATACCACTGCAGGCATAGAATACCAACTGATTGACTAAAATCTCTAGTGTTTATGGAAAATTCATGTGCCTGGCACAGAGCCGTATATGCCAAATGCATCATTGAACCAAACAAACATGGCTGAGAGCTAAGTAGTAATCGGTCAGTGTGATGGGCACCTTTCACTTAGGAGTTTAGGTAATTCTCAGAACAATCTTATGTAGCAACTACTGTAGTCATTGTACAGACGAGGAAACCAGGAGATCTTTCATTACCAATTCTGCTGCATAGTATTTGTGTGATAATAAATCCAGAATTATCTATGTGATAATTAGCATCTCTAGACCCCAAATTCAAATCCGTCAGTAGTTACAATCAAGTGATAGAAGGCATCTGAAAAATATATTAAAATGATTGGACAGAGCTTAGTCAATGTCACTTTTAGGAATAAGTTCAGCAGAGTAGCTGAAAGTACAGGTTCTGTGGGTTTAAGTCCTGGCTCTGTCACTAGGCTGTGTGACCTAGGGCAAATTATTTAACTTCTCTTTATCTCAGTTTCCTTATCTGCAAAATGGGCAAAATAATATTACCTACCCCATTGGGCTATTGTGAGGACTAACTGAATTGATGTAGAGAAAACATTTTGAATAGTGCCTAACACATTTTAAGTACCTGATAATTTAGCTGTCATTGTTGTTATTATATGTGACAGGGCTAACATTCTTACAGGCTTGCAAGCTCTAAATTCTATAATATTTTTGTTACACCATGGCAATCATTACACCTGTCCAGGAGGATATACATGCCCTGCTTACGGAGACAAGACAGATGAAATAAGCAGAGCAGAACATGTGACAACACGTGAGCTAGTCATTAACTGTGTGCCTCTTTTATACTGTAGCTGCTCAGATTTCTAGTGGGTTGCATTCAGTTTTAATCACTACACTTAAAGTCAATGTTGTCTAGATAACCCAGTGAACATCAAAGGAAGATGAGAAC
The DNA here is from genome assembly GCF_007474595.2 of Lynx canadensis. Taxonomy (NCBI): domain Eukaryota; kingdom Metazoa; phylum Chordata; class Mammalia; order Carnivora; family Felidae; genus Lynx; species Lynx canadensis. Next base: position 55,371,529 of record NC_044310.1, read on the forward strand.
AAGTCATTGGAGGTCTGGAACTTTTAATGTGGGAACCATTTAGCCTGTAGAAGAGAATTCTAGATGGGGGTGGGAGGTTTGATGGCTGTTGCTGGCTTTGATGTATACATGAGAAAGAGTATGTGTCCTTTGTTGCTCTGGAGAACACAACTAAATCCTCTATGTGGAAATTATAAGGCAGATGTCAGCTCAATTTTGAGAAAGAAATTTCCTTACACATGATGGTCTCTAATAAGACAATTGATTGGCCCTCAGAGTGGTGCATTACCTGTCACTAGAATTGTTGAAATAGGACCAACTTCCCTTTAGGGCTGTTATGCCCATCAAATCAAATGTAACAGTGTAACTCTAAACTGCTACAAAATTGTAAACGCTTATTATAAACTATATTAGGATTTACCTCTGTGGGATACTTTGAGCCCTGTGGTCCCTACAGTTTCTTCCTTTTAGAAATTCTATAATATTACCCAAATACCATAAAAGAGATGACAGGAGAGAATGTTTTTCATATTTAAGATATTAAATTATTTTTAAGCACTTTATAAATACTCATTTGAATGAAATCAGTATGATATTGGGTGAAATAATTTTACTAATTAAAGTTGTTCCCCTGCTTGAAAATCTTTGGTTAGCTATTAGTGTTGATGTTACATTCTGGAAATAAACACTTAACAAACTAAGTAATTCATACTTATGATTCAATATGGCACTCTCCAGTCAGTAAGGTGACTCATTGCCTTCGGATCCTCACCAGCCTTTTCTCATCATCTGGCTAGGGCAGAGTTGGGTGTTTTGGAATATATCCTGAAGGTCAGAATACCATCTGGCTCCTAGATTATAGGTTTATGGGCCCAGGCTAGAGACCATCAGCCCTGTCTTGTGTGGGTAAAAATGGTTCTGACCATATAGATCCACTCCTTATATAAATATGTAGATATCTATCTGTAGATGTCTAGAAATACCTTCCCTGATGCCTAGGCTATTTGGGTCCCTCTTCTGCATGCTCCCACTGGACTTCCTCTATGATCATTCTTCATTACTGATCATTTAATGTTTGTCTTCTCCCAAATTTAATAGGTGAAATTAGCTTTCTGCAAAAAATCCACCATAGCTATAGTTTAAAAACATGGAACGGAGCCTTTGTCCAAGGGTGCCAGGTATATATGTATGCACAGGAGTAGTGGGAAATAGGCCTAGAAGTTGGGGCCAGACTATAGAAAGAAATAAAAAAACTTAGGAATGTGGACTTTGTGCACTGGACGGCAAAACTAAGGAATTTGGAGCTAATGATTAGGGTGTGTTTGTGTAAGACTTAGCCAATAAAACAGGAGTCCTTAAGGTCAGAACCAGGGAACAAGCTTATTAGGGCTCTCCTCTGCATGCAAAGGGAAAAGTCAACTAAGTTATGGATCCACATTTTCTTCCCTCCTCCACTAAGGGTGAGCTATTCACAAAAAGAAGCCACAGCTTCTGATGCAGCAGTCCCAAAGCCTCTGCCCTGAACTCACATTTTGCACGGCAAAATGCGGTGATACTATTTGCCTAATGAGCTCGTCTGGAATTCCCACAGCTATACACAGGCACAGTGGTTGGCCAGATGCTTCCAGGACCAGCGACAGCAGCCAGGCCCTAGCCCCTCCCAGATGAAATATGATTCCTTATTCCTTGTTGCCCTTTTGGCTCCTGGGTCTGCATGCCACTGTGAAGAAGCTTTGGATGACTGGACTAAGCTCACTGTGGCCTTTTCTCTGTATCACCTGGTTCATGAATATGAATGGGAACTCACCATGGCATGAGTTCGGATCTCCTTGTGGTGTCTTCCAACAGTATTGGTTACACATCTGAGGTTTCTGTAGGGCACTTGCTGCAATGTTTAAGGAACAATGGATTTTCATATAAAACACACCTTATTTAGTAAATTATTCTGCAATACAAAATTCCTCTTCCCCCAAAATAAAATGTTAAAATTGTCAGTGTAGGGGATCAGATCTGCATTAAACAATATGGGAGACAGCCCTTACTCTGACCACGTAATCCTATCATTGCCTAGTAGGGATTCACTCTCTTTTCCCTTTAAATTTCCATTGGGAATTTAAAGATATGTCCTGGGCAGTGTCTATGAGAAGGGCCTTTTCTTTATAGGAAGTAGAATCTAAGATTCATGGAAATAAGGAATTTTAACAGGAAAGAGCAACTCTCCAGCAAACTTCATGACTCACAGAAAATTGCAAAGTGTGGCATTTTAAAAGCTAGGAAGGGGTAGTAACGTTCCTAGGTATCCTCTTCATCTCCAGGCTGTCAAGCAAGTGAAATGTGACTGGAGCATAGAGGGGGAGGCGGGGGGAGGAGGGGAAGGAACAAGGGGTTGGATTACACTGAGCATGCCCTGGTTAGAATGTGCCATCCCGCTGCCCTGTCAGATCCCCAAAAGCGTCTGTGGAGTTAGAAGAGGGTTCAGGTTCAAAACAACAGTCGCACTTCTCTGCAAATAGCAAATGATTTGCTTGTAGAAGTCAGTGGGTTTTGCGGGGGTTTTTTTTGTTGTTTTTTTGGTTTTTTTTCCTTGTGAGTTTTGTTTCAAAAGCAGTCTCTGTGGTTATATTTAAGTCTTTGTTGGAAATGGAATAGCTTTTGTCTCCTTAATCATGTTGACCCCGGAAAGAAGCTTCAGGTCTGCCTGTTGGCTCACCTTGAGGTGAACTTGAGAGGTAGGAGCAGTTGCTTCCAGAAGCCAGCAACTTGGCAAACAGGATGCTGAGATTTTGTGACTTAGGTCATCCCTTCACCCTCAGTCCAGAAATTTTTAAATGTCTCCCTTTAGTGACTCACATGTGATGCCAAACCTGTTGTAAGAACTCCCTTTTCCTTGCAGGGAACATAAAACCCTACAGCTGTTATGAAATCTGCGTGTGTGCACTGTCGGGGGACCAGAGAGGATGCAGCTCCATCCGGAGTAACTCTAAGCACAAAGGTGAGCCTTGGAACCTTTTGCCGAATTTTACTTTAGTTCAATAGTTTGGATTTAAAGGGTGACAAAAGCTTTCTGTGTTCTACTTTGCAGCACCACTGAGCGGCCCCCACATTAATGCCATCTCAGAGGAAAAGGGGAACATTGTGATTTCATGGAACGAAATTCCAGCCCAGGAGCAAATGGGTTGCATCCTCCATTACAGGATATACTGGAAGGAACAGGACTCTAATTCCCAGCCTCAACTTTGTGGTATGTGTGAGGCACAAATGCAGTGGGGCCTTTCTTATTTAGATGTTGGGAAAACACAAGTATGCGCATGTGCATACATACACACAGGTGCTAACACTGTGACTGGCACATAGTAGGTGCTCAGTAAATATTTGTGAAATTAATTGAGTGAAAAAAAATGGAACATATCTAAACACACACGTACACAGAGTTACTGACTATATGTTATGTGCCAAGCAAATTGAAGAAATGAAGGTAATGGACTAGGCTCTCAAGGAGCTACTCATATGGGGAGATATTTCAAAAAGCAGTAACAGCTGGGGTGCCTGGGTGGCTCAGTTTGTTAAGTGTCTAACTTCAGCTCAGGTCATGATCTCATGGTTTGTGGGTTCAAGCCCCACGTCGGGCTCTATGCTGACAGCTCAGAGCCTGGACCCAGCTTCAGATTCTGTGTCTCCCTCTCTCTCTGCTCCTCCCCCACTCGTGCTCTGTCTCTCTCAAAAATGAATCAGTGTTAAAAAAAATTTAAAAAGAAAAAGCAGTAACAGCACATCAGTACTATTATATAGACCCTTGAGGTGTGTAAGGGATGTTAGAACTTCTGAATCCCCCACATTTGCAAACACTATCATAGCATATTATTTTCTCCTTAAAATGGGTAAAATACAATACAGTTAGGTAGCTTCTTATGACCCATAATTATTCTATAACTATAAAAATCTAAAGCAATTAAATTCTGGCTAGAACATTATCTCAAATGATTTCATCTCTCATTTATGTAGCAGCTCCAAGTCACTTGCCAGATATGATGTTCTAATCTTTGATTTATTCAGAGTTGTTACAGGTTTTTTTCCTGGCTTGACCTTCTTTTTATTTCATAAGCAACTGGCTTTCTTTCAGGAGCATTTATCATAAAGAAGCAACATTTTTTAACTAACTTGAGAATAAAGAGAAATAAGGAAGCAATATTTTTATTCCTTCATGAGAGCTGTTAGGTCCAGGAAGAATGTAACCTGAGATGTGGGTGCCAGAGAGCTGCCTGCAAGATTGATTTTTACCTGGAAAACTTTAGAAGTTGGTCCTTTCTCTTGACCTTAGAAAATCTTCAGTATTGCTTTTCTGAAAGTTATGACTTTTAATGCTAGTTAATTTTTATTATGTAAATACAACTTGCACGTAGTAAAAGCACCTAAATAGTTCAGAAAGATACAAAAATGTAAATTATCCCTTCCTCCATACTTAGGCTGTTAGCAGTTCTTTACATGCTCTTCCAGAAAAAAAAAAAAAAAAAAAACAGAAAAATTAATGCATATATTTAGGGTAATCATCTGCATTCTGATCTACACTTTGCTTTTACCTCTCAATAATACAGGCTGGACCTCTTTCTGCATCAGTCCATATGGATTTGCCTCATTCTTTTTGAACAGCTCTATAGAATTCCATTATAAGGCCTCACAATCTGTCAATTAATCCACCACTGATGAACAGCACATATCTTTGAACAGAACCACTTTGGGCCCGTCAGGGTCAGTTATTTCTGAAATGCACCCCAGAACATGACGAATTGATTGACCGCTTCCTGGGCCATTTGGACACCCCCCACTTTGCATTTTAGCAGAATTGAAACCAAGATGTCTGTTTACAATCAACATGGTCAGTTGGTTCTTAGAGCTACTCTTGTACATGTTGAAGAAACTACGTATCTTATTTCACCACAAATCTGATGAATCTGAAGTGTATATAAGGGCATTTTAAAATAAATTAAAAGGAGAGGAGGTGCATTGACAGCCTGGAGCCTGATTTGGATTCTCTCTCTCTGCCCTACCCCCACTTGCACTCGTGCTCTCTCTCTCTCTCTCTCAAAATAAATAAAAATTAAAAAAAAAATTTTTTTAAGGAGAGGAGGTGCAGATTCAAAGTCTATTTCACACCAGTTTTCCTTTTATTCAGTAAGCATTCATTGATGAATTAGACCTGTCTGTCTTCAGAGAGCTCAATCTACCAAGGGAGGTGGAAAAGCACACAGAGTGATGTAACCATTGTAATCAAGGACTCACAACTACCTATTGTATTTGGCAACTAGAAATCATTGGCAAAGCCACAGGTGCAGTCTCCAGAGAGTGGTAGAGGGCAGTAGGTTGAGGAGGAGGGAGAAAGACACCAGAGAGAGAGGCATTACAAACCGAAGAGAAGGATGGCGAGCCAACGAGGAAGGGGGCCCTGTCCTATGTGTCTGGGAGCTGTCCGCTGGGCAGCAGCACTGTGGCCACACGCAGAATGCAGTTGGAGCACTCTGCCCTGCCTGAGCAGAGGAGAGGGCTACACCTGGGGCGGAGCATCCGCATTTTAGTGCCTCTCTCAGGTGGTTCCGGTTCACAGCCACTCCTCTGGAAATGTGTTGATGCTGCCATGTGCACCAATAGCACATTTCTCTACTGGGTTTTGTTACTACTTGGCTGTTTTTGTCAACAGACTCTGAGCATCATGAAGGCAGAGGCCAGGGCAATTTGCTCACCATTGTCTCCGAGTACCAGGCATACAGGAGTGAATACTGCCCTACTCTTTGTTACACCAATGTAGATTGTTAGGTAATAACTAGTTTCCAGTAACAATGTGGCTGTTTTGTCTGGTACCACTTGACTTTCTTACCTGCAGCCTTTCAAATGATTGGCAACTATCCCATCTTCCTAAACTGGTGCCGCCTCATTTAACCACCCTGAGCCTCAAGTTTCAGCCCCCCAAGGATTGAATGCCCACCTTTATCTCTGCTGGTGATCACAGCCCAGACCAGGCAGCAGAACCGGAATTTCCTGCATGACTTCTTTCTCCCATTTCTCAACCAGGTCTGTTTTGCTAGCCAAACTGAGGGAGCCATCACCCTCCTCACTGCTCCCTCCATAGAGTTTCTGTTTTTATTCTCCAAGTATACATATGTGTGTGTGTTTGTGTATAAACTTTTTTGGCCCAGCAAACCGTTCAAGACCCTTCCCTTCTGTTCTGAGGTCTCATTTCACTCTGAGTTAAGGGTGCCTTCACACAGTCGGATGGTTGACTCTGATGCTCACTGATGCTTTGCTGCAGCAAGATGAGAGAAGGTCTCTCCAAAATTAATTTTTTAATCCTCTGCCGTAGGAATAAAGACAGAGTTTTTTTAGTTTAATCACATAGTTTAAGTCTGTGTGAATTCATCAGGTTAGAGTAGGCTTGGAAATTTTCCACATGGTACTTTTTCTCAACAGGATGTTGAATATAGGGGTACCTAGGTGGTTCAGTCAGTGAAGTGTCTGACTTCCACTCAGGTCATGATCTCACAGTTTGTGGGTTTGAGCCCCAAATCGGGCTCTCTGCTGATAGCTCAGAGCCTGGAGCCTGCTTCGGATTCTGTGTCTCCTCTCTTTGCCCCCCCCCCCCCCCGCCCCCGCCTTGCATGCTGTCTCTCAATAAATAAACATTTAAAAAATTAAATTAAAAAAAAGGATGTTGAATATAAAAATTGCTCTGATAGTCACAGCTGTTAAGTGATGTGCTTAGGCCCCTTTGGATAGATATTACAGGACTCCTTGCTGGTCACCCATAGTAATCAGGGGTGGGGGGAGTATAAGGGCTCTCTCTGTTTTCTCCACTAGCTGGTGAACTCTTTGAGGCAGATTCTGTGCCTTTGTATACTTGGTGACTTATCCAGAGCACAAGCTCAATAAATATTTGTGACTGTGGAAATAAATTTAGCAAACAAGAGCATTGTCTGACCTGCCCTGGGGTTTTTGAGCTGTTAACTGAAGTTGAGGCTCAAAAGTGCTGGGTTCAAGTTTCCACTTTGATCACCCACACAGGTGCATGTCAGCTGAGGGAGCCAGCAGGTTACTCCTGCCAAAGTTCTGCCCTTGATCTTCTAGTCCTCCTGCCTCGAAGCCCTGGCTTTTGAGAAGTCAGTCCAAACCTTACACCCAGCAGATCACTGGAAAAGAAGATTGCCTATGTACTACAGGAGGGAAAAAACATCAGCGTGTTGCTCAAAAAACCCAAAATCTTCCCTGCTGAGACTCTGCAGGGGTGTTGAGAGTGTAAGGGACTGATAACCTAGTTAAACTGCCAAATAAATCCAATGTACGTGCCACTGATCTCAATTTTAGATTTTATGTCAGATTGAAGCAGATCATCATGTTAAACTCATTAAGACCAGTATCTAGAACCTATCCCAAAAAAGCAGAAAATCAAAATTAATGTTAAATGTCTATTTCATTAATTGCCTAACTTAGCTTTCTTAAAAATTCCACTGAAAACAATTGGTGTATTTAATTTCCTCCCCAAGAGTTCTCAAATATATCTAATAAATATTGGAAACAGTATAGTCATAGGAAATAAAAGGAATTACTACAGCTGAGTAATTTCAAAGCAGAATGATGAAAGTTCTTTCAAAAGATTTTGCCACAGAAAATTATTTTGGTATGTTGTAGAGTGAGACCTCCGTAAATGACAGTGTCTAGGGCCTAGTAAAATATTAAGTACTAATGAATTAGTAGTTTTAAAAAATTAGTTTTAAAACAGCAATGTGCTTTTCTCTTTCAAATTAAAACATTAACAACAACAAAAGTAAGTAAAAGCCCACATTCAAATAGTTCCTGTAACATGTGCCTTTCTTCTTTTATCTTTATCCTCCCTTCAGAAATTCCCTATAGGGTATCCCCAAATTCACATTCAATAGACAGCCTGCAGCCCGGAGTAACATATGTCCTGTGGATAACAGCTCTGACAGCTGCTGGTGAAAGCCCCCCAGGAAACAAGAGGGAATTTCATCTGCAAGGTAGGAAACAACTTTAAAGATGGCACAGCCACCTTGGATTCCTACCTAGGTGTATACTCCCACTGTGTTTGGCGTGGAGATTATCAGATTTTCTTTAATTCATTAATTACTTTCTTGCTGTTCCATCTTTGCACTTGCTGTTTCCTTTAGCCGGACTGCCCTACCACTGCTTAGAGAAAGTATGTACTTATTTTTCAAAACTCACCCAAAGTGTTTCCTCCTCCAGGAAGCCTTCCCAAGTGCACCTCCGTAATTCCTCCATAATGCACTACATTTGACCCCTCTTCAAAACACTGAATCCAATAGGCAGGAACTGGTATCTGTTTATCTTCAAGGTCTGGTTCGGTGCCGAGGACATAGTACTTGTTCACTAAATATCTGTTCAGTGACCAATGAGAATAATCTCAACAATAACAATGGCAGCTATTGCCTATCAGGTAGTTACTATGCACCAGTCGTTGTGTTCAGTGCTTTGTACACTGTATTGGTTTGCTGGGGCTCTTGTAACAAAGTGCCACAAACTGTGTGGCTTTAACAACAGAAGTTTATTTTCTCACAGTTCTGGAAGCTGGAAGTCTTGAGTTCAAGGTATCAGCGGGCTTGTTTTCTTCTGAGGACTATGAGAGAATCAGTTCCCTGCTTCTCTTCTCATCTGGTGGCAATCTTTGGTGTTCTTTGGCTTATAGATCTCTGCTTTCATCTTCACATGGAGTTTTCCTTGTGTGTGTCTCTTTGTTCAAATTTCCTCATTTTTAAGGACACTGATCATGGTGGATTAGGGCTACTTACACCAGTTTGACCTCATCTTAACTAATTATATCTGCAATGATCCTGTTTCATAATATGGTCACTTTCTGAGGTCCTGGAGGTTAGGACTTCAGTGTATGGATTTTTGGGGTAAAAGGACACATTTCACCCTTCATAACACGTACTTTTACTCATTGAATCCTGACCTCAACCATGCAAGGTGCCTGCTTTACACTGTTGTACCTGGTCACATAGTATCAGGCACTCAATTCAAAATGAATAAAGGAACAAGGGATTAGGATGCCTTTTTACAAGGTCCAGAATGTACAGAAAGATTACCCAAAGTCATGGAAGTGTCAAGTGGCAGAACTACAAATCAAACCCAGATTTAGTTACTTGAGTTAAATTTGAGTGACCTAGCGAACATGGGCTTCTCTCCACTGGCTAAATTGTGCTGTTCTCTCTGGCAGCACGTGCCTGCATCTTGCTCCAAGCATGAAGCAAGCTGTTCTTGCTTTGCAACATGGAGTATCAGGTTGATCATTTAGGACTTTGTTGTTCTATGCCCGGTACTTCTCCACTGGGAAAGTTGACAAACCCTCTTCTCATCTTCTAGCACACTAGCATGAAAGTTAACTTGTCAGCAATTAATCAACTAACAAATCAGCATCTTTCTACCTGTGGTACTCCATACTTGCCCCATCTGCCCAGGAAGGAAAACAGATGCTAAAGAAATGTCAGATTGTGCTGATTGCGTGGGGTGGTAACAAAACTGCCTGCATCAACACCCCATTCAGCCCTGGTGACACGCCTGCTAGTCCCTCCCTGCTCACACTCCTCCTGAACCTGTCCTGCACTCTACCAGAAGAATCTTTCTGCAAGATACCTTGCTCCATGTTGACATCCCACCTCCATCGCAGCCCACCAGTGGTTCCCCAGGGACCTTCAAGCTAGAGTTCAAACTGCTTCGTCACCAAGCCCCGCATGATCTGCTCCTGTTCACCCATCTAGCTTCGTCCTCTACCACACGCTCGTCTTTCATACTTGAAAGCATGACCAGACTACCTGGAGTTGCCTGAAGGTTCCATGCCTTTGTATAGTTCTGTCTAGTCTGCTTCCCTAACTTGACTGCTTTGCTGGCTCCACCCTCCAAACCTGAACTTTTGACATCATGCCTTTTGGGACAACATCCTGGGCTGCCCTTGGGATTATTTCCCATGCTGTTCCCTGCTACACTGCCTTGTACATGCCTTTTGTAAAAATGCATATCCCATGGCATCATGATTTATTTACATGTTTACGCATCTATCTCCTGGACTAGATTAATGATTTAAGACAACAGAGCCCATGTCCTCCTCATCTTTGTATCCCAGCACCTAAAAGGGCCTGATACATGGTTAATAATAATGAACGAATAATAATTAGAATTATAATAATAAAGAATATACTACTAATAATAAATGGATGAATTAATGAAGAATCCCAACACATAGCAAAATACATCTTCATAGCAAGGAATCCAAACAATTTCAAAGACCCTAGTTAGAAGGCTTATCCAGTGGTTTGTTAAAATCAGTAATACCATTTCTCAAGGGCTTCCTATGTTCAGATGCATTGCCATGTGCTTTATATACACCATCTCTAATCTTCACAACAACCTGCAGGGCAGATGTCATCATTCACCTTTTGTAGATCAGGAATCTGAAGTCCATTGATCACATATCAGTCAGTGGAAAGTCAGGATTAGAATTCAGGGCTCCCAGTTCACAGCCAGTGCTTGGAACACCACACTCCCTTTCTTTCTGCCCCTGTTAGAGGAAGGAGCCCCTTCCTTAGAACCATAGAACTGGATCCCTTAGGGCCCTTCTCCCTAGCTGAAAGAACAAAAACAAGTTGGCCTTTTTCCTGAGCCCATCTAGCTAGCCAGTAGCTGTGGGTAGGTGCCAGAGGGTTCATGCAAGTGAGTATTTTAAGATGTTCATTGAAGATAACTTAGTCACAGGGTTTGCTAACTTTTCAGGTAAAGCCAATTGGAGTGTGTTTGTGGCACCAAGCATTTGCATTGCTGTCGTCATAGTGGGCATTTTCTCAACGCGTTACTTCCGGCAAAAGTGAGTTGGTTACATTTTCCAATTTCAGCAATGTGATTTTTTAAAATGACAATAGCTGTTGCCACTATGCGTCAAAGAAACGGACGTTCTCATACATTGCTGGTAGCAGACTAAATTTATTCAACTTTCTTGGACAACAGTATTATGTTAAATTTTTTTTTAAAGTTTTAAAATAGACCTATGACCTATCAATTCCTAACTGGAAATTTAGTCTAAGTATATGCAGATATTTAATGGCAAATACGTTCACTGAAGTATTGTTCATTGAAGGAAAATATGAAATAACCTAAATGTCCAGTGATATGGGGTTGTTTTACTACATCACAATATATCTCATGCTGTATAGCATATTATATCCATTAAAGAGAAAATAAAATGATGTATTTGCAATATTACATTTTAAAAAGGTTGCAAAGCAGTATGTACTTTAAAAAGTACATGTACACATGCATACCTACATGTAAGACAGACCATTTAGCATTAAATTTGGTTCTATATGCTAAATAATAGGACTTAAACTAGCTAGCCCTGGACTTTCTCGCCCAGGCTAAGGAAGTAAATTCAGGTTAAGGGCTGGTGTGGTAGCTCTATAGTCACCAGGCATCTAGGCTCCTTTGATCTTTTTGTGCCATTATCCGGACTTGGCTTCCACAAGCTCACTTCATGGTCCAATGACTGCAGAACTATAGCCATCATGCCTGCATTCTACAACTATAGGGAGAAAGAAGCAAGGTACCCATATTTCCCTTTTCGGGAGCTTTTACATGAAGAAGTCAGACATGATACTTCTGATTACACATTGGCCAGAACTGGAGCAAGGGAGATTTAAAATTGCGGTCCTACAGCTGGGCTTGTTGTCATCCCAGTAAATCAGGGTCCTTTCCCTGAGGAAGAGGATGAGGGAGTATTGGGTAGTGATTAACGCTCTCTACCCCAAGGATATGCACCAAAATATTAATGAATGGTAGTTTACCAGGATATAGAATAACGGGATTTTAGTTCTATTTATTTTCTACAATTTCTTTAGGCATTATTTTGTAAAGAGAATTTTTTAGAGTTATTCGATAAAGAGTTTTCTTCAAATGTTGTGTAAAGTAAGAGAAGAGGTCAAAATGAAACTAGCTCAAAGTCATTCTACTAGCCATTGAACTTATCTGAAAGGCTTTACATTTATTGAAGCTCTCATATGTGATAGATACTTCAAAGCAGAGCTCTCTTTAGGTAGACTTTGAAAAAGTTGAATTCAAATAGAATCAAGTAGGATCACATTCATCCTCTTCAGGGAAATATTACCAGTTAGGGTGAAAGCTTTTTTGTTAAAAGAAAACAAACACCCCCAGATATATGGCTTTAAAAATAGTTTATTTCTCTCCCACATAATAGTCCTGAAGTAAGTCATCCAGGTTGGTTGGCAGCCATGCTCCACACAGTCATTAGGGACCCCGTTGTCTTCTGCTTTAGTGGCTTGGCATTCCTTGGACATTGTCTTCATCTGCATGATCTGTACTGGGTCACAGGTACCTCTGCTCACAGTTGTTCGGAGAGAAACCAGTCACACAGACACATCACTTGCTTCAAAGGGCTAAACATCCTGAAAGCTTTCCATTCTTATTAAACATCAAAGCTTATTAAAGCCAATTCTTCAAAAATGTTTCATATTCGCTTTGAATTTTTAAAAAATAATCAAAACATTTAACTCACATGCATTTATTAGAAACATTTTTAGGACTTTTTTCCTTTCATGTCATAAAAGTAATATAAACACATTTTAAGGTATTTTTAAAAAACCAGAGAGGATAAAGGAAAAAAGAACACCCATAGTTCTTCTGATCATCAAGTACAACTACTGTTAACAGTTTGGATATTTCCATATGGTATTTTTTTCCTAGGCATTTTTTTTTTAACATTGTTATTGTTCCTGTTTTGTTCTTTGTTGTGGTGGTTTTTGTTTTTGTTTTCCTTTTTTCCTTTTAGCATAATACTTTACCCGTTATTACAAACCTTAAAAAATTTTTTTTAGATTTACATCCAAGTTAGTTAGCATATAACAAACTCTTTATAAACATTTTAAACTAAATAGTAAGTTCTCCACAGGTGGGAACCATGTCTTCTTGTTTGTTTTTTCATCCCCAGGATATGGCATGTGCTCAACATAATTAGGGGTTCAGTCGGTGCTTGTTGAATGAATGCATGGCTGGACAGTGACAGCTAAACATTTGTTGAGTAAAAGTTCCATAATTTATTTAGCAAACTCCAAATGGTTGCATCATGACTCTATCATCTATCTGAACTTCAGAGAAAACTAGTCTAGCCTTGGATGATGCATCATCTTTCTCCTTCAGTGTTTTTTTATTTCATTCATTTGCACACTCCTACCATGAAATCACCGCACTAAGAACCGATGCTTCCATGCCACTGTGTGTGTGCATGCTTAACCAGATGTCATTGTTTTCTTTATCTATAGGGTATTTGTTCTCCTTTCAGCCCTCAGACCTCAGTGGTGTAGTAAAGAAATTCCAGACCCAGCCAATAGTACTTGGGCCAAGAAATACCCCACTGTGGAGGTAAGGTTATAATGCCTTAGTGGTGAATTGATAGAATTCCAGTGATCTAAGTTTCCCATTAGTTATCAGGAGACCTAGGTGCTTATTAGTCCCTATGGATAAGCTGAAGCCCCTAGTGCTAGGTTACTAACTGAGTCAACACTCCCATACACAGGAATTTTCTGAAGCTTATGCCCAAAAGACTAAAATACCCATAGCTTTTCATTCCTCTCTATGCCATAGGTTCCCTCCTCACCTCCTCACCTCAATTCTTCAAAAGACATAAAAAAGCAAGTATTTTTGCCATTTGCTGAGCACTAGCCTGACTCATCCAAATTTAAGAGAACTGAAGCTTTACTGTGACATTTCCTGTCCTGAGCATTGAACAGATAAATAGAGCTCAGACTATTTTGGCGTTGGCAGGAAGCCAGTCATTCCATTGTGCAAGGAGAAGGTTTTAAAGGAAAGGTTGCTCTGCTGGCAGATGGGAGAATGGAGAGTAAAGGATGGGAAGGGCATTGCCGCACAGCCCGAGGTGGTGAGAACAGCTCATGGGGGGCAAGCTGGTCATCTTGGGTGAGGGGTCTGGGAGTTGGAGGCATCTGGACATGGAGCAACACTGTGCATTTAAGGGGAGCCAATGGGACAAAGGCAGGATGCCAATATTCTTCCCGTTGCCCAGGACCTTGCAGCCCCACACTCTATTTCTCACACCTGCTAGACATTCTCCTCCAGGATTCTTCTCCTCAGTTATGCAGTGCATTCTCTCATCCACACCCTTCCTCAGGCCAGAAGGTACTGTACCAGCCACTGCTCAGGGAAAGAGCAGGTTTCAGCCGTGTCTGTCTCTGTGGGAATTGAGGTCACTGCAATTAGTGACTTTGAAATAAAGTTTGGGTGCAGACCCACCTCGCCACTCACCATGTGGATGGCCCTTGGGCAACCTGCCTGATGATCTGAGCCCAAGTTTCATCCTCTGTAAAACAGGAATTGATAATATCTCCCATGTATACTGTTTGTGAGGATTGAGTAAGATGCCATGTAAAGCACATGCATCATACAAGGCAAAGATCCTTCACTTTATTTCCGGAAAGACTCACACTTGCCATCTCCTTTCACTATTGAGGGATTTTGTCTCTGTTAAGTTACATTAACAAGAACAATAATAATAATAGTAGCTTTTATATATGTGCACATATGATTATATATTTATTTTATATATATTATATACATGATACGTAATTATATATAATATAGTATATAACTATATTATTAAATAATATATTCAGGGGTGCCTGGGTGGCTCAGTCAGTTAAGTAAATGACTCTTGATTTCAGCTCAGGTCATGACTCGAATTCATGAGATCGAGCCCCGTATCAGGCTCACACCGGGCATGGAGCCTCCCTGAGATTCCCTCTCTCCCACTTACACACATGCACTCTGTCTCTCAAAAAAATAATATATTCATGTTTATATATACAGGCACATGCCAGATTTATTGCAGATTTGGTTTCAAACCATAATAAAGCAAATACTGCAATAAAGGTAAATGACTTTTTGGGTTTCCTAGTAAAGTTATGTTTTTACTATAGTCTATTAAGTGTGCAATGCACTGTCTAAAAACATAACGTATATACCTTAATTTAAAAACACTTTATTACTAAAAAATGCTAATCCTCATCTGAGCTTTCAGCAAGTCATAATCACTCAACACAAATCACCAAAACAAATAATGAAGAAGTTTGAAATGTTGCAAGAATTACCAAAATATGACAGAAACACAAAGTGAGCAAATGCTGTTGGAAATATTATGCCAGTAGACTTTTTTGAAGCAGGATTGCCACAAACCTTCATTTTGTAAAAAAACAAAACAAAACACAACACAGTATCTGCAAAGTGCAATAAAGCCAAGCACAATGAGTTATATCTATTATACATACATATATATATATATATATAACTTTTATATGCCAGGCACTTAAAAAAACCTTTCTCAAGCATTAAAATCTAATCCATACAACAGCTTTATGAGGCTATACTATTGTTATGCCCATTTTTCAGATGAGAAAACTGAGGCACTGAGGACTAAGTAACTTGCCTAACGCTAGTCAGCTAAAATGGTGGATCCTGGATTCACATGCAAGTAGAATGTGCCATCTGCCTTTGTATTATAGGCTCTAAAAGATCTTTAAGCATAGGGTGAGCGGAGTATTTCTAGTAGTCAACACCTCTGAGCTGAACAGACTAACTGAAGAGGTATTCACACACTGGGCCCTCACTTGGTGGCAATCTTGCAATGATCTACGGTCATGCACTCAATAAGGACACCAATGCTAGTGTCAGAGGGGATTCAAGTACCAGGTGCTGAGTCAGCTGAGCTTTAAGATCCCTGTCTTCCAATGCTGACGTTCCACAGTCCCAAGTCCTAAGAGCCTGAAATAGCACAGTGGGAAGCAGCTCTGGGTCAGTCCCGGACACCTGGCTCCCAAACTTGTAGCTTTGGCGTCATGGTCTCTGTTTGCCTGTTTGAGCATGAGGGGATACAGAGGCAGACAAGGCCTATGAAGGGCCCATTAAAACCTAGAAGAAATGCTGAGAAAGACATACAAAGGGTTAGAGACAGTAACAAGGAAAAAGATAAAAGAAATTGCCATACATAGGCCTGAAGTTCATTGTAGCATTATAAATAGAAGCCAAAAAATTGGGCATAATGGAACCTGCCACCAGGGGAGCAGGTTAAACATGTGGGTACATCCATAAAACAGGATATTATGCAACTACTGAAAAAAAAAGAGATCTATAATGTGTCTAAAAGTCCCTAAGACACCTAAAGGTAAAAAAAAAAAAAAAAAAATTGTAACAGCTGTCTAAAGTGGGTTTCATTTGTATAAAGAGAGAAATTTTATATACACTCAACTCCAGCAATGTATAGGATATTTCTGGGAAGCCTACATAGGAAACTGATAATGTTGGTTGGCTTTGGGTAGTGACTTGGAGATAAGAGGGCCACTTAATTTGCATTACAGAGTCTCTCTTTCATTACAAAAAGATGTGCATATATATGTCTTTTGCAAAACAAACAAAAAAAACCCTAGTAAATTAGAAAATAAAATTTAGCTTAAACATGGCATCTGTGGTGATGGCCTTGAGGCAGCCTCAGAACCCCATGTCACTTGACCCTTGAAGTGGGCAGACTGCTTCTAAAGACCCTTCTCTCCCATTAGAGGCTGAGGCAGACATCAGAAGCACAATAGTCTTTCACCTCCAACAAAATTCTCAAGCCTTAGATCCCTGTACTACTTCTTAAGATGTGGCTAAAAAACAGGTCTTTAAGCTCTGGAGGGAAAGGCCAAATCATAAAGGCGACCACTAGGACGTTCTCCATTTTGAGCCTGTAGAAGCTAAACAATGCCCTTGAGATACCTGAGGACTTGCCCTAGGACATGTTACCCAGAGAGCCTGCTTTGTACACACTCTGAGGAGCAGGCTCTACCAATAAGGCCAAAGCCTTCAAGAAGGCAGAGCAAATGCCCCACTTATGGAAAAAAATAAGCCATTTCTGTACCCCGTATAGTCCCTCCCACATCTGGGGTAACCGTGTTTTGGCAGCCAAAGCAGAGAAAATGGCAGCTGTGCTTCCCAGAGCTGAAGGCCATCTTCCAAGCCAGACTGTTGTGCCAGGGCCAGTTTGAGTAACCATCAGAAAAGAACACTTCCCCCCACGCCCACCCCCCCAAAAAACCCCACACATGCACTTACCCTCTAGCTTGTCAGTGTCCTTTGTGGAAGTCTGTCCTGAGACCTCACCATCATTCACTTTTGGATGCTTGTCATGCTCAAGGAAAGGAAGGGGACATCAGAAGCAAGTCCAGACCAAAAACCACTCTTGCACAACTTGGCATTTGACAGATGAGGGAACAAAAAGCCAGAGAGGTTGATGGAGATTTCCCAGGCTATTGAATATCAGAGTTGGGAGTAGTCCTCAGGGTTTTCCCTGTCATCCTACTCTTCCCTTCAGGCATGAAAGATCTCTATTCGCAGATGGCTTACGGACATGTAAAAAACAAAACAAAACAAAAAAAATTGACCGTATAAAACATCATGTACAAAGGCCTTCATGAAAGAGGAAGGCATCAAGCAGAAAAAGGTGCAGAAAACAGGAGGGTGGGAGGCTAGCAGTGGAAGCCCAAGTGTGTTGGTGGCTTAGTAATGTGCTTAGTAAGACCAGGATGGTGTGCCTGAAAGTTTTTGAATGGAAATATGGGGAGGTAGAGGAAGGTGCAGGAACCTGACTGCCAAACTACAGGCTGGGAAGCTTCACTATGTAAGTCTGAGCTGTTAAAGGCTTTGGAACTCTGCTTTAAAAAGATCAAGCAGTGTGAAAGATAGTTTTGAGGGGGTAGGTAGAGCCCAATGAAGCCCAGAAAGAGAAATGTTAACAGAGTGGTTGGACCTGGAGGACTCAGGAATCTATAGTAAGTTTGGAAAGGAAAGAGACTGGACATTGAAGAACTGGTAACTGAAGTGATGCTGACCAAGAGAAGAGTAGAAAAAATTAGCTATAGGGGAAAAAAAGATGAAAATTTTTTCCAGAAGTTACTCCAGAGGGTCTTTCTTAAGAGCAGAACTGAGATTATTACCCTGAACTGTTTAGTTGTATCAAAGCTCAAACTCATTAGCATCCCTTAAAATTCTCTTCATCATGTGACCTTGTATTTCCAAAGCTTCCGTTTACCTGTCAAAAGAGAGAACTAGCATGTTCCAGAATAGACCAGTCCTCCTTGCCCATCACTTTCCTACCTGGAAAGTCTCTCAAGATTCAGCTCTAGTGTGACTTTTAAAGTCCTCCCTGCCTCCTCCCCCAGACGGAGGCAAGCTCAGCCTTCCCTTTGCACCCACCATGCTCCCTATCCTAAGAAATAGCTAGTGCAGTTGGACTCCTCAGAAATAGTCTGGTTGAAAGTTAAGTTTGGTAGGTAACCACTCATTGGCAGGGGGTTGAGAAGTCCATGGCTCCTGTCTGCTCCCTGACGATGTTAACTGTTTCACTCCTGCCACAAAGTCAAGGTCCCATGATGTCCCACCTAGAACCAATCAGGCGATGCAGGCTGCAAGGCCTTTCAAAACCCTGAAGTCAGTTGTCAAAGGATACTTCTGTAACAGAGCTGTATATTAGCCTGTTCCTCCCCTTTCTTAGGAGAAGATGCAGCTACCCTTGGACAGGCTCCTGACAGACTGGCCCACTCCTGAAGAACCTGAGCCTCTGGTCATCAGTGAAGTCCTGCATCAAGTGACCCCAGTCTTCAGACATCCTCATCACCCCAACTGGCCAGACAAGGGACAAGAAATCCAAGGTCACTATACCTCTGAGGAAGACACAGGATATAGTGCCTCAAGCCTACCACCTCCCAGAGCTCTCATAGCAGAGACAGGACTAGTGGATCTGTACAAGATGTTGGGGAGCAGGAGCCCTGACTCAAAGCCAGGACACCTAGCTGGCCCTGTGACAGTACTCCCAGTGGACTACCTTCCCACCCATGAGGGATACTTACCCTCCAACATAGAGTATCTTCCTTCACATGAAGCTCCTATAACTGATCCTCTGGAAGAACTAAAGCCTCAGCACATCTCTCTTTCCATTTTCCCCTCAAGTTCTCTTCACCCACTCACCTTTTCCTGTGATAAGCAGCTGACTCTGGATCGGTTAAAGATGGGGTGCAGCTCCCTCATGCTGTGAGTGGTGAAGCTTGGAAAGTCCATGTGCTCCCAGCCCCCAATGTGTCTCTCATCCCCAGCCCACAGTGCTCCAGTGGTCATCACCTCTGGGGTGCTGCTATCAGGTCTGTTTCCAAATAGAGGGCAAACAAAAAGCCCAGGGTTTGTCTTGGGAACTGAGAATTGGCTGTAACCCAGATGCCTGTCTTGCCTTCTCCAGAGCCTTAGGACTACAGTTAACCCTTGAACAATGTGAGGGTGAGGGGCACAGGCTTAAATCTGCATAACTTGTGACTCCTCAGAAAGTTAACCATTGTTCGTTTTTGACCACTCTTACTGGTAACATAAACACTTATTTTGTAGATGTATTTTATATACTGTATTCTTGAAGCTAGAGAAAAAAAATGTTAAGAAAATCGTAAGGAAAAAGATTTATAGTACCGTATTTATTGAAGAAAATCCACCTAAGTAGACCCACACAGTTCAAACTTGTGTTATCCAAGATTCAATGGTACACCGTGTGTACCTAGAGACTCCAATCTGGGTTCCCACAACTTTCTTTGCCAGGTTGGCCAGTAAAGGGAAATGATAGAATGGAAACCAAGGCTCTTACTAGCAAGGGCTAAGAATCCAAGCTTTATAAAGCTGCTACTCCATACCAAGTCATACACCTAGATCAGAAGCATCCAGTAGGCCTAAGGCAGAAATGTTCTCTACATTTCTTTACTGTTCGCTGCAGTTTATATGAACCACATTGGCTATTGACCACTTTGGAATGTCTAGTATGACTGAGAAGTGAATTTTGATTGTAATTAGTCACATATAGGAGGGCACAGGTCTAAATTACGGATCCACCAGTAAGAATTACAATGAGTCTTCAAAACAGATCAACCCAGTTTTACAGAGGAGGATGTAAAAGATCGTGGTGAACATCAGTATTACAAGGGCTCCCAAATGGTCATGACTGTTCTTATTTGTGAAAGCCTGTACAAATACACCTTTTTGCTAGTTTTCCTATTGTTTTATTTTGTCTTCACTCTCTTTCAGTGAATCAAGAACTTACTGGTGGAAAGTTCCTGTAAACCCGCAATATGACCTTGGGCAAACAGCTTCCCCTCTCTGAAATCCAATGTTTTGGAAAGGAGTGGGCCAAAGGCTTTCTGTCACCTTGTTTCCTCTTTCTGCTGTAGCAGCTGTTGCCTTCAGGATCAGGGCTATCTCAGGGTCTAATGGTTGCACTTATGTCAACCCTTTCTCCCCAAGGCATCCTGCTTTTCCTTCCTCAGGAAGACAGAACTGATGCTGAACTGAGCCTAGGAGGTAATTCTTTTTCCCAGCATGAACTTGAAACATGATACATGTTGTATTCACTTAAAGCTGTGGCCACTGGCTTGTCACCTTTCCCCACCCCATCCCTCCTTCTATCCCTTCACTGTAAGCCCTTCTGCTAAGCTGGTAAGGGAAGTCTTTTCAAAATGCTAATAGTACCCTTTCCAAAGTAACAGGATGAAAAGTCCAAGAAACCTTCTTAAATCCCTGTCAAGCCCAGGGCCTACACCCCAGCCTGATCCCAAACCAAACACTGGCACTGAGACAGCTTTGGTTTACCAAATGTCCCTCAGAGCTCTAAGAACTCAAGTGATGAACATTTGCTCTGCTTGTTCATGTTTAATTCTTTATGCTTCCTGCCATTCCAGATTTAATACAGTTCTTTCAGGCTTTCTTTGAATAGCTTAGTAAGTTCCTTCCTTACATCCCTATTCTACTCTATTTAGGTGCTGCTCAGCACCGCCACACATGGTTTCTTGAATCTCAGCAGCTTCAGCGTTTGTCTATATCCAGGATGCGGTAACCCTTGTTTGACTGTTTACAGTGGGTCGTAACAGACAAGGCCACCTCCTCAGAAGCAGGCTAACCTGTCACCTCTTGACAATGGGAGCCAACTTCTCTTGTTGCAATACCTGCTTTACCTAGCTCTGATTTTTCTTTTGCTGGCCTGATACCCATCTTAGTCATTCTTCCCCTCCCCACTCGGACCCAACACCCAACTCCCAGTCTCCCTATTACCCCTCTAGACCCTTTCCCTTTCCCAAGTGATACTGCAGTTATTTGTGTTCCTAGAAAGTAAAAATAAAGAATTTACTGGACTGTAAATAACTTGAAAGCAGGAACGATCTGCTTCCCTCACACCATACCTGGTTCACAGTAGGCTATCAGTAAAATTAAGGAGCCATCACCTACCACTGTTTTCACCTTGTTCCTTCTGTTCCAGAAGCCTAGCTGTGCCTGCTTCCTTTTGTTGGGACACTTAAATTTGTATTTGTTCTTCATTCCCAACATTCTACCCTACTGTTCACTGACAGCATTGCTATATAATACATGTAGCAATGGTTCTTATTTTAAAGACCTATTTGAGCATGCCTTTGGCTGCTCACTCTGCCAGATAAAATATCCTCTTTCCATGAATGACAGAGGATGGGTAACCCTGTTCTGCCCTTGCCAAGTAGTTTTTGATTACAATCCCCTCATCCTGCAGATGCAGTCAAAATACCAAATTGGGCTGCCTCCTTTAACCAGGACTAGGTGGAACTCATGAATATTCATACATATTCATACACCCAACTTTCATTACACAGGAAAATTAGCTATGATTTTAATCCTCACGCCTTCCATACATCCCAAAGCCAACACGGAAATCTCTGCTCTACTGAAACACATCAAACTCCTTAATTCTGAGACCTAAATACTACAAATAGAGTCCAAGTTTACTCTTAATGGATTCATGGGCATCTCCACCACTAATTCTTGTGCAGAGATTCTTATCTTACATTGCCCCTTGAAAGGGCCCTCTTTCCCAGAAGCTAGAGATTCTACTTCCTGGGTCTCTGTCTTCCCTTTAGGCAATAAGAAAGTCAAACTAGTGTTATCTAGTTCTTTCCCTTTACTGACTTTTCCCTTCTGTCCTAATTTCTCAGCTTCCATTAATAGCCCACAGCTGCAACTCACCAATGCCCTGAGGCCAGTGAAAAACATGCCAGCTAGGCACATTCTATTCTTGTCAATCCCCTATGTTCGATTCTTGGTTTTTCTCCATTAGGCTGTCTTTTTCCTTCATGATACAGTTGTGATCTGTTCCAATATCTCAGCTCAAGTCCTCCAAAGGAGCCCAGTTTTTCTCTTCCTAACCTGCAGGACTCCTGGACATTCATAGTATCCACCCTATGAAAGGCTGATAGGTGAACTCTCAAGTAAATCACTTCTCTAGAATTAAGAGATCAGAAAGGTTTCTTCCTTTCCACTAATAAAAGATAAGCAATTCAATCAATTGCCTGTCAGTGGAAAGAAGTCAGATCTTTACATCGCAGCCTATACTAAAGCTCCAATAAACTAAAACTTTGCAAAACACCACACCAAGTTAGATAAAAATAGTTGCAATATATGCCCCCAAATAACTAACTAAATTAGGTGCTCTTACAGACCGATATGAAAAAAGCCAACACTTTAAAATGGACTGAGTAGAGCCAACTCACAACACATGTAACTGCCTGGTAAGCATAAAACAATCACCTATAATCAAAGGAATGAAAGATAATGCCATTCTTCACGTATCAAATTAGAATAAACTGGTGCGCACAACCAGGAATGTTAGTTGGCTTTCTGGAAGCAGTTGGACAATAATATTCAATAAAATTTGAGTAAACCAACTCCACACCTAGCAATGCAGACTAAAGAACAGTATAAACATCAAATAGGATAAAGGACTGATCACACCATACATTAAAATGGAGAGGGGGGCCCAATGCCCTTCAGTAGGTACCTGGTTAAACCATAATCTATACAACAGTTTTATGGAATCTAAGATTCCACTAGTTTTAGGACACACCATTACTTTATGCTCTGAGTAGGAAAAAGTGCTAAACTCTAATATGCCATCAATTTCCATGATGGATGTTCCCCCTGCCCCCACCATTTTAATATGCCTGAAATTGGAATGGATCTTTGAACTGATGAAAAGCATACTATACATGCATTTTACAAGTATAATATTGGACATGGAAATGGTCAGTTTCAAAAGGCTGAATTGAATCATCTCACTTTTATAAATCAATGCAAAACAAACAAACAAACCCTGGAAGAATATACACCAAGATGCTGTAGTGGCTATCTCTAGCCATAGGTTTTTAAATTACATTCTTTTCACCAAAAACTCATTACTCTTGTAATAGGATAAAGTCAATAAAATATGAAGTTATTACCAATTTCCTTCCGAAGACTTGAAACAGTGGATCTAGAGACAGACCCTATTGAGCACTTTAAGCCCATGCTGCTTTCATCCTCCACCGTGTTTGGCACTTTCACTGACCATTAGTACTCCTGTCAGAGGGCACAGCAGAAAAGTAAAAAAGGCAAAGTAGATGACATGCTTGGTAAGGGTGGGGGTTAGAAATTTTAGGGTAATAACTTAAAGCAGTGGATCTTGGAAATACAAAGTTTTTATCATAAGCCAATTTTTCCCAAATCCCCATTCTAACAGGAATAATGACAGGTATCATCAAACAGTCCTTCGTACATGCAGTTTTGAAGGGTGTAATTAATGCAGTGCTCACCCTGACTGGTTAAGGTATAATACCCAATACTCAGGTGGGGAAACATACAAATTAAGTAACTTCTAAGTCATATAACTAGTACCTGATACTGGAGAGTCTTGTTTCAGAGAATAACCTTTATAATTCTTTCCTATGCAAAAGACTGCTCTACAAATTTATGTCAACTGGGGTTTTGACTATAGTTGACTATACTATAATTCCATAAAAATCTTTGATGCTATTTTTACTAGGTAACAAGAAACTGGCATTTCCATACTTTTAAAGTTCTACATCGTTATTTTTCTTGAGAAATCTACATAAAACCTTGGTAAATCTTAAATGACCAGAAAATATCTGGCACTCCTGAACTTGCTAATTTATCTCTCCAGCTAATCTAAGTCCTATAAGACACAGGCAGGCCACAGAAAGGAAGTAACTAACACTCCCAGTCAACTCCATTATTTAAAGGAAATTGATAAATGGAGTATTTAAAGCTACATATAAAAACATTATGCCTTTTCAATAGAAAAATAACCAGAGCAATATTGTCTTTAATTAAAATAGCAATTACTCTACTTAACTTACCTATTGATTTTTTCCAAGTAAAAGGCTCTCTTAGGGCTGCATTTGACTTAATATTTTTGCTTATGTGAATTGTTGAAACATTAATGTCCTTCCTCTGTTCTGTAGTAACTGACTCATTTTGCGAGGGGTCATTTATTTCAGCAGCAAAACCATTCTTAAGTTGGTTCTGCTGAGATTTCAATCACATCTGAGACACACAAACATATTTATGTGCTGTCATAGTTTACCTTTAAGTCAATTCATGCCTTTTTTAATTTCCACAAGTTTAAAGAATTCTTCCTTACGAGATCCTGGCCTTATGTAGGTAAAAGAATGTTATGTATCTTGTCAATTTTAGATATCTTACTACCTACCTAGAGGTTACTAGGACCCCAAGGGAATACTACAGTAACTATTAGGGAGTTTCTCAGAGAAGAAACTGTTCTCAAAGCCCTGAATTGTCACTGAAAAGGCCCTAACACCCCACAGCAGGATACTTTTACTAGTTCAAAAAACTGAAAACATTCCTTATAAACCGGGTGAAAACCAGTAACATAAGACATTTGTTCTTTATGAAAGAAAATCTCAATTCAGCTGCTAAAATGGCAATTATATACATCTTCCAACATTAGCGGACAATATGCCTTATGTCAAGCTGAGGGCACATTTCTTGTGCCATCTAAAACCAAGGAGCCTGGAGACACACATCCCTACCTCTCCCCAACCAAAAAACCTCTCTCAAGGTGAAAATAGAGGGCCATAAGATTTCATTTAGAAACAGAAATCTTACTTTATTCCACCACATAGAGAGTAAAAGATCATTTGTCCCTCTGTAGAAAATATTTTTCCTAAGTTTCTTCTCCTCATACTTGTATTACAACTTTGACTAGATTCCTTTGCATTCCTATACATTCCCTTTAGTTTACCCCTCCTGGTCTATGGCAGGGTAGATTTTCAGAGCAGCTGCAAAGACAATTTTTAGAAAACACCCACTTTGACCTGCTTGCAATAGACTAAAATAACTTGCAAGGATAATTAAGTCAGTAAGCCATTTCTCCAGCTATAGATGCAATCTTAAATCAATTCAAATTTTTCCTCAAAAAATCTGTAGCTATTTTAAAAATCTAATAACTCTAAGGAGCAAGACTGATGATCCTGAAAATAAGAGGAACATCCATACCCTCCTGTAACTGGAGGATGCTTGTTAAATTTCAATTCTTTAATCAACAATATATTGGCAATTTTCTCTTAATAAATTTTGTTCCTTTTCTCCTGAAGAGGAAATCTTCTCAGATGATTTCACTTAGCATTATTCAGCATCCAAAGCCCTTTTCTTCTTCTGTCAACATGACTTCCAGAGCTCTACCAAGACTCAAGAAGTGTGTTGGGGTTTGGGGGCGTCAGTCTAATTATTAAAAACATCGATTTACCAGATTTTGTTAACACAGTGACTAAATGCCACTCAATCTTCAAGGGATACATTAACAAAATATACCTGCTATGGATGCTGACTTCCTTCCCGGTGACCAGTAAAACTTACATCTTAAAAGTAGCTTTATCCAATCCAGTCTTCTCATGCATCCTTCAGAAGCTCTTTAGACTTTAACACTTAAATAAATGAAACCTTGGTAACTATGTACATGAATCAAGTTGAAACAAAATTATCAGTAGTTTTTGGAAAAGTTCTTCCTCTACTGGAAAAAAAAAAAGTGTGGAAGCTTCACTGGAAATTCAGAATTTCCAGGGAAAAGACAAACCATCTATCTATAAACAGAATGGTAACTGTGTTTAGTTCAATTCACCAATTATGAAAGCTTATACATTTTCAGCCATGAAACTGAGAGTTGATGAGGTGGTAGTGACAATCAGCATCTTCTTTAATGTGTTTAGTCATCAATTTCCACAACTACCTCTGGCAGTCTGAGCACTTTGAGAGTGTGGCTGCCAAACAAAGCAACATTTTGCTATGGATTACTACACCCTAGGTGTGAGACAAGGAATTCATTAAGTTCCCAAAACAAAGTTTCTGACATTATTCATCAGCTAATAAAAAATTCTAGTCCAATGTAACAAAACCAGGCAAACAAAAACCACATTCAGCTGGACCACTTCATACAACTCTTCACGCTAGGTAGATGGAAACCAGTGCCATTTCTTCAAACTAAGAGAGCTCTTTAAGTCCTAAAATCTTTAAGAGAAATGATCAGCTACAACTGTAACTGAAGGTAATATAGTGTAATCAGTACCATCCATTTTCCCTACTCAGTTCACCAAATATCAAAATCCTGAATATTAACTAGCCCTTTGCTCTCCACATTTCCATACCAGTAACACTGACAGCTGTTTAAGAAATAAAACCGTATCAAGATCAGTTCAGACCTTCTCTCTCAACACCTGGTATGTTATCCAAACAAGTTTTAAAACACCTGTTATTAATTAGAATTGTCAGGTATAACCAGGTATCTTTCATAGGTCTTCCAAGCACAAAGCTTAGCATACATAAGCACACTAGGAACTGCCACACCCAGCCAGAGAGCAAAAGGGACAAAGTTACTGATTTAAAACACTTTAAGTACCTACATAATTAACATATCAAACAAAAACATAATTAGGTAAATTATTTCCTAACTTGCATGAGTCATTTTTCATCTTTTCTTTCCTTCCATTCAGAAGTAAACAATTGACTCCTAGTTATTTATAAGGTAATCAATGGCACAAAATCGAAATTCTGCCCAAATGAATATTCTAAGCTCTGAGAAATGCAGTCCTCAAGAATCCAGTAATTGATAGATACCCCAGCTCAACCTATGAAGTTAATTAAAACAGACTTTTGTTACCTATATAAAATGTTCACAATTCTCAGCTCACTGAAAAATCACTACACATCAGAAAGAGCTTAGCATTGACAAAAACTGCCGAAACATGAAACATTAAACTATAATCATGGCATTAAGCATAATCTTATAGCGAATTTACTTTCCTAAACAACTTTCAGGAGAATATATTTGAGTTACAAGCTACATAACCTTTTTGAACAACAAGACCATCTTTACTTAAACAGGCTACCAGATACCTTGCCCTTATTCTGATTGTAGAAGTTAAGAGGTAACTTGCTTTAAAATACTTCTAACTTCACAACTTCCAGTGGGGTAGGATTTAATTTGTACCTAGAACTCTCACATGTTGACCTGGGAGTGATAGCTTAGATCAGGGGTCAGCAAAGATTTTCCATGAAGGGACATATGTTTCAAGCTTTGTGGGCTACATCTTCATATAGGATTAGTTTTTAACCCTTAAAAAATGTAGAAGTCATTCTTTGCTCAACTGTACAAAAGCAGGCCACAGGCTGAAGTCTGTGGACTCCTAGCTTAGATACAGAACTTAAACACTCATTTCCAATGTTAACTATCTCCCTGAAGCCAAAATCTTGATAGTAATAATGTATCTTTATATCATAACCATTTTATGAAATTAAACTTCTCATCCTTTAGTTACAATTTTTCTCTATATTCTTTGATCTAGTGAATTCCTCTCA
The DNA here is from genome assembly GCF_007474595.2 of Lynx canadensis. NCBI lineage: Eukaryota > Metazoa > Chordata > Mammalia > Carnivora > Felidae > Lynx > Lynx canadensis. The sequence continues at coordinate 55,399,330 of NC_044310.1, forward strand.
GCCTGAAACAGGCTTACTTCAATCACTCCTCCTACGACCTTCATATTTACCTAACTTAAAAATCATATAGGATTTAAGTTGAGGACATGTCCAAGGTAAACCTAGGCTGAGCAAAAAGGAACTGAACCCAGATTTCTAAAATCTGCCACTTAATAAACATCTTAATGATAAACTTTGACAGTTTTGTAAATCATGTTAATGAATTATTTCAATAATTTCTAGGTCTGAAACTTTGGTAAGAGATCATTTTACAAGTTGTTATTACTCTGTAAAGCATACTAGTAATCACATTTTGGGCCTTCGGCTAATTTGGAAATGGGACTTATGTTTAGACTTGCTAAACATAGGTTAATTTCAGAATTAGAAAAATATGGGTTATAATCTACTTTTTAAGTATTAATTTACTTTCTCTAGAAAGTAGAATTTACGTGTATTGGAAAGCCCTAGAATTTGCTATACCAGTTCCTTCAAAGTCGGGACAGCTATCCATTAATATATCTGATATAATCTTACCTTAAAATCACAATCATTCAGGTTCCAGGAGCTTCACACTTGTTTTAACCTTTTAATATTTTTGGTTCCTTCCACGTAATGCTAGTGCTCTTAAAGATGTGTTTTAAATATCCAATACACAATATTTAGATTTTGTATGAAACTTCCTAATGGCACAATAAAATTTTCCTATTTCAGTGCAATGATCTCTAGCAATTGGAAAAATAATACAATTAGAATGAGTACTTCATAGTCTCCCTTCAAACCTATACCAAGAAATAAGCCCCAAATATATTTACAACCCTAGGCTAGAGATGTGTCCTGCTTCCATGTTTAAAATAAAACTAAGTAACTGAATGTGTAGTACCTACTACATTTTAAAATCTTTCCTAATTCCACACAGGTCTCAAAAGACTATTAAACTAAAAAATAAACTAAATCCCAATTATGTGAATGCAAACTGAAAATGTCTTAGTAATAAATATCAACTCTGGCATTATTCCCATGTAAAAGCACCAAGATAAAAGTTTACTACAACATTCAGTCAGGGACCACTATTATTTAGAGACCTGTATTAAGGGATTTTTAGTATTGTATCATTTGTTTAAAAAAAAAAAAGTGGTATTCAGTATGATTAACTTTCACACTCAAAATGTGATTTGCTAAAAGAAATGCCAATTGTCCTGTTAATCCTTGAAATTCATTTTACAAGTTAAGAATTCAGCTTTCTAACTGAAATAGGTATCCCTTCCAAATGTGATCCAACAGCCTGGTTTAACAAAAACCCCACATAAACAAAATCTAAATATAAGGGGGGGGGAATGATTATTTTGGGGGTGCACACACAGGTCAGAAAACACGTAACGATAAATGGGCTCCTATTGGTTTTCATGACTTTTAAGAAGTGAGCATGAAAATAAAATCTTTATTTTCAGTTATTACCCACCAATAAGAGAAAGTTAGGTTCACAGTTTTAGCTCTTGACACAAAGTGAACTAGGAGGCAAATTTACATCCATCAGATACAACTAATGGACCAACTTTTTAAAGTTCAGGCTATCTTGAAAGCTTGCAACATACCAGATATTGCTGTATTCTACAGTGACAGAATGCCAGCAATGGCTGACACGAAGTAGAACTTGTGAAGTGTTTTTAATAGGAGGTGCTTTCTATAGGTTGCTAAAAAAAATCAAGGTTTACAAACATTACACGTCCAGAAACAAGTTTAAGGAACTTGGAAGTCTAACCACAATGATTTAGGAGGGTGTATGTTGCAATCTCAAGAGGGGTCAATAGTCCATATGGACTAAATTAATACTTGCCTCTGGGTAGCAGGTATGTTTGTAAATATAAAATTATATTAGACATTAGCACCAGTGCAGAACACGCTCAGCATCATAAGATCCAAAACACCAGCACAAAAGTTTATGCATCATTAAAAACCAATTACCTCCTTCCTAAGATGTCAAACTAACAGGTAACTAGATTACAAATCTAATCCAAATGAATAACTCTTGTACTGTACAATTTCTCTTTTAGAAGTATATGGGAGAATTAATCAGCTAAATAGCAGACATTCTGATTTAAGATCTTCAGTATTTTTAAAATTGGACATTACCATACACAGGTAGAAAATACTGAGTGACAAAAGATCTTTAAAACTGTACATTAAGTTCCTTTCCTGTTTACCAATAAATGTGACCAAAAAAAAAAAAAAAATCCTAGAATATCTGATCTGTTTGTTGAGAATTCTCTCCATGTATGTGGTGATGCTCCCATTCAAGGAACCCATTAACCTAATTTTCTGAGGAAGAGGTAAAAGATACTTACTTGTCACTTTCTGTGGAACAGTGATCTATCAACTTAAGACCAAAATTAATAGCAATATAGGAAATTCAGAAACAGTAAGATTTTTGGTTTATATTTCAAGGACGGTGCTGCTGTTCCAACCTTATAAAGTAAAGCTGTCTGCTCTCCAAATTCCAAAAATTAACATACCCCCGCCCCCCCCCAATCTTACCATACAAACCAGTGCCCTTTGGTTTCTTAAGAAAAAAGCAAGGGTTAAAAGGCTGTTGATAATGGAAGAACAATTTTGATTTGGGACCTTCCACACACAAATCATACTGAGTGGCCAGACACTTACTTTACAGAACAGTTTAAATAGTATGCAGTAGCCAAATCAACTTGTTCCACCCACCCTTTGGAGAGGAAAAAACCCAACACCCATAAAACTACTTCACTTGATAGGATGTGTACCAACAAGTAGCTTAAACCTTCACCAACAAGGTGTCTAGTTTGGTTTTTAAAATGGGGGACAGTCACACATTTTAAAAGTAAATATAGGTGAAATTGTCAATCAATTATAAATTTGAACCTAATGAACCATGCAGGAGCAAGGGTTAATAAACCAATGTGCTTTGAATTTGTTCAAGTACTGATAGTTCTGTATATAAAGATTTAGCATATATAACAGCTATCATGAGAAGTGAAAAAAGATTTTCCCCAGAAATGAAAATATTAAAACTAAGTTAAAATACATAAAGTAGTATTAGTATTTCACACAGCATAAAATTTGACAAATCAAAGTTTACATGACCCAGTTGACCATGTGTGAAAATGCAAAGCAGGTATTAAAACTGATATTATGTCCAATATTTAAAACCAGTTTGTAATTGAGAGAACATCTAAATCCTTAATTAAAAAACACAAATGAAGTGAAAGCTTTAAACTGGTACACACTGTTCACACCTATATTTCAAGTTTGGAAATGCATATTTGCAAGCAGCAATACAAAAGTATTCATGAAGAATGCATAATCTCTGAAAATTATGAAAACATCCCTGCTACCAATACATTTCTAAATACAAAACTGACTACCATATTGTTACTTCTGTGTAGCGAGAGAAGTTCATTTTCAAAACAGATAAAATTCAGTCTTTAGGTGTGAATGGTATGAATGACAGTCTTTTTTTTTTTTTTTTTAAATTCTTAAGTCGTTTGGGATCCTTAAGCATGCAAAACCTCAGATGGGAGGGTCCACAAAGGAACCAGGGTTGTCTTATGGCATCCAGTTAAGCCAGAGCTGGGAATGCCTCAGGGTCATCTACATCAGGAGCAGAAGCACTTGACTGAAAAAGAAAGAAACCAAAATGAACAATTCTAGAATCTTGGATTGCCAGTGTCTACATTCAGACACGCAACTCTAAAAAATCATGAGGTTAAATAAAATACTAAGTAAAATGTGGCAAAAGCTTTACTTAAAAGTCAAAGTTATGGATCAGAATAAAACTATAAATATTTACAATGAGCCTTGTCCTAAGTTTTTATCAAAACCTATAAAACTTGCTTAATAATATCATGGGTTTAGTTTTCTAAAAAATCACACAAGTAGACTCACATGGAATATGTGTGTGGAATTCTTACTTTGTTGTTTAGTAATTTTTTCCTCCCTTGCTCAATATGAATGGCATCAATTTGAAAGCAGGCTAAGAAACTTGTTACATAAAATGATTTAAGCAGCACATTCATCAGTGTTAGAAAGGGACCCAAGTGCTATTTATAAAGTACAAATAACAACAGAAATGTGTTGAAAGAGCCCATATACACAACAGTGATCTTTTTAAAAAAACCTGATGTCAGAGGAAGAAACAAGAAATTATCACCCATTATGGACAAGCATAAAATCTGTTATACTAATCTACCACTATAATCAAACACTGACAGACTAAATCAAGTAAATGGGTCCCCAATTTGCACATCAGGTGTTGAGAATTCAGGAAGGCATCATTGTTGTTTCCTAGCCATACCATTAGAGACAAAGAACTAACTTAACCCAAGTATTACCTCTAATACTTTAATAATATCTAGTCATGATACTTTGGCATCAAACAAATCAGAGTTCAAATTCATCAATTAGTAGGGCTTCTATCAAAATATTTCTTAAGAACTTGTTTCATGTCACACACACTGTGCAAGGCATTAGATTATAAAACTAGGACATGAATGAATTCAGCTTTCACACTATAGTAAAAAAAAAAAGTGACAATATCATCTTGTGTCACACAATTATGGACACAAATGTTATTAATGTTAACATTTAGCTGAGACCTAAAAAAAGCAGCAAAGAGTCAAGGCAAAGGAAGAGGCTGGCATTTCAAGTAGACCTTAGCAAAGGCCAAGAGTTAACTTGGTTCCCTGTATCTAAATTTCTCCTTCTGTAAAACAGGGATGTCAGTGTGCTAACAAGAATTAAGTACCTAAAATGCCTAGCACAGCACCATGACCAGCACCTAATAAGTACTGAACAAAGTGATAATTTTACTAGCAGCACAATTCAATCACTTTAAATACTTTAAACAAAAATACAGCCTAAAATGTAGTTTCTTGAAGGTATGTCTACTTCTTTTTTCTTCTATTCACATCCCCAAAATGGACATAGGGCACTGCTTTACCAAAGAGAGGTCTTCAAATTACTTAAAGAAGTCTTAAAATTACCTTGTCAGTTCTGCTGCCACGGTTTGGACGTCCACCACGCCCACGGCCACCTCGCCCTCCCCTGCCACCACGTCCTGGGCGGCCAAGGTCTCCAAAATTGATCTCCAGCTGAGACGTTATATCATTTGCTGGCTTCCGGAAATGATGGTCCATAACCGAATCTTCAGCATGAGCCTAAAAATTTAAGAGTGGGCCATGGGATGATTAATAGGAAAGCAACACCACTAATTTCTAAATAATTAACTTTCTTTTAAAAAGACCAAAATCCAATCTGCACTTTGTGTGAATATATCAAAAATGATATGTGTCCTTCAGATGAAGACTTCTGGATAGATGTAAGGTTTCTACTGGTGATTAACTGAATCCCTTTTTAAGTTATGAAGAAAACTCTGGCTCTGTACTCTTCCAAGTATGACTTGGGAAAAGAAGTCACGTATAAACTTCTCAGAATGCGTTTCTGTTCATGTACAACTATATGTTCTTCCCCATAAACTGGAGAACTACAGATTCAAATGAAACACAACTTTACATCAGGGAACCTTGAAAGCTAAGCACAAATAAATCCAAGCCTTAAATATAGCCAGGTAACCTTAAAGTCAACATGTTTGTGGAATCCAGATCCTCCTCTGTATTTATGTATAAGGTATACCACCCACTCTGCAAAACAAAACAAAAGCCAGAGAATTTTACACTGTTTAATTCTTAATTTCTTCCTATATGTTTGGGATGAATGTGTTTTAATTTTTTTTAATGTTTACTTTTTTTTTTTTTTTTTTAAATTTTTTTTTTTCAACGTTTATTTATTTTTTTGGGGACAGAGAGAGACAGAGCATGAACGGGGGAAGGGCAGAGAGAGAGGGAGACACAGAATCCGAAACAGGCTCCAGGCTCTGAGCCATCAGCCCAGAGCCCGACGCGGGGCTCGAACTCACGGACCGCGAGATCGTGACCTGGCTGAAGTCGGACGCTTAACCGACTGCGCCACCCAGGCGCCCCTAATGTTTACTTTTGAGAGAGAGCGAGAGAGAGAGAGTGCGCGCAAGCAGGGGAGGGGGAGATAGAGAGGGAGACACAGAATCCGAAGCAGGTTCCAGGCTCTGAGCTGTCAGCACAGAGCCGGATGCGGGGCTTGAACTCACAAGCCGTGGGATCATGACCAGAGCCGAAGTTGGATGCTTAACTGACTGAGCCACACAGGCACCCCGGGATGAATGGGTTTTAATCTTCTAGTTGGAAACTTTTCTTATACTACTTGAAAAGTATGTTTTAGTTTTCCTAAATACAGGTACAATCCTTTTCTGAAGGAACAATGAACATTTTGTTCTTCCTAAATGTTGTAACACTACAACTGTTAATAACTACCCTTTAAAGTACAAGTAAATTTTGTAGTTATATCTATGTTTTCACCCCTGTAATTGTCTAATATCCAAATTGTCATTCCTCAGTGCTAGGCCAACCTAATCTAAAAGGCAGTAGAAGGTTCTTTTTAGAATATCCATTTAAGTTAATGTTTAAATGTAAATCCACAAAACAACTGGCAAATTAAAGTCAATTATATATACGAATTGCTTAATTTTTAAACATTTGCTACTGCAAAGCAACAGTATCAATTCATTAATTAGAAGTGTTTTATAAGTTTCTAGAGCACAGAAGCAAAAAAGCCTAATTGATATACTACTGAAGCACCTCAAAGGTTGTACTACACTACTAAGGACAAAGTCTGGATGTTCAGGGCACATCCCTTTAAAGCAGCTAGAACAAATCTGCAGTTTTTTTTTCTAGAACCATGAAGGATAATCAGGAACTAAGAGCTCTGACTTCAGCTGTCAATTAACAACCTAATTCAGTTTTCCATTTCTAAAGTTTCTTGTTTTTCCTAACTACTAGTTTGTTGTGAGGATTAGGATATGTAAAAGAGAAAGAGCACTTAAAACATACTACAACAATCTTGAACACCTATACATAAACTGCAAGACCATATATGTCAATAAGGCCAGATCTAAACAGGTACCCACATCACAAAAGCAACATGAACAAAAAGGATCCAAATACATAAAAGTGGTTTGATAACAAACATGTCCTTGTTTTAAAGTTATTCATAACAAATTTCACAACTTAATTTTCAAAAATTTCTAATCATATAAATCAGTTTGTATAATTATTTTTGAAAAGTTCAATGTAAAATAGTACTTAAAACTACCATACCTAACCCAAGGTCTATAAAATGCATGAAGAGACTTCAGGGTATTCATGAATCATGTAAAATAGATCAGTATTTTGTGTATGTGTGTCTTGTTCTAGAGAAAAGTTCTATCGGGACCCCAAAAGTTACAAATCATTTTGTCAAGTTGCCTAAGTAAATCTTTCCCATTTTAACCTAAGCAGTTTAATAATTACTACAAATTAACAACCTCTCCAAGATGAACTTTCATGATTTTTTTAATCAGGAATCCTATTTGCTTAACCCTAATACACAACTTTATCTGCAAAAATTACAAAAAAAAATAACCAAAGGCATTCAAATGAAGCAAAAAGTTTTTTTTTTTCCTACAGGACTTGGCACTTAAGACAAAGTCCCCATTTTTATGGAGTCAATGCTTAAAAAATCATCTCTAAACCCAGAATATTTAAGTCTCTTCAACCTTTATTTCAAAATGTTTCCAAGTTTGTTTCACAGCTATTTGTTTAGAAAATTAAGATGCAATATCTTACCGAATCTTTTTATTGCAGGTTGCCTTAGTAACAAAAACATTTCAACTTCACTTTATAATCAAAATCTCACACTTGTACAAGCCCTAAATCATGGGCAATGGGCCATTCCTCTAAGAACCCGCCCCTATGACTGTTACCAAATCAAAAACCACCAACATGCCTTTTTCAAATATTTTTGTTAGTAAACCAATTTGCTGGTTCCTGTAAGACATCAATCCTCAGTAAAGGAAAACATTTTTTGAAGAGTCTTGATTATTATAAATGGCACAGGCAGAATTTGAAAAATTTAATACTAATGAAGCCACTAATTTATTTTAGATTAAACCACATGAATATGCAAATCTTTCAACTGATTCCCAGTTAGGCAAGACTTTTTAAATATTAGCACAACTCTGAAAAGACCTACCTTATTTCTAAGACACTAATTTTATGATACACAACTAACTGCTTTTTAGGAAAAAAACAAAACCACATTAGATACATTGTGGACTGATTAAAGGACTACTTTTCTTGACACATATAGTAATGCAATTTATTTCCTTTTTGAAAGTTTATCTACCCCAAATGATCCTAGGTAAAGGTTTTCTAAAAACAGATTACCCATGTCATATTTTAAAAAGTATAAATACAATTCAATACACATCTGAACATTTCCAAACACCACAAAACTTAATTTTACCTCTTCACTCTTTGACTTATGAAGAACAAATCCCTTCTTCCACTGCCCATCAGCACCTTCATTTGGTTTTCGGATATTAAATTCTACTTTTGCCCGGTCCTTATTTTGAATAGCTTTCCACTCATCCAAAGTCATTTCTTTTGGACCCTCTTCCTTTACTTCTTCAACTTCATTCTCCCTGTGAAAACATATTTGTTTTATAGCTGGTAGTTCTTTTAAAGCTGATAAAATCCTAATTTACAATTATAAGGAAGCAGCTAATCTTGACTAGTTGGTATTCTTTAAGAGACTACTCAAGGACAAGAAGACCCCAGTCCTCTTTGTAACCCAAAGGTTAACATGTAACTTGGTGGAGGCTAGAATTCAGTACTTGTTGAATTAGTGAAAGCATAGATAAACTGAGGAATATACAATTTTGAATTATCTTTACCTAAAATACACATTTCTTAAAAACATACTTCTTTAAAACCATACATACCCTTATGTGATTAAAATATTAGGCTTAGCTTCTCCTAAAACACTTTTTAATTTTCCTAATTTCCCACAATATAGAACTTATAACAAAAATATAGGCAATCATCTAGGATGACTGAACAACCAGGACTCATATTCTAGAATATAAAAGAACTATTCCTCTATCCTTTATCAACTAACGCTCATAGCAAAACAATTTTAAAAGCCAAGTACACCTATAAATCCAAAATCCTGTATACTCCAAACTTTCAAATCAACCTGACATGGACAGGAAACTGCAGCTTCACCAATACTGGAACCTTCCACAAAACACACCAATTTCAAAACTTAATACTAAATTAGTTAGAACTATTATATACTATCCTTTCCCTTTTTTTCAAAAACAAAGCATGGGCCTAGGAATCCATTATTTCAGTCTAATCTCAACTTGTAATTGTCACCAAACAAGTTGTTTGCTATTTTGGGAGCCTTGCTTCCTTCCAAAGATAGCAGGTGACTCAGTTAGCCTGAGAGCTCAAATATCTATCTCCCTCCCATGCTACTTTTCACTGTTCGACATATCCTATCTTAAAACTTCCTGTACCAAGTTTACACTTAATAAATGATACCTTGGCTAGCAATATCAAATCCAACTGTCACTTTGCAAATGAGAAAACTAAGGATCAAAAAAAGATCCTAGTTACTCCCAAGTCATGACACAGCCAAGAATAGAACTCAGCATACCTTTACCACGTCATGAGATCATGACCTCTATCTTCAAGGGTTGTTGTAACGATCAAATGAAATAAAATAAAGGCTCTGGGAACTAAATATAAGGGAGTTAATCAAAGTCAGCCTGTGACTCTTAATCAAAGCTATGCTTCCTAAATTTATACTTCCACATATAAGATGGAATACTATATTCAGATTCTCCCCTGCTCTAATGTCATAATCTTGATCTTCTTTAGCCCAAATACCCTCAATTGTATTCCTGGGTCCTGAGCGAAAGATTTGCTTGCAGTACACTATCAATACATTAATTTCTTCCGATAAACAGTTTTACCACTCAAAATTATGATTTCGTAGTTTCATATAAGTGAAATTTATATTACCCCAAGTGTAACAGATCACTTAATACCATGTATGTTTATCTACTCTAATAGTAAATTATTATTCTTTCTTCAAACAAACCCATGGAATATGATACTATTACCAATAATGGTTCACTGTAGGCGCAACTTTTGGAGAAAAAGAAGAAAAGCATCCCCTCTCTGACTGATTTAAATATACTCTGATTAAGATTACACAAACCCGGGGTGCCTGGGTGGCTCAGTGGGTTAAGCATCCAACTCTTGATTTTGGCTCAGGTCATGATCTCACGGTCGCATGTCAGGCTCTGCCGACTGTGGAGCCTGCTTGGGATTCTCGCTCTCCCTCACCCTCTGCCCCTCCCCCACTCGTGGGCTAGCCCTCTCTACATAAACAAAAACCCTAAATAACTAGCAATTACACAAACCCTAAATAACTGGCAATTCCAGACTTTAATCCATATTACTATATATAATAAATGACTGGCATGTAACTTCTGCTTGGGTTGATGGAAACTAGAGGAAGGCAGTAAATTATTTCCACCAGCATAACTTGAACTTTTACAATTCTTCCACCCTTGAATGAAAACTTCAAAACCAAGTCTTATATCTAAAAAACTCAGAAAATGAAAAGGATTAAGAAAGCCAGTAAATTAGTAACATATTCTGGCTCTTGCTCTCCTCATACATTTAAAAACAAGACAATAATGCTATGTTCCAAATTCTATGGGGGGGGGGAGGGGGGGAAGCCTTCAGAGACAGAGAAACCAATTTTAAAATGGTCACATTTTCTAGTTTTAAACTATTTTGGAATAAAATTTATATAGACTCCAAAGTACTACCACCTATGCACTCTAAATACTACAATTCTCTTATGTCAACCATTTGGTCTAATTTTTAGAAACCCCCAGTTTTAGCTTCCACCTATTCAATGTCTCTGGACAGCTATCATCACTAGGATTATTCATTACAACTTGTCTACCACATAAAGTATAGCTAAATAAAATGCAGGGCATCTTTTTCCTATTCTCCATTCTCAGGTTAAACAGTTAATTTTTGTTCTTAAGGTGAACAAGTATTACTGTTCATACTGTAAAATATGCATTTTCCTTATCTTTTAAAAGACAACAATGGTAATTTCAAATAGAAATATCCATTTCTATTTTTCAAGCCATTATAGTCCAATATAAAAATGTGTAAAGCAGTCCTCTAAATAGATACTATTTGAGGGATTGGGGCACCACAAAAGTCTCCGGTTAAAAACCACCAAATAGTAACATTAAACCTGCATGCTCTTTTCTTGGTAAAAACCCAAACTGATTGCAATGCTGGGGCATTACCAGTACACATAAAACCACTTACTTATTTTCAGTGTCTGCAACTGGATGTTCTTCACCTTCAGGTGTTTCCTCAGTCACATTTGATTGATCCAAGTCACTGCAATTATAAGATATTGGTTTCTGAATGTATTTTGGGGACTCTCTAAGGAAAAAAGAAAAAGAAAAGCATCTAGGTCCATTTACATGTAGCTGAAGAATTCTTTATACAAAAATGTTTTAAAGTCTTCACATTCCCTAACAATCTTTTCTTACTAAATAAACTTCCCGGTAGACCTAACAGAAAATAACTTAAAACTGCATACTAATTCCAAGTTATAGTTCAAGTACTTTATTCAAAAAGTAGCAGGACAGAGTAGCTTGCTCAAAAACAAAGTTTCAACAGCCTATCAAACTTTTCTAATGACCACACAGGTCAACAGCTAGAAAAGGAACTATTAAAAACATACAGGAAATCAGCATACCCAAATAACTTAAACGTAGGGTTTGAAAAGCTACACTGCCATATGAAAAGAAAAATGAACATCACATATATTAAAATATAGAAAAATTGGTCATTTGACATATTGTATTCAAATACATCCAACGAGATAGTATAAGGAAGTAGCTCAGATGAGAGCATCTGTTCTTGTCCTAGGACAAGTAAAACTTAATAGGTATAGATAAAACTCTAATAAAGTATAGAATCTTATTTAAGCATTATTTTAAAAATTCAGAATACCAACGTTAATTCATCTTTGACAGTTCCCCAGTTGTGAGAGCCGCTACCTCCACGTTTGTCTTCATGCTTCAGGCCACTGTAATGTGAAAAAGAACTAACAAAACTGAGTTAACATAGTACTCTTTAATTCTAGAAATTCAAATTTTGTCTAATTAAGGAAGCAAATTCACATGTAAAAATATAATAAAAACCTATATAAGACTTACGATCTATCACTTCCACTATGCCTATCAAATTCACGTTTGCCACGAGAATCAAATCCATCTCCTCGGCCCATTCCACGTCCACGGCCTCCTCGACCTCTTCCAAGACCACCACGGCCTCGGAGAGGCCGATCAATAATCGGTCTACAACAAACAAAAAAATATTATATACCTCCTCCAAGGTTTCCAGAAAAAAAAAAAAAAATAAGGAAAATTCATCCAAAGGCTCAAATGCAAAAACATATTTACTGGCTAATAATGCAGTGGTTAAACACGTTTCAGAAAATTCAAAACAATCTACTTCTAAACACAGAAATCAGAACTAGGAAGCTCCCCACAGACGAGAAATTTTTGCTTTCTCTAAAACTTTACTGCCAGTGCCTATACTTTTTCATGGTTATTCATTTCGCATTATAATCCAGTAAAACCACTACACCTCACCAATACACTTCAAAATAAAAATAAATGCATCTAATGTGCACAAGTCATCTGTTTTCCTATCAACAATTACCCAACAGGACTTTCCTGCTAACAACATCTGGGGACAGTAAGGAAAAGAATTATCCACTGATTCGATAGAAGTATTTCATTACAAGAAGTCCAAGACTGAACACTAAAAACTGTCACCAAAATGTTCATAGTAAAACAATGCATACACTCAGACATTTCTCTAAAAAACTGATCAATGTAACCAGCCACACTGCCACCTGGCAAATTATGCCCAATTTATAGCTTTGTGTTAATATATGACTCTATAAACTGACAAATATGAAGAAATTAAAAAATCTTGCCTATCAACTGAAAATTCTCCTCCTTCACCCTTTTCTTCAAGTGGCTTTTCAAATCGCCGTTCACGAGGTGGTCGCCTTTCTGGTCTCCTATCAATTATTTTCCCTTCACCCTGCAGCTGTTGATCAGGTCTTCTTCCAACACGTCTTATTCCTAAAATGATAAATAACCTGCATAAGCACAGTGTTTTTGCAACACAAAAAATTAGGCAGACTACCGAAAAGACAAAAAAAGAAAAAAAAAGTTGCTATTCTTTCAATCCACTATCCAGCACTTGCTGCTGAAAATGGCAAGTGGGCATCTCTATAAAGTATAAAAGTACTTCAGAGAAATTCCTATTTAAAGACAATAAATTTGTTTCAAACTTCTATTTAGTTTGCCAAATCATATCCCACTCCCTCCCCAAGCATTCCTGTAACTGACTTGTAAGTCATCAGGGTAGCCATTATTCCTCTCACTTTTCAAGATGCCACAATCCCTTAATTTAAAATTCCCACTTTTAGAAATTTTAGGCATATGATACATAGTGGCTTTCAACACACCAAAGATTAACACCAGTAGCCATTCATTAGTTAATACTGAAGCAAATCAACACACTCACCAGATAAGGACCCTCAGAAAAACAGTGAAGGCCACCTACTTTATTTTACATAATCTGGAGGAAATGAAACTAATTTCTATGCAATTACAAAACTGATAGGAAAACAAATGGCACAGAGGACTACATCTTCTAATTAACCAGAAAAAAGTACCATTTTCCTCTATTAATTTTTGTATGTATTCACATATGTATCCATCCATATCCATTCACAGGGACACACACTGAGAAAAAAAAAAAATACTGCTATGCAACCACTAGGAAATAGTCCAATCATTTCATTATTATAAATGGAGAGCTTTCTTTGTTTGCCCTTACAAGTATCTTTGTTTCCGAAGAATCTTTAAAAACCACACACACATAGATCCCTTTAAAAACAGTATTTAAGAAATAAAAACCATCACTAGGTGATGGCTAAAACATTTACTGATTTCCTCATTAGTTTTTTCCTGTGTCAGTGGCCCACAAAGGCAACCAATATGCATTATCAGTGGCCTCAAGTAGATTAAATTCATGACTGTAAAATTTCAGGTATGCCTAAACTCCTAAACCATAATTTCTGCCCGAGTCAAAAAGCAGCTGAGGAATTGGTTTTGTAACAGGATCTTAAGTTGATTCACTGATTCTAAGAAAGTGACCACCACCAGAATGCACCCAATCATTCAGTTGCTTGTAACTAAATTCAAATGGTAAATATCAAACTCTTAAATAAAATTTTAAGGTCCAATCCACATAAACTCTCAGGGTAGACCACAAATGTTAGATCGTAAGGCATCTTAAACAAATGCTGTCACAGGTATAGTGTATTGGGGTGGAGCTATGGAACCAGTCCTTTAATAATGATATTCAACAAGCCAAACACACCCAAATGAACAATGGCTTCCTTCCCCACCCAATATTCATTATTATGCTTACAGAACCTAAAAAATTTACTAAATAAATTCACCCAATGACAGATATTTTTAAAAATTCAAACTTTTCTTACCCTCTTATCTGCACTTGCAAACTCATTTGATTTGCAGTAGATTCCAGGCTTTCAATTAAAAAAAAAAAAAAAACTAAAAAACACCTTAGTCTACACTCTTAGCGATGTTCGGTGTCAGCTCTCAAATTCTTCAAATGGACAACTATGAAACTCATAAAATACGAAATACATATCTAAGATACTTCTAGCATTTGCCAGGACTTATCATCCAAAGGCAAAGAACACATGATTAGGTAGCAATTCTTCCCACTGCAAGAGGCAGGGAGACAGTTTACAGGTCTATCCTTCTCCAATGCCCACAACATCAACTGACAGGTAGTAGGGGTCTGAAATCTTTTTCATTCAACACTTTTCCTATATTTATATGCTTGTGTTTTATGCAATTTAAGGTTAACAAGTGAGTGCAATGTATTGCTGATCTGAAGAAAATGTTGACAGCTAATATGGAAGTTTTCCTAAGGAAAGGGTACAGAGTGTGAACTCAGTCCTGGTTATAAATTCATGAAGTAATTTCATAACTTTGTAACCTAAAATACTAGGTTTGAGGTTAAGAGCTTACCTCAAATGTGGGCTTTATGATCAAAACAACTGAGGAGTTTAAACCAATCTTCATGCTTTGAACATTCAAAATGGGTGAACACATTTACCTGGTACACTTTGATTTATACATTTGACTCAATTTTTTCACACTTTTTTTGGATTAGTGATCAAGGGGGTGACCTTGAGCAAAAAATAGTAAATAATTACACAGGTCTCTGTTACTCAACACAGAAATTAAATAATTATTCCACTGTGCTACAGGTTGCTTTAAAACTTAGATTAAATAGATACTTGGTCTAATCAATGTGCACACATGCTTTCCAACACTCCAAATTGTGCTTCTCCCCACCCTGTAATTTTAATACAAGAATTGTTTTGTTTTAGTCATCACATAGGTTCTTCATTCCAAGCATCACAGAAGTTCTGTATTAAAAAAAAAAAAAAATCCCAAAGCAAAGCCTAATATCATAATAAATCATAATTGTTGTGATTTTTAAAATTAGTTGAATCAATTCAACTAAAATGAGAAACTACTACTTTCACGAGCACGTGGCAGTGAAGAATAATTTCAACTTTCAACGTAAAAAGGCAACTCCAAAGATTCAGAGCTTAAGTTCTACACCTACCTGCTACCGATCGAGTACGCTTTTTTCTGATCCTCAACTGTTTTTGCTTTTTCATCCATCACAGAAGACAAACCAGCAATAAGAGAACGCAAAAATCAACCCCAAGACAACTGTGACCGGCCAATGAATCCTGACCATGCTTCATGCACATGTGGAGAAAAAGCTACAGACTCAAAGGAGCTCTGCCATGGCTAACATTGTGACAGCCTCTGCACTCATTTCACCACGAGGCCCAGGCGGGGCCACCAATATGAAATACTGAGAGGAGGGGTGACGGGACAGAGGACGAGCCTCAGGATTTCCTGCAATAACAGATCTTCGTTCAGAATTCCCGCTTCAGCTTGCTACAGTGTAACAAAATGTCTCTTCCCAAAAGCTTCCTTCACTCCAAGTTTATAGTTTTTAACAGTTAAGGGGATGGGGGGGGCAATAAAGTACATGTGGCACCTGGAACAGCAGCTTGCTCCACAGTATGATAGCGTAGGACACAGAACTAGCTCAGGTGCAAACTCCGACCCCCCCAGCTTTTCAGTGGGGTACTCCGCGCCATCGTGGGACAAGATGGCAGGAGAGAAGCCAACCGCACCTCAAAGCAGCCTCGGGAGAGCTCCGTGCAGCAAGAAGCTGTGGACCCCACACTTCCCCGTAACTACAAAAGCTTCAGCAAGTGGCTAGCTTCCCCGAACCTCGGTCCACGCGCTCGCCCGCCAAGGAATCCGGCGGGAAGGCAACAGCCTCCCAGGATCGCGAACACGCTCGAGGAGCAGCTTATCTCCAGAGCACGCTCCTCCGCTCAGAAACTGAAGCGGGAAGGGGATGGCTCCAGGATCCTTGCAGGTGGTTTGAACTTGGGGCTACCACGCTCCCAGCACCTTAGCGGGACCTGGCTTTTGTCGTGTGGAGGAAACGTGAGGAAATCGGCGGCAAAGTCTCCCGCGGACCCTCAGGACTCCAGAAGCAGGTGGTAGCCGTAAAGTCCCCTCGCTCCTTCCCTCCATCCCGGGTCTCCCCCACCTTCTACCACAGCTTTACCTTCTTTCTTAAGCGCCACGGGCGGCTGCGTCTCCTCTTTCTTGTCAACCACGCCGACGTTGGGGGGCAGTGGGTTCTTGCGGTCTTTCTGGGACTCTTTACGCAGCTGTTTGCCTGCCGCGTTGGAGTTGGTCTGGGCTGCGGCCTGAGCTGCGCTCTTGGCCCCGGGGCCCCCAACGCCGCCCCCGCCGGCTTCTTTTTTCTTGTTCTCTGCTGCCTTCAACACCTCAAAGGGGTCCGATTCGTCGTCAAATAACTGGTCGAATCGGTTGGTGACCACGCAGCCGAAGCCTTCCTGTAAGTGCCCAGGCATGATGGTGGCTCGGCGGCGCGTTCCTCCACGGATTGCAGCGGGCCGCGCCGAGCCAAGAGCGCCTGCTTCAGCTCTTCCCACAAGATGGCCGGGCCGAGAGAGGGGGGCCGTCTTCTCTTCCGGCGCCAGGCACACATCCGGGAGCGGCCAGCGCCGCACGGCACCACGGGGTATGTAGGCCAGAGTCGCTTTTCCTGAGGCGGCTCTCGGCTCCAAGACTACAAATCCCAGAATGCACGGCGCTGCAACTCTTCGCGCGCGCCTAAGAGGAGGGACCTCACGGAGGGAGTGGAGCGTGCGAGCTGAGGGCGGGGAAGCGCTGTGGTGGGCGGAGTCCTGCCACCTGCTCTTGCCACCCTTAAACTCTCTGGGTCTCGGGCAACGCTGAAAACAGGAAAACGAGACGGCGTATTTTTCTCGCGAAAGTTCTCTGTCTTTGGTTTTACTTACCCGCCTCCGGCCCAGGGCTAACTTTCCCCACCTCCCCGGGGAGGGTCAAGGTGACTCCAGATTTTACAATTAGAGACTCACAAACTTCCAGGGCTGGGAGGTTGCTGCCTCGCGCAGGCATATCCCGATCTGTTCCAAGTTCTTAGCTGCCCAGGTGTTGGAGTCGCCCTGTTGCACCGCCAATAATGAATCGAGACTCTTGTGTTTAAATGAAGGAGGAATACGCTTTCTCTCGCGGGGACGTGAACTCGGTTAGCAGAATGAAAAAGACCACTTGAACTATCACACAGGAGCATTGCGCGCCTTTCCTGAATGTTGCGATGGGTGCTTTACTTGCTGTTAACTCTTAACAGTGCAGCACTAGCTAGATATGGGGCAAACCTCAAAAAGGCACTGTTTGTAGGAACACTTTCTGAACTCGATCCAATTGTCCATCAGTGTCCGGCAAGGTAAGGTTGGTAAAATGTGTTCAAGAAATAATATTGTAAAGCATCTGAGTGTGTGGGGTGCTGAGAAATGCAGCGAGGAGAGGGAAATGTGTCAGCAAATTAATTGCTGTTATTAAAAGCGTTGATATTAGTTGAGAATAGTAAGGTCCATTAAGGCAATAGATGTCAGTGCATATTCAAGCATATTTGGTAACACTTAAAGAGTATTTAAATATATCACCATAACTTTTCAACCTTTTCCCATTTACACAAAATAGAAAATGTGTCTCTTATGTTCAAGGTGTTACAAATAACCTTAATCTCAACAACAGCTTGTTAGGTAGTTTCCCCTTTTCACAGCTGATGAAACCATTTCAGAGGTGAAATGAGTTACCAAATTCACACCTCTTTAAGTGCTAATGCCAGGAGGTAACCTAGTCTTCTAACTCCACTCTGAGACTGTTGACATCAACTTTTAAATCCAAACTCTGCCTTCTGATAGAGGTCAGTCCATTATTAGTTAATTTCCAATCTTTAATAAGATTTAAATACTGTTGCATGTCAGGCAGGGTATGTAAACGTGGCTGAATGTAATCTTATCAATTTCTGAGCAAATTTTAAATCAAATCCTTAACAGGGAAAACAAGAATCGTATTTCAGGCATGTGGCAGCAAGCCTGGTGATTTTCATGTTTCTAAATCCAGCCCCACTCCTCAAAGTCACTTATTTTTCTGTCATCTCAGCCCCTGCCACTTGCACCCCACCCGCTTCCACAAGCTCTGATTCTTGTGGTTCCTACCAAGACAAAAGGCAAGGAGCTTTTGACTGTATGCTTTGTGCCCCTTTGAAAATAGCTCAAGTGCAGTTTGGAAGATCTCCATGCTTTTAACACACCCTTTCTCTACCAAGGACTGTTAGTATTTGCATCTTTGAGGCATCTGCTACAGCTCCTTTTTACCTCTTTCTGGCCACTACAACAACAATAAGAGCGAAAACTTGGCATTTTACTGTGTGCTTGGTGCACTTTACATGTTGTATTTCATTTAATCCTCACATCAACTCTATGAGTAAGTTCATGTATTCCCTCTTTAAGGTGAGGAAAATGAAGTACAAAGAGACTAACTTACCTACTCTTACCACAGTCTGGGAAGTGGGGCAGGCCTATCCTTAGTAATTTTTTCCTATGTACAGATCCCCGGTTTCCTCAAACAGATCCGTATGACCACCAAGTATTATTACATTAGGAATATTATAGGAATATTATAGATAAGCTACACATAGGGGAACTGTGTAGCTATGAGTTTCTAAAGTTCACTTAATGCTCCTCAGAGAATTTTACCCATTAATATAACAAAAATAAAAACCTTTGGGGGGAAAAGGGAGAAACTTGTAAGTACTTTTAAGTTCCTTCTCTCCCTTTCTTCTTTCCTGGAATTTTGGTTAATATGGGAAAATTTTAAGGCCCATTTTTAAAGCACACAAATAAAGCTCAAAATGGCTATTCTTTTACTACAATCAGTTACTATTTTATAAGTGGTTATTTTCACTAATGTTTCCCTTCTCCTAAAAAGTTAAAATAGTCCTAAAAAATAGTCAGAAGTTCTTGCTACTTTCCATAGAAAAAATATTGGCTGAATAAACCACAAAGGAGGAGGAAAGGAGACTTCTTGGCAGATTTGTTACTCAAATTACAGGCATAAGTTGTAAAGTGAAAAGTGGTAAGATACCACTGATTAGAAATGTAGCCTAAAATATCAGGTCTCTGTAGCAATGCTTGAGTCACATATTGTTCTCTGAAAAATATTCATACAACTTCACAGCTTTATCTTTAGCAAGTTCTGTAAAGAGTTTTCTAGCAGTAAATTCTGAAAACTATCCAAATATCTTGATTAAATGTCGAATATAGTTACCTAATGTTAATGAAACTGAGAATAAGAATATTATACATCCTTCCAGTCCTCACTTTTAGGATTCTGATACTCAATTCTCAACCACACTGCAACTTGTTTTTACTCATTTCTTAATAATCTCAATCCTCTATCGCTAACTGTTGCTAAATTAAAATAATAATTGCTAACAACTACTACAATTTGAGCATTTACTATGTTCTTGACATCTTGTGCTAAATTCCCTACATGCATTATTTCCTTTAATTCTCAGAATAACATTATGTAGTAATTAGTTTCACTACCTCTGTCTCCCTTTTACAGATAGGGACACTGAAGTTAAGTGTCTCTCCCAAGTTCACATTGCCTGAAACAGTCCAGGCAGTCTGATCGCACAGCCTGGGCACCCAACTATTATACTTGTGAGGGCCATGGCAGAGGGAACAAAGTGTTACCTCTTTATAGTGCTATCGTCTAATAGTAAAACTATTATTCTAACACTTTGGGGACACTAGATACAGGCACCACATAAATGTAAATAAAAGACTAATTTTTAGTGTACTCTAAATACATTATGCATTTTTAAAACAAAAGCAGTAAAGGTGGTACTTGTGAAGAAAAGGGCAAATCTGTGTGTGAGGATGCAATGCTAAGCATAAAATTGCAAGTCTACGCTCTTGCTAAAATTAGAATATCTAAGCTAAAAATAGAAATATTATACTCTCTATTTTGCCACCTCAAACTCACTTTGAAGTTTGATCCTCTTAATTTTAAACATCCCTTCCTTTTATTTCCCTGCATTATACTCTTAAAAACAAAAAGATTTATTGAGGTATAATTCACAGGTCATACATAATTCACCTGTCTAAAGGGTACTATTCAAAGTTTTTTGGTATCCCCACAGAATTGTGCAACCATTGCTGCTACCTAATTTTAGAACATTTTTATCGTTCCAAAAAGAAACCAATACCAATTAACATTCACTTCCCATTCCCTCCACCCCCCAGTCCTAGGCAACCACTTATCTACTTTCTGTCTCATTGATTTACCTATTCTGGATATCTCATATAAATGAGATGGTCTTTTGCGACTGGCATCTTTCACTTAGCATAATGTTTTCTAGGTTCATTCATATTGTAGTATGTGTCAGTATTTTATTTCTTTTTATGGCTGAATAATATTCTATTATATAGATAGATGACATTTTAATTATCCATTTACCAGCTGATGGACATTTGAGCTACTTCTGTTTTTTCCTCTGTTTTGCTTTTGTGAATATTTGTTTACAGGGCTTGTATGGACATGTTTATATGGACCATATAACCCAACAATTCCATTCATATATATATGAATGGAATTGTTGGGTTATATGGTAACTCTGTGTTTCATATTTTGAAGAGTTAAGCTGTTTTCCAAAGAGGCTACACCATGTTACAATCACACCAACACTTATGAAGGTTCTAATTTCTCCACATCCTCACTAATGCTTGTTTCGTCTTTTTGATAATGGCCATCCTAGTGAGTGAGTGTGAAGCTATATCTCATTGTAGCTTTGATTTATATTTCCCTAATGGCTAATGATGTGCTTTTCACATGCTGATTGGCCATCTTTGTATCTTCTTTGGAGAATGTCTATCTATATTTTAACTGGTGTATTTATCTTTTTATTATTGAATTGAAAGAATTCTTCATATAGTCTAGATTTCGAGTGCCTTATCAGTTATATGATTTGTAAATATTTTACCCCATTTTGTAGGCTGACTTTTCACTTTCCTGGTGGTAACCTCTACAGCATAAAAGCTTTTTATTTGATGTGGTCTTTTGTGAAGTTCAATTTATCTGTTTTTCTTTTGTCACTTATACTTTTGTTGTCATATCTAACATGGGTTTATCTAACTCAAGATCACAAAGATTTCATCTATGCCTTCTTCTAAAAGTTTTAGATATTTTTTACAGTTTTAGCTTTACATTTAGGCCTATTTATCCATTTTAAAATGATTTTTTGTTTCACATATACCCTTTCCTTTTAATTTAAGTTAATTTTGAATATGTCAAACCAAAAAGAAGAACTTTAGGAGAAAAAAAAGATACTGTTATTACTCATCTTATTTTTTAAAAAAATTTTAATGTTTATTTATTTTTGAGAGAGACAGAGAGAGAAAGAGAGAATGAGTGGGGGAGGAGCAGGGAGAGAGGGCTACACAGAATCCAAAGCAGGCTGTAGGCTCTGAGCTGTCAGCACAGAGCCAGACACAGGGGTCAGACCCACCAACCACAAGATCATGACTTGAGCCGAAGTCAGATGCTTAACCAACTGAGTCACCCAGGTACCCCATCTTATTTTTTTAAAAAACATTTTATTTTGGGCATTATAATAAATAGCATGTTTTTAGGTTTAATACATCCAATGAAGCTCCAAATGCATCTGTAAAAACCCCTTTGGAAATTGAAAATATAGTTCACACTTAATACTACCTATTCATTCTGATAGTAAACATTTAATTCAACAATTATTTATTAAACACCCACTAGTGTGTCAAGCACTGTTCTGAGCCCCGAGGATTATGTCGTGAACAAAATAGGCAAGGCTTTCATTTTCATGGAGTTTACACACTGGAGGAAAGAAGCAAAGAGAAAACAAGTAAACAGATACATCACTAAGGTTATTTGCAAAGTGATAAGTACTGTGAGAGTGTAATGTGAGGGAGGGACAACTTTTTTGGATTGCATGGTCAGAAAGCCTTCTGTGCTGAGGTCTGAATCATGAGAAGACACCAGCATTGCAATGATTTAGTAAAAAAAAAAGAAGGAGGAGGAGGAGGAGGAGGGAGGAAGAGGGGACTGAAAGCAAGAGACCAAGAGTTAGGAAAGAGCTTGTAGGTTTCAAGACAAAAAAACAAGAGCAGAACCAAATATCTCTGAATGTCTGTAGGCAAAAGAGCACAAGATTGGGATGGCAGACTGTAAGTCAGATCTTGAAGTGAATACAAGGATAATTAAGACTGTGTATGCTTCCAGTTTCCTTTTTTTTTTTTTAATTTTAATATTTCTTTATTTTTGAGAGAGTGCAGGCAGGCAAGGGGCAGAGAGAGGGGGACAGAGGATCTGAAGCAGGCTCTGCACTGACAGGATGACAGTAATGAGCCTGATATGGGGCTTGAACTCACAAACCGTGAGATCATGACCTGAGCTGAAGTCAGATGCTCAACTGATTGAGCCACCCAGCTGCACCAACCGCCCCCCCCCCCAGTTTCCTTTTTAAAGAAGAATCCTCAGCTAACATGGTAATAAAATTTTAAATTTAGATGAGGAAAATATTCTGTAATCAAAATTAGCATTTCTTATTCTAAAGAGGCCAGATCAACACATTCTTGAAATTCTGACCCACTACCTGAGGCATTGGGAGGCATTCCTACTTGATCCAGTGGGAACTCAAACATCATTTTATTTTTTTACTAAGAGAAAGCCAGCCCCCCTCCCCATACTCCAACTATTGTTGGCTTCTGTGAAGTGGATTAGAGGAAACGACACCAAAGATTGTTGGCAGAAGCTTTCTTCAATAGTGATATCAGATTATTTATCAGGAGTTACCGAAGAGCTGAGACAGAACATGTCCAGGTGTTATCCCTAAAACTGAAAAATCAGAAGAGATAATTAATTATAAGCACAATGCTCAACCATAATAAGCACTTAATAAATGGTAGCTATTATCTCAATAGCTTTGGCTGATCTTCAGTGATACTACTCTTGATTGCTGGCCGGAGTCTCTTAGGTTTCTGTTGCTCCCAAAGCAAACAAATGATAAGGGTATGGGGAGATGAAGCCTCCGTCCTCCACAGTTAATGTTCACAGGTGGAGATTATGTGTAGAAACTTTGGAGCAAATTTTGTATATGCAGAGATCACAGGTTAGGCAGAGATACAGGTGTGAGGGCTATGCGCCCTTACTGCCTACCACCACCACTGGGAGTTTCTTCCTTCCTCTAGTGCCAACTTTGTAAAAACTCTACAGAGCACTGTACTAGGTGCTTTAAATGTACTTTATTATCATATAATCAACTTTGAGGTAGGATTATTACCTATACTAAATATGAGACCAACAAATGATAAAACTGGATTTGAATTCAATTCCACTCAGCTCCAAAAACTCATGTTCTTTCCATTATGCTACCAGTACTTCTCAAATTTTTCCAACTAAGTACCCATAATACCTAGAAGGATACCATTTTTGAGGGCAATGTAGAATTGTCCTCATTCTTCCATTCTCCTCTTATCAGTCATTACATTCCAACAGTTCTTCCTATATCCCGCAAACATCTCCTCTTCTCCATCTCCATGGCCAGCACTCCAGTGCAGCCTATCTACGAGTATCACTGTAATGGATGACCCTGACTTCATATTTCATCCTGGTCTGGATTACAGATCATATCATTCCGAGACTTGACAGTTCTTCCCCTATTACATACAAGATAAAGTCCAAAACCCTCAGCAAAGCACTGAAGGCCCTTAATAATCTGTTACTACCTTCTTTCCAGCCTCCCATCCCATGCACCCTAACCCTCAAACCCTATAAGACTAACTCACTCTACCCCATGCACATGCACATACTCCATATCCTTTCACATCCTGTTCCAAGAATTCTTGTGGCAAATTCCCTCTTATCTACCAGGTCTCCCCTTGAGTTCACTTCCTGTGAGAAGCCTCCTGACCCTTAAACATCATGTTCCCTTGTCCTACCATGTGCTCTAATATTACCCATTTCTACCCCCATTTGCACTACTCACCATGCTGCATTATCATTGTCCAATTTACCTCTTCCAGTAGTTTGTAAATATTTGTAGTGGGGTTGTTTTGTTTAGCTGTTTGCCCCCAGTGCTGTGCTTAGCACATAAATCTCTCTATTGAAAGAATGTGCCCCTTTTTCCCCCCACTAGATTATAAACTTTTATTTCTAGTGCCTAGCACACTTCTAGTTCCTAAATATCTGTTCAATGATACTTCATGCTTATTGAGCATTTACTATGTGCCTGGCATAATCTAAATAATATTTAATGTGGATTAACTCATTTAAAACTCATAATAACTGTGTGAAGTCAATGTTATCATTAACCCATTTTACATAAGGAACCTGAGACACAGAAAGTTTCAATAACAAGCAATGTGACCTTGAGCAAGTAAATGGCAAAACCACCATTCAGAGTACAGTTGATCCTTGAACAACACAGATTTGAACTGTGCAGGTCTACTTGCTTGTGGGCTTTTTTTTTTTTCATTAAATGCAGTATAAGATTTCTTTTTTAAAAAATTTTTTTAACATTTATTTTATTTTTGGGGCGCCTGGGTGGCGCAGTCGGTTAAGCGTCCGACTTCAGCCAGGTCACGATCTCGCGGTCCGTGAGTTCGAGCCCCGCGTCGGGCTCTGGGCTGATGGCTCAGAGCCTGGAGCCTGTTTCCGATTCTGTGTCTCCCTCTCTCTCTGCTCCTCCCCCGTTCATGCTCTGTCTCTCTCTGTCCCAAAAATAAATAAACGTTGAAAAAAAAAATTTAACATTTATTTTATTTTTGAAAGACAGACAGAGAGAGAGAGAGCAGGGGAGAGGGAGAGAGGGAGACACAGAATCTGAAGCAGGCTCCAGGCTTCTGAGCTGTCAGCACAGAGTCCGACGCGGGGCTCGAACCCACAAACTGTGAGATCGTGACCTGAGCCGAAGTCTGACACTCAACTGACTGAGCCACCCAGGTGCCCCTTCATTAAGTGCAGTATAGTATTATAAATATTTTCTCTTCTTTATTATTTTAATAACATTTTTCTTTTCTCTAGCTTACATTATTGTAAGAATGAAGTATAAAAGACGTATGCAAAATATGTGTTAAAGGACTGTTATATTATTGGTAAGACTTCCTGCCAACAGCAGGCTACCAATAGTTAAGTTTGGGGGGAGTCAAAAATTATATGCAGATTTTTGACTACGTGGGGGTTGGTCCCTCTGACCCCTGAGTTCAAGGATCAACTGTAGTCTGGTTCCAATATCTGCACTCTGACGCTATGCCATGTTGCCTATATGTGTCTGTCCAGTGAGGGATGAATAAATAGAATCCTTTCCAGTTTCTACAGGAACAAAAGCCCAAGAGTCCTGAGCCTACTTAAGGAGGGATAAAGGAACCTATACAAAGAGGTTCTTAATTTCTCATAGATTTCATTGCGAATGGTTGAAATAACTGTGAGAACTTCAGGTACGTTAGAGGCAGTATAAGCAACAGTGAGTTAGAGCCATCATGCCAGTTGTTGGCAGAGCCTTGTGCCTAAGGCTTTGTAAAGTTGACTCCCATGGTGGACTGCTGTGAGATTAAAGGCCCTCCTATCAAACCATCACCCCACTTCATAGCCTCGTGTGTGTGGCTCAGTTCTTAAGCTCTTTATCCTCGGTTTATCTATTAAACAGAGATATCATGGTTAGGATCTTTTAGGATTGTGGGGACTCAGTGAGTTAAGATATGTAAATCACTTAGAGCAGAGCATGCAATTAAGTACTTGAAGAAAGAAAAAGGAGGAGGAAAAAGTGTTTCCGCTTACGGAGGGTCAGTAACGCCAAGTGGTCACGTCAGTGGTTTGTGAATAGCTGCCAGCACCTTTTCTAAATGAGTGAAAGAGGGAGAGAAAGGATCCAGACTTAAGCCAATTCTTTGCTACTTTACATCAAGTTTGGGAATTAAATGTTAGGAAAGAGAAGGCCACTGTAAACTTTTGCTTAAAGGGAAAGGTTGGGGACAAAACACAAGTAAATAATCACCTTAGGGATTCTCCATAGCTCATCAAGAAATGCCTGATCGTTTTTTTTATACTTAGAGATACCTCTCTTTTGAGGAATTTAAGTGGCTTTTAAAATTAGACAGAGCTTGGGGGCTCTTGAGTGGCTCAATTGGTTAAGCGTCTGACTTCAGCTCAGGTCATGATCTTGCAGTTCATGAGTTTGATCCCCATGTTCGGCTCTATGCTGATAGCTTGGAACCTGGAGCCTGCTTTGGAATCTGTGACTCCCCCCCCCCCCCGCCTGTGTGTGTGTGTGTGTGTGTGTGTGTGTGTGTGTCTCTCTCTCTCTCTCTCTCTCTCTCTCTCCCTCCCCCCCTCCCCCCCCCCCCCCCCCCCCCCCCGCCCCTTCCCGGCTAGTGCTCTGTCTCTCAAAAAATCAACGTTAAAAAAATTTTTTTAATGAAAAAAATTAAAATTAGACAAATTTTCTAGCTCAAGGGGATACTGAATTCTGTTAATCCTTTTGTGGCTATGTTTCCTCCTTTTCCTCAATCACCTTTTTACTTCCTTTCCTCTGCAGCTACAAATTTCCCTCACAAACTGCTTTTTCAGATACATTTCTACTAGTGAGCTCCCTGAGTTCTTTTTTGTTTATTTTGAGAGGAAATGGTTAAAAATGAAAGTAGAAGAAAACAGAGGAATACTCAGTCCCCTTGGCTGCCTGCCAGGAAAAATGCCAAATGTCAGAGGCCTTGATGAAAGCGACCCAGCCACAAGCACGAGGGATTGGCCCACCACAAGATTATCCTCCAGGGGAATTTATACCACAGCCTAAAAATTGGACGGCCTTGGGAACTTTCTCCTAATAAGGTCCTACAACTGGACCTGATAGTAAAATATTAAGCTTAAGCTCTCAAATCATTAAACAAGAGCCTGGGATCTCAGGTTACATGCAAAGGGTTTAGATATATGAATATTTTAATCTGTCTGGGAAGCCGTATAACACATTGCGGAAGCACAGGCCCTGGTGTCAGAAAGACCTTGGTTTGGATTCTGGCCCACCACTTGTCACCTTGGTGATTTTGCACAAATGGCTTATTCTCACCCAACTAGTATGTCTTAATTTTTAATATTAAGAATAATACAAGATCCACCTCAGAGGGTTGTAGTGAGGATTAAATTAAAATTCCTAACACTTTTAAGTACCCTGCTCAGCAAATGTTAATTACCACGACTTAGACTAGTTTTGCTAGCCCTCAACATTGACAGGTGGAAACCAATACCTCATACTATAGCTTCTAGGACCATGCCACCCTTAGGTTGTTTTCATTATGTCTGCACCAGTAAGTAATCCCAGAGGGTTTGAGGGGTTCTAATAACTCAACCTTGAGTTTCTAGGGCAAAGGAAACCTAAAAGGGAGTAACTTGAATCAAAGACAAGTGATAGACTTCTTAATAACAGGACCTTTTTGAACACCTAATACATTATTTTACCTAATCATCACAATAGCCTCTATGGGAGAATCACTAGAATTCATAAATAAAGACACAGAAGCTCTCAGAGGTTTACCTACCTAGTCAGTGGAAGAATTGGGATTTATCCCAGAATTATCAAATACCAAACCTTCTCTTTCATCTCTGCTATAAAGTCTTGGAGCTGAAAGCTTCAAGACTTAGCAATGTATTCTAGAAAAGCTCAATATTTTTACTCAACTGAAGTGTGACAAAAAATCAAAAAGTAGTTCCTCTCGGCAGTCCCTTACCCACCTCAAGATCAGAATCTTCCTTAATGGTATGCTTCTTATAGACACATGCTTGATTAGAAGAAATTCTGAGCAAGACCCATTTTAATCATTTTAGAAAGATACCAAAAGACAGGACCAATACCCTGAAGCTGTTTGTCTATCTACATTTGGTAATGAATGCCTACCAACAGGACAGAGCTTGCAGGAAAGGCTGAGAGACAGAGCACCCAAGTGTAGAAATGGTGTGCCTCAAATAGAATAGCCCTGTGGCAGAATGTATTTTTTTTTAAGATGAACACAACAATGTCTTATCCCACGTGCTCTTCTGCAATGTTATCTTGCAACACCCCAATATGAGGTGGAGTTCAACACACTTACCCTTGAGTCTGGGCTGGTCTTAATGATTTGCTTGACCGATCAAATGTGTTGCAAGTGACAAGACATATTGGGTCTTCCAAGGTTGTGTCATTAGAAGCATCTCAGCTTTGGCTTGGGTCTCTTGAACGACTCACCCTTGAAATACTCTCAGAAGCCCAGGCCATATAGGTAAGTCCTGTGTGGGGACTCCAGGTGACAGCCCCAGCAGAGCTCCCAGTTAACAGCCAGCATCAGCTGTCAGCCTTGTGAGTCAGGCGTCTTGAATATCCCGCCTAGTCAACTCTACAGGTTACTGCAGCCTCAGCCAGAACCAGCTCCGTAATTTGTAGGACTCAGTGCAAAATGACAATCCTGAGTTTCCTGTTCAAAAAATATTAAGAGATTCAAGACAGCAACAGCATTGAACCAAGTGTGAGGCCCTTCTAAACATGGGGCCCTGTGTGACTGCACAGGTCACATGCTGTATGAAGCCTGCCCTGGCCATGTAGTCAACACTGATTGCATCCAGTTAAGCGGCCCCAAGTGAGAACTTCCCAATTGAGCTTAGTCAACCCGTATAGCTTTGAAACACAATGGGACATTGTTATTCTAATTCACTATGTCTTGGGTGGTTTGTTATGCTGCAAAAGAAAATTAGAACATTCCCACAAAACACCTGTAGGTAGCCCTACCAGAAAAAATGCTAAAGGCACCAAGGCTACCAAAGCACCCTCTGCTCAAATACATATAGGAGGATGATTTTACATACTAAAACACAAAAAAATCTCAGATCCAGGAGTAAGGCTTCTCTGGGGTCAGAGAGACTATTCTCATTGGGCAGATCCTGGGAGAAGGCAGGCAAATAGCTTAAAAGAAGAGGCATTACCATTAAAAATAAAAGTCACACAAAATATGAATGAAATTATACTCTGCTATTAGATTTATTGGAAAAATGGAAGAAAATTAAAAGCGAGGAAGCCAAAACACTTTGGTTATCTCTAAGGTATCAGGGAGAATGAGAAGTTTTCCTGGGGATGCATAAATAACTTTATTTTCTAAAAAAGTTAAAAAGCTGGATTCTGCAAACTATAGCTTAGTTCCCTCATTCTGGGCTAGATTCTGGAATAACATGTTAAAGGAATACTTTGTGAATTACTAAAAGACGAAGAATTGATCACTAAAATCCCATGCCAATTCATTAGGAACAAATCATGGTAGACACAGGGCTTGACACACAGTAGGTAGTCAAGAAATACTTGTTCTACGAACTAATTTTCTTTCTTTTTTGATGAAGTTATCACACATTTTGTAAAGAATTCAAGACACGTAGCAACGCATTTCATGAATTCATTGATGGAAAAAAAGAGAAATGTGGGCCAAAGGATAGTGGCATTAGGAGATTACAACCGACTCAACAATCAATTACAAATGCTTTATAAAAGTCAGAAGAAATAGACCACCTGGCGTATGTAGTGTAGGGGAATTAAAGCATGGATTTTGATGTCATTGCTCTGCCATTTGCTTGTGGTAAGACCTTGGGCAAATTACATAACCTCTCCTATTCTCCCTCTCCTCGCCTGAGTCATAACCCATGTGGGATAGGCATGAAGCAGTTAAACAGAAAACTCGGGTCAGTTGGCTGTGTTCCGCCCCCAGAGAACCGGGGCAGGTGGTTCCTCTGCCAAGGAGACAATTACACTGTGAGGCGGGAAACAACCAAAGAGGAAAAGATTTTTGAGCAAGAGGAAAGTCTTCTGGGCAGTACTTGGCTCAGAAGACTGCCCTTTTATTTCAACAGACTTTAGATACAGAGATCCCTAACAGCCTGTCCTTCACCATAGGTCTGAGAAGAGTCACTGACAGTCTAGAGCCTTTGCAGGGATTTTGACGTGGGGGGAAGGGCACCTGGTATTTGTGTGTCTGTTCTATAACTATTAGGTACAGAAACAAAACATAAGAATAATATAAAATCAGCAACAGAAATACATAATTCAGGGAAACACCATGCTTGAAAGACCCAACTTAGAGCAGTATTGGAGACTGAGTGAAGGCTCTGTGCAGATCAGCATTAAAAGAGAAAAGCAAACAATCCAGGGATAGTCTAGGAGGCCTGACAAAAGGACTGGGCCTCACGTCCAAAGCTCTCCAATGCAGACTTTTTATGTTATCTCCAAATACAGTTATATATTTGGTTGTCCTGGAGATACACTTACAGAATAGAAAGAAGGTCATGTTCATGATGCAACTTTAAACTTACTAAACCACACCCCCTATGATGTGTTGTCAATTGATACTTTTAATAATATCAATAAATTTAGTAAGACAATCTCATCATTATTTTGTGCATGACAAAAATAGATTGCTTTTATCATGTTAACAAAAGCGTTACTAAAAACCACGTAATGTAAGTAAGTGTGATCACAATTTTTACAACCTTATTTTAGCATTTTTTAAAAAACATACTAGGATTCTCAAAATCCATACATGGCCTGTGCTTCTTTCAGTCTCTGCAAGAAGCTAGAGGAAAACCAGGTTCAGAATCATGAGTGTGAAAGTAGATGATTCAGGCAGGATAGCATGGACACCACTCCCTGGCTGAATTTCTGTAGAATCAGAGATTTGTCTTGCAATATTGGCCTTAGCTTTATGAGTAACCATTTGTATTGTTGAAGGTGCTTTGTCTGTGAATACTAGTTTTTACTCTTTAAAAAGAGAAAGATGTTGAACTTCATGATCTCTAATATATTTTCCTTCTTTAACATTTCAGTGCAGCTATTAATATCTGAGTCGGGAAGCGTCCCTATCCAAAACATTTGGAGCCAGAAGTTTTCAGAATTCAGAATTTTTCAGTTTTAAGAAAGATAGTATGTGCATAGAAAGTATATTGTTAGTCTAGTGGGTTATACAGCAGAACTGTAATCGTAATCAAACATTAGTTCTGCAGTAAAATGTATGAATATTCATAGTAAGTGGGAAATAAAGGCTATAAATAGCTATATAACATGTGAGCTCAGTTCAGGTTTGCCACTAAATGAATTCAGGTCAGGTTAGGTCCTGCCAGGAATGAGTTACAAAACAAACAAAACAAAACAAAACACCAACTTTCAGCTTTTAGAACTTTTTAAAAGCTTTCTGAGCTTTGCAGTTTCAAAAGATTTCTGAGTTATGCAGTCAGTACCACCCTAAAGATATATCTTCATAGCAAATGGAATTTATGCATATCTAAGTATGTTTCAATAATATTCACCAAACTGTACATTTTTCATGTAGAATGTGCCTTGTCTTTGCTTTTTCATCACTGATCTTTTTTTTTCCCCTTACAAAGTCCCAGGGTAAAAGAAATCCTTCAAAAAAGGAAGAAGGAAGGTAACTGGCAATTACAAAACTAGTTTTTCATTTATACGGATAACACGTTATTTTAAAATATC
The DNA here is from genome assembly GCF_007474595.2 of Lynx canadensis. Taxonomy (NCBI): domain Eukaryota; kingdom Metazoa; phylum Chordata; class Mammalia; order Carnivora; family Felidae; genus Lynx; species Lynx canadensis. The sequence goes on from NC_044310.1 coordinate 55,431,438, forward strand.
GAAACATCAGTAATTTCTTGGTATATATATTTAAATCTGAAATTGAAGCATTTGCTTTTTGAGATGTATCTAAAGAATTATACACTGCATTAAAATCTCAATTCAGACAAAGGTACATGTTTACAAAATGTTTTGATCCTATCCCTCCCCTGTTTAAAAAGTCTCCAAGGTTTGTTAGCTTTGTTGTAAATTTCCATTTCTCAGGTTTCCTGACAAGTTGGCAGTTTTCTTATGTTTGTTAGACCTTTGTACTCCCCCCTTCCCCTGCAGAGTCTGTTTTTGTCTGAGCAGGTCCTTTTAGAATGCTGGGTGGGGAAAGGGAGGGTGGGTGGTGGGTGGAGGAGGTTGTACAGAAAGCGTATAGCTTGGTGGTCAGGGAATGGAAGAAAAGGGGATTAGGAGATGTGATGGGGAAAGATGCAGGAAGGTGTCAAGTCCAATTCCTGTCCTTGCCCTGGAGCCTAACCACCTTCCTTTCCTTAGTTCTGCCTTTCCCTCAATACTCCTTCCCTTTTATCTTCTAGAATCAGCTCCATTTTCTCACAGCCTGACTCTACCACACTTCTAGGATAATTTGTTTTAAATGGGATTTTCCCCCCTAGGGATAGCATGCTACCTGGAGAGAGGAAAGTCTGAAGTGTAGAGAATGCCTACTCCTGGACCTTAGTCCTTCCCACATGGAAGAGCATATAGGACAGTGAGGACATACCTCAACCAAGTGCAGAGATACCCATCTTGTCATTTTACTCTGGTGTTGTAATCCTGCAATTGTGAATATTCATCATACTCAAGAACTAGAATTCGTCATCTATCTCCTAGTAGACCAGAGGAGATTCTGCTAAGAAAATCCCTGTGGGTTTACTCCAGTCTCTGTCTTTGCTAGTCTACATGGAAAAAGAGCATGAGCTTTGAAGTCAGACTAAGACACCTTGGAGTAGATATTTAGCCTCCTTGATCCTCAGTGTATTTCCTGTTTAAAGTGTGGACTAAAAATACCTACTGCCTGTAAATTGTTATGTGGTAGAGGTAAAGAATGTAGCATGCCTAATGTAGTGGTGATGTGTACTAAATGCCTAATAAATACAATTTCCCTTTTTCTCCTTATAGGAACTTGTGGCCCCAGCAAACTGACGGAGACGTTAGAGAAGATAGACAAAGGATGGAAGTTGATATGGGCTCCTGGAATTTCAGGTCTGCTTAGCGAGAGCTGAAGAGAAAGTTGACTGGTACATGTTTTTTTAGATATGAACCGTGTTGGAAGGGGAGAAAGGGACAATTTACTAGAATCTAATTATTTTCCCCAGTTTATCTGATACTTTAGTCATATCCTTTGCCTCTGTCTCATTGCTATTCTCTTCATGACTCTTCTGACAGAAACATGCCATAGCAATAAAGTATCATCTGTGTGGTGTTTCCTGAAAGCAGTGGGGAGAATGAGGTCAATGGTTAGTGACCAGTTTAGAATCAGATAGACTTCTTTACAGTCTCAGCTTTGCCATTTTTTGGTGTGGCGTGGGGAAATCTCAGTCTCCATTTCATCAGCAGCAAAATGGTATAAGCTTACCTAACTCAAAGGGTCATTAATTTGCTTATAAGTATTTTTTTCTGAGCACTCATCATGTGCTAGGTACTGTATTAGATATTGAGGATAGACAGTTAACAAAACGATCCCATTCTTACAGACTTTGCATTCTAAGGGGAGACACAGAGGATATACCAAGAATGTAAATACGTCAGATGGTGACTAGTCAGATGGTGGCTATGAAGAAAAAAAAAGCCAGATAAACAGACTGGGGGTAAGGGAGCAGGTTACCCTTTTATATAGGGTGGTCTGAAAAGCCTCTGTAAGAAAGTACCCTTTGAATAAAATCTAAAGAAAGTGAGAAAATGAAGTGTGTTCTAGGCCATTGTGAGATTTAATGAGATAATGCTGATAAACTTAGCATATTATCTGGAATACACTGGGCACTATATCAGTGTTAGTTGCTTATGTTATTAAAGAAGGTATTTCATTACAGTGAAGGCTACAGGTAGCTGAAAACCTTTCTAGTTCACCCTAACACACTCCTGAGGGACCCTTAACCATTATGAAAGACAGGGGTGATGGCTCAGAGGACTTCATACACACACATTTTATTGCTGGCAATAAAATGCCAATTGTGTGAACAAAAGTATTTCTGTAGGAGTGGGATATTTTAAGCTAGCAGAAAAGAGAGTGTGGGGTAAGAGAAACTCTATAGGGTAGTCTTCAGATTCATATTCTCTGTAACAAATATTCCCAACTCTGAAGTTTGCAGGTGTGCACACATATTTCACCTCATCAACAACAATAATGGCAATGATGACATTAATTATGCCATTTATAGGTTTGTAAAAGCTCTTCTTTCAAAGACCTCAAGTGTTTTATGTACGTGACCTAATTCACCCTCACAGCTTCCCCAAAGACAGGTCTAGTCCCATTTAATAGATGAGGAAACTGAACTATAAAGAAGCTAAGTCACCTCTTCAAGGTCAAATAATTACCTAGACAACTCTGATCTAGATCCCAGGCTTAATTTTCAGGTTAGGTCCCTTTTTGTTTGACTCTTCATCTTTCTAGATGTCAGAGACTATAAGGTGGATGCAATGGAAGGAAGCCATGATGTCAGGATGTCAAAGTGCCCACCCTTTGCTCATCACATAGTTAGTGATCAGTAAATGTTGGGGTTTTTTTTAAACTCTTTAAGAAGGGGCTTCTTTAGTGCTACCAAAATATTAAATATCTAGCATACCTCTCAAAGTTTGATTGATGGAGAGAGCCCTAGTTTAGAAACACCCATATACGTAAATACTGACATTTGGCTTTCCTCTGTGAAAGTCAACAGGAACATAACAAGGGTTCTCATTTTTTGTTGATCATCTTCTCTGGGGTAGGCCTTTTACATATGTTATGTGTTATGTAATCCTCACAACAAAATTTTTCAGGAAAAATAATTGACCATATTTACAAATTAGGAAACAAAGTATCCCAAAAGTTAAATAATTTATCTAGTGTCACATAGCTTATATATGACAAAGCTGGGATCAAACCCACATCTCTCTGACATCTAAGTCTTGATATCTTCTATAAGGCCAGACTGCCAATTCATAATGCCTCACTCAAATTACCTGCAGTCTGATGATCCAGTGCGAGTCATTTATGACCCATTTCTCCCTTTACATGAAATATTAGCAAAAGAATAAAATCAGCAGGTAAAATTTGAACAGTACAATTTTGCTGTTTTTAAAAATTCCTCTTAAAAGGTTAGCAGGTTGGTATATGCAGCTAAAATTTGGAATTTTGAAAGTTCTGTCTGGATTTTAATTATCTAGTCCATCCCTTTGCTCATCAGCAAGACCAATTGGTAGTTTTCTAAACATTTCAGTGCACTTCTTTTTCCTGTGTCAGAGATAGTCTAGTTCACAGGCAAGCACCTCTGGAGATATGAGGAAGGAATGAAATCTTGGTTTCAGTGACATCAAGACCGTCTCAGGTGCCAGAGGCAAGATCTTGTAGATCTATGCTATTGACTTGGGAAAGAATTTCACTTATAATTTAATCATCTGAATCATTCATACTGGTAAAGTGATGACATAAGCAGATAAATTATGTATATGTAATCTCTTATGCAACCATCAAAAAAGATATACAAAGAAGTATACTCAAAAACACTACAGATAAATAAAAGTGAAATTCTTCAAAACATTCAGGTAACTCATAGGAAGGCATTAAAAAGAAAACAGAAATGAGACAGAATAAAAAGGATATAAAAATAAAATGGCAAACTTAAGCCTTCATATCAATAATTAAACGTAAATGGTCTAAGTACATTACTTAAATGACAGAAATTGGCAGAGTGGATTAAAAAATGTAATCCAGGGACGCCTGGGTGGCTCAGTTGGTTGGGCGTCCAACTTTCACTCAGGTCATTATCTCACAGTTCATGAGGTCCAGCCCCACATCAGGCTCTGTGCTGACAGCTCAGGGCCTGGAGCCTGCTTTGGATTCTGTCTCCCTCTCTCTCTGCCCCTCCGCCACTCATGCTCTATCTCTCTCTGTCTCTCAAAAATAAATAAACGTTAAAAAAAATTTTTTTAAAGGTAATCCAAATATGTTGTCTGTAAGGAACTCACTTCAGATATGATATAGGCAGGCTGAAAGTAAAAGGGTAGAAAAGATATGTCATATAAACATTAATCAAAGGAAAGCATGATTAGCCATATTAATATCAGAAAAAGTAGACTCCAGTAAGAAGAAAACTAGCAAAGACAGAGAGGGACAATATATAATGATAAAAGGAACACTATACCCAAAAGACATAACTATTTTATTTTATTTTATTTTATTTTATTTTATTTTATTTTATTTTTTAAGACATAGTAATTTTAAATACGTATGCACCAAACAACAGAGCTACAAAATATGTGAAGCAAACCTGAAAAACTGAAAGGAGAAATAAACTCACAATTAAGGTTGGAGGATTCAATATATTTCTCTCAGTAATTGATAGAATACCTAGACAAAGAACTCAGTAACACAGTAACATCAGCAAATAGGATGTAATCAACATGTATAGAATATTCCACACCATGACAGCAGAATACAGATGCTTCTTAAGTGCCAGTGGATCACCTACCAAAATAGACTATATCCTATGATGCTTGCCATAAAACAAACCTCCACAAAATTAAAAGAATTGAAATCATACAGAGTGTGTTCTCCAGCCACAATGAAATCAGCTTAGAATAACAGAAAGACTACAGAAAAATCTCCAAGCACTGGGGAAACAAAACCCATCAGATTATCCCTAGGTTAAAAAGGAAGTCTCAAGAGAAATGAAAAATTGCACTGAACTAAATGAAAATGCAATATATCAAAATTTGTGGGACACAGCTAAAGCAGTTCTTTGAATGCTCTGAATGTTCCTTTAGCAAAACACAAAACTTTCTGTTTTAAAACCATTCCTTCTAGGGGTGCCTTGGTGGCTCAGTCAGTTAGGTGTCTTGACTCTAGGTTTCAGTTCAGGTTTCTTACAGTTTCATGAGTTCAAGCCCTGCATGGGCTCTGTGCTGACAGCATGGATCCTGCTTGAGATTCTCCCTCTTTCTTAGCCCCTCCCCTTCTGGCACTCTCTCTGTCTCTCTCAAAATAAATAAGCTTAACAACAACAAAAAAAATTCCTCCTATATTTTTTTCTTTAGATTTGAGTGGACAATATCTTATTTTTTATGCCCAAATCTGGCTTAGTGCTCAGTAAAAGTTGCTTGAGCAAATGAATGACTGGATAGAATAAGCTATTTAGCAGAATGGAATTGAGGCCAAACCAATTTCTGCATGGGATCAATCAGAAAGTGTATATGCATGGTAGGTGGGGCCTTACACAGTGGGAGCTGCTGCACAGACACGGTTCTGAGCAGCTGCCTAGTTTGTCTACCAGGAGAGCTTCCTTGGATTTATAGTTGGCAAAAGTGGCATTTGCCTATGAACAACAAAAGTAGAGAAAACTCAGCATACCCAATTCCATATCTCTGCCCTCAGTAAAAGTAATTTCTTTAGTTAATTAAATCAGATTTGGCCTTCTCCTTATCATTCTACCTCAACTATCCAACTTTTCTCGCCTTTTCCTTCATGCCTCTGTGAATAGAAGGACCATAAAGGTCATCTAGTCCAGCTTCCCTTTCAATAACTGAATATCCTGTAGTCAGTACAGGGGTGAGCTGCCAGTTTTTCTCACAATTGACTCAACTCAACTCTCTGAAAAGAACATCAGTGAGAATCCAAATGTAAGGCGTAAACTCAGTAATTGCGGAAATGACCTAAGAGAGAGTCTGTGAACCTTCCCCTTTCAAAACAAGTGTTTCTACTAAACACATAAAGGCAGACTTATTCTGGAAAACTAGTTAAAGTCAAAAGATGGGAAAATGTTCCAAAAGTTTGAGTATGCTAAAATCACTCAATGGTCTTATATGTTATGAGGCTGGTTCTATTCCTAGGGAACTAAAAGTATGATAAAATCCCTAATTATACACAGGCTTGATGATATATTTCCAGGATTATGTAGATGTGTTTAAATCTTACCCCCCCCCACAACTGATAATGTGAATTAGTTGACATATCCTATATGCTGTGTAGTTACACTTCTCAATGGGAAAGAGTAAATGGCATTCTAGTTTTTATATATGTCTCTTGTGAGTTTGGTAAGCTAGTCTCAGCATTTGATCTTACCATGGTGAACTTGTAATTCAATTTATGAGCCTTTAAAGGGGAGAATCTTCCTGAAAATCTGGTGACTCTAACTAATTAATGCCACCATTCTAGTAAACTCTCTGGATGGTCAACTAGCTTGCTTGGCCAAGTCATATCTGACTTTACTCCAGGCCTTTCCTTTCAGATGACAAGGCCCTAACAAAAGATCACACTGCCTATACTTGACTTCTGCTAGAGAGAAGGGACTCAGTATTTATGTGTTGCTTTCTTGGACTTTACTTGGTGCCTTTAGAAATGCTGGAACTTGTCTTCTTTTCCTTTTCTTCTCCTTGATCTCTGTTGTATCCCTTGGGGCTATGATGAGAAACTTCAAGTTGGTTTAGTTAAGCCAGTGTTAAAAACCTAAAATGGCAAAGTAAAATCAGACAAAATAACCAGATAGTAGCAACAATGTTCTTTTTTCTTTTTCTTTTTTTAATGTTTTTTTTCGTGTGTGAAGGAGAGAGACAGGCGTGAGCGGGGGAGGGGCAGAGAGAGAGGGAGACACAGAATCCGAAGCAGGCTCCAAGGCTCTGAGCTGTTAGCCCAGAGTCCGACGTGGGGCTTGAACCCACGAACCGTGAAATCTTGACCTGAGCGGAAGTCGGAGGTCTAACTGACTGAGCCACCCAGGCACCCCAACAGTGTTCTTTTTTCTCTTGTGATAATTAAAAAGAAGGAGAAGTACAGCAGTCATCACCCCCATTGAAAACCTCACCAGAGGGGCAATCCCGGGAAATCCCTAGGAGCCTCCAAGGATGTATAGCTGTAAGTCAGCAGCAGTTACCCTCCGACTGTGAAGCCAGCAGGGCTGAGGGCTGACTGTATGTGTCCTCGAAGGCCTCATTCAAGGTGCATAAGACTGGTTTTTAATAGTGTGTGCAGTCTGTCAGGATACTGAACTAAGAAGGGTAAGACCGGTGGGACTTGTTTGTCAAGGTCCTAAAATGGGAATTTTCCTGGTTATACACACAACAATGAATATGAGCAACATTAATAGTGGCACGAGTGATGAAGTCAAAAGCTTGAGTCTTGGTCTGCTGTAATTATTAGACAACGTATCCCCAAAGTAGGCTAACAGGGTTCACATTTCTAACTTAGAAACAGTCTACATCTCACCTTAGCTTTAAGATGTGTATTTATTTGGCTCAAGTTACATTTTGCCGAAGCTCATTTTGCACTAATTGCAGAGTGTTTATACCTTGAAAAGGTTGTGGGTAAGTTTATAGAAAATGTGGATTCCGGAGCTAATATGTTCCAAACAGCTGCTTCGAGGTGATGATTGAAAACTTCAGGTCCCTCAAATAGACGAGTGTTTGCTACATTTGAATTTTCTCCTCCCCCCCAACCTTTAATTCCTGTTGAGATGCTGAGATAGTCTGAATTTGGAATACTCAACAGCACATCTGCAAGACTAAGTGTAGGCCTTTGAGCATTTATAACTGCAGCTCCTAGAATAATAACTGTCACAAGATGACCACCAAGGCTTGAGAGACTAAGCATCTTCCCCAGTTTGCTTCCCCTGTTATTCCATGAGACACCTTCACTTTATTCACCCTGGCTCAAAGACAGGGGCTAATTTTCCTCAGCTTCGTCTTTTCCTACCCTCCTGTTGATTTTGCTTTGGAGCCATTTTGTATGTGTCCCTGCCTCTTCATACCTTCTCCTAGCATGCTTTACCTTTCCTGTGAATCCTTGCAAGAGCCTCCAAACTAAAGGAGACATCGACTGTTAACAGTTGTTATCTCTGGGCTAGAGATCAAGAGGCACTTTATGTTCTTAGTTATACATTTATATAGTTTTTGACACTCTTGACTGGCACGAACTGCTTTTGCAATCCTAAAAAAATTTTTTTTCATTAAAAAAGGATGTAGGGAAGTGACATGGTACTCAGAGAGGCCTCTTAGATGTGATGTTACAGGAGTGGGATAGGAACATTTGAGAACAAACACATTTCTATAAGTTTTTCTCATGTAACGTAACCCGGAACCAAACTCCAGTTCCTGTAGTAGTTAAGCAGTGCAACCATCTTCTATAAATAGTCAGAAACACTCAGTCTGGATTCTTATACAATATCATCTGACAGACAAGATGGAAAAGGCATGTTAGTCAGGAACTCAGAGAAAGAGAGGGGAGGGAAGGAATGAGGAAAAGAAAGTCCTAAACAGCTTATAATATAAATTAGTTCTTAAAGGGACTCCTCAGTGTTAGACCCATGTAATAGGAATGGGTTGGTTTTTTTTTTTTCTGAGAATTATTGCTTAGACTCACTGGTTTATGATTCCTGAGGAGAGCCAGCTTGCTTTTCTGACCCACTCCCCTTTCACTATCATGGGTGCTATTTATAGAGCTCCCTGTCCCGGGAGTGAGCTGCCTGTCCCAGGGGTCCAGCCCCAAGCAGGCCCTGTGTACTCTGTGACACGTTCTCCTGAGGGTACACAATTTCCAAGACTAGCCAACAGCTGCTACTAATTTTTACTAAGAAAGGCTAACATAGCAAGGGAGAAGACAACATGAGAGACTCCTGGGTAAAATGGTCTTCTGGTTTCCTCACTTCTGGTTGGATCCAGGCTGGACATGTAGTGCATCAGCTTCTCATGAGCCCAAAGCCTAAAGGCTGTGGGGGGGGTGGGGGGGGTGGGGGCCTGTGTGTTAGTCTTCTCTAGGTTCATCTTCCCTGCAATTAGTTCTTATGGGGACTCTGGAATTAGGCCACAGGCTTGTGTTTGCTGAGGTATGGAGAGGGTTCTGGAAGCCTTTCCAAGCTTGCCTTCACTAATGAGCACCTGCCTCAGTAAGAATACATGAATTATAGGTACAGTGAGCAGGGAACTAAGAAAACAAGACACAGTCAACAAATGTCTGGTGAATGACTAGAAAAACATGGTAGTCAAAAGCACAGGCTCTGAGGCGGACTCCCTGGGATTCAAGTCCCACTTACGTAGCTGTGTGACCTTGGCAGAGTTGAAGCTCTGTGGGGAAGAATGCCTAGTTTCTAGTCCAGACTCTGTTTAATGACTGAATGTGCTGGGTCAAGTCATTTCACTTCTCCGGGCCTCAGTCCTGTCATCCATAAAGTGGGATAATTATACCTGCCTTGTCTACCTTACAGGGTTGTCAGTGGGATCAAATGAGATAATATCATAAAAGCCCTTTGTAAATTAGAATATACTATACAAACGTAAGCTATTATTACACTTAATTCTAGTGACTAGTAAATAATAAAGTGGTGGAACCAACAATCCCATTGTCACCAACTTGAATCTTACAGAGCAATTTCCCAATTCCACCCACTCTACCTGCTAGGCATTTCCACCTACCTACCTCCTCCCATGACTTTAGTCAAAGACAAGAGAAAGAGAGTACCATAATAATTCCCCTAATTAACTTTCTCAATCAGAGCCCTATAAAAACATATCCAAAAGAAAAAGGGAATGCATCGCAGAGTGTGTACTGTTTCTTTTAGGTAACCTCTCTAATCCCCCAGAGATTTTAGTTCCGTTTCTTTGTTTCAGTGCTCCAAGTCTGAAGTTATTTTCACACTGCTCTTTGGGGGCGCATCAGCAAGCTAGGCTTTGGGTCTTCTGATTGCCACAGTTGGCTAGTGAGCACACACAGGTCGTCTTCCCCTCACTTTCTACCATCTGAACATTCAGGTGTTAAAGTAGATGACCCATTGATCCTTTCCAGTCCTGAATTATAGACCTAATTCATTGGGTTCTCTGACTCCTTCACCCGCTCCAGACAACAGTCTTCAAACTTTTTGGTATTGGGCATATGTGATTTATGCCGGAGTGAGATTAAGAGCAAAGGAAAAATTCGCAAACAGAGCTATCACAGGAACTACTTGCCAAGCTTCTTTTCAAATCTTCGTCCCATCCCCTCTTACGGCTCATCTCTGGAGTGGGTCAAAAAAGCCCTTTTTAAAGAGATAGAAGCCAGAATGGGAGGTTGGAGTGGATATAGAGAAACTGGATCAGTTCCTCAGCCCCCATTATATTTTCTGCAGTTTGGGCAAGTGAATTAACTCTGGTCTCAGTTTCTTCATCTTTAAAATGGGGCTAACCCCTTATTTACTTGCTTTAATTATGTATTTACTGCCTTATTGACAGGCCTGTTGTTAGGAATAAAAGAAACTGCTTAACGTCAAAGCACTTTGTTGTTATTGTTTACAATACAACAGAGATTGATTCTGGAATCTGAGGGCATAACAGGGCACTTAGATCCAGGCAGACTGTAAACCAAAAATAGCATCACAATTGCACAGAGCCTAGAATAAAGCATCACTAGCTGCCTACCCATCCTTCCCTTCTCCACAGCAAATTCTTCCCAGGACCTTTGTGTTGAGTTAGTTGTCAAATGTTCCCATTCTCAGATGATTCAGGCTCACTTTCTTTAAAATGTCTCTGATGTCTAACACATAACCACCACTGTGGTTTAGAAAGCTCTAAGCAGAGCCGTGGAATTTGGAACTGCTTCCCGCAGCTAAGCTCCATAGGTGCAAGACACAACTGTCAGCCGCTTCTCATTGCAGATCAACTTGATCCAATTGCACTGACAGTGATGGGCCGAATATAGGCCAGCAGCAGGGGCTCACATTGGCTAGGGTAAGCCTGCTCACAGATGTGAGGAGGACTAGCTAGGACAAGTCACGTCACCACTTAGCCTAATTACCCTTAATGGGTTTAGAGCTGTCTACCTGGAGGAAGGGAGTAACTTGCAAGGTTCTGTGGACATGTTTTTCTCTTCCCACTCCAGTCTCTCCCCTGGGTGATCTCACCCAATTCTCATCCTTTTCCAATGACTTCTTCTCTCTTCAACTGAGATATTTTACCTGAGGACTAAGCTACCGTCTATTGGCTGGTCGTGTCACTTGGATGTCCCACTTGTACCTCACGCTCAACAGGCTGCAGGTTGATGTCCTCGCCCACGCATCCACAAACCAGCTTCTCCTGTCCTGGTGCTTCCCCTCCAATGAGCCCCATCCTAGGGCATGACCCTTTGCCCACCCAACTGTCCAAACAAAAGGATGGCCCTGACTTCTCCCTCTCACAGTCAATCTCTGATCAGCCTTAGCAGTCCTACTTCCTAAATATCTCTGGAATTCATCTCCTTCTCTTCATCCCTGCTGCCACTCGCCTAATTCAGGCTGTGATTATCTTTTGCGTCATGTATTGCAAGAGCCTCCCAACTGGTTTTTCTTACTTCCATTCCTGTCCCCGCTCTGATCCATATTCCACAACAGGGATGCTCTGAAGACTGCAAGTCTGATCATGCCACCTGTTCCCTTGCTTAAATGTATAAAGAGCTTCCCAGTGCTCAGAGAAGAAAACTCAAGCTCCTTGACACAGTCTTCCAGGCCCTGTGTGATCTGGCCCACTTCACATCTCCAGCCTTAACCTCTTACCACGCCCTCCCTTTCATCCCATGTTCTGTTCCAGTGGCTCTTAACCCGGGCTGCACATTAAAGCTACCTTCTTTAAAACATACTCAAGCTTGTAAATCATCCCCAAGGCTGGGCTCTATCCAAGACCAATTAAGTCAGAACCTCTGGCAGTGGAGCCCTACTCGGCTGCACCTCATTCCCGCAGAGCATCATGCCCTCGCTCATCCTTCATCCTTTGCACGTGCTCTTGGCTTTGCGTGGAAACTTTCCTTCAACCTTGCTTCCCTTCCTGCCACCTGGCTGACTCATTCATCCTTCAAGCCTCACCTGGGGCATCGCGATGTCCTCCAAGAAGCCCTCTCCAAGCCTGGTGCTTTGAGTGACATGTTGTCCTCCATGTGCTTCCAGATAGATCACCCTGTACGTTCCCTCTGGCAGTAGCACCTATCACACTGTATCATTCTCTCTGGAACACTCCAACTTTGAGCTCTCTGAGAGTGGAGACTGGACCTGCTTTTTCTCACCCTGTATCCCCAGCATCTGGCACAGTATCTGGCACATACTATGTGCCCAGAACATTTGTCGAAATAATTAGTTCATTTTATAAAGTCACCCTGCTTATTCCAGACTTGCCCATCCCTCATAGCAGGAGGGTCAACAGCCATATCCATTTCTGAGTTCCTTTATTTAGTCACTTATAAATTCTTCTAGCAAATATTTGACAATCTGGTATGTGATTGGCATTAGTCATCCTGAAATACATTGGACTTCTGCAAACGAAAAATTCCCCAATCTGGGGCCTGAGACCTATCTGCGGAGAGACTAGGAAAGAGTCTCACAATTTCAGATTGCCTAGGTCCCAGAACCACAGCCGGGAGACATAGGCAGCTTCCTCTGTGCTCACTCTATCCCTCTTCCATACAGGGAAACAGGCCAGGAATTACTCATGATTGTTTCCAAGGATTGCCTCTCTGGATTCCTGAGAACTTGAACAAGAAAGGCTAAAAAATTGAAAGGATTATAGGAAACCATGAATTGATGATCCCAAAGGATAGAAACTGGTTTCTTAAGCATCGTGTAAGTGAAAACACAGGTGAACATCACTCCAGCCCATGCTGCCCTGGGGGCCTCATCCCCTGCCTCTAACAGCTTTAGAGGCCCACCTGTGGACCCCAGACAGTCACAGCCTGAAGCCCATGGGTTGGTGTGCAAGGTTCCCATGGAGCCTGGAAAGTGCTCAGCTTTTCTTCAGCCCACACCAGGCTGGTTCTGTCCAGTCAGAATTCTGCATCACCACCAAGAAGACCTGGCAAGGTCCTAACTTCACCTCATATAAATGAACCAAGGAGAGTACAACTAACCAAATAGGAGTGAAAGGGGAAGAGGAGAAGAAAGGGAGGGAGGCAGAGACCAAGAAGAAACTTTTTTTGTAATAGTGATAGAAATGAGACAGGCTACCATTGAGCACTTTTAATGTGCCAGGCTTTGTGCTCACTTCATCCTCACAAAAATGCTCAAATTCAGGTCACTGGTGTAACTACAACCCTATCTTCCTAGCCACAAAATGCAGAGAGTCAAATGGAGAGGAAGCTCATGGGGTTGGGGATTTGGGAATTTGCTTTAGTGGAAGTGGGTAAAAGAGGTTTGGAAGATGTATATATAGGCTTTGAAGAGTACAGAGTGGTTCCAAGTAGGAGATGCTTGGGCATGATGATGAAGGCCAGAATATGGTTCTGCTGGTTTCTGAGTGGTACTGAGGGGCGATGAGAAGGAATCAGGTGTAATCCAAGTAGATGATAAAGTCACCAAAGATGGCAGTGGGGGAGAGAGTAGAAAGGTAGGAGCTTCATTCTTCCCATTTACAAATAGATACTGAGCTGAGCTGTGCTGTGTGTCAGGCAAGGCTTAGACTCTGTGGAAACAATCATGAACAGGACAGCTAGGGCCTTATGTCATGGAGCTCATGTCCCTGTAGGAGTGACAAACAACATAATCAAGGAGTAAGTACACACACACACATACACACACACACACAATGCCAGAAAGTGACTAAGTGCTGGAAAGTTGTGGTGTGGGTACAGATCTGGGTTTGCACTGGGTGATTCAGGAAGGTCTCCTTGTAAAGGTGACATTTGAGTGGGATGTGAAAGGCAAGAAAGGCATGCAATATCCAGGGAGGAGAGCATTTCAAACATGGAGAACGGCTGGCACAAAGGCGCTAACTGGGAATAAGCCTGGAAGAAGAAGAACAAGGCCAGGGTAGCTGGGACATGACGAACAGCCAGAGAGTGGTGTGGAATGAGGTCCAAGAGGCGGGCAAGTGCTGGATCACATGAGTCCTTATTGTCCACAGTTTGCTATTTGGATTTTAATCTAAGGACAGTGGGAAACTGTGAAGAGTTTTGATTAGAAGAGGGATGATCTGATGTGTGTGTGTGTGTGTGTGTGTGTGTGTTAAAGTTATCTTAACTGTGGAGCAACAATGAAGTAGAGAAGGGAAACAGGATCCCCAGCAGAAATAAACCATCCTTTACAGGAGGTTGTTGTTTTGGGTTTGGTTTTGTTTTCTTAGATCTTGAAGTCGAATGCATTTCTAAGGGTCAACTCCCAAGGTCAAGAGTAATCTGAGAAGTCTGTCTGCTCCCTGGGGTTGTTTGTGAGGAAGTCAAGAGAGGCACAGACCAAACCACTTATTATGGAGGAGAGTGTGTGTTTTTCCATTCCACTGAAAAGCAGACAACAGAAGAAGAAATGTACTTGTTTGAATCTCTCCCTGCAGAGGATGTGCCACCCACTGTCCCCTCTCCCGAGGTACCCAGAATCCCTTTCCCTGTATCTTTATCCTTACAATGGGTTAACATGTTAAACCCTGCTTAATTTCCTAAACTGATTTCCCGAGGGCTCTGGCTTGCAGAATTCCCTTTCCTGTCATAGGAACCAGCTGACTTGGTTTTCCTCTCCTGCCCCTGTCACTAGGGCAGTGGAGCTGGGCGTCACTTTCCTGACTCCACTCTGCCCCTCCTCAGGCTTCAGATCCTCCCTCTGGGCCCTCCATTCCTCCTGCTGCTTTGGTGGTCCAGACTCCTCATTTATACCAGATTTCACTTGGACAACATGCTGGGATGAAGGAGGGAGTGACCCGGGTGAGGGAAGCCCCCAGATTGTCTTTGCACCCCTGGAGGCTGCTGCCCTGGCTTCCCAAGCCTGCAGCAGTGGGCAGGCTGTGCCTGCTCCCAGCCTGGATTCCATAGATCACCTACCATGAGGTTGCAGGCAGAGCCCCTGTGAAATGGTGGATGAATTCAGTGCAGGAAACTCACCTTTTCTGACTCTTTCTTTAGTTCTGGTTGCTAGGACACTGCACTGAAGGTCACTTTACAAGAGTGGCTCATGCTGAGCGAGGACACAGTATGTGCCTGGCTCTGCGCTAAGATCTGTATAGGCCCATCTCACAAGATCCTCATAATCTTCTTACATAGAAGGGATCTTGATCTCCATTTTTATGGAAAAGGCTCTGAGAGGTTGAGCAACCAGCCCGCCAAAATGGGATTCTAACAAGCTCCAAAGCATCCAGGGGCTTAGCCATGACATGCCTACAACAACCTTAACATTTGTTTGTCCCTCACCATGATTTCAATCTGAAAGTACTCATTTGGTGCAATTTACTTTCATGTCCTCAATAATAAACATTTCTCACCATGGACTAACTATCCACTCTAATATCTTTTTTCAATATGGGCCCTGGGAAGATGTGGAGAAGGTTCTGACTGATGATGTCAAATATAAGGTAACAAATTTCTCCCAGACAGCCTCATTTTCTTAATCAATGATTTTTAAACACCACACATGAAAGTGTTACCAATGTTTGGAAATTTAGATGTAATGTTGTAGATACTTAATTGTTCTTTGGAGAATTAAAAAAATTTTTTTTAATGTTTATTTATTTTTTAAGAGACAGAGAGACAGAGTGTGAGTGGGGAAGGGGCAGAGAGAGAGAGGAAGACACAGAATCCGAAGCAGGCTCCAGGCTCTGAGCTGTCAGCACAGAGCAGGATGCGGGGCTCGAACCCACCAGCCATGAGATCATGACCTGAGCCGAAGTCGGACGCCTAACCGACTGAGAAACCCAGGTGCCCCTGGAGAATTTTTTTTTTGCATCAAGCATGTATTTATTTTACTATCAGGCTGGGAAAAAAGGAGGAATAGTGGGAAATAAAACAACAACAGAACAGGGAAAAAGAAAGGGAAAAAAATTGTTCAGACTTGTTTCTGACCATCCATGCTGATAAGTTCCCTGTGCAGAGGATCTCACATAGACCATCCTTAGACTTGAGTCCTCACCTGGCTAAAGACCACACCTCATATCTGTAGTGCATGGTCAATACCCTTGAGCAGAGTTGAATGAAGACTGGTGAGTTGAATCAGATGTGGCCCATGATACACATAGTGCCAATATTGGCTGGTTTGAGGTTAACAGGCCCATAGATTTATTCCCCTAACGAGATGTGAGGTCATTTTTAGTTAGAGATTTTAGAGACTTGAGAAAAAAAACCTGATGTCATGATTCAATGAGTTCCTGAGGAAACACATAGAATTTTTTGGCCACATATTCTCAGTTTTTTGGTTCATTTGGCATATCGCTATGCTAAATTTGAAAGCAAATGTCAAGCATAATTATTATATATGTACAAATTCACCTCCCAGGGATCTACATTCCTCATCTGGAAAATGAGGGAGTAAACCAGATGCTCCCTAAAGGGCTTTCTAGTACTTGTGCTCTCTGGTTTATGTATTTTTGGACATTGTATTTCACTTTTTGTTTATTATAAACTGAAAAGAGTAAAAAAGGATAATATCCAGCCTCGAATTTCCCAACCATGCTATAACTGATCTACAAATTGGATGTCTAAAGGATTATGTTACTTTGAACTAAATAAAAAGAATAGGTTAGCATTCTGAGAAGATGCTTAGATTGTGGCCTTCTAGATAAGTCCCATGCCTAGGCATTTGCAACGACTTCCCTGTGTCACAAACAAAAGGATTTTTCCATGCCTTTTGAGAGTATACATGAGAGGGAATTAAAATAAGGTACTAAACCAAAACCCACTATGGTTGTTCAAGTACTCCTCACTTTGTATTTTCATCCAGAATACGTGCGTCATTTTTTGGTTCTTTTTGTGTTTCTTTCTCCTTTTTTAAAAAAACAAGTAATCTAGGAGCACCTGGGTGGCCCAGTCAGTTGAGCATCTGACTCTTGATTTCGGCTCAGGTCGTGATCTCAAGGTTCGTGAGATTAAGCCCCGTGTTGGGCTCTGTGCTGACAGCCTGGAGACTGCTTGGGATTCTCTCTCTCCTTCTCTCTCTGCCCCTCTCCCCTTCAAAGTAAACAAACATTAAAACATAAAATAAAAACGAATAATCTATAAATAATTACTTAGGCCTCTTTTATTTTTAAAGTCATGCAATATTGCAGATAAACCCTCCAATGCTCAAGTATATGTGAGGTGATATTTAGTGACAGAAACATGTAGTGGTTAAGAGCAAAAGTCTTCAGTCTCTGGGAGCATCTGGGTGGCTCAGACAATTAAACGTTCGACTTTTGATTTCAGCTCAGGTCATAATTTCATGGTTTGTGGGTTCGGGCCCTGCGTCGTGCTCTGTGATGACAGTGTGGAGCCTATTTGGGATTCTCTCTCTCCCTCTCTTTCTGCCACTCCCCAGCTGTCTCTCTAAATAAATAAATAAATAAATAAATAAACAAACTTACAATTTTTTTAAAAAAGTCTTTGATCTGTGTTTTGTCACTTAATTAGCTGTACAACCTTAAGCAAGTTATTTAACCTCTCTGACTTCCCATCTATGAAATGGGGATATTAAGGATTCTTTCTTCCTTCCTTCCTTCCTTTCTTCCTTTGTCCTTCCTTCCTTCCTTCTCTCCCTCCCTTCCTTCCATCTTTCCTTCAATAAATACTTTTTTGAGCACCTGCAGTGTGTGACTCAAGCCTCTGGGAATAAATATAGCACTGAACAAGGACAGAGTTCCCTTTTTCATGTATGTAAGAATTTAGTTGAGTGAAACATAATAAATATGAATGCCTGGTGGCAAGTACAATGAGCAAAGCATAGTAACAGATATTAGGGATGGAGGGAAGCTACTTAGAAGAGGTAGTCAAGGAAGGCTCCTCTGAAAAGGTGACATCTGAGCTGAAATGTGAACTAAGTGTAGAGAAGAAGATTCCAGGTGGGGAGAACATCAGATGTGACAATCATAAGGGAAGTGTGCTTTCAGTGAATGTTTGGGGAAGAATAAGAAGGTCAAGATGACTGGAACATGTAAAGCCTTTAGATTTTACTCTAAATGCATTGGGAAGCCGCTGGGAGGGTTGAGAGGAAAAGTAAAAACATGATCTGATCCATGTGGAAAAGGACCAACTTTCCAGATGTTTTAACATGTGATTTGACTATGTGTCTAAAGATTGACTTCTCAAGCATGTGTTAAGATTGGCATGAGCTCATTAGGCAGTGTATGTGAATTGCATAGTGTTTGCAGTAGATTGCACTCAAGAAGTAGCTCTGATTATTATGCTATTAGTCAAGTTGATAGACCATCACCAAGGTTCTGCACTGATGATGATAGGGCATCTGTCTGAGGTCCAAGGAAATAGGGAGAGAAAACCATCATTTCTTGAGTACTTACTCTGTGCCAGGCTTGAACATATTTAGCTCTGGTACAATAGAGCAAAGCAGCATGCTTTTTTGTATCAGTCTTGTCATGATGCCCAGAACTATTCATAACTCTGGGCTGAGGTGACTTTTAAAGTGTACATTTTAACCTGGGGTGGCAACATCAGGTCCTATTGACCCCTGTTACCTTAATGTGATTTCATGGATCAGATGAACTAGCTAGCCACCCCAATGGCTCTGGAGTCTGAATGCCTATGGTCAAAGTCCAGCTCAACAGCTTATAAGCTGTGTGACTTTGGGCAAGGTACTTAACCTATCTGTGCCTCAGGTTTCCCATCTCAGGGATGATAGTGATAATTATCTTTCAGCGTTTATGTGAGCTAAAGAGAGGTACTGCATGCAAAAATGCTTTATCTGACATAACTATATTATTTTCACAGTTAAGTTCATTAATGAGCCAATCAGAAGAGCTTTCAGGGGTAGAACACAGCACTGGTAAGGTTTTAGGGGAAAGCAGAGGGCCAAAAATGTTATGGTGCTACCATGAGAAGTTCTGTAGGATGAACACTTACTTCCAGGAGTGGGAACAGCTGGTAAAAAGATACTAAAACATGTTTTTAAAAATCTAACTTAAGTGTTTGCAAGTTCTCACTGTAGAGACAGAAGATTCAAGTGATCCAGTGAGAAGTTTTGATCAGTATGCTGCAGGGTGATAGATGATAGGGAGCCAAAGAAAGAGACAGGCCTTATAAGGAGTTTAAAAAAAGTAAGAAAAACAGATAAATGTGGTAAAGAAATCAGAAAATTCATAGAGTAAGAAATGCAACTAGAAAACAAATTAGTGAGAAAAATGTTTGCCAATCAAATTAACAAGGATTAAAAAAAAAATAATACAAATCCCCTTGCAATTAAGGCAATAAAAATTGCTGAAAGGATTTATTGCTGAAAGGATTATATGTTGCTGAAAGGAATATAAATCAATAAAACCATTTGAGAAATCAATGTGATGACATGGATCAAGTGCCTTTAAAATGATTATTCTCTTTGACTCAATAATTCTATTTCTAGATTGTTATTACCCATTTGTAGATTTTTCTAGGTTTTATTGATTTATTTGAAAAAATTAATTTTAGTATTTTTTAATGTTTATTTATTTTTGAGAGAGAGAAAGACAGAGTATGAGTGGGGTAGGGGCAGAGAGAGAGGGAGACAAAGAATCCAAAGCGGGCTCCAAGCTCTGAGCTGTCAGCACAGCTCCTGAAGTGGGGCTCAAATTTACGAACCACGAGATCATGACCTGAGCAGAAGTTGGACGCTCAACTGACTGAGCCAGCTAGGCACCCCTGAAAAAAATTAATTTTAGATATAGAGTCTTCATAGAATTTATTATAGCAGGCCCAAATTAGAAAGATTAAAATATCTTCAAATAAATGGCATATTTTGCAACCATTAAAAAAGACATTTATATCCCCATGAAAAAGAATGAAGTTGGACTCCTTCCTAACACCATACACAGAAATTAACTCAAAATGGATTATAGACTGAAATGTTTAAGAGCTAAAACTATTAACCTCTTAGAAGAAAATATAGGAGTAATAGACCTTGGGTTAGGCAAAGCCTTCTTAGATATTACACCAAAAACACAAGCATCAAAAGAAAGAAAAATAGACAAACTGAACTTTATCAAAATGAAAAACTTTTGTGCTTCCAAGAACACTATCAAAACAGTGAAAAAACAACCTGAAAGGATGAGAGAAAATATTTGCAAACATTTATCTGATTAGGGACTTGTATCCAGAATATATATCCAAAAATCACAACTGGAAAAAAAAAAAAAAGACAAATAACCTGATTAAAACATAGGCAAAGTTTCTGAATAGACACTTCACCAAAGCAGGTGTAAGAATGGCCCATAAGCATATGAAAACATGCTTAACATCATTAGCCACTAGGGAAATGAAAATCAAAATATGATGAGATGTCATTTTGTACCTGCTAGGACCGCTGGAAAAAAATGCAGAGAAATTAGAACCATCATACACTGCTGGTGGGAATGTAAAATGGAGCAGCCATTTTGGAAGACAGTATAGCAGTTCCACACAAAGGTTACCCAGCAATTCCACTCAGAATTCCACTCAGAAATAGAAATATATACTTATACAGAAATATTTAAGGTGGCATTATTCATAATAGTTAAAAAGTAGAACCAACACAAATGTCCATCAACTGATAAACTGATAAGTCAAATGTGGTATATCTATGTAGTAGAATATTATTTGGCAGTAAAAAAGAATGAAGTATTGATACATGCTGTAACATGGGTGAGCCTTGAAAAAATTATGCTAAATGAGAGAAGCAGTCACAAAAGACCTGTATTGTATAACATTATTTATATGAAATGTCTAGAAATGGTAAATCTATAGAGACAAGAGAATAAATTAGTGGTTACCTGGGCTAAGGCTAGAGCGGGGATGGGAATGGGGAGTGATCACTAATGGGCACAAGCTTTCTTTCTGGGGTAATGAAAATGTTCTCAGAGCAATTACAGTGATAGTTGAACAACACGTGTATACCAAAACCCATTAAATTGTACACTTTAAATGGGCAAATTATATGGTATGTGAATCGTATCTTTATAAAGCTATTAAAAATACATTTGTGTAAAGTATATACTAAAAGAAGAGATGTTCATAATATTTGTGAATGATTTAGAATCATGTATTGTAAATTATGGTTATAATTATTTGGAAAGGAGATTCAAAGTTTTGACATACAAATATAGTATGATTTCACTCATAGGTGGAATCTAAGAAACAAAACATGTGAACATAGGGAAAGGGAAGAAAAAGTAAGATCAAAACAGAGAGGGAGGCAAACTGTAAGAGACTCTTAAATACAGAGAACAAACTGAGGGCTGCTGGAGGATGTTTGGTGGGGGGATGGGCTAAATGGTAATGAGCATTAAGGAGGGCACTTGTTGGGATGAGCACTGAATATTGTATGTAAGTGATGAATCATTGGGTTCTACTCCTGAAATCAATACTGCACTGTATGTTAGCTAACTTGAATTTAAATAAAACAAAAACCAAAACCAACCAACCAAAAACCCTCTGACCTAAATTCTGACAAGAGATCTACTACCATGTTAATGAAGGCTGTCTTTGGATGGTGAACCATGGTTGATGTTTTTCCCCCTTTGATCATCAGGCCTTACTCTGGTAATAGGGAAAACTTCTGTTAATAAAAGAAATAAGGAGGCCTTTTTTCCCAAGCAGTCCTTGGGCATAATCCTTGTTCATCCTTACCCCCTGCTAAACAGAAAGCATTTGAAAAGTGTTTCAGCTGTTATTCTATAGAAAACAAAGTCTGACTGAGACCAAAAGTGACATTTTCCATGTTTCCTCCTCCCTCCTGTTCTTCTACCCCACAGGCCCATAAAAGAAAAATGATTCAGAAAGTCCCGAGCAAGTGAAACCCGGAAACGTGCGACACTTGTGTCTGGCAGCCTCATGCCCTGGAGGTGAGGAGCGGACAACCACCATCCAGGGCTTCTCACAGTGAAAGTGGAATGAGGGAGGCATGTGTTCCAGCTGGGGGCATGAGTTAGGGCCTGTGCCAGGTACAAAGAGAAATTTTATTTTTGACTTGAGCGCACACTGTATGCTTATCTCTACTGAGGAAACCAGCTTTTCCTTCTTACCTCCCAAGAGGAGGAGCCAGTCCTGGCTCACATCCCTGGACAGAGTTACACTTCCCAGCTGGCCCCTCTCCAGGCCAGCCAGTTGTCCATTCTATCTTGGAGGAACAGCTTTGACAAAGTCCTTGGCCCTGTTTGGAAATCCCCTTCCCCTTGCTCTCCCAAACAAAATTAATTTGAAACGGTTGGGTTAATCTGACATTTTTCCTCTGAGGAACATGTGTTCATATGAGGGGGAGGGTCTCCTGGAGACAGTCTCCAGGCTATCTACTTGGAATCCATATACCTCCCCAACCCTGCCAATCTGCAGTGCATTCAAGGGCATGCGCCTAGGTTGCAGAGGGGTCTGGGGACCAGTTCTCTGAGGAATGGTTGAAGGACCTAGGGCCGCTTAACTTGGAAAAGAGAAAACTCAGGGAGATCTTGAGAATTGTCTCAATGAGCTTATTAAAAGTTTATTTTGGAATAATATCTCAGAGAAAAATTGGAACCAATGTGGAGAAGTTGCAACGAGGCAAATTGCCTTAATATCAGAAAGAACGTTTTTAATAATGAGAATTTTCCAACATGTAATAGGCTCCATAGTTGAGGAGGTGATTTTCATTGGAGGAAATCTATACAACAACTTTCTTTTGGGCACCATCAACTTGAGAGTGTAAAACTTTTTTCCAACAATTATGTGGTGGTGCTTATTATGTACCAGGCACTTTATATATATAATACTTAATACTTAATATATATATATATAATATATATATATATAAAGTACTAAGTACTTTATATATATATAATTCTAGGAATACTTACGACATCCTTCTAAAATAAGTGTATTATTATCTCCAATTGTAAGTGAAGAAAAATAAGACTCAGAAAGAGGTTCAATAACTTGCTCAGGGCCACACTGTGATTCAAACTCAGGTAGAATGGCTCCAACATCCATACTCCATCCATTAACTCCTATATCGAGGTCACATTTATATTAATACCCCCAAGATATGACCGTAGGCTCCTACATGTCAAAATATAGGATTAGTCTCTCTCATCCAGAGGTGCTCAGATCGTTTCCAGAAGTCCCCACAGAGTGCCTACCTATACCAACAACTTAGTGGATAAGGTACATGCACCTGTCATACACCATGGCTTCCCTCTTGTCAACACTATTCATGCAGCCTCACCAACTATACTAATTGTGAGACCACCAATGTCTGTTTTAAGGGGGCTTCCCCACAATGCACCCTAGTCCATAGGGCTCAAGGCCGGTGTGTTGCTAGGTTCTGAGAGGAATGGAGAATCGTCCCACGTCTGTGCTGCAGTTTGTCATCTGAGTCCCCAAGAAACAATACTTTTGGCTGGAGTCCTCGGTCTCTCACCACAATATGTCCCTCTCAGATACTGGTCCTCATCTCCTTGGGTATAGAGTTTCAGAGACAGTCCAATGATTGGAGGTGGGTCCTACAACTCATGTCCCTCTCTGTCTCCTTCTTTCTCGACTGTCTCCTATCACTTGGACAACCAAAATAAAGAAAACTCTCTTTCCCCCAGCCACAAAACACAGAGCCTCCATGCAGTAGGTGAAGAGAACTCTGAAGAGATGTCACCTCATTTCTCCCCAGCTCTTGCTCAGTCAAAAAGGACATGGGATATCTGAGAGCAGAAGCAGGAAGACTATTCTCAGGTGTTCTGGGGAATGGGTGTGCTGGATGAAGCTGGAGGCTGGAAAGAATGGTAAGGTCTCATCAGTTCAAAAATGTTAGAATCCTAAGTCCCAAATAGTTTGTTAGAAATGGAGTTGCTTCAGCTTGTTTCCTCAAATAGCCCCCACTGGGTTTGTTTAGGAAAGAGTAGGCTGTGTTTCTAAGTAAAGTTTTTACCGGTTTCTGGATTCTGCTTCATTTATGGAAGGTACAGGGTGAAAGAACTGACTATCTAGTGTAGCCCATCTTTAGGCAAGGGAGAAAGTTGGGATGTGGAAGGCTAGGGTCAATTTACTGATGGGGAGCAATTAATGGCTCTGATAAGCCTTTTCCTTGAAGAAAAGTTTCAGAGATGAGCTTCCTCTGTTTGTACCCAGTTTCTCTCATGTTTTTCAGGTCTCCCATGTTCTTCAGGTCTTCTCATTGTTCTTTATGGTCAATGTGAGGGATATGGGACATTTAGATTCTTTGAAGTTTCCATGAGAATATTTGGCTGAAATAGGGGAAAGAAGATAGGGACAAGAGTAAAATACATCTCACTGTGGATATGAAGAAAGGGTGTGGTAACCATTCTCAAAATGGCCTCCAGTAATCCTTGTCTTCTAGTGTTTTTATCTTGCATGGCGTCTCTCCCTGCATTGAATCCCTTTTTGTCTGTATGACCAATAAAATATGGCAAAAATGACAGTGTGTGGCTTTCTAGACCAGGTCATGGCTTCTACCTTGGCCCCAGGAGAAGCCAGCCACCATGTTATGAAGGACGCTGAAACAGCCATGTGGAAGAGCCTATAGGGGAGGAACTGAGGCCTTCTGCCAAAGCCAGCACCCACTTGTCAGCCAAGTGAGTGAACCACCTTGAAAGCATATTTTCCAGTCCCAGTAGAGCCCTTGGCTAACTGCAGCCCCAGTTAACATCTTGACCACAACCTCATAAGAGATCCTGAGCCAGACTGCCTGAACTCTTCCTTACCTATAGAAACTGTGATAGAGGGGCACCTCGGTGGCTCAGTTGGTTAAGTGTCCAACTCTTGACCTCAGGTCAAGTCTTGATCTCAGGGTTGTGAGTTCAAGTTCCATGCTGGGCTCCAGCATGGAGCCTACTTAAAAAAAAAAAATAAAGAAAGAAACTGTGATATATATTGATGATTTCAAGGTAATTAATAATACATCAATTGATAACCCATGCAAAGAGCAAGTCTGATTATGTGAAGGGCCCTCTAGCATAAGCCCTGTTGGTTGGGCACCTTCATGCACCGTGTCCTTGGGAAGCCAGAGGATTGGCAAACTAGGGCCCATGGGTCAAATCCAGCCATCCAAAGGCCAAATCTGCCCACATCACTTGTCTCCATATTGTCTATGGCTGGTTTCTTGCTACAGTGACCGAAGTGAGTAGTTGTGATACACTGGATGGCTCACAATGCTGAAAATATTTACTGTTTAGCCCTTTATAGAAAAAACTTGCCAACTCCTGTTCTATAGGAACTTGCAGTATGATGGTGAAATGTCTTTCGCACACATACAGATACACACACCCACTCCAAACAAGATCCTGAAGTACACACATGTTATTTCATCTGCCTGGTAAGCCCTCTGTACTTTCTTCATCTGGCTAACTCCTACTCATCCTTCAAAACTCAGTTTAGATGCCACCTTCTTGAATCCAACCTTTACTTGTGAAATCCCTCTCCTTCTTTGAGGTTGGCTTATGTATCATCTCCTTCCCTTGTTCCCCCAAGCCAAATGAATTCTAACAGCAGTGTTTCCATATCTTTTTTAGAACTCTAGGGGCGCCTGGGTGGCGCAGTCGGTTAAGCGTCCGACTTCAGCCAGGTCACGATCTCGCGGTCCGGGAGTTCGA
Organism: Lynx canadensis; assembly: GCF_007474595.2. Lineage (NCBI taxonomy): Eukaryota > Metazoa > Chordata > Mammalia > Carnivora > Felidae > Lynx > Lynx canadensis. The sequence continues at coordinate 55,457,022 of NC_044310.1, forward strand.
GCCCCGCGTCAGGCTCTGGGCTGATGGCTCAGAGCCTGGAGCCTGTTTCCGATTCTGTGTCTCCCTCTCTCTCTGCCCCTCCCCCGTTCATGCTCTGTCTCTCTCTGTCCCAAAAATAAATAAACGTTGAAAAAAAAAAAAAAAAGAACTCTAATCAATCACATGATGAGGAATTGTTTAGTGTCTTTCTCCCCCACTGGACGATAAGCTCTTCAAGGACAAGGATTGTGCATTATTCATTTTATAACCTCAGAGAAATATACCTTTACTTATTTATTCATCACAAATACTTATCAGATGCTTACTATTTGTCAGATAATTTGCTTACACGGGGATTCACAGAGAAAAAGACTGAGTTCTTGCTCTCAGGTTGCTCTAGGATGGGAGTGGGAAAGCAAACTGGCATTAGGCTATGATGTGGTAAAGGTGTGTGCAAACTTCATTGTGAGTATATTTGTTGTAGCCATATAAACATCTGCAAAAAGAAATTGTTTTTCAACAGTTTCCTAGCATTTCACCATAGTCAGACACCGTTCCAAGTACTTAAATACATTACAATTTATTTAATCTTTATACAACATGAAGCAAGTACTACAACGTTCCCTAGTACAGGATATAGAGAATAAGAGAGGTCAAGTAACTTATCCAGGGTCACAGAGCTAAAAAAAAAAATGTCAAGTGAATTTTGGAGCAATTATTTAGCTGAATAATCAATTCTAAATCTCAAAAACAACTTAAGTAGGAGAAATTGGGATAATGCTGTCCTTCTCCTTAGAACACTAAGTGGATGGTTTCTGTCAAGCTGGAATTTCCAGCTCCAGAGGCTTTCTGATGACTTACACTATGCTTGGCATTTTATTTCTAGGAATTGCCTTCTGGGAGATTCTGCTGTTTTAATGATTGTGCAAGCCTGGTTTCCTCATTGAGTTGCACCATTTACCACTTTGAAGTCCTCCCTAGTTGTTAGTTTGACTTTCCTAGGACCCTGTGGGGGAAGAACACATTCAACAGTGCCCAACTCTGTTCTTTCCTTGCTAAAGTCAATAGGACTATGGATTGCCTACAGCTGGGATGTGAGATGGGGCTCCAGTTCCTTCTCTCTGCCATCACTTATCTCCAGCTGTGATCTCAGTTGTGGATTAATTGGTTGAAACCTTGGGTGTCATTCAGTGAACTGGTTCAGAGATCCTGCATGCAGTGGCTACTGGTGCGGGCTCTAGCTTAAAGAAAACCATTTCCCCGTGTAGTATGAATCACTTAACTGCATTCTGTTTTCCTTTCTAGGAATGAAGACTGAAACTCCAGAGCTGGTCCCCTTTAAAAATACATAAATAGGTATTCTGAGCCATTTGTCTACTCTGTTCAGATCACTCATTTGTGCCTGGTTCCACCTTCCTGCACAAAGATGTGAGGGCTTTGTGGTAAAGACTGGAGGTGGTGAAGTGGGGGAAAGCTTAACGCAGGACAGTGACAGGTGCTGAAAGCAGGTATGTCCCTTGCTCAAGAGCCTTAGCTCAGCGATTCCCTTCCAAGGGTAAGGGTGCAGAGTGAAGTGATGAGGAGTGGTGTCAAAGTAGGTGGGAGAGGGAAAGGCCAGTATGTGCACTCACGGTTTTCAGCCTATTCACCCTCATTCCACAAGTCTTGATGGAATTGACTACGTGCCAGACCTTGTTTACAATCAGGTCCTGGAATTTACAGTGGCAGATGAGACAGATATGGTTCCAGCCCTTCCGAAGTAGTGGGGAGGATCAGAAAGAAGCTAACACTTAAATAAAGTAATTGCAAATTATGGTAAGTGATGGTAGGAATGAAGAGTGGGCTATTACAGAGAATAATCAGGAGGGGGGATGGGACAGGACCATTTATTTTGAATGGAATAATCAGAGAAGGCTTCTTTGGGAAAGATAATGAACATGAAGGATAAGGAAGCCAAGGGAGAATTCCAGGCAGAGGGAACGGAGCGTGCGAATGTCTTGAAGCTGAGGTCAGCTCAGGCAAACTGAAATGGCTAAGCTGCTCTTGGTGGGGGCCCCCAGACTTCCAGCCTGCACTGCTTTCTCTAGGAGTTCCCCCTGCCCCAGGCCCAGTGCCTTCAGTGCTTCCCTTTGCTCCATCCAGTCATGCTCCTGTGATAGCCTGAGAACCCCCTTTGCAGGATCTACAATTCATCTGGGGTCTCAGCCTTCAGCTATAGCTCTGAGCCAGAGCAGCTTCATCAAGAAAAGGGGGACACTTAGGGACATGGGCTCCCTTCTCTCTATTTTAGGATAAACAGACCTTTCTAAAGCTTAGCGTTACAAATTACTTAGGTCCTCTGGGCTCAAATCCTAGCTCTGCCACTTGGAAGCTTTAAGTATAACGTGTTACTTAACTGCTCTGTGCCTCAACCCCCTTATCTGTAAACTAGGTCTTAAAAATGTATCTATCTCATAGAATGGTTAGTAGATTTAATTGGTTCAGGCCGGCTAAGTGCTTAGGTCAGTACCTGGCTTATCAACATTCGACAATCATGTTATTATCATTATCGTACTTCAGCTCTTGTACCCCACTGCCACCTGGAATGGCAGTGAAGGTGTGTGATGCATTCCCCAGAGGCTGGGCTCCCGGGAATCAAGCTGTATGTAGCCTTCTCCTATAATTCAATCCAGATCATTTTTATACCAGGCACTGTACTGGACACTTTGCTACATCATTTCCTTGATCCTTCCAACAGTCGTAAGAAGCAGGTATTACCCTTATTTTACAGATGCAGGAACTCAGGTTTAAAGAGGTTACCCGACTTACCCAACACCACAAAGCTACTGTGGTTCCTAGGTCCACTGCTGCGATCTGACTCAGTAGGCCTGGGTAAATCATTGGGATCTGCATTACAAATACCTACCCAAACCTTCCCAGTTCTGATGCGGGTGACCTCTTTACTGTACTTTGGAAAACCATGGTTTAGATGATCTTTTTAAAACAAAATTTTTTGATGTTCATTAAAAAAAATTTTTTATAGGGGCGCCTGGGTGGCTTGGTCGGTTAAGCGTCCGACTTCGGCTCAGGCCATGATCTCACGGTCCGTGAGTTCGAGCCCCGAGTCGGGCTCTGTGCTGACAGCTCAGAGCCTGGAGCCTGTTTCAGATTCTGTGTCTCCCTCTCTCTCTCTCTGCCCCTCCCCTGTTCATGCTCTGTCTCTCTCTGTCTCAAAAATAAATAAACGTTAAAAAAAAATTTAAAAAAAAAAAGAAAAAAAATTTTTTTATAGAACTTTTTAAAAAATGTTTATTTATGAGAGAGACAGAGACAGAGCATGAGTGGGGGAGGGGCAGAGAGAGAGAGAGGGAGACACAGAATCTGAAGCAGGCTCCAGGCTCTGAGCTGTCAGCACAGAGCCCGAGGCAGGGCTCAAACTCACAAACTGCGAGATCATGACCTGAGCCGAAGTCAGATGCTTAATCGACTGAGCTGCCCAGGCGCCCCAATATTCATTTATTTTTGAGAGAGAGACAGAATGCGAGTCAGGGAGGGGCAGAGAGAGAGGGAGACACAGAATCTGAAGCAGAATCTGAAGCAGGCTCCAGGCTCTGAGCTGTCAGCACAGAGCCCCCTGTGGGATTTGAATGCATGGATGGCGAGATCATGACCTGAGCCAAATTCAGACACTAACTGAGCCACCCATGTGCCTCTAGATGATCTTTAAGGCTACCTTTGGCTGCAAAGTCTCATCTGCAAAGATGAGAAAATCCATACATGCTGAGTATGTAGTTTAGTGAGGAAAGCCATTTACTGTTGTTGATGTTTATCGTAACAGAATTAACTCAGTTCATGGCACTGGTTGCCTGCTATGGTTACTGTCCAACAGTCACATTGGGGCTGAAAAATGTCCCCAGAGTGTTTTGCATTATGTAATCTCAGTTCATAATTTCTCATCTACAGTTCCAAGTGAAGATAAAATTAAAATGTTCTGAAAACCCAAAGTCTTAAGTTTGGGAAACTCACTTTGGAGTCAAATGTGACTGAACTGAAGTAAGTTTATTTGCAGATATTATCTAATTTTTTTTTTAGTGTTTATTTATTTTTGAGAGAGAAAGAGAGCATGAGTGGGGGAAGGGCAGAGAGAGAGGGAGACACAGAATCCGAAGCAGGCTCCAGGCTCTGGGCTGTCAGCACAGAGCCCGATGTGGGGCTTGAACTCACAAACCGCAAGATCATGACCTGAGCCGAAGTCAGACGCTTAACTGACTGAGCCACCCAGGTGCCCCAGCAGATATTATTTAAACCACTTGCTGTGAATACTTAAACATTGCACTGCAAAATTATCAGCGTGCTTGATTATGGGGTTGTATTAATGATCTATTGTTGCATAACAAATTACCCCAAAACTTAATGGCTTGCAACAACAAACATTTATTTTCTCACAGTTTCTGTGGGTCAGGAATTCAGAAGAGGCTTAACTGGGTAGTTTTGACTCAGGGTTTCTCATACAGTTACAGTCAAGATGTTGCTACGGCTGCAGTCATCTGAAGGCTTGCCCAGGACTGGGGGTAGGAGGGAGTCCCTGGCAAGATGGCTCACTCATATGGCTGTTAGCAGGGGAAAGTACAATGCTTTTTATTATTATTAAGTTTATTTATTTATTTGGGGTGGGGCTCACACAAGCTGAGGAGGGGCAGAGAGAGAAGGGGACAGAGGATCTGAAGCAGACTCTGTGCTGACAGCAGAGAGCCCAATGTGGGGCTCGAACTTGTGAACCGTGAGATCATGACCTGAGCCAAAGTCGGATGCTTAACCGACTGAGCCACCCAGGTTTCCCATGCTTTGTGTTTGAGCCACCGAGGTGTCCCATGCTTTGTGTTTCTTAAAAAAGAGTTAGCAAGTTTAGCCCACACACAATAAAAGGAGATTTCAATGACACTATTCGTTAAGAAAAGAATGTAAAAGTTTTTGTGGACTTATTTTAAAACCACCACAGAAGTGTTACCCATATCTTCCTGGAGGTGTTCTGTTATATGCAAGATATGGAGCAGTATTATCCTACAAAAGAATTCAGCAAAGATTACTAAATAATTATGAACTTCATCTGGCACCGAGAGTTTTGGATAAAGGGTTATGTTTCTGTAGTATCATGATAAGCTTGCACTATGGTTTTTACCACTGTAAATAAGCTGAGGAAACCTAGAATGTTTTGGAATATTTTCAAGCCTCAAGGCACTTCACGGATTATCCAGTAACTAGTGTCTGCCCTCATCTCCTTCACTCCATAGATGAGTAACTTGAGATTCTTAAAGGAAAAAAAAATGCTAAAAACATGCATGCTATGCTTCAGACACTGCTAAGTGCCTTAGAGATATTATTCTATTAAATTTTCCCAGCTTTACAATGAGGAAAATAAGAATCAGAAAGGTGAGTAGAATGTTCTGGATCAGACAGCTAGTGTGTTTTAGAGACAGGGTTAAAACCCATGTCTCTTCAGTGTCAGCCAGAACTCTACACACACAACACCCCCTCTTGTGACCCTCTGGGATGTGAGAGCAGAGCTGGCAAGGTCTAAAAACCATATCCCTGGAGGATCAAGGTGAAAGGTCTTCTGTCCACCCATCCAGAGGTCTCTTTCGTCTGAAGATCTCACCAGCCTTCTGCTTCCCTAGCTAGTGTCCAACCTAAGATTCTCTTCTGGGAACCAGAGAAGAACCCCAGAAGTTGAGAAGCAATGACCCCACTGCCTGTTGCCTCACCCTCAAAGTGGGATTTTGAACTTCAAGCTAGGTGGGTGCTGCTGAGGTGTGACAAGCTTGGTTTCCACTTTGAAACGCCTTCTCAGGGTATCTGAGATACACCTCATGTTCACATTCTCACCTAAGAGGCATTGGAGAACAAAACCTCCTGCCCAGGGGACTATGGCTGGAGAAAGCCTTTCCAAGGACTGTCAGCTTTAAACTCTATGAAGGATATGTCATCATTAGGAATCTAAGTTCAAAAGTTATAGTAATAGCGATTATAGTAATAGAATCTGTTAGGACTCTTTTAGTGACATGTGTCAGAAAATCCAATCTGAAATGGCATAACCTGAAAGGTAATTAACTGAAAAGTCAAGAGGTAGTGTTGATTTCAGGTATGGTGCGATGTAGCAAATCAAATGCTCCAGAAGGACTTGGTCTCTCTTTCATCTCAACATTCAGCTTACTCTGTTATTGACTCCAATTTCAGACTAATTGCTCCCTGAGCCAGTCACTATCACTAGAGGGCTACAGTGTTCTCATTGGCCAGTCTTGGGTCACATGACATTCCTGGATGGAAGGGATTGGGGAGAGTACAGACCACCAAACAAAAAACTGGAGGCTCTTACTGCAGATAGGACAAAGGAATGTTGCCAATGAATTAGACAACATTTGAGCTCTTATTATGTGCCAGACTCTACGCAAAGCACTCCACACACACAAATCTCATTTAATCTTTATAAACAACTCTGTAAGATATGTATTATTATTACCTCCATATAACAGATGAAGAAACTGAGGGTCAGACAGGATAAGTAATGTGCTCAAGGTCACACAGCTAGTAAGTAATGGGGATGAGTTTGAACCCATTCTGATTCAAGAGCGATCCTTCTTCCATTTCCATGGAGTTGTCTATGGCATCAGCTTCCTCTAGGTCATTTAGGCTGGAAGCGGCAGTGTCTTTTTCAACATCTTCTCTTTATCATCTACATCTGGTAGTCATCTTATCTGAGCTATCTGCTTCCATCTTCTGTTCCTAATGTCACTTCCCATTGCTACTGATCTCTTCTCTCGGGATAATTAGAATAGCTTATTCTCAGAGAACACACATGTGAAGTCTGAGGGCCATTTTAACTTACGAATTAATATTTAAATGTTAGAATCACATAAAAATCTATATTGCATGGCATTCTTCGAAAAATGGAAAACCTTGCTAACACTGGACCAGCCTCATGGCAACAATGAGCAGCACTGTCTGCTGATGATTACGTGTCTGTGTTTCAGTTGGCCAAGTCCCTGTTGCTTCTTTCCTCCAGGCCTCCTCACTCATGTAGGTTCCTCACCTACCCTCCGTGAGCATCTGAGTTTGCACGCCTAGTGCCTAGTTTCTCCCCATTTTTACCCACCCTCCTATGACCATTAGGTTTATCTTCCTAAACCGTGATCTGATGATCTCACTTTCATATTCATAGACATTTAACAGTTCCACACTGCCTACGGGCCCACTACAAATTCGTCCCAAGCTCCTTTTTTAGGCCAATGTCCTGTTGAACAAGGCTCCACACACTTGTTTCTGCCATACCCTTCTGGAATATGCCCCGCATTCCCTCTCCCACTTGCGTTTGCTCAGTTCTTATTCTCTGGGCCCCTAATGTCCTTTCTTGGTTCTCTCTGTGCCTCCTCACATCTGCTCTTTGAGTGCTCATACAACTTTGAATGACAAGGTCAATTCGCACCTCCTCCAAGAAGCCTTGTTAAATCCCCTCCACCAACATTATGTGTTCCTGCTCCATACACCACCAGTACATTACTTTTGAGCACCTATTGTGAATGACATTCATAACAGAAAATACTCTTTATCATCAATCAATCAAGTTAATACTTATGGAACGCTACTATGTGCCAGGCACTTTTCTGAGTGTCCTGCCTTCACAACCGTTTTTTGACACATCCTACTCTCATTACCATCATGCACAGAGAAATCTGAGACACAAAAAGTTTAATTCATTTGCTCAGTTTCATATGGCTGGCAAGCAGTAGAGCTGGATGACAGGTAGTCAGGACCCAGAGCCTGGGCACATTATTACCACCTTAGATATGTACTCAGAATACATTTTAAAGAAACTGCTCTGTGCCAGGCACTGTAGGAGATGTTGCAAAGGTAAAGATGAAGAGCCGCAAGCTCTCTGCCCTCAAAGAACTCACAAGCTGATGGAAGGAGATGGACATGGTCCAGTGGGAGGAATGAGCGTCACAGGTGCCTTGACAGAAGTAGAGAAGGAGAATGGGGGCAACATGGAGGTATCCATGAGAATTTGGAAATTGGGCACAAAGGGGATCATAGCCATTGGAAAAGGTCAGGGGAGACTTTGTGGAGGCATCTTAAAAGGTGAGTTACGGGGCGCCTGGGTGGCGCAGTCGGTTAAGCGTCCGACTTCAGCCAGGTCACGATCTCGCGGTCCGTGAGTTCGAGCCCCGCGTCGGGCTCTGGGCTGATGGCTCAGAGCCTGGAGCCTGTTTCCGATTCTGTGTCTCCCCCTCTCTCTGCCCCTCCCCCGTTCATGCTCTGTCTCTCTCTGTCCCAAAAAAAAATAAATAAAAAAACGTTGAAAAAGGTGAGTTACACAAAAAGCTGCATATTATTCCATTTATATGAAATATTCAGAATAGGCAAATCCACAGAGACAAAAAAGCAGATTTCCAGGGGCTGGGGGAAGAGGGGACTGGGGTGTGACTGTTTAATGGGCACAGGATTTCTTCTGACGATGATGAGAATATTCTGGAATTAGGTTGTAGTGATGGCAGAAGACCATGAATATAGTGGGAGTGATTGAATTGTACAGTTTAAAATGGTTAAAAAGGTAAATTTTATGTTATGTGATTTTCATCTCAAAAAGAAAAAAAAAAAGATGAGTTGATATCTATCAGGTACACTGAGCAGGGCATGGGGTGGGAAGCATTGGAGGTGGGGAGATTTCAGGTGAAGAATGACAGTTTGGAAAGCAGTGAGCTGATTCAGAATGGCTGCTGTTGTAGTGCAGTTGGTTGATACGGGCAGGGCTTAGGTCTCACAGCAACAACTAAGGCTCCCAAGGAATATAGGAGTGATATAATGACCTTGTAGGCCACTCCCAGGAGCTTGGACTCTATCTTGCAGGAAATGGAGCACCAGTGATGACTTTCAGCAGGACCATGATGTGTTCAGGTGTATAAGGAAGATCAAGCCAATCCCCATATGAAGGGTGGGGGAGTGTGCAAAAATCTGGAGACAATAAGGGAATTATTGTAATAGTCCAGGCAAGAGCCAACAAGGAGCTGACTATGTGACCATTGCCGCATGCTGGAAAGCAGAACCTATGTCATTTGCATTTGTAAATTTCATTCATTCAATGAAATATCCCCTCAATGCCCATAAATGGATTTCCATTATGGCCCATTATGTGCTGGTGCTGAGGACACAGCAGTGAACACAGGTCTGGCCTACCCCTCCTGGAGTGTATTGTCTGGCCAGGCAGGCATATGATAAACCAATAATGACACAATGGATGATTTACGACTGTGAGATGTCCTATTAAAGGACAAGGACAAAGACAAGGTATTAATTCCAGCCAGCCAGCCCTAGTTTCAAACCCTGGTTCTTCGCTGCTCAGGTGAGAGTAAGTTTCTCACGCTCTTGAAGCCTTGGTTGCCTCATCTAAAAATGTGGGTAGCGACAGTACCCACCCACAGGATGGCTAAAGAGATTAAAGTTAATGCTGTAGATGGAGATGGCTACCAGTGCCTGGCAAGCAGCAGAAGCTCAGAAGGATCATTTGATTCTTCCACTTGGTAGGCACAATAAATCCGAGTTGGGCAGAACTATGTTATTGACCTTGAATCCATCAGTCTCTGGAAACATGATGGAAGACACTGGGAATGCTGATTTGCTGTGTGTATAGAGTGGCCAATTGATCTGTGAAGAAGCCCTTGAAGAAATGTTCATTTTTGAGAACAGCAGGCCTGCCTTAGCATTGAGGAAGGTGCTGTCCTCCCCTTGCTACTCCATCCCTAACTAGGCTTCTTATGGTGTGAAGGGAACAGCCATGGGTTTTGGTGTCTCCCTATAGTTCATCCTCAAGGGAATGACATTCCATAGCCTAGTACAAAATATCCTTTTCTGACCTTTGGAGGCCAATGTGCCCATGCCCCTTGTAAGTCCAATGGAATGATGCCCACCAGTGTCTTTCTCTTACAAGGTTCAGGCTTAGTCATAAACTCCCTTACACATGAGTATCTTCATCCAAAAGTCATGGATTGAATGCCTACGTGTGGCAGTCACTGTGCTAGATGTCAGGATTGTAGTATTGAAAAGAATAATACCCATCCCCTGCCTCAAAGGCATCCTACCTCATGGGGAGTTGGAGAGGTAAGTGAATGCATGCCATTTGTGGTTAAGAGCCTAGAATCAAAGTGGCACAAGCCCTATGGCTGCACAGAGGCACAGAGGCAAACTGAGGCACCTTGTCTGGGAATGCATATAAGACTGTGTTGGACAAGCCTGGGCCTTGGTGTCCAGCCCCTGACCTACTACTTGGTGATAATAACTGTCACTTATTGAGCACCGCTATGTCCCTGGTATAAAGTGCCAGATACTCATGTTGCTTAATTTATTCTCATGATGATACTATGAGGACTGTTTTTAAATGAATCAGTACATTGCAGCATTTAGAAGAGTGTCTGACTCATGGTAAATGCTCCATAAGTGATACCTATTTTTATTCTATATTCTTTTCTCTTTCTCTTTCTCTCTCTCTCTCTCTCTCTCTCTCTCTCTCCCTCCCTCCCTCCCTCTCTCTCTCTCTGGATAAAACTGAAATTAGGTGATAGAAGATTAAAAGTCCATAGGGTCCAAGCATAAGTCTTGGGCGAATTCCCAAGGAGGCCCCAAAGGCAGCTTGGGTTTCCATCACTGGCAGAGGGGATAGGTGAAAAGTGGTGGATTCACACAGTGGGCACCATGTAGCAGATAGAAGCAGTAGATTAGCAACATACGTAGCACTAATGCCAGGAGGAGGACTTGATCATTGGCTCCTTCTGAAGAGGCCTTCTCAGCCGCAGCAGATGGCTGCCCTGTGGGAACGAAGCCTGTGACAGATAAACAGAATGACTCGCTCTGCATCTGTCCCTCCTTCCTCCTCATGCCTCCCTGAATTGCAGAGGCTGGAGACATAAAATCCACCTTTCTCAGCCTCCCCTACAGGTCTTGGGTATGATTAGAATCTGCCATTTAGATTTGCTCACAGGAGGCTCAGACTGAATTAAGTGGGGATGAAGGTGAGGTCACCTTGTTACTACACTGTGTCGCTGGTGCAGGTCTGGCCAATGCAGCGCCAATACCAGTAATGGCAGTTCCCCCATCCTGAGTTGTGGCTAAGGTGATAGGAGCCTGGAGTGGGCAGTTGAGATACCATCTGGATGTTGTTCTGGGTGTCGTTCCGGGGGACCCAGACTACAGCCCGCTCCTCCATCAATTTTGTAAGCACCCTATGCCCTGAATGTTTTCCTGCTTAACATAGCTAGAACATTTTTTTCTTGTCGTGTGTGTGTGTGTGTGTGTGTGTGTGTGTGTGTGTGGCTTTAAAATTTCAGTGTGAAATCTCCTGATTTATAAATGAGGACAAAGCAGCTGACCTTTCTGACCCTGGCTTCCTCACCTATGAAATGGTTGTGTGAAGCCACTTCTCATCCTGTAGTGGGAAGGATTCCGTGAAATGTCATTTGCAAAGTGCCTGTCACACAACAGCTGCTCAGTAACGGAGAACTTCGTGTAGCATAAAAAGCATGGGTTTTTGGAAACTGGGTTCAAATTGTGATAATACTGCTTACCAGCTGTGTGACCACAAAAACCTTTCTGAAGCCCTGGGCAGCGTGGATGATAAAATACCTACTATAGCATGGCCTTTTTGTTTGTGTGCTGTTTTTGGTGAATATTAAAGAGCTTGCATATACAAAGATGCCCAGCACAGTGCTTGCCTGGCACTTAGTCGTCCCTTCCCAGATGGTGGTCTCCTTCTTTACCTCCTATTCCTTTTAATTCATAGTAATATTTAATATCCTTGATGATAATGAGAATGGTTGGAAAGAAACTAATGAGGAAAATGGTTGTAAAGGATGCAATTACACAACCAGCCATTTGCTCTCTATTAGGAGGCTGACAATTTTTGTTCCCTCCACAATACAGGAAATAAAGCAGTATCTACCATTTCTGTGTGTGTGTCTGGGTGCTCTGGAGACTATTCTGCTCACACCTCTTTCCTGCCACCAACTGTCCTTTCTTCTGCTACCAGAGCCATGGCTCAGCTCTGCTTCAGGAGATAGGAGTTGTGTGCTGGGCATCTGGGGACCTGCCAAGTGAGATAAGAGAGGGTCAGGGATGGGGCGCCTGGGTGGCGCAGTCGGTTAAGCGTCCGACTTCAGCCAGGTCACGATCTCGCGGTCCGTGAGTTCGAGCCCCGCGTCAGGCTCTGGGCTGATGGCTCAGAGCCTGGAGCCTGTTTCCGATTCTGTGTCTCCCTCTCTCTCTGCCCCTCCCCCGTTCATGCTCTGTCTCTCTCTGTCCCAAAAAAATAAATAAAAAAAAAAAAAAAAAGAGAGGGTCAGGGAAGGGAAGCCCTCTGAGATGCTTGGCAAAGTGCCAATAAAGTAAGAGGAGGAAGGGATGATGCTGGACACATAGTAGGTCTGTTGGTTTGTCAAGAGTGGTAGGAGCCTGGTGTTCTCCGTGGAAGGGTGTGGTCAGGTGTGGAGTAGGCATATTGAGGAGAGTCAAAGCTAGAGACTTGCTGATAGAGTAGGGGACATAGTAGCTATTGTAGGAATATACGATTATTTGTTAGCCTTTATTGCTGTGAGATATACTTTTTGGCAAAAAGTGTAACCAATGGGATGCACTGAAATGTATTTGTAGAAGCCATCAATAGACTCTTATGTTGGCCACTGCCCACCATATGCTCCAATAAACATTGGAGGGAAGAACAGTGTTTTGTTGTTGTTGTTATTGTTATTATTATTCCCTTCCAAAGTGTAGCAGTGGTGATTAGCACACAACCTGTAATTTATTGTTAATGTAGGCAGGGCATCTTGTGGAAAGATTTGGCCATTCAACAAACATTTGTGGAATGCTCACTGCCCACTATATTCCTGTCAGGATCCTTTCTAGAGTCTGAGGATCCAAAGATAAATGAAACAGTCCCTGAACCCAAGAAACTGACATTCGATGGACCGAGGCAGATGTGCCTGCACCTACCAGCCTCTGGGGATGTAACAGTAAAATCTGCTCCCTGCCCTTAAAGATGCTATAGGCTATTGGGGTGGGATGGTGGGAAGGAAATGTCAGGTGGGTAGGAAGTTGCAATCTGGTGTGCTTCAAGCTGGTATGGGTGAATTATCCAGGTATGAGCAGGAATTATCCAGGTGACGAGGAGGGGGTCATGTGGGTGTTTATGTTGCTGAGGGTGAGGAGAGGCCATCTCAGGCAAAGAAAGCTGCAGTTAGTACAAGAAAGGGCATGGAGCCCTGTCCCCTGAGAGGACAGGGTGAGTTCAATATTGCCGTAGGGTAGGAGACAGGCTGGGAGGTGTGGATAGGAAGTGAATTTTCAAGCAAGTTGAGACTGGATCTCACTAAAACTTGTTTGTCATGCTAAGAACCTGATCTTCATTCTGAAGGCAATGGGAAACCAGACAGGTATTTTAAAAGGTAGATTGAATCCATTAATTCTATACCTATTTATTGAGTGTTAACTATATACGTATTTGCTACTGGACTAGATTCTGGGAATTTGATGATGTGTAAAATCATTCTTGTCCATATGGGCTTTTTTATGATCTAATGTGAGAGAGACAAACTTTTTTTTTTACAAGGATAATGTATTAAGGTCGTGTTTACATAATTAAAACTCAGTTAAAATCATCATATACCACACAGTCACCCAAAATACATATAAAGTTATTAAATAAGACTAGTGCTGTGAGGGGACTCCAAGTCAGCTGGTGGTAAAATGCCAAATAATGGCTAATAATAATAGTCACAGACATTTGGTAAGTGATCATTATGCAGCTGTCATCATGCTTCATGCAGATCATCTCATTTAATCTTCAAAGCAATCAGATGAATGAGTTTTATCTCCACATAGGGACATATGTCTGACTCCAAGATTTGTACAACTCATTGAGGCTGGGTTTGGACTTCATCTTTTGCTAATAGCAGCTATGATATCAGACTGGGTAATGGCCAGCCAAAAATGCCCATGCCCTAATCCTTGGAACCTGTGAATATGTTACTTTACATTGCAAAAGGGACTTTGCAGATGTGATTGCATTAAAAAGCTTGTGATGGGGAGAGTGTCCCAGACTATCCAGGTGACTTCAGTGTAATCACAGGGGCCTCATAAGAGGGAGGCAGGAAAGTCAGAGAGAGGGAGGAGCAGAGAGAGAAAGCAGAGGCTGGGTGATGTGCTTTGTAGACGCAAGAAGGGACCACTATCTAAGGAAGGGCTCTAGAAGCTGGAAAGGCAAGGAAATGGATTCTCCCTTAGAGCTTCCAAAAGGAACGAAGCTCTGCTAACACATTGATTTTAGTCCCTAAGAACCATTTTCCTCTTCTTACCTCCGGAACCATAAGGTAATTAATTTGTGTCATTTTAAGCCAACAAATTTGTGGTTATTTGTTACAGTGGCAATAAGAAACCAACAAAACAGCTTCGGAGGGTACTTACTTCACATGGCTGAATCAAAAGCCCTCAAAAGAGGGCAAACGGAGTGTTTTAGGAAGTTGTAGAAAATCTGCAGTTGGGGGGCGCCTGGGTGGCGCAGTCGGTTAAGCGTCCGACTTCAGCCAGGTCACGATCTCGCGGTCCGTGAGTTCGAGCCCCGTGTTGGGCTCTGGGCTGATGGCTCAGAGCCTGGAGCCTGTTTCCGATTCTGTGTCTCCCTCTCTCTCTGCCCCTCCCCCGTTCATGCTCTGTCTCTCTCTGTCCCAAAAAAAATAAATAAATGTTGAAAAAAAAAATTAAAAAAAAAAATCTGCAGTTGGGAGAGTGAGTCTGAAAGCAAAAGGAGGATGGAAAGAAGTGGGAAAGAGGGTGTTTTAAGTGCAGGGACCAGCAGAAACAAAAGCATAAGGGCAAGGGTGGGACATAGAAGGCATGTGTGGGGGAGGGTTTGGCCAACACGACCAGGCATATCAGAGGGCCAGAGAGCCACCTAAGGTTGGAATTTTTGGCTGCAGTCGGACCATGGAGCCAGACCCTGGTGTGAGCCGTGACTAGGAAGCTCACATGGGAGAACTTTGAGTGGGCTGTGAGGTAATCATGCCGCGTTTTATGAAGAATTCCCTCCATTGCTGGGAATGGTGAAGGAGAGGGGCAGGAAACCAGTCCTGAGGCTTTGCTGTTACCTGCCTTGTATAATACTAGTCTGAACCAGGCTGCTGGCAGGGAGAAGAGGGAGAGGAGTCTCTCTGCCATAAAGAACACGGTCTTATACACCAGCATGTCTCAAGGTGTGGCCCCAGGACCTTTGCAGTGCCCTTGAGACCCTCTCAGGGAGTCCTCAAGGTTAAAATTTTTTTTTTTCATTTCAAGGTTAAAGTTTTCTTCATTTCCTTTTTCACTCTCATTTTCTCACAGTGCATAGTGGAGTTTTTCAGAGGTCACGCTGTGAAATATCACTGTAGACTCAGTGCAAAAAGAGAATTAATCCCTATTTTATTAAGCCAGACATGAAAAAGACTTGAAAAATGTTTTATTTGTTTTAGAAAATATTTCAAAAAAATGTCCTTTAAGCTAACAAATAATGACTGGTTACTTTTTTTTTTTTTTTTAGTATTTTATCTATTTGGTATAATTTCATATAATTGTAGGAATTATAGTAAAGTTTTTACATATCAATCAACAGATATCCAAATTATAATGGAATGGATTTTTAACTTATTATAAACTACTACAAATTTTTAAAGTTATAAATTCAGCTTTATAAAAGTTTTTGCTACTATGGCTTATTCTAAATATGTGATGCTCCATAAACATGATATTCCATATACAGATTTTATTTTATTTTATTTTATTTTTTAATATGAAATTTATTATCAAATTGGTTTCCATACAACACCCAGTGCTCATCCCAACAGATGCCCTCCTCAATGCTCATCAACCACTTTCCCCTCCCTCCCACCCCTCACCAACCCTCAGTTTATTCTCAGTTTTTAAGAGTCTCTTATGGTTTGCCTCCTTCCCTCTCTGTAACTTTCTTTTCCCCACTTCCCCTCACCCATGGTCTTCTGTTAAGTTTCTCAGGATCCACATAAGAGTGAAAACATATGGTATCTGTCTTTCTCTGTATGACTTATCTCACTTAGCATAACACTCTCCAGTTCCATCCACGTTGCTACAAAAGGCCACATTTCATTCTTTCTCATTGCCACGTAGTACTCCATTGTGTATATAAACCACAATTTCTTTATCCATTCCTCAGTTGATGGACATTTAGGCTCTTTCCATAATTTGGCTATTGTTGAGAGTGCTGCTATAAACATTGGGGTACAAGTGCCCCTATGCATCAGCACTCCTGTATCCCTTGGGTCAATTCCTAGCAGTGCTATTGCTGGGTCATAGGGTAGATCTATTTTTAATTTTTTGAGGAACCTCCACACTGTTTTCCAGAGTGGCTGCACCAGTTTGCATTCCCACCAACAGTGCAAGAGGGTTCCCGTTTCTCCACATCCTCGCCAGCATCTATAATGACTTGTTACTTCCAAATGAGTATATATTTAGACACCTTAGTATTAATTTATAATATGGTAAATATTGATAGACATAAGCCATGTAAACAATAGTTCTTTGGGGTCTTCAATAAATTTTTAGGAGTATAAAAAGGTCGTGAGACCAAGTGTGAAATCTGCTATTGTACACAAATATTTGGGCTTGTCTCTGTTTATTTGGGATATATTTCTAGACTTAGACGAGGGATCCCAGCCTTTTAAATTCTGGAATAGGCAAGGCAGATGTGGCTCTCCCCAAATGCTAGAGGAGGCTCCGCGGGATTAAGGTATGTGCACAAACACACACAACTTGCATAAGTGGAGTAAGGACTGAACGCCATGTATTTGAGCCCAGATCGTGGGCTTTTCCCATTATTCCGCGTGCTGGAGAAAGGGTTGGCCTTCTGGGAGGAAGCCTGGGGAGGACTCGCCCTCAAGCTGCAGCCAGCCCCCAAAGCGCCTGGGTGCGCTCCAGGCTCATGCTTTCCAGCCGCGCCCAGCGCTCCCTCTAGAGGCTGAAAGTTGAATCTGCACCCTTCTTGCTTTGTCTTCCTACTGTGGCAGCCAAACTTCGGCCTTAGGAGGAGTTTGAAGTTCTTGGCTCTCTGATGCCTTGGAACAGGCGGTGGGGAGCAAGCAGAACTCCATTTTCACGTGAGGAGGCTGTGGAGTCGAGAAGTAGTGTGTTGCAGTGACTGAGTTCACAAAGTTGGGGGGGGGGTGTGCACTTGACCTCTTTGGGTTTCAATTACTCAGGAGGAAGTAGTCTGCCCATCTAGCCATAAAGATCCTTCCAGCTCCAGCAGCCTGCATCCTAAGTGCCAATTGTCCCCATGGTCCGTGATGTGAGAAGAGACCTCAAGGAGAAGGCTTGGAGTCCTGGGCTGTAGTCTCTCAGGGCTCTGCTTGCATTTATGGGTTTAGCTCAACCCGAATCCAACTTTAGGATGAGTCTTTGTAATTGTGGAGATCACACATTCTCTCCTTTAGCAAGCTTATTTTTTAAGAACTTTCCTATAGTTGATCCATTTATTAGGCAAACAAGAATAAGCTGGCATTGACGGAGATATGTGTCAGGCAGTGGGTCAAGGACTATATGTATATTTTCTCATTTGATTCATGCCACAACCCTATAAGCTAGGTGCTAGCATTATTCCCACTTTACAGAGGGGAAAACTGAGGCCCAGGGAGCTTAAGTAACTAGCCAAGATCATGAAACAACTGTGGGGCAAAACTAAAATTCAAACCCAAGCAGTCTGGCACAGCCACAACACTATACTTAGTCTTGATAATAAGAGTTTGCATCTTTTTGAGGGTTTGTTATGTCCTTGGAGTTTTATGTATGTTATCTCATTTAATACAGCAATTATGTTTTTTTTAAGTTTATTTATTTATTTTGAGAGGGAGAGAGAGAGAGTGGGAGTGGGTGAGGGGCAGAGAGAGAGAGAGAGAGAGAGAGAGAGAGAGAGAATTCCAAGCAGACTCCACACTGTCAGTACAGAACCTGATACAGGGCTCGATCCCATGACCCTGGGATCAAGACCTGAGCAAAGATCAAGGGTTAGATGCTCAACTGACTGAGCCACCCAGGTGCCCCAATACAGCAATTCTGTAAAGCAGCTTTTGTTATCTCAGTTTTACAAGGAGGGTGCTTATTCTCAGGTGGCCCAGGGCCAGGGCTGAATTTCATCTCTGAGACTGCAAAGCCTGAGCTCTTTGTTGTTATTCAGAATTATTTATATGCCAGAGAAAGATGAGGAAGACTGACTGAGTCTATGGGGAACTTCTATTATAGTCTCTTTGTGAGGTAGTAACAGTTGCAGACATTTACTGAGCACCGTTCTAAGCCTTTACACATATAACTTCAATCCTCACAACAATCCAGTAAGATAGATCTGATTAGTATCCCATTTTACAGATGAGGAAATAAAAGCGTGGAGACAGAGGGGTTAAATAAATTGCCCAAAGTGCCTCCCACATTTGGTAGTGGTAGAGTTGGGACCCAAACCCAGGAAGCCTGGCTTTAGTACCAAAGTTTTTAGCCACTACATTATCCAAAGAAAAAATAGTTCCTACAGAGATGCAGAGGCCGCTGACCAGGGTTGAAGACAGCCAAGGGGAACAAGCCCAGCCCTGCAGAGATCCCAAGGAGGGAAAGGAGGCATCCCTCCCTGGGCCCTGTTCCTCTGGCCCTGGCTTTCCATCTGTTTATCAGATTGCTACACTTAGAAATTGTGCCTTTTTCCCAAATGTAAGGGCTAAAAGCAGAATTCAGTACATTTCCCCAAAAGCAAAGTCAATACAACTCAATACATTTCCTTCTCTGCATGTCCCTTCCTTGCCAATGTTATCTTCATTCCCTCACACCACCAGAACCAAGCTCTGATGGGTAATTTGTTGGTGTTAGAGAACTGTATCAAGAAAGATTCTGAGGTGTTGCCTTGTCTCCAGCATGAGCAAGAAAGAGCAATATGATCAATGAAAACAGCTCTGTAGTGGGAATAGTGGGAACTGACCCCATGCGCCATGTATTTGCTATTTCTGAAGGGGGCTCGGTGCTAAGGAAGAATGAAGGAACTGGGTCCTGAGAACAGGTGCTGACAGGCACCAAGCCAATATGAATACCCTGGTCAGTGGGGGCCACGGCTGAGAGCACAGCAGTTCCTGGGTAGAGAAGGCAGGTGCTAAGGCAAACTGGCCAGACTTAGAGAAAAGGAAATTCTGGATAAGAGGGATCAGCCTGGGGCACGAAAGTGAGGTTGCCAAGTTGGGGAAGGATGGCAGGGTCCAAAGGAAAGACAGGGAGCAGATGATTTCTTGTTCAAAAGCCATGCAGAAAAGCCTCAAGCCCCAGGATGGTATGAAGCAAGAACCAGCCAGATCCACTGGTGAGGATTTCTCCTGAGCTATGACATTCTCTCCTCCAGAAATACAAAGCAATGGTGCCTTTCAACTGGGTAGGGTAGGGTTCCAGGATAAGCTCCAGTGGAAATGGATTGATCCAGGGTGGGTGAACAGAGGTGGAAGAGGTCAGTTGGGACTTAAAGTGTGAATAGCAGTGACCATGGTGAGTGAGCCTGAATGCAACAGGAACTTGAAATAAGAACAGAGCTGTGATTGTCTCATGGAACCCAAGGATAAGAATGGGCCTGAAACCTGGGAGCCAAAACATCATGCCAGGAATTCTCACTGCCACCTGTCTCTGCTTCTCTACACTTCTGTGCTTTCTTCTGTCCTTTTCCTGACAGCTGTCCTCACTTCTTAGCCCACTTTTTAAAATGAGGCTGCCTCTGGATCCCAAGTTCTCATGTCACAGCTTTAGCCAAAGAGCTTATCAAGACTTTGGATCTCAGTTCCTGATATGGGGGGGGGGGGGGAACAAGACCTGATTGGCCAGTCTTTGGTCTGTTGTCTGCCCCTGGGCCAATCAGCTAAGACTAGAAAGGTGGGGCAAACACATCTGTTAAAGGCTTATCCTCGTGGATGCAGGATGTGAATGGGGAATATTCCCAGGAAGAGGGACTAGAGATGGCTTGTGGGGCTAGGAAGATACCCCAGATGGTATCTGCTAAAGACATGGTGTCTAAACGTAAAGCACTGGAAGACACCAACGTTGATTGGATGTCAGAGAGAGGAGATGGGGAAGGAGAAAGTCTTCAGGAAGTTAGAAGAAAATCAAGAGAGGGAAGAGAGTTTATTTAAAGAAGGAGTAAGGCATAAAGGGTCAAAAGTCATAGTACACTCAAGAAGGATGAGCAGGGTCAGAGACCATTTGATTATAGAAAGCACCTTTGAAGGGTACATTGGTGAAGAAATAATATTTCTACAGGTTAAAGGATGGATTTGGTTGCATTTTTATGGGTAAACATAAAAGTATTTAGTGTTAATGTGTTGTCAACTTTGGGGAAAGAGTCCACCTTCACTGTGTTGAGTTGGCATTATTCAGAATTTAACATATATTGACATAGAAACAGTAAATTTTTCTCCAGTCCTTACAGGGTAACACATTTAAGGTCTTGCCTGCATAGTTTAGGTAATAGAAACCTATGCATATTATCAAAACAATGTTTAAAATGGTGGGATGGGGAGCAGGAATCCAAAAGGCCAATAAACGTGAAGATGTGCTCATTGTCAGTGGTAACCATGGAAATTCAGTTGAAAAACACAGCCAAACATAATTATATATCCACCAGATTCACAAAAATTAAAAAGTCCGAAAGTTCTAAGGGTTGGCAAAATGTGGAAAAATAGAATTAATTCTCAAAACTGCTGTTGGGAGAATAAATTGGCAGAGACACAGGTTGCCAATTTACCTTACATTTGAGATGGTACCATTTGTATAGAACACAAGGGGTCATGATGCTCCCTCCCTCCAATTCTGCAATGAGAAGCCATCCTTTGGAGAACTACTAGGAAATTTTTAGCAACACTGAAGGTTCACATACCTTATCACACAGCAGTTTCACTATTAAGTATATGGCTAGAGCGATTTGTTTATATGTACACCAGGATAAAATCCAACAATGTGTGAATATTGGAATATGCATATAATAGACCCAAACAGTCGGAGTGTAAACAGTCCAATGTCAAAAATAAAATAAAATAAATTGCTGTGCATTCATAATGGAAGTCCAGACAGCAAAGAAAATGAAGACCTCACAGTTACACACAGTATGGATACATCTCACAAATGTAATGTTGAAGGCAAAAGGCAAGATACATAGGAATATAATAATCAAAAATGTTTAAAAACAGGCAAAGCTAAACTCTATGGTATAAGGGATGACTGCTATAGAGAAAAGTGAAAAATAAATGGGAAGTAAGTGAAGGATTTTCACAAAAGCCAGGATGGTAGTTACCCTGGATTTCTACAGAATTAGGATCTTAGTGGGGCTCACTGAGGTTCCTTGAGTGCTGGCAGTGTTCTCTTTTTTGACCTGGATAATAATCACATGGACCTTTGTTTTACAATTATTCATTAACCCATATATATATATATATATATATATATATATATATATATATATATTCATTAACCCATATATATAATATATATATATATATATATAACCCATATATATAGTACATATATTTTATGTACTTTTCTGCATTTATGTTATGTGTGTAAAGAATTAAAGTGTAAAGGGTGGGGTGGGGTTAGATCAGTAAAGATGATATATAGAGCATACCCATTTTATTTTTTGCTCTCTCCCAGAGCCCAGCTAAAAATGGGGTATGTGTGTGTGTGTGTGTGTGTATGTGTGTGTGTGTGTGTGTGTGTGTGTTGTGTAGACTCTTGAGGCCAGGAAAGCAGGAGAGGAGAAAACAAATGAATGAGTAAAGAACGGCTCAACAGACTCCGTGAAACAAAAGCCTAAACTGGTCTTGAAAAAAGCTAAGAACCAACTTTATTTTCACTGCAAAATCTTGAAAAATTTCAGGAACTTGTGGTACCTGGAATCTCCAGAAATATTGTTAAATAAGTGTTAAAATAAGGAGGATTTTTTGGCAGCTATTTAAGACATAATTAAGCCCCTAGATTCCCTCTGGTGCCCAGGACTGCTGGATGACTGAAACTTCCTTCTCCACATAGACGGTTAGAGGTTTTTATTCTAGAGAAGGCAAAACACAGGGTCTCTGGCAGGGGAGAGGCACAGGTGAGGATCGAAGGGAATTTCAAGGCCCTTACCCGGCATTTTTCACCCAGCTCCCTGAAAGCCAGCCACTAGGCCTTTACCATCTATGTCAGATTATGGGTAGCATCTATTCTGGGAAATATGACCAGCCCCAGCTAAAAGACCTAAAGATATGGACATTCAGAGTTCCTATCAAATGGCTGAGGCAGATCACTTTATGGTGAAGCTCAAAGTCAAAAATAGCCACATCCCAAAGTTATAATTCAATTTTTATTTCCTTAATTTCTCTCTGTCAATCACATATGCACTTTCTCTCTTCAAAAACACCTTATTATGGAATATTTTAAACATGAACAGAGTAGAGAGACTAGCGTAATGAATGTACACATACTCATTGCCCAGCCTCAACAATGATCAACTCCTAGCCAAGCTTGCTTCCTCTTGGCCCTCATCAGCTCTCCCAACCCTGACCCCATATCAGTTGAGCTAAATCCCAGCCCTCATATCATTCTGTCTGTAATTATTTCATTATGAATCTCTGAAAGACACAGACTGCTCATTTAAAATATAACCACAATATCAGTATCAACCTGAAAAAGTAATTCCTTATCATCAAGTATTCAATGTTCATGTTTCCTTGATTTTTCTATAACTTTTTCCCCCTACAATTAGCATGAACTGGGATCAAAGTCAGTTTACAACTTGATTCATATGTGTCCTGATTATTCTCTAATCCCTAAATTCTCCCATTTATTATTTGACTGAAAAAAATATAAGAAATTGTGTTTCTTTACATTGGACTTTGCTGATTGTGTCTTTGTGATTGTAACATTTCCCTGTATTGCCTGCAACATGGTAGCTAGATCTAGAGCCATGATTAGTTTCACTCTTTCTCAAGGCTACTTTACAAATTGAATTGGGTACTTCCATCCTGGGGCATGCAATTTATCTTTGTCTCTCTTTTAATGATGTGAGCAGCCAGGGATGGCCATTGAATAGATCTATTAATTCATTAGGGGTTGCGAAATGATAATATTTTTTAATCCCCTCATTCATCTTTCTTTGTTAGCCAAATTACTTCAGCATAGCTGTCTCTTCAGCCACTCGGTTGCCAGAAGTTTCTTCTGATTCCTCAGAAAAGACTCCAAGAGGTACTGCTTCCCAAGTTCTTGTCCTGTTCACAGCAGTGTGCTCACTGCCTACATATTCAAAGATCAGTTTAAAATTGGAATCAGCATCACAATCCCAGACTTTAGCCTCTACTACAAAGCTGTAATCATCAGGACAGCATGGTATTGGCACAAAAACAGACCCATAGACCAATGGAATAGAATAGAAACCCCAGAACTAGACCCACAAAAGTATGGCCAACTAATCTTTGACAAAGCAGGAAAGAACATCCAATGGAAAAAAGACAGTCTCTTTAACAAATGGTGCTGGGAGAACTGGACAGCAACATGCAGAAGGATGAAACTAGACCACTTTCTTACACTATTCACAAAAACAAACTCAAAATGGATAAAGGACCTGAATGTGAGACAGGAAACTATCAAAACCCTGGAGGAGAAAGCAGGAGAAAACCTCTCTGACCTCAGCTGCAGCAATTTCTTACTTGACACATCCCCAAAGGCAAGGGAATTAAAAGCAAAAATGAACTATTGGGACCTCATGAAGACAAAAAGCTTCTGCACAGCAAAGGAAACAGTCAACAAAACTAAAAGGCAACCAACGGAATGGGAAAAGATATTTGCAAATGACATATCGGACAAAGGGTTAGTATCCAAAATCTATAAAGAGCTCACCAAACTCCACACCTGAAAAACAAATAACCCAGTGAAGAAATGGGCAGAAAACGTGAATAGACACTTCTCTAAAGAAGACATCCAGATGGCCAACAGGCACATGAAAAGATGCTCAACGTCGCTCCTCATCAGGGAAATACAAATCAAAACCACACTCAGATATCACCTCACACCAGTCAGAGTGGCCAAAATGAACAAATCAGGAGACTATAGATGCTGGCGAGGATGTGGAGAAACGGGAACCCTCTTGCACTGTTGGTGGGAATGCAAACTGGTGTAGCCGCTCTGGAAAACAGTGTGGAGGTTCCTCAAAAAATTAAAAATAGACCTACCCTATGACCCAGCAATAGCAGTGCTAGGAATTGACCCAAGGGCTACAGGAGTGTTGATGCATAGGGGCACTTGTACCCCAATGTTTATAGCAGCAGTCTCAACAATAGCCAAATTATGGAAAGAGCCTAAATGTCCATCAACTGATGAATGGGTAAAGAAATTGTGGTTTATATACACAGTGGAGTACTACGTGGCAATGAGAAGGAATGAAATATGGCCCTTTGTAGCAACGTGGATGGAACTGGAGAGTGTTATGCTAAGTGAAATAAGCCATACAGAGAAAGACAGATGCCATATGGTTTCACTCTTATGTGGATCCTGAGAAACTTAACAGAAACCCATGGGGGAGGGGAAGGAAAAAAAAAAAAAGAGGTTAGAGTGGAAGAGAGCCAAAGCATAAGAGACTCTTAAAACTGAGAACAGAACTATCAAAATCTCGTCTACACATTCCCATCCTTTCCCTTTGTTTCACTTTGCAACTCAGGATACTCATATCCGAGGTTTGCTTTATAAACAATACATTGATGTAGAACCAAATAGGTAGCTTTTCCATTTTTAAGACCATTGTGCCACCAGCCGGGTGTGAAGGTCACCTGCACAAACAACTCCACCAAGCGGCCAGTTTCTGAGAGCAGTCCTGACACTGGTTGCCACTGACTACCCCACTGATCATGCTAAGGAGAGCAAGTAGAGTCAGAGACACCACTTCTGAGTTTCTTCATGGCCAAGACTTTTCCTTTTCTAATACTGGGTGGATGGTATGAAACCACACACGTCCCTTTTTGGTAAAACGGAGAGCCTGATCCCTTTTGGTAAAATAGCTCTTGCTGTTTTTCCAGCAGGTGGAAAATAGGCTAGAGAACCTGGAAATAGATGACAGTGATGTTAACTGTGGTCCGATCAGCAGGGAAGTGACATCCTGCACTGATGGTGGAGGCACAGTGCAGCCTACTGGTTAAGCATTGGGAACTGCAGTGAGACAGGTTGGACTGGAATCCTATGGGTACTTTTTATTAGCTGCGTGACATTAGGCAAGTTCCTCACCCTCTCTGAGCCTCATTTAACTTGCCTTATTGTTTACGTCAAAGGATTACATGAAATAATACATAGAAAGGATTTGGTGTAATAATAGGCACTAGCAAGCATTAAGTGCTGGGCTAGGTCACTGGGGGTTGTGAGCTCCCTGCAGAGATAGAAAACCACCCATTTTTGCAGTTTGAATTGGATAGAACACTTGCTTTAGGCACTTTTCAGCTTTACAAGGCTTGGAAGAGCCCCCACGGAGTTGGTGCAAAACAGAATTATAGGGAAATGTCTGCAGAGAGCAGACTTGCAGTGAAGAAATAATCCATCATTAGCTGTGTATGCAACATAACCACGTTAGCTATTTTCACTGAATGATTTTCAGTAGAAAGAAGCCTTGCACACTGTGACCAAACGTTCCATAGAAACCGCTGCTGACAGGGTGGATGTGGTCATTCTGTGCTGTGGATACACACCTTTTGTCTCCCGCCCAGGAAGCCTGGTGTGGGGCGAGGCCAGGCTGAGCTGTGGGCTTGGAAAGCAAACCGGAAGGGCAGGGAGAGCCGCCCGAGGGCTGGCAGCGGGCTGTGTGTGTGTGAAAGTTGCTGCCTCTGCGGGTTGTTTTGATCTTCCAGGCACAGAACATTCGAGTGCTCTTTGCAAAACCCTTTTTCAGGGCTCATATTGATGATGAAACCATTCCACAGAGGCAGTGAACAAAAAGAACTCGGCTGGACATCTGTATGGGGCGTCCCCAGGCCCCTCCACCCCAGTGGGTCCTCAACTACATTCATCTCCTGCCTCCCAAAGCTGTTTCTTCTCCTCTGTTCTCTCCTTCAGTGAATGTTAATTACTAAGTCACCATTACTGAGTCACCATACTGAGGCTCGGGGCATCCTCTAGCCTCTTCCCCTCCCTCCCACCTGCCTCCTTCTGTCGCCCTGTCATTCGTAAAATCTGGCTGACTCCGCCCCAGAAACACCGTAGTGCTCCCCATTCTCTGCACCACCCACAGAATGTTCAGTATTTCTTTCATCGTGACCTCGACAGCGGCCTAAGTGGACACTTACCCCTGGCCACGTGCACCCCACCATTTCTCCACAGTTCTCCAGAGCCTTCTTTCTAAAACCAGGCATTCACCCCACTAAAACTTTGGTTGCCATTATTGCTAGGAAAAGAAGTGGAGTGTAGGCACTAGGAAACAGCAGTCTTCGTCACAGGCAATGAGAGGCAGGGACTGTGCTAAACAATTTACATAAACCTCTCAATCGTCAGGTGTTTATGAAACAGTACGTGCAGAGCCCCACTTCAAGGCCATTCCCTTTCCTTTTCCTAAGTTAGCCTCTCCTCAAGTACAACTTCCTCCTTGAGGCAGCAGCTAGAGGTCTTTGCTCAATGGCTGGGGAAGCTCCCTTAGGGAAAACATTATCATTATTTCCACTGAGACTCAGAGGCTCAGAGAGTTGAAGTAACTAGCCAAACATCACACAGCAATGAAGCCTTCATCTTATCTTAGATAATCTGACTCCCCAGGCCATGTGGTTAACCATTTATACCACCCTCAGGATGAGTAACGAGGTCCTTGCACCTCAGGAGCACCTGGGCTGGCCAAAGAGCTAGACACAAACAAGTAACTCCTAGAAAACATGATTCCTACATTAATGAAGTCTGACATTTTCTGGAGCCCCAAGGAAGTAGTGGGCCAACTGTTGTTTCCCTTAGCTCCTCTCCACACCTCACGGTCTGGCTTGTGCGCCACATCAGCACCGTCTTCACAATCTTTAAGTCTAACTATTTCCTTACAAATATTAGGAAATACTGTACAATTGGAGAATGGACCCAGCACAACAACTATGCTCCCGTGCCCCCAGATCGCACCCCTGATCAGTGCAGGGCCTTTTTATCCTGCTATTGGAATCATGAGTAGATTCTGACAGGATCTGTTCTTGGGCTGCTGGTGAAGTCGCAAGGGGTTCTCCCTTTGTGGGGTTACAGCAGGAGGTCTGACAGCTCACAAAAGCAAACCCCACAGATCCATGGACACACACAGATGGACCCCACAGATCCATCCATCAGCTTTTCTCGCTCAGAAATGTAACTGGTGACTAAACGGGCCCTGGTCTTCATTTCCAGGAGATATGTCCCTGAAACTGGTGTCTCTCCTTTCTCTCTTATGTCTCTCTTCTTTCCTCTTTGAACTTCTAGGAAGCATCTATCTCTGCCAGGTACAGTGCTGGGAGCTCAGATGCAGGGATGAATAAGACATAGACCTCATCCCTGGAGAGACTACTTCCACAGCGGCAGGAAAGAATGTGGACTTTAGAGCCTGAAAGTCGTCACAGTTATAATTCTAGCTACACTCCTTACCAGCTGTGTGACCTTGACAAGTAACTTAGCCTTTCCAGATCTTAGACTCCCCATCTGTAAAATGGTATAATATAGGTATCTACCTTCTGGGGTTGTTGTGTGAGTTAAAAACAAGATTATATATTCTGCACGGAGAACAGTGCCTGGCACATGAAAATACTATGTAAGCATTTATTGTTATTTGCATACAGTACAGTATACTTCTGAAAGCTGTGATTTGATCCCTTTTATTCTCCCGAGATACATCCCACAACATGCTAAGAGTTGCCTGGCACACAGCAACCTCTCAATGAATAAAGTTAGCAATCATCATGATTGTCCCTGGTGTGATTTGAATGGAAAAATCCGGATTATTTCAGGTAAGCTGGTATTTGATTACTCGTTGCTAAGTGTGAGGAACATAAAACTGATTTGTTCGGGGGATTTTCTGAGCATGACATCCGTTATGTCAAGTGACAAAACAATGGTGAAAACCTAGTTGGGAGGAGAAGCTGCAAGACTTAACAGTAGAAGGAAACATGACATCTTTTTGTTGGCCTGTGGTGAATTCTCTCTCCAGACAGCCAAAAAGTGGTGCTAAGCCATGTAGTTAAACTGAAAAGACTGAATTGTTGGCCTGGTGAGTCTAACTGGGGCTGGCCTGTGCAGTGGACTTCAGCCCTGCACCGCCTGGAGAAGGTGAAAGGAAGAACCAATTTCAACCAAGTTTCACCGTCCACAGGATGCAGATTGTGTGTTGCGTGTGTGTGAGTTGTGTAATGCAAGTGTGGTACGTGCAGGGGGTGTGGTGTGTGGTATGTGTGTCTGATATGTGGTGTGTGTATGCGTGTGTGCATGTGTCTAGTACGTGTATGTTGTGTGGGAGTTATGTGGTTTGGATGTGAGTGTAGATGTGTGGTATGTGTGATATGTGGGTGTGGGGGTGTTTGTGTGTAGATGGGTGTGGGGGTGAATGTGTGTGTGGTGTGTGTGGTGTATGATGCATGTGTGGTATATTTGTGGTGTGCGTGGTATATGTGAGGTGTGTGTGTGGTGTGATGCATGTGGGCTGTGTGTGTGTATGTCCATGTGCATTGGGAGTAGAAGGCAGGGAACCTGATCTTGCTTTATCAATGAGGAGGCAAGCATTTTAAATTATTCTTGGACTGGATTTTTTCTGTTAGTTGGGCCATTTCTTTAAAGGTGCTGTTAGTAATAATTATTGCTCTCCTGGGGACCTTACTTTATTTTTATAAACTGAAGTAATCATATGTGTTTGAAGTAGGTCAACAAAAAGGAGTTGTCTGGTTTTGCTGTCTAAGCAACTCTGCCTGTATTGTCATCAGCATGACTTTTTAATTAAAGCCCCTTCCAAGTTCACAAGTTAGAACTTCACCCCCTGCCTGAAACCACAGAATTATTCACACTACCAGATGTCCCAAGAATGGCATGTCACAAACATGAGTAGACAGAAAGATTATGCATGTTCAGATGACTTAAAGCTTTGGTTCAAGTGTCTCTACAGAGATGAATGGACTGGAGCCATCAATATTATTTTGGAAATCATGATATAGCTTGGGGCTTAGTAGGACTCAGGTTGCTTACCTGAAGTCAAAATTGAAACAGAATGATGCTAAGGGTGAGTCAGGCAGATTGACAAACATTCCAATTCTACCCGCACCACTTACTGTGTGTCCTGGGCAAGTTTTCTTTCTTTCTTTCTGTCTTTCTTTCTTTCTTTCTTTCTTTCTTTCTTTCTTTCAATTTTTAAAACATTTTTATTTATTTTTGAGAGACAGAGGTTGATCTTGGGAGGGGCAGAGAGAGAAAGGGAGATGCAGAATCCAAAGCAGGCTCCAGGCTCCAAGCTGTCAGCACAGAGCCCGATGCGGGGCTCAAACCCACAAACTGTGAGATCATGACGTGAGCCGAAGTCAGACACTTAACTTACTGAGCCACCCAGGCGCCCCATGGGCAAGTTTTCTGAGCCTCAGTTTCTTTGTCTGCAAACCACAGCAAATAATATAGCCCCACAATGTCTTATCTACAATCCCCAAATCCAAGCGCTATAACAACTGGCATCCTTTTCTTAACTCATTTGGCAGTGAAATCTAATTGATCTGAATTAATTTGGCCATAAAACCCTTCCCTGAACTCACATAAGCCTTTTGATAGTCTGTTTATTTTACTTAATGTGACTATACATGTTTTGCTACAGAATTATGAATGTATTAGTTATGGGGTATAGCCCCAGACCATTGGGTACATAACATTAAATGTTTGGTGCACTTCTCATGATGAGCACCAGGTATTGTATGGAATTGTTGAATCACTGTATTGTACACCTGAAACTAATATAACACTAAATGTTAATCAACTGGAATTAAAATAGAAACTTAAAAAGCCAAAAAAACCTTAATGCTGTCTATTATGATGATAAAAATATACTAAATTTCAATAAATACCATTAGAGTAGAGCCCAATAAATAATTTCCTGAGTTGATAAATGGTATTATCAATTGGCTCAAATAAATATATTTTAACAAAAGAAATAATAAATTCTTGCAACATATTATTTCTCTAAATTCCAGAAATGTCTGAATTCCAAAACACATTGGCCCCAGGGAGTTTTGATAATGGACTGTGGACCCGTGTCTTCATCATAGGATTGTGAAGACCGCATGAAACAATATTTGTAGAACACCTCGAACACCCTAGGTCATG
The DNA here is from genome assembly GCF_007474595.2 of Lynx canadensis. NCBI lineage: Eukaryota > Metazoa > Chordata > Mammalia > Carnivora > Felidae > Lynx > Lynx canadensis. The sequence continues at coordinate 55,487,385 of NC_044310.1, forward strand.
CTATTTTCATTCCCCTTTCTCTCAGTCAGGTGCAACTTCCTCCTTCAGGTAGCAGCTCAGAGGCTGGCTGGTCAGGTTTATTGCACTTCTGGCACTTCTGGCTATTTGCCCACTTGCTTGCTAGTCTGCAGACCCCTTGAGGGTAGGGGTTCAGTGTTAGTGACTCACAGCACAAAGTCCATGAGCAGCATTTAAAAAATTAAAATTTAAACATTTAAAAAATGAGTTCAGCACTCATTTAGTGGGCATCTGCTGGGCCTCATGGTCTCCAGATCACCTCTCTTTCTGGCAAGGGTGTACTGCGGGAGGGAGCTGACGTCAGGTGTCAGAGAAGACAAGGTGCGCACTCCTGGGAGCGCCAGCAGGAGAGGCCAGCCCTGGGGAGGCAGTGGCAGGGGCTCCTATATCTAGGTGTGCCCAGCACAGTTCTGGTTTGCCTGTTATCACAGGGTAATTGTTAACTCCCACTTTTACTCTTTTATTCTCAAATGTATCCTCATTTGGGTAATGAATCATGTGGTCACCTTATGCAATGAGCATCAGTGGGAGTCTCAGGGTGCAAAGCTTTTGTGTGTGTGTATGTGTGTGCCTGTCGTGCCTAAAATGGTAAGGATTGAGGGATAGAAGAAACACAGAGGTGAGGGTCACTAGCAATAAACTTGACACCCCAGCAATGATTTAGAGCATAAGCTCTGTAATTTATCAACTGTGGAACATAGGATATTGAGTTGAATGGTGCCTTCTCCTTTCCCCCTGAAAAAGAGAAGTCTACCTTCTAATCCCAGAAACCTACGAGTGTGAGCTTATTTGGAAAAAGGATCTTTGTAGATGTAATTAAGTTAATGATCTCGGGGTGAGATGGCCCTAGGTTATCCTGGTGGACCCTAGATTCAATGATACTATCCTTATAAAAGAAGCACAGAGGACCCACAGGGAGAAGGATGAAGCTATATGAAGGCAGAGTCAGAGACTGGAGGGATGTGGCTGTGAACCCGGGGATGTCTGGAGCCACCAGAAGCTGGAAGAGGCAAGGAAGAATTCTTCCCAAGAGCTTTTGGAAGGAATACAGTCCAGCCAACACCTTGATTTAGGATTTGTGTCCTTTATAACTGTGGAAGAATAAATTCCTGTTGTTTTAAGCCACCAGGTTTGTGATCATTTGGCACAGTGACCGTAGGGAACTAGTTCACATAAGGTGAGTTACCTAACCTCAGTTACCTCATCTGAAAATGGGGATAAGACTCAGACCTACTTTATAGGGTTGCTTGGAGGAGGAAAAGGAATGATGCATATAAATTGCATAGCACTATAATCGATAGAAATTATAATAATGGCTGATGAGTGGCCATGAGGAAATGCTGCTTTCACCCAGCAGATGGCAGAAGATGGATTTGCAAAGGAGAGGACTTGGATAAGGTTTACTCCCTAGCAAAGCCTGGCTGACCTAAAGTGGTCACAAGCTGAAAGGGAATTAACCCTCACTGCCTCAAAATGAGCTTTCGGTTGTGTTGAAATTAAACTGATTCTGTTTGCCTTTGACATTGTAAGCAAGACTGGCATTGGGGGCAACAAAAAACATTGGGGTTTTAGGTTCAGCTCTGTGACCTTAACAGGACTCAGTTTCTGCATCTGTAAAAATAACAATAAAGTGAAATACAAAGGGCAATATACATTAGAGGGTGCTATGAGGACAAAATGACCTAATGTGTGTAAGTGCTGGGAAAGCAGCATGCTACACAGCCCAGCAGGGGCCCAGCAGAGATTAATTCTGCGGGAATTGCAGGTCACGGTCGATCTGCTCGTTCAGTTACTCACTTGGCAAACATTTATTTGTGCCAGGCATTGTGTTATGGCCTGGAAACGCCGCTGCGATAAGCTCACATTCTAGTTTGGGAGGAAAAACATGTGACAAAGGCGTGCACAGGACATGATTTTCTCCTAGATGCCAGGATAACATCCCAACTCTGTATTTTGGCTTAAGAACACATTTGAATGAACAGACTATCGAATATTTATATTTCTTTCTTAATTGCTTTAGAAACTTCCACCCTTTGGGTCACCTGGTGGCTCAGTGGGTTGAGCATCCAACTTCAGCTCAGGTCATGATCTTGTAGTTCATGAGTTCGAGCCCCACATTGGGCTTGCTGCTGTCAGCCTGTCAGCACAGAGCCTGCTTTGGATCTTCTGTCCCCCTCCTTCTCTTTCTGCCCCTCCCCCACTTGCACTCTTTCAAAACTAAATTAAAATATTTAAAAATAAATAAATAAATAATACAACTTTCCACATTAAAAAAAAAAAAACAACTGTTTATGCTTAAGCAAAAACAGAAAATTACAGGACAGTCTTCACAGGAAGCTCCATACAAGTATCTGAATAGTGGCTACCTCTGGGAATGGGTGGAGGTGGTATTTGGGAAAATGGGGCTTTCTCTTTTATTTTCTATACTTTCATACCATTTATGTTTTTTTTAACAAGCACCCATTGATTTTCCCATTTTAATAAAGAACAATAATAATGTTTTTAATAACCCTGTCCCCAGAAAACTCTTCTGCACTTGGCTAATTCAAACACTGTGATGTGCATTAATGATGGAGTGAGTTCTCTCCCTTTTTAAAAGAAAATTAAAAGGAAGACAAAAGTTCATACGTGCTCTTTGTACTCTTGTAGGTCATCTAACCGGAAATGATCTAGTTTTAAAGCCCTTCTCCTCTTCTAAGTGGTTTGCTAACAGTAGCTCAGTGACCCACAGGGCCTCCTAGTGAGATGGACTTATAATAAGAGGCCCGTGAGTCACTCAGAAGTGCCAGGCTGTAGATGCCCTGTGTCAGCCGGTCATAACACCCCTAACGTGTGTCTAGGGTTTTATAGTGTTCAAAGGGCTTTCTCCTGCAATATCTAGTATGACCCTTTCATGACCCTTGGGAGGTCAGGTTAACATTCCTATTCCTGTAGTGTAGATGAGGGTGGGGGGGGTGGGGGGGGCGCGGAATGAACGTTTTGGAAAGTGAAATGACAAGCCCAAGGTGGGGAAGCTAGTTAACAGCAGAGTTTAAAATCACTTACGTGTCAGTTACTGCTCAGCACAGAAAAGATGACCGCTAACATCAAATTCTCATATAACATACCTTGTGAATTGAGGGGGTAGGAGAGGGAGAAAAGGAAGAGGAGACAGTCTTCCTGTCTAATCTTACCCTCCCTTCCTTTCTCCCTCCTTCCTCCTACTCTTCTGGGAAAGAAGAGGCGAGGAAGAGGAGGACCCTGTGAGAGAAGTAAACAGATCATTACAGTTCAGAAGTCAAGTTGTGTGCAGTTTTTAATTACACTGCAGATTTGAAGCAGTGTGGTAGAAATATAGTAATTGAGTCCAATTTATGTGCCAATATTGAGGAAATGAGAAGCTTCTCAAATTATAAATTGGTTGAGTTGCTTAAGTTTAATGCAGGCAAACCTGGTGATTTGCAGATGACGTCCACACTTTTGCCACACGGGGCACCACCATTACTGGTAGACACACGTGCCATCCCGTCAGGGTTGGTGCTGAATTACGGGAGTTTTGCATTATACAAGGTTGTCAAGGACCTCTTCTGCCTCCTCCTCCAGCCCACCAAATACAACCACTCAATTCAGCATGATGAAGGCTAATGGAGACAGACAGAGCTCAGAGGAAGTCACCTAGCTCAGCTTGGAAGGTAGAGAGAGTGAAGTGGCTCTCAAAGGAGATGATACATAGTCCTGAATTCTACAGTGATGGAAATGATTTCCATTTGGGCGTGTCCTTCTCTGCATAGCCTGCTGTCTGTCATGTGGATTTGTACAAGCCAGTGATGTGGTCTTGGAGGATAACAGAAGCTGTGGAGTCCCTCCCCTTCTCCCAGGCTGGGCAGGGTGCCCCACTGGGCCCTTACTTGGACTGTTTACTCACATCACTCTGCTTAAAATGACTACTAACACATCTGTCTCTTCCACTGACTTGTGAATTCCTCAGGGACAGGGACTAAACTTATTCTTCTTTTAAGCTCTTTCTCCTTGACCAGTGTCTAGCATGTAGAAACTTATCAGTAAGATTTTTTGTCTTTTAAAATATTTTTAACATTAAAAATTTTAAATACATACAGAAATACGGAGAACAGTAGAATGACTTCCCATGTACCCATTATCCAGCTTCAGCAACTATCAACTCATGGCCAAAAATCTGTTCTCTATATTCTCCATTTGGCTACTTTCTCATCTCATTAGATTAAAGTAAATCTTAGACATAAATACATAGAGGTGCATATTTGGGTGTCTATAAGTCATTGTAAGTAAAGAAACAAGAAAAATGTAACTTCTAGGTCTCTCTCACTGTCTTAGAAATGCCTGGATGGGCAGGGGTAGGCAGCGGGAAGGAGGAGCTTTTTGTGAAGGTCTAAGGCTTTTGTGAGACAATTTCCAACAATGAAAACAATTGGAAAGGGAAAGAGGAAGGCATAGTGCTTACTGTGTGCCAAGCACTGTGCATTATAATTTCATTCATCCACCTAGGAGATACAGTTGTGCTTTTTAAAATTAAATGTTTAATTATTTGTTTTTGAGAGAGCATGTGTGCAAGCAGGGGAGGGGCAGAGAAAGAGGGAAAGAGAGAATCCCAAGCAGGTTCCGTGCTGTTAGCGCAGAGCCCAGTGTGGGGCTCAATCCCATGAACTGTAAGATCATGACTTGAGCTGAAATCAAGAGTCAGATGCTTAACCAACTGAGCCACCAAGGCACTCAGGAGGTATAGGTGTTATTATCCCATTTGAGGATAAGACTGAAAGAGATAGAGCGCTGTATCTAAGGCAAAGCTGGGATTGGAAGCCGGCTCTATGTGGCTCCAGGGGCTGTGTTGGTAATCCTATGACAGGATGACACCTGCAATGAAGACCCAACAAAACCCATCTCTGGTCTGAGGCTACTAGTGAGAATTTCCTAGGCTACTGGCTCTTATCTTCCTTTCCTTTTCATGTAAAATCCAGCTTACTTCACAGGGTCCTAGAAACAAACCCTACAGGCTACTCCAACCTTAGGAGGAGGAAGGGCTTCCATGCCCAGGATGAAAAAGGGGGAATTAAGTTCCTTATCAAAAAGAAGGCCAGGGGCGCCTGGGTGGCGCAGTCGGTTAAGCGTCCGACTTCAGCCAGGTCACGATCTCGCGGTCCGTGAGTTCGAGCCCCGTGTCGGGCTCTGGGCTGATGGCTCAGAGCCTGGAGCCTGTTTCCGATTCTGTGTCTCCCTCTCTCTCTGCCCCTCCCCCGTTCATGCTCTGTCTCTCTCTGTCCCAAAAATAAATAAACGTTGAAAAAAAAAATTAAAAAAAAAAAAAAAAAAAAGAAGGCCATTTCCTCCTGGTGCTAGTCCCCAGGAAGTGACAGCCAGGAGTCCTGAAGGACTTGTAAATAAATTTGTAAAGGGTTAAACACTGAAATAGACATATAGAGTTGAGATAAGCCATTTGTGGGAAAAATCCAGGAGATTACGTTTAAATGTGTTTTTGAACAGATGAGGCTTGATTTGGTTGTGACTGAGAGGGAGTCAATAAAGCCCCAGTTACTTAGGGGGCAGGATGACCACATAGTAAGAGATGGGGACCAGCCAGTCGTGGAAGCTTAATGGCAAGTCTCAAGGGCAAATGGTGGTAGTGTCCATCCATTCTGCATCCAAGCAAGAAGCAAGGTTGGCAAGCTGACCTGAGCAATGAGGTTGACTGGGCACAGCCACCCCCGTAGGTGGGTGAGAGTGCCACAGGCAGTTCATCTAAGAGATATAAGTCTAATGCTCAACCATCACCCTGCCCCCGATTCCTTGCTCACAGTCTTCTGGATAATTTGGCATCTACAGGATTCATTTTTCAACCAGGAAAGAACAAGCCGTTCTGGCCAGTGTGAACTTCCAGTACTCTTGAAAGTTGATTTTCTCATTATGAGCAAATACATTGGCTTTCTCATTGTAACTTAGCTTTTGCAGCAATTTGCCTTCGGGGAGGGAATGGTCAGATCTCCCTACTAGCGTGTGCTGTCTGCCTGCCAGCTGTATTTCTCTTTGTAAAATAACGAATGGGAATTCTGTAGTTTAGATATCAGCTTCTTGAGTGTGTCTGGTTAGTGCCTGGATGCCTGGGTAAAAAGGCCCCGGCTGGGCAGTGCCAACAAAGTCGGGTCTCCAGGCTGCCAAGAGAGCAGGCTCTGTAGAGGGAGAATCCATCAAGGCAGTGAATGCAATGTCCTGGGGTCTCATGGGAGAGAGCTAGCTGCCCTTTCCCGAGGATAGCTTCTGGACCACAGTGACACCTGGGCCTTAATACAGGGAACTCCTTCCTGCCCTCAAGGAACTGAGTTTGGATCCCCTTAGCCCTAAGTAGGCCTGGCAATGCCAGTTCAGTTGAGGAGTGTCCCTGCCTTTACTCTCATGGACATGAGACAAAGTGGTTCAGGGAAGCAAAACTTTGCGGTATTACTCCTTCGGTCCAAACCTTCCCTACCATTTACAGCACAAAGTACAAACTCCTTGGCAAAACTAGCCCTCGTGGAAGAAGAAATAAAAAGGTTATTACCACCCTATTTCACCAAATGAAATCCTCTTATAATTGTAAGGTGTATTATTATTTGAAGTACTAAAAAAAATTGCCAAATAAGCTGTGATACCTCACTGGGGATAAGACACATCCAATTTCAGAGAGGTTAAAATATGGAAAACATTTCACTGAAATATGGTATTTAAAACAAAATCTGGGAGTTGTTTTTCCCTCTAAAGGGAGAGACACAATTCATTTTAGAGGAAAAGGATTCTGTTGTGTAGGAGCATCATTTATTTGTTTGTTTATTTTGAGAAGAGCTGCCCTGATGGTCTAGGCCTGGATAAGTAAGAGCGAGTCAGAGAGAGGGAGAAACAGACAGCAAGAGGAATTGCTCTGTATAATGAGGTAATGGGAACCAGAGCTTTCTTTAGTTAACTAGGACGATGGGGGAAGGGAGAATCTGAGCAAGGTCTAGATACAGAGCAGTATCCCCAGCACTGGAGGCCCCCTAGAATCACCTGGAAGCTTTAGGGTATATACCTGCCCAGTCCCACTCCCAAAGATTCTGATGTAAATGGTTTGAGGTGGTCCGGGGCATTGGTATTTTTTTAAATGCTCATTTATTTATTTTGAGAGAAAGAGAGCACACAGAGCGTTAGTGGGGGAGGGGCAGAGACAAAGAGAGAGAGAGAGAGAGAAACAGAGAATGAGAGAGGGAGAGAGAGAATCCCAAGCAGGCTCCACACTGTCAGGGCCCTCTATGTGGGGCTCCAACTCATGAACCGGTAGATCATGACCTGAGCCCAAATCAAGAGTCAGACACTGACTGAGCCATCCAGGCACCCCTGGGGCATTGGTCTTTTTAAAAGCTTCTAAGTGTTGGGACAGAGAAGGGGTGGTCACAGGAGCCTATGAAGGTAAAGTTGGCTGGTAAGAACATTCCTTTGCTGGAGGTGGTCAAGGCAAGTCGGGACCACCATGGCTAGTGTTTAATAAGAAGCTGTTTCCTTGAAGCTGTTTCCTTTTGCTCTGTGGCAGAAGTTTGCCATGCCTGCAGTTGTGGAAAATGAGTTGGTGCCCAGAAACGATCAAGGGGATGCACAAGATGGACTATGGCAGTGGAGACTTAGAGCCATGATGAGTACCCAGTGACAGGGGAGTGGGCAGCCAAGGTGCCAAGTGGCCCAGGAAGTCTCACCTCCACCAGAACCCCATGAAGACTTGGAGATATCAGGCTTCCCACTGTTCATGGCATGGCTGCTTCGGCTATTTCTATTTGAATATTGAACAAAAGGATGTTTCTAGAAGGCTGGTGGACATGGGGGTCACTCAGGACCAACACTTTGGTTACACTAAGTCTTTCACGGTCTGGTTCCTGCCTATCTTATCATTCCCTCTCTGCATCCTATACCCCACCCCATCCCACATGCACCCCATATTCCTCGGAAAAATGCCCATTCACCTGTCAAGACTCAGTCCAAGGTTTACCTGCTCTGAGAACCCTTTTCTGTACCCTTTCCCCACCCCCACCTCCACTGGAGTAGATTATTTCTTTCACTGCCCCACTGAATCCTGTGCAGACTTCTCTCAGAGCACCTCTGATCTGGGCTAAATTGTGTCCCCCCCAAAAAAAGTTATATTGAAGTCCTAACCCTCAGTACCTCAGAATGTGACCTTATTTGGAAATAGGGTCTTTACAGAGGTAATCAAGTTAAAATGAAGTCATTATGGTGGGGCCTAGTCCAGTATGAGTGATATTCTTTTAAAAAAATGAAATTTGGAAACAAACAGGCACACAGAGAGAACGCCATGTGAAGACTGGAGTTCCACCTCCATGAGCGAAGAAACCATCAGACGCTAGGAGAGAGGCCTGGGACACATCCTCCCCTAGTGCCTCTAGAGGGAGCAGGGCCCTGTTGACACCTCAATCCTGGACTTCTAGCCTCTAGAACTGTGAAACAATAAATATCTAAGCCAGTTTGTGGTACTTTGTTAGAATACCCCTACAAAACCCATCCAACATATCACTGCCTTTATCTTTCTAGGACTTATTACCCCCATTAAGCTATAAGCCCCTTAAAAACAGAGACTTCTTGGGGCGCCTGGGTGGCGCAGTCGGTTAAGCGTCCGACTTCAGCCAGGTCACGATCTCGCGGTCCGTGAGTTCGAGCCCCGCGTCAGGCTCTGGGCTGATGGCTCGGAGCCTGGAGCCTGTTTCCGATTCTGTGTCTCCCTCTCTCTCTGCCCCTCCCCCGTTCATGCTCTGTCTCTCTCTGTCCCAAAAATAAATAAACGTTGAAAAAAAAAAAAAAATTTAAAAAAAAAACAAAAAAAACAGAGACTTCTTTAGTCACCTTTGTACCCCACTTAGCTTTACCTAAACATTTATTGAATGAATTAGTGATTGTAGTGTATCCACCACTTTTCTGAATCGGCTCTCAGAAACAGCACCAGGTGGCAGAAAATACCCTGGGGCTTAGCCTGGTTGCTGTGATCTGCTTGGCCACCAGCTGTCCACAGTCATCATCAATAACCACAGCAACAACAATAATCCCATTTTCAACTAGGTTTCAGTGGTCATCAAATTGTAAGTATGCTTTCAGGCAGTCAGTCACTGGACAACCATTCACTGAGTGACTCCCACAGACTGGGTTCTGTGGTAGGAACTGGGGATATGGTGGTAAAGACCAGCTGGGTCCCAGGTTTCATGGAGTTTCTATACTAGCAGGAGAGACAGATTAAGTAATTATGTAGTTACGATGAAGGTAAGTGCTAAAAGGAGAAACACAGGATACCAAGAGAATAATTAACAGAGGACTCTGGCTAATTCCAGAAAGCTTCTCAAAGAGAGTGGTGTTTGAGCTGAGCAAAGAGGGAATTACAGGAATAAGCTAGGCAAAAAATTAGGGGTAGCATGATCCCTGTGGAGCGCATAACACAAATGAAGGCCATTCACTCATCAATTATTCGTTGAGACTTTGCTATGGGCCAGGCTGGTGTTCTATGTCCTGGGTATGTGGCAGAGAACCGATAAAAACCCCAGCTATTGAAACGCTCACATTTAAGAAGCCAGAACGAGCCGAGGAAAAAGTACCAAAGAAGGAAAAAGCATGGTGGGCGTCTTCAAGGACATGAAATGTAAAAGGTCTGACTCACCGAATTTGTTTTGATCATTGCTACACTTCCCCCACATATAGCAGTTCCTGACTCATGGTAAGAGCTTACTACATTATTTGCTGTGGATGAATTGGAATCAGTGAGGAGGGTGGAGTTGGGTGCGTGTGGTGATTCTAGCACAACCTGGGTGAATGAGCCCTGCACTAAAAAGTGCTTAACGTTTGCAAGAATGCTCTTGAGCTGTAACGTTTGCAGCCCGAGTTTTCACTGCTATTCAGTGGTATGGGTTGGTCTTGGTGATCTTAAGAGCTCTTGTGGTAATAAGGTGTTCTCAGCGAGTGAGTGGCACCGTGACCTGTCCAGTTTCAAGTCTAGATTCATGACTGTTGGCATTCCTCACCTAAACCAGATTGTATGGCTCTCCAGTGCTTAGAAACCTCAGAAGGAAAATCTCTGTCCTTCCCATTCTGGTGACTTCCTCCCTTGCTCAGGTCATTAAGACCTTTACTTGGGGCTATTACATAAAGGGAGAGGTACAATCTAGCTCCAAGGTAGATGAGTCTATTGTTTAGAAAAATACTTTGATGGACTTTTTGGTTGATAGATGCCCCTTTTTTTAAACACGTGATATTGTTCATTGTAAGAAATAACATACACAAAGTCAAATGAAAAATAAAAGTCTTCCATAATCCCACCTACTGAAAATAACCAGTGTTGTATTTGGGCATATTTCTTGCAGAGACTTTTTTCTCTGCAGATATACCTGGTATATGTGTGTGTATTTATATTTACCAAAAAGTGAGATTTTACATAATATCAATTTGCAACTGACTTAAGCTTAGAAATTTATATTCAACATCTTTCTGTGTCAGTAGATATTCATCAACATCACTATTTTAAATTTTGGCCTGGCCTGGTGTTACAAACTCCCTAGTTTTCCATTTCTGACTTCCCCTCACCCTGGGGGCAGATTATTCCTCCTGAAGCATCATCCTAGTCCTGTCACTTTCCTGTTGAAACCCTTTCAAATGCTTCCCACTCCTCATTTCCTACAGATGCAATCTAAATTATTTCACCCCAAATTGGAGACCCTCCATGACAAGACCCTACCCCCAAGCTACTTGCCCATTTTTATTTTCCATTTCTTTCCTAAATGGACCTAATGCTCTAGTGAACGCTGGAGTTCACAGCTTTTCTGGGTTACCTGTTCTGTGCAAGCAATGGCATTCAGGGACCAGACTCCCTGAGAAATTGAATTTCCTCAGCTTTTAGCTTGGTGTTTCCCAAGGTCCTCACTGTCTTTTCCCATCCCTGCTCAAACTGTTCCCTTCCACTTAGAACACCATCCGCACAAACCCTCCAGCTACTGGAACCTCAGGTCAACTTCTAGGTCTAGCTCAGGTGCTAAGCTCCTTCAGAAAGCCTTGTTCCTCTCCAACAATTGTCCTCGGCACTAAGCCAACTGCTTTTCTCATTGTGGGGAAAAATATCATTTACCACACCTTGTCACTGCGAAAGCATACTTTGCTGCTTTGAATGTGCATGTGTGTGCACACACAAATACACATACATGATGGTAAATTGTGCAAAGGAGGGTTAGTTACAGGACAGACTTAGGACTTTACTCCCACAAATGCTTTTCTCATTTTCATAAAGTATTTGCATACATCTATATATCCACATAGGTATGTCCATAGAATAGATATGCATGTGTGCATTATGTACGCATATGTAGGTATGTATGTGTGTATATATATACATATATGTATATGCAGTGCATATCAAGATTCTTGCAATTTATTTTCTGGAGGCTGCTACTTCTAAGGTAAAAGCTAATCTTCTTACAGCATTTATAGGTTTTAGTCAACCATGGCATTGTATTAGGGAGCTTGCAGGGAAAAGGCACCTGAGTCATACACTGCATAAACCTGACCACCTCATTCGAGAATCTGGCTCCTCCTTGGTTTTATGCTATTAAATTGACAAATAGCTCTTAATAAATCCACTGAGCTTACATAACCCAGTTTGGGCACTGTGAGACTTGACAGCAGGATGGTATGCTGATTATGGGTAAATTCATATTTCACCAACTAGCTCTCCTGAGTTACCTGTTCTGTGCAAGCAATGACATTCAGGGGCCAGCCTCCCTGAGAAATTGAATTTCCTTAGCTTTTAGAATTAACCCTGTAGGAGTCCAGCATTTCAGTACTGCAGAAATAGTAAGGAGGAGCACAGGAAGGAGGTTGACATGGAGACTTTACCAAGAGAAGTTTAGAGTTTCAGTAGTACCCCTCTCGGGAACTGACTTCTTTCAGGGTTATCAGGTTGTAAGAGTGTACTTCCTTCCCTCCCACCTCCCAGCCAAGGCTGCCTTGCCAAATTGCTTGGCTGACCTTCATTCATTGCTGATCCCATAAGCTCCAAGCCCTACACGAAAGAATCAGTGTTGGCCACACGTGATCATCTTCTGGCCCAAGTCTTTACTGTTGATGATGCAAGTATCATGAGGACTTTATTCCAGACTGACTCCTGTCTGTTTTAACTTTCTCTTTTCACTCTGGCCTCTCCCTGAGTGATCTCATCCATTCCTATGGTCTTTAATGCCACCTGTATAGTGACCACTCCCACATTTATACTTGCCCTTTCAGATCTGTCTTCTGAGCTCTGTCCCACGTGTCCAGCCACCTATTTGTCATCACTATCTGCATATCTGCCTGGCGCCACAGACTCGATACAGGTTTAAAGTGAATTTGCCAGCTGTTCCCTAAACTCATTCCTCCTCTTTGGTTTCCTATCCAGAGGATGACACCACCTCCCATCTAGATACCCAAGGATGAAATCTGGGATGTGTCCTCATTGACACCACCTCTCCCTTTCACCTCCCCTGCACCCAACTATTTGATTGGATAATCATCAAGCCCTGACAATCCTGTAATCTCCTGAGGAGTTCCCAACTCTCTCCATCGCTCTGCATTTCTCCTGCCAGCTCCCTGCTCCCAGGTACCAGAGTGTCTTACCTGGACTACTACAAAAGACTTCTAACCAGTTCCCCCACATCCATCCTTGCATTGTCTAATCTAGCTCCCACATAGGAGCCTGGGAGACTTAGAAAAAACAAGAACAACAACAACAACCTAACCAGGATGCCTAGGTGGCTCAGTCGGTTAAGCATTGGATTCTTGATTTCAGATCAGGTCATGATCCCCTGGTTTTCTGAGTTTGAGCCCCGTGTCCAGCTCTGAGCTGGCAGCATGGAGCCTGCTTAGGAGTCTTCTTCTCCCTCTCCTGCTCCTCATCCACTCTTACTGTCTCTCTCTCAAAATAAATTCTAAAAACTTAAAAAAATTTTTAACTAAAAAATAAAAAATCCAATTATATTACTCCCCTATTTAAATACTGTCAGTGGTTTCCCATTTATTTTATTGAAAAATTCAAATCCTTTGCCACAGCTCACAGTGCCATGCATGACCTGGCTACACCCTCCTTATCAATGTCACTCACTATCCCTATCTCCCTTTTTCTATCCTCTTGGTGCTCTTGCCACACAAGCCTACTCTAAGTCCTTAGATGTCATGGATGGACAGAGATCCTTCTATTCTTTCCTCTTTGGCTAATTCCCATTCATCTTTTAGGTTCCAATTTAAATATCTTCTATAGCCCCTGGGACCAGATTAACTCCTGATTATGCTTCTTTGCCCAACGCCTCTCTGTGCTTCTGATCATAATGGCTGTTATCTGAACAATGATTTGTTTAATGTCAATTTTTTAGTATGTAAGCTTCATGAAGTTCGGAATTGTATCTTCTTTTTTCCCAAGTAAATGTCTTTCTAACACCTACCACAATGCTTGATATTTAGCAAGTGTTCAATTAAGTATTTACTAAATGAATAAAAAATGTTCTAAGTCTAGATCTTTCTGATATAGTGGAACACATTAGTAATTTTTGTTAGTGTCCTTCTAGTTTTGAATAACTAGCTTTAATCATTGTTTGTGTGTGGGTTGGTTTTACTTTTCGTTGAATGAACCCTAAGTAGTTGCTGTATCCAGATAATGCACTGGGTACCCAGAATCAAAATTGAATTAGACTTTGATCCTGCCCAGGAGGAGTTTACCAATTAGCAGGGGATAGTTCAAGTTTATATTTTCCATGGGAGGACACAATGAAAGGTTTGGGGATTTTCATAGAAGCAAGAACACCTACACCTGTTATATTCAGTGAAATCATTCATCTAAGAGCAGGCAGGGCGCCAGAGAAAGGGTTATAGGTTCTCTTGGCTGAGCCACTATGGCTGTGGCCAGGTTAATTACAGTCAGAGTACAGCCCAAGGTCAGGAGGGTTGAGTTGACTCATTCTGCAAAGAGAGCAATCCAGAGTCAGGCCAGGTAAGGTTAGGAGGTTGGGGTTCACCAACAAGGATACAGCCACAGAGAACTATGGGTGCTCAGACTCACTTTGTCAAATACCTGGCTGGCCCTGGCAGCATCTCCCTGGCCACCACAAGGCCCCTTTACAGTTGCAGTGTCCAGGTTTATAACTTCTCAGCAAGGGCTGAGCCAAGGTCTTCAGGCAAAAGGTTGAGCAATAAGCCCACATTCAGGCAGAGCTGGATTTGCATCTGGCACTGCTGGAGCTCCATGATTCTAAGCAAGTTTCATCAATTTTCTGAAACTCAGTGATGAGTTTCAGTAGTAAGTGAGACAGTTTTATATCCATCACTCATTGGGCAGATAAAACAATGTATGGGAAGTACCTCTCTATGGTTGCTACTCATTATTTTTTATTGAGTTATAGCTGACATACAATATTAGTTTCAGGTATACAACACAGTAATTCAATATTTGTATACATCACAAAATGATCACCATGGTAAGTCTAGTTACCATCTGTGACTATACATAGTACTACAATATTAACGACTATATTCCCTATGTTGTACTTTACATCTCTGGGACTTGTTTATCTATTAACTGCAAGTTTGTACCTCTTAATCCCCTTCAATCATTTTGCCCACTCCCCTGCCCTCCTGCAACCACTGGTCTGTTCTCTGTATTTATGAGTCTGTTCCTGGTTTGTTTTGTTCACTTGTCTTCTTTCCCAAAATTCTACATATATGTGAAATCACAAGGTTTTTGTTTTTTCATGTAGGACTTATTTCACTTAGCATATTGCTCTCTAGGTCTATCCTTGTTGCAAATATCCAGATTCCATTATTTTTTTTTATGGTTATCTTTATCCATCCATCCATTGACAGACACTTAGGTGGTTTCCGTATCTTAGCTATAGTAAATAATGTTTCAATGAATATAAGGGTGCAATACATATTTTCAACTTAGTGTTTTTTTTTCCCTCGGATAAATATCCAGAAGTGGACTTGCTGAATTGTATGATATTTTTATTTTTAATTTTTGAGGAAACTTTGTACTGTTTTCTCCAGTGACTGCACCAAGTTGCATTCCCACCAACAGTGCACAAGTGTTCCCTCTTCTCCATATCCTTGCTAACACTTATTTTTTTGTCTTTTTGATTTTAGCCATTCTGACAGGTGTCAGTTGATCTCTCATTTTGGTTTTGATATATACCTCCCTGAGGATTAGTGACATTGAGCATTTTTTCATGTGCCTGTTGGCCATCTGTGTGTCTGCTTTGGAAAAATATCCAGGTTACCTGCCCATTTGTTAATTAGATTGCTTTATTTGGTGTTGAGTTGTATAAGTTTTTAAATATATTTTTCATATTACCTTCTTATCAAATATATTCTTTGAAATTATTTTATCCCATTCAGTAAGTTGCCTTTTAATTTTGTTGATGGTTTCCTTCACTGTCCAAGGCTTTTTAGTTCGATATAGTCCCAATTATTTATTTTTTGCTTTTGTTGCCCTTCACTGAGGAGACAGATGCATAAAAATATTGCTAAGACCAATGTCCAAGAGTTTACTACCTATGGGTTTGTTGTTGTTGTTGTTGTTGTTGTTGTTGTTGTTGTTTTAGGATTTTTATGTTTTTTCTTTTAGGTGTAACATTTAGGTCTTCAATCACTTTATTTTTGTATATGATGTAAGGAGGTGGTCCAGTTCATTCTTTTGCATGTAGCTATCCAGTTTTCCCAACACTGTGTATCGAAGAGCTGTCTTTTGTCTTTTCCCCATTGTATATTCTTGCCTCCTTTGTCATAGATTAATTGACCATATAAGCAAAGGTTTATTTTTGTGTTCTCTATTATGTTCCATTGATCTCTATGCCTGTTTTTGTGCCAGTACCATACTATTTTTGTGATTACTACAGCTTTGTAGTATAGTTTGAAATCTAGGAGTGTGATATGCCCACTTTTGTTCTTCTTTCTCAAGACTGCTTTGGCTATTTGGGGTCTTTTGTGGTTCCATAAAAATTTTAGGATTATTTGTTCTAGTTCTATGAAAAATATTATTGGTATTTTGATAGAGATTGCATTGAATTTGTTTTGCTTTGGATATTATGGACATTTTAACAATATTAATTCTTCCAGTCCATGATCACACAATATTTTTCCAGTTATCTGTGTCATTTTCAGTTTCTTTCACTAAGTCTCAAATTTTCAAAGTATAGGATTTTCACCTCCTTGGTTAAATTCTTAGGTATTTTATTCTTTTCTTTTAAGTTTATTTATTTATTTTGAGAGCAAGAGAATGAGGGAGAGAGAGCATGCTCACTAGTCAAGGAGGAGCAGAGAGAGTGGGAGAAAGAATCCCAAGTAGGTGTCATACTGTCAGCAGTATGCCCCCCGACAGGGGGCTCAAACCCATGAACAATGAGATCATGACCTGAGCCCAAATCAAGAGTCAGATGCTTAACCGACTGAACCAACTAGGTGCCCTGGTATTTTATTTTTTTTGATGGAATTGTAAATGGGATCATTAATTTCTCTTTTTTTAATTTAAATTTTATTTGACATACAGTGCAATATTGGTTTCAGGAGTAGAATTCAGTGATTCGTCACTTACATACAACACTCAGTGCTCATCACAAGTGCCCTCCTTAATACCCATCACCCATCTAGCCTATCTCCTACACCTCCCTCCATCAACCCTCAGTTTGTTCTCTGTCATTAAGATTCTCTTGTGGTTTGTTTCCCTGTCTTCTCTTTCCCCCTCTTCCCATATGTTCCTCTGTTTTGTTTCTTAACGTCCCCATATGAGTGAAATCATATGGTATTTGTCTTTCTCTGATTGATTTATTTCACTTAGCATAATACATTCTAGCTACATCCTTTTTAAAAAAATTTTTAATGTGCATTTATTTTTGAAAGAGAGAGAGAGAGAGAGAGAGAGAGAGAGAGAGAAGGGGAGGGGCAGAGAGAGAGGTAGATACAGAATCTGAACAGACTCCAGGCTCTGAGCTGTCAGCACAGAGCCTGACCCAGAGCTCAAACTGTAAGATCATGAACTGAGTTGAATGAAGTTGGACGCTTAACTGACTGAGCCACCCAGGCGCCCCTCTAGCTACATTTTTCATTTCTCTAATAGCTCATTAATGTATAGAAATGCAACAAATTTCTGTATGTTAATGTTGTATCCTGCAACTTTACTGAATTTATTTATTCTAATAGTTTTTTTGGTGGAGTCTTTAAGGTTTTCTATATATAGTATCATGTCATCAGCAAATAGTGGCAGTTTCACTTTTTCCTTACCAATTTGGATGACTTTTATTTCTTTTTCCTTGTCTGATTGCTGTGGTTAGAACATTTAGTACTATGTTGAATAAAAGTGGAGAGTGAGTATTCTTGTCTTGTTCTTGGTCTTAGAGGAAAAGCTTTCAGTTCTTCCACACAGCTAACATCATACTCAATTGTGGTTTGTCACATACGGCCTTTAATAGGTTGAGACATGTTTCTTCTATACCACCACCTTATTGAGACTTTTGATTATAAATGGATGTTAAGTTTTGTCAAATGCTTTTTCCGTATTTATTGAGATTGTCATATGATATTTATCCTTTATTTCATTAATGTGGTCTATAATGTTGATTGACTTACAGCTGTTAAACTATTCTTGCATCTCTGGAATGAATCCCATTTGGTTATAGTGTATGATCCTTTCAATGTATCATTGAATTTGGGTTGCCAATCTTTCACTGAGGATTTTTCCACCTACATTCATCAGGGCTATTGGCCTGCAATTTTCCTTTCTTATAGTGTCTGGTTTCTTATAGTGTCTTTGTCTGGTTTTGGTATCAGGATGATGCTGACTGTGTAAAATGAAGTTGGAATTGTTACTTCCTCTTCAATTTATTGGAATAATTTGAGAAGTACAGGTATTAACTCTTTAAATGTTTGGTAGAATTTTTCTGTAAACTCATCTGAACCTAGACTTTTGTTTGTTGGGAGTTTTTGATTACTTATTCACTTTCATTATTAGTAATGGGTCTCTTCACATTTTTTATTTTTCATGATTTAGTCTTGAAAGACTACATGTTTCTGGGAATTTATCCATTTCTTCTAAGTCACCTAATTTGTTGGTGTATAATTATTCATAGTATTCTCTTATGATCCTTTGTATTTCTGTGGTATCCATCCTAATTTCTCCTCTTTGACTTTATTGGGCTCTTTCTTTTTTTCTGGATGGGTCTAACTAAAGATCTGTCAATTTTTGTTTATCTTTTCCAAAAACCAGATCTTTGTTCCATTGAGCTTATTTATTTGGTCTCTATTTCATTTATGCTCTGATCTCTATTTTCTTCCATCTACTAATAAAATCTTTGTTCTCCTTTTTCAAATTTCTTTAAAGGTAAAGTTATATTATTTGAGATTTTTCTTGTTTCTGGAGATAGACCTGTATTTCTATTAACTTCCCTTTAGAACTGCTTTTACTGTTTCTCAAAGATTTTGTTTCCATTTTTCATTTTTCTCAAGCTAGTTTTGTTTTTCTCTTTGATTTCTTTATTGACCTATTGGTTGTTTAATAGCATGTTGTTTAGTCTCTATGTATGTGTGTTTTTTTTGTTTTCTTCTTATAATTGATTTCTAGTTTTATACTGTTATGGTCAGAAAAGATGCTTGATATGATTTCAATCTTTTTAAACTCATTGAGATTAGTTTTGTGTCCTAACATGCAATCTATCCTGGATAATGTTTATGCACACTTGAAAATAAGGTATATTCTGCTGCTTTTGGATGAAGTGTTCTGTATATATCTATTAAGTGCATTTGGGCTAACGTGCTGTTTAAAGCCAATGTTTTCTTATTGATTTTATGTCTGGATAATCTATTCATTGATGTAAGGGGGCAATAAAGTCCCCTATTGTTGTATTGCCGTTTATTTCTCCCTTTATTCCTGTTAATATTTGCTTTATATATAGGTGCTTCTATGTTGGGTGAATAAATGTCTGAAAATGTTATGTCTGCTTGTTGGATTGAGTCCTTTACTGTTATGTGATGCTTTTCTTTGTCTTTTGTTGCCATCTGTTTCAAAGTCAATTTTGTCTGATATAGCATTGCTCTTCCATCTTTATCTTTATTTCCTTTGTATGGCATACGTTTTTTCCATACTCTTACTTTCATTCTGCAGACACCTTTAGGTTTGAAGTGACTCCTATCAGCAGCACATAGATGGGTCTTAGTGTTTTAATCCATTCAGCTACCCTATGTCTTTTGATTGGAGCATGTAGTCCATTTACATTTAAAAGTAATTATCAATAAGTGTGTACTTATTTCAATTTTCTTAACTATTTTCTGGCTGTGTTTGTAGTTCCTCTCAGTTCCTTTTTTTTTCCACTCTTGTAGTTTGTTGTCTTTAGTGTTACACTTAGATTCCTTTCTTTTGTGTATTTATTATAAATTTTTTCTTTGTGATTGCTGTGAGAGTCACATACAACATCTTTTATATATAATAGTGTTTTTTAAGTTAACCAGTAACTTAACTTTGAACATGTGCCAAAACTTTATATTTGTATTCTTACACATACATTTTATATTTTTGTTGTATCCCTTATTTTATGAATCCCTTAACTAATTACAAAGTTTTAATGAATTCTGCTACTTTGTCTTTTACTCTTCATACTTGCTTTATAAGTGGTTGATCCACTACCTTTATTATTTTTTACCTTTTCCAGTAAGATTTTACTTTTACATGCTTTCTTATTATTAATTAGTGCCTTTTATTTTTAGCTTAGAGAAGTCCGTTAACAGTTCTTGTAAGGCCGGTTTAGCGATGATTAATTTCTTTAGCTTTTACTTGGCTGGGAAACTCTTAATCTCTCCTCCAATTCTGAATGATAAGTTTGTTGGGTAGAGAATTCTTGATTGGCAGTTTTTCTCCTTCAGTACTTTGAATATGTCCAGCCACTCCCTTTTGGCTTTCAAAGTTTCTAAGAAGAAGTTTCTAAGAAAAATCTGATATCCTTATGGGGTTTCCCTTTGTACATAATATGTTGCTTTTCTCTTGCTGCTTTTAAGATTCTCTTTTTTTGCTTAACTTTTACCATTTTAATTATAATGTGTCTCGGTGTGTTTCTCTTTGGGTTCATCTTATTTGGAACTCTCTAGGTTCCCTGGATCTAGGTGTCCATTTCCTTCCCCAGATTAGGGACATTTTTGGCTCTCACTTCGTCCAATAACTTTTCTATTTCTTTCTTTTATCTCTTCTCTTTATGGGACCCCTATAATGCAAATGTTATTCCATTTGATTCCTAGAGGTTCCTTAAGGTATCCTCACTTCTTCAATTTTTTTTTTTCATTTTGCTGCTCTATCTTGGTTTTCCACTACATTATCATCCATCTTGCTGATTTGTGCTTTTATTTTATCCATTCTGCTCTTGAACCCCTCTAGTGTATTTTTTTCACTTCAGTTATAACTTCCATTTGGAACTTTTTAATATTTTCTCTTTGTTAAAGTTCTTGCTGTGTTCATCCATTCTTCTCCTGAAATGGGTAAGCATCTTTATTGCTATTACTTTGAATTTTTTTTACCAGGTAGGTTACTTATATCCATTAAAATCTTTTTCTAGGGATTTGCTTGTTCTTTGGTTTGGAACATATTCCTATGCCTCTTCATCTTGCCTATCTCTCTGAGTTTGTCTATATGTATTTGGCAAAATAGCTACCTCTCTTGGTCTTAAAAGAGTGGTCTTGTGCAGGAGCTGTTCTATGTGGCCCAGAAGTGCAATCTCCCCTGGCCAACAGAGCAAAGCACTCTCTGGGCATCCCTCATGTGGGCTATGTGTGTCTGCAAGTGTGATTGGGCTGTACTTGCTGTGCAGAGAAGGTGGGGCTCATGGCACTCATCTGGACTGGTTTCAGCTAGGTTGCTGGGGTGGACAGGGCTCTGAGCATTTGTTTGGCCCATCTGGCCCATCTGCTCCAGTAGGGTGTGGCTTGGGGCACTTGTCCATTCAGGATATGGCACAGGGTGGACAGAGTATGGCCTCTGGAGCTAGCAGTTTAGAGGGAGGGCACAAAAAATGGTACCTGTTTGCTCCCACCAGCAAGTCAGGATGAGATGGTAAAAATGGTATCTTCTAGCACTCCCATCCCTGGATAAAGTCTCTGTGGTTTCCTGCCTTTACAGTAGCAGCTTTAAAATTAGTAAGTGTGTCCCCCTTGTTTATATTTTAGTGCTTTCCAATTTGTTGCTTTTGTGCTGGGGTCTCAGGGTAAGTGGGTTTGTATGCAAGCTCTTTAAGAGCTGGATCTCCATTGCCTATAGTTCCACAATTCTTCTGGTCTTAATCCTCATTGATTTTCAAAGCTAGATGTTTTGGGGGCTGGTCTTCCTGGTGCTGGCCCCCAGGATTGGTGTCTTATGTGGGGCACAATCCCCCCACTCCTCAAGGGAGAGTTCCATATGTTGGGGATCCCTCCTGATTGTGGGGTCACTGAATCTGTGGTAGGGTTCTGGGCAAGGCCATGTCTCTGCCTCTCCTACTCTTCTCAACACACCTCTCTAATCTTTTGTTGTGGAGATGCTATTCATCTAGTTCTCAGGTTCTTTTCAGGAGAAAATTATTCCATATGTAGCTGTAAGTTGGCTGTGTCCATGGGAGGAGGTGAGTTTAGGGTCTTCCTACACAGCCATCTTGAATCCCCTCTGAAAGTCTTAATTTCTAATTCAATTCCACCACAGTCAGCAGACAACCTTTAACTGTCAACTCCTTCAGGGATGGCTTTGCTGTTCAGTCACCTTGCCCAAGGTCCTACCCCTTTCTGAGGTGACCCACAGTTAATGAGTCATCAATGCCTGAGTATATGCCTGTCAACTCTGCCCAGCTCCAATAACTCTGAAGGCTATTCTAGTGCCAGAGTCTGACAGTCTGAAGCTGTCATCATCAGGCCTCCATTTGGCTTGAGTCCTTCTGCATTTTCTGCTCCTTTCCCATCCTTTGTTCAAGTGTTCATCTCTAGGATGCTCTTTAATAAATATCCTTCCCCCCAAACTCCATGTTGGAGTCCACTTTCCAGAGAATGAAGCTGTGACATATTGTCTCAAAGTGAAAGGTCTAGGGGCTATCAAGCATAGCAGAAAGTTAAGCTAAATATGATCTCTGACCTTACAGTATAATGAGAAGAGAGATCTTAAATAATGGCATATCCAATATGTTAATCATGGTCAGATGGGAGTTACCAAGGAAAAGAAGGTGGGGTGAGAGTTTATAATAGGGGACTTGGCCTGGGGAGGCCTCCCCAAACAGGGGACCCATAAGGTGATTTTGTAGGATGAGTTGGGAGGAGCCAGGTAGGGGGACAGCCTGCTGAGGCCAAGGGGACTACACATCATAGGAAGGAGTTGTGTTGGAGCAACCAAAAGGCCAAGATAGCTGGAGCCTAATGCAGCAAAACTTCAGTGTAGGAAAGAGCTTCGTTTCACGGGCTTCTTCCATTCTTCACCTCAGCCACTCACTCAGAATCCTCTGTCTTCATGTTGCCTGGAAGATGCCTGAGCCTTCTCATTCTTTGTCCCTCTTTCTCTCTCTCTCTCTCTCTCTGTGCAGACCTGCTGCTTTCCTGACCCTAACTCCCTTTCCTTTGCCCCCCAGAATTAATCTATTCTGCACCCTTTGGATCCCCTTGGACTTCTTTAATGAATCCAAAAAATGAATGACAATGTGCCCCTTCTCAGATCATCTATCTGGTTTCTTAGCACCTTTGGGGCAATAACTTGGTTGCAGGTGTGCAGAAGGATTATACAGAGAGGAAATGGTGGAGGCAGAGGCTGGAGCCAAGTGGAGAAAGAAAAACCTTTGCTTAAATGCCACGCCAAAGGGGGGTGAGGTGCAGGAGCCAGGTCCTGGCATGAGGGAGATGGACCAGAACCAGGAAACAGGTCAATCAGAGGCCCGATTATTGGAGTGCCGGAAAGCTGAGTGTGGGGGCAGAGTGAGCTGGAAGGTGATTGGTCTGTGGTTGAGCTGCTCTTTATAAGGAGCCAGCCCTGCCCTGGCTCCACTTGGGAGCTGCAGCCGGAGGCCCTGCCTCTGTCTGCAGGTGTGAGTAATGCTGAGAATGGCAGGCACAAGGAAAAGAGGAACTCTCTGGAGCCAGGAACCACACCTGTCTACGTTTTTCAAAGCTTTATCACCTTTGCAATTTAAGCAGTCTCATTTCCACCGAGATTAAAAGTGAGCGTGAGCAATTAGGTAAATTATGTCTGATTTAGTACTCCCTAAGGAAGTGTGAGAGAATAACCTTGAACTTCATCCCACCTATCAAATATCTTGGTCATAATTACCTTCTTTGTATCTTAAGAGTTTTGAAGTATTTTTTTGTTTTCTTAGGTATACACCTATATTTTTATAGACTTAATATTTTTTGCATACTTAATATTTTTGTAAAGAATACATACATTTTTGTAAAGATGCTTTTATGTTTTTATCTGTAACCATTCAATTCAACGACCTCTTCTCACCGTGATATTTTAGGTAGGAAATACTGGTTTTGCCTTCCCTTGTATTGCGTGGCAAGAGGCCAGGGGTTTGTTTTCTCTCTACACAGATATTTCCTTCTGCTAGTAGCTCTCCAAGCTTGTCCAGGCCTCTCTCACCCCCAACCTCTGCAACTCCTATTCATCCTTCAACTTCAGCTTAAATGCAACTTTCTCTAGGGAGCCCTCCAACCTCCTGGATCTCCTCTGGCATCCCCCTTTGGGCTTCCACATGGTAGGGGTAGTTTCCTCAGGGCGGCGTTTATACTCTGTTGGAATCGTTATCTGCTCATCTGCCTCTTGTACCAGACCCATGTTTTTGAGACTGAGTTGCAATCACTGATGGACTGTGAAATCAGTGTAATGGGTCATGACCAGTACACTTAGATTTGGTAATCTTTATTTGGGGGATTTTTTTCTATATTGTATTTGAATAGTAATAAAATCACATTTGCTACTTTACTTTTTACCTGTTCATATGTAATGAGTCAGTTTTGTTTCAGTGTGTGTGTGTGTGTGTGTGTGTGTGTGCACGTGTGTATGTTTGTGTATCTGTGTGCACAAAAGTGAATAAGACATAGGCCTGGGCACTTTGGAGCACATGGTGTGGAGTAGTGGTATTTTTTCTTTTTTCAGATTTTTAAACTGTGACCTGCAGTAAGAAAAACATTTTATACTGTAACGTTTGTATATGGTAAGAAAAACAGTTTATAAAGTGTTTTATACTGTGTGTATATACCCATTCACATACTTTTCAAAGCATATATATGTGACTTTGATATGTGCACCTCACATAAGGTAACTATTTTTAACTCATTTTAGATGTGATGAAATGGAGATTGAGCAATTAAGTGACTGCAAAGGTCCTACCTCTCGAGAAGTTGGAGCTCAGGCTTCAAAACCAAGATTTGGATCTAGTCCTTTTTCTCACTCATGTGATTTTTATACACTTACACACAGAATCAAGGTAGCATGAGCTCTGACATCCCATCACTACATATAGGATTGCAATTTGTTATACAGAACATTGTTCTAAACCCTAACTGCACGGCTGTGGAGTGAGGCAATAGGCGACAGACAGCCCTGGCACTTGGGAAAGCCACTTAGAAATAAGTGCATGCAGCAAATAGGGTGTTTTTGCAAGTAGAGAGCTGACCTTGTCACAAGTCCATGTTTTGTCCACCAAGAAAAGCCTATTATTTTTATTTCTGGACCCCACCAAGAGAAGTAGAGTATGAAGGAGAGAAGTGATTATTTTGTACTTTCCTAAGGGCCTTGTATTTCATCCTGGGTAGCACACTTGGAAACTAAAGACAAATGATAGATTGTTTTTAGAAGAAAATGCCCTGAGAGGGGAAGAGGGCTCAGGACCAAGCCATAAGAGAAGATGGAAGGTCAGAAACCGGGGGGAGGGGGGAGCAGACTGGAGGTGGGGGTGGAATGGAGCTCTTCAGATATGTGAAGGGCAATCTGGTGGAGAGAACTTAGACTTTGGCTTCATGTGGCCCCATGGATGGGAACAGCATGGGGACTGAGTCCCATGTAGAAACACTGGAGTAGAACTTTGTGGGGTTTGCCTGCACGGCGTCTGCTTTTCTTGTCACATAACCCACATCTTGTTCAGGGAACAGCCTCGTTTTACTCTTAGCCAGCATGGTCATTTTGGTGGGGCGAGTCTTTCCCTTCGTCTAGGTGATCTTATGGCTCTGGTCTAAGATAATCAGCATACCCTATCCTTTCTAATCACAATGATTGTCTAAGAATCAGCTTGTGACTTAGATCAGTTCAATGAGAAGTATATTTTGAATGTCTATGAAGATGCTTGTAAAAACCTTCTCCCGCTCTGGATTGACAAGTGCATACATCTGAAGGTGAAATCAACACAAAGGAGCACACAGCTAAGAGAGGGGATAACACTGTGCCCCAACTCTTTCATTCTGAGCCCCTGGAACTGGAACCAGCTGTGCCTGATATCCTATAGATCTCTCAGTTAGGTGAGCCCATATGCCACAATTTTGTTCCCTGGGAAGTGGACTCTGAAATGGAGTCTGGGGTGCAGGATTTTATTGAGAAGTGTCCTGGGGATGAACACTTGAGGAAGGGAAGGGAGCAGAAGTTGCAGAGGAAGGACTCAAGCCAAACACAGGCCTTACAACAGCTTCAGCCATGCCCAGGAGGAGCTCTGAGCTAGGATGTCCTTCCAGAATTATAGGAGTTGGGTGGAGACTACCCAGACATCTATGCTCCAGCATTGATTACTCAATAAGTAAGTCACCCCAAGAAAGGCTGAGGCAGCAAAGCAATCCCTGAAGGAATTGAGGGTTAAAGGCTATCGGCAGCCAGCTCTCCAGCAGCTGGTGCTAAATGTCCTTCTGGTTGGCACATCAAGAGTCCACCACACGATGTATTCCTTAATTTTTTATTTTTTGGTGATGAGTTTCAGCTGGGCTTTTCTGTCGCTGGTAGTTGAAGGAATCCTGACAGGCAAACAAGGAAACATTTTCTAAAATTCAGAGCTGTCCATATACGTAAGGGGCTGCCCTGGTGGGGAGCAAGCTCCTCGTCCTCAGTTCAAGCATCTACCTTCATGCCCTGGAGGGAAATTTGAGTTGCATGACCTTTCATTCTAAGATTCCTTGACTCCTCATTCTCTAAAGACAAGCTTAAAGAGATTCTGATTACATGGACATCACACAGACAAATCACATGGGCATCAGAGCAGCCCAGATCAATCTGATTAAGACTATTTCTCCCAGATAATTTCACTTAACTGTTAGACTTGGAAGAATTTGACTTGAATTTGGAGATGAAGGGAATGTTGCTTGGTTTGCTAAGGAAAGATACTTTTTTTTTTTTGGTCATTAGAAGGAATCCTAAAGGACTACCTTAACTGACTTTACCATAGGCTGTTTTCACTTGCCATGTCCAAAAGGCGGATGCCGTCTTCAGTTAATACTACCTTGGGGCCTCTTGATGAGGTTTCCCTCCCTCTATTTCTGCGTTCTTCATGTCTCCTAGTCTCCAGCCTCTGGCTTCTCATGTCACGGTGGCACACCCTGAGTCAGGCTTCATTGGCTGCTTGTTAGGCCATCTGTCCTTTCATGCCAAGGACCTCGGCCTCCCACACCCCTCTGGCCCTCCCTGCCACAGACTCAAGCTCTGAGGCTCCTGAGCTCTGTGCACCCACTCATGCTTATCTGGTGGGCCCCCCACTCCCTATTTGGCTCCCTCTGATGTGGCTGTTTCTCCGGCCCTGAGCTCTCCATCTCAGCTGAGTGTCTGCAGACTTGGCCGGGAGAACAGGCACCATATATATGGTGTGAGGAAAGGGCCCCAGACCGAGTGCCTAGAGAATCAGAGTTTGAGCCCCAAGAGGCTCTGCCACTCACATGGATCAGTCAGTCCTGTCTCTGGGGCTCTAATTTCTTGATCTATTAGGGAGGCCTGCCCTGCCTTACAAAGTTGTGGTGGGAATCATCATAGTCCTAGCTCTCCTTGACTGAGTTTTTGCTATGTGCTGGGTGTTAAGCTTAGCACTTACTGTTCTTCTTAATCCTCGCAATGCAACACTTTGAGGATGGCATATTTTTTTTAATGTTTATTTATTTATTTTTAATTTTATTTTTTATTTTTTAAAATTTACATCCAAATTAGTTAGCTATAGTGAAACAATGATTTCAGGAGTAGATTCCTTAATGCCCCTTACCCATTTAGCCCATCTCCTCTCCCACAACCCCTCCAGCAGCCTTTGAGGATGGCATTTTTATCCTGACTTTATGGATGAGGGGATGGAAGCCCAGGGAAATTAAGTAATTTACCCATGGTTACATAGTAAGGCTAAAATTTGAACCCTGATCTGTCACCCATAAAACTCTTGCCATTTATACATTTCACTATAAGATGAGGAACACAGAAATGCTTTATAACAGTGAGAAGACTTTTCTGCACATCAGCATTTATTATTATTTCTAAATCATCCATGAATCTCTCTTGGTCTCAAAGGTGCAAGGACTGGCCGGTAGGGATGGCGCTGATACATCTGTGGGCAAATTGTAAAGAAAACCATCGTGAGTTAACAATTGTTGACATCTCTAATTTCTTCAACCTCAAGAAATACATACCTAGCAAGTAGGGGGGACAGAAGACTTCCTGTTACTGAAGATGTACTGAACACTGGAATCTGGAACTTGATCCCCAGATCAGCTTTGAGGAAACAAAGTTTGGCTGGAATCAAATGGTCAGTGTCTTTGCACCATGCAAACGTGCCTGCAGTGGCCTCCGCCATCATCCTCCGGAGTCTGCAGGCACCGCAGACCGTGGTGCACGCGTGGGGGCAGGACCGCCCCCCCCCCCCCAACACCTCCATGCTGGCTGCAGAAACCAGAAGTGGATGCTGGGAGAAAGTTTGCTTCCACTTACCCAAACATCGTATTCAAAGCTAGCTGGAAAGATTCAGGGAATGTTGCTGGAGATTGGCAACTGCAAGCTGCTGCACCTGCGGTGGTTGCCGGCTCCAGGGTGGATGACGCCGCGGCGCAGGCTCACCAGGCCAAGAAAGAAGTGGCCAGAAGGTGGGTGCTGGTGCTGCTGTGCCCTCTTAAACAAGGAAAACCTGATTCAAAAGACAACTCCTCATGGAATCAGCTCAAGGTTTGAAGCTTGTCCTATAAACCTCAACACCCAGAACCACGAATTGCAAATTTAATAGATCATTTTGTATCAAAAGGTCAATTATGAAGTGCCTAGAATTTTTCGATTGGATGAATGTATTCTCTGGGTTCTGCTATGGCCTGGAGGGTTGTTAGCATTTTTTCTGTTGTGATTTTTAAATTTTTCTCCCCTAGAAGTGGATTTCATTTAATGTATCCAAGTCTTCAATTTCTCAATAAAGTAAAAATCTATTGAAAAAAAATTTTTTTTTCCAGTTTTGACAAGTTCTGGTGGCAGCAAACCACCCAGCGGATACCAGATGGTGGCGCCAGAGAGGCAGTAGTTGCTGGAGGGATTCGCCTTGGAGGCTCCTGACGAGATCTTGAGCCTTTGGTTTCCAAATGCCCGCGCTTAATTTGCCAGGCGCTCTGCATTCTTCATGTGTCAGCAGCCTGGCTGCTCTTGTAACTCACGGTATTACGAGGTGCCTTGGGGTTTGTCCGTCGCTGGTCACCCAGAGTCTGCCACAGAGACCATGCACATTCTCATGTGCCTCAACAGATGTTAACCAAGAACTTCCTAAAGTGGCATTACCAGAGCTACAGGTGGCTCAAATCTTTGGTTCTCTAATTCTTGGCTGTGAGTAGTTTCTTCCATTTCTCTGGGTGCTATGATGTAAAAAAGTGAGAAATATTAGCCTCATTAGACCTTCACAAATTAATGGGATAGATACCACTGATATCCCCATTTTATATGTGAGAAAATGGAGGCCCCATAGGCTTACTTACTGTACCAAGTTCACATAGCTATTAAGTAGCCCAGCCAGAGTTTGAGCCCAAACAGCCTAATCTCTAAAATTTCCATGCTTTTGACCCCAGACCAGAGGTCCTAAACCCTGTGTATTTGAATCTGAAGAACTTTTAAAGAGACCAAAAAACCAAAGCCAAGAAACTGTCAGAGACAAGGGAAGCCCAAGGAGACAAGATAACTAAATGTAATGTGGTACACTGGATAGGATCTTGGGACAGGAGAAGGACATTAGAGAAAAAGTGTGGAAATTTAAATAAAGTATTAGCTTCAGTTGATAACAATACATCAATACTGGTACATTAATTTTGGCAAATGTACTGTACTGATGTAAGATGTTAATTGTAGGGGAAATTAGAAATGGTGTAGACAGGAACTCTCTCTACAACCCTCATAATAATTCTATAAACCTAAACCTGTCCTAAAATAAAAAGTTTATTATTAAAAAACAACAACAACACACAAAGCCTGGGATCCCACCTCAGATCAACTAAATCAGAAATACAGGCGGTGAGGCCCAGGCATTAGTATTTTTTTTTTTTTAAATCTCCTCAGCAGATGAAAATGTCTCTGCAGGGTTGAGAATCCCTGCACTGCCCCCACCCCCACTGCCCATGGAGCTAGAGTGCAGGGATCTTGTCTTACGTGTTTTTATTCCTCTAACGCCGCCGAGCTTGGAGTCTGGCCCTGATTAGTCATTCAGTACACATTTGATGAATAAGTGAGTGAATGAATGAATGAATGAATGAATGAATATTTTAACTTTTCTCCAGTTCAACCCTGGCATAAGCAGCTCTGAAGAGAAGAGATTACAACATGTAATGTTGTCAGGCAAGTCTGTCAGTGGGTACTGATGATTTATTATGAGCAAGCTGCTAGGTGCCAGCCACGGCGGGAAGTCTGGTGGGAGGTGATGCCTGTCCTCAAGGCATATTGAGGGGGAGGGGACAGGGGGAGGTCCTGTGGGGTAGTAGTTAAGCAGGCATGGTCTGGAGTCAGGTGGCTTGGGTTCAGATCCCAGCTCCTTCATTTAGTAGCTGTGTGACCCTGGGCATTTTCCTAACCATGTTGAGGACTAAGGGAGATATGAAAATGAAGAAGAAACTGAAGCTGCTGCTGTGTGAACTGCAAACCCAAGAGAAGAAATTGATAAAATGGAACATATTGAAGAGTTTTGCTCTCACTGGTTTTCCACAAGGTGTATTTCCAGTCATCAAAACTCCACCTGTGCCTTAGCTGAAACCACCTGCAGAAAGAATGGGAATGGATGCTGTGATGACGTGAGCAGCTGGGGCCATGCCTGGGTCCTGGGCTTGGGGAAGGGGCACAAAGGAGACGTTAGGTGCAGAGGAAGTGGGGTCCTCCTGGACCTGCTGGGTGCTGCCGGGGCCATTGCTCCCTTCATGGGGACACCCCATGACCATTGCTCATGCCAACAGAGCCCTATCTCTGCTCCAAGAACTTTTCCAAGTGCTTCCCTGCTGAAAGTGCCATAAACCTAAACTTAAAGCACTTCCAAGTGCTTCACAACCTTTTCCTGAAGTAATCATTCTTTTTGTATCACTCCCATTTTATTGATGACAGAACCAAGGCCTAGAATTAGGTAACTCACCCAAGGTCATGTAGCAAGAAAGTGGCAGGACCAGAATTCAACAAGAGGAGTCCGGCTCAGCACCCAACCACTACCCCACAGCTGGCAAGAGGGACACAGCCTGATTTTGAAAAAAAAAAAAAAAAGCCCAAAAAACAAACAAACAAACAAAAAACAAACAAACAAAAAACCCAAAACAACCCATCAACTTCAGAAAGAGGCATAGTTAGGGGTCTATCTAATCTGCATCTGCAACCTTGGATGTAGCACTTAACCGTTCCAGGCCTCACTTTCCTCATCTGTAAAGTGGACCTCACAACAGGGTTGTTCTGAGGTTTAAATGAGATAATGTATTTAGCCATTCTTGTCCCCTTCTCCATTCCCAAGCATACTTCCCTCTGTCCCTGTTTAGTGTTCACATTTATCTTTGCTTTTCAAAGCTAGGGAAAAAAAAACAGAATCTTCTAGGCCTTGATCTATTCTTCTAATGGAGCAAAAACAAGAGCTGAGTTATCAAAAATATATATGTATGCAAATACACACACACACACACATGCACACATGTGTGTATATGGTATACATATATACCCATATATATGTGTGTGTAAGGATGGATAGATAGGTAGATATATAGATACCAAAAATGTTTGAAAGCCTGAGTTAAAGATCCAGCTTTGTCTGTTATAAAAGATCCTTGACCAACATGGCACAGTATATACAGAAGGCAGTCACCCAGTTAGTGATAAAGCCAAAAGTATAAGAAAGTGTGGCAAGAACCATAATTTCAATAGGGATTCAAAAGTGGGAGCGCTTGGTTTGGTTAAAGGAGTCAGGGCATCCTTCTCAGAGGAGGTGACACTGTGTTGGAGGGGCAGGGTTTGGTGAGGCAGAGGGCACCAGCCTATGACATAGAGAAGATGCTATAGAAGGGAATAGAAGGGGCATGCCATGAAACCATCAGTTGAATGCATCGGTGGGTGGGACGACCTGGTGAACTGCAGCATGGAAATGAACCTGGCCCTGCATCCTACCTGTGTGATTTCCTTTGATCATCTGGAAAACTTAGATTATTATGCTCGTTTTACACAGGAGGGAACTCAAGTTCAGGGCGTTCAAGCACTTGCCCTAAAGCACATAGTAGAGGAACAGAGGCACCAAGATATGGTGGTACCACATGGTTTTTCACACTGAACATATGAAGGTAAGGAAGCATGCTGATGTGGAAAGACAGGCCAAGAAAACAAGAGGACAGAGTTTTGGTGCTAACTGTCCTTTGTGGCCCACAGAGTTATTTATCATAGGTTTAAGTGAGATAGCACATTTTTATTTTATTTTCTTTAATTATTTTTTTGAGTTT
Source organism: Lynx canadensis (assembly GCF_007474595.2). Classification (NCBI taxonomy): domain Eukaryota; kingdom Metazoa; phylum Chordata; class Mammalia; order Carnivora; family Felidae; genus Lynx; species Lynx canadensis. Next base: position 55,519,323 of record NC_044310.1, read on the forward strand.
ATTTATTTGTTTTGAGAGAGAGAGAAAGACTGTGAGCAGGGGAAGGACAGAGAGAGGGAGAGAGAGACAGAATCCCAAGTGGGCTCTGCACACTGCCAAAGCAGAGCCTGACGCAGGGCTCAGACTCACAAACTGTGAGATCATGACGTGAGTGGAAACCAAGAGTCAGATACTTAACTGACTGAGCCACCCAGGCACCCCAAGATAATGCATTTTTAAATGCTTTAATGGTAAAGTGCACTGCAATTGGCAGATGGTACCAGAATATGGGGAATCTCATGATGTCTACCTACATTTCAAAAGAGCATCTAGTACAATAATGCAAACCAGGGGCTTACAACCCCCTCAAAATTGGAGGGTGCTGGAAAGTATATGAACTTTGGCATCAGACAGACCTGGGTTCTAGTTCTCGTTCACTCACTAGCTCTGTGGCTGTGGGCACATCCCTTCTGTGGGCCTCAGTTCCCTTCTCATTGAAATGGAGAGGCTATACCCAGTGTGGTCCAGGGTCTCATCCAGCCCCGTGTGGTCACGTTCTGGGTCTGCCCTCATCAGACAACACGGCTGGGCTCAGATTAACTTTCAAGCTGGCCTACAGTGACCCCAAAGATAGCCAGCCAATCTCAGAGAAGGAAACCTAACTTTACCATAACTTAGAACACACTTGATCAGACTCTTTGATTGTAAGTATAGTCTATGGGAAAATCCAGGTGATATTAAACATATAGAGTCTATAGATAAAATTTAGAGGATGCAAAAAAATGTAAGGATTAATGTAAAGTTGACCTAGACCTACACACTATTAACTTTGTGGTGTGTGTCAACAAAAATTTACATGTATTGATTTATCCTAAAATCAAAAAAGCCGTATTTAAAATCTAGATCCTCTTCTTTTGTATAATCTTCTTTCATTGGTTAAATAACACAAATATAAATGATACTCTCTACATATAGAAACTACTTTTTTAAAACTCTAGTTAGATTCATTTAACCAATCAAAAATGTTTTTGAAAAATCAGTTGAGCATTTTTGATGCCAATATAAATTGTTTTACTATTAATGCATTTGCCAAATAGAAAGTAATAAGCCTGTTAGGTTATGTAACTAATTATCCTTAAAACTCATTACAACCTTTAAAAAATCAGTCAAATACATATCTGGCCAATTATACCTGACTCTGCATCTTTAGGAGATATGGCTGCTAATCTCAATACTTTATGGAAAGCTTTATGAAAAGCTCACTCTCTCTAAAATATTCTATTCACTAAGACAAATTAATACAAGGCACACTTTTAGGAAGGGGGTAGGTATCTGGTATATCAAATAAGCAGAGCCAAGCTGTCAATGTCTGTCTAAAACCTGTCAGGGGCTGGAATTCTGCAGCTGTCTTCCCTTCATGCCATAAATAATCCACTTCATTCAATCCAAGAATAGTCCAGTGGGTGAGGGGGAGAAGTCATTGGTAGGTAAGACTCGTGAGTGTCTATTGTTGACTGGGACAAGGTAATGCAACAGAAGTTGTATGAGGCATTCGATTACTTGGGCTCCCATTCTTAGTTCTACCTGTCTCAGTCAGGAGAACCCAGGCTCTGCTGTGATAACAAAACCTTCCCAAATCTCAGTGGCTTAACATAATAAAAACTTATTTCTCCCTTAATACTATCATTGGTAGGCAGGTGGACTATGCTCATTTTAGTCACTCAGTGACTTAGGCAGATAGAGGCCTCATTTCAACGTGTGCTTCTAAGAAATGTGGCAAGTTCTTAAAGCTTCCATCCAGAAGTGCTATATGCAATTTCTACCCACATTTGATTGGATAAAGTGAGTCACATGGCTACATCAACTTCAAAGGGGGAAGGGAAGTGGAATCCTGCCATGTCATGATCATCTTAGCTGTTAAGTTGACTGTGGGACCTCGAGCCAGTCATATATACTCAGTCAGCCTCAGCTTCAGTACCTGTGGAAAAGAGGGGTACCTGGTCTCTATAGTCATTCATTCATTATTCGTTCAGTCAGTCAAAGTCAGTCAGTGAGTGCAGTGTTCCGGGTAGGAGTCCAAACTCTGGAGCCAGCTTAACTGGCTTCATCTCAGCTAAGTTACATACTACCTATGACATTAGGCAAGATACTTAATATCTTCTGGAGTCTGTTTCCTTAGGAAACATCATGGGGATGTTAATAATACCCAGTTCATAGAGTTGTTGTGCAAATATAATGCACATAACATATAAGCTAAATAGAACAGGTAAAGTACTTAGGACAATCCTGGGCACATCGTAAGTGTTCTGTGTTTGTTAGTTTTATTGTTGACCCACCCATGTAGCCATTTATTCAATGAATATTTATTCAGAGTCTTCCCTAGTTATTTTTGAAAGCTCTTATGAGTCTTGAAGGGGAAAACAGATGTAAGTCCATGTTGCAAATGACAGGGTAGCCACAGAGAAGTCTAAGAGGAAGGGGTAGCGTTTCGTAAGGTTGGATTTATTTTTTGCTTCCACTTATTAAGCACCTAGTATGTGCTAGGCTCTATTCTAAATGCTTTCATAGTGACCCTAAGAGGTGGTCTTATAGATGAGGCAATTGGGGCTTTAGGAGGTTAGGTGACATGTCCCAGGCCCCACAGAGGATGAAGGGTGGGGCTTTAGTAGGATACAAAGCCAGGATGTGGTCAGTTTTGCATGAAAGCCTTTGTTCTTTCTCTCAAGCATGTTATTAAGGATCATCTGCTCATCGTTTAATCTGCTCATTTCTCTACTAGACTGAAAGCCCCTCAAAGGCAGAAGGTGTTACCCTTAATTCTTGATGCTCTTACTTGCCCAGAACCATACCAGTGACACCATGGGGTGGCCATTAGGAGGAGGAGAAGGAAGAGAGAGAGTTAAGCCAAAGATCAGAGTCTTGGATTTAAATCCTACTCCTACCCCAGCCCCTGCCAAAGCTGGCTAATAATCTTCAGAATGTCTCTTCTTCTCTAAAACTTTCATTTCTTGACTGTTAAATCAGTTCCACAGGACTTTCTGACCAGGCTTCACAGCCCCAGTCTTCCAACACTTACAACTTAATAGATACTTGTTGACTTGACAAGAAGATAAAACCACACTAAAAGACTACTTATTATCAATTTTAGGCCATTTGGCTTTTCTCTGACACGCTTCAAAGTCAGAGAAGAAAAGATATTATCTAAGACATTACACATCTTTTTTCCCCTGGAGCATAAATTTTCATTTACGTCAGATTCTACCAAAGAAGGGGGGGAGAGGAGGTAAGAGGGGAAGGGGACACAGCCAAGGCTATGGAGTTCATGAGCCCTCATGCAATGTGTCCAGAAGAAATTTCTCCAAGCCAAGGCCCTCTTTGGGTAAGAAAGCAGACTCTGCCTGACCTCTGGAGAAAAGGGCCCCTGGAGATAATGTTGTGGGGTCATGCACTTCCAGCTTGCCAAGGCAAAACACATGTGCTGTAAACACAATGGGCTCAGGCTGAACCAGTCCTTCCTGCAGATACCAGCCTGCAGAAAACACACTTTGGGAGCTGCTGGTCAGAGGAACGCCGTACGTGCTGCTCGGCCCGGGAGTAGTCACAATGGCACAGCAAGTAGACTTGCTCGGTCCTTGAGCAATGCGGGATCGGCCAGAATCCTGGCCACCCTGGTGTTGGGGTCTCCCCTCAACGGTTTTCCTTTCCTTCACTCACACAACACCAGCCACTATTCTCAAGCGTCTACTAGGTGTGCTAATTGCTCAGCATTGTGTAGAGCTTAATTCTTTTAATCTTACAGGAGCCCTATAAAGTAGGTACCTTTCTCTTCCCCATTCTGCAGAGAGGACTCCGAAGCCCAGACAGGCTGCGTCACTGGCTGTTGTCTCACTGCCAGGACTCTAACCCTCTAACCCAGGACCCGTCGTCTAAGCCCGTCCCTGAGGTTTCTTCTAGATGAGAAGTCATGGAGGGAAGGAGAGACACACACTCCCAGACCTAGCCTCTCTTCCCTGAGTGACAGTGCTCATTCTTCAGACCCTCCTGCCCATCTCCTCCACAGGGAGGCTCCAAGGACGCTGGGCTGCCTGTGATTTCCTGCCCTGGCTGGACAAAGACGCATACAGCAACCTGACTTCCTGGGAAACTTTAGCGGCCCTGGTTTTCCATGGGCTGAGTCATTGTAGCTTAGCTCAATGTTCTTAGCTGGAACAGTCATAGGAAAGTGTCTGGAAACTCCCCCATGTCTTATCGACAAAAGAATTTGTTGAAGACAATTCAGCTGCATTCCTCAGCTTTCTCAGACCTCACCTTGCCCTGGGAGGATGAGAAAGGCCGGGAAGGTATGAGGGTGAAAATAAGCCCTGGAATTAGGAAGAGCTTTGAGTGCCAGCCCAGAGAGCTGGCAGCTCCTGAAAACACACCACAGCTGGCCTGTGAGGACCCAAAGGCAATGAACCTCTGTCCACTGCTGTACTCCCTGTGGAAAACTTGCTGGTCCCTACCCCATACCATCCATTCAACTTGTCATCTGATACCAAGTGCTTAATATGAGCAGAGAACTGAGTTAGGCACTGGTGGTCATAGAAGAGCCCAGTGGTTAATAGCATGATAGGCAGATCTGGACTCAAAACTTGGATCTACTGCTTACTGGCTGTGTGACCTTGGACAGGATATTTAGCCTCTCTGAGCCTTGTTTTCCTATCTGTCCTTAGACTTCATGAGTTTGTTGTGAGGATTAAATGAGATAATAGATATGCTCAGCATAGTGCCTGACACATCATAAGCACTCAAGTAATCATATCTATTATCAAGTCAAAATAATCATGTTATACTTTCAGTTCCACAACATTCTTGGAGCACCTGGTATGCGTCGGGACTGTTTGGCTCTGGGGGAGGTGGAAAGAGAGAAACAGTCCTTTCAAGGAGCTCACAGAGAGAGTCCATTAGTAAATTATTATAATAGTATGAGGGAGATGTAGCAGCAGAAATACATAAGGGGTGTTAAGAGAATAGAAGCATATAAGAAGGGTCAGTACAGATTTCTGGAGGTGATGCCTGAGTTAGGTACCCAAGGAGAGTAGGAACTTGCCAGGTGAAGAGATGGAGGGCTGAAAGGCCATGGCAGTGAGGAAAGGGCATTCCGGAAGAGGGGACAGTTTGAGCAAAGGCTTATTGCAGTACTCAAGATGTAGAAGGAATTATCTCAAGGGAAGCGGAATGGTCTAGGACAGAACTCAGGGCTTGATGAAGGGGAGCTGGGTTCAAGATTATTGTCCTTCCCTTTCTAGCAATTCACATTTGGCAGGTCCTACCCCTCAGAGATGTAGAGAGAGATAGCACTAGCTACTTAACAGGGTTAGCTCCACGCGTAAATGCTGCCATGCTTGCTCAGAGACAGGTATGTTTGCGGCTGTGTCTTTTGCACTCCAGCAGGGTCCCAGGTGACTTGGGATGGGGTGACTCGAATACCCCAACACTTTTGGGTCCTCAGAAGGGCATCATACTAGCTTACTTAGCGGAGCACTCACTGTGTGCCAGGCACTGTGATAACCCCAGCAGGGTCATCTTCACAGTGGAGAAGCTAAGCATGATCGTTATCTTCTGCATGTATCCAAGCAGAGGGGGCTCCCAGCACTTGGAAAATCCTGGGCAAACCTGAATGAGTTGGTCACCCAACAAACAGGGACATAGAAATTTACCCAGACATAGTTTTGATGCTCAATTTGGCTGAGCTGGAATTTTAATCCAGGCCTATTTGCCCTCAGCACCCAAGTTCTTAACCACTGCTCTATTACTTCAACCCATAAACGATGTCCTTTCAAAACAGAGTCATCGCTGGGTTCTGATTCATTCCCAAACAGACTGATGAGTCTTTCTTGTCTCTAAACAGACTAACTCTCCTTCCGCACAAGGGGCCTGGCATTCAGTCCTGGGCTGTGATGTCCATATTTTGAATACTTCAAATATCGTCCCGTGAATAGACTGTAAACAGAGAGGCAAGAGGGAGGAGGAGAGGAAGGGTGGGGGGAATAGGATGAGACTTAGCCACCAGCACCTGTCCTCCCGGGACCACAGCCGAGTGCTGTCTCAGGCTCTCTGCCCCCGTCCCCTAGCCTCTCTCCAGAGCTGGGGGCACCAGATCCAAATATTTGGCTGGCCCACCCTGTGAGCCCTGCAGTTGGACAGCAGCTGTGAAATGAGAGTTGGGGAGGGACCCTCAGCTGAGCAGAAGCCATCAGGACTTTTGCTGTCTTTTCCAAAGCACATTTTAAACCAGCAGCATGGTGTGAGACTGGCGGCCCACAATGAAGCATGAACAGGATGCCTGCTGGGCGACAGGCAGGCGTTATGACACAAGGGCCAAGTATTATTTACTCCCTGGGAACAGGTGCTGCTCGGGACTCGCAAGCCTTTCTTGCCGGACTCCTCTGCCCACATATTCCAGCCCTTGTCAGAGGCAGCTCCTTCCAATGCCCCACACGGCCCCAGCCCTCAGCACTGCCTCATTCTTGGCCCTTGGAAGCACGCAGCTCAATGGCGCCTGGAAGATGCCAGTAGTGGGCCGGCTCCTGCCTGGGACATGTGCTTGCTGGAATCAGCTTGTTTTACATAAGCTGTTGGCACAAATGTCAGGTGATAACAACTTTTCGGCCCTAGTTAACCTGCAACCACCTTATCTGTGCCCACGCAGATGTAACAGAGGCAGCAAAGGGAAAGTCATGGAAGAGGGAGGGAGAAAATACTGCCTACAAGTGTGTTTGTGTATGAGCAAATTCACCTCTGGCAAATGCCCTAGGCTACAAACCACGATTGACTTTTCTGTTGGAGGAGAAACAAACAACCATGCAGGCAAACTCCAACTACCACCAGCTGGCCTTTCCTCCCCTGATTATACGTTATTTCCTTAAAGCTCTGGTTGGTAAACATTGCAAGACTCTTTTGTTGATTCACAAAACAATACAGAAGTCAGTTAAAACATTTCTTTGCACAGTTTGATTAGGGACAAATAGAGAAGGGGAAGTGAGCAGACGGCCTGGAGGTCTTGTTTGGCTCATGAACTGGACCACATGCTGCATTCACCTCATGTCCTTCTTTTCAAACCCCATGACCCTCAGAACTCATCAGTGCCAGCTGTGAATGAGCTCTTGGGCCCAGTGTTGCTGAGAGGGAAAAGTGCTCCCAACCTGGAAGTGGCGGCATGACAAATAGACAGATAGTCCCAACACAGGCAGGGTCACAGGGTCGTGAGTGAGGGATATGCATGCTGTGGTTTCGAAGAGGACAAGATTGTATATGATTGCGAGGAGCTTGAGAGAAGACAGTCACTCGGTTTCCTGGTTCAGACCCTTGCTCTATCTCCTGGGCCATAGAAACTGTGTCTTCACTGGCATCCTGCCTCCAGGTTTTCACCCATTCCAATGCACCTCACATTCTCCGGCCAGAAGGGTCTTTCTAACTGAAAAATTGGACAGAGTTCTCCATTAATTTAAAACCCTTCCTTGGGGGCGCCTGGGTGGCGCAGTCGGTTAAGCGTCCGACTTCAGCCAGGTCACGATCTCGCGGTCCGTGAGTTCGAGCCCCGCGTCGGGCTCTGGGCTGATGGCTCAGAGCCTGGAGCCTGTTTCCGATTCTGTGTCTCCCTCTCTCTCTGCCCCTCCCCCGTTCATGCTCTGTCTCTCTCTGTCCCAAAAATAAATAAACGTTGAAAAAAAAAATTAAAAAAAAAAAAAAAAAAAACCCTTCCTTGGCCCCCATCACTCCAGGAGGAAGGCTAACGTGAGCCATCATCATCTAGATGCTCCCTCCCTCCCGGCTTCATCTCTCAAACCCTTTTAACTCCAGCAGTGGTGAACCTTGCATCATTCTCCCTTCCATAGATTGCCTCCCTGAATTGATCTATTCATCCTTCAAGACCCACCTTCCATATGACCTCCTCATAACATCAATCATGCTGTCTTCTGTGTTATCTCTCTTGTTCTCATTTAAATTATTTGGATTCTAATACTTTATTTTCATACTAATGTTTACCAAGAGCCTGGAGCTTCTTAGGGCAGGACTCGTGCGTAGTTCAAGGCTGTCTCCCCGGCATCCAGCCCAATAACTGGCACTTAGTCATGCTCAACACATGTTGGTATCCTCCCTTTCCACCAAAGGAAAGCTGACATCCTGCTTGCGGCTGGCCATACCTAATGTCTTCAGCACCTACCTCCCCCTTTCTGGGCTTTTCCTCTGTAGTCCTCACCACTGCCTTTTCTAACACCTTATGTTCCCTTCACCCTCATCCTCAACACTTTCTTCCCATTGTCCCTCCCCCCCCCCTCCAAAAAAAGAAAAAAGCCCTTGTCTCAGGACTTAGGGGAAGATAATTTAAACTCTTCCAATGACTTAATTTGATTTGTTCTCTGACAGCAGCTTCCAGCCTGTCCCTCATTCCAGAGGTAGTAAAGTACTCCTCAATCTGGTAGGCCAGGGAAGAGGGCCAAAAAACATAGGTGGGGGGAGCAATTGATTTTATTTGATCATCTTTTGTCTCTCATACACTAGCTCCTTTGGCCCCACAATAACCCTGTGAACAGGTCATTTTTACCTCCATTTTATTGATTAAGACGCTAAAGCTCAGAGATAGCAAGTGACTGTTCCAAAATCACTTAGCTGAGAAGCAAGGGGGCCAGGCTTTCAATCTAGATTGTCTTATTCCAAAGGGCTTGTTCTTTTCACTGTAATGTGGAGGGAGAGTCTGTGGAGAAGGAGTATCTAATGTTTCCTAATCAACCTTTAGCCAAAAAAACCAGAAAGCCACTGTTCTAATTATTTCTTCACCTTACAAATCCCAGGTTGAAATCCCACTTCTTCCAGGAGGCCCCAGTTTTCTCCAGCTGTCTGGTTAGGAATGCATCCTATTGCATTGCACTGGTCTAAAGTTGTTTCTTATGTATACATCTTTTCATCCCAACCCAAAGGCTGGAAACATGTTCCCCAGACAGGATCTAGGACAGTGCCAGGCACATGAGAAGAAGCCAACCAGTAAGTCCTTTTATTCCAGACAGTTATTGATTCACAGAGGCAGAGAACACTCAGTTCCACTTTCAACTCCTTTTACGACCTTGGACAAGTCACTACCCTTTCTTTGGATTTTAGTTTCCTTACCTCTAAAGGAGGTTGGACTAGCAAGATCTCTTATAATATCTAACACTTTATATAGAGTTTACTCTGTGCTAGGTATGCTTCCAAGTGCTTTCTATCTACTAAATCATTTAATCCCCACAACAACCCTAGGAGGCAGCTACTCTTGTGATCTCGTTTTATAGAAATAGGAAACCAAAGCATAGAGGGGTTAAATAACGTTCCCAAGGCTATATAGTCAGTAAGTAGCAAAGCCTGGATTCAAAACCAAGCTATCTGCTTCCAGAGTCTATGCTCTAATCATTACACCGTAACTCCTCTCCTAGATATCTTTTTAAGATGTAAATGAATTATGGGTCACCTGTGTGACTCAGTCGGTTGAGCTTCTGCCTCTTGATTTTGGCTCAGGTCATGATCTCCTAGTCATGAGACTGAGCCCTGTGTTGGGCTCCACATTGAGCATGGAGCCTGCTTGGGATTCTCATTCTCTCTTTCTCTATCTGCTCTTGCCCTACCGCTCACATTCTCTCTCTCAAAATAAATAAAAATTTTAAAAAAGAGATGTAAATGTCTGCTCATTTATTCCATAGCCATCTGCTGACCTACTCTGTACCAGTCACAGGTACACATTGTGATGGGCCCCAGAGCTACAAAGCCCAATAAGCTCCTGATTTCGCCCTTGGCGTCCCCATGGTGCAGTGAGGGAGAGGTAGCCGAGTAACCACAAGCGATTCTAGGTGTCCTGAATGTCTGTACCAGCTTTGGGACAGGCACATTCATCATATGTGTCCCCCAAAGTAGCCCTACATTGGATTTCTCAGTACTTAACTGTTTTATTTTCTCATGGATTCACATTATAACTCAGAGGTTCTCTGTTGGGAACAGAGATTAAGCACTGCTGACCTGTGGGTACCTCTGACCTGTCATCTGTAAAGCAGTTTGTTGGACCGAATTTCAGGCCTTATTCCAGGGCCCCTCCCAGTGTACCTCCAGTTTTCGCTCTATCCTCATCACCCAGCACCACCCTCCATACGACTTTCTCAGTCTAGACTGAAGCCTCTGTGTTCCCACAAGCATGTCGCTGTCTCGCCCTCCCTCCCTCGTCTCTGCCTGTTACGGCCCCACTCATCCTTTTTGGCTCATCATAGAATCCACCTCCGTGAAGCCTCTCTTGATTCCCTAACCAGATGCAATCACTCCCTCCTTACCCTTCTGTGCAGAGTTCAAGTTCCTCACAGGCTAGAACATGTTTTATAGGCAATTTCCCAAAGTGTGCATTATAGCAATTCCTGGTACAGAGCAGAAACTCTGAGGCACAGTAGAAGGTACAATTAACTTGGCTGCAAAGTCCTCATTTCTAGCCTCTTTTCCGCTATTTAATACTTATGTGACATATGACAAGTCATTATTTTTTTTTAGTGTTTGTTTCTTCTGACTAAAGAATACAGAAGAGTGTAAAGAAGGTCTAAATTATCCATAATTTCTACCATTCAGCGATAACCACTATTGTTCTTTTGGTATATTTCCTTCTTTTCTCTATGCGTATAGCAAACACGGAAATAAATACTCTCTAAATATTGTTTTGTAAATGTCTTCACTTAATATTTTGTGAATATTGCCTTTGATAAAAATCTTTTCTATGGAAGATTTTTAAAAAAAATTATTGAGGTATAATTTATGTACAATAAGTGCCCCCATTTTAAGAGTATGGTTTGATGAATTTTGACAACTGTGTAACCATTACCACAGTCAAGATTTAAAACATTTCTATCATTCCCCAAAGTTCCTGAACACCATTTTGAAGTCAGCCCTCATGTTACTCCTGGGTTTAGGCAACCCCTCATCTGTTTCTAGAGCCTGATTTTCAATGACCACTCAGTGCTCCATCATATGGGATGCCCTAATTTGTTTGGCTGTTTCCTGACTGTTAGACCTTAAGGATGGTGTTTAATTTTTTCTTGTAATAAATTAAAGCCCAGTGAGCAATCTTTGATCATACATGTGATTCTTTCCTTGGGATAAATGCTCAGACCTGGAATTGTTGGATCAAAGGGTATGCGCAGTGTTAAGGCTTATGATAAATATTTGGGCCAGTCACTTTTAATCCTTCTACATCTCAGTTTCCTCATTTGTAAAATAGGAATTAAAAATTCCAACCCCAAAGACTTGTGAGGATTACATGAAACAATCTATAAGACACTTTGAGTAACTAGTAAACTGATCCACAAATCCTTGGGAGCTGAGTAGAAGGAAGAGTTTCTTGGATGGATCTGAATCCTGACTCTCTGCCTCTTTTCTACGTGGACCTTGAATAAGGTACTTATCCCTAGCAAGCCTCAGTGTTCCCATTTGTCAAATGGGAATAACAGGGTCCATTCTCATTGGGTTCTTATGAAGTTTAAGTAAGATACTCCACATGAAGAGCTTAGAATAATTCCTAGCTCATAGCTGCTCACTAATTTGCAGTGATTAGTTCCGGCCAAGGTTCTTGGTTACAACTAAATAGTCACTGACTCTGGTTAACTTAAGGAAAATAGGAAGTTACTGAAGGGATATTGGATGGCTTACAGAATCAACAGGAAGGCTAGAGAACCAGGCGTGGAAAATGGGCAGGAACCAAGGTAGACTGGGCAGTTGAGAACATAGTCCAGCCTTGCCTCTGGAACTGTCTGGTTGTGACCTGTGGCTGGTATTGCTGCTGCCAGACACCCAGACTGTGTGACTGTGACCATCTCGGCCATCCCCCTGTCTTTGTGCCACTTGCTCCCGATTTAAAGTTCCAGATGGAGGCATCTGAATGGCTGAGCCCAACATACAGATCAGAGCCCTGGCTGCCAGGGAATGGGATGGAAAATGCCTGCCTTTTTTCCGCTTTCTGTAGGGGGAGGAAGTTTCCTGCTTCTTCCCCAAACTCACAGAATGAGAGCATTCCCTGAAATAGGAAGCCTACTCAGATGCTGGGTAGCTGAAAATGATGCTATTATTTTTAATAATGTGATGACTGAATAAATATTTAGTATTTGCATTTATTCTATAACTATATGCTTGATGCTATAGGACATACATTTTAAAGAAACTTCTTGATGAATGCTCTGATAAAATATACAGCAAATTTGCACATTTGGATAGTGTCATATTGGGTTTTCTTCCCATGGGAACAGGTCTGCACAACCTCTTGGTTTTAAGGCGTGTGTGTGTTGTGGGAGGTGACGACAAAGAATGCACAGGAAGAAGGTGGACTCTGATGTACTGAAAATGAGCACTCTTGATCAAATATTTAAATTCCACTGTTCATTTCCTTTTGGTTTGATTTAATTTTTTCACTAAAGGGGTGAAGTACAGTCAGTTATATTGAGGTAGACAGTCCCCAGGTAAGGGTAACCTGGGGCTTGTTTGATTTTAGTGGGGATGAGTTGAACACAGTCAACAGCTGATTTCTGTTATTTATCTTTTCAAAGCTGTGATTTATTCAGCCCTTACTGGGAATTGCCTTATTTACTTCTCATGATCATCCTGTGGTGGGAGAACTGAGGCTCAGAGGGTAAGGGTAGTTTTTTCGAGGCCACACAGATAGTGAGTGAAAAATTTGGGACCTGAAGCCAGGTCTGCTTGCATTGAACCCAAATCTCTTAGGTACAAGTGTAGCAAAGTAAACAGCATGCACATGACTGTGGGGAGCTGGGGCAAGCCACTGTGTAAATGGACATGTCGGCCAGGTGGACAGAGCACGAGGACCAAGGGTGGGAGGTGAGTTCCCTGCTAGTCAGCTCAGACACACAGAGCAGATTCCCAGGGCCCCAGGGCCTCAAGCCTATGGGTGGACTAGCCATTCATACAAGGGATGTTTTAAAAATTTGTTTTGCCTTAAAAACTCTTTTGTTGGGGCGCCTGGGTGGCGCAGTCGGTTAAGCGTCCGACTTCAGCCAGGTCACGATCTCGCGGTCCGTGAGTTCGAGCCCCGCGTCAGGCTCTGGGCTGACGGCTCGGAGCCTGGAGCCTGTTTCCGATTCTGTGTCTCCCTCTCTCTCTGCCCCTCCCCCGTTCATGCTCTGTCTCTCTCTGTCCCAAAAATAAATAAAACGTTGAAAAAAAAAATTAAAAAAAAAAAGAAATAAACTGGACTGGGGCGCCTGGGTGGCGCAGTCGGTTAAGCGTCCGACTTCAGCCAGGTCACGATCTCGCGGTCCGGGAGTTCGAGCCTCGCGTCGGGCTCTGGGCTGATGGCTCGGAGCCTGGAGCCTGTTTCCGATTCTGTGTCTCCCTCTCTCTCTGCCCCTCCCCCGTTCATGCTCTGTCTCTTTCTGTCCCAAAAAATAAATAAACGTTGAAAAAAAGAAATTAAAAAAAAAAAAACAACTCTTTTGTTGTAAAAGATTAAATGAATATATGCATCTGTATCTAGTATCCCTGTCTCTCCTCCCCCATCTTGCCAGGCTACTAATGTTACCAATTTTTATACATCCTGCCAGAGTTCTTTCTTTGCATTCACAAACATAAGTAACTATGCATATATCCTCATATTTATAACATAAATGGTATCATACTATGTGCATCGTTCTAACATTTAATTTGTTCACTTAAAAATACCTCTTGGAGATCCTTCCATGATGGTATATATGAATCTACCTCATTTTTAACAGTTTCATAACTTTCCATGGTGTGACTATTATATGAATATATTATAATTCACTTAACACTGTCTATTAAAGATTTGGGATGCTTCCAGGGCAGCTGGGTGTCTCAGTCTGTTAAGCACTCGCTTTCGGCTCAGATCATGATCTCACAGTTCTTGAGTTTGAGCCCCGCTATCAGCACAGAGCTTGCCTCAGATCCTCTGTCTCCATCTCTCTCTGCCCACACCCCCATCCTCTTGTGCGCTCTCTCTCTCAAAAATAAATAAACATTAAAAAAAAGGAGGGGGGGGGCCTGGGTGGCTCAGTTAGTTAAACGTCCAACTTCGGCTCAGGTCATGATCTTGCAGTTCATGAGTTTCAGCCCCGCATTGAGCTCTGTGATGACAGCTTGGAGCCTAGAGCTCCAAGATTCTGTGTCTCCCTCGCTCTCTGCCCCTTCTTCACTTGCACTCTGTCTCTCTCTCTCTCTCAAAATAAAATAAATGTTAAAAAAAATTTAAAAAAAGATTTGGGATGCTTCTTTTTTTTTTTTTTTTTTTTAGCTATTCTAAACAAAATTGCAGTGATCCACAAATGATTTTTCAGCTTCTGCAAACATATTCAGACTGATGGCATATATCAACCTATTTCACTGATTTATAGGTTTGTAGGTGTCTGTGATTTGTAAACTCAAGGAGAAGATTGCAGGTTTAACTTGGCTCCAATCGCTTCCCCAACCCCACCTCTCCCAGACAAGCGATCTCTGACCAGCCCCCTTCCCTTGAGTTAGTCACTTTTTCCCTGTTAACTTTCAGTCTGTACACATTTTGATCACTGCACTATCGCTCTCAGATATAATTGTTTATACCCTTGTGCTTTTTCCATCAGATTGTGAGTTCCTTGAAAGCAGGAACTCTATTTTCTTAGTTTCTAGGCCAGCACCTGGCACATGGTAGGATCAATAGATATTTGTGAAACTAAGCTGAACCCATGCTTAACACACCACAATCCCCTCAAGAACTTTAAAGGCATGGTTATGCTCTGTCTTGTACCACATCATACGTATAATCTGTGTAAAACATGTACACTATCATAGAGGAAATAAACTGCCCTGTGAAATACTTGAATTTACCAATGATTAGAAAATGGATGGAGTCTTTTTTCTTGATCTAAAGAAGAGTTGTTATTAATTTTCTGTATTAGTTTCCTGTACCTACTGTAACAAAGCACCACAGACGGGGGGCTTAAACAACAGAAATTTGTTGCTTCAGTCCTGGAAGCTAGAATTTCAAAATAAAGGTGTCATGGGATTGCTTCTGTTAAGGAAGGATGTGTTCCAGGCCTCTCTCCCTGGCTTGTAGACGGCTGTCTTCTCTCTATGTTTCTTCACATTGTCTTCCCTCTATGTCTTGTCCAAATTTCCTTTGCTTAAAAGGACACTAGACCTATTGGATTAGGGCCCATCTTAATGACCTCATTTTACTTGATTACATCTGCAAAGTTCCTATCTCTAAGTAAGGTCACATTTTGAGGTACTGAGAGTTAGGACTTTAACATATGCCCACTATGAATTTGGGGATGGGGAGACACAATTCAATCCATAACATTCTTCTTTTGAAAATTATTTTTAAAATCATGTCAAAGAACTCTGATTAGGAGTCTTCTAGGAGTATAAAAATTAAAAAAAAAAAAAAAAAACAAACCACAATGGTCTTTGAGTATGTGATTTGCACAAGACCAAGGCTGGTGAAATTCCCTTCCCAGCCAGGAATTTGAGGGTCACCCCCCACCCCCTGATTCTGGCCCCATAGCATCTGGAGCCCAAGCTCTCTTCTCCCTTGAAAGCTGGAGGTGCTCTACTTCCTGCAAATTATACTGCCAGCCATTCCCCATGGTCTTGAAAATATTTCTCTGATGATATCAAATCTGAGCTCCTGTGACTGATAAAATGTTTTGATTTCACAAGAGTTTGGTTCTTCAGGTATTTTTTTCAGCTCAGGATAAATCTGACAGTCTAGCTATGTGTCTATATGCACTTTATTTAAGATGAGGCTCTATGATGGAGCCTAGCTTTAGATCTAAGGGGAACTCCTGCCCAAGGTATGGGTTATGGGCCCCTCCTCTGTGGCCCCACTCCTGGGCTTCTCTCTGACCCAGATCCAATGCAGATATAATCATCTCCCTTCATCTGTCTCTCCCACTGTACTGTCTGTCTCCTTCACTGTGTCCCCTTAACAGCTGACACTGGGCATCTGATTTTTCTGAATTAGTCAACAATACCAAATTGCTTGTGTAGGAACCCCACCTCTGAGACAGTTCATGGCTTTGGCAAACTAGGCCAACTGAGGGGAAAGGAGCAAGAGAACAAGTCTGCAGCAGGAGTCAAGGGAAAGGGAGGGGAAGCCTGGTAGAAATGGACACAGAAGCTTCCCAAAATGTTCATGGATCTACCCATCCATCCACCTACCCACTTACTCATCCATCCACCATCCACTCATCTAACCGTGCACCTACCCATTCACCATCCAACCATCCATCTACCATTCACTCATCCACCCATCCATCCATCCACCATCCATCCGACCATCTACCATCCACCCACCCACCTACCTACCCATTCATCCATCCACCATCCACCCATCCATCCACTCACCTATCCATCTACCATCCACCCACCCACCTACCTACTCATCCATCCACCCACCCACCTACCCAATCACCCATTCATCCATGCATCCATCTATCCATCTGCCCATCTATTCAACAACTATTTCTAAGCACTTGCTATTGGCAAACATTCTATAGGGCACTAGGAATGATAGAGTGAGTGAGGCAAAGTCCCTACCTTCTTGGAGCTGACATTTTAGTGTGGATACAAACAAAATTCAAAGTAATATACAAATACTGTGTCTGGCACTATAATACTATATACTATACACATGAGATAAAACCCAAAGTGTTCTTTTAGATAGGGTCTAAAGGGAAGGCTTCTGAAGAAATAATACTTTAGCAAAGACCTACATGAAGTAAGGGAGGAAGTCACATGACTATCTGGGGAAGAGCATGCCAGGTAAGAAGAAGAGAGATGCAAAAGCTCTGAGGCAAGAATTGACCAGTGCCTTAGAGCAATAGGAGGAGGTCCGTGAGGAGGGATTACAGGAAGTCAGCAACAAATGATGGCAGCTTAAAGAGCGACTCTCTTCTAGGACTTTGAAAAATGTCTTAAGCTGACATTTATTAAGAGCTTATTATATATCAGACTTTGTTTTAAAGACTTTAGATATATTAACTTATTTATTTCTCACAAAAGAACATTAGATAGATACATAGATAGATCATCATCCCTATTTTATAAATGAAGAAATGGCACCAACATTAAACAGCTTCAAGCACATGCCTAGTAAGTGATGGAGCCCAGATTCACACCCCAAGCACACTACATAACCAGTAACCACAAAAATTGAATAGAGCCTCAATTTTGGTTAGTGCACACAGTAACAACTGTACCGCTCCCTCATGTGCTCCTCCCCAAGCACTTCAAGGAACAGCAAGTATTCATTCATTCACTCAACAAAGGGAGGTGTTTGTTAGCCTCACTGTGTACACATAAGAGTACTGGGTGCACAGGAAAAACAGGAAGACAATTTTGTCAGGAAGGCAGGAAATCGAAGAGGCAATAACTGGGTACTTAAAGCCATGAAGGAGAGAAGAACAGGATGTTATGAAGACACGGAAGAGGACACATATCCATGCTTGAATGGGTCAGGAGTTGCAGAAGGCTTGCTAGAGAAAGGCGACCTGGGGTCAGGTCATCCTATGCCCCAGGGGACAGGCTGTAAAAAAGTCTCTTCCTCTTTTTTTCTGGAAAAAACCTTGTGTGCAACAAGCCTCATTGTTGACCTATCAGTATGTAGCACTCACCAATAAGTCCATTTTTTACTGTTCACTAATCACTAACCACTATTACTCCCCTTCACTAAACATGCCTGGTTTCCTCCTACCCTCCTGACCATCCCTACCCCCAGCTGGGCTGTCAAGTGTTGGAGCAGCTAAAAAGGGACTCCTTTCCTTTGGGGAAGGGCTTTAGTCACTGATGGCAAGAGGATTTCAGATGTGACAGCATCTTTTGCAAGCCCCCTGAAGTCACAGGATGAGGGCAGCTCATGATGAGGATGAAGAGGGGGTTGGGGAAGGCCATGCCTACTCATCAAGCTGGTCCTGGAAGAGAGACAAACAGGCAGGAAGGAACCACGAGGCCTTGGAAGCACAAGAAAGGAAAAACGACAGCAGAGTCCAGGAGAACCCCCTTGGTCTGGCCAGCCCAGAGGCCTTCTATGCCAACAGTAAATCCTGGGGTGCTGCAGCCCACAAACCCTGGCCCTTACTTTCTTCCTCGGAGAGGAAAAAAAAAAAAAGGTAAGGAAGTGGGTAGCTCTTAGAAGACTGTTATGATTTCAAAGTAAAAAGGAGCTGTTTTTGAAGTCTGCCCAGAGATACAGCCAGGTCCCAAGGGGCTGCATTTGCGGTTCCAGTAAAAGGAGCGATGTTGACATGGAATTCTTGGATTGGCCTCATTTCATGAAAAACAAGCTGCCAAACCAAATGGGAAATGGAGTTCAGCAGAGAAGTATGTGCTGACTCCCCTCCCCCTCACCAGACTTGGCTTCCGGCAACAATCAGCACACGACTTACGTTCTCTAACCAGAGTTCTAGCATCAGGGAATTTTGCTGGCAGATCCCTGGGTTCACAGGACATACGGTTTGCTCCTGATGGGCTATTTCTTCCCAGCACAGTCAGCCTGTGCCCATTCCCTGTCACTTCTCAAACTTCCTGTTCTTTAATGGGAAAAAAAAAAAAAAAAAGCTAGGCAGAGAAATGATTGGAACCAGACCAGTGGCCCTAAGAAGGTGTCCAAGAATCCAGAGATATCTAAAGAAGTTTCATACTTGTAGTTCCTACTCACCATGTCCCAGGGTAGAATATCTGCCACTTTTCACAGTCTGCTTCCATGGTTAGAAGTCAGGCCAGCTTCCTGTGCATCAATCACTGGAGATGGAAGATTAATTCCATTCCTACTTTATCAACCTCCCAGCTCTGTGACCTTGGACAATTCGCTTAACCTCTTTATGCCTTGGTTCCTTCAGCTGTCAAATGGAGATAAAAGATCTATATTGTAAGGTTCCTATGAAGATTAAATAAAAGCATGAATACAAAATGCTAAGGCATAGTGTTCATGCACATAAGCCCTCAATACATTGTAATGGTTCTTTTTTATTATTAATATCAGTCAATGTAATTAGTTAAGATTCTTTTGAATATAAAAAGTAAAACGAGGACTGAAATCTATGTCAAGAAAAAGATAGTGTGGGAGAGGTAGAGTGGCAGGTGAGAATTATAAGGATACAAGTAATCTTATGGAACATGGGCAAGAGGATTCCAATATGTGAATTGGAATTAGGAATGCAAACCGAGAACAAAGACTTCGTATTCTCTATCCTAGTACGTCTCTTAGACCAGTGCCATCCAATAGAACTATCTGTAATGATGGAAATGTTCTAGATTTATGCAGTGCAACTGAGGAACTAAATTTTAAATTTCTAATGTTATTTAAATAAATTAATTTAACTTTAAAAAACTAAACCAATCAAATAAAATTATTATTTGAATAGAATTAAATAGCCCCATGCAGCTACCAAACTTGACAGCATAGTTCTAAACTTTGCTTCTCTCTCTCATGCACACATGTGCACCCCACCCAGCTTCCTCTGAATCCCACCCCTCCCCCCACGTGGTCAGCCCCAGTCATTGGATTTACCTTTACTGTTTCACCTCCCAGCCCAGGGCCCACTTACGACTGACTACCATGCCTCTGCTTTTGGGTTCCAAATCCTGGGAGAGTAATTTGATCACTTATCTTTTCATGCCATGCTGCAAGGTAAAGGTCACTCTGTAGAAAACCCTTTTGGGTCAGGGTTCACTGCTGAACCATGGGTCATGGAATCTTACACTCTCTCCACAAGGGCTGGGTGGGGATTCCCCCAGGAGGGTCTGGGTGGGTACCCCGTGACTTTTGTCTGAAGATGACAGTGATCCAGTGTTTGGCTTCGATGCCGCAGCCAGGCCCAGGAACTGGATAGCTGGGAGAGGAAGTATGACGAGGCCTTTCCCGGGCTTCTGTAGTGATTCAGTCCCTGTTTGTGAGGAAAGCCCAAAGGTCCTGCGTTAAGTCTTGAAGCTGGGAGGAAGCAGATAAAGAAGGAGCAGCCTCTGCCCAGTGCGCCCTGCTGATCCACACCCAAGCCCGGGGGTGCTCCTAGTGAGGCTGGATGATGATGAATGACTAAAGACTTGAAAACACCAGGTTTGACAAAAAATGTTTTGTTTTCCTCCAGATTCCTGGAGGTGCAGAGATGCAGATTAACGTTAGTAAGAGAGAACAATGGCAGACTTGGGGAACTCTTGTGTCATTGTGAAGTCTTAGCTTCACCCTGTTGATTGAGCTTGACAAGCTTTCTCGGTCAAGCAACTGACCAGGGCTGGCAAACAGCTGCTATGTCTGGGCTTTGTTTTTAGGCCTTTTAATTGGTTTGCCTGAGTCTTTGAATACATGGAATCAATGGGTTGTTTAACTTATTAATCAAACATCAAACATTATTAAAGGGACAGTGACATGCCCCCAACTGCGCTTGTCTTTGTAGAAGATGATAATAGGATCCTCCGTGAAAACTGGGCGTGATAACCCCCACCTCTCCTGGCTGTTTTGAGGAAGAGGCTGTGAGGAGGTGATGGGAGCACAGAAGTGAGCCTGAGCAGGAGGGGGATGTGGGTCCTCATCCCTGCTCCCCGGGGCCCAGTCCACCCTCCAGGCCACAGCCAGAGGGATTGGGCGTGTGAATATGCACGAAGGCTACTCTCCTACTAAAAGCCTCCAACGGGTCCCCATCACACTTGGAATAAAATCCCAGCTCTGACCTGTAAGACCGCCTGCTCTGGGCCCTCACCCACCTCTCAGACACCATCTTCTGTGGCTCTTCCCCCTGGCTCACCCCACCTGACCACACAGGCCTCCCACTGCATTTCCACGTGAAACTCAGTCTTACCTTAGGATGTCTGCTCTGACAGGTCCCTCCTGGAATGATCTTCTCCCAGATTTTTTTTTTCTTTCCTTTTTGCATGGCTGGATCTTCTTGATATTCACAACACATCCTCAGAGAGGTCTTTCTTGATTATCCAATTTAAAGTATCTCCCCTGTCACTCTCAATCCTTCCCACCTGGCCATAGTATTTATCCTTCACTACCTGACATTTTCTAGGTTGTTGTTATTTGTTGACTTTCTGTCTTGCCCAATTAAAATAACCTCTTCAATATAAGAAATCATTCAGGTGAGAATTTGCCTCGTTAGCCTCATATGTTTGCAACTCCCGGGACTACACAAAGCACCTCTCGGTTCTCGGTTATGGTTTGGTGAGAAAATGATTGACTTAGAGGATTAACTGTATAGGTTAGCGGTTTTGCAAAGATCCAGGGTTTTATGTTGTGTTTAGCTGTATGGTCTAGCTATTAATTGAATTTAATTTTTAGCACACCTAAGGGACTAACCCTCTAACTTCCCTGATTGTAGGTTTTGGATCTTTCTGGGCTCCATTTCCTCTGCTATAAGTGGCTATTCCCTTATCACTAACCTGATGTGGCTATTCAGAAGTGTGCCTAATTCACTTTTTCGAAATGCTTTGAAAAGACTCATTCTGGGTTGAGTACAAATCAATACGTATTCCCAGACACTCGCATGAATAATATCTAGTTGACCCCTGAACTTGAACATTTGGATGTTTTTTGCAGGTTCCACCAACTGAGTGTGTCTGAACTGAGATCAGCATCTTCCACGTTCCTCCTCAAACCCACTCTTCCTCCTCTGTTCTCTGCCTCCAAGAATGGTTCAGTCATCCTTCCAGGGTAATAGCCAGAAATCTGGGCCTACTCCACAACACCCACTTCTCCCTCTGCCTTCATGTTGAATCAATTGATTCTACCCCCGGTTATTTGAATCTGTCCAAATCTGTCTTCTTGTGTCCATCCCCACAACCCCTACCACAGTGCAGGCCCCTTTGATATCTTGCTTTGATTACTGAAACAGCTTCCTTATCGGCCTCTTTGGTTCTATTCTCACATCTCCAGTCCATTCACCATCCCACAAACACTCTCAGTTAAAAATCAAGTCACAGCATCTTCCCTTCACTGGTTCTCCATTGCCCCTGAATGAAAGTCAAAACCCCTTAACATGACCTCTAAGGCCTTGACATTGCTTACGTCACCAGCCTCACTTCTTGCAACTTCCTTCCCTCCTCTATCCCTGACTCTTTCTGTTCCCCAAACTCTGCGTGTGTATCCCCTTCACTGCTGGTGTCTATGCTGTTTTCTCTGCCCAGAACATTCTTGCCCTTTACCTTGGCTGAATGCCTAATCGCTCCTTCCATCCTGTGTGTGTGTCAGGACTTCAGGTCCCCAGGTCTGAGATAGGTGCTGCTCTTCAACACACCATAAATGACTGCTGTTACTAATTGCTGCTGCTACTGCAACTACCACTAGTAGTAGTAGTCTTAATGAAACTAAGAGGAGTATTGGTTAGAATATAAGACACTGCCTGCGGCGCAGACAAGATCAAAGTATATTCCTTTCTCCTCTAAGAGACGAGATCAGGGGGTGAGGCGGCAGGTCATGTGTCCTTCGATCTTATTGTTTCACTAACCTGAAGGATGGCCCTTGCTGGCATGGCTCCAGATGGCTCAGCACCGTATGTGATATCCCAGCTATTCAGCCAGTATGGTGGTTGGCCATGGGCTGAATGTTTGTGCCCCCCACAATTCATATGTTGAAATCCTAATCCCCAGTGTGATGGTATCTGGAGATGGCGCTTGGGGGAGGTAATTAGATCATGAGAGTAAGACCCCTCATGATGGGATTAGTGCCCTCATAAGAAGAAACACAGGAGCACCACCCCTCCCTGCCTCCCTCCTTCCCTCTCTCACCACAGCATGTAAGGATACAATGGCCAGCAGTCTGTAAACCCAAAAGACAGCCTTCACTGAGAGCCCAGGCATACTGGCACCTTGATCTCTTACTTCTAGCCTCCAGAATTGTGAGAAATAGAGATTCGTTGCTTAAGCCATGCAGTCCA
This sequence comes from Lynx canadensis, assembly GCF_007474595.2. Lineage (NCBI taxonomy): Eukaryota > Metazoa > Chordata > Mammalia > Carnivora > Felidae > Lynx > Lynx canadensis. The sequence goes on from NC_044310.1 coordinate 55,542,215, forward strand.
TGGTATTCTCTTACAGCAGCCAGAGCTAAGACAGTGCTAGAAGAAGAGAGCAGGCCCCTTCTCTCTGGCATCCTAAGGGTGTCACCTGGGGGTAATTGCATGATTACAACAGAGGAAGAGAACAGACAACACAACTTGCCAGTGTTTACAGAGCACCATGCTAAGTAAATGCGTTTTCTCATTTGACTGTCTCAACTGCGTTATGGGGGTAAATGCTGTTATTATCCTCCCTCTCATTTTTAAGCAAAGGATGTTTTATCAACAAGCCAACTTTGAAAATCTGAGAAATGATATGAAGAGCCAGCCAGTCTGGCACAGCATGTGATGGCAGCTCCTTCTCAGAAAAGGTTTCATGTGATGTGCCCATGACTTTTATATTTGTTAACAAACACAACGAGAAATTCCAGCACTTTCTGTTCTTGTGTAGCTATTATTTCAAGTTAGGTCTATGTTTATCAAAGTTATATGCGCATGTAGTTAAACAATCAGAAGATGCTTTGATAATGAAAGACGGTAACTATCTTCCTGTTTCCCATTGTTTCCCCAAATGTCCATAGTGCAGCCTCCCATGGTCCAGCAACAACCATTTCAGCACTTTATTTACTCTCTTTACTCCACCTCTCTCACCAACGTACCTATATTGCTACTCTGATTTCTCGGGTTTAGGCACGATCTCTTGATTCCCTACCACTAGAAGATGAGGATTTGACTCTGACATCTACCCCCGTCCCATGTACAACGTATACACATACTTTCTCCCTGTTCTTCCGCCTTCCCAGTATAGATTCCGCTTCCTTTTAGCCAGGTCAGCATTTTCATAGCTGTGTCATCTAGCACACTTGATTTTTCACTTTTCCTCCACAATTTTTTATTTCCCTGGTAATCATTTTCTTGTATTTTAAGCTTGCTTCATTTTCTGTGTACCTCCAATTCAGCCTCAAAACTGTCCACAGTTGCATAAAGCTTTTCTAAATGTTTTCAAAAACACTTGATGTTCTATCAATTTCATCTTTTTGAAGCAATCTCCCTGGGGGCTTTCTGCCTGGCTCTGATCTGGACAGGCGGCCTCCATGCCTGGGCTAGCACTGTTGTCCCAAGATCCCTTCGCCATCGGCCTGGGCCTGCCTTGTGCCTCTCTCTGAGGTTGGAACTCTTTATTTGTGGGCGCCATGCCTTCCTCTTTTTTAGATTATTCTTTTAGCTTGGAGTGTGAGAAAGAGACCATGGGAGGTTTTGGTTATTTAATAGAAATTCTTAGCCTCATTTCCGAGATGAAGCAATTGAAGTTCAGGTATATTAAGCAACTTGGGTCTTGTTGAGTTGGTCTAGTAGGGTATTTGCTCTGTCAGAGCACCTGTCACACTGTTTTCTTATCTGTTTTCCCTTCTGATCTGCAAGCCCCCTTGGGGCAAGGGAGTCTATCTTGTTCCCTTTTGCATCTCCAGTGTCAGGGCCATCCTAGGCACTCAGCTATTATGTCTTAAGTGATTTTGTTGGGTCTGATTTTGGAGGACAGTATTTATTACATCCCAGCAATATGCATTTTGCTTCTAATTTCCTAAACCCAGATGATCTGTACCTGCTGTCATTCCCCATCGTTGACATTTTGTGCTTGCTGCCATCTCAGGAGAAATTTAAGTGTCTTGTCTGCACCTGAAAGAGCTAAAAAAAAAAAATGCTCTGTGTAGGTTTTGCTTGCATTTTGTTTCTGAATCAGAAAACGTTCTTCCACAGTTCACTTGTGTGAGATATACAATAATATAATCACAAAATATTTTTGCTCTGAAAGAGCAACTTACTCAAGTGAAGGCAATGCTATATTTATGACATTTCTTTCCTGTTTTTAGGATAGCTCATGGAAACTTGACAGAACAAAGGATTTATTTTTATTAGGATAAATCTGTGTGTATCGGGTAGTGTTTGCTTGCTGCCTGTTAAGTCTGAACATCTCAACTTGGAATAAAAACAACACTCTTTGATTAATAAAAACAACCTGAAACAGTTCCCTTCAGCCAGCTTACTCTGTGTTATGTTAAAACGTAATGTAACAAACACAGCCTGGTGCCCTCCCCAGAACCCAAACCTTCCATGACTAAAAATAGCCCTTGGTCTTTCCCTGCAGCTCAAAAACAGGAACAGTATAACTTGTTTGCCTCATTATGTGTTCTGCACAGGGATCAGTCCCCTCTCACATCCTGGCCCTCATACAACGTGAGCACATTCTAATCTGCTGATTACAAATCCAACAGGTCCAACAATAGGAAGTGAATTCTACACAAACATGGCTTCCCTGGGTCCTTAAACAATGCTCTGCTCACCCTGGATTCCCAGGTAAGAATAATTACCATAGCCGCTACTTAGAGAAGGCCCTCTTAGCCTTTGCAAGGCTCTGTAGACACAGTAATAGGTAGTATATGTGTATTAACACTTTTAATCCGTACCATGTTTGAGGGTAAGTCCCGTTATTATCCCCATTTTGTAGATGAAGGAACCACAGCCTCAGGAGATGAAGGGACTTGCCTGTTCACCCTAGGCAGTATGGGGAGGTATGCACACTCATCTTGGTTTGACTAATGAGCATCACGCTAAGTGACCTTGCCTGGGCTTCCATCATGCCGTGGCCACTCAGAAATAGAGCGGGATGAAGGACCACCTTCCCTATCCAGCCTAACTCTGATTACTGTTGGCCCATAAAGATAAAGGCAGGGACTATACCCTCTCAGTCAGGAGGGACTGTGAGGATCATCTGTCCTTGAGTACCTTTCCTTCTTTTTTTTTTTTTTTTTTTTTTTTTTTTTTTCTTTTCATCTGAGTACCTTTCCTTCTATAGCACATCTGCCTAGTTCCCACCCAACTCCATGGGAAAATCATAGGCTCTGGAGTTGGCCAGGCCTGTTTTCATGTCTTAGCTCTCCCATTCACTAACTGTGATACTGGGCAATACTGATACTACTAGTAATGGACAGGTAATAAGTACACTTTGTGTGCAAGGCACTGGCTAAGCTCTTCTAAGTGCATTATCTCCTGCAATTCTGGTGACAGCCTCTGAAGCATGTCCTTGCCATCATTTTGCAGTTGAGGACCCTGAGGCTTGAGGAGCAAAGTAGGGGGGCCAGGTTAGTGTGGCGGTTAAAAGCATGGGATCTGGAATAAACATCCCTAATTCAGATCCTGCTTCCTACTGTGTGACCCTGGGCCAGTTACTTAACACCTTTGAACCTGTTTCTCCATAAGTAAATGGGGTACATAATGATACATACCTTCCTTGCAAGGTTGTTGTGAGAATGAGACTAAATAGGTACTAAATAATAAAGGTACTGCATAATAGTTCCTTGAGCCTTTCCCTCTTTCTAGAAGAGCTCAATCCAAACATTAAAAAAATTTTTTTTTTATTCTGTGGCTCCCTCTTTCTCTGCCCCTCCCCTGCTCACGCTGTCTCTCTCTCTCTCAAAAATAAATAAACATTAAAAAATTTAGAAGAGCTCAATCCATTTATAGTTCTAATTATTTGAAAGGCCTTTTTAGGGGCGCCTGGGTGGCGCAGTCGGTTAAGCGTCCGACTTCAGCCAGGTCACGATCTCGCGGTCCGTGAGTTCGAGCCCCGCGTCAGGCTCTGGGCTGATGGCTCAGAGCCTGGAGCCTGTCTCAGATTCTGTGTCTCCCTCTCTCTCTGCCCCTCCCCCGTTCATGCTCTGTCTCTCTCTGTCCCAAAAATAAATAAACGTTGAAAAAAAAAATTTTTTTTAAAAAAAAGAAAGGCCTTTTTATATTTCATCTGAAAATCTTTCTCTTGATTGCTCATGCTTGCTCTCACAATACATCTAGCTATAGGGACAGATTCTAGACTTTGGGATGTAGAATCCATAGTTTCTAATTCATCCAGTATGTTTTTGAGTATCAGTTACTCTTCTAGGCTGGCGAACAGGAAAAAGCATAGATTACAGTCTAGAGTGTATGTGTATGGGTTGCAAAGGTATAGGGGAGGGAGGTAGACAGACACTAAATAAGCAAACAAATAAATATGAAAATGCCAGGTGGTATTTTTTCTTCACCAATTTTGAAGAAAATGTAACAAGAGAGTGTGATCACATGTGTACGTGGTGGTGATGGTAGTGGAGTGATTCTTTAGGTTGGATGATGAGGAAAGGCCTCTCTGAGGATGCTGTGCTTCAGCTGATGCTTGAGAAGGATCCATGCATGCAAACATCTAGAGAAAGAGCATTCTAGGCAGAGTGGAGACAGAGCTAGGGTCCCAAGGCTGGAACAACCTTTTGAATCCGAAGCACCAAAAAGGTCGCTGAGTGGTGCAGAGCTAACAAGAGGGAGAGTAGGCAGAGAACAGGTCCTGAAGGACTGTGTGAGCTGGGACAAGAAGTGTGGATTTTATTCCAAGTCAGCTGAGATCATTTTGGATGATTTAAGTGGCATATTATGCTTTACTTTTCAAAAAGGTCATTCTGGCAGGGGTGTGAAGAATGGATCATCGGGGAAGGGGCAGGAGAGGAATCAGAGAGTCTGAGTAGGAGCTTTTTGGCAGGAGTCAAGCTGAAAGATGCTGGGACTTGGGGGTGGCAATAGCAGAGGAGGCGAGAAGCGGATGAATACCGGGAGTATTTTGGAAGAGAAAGCAAAGAACAATAGCTGATGGGGACAAAGGAGAGGAGGAAATCAAGATAATCCTAGGGTTTTTTTTTTGTTTGTTTGTTTGAACAACTAAGTGGGTGGCGGTGTCATTGACCAGGTTTGGGAAGCCCGATGAAGTTCAGGGTGACAGGGAAAGGAAAAGCAGGGCTATGACCACATTACATTCGAAAGGTCTATTTGTTCCCCTCATGAAGGTGTCAGGAAGTGGTTGGAGATGTTAAGTCTCGAAATCTGCCGAGAAGTGCACAGCTGGAGATTTAGATTCAAGAAACATAGCCTTAAATTGGTACATGAGCTGTGGGATTGAATTAGATCACCAAGGGGGAGAAAGAATATAAAAAAGACCTCTAATATTTGAAGTCAAAGAGGAGGACTCCAGCAAAGGAAATGAAGAAGGAGCTGCCAGTGAGGTAGTGGTAAAACCAGGGGAGTTTGGTGTCACAGAAACCAAAAGAAAGAAAGAAAAAAAAAGTCTTTTGGAAAGGAGAGTCTGGTTAGCTGCGTGCAATGCTATTGCACAGTTCTAGTAAGCACAGCAAAAAAACCATTGGGTTCGTCATCTGAAGGTCAGTAGCCACTTTGCCAAGAGCCGTCTTAACAAAATGGGGAGGCAGAAGCTCAGAAGGTGTGGGTGGGGAAGAGAAGAGGGAAGGGCAGACAGCTGCAGTAGATAACCACTTCTAAGATGTTTTGTAGTGGCAGAGAGTAGACCTGTAGACCAATAGTTGGAGGGGAACGTGGGGCTAAGAAGTTTGTTTTGGTTTCATTTTTGAGAGCCTTGATTTTTGACCCTCTGTGGAAGGGGAAGGAGGACAAATGGAACGATCCAGTGGAAAGGAAGAAATTGATGCAGGAAAGACAGATACCTAGAGAAGCACTGTCCAAGACAAGGCAAGAGGGGATTCCATCTGGGCATGAAGAGGGGCTGGGGCTGGGGCTGACCTGAGCAGGACATGCCCTCTACAGAAAGAGGAGGAATGCGGGCACAGGCTGGGTTAAGTTGGAAGTTTTGTCAGAGAGAAGATGTGGCAGTCTCTATGTGATCGTTTCTCTTTTGTCTCAGTGAACTACAAGTCAAGGCCATCCACTGAGCGAGGAAGGAGTGGTGTAGGAATTTTGAGGAGAAAGGAGATGTGAACAATAGTTCCGGAGAGGGTGGGAAGTGAAGATACTAGAGAAGTGTTTGCCAGTTGGTGGAGATTGCCCACTGGAGATTTGCACCATAGATATAAAAGGAATCCCATCCTCATCATCAGCGGCTTCAGTGAGAACAGGTAGAGGCTCAGGTGCAGGCGAGTGATGGAAAGTTGGAGCTTGGCAGGTGAGCTTGGTGGAGGGAGTCTAGACTATAGGAAAGAACTGTGAGTCCATGTGAATCCAAGGTGAGTGGGGATTGTGAGACCCGACCACAAAGTGGTAGGATTAAGAATCACTGGAAGTCTCCACAGGTTGAAAACTTACTGGACCAGAGAAAGTGAGCTGGGAACATAGAGGCTAGGACATTTGAAGTTGAAATTTCAGAGGCGGTGCATTTAGTGCAGTTTACAACTTGACATGACCAAGGAGGAGGAGAGCTAGGTAGGATGGAGGAAGGTGACTTTAGCGTGAGAGGGGTGACGGTTGAGCAGCCTGGGTATCGGATGGATGGCCCTCTGTGTTATGAAGTGACCAAGCATGATGGTGATGCAAGGGAATGAGAATATTCTATAGGTCATCAGTGGAAGGGGTGAGACAGAGTGGACAGGAGAGGGCAGCGACCCAGAAGCGAGGGGGAGGTCTGATGAAATGAACTTCCAAGGAAGAGAGTGGAAGGGAAATGAAGTAAAATCGTTCGGAAGTGGCCATGGGAAGCAAGGTACACACCCTTCCCATCTCCTGGTTGTGTGGCATGGGCAGGGTGTGAAGGGGAAAACGCCAACCTGCTTTCACGTAGCAGCAATGGAAGCAAAACTTCTAGGACAAATTCAGGCACTAGTCAGGGCAAGAGATCAGGGGAACATTCTAAGAAGGGGTAAAGATATGGGCTGGGAGGCTGCTGAAAATGTGGGCAGGGTGACGTTTGGTCAGGTTAATAGATGTGCAGAGCACCATGGAGCTAAGGGTTGGAGTGACAGTGGGTGACTTAAGAGTGGGCCTTGACCTTCTGGAGGTGACTGAGGTGAACAAGGAGGTGGGAAATTATGAGAGTAGTGTGGGTGATCTCATAAGAATCTGGCTTGGTAGCAGAAAATTTAGTGAAATCTGTTCATTTTACATCTCTGTGTAAAACCCTTCAACAAGCCCAGACTCCTCAGCACCATGAACAAAGTTGGCATGTGTAAGGAGATCTCCTACCTCCCCAGCCATACCTCTGAGCCAGCCACATCAAAAGGAACCTGGTCAAGTTGGGTTTTTCTGCTTTTCTGATATCTCAGGCAGCACAGCACAGTGGTTACGCACAAAGACTCTGGTTGTAGACAATCTGGGCCCAAATCCTGCCTATACCACTTTCTAGATCTGTGGCCTTGAGCAAGTTATTTAACTGCTCCGTGCCTTAGTTTTCTCACCTGCACGATAGGGCAAATGATAGCACCTACCTTAGACAACTGTATACCTGCAGAAGCACTTAGATCTTTGTCACGTGGGCTAGTTGTAATTTTTCCCTCTGTGCGAGATTCCCTAGCCAGGAATTCACCGTCTTTCTGACCCTGGTCCCACCCTTTTCTCTACCCGCTTACCTTCTGGGGTCACCCAAGACATCATTTCCTGCAGAAAGCTTTCCCCAGCCCCCTTGAGGGGCACAGGCTCCACTTCTGGTTGTGTGGCCTTCCCTGCCGCACTACCACCGTGCACTTGTGTGACCAACCTTGCAGGCTCACGTACCAATCTCTTCTCAGGGCCTGGCACACAGTAGGTGAGCGTAAATGTTTGTTGGATAACAGAATGAATAGACGACCCCTCCAGAGGGAGGGGTGGTGAGGCCCAGGCTGAAGAGGTCCAGGGCTTGGAGCCGTGTGTGGAACACAAGTGACTGAGAAGCGGATCAGCTCAGACCTGCCAGGGTAGGCTTGGGGTGAGCCAGCCGCTTGTGTGCATGCTTGTGTAAGGAGACCTCTGGGGTTTTATCACTGTCTCTCTTTTTAAAATTGCATTTTAGTTAGAAAAAGAAGATGTTGCCTCCCAGAATTTGAAAGTCACTGGTCCTGGTGCTCTCTGGACTTTCTTCCAGCTCAGAAATTTATAATAAGCTCTGCTTATTATATCCAGCCTCTAAGTATCGTGACCCTGAGGGATAGCATTTGCACCTTTAGGATCTATGGATTCAGATATGGACACCAAGTTTCTGTGAAGGTGGCAACACAAGCAAAATGAATTTTATTTGTCTATCAGCGTAGAAAATGTTGTGTATGCATGTGAGAAACATGTTTCTTCAGCCCACAGACGATGCTTGGTATGTGTGTGGACAAACCGCCTGTCTGCAATGCCCGGGGCTGGCCAAGGGCAGTAGCCCCTGGGCTGAGGATCTGAAGTAGGGCCTACCAGAGTTTCTATAAGCTGAAGTTCTCTGTCCCCGAAAGGGGGAATAAAGGCCCAGAGCTAATTCCAGAGGCCTGGCTGTGAGAATGTCAGTTGTCTCTGAAATTTTATCTTAGATTGAGCAACTCGCCCTGACCTCTGACGCTGTGGAGGTGCTGTCTGCCACCCTGGCCGTAGCTTGTTGTAACAGGCGTGGAAGAGACCAGAAACACTGAGCCAAAGTGCAGACAGGCACTGTCTGAGCCAGCGTCAGGGCTCTGTTACTCGGAGGGAGGGAGAGCTTGAAGATGAATCATAACTAAGGAGCAGCATCTGGATGAAAAGTCTGTCTCTCACTAATAGGCCTAAGCCAGTCTCTTGGTTTAACAACTGCCAGTTTCTTTTCCTAAATATCAGCAGCCTCCAGCTATCACAGAAGATGGGATGGGAATGAGGGCACACATCCCATTCCACTCATCTTGCCACCTGGGGATGTGCTATTACATATGAAAGCACATTTTGGACCAAATTCTGCCAGACTTGTATTAGCAATTTAGGTACAAAATCCATGGTCAGTTCCTACGTGTAAGAGAGAGGAGGGAGAAAATCCCATATGCATCCTGTAGAAAGATCCTCTCCAACCCACCAGGTAGAGGGACCAAGCATAAAAGTCCTACACCAAGAGGGAGGCACGGGTCCTCGAGAACTGCTCTGAGGTACAATGCTACCAAATTTGCCGATTTTTCTACCTAGCTCTCTGCAAGCAAGTTGAGCTTTATGGTCTCTCTAGCTATGCTACCTGGAGCACTGCTCTTTACTTGGCAACGAATAATTATTTTTGACATTTCTAATGCTAATTAACGAGCACCTGGTATAGGTTTCTATATTTGAAAAGCTTAAGCAATCTCTAGAGTATGGATTGTGAAGTAGGGCACTTTGAATATTGCTTAACTACCTTGAGGGTAGTAGAGATTAAAGTTAATATGCAAACATGCATCCCAGTTTTTTACAAAAACATATTTTTAAGTGAATTGTCAGACATACGGAATGATACCGAGAGACTCTCTGGTTGATTTTGTTCACTTATTCATCCATTCCTAAAGGTTTTGGAATGCCTGTTTTATGCCAGGCACGGTTCTAGGCACTGGGGAACAGGAAATAAAGTCCCTGACATTGTGGAGTTAACATTCCAACGGTAGAGGCTCATGATAAATAAAACATAAATATATCCTCCAATGTCTGGTGGTGATCGTTCTCATGAGGGAGAATAAAGCAATGCCAGGGGCTAGAATAGCTCTGTCCAACAGAAATGTAATGAAAGTCACATCAAATTTCCTAGTAGCCCCATTTAAAAGAGTAAAGAAAAATGGGTGAAATTCATTTCAATGGTATATTTTATTTAAAGTAATGCAACATACCCATCACATTGTCATTTTAGCAGGTAGTAAATATAAAATTTGTTAATGAGATATTTTACATTCTTTTCTCTCAAACTAAGTCTTTGAATCCACTGTGTATGTGACACGGCCATCACGCCTCAATTTGGACCGACCACATTTCAAGTGCCCGACGGGCACGAGCGGTTAGTGGCTGCTACGCTGAATGGCACAGAGCTTAGTAGGAAAAGGACAATGGCGCTATTTTAGACAAGGAGAAGAAACTGCCTCTTCCCTTAGGAGGTGACATTCTGATGCAGAGCTGCATGGAATGAAGGGGCGAGCCATTTGGTGATCGGCAGAAGAGAAAATACCGAGAACGAAGGCTGTGCGTTAGGGAACAAACTTGGCATGACTGCCAAACCCCAAGGAAGCATGTGGCTTAGCTGGCATGTTCCTGTTGCCCTTTGTCTTCCCATCTTCCTCCTTGGAATGCACGTGGGGTGCCTGGAGGGGCAGCAGCTGTTTTTCCACCCTGAGGACAAGCACGGGCTCTGAAGTTAGACTCCCAGGTCAAATCCCAAGCTGGGTCAATGCTTCCCCAGCTATCTATCTGTGGCCAAGGACCAGGGATCCACCCCTAGCCCCCACCCCTGATCTGCTGCAGACCAATACTCTTGTAAAATAAAATAGAATTCGTTAAAAATGAGATGAAGTAAAAAGAAATGAGCATAACGATATACGAGAATATTCAACAAACATAACATTGTTCTGTCGAGTTACTGCAAAACACGGGTACCCTATTTCTGTGCTTCTTTTGTTAGCAGACCGCTGACAAGCAGGAAGGTCCGAGGACAACACAGTGAACAGTGGTGAGGTCTAGTACCATAGGTAAGTTTTTCCACCCACCTAAGCCTATCCTCTCATCTGAAAAATGGACTTCTCGTGATAGTATCTCTTTTACAGGCTATTAGTTTGGTATGCTTAAATAAAACAGCTCCTGTGAAAGCTAGCCCAGGAGGTCAGCTTATGTGAGCTATTGCTCTTATCACACATTTTGCTCCCCAACGGACTGTCAGCTCCCTAAGGACAAAGATGACTATGTCTGACTGTACAAATCCAGTACCCTGTGATGTCTGCAGGGGAGAGATTCAACAAATTACTATTGAATTCTTGAAAACCGCTTTGAAATCCTCCGGTGAAAGGCATTTGGAAATCACAATCCCCAAAGTTGTCAGTCAGTCAGTCTGTCAGCCTGTCATCCGTTCAGTTCCAACGCAGCGTGATGACATGGAGAGCAGCCCCGGACAGACCTACGTCCGAATCTAGTTCCTTCCACTCACCAGTTTGGGCAAGTCACTTTACCTCTCTGAACTTCAGTTTTCGCACCGAAAACGTGGGTATCACCACACTCACCCTATTAGATTGTTGTGGAGATTAAATATGCAAAACACCAGGGCTCCGCCCCTGGAATCTGTTGTTCCTGCTCTGCAGACAGTTCAGAGAGTTAGTGCAGATGGCTGTGTTGGGCGCTGACCGGGGTGGAGGCCTGGCATTTCTGGCTTGGTGAGCATTCCTGAACCTTTTATTGGCAGCATCAAAGATGCCGGCAGCTGGTAGCAAACTGGCACCAGTGTCTGGCAGAGACATAAAAACGGGACCTCACCCCGTAAGGCTCTGTTCTAACCCTACCCTGCCTGGAGGCTAGTTCCAAACACTCCCTGGGCCTGTGGGCTGTCGGTGGTAAGAGGGATCTGCTTTGAAGTTGGCAATTGCACCCAAAGTCTTCCCTGCTTTAAAAAAAAAAAAAACTACCACCAACAATAAACCTCTCTGTGTGGCCTGCCACACAGGATAAAAGTCTTGTAGTACTCATCACTTCTTTAGGGCTAAAGGTATAGAAACCTTTTAAAGTGCAAAGTCTGGAATAGACACTTCTCTAAAGAAGACACCAGATGGCCAAAATGAAAAGATGCTCGACGTTGTTCCTCATCAGGGAAATACAAATCAAAACCACACTCAGATACCACCTCACACCGGTCAGAGTAGCTAAAATGAACAAATCAGGAGACTATAGATGCTGGAGAGGATGTGGAGAAACAGGAACCCTCTTGCACTGTTGGTGGGAATGCAAACGGGTGCAGCCACTCTGGAAAACAGTGTGGAGGTTCCTCAGAAAATTAAAAATAGACCTACCCTATGACCCAGCAATAGCACTGCTAGGAATTGACCCAGGGGATACAGGAGTGCTGATGCATAGGGGCACTTGTACCCCAATGTTTATAGCAGCACTCTCAACAATAGCCAAATTATGGAAAGAGCCTAAATGTCCATCAACTGATGAATGGATAAAGAAATTGTGGTTTATATACACAATGGAATACTACTTGGCAATGAGAAAGAATGAAATGTGGCCATTTGTAGCAACGTGGATGGAACTGGAGAGTGTTATGCTAAGTGAAATGAGTCATGCAGAGAAACACAGATACTATATGTTTTCACTCTTATGTGGATCCTGAGAAACTTAACAGAAGACCGTGGGGGAGGGGAAGAAAAAAAAAAGAGGTTAGAGAGGGAGGGAGCCAAAACATAAGAGACTCTTAAAAACTGAGAACAGACTGAGGGTTGATGGGGGGGTGGGAGGGAGAGGAGGGTGGGTGATGGGCATTGAGGAGGGCACCTGTTGGGATGAGCACTGGGTGTTGTATGGAAACCAATTTGACAATAAATTTCATATTTAAAAAAAATAAAGTGCAAAGTCTGAGGGAGATCCTAAGATAGTTGGGCCATTAACCCCTTAACTCCCTACAGTTCATGTGCCAGACTGTATCCCATTTGACCCTCACAACACTCCTGCTAAGAAATTCTTTTTAATTTACTAATTTTAAAAATTGTGGTAAAATACGTAACATTAAATCTACCCACTTGACCATTTTTAAGTACACAGTTCAGTAGCATTAAGTACATCCACATTGTTGTGAATGTCCCGAACCCACTTCCTGTTGCAGAATTGAAACTCTGTATCCGCCCAACAATAACTGGTTTGGTCTTCCCCCTACCCCAGCCCCTGGCAAATACCCTCCTACTTTCTGTCGCTGCAAATTTGACTACTCTAGGCACATCATATGAGTGGGATCATGTCGTCTTTGTCCTTTTGTGACTGCCTTATTTCACTTTGCATACTATCCTCAAGTTTCATCCATGTTGCAGCATGTGTCCTTCCTTTTCAAGGCTGTATAATATTCTGGTGTATGTGTATATCATATGCCGTTGATCTGTTCATCTTTGATGGACACTTGGGTTACTTCCACCTGTGGTGTTATAAACAATGCTGCTACGAACATATAGGTGTACTGATACCTTTTTTGAAACTCTGCTTTCAGCTTTTTTGGGTATATACCCGGATGTGGAATTGCTGGTTCGTATGGTATTTCTATTTTAGTTTTTTGGCACAATCACCAAACTCTTTTCCACAGTTGGCTGTGCCACTTTACATTCCCACTGACACTGCACAAGGGTTCCAACTTCTTCACATCCTTGCCAACACTTGTTATTTTGTTTCTCTTTTCTTTTTTAAAAGGAGTAGCCATCCTAATTGGCGTGAAGTGCTATCTTACTGTGGTTTTGATTTACTGGTTTGTTTCTTTTAAATCACCATTTTGCAGAAGAGCAAGCTGAGGCTTAAAATAGGAAGTAACTTGCCCAAGGTGATCCAGCTCATCCTTAGAGAGACCAGCCTGCACCATATTCTCTTCTTGGGGCAGTTCTGGAGCTCAGCAGCTGAAGCCCACAGACCTGGAATGTGGCCCCTGCTGCACCCAAGCGCCCATCCGTCCAGCCAGCCTGTCCCCTATCTATCCCTACCCTCCAAATATCTGTCAAGTATCTGTCAGCATGGTGGAAGGGGTGAGCGTGAGGACTCTGGAGCCTGACTGTATGGTCTGGGGCGTGGCTCTGCAGCTCACTAGCTGTAGAATTGCAGCAAGTCATGAACCCTGCTGTGCCTCCTATTCCATATGCACAAAAGGTGCTCGATCAGAGCGCCACTTCTCAGGGTGGCTGCAGGGTAATTCCAGGGAAGGCTGCCTGCCACAGCACACACAGAGAAGGCAGCGCCAGCCTGGAGGTTCAACCAGGACACAGCATCGGGGTCCCTGTCCTCCTGTAGGTCACTGAGCAGTGTGGGGCACAGCCATTAACTAAATATTTACACCAGCCAGTGTCAGGGGAGGTGTGATAAGTGAGTGCCCTGAAGGAGAAGGGCCAATGAGAACCAGTCTTTCTTACAGTCTCTTCCCCCCAGTTCTACTCCTGCCAGGCTGCCATTTATATAACAGGTAAAATAGCAACTCAACTCTGGGGAATACGCCACAGAGCTAAAGGGAAAAGGTTAAAAGACTGAGTCTGGCATTTAAAATTCTTGGCTCATCTGGGTACCCCAAACTAATAATCTCCTTTAACTCTTAGAGTGGAATCAACAGTCTTTTTCTTTTAGGAAAAGAAACCTGTGAACAGGTTTTAGGGTTTTTTTTTTTTTTTTTTTTTTTTAAAAAATGTTCTCAAGTGACGCCTTTTAGGAGTAGAAGGACAACATGGAGGGAAAATTTGAGAGCTGAGAGAGGTTGTCATCTGATAGACACATTAGCTCTGTGAGGACAGAACTGTGTCTGTGGTTCATCACTGTATACCCAGGGTGTGCAACACCCGTTTTCCCTGGCCTGCAGTAGATAAGTCAGTATTTGTCGGATGAAAGAGTTCAATCCAACCAATTTTTCAAGCAGCTATTATGTAGCAGGTGCTACTATTATTGATTAATGTTAATTAAAACATGTGCTTTTGGCATCCAGCATGAACAATCTAAGCCTTACAACTTGGAGGTAGGAAGTATGATCCTCATGTGAGCAAAGGAAGAACCAGAGTCTCAAGGGTATTGAGTGTTTTGCCTCGATTCTCATATCAGTAAATGGCAGTTAGGATTTGAACCTTCATCCATCTCTTGCCATGGCTGAACTCACTTGACCTCTATGCTCTGCTTGCCTCCCTGTGCATCATTAACCCCTATTTGTGTAGGTCACCCTGCCTTGAGAAAAAAGAAATGAGAGTTGATCCTTTTCCTCAGTTGTTCAAAGGAGTGCACATTTTGCTCCACCCACAAAGAATCACAAAATCCTAGGGCAAGGAGAAAGAAAACGTGGAAGGTTCTTCTCTCTGTGCTGAAGGCTTGGGTGGAATTTGCAGAGGCCCCTCCCAGGAGCTATAAGTAGCTCTTTGGTGAGTACAAAGGGCGGAGTCCGCCCTGACTGGCCTGCCTGCGGTCATTGCTGGCCTTGCTAATTAGATCTCCTTTCATCTACTGAGCTCCAAGAGCTTTTACCCACATTAACTTGTTAATCTTAGCCCCATCCTTCTGATGCAGATGACAAGCATAATTAGGTCTAGTCAGGAGACAAAACAGAGCCAAGAGACAGCGGCAGAGCCAGAAGAAAACACAGGGTAGCTTACTCCTCCTGCGTTCACTGTCTCCCCTCCTGACAGAAGTGATTTCAGTTGGCCTTGAACTGGCTTCTGCCTGCTTTTCTGTATCCCAGTTTTGAAAATAAAGCGTGGTCCGTTTGAATCTTAATGCACAAGTGTGGATGTGCAAAAAAATATCACATTTCTTCTTACCTTTAAGTTCAGCTCAGTCTAAGTTGGGTCCCTCTCTCTGGGCTAATGGGAGATTTGTCTCAACTTTTATTGGTACTAAAGGCACCCACATCCTACAGAAGCGGTATCAGTTCTAGGGTCCATAGTACAGAAAAACTTCTTAGCAGTCCCTGCCTGCAGTCTTGGATCCACACTGGCAGGTGCCAAGATGTCCATGATCTATGCTTTGAGGTGCCAGTGCTCTGTTGCACAGTATCCCGGGTCAGCAACATTGGCCAAATGTTGCCTGGCTGGGGAATGATCATTCCCTGTGGTTCTGTAAGGAAATGAGGTTTGGGTCCTGCTTGGTGGCACCGTCATATTTCTATCACCTCTTCACCTCAGAGATTCCACCTCTACCGCTTAAGGCCCTCCCATCTCTCCTTCCCTTCTAGGAAGTACTGTGTAAATCTCAGTGAATTTGGCTCTTGCAAAAGCCAGGAAAAAGAACTGCCTCCCAGCAGCTTTGGCTCAGCGGATGCCCCTGAAGCTGGAGTTGCATGTCGTCGTGGGGAGGGGAGGCCAGAGACCTAGATTTCTCATTCTCTTCTATTTTATAGCAGAGAAAACAAAACATAGCTAATATGCCTTTTAAACTTTCCCACCATCGAAGCAACGTACCAAACAGTTTGATTGTTAGGGCTGCCATAACAAAATACCACAGATGAGGGGTCCTAAACAACAGAAATTCATTTTCTCACAGCTCTGCAGGCTAGAAGTCCAAGATCAAGGTGCTCAGCAGGTTTGGCTTTTTCTGAAGCCCGCCTTCTTCATTTGCGCATGGCTGCCTTCTTACTGTGTCCTCACGTGGTCTTTCCTGTGTATGCACATCCCTGATATCTCTTTCTGTGTCCAAATTTCGTTTTCTTGTAAGGACATCCATCATATTGGATTGGGACCCACCCTGATGGCCACATTTTAGCTTAATCACCTCTTGAAAGACCTTCTCTCCAAGTATAGACACATGCTGAGGTACTGGAGGTTGGGACCTCAACATATGAATTCTGGGGGGACATAAGTCAGCTCATAACACAAGGGTTAAGTGTGTTTAAAAAAAATTCCCAGTCTACCCTTTTGCCCTCTGTAAGTAGCAATCCCTTCCTGTCTGGCTTTGGAATCTACAGACCTGGGTTCAAAGCCCTGCTTCAACATTTCTTAGCTGTGTGGCTTTAGGCAAGTTATTAATATACCTAGGCTTCAGTGGCCCCAGCTATAAAACGGAAATAGCAATAGTATAAACCTCGGAAAGCGTTTCAGGGATTAAATGAGATAGTAAAATACTCAGCATAGTGATCCAAACACAGAAAGTGCTCCATAATAAAAGCTGTCCCCCATACACCCTTCTCCGATTCAGTCTTCCTCTGCCTGAAGTCTTAACACCGAAGCTACTTTCTCCAGGAAGTCCTCCCTGATGTTCCAAGCCTGGGTTTAATAACCTCTTTCATATTTCCCCAATGCTAACATTTACCACACTGGGCTGTAAAGGTCAGTTGAAGTGTCTGTGTTCCTCAGTGCAGGGAATCCTGAAGCAAGTCCGCAGTCTCCTCTGTCTTCCTCACAGTTGACTGTTAGAGGTTGGCATGTCGGTTATTAACAGCTGTGAGGTGCTGAGAAAATCTTACAGAAAAGAAGGAAGGGAGGGCTGGGTGGATGTGGGGGAGTGAGGCTACCTTAGAGTGGTAAGGTCACTCACCTCAGTACCCTTGACCTTTCAGCCACATAATTCTTTTGTACGGGGGCCGCCACGTACGTTGTAAGAGGTTAGCAGTATCCCAGGCCTCTGCTCACAAGATGCCAGCAGTACCAGTCTCTCAGCTGTGATAACCAAAAGTGTCTCCAGCCACTGCCTATTGTCTCCTTGGAGGGGCTGGGGGAGGAGAGGGGAGATGAAAACATAGCCCCATTTGAGAACCACTGCCTTAGATCCGTGGTTCTTAGACTTCAGCATACCTCAGAATCTCCTGCACTGGCATCTCAGAAACACAGATTGCTGGCCCTCTGCTGGGGTCTGAATGTATCCCCATAAAGCATATGTGTTGGAATCTAACCCCTAGTGTGCTGGTATTAAGAGGTAGAGACTTTGAGAAGTAATTAGGTCATGAGACCAGAGTCTTCATAAATGGAATTTGTGCTCTTATAAAAATGAGACCCCACAGAGCTCCCAAGCCCTTTTCACCATGTAAGGATAAACACGAAATCTGCAACCCAGAAGAGGCCCCTCCCCCAACCGTGCTGCCACCTTGATTTCTGACTTCCAGCCTCCAGAATTGTGAGAAACACTTTTCTATTGTTAATAAGCCACTCAGACTATGGGTATTTTGTTACAGCAGACAGAATTCACATCCCCAGAATTCCTGATTCAGTATGACTGGGGCAGAGTCTGAGAATTCGCATTTCTAGCAAAGTCCTTCTGGTGCTACTGGTCTGGGCCACTTGGAACCCACTGCCTTAGAGGTGCCATAGCACTGGTCTCGGGAACATAAGAGACATGTGCTGAATCCTTTTGGCCTGTGACTAAGTCTGGCAAGGTAAAGAGAATTCTCCTGACTTGGGCTCTCAAGGCACACATTTTTTTTTTTTATTTTTTTAAAAAAATTTTTTTTTTCAACGTTTTTTATTTATTTTGGGACAGAGAGAGACAGAGCATGAACGGGGGAGGGGCAGAGAGAGAGGGAGACACAGAATCGGAAACAGGCTCCAGGCTCCGAGCCATCAGCCCAGAGCCGGACGCGGGGCTCGAACTCACGGACCGCGAGATCGTGACCTGGCTGAAGTCGGACGCTTAACCGACTGCGCCACCCAGGCGCCCCTCAAGGCACACATTTTAAAAAAAATGTTTATTTATGTATTTTGAGAGAGAGAGCAAGCTCATGGGAACAGGGGAGGGGCAGAGAGAGAGGAGGAGAGAAAATCCCAAGCAGGCTCCATACTGTCAGTGCAGAGACCAACGCAGGGCTTGTTCTCACGAACCGCAAGACCATGCCCTGAGCTGAAATCAGGAGCTGGACGCCTGACCGAATGAGCCACCCAAGGACCCCACGAGGAACACATTTACTCAAGACTTTCCTCAGGCTGCAGACAGCAGGGAGACTGCAGAGACAGACAGAAGGAGGGAGAAAAAGAGAGGCCTCAAGTCAGGTCAGCCTGTGTGTCAGAAGACGCAGCTGGGCTAAGGCAAGGTGGTGGGGAGGGGCCGCTGCCTCCACAGTCTTACTCAGAGACCAGCATTCACCAATATTAATTCAAGACAGATTTACTGAGAGCCAGCGAGGTGCCAGGCACTCTTGTGGGTGTGGGGATGCATGAAGGACCTAATAGAAAAAAAATCCTTGCCCTCATGGAGCTTATATTCTGTGATGGCTCAGGAAAGGATGATACTGAAAAATTGGGCAACGTGATAGAAAGCAATAGGTTCTGTTGTAAAAATCAATCAGGTACGTGGGGCCAGCGGTGGGAAGGGGGAAGGTGGCTAGCAGTAGTGTACTGGTAAATGTTGCCTAACTGGCTTTCTGGGGGCAGAAATGTCCCGATTCTGTAGTAGTGGCCAATTTCAATGGTGCCATGGAAGATTGTAAACTATGGATGTGAGGTCATTAAATAAGAAATTAGGAGGAAGTGCACATAGTAGCACAACATTACATAGTGTTTCTACCTTATGGACACCATACACATAAATAACTGAGTATATATACTGGTAAAATGTAAAACAATTAAGAAGGGATAGCTTTGGGTATCTTGAACCTTGATGTCTAATACAGTTAATTCAGTTGTAAGTTTATGTAATTTGACTTACATTAATGATTGTATATACTAACTGGCTTGCAGATTTTCTGAAAATTTCACCGTCTACTCTCGCGAGCTGGCGGTAGCTGGCTTCAGCTTACCGCTGGTAGTTAGGAAAGGTCTTGTTGAGACAGCGACATTCGAACGGAAACCTGCAAGAGGTGAAAGAGTAAGGCATGTGGATATCTGGGAACGAGCACTCTGTGTCCTTCCTGGGCAAAGTGGCGTGTTGGGCCTCGTGTGTCCACACGGCCAGGCCCTTGCACAGGTTGACCCCTGGGCCAGGGAGCGTCTGTCCTCACTGCTGTGCCTAGTGATAGTCTTTAGGGCCTGAGCTCACAGATAGCCTCTTGGGCAAATTTCCTTATTTCTCCCAGGCTTCCTTAGATCCTTTCTGGAGACACAGGTGGTTATGAAGGTAGTAAATAAATGACCACAAGCAGACAGATTATTTCCCTCCATGATCCCTTGGTACTTTAAACCATGTTGTTTTAGCCCATTTGGTATTATTCTATCCTTGTCTTTCTCCCTGTGGAGCCCCTTTTTTTCAGGTGTATGAAAATACCAGGCTCGTAGTTGATGTGTCTAAGTGCTTAGCTACTGAATGGATGAACACTGATCTTAATATGGGGTAGTTTACACAAACGTGGGTTTTAGTGAGTGCTCTTCTGTTGGGTGAAATCCACAGGCAGGGTTCCTTCAGCTGTGGTGACATTGTTAGCATGACCGCCCTTCTCTGTACCGATGAGGCTCGGGAGAGCCTGGTAGAGCCAGCCACAGCCTCAGTCATGCACAGCAACAGCCACCCGCTGTCAGGCCACGGGCTCAGTTCTTTACTTGGGCCACGTTACTTAATCCACAGAGCAACTTACAGGTGGGTGTTCTTACCCCCATTTTACTTATGAGGAAAATGAGGCTTGGAGAGGCTTAGGTAGGTCACCCAAGGTCACTGGGTAGAAGGTGGCAAAGCTTTCCCTTTGCTGCACAGATTGAGTAAGAACTGGTTCCAGGCAGTAAGGAGGTCAGCCATGTAAAATATTAACTGTAATAATGTCGGGCAGCAGGGCTAAGTGCTAAGTGTTCATTAGAACCACCAGCCATGCTTGAGAGCACAGGGGAAGAAACCTGTGATTCCACGCGGGGCAGGTGGACAGGCAGCACCTAGATGCCATAGAAGCTTTGACCCTGAGCTCAGACTTCTGGTAGGAAAGGTGCGGGGGCTCTAAGCCCTTCTGACAGGCACAAAGGTGTTCGTGGAAATTCAGGAGAGAGGTTTTTCATGAAACTGGTTCAGGATCAAGCACCTTGGGCCAGTGCCATGTATTCATTTATTTATTTACCGAAACAAGCTGGAATAATATTTTTAAAATATTAACTTTTTTTTTTTCCTTTCCTGGTATATTTCCCCTTGGAGGCAAAAGACTGGTCTGGGGAAGGGTTGGGGGAGGCACTGTGAAGAAGGCATAAAGAGCCCACAGGCCTCTTCCTGGCATTGCTTTCCAAAACTCGAGCCCTTAAGGGAATGGAGAGGATTGGGGTATACCCAAAATGTCTGGGGAATATTGAAGATAAAAGATCCCTCCAATCTAGCTGGGTTTGGGGAGGCAGAGGGGCATGTTAATAAGAGTCGAGGTAGGATGGTCTCAGAATGAGGGGCTGGCATGGGGAGGGGAAAGCTTTGGGCAGGTCCTCTGAAAGGAGGTACTCTACCTCCTTCACTGTCAGAGCCCTGGAGGAAACAAGGAGACCCCATGAGGGAGGGGCTGCAGACATGAAGCCTCAGACAGACTCTATTCCAGGCTAGTATGGAGGCAACAGAAGGGACCCATGTCCTGGTGCAGCATGCAGGTGGTGGAGAGCCCCACAGACCTCGGGCAGCGTTCAAATGGGAACAAGGCCTGTGGCGACAGCTGCCTGAGGACCTACCAGGACACTGGGACAGTAGACCAGTGAAATAGGAACCAGTTCCCATGCTTCTACTTCAAGGCCTGGCATGATGCAATTCACTGCAATTTAGCCACAATCCCAGGAAAATGGAGAGGGAAACTCCAAATTGGCAGAGTTTTGGTTTCTGTCGCCCTGCAAGGACAGTGGCTCGAAATTAAAATGAAGTTGAGTTATAGAGTCATAATCTGCAGAAAATATTTATTGAGCCTCCAAGATTCCAGGCACCAGGGGTGGGGGAGGAAAGAAATGAGTAAAATAAGGATCTGTCAGTGGTCCCTTTGTCTACATTCCTGAAATAGAAGTGATGCCAGGGCCTGACTTCCATACATAGTCCTCTAGTGCCTGCAGTGGTAACCACTGATGCTTATTAAGCCGTTACTTTGTCCAAAACTTGCACAAAGGGTGCTCTTTGTCCCATTTAAAACAGGTTACTGGGGCTAAGGGATATTAAGCAGTCCTTGCAAGACCACACAGCTAGTAATTTTCGTAAAACCACACAGCCAGTAAAGTGGCCAAGTTGGGATTCAAACCTAGCTGGATGTGATAGGTTGAATTGTGCCCCCCTGAAAAGATGTTGAGGTCCTAACTTCCAGTACCTGTGAATGTGACCTTATTTGGGGAGAGGGTCTTTAAAGAGGTAACTAATCTTAGGTGAGGTTATTAGGGTGGGCCAGATCCAATATGACTATGTCCTTATAAAAGAGGGACAGTTAGGCAGAGACAAATGCACAGACACAGAGGAACTGCCATCTAAAAATGGAGGCAGAGAACGAGCTGATGCATCTACGAACCAAGGAACACCAAAGATCACCAGCGAACCACCAGGAGCTAAGAGAGAGAGATGCAGCTAATTCTTCCTCGTAGGCCTGAGAAGGAACTAATTTTGCCAACACTCTGATCTTGGACTCCTAGCCTCCACAACTGTGAGACAATAGATTTCTGATATTTAAAGTTTTGTTTTTTTTTTAACTTTTTAATTTTATTTTTGAGACAGAGAGAGACAGAGCATGAACGGGGGAGGGTCAGAGAGAGGGAGACACAGAATCCGAAACAGGCTCCAGGCTCTGAGCTGTTAGCACAGAGCCCGACGCAGGGCTCGAACTCACGAACTGAGAGATCATGACCTGAGCCGAAGTCGGCCGCTTAACCGACTGAGCCACCCAGGCGCCCCTAGATTTCTGATATTTAAACCACTCAGTTTGGGGTAGTTTGTTACAGACACAAATGCAGTGGATGACTCAAGAGCCTGAGACTTATTAAATCACCCAGTTATATAGCCATTTTGCTAAACCCTATGCCACAGTTACAGCTGGAGTCCACAGAGCAGGATCTCTCTTTTCTCTCTGCTCTGTCAATGCCTCTTCATCTCCTTCCATCTCCTTAGCACTATTTTCTACATACTTTTTAACTGAAGTCATCCCTACTTTTCTTATTGAAGACCTGACTTGAGTACCCTATAATTCTATATTTCTATGTCACTAGGAATTCCAGAAACATGCCTTGGCCTCTCAGACTTCCAGAGGGTGGAAGTCTGACATGCCCTCCACTGGAGGCCAGTGACCACCTGGAAATCTTAATTACCCTTCAAGAGTGAGTTCTTCCAGTTCACTTTCATGACACCCTCCCTCAGCCAGATTTACTGTCTCCCTCCCTCTAACACCAACAGCATGAGAACATTTCCACATGGAATCATCTTTGGTAATGGGCATGGCTGTCTTCTTAAGTACCTTGAATGCTTCTGGAAGGCCCAGGAGTAGCAGGTGTTTTAAGCCTTCCTACATTTCAAGACACCTGAATTTCTAGACTTCAACTGGAGTTCCTCATCCCTTCTTTCTTTTCTGGTTTCTCAAATTCACCTTCCCAGGAAAGAGAAACACCTTCAAATGACTCTGTACTTGGCATGTATCTGTCCTATTAACAGATTTTCAATCCAGGCAACGAAAGTTTATCCCACTTCCTTCCTATCCCCTTCCTGTATTTTAACAAGGTTTTGTCATCTCCTTGAGCTAGCCTCAGCAGAGATGGTTTGGCTGGGTGAGCATTTTATTTTGGCATTTGAGGATGGTGTTGGTTGGAGCCTTCTGTCTGTATACTGTAAAGAACACAAACAGAACAAAAACGTTCAGTTTGAGGCCATGGATCCTGTCCAGTTCCAGATTAAGGCAGAGGCCCTTCTCGTCCAGGATCGAGTGCTGGCTGGCCTCCAAGAGCAGAGAAGTGGGGAGCAAGGCCGACAGTGGCTGCTGCTGCCCAGTGGGCCACCTGCCCTTGACAGCCACAGGAGTTTGGAGAAACTGCTAGCCTGGCCCTTTGCAGGGGATGTGCTGAGAACTCTTCTCCTTTTTGGGAAAAACAAACCAACCTCCTGTGAGGAAACCTCAATCTGTGGATAGATTTTCCTTGAGAAGAATCCATTCTGACTTATGTGTCTCCGTGGTGGCTTTCTGCCTCAGGCTTTGAAAATTAAGGCCACTTAACGGGTTGCTTCTCTGAAGAGTCTCACAGCTCCAAAGTTTACAAGAGTTGACCCAAGAAGCCTGTGCTTGCCTAACCGAGGGGAAAGGTGGTAAATACTCCTTTTTTAATATTTATTTTTAATTGAATTATAATTGACATATAATATTATATGAGTTCCACATATGCCACATAGGGATTTGATATTTTTATCTATTACAAAATGATCACCTCAATAGGTCTAGTTATTGTCTGTCACCATAAATATTATTAACCATATCCCCTGTGCTGCACTAAATGTTCCTTTTCTTATCTACCAACACATCCCAGCAGGTCTACAGGCACAATTTATAATCTAGCAAATATTTAAGGAACTTGTATAGTATGTTTAAAGCTTGGGGCTAGCTTTGAGGTAGGGAGACTTATTTCTTCCCTGCTTTTTAAATCCTCTACCAGACAGGTAATACTCTAAGCTGAAATAGTCTATATTACAACAAGACCCTAGAGCACAGTGACTTTTGCAAGATACAGCTTCATGTACTAGTAGAGAGGTAGATGGCTGATAGGGTGGCCCTGCCACATTCATTGTATTTATTCCTTCTTAGAATCCCACCCAAACCTCTGTATTCCAGTCAAGGGGAAGAGAGAAAACAAAGTGATCACCTCATGTTCCACTCACCTCCCACTCGCCAAAAATTGGTAACATGGCCACCTCTAGTTGTAAGGGATATTGAGAAATGTAGTCTCCAGTGGCACACCTATGTATTTAGCTAAGAATTACAAATTCCTTTATTAAAGAAAAATATTGATGGACACGTACCAGTCTCTGCCAACCTTTCTTTCATTTATTTACCCAATCGGCAATTATTTATTGAGTGCCAGCATATTATTTGGCATCGTTTTTATACAGTTGCTTATGATTCACTGGTGTGTGTACATAAACCTATGCTCAGCTGGAAAGTCATACTGTGCTGTGTTCCCTAGTAAGGAGTTCAAACACTATGGATCTTCAGGGAAGGAAAGGCTCATCCTAACTGGAGAAATTCATCTATTTTTTCAGTATACTTATTGAGCACTGTGGTAGGAAGCTTGTAAGATGGTCCCAGTGATTTCTACCTCCTGGTATTCATGTCCTCGTGCAATCCCCTCCCATTGTATATGGACTGAACCTAGCGGCTTGCTTCTAAAAGACAAAAATATACCAAAAGTGATGGAATGTCAGTTCTGAGTTTAGGGTACAAGAAGACTTTGACTTCTCCATCTGGCTTGAATGCTCCCGCTCTCTGTCTCTGTCTGTTTCTGTCTCTGTCTCTCTCCCTCTGAGCCCTTATTCTGGGAGAATCCAGCTGCCATGTTTTGAGTAACTCTAGGGAGAATCTCATGTGGCAAGGGAATAATATCCTTAGTCAACGGCCAACAAGGCCCTATAGCTTGCCGACAGCCATGTGATTGAGCTTGGAAGTCAACTTTCTGAGGCCTGCCAACAGCCTCATGAGTGAACTTGGAAGCAGATTCTCCTGCAGTTGACCCTTGAGATGACTGAGCCTGACTGACAGCTTCACTGCTGTCCTGTGAGAGACCCTGAGTTACAGTCATCCAACTAAGTGGCACCTGCACCTGATTTCCTGACCACAGAAACTGTGAGATAGTAAATATTGTTTTCAGCTGATAAATTTTGAGGTCATTTGTTATGCGGCAATAGATAGCCAATACAAGTACCTACTATTTTCAGGTACTGTGCTAGGCCATAAGAATGTGAAAAATGAGGGATGCCTGGTCACTGTGTTTGGGGAGAGGGGGAGACAGGTGTATGTGCAAATATGGTACTAACAACACACGGTGGTAAGGGCAACGATGAGGATGTGCTCAGTGTGAGATAGGAGAGAAGAAGGGCTCCTTATCCAGGACAGAAAAGGGGAGGGGAAGGTCATCCTGGGGAAGGCTATACTTGGGGAGGGGCCATTCCATGGAGAGGGGACATGGGCAATGCCTGGAGGGGAAATGGTGTGGTGTCTGCACAGGAACCAAGCATGATAGTTTGTGTGCCAAGCAAGAGGTGAAGAAAGGCGAGGTTAGAGAAGTGACTAGAGACTAGCCCAGTCTTGTGCCAGTCATTTATTTTAAAGTAGTCAACATTATGAAATCCTGCTTTGCGTGAAATGATGTAAAAACAAAAGAGTTGGGGCGCCTGGGTGGCGCAGTCGGTTAAGCGTCCGACTTCAGCCAGGTCACGATCTCGCGGTCCGTGAGTTCGAGCCCCGCGTCGGGCTCTGGGCTGATGGCTCAGAGCCTGGAGCCTGTTTCTGATTCTGTGTCTCCCTCTCTCTCTGCCCCTCCCCCGTTCATGCTCTGTCTCTCTCTGTCCCAAAAATAAATAAACGTTGAAAAAAAAAAAAATTTAAAAAAAACAAAAGAGTTAATAAAAGAGCTAGCATGTTCTTCTCAACATTCCAACACCTGAATTTTAAGAAGCCAGCTTCAATTATCTAGAGAACACAGGCAAGTGTAATTTGCTTCATTGTTTTTGCTCATAAAATTGAGCAGAGAACTGTTGACATGTGTCCATGGAATAATTGTGGTTCTTATTGAAAAACTGGCTCAGGTGATGTTTGATGCTTTTACAAGTGGGAAATTGACCTTTCCAGCTGGAGGACTTTATGAATCTGTAGTCTGAACATCTGAGGAGAGATTTTGGAAGCAATGTATGCTTTTTGTGTGGTTGATTGTTTCCCTCCTTTTCCCTCTGTCCCTTTCTCCTTCTTTCATTCCTTCTTTTGTCCTTCCTTTCTCCCTCTCACTGCCTTCCTATCTCTTTCAATTCTTCAGAAAGTTAAAGGTATCATAATATGTCTAAACTCTCAGTATCAGCTCTGCAAGGGATGAAAAGGAAACAAAAGCACTCCTCTTTCCCCTGCCTGGAGGATTAGCTCTAAAGATTCTTAACTGGTTCTTGGAAGGTTCTCTGGATCACAACTGAACATGAGTGAGTCCAATGATTCAGCAGATAACAAGTTTATTTCAACCAAGACGGTTATAAAACTAGGCTTGTGGATAATGGTTGCTCTAGAATAGGAAGAAATAAAAACAATATATAAATTAACTTTAAAATTGAAATGTTTTATAATACCATTTCAGAATGATTTTCTGTATCTGGAATCCTTTACTTACATGAAATAGCGGTTAGGGGCATCCTTGCATCTGGATTGTAAGTGCCTTGAATCTGGAGTCCCCCTTGTGCCCACAGGGACAGGGGTTTTGAGTAGATATCTAGAAACAAAACATCACCTGATCTGTTGGGTTTGGCTGGAGGTTGCCTCCCTCCCTTCCAGACTGATTTCATCAGGCACCATTCTCATATCATGAAGTTATTTCTTCCTCTGATCCCCGTAGATGAGTGCTTTGTGCCTTTGTTAACTACCTACAGGAATGATAGTATTATCCTCTGTTAACTACCTACAGGAATGAAGTATTATCAAAAAGGCAAAGGCATCAACCAATCAGAATGGACATGGTGCTGGGTCAGCACCCTGGAATCTCTCTTTTACCCCATCACCCTCTTCTGGGGGTTCCAGAAGAGGGACCTGGTGGCAAAAGGCTCTCGGGTTCTCAGGTTCCTTGAGGCTCAGACTCATACACACTAAATAATTGTTTCAATGTCTGTCTTTCCCACCAGACTGTGGGCATGTAGAAGGTATGGGCTCTGTCTCTCTCATCTTTGCCTCTCTACTATGTAAGACACCGTCGAGCCATAGTGGGTGCTTAGTAAATATTTGTTGGGCAAAATTGAAATACACCTTTTTATTCAGACATTCAATAATTATTGAGGCACTGCCTTGACTTAGACACTGCACCATGCGCTTTGGTAAATGTAAAGAGAAAAAAGAGTTGGCTTTTTACCTTTGACAAGTTTTCAGTCTAGTTACTAGACTCTGTTAGAAATTGTCTTACTCCTCTTATTCATCCCAGTGCCCAAGACAATGCTTGGCATATAACACGCACTCGGTAAACACTTGTTGATTAACTGTAACTTCACATGTCCAAGCCAAAGGAATTGCTTCAGACTGGTCACTCATCATCCATCCCGCCAAGTCTGCCAGTCCAGCAAACTCGGTCCTGCAGAATTACTCCCAGTGATCCAGCAAACTATATGGTCAGCCAGGAACAAAAGCCACTAGGAAAATAACGCATCACTTTTCATCTGGGTGTTTCAAAAGGCACTGAGTTATTAAAATAAGGTCACAGCTGTCCCAATCAAATCATCTTTTCAAAGGAATTACAGGGTTGTGAGCCAACAGTGACCACATACACCTTTGCAGTCCTCAGAACCAGTGTTCTCGACACTGAAAGCAAAATCAAGTAAACAAGGTTGTGTTGTGGACTTCCTTGACCCAGACTTTCAGGAAGGAGCTGACACACTGCCCAGACTCGCGCTCACCCACATAGCTCTGAAGCCAAACAAACCGGAGAAGCTCGTGTTTTCCCAGCTGTATGATGCACTCACTTCACCAAATGATTGGCCAGAAAACAAGGAAAAGAAAAAAAGGACGCCTAGTTCAGACCAGGCAAAGAAAGAATTGCTTCAGCTGGGCTTTGTTTTTTCTCTTCATGAGGTAGCGAGAAATATAAAAATGGAGGAGGTTAGATCTCTGATTTTTAATTACTAAAAAAGACACAAATACTTTTTTTTCTTTTAAAGATCTGATCATGGCATTACTTAGCTTGAAGACTTCAGTGACTTTATAGCCTTCAAACCCTTTGGTGACCCCTTAGGTCTTTAACAACTTGTTTAAAACAACCTTTCTAGCCACATCTGCCCCATTTCCTCCCACTCAAAGCTGTTCTTGAGCTTTGCCAGGTTCCCATTGTCTTAAATACCTTGTGTGCTTTTTCATCCACGTGCTTTTGTTCATGCTGCTCCTTCTGCTTGCTAACACCCTTCCCTGCCTTGATCTCCAGGGAAACTCTAAGTCATCTTTCAAAACAAGGTGTTTTTCACTGTAACTCACCACGCATCCCAATAACAGAATTAGCAGCTCTTTCATCTGGGTTCACCTAGGACTATTTTGTGTGACCTCTTATTGACTTATTCCTCATATTGTTTATTCATTCATTCAACATTCATTGATGTTCTACTTGGCACTGGGTACTCTCTAGGCAGTGGGGATCCAGTTATGAAAGCCCCTAACTAGTGGCTTTCAATAAATCAATTGTTGCGCATCGGAATTATAAGTTCTTTGCAAAGGTAAACACAGGGTGCTCTCGGAGATCAGAGAAGGGTCACGTACCCCAGTGTGATTGGTGGGAGAAGATCTGGAAGGCTTCTTGGAGGAGGGGGCACCTGAAGAGCCTAAACGACAAGGAGTTTTTATATTTATCCCCTCATTTTTGGGAGAGCACTCCTTGAGGTAAGAGATCAATCACATATCATATTAAATCAGGTCATTTATTCCACACATGTCTACTGAGCTTTCTGCTGGGAGACAAATGCTCCCAAGTGAAAGCAGCTTGGGGGACTAGGAGTTGAAAGGCAGAGAAGTGGATGAGGGAAAGAGAGGAAATCAAGGATGATTCTCAGGTTTCTAGTTTAAGCAAATGAGTGGGTAGTAGATCAGGGCTGCCACGTGCAAGTGCGCAGGTTGTAGACTCATGGTGAGTGAGGCAACATAGAAGGAGGAGCAAATTCGGAGGAAGAGTCTTATTCTTCATACCATAGTAACCAACCCTTGATATATAATGTTGGCATGGGCTGGAATTGGGAGAATTATTTTGTTTTCTTGAAAGCAGGTCTTCCTTCTTGTGTAGACTGGAAAAGAAACTTTCCTGTTATACTCACTCGACTCCTTATTTTCAGATATCAAGAGTCCCTGCTGTCAATCAATCAGATTATTTCCCACTTCCCTTCTGTCTTTAGATCATTTTGACACCCTACCAGAAGAAATGTTAGGATTTCTGTCTTACGTGAAGCTCGGAAATTAGGTGTGAAACTGGATAATTTATTCAATTATTAGTATTATTAACCAATAGATGGGGTTAATTAACAACATCTATCATTATTATTAACCAAAAGTTAGCTTTAGTTATTAGAATTGATTCAAGCCACAATTTGATCATCTCACCACAGTGGCAATGCCATGTTAATTTAAAG
This sequence comes from Lynx canadensis, assembly GCF_007474595.2. NCBI lineage: Eukaryota > Metazoa > Chordata > Mammalia > Carnivora > Felidae > Lynx > Lynx canadensis. Next base: position 55,571,744 of record NC_044310.1, read on the forward strand.
CTTTGTTTTCTTTTATCTCATTTTGCCTTTTACATAGTGGAAGAAATTGAAGCAGGAGTTTTGATCACCCAAGTTTCTCTACCAAAATAAATAATCTCTTCAAAAAATATTTCAATGCATTCTTAGTATACACTAAGTAATTCCCTCCAGAGAAGCTGGACTCCAAGATATCCATTGGGTTACCATTTGACTTCCTGTTACATTTAGAGAGAAGCATAACTCTTTTAATAAATGTACTACTTTAAAGTGTATCCAGACCTTTCTGTACAGTCAGCTCTTCATTATTCTTGATTGCTATTCTTTGCCTTTTCCATCTCTTTCTAGAAATACTGAGCCCAACATATGTATCCTATAAAAGTAGACAATGCATCCTACAAAAGACAGCTGCAGCTGAACATTTAACTGTCATCCCGTTGCACTGCTCATTTTTCCTACACAGCCCTCACTGACAACATATTCAATTTGCTCTTTGTTATGAGTTCTATCCTCTTTCTTCTTTTTTTTATATTTTGTTCTCCAAATGTATTTTTCTTTTAAGCTACTTGATTGTGGGCAGTATTAGCTTCTTGTTCACAGTTTAGATGAACTATTGTAATAGATTCCAAACACCTGTCTTTGGTGATTAAATGGGAGAGAGACAGGAGGTAAAGCTTACCTTTGCATTATCTATGTGTAAAAGTGTGCCAGGTACATGTATAATGGCAAGGCAGTGATCGTAATTAGCCTTTGTAAAAAGAACAAATGGTTGTAGAAGAACTATTTCCACAATATCATTCTTAATTACTTGTAATCTTTAATCTATTCATGAAAACAGATCCGCTAAGGCAATGATCTTTACATTTCTGTCATACTCCCCCCTCCCAAATTTTGAAAACCATATACCCCTCATCCATTTTTAAAGTAAACACCTAATAAATTTAAATAGTTACAAAGGATGTGACTTCTGACATATTTTAAATATTGCCACTTAAAAATAAAGCTCTTACATTACTCTCTTAAGTGTTTCCCAAGGAATTCGAAATACCACAGCAATTTGACACCTACCACCACGATTAGATATTCCATCACCACCTAGTTAAAAGTACTTGAACAAGCTTTTCTTTAATAAACATTTTCACCATGTTTACCATGGTTACACCATGGTTACTCCATTCTACTTCTCTAACAGAATTTTTGAATAATGTTTTGATGCTTGAAAGTATTTTATTGGTCATTCTGCTGTACTTCCTTACCTACCTGCCTACCTACCTACACACACACACACACACACACACACACACACACAAACGTAAGTTAGAGGCTCAAAGTGTTGTAAATTTTTTTTCTGCATTTAGTTATCATTAGCACAGAATTAGTCAAAACAACAGGCAAATATTATCTATTTTGCTGCATAATTATGAAACATAAAAAGTAAATGTTTATTGGAATTGCATTCCTTAATAAGCTGAGTAGCTCCTTTCCTTGACTGTTTCTTGTATCTGTGGGTGAGGTATTTATTGCTGAGGGAGAGAGGGTGCAGGATCCATTCTGTTCCCACTTATAAATTTTACAGACGCAGGCATTGAGAAGTGGTGTTCACATAAATAAGTAGGTGAAAATGGATTGAATGGCATTGCCACTCAAGTCTGTACTATTTCAGGGGTGCAAAACAAAGATCACATAGTCATTTAGCATTGAAATAACTTTTAATGATCTGTCAGCTGACAATTCAATTAGGATGCCCTTTAATTCTATTGAAAACAGAGAATTGGGAACCACATGGCTTGCACAAGGATTTATTACCCAGCCATTAGAATCCAGTTAAACACCAGTATTTGGAATTGTCCCTCTGTGGCACAGAGGTTTCTACACTTTAACGCAACACACCGGGGTAATTTCTGGTCAAGTAGGAGATGTGCCTTTCTTTCGTAAGCTGGGAGGATGGATGTGGTGAAAAGACAGAGAGGCGAGCCATAATGAGAACTCCTTAGACACCTTAATTTTTAGAAAGAGTACTAATGGCAAATGAGCATCTGAAATGGATTCTTTAAAAATACCCCTTTACACACATCTTTTGGAAAGCCCTCAAATGGGATACCAACTTGAAACCACTGTTATAATGATCTCTACCAGGTACCACCGTTTGTTCACTTGGCAATAGAGCCTTTTCTCAGAACACTTCATATCTGAAGAACCACTGGTTCTTGGAATACTCTCTGGGAAATGATACCTTAGAGGTTCATTTAATAAACCGTAATTTATTCCCCAATTAGATAATAAAATCTAAAGCTATGAGTTGGAGGTTGTTGCAGATGTCAGAGAACAGATATGATGCTGATGGTGATGATGATGGTGATGACGATGGTGATAATGATGATGGAGGCAGCTGTGGTGTTGGTGGTGATAGCTATTGTTCTTTAATTGTGTTTGCTTCACATAGCCCAAACCCCAACAAACACTGGTAAATATCAGTAAGGAGGTATTTGTCTCACACAAAAATAATTTCTGGGCAGGTAGCCATGGACTAAAATAGTGGCTCAACAGTGTCATCAAGCACCCAGTTCTTTCTGTCTTGCCACCCCATAATCCTTCACTTGTGATCCTTGTGCCTGTTAGCTCATGACTTCAGGATGGCTCTACCTCATCCGTCACAGTTGAGTTCCAGGCAAGAAAGTATGAGGGAGGGAGAGAAGGAAAAGAACTTGCTGCTCAGAAGCTCTACCTTTTTATTTTGAAAAGTCAAGGATTTCTGCCTACATCTCATTGGCCATAACTGGGTTTTGTGGCCACCCCTAGATACAGGGAAACCAGGATTTTGAGTATGATTTCCTTTTCTACCCTCCTTAGAAGAGGAAAGCAAAGAAGAAAATGAGAATAGAGTTTGAGTGAACCAACTTATAGGTTCTGTCACATCCTCCTCTTCTGAGACAGGAACCTTACATATATTACGTCTGTTCGAACAATCTTGTCACAGGTTTGGTACCGCCATTTTTCAGGTAAGGAAACTGAGGCTTACTAATGCTGAAGTAACCTCCCAAGGTACCATAACTAATTTGTGACAAAACTGGGGCTGGAATCAGTTCTTTTTTTTTTTTCTTTTTTAAAATTTACATCCAAATTAGTATATAGTGAAACAATGATTTCAGGAGTAGATTCCTTAATGCCCCTTACCCATTTAGCCCATCCCCCCTCCCACAACCCCTCCAGCAACCCTCAGTTTGTTCTCCATACTTATGAGTCTCTTCTGTTTTGTCCCCCTCCCTGTTTTTATATCATTTTTGTTTCCCTTCCCTTATGTTCATCTGTTTTGTCTCTTAAAGTCCTCATATGAGTGAAGTCATATGATTTTTGTCTTTCTCTGACTAATTTCACTGAGCATAATACCCTCCAGTTCCATCCACGTAATTGCAAATGGCAAGATTTCATTCTTTTTGATTGCCAAGTAATACTCCATTATATATATATATATACCACATCTTCTTTATCCATTCATCCATCGATGGACATTTGGGCTCTTCCCATACTTTGGCTATTGTTGATAGTGCTGTTATAAACATGGGGGTGCATGTGTCCCTTTGAAACAGCACACCTGTGTCCTGTGGATAAATGCCTAGTAGTGCAATTGCTGGGTCATAGGGTAGTTTTATTTTTAGTTTTTTGAGGAACCTCCGTACTGTTTTTCATAGTGGCTGCACCAGCTTGCATTTCCACCAACAATGCAAAGAGATCCTCTTTCTCCACATCCTCGCCAACATCTGTTGTTGCCTAAGTTGTTAATGTTAGCCATTCTGACAGGTGTGAGGTGGTATCTCATTGTGGTTTTTATTTGTATTTCCCTGATGATGAGTGATGTGGAGCATTTTTTCATGTGTCGGTTGGCCATCTGGATGTCTTCTTTGGAGAAGTGTCTATTCATGTCTTCTGCCCATTTCTTCACTGGATTATTTGTTTTTTGGGTGTTGAGTTTGATATGTTCTTTATAGATTTTGGTTACTAACCCTTTATTTGATATGTCATTTGCAAATATCTTCTCCCATTCTGCCTGTTGCCTTTTAGTTTTGCTGATTGTTTCCTTCGCTGTGCAGAAGCTTTTTATTTTGATGAGTTCCCAGTAGTTCATTTTTGCTTGTTTCCCTTGCCTCTGGAGATGTGTTGAGTAAGAAGTTGCTGTGGCCAAGATCAAAGAGGTTTTTGCCTGCTTTCTCCTCGAGGATTTTGATGGCTTCCTGTCTTACATTTAAGTCTTTCATCCATTTTGAGTTTATTTTTGTGTATGATGTAAGAAAGTGGTCCAGGTTCATTCTTCTGCATGTCTCTGTCTAGTTTTCAGCACCACTTGCTGAAGAGACTGTCTTTTTTCCGTTGGATAGTCTTTCCTGCTTTGTCAAAGATTAGTTGGCCATACTTTTGTGGGTCCATTTCTGGGTTCTCTATTCTGTTCCATTGATCTGAGTGCCTGTTCGTGTGCCAGTACCATACTGTCTTGATGATTACAGCTTTGTAGTATAGCTTGAAGTCTGGGATCGTGATGCCTCCTGCTTTGGTTTTCTTTTTCAAGATTGCTTTGGCTATTCGGGGTCTTTTCTGGCTCCATACAATATTTAGGATTATTTGTTCTAGCTCTGTGAAGAATGCTGGTGTTACTTTGATAGGGATTGCATTGAATATGTAGATTGCTTTGAGTAGTATTGACATTTTAAAAATATTTGTTCTTCCTATCCAGGAGCATGGAATCTTTTTCCGTTTGTGTGTGTGTGTGTGTGTGTGTGTGTGTTCAATTTCTTTCATAAGATTTCTATAGTTTTCAGTGTATAGATTTTTCACCTCTTTGGTTAGATTTATTCCTAGGTATTTTATGGTTTTTTCTGCAACTGTACATGGGATCGATTCCTTGATTTCTTTTTCTGTCACTTCATTGTTGGTGTATAGGAATGCAACCGATTTCTGTGCATTGATTTTATATCCTGCAACTTTGCTGAATTCATGAATCAATTCTAGCACTTTTTTGGTGGAATCTTTTGGGTTTTCCATATAGAGTATCATGTCATCAGTGAAGAGTGAATGTTTGACCTCCTCCTGGCCGATTTGGATGCCTTTTATTTCCTTGTGTTGTCTGATTGCAGAGGCTAAGACTTCCAATACTATGTTGAATAACGGTGGCAAGAATGGACATCCCTGTCTTGTTCCTGACCTTAGGGGGAAAGCTCTCAGTTTTTCCCCATTGAGGATGATATTAGTGTTGGGTCGTTCGTATATGGCTTTTATGATCTCGAGGTATGCCCCTTCTATCCCTACTTCTTGAGGGTTTTTATCAAGAAAGGATGCTGTATTTTGTCAAATGCTTTCTCTGCATCTACTGAGAGGATCATATGGTTCTTGTCCTTTCTTTTATTGATATGATGAATCATGTTAATTGTTTTGCGGATATTAAACCAGCCCTGCATCCCAGGTATAAATCCCGCTTTGTCGTGGTGAATAATTTTTTTAATGTATTGTTGGATTCGGTTGGCTAATATCTTGTTGAGGTTTTTTGCATCCATGTTCATCAGGGAAATTGGTCTATAGTTCTCCTTTTTAGTGTGGTCTCTGGTTTTGGAATCAAGGTAATGCTGGATTCACAGAATGGGTTTGGAAGTTTTCATTCCATTTCTATTTTTTGGAACAGTTTCAAGTTAATAGGTGTTAACTCTTCCTTAAATGTTTGATAGAATTCCCCTGGAAAGCCATCTGGCCCTGGAGTCTTGTTTTTTGGGAGATTTTTGATTGCTAATTCGATTTCCTTACTGGTTATGGGCCTGTTCAAATTTTCTATTTCTTCCTGTTTCAGTTTTGGTAATGTATATGTTTCTAGGAATTTGTCCATTTCTTCCAGATTACCCATTTTATTGGCATATAATTGCTCATAATTTTCTCTTATTATTGTTTTTATTTCTGTTTTGTTGGTTGTGATCTCTCCTCTTTCATTCTTGATTTTATTTATTTGGGTCCTTTCCTTTTTCTTCTTGATCAAACTGGCTAGTGGTTTATCAATTTTGTTAATTCTTTCAAAGAACCAGCTTCTGGTTTCATTGATCTGTTGTACTGGGTTTTTTTTTTGTTTTTTGTTTTTTTTTTTTTGTTTGTTTGTTTCAATAGCATTAATTTCTGCTCTAATCTTCATTATTTCCTGTCTTCTGCTGGCTTCGGGTTTTATTTGCTGTTCTTTTTCCAGCTCCTTAAGGCATAAGGTTAGGTTGTGTATCTGAGATCTTTCTTCCTTCTTTAGAAAGGCCTGAATTGCTATATACTTTCCTCTTATGACTGCCTTTGCTGTGTCCCAGAGGTTTTGGGTTGTGGTGTTATCATTTTCATTGACTTCCATATACTTTTTAATTTCCTCTTTAACTGCTTGGTTAGCCCATTCATTCTTTAGTAGGATGTTCTTCAGTCTCCCAAGTATTTGTTACGTTTCTAATTTTTTTCTTGTGGTTGATTTCGAGTTTCATAGTGTTGTGGCCTGAAAATATGCACGGTATGATCTCGATCTTTTTGTACTTACTTAGGGCTGATTTGTGTCCCAGTATATGGTCTATTCTGGAGAATGTTCCATGTGCACTGGGGAAGAATGTGTATTCTGCTGCTTTAGGATGGAATGTTCTGAATATATCTGTTAAGTCCATCAGGTCCAGTGTGTCATTTAAAGCCATTGTTTCCTTGTTGATTTTGTGATTAGATGATCTGTCCATTGCTGTGAGTGGGGTGTTGACGTCTCCTACTATTATGGTATTACTATCGATGAGTTTCTTTATGTTTGTGATTGATTTATATATTTGGGTGCTTGCACATTTGGTGCATAAATGTTTACAATTGTTAGGTCTTCTTGGTGGATAGACCCCTTGATGACATAATTCCCTTCTGTATCTCTTGATACAGTCTTTAAAGTCTGGATTGTCTGATATAAGTATGGCTACTCCACCTTTCTTTTGTTGACCATTAGCATGATAGATGGTTCTCCATCCCCTTATTTTCAATCTGAAGGTGTCTTTAGGTCTAAAGTGGGTCTCTCGTAAACAACATATAGATGGATCTTATTTTCTTATCCATTCTGTTACCCTATGTCTTTTTATTGGAGCATTGAGTCCATTGACATTTAGAGTGAGTACTGAAAGATATGAATTTATTGCCATTATGATGCCTGTAGAGTTGGAGTTTTTGGTGGTGTTCTCTGGTCCTTTCTAATCTTTTTTTGCTTTTGGTATATATATATATATATATATATATATATATATATATTTTTTTTTTTTTTTTTTTTTTTTTTTTTTTCTCCCCTCAGAAAGTCCCCCTTAAAATTTCTTGCAGGGCTGTTTTAGTGATCACAAACTCCCTTAATTTTTGTTTGTCTGGGAAACTTTTTATCTCTCCTATTTTGAATGAAAGCCTTGCTGGATAAAGAATTCTTGGCTGCATATTTTTCTGATTCAGCACACTGAATATAACCTGCCACTCCTTTCTGGCCTGTGGAATCAGTTCTAATACCAGTATCTGCACCTTTCATCTCTGCCCACTGTGTAGACTGTGGCTGTTCTGCTGTCCTTCCTGACACAGTCCACCTACCTCATAGTGCTGGATCTACACAGTGCTGCTGGGCACCTATGCCGAGTGCAGGGGAGCGGGGCGTGGCTTAAGTATGTAAAGATTCACTATGCTTTGCTCACACCCCTTCCCTCACCCCCTCACCCCATTTCTCCTGATCTTGGTAAGAACGGGTGAAAAGAGGGAAGAGGAAGAGAAGGAAGCAGCAGCTCCAAGCTGGGAGGCAGGGCAGTGGGATTCCTTTTCTGACTGTGACGCTGGCTTTTTAGTTCATCGTGCATCAGTCTCTTCCCTTGCTCTTCAGCATGTATGTGTTTGATGGAAGACAGATGGAGAGGTGGCAGAGTTGTGATCTCGTGGGAAATGTGCATGGTCACTCCTGTGGCATGTTCCCCATGCTCTGGAGGCAAGTCCATTGGCAGGCCTCACATGCAGGACTTAGCTTAGAATCTGCCTGTTTCTCAGCCTTGGCCCCGAATACCCTGCCTAATCCTTCCCTTTAGCCTTTCTCCATCACAGACTCAGACATACTTTCTTCTCAGGGACTCTGGGCTGCCAGGACCTACTCAGTCAGGGCCTGTGAAGCATAGAAACTCCAGAAACTTCACCCCATGGGATGGACTTGTAAAAAATTTCCAGAATTCCAATGCTACCATCCTGGTCCAAGCCAGCATCATCTCCCACTTGGATGACTACAATGATCTTCTATCTGATCTCCCTGAAGCCTCCCTGCCCCAATAGTCTATTCTCCACAAGCATCCAGAATAGTCACATCAAAGATCACACTCTTCTGCTCTAATCCTACAATGGCTTCTCTTTCCCCTTAGAGTCAAAGTCAGACCTTTGACAAAAGGCCTCTAAGGCCCTATACTATCTGAACACTGTTTCTCTTCTCTTTCTTCCCCTCCTTAACTCTCTATGCTCACTTCCTACTACTCTCTCCTCCTCACAATGTCTCCCTGCCCCAGGGCCTTGACACAGACTGTTCCTTCTGCTGAGATCACTCTTCTCCCAGATATTTAAATGACAACATCATCTCCTTTAGGGCCTTGCTAAAATTCCATCTTCTCAGAGGGGCCTACCATGACTATCTTGTTTAAAAATGCTACCCTTTCTCCCCGCCACCCCGCATTGCCAATCCTCCTTACCCCACTTTTTTTTTAAAGATACATATTTCTTTAAATTCCAGGTAGTTAATATATAGTGTAATATTAGTTTCAGGTATAGAATTTAGTGATTCAATAACTTACATACAACACCCGGTGCTCATCCCAACAAGTGCCCTCTTTAATCCCCATCACCTATGTAACCCTTTCCCCCACCCACCTCCCTCCTGGTAACTATCAGTTTGATGTCTATAATCAAGAGTTTGTTTCTTGGTTTTCCTCTCCTTTTTCCCCCCATGATTGTTTGTTTTGTTTCTTAAATTCAATATATGAATGAAATCATATGCTCTCTGTCTTTCTCTGACTTATTTCACTTAGCATAATACTCTCTAGCTCCATCTACATCATTGCAAATGGCAAGAAATCATTCTTTTTTATGGCTGAATAATATTCTATGGTATATATATATATATATATATACACACACACACACATATATATATGTATATATATACACATATATACACACATATTTACATATATGTGTGTGTATATATATATATATATATGCACACATACATATACATATACTGTATCTTCTTTATCCATTCATCAGTTGATGGACATTTGGGTTCTTTCCATAATTTGGCTATTGTTGAGAATATTGCTATAAACATCGGGGTGCGTGTATCCCTTCAAATTAGTATGTTTGTGTCCTTTGGGTAAATACCTAATAGTGCAATTGCTGGATCATAGGATCTGTTTTTCACTTTTTGAGAAACTTCCTAAAGCAATCTATACATTTAACCCAATCCTTATCAAAATACAACCAGCATTTTTTACAGAGCTAAGCAAAGAATCACAGAATTTGTATGGAACCACTTAAGACCCGAATAGCCAAAGCAACCTTGAAAAAGAAAAGCAAAGCTGGAGGCATCACAATTCCAGACTTCAGGTTATATTTTACAAAGCTGTAGTGATCAAGACAGTATGGTACTAGCACAAAATCAGACACATAGATCAATGGAACAGAATAGAAAACCCAGGAATGAACTCTCCTTACCCCACTTTCTCCCAGAGCACTTACTGCCTTCTTATATAGTATATAATTTATTTATTAAACCTATGGACTGTTTCCTCCCATGTACACGGAGTATGATGCTCACCAAATATTCTATTTGCTTCTTCAGATTTCCTAGTCTCTTTTTCATTAGGTGAGGCCATGTGACCCGTCCTGAGAGAAAGTGTGGTAGGTCCTTTCCAAGCTGCAGTGCTGACAAGCCCTTTGCTAGTTCTCTGGGCTTCCTTCCCTTCTTCTGCTGTAGCAACCAAGCAACCTCAGTCTGAGGTGGTGAAGCCTCCTGGTCCCCTGAGTCACCGCATGGAGGACAGGTGCCCTGGAGAATCACAGGGGACTTTGTGTAAAAGAGACATAAATAAAACACTGTTTTGTTAAACCACTGATACTTTGCAGGTGATATACACTCTCCTGGCTAACACACCCCATTTGGAATATAAGGTCCATGAGAGTGGACCTTAGGTCTGTTTTGTTCTCTGCTGTGTTTTTGGCACGTGGATCAGTGTCTGGCACGTAAAAGCCCCTCAGTGAACTTGTTGGTTGAATGAATAGACTCTTGGACAGGAGATCAGCATACCTGGCCCAGCCCAGTTTCCAGCTTCCTCTGGAGTATTGCTAATTCTCAGGCTTTAACCCTGAGAGCTCCTTATGCGTGCGCACTAAGTCACAGTCATCCTTGTGTTGTCCTCAGTTGCAGGCATGAGGCCTAGTACGTTGTTCATGCTCAGTAGAGACCTAGTAAGGGACTAGTAGTGGTAACTAAATGCTAGACCAAACTCTTCTTGCAATCCCCAGGTGCAAAGCTCACAGTGGGGGAGGGAAGATGGTCAGTTCTAATTCACATACTCTGCGGTGCTAGCACATAATCTTGTTTTATCACGAAATTAAGGCTGTTCTGTCTGATCTTTCTCAGCTTGCAGATCTCTGACCTAAATCTATTCTCATGTCTTTGTTGTCCTCGTCCTGCTCGAGGGCAATCTTTGTAACTACACAGGTTGTACTATTCTTTCCAGTCTCTTCCTTTTCATACATCAGCCTTCTGTTTTCTGGCCCCCAACACCACAGTTCTGGCAAACTTCCTCTTGCCCATAGCACCCAAGACCTCCTGATCTCTTTCTCCCAAGACCTCCTCCTCCCTCCTCACGAAACCTGGTGGGATTTCTTGTGGCACGTGATATTTCAGAGCCAATCAAATCAACCGCCTTGTCACACACTACCTCATTGGCTCCTATGGAACCACACTTTCCAGATTTTCTTTGTATTTCCCTGACCTTTCCTGCTCTTCCACAGGCTCCTCTCCCCCCATGGCTTCAACAATCACCTGTACACTGATGATCCCCAAGTCTTCATCTCCAGCCCTGACCTCTACCCAGAGCTTTAGATATTTAACAACATCTGCCAACTGGGCAGCCCCACCTGGATGTCTCATGAATTGGACACCTCTTGTGCACCATCTCACAGCCTCTCAGCCTCACCTCCAAGTCTAGCAGCAACTCCTGGGGAGCATCCTACTAGCCCAGCTCCTGTGTAGACAAAGCTGGCAGAGTTATTCTCCAGAGCCAATGATCGCAGGGTCTTTTTGTGTATGAAAGCTCATAGCTTGTAGCCTCATGATATATGGATCACAGGACAGACAGCACAGGGAGTAGAATCAGAACACCTGGATCCAGGCCTGCTGCACTTCTTAGCTGAGTGGCCCTCAGTAAATCAGCTGGTTTCTGCACTCACAGAGTGGGAAGACCCTCTCTAATTGCCACTGGGTGTGTGAAGTACACATAATAGTAAGTGATGGTGGCGATGATGATCATCATCACGGTTAACATTTATTGAGCACTTACTATGAGGAAATGAAAGTGGAGGAAGGCACCTTGTGAGTAGGTCTTGGCTTTGCTACTAAGTTAGCAATGTTCTCTGAGTAAGTCATTTCCCGTGTCTTGACCTCGGTCTCACCTTGGAAACAACGGAGTTGAACTAGTTCAGGGCTTTTGGATGGGGCAATTACTAACATCCTTTGTAGCTGAAAAATTCTGAGTTTATGAACCGGGCACGAGGAGTTATTGCTCGTCCCAAAGTGGGCTGAGCATCCGTCCCTTTCACTCTGACATGCTTGCCAGGGCACCCCATGCGTAGAAGGTGACCTCATGAGCCCTTACAGCAGCCTACTTCCCTTGGGTACCAGGAGAATGGGCTGATTGTGTCGCGAGCCAGAAAGTTAGATATGCTGCATCTCTTGCACTTTTTTTGTCTAGCACACAATAACAATGAGGATAATTCTGTCCAAGAAAAGCAATCAAGTTTTTTTGGCATGAAGTGTGCTCTTTAGCCCTGTGGAATTTACTGTCATATTACTGCCAAGTTGGACAGATTCTTATCAGAGCCAGGTCACATCCAGGTCAAGCCCAAGGCCCACTGACTCCCCCATAATGCCCTATCGTCTTGCTCCTCATGCTCCGTGACCTCCACACATCTTCTGGAGGGTCTGAGGTGGGACTGGTACTCTGCTTCCTTACCAATCTCTTTCTGAATGGTGCTTTTGCTGTCATGGAAGGGCTTCGTTTTCTTTCTCAGCTTGTTTTCTCCCATCCTCCAATACCTTATTAGTATTTTCCATTTTGAATGTACAGGGGTAAATATCTTCTGGACATTTTCTCCTTGTGGTTATTTCTGAAAGTTGCACCCATCCCCCCACTTGGGATTAATTTCTTTTCATAGCTGATCCTATTAATGTGATTTCCAGTAATCCACTGCTTACTACATAATTGAGATGGGCAGAGTAAAAAGTCCCAAAATGGATGTGAATTGAAAGACACTTATTTGGCCATAGTGAGAGTTGTCAAAATACCTCCATATCCAGGAAGCTACCAAGCCAGGCAGAACGATTATCCTTTTTTGTCCCCAGAGTTGGGGTTCCTGGAAGGGAGTTCTCAGGTAGATGTTCCTCAGTGGGGGAGCAGAAGGCAGGGAATCTAGGAGGACTTTTGACTTGGTCCATTTCTTGACACCTCATACTTTTGGCAGCTAGTTGGCTATTAATCACCTGGCTATTGGTGGGGGATGGATGGAGAAAGGGGATGTCTGCCAAGTCTGACTTTCCCTCATGCTTCCCATGTATAAATGAGCACTAAAAAGTTATATTTAAAAGCACTTCATTTACTTATTCCACAAGTAATATCGAGTGTATACTGTGTCTTTGCCAGGCTCTGCACCAGACACGAGAAATATAATGCAGAGCAAACATGATCCTTACTCTATAGGGTAGTCACAATCTAGTACATCAGATATGCCAATTGGACATGGAAAATGTCAAATGAGTTCCATAGAATCTGACCCACTCAGATTCCTTATTTACAGCATTATTGCTAGAATAATTAATTATCTGAGGAATGATTTGTTAGTGTTAGACTTTCTTTTTAGGGTAAACATCCAATGAAGATAAGGATCCTGTTACCACTGTAACCCCTAGCATAATGCCTAGCCCATCAGTAAATGCTCCACATAAACATGTGTGAAAGAAGGAAAGAACATATGGAGGAAGGGAAGGAGAAGGTAGGATGAAATAGAAAGAGGAAGAAAGAGAGAATAAGGGAGAGGCGATAGAAGAGGAAAGGAGAAAGGTAGGTTAGTATCTTGGGAGATGGGTGAAGCAACATTGTGAAGAAACACAGAGGGAATGTAGGGCATGTAGAGGGAAGCTGGTATTGGGAAAGAAAGGAAGTGGTTGAAAGTGAGGGGAGGTCAAGGTGGCCAGAGCTAAGCTGTACAGGAAGGGGGATGTTTCATTTGGGAAAATTCTGTGGCATTGTCTGGAGCTACTGTGCTGGAGGCTGGGGACTAGCCACAAATGTGCCCCTCTGACCTGGGCTGAGAGGCATTCTGACTACAGAGAGCCATACCTCTGGCCTGAACTGGGCATGATGGGAAAGCTCAGGCCTGTGGTTAAAGCCATGCCAAGTGGGGTTGAGGATCTGGACTCTGGACCCAAGCAGACCTGATTTGCTTCTAGCCTGTGCTGCCAGGAATCTAGAGTTAGGTTTCTCTGAAGGACTGTTTGGATGGGGGGTTGTGTTAAGGAGGACCTGGCCGACACCTTCTATTAGAGGCAGCCCTGGACCCCCTCCATAAAGATATATTTAATCTTAGCTAACTAGTCCTCACAAACCATTGCTCTAGCTTACTGATTCTTGTCTTTATCGATAATAGCTCCATAATTATATCTTTCTCACTGGTTTTAACTTCTATGTCTTCTATTTCACGTTGAATTTTGGTCTTAGCAATATTCCCAAACAAACATTGTGATGGATGGTCTGAAAATCACAAGTGCACGTATAGGGAGAACTGGGGAAAACAAACAGCATTGATGGAGCATATAATGTGCGTCAGGTCTTGGGCTAAGTGCTTTCGTTGCAATATTTCATCTGGTCTCCACAAAACAGGTACTGTTGTTGTCTCCAGTTGACAGGGAAGGAAACAAGCTCAGCTAGCTTAAGTCCCCTCTCTGAGGTCTCTCAATTGCCCCTCGAGGAAACAGGATCTGCATACGGAACTGACTCTGGTCAGACACAGGCACCCCAGCTGGAGGCAGGCCCTCTCCAACGGCAGTGAGCTGCAATTATAGTTGAAACAGGGCAGGTGATTTTTACCTTAATAGTTAAATCTGTTCTCAAGGTTTCCTTCTTTAGTTTTGACAAGCGATCCTCATTTTTCATTTGCTATACTTACATAAAGCTTTCTTTAATTAATTTAAAAAGTAAAATTTTGGGAGAAAAACATTAAGTAAGTAATAGTGCAGTGGGTATCTGAGTAAGGAAAGAAGAATCAAGATAGACACAGGTAATAAACTGTGGAATCCCGAGGACACGCTCAGAGCTTGGTTTTGACCTTCACCGTTGGGCTCTCTGACTCTCACGGAACCGACCGACCCTCATGGAGCATCCAGCTGGGGCTTGATGCATCCCACCTGGACTTTCCTAATCTGTCTCATCTTGGTGGCTCGGTCTGGTCCCCGGGTGCTAACCACAACCCCTCTCAACAGGGTAAACACAGGAATTAGGTAAAGGGTGGTTTGGCAAAGGTCAAGAGGGGAAATGTCTTCAGCTGCAGTTGGCTCAGGATATGTAGGGGCTTGCTGGGTAGGGATATCAAAGAGGAGGATCCCCCCTGCCCACAGTACAGGACCTGGAAAAATCCAGAGAGGCAGCTGGGTCAGTGCACGCATTCTGAGAAAGTTTTCAGGAAAGAAAGGGTTGTTCGTTTACCAGAAGTTTGCAGCCGCAGAGATTTTCCGCTGTGTCATAGTGATGAAGGTGACCTACTTCAAACTTTGTGGACCTACGACTCTCATCTTTATGTTCTTTACCTGGGCACAAGGTCTCATATTTCTAGGCACTCATTAAATGTTTTGGATTCATTCTCTTTGCCACTTCACTTGCAAACCCTTTTATAAGGAAGAAGACATTCTACATAGAGGGCCACAATTAGGGTTGATTGGGTACCTAGCTCTGCGCCCCCACTACCAAAAACTAGATTAGCGGCAATCTACTTCCCAATGATTGCTGGAAGTTTTCTTCTGCGTGATCTAGTTCACGCAGGGCCATTCCCTGGGCCAAGAGATAATCAGGTCCAAGACCTGCACGGCTCTAGCCAGTTCTTGGAAGAGGAATTATAAGCCTATCTTTTGATGTGTCTCTGCCCCCACTTCCCCACCCCCCCGTCCAAATAGCAGACACAAAAACACTGCTTTTGTGCAGTCCCCTCAGAAGCGAGGATCTTCTTGCGTCAGCTAGTGCTACACCATAATACTTAACAGGCCAATAATGCCAAGTTACTTGGTTTGCTGATTTGAAAGTTCTATGCTCCTTGTGTTTGTGTTCAAGGTAAAAAGAGAACTAAAAGCTTGTTTTATTTTTTATTTATTTTTATTTTCAAATTTACATCCAAGTTAGTTAGCATATAGTGCAATAATGATTTCAGGGGTAGATTCCAGTGATTCATCCCCTATGTATAACACCCAGTGCTCATCCCAACAAATATCCTCCTTAATGCCCCTTGCCCGTTTAGTCCATCCCCCTACCCACAATCCTCCAGCAACCCTCAGTTTGTTCTCTCTATTTAAGAGACTCTTATGTTTTGTCCCCCTCCCTGTTTTTATATTATTTTTGCTTCCTTCCCTTATTGAACAAACATTTTTGAACAGATAATTCCTGTTGCTATACTATTAATAGTATTATTATGCTTAAGAGCACGGGTTCTATATTCACACTAATTTGAGTTTGATTTTCTGCTCTACCAACTTGGACAAGTTACTTAACCTCTGAGCCTCTGTTTCTTCATCTGCACATGGTAATGCTAAGTCTCTTTTTTACTGCATGGAGCAGAGATTCCTTCAGACACACTCTATAATGAGCTTCTGTAAGGCCTGATGAGGGAGGCAGACGTCTCATGCAAAGCTCAGAGCTGGGCTTTCAGAGACTAGACTTGGATCCCAGGGCATGAGTATACGGATCCTTTCTTTGGTGCCCAGCATTCACCTGACTCAGCTCTTCTCCAAGAGCTGACGTCTTCTCAGGTCTGCATCTCTTCCCTCTGTGAACCAGTTTCTCCATCCTCCCCCTGGGTGTCTTTTCTCCACCTCACAGCTTCTGCTTACTTACACCTTTCCTTACTCATGCCCTCAACTCACACAGGCCCATCGTGGCTTCTCTGGCTTCTTGTCTTCCAAATTCAGTCTCCACAATTAACTGACTTCCTTTATATATCTCAACTTGAAATTTCTAAAAAGCAAGAATGTATTTGGACAAGTCTTTTTGTGTTATGGTACCCTAAAAACCGCTAGCGGACCAATGGGTTGATTGCTTTTGGGTCCACGTACCACCTCTGACCCAGTCGAGGTGTGTGTATACCTCCGACCCATGCATGTGTGTTTGAAAATGATTACATTGGAAAAATCAAAGCCACTGGGGGCAGCCCTCCTTCAGCCGAGGTGGTGGTCAAGGCAGTTTCCCTTAGAAGGGGTGGCAGACATAGTCATTGATGAATGTGGTAAAAAATAATAATAATAAATTTTAAAAAGTCTCCTAAGGTTGTTGTAAAGATTAAGTGAGATAAAACTTGTAAAGGATCTGGCACAGAGCTAGGACACGTAGCAAATGTTCAAAAAATGACAGCTATCATTCTTTATTATGTGACTCTTGCTGTCATCATTATTGTAATCTACCACCAGGGAAGGCTTGGTCCAAACATACAGGGCAAATTTGTAGGCTCCTAATGAACTAGGCACTGGGCAATTATTTTTCTTAAACACATTTAATTTAACTTCACTAAAAGGAGGGAGCAAGAAGGAACATAGGACCTCTGTGTGTGCAACATCAAGGAAGAAAAAAACCTCCCTGGAGCAAACATTACCAGTTTCTCTCCAATTTATTTATTTTTAAAAAATTTTTTGTTTATTTGTTTTTGAGAGAGAGAGAGAGAAAGAGAGAGAGAGACAGAGTATGAGCAGGGGAAGGGCAGAGAGAGAGGGAGACAGAAAATCTGAAGCAGGCTCCAGGCTCTGAGCTGCCAGCATGGAGCCTGACGCGGTGCTCAAACTCACAAACTGTGAGATCATGACCTGAGCTGAAGACGGATGCTCAACCGACTGAGCCACCCAGGCGCCCCTCCAGTTTATTTTTTAAACCCACAAATGTGATCCTGTAAGCCTGCCTAAATTCTTTTCATGGCTTCCCATTTTTCTTAAATAAAGACAAACCTCTTCCTAAGGCCTGGTGTGGTCTTCACCCCCTCTCCCTCTACCATGCACACACATGTACTCTTCCCAGCGTTGCTGCTGAGCACGTGGTTTGGGTACTGCAGGCACACTGGCCTGCTTCCAGGACCTGGGACACCTTGTTCACATTGCACAGAAAGGCCTTGCAACATGCTGTTCTGCCTACAACACTCTTCTCCTCCCTTCTCAGCCCTTTACTCCCCTTTTGGCTTTCTACTCGAGCATCAGGAAAGCTTTCCCTAAGACAGGACCTTCTGTGACATGTATTCATAGAATCAAATATCTTTGCTTTGGGGCATTGTCTCACTGATGGGACCAGGTGGTTCATGTCTGCCACTCTCACTAGACTATAAACACAGAAGAGCAGATAGTCTGGTTTTGCTCACCTTTGTGTCCCCCAAAGCCTATGGTGCCTAGAACAAGAAGGCACTCAATAACTATCTGTTGAGTAAACGAGTCAAAGATAGCTTTGTTATCAAATGCAACTAAATGATTGCCTGTCTCAGAAGTTATGACAAAACTGGAAGGCAAAAAATAATACAATATTAAGCTTTTTTTTTTTTTTTGTCTCAGTTAAAAGCACACATACAGAGCTCACCGAATTTGGCTCTGTTTTATGCCCAAAGGAAATGGCAACATATTTTTAAAAACTGTTATTATACAGGCCACATTCATGGGTCAGAATGCAATAAATTTAGAAATTAACAAACAGGGAGCCAAAATAAGTCTATACTCCTGAAATATAAAAACACTTCTAAAGATCTGTTGGTTTAAAGAGGAAATAAACTACTTGGAACAGGACCACAATGAAAACAGCACACATCAAAGCCAATGGGATATGGCCAAAGCAATTTTCAGAAGAAAACTCTAGCCTTACATTTATTTATTAGAACATAAAAAATACTGAAAAGAAAAACAAAATGAAGCCAAAATAAGTGGTAAGAAATGAATTAATTGATATTGGAAAAGAAATTAATGAAATAGAGAAAAACTCAGCAAACTTGATCAGTAAAACTACAGGTTTGCTTAAGGCCAAAATTCATTTTGCTAGAACAATTAATAAAACAGAGAAAACAGTAGGTAATATTAGGCATGAAAAGGACAGATGTACACATATAAAGGGTGATTTTTAAAGGAAACGTTATGAAGAAATTTATGCCCATAAACTTGAGACCCGGATGAGATGGATGATTTTTTTGGGAAAATATAAATAATCAGAACTTGTCCAAGAAGTAGAAAACATTAAATGAATAACCATTAAAGAAATTAAACCATTAGTTAAAACTATACCTCCTTCCCACCCCAGCAAAAGGCATCAGTCTCAAAAGGCATATGTGCAAATTCTTCTTCTCAAGTACAGAAGAACAAATAATATGTTTATGAACTTTGGGATATAGAAGGCCCTCTTAAACAAATCATAAAAATAGCAAGCCATGAAAAGGTGTTCCTGGGTGGCTCAGTCAGTTAAGTGTCCAACTTTAGCTCAGGTCATGATTTCACAGTTTGTGAGTTTGAGACCTGCATCAGGCTCTGTGCTGACAGCTCAGAGCCTGGAGCCTACTTCGGATTCTGTGTCTCCTTTTCTCTCTGCCCCTCCCCTGCTCACACTCTGTTCTCCCTCTTTCTCTCTCTCTCAAAAATAAACATTAAAATTTTCTTAAAAGTTTAAAAAAATCTGTTAAAAAAAGATGAATGAATTCCACACAGCAAAACTAAAAACTTCTCTATGACAGAAGACACAATTAACAAAATTCAAAGTCAAGTTATGGTCTAAGAGAAAATATTTGAAGATGAATGTATATGCATATACATACACACATAGGCATATGTGTGTATGCAAAATTGTGTAACAAACAAATGAGTATTACCCTAGTGTTATGGACTGATTATGTCTCCTCCCCACCCCCATCTCACCCCCAGATTCATATGTTGAAGCCCTAACCCACAATGTGATAATATTTAGAGATAGGGCTTTTAGGAAGTAATTAAGGTTAAATAATCATAATCTAATAGGATTGGTGGTTTTATAAGAAGAAGAAGAGGGAAGTCTTTCATGTTTCATATCCAAGCACCAAAACAGGCCCAAGTGGCTACAAAGTAACAAGACTTTGTAACCCAAGGGTAGAGCTTTCACTAGATGCCCACCTGGCAGGCAGCTTGGTTTTGGACCTTCCTGCCTCCAGAACTAAGAAAAACCAAATTTCTGTTGTTTAAGCCAGTCTATGGTATTTTGCTATGGCAGCCCAAGCTAATGTAGGCATTTGGTTATGTAAATCCATAAGAAAAAAAAAATGATAGAAAAGAAGTCAAGATATGAACAGGAAATTCACAGAATAGATATGGTCACTAAACATAAGAAAAAAATGCTTAGCAATACTAAAATCCGTTTATAAGAACCATCACATTGGCCAACTTTATAGAGTTGATAATCTTCTGAATTAACATGGGTGTGGGGAAATAAAGTATAAATTGTCAATAGTGACTTTGGAGGTAAATGGGACCATTTTAAAATATAATAATACCACAATTCCACTCCTTTGTATCCATTCCTGGAAGACACCAGCCACACACAATATGTTTATCAAAGCATTATTTCAGAGAGCGAAACTTCTTTTTTTAAATGTTTTTAACATGTATTCATTTTTGAGAGACAGAGAGACAGAGCACAAGTGGGGGAGGGGCAGAGAGCATGAAAGACAGAGAATCCGAAGCAGGCTCCAGGCTCTGAGCTGTCAGCACAGAGCCCGACGCGGAGCCCAAACCCATGAACCGTGAGATCATGACCTGAGCCGAAGTCGGACACTTAGCCCATTGAGCCACCCAGGTGCCCTGAGAGAGCAAAACCCTTAAAGGATAAGGTGATGGCACTGGCAGTGTGGTCAACCAGAGAGAGGCTGAACCCAGAAGGGGCTGAGAATTGAGCTGCCGAGAATGCCAGAGAGGTTGTTGTATTGAGGCATGGTTGTTCCTGAGAGAGGGCTGCAAAGCCGACTGCCTGAGTCACCAACTGGCCACAGCACCCACAGGGATGCAGCTGAAATTGAATCAGGCTGGTGGCACTAGGAGTGCTGCCTAAACCCAGAAAAGTAAATGACTAGTTACCAGCCTCAGGCTTCAGCTGCCCGTGCCTGTGGGGCAAGAAGTAAACAGGTGGACAAGAGGCATCACCCTGGAGACGAGAGGAGGGATAGGACATGGCCCCAAGGACTCTGGCTCTTCCATTTGTCCAGGAAGCACTAAAAGCCATATCATTCCCCCTTATATCCAGAGACCATCTTAGAAGAAGGGCAGGACTAAGATACAGAGCATTTTATCCAAGAAAAATAGCGCACCATCTAGAAAGGAGCTGTTGGAATGATCAGATTAGACTACACTTTAAATCAGATAGAACCAAGCAAATCTTTCCTCCTACCCACCAATGGATACGATTTGGTGAGAAAACCAGATCAGCATGGAAATGAAATTTTTCTTTGAGTATCTGAGTTATGAAATGCATGCATTTTGTGCTGTCTTCTGCTTTTTATTTTCTTTCATGAAAGTACACAATGAAATCTCAAAGTTCCCAAAGAGAAGGCATTAAAATGTTTCAATAAGCAAAATGTTGATTTCATAAAAACAAATGACAGAAAGCTCTTGCATTTCGAAAGTAACCTCCAAAGACTGTGATGACCTCTCATTTCAAGAGCCACACCTCAAGAGGGAAGTGAGCAACAGGTGTGGGGACTGGAAAGCCCTGAGGATTCCCAGGAGGCCAGTCTTGGCCTGTTCCAGGGAGAGTAGGGATTTTTGTGTTGATTCCAGTACTCCTTGTGGTGATGATTAGTGCAGTATTGATCTTATTAGCTAAAGAGAAGAGAAGTGAATTTCGGAAAGAGCCTGAATGACTTCCACCCTGATTGGAATAAGATAACAATAATAATTAGCATCACGATTAGTATATATCTTGCATACTTTATCATGCTGAATGTTCACGATAATATTATAAATAACTATTATTATTATCTCCCATTTTACAGATGGGGAAGCAGAGGCTTAGAGAGGGATTGTCTGTAAATATGACTACCAATTTCCCCATCCCACTATGCATATGGCCCTCGTCCCACCAAGTGTTGCCTCTCTACAGTATTTCCCTTTCCCTTGAGTTTCAGCTGGGCATGACTGCTTTGTACAAACTAGATTGGAGATGATGCTGGGCCCATTCTGGTCTATGTTGTAAGATGACTGGCAATTCTCATTTTTGTTCTCTCGAAAGCCAGTTGCCATGTAAAGAAGTCTCACTAACCTGTTGAGAGAGACCTCACAGAAAAGGAGGTCCAGTTTTTACGAGAGACTAAAAAAAGAGAGAAAGGTTCAGCCAGTCCTCAGTGATTCTAGCCCTCCCTACTGAGAAGCCAGACATGTGAGTGAGGCCTTCTTGGTTATCTGAACCCTAGCCAAGCTCACTGATGAATGCAGCCATGTGAATGACCCCAGTGGACACCATGTGGGGTACAAGAATTGACTCAGCAGACTCACAGAATTGTAATGAATAATGAAATGGTTATTGTTTCAAGCCACTAAGTTTCAGAGTGTGTTGTTATACAGCAATAAATATCCAAAACAAGAGGTTAGAACTTCACCGAAGGTCATATGCCTCACAAGTGGCAGAGCCAGGACTTGAGGCCACATCTTTCTGACTCCATTGCCCAAGCTCTTAACGGCTGAGTGACACTAAACCGGAAGCTGCATGACCAAAGGTCATACATCATTAAAGATATGGAGATTATTGGCAGAGGTCTGCTCAATCACAGTTCATGAGAGCTGAGGAAAGAATGAGGAGGAGAAAAAGGACACACTAACCATGGAAATGAGCTTCTAGAAGTTAGAAAAAAGGACTTTTATTCATCAAGGATTTATTGAGCATCTATGATGCTTGAGGCAATTCTCTAATTGCTCTGGGGGGATTCCAAAGTGAATGCACTTGATCTCAAGAAGATATCAACTTAATTAGGGAGAAGAAAAGTGAATAAAAATAACACTATTACATGTAAAATGGTGCAGCAACTATTGAAAACAGTCTGTTGGTTCCTTGAAAAATTAAAAATAGAATTAACATATGATCCAGCGATCACTACTTCAAGCAAAAGAATTGTTCAAATAGGTATCTGTACACACATGTTCGTGGCAACGTTATTCAGTAACCAGGTGGAGGTGACCCAAGCGTCCATCAAAAGATGAACAGATAAACAAAATGCACTATATGCATACAATGTCATATTATTCAGCCCTAAAAAAGAAGGAAATTCTGACACATTCCACAGCATTGGATGGACCTTAAGGACATTAGGCTAAGTGAATTATGCCAGTCATAAAGGGAGAAATACTGTAAGATTTTGCTTACATGGGATATCTAGAGTAGTCAAATTCATAGAGACAGAAATCAGAATGGTGGTTGGGGGCTGGGGAGAGGAGGAAATGGGGAGTTATTGTTTAATGAGTACCAAGTTACAGTTTGGGAAGATGAAAAAAGTTTTGGAAATGGATGATGTTGATGGTTGCAAAACAGCATGAATGCACTTAATGCCACAGAACTGGACACTTTGGAAAGGTTAAAATGGTAAATTTTATGTTATGTATATGTTACCACAATGAAAAAAGAAATGAATTATTTAATATAAAAACATGTAACACTACAAGGCAGAGAGTGGTAAAGGGATAAATACTGGCAGGGAGAAGAGAAGCTCCCTATAAGGAGGGCTCCTTATAGGCCAGGAGCTGCACTAGCTTCCTCCCTACTTGGTGTCTTCCCAATTGCCCAGGGAAGTGACAGCATTATACCTCCCGCTCTCAGGAAGTAAGTTTATAGATTTAATTGCCCATGCAATGTGTCTTATAAACACAATTTACCACAATGTTACAAAAGTGTTCAAAAGTTTTAACAGAGTTAGTGTGACAGATCCAGAATGTGTATCTGAGGAAAGGTGGAGATGTTGGGGGGGGGGGGGGGGGGGGGGGAGGCGGGGGGGGGGAGGGAGTGAGGGGGGAAGGGGAAGGGTGCAGAGATGAGTTTCTTTTTTTTTTTTTAATATTTACAAATTAGTTCTATAGAGGAAAATGCACTGATTTTTTTTTTAAAGCTAATATTTTTTAGTTACAAACAGAGAGGGAGGGAGGCAAACCATAAGAGACTCTTAAATACAGAAAACAAACAGAGGGTTAATGAGGACAGGGTGGGGGAGAGGGGAAAATGGGTGATGGGCATTGAGGAGGGCACCTGTTGGGATGAGCACTGGGTGTTGTATGTAAGTGATAAATCACGGGAATTTACCCCCCAAACCAAGAGCACACTGCATACACTGTGTGTTAGCCAACTTGACAATAGATTGTATTAAAAAACAAAAATTAAAAAATTAAAAAATTTCATTATTTTTATTACAAAAATAGTAAACAATTATGCAGAACATAAAAAAAATTAAGGTGAGAGAAGAAAATAAAAGCTCTGCATGGTTTCACCCCCAGGGATGTTGTTAATTTCAATATCTATCCTCCCAGGATTTTTCTCTGACTATATAGGTATTCCCTCAAATTGAAAACATAAACCACGTGTACTTTTATGTCCTGACCTTTAAATATTAATGTATAAGGGAAACATTTTTCCCACATCACTAAGTATTCTTTAAAGCTTGATTTGTGGGGCACCTGGGTTGCTCAGTCAGTTAAGCATTCAGCTCTGATTTCGGCTCAGGTCATGACCTCACGGGATCATGAGATTGAGCTCTGCACCAGATTCTGTGCTGACAGCATGGAGCCTGCTTGGGGTTCTTGCTCTCCCTCTCTCTGTTCCCCCTCCCCACCCCACTTGCACACACACTCTCTCTCTCTCAAAATAAATAAACTTTTAAGAAATAAAAATAACAAAACTTGATTTGTTATGATTTGCAATAATTTTCGGTCACATAGGCACAAAAATCAAACCTCTCTTATTCAACATTTAGAGGGTTTGCATTTTTTCTCTTTTAAGTGACACTGCAATTACCACTCATCTATTATAAATCTTTACACCATATATCTGATTATTTCCTTAGAATAATTCCTAGAATTACACCAAATGTTTTGATGCCACTGTCAGAAACAAAAACAAAAACAAAAAAACAAAAAAATTGGTCCAGAGAGAACTCTAGTTTTGAGCCAGGATGGTAAGTCTACTATTTTATATAAAGATGCATCTTTGGATTATGCTCTTAAAAATTATCTGTGCCTCTCTTGCCTCTGATAGTTCAGATACATTTATGCATAATTTATTTATAGTTCAGCTAAGGAAGTAATGTCTGTACAGTTCAGACCAGTAAATCAGTCTGTATGGTTTCATCTTGGCACGTCACATCACTTGGCACGTGACAGGTATTCAATAAAAATTTGTCGAATGAATGTCTGTTAAATGAAATCTTTCATAAATAAAGATACTTTCAGCATGAACGTGGGGACCTAAAATTGAAACTGAGAAATTACAGTGCTTTCACTCCAGCGTACGAGTCACAGGCCCAGATGGCTCTGTGCAGGATTTGTGGAGAAGCACCGCTCTGTAATGACTGCAGCCTGGGGGAGCGGTCTCCACGGAGTTGGAGCGAGTCTTCTGGTGTAGGGTCTAACAAAGCAGCTGCTCTCTCAGCCGCTGGAGAGGGAGTGCCGAGCTCCTCTGGCGAGGAGCAGCGTGGGTGGCCACAGTTTCTCGGCCCTCCTCCAGTTGTGCGCAGACAGCCTACGTTACTCCTGTCTCTTTTGTGTCACCAGAGCCCAGGGGATAGCAAGAAGTCTGCCCAGGAGAGTGTAAAACCATGCTTTTACTGGAAGAATTTTCAGAATGGCAACATCCATGGGGATGACTGGAGATTTCAGAAAAGATACCCAGAAACAGCACAATATGAAACAAAAAGGTCCTCTGAGATTTGGCACCCTAAGACATTTACTTCTGTCCCTCAAAGAAGGCTCTGTTTTCTAGAAGCCACTTCCACACAGAACCTCAACACAGATGCTCGTCAGAGTTTACAGAGCTGACTTCCATGAGGAAGTTTTCTGATCTACACTTGGACATGAGATTGTGACCAGGAAGCACTGTGTGGAGCAGAGGAGGCTACAATGAGTGGTGGAAAGAAAGAGGCAGTGAGGGTCAGTGGAACCTGAGACTCAGTTTTGAGCCTTTCTGAGTGACCTGGGTCAGGTCCCTCTACTCATTCATTCATTCAATAAACATTTGAATGTGCTATGTGCTAGAGCATTACCATCAAAGAGAAATATAAAGTAAGTCACACGTGTGATTTAATTTTTTCTAGAAATGACTTTTAAAAAGTAAAATGAAACAGGTGACATTAATTTTAATATATTTTATTAAGCCCAATATGTTCGAAATATGGCCACTGCACCATGTAATCAATATAAAAAATTATTGGGGCACCTGGGTGGCTCAGTCTGTTAAGCTTTGGACTCTTGATTTCGGCTCAGGTCATGATCTCATGCTTTGTGAGATCGAGCCCCATGTCAGGCTCTGCACACCTGCTTGGGATTCTCTCTCTCCCTCTCTCTCTGCACCTTCCCTGCTTGTGTTCTCTCTTTTCCTCTCAAAAAAAATATTAAAAATTGTTTATGAGATTTTTTTACGTTCTTTTTTCCATATCAAGTCTTCAAAATCCCATGTATGTTTTACATTTAATGGCCTGTCTCACTTCAGATACTAAGTTTTCATTGGAAATAGTCAACCTGTATTTAGATTTCATAAACTTTGTAGATGGAAAAGTAGACTCACATACCTGAATTGTTCCAAGCATGCTTAGATGTTTCCCAATAACTGAATTCGATTTTAAACTTAAATTCACTAAAATTTAATATAATTAGAAATTCAGTTGCTCAGTCTCATTTGTCACATTTCAAATGCTTAGTCACTATAAGTGTGGCTAGTGACTACTGCATTGAAATGCATAATTCTATAGTTTAGGATGCAGACTTGCTTAAGACATTGAACTCTGTCCTCTAGATTTTAATCCAGTGGGGAATTTGGACCAAGAAGCTAATAATTAGAACGTAAGAAGCCTTGTTATCTAAAGCAGTTGGGTCTAGAGATTCATTTTTAGCCAGTTTAGTTAGGAAGAATGGTGAAAAGTGTACCTAACTTTAATGTTTTTTAAACTTAAAACCTATACATCCCCAAAGGCAAGGAAATTAAAAGCAAAAATGAACTATTGGGACCTCATGAAGATAAAAAGCTTCTGTACAGCAAAGAAAACCACCAACAAAACTAAAAGGCAACCAACGGAATGGGAAGATATTTGCAAATGACATATCAGACAAAGGGCTAGTATCCAAAATCTATAAAGAGCTCACCAAACTCCACACCCGAAAAACAAATAATCCAGTGAAGAAATGGGCAGAAAACATGAATAGACACTTCTCTAAAGAAGACATCCGGATGGCCAACAGGCACATGAAAAGATGCTCAACGTCGCTCCTCATCAGGGAAATACAAATCAAAACCACACTCAGATATCACCTCACGCCAGTCAGAGTGGCCAAAATGAACAAATCAGGAGACTATAGATGCTGGAGAGGATGTGGAGAAACGGGAACCCTCTTGCACTGTTGGTGGGAATGCAAACTGGTGTAGCCACTCTGGAAAACAGTGTGGAGGTTCCTCAAAAAATTAAAAATAGATCTACCCTATGACCCAGCAATAGCAGTGCTAGGAATTGACCCAAGGGATACAGGAGTGCTGATGCATAGGGGCACTTGTACCCCAATGTTTATAGCAGCACTCTCAACAATAGCCAAATTATGGAAAGAGCCTAAATGTCCATCAACTGATGAATGGATAAAGAAATTGTGGTTTATATACACAGTGGAATACTACGTGGCAATGAGAAAAAATGAAATATGGCCTTTTGTAGCAACATGGATGGAACTGGAGAGTGTTATGCTAAGTGAAATAGGTCATACAGAGAAAGACAGATACCATATGTTTTCACCCTTATGTGGATCCTGAGAAACTTAACAGAAGACCATGGGTGAGGGGAAGGGGGGAAAAAAAGTTACAGAGAGGGAAGGAAGCAAAACATAAGAGACTCTTAAAAGCTGAGAATAAACTGAGGGTTGATGGGGGGTGGGAGGGAGGGGAAAGTGGGTGATGGGCATTGAGGAGGGCATCTGTTGGGATGAGCACTGGGTGTTGTATGGAAACCAATTTGACAATAAATTTTATATTAAAAAAAACTTAAAACCTATAAAAGTACATTCATTCACTAATTTATAGGGTATAGACAGGGGTTTTTTCTGAATAAGGGTTTACTGACTGGAGTTTTCAGTTACCTCTCTTGCATAAGTCAGATTCATTTTGCAAGAACAATAATTTTCAAGCATTGGGGGAAAAAATCAGAGTTGTAAATGAAGACTAAGGTCAGAGGCTGGTTATAGCAAAGGAGGAAGCTGGCTGTAGCCACTGGAGAAGCCACATGGGCAGGGACCTTTAGCACTGGTGAATGTGGCAAGACAATGTTCACTGTCTCCTCATCCATCATCCCCATTCTCTCCTCTGCCAAAGAGAACTCTGGTTTTATTCAGAAAGTAAGTAGAGATCCCTTGACCTCATGGAAGCTGGACGTCTACCCCAGACTGAGGGGATGACTCATGAAGGGCTTAAATCTTTGCCAGTAATTCGCTAGAGGTAAGCATATGATTCAGTTCTGGCCAATGAGACTTCAGGGAAAAGCTGCTGGAGAGCTTGTCAAAGATGTTTCTTCTTAGATGGGAAGACAGCCTCAGGAGGAGAATGTCCTTGGCTCTCACCCTTTCTTCATGCTTGAAATGCATTGCTGTGCAAATTGCAGTCGCCATCTTGTGACTATGGGGAAATTAGCCTGAGGGCATGCAAAAAAAACAGGGTAAAGGAAATATCTTGCCCTTCCCCCTCCCCCCCCCCCCAGGATATGTGTGCGTAGTTATAGTAACCATGGACTCCGTGTTTTGTGAAATAATTAAGCTTCTTCATTGATTAAGCCACCATTATCAAGCTTTTATTTTGGAAGGTGAATGCATCCTAAACCCATATTTTTTTTTCTCTAGGTCACAGAATATACCTTCCAGATAGGTACCATGATAAAGATACTATACAGCATCTGAAACACACAATGACTCAACAACCAGAAACCAGACATTTGTCATTGAATCTTCTTATTTTCTCTCATTGGGAAAACAACAAAGATGCCCTTTGTTGATTTCAACTTGAGACAGCTCTTCCACAGTTGGTCATATATAACGAGAACTCAGTGAACCATCACTAAGCATGATTCCTCTTTTCCTTTACAATCTTACCTAGTCATCAAGGTCCCTTGAGGTCTACCTTCTCCATGAATGCTCTGTGATTCCCTCTAGCCCCCAGGGATGCTTCCTCATGAGGACACATAGTACTTACTTGGTACTTCATCATTTTCTCTTGTAGCACCTTTTGTTTCTTTATCCTAACTTCACTTTTTATGTGTTTAACTATCTGGAGGGCATGTACTATGTGTTATAATTCTTTTTATCTTCCATGGCATCTACCACCAGGTAGGCACTTGGGTGTATTCAGAATGTCTCTAAAATAGGTCAGTGAAGCAATGAAAAAATAGGCCAGCTATTCTCACTCTTTTGATCATGGAGTGGTATTTACCTTGAATAGTTTCAGCCAGCTGCGAATTGGTGATCTGGATTATTGTTACCGCATTTTATAAGATCGGATTCTTACACAGATTCTTATGTTCAGTGCCAATATCTAACTCAATATTTTCCCCCCAATTCTTAAGACTTTTACCAGTTTTGGATTCATGATATTTTTAACCATTTGACTGATGCTCTCATTTCCCCCCAAGATATCTTATTTATTTATTTAAAAAAAATTTTTTTTATTAGTTTTCTTTATTTTTGAGAGGCAGAAAGAGACAGAGCACGTGTGGGGAAGGGGCAGAGAGAGAAGGGGACACAGAACCGGAAGCAGGCTCCAGGCTCTGAGCTGTCAGCACAGAGCCTGATGCAGGGCCCAAACTCACCAACTGTGAGATCATGACCTAAGCTGAAGTCGGACGCTCAACTGACTGAGCCATCCAGGTGCCCCACCCCCAGATTTCTTTTACTCAGATTGCAAAGAACTTATTCTGAACCACTTTCTGTTCCTTTCTTGAAGATCATTTCTTCTCACATTTCTACCACCCAGGGACAAGAATCCTTCAGACACTCATTGTGACCTATGTGCCACCACCCCTCCATCCCCCAAACTGGACAGCCTCTGAAGGCCTGGATGGAGAGAAGAAGCCAGACTGTAGTGTCTAGAGTTGGTACAAAATGGGACCAAAACTAGTGTGGGGTGTTCTGCCTGGGGCAGCCAAGAACTGAAACAGCCTGGATCCCCAGGGAGTGCTAGCAGTACAAACACAGGAAGCCAGGGGCCAACACCAGTTTCTAGAGGTAAACAGAAAGTATAAAGGTCAGCAGCTCTGCAGAAGCTGGAATGAGGTGGGAGGAGGCTGGAATAGGAGCTGGGAGGGTCCCGGGCCTTTCCAAGAAGATCCTGGAGTAGCCTCACTTCGCATTATCAGTTAGAAGACACATGGCACACGAAAATGTTGCCCTGGTGCACACCAAAGAAAGAACAAAAAGACACTTCCTTTTGCATCTTTTTCAATTCCCAGCCCCACATCTTTATAGTTAATTTTGTCAGGCTATTCTATTTATTAAACAAAGTTAATTCCCTCCATATCCTCTGAGGACTGGGTTGTCCTAGAGTCAGCAGGCCACTTGCCAGGCTGCCTGCACATTTGCATTTGAAGGGCACTGTCACTTTGGACACTTCCAAGGACTCCAGGAGGATGGTGGTTTCCCTAGGCTGCCTGCTTTCTGGAGTGCCTCTAACATGCCTGGTCTCAACAGGAAATAGACAAGGAGAAAGAAAGAAAGAACGAAAGAAAGAAAGAAAGAGAGAGAGAGAAAGAAAGAGAGAGAGAGAGAAAGAAAGAAAGAAAGAAGAAAGGAAGGAAGGAAGGAAGGAAGGAAGGAAGGAAGGAAGAAAGAAAGGCAATAAAATCTGGACAGCAAAATGCTAGTGTAAGAGGCTACTTAGAAAAACAAACAGATCTATATCTAGTCCTAGAACAGCAGCAATGTCCAGAGGGCAGCCAAAAGCCCAGTGGAGCAAGTAAAAGATAACAGACAGCAAGCAGCAGGCAGCAACTGACAGATCTCTCAGAGCAAGCAGGAGGCAGTCTGAGCAATTACACAGGGATGAAGCTGAGACCCACAGAGCAATGAAAAGAGATGGAACAATGCCAGCAAAGACTTAGGGGTAACCGGGGGCATCAGAGGGAAATATGAAAAAAGCTTCGTATTTGCCATAGATTCCAGATAAAGAAAGTTCCAGATCAAAAAGATAGATTGGGTCATCTAGGAGGAAGGGAGGAGGATGGGAATGAATTTTTCAGTACAATTGCTTAGAAAACGTCTAATTTTTTTTTTCCTTTTTACAAAGATGAGCTCAAAATGAGATCATTGGAGACATTGTCACTGCAGCCCACAGCTGTCATAGTAAAGTAGGAAGGGCAAGGCTTTCTGGAACTTCCAGGCTTACCTAGACTCATTAGGGGTCTCCCTGAGGTCTTAGAAATCTGTTCCTCGTGGCCCTGGACTGGGCTGGCTGCTGCAGTGACAGAACAATGAGGCAGGTTCAAGAAAGAATTCTGGTTCCTGAGTGCAATCTGGAAGACCTTGATTTATAAGGCAAGTTTTCACTGGCTGGAAAGACCATCAGTCTAGGCATAGAGTTGCTCTCCAGGGGGCATTGTGATTGCTTTGATGGGATAAGATAAGGGTGTCCATGTATAGGACAGTAACTCTCCTTATTTGTACCAAGAAACCTCTGTGAAGCCATGGAATTGTTTAGGTATGCAATGCTCAGCACTTCTTTGGCATTTAGCCTCCCTCCCCTCCCTTGACCTTCTGCCACATCCTCTGGCCCATTTCCAATCCTGGATCATTTCCATGATCCACTTTCTCCACGCTGCCCTGGAGCCCCCAAGCCCACCATGCGACATAGTCTGCCAGGTGCCATCTGACTGAGTGCTTACAGACACCTTGCTGGCCTTCTAACGATTTCTCATCTATTTTTTTAAAAAAAATTTTTAATGTTTTTATTATTTTTGAGAGAGAGACAGAGTACAAGTGGGAAGGGGTAGAGAGAGAAGGATACACAGAATCTGAAGCAGGATCCAGGCTCTGAGATGTCGGCACAGAGCCCGATGCGGGGCTCGCACTCGTGAGCCACGAGATCGTGACTTGAGCTGAAGTCGGACGCTTAACCAACTGAGCCACCCAGGTGCCCCATTCTCATCCATTTCTGAGTACACTGAGAAATACTATATGATTCTGCTTATCTGTGGTACTTTGAGCAGTCAAATTCATAGAGACAGAAAGTAAAAAAGTGGGTGCCAGGGGCTGGGAAAAGGGGGAATGGAGAGTTATGGTCTAATGGCTTTTGAGTTTTAGTTTTGCAAGAGGAAAAAAGTTCTGGAGTGATTGGTTGTGATGGATGAACAACAGTGTGAATGTACTCAATGCCACAGAGCTGTAGACTTAAAAATGGTTACAATGGAAAAAATGGTTAAAATGGTAAACTTCTTATTATGTATATTTTACAGCAATTTTAAAAAAATAAATTTAAGGGCGCCTGGGTGGCTCAGTCAGTCAAGCATCCAACTCTTGATTTTGGCTCTGGTCACGATCTCACGGTTGTGGGATCAAGCCCTGCACTGGGCTCTGCATTGGTGGTGCAGAGCCTGCTTGGGATTCTCTCTCTCTCCCTCTCTCTCTGCCCCTCCCCCAGGCATGCTCTCTCTCCATATAAAGAAATAAGCTTAAAAAAAAGGTTAAAATTAACAATAAATAAATTAACAAATTTAATAAAAAGGAGGATGCCCCTTCTCCACCCCAGATTACTCCATCAGAATCTCCAGAGTGGAGACTATTTTTCATTCGTCCAACAGAGAGCGGCTCTGCACCAGGCACTGAGCGAGGGGCTGGGGACGCTGACCTGAAGCACGTACCCACACCCCCCTCCCCCTTGCAGAGCTCATAGCTCCGTGAATGGAACTGGTCCTTTTCATGCAGTTGCAGGAGGGGGAAATGCAGAGTGTGTATGGGAAATGAGAGGGCCGTTCTCAACCCTGGGGTCAGAAGGGAGAAGAGAAGTGGGCAGCACTGAGTTATCTCTACCTGCTTACAGCCCTCTGCTGTTTCACCCACTCCGTGCACCTGGAGTGTCGGCTTCCACTACTGAAACATTTGGTGGGTTTAAATGCCCCCACCCCTCATGTACACACTCATGTTTTTGGAGGTTTATAGTGAGTTTTTTTTTTTTTTTACTGTATGTATTTCTTATTATAAAATCCTAATATCAAAACTACTATGAAAGAAAAAACACTGCTAATTAAACTAGGACTTGATGTTTAAAAAATCTTGTAGTGTTTCTATTTTGCACTTACTGAAAGAATACATTTATAATTAGACATAGATTTTTAAAAATCATGCATTGATCTTGTGCAAGTAGTGAGTTCTTAATTGCTAAGCACTAGGGTGTACTCCGTGTGGCAGAGGTAATGGTGTGGTTTAGCCAGCCTTGTTCCATCTTCCTCTTCCAAGGCACTCAGGAGCAACTCTTTTCTCCTCCCTCCCTCCCTGTGAGGTGGGGGGTCATGTGCCTACGTTCTAGCCAATGGGGTGTGGGGAGAAGTGATGCAGGCCACTTCTAAGGCAGACCCTTAAACCCCCCAACCCCCGTGCTCCAGCTCCCTCCTCGCCTTTCTTGGCATCAAGGACAACTCCTGCTTGATAAGGACAAGCCACAGGGAAGGGTCTTCTGACCAGCACTGGTCTCACTGTGAGTGAAAAACAAACCTTTACCGGGTTAAACCAAATGAGAATTTGTTTTTTTGTTTTGTTTTGTTTTTTTCCTGTGGCAGCTGCTGGCTTTACATAGCTGAGGTGTTCTCCATTTCTGTTCATTCATTCAGTGAATGCTTTTCCAGCACTGACCATTGTGCCTGGAATGTAGCTGCGAGTGTTCTCACCACCCCCTGTTTTCTCTTCAGAATCCAGCTGGGGATCATCCTCCTGAGATTCGCTCTCTTTACATGGTGGTCACAAGGCTTTCTGCGGAGTGCCCTCTTACCTCCATGGCGTTTTTCATTCTCCTTCCGCACTCATAAAAAGAAAGGCATTTCCAAGCATTTCACCCTTGGTGTCTCTCCTTGTCTAACCCTGAGTGTCAGTGCAAGGGGAGGGAGTACCTTTGGAGAACCTGGTACCATGATGCAGATGTGACTCCTGTAAGAGGAGAGAGGAATGAAGGAGGATTGGGTAGGAATCGCCCCAGGCTGCCTGGCAGCTCTGAGAAACTTTCTTGGTCAGGCTGATGAGCTCCAGAGAAAAGAGTACCTGTTTGAGGACTCCCCCGCTGGGCAAGAATGAGCTGGCTCTAGTACCTTTTACCTTTGCTGTGCTCTGACACTGGCCAGGAGCAACCAGGGGAGCGTCAGCTCAGCAAGAAGGCAGCATGGATCCTGGAGGGGCAGCAGCTGGAGGCTGTCAGCTCCTGTAATCCTCACATCTGGTTCTCTGGAGGAAGATCCAAGGGTGCGGTCTTCTGGCTGCCACATCCATCTCCTTCCTATCTCTTGTTCACACTGTTTCTCCTCTGAGAGGCTCCAGCACACCCACAGTTCCAGCGTGTCCACTTCCACTTGACATTCTGGGAGGGTTAAGTGGGAGACAGACCATCTGGGAGAGTGTACTTGGGATCCGCGGTTCAGTTCAAACTTTTCCTTCTTTGTGAAGACATTCTCCCCCAAGTACCCCCACCCTGTAGCACTTGTGCTCCCACCACTGTCTCTGCACTTGCCAGATTCGGTTTGTTTTTTTAAATCTATTTTCCCTAATGGTTGTGAGCATTACTACACATATTTGTCTCTGCAGCCCTGTAGCTTGATGCTGTATGAGACATACGGTAGGTCCTCAGTTGTTGGTTGGACGAATTAATTATACAGAACTAACTGTTGGGCTGACAATATAAGGTGTGGAAAAGTGAACAAGCTAGGAGCAAAGAAACCGTTCAAGTCCTAGCTCCAACACTTACTAGCATTGTGAACTTGGGCAAGTTAGTTAACATCTTTGACCTTTATTGTCTTGTCGATAAACAAGGAAGTGACTTTAATTAAGTTATCCACTTTAATGCAAGCATTCACATGCGCTAGCTCAATGGCAGTTACCTGCACACCCCAATGACAAGGTTATTGTGAACATCAGCAAAAGCCTTAGATGTGAAGGCACTAGGCAAACTCTAAAGCTCTGTGTAAGACTTGAAATCTTTACCACCTTTGTGCACACAAATCCCAAATATTTAGTTCTATGCTAGCTTTTGTCCCGAGTTCCAGGCTGGCACGTCCAGTCAAAGACTCCCTTTGTTCACAACAAACTTGTAGGCAAATGTCTTATTTCAGTATTTATTTCTCTCTAAATCAGGCTCTATCCATCTTTTCTGGCCTCATCGTACACTGCTTCCCCATAAGACACACACTTTGCAGGGGTCAAAAAGGCCGAGTTCCGCGAGCAAACCTGAGCAACCCAGACTGTGAACTTTGGCTGACGATTGCCCTCTGCTTTGGGAAGCCTTCATTCCTCCCTGCCTACAGAGATCTTGCCACACTTAAAATCCAATCTCAGACCCCACGGCCAGAAGTCTTTTGTGTCTACTGCCATCAAAGTGACCTCTCTCTCTCTCTCTCTCTTTTTAAAATGTTTATTTATTTGTTTTTGAGAGAGAGACAGAGAGACAGCGTGCGTGCACACACTGTCAGCACAGAGCCCAACGCTGGGCTCAAATTCACGAACCGTGAGATAATGACGTGAGTCGAAATCAAGAGTCAGAGCTTAATCGACTGAGCCACCCAGGTGTCCCCAAAGTGATCTCTCTTTAGGTCTTACTTCTACTACTTCTATTGGCAATACGGCCAGTACTACTAATACCACTCCTATTACTAACATTTAGTTAAAAGGCTTCCTGGGTTTCTGTCCCTTGATTCTACCACGTACTAACTGTGTGACCTTGGGAAAGTTAATCTCTCTGTATTTTAGTTTTCTCATCTGTAAAATGGACATTGATTCTCCCACCTCACAGGGCTCTTATGAAAAACAAATGAAATTATACAGGTAATCAACTTAGCATTGTTATCGTACAATTCCCATGATGACCCCAAGAAGTAGGTGTTGCTGTGGTCTCTGTTTTACAGAGGAGAGAACAGCTGTCTGCACTTTGATGTGGTGATTAACTCACAAGATATCTTCATGTGGCAGGCTCAACTTTATTGAGTTCTGACTATGCTGTTACCATGCTAGTCAGTTTCCCTATAGTGCCTTATTTATTTCTTACAACAATCCACGCCCCCATTTTTTTATAAACGAGGAAAACAAGGACCTGGAAGTAAGGAAGTATTTTGCCTAAGGTTATAAATATAGTTAGCTTCTATAGATTTCAAATTCAAATCTAAATTCTGTACGTTGGTATTTTACCACACCATGTCCTTAATATGTATACGTCTTACCTACCAGATTGTAGGGGATCTCAGGGCAGTGTCTGTCAACACTCCTTACAAAAGCCTGTCTCCCAAGCCTGCACAAAGTGTTCAATAAATACATTTGGTTGGTTGATTAATCCATTCCACATGGAATGAATACCTCCAATCTCAGACAGAAACGTAAAGCACAAATTGTAAGTAGGAAATACTATTATAATATACCATAAATTATAGTATACACATTCATACATATATAGTATAATGTATATTACAGCATAGCACAGAGAGTGGGAGCAAAAGGAGCAATCAACTGATGTATTTAGTACACATCAAAACACCATGTACAGGGGCACCTGGCTGCCTCGGTCAGTTAAGCATTGGACTTCGGCTCAGGTCATAATCTCACGGTCCGTGAGTTTGAGACCTGGATCAGGCTCTGTGCTCAGAGCCTGGAGCCTGCTTCGGATTCTGTGTCTCCCTATCTCTCTCTGCCCTCCCCCACTCGTACTCTGTCTCTCTCTCTCTCTCTCTCTCAAAAGTAAACATTAAAACAACAACAACACCCTGTACACACGCCCAAAACAAAACTACGCAAGAAAACATTCTGTTTAGCAGTGGCCTAGCTGGAAACATTAGATTAGCAAGCAAAACTTTCAGAAGAGGCCTCTCTTGCCCTCCGTGGGTTGCAAAATGCTGTAAACAGATCTCTAGCAGTGTTTTCGACTGCAGATCCAGGACAAGGAGACTGCCAGGGAGACAGCTGCCTCCTCTGCTGACTCTTACTCATTACTGAGCACTTCTCCCTCCAGGCCTCAGCCACCGGAGTAAATAACCCTCCACCAGAGGAGGCACCCAGTGTAGCTGAAGTGTGAACGATGTAGAAGGATGGGCACTAAGCATACACCAGGCACTAAGCATACACTCCCTGATGGGATCCTCACTACTCGATCCAGATGGCCATTTTAAGCCCTGCCCTCAAATCTCCTACTCCTCCCCAGTTCCGCTGATGGCCTTCACCCACACTTCATTGAGAAAACTGGAACTTGGAGAAGGAAATTCCTTCATCTTCCCAGCACCAAGTTCCTAAGCCTAATGAATCTATACCCCTCTTCCCTTTATTCTCCCCTTACCATGGAGGAAGAAAACTTCCCACGACCAAAAGTGATCCCTCCTGTTGGCTCCAAAGTCCCTCCTATGGACTTCACTCCTTCTTTGTTCCTTCTTCCATCAAAATTCTCTCCCTCTTTAGTGAGTCAGTCTCATTGGCATAACAACATGCTCTAGGTCTCCTGCATTTACAAACAAACAAACAAAAGCCTTGCTATCACATTCTGTAGCTGCTGCCTTAATTCTCTAAGGTTTTTTGCATGTGTCCACATGTCTTCTCCCCTATTCATTCCAACCTATTATTTTTTTATTTTAACTTAATATACAGAGAGATTATTAGAAGGATCAGCAATATTCAAGGTTCTTATGGACACCTCTCATATTCAGTCTCCCTACATTTCCTCCAAAGTTAACCCTATCTGAATTTTGTTTTTATTATGCCCTTGGTTTTTCTTAATCAGACATACTGTAAAATAATTGAGATACAATAAAATGAACATAATTTAACAGTATAATTGGATGAATTTTGGTATAAATATATACCTTCATGTTCCCACCACTATAATTAAAATCTAGCACATTTCTTTCGGTCCCCAAAATTTCTTGCCCCTTTGTAGTCAGTCTCCACCAGCACCTTCAGCCCCTAACAACCAGTGATTTCTATAACTATAGTTTTACCTTTTCTAGAATTTTATATAAATGGAATCACATAATACAGTCTTTTGTGTTTGATTTCTTGCAGTTAATATAATACTTTTGAGAGTTATCCATGCTGTTATATATATTAATACTTCATGCCTTATGCTGAAGAGTAATCCATGTATGGATATGTCACAATGTGTTTATCCTTTCACCAGTTAAGGGACATTTGGGTTGTTTCCAGATCTCGGCTATTATTACTAAGAATGCTTTGCACATTTAGGTACAGGTCTTTGTTTAAATGTATGGGTTTTTTCTTTTTAAGTTTATGTATTTATTTTGAGAGAGAAAGCAAGTGGGGGAGAGGCAGAGAAAGAGGGAAAGAGAGAATCCCAAGCAGGCTCCACACTCAGCACACTCACCCACAGTTGTGGGGCTTGATCTCACAACTGTGAGATCATGACCTGAGCCAAAATCAAGATGCTCAACTTACCAAGCCACCCAGGCATCCCTGTAAATATAGGTCTTTATTTCTCTTGGGTAAATACCTGGGGAAGGGATTGCTGGTTCTATGGAAAGTGTACATTTAATTTTACGGAAACTGCCAAGCTTTTTCCTAAGTGGTTGCACCGTTTTTTCATCCTCCCACCCCCCCAGTAATATATGAGAGTTTCAGTTTCTTTATATTTTCCTTAACACTTGGTATGGTTGATCTTTTTAACTGTAGCCATTCTAGTGAGCATGTACTGGTATCTCATTATGGCTTTAATTTGCATTTCTCTCTTGACTAATGATGTTGAGCATCTTTTTATGTGTTTGTCATCCATATATTCTCTTTGGTGAAATATCTTTTCATATTGCTTTCTCATTTTTAAAATTAGGTGTTTGTCCTCTTATCAAGTTGTAAGAGTTCTTTATATGTTCTGGATTCAAGTCTTTTACCAGATACATGTTTTGCAAAGTTTTCTCCCAATTGGTGGATTGCATCTCCATTTTCTTAACTGTGTCTTTCAAAGAACAAATGATTTTAATTTTGATGAAAACCAGTTTATGAATTTTTTCTTTTACAGTTTATACTTTTTGTGATCTAGCAAAAAAAAACAAAAAAAAAGTTGTTACTCCAAAGTCACAAATATCTTCTCCTAAGACTTTTTATACTATGATTTTAATAGTTTTAGCTCTTATATTTAGGTCGATGATACATTCCAAGTTAGTTTTTGTGTGTGACATAAGGTAAGGGCCAATTGTTGTAGCACCATTTGTTAAAAAGACTCTCTTTTCCCTGTTGAAATATCTCAACACCCTTGTCAAAAATCAATTGACCATACACGAGTGGGTCTATTTCCGGAGTGGGTCTACTCTTTTCAGTTGATCTAGGTCAATAGGTGTTTCTCCTTATGCTAATATCACACTAGTTGTTCAGTAAGTTTTTGGGAGCCAGGTAAAGTAAGTTTCTTTTACTTTTTCAAGATTCTTTGGCTATTTTAGTTCCCTTGAATTTCCATATGAATCTTAGAATCAACTTGTCAATTTCTGTTAAAAAAGCCTGCTGGGAGGCTCTACTTGCCATAATGGTGGCATGAAGAAGAGGTAGAGAAATTCCCCTCGGTAGCAAATTAGTATAAAACTGAACAAAATTATTCACAACAACCATTTCATAGCACTGGAAAGTGACCAAAGACAGGC
Source organism: Lynx canadensis (assembly GCF_007474595.2). Taxonomy (NCBI): domain Eukaryota; kingdom Metazoa; phylum Chordata; class Mammalia; order Carnivora; family Felidae; genus Lynx; species Lynx canadensis. Next base: position 55,611,290 of record NC_044310.1, read on the forward strand.
AACAATATACAAATTTTTGTTCATGTGGATTCTACCATACCAAATAAAAAGAATGAGTTTGTGGCCTTCATGCTGGTCAGGGCACAGGAGGAGGCATTCCCATGGACCCACCCCCATGTCGAGGAGCAAAAACATACAGTTTTATCAGCTGGGTAAAGTGGTTGTCTTGGCTTGGGGGGGAAGACAGTGGGATAGCTAGTATGGAGAAAGTTTAGAAATAAGAGAGTTAAAGGAGGGCTGATATAAATAAAATTTCCACATAGTTCTGCATGTAGTATAGCGTGCTGTACTACATGTGCACCCCAAAGAACCCAGTGAAAATGGAAAGTCTGAGGATATTTGTGAATTCACTATACCTTTAAATGTGCTCCTCAACCTACACACAGCTCAGGAGAACGTGACGTCCTCACCGGCTTGAGGATCAAGTATAACCCGTACCCAGAGCTTTGACTTACCAATAAGCTATGTAGGCATAGGGTCGACCTTAGGGAGCCAAGCATCCTCCTCCAGGAAAAAACAGAACAAAACTGAGTAGAGACACCAATGGCTGCACACTCTGGAAAATGTAAGTTTTTACAATTTTTCGTGTGGAGAAGTCAGTTACCTACTGGCACAAAACCCAACAATCATAAGAAGAATAAAACAGACCCCCAAATCACTAAACAGATTGTTAACAATGTTTGCTTTTTAACCCAAAATATTATTAGATATACAGAGACCCATACACAGAAATAAAAACCAGTCTATGAAAACTGATTCCAATTGGCCCCAGGTGTTAGATTTAGCACAAAAAGTTTTCAAAGCAGCTGTTACAAGTATGTCTAAGGAGTTTTTAAAAATGTATATATTTAAATAATTAAGGGAAAATATACTAATAATGAGAGAACAAATAAGAACCAGAGAAGCAGATCCTATAAAAAAAAAAAAGATCCAAATGGAAATTCTAGAGCTCAGAAGTTGCATATTGAAATGAAAAATGTATTAGATGAACTCAGCAGAAGATTCGACCTGGCAGAGGAAAGTCAGTGAGCTTAATGAGTACTGGGTGTTGTATGGAAGCCAATTTGACAATAAATTACATTTTAAAAATAAATAAATAAAAATGGAAAAAAAGATAGATGAATAGAATTATAAATCTGAAGAACAGAGAGAAAAAAGATTTAAAAAAATGGACAGAATCTCATGAAACAGTTCATGCTACACGTAGTTGAAATCCCACAAAGGGAGGAAAAATAAAGTGGCAGGAAGCATATTTAAACGAATAAAGAATGAAAACAATGCAATTAATGGTCCACTCCTTTCTGTTTCTGACGAAACAATAGAAGCCAGAAAACATTGGAATGATAATTCAGATGTTAAAAGAAAAAAAACAAGAATTCTATGTCTAGACTATTTTTCAGAAATGAGGACAAAATAAAGACAATCCCAAACAAACAAACTGGTGAAATTTGTTGCCAGCATATCTGCACTATAAGAAGTGCTAGAGGAAGGGGCACCTGCGTGGCTCAGTGGGTTGAGTCAGACTTTTGCTCAGGTCATGATCTCATCGTTCATGAGTTTGAGCCCCATGTGGGGCTCTGTGCTGGCAGGTCAGAGCCTGGAGCCTGCTTCAGGTTCTGTGTCTCCCTTTCTCTCTGCCCCTCCCCTGCTTGTGCTCTGTCTCTCAAAAATGAATAAACGTTAAAAAAAATTTTTTTTTTTTAAAAGAAAGAAATGTTAGAGGAAGTCCACCAGGCTAACGGGAAATGACACCAGATGGTAGCTCATTCTCCCTTAGGAAGAAATGGAAAACACTGGAATTGGTAAATATGAGCATAAAGATGAAAGATTATACTTACTTATATATTTTTCCTTTTATTCTTTTAATTTCTTTAAGAGGTATATGAATCTTAAAGCACACATTATACACTGTATTATGAGGTTTACAGCATATCCAGGTGTAATAAATATGACAATAGCACAAAAGGAAGAGAAATGCTATTAGGCTACTGATAAATTCCTATATTTTAGCAGAAGTTTATCAGTATGTACTTAAGGTAGGTTGGTAGAAGTTAAAGATACATATTATAACCTTAGAGGAACGACTAAAAAAATAATGCAAAGAACTACAGCAATCAAGTTAACAGATGAATTTAAATGGAAGACAAAAAATAAGTTTTAAGCGCAAAAAGTAGTAAAGGACGAAGAGGGGAGTGGCAACAATAAAAAAGATGAGAGGGATAGAAAAAAAATAGCAAAACGGCCTACCTCATCCAACCATTTTGATAATTACATTTAATATGAGGCAGTAAACACTCCAAAATTCAGAGATTGCCAGACTGGATTTTAAAAAGCAAGATCCAGGGGTGCCTGGGTGGCTCAGTCAGTTAAGTGTCTGACTCTTGGTTTCGGCTCAGGTCATGAACTCACGATTCGTGATTTCGAGCCCCGTGTTGGGCTCTGCACCTGCAGCCAGCATGGAACCTGCTTGGGATTCTCTCTCTCTGCCCCTCTCCTGCTCTCTCTCTCTCTCAAAACAAATACATAAACATTAAAAAAATAGGGAGCAATATTCAATATATGTTTTCTGCCAGAGGTGTACTTTAAATGCAGTGACACAAATGCTATCCAATGTATTTTTCACTTCGGTTATTATATTTTTCACCTCCAGATGTTCCACTTGGGTCTTTTTCACATCTTTAAATTCTCTCTTCATTATTGCTATATTTTCTCCTACCTTTGAACACACACAACACATTTATAATAGCTGTTTTAATGTCCTTGTCTACTAGTTTAATTATCAATATCACCTCTATACCTGTTTCTGTTGATTGGTTTTGTCTAGGTTCCAGGTCATTATTTTCCTGCTTCTTTGCATGCCTCGCAGTTATTTATTTTTGGCAGATACTGGACATTATGAATTCATGTTGCTGGTTGCTAGATTTTCTTGTATTCCTTTAAATCATGTTTGTTTGTTTGTTTGTTTGTCTGTCTGTTTGTTTTTTCTGGCACACAGTTATTTAGTTCACACTTGGATCCTTTCAAGCTTGCTTTAAGCTTTGTTATTTTGGGTCCACCTCAGCCTTTAGTCAGATTTGAAGCCCACTGCTAAGGTGTTTGACTTCTAAGGTTCCTACCTGGTGCCACATATGCTATGAGATCTTTTCACTCTGACTTGTGGGTACAGGAGCTTTTCCGAGTCCTGTGTGAGACCCATTCCTTTCTAATGGGTATTTCCCTGACCTTGGGTAAGCCTGTCTCACTCAAGCATAGATACATACTCAGCCAAAAACATTAGGGTGACTCCTCTGCAGATCTCTGGAGCTTTTTCTTTTTCTTTCTTTTTTCTTTTTTCTTTTTTCTTTTTTAATTTACATCCAAGTCAGTTAGCATATTGTGCAATGATGATTTCAGGAGTAGATTCCAGTGATTCATCCCCTATGTATAATACCCAGTGCTCATCCCAACAAATATCCACCTTAATGCCCCTTGCCCATTTAGTCCATCCCCCTTCCCATCACACCTTCTGAAGTTCTCTTTCTACAAACTTCCCTCTTCTGCAGTATTCTGTCAGGCAAACTGTGGCTGCCTTGTTCTCCCTTCACTCCAGTCTCTGTTTACTCTAGTCAGCAAGATCACTGGCCTCTGGGTTCCTCCTTCCTATACTACCATCTAGAAACTCCTTCCAGGAGATAAGCTGGTATAATTACAGATCTCACCTTGTTTGTTTTCCTTCACTCAGGCATTACAGTCCTGCTCTGCTGTTGTTCAATTTCTAAAAAGCATTGTTTCATACAATTTTATACTTTCTTAGTTACAGTAAATTTACTCTCCATTCCAGTATCTTGGCTAGAAGCAGAAGGTTCAGTTTCCTTCCTTTTTAAAAATACTTTTACAATATAATATGTATCTACAAAAAATATTTTTAAAATGTTGGGTATTCTAAGATGATTTTAAATGCATAGTGGGGCGCCTGGGTGGCGCAGTCGGTTAAGCGTCCGACTTCAGCCAGGTCACGATCTCGCGGTCCGTGAGTTCGAGCCCCGCGTCAGGCTCTGGGCTGATGGCTCGGAGCCTGGAGCCTGTTTCTGATTCTGTGTCTCCCTCTCTCTCTGCCCCTCGCCCGTTCATGCTCTGTCTCTCTCTGTCCCAAAAATAAATAAACTTTGAAAAAAAAAAATTAAAAAAAATAAATAAATAAATGCATAGTAAATAACATCGTGAGTTGTTTTTTAATGGTTTGTTTTCTCCACTCAAAGTAATGTTTATAAGATTCATCTTTGTTGGTCCATGTAGCTTATTTTTGGTGCTGTATAACATTGCATTATGTGACCATACAAAAACTGACATCTCTTTTCTTCTGTCAGTGTTTGGATTGGTCTAATCTTGTGTTATCTTAGCGCTATTAGGATCATTCTTAAATGTGTCTTCTAGTAGACTCACGCAAGAATTGCTCTAGGATATATACCCAGAAGTGGAATTACTGGGTTTGAGCATAGTTAATATTCACTTTTTAGGAAGATGCCCTCCTTTTCAGTTTCCAATCTACTAGACTACATTTAGTTTCTCAACCCCTCTTTACCAACTCAGGGCCTTTGCACAAATAATTTCCCTGAAACACTTTACCCACTTGCCATTTACAAAGTTCACCCTTTGCAGTCTTTAGATGTCAGCCTAAATGTCACTTCTGCAGAGAGGCCTTGGCTGACCATCCACTAGAAAACAGGTTTCTCTCCTTCATTCACTATCATGGCATCCAGTTCATTTATTGCCTCTGTTCCTCCCTGGGCTGTAAGGTTCATGAGGGTAGAAACAGTGTCTATCTTGTTGAACATTATTTATATATAGTGCCTAGCTCAAGGCCTGGGATGTTTTTAAAGTTTTTAAAGTAGATATTTTTAAAAATGTTTTCTGGATGAATAAATACATAGGCAAACCAAGGCATTATCATCTTTTTATTATCTTTTTATTGTTTTATTACTATTTTATTATTTTTATTATCTTATTATTGTTTTACAAATAAGGATATTGAGACTCAGGAAAGATTATATAACATAGCAACATGATACAGATAGTGGCTGAAGAAGCCAGGATTTGACTGTAGGCATGTTTTTCTAGGCTTTCGATAATATATTTAAAATAACAGAATCTTCCAATAGTTGTGAAGGTCATCTCTTAATTTCTGGGACTCCTCCAACATTTAGTGTTCCAGAACTTTGGGGAACTTCTTTAGCAGGAACTAACTAGAATTCAACCACAGGCTATTGGGCATCTCTTACTCTGCACACTAAACATAGGTACTCTATAAATTATTGCCACCTCATAGAGGAGTTTGTATGGAGGGCGGGGGATAGGATTACGGGAATATATTTCACTTAATTAAACTTGAACTATTCCACTGATTTAAGATCAACCTTATCTGTGTTTAAAACATAAAGTAGAATAAGTTTCTATAAATTCCTTGAGTACACGAACCATATCCTTATATCAGCATGTCCTGGATGTCTAGCAGTGTATCTAACTAACAACAGGTACTCAAATACATATTAAATAAGTAAAAAGTGTCAGAAGCTGGGTCGTGAGAGGAAACACCATTTCACCTTAAAGGTAAATAATGCCACTGAGATTATATGCCCAATGTTTTCATATTATGAATGTGAATATATACATGCAGATACACGAATGAAGTAAAACAATAGCATTTCCTGAAGACTATTACAAAAAATAAGCATTGTAAGTTGTAATGAAATTAAGTTACATGATAAACTAGTATATCCTGGCAAAGAGGCCCCTTGGAGCTATGGAATTGTTGGTTGAATTCTCCCTTAGGGCAGACTTAACTACAACCACATACAACATACACTTACACACACACACACACACACACGCACACACACACACACACACACACATGCACGCACACACACACACCAGAAAAAGAAATCTAATAAATGCAATTCTGGTAGAGACATGAAAGCAAAACTAAAATCTAAGGGATAGCAACATAACGCCAGTTGTTCTTGTGTAAGGCTATATGGCATCATGGCTAAAAATAGGGGCATGAGCATCAATCTGGGTTCAAACCCAGCTCTGCCATTTAGTTCTATAAGAACTCAGCAAGTCCCTCAGCTTTACTTTTCTCATCTGAAAAGTGAGGACACTAACACCTGCTTCAAGGTTAAATGACATAATAGGAGTATTTAAACATGTTAAATGCATGTTACTGTCTACCACGCTGGCCTTTCCCTCTCCAATCCTATTCATGCATCCTTCACACCCCCACCGCTGGGAAGGAGTGTGCCCATACCTTCTTGACAGTTTTTCTACCTCCAGTGGAGCTGCTTTCCAAATTATTTTCCATAAAGTCATTATATCATATTGGTAATTTGAGTAACACACTTTAATGGTCAACTCATGGAACTGGGGACCTCTGTGTTTAGGACAGTACAGAAAGTATTTTTTCTATATACTTGCCATGGCCTCCTTTTTCTCCTCAAACAGTAGATTGTTGTGAAGTATCAGCCTAACTGGATCAATCTGCTATCCTAACAGTTCATGCCAAATGTATTAGAAACATAAACAATGTATTAATGCCCATTCTAAGGTACAAATACTATATCCTCATGATGACTGAACATAAAGGGTTCTTGAACAACAATTAGAACAAGAAAGACCTGGAGTAAGGTTTGAGAGCCAGAGAAATACCAGTCTTGCCGAGCACAGGGGAAAGAAGCAGAGTACACATGTGGTTGAATCCCAGCTCCATCCCATTATTTGTGATCCTTGAAGCCAGATATCTTTGTGAGCAGTAGTTCCTTTGTGTATAAAGTGAGAATAGACCTGCCTCTCAAATTTTCCGTGACAATTAAATGATACAATTTCTGCTAAATTGCTTTGCATAGTATGTGGCACAAGGTAGACTACAAAAAAAAAGAAAAAGAAAAAAAAAGTGGTTTCCTTCCCAAATCTCTTGAGTGTTCTAGAGTCCCAGTGGAAGGAAGCTTAAAAAAAATCCTTTCAGAGAGTAAGAGACAGCTGGATGGGAGTGGGAGAGTCTTGTCTGAGGCTCTGGAGGTCTTCCTGTTTTTACAAATTCATGAGTTATGGAGGCAGCAAATGGAGTAATAGCAAAGCAAGAGAAATTTCTCTCTCTTTGATTTTTCTTTGACTTGCATTCCTTGTCTTCCTAAAGTATCTTCCTCTGGGGTCTGCATTGTAGCTTAGATTCTTGTAGAAGAAAATATCCAGGTAACATGACCACATATATTAAGAATTGAGCCTTGAAGCTATGATAAAGGTATCACAGAGGCGTAAATCTTTAGTGGTTATGCATTTTCGTAAGGATTAGTAAATTCTGTGAAGCTTCATTTCTTCTTTCAACTGACAATTATTGAGTATTGATATATCCTGATTTATTAGGAACTATGCTAGATACTAGTGATATAGACATAACACTATTCAAGTTGTTTGCAGTTCAAATGCTTTCCTTTTACCCTCAACGCATGCAAACAAAGATATTTACACAAAGACAAAACTCTTCCATGCTGATCTATGAGCATTGTCAGCCTTTATAATGATAGGAAGTCAAAGGGGGGAAATTCCTAAAAGCTATAGACAAAACAATTAGACACATAAGAAAGAGTGAAATCACAGGAATAAAAGGCATAGCATAGGGAATATAGTCAATGGTATTGTGATAGTGTTCTGTGGTGACAGAAAGTAGGTACACTTTTGGTGAGCATAGCGTAAAGTATAATCTTGTCATATAGTTGAAATTAATGTAACCTTGTATGTCAAATATATTTCAATTAAAAAAACTTAAAAATTGTTTCCAATAAAGTGAAATTTTAATCTTGATATCTTCATTGATATTTTTAATCATATCTAGGCAGTATCTGAAATATCTGCTTTTCGTCTTTTTACTTATAATAATATCAATTATCGCAGTTTTCTTTCTGGCACATAATATGCTTTAATGTTGCATGGCTTGAGTGTGTTGAGATGCATATAATTTTTTATGTTATGCACTAATCCCACACATGGACTCCATTGGATTTTCTTACATTCAAATTTCCTTTGCCGCATCTTTCATAGTTATTTTAAATTAATTTTTCCTTGCTATACTATTTGCATTGTTATTAAATCCCTTTGGAATCAAGGAAAATAAATAGAAATATATGCCTTCAGCTACTATGCTAGATTTGTTGAGGACAACTTCCCTTTGTATGTTCTATCAGAAACTCAGCTTCTCACAAGATTTTTCAAACCACAGTTGAAAGATAATGATTGCAATAACAAATGTTAATTTTATAGGATTAACCTATTTTCTTAAGAATAATAAATTAGGGTATTTACTTTTTAATAGCCCAAATTTCAGGGCTCTTTCCATCCAGTTACAAATGAAGTACCTATTAGATATGTTTATAAAGAGATGTATTAACACATTTATGTTTAAAAACATTACAATCCGTTTCTTCCAACCATTTCCGTACTGTTTGATTTGTAGCTGGCAGAATGGTTAAAGGTTCAAAAAGCCACTGGAAGTCTTTCTTTTGGGATATGTCCAGCTCATAGCATGAAATATTATAGCTGCATAAATTATTAATACCACTTTAATCCTCTGTTCGAAACTGCAGTGTGAACCAGCCTGTTTTGCTGTGTAAACCACACCATGGGAGCATGTTAAGCACCTTTTAGATGCTGCTCTAATTCTTTCAGCACTTAGCACAGTGCCTCTGAGCACGATAGGCTCAGTTATGCATGTTTTCTTTGCTGGGTTCAGATCATTTGGGTGCATTTGATACACTAAATCATTAATAGGTGAAGAAGGGCCCACAGTCAGTTCAATTCAACAAGCATTTATGGAGCACCTATTATGTAATCTGATCATGTCACTGCCACACTTAAAATCTTTCTATTATTCCCTATAGTTTTCAGGATAAAATCCAACCTCCGTAATACAGCATATGAGGCCCTACATGATCTATCAATAATGGCAGATATGTGACATGCAGGGTCCCACTCTCCTCTTCTACTTCCCTAACAAATGGAACTAATGTATTTCCTCACATTTCCCACAGTCTGGACATGGTTTGGGAATCTTTCTCAATGCGATGTTCCAGGCAACTACCACCGTTAGACCAGAGTTAAAATCTATTTGCTAGTCTTTCCAGGCTATCTCTAGACTTCCAAGCATCACCAAACACCATTTGCTTTAATGACATAAAATGACATTTATCTCCCTAAACAGGCGAGATTGTCACATTTAGGTGCCTTTGCATATACTGTTCCCTCTCCCTGAAATAACCTTCCTCCTTTTCCATGTTTAGCTAACTCCTGCTCATCCTGCACAATTCAGATCAAGCTTCACCTCCCCAGGCAGATTCAGATCCTTTCTTCTGTGCTCTCAAAGTAACCTGCACTTAGTATTTTATCATTCTGGACTGTAATTGTTAATTGCTTGTCTCTCTCCCTGTCAAAAATTAAATTCTTTGAGAGTAGAAGTCATGCTTTATTTTGCTTTGCTTCTCAGGCAGCCAGCACAGTATTCAAAACCCGGTGCACAGTATTCAATAAATGTTCAAGAACAAATGTTCTAGCCATTGAACTACATTCTAGGAAACCAAAGAGAACAATGTAAAGGAACAAGAAACATTTATTGAGCACTTACAATTTGCCAGCCCCTGTTCTAAGCACTTTACATAGATTATCTTGTTCAAACCTTACAGTAACAACCTTTCAAGATAGATTCTATGATTACCCTCCTTTTGTTAAGAGAGAAAACGAAGACACAAGCCAGGTGACCTGGCCAGGGTAACACCTAGGCATATAGTCTGGTTCTGGAATTCCTAATCATTATGCTCCACTGCCTGAGGCCTGCATGGACTCTGTCCTCAAGAAGTTCAAAAGTTGATGAGGCGCCTGGGTGGCTCAGTCAGTTAAGCGTCTGACTGCAGCTCAGGTCTGATCTCACCGTTGGTGAGTTCGGGCCCCACGTCAGGCTCTGTGCTGACAGCTCAGAGCCTGTAGCCCACTTCAGATTCTGTGTCTCCCTTTCTCTCTGACCCTCCCCAACTCAAACTCTGTGTCTCTCTCTCAAAAATAAATAAACATTAAGAAGTTCAAAGGTTGGGGGTGATAGGCAGGGGAGTGATTAATCACTATATAGCATGGAAGCACAATAATAGATGTATGTGCAACATAAAAAGTAGCACAGTGAAGGGAGTGATTAATGTCGTTGAGGGTAAAAAGACAAGGGTTCAGGGAAGGTTCCACTAAAGAAATAGTATTCAGATTAGGTTTGAAAGACTACAAAGAACACATGAAATGGAGACACACGGAAAGGTATGCTGGGCAGAGAGAAGAGTACCTGCAAGGCACAGAGGAGGGAAGCAGGATGATGTCTGGGTATCCGGACCAGCCACTAGTCTAGTTTGCTCTAGTTTGCAGAGCCCAGCACAAAATGGAAATGTGGGGCCCCTTGTTCATAAATTATTAAGAGTTCCAAACTATTATAGCAAAGCATTAAATCAAAGAGCCCTTCTAGGGATGGTGACTTATGCAATGGCATAGGTTGCAAATCCATGAAGCCAGACCTATTGGGTGCCATAAATGCTCCAGCATTGCTGGAACAAGAAGTACCTGGGGGCACGAGTACTTTATGAGACAGGAAATGACACTGAGGAGGCCAGCAGAGGTCAGATCCTTTGCCATGCTGTGCAGCTTGGACTTTGCTCCATAGTTAAAGAAAACCAAATAAAGTTTCTCAGAAGTGATGCAACTTGATTGGTTTAGTTTGCAAAAATATACTTCCGGCACTCCCACTGGGAGTATATGGAGGAAAGTGGTGGTGGCAGCGAGAGGGGGTGGGGGTGTAGGACAGGAGGAGTAGCAATTATATGGATACAGACAGGCTCAAGGCTTGAACTCATGCTTTTCAGTGGGGATGTCAGAGAAATGAGTAGGAGCATAACACTCAAGGCGCTTGAGGCGCCTGTGAGGAAAGAGAAATAGACCCAAGGCTCAACCAAAGGTGCGGGGTCCAGGAGAGCACATCATTTTGCTTAGGCCTACCAGACCAATTTAAAGTAGTGCTTCATATAATTACTTAGTATCATTTATATCAGGGACACTCTCAATTCTGGAGGAGGCCAATGCACAAACTGCAAGAAATGAAGTTTTTGTGCGGATTTCCACTTCTCCAACTCCCACAAGCAAAGAGGCGCATGAAGAGTCTATTTATTTGTTTCTTGATCTCTTTCCAAAGAACCATGGTTTTTTTGGGTCACTTGAGTTTTCCCATGGAATAGAGAAAGAAATAATCCTAAAACCCTTCCAATGTGATTTCTCAATTGCCAAACTGTTCTCAAGAAGCTTCCCGAGTGCTCTTTGGTTTTCTGGCACTTTTTGACTGTGATCTCCAATACACTAAGGATAAAATTAAATAACATGTTAGTGCTTTGAAAATGGAAGTTCAATATAAATACAGCATAGTTTAATTTACATGAAGACAGTAAACATCCAGATCCTGGGAAGCTGACAATGGTTCACAAAACTAAATTACTCCTCCTTAACCATCTGATGGTGTGATCTATTTAGTTTTTCAAGGTTCAGTCCATTTGTAGAAATCTTAATCATGTTAACCTCCCTTTCTCACCTCTTTGCTGGTAAAACTTAGGGGGCCAGAATAGCAACACACACAAACTGAAATAGTCAAAGCATGAACCTGCTCACAAGTCATCATTATCTTTATTAAACAATTTTTTTTAAATGGGAACATCACAGATTGTATTTGGGTTTAACACCTCTCTGGTTCCAGGGCTCACTTTCACTTTTAAATTGTTTCTTTAATGTTCTAAGTGCTTCTAAAGAGGAAAGCAGTCATCTAACAATATGCTAACAATGGTGCAGCTTGGTGTAGCTGGAAGATCATGAGCTTTCATGGGATGAGGGTTGGTACAGGTGTGATTTGGGGAGGGTTATTTAATCTCTCTCTTCCTCAGTTCCCCTGGGTGTGAAGTGGGTTCATATCTGCATTGCAAGATTAGTGTAGGGGTGAGTGAGCTCTCGGATGTGTATTCTAGCGTCCCAAAGCAGACCTTCAATAGAGTGAAGGGTCCTGAGTAGGTTGTGTGTGTCTTTGGTAAGGGAAATTAAATGTTATTTAATACCTCTATACTCTCTACCCAATTTTTCTTGGTTGAGTCTGAGAGCACCTAGTGTATTTCTTCCGTTTGGGTGTAACCAAGTGGTGAGATCCTTACGGATTGCAGCTTCAGAACACCAAGTCACTGAAACTGAAGTCTGCTCTGTTGGGGTCAGATCCTGAGACACTACTGGCACTGGGAAACTCAAAATCATCATTTCTCACACAACTGAGGAGCTCTCTTTTTTTTCTCAGGAATTGCTTTTTAGCCTTCAAATCCAGTGCTTACTAGTAATTTCCTCAGAAGTCTTTTCCCACCTCCCTAACCTCTCCATGCGATCAGATCCCCTGCTATAAACTCTCATAGCAACCTGTAATTGTTTGCGGAACTTACCACAATTATCATTGATCAATTAATTCTGCAATTAGTTGTTTCGAGTGCATCTTCTTCAAGAGAATGTGAACTCCATTGGAGCTCTGTCTTGTTCATCACTGTGAACCCCGATCCTGGGGCACGCTTTGTATGTAGTAGGTGCTTAATGACCATGCATAACTACAAATGAGTGGGTGTTGAGCCCTTGTTAACTGATTTTTGATGAAACACACATATTATTCATAGACATAAATGATAGGAGTTGGTTTGCTTGATTCATATGTGTACTCTTCAAACAAAGGACTAGTTTTTATACACAAGGACATTTGTGATTGGTAATCAGTATAGAACACTTACTGAATTGCTTTTCTCATCGTGGACATGACTTGTGCAGGTCTAGCCACACTCTATCCCTTAATCAATATTATGTCCATTGAGATATACTCATAACTTGATGAGACAAATAGCCAGCTCTCAAAGATGGCATGTCCTCATGTAGTGTACAAGTGAGGAGGGGAACAGAGATGGGAGAAACACCTTCCAAATCCAACTGTGGCAGTACCTTTCAGCTTGCCTATAGAAGTTGATTATGTCTGACAATGACTTCCTGAAGATGGCCAGCAATAAAGCCAATGAGTGGGTGGTGGCGGAAAGCAATCAATAGTGACACATTATCATGTAGAAGGTATTAAACCCACTGACGTTAATATTATCCCCTAACTATAGCTGAAGAAACTGAGGTTCAGAGATCTTAAGTAAACTTTCCAAGGTCACAGAGCTAGGATCCAAAATAAAAACAATTGATAGAGAGTGCCAAGAAAATACTGGAAAAGGGCAAGGAAGAAAATAATAGGGGAAATAAAGAACGATAGGAGGGGCCCAGTCTACACAAGCTAAGGACAGCTTCATTTCTCTAAGAAATTATAGTTGTAACAACTGGCTATGTGACCCATCCTATCCCTGTGATATCCATCCCATTACTTTTAAAAAGCAAAGACTCAAGATATGTAGGGTCTAGGAGGTAGGGAAAAGGCAACTCCGGCTTAGAGCCACAATTATCAGTAATTAGCTTAGTAGAGCTGAATTATCAGACACCTGAAAAGGATAAGAGGGTCATTGGAAGAAAGGGAGAAACATGGGCAAGATCAAAGAAAGGCACCCAAGAGAAAAGGGAGTGGGCATAAAAATCCTTGCATCATCACCATGTTGCACTATACCAGCCATTCCAAATTACCACGTTTGTGGGATGTGCCTCAGGTTTGCAGTGGACACATTATAGACCCATAGTTTGAATTCTGCCCAACAGAGGTGTGACCCTCACCATTGTCAGGCTATGAGCTTGGTTTCTTTTGCATTGGATCTGAGAGGAAAAAAAATTAAATGGTTCTACCATCAACCAAGTTGCTCATGCCCAGACCTGGAGTCACTCCTGACACTACTCATTTTTTTCATCATAGCCAATCAGTTTGCCAAGGCTCAGTTCTACCTCTCAATGTGCCTTAACGCCACATCTCTTTCCTCCCTCTACTGCCGTCATCTCCAGAGCCCTCCACACTATTTACACTATTACTACAACCTCTTTACTGGTCTTCCCATATCTGCCTTTATCTTCGTTCAAGCCGTTCTCTCTGTTCAAGAGTCAGAATGATACTTTAAAAACACAAAATTCACATGTCCTTCCTCTGCTTAAAATCCTTCAATGGCTCCAGGTTCTTCTTGGGATAAAATATCAAATCCATCTGACAACCAACGAGGTCCTGTTTGCATCATCTCCTTGACTAACTCTGCACCCCCATCTCTTGTTTTCTCGCCCTTGCTGCACTGGACTTCTCTCACTTCTTCAGACTCACCAAGCTCCTTCTTCTTTAATTCCCCAACTGTGTCATTCTATCTGTTTCTAAAACACAGCTAACATCAGGCTTCCTGACAATACACATTGTAAGGTTCATGAGGTTAGACACCATTTCTATCATTTTTAGGGACCATTGTCTTTTATTCTGTCTCCAGGGCTTTAGCACAATCCATGGCACATAGTAAGAGGTCAGTAGATATTTATTGGAAGAATGAATATTTGTTGACTGTGTAACTGAATAATAGTATCCACTTATTCAGTCTACAAACATTTCTTGAGTCAGGTTACTGAGGATACGGTGAACAAAATGAACACAGTCCCTGACCTCTTAGAGCTTATTGTCTAGTAGTCTTTCCCCCTTTTTCTACTGGAATAAAGTAATGGATCTAAGATCTTATCAAATCTTAGATATTATCTTGCTCTTCTCTGAGTTTTCTTGGGTTACATGATTCAGATCTTAAATTCTCTCTTCCATGCTTTCTCTATCATTTCTCTCATTTCCTCACTGACAGGAGATGAGAATGCAGGGAACTGTTTCAACTTAGTTATTTATTTACTTTTTATTCCTATCTCAGTCTACACAGAAGTTTCTTTAAAAAAAACTGTGCTGTGTTTTTAATTAAAGAGTGGCTGCTTATGGGATGTGGGGCTTGGAAGAGGGTACAAGGGAGCTTTCTAGGAAAATGGAAATGTTATATATCATGATTGGGGTTATATACTGTTGAGGTTATATCTTTTTTTCATTTTTTTAACGTTTATTTATTTTTGAGAGACAGAGACAGAGCATGAATGTGAGGGTAGGGCAGAGAGAGAGGGAGACACAGGAGCCACCCAGGCACCCTGAGGTTATATCTTAATTGGACTTTATATCTTGATTGAGTTAAATGAGTGTATACATTTGTCAAAACTCATCAAAGTGTACACTTAAGATGTGTGTTTTTCATTGAAGGTAAGTTTTACCTCTTTAAAATATTTTTAAAAAGTAACACATGCTTATTTTATGAAACATTATCAAATAAAAAGTAAGTAAAAGTAAGAAAATCAGCATGACCTGTAATCCCATCAGAGAGGAACATGTTTTCATTGTGATGTATGTCCTTCCACATTATTTCAGTTTTTACATGCAAACACGATATGGATTAATACAGAATGTAGTGACTCCTATTTTTTTTTTAGAAACAGTATATTGAAAACATACATAAAAACTTCTTTATAATTACTCCTTAAAGGATTAATTTGCCACATTAACTAAAAATCAGGATCCTAAATTTGTTTCTAAAACTTTTAGAGCCCATTTTCCATCCATGTCCATCAACAACGTTTACTGAATGTGAAATGTTATTTCTCAAGAGGTCTCTTGACCAGGAATGATCTTCAGGCTGTGGTGCTAAGATTGCAAAATCTTAACTATTGGACCATTGCTAACAGCACATCTTTAAGCTGGTACCAGATTTACAATGAATTTTCTATACTAAGAACATTCTAGTGACTAAGTACATTAAACATCACCTCAGAATTCATTCTTCTGTCCTCCTTAGATTATTAAGCTGTTATAAGATCCAATTTATGGCATGTTGGTCTTATATTTATCGTTTAATTTGTGTAGATTCTAATTCAGTACAGAGACCCTTATAATTGTATGGCTAGACTGTTGTGATCTACAGCTCCATAAAATTTACCACAGCATGAGATCATACATGCAAATCTCACATTTATCTCAGAAATTCAAACCACATCGAGTTTAAGACATAATATCTGAAGTCAACAAAGCCACAGTCCACCTCTAGCACTTCCTAAAAATCTATTGCTAAATCTAGTTCATCAAGTAGACATGTGGGTAAATACTCCAGTGGGTCCTTTGTTAGTTTCCTGATGGTGGTACATAGACTAAGACAGAAGGAGAATTATTTGGAACTACCCAGAAAATTAAAAAAGTAAGGACTAGAAGCAAAGATCTGTGAGAAAGAGAAATGTCTTTAGCTTTACACTTCTGGCAAGCGATAAAAGGCAGCTTTAGTGACAGCAGCCAGATGGAGATCAAATGACAACTGTGAGTTCATAATGGTCTCCAGCATTCTGGCAAGCACGGGGGCAGTAGGGGAAGTGGGAGGGGTCAGCTTTACTGGTACTACAAGCCAATCTGGTGCACATCAGCGTTATCTGACGTCAGCTAAAACCAGTTCTGAGGCACTACATCGGGACCAGCTGCTAGATACCGAACGCACTCTGGCCTGCCTCTCTGTACTCCCAATTTCCCACCCGTAACATTTACAGGATGCTACCAGTTAATTTATGTTCCCTACAGCAGGGAGGACCCAGATGTTGAGGCTGCAGTTGCTGATTTGAAAGGAGTTCACAAATACAGGAAGCTTTCAGAGGATAAAAGAAATGTAAGGGTATTCTACAATTTAAGAAACTCATTGTTCTGTATTAAACATGTGTGCGCGAGGTCACGCGCTGGGAGGGGTGGGGGTTGCAAGCGCGCGCGCACACACACACACACACACACACAGGAAGGGTTTGAATAACATCAAGACTTGGTCCTTGCAGAAGAACATCATTCACGCTCTCAAAACTGCGTGAATGTCTGAAGTGCACAAACGGAGAAAACTTGGTTCATCTGTAGTTGAGGGGAGGGGGGTGGTGGTGGGGACACGTATATTGGATTCAGCTGTGGCTGTATTAAAATTCAGTGGAATTTTTCACAGCGTTAGGTGAGGTCAGGGAAGCCCAGTACTTTTACCATGAGCGATTGATGCCCCAGATGTTAGAGGAAAGGGAAAATCCGATATTTTACACAGATGAAGGAGTTGGGAATGAAAAAAAATAGAATGGGAATTGGAAAAATGTGTGCTGTGTAAGTATCATGTATGGCATTCTTTGTGCTGTGCATTGTAAATGCTGCATGTATATTACCTCATTAAATTGTCATAACGAACTTATGAGATAGGTACTATTATTACTCAGGAAAGTGACCAAAGAGGTTAGGTGACCTGCCTAAGCCTGACTCCAGAGTCTGCATTCTGAGTATGATGCTCTGATGCTATGTGAACTACAGCTGTTCTAGAGGAAGATAATCTATGGCTAAGAAGGTGAGGCCCGGGGGTCCCACAGATGTGCATTTGCATCCTGGGTCTGCCACTTAGCTGTGGGGCCTTTGAGCTAGTTAACTAGCTTAACCTCTCCAATAGGCCATACATTGCTTCTTCAGCAATAAAATGAAGATAACCATATCCTCCTCAAAGAGGGTCATGACAGTCAAGTGATGTCATATAAATAAAAATCTTATCATACTGCCAAGTACATGACAAGCATTTAACAAATGTGCTGTTTTTCACTAGCAAATCACAAGTCGAGTTAGGAATGTTTGGAAACATCCCTGTGTCACTCACTGTTACACACAGCTTTCAGAAGAAGATCTTCTAAAGGGGTACACGTGGGTTGAAATTTTGACATCTCAGATTCTTGGAAAGTATGCTCATATGTGTTTTAGGCTGAAAATTAAGTTCTTTTTACAAATAAAAACTTCAAAAAGAGTGAAGGGAACCTGTCATGGATGATAAGAAGTAACTGAAAAAAAAAGTAAATTGCAGAGTACTGCCAAAGCCCCGTGTTTATGGGTTCTTCACAGTCAGAACCAAAGAAATCAGGATTTACATTGTGGTTGGATTCAAGGCGAGTGTAGCTTTGGGATCACAGATGGACTTGTTTTCATAGTTTATGTAAAAGATATAAATCCAAACTTACAAAATGGAGTAGAGGGTCCAGTTGCCAGGGATAATGAGAGGCACGCCAAATTAACCAAACTTAATTCGTATGGTCATTAAACAATGACCCCACCTGGTTTTCAGTCGTTTTACCATCTGTTGTAGCTGTTTCTTCTCAGATGGGAGAGTTCCCACTAGCTCCCAGGTGCGACCTGTTTATTAAGACACAGGGCCAGACCATACTCCAAAGCATTTGGTAACCAGGCGATACATTAAGATTAATGAGGCAAGTTGTAACATAATCTCAACTAAATTTATTGAAATGGATTGCAATTTTTGAAAATTGATATCAAAGCAGAAGACTATGAATGTATTTTTGATTCTTCACACAAATTACTTGATTACATTGTCTACGCCCAGAAAAACATTTCAGTGGTAAAGATAGAAGTTTCTCAGGGGTTGTGAAAATTATAGAATAATTATAGAATAACAAAATTAATAAGCAAAAAAAAAATGTTACAGCTGGAAGAGTCCCTTAGGACTAAGTTTTCAGTTTCCAACTGTGACCAATGTGTGTTTCAGAGACTATGGGTTGAGTTGGGGGAGGGGAGTGAGAGGAGTCCTAAATCTGCAGAACTCTGTTTCCTTTACCCCCATCCCTATCTGGCTACTGCAGCCAGAACACTTCTGCTTTTATCTATCTATATGTAAGGATTATGCCTACTATTTATTCTGGGGAGACGGAATTCTAAAAAACAAATTACAAAATAGTTGACAAATGGGGAAACTGAGGTATGGAGCGGGTGAACAGCCTGCCTAATATCATGCATCACTTTGTAAACCACATTCCTGAGAGGACATCAAATTAGAATTATGTTGGTTGTGCATGCAAAGTAGCCACATAAATCTTAATTTTACAGCATTATTTCAAAACTTCCCTAAAATACAGATACATAATACAAACCATCAGATTAATCTATAAACAGGCCTTCTTGTATTTGATGGTGATGTTTTCCTAGAATAGGGAGGGACGGCTTGCCAAGGGTGATGTTCCAGCTGAGAAAGCAAAATCTCTGACACATTTCTGCTTAGTGGTCAGTGATACTAATATGCTCTCCCCCTCCTATATCTTAAGGGCATGAGCTAGAACATATGGCAAAAATCCTTATAGGTCAACAACAGAATGTTAAACACAATCCATCACTTTGCCACAAACTGATATGGTCCGTGGAGCACAGGAGTAAAGTGTTCATAATGGACAGCCAGATAACAGTCTGCTCTCCACATTCTTTGGTTACTAAAAATGAGGCTACTTTGGACCTTTACAATATAAAGTCAAACAGTAGCCACACAGAGTACTGTCAGACATCCTCCAAGCCCAGCCAGCCAGAAATGAGCACTTCAAAAGACCGTGTCCTAGACCCTCTTCAAAAGACCAGTCTTACAGGGTTTAATCGTAAATTATCTTGTTTTAATATTTAATACCTTCCAGACCTTGAGATTGACATTTCATTGCCAAAGTAAAAGAGAACCAGAGAGAAATATAAGAATGTATATTATTCACAGCACAGATCTTACAAGCAATTTCAAATCATAAGCTCTACTGTCAAAAACTTTCAGTGAATAGAGATTAAATGCTTAGGCAAGCACTGAAGCCAGAGAAAAACGTAAAAGTTCAAATAGGAGTAAAGAATGCTCTTATTTTCCTTTACCCCTTATTTCTTTTGTTTACGGTGTCCTAAATGCTACTCAGTTTCTTTAACTTCATCTCCACTGTGTTTCTCGTATGTTGCTTCTATAACAAAACACCCCATCTTTGCCCTTTTAAATCTCCCACTTCAAAACTCACCTTCATAAAACCTTTCAAGGTTGTTTTCCTCATCATTATAATCTCTTTATGCTACATTAAAAGAACAAGACTTGAAGCTTGGCAATTAAGCACCTTTTAATCTACTGGGTTTTATATGTGTATACAGTACAGACTGGTAGAGGTCACAAATCCTTAGCTTACAAAATGGACCAGTTTATAGCTCCTGAAAAAAAAAATATTTAGAAAATTGTCAGGTTGGGGGTTGAGGAAGTATGTAGAAGAATATAAAATGCAGATAAGTGTGCACAAGCCTCTGTAATTAAAAAATACAACCAATAAAAACAGCGTTCAATCAAGACATCTTCCTTTCCAATATATAAGAAGAGACTAAAAGTTTATTTATAGCTTTATGTTCTAGTTCATCAATTACATCTTTGAATCTGGACAACTTTTATTCCTTCAACAGTGTCTGACTCAATGTTTATTGAGGGTCCACTCTGTGCCAGGCACTATTTTAACCACCTAGAGATCAACCAGTGAACAAAACAAATCCCACTGCATTGAATTTGTACTGGGGGAGTAGAGTGGGCTGAGGGGGTAGCCAGATGATAGACAACATATAGAAGTAAAAATATATGTTAGAAAGTGACCAATGATATAGTTTGTTAAAGAGAGAAGGAACAGGGTTTAGGAGATCAGTAATGCTGGGTATTGCAACTTAAGTAGAGTGGTCAGGTCAGGCCTCATTAAGAAGGGGACTTGAAGGGCGTGAGCAAGGTGGTTATCAGGAGAAAGAATATTCTAGGCAAGCAGGAAGTACAAAGGCCCCGAGACAAAAGGAAAGTCAGTGTGCCTAGAGAGGGATGAGCATGGGAGAGAGTAGTAAAAGATGAGGTTGGCGTAGGGATCTGATATATTTTTTTAATAGTAACTTTATTGAGATATAATTCACATTCCATATAATTCACCCTACATGCACTATTCAGTGGTTTTTAAGATATTAACAGGGTTCTGCAACTAGTACTACCATCAATATTACAACATTTTCATCATAGTGAACAGATTTTATAGGTTCTTTAAAGCCATAGTAAGCATTTTGGCTTTTACTCTCAGTGAAAAGAGGATCTATCATAAGGTTGGGTCAGAGAATCGACTGGGACTTGACCTGCTCTTTATAGAATCACTTTGGCTGCTGGAGGTGAGCAGAGGAAGGGCAAAAGCAGAGAGAGAGATCAGTTGTTGCAGTGATCCAGGTGGGAGATGATGGTGGTGGTGGTGGCAGCCCTGAGAAATTGTTGAATTATTTTATGTTTTGAGGTAAGCTGATAGGATTTGCTGATGGAGTGGATGTGGGTTGTGAAGGAAAGAAGTCAAGGATGACACCATGATGTGGAGGCTGAAAAATGGGAAGGATTGACCTATAGGAGAACAATCAGAAGGTCAACTTTTGTCATTTTAAGTTTGAGATGCTTATCGTGTATTAAGACAGAGATGATGAGTAAGCCTGAAGTTCAAGAATGATGAGTGACCATATTGGAAGTATATTTGGGAGTCATCAGCATATAAATGTTTAAAGCCAAGGATGAAGTCACCAAAAGAGTGAGTGTAGACAGAGAAGAGAAGAGGTCCAAGGACTAAACTGTTAAGACATAGGAAGAAGCAAACTTTGCAATGAAGTAGATGGGTGAAAAGAATGACCTCTTCTCTTTCAGAGATAAAAAATTCAGAAACCTATTCAAGAACAAATTACCATTGGCCAATTACCACCTCAGACCACCTACCTCCCTCACCACTGATTAGTCTACCATTCAGTGACATTCACAGAGAGACAATTCCTACTATAATAGAAGCCTTCTGACATACACATGACTCAGTGGGGAGTTGAGGAATGGGGTGAGGGGGTCATTGAAAAATGTCCCAGTGAGTCTCTTCATTTGACACCTCATCTCGCTGGCTCCTGCATGGCTGGTGAAATGTGAACAGCTGATGGCAACACAAGATGGTTGGCATAAGGCTCAAAGCAACAGAATGACTCTAATTCCATGTATATTAATAACTGAAGAGAATTTGCATAGGGTAAGGATTTGCTGAACACACAACAAGATGGCATTAAGGGGATTGTATTAGGTTTTGATGCTTTGTAACAAATTACCCCAAACTTAGTGATCTAAAACAACATTCATTTATTATTTCACAGTTTCTACAGGTCAGAAGTTCAGGCATGGCTCAGTTTGGTTCTCTTCTCAGAGAGAAGGCTAAACCAGGCTAAAATCAGTGTTACCCGGGACTACATTCTCATCTGAAGGATCGACTAGGGATGGATCCGTTTCTAAACTCTCTCAGGTTGCAGGCAAACTTAATTACCTTGCCACTGTAGAATTTGTGAAAATTTGGTTCTTCAAAGCCAGTGATGGAGAGTCTTTGATGCTCCTAGTCTGTCTTCAGAGAAAACCTAGGCCCTCTCCTAAGGGGTCACCTGATTAAGTCAGGCCAACCTAGCATAATCTCCCTTTCCATTAGTTCAGAGTCAATTGATTAGGGCCTTAATTACATCTGCTAAATCCTTTCACCTTTACCTTAGAATGTAATATAATCATGGATGTGACGCCCAACACCATTGCCATATTCAACTGGTTAGAAGCAAGGCATAGGTTCTGCCCACACTCAAGGGAAGAGGATTATATAGACCTCTAAACCAAGGGAGTTAAAGATCATTGAGGTCATCTTAGAATTTGCCTACCACAGTGATGGCCCAAGAAGCTAAACATTTATTTAAACTTGTTAAATTCAAATTTGTTAAATTCAAATGAAAATATTGCCCTAAAAAACACATTTTTAGGTGACAATAAATTTTGTCTGAATAATCTTCTCTGGGGAAGAAACTGAAGAAAATTCACAGCCTGCCTTTAGAAACCAGTTTCACTAGACTTAGTTTATATCAGACAACTTATGATTTTTAATAATAAAATATAATAGTTACATAGTTATACATATATAACTATGTCATAGCCTAATTGATCTCCTTTAATACAAACAATGATCTAATACTGCAATAGTAAGCATCATATTTCTTTCAGATGCTAAAGGATTGACTAAGCTCTAAAGAGAAAGATTATCATTCTACACTATGAACCAATAGTAGGAAAATATGTATGATAAAAGTGAAGAAAATATGAAAAAGACTCTAAACATACAAAGTAGGTAGCGATACTAAAATAATTTAACAATTCTTGAGTACATAGTTTCATCCAATTTCCGAATGTAACCATTTGGCATCCTTACAAATATTATTACAGGTCATTCCAGTCCTGTGCAGTTGAAGAACTCGGGGCTATTTGGGGTAGTTTTTAAAATGACTTCACATATTAGAGTTATTTTAAACAATACATATACATACATTTTCTGTACCAATCTAGGGAAATTCCTCCGATCCATCATTGGATAGCAACTTCCCCCGGGACTAATAAGTGTTGTGAAATAAATAATCTGTGATCATCTGAAAATATAACTGTAATCCAACTGTAGTGAAATGGGAGCTTCTACTCTCAGCCACGAGGACCAGCTTGGAAGATAATCACTGATGAAACACTCTAGGTAGACTCAGCAATGAGATGAAATTATGTAATATATCTGAGTCAGAAAGTATGACAAATGAATATTTTTGAATACTGGAAGGCTAGGTTTCTGTCACAGAGAACAACCCCACAATGCTTGAACAAATCAGTTTCCCATGAGGCCAAATATAGCATGCAGTAGAGTTTTTGAGTGAGGAACTAGGCCTATATAGTTGACTTGGGTGGGGCATTATTAGGGCCGTGGTTCATTTGAATTGGCATAAACAATACACGGGTTCCACCATCCTACAGCTTCCGTTCAGATGACTAAAGTCATGGGACTTTCAGCATAGCTAGCTGATGACAGTGCACACTATTTTGTCCCAAAATCCAGTCCAAGCATGGGCATACCAATTAAATGGCAAGCACTTTAAAGGCAAAGGACCAGGAATTGCATTGTTCTTGGTATATAGTATGACATCAAAGAAACTTTTTTGAATTAAAGTTAAATGTATAGTATCTTAGAGAAAATTCATGCACTGAACAGGACTGCAGCATCCTGAAATCTCGATCAACTGTCAGATTCTATTCAACTCAATAAACATTGACTGTTCTTCTAATAAATGCAGAAATTGTGTGAGATGCTGAGAACACTAAGTTCATGAAGTCACAGTCCCTGCTATCAACAAATCCCCTAAATCTTTGTCAGCTTGCTGTGATCACACTTTCTTCCAAAGAACCTCTAAGAAATACCTAGTGGATAGAACCTTGGAGTTCCACAGAACTCAGTTCAACAATTTCCAAATGATGAGTCAGGCCATATTGTGTAATTCACCTTTTGTTTGCAAAACTGCAAGTTTTTCAGCACCTACCTAAATTTCAATGTTAAGGAATTCTTTAACAAAGGCATCACATGTTTGGATTTAGGCATAGATATGAAATACACAAGCATCCTTGGGTAAATTATGTATTGGCCATAACCATTCCTTTACTCAAACATTGCCCCTTGCTGACAATGCAGTTAGGAATTCAGTGCAAAATGTCAGCTCAAATAAATGTACCAGAAAACCAACATATCATTTCTTTTCCACAAAATTAAAATTAAGAGAGCTGGACAATATTTTGTCTACAATGATACAAACATGCAGGTGCAAAAACTCCTATGTACCTTTGCAAAAAATTAACCTTTGGCTATCCAGAGACCTTAATAATGCAGGCAGTTTTGAATGAGAGCATATGGGAGGCATTTTCACTTTTGGTGACTTCAATAGGTTTAAGACATGTTTTTGCATTTATTGCATATACTCATAAAACAAAGGAAAGAATTTTCAACTTACTAAGTCAAAGTCTATACACTAAAGTTTGCTTTTCAAAAATGTGTAACTACTGCTTGTTTTCCACCCACAGGTTGCCATGATCTCAAAGGTGAAATTTTAGCATATGACTAAAAGGTCCTATAGCTGCAGCTTCATGATTCAGCATCTAACATCAATAATTCACAGTGAGATCATAGGCTCTCTGTGGAAGGTAGTGACATATTTGCCTTATGAAAGGAAGCTTAGGGCATATTGAGAGTATTTTGAATTTAGACTTGTGTGGGTGTCAGACATTTGTCTCCTAGCTGGTGCCTGTGCAGGAGGATTCTCCTTTGGGAAAAGCTCTCTTGAGAAAGGTGAATTTGGGTTGTAAGGCTAGGATACACACATGTGGTAACGAGCTCCTCCTGAACACGGTTTTCCAGAGTTACCCTGGGCAGGTGGGAAGCCTTTCTGTGGAAAAGATTCCAACTTGGTTCCCTGCCATCACCAAACACAAAACTGTTGATTTTTCTTTTTTGAGCTTCCAACCCTTGCAACCTTCCAAAAATAAATCAAACCAGCCATCAGGGCACCGAAATAATACTACTACTAATAAGCAGCTTTGCCTTACATAAACAACACTTCTGAGGTAAACTTTGCCCCAGAGGTCTGAAACACTCTTTTTATGTAACCTGCTTACTAATAATTACTAGACTTGGGTGCATTAACCCTGGAAATAGATTTTAATAACAACCCCTAAAAACAAAAGACATGAAACGACCAAAAAAAAAAAAAAAAAGAATGCACTAACTAGAAAAACACTTGGCAGCCTGCTCCAGACTCAATTGGAAGACACCCCCCTCCCGCCCGGCCTTTGCAAAAGGCCCCCCACCCTCCTACGGGCCCCTCCAACAGGCTAAGAGAGTCCGCTCCGGACCCCGCCCTCCCCTGTCCCTGCACCGCCCTCGGCCCTGAGCTCGCCTTCCGCGTGGCTCCACCCCCTTCCGCTTCTCTCCCCACGGTTCCAGGAGCTGGGGTCAAATTGTCAGAGCAGGCTGATTTGCATAACCCAATGGCTGTGCGTATGCAAATGAGGCCGGTGGTGGTTGGCTGGAGGTTGGCAGGATAACTCGGGCGAGCGGGGCCTTTGTCCTTCAGTGGCTGTGAGGCAGCTGCCCCGTCGGAGTCGCTGCCCGTGGCGAGGCGAGGGGGCCGGGAGCGGGCGAGCGAGTGGGGCGAGACGGACAGACGGACGGACGGACCGCGCGGTGGCAGCGGGAGCTGGAAGAGCCTGTGAGGGAGTGCAGGGAGCAGGCGCCCAAGCGCCCACCGTGGCAGGAGCAGTCCGCACGCCGCGCTCTCTCTGAGGGGGATTTGCAGTTGCAATATGACTTTGGAGGAATTCTCGGCTGGAGAGCAGAAGACCGAAAGGTAAGGCGGCCGGAGTCTCTCCCTGAACTCTTTTCGCCCACTGCGTGCACCCCATTGCGGCCCCTCTGGGCAAGGTTTGGCGGGGAGCGACCGGTTAAAAGTTTGCAGAGGGCACCTCCCGTCCGTCTCGCTCCGGGGGCCTTCCCCAAGGCGTCCGTGGACGGAAGGAGCGTGCCCCCAACCCGGCCGAGCCCTCCAGGCCTTTGCAAAAGGCAGAAGGGACTGTCCCTGCCGGTGCCGCTCCTGCGGCTGGCAGCCTGTGGCTGCGCCCAGCGCCGGGGACTGGCAGCGCCCTCGGGGGAGGGTGGCGGGTGGCCCTCTCGGGGTTTTTCGCAGGCCACCCGGCCTCCGGGCGTGTGAGGGTTCACTGGGGGTGACAGGGCCGGGGGGGGAGGGGGCTTTGGGTTTGCAGAAAGCGGAGCGGCGCGGTGGCGCACGAACTCGGGAGGGAGAGTCGCGGTGCAGGGCGAAGGGGCGGCGATGGCCCCGAAGGGACCGGGGCTGACGGGACCCCTTTGCTCTCCCTCACGTGTAGGATGGATAAGGTGGGGGATGCCCTCGAGGAAGTGCTCAGCAAAGCCCTGAGTCAGCGCACCATCACCGTCGGGGTGTACGAGGCGGCCAAGCTGCTCAACGTGTAAGTGGGGCCCTCGCGAGTCCCTCGTGGCACCCCCTTCTCTCCCCAGCCCCGTCGGAGGCGACCTCGCCGAGCGCCCCCCCGCCCTGCAGCGCAGCTTCCTGCGGCTTCCCACCTGCCCCACGGGCAGCGGGCAGGACGGGGCCGACCCCGGGACCCGGGCGGGTATTGCGGGCGTCCACGAGGACGGGTGGTGTCTCTGCGCTCACCCGCCCCTCCCGCTGCCCTCAGCGACCCGGATAACGTGGTGCTGTGCCTGCTGGCGGCGGACGAGGACGACGACAGGGATGTGGCTCTGCAGATCCACTTCACCCTGATCCAGGCGTTCTGCTGCGAGAACGACATCAACATCCTGCGCGTCAGCAACCCGGGCCGACTGGCTGAGCTCCTGCTCCTGGAGACCGACGCAAGCCCAGCAGCGAGCGAGGGCGCCGAGCAGCCCCCGGACCTGCACTGCGTCCTGGTGACGGTAAGCGAGAGGGGGGATGCGGGCCGACTGGAGTGAAGAGTTCTGGAGGGGAGTGAGCGAGGGTTCAGAGTCGCCTGACTGCAGATCTGGAATGAGGGGGAGGGCAAGAGCGTGGCTGCTTTTGCCCCATTAGAGAGTGTGGCTGGACTTTCGGCCGAGATGTGCTAGTTTCATCATCAGGATTTTCTCTGGTACAGAACATGTCTAAGCACGTTGGAGGCTGCCAGCAGCGGAAGAGATCCTTGTGAGTCAGCATTGTCAGCCCAGCTACTCCCTACCTACATCTGCACTACCTCCCGTGACTAATTCCTTTAGTAGGGCAGATTAGATAAAGCCAAATAAATTCCTGGCTCACCCTCATTAAGGAGTCAGCTTCATTCGCCGCCACTCAGAGTTAAAAATAGAAATGGTGTAGGAGACAGACCTTATTAATTCCCTAGAAATACTTGAAGAGGGTAGAGTGGGAATTTTTTCTCTGCAATCTTCCATTTTTTTTAATGGGCCTTTTTTCCCTGGTAAAAACCTTTGGTAGATAGAGAACTTGTGTTTTCAGAGGTAATATGATAGCTTTGTCTTTTACATTTTACTCTTTTTAACTGGTCTAGTTAAGTGGCAGCCTAACCATTTTGGTACTCTTGAAAATTACTACTCCTCTCCTGTCTTCGGAGAGGTATAACAGGTGGCATTTCTAGTTAACTGCTATGCAGCTTTCATCCATTGCACACACAGCATGGAAATATTCCTCAGAGTTGTTTTCACTCAGGTCTCTTCCACAGTACAACTTTGGTAGGACAAACCTGTGAATGATAATGTCATGCAAAACTAAATAAATATGCTCTCGTGCAAAACTAAATAAATACCATGCATATGGGTTGCATGCGTTCAAACTTCGCAGAGTATGGTTTAGTGGAGAATTACCCTTAATGATTTTGCAGGAAACCAACTACCTAGAAGAAAGCTTATTTTTTATGGTTGTAACTGGTCTCTGTGTCACACAGCTAAAGTATAGAACGTTCAGGTTGTCTTCCTCTTAAAATGAGTGTAATTATTAGCAAATGCTGATTTTTTTAAAAATAGTGAATTTATTTTTCTCAATTTGTTTCCAGAATCCACATTCATCACAGTGGAAGGATCCTGCCTTAAGTCAACTTATTTGTTTTTGCCGGGAAAGTCGCTACATGGATCAGTGGGTTCCAGTGATTAATCTCCCCGAACGGTGATGGCATCTGAATGAAAATAACTGAACCAAATTGCACTGAAGTTTTGAAATACCTTTGTAGTTACTCAAGCAGTTACTCCCCACACTGATGCAAGGATTACAGAAACTGATGTCAAGGGGCTGAGTGAGTTCAACTACATGTTCCGAGGGCCCGGAGATAGATGACTTTGCAGATGGAAAGAGGTGAAAATGAAGAAGGAAGCTGTGTTGAAACAAATACAAGTCAAAAGGAACAAAAATTACAAAGAACCACGCAGGAAGGAAAACAAACTATGTATTAATTTAGAATGGTTGAGTTACATTTAAATAAACCAAATGCGCTTTGTTAAAGTTCAAATGTGCGGCAGTAGTTTGGGTATTTTTGGTTTATGTGCCCTCAAATAAAAGAAAAACAGAAAGGGTTGATCCTATTTTAAAACCATATTTTATTGTATTTTGATGAGATGTTAAATTCTCAAAGTTTTATTATAAATTGTACTAAGTTATTTTATGACATGAGAAGTTATTTATGCTATAAATTTTTTGAAACACAATACCTACAATAAACTGGTATGGAATAATTGCATCATTTCTTAATGTGTGCTTTTGTTTCTTTTAACTTGGAATGTATTTTAAATAAGTTTTTTTTATATGGAAAAATTAAAACCCTTATGAAATCATATATATAGTATATGTGTGTATCTCTATAGATAGATCTCTGGTGTGTGTGTGTGTGTATTTTTTTCCACTTTTAAACATTTGAGCTGGATGTGGCATAGTTTTATTTTTTATTCTTTATTTAACAGACATTTTACTAGGGCCCTACTCTATCTACATGGTGTCAAAAGTCAGAAAACCAAAGGTGATTTAAGAGGAGTTGGGGGACGCAGTTAGGGAAAAGGTGTTAGAGACTATACTTGCAAAATCTGAGTAGTTATAGTTCAGTGATATTAATGTTATAAGAAGACTATATGCAAAATACTAAGGAAGCAGAAAGGTGAAAGTGACCGAAGTTAACCTGCAAGACCAGGGAAGGTTTTATTGGGGAGACAGCAAGTTAAGTGGGTCTTAAAACACAAGTGTCACTTCCCCAGCTAGGATGCTGTTGGCAGCGACACTAGTTTGTGCAAAGGTGTGGAGCCCTGAAAGACCAAGCCCCCTGTTCGGGGAACAAAGAGTGATTGTGTGTGCGCCTCTGGTGTAGAAAAGAAAAAGGAGAGATAAGGTTGAAAAAGTAGGTGGGGATTAGGCCCAGACTATGAAGGCCATTCTGTTTCACCCTCAGGCATTTGGGCTTCCTTCTATAAACTTTGGGGATTCAGCAGAGGCCTTCACACAGGGAGTGACGTGATCAGTGTTCTAGGAAGATAACACCGGGGACTGTGAAAGGGGTTATTGGGATAAGAGGCTGTAGGTAATGCCAACCAGGAAGTGACCGTACCAGTCCAAGGCTGTGCATTTTGCAGAACCATATTTAAGGAATAGGGAAGTGGCCTGGCAAAGATTTCTGGTGCCCTTATTCTCTCCAGAGCTGTATGTTTTCCAGCTGAGCATTTCTGCTATGGCTTTGAGGGGTCTGGTTAAGTTAGATGGGGCAGATGGAAGAAGAGAACAAAATAAATGAAAGCCTTCAGCAGAACAATCATCTCTTAGTTGGAACAGTCACTTGATAATTAACTGCAAAAATCTCCTGTAGGTATAGCCAAAGAAAGCAAAAATGCTTACTGAGAAGTCTAACATGGCTTTAGTCCACGGGATATTTTTTCTTTTTCTTTTTTTTTTTTTTTTTGCCTATTTGGCAAAGGGCACCCTCAATGGCTCCCCTGCCATCTGTCTCCCATCCTTGTCATGACCACATATAATCAGGGAAAAGCAAAAGTCTGGAGAGAAAAACAAACCAACTAATACTAACAAAAAGCTCCAAGTTTCTGCATTTTAAGAATAACATGAGCCCGTGTGCCCTCCACCTTGCAATTAAGTTTCTCTTTTTCCACATCTTACAGAAATGTGGGTTTTTAGGCCTTGTATAAACTCATTGTATTTTATTTAAGCTGGTGCCTAATCCAAAGCATAACTAGTATTTAATACTTGTTTTCCCAAAAGATTGAGAGCAGTGAGTTTTCAATAGAATTTTCTTGCCTTCCTACTAAGGATTTTCAAGCCTCTTCCTCAGTTGCCTGATTTAAAACCCTTGCAAAGATGAGTAAATTAAAGCAGGAAGCAGGGAAGAGATCGGCAGCCTCGCCTGGTGTTGAAGACCACGGGGAGCAGCCAGTATTAGCCCCTCTGCATCTCGTTCTCCTCATCTAAAGATGGAGGTAAAATTACCCAGCTTGCAGAATCGTTACCTCTTCTACAAAACTGTATCTTCCCTAAAGGTAAGAGCTAATGTCTGGTTCATAATTGTAGCCCAGGATTTAGCAC
Source organism: Lynx canadensis (assembly GCF_007474595.2). Classification (NCBI taxonomy): domain Eukaryota; kingdom Metazoa; phylum Chordata; class Mammalia; order Carnivora; family Felidae; genus Lynx; species Lynx canadensis. The sequence goes on from NC_044310.1 coordinate 55,642,167, forward strand.
ACTTGTCAGCAAGCAGTAGGTATTGAATTAGTATTTGTTGACTAAATGAATGATTTAGAAATAATGAATGCAAACCACCTGGCATATAATAAATAAGTGCTCAGTATAGTGTGTCTATTACTAAACTGCAATAGCAATAGGGAAACTAAAAACCATCCATCAGATTTCTCTGATGCCTTAAAACACAGTATAAATATATTTATTTTGAGAAAGGAGTTTAGAGTCTCTATTCTAAATTCATAGTGCTTAGAGGTATGAAGCAATTAATAGTCTACATTCTTCAGAGTGTTTTGTTTCAGGAAGGTCCCAACAATTAATGCAGAACTCTTGTTTTGGGTTTTGCTTTAAGTTTTAACTGTTGTTATTCTTCCCTGACGGAACATAACGCAAAGTTACCATTGCATTGAAAAACCCAATCATGAAACAGTTGATTGTAAACACGTGTGCAACTACCCAGACAACGTCTCCCTCTAATTGGTGTTAATATTCTTCAGTTCTTGCCTTAAATGCTATGAAAACCTACTTATTGCAAGTAGGTGGAAATGTTACAACAGGAACAAAGCTCTCTTCATCTAACTCAGGTATGCTGAATGTGGAAAACACCTATTTTTTCCACTGGCACCTTCACCTCAGTGTCATAGACGGCATTGCCTCCTCCTTTTACAATTAACCAAAGCCCTCAGTAAGTTAAACTTCTATACTACAAGGACTCGCGAAGGTAACTAATCACCTGTAATACATACATTACTTTCCAAATAAACAAAAAGGGTTCTTTCTAGGAAAGAGCATTTGTATACTGTCAACTGGAAGCAGTTCCAAACTTTCTTTTGAGATGCTTTGCTGTAACCCTTGTGAAACCATCGTTTCCTCAAATTGCAACTATAGAGGTTAAATTTTGTTCTTCAATATGTGGTAAGAAGCTGCAGTGTGACACGTGTTTCCTTCAAATGAACAAAACTCCCCATGACATGATTCATCACACAGGGCCGGTGTCCCTGAAATTGCACTGAATCTTTTTTTTTCTTTTTATTTATTTATGTATTTATTTATGTATGTATGTATGTATTTATTTATTTATTTTAAGCTTATTTATTTATTTTTTTTCAATATATGAAGTTTATTGTCAAATTGGTTTCCATACAACACCCAGTGCTCATCCCAAAAGGTGCCCTCCTCAATACCCATCACCCACCCTCCCCTCCCTCCCACCCCCCATCAACCCTCAGTTTGTTCTCAGTTTTTAAGAGTCTCTTATGCTTTGGCTCTCTCCCACTCTAACCTTTTTTTTTTCCTTCCCCTCCCCCATGGGTTTCTGTTAAGTTTCTCAGGATCCACATAAGAGTGAACACATATGGTATCTTTCTCTGTATGGCTTATTTCACTTAGCATCACACTCTCCAGTTCCACCCACGTTGCTACAAAGGGCCATATTTCGTTCTTTCTCATTGCCACGTAGTACTCCATTGTGTATATAAACCACAATTTCTTTATCCATTCATCAGTTGATGGACATTTAGGCTCTTTCCATAATTTGGCTATGAGAAAGTTGAGAGTGCTGCTATAAACATTGGGGTACAAGTGCCCCTAAGCTTATTTATCTATTATGAAAGAGAGAGCACCAGCGAGCAGAGGAGGGGCAGAGAGAGAGAATCCTGAGCAGGCTCCATGCTGTCAGCACACAGCCCGATGCAGGGGGCTCAAACTTACAAGTTGTGAGATCACGACCTGAGTCAAAACCAAGAGTCGGAAACTTATCCAACTGGGCCACCCAGATGCCTCTCCTTTTTAAAAAAAATTTTGTTTTAATGTTTATTCATTTCTGAAAGACAAAGAGAGACAGAGCACAAGCAGGGGTGGGGCGGAGAGAGAGGGGACACAGAATTTGAAGCAGGCTCCAGGCTCTGAGCCGTCAGCACAGACCTGGACACAGGGCTTGAACTCACGAACTACTAGATCATGACCTGAGCCGAAGTCGGATGCTTAACTGACTGAGCCACCCAGGCGCCCCTCCTTTTTTTTTTCTTTTTAACAGTCCTTAGAGAAACATAAGAAACTCTGTGAAAAGGCTGTATCATGAAGACCACCAAGAAATATTTAATGAGTTCTTACTATGGGCAAGGAACTATGCTAGTTATATTGAAGTCTGCAAAAAATCAGCCACATACTCTGGCCCCAAGGAGTTCATAGTCTAATGAAGCAATGAGACATGCACATCAGTAGATATAATCCAAGGTGAAAAGTGCTCAGTAACAGAAGAAAGGCCCGGAGAACTGCTAATGGGATTCAAAAGGTAGAAATCCCTGGAGGGCATGTGGGGATGGCATGGACCAAACTGTAGTAATAAGCTCTTTGATCCGAAGCTAGCACTGTATTTTGCAAACCGCAGAAATTACTTAATTGATTGACTATGGAATATAATTCTGCTAGGGGCTGCAGAGAATACATAGATGTAGCCTATGGGAGAGTTTGCCCTTAAGTTTATAATCAAATAAGAAAATCAAGATCAGCACATTTATTCCTTTAGCACTATTTATTGAAAGGATGTACCTGACACTGTGTTAGGTCCTGGGGCTACAAAAGTGAAAAAGCAAGGTCTCTGCCTTTAGTGGAGATGCCTGACTCCTGCAATTTAGGGTGATAAGCGATGATGAGTAATATTCAAGGCCTGAGTGTTCCTGGGCCAGGAGCATTGCCAGAACAGTGAGACCTGAAGAATCAAGAGCTCGGCCAGGGGACTGTAAAGAACATTTGTTCCAGGAGGGGGAACTGCAGCTCCGAAGGTATGAATTCAAGGCATCTTTGGGGCTAGCTTCTGGGGGGGCAACCATAACAGATAGAGGGTTTACTACACGCTGAGCACTGTTCTAAGAGCTTTACGGTAACACATTAATATTCACAACAACCCGGTGGAAGTAGGTACTATTATTGCCATTTGGAAAATGAAGAGATATGTTTACCTGGAGTCATATTACTGTTAGGAAGTTGCAAATCCAGGATGCAGACCGAGGTAATCTGGGTCTAGAATTCTTATTTTCCAATGATGGGTAATGAAGTAGGAAAGGTGGTAGGAACCAGACCATGAAGGGCCCGTCCTATTAGTCAGCCTTTTTTATTAGGTGATAGAAGGCTATTTTAGGGGTGCCTGGCCGGCTCAGTTGGTAGAGCATGTGGACTCTTGATCTTGGTGTCGTGAGTTTGAGCCCCATGGTGGGCATAGAGATTACGTAGTAAAAAAAAAAAATTTTTTTTTAAACCACTTAACACTGAGAAAAGAGGCAGTATGCTATCATCAGCATGAAAGGCAAGGAAAAGATGCTATGGCTCACAAAGTCCTAGTGCAAGGTTAGAAACTGCTAGCTAAGAGAAGTTTGGCTTTTAAATGCTTAAAAAAATTTATTTTAAATCATTTGTCAACATTTAAAAATGGAGACATTTTTTAGAAAACTTCTGATTTCCATTGCTATCTGTGGCAATTGGCTGGAGTGCAGAGGAGGCTTTTCCCTTTTAAACAAGGATTTCCTGTTTGCCACAGACCTTACCCCTCCCAATTGTCAACTCAAGCCTGCTTGGACTCACTTAGGCTTCCCTTCCTAATCCTTTTAAGCATGTGGGGTTCACCCTTCACCTCCAACAATTCACATCTCTCAGTCTGGGCCTCAGAACTTTCCTGTATAAAGTGAGGTGTTTGCATTATCAGGATTTCCCAATTGTTCTGATAATAAGACCTATGGGTGTTTGTTAAAAATGCAGCTTCAAAACCCTTCCCAGGAGCTTCAGATTAAGTGCGGCTGAGATAAGGCTCAGAATTTATTTTTTAACAAGCACTTCAGGTAATTCTTATTATCAGAGAAGTTTGAGAACTCTTGGCGTTCTTCCAGCTGAATTTCAGCAAAACCATTCTACAAGTCTCGGGGGAGTGGGAGAGAAGGAGGGGGAAGCTCTCATTTGATCAGTCTCTAGTCTCCCTGATGCCAACCCACTAGGAGCTAAGGAATATACATTTCTCTGCAAAGATTGAAGAGATCTTCAGCGAAGTGATAAAACCAGAAATCTTTGCTACTTGTGGATGGAGTTAGAATTTACTAGTTTACTAAGGTGGTTACTGTACAAGTTACAAGAACTCCAAAAGGCGAAAGAGTCTGCAAAACAGAATGGCGCTTAGCACTGCCTTGAACTGGCCTACTGACAGACCTGTTTATTATGTGCTAAACACAACACTGGGCACTTTGGACAAGACAAGGAAGAACCTGATCAGAATGATCAAAACAACCGGTTGTTGATGGAGTAGTGCTTCGTGTCAGACACAAGCTAGGAGCTTGGGAAGTGAATAGAGTTCATATTTTTATCATATCAATTAGAACTGTCTGGCTTATAACATGCTTACGCATTTATTAATTTGAGTCCCTGCTAAAGCAACTCAGGTTCAGAGAAGTCAAAAGACACCTCCAAAGTCACAAGGCAAGGAAGAAGAATCAGAATTTTACCGTGAACTCATTCCTCTGTATGCTGGAGCTATCTCTTGAAGAGGCCAACCAGACAGCACAGGTTAGCCTGGGGGAGGATGAAACCAATTGGATCTAATCTTTTACTTATCCAGTAAGTAGGACAGAGCCTCAGGAAAACAAAAGGAGACAAAAACCAGGGGAGAATTCTAAGAATTGTTCTCTTTCATCTTAGAACTTCGTCAAGGTAAAAGTGATTTCTGTCCCTAGGTGCTTTAATGCTTTTATGCTAACTCATTTTCTACAATCAAGCGTCTGAGAAAGAATTTAATATGCACAGAAGCAGCAAACTTTCTTAGTATCACCACTTAACACCTGATTATATCACTGTATTGTAATTGTATTATAATTATCAAAATACTAACTTCACAAGAAATGGCTTACCTGGAGAAGAGCCTTCTGATTTCCTTTTGCTTCCTTGTGTAATTGTTAAGGATTGAGCTGAAAAAAGATAAAGACTAAAAGTGTAGTAGTTAAGACAATGGGCTTTTATAACCAGAAAGACCAGGGCTTGGATCCTTGATCCTCGCTAGAACTTGAGAAAGTTAGTGTAACTTCTTTAAGCCTCAATTATTTCTCCTTTAAAATGGGAAAATAAACAAGGCTTATGTCATTGGTTTGTTATGAGGATTAAAGGAATAGTGCATAGAAAACACTTAGATCAGTTCCTGGAAGTACTCGATCTATGCAACCTAATGATAATTACATCCCCCATGAGTAATCTTCTATGTATGTATGTTATGTATGTCTTGTATGTAATTACTCTGTATTTGCAAATTAGAGGGTGATTTAAAGAAAAAAGAAAACCCCCAATAAACCACATAGCCCAACGGAACAGAATATGGAAAGACACCATCTACTTAGGTTATGTTCATTTCGACTAAGCTAGTTTGTCCTCCACTTCTATTAACTGAATTTGGTTCTTTCTTGTTTATTTATCAGAACATTTTCTGTTCAAGATCAAAGGTCACACACATACTGCATGCTAAGCACTGTGCTAGAACTTGCTATATAAACATGATTATGGTACGGTCTCTACCTGCAGTCTAGTAGAGGAAGCTGACACATTTTCAAGCTGGTGTGGTGTCAGGGCAAGTTTGGGCATGTGCTGTGTGTGTGTGAGTGTGTGTGTGTGTGTGTGTGTGTGTGTGTGTGTTTAGGGTAGTCGTGGTGGTAAGGAAGCTTTCCAGGAAAAAGAGATGCTTGACCTGAGTCTTGAAGCATGATTAATAACTAGTCAGGGGAGAAAGGTGTGGCCCATGAGGGACTCTTGTAGTCTGTGGCATTTACTAGAGGATTAAGTGTTAAGGAAGGGAGTGGAGAAAGGTAGGCTGAAAAGGTAGACAGAGACCAGATCATAGTCTTGTATCCCCTTTCAAAGAGCATGGGCTTTGTCCTGCAAGTATTGAGAGAATTTTAAGGGTTTTATGTAGAAAAGTAACATCGTTAAATTGGAGTGTTCTAGGGTTCACTCTTCTCAGATGGGTCCAGTTGGCCAGACTACAGGACGCTGGATGGGATTTAAAGGGGATAGCAGTTCATTGTTGTCCATCTTGACTCCCTGCCTCTTCATTCTGTGAATCTTCTTTCTTAGGAGTTCTCCCCACTTCAAGGGTAGATTTGTAATACAGGTCTAGCCAATCCTTCTGACTATGGTGATTGGTTTGGGGATAGACATGTGACTTCAGCTGGGCCAATCAGAAAACTTCCCGAGACATTTCCACTAGAGTAGAGAATCTCTTTCTGGTGTTGGGCTGATGCATGTGTCTGTGTTGCTTAGCAGCAGGCTTGCCTCATAGAGAAGTCTATTCAAGAGGAAAGGTCAGAGATGAAACCTGAAAGCAGAACTCCTGAATCCAGCTCTACTTGAAGTGAGGCCCATGGATTTCCAGTAATGTGCTTAAGCAAGTTTCATTTGCAACTAAAAGTATCATGAACAATGGGTATTGAGGGATTTCTGGAATGTGAGATTCTTAGAGCCCAAACAAGAATAGTCCCAAGTAAGCCAAGATAGTTGGTTACCCCAATGCCAGGGGCAGCCACATAGGCTGGAGTCCAGATGGGAGGCTTTTGCAGTAGTTCAGCAAAAGGGATGATATAGGCCGAATTTGTAGCTCATGAGGAAAATCAGGATGGATTTGCGAAGTATTTGGGAAATGAAATGGGCAAGAATGGGTGATCAGATGTAAGAGACGAGGGGAGATTCTTGAATGCCTCTTCAGTTTCCAGGTGTGGCAATTTAGTGATAGTGCTACCAATTAAATTTCAGGAAGGGAGATGGATTTCGACACATTATGTTCTAAGTCTCTGTGTGCTATCTGTTGAAAATGTCCAATAGGGTAGGTAAGTCTGATGCTTGGACAAAAGATGGGCTGGATGTATAGATTTGGAAATCTTTAGCATATGAATAGCAGTGACAATGGATGGACTTTCCAAGAAGAATGAGTAAAATGGGAAGAGCAGCAATGGGCTAAGGATTGAAACTTGGGACTGAGGGTGGAATTTTAGGAGGCAGAAAAATGAAGAGACAGAGGAGGGAAAAAGGAGAGTTTGATATCACAGAAGTCAGTGATGCAGAATGGTGAGTTTATGAAAAAGAATGATTCAAGCAGTTGGGTCCTTGAAGCAGAGACTGAAATGCTCCATTGAATTTGGAAATTGAGAGTTCACTGGCCAATATCCTGGGTGAAATCAGTTCCATTACAATAGTGGGAGTAAAAGCAGGATTGCAGCCAATTGAGAAGAAGGGAGGTGGGGCAGAGAAGGCAAAGAAGGTTGATCACTCTTTGGAAAATTTTAATAAAGGAGAGAAGGCAAGGGGCTTTCAGAATAGCTGGAGGGTTTGGACTTGACCTCGAGGTTGCTTCTCAACCTGTGCATTTGATGGAAGATACTCGGATGGGTGTGATGGAGACATTTGAGTGTGAGAAGATAGGAAGTTTGAGAATTCAAGCCAAATGGCCCCAACATTTTGTTTGATGGGGAAGGCAGAATTGTTTGCCTGGTAGGAAGGTGATAAGTAGGAGGGTTTGAGGAGGGTGATAATGGTTTGGAATGAAGGAACTAGACAGGTCAAACGAAAGAATTGTGAGACACTACTGGGGACTCAGCAGAGATTAGAAACACTACTGCCAGTTTCTCTTCACTACTTTATTTTCCTCTTACATTCTAATTACCTTTATGAAAACAAAGGCTATGGCAGGACCCTGCTTAAAAACCTCTACCAACTCCCTTCGCTTGCCTGTATAATCAATACAAACTCATAGCCTTTGACTTGACTCAAACTTCCTTCCCAGCCTCATCAACCTTCTCCTCCTCATACACCTGCCACAAATATCTGGGTTGTTTGAATACCCTAGACTCATTTAGAACCTAGTGCATTTGCATACACTGTCTTCTCTGCTGAGACTATCCTGTCCCTGTTCTTCACTAACCAACTCCTGCCCAGCCTTCAAGACCCAACTGATATATTGCCTCCTCTGTGAGAATTTTTGATTTAGGCAGAGCCAACTTCTTTATCATTTTTAAAAATTTTAATTTAGGGGCCTGGGTGGCTGAGTTGGTTAAGCGTTTGACTCGATTTCAGCTCAGGTCATGATCTCCCTGTTTATGCAATTGAACCCTGCGTCAGGCTCTGTGCTGACAGTACAGAGACTGCTTGGGATTCTCTTTGTGCCTCTCTCTCTTCTTTCTCTCCTTCTCTCTCTCAAAATAATAAAACAATAAAATACAACTTAATTTAATTTTAATTCTCGTATAGTTAACATACAGTGTTATATTAGTTTCAGGTGTACAATATACTGAGTCAACAATTCCATGCATCACCTGGTGTGAATTCCATTCATCACAAGTGTACTCTTTAATCCCCATCACCTATTTAATCCTTCTCTCTACCCATCTCTTTTCTGGTAACCCTCAGTTCTCTATAGCTAAGAGTCTCTTTCTTGGTTTGTCTCTTTTTTTTTTCTTTTGTTCATTTGTTTTGTTTCTTATATTTCACATATGAGTGAAATCATAATATGTGTCTTTCTCTGGCTTATTTAGCTTAGCATAGTACCCTCTAGATCCATCCGAGTTGTTGCAAATGGCAAGATTTCATTCTTTTTTATGGCTGAATAATATTCTTCTTCTTGATCCATTCACCTATTGATGGACATTTCCATAATTTGGCTTTCATAAATAATGCTGCTATAAACATAGAAGTACATGTATCCCTTTGAATTAGTGTTTTTGTATGTTTTGGGTAAATACACAGTACCATCATTACTGAATCATAGGGTAGTTGTATTTTTAACTATTTAGTGAAACTCCATACTGTTTTCCACAGTGGCTGCACCAATCTGCGTTCCCACTAACAGTGCAAGAGGCTTCCTTTTCTTCCCACATCCTTGCCAACACTTGTTGTTTCTTGTGTTTTTGATTTTAGCCATTCCGATAGCGGTGAGGTGATATCTCATTGTAGTTTTGATTTGCATTTCCCTGATGATGAGTGATGTTGAGTATCTTTTCTTGTGTCTGTTGACCATCTGGATGTCTTCTTTGCAGAAAAGCCTGTTCATTTTCTGCCCATTTTTAAATTAGATTATTTGGTTTTTGGGTGTTGATTTGTAGAAGTTCTTTGTATATTTTGGACACTAACCCTATATTGGACATGTCATTTGCAAGTATCTTCTCCCATTCAGTAAGTTGTCCTTTATTTTTATTGATAGTTCCCCTTGTTTTGAAGAAGCCTTTTATTTTGATGTAGTCCCAATAGTTTATTTTTTGCTTTTATTTTCCTTGTCTCAGGAGACATATCTAGAAGAATGTTATTATGGCCAACGTCAGAGAAATTACTGTCTGTGCTCTCTTGTAGTATTTTTATGGTTTCAGGTCTCACATTTAGGTCTTAATCCATCTTTAATTTATTTTTGTGTATGGTGTAAGAAAATGGTCCAGTTTCATTCTTTTGCATGTAGCTGTCCAGTTTTCCCAACACCATTTGTTGAAGAGACAGCTGTCTGTTTCCCATTACATATTCTTTCCTGCTTCATCAAAGATTAATTGACCACATAATTGTGGGTTTTCTATTCTGTTCTACTGATCTATGTGTCTGTTTTTGTGCCAGGACCATACTTATTTCATTACTACAGCTTTGTAATGTAACTTGAAGTCTGGAATTGTGATGCCTCCAGCTTTGCTTTCTTTTTCAAAATTGCTTTGGCTATTCAGAGCCTTTTGTGGTTCCATACAAATTTTAGGATTGTTCTAGCTCTGTGAAAAATGCTGTTGGTATTTTGATAGGGATTACATTAAGTGTGCGTATTGCTTTGGGTAGTATAGACATTTTAAGTTTTTGTTCTTGCAATCCATGAGCATGGAATGTCTTTCCACTTGTTTGTTTCATCTCCAAATTTTTTCATCAATGTTTTATAGTTTTCAGAGTAGAGGTCTTTCACCTTTGATTAGGCTTATTCCTAGGTATTTTACTATTTTTGATGCAATTGTAATGGGATTATTTTCTTAATTTCTCTTTCTTCTGCTTCATTATTAGTGTATAGAAATGCAACAGATTTCTGTACATTGATTTTGTCTTTTGTGACTACTGAATTCACTGATCAGTTCTAGTAATTTTTTGGTAGAGTCTTTAGGTTTTCTAGATATTATTTCTATATATTATGTCATCTGCAAATAGAAGTTTTATTTCTTCCTTACTGATTTGGATGAATTTCATTTATTTTTGTTGTCTATCTGCTGTGGCTAGATCTTCCAGTACTATGTTGAGTAAAAGTGATGAGAGTTGACATCCTTGTCTTATTCCTGACCTCAGGGGGGACATCTCTCAGATTTTCCCCATTGAGTGTGACATTTGTTGTGGGTTTTTCATATACGGCCTTTATTATGTTCAGGTATGTTCCCTCTAAACCTACTTTGTTGAGGGCTTTTATCAAGAATGGATGTTATACTTTGTCAAATGCTTTCTCTGCATCTATTGAAATGATCATATGGTTTTTATCCTTTTATTGATGTGGTATGTGACATTGATTTGTGGATATTAAACCACCCTTGCAAACCAGGAATAAATCCCATTTGATAGTAGTGAATGATATTTTTAATGTATTGTTAGATTTGGTTTGCTAGCACTTTTGTTGAGGATTTTTGCATTAATGTTCATCAGAGATATTGGCCTGTAGTTCTGTTTATTTTGGTATAAGGGTGATACTGGCTTCGTAGAATGAATTCGGAGGTTTTCCTTCTATTTTTTGGAAGAGTTTGAGTAGAATACGTATTAACTCTTCTTTAAATGTTTGGTAGAATTCACCTATGAACCATCTGGTTCTGGACTTTTGTTTGTGGGCAGTTTTTTAATTACTACTTTAATCCCCTTGCTGGTGATTGGTCTTTTCAAATTTTCTGTTTCTTCCTGTTTCACTTTTGGGAGGTTGTATGTTTCTAGGAATGTATCCATTTCTTCTAGTTTGTCTAATTTGTTGGCATACAGTTTTTCATGATATTCTCTTATAATTATTTGTCTTTCTGTGGTGTTCATTGTTATTTCTCCTCTTTCATTTGTTATTTTTACTTGAGTTCTTTCTTTTCTTTCTCCCCCCTTCCCTTTCTCTCTTTCATCTGGCTAGAGGTTTATCCATTTTGTTGATGTTTTCAAAGAACCAGCTTCTGGTTTCATTGATCTGTTTTATTGGTTTTCTTACTTTCTAAATCATTTGTTTCTACTCTAAACTTTATTATTTCCCTCCTTCTTCTGGTTTTGGGTTTTATTTATTGTTCTTTTTCTAATTCTTTTAGGTGTAAGGTTAAGCTGTTTAGTTGAGATTTTTCTTGCCTCTTGATGTAGGCCTGTATTCCAATATACTCTCCTCTTTAGAACTGTTTTTGCTGCATCATACAGGTTCTGGACCATTGTGTTTTCATGTTTGTTTCTTTTCTTTTCTTTTCTTTCTTTCTTTTTTTTTTTTTTTTTTTTTTTTTTATATTTTTTTTCATTTTTGTTTGTTTCCGTGTATTTTTTGATTTCTGCTTTTAATTCTTGGTTGACTCACTTATTGTTTAGTAGCATGTTATTTAACCTCCATGTATTTGTGGACTTTCCAGATTTTTTTCTTGTGGTTGATTTCTAGTTTCATAGCATTGTGGTCAGAAAAGATGCATGGTATGACTTTGATCTTTTTGGATTTGTTGAGGCTTGTTTTGTAGCCTAATATGTGATCTATTCTGGAGAATGTTCCGTATGCACTTGAAAAGAATGTGTATTCTGCTGTTTTATGGTGGAATGTTCTGAATATATCTAGTCCAGTGTGTCATTCAAAGGCACTGTTTCCTTGTTGATTTTCTGTTTGGATGATTTGTCCATCGATGTAAGCGAGGTGTTCTTTTACTGTTATTTGTTTACTGTTATTGTATTATTATTGAATTGTTCCTTTGTGTTTGTTATTAGTTGCTTTATGTATTTGGGTGTTTCCATGTTGGGTGCATAGGTATTAACAGTTGTCATATCTTCTTGTTGGATTGTCCCCTTCATGATTTTATAGTGTCCTTCTTTGTCTCTTTTTACAGACTTTGTTTTTAAAGTCCATTTTGCCCAATATAAGTATTGCTACTCCAGCTTTCTTTTGACATCCATTTTCCTGATAAATGTTTCTTCATCTCCTCACTTTCAATCAGCATGTGTCTTTAGTCTGAAATGAGTCTCTGTTAGGCAACATATAGATGACTTGTTTTTCTTTTTTTTTTTTTTTTTTTTTAAAGATTTTTTTTTTTTTTCAACGTTTATTTATTTTTGGGACAGAGAGAGACAAAGCATGAACGGGGGAGGGGCAGAGAGAGAGGGAGACACAGAATCGGAAACAGGCTCCAGGCTCTGAGCCATCAGCCCAGAGCCTGACGCGGGGCTCGAACTCCCGGACCGCGAGATCGTGACCTGGCTGAAGTCGGACGCTTAACCGACTGCGCCACCCAGGCGCCCCTATGACTTGTTTTTCTATCCATTACATCACCTTATGTCTTTTGATTGGAGGATTTAGTCCATTTACATACAGAATAATTATTGATAGATAACTATTTGCTTTTTTTTTTTTTTTACTTGTTTTGTGGTTGTTTCTGTAGTTTTTCTCTGATCCTTTCTCCTCTTTTTCTTCTTCATGGTTTGCCAGTTTTCTTTAGTGATATACTTAGATTCCTTACTCTTCATTTTTTTGCATACCTATTTACTGTTTTTTGGCTTGTGATTACCATTCAGTTTATATAAAACATCTTCTGCTTGTAGCAGTCTATATTAAGCTAATGGTTGCTTAATTTTGAACTCATTCTTCTCTTCCCTCCAAGGTTCAGATATTTGGTATCATATTTTACATCCTTCTATTTTGTTCCTTCCTTGACTGATTTTTACAGATTTATTTATTTATTCACTTATTTATTTTGCTTTTCTGCTTCCTATTTTCCTTATTCTTATGTTGTTATTGTTGTTTCCCCCCTCAGAGTCCCCTTTAACATTTCTTGTAGGGCTGGTTTAGTGGTCATGCATTCTTAACTTTTGTTTGTCTGGGAAATTCTTTATCTTCTATTCTGAATGATAGCTTTGCTGGATAGACTATTCTTACCTTAAGATTTTTTCCTTTCCACACTCTGAATATATCATGCCACTCCCTCCTGGCCTGCAAAGTTTCTGCTGAAAAATCAGCTGATAGTCTTATGGGATTTCCTTAACTGTCTTCTTTTCTCTTGCAACTTTTAAACCTCTTTATCACTATTTTTTTTTTTTTTTTTTGGTCATTTTAATTATTATGTGTCTTGGTGTGGACCTTTTTGGGTTGAATTTGTTGGGGGAATCTCTGTTTACTTCCCCAGAATCATGACATTTTCAGCTATTATTTCTTTAAACACATTTTCTACCCCCCTTTCTCTCTCTTCTCCTTCTGGGATCCCTATAATGTGCATGTTATTATACTGAATGCTGTTGCTGAGTTCTCTAAGTCTGTTCTCATTATGCAGTATTTGTTTGTCTTTCACCTCTTCAACTTTATTGCTTCCCATTACTCTATCCTCCAGGTCACTGATCTATTCCTCTGCTTTCTATAGCCTACTATTTATCCCATCTATTACATTTTTAATTTCATCTGTTGAGTTTTTCATCTCTGATATGTTAGTTTTTATCTCCTTTTAAGGGTCGCACTGACATCCTCCACTCTTTTCTGAAACTGGTAGCTTTATGATCATTACCTTAAATTCTCTATCAGGTATATTATGTATTTCTGTTTCTGCTTAGATCTCCTACTGTGATTTTGTCATGTTCCTTCAGAGCCAACTTCTAATAATAGCATTTACCACAATGCATAGTAATTTATGTTTACCTCCTACTACCCATCCCCATAACCCCTGCCTCAACTATCCTGGGAGATCCCTGTCTTTTCTGGGTTTATCCTAGGACATATTTAGCACACTGCCAGTGGGAACTACTACATTCCTAGCAGGGCATTAACAAATGAATGAATTCCTCTTTTTCTTGCTTCTAAAAACCAAATTCTCTGTTACTCACATTTAAAATTTGGTTGAGCTATTTTTCTTTTTGTCGTTATGTTTTTGAACTCCTCTTAGAAAGGCATTGTTGGCACTTTGCTCTCTTAATTCTATTAATTGCCTCTAGACAAAATACCTTTCTGCAAATCATTTTCACTTAAAAATTCTTTCCAGTCCTGTTGATGAGTCAATAGCTGAAGTATCAGGAAGTGATTCTTTAAATATCTTTTAAATACCTATAATTACACGCAGCAAACCCACATATCCTCTGACCTCATACTCTAGACTTGGTTCTCCTGATTTTTAATTCAAGGAAGGAAATATAAAATGACTTGGGGTGGAGATGGCAAAATGCACCTGAAAGTGAATTGCTCACCTCTCTCAAATTTGTATAAAATGTTAAGTTAGAAGAAACGTTAACAATTACCTAGACTAAGTCCTTTTTAAAAAGTAGATCCTGGGGCGCCTGGGTGGCGCAGTCGGTTAAGCATCCGACTTCAGCCAGGTCACGATCTTGCTGTCCGTGAGTTCGAGCCCCGCGTCAGGCTCTGGGCTGATGGCTCGGAGCCTGGAGCCTGTTTCCGATTCTGTGTCTCCCTCTCTCTCTGCCCCTCCCCCGTTCATGCTCTGTCTCTCTCTGTCCCAAAAATAAATAAAAAACGTTTGAAAAAAAAAAAAAAGTAGATCCTTTCTTTTTTTTTTTTTTTTTCCTGGAAGCAGGACCAGAAGTCATAAAGGTCCTAAGGTTGCATAGCAAATTAGCGGCAGTTGGACTAGAACCTACATTTCCTGATTCCAGGACATGTGTTCTCTTACCTCATACTAGCTGCTCATGAAAAATTCGGTGTTTTTAAAAGACCTAGCAAATATGCATTTGGATCTCTTCACACTTGTATTTCCTCATATGTAAAGTAGGGATAATAATAGTAGCTGCCTCGTGGGTCTGTTGTGAGATTTTAAAATTGACACATGTGCAGTGTTACATTAGTTTCAGGTATACATTGTGGTGATTCCACAACTCTCTCTGTTATGCTATGCCCACAAGTATAGCTACCATCTGTGACTATACAGTGATATTACAGTATCAGTGGCTATATTCCTTGTGTCGTCCCTTTTATCTATGACTGACTCATTTCATTACTGGAAGTTTATACCTCCCACTTGCCTTCATCCATTTTGCCCATCCCCCAACCCCCTCCCCTCTGGCAATCACATTTCTTCTCTGCATTTATGGGTCTGTTTCTGGTTTTTGTTTTGTTTTTTAGATTCCACATAGGAGTGAAATCGTATGGTACTTGTCTTTCTCTGACTTATTTCACTCAACCTTATACCCTCTAGATCCATCCATGTGGTTGCAAATGTCATTTCATTCTTTTTTTATGTCTGAGGTAGTAGCCCATTGTGTATGTATCTCACATCTTTATCCATTCATTTATCCATGGATACTTGGGTTGCCTCCATAATTTGGCTACAGTGTAGCATTATTTACAATAGCCAAGACATGGAAGCAACCAAATGTCCATGGATAAAGAAGTGTTTTATATATATATATATATATATATATATATATATAATGGAATATTATTCAGCCATAAAAAAGAATGAAATGTTGCCAATTGCAACAGCATGGATGGATCTAGAAGGATATTACACTAAGCAAAATAAGTCAGAGAAAGACTAATACTGTATGATTTCACATATGTGGAACCTGAAAAACAAAACAAATGAACAAAGGCAAAAAAGAGAAACAAAAAAACCCCAGACTCTTAACTATAGAGAACAGATGGTTACCATAGGGGAAGTAGGTGAGGTGGATGGGCGAAATAGGTGAAGGGGATTAAGAGTACATTTATCTTGATGAGCACTCAGTAATATATAGAATTGTTGAATCATTATATTGTATACCTGAAACTAATATAGCACTGCATATTAATTACACTAGAATTAAAATTTTTAAAAATGCAATAAACATAGGGGTGCATATATCTTTTCAAAGTAGTGTTTTGTTTTCTTTGGGTAAATACCTCACAGGTAAATTACTGGATGATAGGGGGTTTTTTTGTTTTTTTAGGAAACTCCATACTGTTTTTCACCGTGTATTTGTGAATATTTGTATTCCCACCAACAGTGTAAGAGGATTCCTCTTCTCTACACCCTAACCAACACATATTATTTCTTGACTTTTTGATTCTAGTCATTCTGACAGGTGTGAGGTGATGCCTCGTTGTGGTTTTGACTTGCATTTCTCTGATGCTTAGTGATGTTGAGCACCTCTTCATGAGTCTGTTTGCCACCTGAATGTCTTCTTTGGAAAAATGTCTATTCAGGTCCTCTGCCCAGTTTTAATTGGATTATTAGTGTGTGTGTGTATTGAGTTGAATAAGTTTTTTATTTATTCTAGATATTAACCCCTTTTCAGATATATTATTTGCAAGTCTCTTCTCCCAGTAAGTTGCCTTTCATTTTGCTAGTTTCCTACCCTGTGCAAAAGTCTCTTATTTTGGTGTAGTCCCAATAGTTTATTTTTGCTTTTGTTTTTGTTGTGTCTTGGGGAGACAGATATCTAGAAAAATGTCGCTAAGGCCGATGTTAAGGAAATCATTGCCAATGTTTTCTTCTAGGTATTTTATGGTTTTGTGTCTCATATTTAGGTCTATAATCCATTTTATTTGTATATAATGTAAAAAATGGTCCAGTTTCATTCTTATGCATGTAGCTGTCTAGTTTTCCCAGCACTATCAAAGAGACTCTTTTCCTCATTGTATAGTCTTGCCTCCTTCGCCATAGATTGGCCATGTAAGCATGGGTTTATTTCTGGGTTTTCTCGTTTGTTCACATGCCAACTTTTACTTAGGGTTATCCTTAACCAGATCCCAGGAGACATGAATGCTCTGTGCCAGTCAGTGCCAGGAACAAAGCAGGTACTGCTGGCCATGTTCTTCCAGTGAGTGCCTTAGGCTTGCCCCCAGTAGAACAACTTCTAGATCCACAGGGTCCCCCATGATGTCACAGGATGAATATTTTATGTTAGGACCAGATTTAAAGTCTCTTAGTCAATGAAGCTCTCATTTCTACCTAAGTAGGATGTGTATGTGGAAGGATGGGGGGGGTGGTGGGTGGGTGACCGGATCTAGAGACCAGAAGTAGCAACTTGTACATAGATGTTTTGGCTGCAAATTTCTTAGACCTCCAAGCCTGGGATCTTGCCATTATGCATCTCAATGATTTCAATTACTTGCTTTTATAATTAAGAAGATTATCTAGGATTTATAGGGTATAGGAATGCTTCATATGAATAATTCTTAATGATACCTAAAACTTTACTATTAACTTCTCCTCCTTTATGCTAAACATTGCTCTTTCCATAGTGATCTTCTAACCATTAAGTCATTAGCATTTTAGAATGAATTTATTTGGATTGCATTTTCCCTCAGGATAAAGAGAATATTGGTTTCTGAAAAAATTGATAATTGAAGGGTTCTTGAGACCAACTGTGCATGTTTGTCCAAGGCTGGCCTACAGTTAAACGGCCTTGATAGACATGAATGACTCTGATAAGGAGATAGTAATTGGAATAGCAGAAGGGCTCATCTGAAGGCAAAGGTTGTTTGCTGCTTACAGTGGTAAAGAGATTAAGTAGCCAGTAGGGCCATGCTCTGAAGACAAGCTAAAGGTGATATCCATGCTAGATGGTGCAAAGATGGGTATAGCTGATGGTGGAATCAGGTTCTACAGAGCTGTAAGCCAAAGGTTTGCAAACCTAGGGACAGGGAAGGAAGGAGGGAGAAATCCTCAACAGGTGTCTACCTACCACCAAATAAGGCGGCTTATAAATACCATACACATGTATATGTATGTTGTAACTGACCATCTTGCCAATGAGAAGGTGTTCACCCCCCCTGTATCTTGGAGAGTTGGAAAGCCACGTGACATGAATCTCCACACCAAGCTACCACCATCACCTGTAGGTTTGAGTTCCTTGTTCATAACATTAAGGTAGTATAACATTTCATCTGCCATGTTTACTTACATTGTCTATCCTATGCATTACCTTCTCTTCCCTCACTTTGTTTTAAATTCACCCCTACCCAGTCCCATCTCCTAATACAATTGTCCTCCACTGAAAGTCACAGGAACTTCTGATACTTTGGTCTGAACCAGTAAAAGTGCATGTTAGCTGCTGTTTTTCATGATCAAAATCTCAATTCTTCAGTCCTTTCCTAGAAAGGGCTGAAGGACTCTTTTGCTCCTACCCTTTATAGTGTGTATGTACTGATTCTCAGAAGCCAGGGTCATCTCTGTAGCTGCCCAGATCCATAACCACTCACTGGCTGCCTTTTTTTCCTTTCTGGATGATGATATTGTTCATCTCTAAGGGAATCCCAGCCTTAGGGGAAGGAATTGAGGAGGAGGCAGGGTACCTTTGGCAAATACTTGGTGAATATGAGTCATTGTGAGCGTAATGGCTTTTTCATTTGTTATCTGTTTCCATGGTCACAGCTGAGTCTCAGGCTGGGAAACCACCCTCTCTACACATTGGATACCATTACATCATTCCTCTTTAATAACCTCCACTGCCTTCCTGTTGCTTGCAGGACAAACAAGTAGTTTGGGAATTATTCTGTACTCTAGTTTTGAGCCCACTCTCCTCCTCTTCCCTCACTTTCTTCCAAGACTTCATTCTAGTGCTTACAAAATTTCTTCTTTTCTCAAGACCCAGCTCACACATCACCTCCCTTGGAAGCCTCCTCAGACCTCACTGTTGTGGAGCTGGTCCTTCCTCCTCTGGGCTCTCACAGTACCATGTACTCACCTTCACACAGGGTACTCTGCTACTTGATTGTCAGTTTCTCTATCTGCCATGCCACCCTCCTTGCTCCGGACTGTGAGCTTTGCACGGGCTGGTGTGAGTCTTACTCATTGGAGGGTCAGAGCCTGGTATTCAACATCTGGCTCTCAGCAGGTGTTAAGAAAATGGTAACTGAATGAAGGAGAATGGAAGAGAGCTGGTCTTCTATTAATTTATTGAGCAAAACACGAGTAGGATGATACAGTGAGGCACGGATCCAGTAAAGAGAAGGATGTTTTAATGAAACTTCTTTTGAATCTGTGAAGTACATGTGAAGGAAATGTTTCTATTCTTTCCATAGGACAGATTTCCAAACAATGATCACAGTGCTTAGGTTAATAAGATGCTGGACAGATGAGTAGCCAAAGAATGCCATAAAATAACAAAATCCCATCCCAGATTACTGGGACAAGTGAATGATGTTTAGAGTTACATGGCTAAAAACAAAACATTACAGTAATCAAGTCCATAAAACCAGAAAAAGCTTTATAACAAAAAGGACTTTCATAAGCTATTAAATGAGCATATATGATAGACGAACCATTTTATATTTGAAGCAGCTTATAGCACCAACACATTGGCAGGACCTGTAGAGGGGTAGGCCATTGGACCGAGGCTTTGGAGAGTGGAGGTACGGGGGCAGGGGGATCTCCACCATCATCTACTTCAAGCCCCTTGTTTTACAGATGGCAAAACGGAGGCCCAGCGAGATGAAGTGCCTCGTTCAGAGTCACAAGACACAGCGGCACCACATTGGCTAAAAAAGGATCCAAGGCTATGATCCAGGCCACCCAACTTTAGGTAAGTGCTCTATTTTAATTTACACTTAATTCTATTTGATTCATGTATTTTGTTCCTGTTAATAGATCTATCATAAAAGAAATCAATACAATTCATAACACACTCCAGTATTATATTTTATGGAGAAGGACAGACATGTACTATAGTTCATTTCTTGGGCTTCTACAGATCTTCAATCAATAGTTGGAGTAATCAGATGACACTTAGTTGTAAATTAGCTGAGAAGAAGGCATCTGAAGAAAAAGTTTGGTGCATCCTCTACTACCTAAACTAACCTATGCCTCAAAATTACTAAGTCACTGGTATAATTTCTTTGATAGTTAAAGATTAGTAAAGTACAAAAACAGTATGGAAAGAAGGCAGGTCCTTCCTTTAAAAGATAATTATGGCACTTTCATTTTCATAAGGTAAGGAAATGTAAAAACCTGATTCTCTGTAGAAGAAAAAATAGCCACAACCTATACTTGGTGAACAAACTGGAATAATGTGTTTCTGTAAAATACTTTGGAGTCATGAAATTTTATCTAGCATATCTTGCCGTGGTCCTGAGGCCTCAATTGGACAGATTTATGCACTAATGAACATATAAGAATGAAAAAAAGTCACCGTTAACAGAAACAGCATTAAAGGCAAAAGTATAATGAACACATTTAAATAGCTTCACACATATGAAGCCAAAAGTTGCATGTATATATGTGATTGTGTTTTTATAGTGGTAGTTGGAAAAACAACACGTACTGGGCATTTGTCCATTATCATAAACCAGCTGCTGTAGAACAGTTAAAAATGGTGTTTCATAAGTAAAATAAAGCCTGACAAATAAAAGTGATTTCTATATGTCCTATACATGTACTTTCTCACATAGACATCTAGTTTTAAGTAAATCAACATTTAACTACAATTTTTCCCCACTGGGTCCAGCATCAAAGGATGTGATTTCACTTTTCTTAAACATGCCCTATACATCATTAGGAAGCTACATGATATTTATACTCCTAGTCTTTATGATATCTGACCAGGAAAAATGAAATCTCCAGGGACCTCAAGTCCATTCCTTACCACTATAAGCACATTAACAAATAGGGAGCAAAACATATTTGCTTTCCATTAGGTAAAAGAACATAACTTAGTACTAAGCAATGAACTATGCTACTGAAAAAGTGCACATATAATGAAAAGGTATAATAAAATTTCATAAAAATATTTAACAAGCTGTATTATAAATATTTAAAGAAACATGTTAAAAATCAGAGTGAAAATAAGATTAGTGTTCTGAAACTATCGGTAGAAAAATATACTTATTAAAAGAAAATGTCTCATTAAGTGAAGCATTAAATGCAATGTTGTCTTTTTCGTGTACATTTCAAATTTCACCTTTATCTCTCCTAAACAGGTGCCTACAATTTATGTGGAAACTGGTCATATTGCAAAACCCAGAGGCAGAGGACAAGAGGATAAGGCCAGTGGCATGATTTTCACATGATCTTGGAAAAGTGAGGGCAGTTCACAATACTGAACAGATAGGTGACTGGGGAAATACTGACTATATATTTGAACAGTTTAAAAATAGCACTACATTTGTTCACCCACAATCCGCTTAATACTTAAAACCAGACATTAGGTTTTAAAAGGGGCTTGTGTTGCAGGGCAAGATTGTACAGAACTAGGGAAAACCATCAGAAATAATTCCATTTTGGGGTTGACTCCTTTTTGAAAATAAGCTTTTAATCCTTCATCAGTAGTTATTTTTAATGAACTAAAGATGAATTAAAATATCAAAGGCTTGTGAATGGTTTGAGCCCTTAGGTGAGCTTTTTTTTTTTTTTTTTTTTTTTTTTTTTTTTTTTTTTTTAAGAACGCTTTCTCTTTCTCTGATAAAGTTAAAACACTCTCTCTGGGCACAGGAGATTCTTGGGATGCCCACTGGAAATTCCAAGGATGTGAGGGCTGTACTCATGTCCAGAGGAAAATCAAGGAACCTGCTGCTGGAACCCTGAAGCCCAAGTCATGTACCCCTGAATCCAAGCCTGCCTCGGGTGGTTTGTGGACAAGGTAGGGAACACACTGGCACTATAGCTATTTGAAAAGTGCCTGATACTGTTGTGTTTCATGTATTTCCATCCCACCATGTTCCACCCACTTGGGGCTGGGGAGGTGAATACCACCTCTGGAAAGAGATGTTCTAGTGGGAGAGGAAAGACAAAGGGCAGGGCAGAGAGAGTGAAATTACAAAGTTTGGCTGAGAAAAGCAGCTGGTTTTCACACATTCCTGCTCTCCTCTGGGCGGGGCTCATGTGCACTCTAGGCATTAGGGTGGACATTTCAGAGGTGTCTCTCCACAATCTAGAGAACATGAGCCCCAGAGTCTGGCCCAGAGGCCTCCCCCCCTCTTCTAGACTCAGGATCATGGGAGCCTTTTTAGGTTCCCTTGTCAATACCTGATAAGAGGGTTTTTAGTTCAGTTTTTAAATTTTAATCGGTCTAGTTAATTCTAGCCTAAGAGGTCAGCAACATTTCTTCACAACTCAATTACAGTGGATACCTTTTTGTACAATAACTATACGAAAAACTTTTATTCTATCTACATACAGCTCAAGACAAAGGTATAACTTCTGGAGTCGAACTGATGGCATGGAGAGAGAAATTTTAAAAAGGAAATAGCATTGATATGTGTATATACAAAGACATATATATACACAAAACACTCCTCACCCATGTACACTGTACAGGTTGGCACAACCCTATTAAAAACATACTATGATATAAAGGTTTCAGTAAGTTATTCTTGGCATTTTAACCTAGACAGGTACTTAGGTAATTTAAGTCTTGATATGACTGGGTTATTCATATATTTAAAAGCAGATAATGTTTTTTTAAAATGGCCCAGACCAACTTTTCTGAAGCAGTAACCCAATAGGACACCATAGTTATCAAATGGAAAAGAAGATTGTTATTCTGTATTAAATGAGTAAAAGGTGTTTTAGAGAAAGGGCAGCTTGGAAAATAAAGACATCAGAGTCAATCGTTCCAAGTTAGAGTATTTTAGTTATTAGCAGTGGTTACCAAATAAGCTGAAGGTAAATGTCTTCCAAGGAGCTGCTCATAATTTGCTTTGTTGAGAAGAGGCGAGGGACAGTTTCCGTGTTCCTCTATAAGATGATGCAAGTTTTTTTATCCTTGAAAGGGTTTTCTGAGGTTGGTATCCCGATCAGCAAAGGGTCGCTCCTGGCGTGCTCCTCACAGTAGGACATGAGGTCCGCCGATGCCTTTGAGACCTGACGTGTGGATGAACCAAAGCAAACACACAAGAAAATAATGTATTCACAAACTTTAAAAGGGTAGTTGAATGCTGGTCCTCTGCGTAGAAGACTGGTGGAGTGATCTTTCCAGACCCCGTTTCTCCCAGATTACTTGTCAGTTAAAAAGGAAAAAGATTTGTAAACGGACAAATCTGGTAGCTCTGCTTCTTTAACCAAGTGATCGGATTTAAAGATCGGAGAAAAATGACATCACGTGTCTCCTAGGGTGAGCACAGATGACGCACCACCAGCTAGCAACTATTCCCGCCAAAACATTTAGCCGGCATCGAAGCATCGGCAAGCAATGGTATCCCATGGGAGGACCATTCTGCAAAATGAGTGGCCTGGATTCTTCAAAAGTGGCCTGTGTGTTAGATATTATTAGATGATCCCGAATGTTGTAACTGTAGTGTGGTTATGAGGAAGGTGAAGTATTTGAGGGTGAAGAGTCACGATGTTTGCAAATAACTTTCAAGTGGTTTAAAGGGTATGTGTTGTGTGGGTGTGTGTACAAGACACAGCAAAAGCAAATGAGGCAAAATGTTAATAATTGGTGAATCGTGGCAAAGGGTATATGGGTGTTTGTTGTGATAGCTCTTTTACAGGTTTGATGCTTTTCAAAATAAGCGTGGGAATGGGGAAGTATATGTGAATCAAGGGAAGGCTGTATCTTAGTTTGTATTTGATACAAAATTGGAACTGAATTATGGGCTTGGAGTCCGTATTCTTGAGAGAAGAGCTTTAGGTTCTACTGTTAAAGGTTGGTCTTAGAAAAATAAAAGGAGGGATAAAACCAGAATGGGAAGATTCAGTGCCTTCCTCTGGCATGAGTTAAAAACAGAAAATGCCACACCCTGTTCAGAAGTCTGGGTGGGCTATTCCACAGAATAATCAGATCAGTGTCCTCAGGCAAGGAACACAGGGCAGCTGAGTCCCGTCAAATACAGCATAAGCAGCCTCATGTTTTGAAGACAGGTGACTATCTCCAGGCCCAGAGGAATGTATCAGGTGACTGCTTCAGTTTCTAGGAAACAGCATTACTCACAACATTCCAGGGCACACACTGCCTAGTTCTCTCTTGGGATTTGGGGAGAAAAGACTTCGAAGTCAGGTGACCTAACAAATGCCTTCCCCTTTCTCGTAGATCTCAACTAAGGCTGGCATTACTCACCCCGGGTACAGAATGTGGTCATTAAAATAGTGCACACACATTTAAAAAAAGGAGACCCTGAGTGTTGACTTGCTATGCCAGACTATACTCTAACGCACTTAGTAAATTCCAGAGGGATAACAAGGGTGTTTATAAAATCCATCTAGAACCCCTGTCCCAGTGCAGAACACAGAGATCACGGGACTTGGCTGTGTTCCTTCAGGGAAGGTAGGTTCTTGGGGAATCCTGTCATTGGGTCTAGGTTTTCTGTTCCAACAGAGAGGCTAACTCAGACACTTTGGCTTGCCTGTGCTTTTGAAATGAAGCCCAGGCTGGGCAGAAATGAACATTAGATTCTGAGGCTCTCAGCCGGCCCTAGGAAAATCCTGGCCCCAAGCCGCAGGGAATGGCACTGCCTTCTCGGAAACGTGGCCCCGCCATGGGGAGCAGAGGGGCCTGATCCCATCCAGGCCTCTTACCTTTATTCTCTCAATGGAGGCTTCCATTCTCAACTGCTGCACAGTTCTCCTTGCCTGGGCGATGTTGTTGGTGCTTGCTGTTTTGCTCGACATTGTCAGGTATTGTTTTTACCTGAAACCTGAAAAGAATGTAAGTTGTTTAAACATTCCTAAAGTTTGCATTACTTAGGGGAAAAGGATGCATTTTTCCCAGTCATCACGGGCTCTGTGAGGTAGTTACGAGAATGCCCTCCCATTGGAGCTCCTTCATAAATCTTTCCTTTGCAGAAACCCAGTACTAGTTTCATCTGTCCACCCCAACACGCAGCACAATGGAGCCTTTTCTAGCATCTTCTGAGAGGAAACAAATATACATAAACATTTGCAGTAGTTAGGGGGCCTCCGGCACATATGAGCGTATGCAAGCACAGGCCACATTACGTGTGTAGTTTAATATTACTGCTATGTCCTTTAATAGAAGGTTTGATTTTATTTCATTTTGGCTCTCTTACCCAACTATTACACTGATTCAAGTCCTGGCAACAGAAAACAGCAAAGGAGAGTGCCTCTGGAGAACTTTGCACAAAGGGTGCATTTTTAGGTGCTATCGAGGTTTGCAATCATTTGAGGAATGTTAGTTAGGCAGATAAGGAAGCCTTTATTCAAGAAAAAGTGGGAACC
Organism: Lynx canadensis; assembly: GCF_007474595.2. Taxonomy (NCBI): domain Eukaryota; kingdom Metazoa; phylum Chordata; class Mammalia; order Carnivora; family Felidae; genus Lynx; species Lynx canadensis. The sequence continues at coordinate 55,667,420 of NC_044310.1, forward strand.
TTTCAGCTGAAAGACTCTCAATGATGAACCCCCTGCAAATGTCAAAGGGGATACACTGAGCAGCCTAAAGCCTGAATATTTAACAGAACTCTATCTTTCCCTCCTTTACCTCTCTCTGGCCTCAGCCGGGGCGCCCAGGGCACTTGCTAATCCTGTACCCCCACCACATGTTTGGGGGTTGACTCTCCTCTTGGGCCTGAGCCCTTGGAGCCAAGGCTGCTCTTTTCCTCTCACTCCCCAGCCACCTGGTAAAAAGGAAATGAAACCTCCTGGACCTTGAGCTTTAACCCGGCTGGTTGTCCAAGGACATATTCCAAAAGGCAGGCAGGCTAGGGAAAAGCACTACTGGTGCCCCTGCCATATATGGCTAAGTTCTGTCTTGGCACGGTGGCGAGTGGGGGAAAATGCAGAGCTGGCAGGCCGGGTGGCAGTTTTGTGACTCATAGAAGCAGGTGGACAGTAGGTATGCCTCCCTCGTACTATGCAAGGGCTCAGCAAAGTCTTGGGGCACGGTGGCGCCTGCAGCAAACCCAGACTGACTCAACCTTCTGGAAGGGCCGCACTTGCAAAAAGCATCTCTGCCATAAAGGCCTAGGACCAGGCAGGGCTACAAAACATGCCCACAACCCCCAGGCTCCACGGTGTCCACCACGTGGGCACCAAGGTGCTCTGCCTGAGCTCTGCCACACTTGGAATGCTCCCAAGGGCTTGGCTCCAAGATTTAGACAGGGCTTTGGTCAGAGGTGGCTTTGGGTCAACTGTACAAATAAACCTGTGTTTTTAACTGTGTGCAGAACTCTGACATCCAGCCTCATCGTCATGCTTCATATTCCTGGGTTTGGACCCTGCCTCTGCCACTTACTAGCTGGGTCAAACTGGGCTGATCACTTAACCTCTATGAGCCCAAGCTTTCTTCTGCATAATTTGAGGAGATGATGGTTTTTGAGGAGCCACTTTGCTGATGCACATGTAGTGTTTATCAGAGGACCAAGGCACCCCAAAAATAGCAGCTGCTCTTGTATTTATCCTTGGGAGGCCACACCCAGCACGATGAATCAGAATTGCCTGTGTACCTGGCTGCCTCGCCCAGGTCAGTGAGGCTCCAGGATTCTGATGACGGGGCCTGGGTGGGCCATGGCATGAGGCCCCTTGTAAGTGCATCCTTAGGTGATTCTGCTGCACTCTGCTGTCAGGGTAGAATTGAATGGCTGGTGACAGACAACAGAGGATTCCCCTAGAAATAAGGATGTCCCACCAGTGCAGGAAACTGGGAGGAGGAATCATCCATACATCATACACAGGGCAGGGTGGCCCGGCTTTAATCCTAGGCCTTGGCGACCTCATTTCAACACTCCCTGACTCGCTGCCTCTTCCTCAGATTCCAATCATCCCGCCCCACCCAAGGGAGAGGCCTAGGGTCCTCTCCCGGTGGTTCTGCTCATACCCAGCAGCCTGGCCCAGTGTTGTTCTGTGCTCCCAGGCAAGCATTTATTAACAGAGCCTTTGAAAAGGGACCGAGGCAGAAGGCAAACCTCCCTGCAAGCAGAGTGAAGCATCCTGGTTCATGGCATTCTAGTTCCACGTTTTGTGCCCTGCAGCATGTTAAACTGGGCTCCTGTGCCAGTTGGCAAGGTTTCTGAGATTTGGCCCCCAACCTCCAGAATGTGAATATGATACCATTCTGAAGGGCTGTGGTTTCCAGGCTGCATCCTAAGGACTTTCTAAATGTCCCTTTGCATGAGAATAACGCCAAGCATTCTCTTCTCAGGCTCCAGGGCATAAAGTTTCCAAGGCCTGAGCAAGTTTCCCTGTAACTGCACACCAGTTCACATCGGTCAGGCCTGGACCACTCGTTGCTCCCACCCGCGTAGCTATGAGCAAAGAGCCCACGGTCAGGCTCTATAAAATACTGGGGTAGGGGCACCTGGGTAGCTCAGTCAGTTAAGTGTACAACTTCGGCTCAGGCCATGATCTCACGGTTCGTTCGTTCGAGCCCTGCGTCTGACTCTGTGCTGACAGCTCGGAGCCTGGAGCCTGCTTCAGATTCTGTGTCTCCCTCTCTCTCTGCCCCTCCCCGGCTCGCTCCCCCTGTCTCTCAAAAAATGAAATGTTAAAAAAAAATTTTTTTAAATACTGGGGTGGGTCCCTCTGAAATCGGTAAGAAACTTTGCCTCTAGTCCCCGTGAGTTTCTTCGTGTATTATAGTTGTGATTGAAAACAGCAATTCACAGATCACACTTGCAGGTTTAGCGCCTCTGGCAGGTTTCCCCTATTCTGAGATCTGCTCCCTTCACAGTCCTCCCTGTTTCTCAGACAGCTTCCTGCTTCCTTCTCCTGGGGACCCTTTCTCTTCTGCTTCAGGGGGAGTGGAGCCCGTCCTCTGGCCCCACCAACTTATCTTGGGCTCCCAACGCAAATATGAGTTCTTTTCTCAAAGTCTGTTTCCCTCTCCTAGCATATGTCTAAACTCACCCAGAAAAGTAGTTAAAGTTTAGGAGATGGGTGATTTTCACAGCTTCACAGATTATTAACCACCACCAACTTCCTACTGAATATAGGAATAGCGTTTGGCAGGTCAATTAAATGGGGTATTTGTGGCCATTCCTAGAAAAAGTTGTGTACCAGGCCACTGGAGAACATCATCTCTTATTACAACATTCTTCTAACTCAGGGAAAAGTCAGATCAAAGTTACACTGTTTCAACTTAAGGAGCCCCATGGAGGGACCCAGGGCTGAGATGTCTCCTGTCACTGCAAAAACGGCCACTGCTATTTGGTTGTGGAGAGAGAGGAGGTGTTTCCAGGAGCTGGAGGTCTAGCTGAGGACTTCCTCCTAACCTGCAGCTTCTCTGAATCTCCTCAACAGCTGGACAGAGAGAACAGGTATCTCCAACCATCTTTGTGCCTTGAGCGGGTTTTCTTTGCTCTTCCCTCAAAGGCAAGGATGTCTGTCTGTTTGTGCTACCACGTGGATAAAAAGCTTGCTTTATTCTTATTTTAAGAAAGCTTCCAAGGCAAACACCACCAGATATTTGTATGAAACCCTAGACTGCACACGTTGCTTTCATGCGCAGCGGTCCGTGAAGCCTCACTACAATCCTGAAAGGTGTTATTACTATTTCATACTCATTTTATAGATGAGGCAACTGAAATTAGAAAAACTTGCTTCAAGTTAACCCAGCTCATAAGCCCTGAACCAGCTCATAAGCCCTGAACCAGCTCATAAGCCTTTCACCCCGGAAGCCATGCTTCCTACTGCACCAAGGAAAGGATACAATTCCAATTAATTTGATTCACAAACACTCAGGGCTAGGGTGACCTTGACACTGATGACCTGGAGTTGTGGGCTTGCTGACTGCTTTGTGTCTGTGCAACAGCCCTTCTGGTGCAGAAACCATCTGTTTATCCGGTGTCCTGAAAAACAGGCCTCCCCTCTCATTTCTGCAAGCTAAGCAAGAATGTTCTAGCTATCACGACCAGGCAAGGACTGAGGTCAGCATCTGGAGATCCTGAGCCACCAGCCCTGCCTCTGCCTTCCTAAAGGGCAGAGGCCTGCACAGAGACCCCCAGTTTCATGAAACCCTGGCTGTAGCTTCTGCAGCCTTGTTCACACTTTTACAGGTGGCTAGCAAATCTGAATAAACATACGTAATATTTAGTGATTCAAATAGTTGGCATTGGTTTTAAGGCTGTTGTTCATCTGAATTCTTAGGTTCCTAGAAATTCCTAGGAACAACATTTCCCATTAGGGAAAGAAGAGCATCTTAACCTTTGTCCAGAGGGGTCTGCTGCACGGAGAGGGTGGGGATGGAAAGTGTGTGAGGGAGCACACTTGGGGAAGCAGCAGCTGAATCACAAGGTCATCCTGGCCGGCAAATAACTGAAGCACTGGACCGAAGCCAGTGTTCTGAGCAAATACACCCCTTGTGTCTATAATAAAAGAGCAGGTTAAAAAAAAAAAAAAAAAAAAAGGCTTCCATCTGATCTTCCTTCAACTATCAAAGTCTTAATGTCTTACCCTGGCTTGGCCCTTTATCAGTCCCCCTCATCTATTAACGGGGTGCAGGCAGCAACACTTAGCTCACAGGGTTGTTGGGAAGAGAAACAAGAGTGCCTATCAGCACGTAGCTTGTACACACAGATACTTAATAATGTTGGGTCCCTTGGTTCACTGACAAGACTGAAAATCATGCATTCGGGTGTGAAACAGGAGAAAAATTCACCCAGCAAAAGAGCAAAAGAAGAATGTCAAGGTAATATGATTGGGTAGCAACATGTTTCTAATATGGCCTTAGAGGGAGGACAGTCAGATCCGTAGAACAGTGTCTCTATCTCCTGAACACTTCTTTTAAATCAGAGCCTGCAGGCTGAATCCAGACTACTGATGTGTTTGATTGGGCCCCGCACAGGGTTAACTCAACTGTGTGTGTGTGTGTGGGGGGGGGGGGTGTTTTAACTTTAAATTGTCAACATTTGAAAAACTGAGCTATCCCTTTAAGACAAAGATTTCTGGAAAAGTCAGAAAATTTTATAAAACTGGGCTGAATCTAAGTAGAGGCTGCTGCTTTAACATTTACTGGCATACCTGCCCATCCCTCTATTTGAACTTGTGACATGGCCTTTGTACTATGCCTTGGACATTTAGTTCCAGGGACATACTCAAGGATTAGGGCAGGGGACTTGAGCTCACTCCTGCCCTTGCCACTGCCTAGTTCTGGGGCCCCAGGGAAGGACTCACAACCCATGTAAGCCTCAATTTTCTCATGGGAAAAGTGGGGATAATAATACTTTCCTATTTCAAAGAGCTGTTAAGAGCATCAGATAACATAAGCATGTGAGTATAATAAATACAAAGAATACTTTTGCTGAGTGTTAAGTACCTATACCTTCTGATCACATCCTCTGAGAAGTACTCTAGGCACCTGTAGTCCCTGATGGTTGGCACTGAACAACTGCCCTACCTTCCTCCTGGGGCGCCCTACTGAACCCTGATGGAAAGAAAAGTAACCCCCATAACTAGAATAAAGTGTATTTGGAGATAGGGCCTTTACAGACATGATTAAGTTAAATGAGCTTATTAGGGTGGGCCCTGATCCAATATGACTGGTGTCCTTATAAGAAGAGGGAATTTAGGGAGCATCAGGAAGGCTCAGTCAGTTAAGCATCCAACTCTTGATTTCGGTTCAGGTCATGGTCTCACAGGTTTGTGGGTTCAAGCCCCACATCAAGGCTCTGTGTTCACACTGCAGAGACCGTTTGGGATACTCTCTCTCTCTCTCTCTCTCTCTCTCTCTCTCTCCCCCCCCCCCCCCTCCCCCCCCCCTGCCCCTACCTTGCTTGCTTGTGCACGCTCTCCCTCTCAAATAAAAAAAGAAAAAAGAAGAGGGAATTTAGAGACAGATGGGCACAGAGGGGAGAACATGTGAAGGTGCAGGGAGAAGACGGACATCTACGAGCCACGGCTCGTTCTCTTACAACTAGGGATCTGGAGGATGCGGGCTCCGCCAAAGGGATAGGGATGTGATCATCAGAGATCTGAAGGTGGAAGTGAGAAGGCCGGTGCTTGCGGCTTGGCTTATTTTCTGCTGGCAAGCAGGGCGGTGAGCAAGTTGCTCTTTGGGAGCATCCCAGCATGCAGTCTCTATCGATGTGGTGCTAAGAAACTGTGTGGCTACAACAGTCTCCCAATTCTCCACCTCCTGCTGGGCCCCCAGGGCCAGTTCTGTGGTGATGTCTGGAAGCTGGTCCCGGTCGAGAAGTCAAGAACCAGTTGCTCCGGCCCTTCTACTGATTACACAAGCACCTCATCCCCTGTACGAAAGCCCATTCTGCTCACACTGCCAAGCACGCTGCTTGCGGTAACTGAACCCTGACTGATACACAATTGTTAATCTGTTGTTTTGTAATCTGTAAATAACTTACAAAGGCTAGCTATGATTTCTACTATTATCATGCCACGATTGAACACATCAAACCCTAAGACCTGAAAACGTGGAGATGCAAGCCATAACATTCTCTTTCTCCTTCTCCCCAACCAGAGCTCACAGGCTGTAAGATCAAGAGTGGTGAACCTGTGACCAGCCCCATGTCCTGCCCTGTTCCTGTCCAGTTTTGAGAGCAAAGAGCAAAAAGAACAAGTTACCGGCCCATGGGGGAGAAAAATGAGAGGGCGTGATGAGGAAGGGCTGCATGGAACGGTGGAAGATGCCACTGCGGCTGGGGAAGACAGAGTGACTGGAGCTCTTCTAAGAGTTTATATGGGCTCAGAATGAGAATGAAAAAGAGTAAGAACAGCATTCTCTCAAGACCTCAAGAGTGCATCCTCTAAAAGTAGCATGCTTTTATACTTGCAGACCCCTGCGAGGTCCTCATCTGGTATCTTTGATGAGTTCACTTTACCTGCCATCCAGCCACATGTCCCTGAATAATGATGATGATGGTGGTGACAATGTTACTGTTGTAGGTATAATGACAAAATGTGACAACTACCACCATTTATTATGTGCCCGGTAAGTGAATTCCATGAATCATTTCATTTAATCCTCTTAGAGAGGAGTTCTTCTATCATTTCTGTTTTACAGATGAAACACAGAGAGGCCAAAAGAGTCTTGCTGAAGAGTATGCTGATTTATGTAGCAGAGCTGGGACTCAGGCCACCTGACTTCCAAGGTCATCCTCTTAATCACCACCCTATACTGCTGGTCTCTGAACATTAAGAGTACAAGGAAGGAATGGGAAGGAAGGGGGGGAACTGTCAGGAGCCCTGGACAAAAGAAGACATGACCTCCATTTAGGGCCCACTACTCATTTAGATAGGTGGTCTCCATACCAATGACAGCAGGTGTTGAGAAAGTGGCCATGGAAGAAGACTGAAGTGAAGAAGAATTGGTTGCTCTTCATTAAGAGAAGGACTGTCCCAGATTCTAGGTAAGGCTATTGCTAAAGACAGAGGATGATCCCATCATCCCTAGCGAAGCTGGTAGGAAGCCACGAGAATGAGCCAATCTGGGTAATAAATCCAGGAGAGAGCTGCAGAGCCTGAGTAGCGGGTTCCTAACTTCACTGTATATCTAGAACATCTGAGGCACTTATTAAAAAAAAAAAAATCTGATTCAATAGGTCTGCAGCAGGGCCCAAGAATCTGTATTTAAAGCTTCCCATGTAATTTTGATTTGGTCTTCCTGAGAAACACCAATAATGATTGCCAGAGTCTTGCCTCTTGGTTTTCTATTCACGTTTATTTTTGCCTGGGAATAAAATATGTCCATTTAAAAGAACGCCACTTCCTATCCATGCTTAACTTTCCAGGTTCTGAACAAGCCCCGGAAAATACTCCTTTTTAATAACCTGAACTTACAGGATTCAGTGCCCTTCAGCTTGAAATAGCTGTTATCATCTAACATAGTTCTTTGCTATAAAAGTCTAACTTTGTTTTCTGAACAGCCACTTCCTTCTGGAAAAGTTTCTCCTCTTGGTGACATTAGACTATCCTGTTCTTGCTTGTCCAGTGATATTTCTTTCTACAGTACGGCTCCTTCCTCTGACTCTCATTTTCTCATTTATCCAGGGCTCCGTCCTGGAGGACTGATGTAGCAGAGTGAACAGGGCTTTGACAGATAAATTTGGATCCTGGCTCATCACTACTACACCTCAAGTTGCTTCACTTCTCTGAACTTCAGTTTCCTCATCTGTAAAATAAGAAAGGATAATAATAGTACCTACTTCACAGGGTTGTTACCAGGAGGAAATGAAAGAACGTATATACATTACACAGCACCTGCCTGACCCACACTGGTCCTCAGTAGACGTTGATCTACCCTTATGACGTCAGCTATGACCAACGCACTTCGCATACAATGCTTTACCACAATCTCAATGTCTTAAATGAAAGCCTGTTTAAATTTACATGCAGGGCACCTGGGTGGCTCAGTCAGTTGAGCATCCAGCTCTTGATTTCGGCTCAGGTCATGATCTCACAGTTTGTGGGGCTGAGCCCCACGTTGGGCTCTGTGCTGACAGCGCAGAGCCTGCTTGGGATTCTCTCTCTCCCTCTCTCTCTCTGTCCCTCCCCTGCTCACTCTCGCTCAAAAAATAAACACTAAAAAATTTAAAAAAATTTACATGCAGAATGGTGCCCAGTTGCTTTAAACACAACACATGGAAAACCCAGTGAAACACCACTGCCTGCCTCCAACCTTGCTGGTGTCCCTTTCTCTATGAGGGACACCACCACTGTCCTGGTCACTGAAGCATCCCCTTTTGCCTTCTCCTAATTCCTTAGACCAAGTGTTATCCAATAGAAATGTGAGCCACATATTTGATTATTTAAAGTTTTTTCTAGTAGCCACATGAAAAAAAGAAAAAAGTGACATTTTGATATCTTCTTTAGATGAATATGACCAAAATTGAAATGTAATCCATGTAAAAAATTACTGAGATGTTTTACTTTTTTTTGGTACTAAATATTTAAAACCCGGTCTGCATTTTACAGATACAGCACATCTTGATTTGGACTGGCCGCACTTGAAGTATTCATGAGTCACACAGTGGCTGCCTCACCAGACAGTGCATCCTCAGACCCTGGCACTTCCCAAATTCTCTTGATCCCTATGTTTTGACAAACCCCTTATTTTTATTCTTCCCCATTCTCCCCACTGCTATTTGACCTCTGTCTTGGCTCCCAGCACCTCATGTTAGGGCCACTGTATCAGCTCCCTAACAGGACTCATGCCTCTCATCTTTCCTTCTCCGATCTAATCTATCCTGACCAGTATATGCACAGATATAATGGCACTGTCAATTTATTTCCCCTGGTCTCAGAAGAGGATTCTCCAGTCCCCCCAGAAGAGTCCAAAGGGCTCAGCTTTGCAATCCAGATCATCTCTAATATTTCTGCCACCATAATAAAAACCTTCTCATCGCCAATGAAGGAACTGAGCCATTGAGAAGTTAAGTGTATGCCTCGTATCAAACAGCTAGCAAGCTGCCTGGGTGGGATGCGAGCCCAGGCGGTCTGATTCCAGAGGCCAGACCCAGAAGCTTCATTGTGATGCTGCTTTAGTGCCAGGGAGCTGTCACCACACTCCCCATTTTTCTTGTGGGCTGTGTTTACAAGTCCTCTTGCAAGTATCTGAGCAAGTTCTCTGCCTGCTTCTCTTGGCCTATTTACATTGTCTCTTTTGGGGGCACCTGGGTGGCTCAGCCAGTTGACCGTCGACTTTGGCTCAGGTCATGATCTCACGGTTCGTGGGTCTGAGCCCCGCGTCGGGCTCTGTGCTGACACAGCAGAGCCTGGAGCCTGCTTTGGATTCTGTGTCTCCCTCTCTCTTTGTTCCTCCCCCACTCATGCTCTCTCTCTCTCTCAAAATAAACATTAAAAAAATAAAATAAAATAAATTCTCTCTTCTTTTAGGCCCTAGTTCACATTTTTATCTCTTCTAGGAAGGCCTCTCTGCTTTTGCTTACAGTAATTTATTCCCTTTACAAATTCCTGCTAAATATTTAAAGCTTAGGAGTTCAAGGACCCATAGGGGATGGCCCAGGCACGAGAGAGGCAGGGAGCAGGAGCTGTGTGTGTACTTATGTTTACTCTTTCTGAAGGAAGATGTATAGCTGTCATCCAGCAGTTTTATTTTGGTGCTAATGATATGGCAGCTAATGCTTATTGTTATGTAACTGACTTCGTATGTACGAATATTGTCTTCCCACCAGACTGTGAGAAGTTTAGCTGAATAATAATAGTATACCAGTAACATTTATTCATTACTTATTCTGTGCTAGGTACTATTTAAAAATACTCTATACCGTTATTAGTTCATTTGCTATCATCTGCAACCGTAAGAGCTCAGTTTTATCATATCTGTCAAGACTAAAGCTTAGGTTAAATAATTTGCTCAAGATCAGATAGCTAGTAAGTGGTAGAGACAGAATTTGAACTCAGATCTCTCTTACTTCAAAGCCACACCCTTAACCAGACAGGTGAGTTATCGCACGCCATCTTCTCTGTCACACTGACTAATGCAGAGAATGGGGCCTTAATAAACAGTTGGGTAAGATGTAGCCACCAACACATCAGCCAGTGAACGTCTCACTCTGGGGTGTTTGTGTCGGGTGTTTGTTTTCTTAGAAACAGGATACACCCTGCTGCTCCTTCCCACAAGTATCCCACAAAATACGGACTGTTCCAAGCCAAAGGTTACCCACCTGTTTGGTTCCCTTCACAGCTTTGAGAAGCCTGGGTGGAGTCCCAGGGACTTGACGGGGTCAAGCTGCCCGTGAACATTCACCTTCAGCATGGGCTGGCCACTTGTGTAGCACCCAGATTCTGAGGGCAGTGCTGATTGCTTTGTACCCCCATACTGTGCCCAAACAGGTTTTCAGGCAGTGAAGGGGGGCCGTAGGGCACAGCTGTGTGATGGTGACCTACAGGGGTGCAGGACCCAGCCCCTTAGGCTGTATGTCAGGCCAGGATCCAGCAGAAGCATGTGTTTGCAGTCAACAATGAGTATGACCTTTGCAAACAAGTTTTCCTCTCTACCTAACATAGCAAGACAGCTTGAGAAATGATTTGCTCATATTTGCATGGCTGGCTTAAGGGGCAGCTGGCAATCTTGTCTGTTAATAAATACATGGATGAATTCTATAATTATTTAATATTCAACACAAAAGCTAACAGTTACAGAGTGATTTTCTGTGCCAGGCACTGTTATGGGCTTTATTTAAAGTTATTTTATTTACTCTGAAAAAGAACTTATTATTTCATTAACTAATTTTTAAATTTTAAAACAGTATGCTGCTAGTAAAAATTTTAAACAACAAATTTACCCAAAGGGCATACAACAAAAATTAGCTGTCCTACTCTAGACTACATGAGGTGATCACTGTTATCAGTTCCTCATGTCGCCTTCTGAAGACATGTGATGCATACACAAGCATGATTATTTACATATCTCTCTTAAAAAACACCAACGGGAGCATGCTATATGCATGGTTCTGTAGCCTGTTTATTTTATTTTATTTTATTTTATTTTATTTTATTTTATTTTATTTTTTATTTTTTTTAACTTTTTTTATTTATTTTTGAGACAGGGAGAGACAGAGCATGAACAGGGGAGGGTCAGAGAGAGGGAGACACAGAATCTGAAACAGGCTCCAGGCTCTGAGCTGTCAGCACAGAGCCCGACGCGGGGCTCGAACTCACGGACCGAGAGATCATGACCGAAGTCGGCCGCTTAATCAACTGAGCCACCCAGGCGCCCCTATTTTACTTTTTAACTACCACTCTATTCTGGAGATCATGATGAGGGTGGGATTATTAACCACTTTCCCAATGAGGAAACCAAAGCTCTCTGGGATACCCTGCGAGTAAGTGCCAGGGCTGAAACGAACCCTGGTGTTCCTAACCATCACTGCACACTGCAGCCACCTGCAGGTCCTGTGTGAGGAGCTTGCTGGGGCTGGAAAGCGGAAGTGGGAATGATGAGAGAAGCAGAAGACAAATCTCCTGCCTTAAAAGGACTCATTGTTTTGGCGGGGGGGGGGGGGGGCAAACGATGTTATATGAAGTGAGAGAATGATTTCCAAACAACATAAGAACATATTTGAGGTACAGTTCCCTGGTACCTTGAGGTGCTAATAAGCATTTGTGAAGGGAAGCAGTCTCAGAGTGGGGAGTGGCCCCAGTGGAGAAGTCCCCATAGACTGGTTAGTCTCCACACCAGCAGACAGCAACATCGTCACTGGGAACTTCTTAGAAATGGGGATTCTTGGGCCACTTGGGTGGCTCAGTTGGTTAAGTGTCCAACTCTTAATTTCAGCTCAGGTCATGATCTCATGGTTCATGGGATTGAGCCCCATGTTGGGCTCTGTGCTAACAGCACGGAGACTGCTTGGGATTCTCTCTAACCGCGCCCCCCCCCCCCCCCCCCCGCTTCCCCACTCGTGCACATGTGGGGGCATGCTCTCTCGTGTTCTCTCAAAATAAATAAACATTAAAAAAAAAAAAAAAAGGAAATGAGGATTCTCAACCCCCCACCTGGACCTCCTGATTCAGACACTCTGGAGGGGTGGGGTGTCCCAAGCAGTCTGTAGTTTGACAAGCCCACCAGGTGGTTCAGATGCTCCCTAATGAAGAACCACTATGTTAGGAGGAGGTGATTTCTGAATTAGAACTTTTTAAACTGGAGCAGAATCCAGCTTTTAAATAAATCAACAATTGGTCTATTTAAACCAAGCCTGGTCCATATCCCTGGCATTATCCTAGGACTAAACAGGCACACAGCCTTCATGTTGAGGAAGTTATTCCTGGCAAAGTACACAGGCCCAAAGCTGGCAAAGGAAGGGGGCATACATTCCAAACAAACTCTGACCTGTAATGTTGTCTGTGGCCTTTTTGATACCCACACCCAGAGAACTTGTACCTTCCTTTCCATATGTCTGTGACCAACTGGGAGTCCTTCCCATCGGCCTTCCTGGACCCCCTACCACCTGCCCTAGCTGAGCAGGGATGGAGGTGATCTACAATGGGATCCCTTGCCCAGGACATTCTCTACAACATAGCTCTTCTACCCTCAAAAGCAGAAGAACAGAGATATTTTGGATTCTGGTCATAAGGGCCTAGCATCTGATCTACTTTAAGCAAAGGACATGCTTTCTGATATTGCTAAGCAGACAGATGTTCACTTGCTTGCCTGCAGTCCATTTGGACAAACCAAACACTTAATAGGATGACTGAAAGCGAAGAAACAGGCAAGTGCTGCTGCATCCATTTTAGATTAAGAGGCAACCAGGCAGCCGTTTTATTGCTTTGAAGGGGCCAGGTGCTTGGAGGCACTGGAGGAGCAGGGTCAAAGAGAAGGCTGACAAGAGTCTACAGTCACGGTGGGGGCTATGCCGCCTAACAAACAAGGCATGTGGCATATACCAGACCGATAGTTAAAAGGCCAATAAAGCAAGACAAAGGTAAGCATAGGAGCTTGGGGAGGGGATGGTCAGTGGGGACTTGGGGCAGCAGAGAGGTGTGTGAAGGATACATTTCTTAAACGAATCAATCCTTGAAGGGAAGGAACTGGGTAGGTGGTAGCCAAGGAGTGAAGAGAATTTCAGAACGGATATGGAGGGAGCAGCAGAAAGTAGGTTAAAGCTGACTCTGTTATGTGAAAATGGGAGCCCCACAGGTTTCTGAGCAGAAGTGACAGACCTAGGGAGTATTAACAGAAAAAGAACCAAGCAACATTGGATGGAACAGAACTGGGAGACAGAGAAAGACAAGATAGACTATTTCCATGGAAGGCCTAGGGACAGGCAATACAGTAAAGAGCCCAGGCTTTGGGGTCAGATGGAACTGGGTTCAAATCTGGGCTGTGTCACTTAGTGTTGCAGGATGTTGAATGAATGATTTAGCCTCACTGAACTCTTAGGTTCTCTGCCTGTAAAATGGGATAAACAAGAGTGCCTACCTCTCAGGACTGTAATGATTAAATGCAATCCTACAAAAAAAGAGCCTGGCACAGGCTGTCTGTCCCCGTCATTACTGTTCCTAGGACTTCATCAAACAGATGAAGGTGACCGGAACACAATGAAAGAGTGGATCCAAGAGCTAGGAGACATTAATAATGAACAAGACTTCCTTCTTGGGGTTGAATGGGGATTGACAGCCCAGAAGTGGTGGTTTAGCACCACACCGGAGGGAGGGCCTGAAGAAAAGAGCGGGAAGCTTCCTGGGGTCTTCCTCACACAGGTGTGGACAAAAAGGGCAGATTCAAAGGAGCAGAGAGGGGGCCAAGGGGGCTGCCAGGACAGGGTGACACTGGCAGGGACAGCTAAGAGGAGAGAGGAATGTTGGGGAGAAGGGCAGAAGTTAATGCTATATAGATATGCTTGCTTAAAAATGTTATACCCAGAAAACATACTAGAAGGATATATATTCTAAAATGTAGCTATTGTTAGGTGGTGAGAACTGGGGGATTTTTAGAATTGCTTTTATGCACTCCTGCAGTTTGTAAGTTTTTACTTTTTTGGTCTCACCAGCTACCACGTCTATAGCACGTTGTATGCTTGCCAAGTGTTGTTCTAACACCTTTACAGATACTAACCCTCTTACTTCTGAAAACAATGCTATGGGGTTATTACTATTGCTTTCCCCAGTTCAGGAGTAGATGCAGAGGAGCTGGTACTCCGATTTCAGCAGCCTGGTTCCAGAGTTTGTGCTTGCATCCACATGTCATATTTTTACGATCTATATCTATATCTAATCTCTCTCTCTCTCTCTCTCTCTCTCTCTCTCTCTATCTCAATCAATCCCAGCATTTGTAACTCACAAAACCAGGAGGAGGGCCAGTCATTAGCCACTTTGGGGGGGCGGGGTTGTGTACAGGAAGGAAGGAGTGACCATAGCTCATAGGACTGGGTGGTTAAGGGGTTCCTGGGGACCCCCGGGTGAGCTTTCCAGAGCACGAAGTGAACGCAGGTCAAATGAGAAGGGGCACAAGAGAGAACTATTAATCCAAGAACTCAGGTGGTTGAGTGTCAGGAATATTTAGAGAAGTGGCAGTGTAGTGAAGACAAGGAACTTGACGGGAACTCTGAGGGGTGGGAGGATTGTTTCAAGAGATGGCTGTCATCTGAGCATTTTCAAAAAGCGGAGGAGGAGCGTTGAGCAACCAGGGAGAGTGTGAGGAGGCTAGAGAGATTAAGTAAGGGCCAGAAAGCATGGGCTGAGGTTGGAGCTCCAGGATGATGAAGGAGGGCTGGAAGACACAGAGGTGGAAAAGCAGGGAGGCAGGCACCCAGCAGCTCAGGCCAGAAGGGAGCTTATAGGTGGGAAGCAAAGAGAAACCAAGCAGAGGTGCACGCAAACAACATGCACGGATCTCTCAGACATCACACTGAGCAAAGGAAGCCAGGCACAAAGAGCCCTTGCTGTCTAATTCCATGCATAGGAAGTCCAGGGAATTTTCTCAGCATCAAGCATCACCATTAAGAAAAACCCCAGTTGGGGCTCCTGGGTGGCTCAGTCGGTTGAGCGTCCCACTCTTGATTTCAGTTCAGGTCATGGTGCCAGCATTGTGGGATCAAGTCCCACGTCAGGCTCTGCACTAAGCACGCAACCTGCTTAAGATTCTCTTTCTCCCTCTACCCCTCTCCTCTGCTCATGCTTGCTCTCTCTAGTGCTCTCTTTCTCTCAAATTAAAGAAAAATCCCAATTGCATGTAATCACTTTAGCGTTATTTTATGGAATTAAAGACAAGTGTTATTAGAGACTTTGTCAGGTCATTTCATGGGCAAAGTTGAATTAGATCTCTAAGGCCAGAAAAAAAAGGTTCAGGGCAAAACAAATGTGATAGAAACTAGGCGAGTGGGGAGAGTGGGGGAGGGGATGGAGGAAGCAGGACTGGCCATTTGACAATCGCGGGCTGATTGCTGAAGTTGAGTGATGGGTACACAGAATTCATTCTATTTTTGTATCGGTTTGTATAGGTTTGAAAATTTCAAGAATTAAAGGTTAAAAGTAAAATTCAACGATCCTAAATACTTCACAACCTGTAACACAATAATAATATGCACTAGAAAATGAGCCCTGGCATTAAAGAATGGAAGATATGTTAATTATTATCTACCATTTCCTCCTCCAGATCATGATATAGCAAGTATGTCCAATGTCCACAGTGTGGAGGAAGTAACTGCCTTTTAAGGAGGCACACAGGGGCCTAAAACAGCCACAATCCAGGCCCTTTGCCCACTTTACACAGTGCTCAGGCTCTGGGTCACAGATGCCGATGTTAACCGGCCAGGAAGTGCTTCTCCCTGCATTCACCCACACACAAAAAAAGGCCGTGGTCCACATACCCATAACCATAATGCCACAAGACAAAATAGGATTCTTACTTTTCCTTTCCTCTTTCATCTCACCTTCCGTTAACTGTATAGCAGGAAACATGTCCTACCTCCTTTCCAACATGTCCGGACTTGATAACCGCTTTGAGGAAAAGCAAAATCTACGGGATTCCCAGGGTGACCAGCAAGATGAACATCTGGGCTGGCCCTCACAGTTCAAAGTACTTGTTATTTTGTATGCAGGTTCCTCAAAACATTAAAAATAGAAGTAACACACAATCCAGTAATTCTACTACTGGGTATTTACCTAAAGAAAACGAAAACACTAATTTGAAAAGATGTATGCACCCCTATGTTTTCTGAAGCATTATTTACTACAGCCAAGATATGGAAGCAGCCTAGGTGCCCACAGAGAGATGAATGGGTAAAGATGTTGTCTATACATACAATGGAATATTATTCAGTCACAAAGAGAGAATGAAATCTTACCATTTGCAACAACACAAATGGACCTACAGGGTATTTTGTTAAGTGAAGTAAGTCATTGGCCTTGGCAGGAAGTGACAGCTTTGCAATTTTTCCTCTTCATAATTTAGGAAACGAAAGGGATGATATAGTCCTGGGGCCGGGCACAGAGCAGGAACTCAATAACTACTTTACCGTAAGTGGTAAATGATAAATAATAAATGATGACACAAGGATCTGTGGCAGTATCGTAGGCGAGTGGTAAGGGCCTGAACCCCGTGTATGAACATCAGAATTTCTCAAATAAATGGACTCATGTCACATGACAAAAGGATTCCTTCAGAGGGGCGCCTGGGTGGCTCAGTCACACTTAAGCATCCAACTCTTGATTTCGGCTCAGGTCATGGTCTCAAGATTTGTGAGTTCGAGCCCTGTGTCAGGCTCTTCGCTGACAGCGTGGAACCTGCTTGAGAGGCTCTCTCTGCCCCTCCCCTGCACGCATTCTCTCTCTCTCTCTCTCTCTCTCTCTCTCTCAATAAATAAATATTTTAACAAACAAAAAACACAAAGGATTCCTTCAGATAATACTTTCCCAGATGCATTATCTACTGGACCAAGAGGTTAAGTCAGAGAAACTCATTGTTTAGCTCTGATTCTAATTAAATATCAATTAGGAACCATACTAAACATCCCTGAACTATAATGTAACATTTTACACAACTGCTTCTCTGCCTTGAGTACAGTTCTACTTGGTTTCCAAAATACAGTACTAGTGTGTATATGGTCCTCCTTCCTGTACGTGTGAAAGGGAGGGTGGTATTGACTTTGCTTTTAGGAGACCTGTGACCCCTTAAGGATAGATACAGGAAAGTAAAATTCTGCTGCTGCAAGCCCTGGGAAGAAAGAAGTAGCCCCAAATGCCTCCACTGCTTAAATTCACCTGCACAGGTCAGTTACTTAAAGTGGAGGGAGGGAAGGCTGCTTCCCAAGGGTAATTCATTTTATGAGCAGCCTTGGGCATAATATACGCTTTCAAGCAAATCCTAACAGTTCATACAGCAATATCAATACTTTTTATTCATTCATGTATTTAACTGTAAAGTTACTTAAACTTTTCTAACACTTAATGAATCCAGGGATTAAACTCCTGAGAGAGATCACAGGAGATTAGCATTCAGTTGTCTGTGGCCAAATAGGAGTTCTAGAAGGTTGAGTTGATTCTATCAAAAGTTTGTCCTTGGAATATTTTCAAAAGTGCATGAGATTCTTTGGAACACTTTTATACAGAGTGTAAGTCAAAATAAACAGCACGTGTTTATATTACAGAGAAATCCAAGTCTTACACGCATCCAAGAAATCCACGCATCCAAGTCTTACAAACAGCTATCGCCTGTCAGTGTCAATATTTAAAAACGAACAGACTCAGTGACCACATGACCACTGGAGGCCTGTGCCTTCCCTTACAAATGAAAGCCATACCAAGCTCAGTTCTGGGAAAACACACTTAAGTGTCACATGCAGATGTGGCCACGTGTTTGTATATTACTTCTGCCTTTACCCAATGTAGAATCTGATATTCTATTTCTAATGTAGTAAGCCTGATATAACAATAATGCTATTAAAAGACTGCAATTTATAAAGTGCCTTCTCATATACTGTCTATATTAGATGGGGTCAATTAATGACTGAATTGTATTTTAATTTCTACTAATGGACTTGTGTGAACTGCTTGAATTTAGCTTACAAATTTATGCAGTTAGTAAGATATTTTTGTAGATAATTGGTAAAATATTGGAATTTTTACCTCATGAGACTTCTGTTTCTTAGTAACCTGTCAGGTGCTTCCCCTCTTAATATGTAGTGTATTTCCACTTTTAATATATACATGCTTCTTTTTCATTGTTATTACTTTTTAAATGTTTTATTTGAGAGAGTGTAAGTGGGGGAGGGTTAGAGAGAGGGGGCAGAGGATATGAAGAGGGCTCTGTGCTGACAGTAACGAGCCCAACACGGGGTTGAACACCAGAACCTCGAGATCATGACCTGAGCCGAAGTCGGACGCTCAACCAACTGAGCCACCCGGGCACCCTCACATACTTCTTAAATGGAGGAAAGGATTGGTTTTTCCTCTCTTAAATATAACCCAGTTGATGACGTTTTCTTAGAAGCAGATTATACCTGCACTTAAGAGGTAATGTGGAGCCAAAGGCAGAAACCACAAAGTGACTAGAAACTGAATTTCTAACAGGCTGCCTTTCAGAATCACCTGGGCAGCTTGTTCAATGCACCTGCATTCCTAACCTCACTCCCAAACCTCCAGAATCCAAATATCAGGGGTAGGTCCTGGCAAAAGCTCCGGGTGATGTGGATGTGTATTCTAGGGAAAGAGCCACAGGACTTGAACGTGGTAGCAGGGCTATTAAGGTACAACGCCCGGGTCTCCCTCATGGCTCTGCCTGAATTAAGCTGGTGGCCTTGGACAAGTCACTTCCTCTTTCTGGGCCTCTGCTTCCTCATCCTTAAAAAGGGAGAACAATACAAGTGCTCTGTGCCTCTTCTATGCATCTTTCTTTCTTTTGTAATTTTTAAATCTGAGTACACAGTTACATTAGCTTCAGGCACACAACATAGTGATTCAAATTCTCTATGCTACGCTCACATGTGTCTGTCACCACTCGCTATCACAATACCACTGAGTATACTCCCTATGCTGTACCTTTCATCCTGTGACTCATTCATCCCAGAACTGGAAGCCTGTATCTCCCGCTCCCCTTCACCCATTTTGCCCTCCCCCAACCGCCTGCCCTCTGGCAACCATCAGTTTGTTCTCTGTATTTACAGGTCTGATTCTGCTTTTTATTTGTTTATTCATATTTTTTTTTAGATTCCTTTCCTGCTCTTCAGAACTACCCAGACCACTGGTTTAAGCTCTTAATATTTATCTATTATCATAATGACCAAAGCAGGGACTATATGTGCCACTAAAGTCGACTGGGAAGGGGACAGAGCTGCATCTAGTGCCCTTAAAGTATTACGCACATAGGGGGCGGGGGTCAGTACAGAGCTACTCCTGAAGCCCCCAAGACATTACAATTGGGGACCGGCCTAAGTGAGGGAGGGGCAGGACAGCTTTCCCACCAAGTGGGTTTTAAAGCTAGCAAGCATACAGGAAAGAAAATAGTGCCTATAGGCGTTTAAAATTAAAGCTACGCCCACAAATACAGTAAGTTCTCTTTTAGCCTGGATATTCTGGGAAAGGGTATCAGAGTAAACTGAAATTTCTGGTTACCATGTGCAAGGGCACACTGTTGCCAGTTTTCAAAGATAACAGCACAGTATGCACATAACCTTGAATATAACTGGTGGTTAAGAAGACACTTCCGTGAAATTTCATGATTCTAGATAAAGCTGAAGAACTCTTTGGACAAGTCCATTTTCTGGCACTGACACTGCTGGACTGTCCCACCCTCCTGACTTGTCTCCTGTCCTCTCTGGTTACATCTTCATGTCTCTGATCGCCTTCTGTCTCCAGGCTGACATCTTCCCCTGTCAGAGTCCTTGAAGATTCTGCCTGAGTGCCTGTTTTTCCTCTCTCCAATCTCTTTTTCATCTGCTCCCAAGGGCTGGCAGAGGCTCTTACATCTATATCTGGCCCTACACCTGTCTGCAGGAACCCCATCCAGATAGCCCTGCCCGCTCCTAAAACTCACCAGAAGTCGGACTCCCCCTCTTTGACACAGGGGGTCCTTCATTGGATTTGGCTTCTCAATCTCCCTGCTAATACAACAGCCTTTATTATAGTTATCTAGACTCAGGACATTGTCTCAGCAACAATCCCCTTGTTCCTTGACATCCAGTGAGGTGATGGGTCCTACATGTTCTATTTTCCAGTCCACATTTCCCCCCCTGGTGGCCCTGCCATTGACCTTTTGGTCAGGCCCTCCCTTGATGTGTGCTGGGAGAGGACAGTAGTGGCCTTGGCATTCTTGGTTTCCCTGAGTTTTCCCCCAACAGCTGTCCACCTGTCAGATGGCTGGTGGTGGGCCAGCAATCCTAGATAATGGCAAAAGCTAATCAACAGATAAGAGCTCTCCTGCTCTGCTAGAGGGTGGTTGGGAATGAACAGCACTACCACAACTCAACCTTCCCTTCTCCCTCCCCTGGCGCAGCCCCCAGAAGGGGACTCTGCAGATTCCCAGGGCTCTTTGAAACACAATTCGAAACCAGTGCTCTGGGCCATCAAAGATACCACAGCCAGATAAATCTAAAATTCAGCTCCAGTCATAAGATGTTCCTTAAAAACCATCAACTGGTTGGTGGGCATGTAAATTATGGCAGTATTCACTTGGGCAGAACACTTACACATTGCCATTCTAGTCCTAGGTGAATACCAACAGAAATGTGTTCAAAAAAAGACATGCATTAAGGTGTTCAGAGCAACACCATTCATAACAGTCCCCAATGGAAACTGCCCAAATGACCAAAACTGGAGAATAGTAACTCACTCGATGGAATACTCTACAGCAAATGACAACAAACAAGCTTCAAATACATGAAGCAATATGGATGAATCTCACAAACATAATGTTAACTGAAAGCCAGATTCTTAAAAGAATATATACCATAGGTGTCCATTAAGTACAAAAATGGGGGGAAACTAATCTATGCTGTTAGACATCAGGCTAGGGTTTACTTTTGAAGGAGAAGGTGGCAAAGGGGGCACTAAGGGGCTTTTCTAAGTGCTGGCTACATGTGTGTGTTCAGCCACAGACATGGGTGGGGGGGGGAATTATGCTTATGATCTGGGTAAGTAGCTGCATGAGATTATACTTCAATAAAAAGTTAAAACAAACAAAACCATCACCTGCCCCAATGAACTGTTGAACCAAACACAACTTTCACTGTGACTGAGAAGCCCATTACAATACGGCTCTAATTCACCTTTCTTGTCTTTTCTCAACCTTTTTTTTTTTTTTTTGCTTTGGGGATTCTTTGCCTCTAGAGGGTCCAGGTACTCTCTGTGAAATGCTGTGGGTATGTACATTTTCTGGGGAAAGGGTCTATAGCGTTGATCCAAGGGGCCACACAACCCAAGAGGAAAAGACAAATCATCCTACTTGTAGCAACCCAAGTGATCTCTGAAACTGAATGCTGTGACTTACTCTGTTAGTTTCAGAAAGCCCTGGACCCTCCCACCTTCCCCTGTTGAGATTCCACCCCTGCTTTCAAGTCATGTCAGGTTACCTCTACTACCAGGTCTCTGATGATCCTCTACCCCAAAACTACCCTGTCCCTCTCTCCCACAACTGTTTACCAGGGTCTGTTCTGATCCTCCCCCAAGCACAAGCATGTACAAATAAACTAATCCTCAAGGAGCTTTCAATCCAGTAGAGGGGAAACAGATGTATCCACAAATAACTGTAAGCAGAAAAGTATCAGAACAGAGAGAGGTCAGTCCAAGGAGAGTTCAGGTTACAGAGGGATTCCTTCTGGTTGGGGGAAATCTGGGCAGGCTTTGTGGAAGAGGTGACACAGCTTTGCATGATTTGGAGCTGAGAGGGGAGGGCATTCTGAACAGAGGGGCAAAGGCTAGAGCCATGAAAGCCCTGGTCCTGTGCAGGGAAGGTCAGGTATCTATCCCAGAGCAGAGACATTATGAAAAGGAGTTAGAAGGGGTGTGAGATGGGGGTCAAAAGGTTGGCTGCCAGGCTCTTAAGTTTGAACTTTTATGCTGTAGGCAACTGAGAGCCACTGAAAAATTTTTGAGCAGGGAATGATCTGATCAGAGATGTGCCTCCTTGTTATGTCAGATGGATGCAGATGGTCTGCTCTTCCCCTAAGGGTCTAAAACACATTGTTCTGTGTTCTGTTTGTGTGGCATTGAACTGCCTCTTGCTTTGTAATGTGGTTATTTGGGTGCTTTGCTTCTGTGCTCCCCACCCCTACAGGACTTAAGCTAATGGAAGACAAAACTGGTTTTAGTGCTAGCATATGGTCTTACACATGGTAGCACTCAATAAACATTTACTTAACAAATCAATATGCAATGTCTACTTAAAATGGTTTTTGAATGAATGAGGAAAGAAAGTGGGAAAATGGGAAAGAAAAGACACACAAATGAGCTGGCCAGTTCAGGTGCTCCATTCAACCTTAAGATTTGAATTCTATGCCTAAATGCCTTCACTATTCTGAATGACTGACATCTGAAGGAAAACTCCACAATCACAAAGGAGAAGTTTAAGTTTCCTCAAGGCCCTTCAGGAAGTGCACGTGGAGAGTGGAATCTCACCCTATGTTCTTAAATGAATGCTGACAATCCTCTAGGAAGGCCCTCAGAATCAAAGGGACTCTTCTCTCAGGAGAGTCTGGTTAAATGCTGAGCCCCTAGCACATGGAATCTGGGAGTGTGGGGAAAAGAGACAGACTGTTCCACCTCTCGGGTCCTTATCTGTAAAAAAGGAATTTCTGGGACAGCAGATACTCTGAATGCTGCAAAGAAAGGGGCTCTGCCTGCAAATCAAAACAGAAAGAGAAATCAACCCAGACACTGCAGGTGCCCTAACACAGTACTGCTCATAATACGTCTACAAGATCAGTTTTTCTTTGTGTATCACCACCTTTTACCTTTTGAAGCGCTTCCAATTGCTATCACGTCTCTCAACCACCCTGTCATTAGATTCTCTGTCCATCCATGAGAAAACTGAGGCCAAAGGAAACTTGATGACTTACCCAAGGCCCCCGGGAACTGAGCAAAGAACCCCAGACACTGGGGCTCCTGACTCCCAGACAGGGCTCCCCGCCTGATCCCATGCTCTCTGATCTTGTCCACTTGGCGGGGCTCCAGGTTTGGGGGAGTAGCTTTCATAGGGAGCAAGAACTCTGCAGAGGTGGCTGGGTGACCATGACTGCCTTCCTGGCAGTTACCCACTTGTATATGAGCTTGGGGTGGGTCTCTGCAGGTGGTCAGGGCCTGGGTGATGAAGGTGATTTAACATGACTCAGGGCAATTTCGGGGGAGCTGAACTCTGGAGGATCTGAGCAGCCCGTGTGGCTTCCCCCAGGGAAGGGGTAGGGAAGGAAAAGCAAAACTCAGCAGCACCATCTGCAAGTGCACAGGCTCTGAAGCCACACGCTGCCGAGTGCGCACGGCTCGGTGACTGGAATTGGCCCATTTTCTGGTCTGGTCTGGGTTTCCTTCCTTCTTACTGCAAAACCTCCCAGCCAGTCAGGCAACACCCATCATTAGCCACTACTACTTAGTCTGGCCCTATTTGTGGAACTAGCTTGGGTGTTTGCCTTTTATTATTTTCTTCCCTTTTTAAATAACAAAATGAATGTGGTGAAAAATTCAAACTATATGCATGTGAATAGAATGAAAAGTACAACCCTTCTAATTTCACTCAGAAGAGGTACCTACGGTCCATACAGTCTTTTTCTTTCCTTCCCCACCTTCTTCTGGCCTTCACAAACACACACATCCTACACATGTGTATGGGTTTTGAAACAAATGGGATATTTACATACAGTTCTGCAAATTACTTTTTTTTTTTTTTCACTCAACAATACATTATGAGCAACCAGGCTTGCTCATACAGAGAGTGGTACATTTTTCTAATTTTCTCATTCTGAGATACCTAAAATGTACAGAAAAAAGCATGAAGGGCAACATAAATATATAGGATTCATTTTTTAAAAAGTAGTCGATTCCTGCAATTGCCCCTCCTTCTCCCCAGTGGACTTCTCCCTAATCATCCTGGGAGTCACTGCAGGACCAACCTCTGAACATGCAGGGGAGGGGAAGAGCAAGCCTCCACAGGGCGATATCTGCCTGCTGCAGGCCGTTGTGAAAGGTGGCTCAGGCAGGCTGGGTGCTGGGAGACCAGCACCCAGAGGCTGAGTCTACAGAATTGCAAGACTCCTAGCCCAGCATCCACTTCCCTTGGCAGGGCTCTTTTGGTCAGATGCAGGTGACAGAAGCAGTGGCAAATTCAGTGAAAGTGCAATGCTTTGCAATTGTTTCCCCTTCTGGAAATCCAGGGGCCCATGGGTTTGCAAGGGCAGCTATCTTGTTTAAATAGGGAACTTGAGTTCCTGTCTCACCAGCACATTCTCCCTGCAGATTCTACCCGGGGCCACCCACAAGCATGTGGCTAAGCCAGATAGCTATCCCCTGTCCCAGGAGGGGTGCATGCCAATCCTGACTCAAAGGCTGAGGCCCAAGCCCAGGTCTGAGCTGCTATCTGGATCAACCAGATGGTGAGGGACAGAGAGAATCCAGGACAGCTAGAGAGAGCACCAGGGGAAAAGTTGGTCTCTGCTCCTGAGTCAGGATCTGCAGAGAGAAAGAGGGAAAAGAGAGGGTGCGCCTCTGTGATGTTTTCTGAACATCGTGAAACAGCATTTTGGTTGGTTGTGGTCAGACCCCACAGGTAGCACATGTTTTGATTTGTTCTGCTACATTTAGAACATCAACTACTTCTCTCCGCCAGCCCACAACACTTTTCTAGGTCCGTTAGATGCACTGACTAACTTAATTCTCACAATCACCCTGGGTGTGAGAAGGTGCTTGTATGTTTCTCTGTTACACAGAGGGGAAAAGTGAGGCAGGGGAAGCTACATAATTTCCCTAGGTAGTAGCAGGCAAGGAATCTGAAGCCTACCCACCAAGCTGCATGCCTTCCCACGCTAGTGTGGGGTTTCTCAAAATATGTTTCTAACTTCATAGGCATATACAGATATAAGGTTCCATGTCACATATATTTTGGAAATTCTAGTGAAACAAAGATAAACAGGCTTCTTTCATGCAAGACTTCTCGTGGTCTTTCTGCAGTAAAATGCATTTATGCTCTGCAAGAGGCATATGGTTTGCAGCATTTCCCCCAGTTATTTGAATACAGACATGTTTTCCGAGATCATCTCATGAGATCAGTGTGTTTGGCTGACCACACTTTGAATAAATGCTGGCAAAGGGAGTTGCTAGGAACAGAGCTTAAGTTCTGGCTCTTGCCATTTAACTAACTTTGGCACTCTGGCAATTGCTTAACCTGAGCCTCAGTTTCTTAATTCGCAAAATGGGAATAATGGTTGTTTGTCCACCTCATGGAGCTGTTGTGAGGATTAAGTGCATGAGCGAAGTTCTTAAAATGTGCCTGGCTCTAAGCATTCCATAAAGGCAGCCATGAAAACGACTGGCAAGAATACTGATTAAGAAGAACAAGGGAATTATGAAAATTCCATTAAAAGGAGCCGAGAATCCCCATAAATACTCTAACTTCTAAGTGATCTTCACTAACAACAGCTCCTCCTGTCAGAAAAACATGAAAAACATTTAACACAAAAGAAAATCCGAACACACCATAGACTGCATTACCATTCCAAGGGAAGGAGACACAAGGGAAACTATTTTCAAAGAGCAGTTCAGGCAGAAAGTTTCCTTGGCCAGGAGGGTCCTCTGATACTGTGACAGACTCAGACGGAGGACACCAGCCAATTTCCTGAGCACTAAACCAAGCTGAGACGTCCTTCACAAGCCTCAGAGCCAGGTACTGGACTCACTGCGTCAGGGGAGAGGAGGACGGTGCACACTTTTTGAAGGGATCAGTTCTTTGAACTGAACTCAAAACGGCTTGGCATCAACAGGATGTCTTCCTGTTCCCGTCTGACGGAGTGACACATGCATCTGCCATTTCACTTGCAGCCGCTGTGGGAGAACTCTGTGCAGGAACTCTGCCTCCACGAGAGGCACCCCCTCCCCCCCGCCTGACACAGCAACCCCCCTTCCGGTCATGCCTGCCAAACATGTGACAGTTGACAAACAACAAGCCAAAACCCGCGCGCGCGCACACACACACACACACACGCCCACCCACCCAAACCCCACCAAGCCGCAGTGGAAGACTGAAGCAAGAGTGGAAGCCAAGGGCACACACAGCCCAAGCTTCCAGGACCCAGGGCACCTGAAGTAGTTCGCTCCCAGTGGGCCACAGTCGCTCTAAACACTGGACTTGCTTCCTGTTGTGCAACTATGTAAATGAACCTGTGCTGGGGCCAGGGCCAGCTGCACTGTGTGGCAGGGATGTGTGAGTAATGGAGCCACCTCGGCTGCCTCTCAGGGGGACTTGCTCAAACAGCCCACAGGCTCAGACTTGTGATGCCAACCCCAGGGGCAGGGGCCCCTCATAGGCAGTTTCTCTGCCAGAGAAACTGTCCATGAGTATGGACAGGCAGTGTCCTGGCAAGTACAGCCTGGGTTAGACAGGAGCCAAGAACATCAGGAGATGGGATCTGAGTTGGAGAGTAATTAAAACCTAGGGGGACTAGACTCCAGGAGGCTAAACTCAGACTGGTTTCTTTGGGTTCCCGGGAGGCCTCAGTTTCTCCACATGCAAGATGAGAGGAGCTCGTCTCTTTCCCCAGGGACTCATCCGTGCAGGCACCACATGTGTGTGCTACCTACTGCCCACGGCAACACTGGAAAGGAAGTATGTCCCTGCCCATTTTGCACATATGTAAACTGAGGCTTGGAGCAGGGGTAATGGCCACGGTCCACACAACTGTTACACTGTGGAGTTGGGATTTGACTGAGAATGTGGATATTCAGATGTGCCCCATCCTGAAATTCCATACGGGTTTCTAAGCTTCCTTAAAATGATGTTTGCAACTAAAATCGAGTCTTAATTTTCAACATGAGAATCACTCACTTGGTAAATGATCTACTGCACATTAAAAATTTCACTTTCTTTGACCCTTCTTTGACTATTTATTCTTACACACTGCCAAACGGAATGTGTTTAGGCAACTATAAGTGGATTCTGAAATCAGCAAAAACAAAGTCTAATTATAATCCTTGTATTAAATCATTAGCAAAATAAATCACCAAAATAATTCCATGGCTAGATATGAATGATGTCCTAAAGCAAGACCTCGGTCACTGGTCTGAGAAAAGTTGGTGCTGAGAGACAGAATGGGCATAGGGGTGGTAGAGAGAACTTTAGGCCCAGCTTAAGGAGACCTATGGTATATCTAGGCCCATTTGGTTAATTAGCTGCTTAAATTACTCAAGTCACTTATTCCCACTCCTATTCCCTTTCTGGATCAATTGAAAAAAAGGGGGCATGGGTTAGATTGGTGTTTCAGATATGTCCCATCCTGAACATAGACTTGGTTTCCGAGGAACATCTCATGAGATCAGTGTGTTTCTTCATTCGCAAAATGAGGATCCACTTCAGTATAAAGACTCCTTTTAATATAGAAACACTCACTGAACTTTCTCCCCCCCCCCCCCCAAAGATAGTTGTTCTTTTGGAGCCTATTGGTTATGAGAACACATCAGGACAAAAAATTAACAGAAATGTTGTTCTCTTTAATTGCAACATCTTCATATACTTGAACGATAACAGTGCAGTGATGTTCAAGACATTATTTAATCAGCTTATTGTCAATGTGTGGCCCCTATAGACATCCTCCCGCCCTTGGCAATAAAGTGTCTACTCTCCTTACCATCCTCTGTCCACAGATTTTGAACTTTTGTATTAAATGGCCTCAAAGGTTCCTTTCAGTATCAAACTTTGATGTTATCAGAAGCCAATTATTTCTTAAGAAACTATACACCAGGTTTCTATTTTTTGCTGGGAATAATAAAGCAAACTTTCAGTTAATGATTTTGTTTGGCACTAAACCACATTCATTGTGCAATGGATGCATTTACTCGTCAGATACATTCTGAATGCTTGTGCTGGGTATACAGAGGTGAATAAAATAGACACGGTGCTCCCAGAGCTTTGGTCTATAGCAACTCTTTCCCACAATCCTGAACGCTTCCTCTTTTTAATCTCCAGCTTCAAACTCCCCTGGAGACTCTGGCTTCTAATATCCACCTGCCAGCTCAACATCTCCACTTGAAATGCATCCAAACTTAACACGTGTAAAGTTACCTCTGGCTTCCTCCCCCCACACCTGCCAAAATCCCTTCCTCCCTTGGCATTCCCCATCTCTGAAATGGCGACATCATTTATCCAATGCTCAGGCCCAGAATACTTGGAGCATCCCGGACTCCTTTCATATCCAGAAGTCAATCTTGAAGAAAGCACTGCTGGCACCCCCTACAAAAACACGTCTTGGGCTTGTTATTGCTTCCATGCCCCCAGCATGGTCCAGGCCATACTCGTCTCTCTCTCCTGGACTCTGAGATGCTGTGTTAGCTGGCCTTTTCCATCTCTCTCTTGCTGCCCTACAGTTTACTTTACAATCAGCAGCTGGAGCAAAGCTTTCTAAAAAATTTTTTAAATGTTTATTTATTTTTGAGAGAGAAAGAGAGCATGGGCAGAGGAGGGGCAGAGAGAGAGGGAGACACAGAATCCGAAGCAGGCTCCAGGCTCTGAGCTGTCAGCACAGAGCCTGATGTGGGACTTGAACTTATGAGAACCATGAGATCATGACCTAGGCCAAAGTTGGATGCTTAACTGACTGAGCCTCCCAGGTGCCCCCAAAGCTTTCTAAATTTAACCCGATCACATGATTCAAAACCCTTCAGTGGCTTCCCATAATTCCTGGAATAATTCCAGAGTCTTAGCATGGTTTAGGAGACCCTAGATCTGGCTACTGGCCACTACTCCAGGCTTCTCTCCCACTCTCCTCTCCCTAATTTTTGTGGTCTACTGGCTTTTTCCATAAACATGCCAGGCCTGCTCCCACCTCAGGGCCTTAGCATCTGCTACCCCTCCTGCTTGGAATGTCCTTCCCTGAGATATGTGTATGGGTTATTCTCTTTGTTCAGGTTTCTGCTCACATCCTTTTTCTCAGGAAGGCATTCCCTGATTGCCCTGCTTGAAATAGCCACTACTCTATTCTACCCATCACTTTCTTCTTACTCTGCTTCCGTTTTCTTCTGAACAGGGATCACTCAGTGCCTGGCACTCCATTCTATGTGTCTTTTGCCTGCCTCTGCTCCTAGAACCTGAGCTCCGTGAGAGAGAGGTCGGTCTTTTCCCAGCCTGGGCCAGTTCACCCCCTCCTTAGGCAACTCAGTGGTCCCCTGCTCCTGGGAGGTCACCACATTGATGCTGAACTTAGTGTGGACTCCCAACTGGCATAGGGACCCACAGCCCAGAATTCATGGGCTTAGACAATCCTCCTGCTCAGTCTCCCAAGTAGCTGGGACCATATAGCTTTCTATACACACTATTGCACCCGACAAGGTCTGTCTCTTTCAATGCTGTTTGCCCAGCTCCTGGAACAGTGCCTAGAATGTATGTGTTGAATGAATGACCGAGTGATAGAAATACCGTAAATATCATTTATTGAATGTGTCTTACGTGCCTGCCAGCTTCTGTTTTTTACAGTATCTGTAACCCATATGCAAACCTGACAAGGTGTATAATATTACAACCATTTCACAAACAAGGAAACGCACTCAGAAAGTGTATGTGAACTGCCTGCAGTCTCACAGTCACTGACTGGAAGAGACAAGGTTTGAACTTGGGTGTCAGTTGCAAATGTGAGATAAGAAACCCAAGGAAATGGCCCAGTGTGTGGGTGGCTCAGTGACTCTGTTGGATGGGCCAGGGGTTAGTGGAATCCTGACACTTCTCTGAGAATGAGATCACAGAAATTATTCTAGCAGCCACTGAAGAAGTAGTAATAGGTCCTTTAATGGATTTGGTGGTGATGATGGTGTCAGGGAACTCTGAACCCCTGGCTGCCCAGTGGCTCAACCAGGCCTAGCCATGGCCTGTCTTCCCACCAGCTCCTGCTTGCCTCTTATTAATAAGAGGTTCCAGGTTTGCTCAACTCCAAAGCCCATTTCTCTGACCATTTGTGCAGCTCTCCTCAGGACTGACAGTTCTGAGGCAGGTGGAAGGTACCCAAGGAAGTCAGGCAAGATGCCCGTCAGGCAGAATGCCAGCCACCCTTAGCTTTGGGCTTGGGCCGGGCAACACCACAGTGAGACACTATGGTCAAGTCCAGGCCTCAGCTTGTCAGGTTCTGAAACCCCATCAGTTACCTTCAGAGGGAATCCTCTCTGGGGATGACCCACACTAGTCAAGCTCAAAGAGACAGAGAAACCAGTAGGCTTGCTCTTCTACGCAGGTCAGCCTCCCTGGGATCAGGTGCTTCAGGAAGGATGCCAGGGGACACCCTGGGAGGCTGCACGGGGAGCACATGGTCTAAGCAAAGGGAGGTGAATAACAGTGAGATGGATCAGCTGGGCTGTGGTGAGGCCCGCCGGCACACTGGCCCACTTCTCCTGTGACCTCAGATTTAGCAGGTATCGGCCCGGACAATGCTCAGTAAGCATCAACTGATTCTTCTCCCTTCCAGACTCCTGGCAGACCACCTGCTTTCCATTAACACATTCTGTCCTCAGACAGGGGAACCCCAGGGGCAGAGTTTCTGTTATACTTAGACACGCCGTGATTAGAATTCTGGGCCTAGCTCTTCCTGCTCTGAGATCCTCTCCCTGACATCTAGACGGTCCATCCCTCCCCTGTGTTTGGATTTTTGCCATTTTTGGACTCAGAAGACCATCTTAATTCTAGGCTGTGCTGCAGAGCACAGTGAGTCTTTACAACGTCCTAGCCACTGACCACCAATGCACAACAGAGATGCCACACAGGGACCAGCATGATCTTAATTCAACCTAAGTTTACTGCAAACCTATTGTATGCCAGGACCCACATGAGGTACCAGGGATAGAGCAGTGAGGGAAGGTTGGCATTCACAGGTGATAAAATGTGTTGTGGGTATTCTATGGGGTTGTGCTCTATGCCAAGAAAATCACAGAGCAAAGGGGTTCTAAGTGGCCCAGAGCATCAGGGATGGCCTTTCGGAAGTGGTATTTAAGATCTAGCCTTCAGAGGAGGAGCTGCTTCAGAGTTGTCTACTTGGAAAGTTAGATATTTACTCCTAATGATCCCCCCATTACTAAGAATATCCGGCGGATCAGCTTCAGTGGGGAGGGAAGTGTTATGTTTCCACTCCTGCAGGCTGGAGCACCCCAGAGCTGGGCATGAAGCAGACACAGTGAGTTCAGATATTCCAAATCCAGTGGCCCGCTTAATCTAAGGCTGACGTGGCCATGAAAGCCACTGTGAAACAAGAACTACTGTGGGCAACAGTTACAACTTTTTCAAAGTCACTTTTCAATCCTTTTCAAAACGTATTTAAAAAAGTTCCTGGGGCACCTGGGTGACTCAGTCGGTTGAGTGCCCGACTTCGGCTCAGGTCATGATCTCACGGTTTGTGAGTTCGAGCCCTGCATCAGGCTCTGTGCTGACAGCTCAGAGCTTGGAGCCTGCTTCAGATTCCGTGTCTCCTTCTCTCTCCGCCCCACCCCTGCTTGTGCTCTGTCTCTGTCTTTCAAAAATGAATAAACATTAAAAAAAAAAAAGTTCCTATCTTTTGAACCAATAATTCTAACTCAGGGAATTTATCCTAAGGAAACAATCCAGAGTACAAGGCATGTGCATAGAGATATTTACTGCCATATTACTTGTTGAAAAATTAAAAATGAAGGAAAAAAATAAAAATTCACAAAACACAGAAATGGATGAATTATGGTAAGTCAGCAAGAAGGAGTACCCTACCCTACACCACTTAAGGTATAATTCTGAACACTGTACTGCTATATACAGATGTTTAGGTATCACATTAAGGAAAACATTTTTACTTCCGCTACTCACAAGGTGTATAAAAATTATATATGCAGAGGTGACTGAGTGGCTCAGTTGGTTAAGCATCCGACTTCAGCTCAGGTGATGATCTCACAGTTCGTGGGTTCAAGCCCTACATCAGGCTCTGTGTTAACAGCTCAGAGCCTGAAGCCTGCTTCGGATTCTGTCTCTCTCTCTCTCTACCCCTCTCTCTGTCTCTCAAAAACAAATAAACATTAAAAATTACATATGTAAATGGACAAAGAGTGATTACAACACAGAAAGATGAAGTTGATTTGCCAAGGTAGGTCTATGCTTTTGCTATTATTGTTTCAGCAATGGAACCAATAAAGAATGTAATAAATAAATATAATGAAGTCTCCCATATTTCTTCCTCACTCAGCTCAAGAGGCAAATTACTGCCTGAAGGTTAAATCCAGTCTGCTGTCAATTTTTGCAAATAAGATTTCACGGGAATATGAACATGCCCACCTGTTTATGTATTATTCATGATTGCTTTCGCCCTCCAATGGCGGAACTGCATAGCTGTGACAGAGACTGCATGGTCCACAAAGCCTAAAATAATTACTATCTGGCCCTTTAAAGAATAAGTTTGCCCATCGCCGACACTGAGTAGGGAAAGATTATGGCTTCATTCAGAAGTCCACTACATATATAACGTAACAGGTACGCCACGGATATGGGTGAATAAAGGGGGTATATCACCTGTTTCATACTTTCATCCACAAGATCTTAAAAGAAAAAAAAAAGAATTAAAATGAACTACCTGCCCAAATACTTCTTACCACTGTTTGTTCCCACTTCAATTCAGATATGAAGGTCATGCATCAATCATACAGCTTCTTATCTAACTTGGACCTCAGTTCATTTTTATAAATTATACACTGGGGAAAGGAGACAGAAAAATACTTCTTATAGATTATTAGTGCTGAGAACCAAAAAGCATTTCTGATGATTTAAATTTTTTTGTTTGCTTTTTTTAAGTAGTTTTTTTTTTTTTTAGTTTATTTATTTTGAGAGAGAGAGAGGGAGAGGGAGAGAAAGCACATGAACAGGGGAGGGGCAGAGGGGGAGGGCAAGAAAGTCCCAAGAGAGAATCTATAGCACAGAGCCCGACGGGGGACTTGAACCTACGAACCATGAGATTATGACCTAGGCTTGAAATCATAAGTCAGACGCTTAACTTACTGAGCCACCCAGGCGCCCCTTGTTTGCTTTTTAAAACTCTTCTGGTCTTTGAGAAGAATAAACAAGTCAGAATTCCTGGCTATTCTAAATGATTGCACACCTGGACTTCAAGGCCACCACCTTCTTGGGTTAAGGTCATTGACATGTGCAGCCAACATGAACTTTTCTTCCAAGCTGTTCCTTATTGCTTTACAAAAATGCATTGACTCTGGAAGAGAGCTCACTGTATTCTAACAGAAGCCCCTCCTATCAAGATGTTACCTGTGCGGTTAACTGCCTGGCATCTGTTTCCTTTGTTTGCAAAGAGGGGAAAGATCTGAGCCCAAGCTTGAGGGCCAACAGCTGGTTCTCAGATTTTGGAAGAGCTGGGATCACACCCAACAGGAAGTGACCACGAAAGTTACAAATTGCTCTTTCATTACAGCATTCTCAGAGTTTATCACAATTAAACTAGCTGCCTGACATTAGAACAAGTTTTTGAAAAAATGTTGTATTATCTAAGGACAAACTCTAAAATCAAGTAAGTCAGAATTCACAAACTGGCAGCTGGAGGTCTGGGGCTGGCCTGCAGACCTGTTTTACTTGGCCCACAGAGAATTAGTTTAAAAAAAAAAAGAGGGGGCACCTGCGTGGCTCAGTCTGTTGAGCGTCTGACTTCGGCTAGGGTCATGATCTCAAGGTTTGTGGGTTCGAGCCCTGATTCGGACTGTATGCTGACAGCTTGGAGCCTGGAGCCTGCTTCGGATTCTGTGTCTCTCTCCCTCTCTGCCCCTCCCCACTTGCGCCCTGTCTCTCTCTCTCTCTCTCTCTCTCTCTCTCTCTCTCTCTCTCAAAAATGAACATTAACAAAAAAAAAACAAAACAACAACAACAAAAAAAAACAAAACAGTGCCAACATTTTAAAATTGAGAGTTTTCACATAAAAATATACACTTCTGGCATCTTTCCAGAGCACGTATTCCCATGTGGTTGCTGGGCTAGGGCTGAGGAGCAGACAGATGCTCCTGGGGGAGGTGGGTCTCATTCACTGCTCTACTGTCCTTCAGCTGCTAAGTTTTCGCCCATGGGGTAAAAGATGTTCTGGAAAGTTATTTCAGTGTTTCAGTGACCCAAACTTCAAAGTCCTGAGATGACTTTGAAGTCATCTTTCTCCTCCTTTCTCCTCCTCTTAGAGGTGGCATAAATGAGGGGTAACCTGGCCAGAGA
Source organism: Lynx canadensis (assembly GCF_007474595.2). Classification (NCBI taxonomy): domain Eukaryota; kingdom Metazoa; phylum Chordata; class Mammalia; order Carnivora; family Felidae; genus Lynx; species Lynx canadensis. The sequence goes on from NC_044310.1 coordinate 55,701,783, forward strand.
CAGATTCTCCAACATCCTTTCAGAAATCACTTGAATAAGGGCAGTCACAAAAAGAGACCCATCCACAACAATGTGTACTAATATCGAGAAACGTTTTATCCTCTTGCTCCCAGTCTCTGTTTATTTTCCCTGACTATTCCCCAATTGTCCAATTTTTATTCATTTAATAAGCACGTGCTGGGTTTCCTCTGGCAAGAAGCCATTATACTATATATTCACAAAGAATTTAGGAATTCTGTGATTCCAAGGATTTGAAAAATTCAGCTGAGAAGAAGACACCCGCACCGACCAAAGAGGAGCTAACAGCCCTAATTCCGTGCCAGGCACTGTGCTCAGAGCTTTTATCCTCATATTATACCATAAGGATAATTATTATCTCAAGAGAGGAATATATTTTAGAGCCTTAAATGATAGAGTCCAAAGAAGCTGAAGAAAAAGAAAAATAGTGCAGAACAGTGTGTACAAAGCAACACACACGACCTAAAAAAAAAAATTTTTTTTTTTTTTTTGGTTATAAACAAAGTCACTACCCTGTGAAAGAATGCTAGCAAATTATACCATGTGATTGGTCTTGATGTCAAAGAGTGCTATTTTCCACTCTTTGGAACATTCAATAATTTTTGGTGGTCAGAGACATACATTCTTTAATAATAATTATAGTTAATGCTTGATGTTTGTTAGAAAAAGATAATCACACACTAGACCAATGGTTTTCTTGAGGATATGGCTTAGGGAAAGGCTACCTTAGAAACTGAGTTAAGTTGAAAGAGATTTAAAGAAAAACAGTAAACATATGCTGTTAGATGCTATACAGGTATGATAAATGCTCTTGGCACTGGTAGGCAAAATACTGATGTTTTTACTCATTAGAAGAGTGAAGTCACAAGCTGTCTACTTATTAATCAGAAGAACACAGGTCTCTGATCATGAAGGGCAAAATTCAGAGTACTGATGGATTCAGGAAGGAGAACATCTCTGGGTGGTGGTATCATGAAAACCACCTTCCAGGGTCTGAAGTAGGGAAGGAGGAGGAGAAGCTAGGCGGAAAGAAAACAAAATGCCATGTGGTATTTTGGGAATCTGGATCTTGGATTCTCAGCATCAAGATTTAGTATGTACTGTACCTAGTATGTGATGCGGAGGCAAGGTTCTTCTTGCATAGGAAAGCCAGGTAAGCCAACATCATCAACACAGAGTTAAATAAAGCAAGATGCAACAAATTTTTGTGAACAAATAATGAAAACTCCTAATCTTGCGGCATGAATATTCCTGTACAGCACGTGATGGAGATTTTTTATTTGTGCTGGCACAGCCAGTGTGAACCTCAGATATGGCTGGTTGGACTGGGAAGGGAGGATGACAGGCCGGAATGGCTCTGGGCAGAAGCAGCACCCTTTGCAAGGTGAGGCCCCAGGGAAAGAAGGCGGTTGAGGTTACTCTTATCTGCCTATGTCTGAATTTGCTTCTTGACCGTCACCAAAACAAAACCCCAAAAGACAAAACAAACAAACAACCACCCCAAGAGCCCCTATTTAAATTTAAGACCTATTTTTGAGACTTCAGAAAATTCAATTAATTATAATTAGTTTATAATTATAATTTGTTAATTAGCAATATAATTAATAAAGGTGTCTGTAATGTTTTTGGAAGCAGGGGCTAAGTTATGAGGCAGGCCAGTCATCTAGCTTTCTTCGAAAGTATAGTTCTCTCAGAGACTTGGGGAACATAGATTGGATGCTAAATAATTTTCCGGAAATATATTGAGATGGAGAAAATGGTATTTACCTGTCTGTAGAATACTGAAAATGGTCAGTACCTTAATAACGTAATAAGCCACTTCAGGTGTGTGAGAGAGAGAGAAGGGAGGAAGTTGGGGGGCAGGGTCCCCAAAGGATATTGCTTGAATGAGGAGAATACTATTAACGACAATCTCAACAGTACTTACTGAGCTCTTACTATGTACCAGGCACTGTGCTAAATGCTATATGAGGATTAACTTATTAAATCTTCATTCTAATCCTATGGGGGGGGGGACCTACTATCCTCCCCACTTGACATAGGGAGAAACTAAGGCACAAGGCAATTAAATAAATTGGAGCTAGCAAGCGCCACAGTGCTGGGATCTGACCTCAGGTAGACATGAGTTCCGTGGCTACATTCTGAGCAAGATGGTTCCAGGTTAAGCAGCAGGGTTTTTGAACTAGTCAACTGCTACATGTGAGTCTAGAGCCCAAGCCAAAATTCTCAGATGTCCCAGGAAAGGCAACAACTACCCGTGGTATTTCTTCTTCACTAGGCCTCACATCGTACTCAGGCACCTCTCCAACTAATTTTCAGATAGGTAAAGAATGTTCATGAAAAGGGGTGCCTATTTGTAACCCACAGAGAGCTCACATATCTTACTTAGCAAGCTTTACAGAAACAGATGGAGACAAGGCTTGAGACTAGAACCATGAATGTGTAACCGCTACCCGCTGAGTGGCTGCTACGACTGGGGTGTTTTTGTGAGGAGCTATGGAAATATCTTCCATCTTCACTACAACCCTATGAAGTATGCATTAGTCCCATTTTACAGATGGGAAGAATGATTTTGTGCCAAATCCCACACCTACTAAAGGGCAGATCTGGGATTTGAACTTAGGCCTCTCTGGTTCCAAATCTTCTATCCCTCCTAGCACATTGCCTAAGGGAAAATGTGATCCCATTTAGCAACCTGGAGTAGTGGCTAAGTTCATAGACTGGAGCCAAGCTGTCTGGGCTTGACCAGCTCTGCCCCCTACTAATTGTATGACTGAGGGCAAGTTACTTATTATCTCTGTGCCTCTTTCCTCATCTGCAAAGATGAGGGTGGTAATTGTACCTGTCCTCTCAGGTTGTATTGAGGAGGGAATGAGTTAATGTTTGTAAAGTGTTTGGAACAGTGCTTGGCACATAGTAAATATTTCATAAATGTTGTGAAATAAAATACAAATCTCTCTTATGTGGGCACCTATACATAGCTGATAAACCAAGCAGGGGGCAATGGATATATTATCAACGGAAGATGTATTGAAATTCACTCTTGCTGTGGCCAAGTTGCAAGCCCACCATGTCCACTGGCTGTGGGACCCAGCAGGCTTTTGATCTGAATTGCTGAGCTGAAAGAATACATTTAGAATAGAGATCTAGGCTTTAGTCCCAGATCTGACAATTAGCTGTGCAATTGGGAAAAGGCACTGTATTCTCCTGGGCCCCAAATCCACCTGCGTTAAAAGCTGCTGGGACCATTGTGACCAGGATGCACACAGCACAGGGAAAGAATGACAGAAACCGGGCCAAGTGCCCTGTTCTGGTTCTTCCACGTGGGGATTTTGTAACTTTGGAACCCAAGGCTTCATTTCTTTCAATTTTAATTTTCTCTCCTCGAACATGAAGAAAATGGCACCTGTCCCCCTTTATCTCACAGGATTAGGGAAGAAGAATGAAAGCAAATTTGAGAGCCCCTCTGCAAAGACTGTTCTACAAGAGCATCTCCTATTTCTGGGCAGCAGGTGGACACTTAATAAATATTTGTGGAAATGACTTGATCACTTACTATGGTCTGGAATAAGCCCCTTATTACTTGTCTCTGGTTCCCTTAGAATCTAAGGTTTCTGAAGGCAGGATAACCCTGCACTTAGTGAAAAGCAAGCAGTTAAATGTTTATTGATTGAATTTGTGGGATGCAGAAATATGTGAATCAATGAGTAAATGACTTTAAGGAAAAAAAAAACTGACCTAAAGATTTTAATTAAAGCCCTAAGTATAGATTAAACAGAAGGGAAGATACGAAGGTATAAAGCTCTCCTGTATCACCTAACTCCTCTGAATTCTTTTCTTTGGGGAATTGGTTTGGTCGAGGAATGGCAGCAGAGTTAAAATGCTATAAAGTGGTTAAATTAACATACTCAGCAGGTACGCTGACTTTCTAAAGCTGAATACCAACTGGGATAATTAAAGGCCAGAGCCTTCTCCTTTTTAAAAAATTGACTCCCCTATAAACTACCTGCTGACAAAGGCATAATTAAGTTGACTCCTGTAAGAATACATAAGGAAACTTTTCTCTTCCATTCTTAATTAAAAAAAAAAAAAAGTTTCCATTTCCCCCCAAGCTCATTGAGCACTTTGTCAAATGCACTATAACTAAAAGGAAAGTTACAAAACACTTTTCGTTGTTTGCTTTCTTCTTTTTTTAAAGTAAGCCTGCAACATCCTTTCTTACCAGTAACCAATTCGTCAGAGGTTTGGAACTGGCTTGTGCTGGGGAAGGCGTCAGGAGGGAGGCAGCTCCCCAGGGGAGGAGGTGTTCAAACCAGCTCTTCAGCGAGGGACGGAGAAACGCCCGGGAGCCTCCTCCATGACTGTCCCTCTGTGTGGCCGAAAATGAAATCTGTGATTTTTTTTTTTTTACACTGTTCTAAAAATAGGGGTTTGGCTTAAATCCACCGGTTGGTGTTCTGATTTTTAAATTATGTGCAAAAAAAAAAAAAAAGAAAAAGTTATGCTTAACCTAGTGAGTAGCGGCAAGTAATTCAGAGAGATTGCAATTTTTTTTCTTTCGATTTCAAGGTTCTAAGACATTTATTCTTTTAGAATCTGGGGAAGGTGAAAGGTGATAATAGATGTGGTAGGCTTAAACTCCAATTTGAAAGGAAAAGTCTGCTAAACATCCCTAAAGCAAGTAATATATTAAGTTTTTTGATGAGGGTGAGTGCTGGGTGATGGGGGGGGGACTATAATTCATTCAAAATGAAGAAAAATTGATGAGATTCAACTTTTGTATCTTTCCTGATGTCATTTCTGGAACCAACCTTCATGTACACAAAACTGGAAATAATTTATAACGTGCAGTTTTAAAAGCACAAAAAATTTTTCTGAGTGTTGGATGGTCAAAGATTTGATCTTTGGGATAAGACTTTTAGGGTCACCTGGGTGGCTCAATCGGTTAAGCGTCCGACTTCGGCTCAGGTCATGATCCCACAATTCGTGGGTTCGAGCCCCGTGTCAGGCTCTGTGCTGACAGCTCGGAACCTGGAGCCTACTTCAGATCCTGTGTCTCCCTCTCTCTCTGCCCCTCCCCTGATCATGCTCTGTCTCTGTCTCAGGAATAAACAAACATTAAAAAAAAAGAAAGAAGAGACTTTTAAAGTCTCCCTCATTAGATGCCAGTCATAATGTATTTCAAGAAATATGTGCTATTATTGCATCTTAATTAATGAAGATTAATTTCACATGAAATTGTCTTAAAAGGCTTTCCTCTGACGGCAGTGAGGTGAACAGCGAGGGCTGTAAGAACAAAGTATGAATGGTATCCCGCTTTTGGAAAGACTGAAGTACCTTCAACAATTGATTTCACTTGTGAATTTCGGCAGCACAGTGTTCAGCTCATCTCTAGAGTATAAGGATTTGGAATTTTATGTGTGTGGGTAGCATCATGTGTGAACCATGAAAGCCACTGTCTCTTCTCCCCCTCTCCCCGGAACAAACACCCACAAACCGATGGGGATGCTCTGAAGGTTAAACTGGCTAGTTCAATTGTCCAGGAATGTACGCTATGCAAACAATGTCAGCTCCCTGTGCCAAGGCAGAGATACCAGGGGACTTGAGGCCACTGGCCAGGAGGAGAAGGATGGTGGGGCATAGTTCTATTCACTGGGGCAGAATGGGAACCCGCAGAGAGCGGCTGCAATGTTTCACTCTCCTAATCTGCAAAAGACAAATAGTTACAGAACTTGCTATATTAAAACCAGAGACTGTTAGTGTGTAGAAGGGAGGAGAGGGTGGAAGGGAGGGGAGGGTGGGCAGGGATGAAGAGCTTTCCTTTTAGGGGAAAAAAAAAAGTGGGGGGAGAATATGCAAAGTGGACTACAATTCACTTTCAAAAAGATTCTTCTGCTTGCAAAATGGTTCTTTTGAAGAGGGTAAGTCCTGGGTATTTAAGAGTTTGGTTAAAGATCAATAAAGAAATCCCTGGCTTTTCAGATGCTGGTGGCAGAGAAGCTAGTGTTAGGGGGCAGGATGCCAAATCAAAGATCAATGTGATAGGAAGGTCCGAGAAGCCGAACAAGGATACCACTGGTTTCTGGGAAGAGTCAGTTTACTTCGCAAAAAAAACCTCCTTTATGCATTTTTTTTTCTTCTTCACAGGGAACTTTGGGATGTGGGATCCAGGCAGCAAGGGGGCAGGAGGCAGAATGACTGTGGGGGAGGGAGCAGCAGAAAGAGAGGGTGGAGGAAGGCTTGTCTGCAGCATCTCTCCTTGGGGTGGCAAGTGTTTTATTTGCACCCTCTTAGAGTTCCTGAAATAATTAACATGTGCTGCCATTCTTGTTTTTCCAGTGGTGATTTCATCCAGTCCTTGTAGAAACTCAGAATTAAATGTCACGGTTTTGTCTTCGGGAAAGCAAAACTCTCCTCCAGACAAGAGGGTTCTGCATACCGCCCGTGAGCGCGTGAGATCTGAAACGTTTGCAGAGTGCTAATCATTAACACACTGCTTTTGAAGGCAGGACTGCCCCTTTCTTTGCTGACTATCTCGTTTCCTTCTGTTGGGTCCTGCCCTGTCCCAGTTTACTTTCTGTTTCTCCCACTCATTTCCATGCATTCTTCCGCAATGCACGCGAAGTCCTGAATAGCCTCTCCTTCTGTGCCGGCCAAGTCAACACTTCCCTCACTAACCCTCCTTTTTCAAAATAAATTCATCTCTGGCTTATTTTTCCAACGCCTCTCCCTCTTCTGACTCCCCTGGGAGTGTCTGGGGGGTGCAGGGGGAAGCTCTGCTCCTTCCCAAGTAACACAGGAGAATAAAGTAAAAGAACTGTAAGCAATTGTAAATAACACTGTGTCTGAGAGGAAGCAAAGTCTGGTAATGAAATGTGGAGGTAGCCAGATCTGAGTTTGCATACTGGCTTTGTAATTTACTAGCAGGGAGGCTATCCAGGGAGGCTCTGGATAGGTTACTTAACCTTCCTAAGCCTGGCTTGCCTCATCGGCAAAATGGAGATAATAATGTAAAAACTCCTCCAGGGCTCTAAGGACAATTAAATGGGATGAAGCATATGAAGTGCTTCCAGTTCCTGGAACATAGTAAACACTCAACAAATTGTGCTTCGTTATCATTGCTACTATTATTATTATAATGTAAACACTTTGGAGAGGAATGGCATCCACCCACCCCCTCCCCTGCTGCCTAAGGAGGCACAAGGACTCCCTGCTTCTAAACACTCAAGAATAGATCCGTAAGTACGGCTTGGATGCAATTATTTGCTGATCCGCAGTCCCTGGGAAGCACTTCTCAGAGGCTATGTGCAGAACAGAGCAAAGGGCCTATTTTAGGCGTTTCCAATCAGAGCACAGTGGTTGATCTGGATGGCGTACCTGG